>NC_087360.1:58006757-60748007 GCF_030014295.1 Loxodonta africana
GAAGTTGTCAAAGATTTTGTTGTACTTGGATCCACAATCAACACCCATGGAAGCAGCAGTCAGGAGATCAAAAGATGTGTTGTGCTGAGCAAATCTGCTGCAAAAAACCTCTTTAAAGTTATCGAGAAGCAAAGATGTCACCTCGAAGACTAAGGTGTGCCTAACTCAAGCCATGGTGTTTTCAATCGTCTCCTGTGCATGTGAAAGCTGGACAATGAATAAAGAAGACTGAAGAAGAATTGACACCTTTGAATTGTGGTGTTGGAGAATACTGAATGTACCATGGACTGCCAAAAGAATGATCCAATCTGTCTTGGAAGAAGTACAGCCAGAATGCTCCTTGGAAGCAAGGATGGCGAGACTATGTCTCACATACTTTGGACACGTTGTCAGGAGGGATCAGTCCCTGGAGAAGAACATCATACTTGGCAAAGTGGAGGGTCAGTGAAAAAGAGGAAGACCCTCGATGAGATGGTCTGACACAGTGGCTGCAACAATTGGCTTGAGCATAACAATAACTGTAGGGATGGCGCAGGGACCAGGCAGTGTTTTGTTCTGTTGTACATAAGGTCTGTATGAGTCAGAACCGACTCGATTGCATCTAACAACGACAACAACAATCCTGTACATTGAGTCCTACCTCAATAAACATGGAAACCCTGGTGGCATAGTGCTTAAAAGCTAAGTCTGCTAACCAAAAGGCTGGCAGTTCAAATCCACCAGGCACTCCTTGGAAACCCTATGGGATAGTTTTACTCTGTCCTTTAGTGTTGCTATGAGTTGGAATCAACTTGACGGCAATGGGTTTGGGTTTTTTTTTTTTGTTTTCATTAAACATAACTCCCTCTAATCCTGCCACATTAACATCATGGAAACCCTGGTGGTGTAGTAGTTAAGTGCTATGGCTGCTAACCAAAAGGTCAGCAGTTCAAATCCACCAGATGCTCCTTAGAAACTCTATGGGGCAATTCTACTGTGTTCTGAGTCAGAATAGACTCTACAGCAACGGGTTAGGATTTATAACACATAGAATAATCGCATCAGATCACAAAATGGTGGACAACCACACAATACTGGAAATCATGGCCTAACTAAGGTGATACACATTTTTGGGGTACACAATTCAATCCATACACTATCCATCCATCCGCTTACCTACCTACCTACCTACGTACCTATCTTTCTTTCTTTCTTTGCTTCTATCTTTCTATCTATCTACCTAAATCTTACTTGTTCTGCTTCTTTAGAGAACCCTAAGACAATCTGTAAGGTCCTAGTTAATGGGTTAGTCTTGACAAAGTTGGTGAGTAAAGTTAATTCCATGTAAACACACTTTTTTAATAATAATTTTTTTCTTTCTTTTTCTTTTTTTTATTGTGCTTTAGGTGAAAGTTAATTTCTCATACAAAAATTTATACACATATTGTCATGTGAAATTAGTGTGACAGCACACTCCCCCTTCCCACCCCGGCTTCCTTATGTCCATTCAACCAGTTCCTGTCCCCTCCTGCCTTCTCATCCTGCCTCTGGACAGGAGCTGCCCATTTGGTTTTGTGTATCCGATTAAACTAAGAAGAACATTCTTTATAAATATTACTTTTTATTTTACAGTTCAGTCTAATCTTTGTCTGAAAAGTGGGCTTTGGGAATGACTTTAGTTCTAGGTTAACAGATCATCCAGGGGCCATAGTATTGGGGTTCCTTCAGTCTCTGTCAGACCATTAAGTCTGGTCTTTTTATGTGAATTTGAGTTCTGTTCCGTACTTTACTTCTACTCTCTCTGGGACTCTCTGTTGTGCTCTCTGTCAGGGCAGTCGGTGATGGTAGCCAAGTATCATCTAGATCTTCTGGTCTCAGGTTGATGGAGTCTCTGGTTTATGTGGCCCTGTTGTCTCTTGGGCTAATATTTTCCTTGTGTCTTTGGTGTTTTTCATGCTCCTTTGCTCTAAGTAGGTTGGGACCAATTGATACATCTTAGATGGCCACTTGCAAGCTTTTAAGACCCCAGATGCCACTCACCAAAGTGGGATGCAGAACATTTTCTTAAACTTTGTTATGCCAATTGACCTAGATGTCCCCCGAAACTATGATCCCTAGGCCCCTACCCCAGGTATTCTGTCCCTCAGAGTGTTTGGTTATGTTCAGAAAACTTCTAAGCTTTTGCCTTGGTCCAGTTGTGCTGATTTCCTCTGTGTTGTGTGTTGTCCTTCCCTTCAACTAAGGTGATTTTTTTTTTTTTTTCCTTTAAAAGCCTTTCATGATGCCACACACTATGGCAGAGACACCTTCCTAAGACCATTGTCTACGACTGCCTGAGACTGGGCCTAGAAATGAAAAGGGAAAGGCCTCTGGCTGTACCAGTTGCCAATAGGCAGAGAATAAACGTAGGAGAAGGCATTCATGGAAAAAGGCAGATCTTATGTGTGCAGATCAAGGTGTTTGCTGACCGTTTGGTAAAGTTCGTATCTGCCTGTTTACAACAATTTCAGGCCAAGCTCCTGGTCATGCAAGGCTACCAACTGATTCCCCAAGAAGGCGTCCCGATAGTGCACATTAACTTAGATCAGGTAGCGAGAGACTTCTACCCTGGTAGGCAGGAACAACGCCCCAGTCCAGCATGAAGAAGTTACAGAAGCAGAGACCTCCATCTACATTCCCATAAAGATTTATGGGTTTGAAGTCTCTCAGGGGGAGTAAGACAGGGAACAGAGAGCCCCTCAAATCTGCAAACAAAGTACAGGAAATGGGCCAGGGTGCAGAAACAAAGCCATCCCCCAGAACGATGGGGCAGGGTATCAGAAAATAGCCAGCAAATTGCTTAAACTTGTAAGATGATTCTTATCTATCTAGTTAGTGAATTCCCCTTCCGTTCCCTCCCCACCCTCGTAACCATCCAAGAATGCTTTCTTCTGCGTTTAAACCTTTTTTTGAGTTCTTATAAGGGTGGTCTCATAAAATATGGGTCCTTTTGTGACTGAGTAATTTCACTCAGCATAACGCCCTCCAGTCATCCATGTTGTGAGATGTTTCGAAGATTCATCATTGTTCTTTATCGATGCGTAGTATTCCATTGTGTGTACCTACCATAATTTGTTTGGATAATTCATATGCTGGGATGGGCACCTAGGTTGTTTCCATCTTTTTACTGTTGTGAACCGTGCTGCAATGAACATGGGTGTACATATATATATTTGTGTGACAACTCTTATTTCTCTAGGATATATTCCATGGAGTGGGATTGCTGGATCATATGGTACTTCTATTTCTAGCTCTTTAAGGAAGCACTAAATCATTTTTCAAAATGGTTGTACCATTTTACATTCTCACCAGCAGTATATAAATGTTCCAGTCTCTCCACAACCTCTCCAAAATTTATTATTTTGCATTTTTTGAATTAATGCCAGCGTTGTTGGGGTGAGATGGTATCTCATTGTAGTTTTGATTTGCACTTCTCTAATGGCTAATGATTGTGAACATTTCCTTATGTGTCTGTTAGCAGCCTGAATGTCTTCTTTGGTAAAGCATCTATTCATATCCTTTGCCTATTTTTTAATTGGGTTATTTGTCTTTTTGCTGTTGAAGTATTGATCTTAGCTTGTAGATTTTAGAGATTAGACCCTTATCGATATACTGTAGCCAAAGTTTTTTTTCCCCCAGTCTGTAGGTTCTCTTTTTACCCTTTTGGTAAATTCTTTGATGAACATAAGTGTTTGATTTTTAGGAGCTCCCAGTTATCTAGTTTCTCTTCTGGTGTTTGTGCATTTTTAGTTATAGCTTGTATTCTGTTGATGCCATGTATTAGGGCTCCTACTGTTGTTCCTACTTTTTCTTCCATGACCTTTATCATTTTAGTTTTTATATTTAGGTCTTTGATCCATTTTGAGTTAGTTTTTATACATGGTGGGAGGTATGGGTCTTGTTTCATTTTTTTTGCAGATAGATATCCAGTTACGCCAGCACCATTTGTTAAAGAGACTGTCTTTTCCCCATTTAATGAATCTTGGGCTCTTTGATTTCTTGACTGCTGCTTCCATGGCTGTTGATTGTGGATCCAAGTAAAATGAAACCCTTGACAACATCAATCTTTTCTCCATTTCTCCTGATGTTGCTCAGTGGTCCATTTGTGAGGCTTTTTGTTTATGTTGAGGTGTAATCCATACTGAAGGCTGTAGTGTTTGATCTATATCGCTAAGTGCTTCAAGTCCCCTTCCCTTTCAGCAAGCAAGGCTGTGTCATCTGCATATCATAGATTGCTAATGAGTCTTCTTCCAATCCTGACACTGTATTCTTCTTCATATAGTCTGGCTTCTTGGATTATTTGCTCAACATACAGGGTTGAATAAGTATGGTGAAAGGATACAACCTTGACACACGCCTTTCCTAATTTTAAACCAGGCAGTATCTCCTTGCTCTGTTTGAATGATTGCCTCTTGGTCTATGTACGGGTTCCACATGAACACAATTAAGTGTTCTGAAATTCCTATTCTTCACAATGTTATCCATAATTTGTTGTGATCCGCACAGTCGAATGCCTTTGCATAATCAATGAAACACAAATAAACATCTTTCTGGTATTCTCTGCTTTCAGCCAGGATCCATCTGACATCAGCAATGATATCCCTGGTTCCACCACCTCTTCTGAATTCAGTCTGAATTTCTGGCAGTTCCCCGTCGATGTATTGCTGCAATTGTTTTTGAATTATCTTCAGCAAAACTTACTTGCATGTGATATTAATGATATTGTTCAATAATTTCTGCATTCTGTTGAATCTTTGGAATAGGCACAAATATGGATCTCTTCCAGTCAGTTGGCCAGGTAGCTGTTTTTCAATTGTCTTGGCATAGACGATTGAGTACCTTCAGCACTGCATCGGTTTGTTGAATCATCTCAACTGGTATTCCATCAATTCCTGAACCCTGGTTTTTGCCAGTTCCTTCAGTGAAGCTTGGACTTCTTCCTTCAGTACCATTGGCTCTTGTTCATATGCTGCCTTCTAAAATGGTTGAACATTGACCAGCTCTTTTTGGTACAGTGACTCTGTGTATTCTTTTCATCTTCTTTTGATGCTTCCCACATCATTTCATATTTTGCCCATAGAATCCTTCAGAATTCCAACCCAAGGTTTGAATTTTTTTCTTCAGTTCTTTCAGCTTGAGAAATGCCAAGTGTGTTCTCCCCTTTTGGTTTTCTAACTCCAGGTCTTACCTACTGAAATCATGGAGCCTTGTTACAATTTGATTCATCTTTTTGAATTAAGAACATTGATGTGCACTACTGTGTGAACTATATTACTGTCAAAGATGATTTTAAGCCTACTTTATATTTACAGTTGCTGGCATCCAAAATTTTCCACATGAAAATGGAAAACTTAGATAGCAATTTGATGTGTTGCTGGAAGGATCCAATAAAAAGGTAGGATTTGGGATCACTCATTTATTTGTTTTTAATTATATTTTATGTGTTCTAAAACATAATAAAACCTTACTCAATCAGTCTTCTCTAGTTTGACCTTTGTAGTAGTTTATTCAGAACTTGGTTGAGTATTTTTTAATTTAAATTTTTTATGTAGTAAAATAATACACTGATATTGAAAACCACACAAAACAAATACATAAGTGATTATGACAAATAAATAACAAATAAGTAATTACAAGACAGACACCCTTGTAATTACCATACAGGTCAGGAAAAGAGCTTGGCCACCCACCCCAGAAGCTACTCTAAGTGCCTCATCCCAATCATAAGCCTCTTGAGGTTAACTTTTAATTGTATAGTTGACGGAAACCCTGCTGGCATAGTGGTTAAGTACTATGGCTGCTAACCAAGAGGTCAGCTGTTCAAATCCGCCAGGCGCTCCTTGGAAACTCTATGGGGCAGTTCTGCTCTGTCCTATGGGTCACTATGAGTTGGAATCGACTCAACGGCAGTGGGTTTTTTTTATATAGATGATAAAAGGATTAGATAAGCAGTAGTACAAATAATTTTACAAAAGGAATGTTTACATATATCAGACTAATTTTTAGTACTTAAAATAATTGTAAAAGCCTACTTGCAGTCAAAAATTTATATTTGAATAGTCACCATTCTTATAGTTTATTGTGTGCTTTCAATATGTATAAACAGATACATACACATATATGTGTATGTATGTGTGCATGTGTGTAGGTATGTGTATGTGTGTGTTTATATACATATACATAAAAAAACATACATACATATAAACCAGTTGCAGTTGACTCCAACTAATGGCAACCCCATGTGTGTCAGAGTAGAACTGTGCTCCATAGGGTTTTCAATGGCTGAGTTTTTGGAGGCGGATTGCCAGGCCTTTCTTCTGAGGCCTCAAACCTCTAACCTTTTGGTTAGCAGCCAAGCATGTTAACTTTTTACACTACCCAAGGAGACATATATATATATCTGTCCTAAACTGTGTGTAACTACCGTATTTTTACTCAAATAACACACACATTCTGATTGTTTGCCAAATACATCCTCCCTCACAGGGTAGTTTTGTAAGTGTACTATATTAATCTTTTTTACACCAAAGTTTTTTTAAAAGTTGGCATAGCAGAGCTTAGGAAAATATCTCAAGGCGGGAGGGTGCAGTGGGCGAGCAAAAGTAGAAGGTACCTTTATTTGTGAAAAAATACAGTATATTAACTACTTTAACATCTTGCAAGATTGTTGTGAGGATAATATATGTGTGTAGGTTTATACATTACATACATGTTACATAAATATATTATCCTTACAACAATTCTGCAAGGTGTTATTCAACAGATGAGAAAACCAGGCATCATAGATAAAGAAATTTGCTCAAGGGACAAAGGTAGAATTGAAATCAGGCACTTCCAGTACATCCTGCTATGGTACTTCTAAGTGATTCTTATCTGTTCTTATCTTATCTCCTAAGTGATTCTCATCTGTTCATTAAAGCAGGTTGGGCATAATTTATGTGTGTAGTTCTGTTACTACGTGTTATTGGAAGTAAGGAACTTCATTATTTTTAAAATTATATAAAACAAATATTTCGTTCCTAAAAATGGCCATTTTCCTGATTCATCCCAGTAATGTGCCACATTACTTTTAGCATAAATAATGTAGACTGGTTTAAAGTGTTTATAACAATAATAACAACGTTAGAGAATACGTATTCTATTAGACAACACGCTGAGCAGGTAACACTGGCTATTTCATTTAATCCTGAAAATAACTCTTTGAAGTGGGTGTTATTATCTCCATTTCACAAATGAGGGCTTGAGGCTCCATGAAGTAAGTTTCCTGAGGGCACAGGGCACTACCAGTAAGAAAAAGAGCTGGGATTTAAACCTCCGCCTGTGTCTGGCCATAGCTCCCTCTGCTAACCCCTACAATATATGCCTACCAAACATACCTGCTTACTTCAGTGATCACTATGCAATCGAGTACGCATGAAGTATAGGAGTCTTTTTTTTTTTTTTTAACTTGGACTTTGAAGATAGTAGATAAAGAAAATGAACAAACCTCAAGCCCTTCATGTGCTCCTAAAGCTCTGTCTCTTGGCTTTCTTTCCCTGATTTTTAATGTGTCAGGATAAGTGCTTTGGAGGACAAGATAGACCACATCCAATCATCAGTTGAAAACCCTGGGGTCTTGAAGAAGGCTGAATCGAATCCTTTAGTCTGCAGTTTCCATGACTTACAAAAAGGAAACACAGGAGAAGAGGTACTGAAAACTTCATGTCATACCTACTCATTACTGTGGATATTTTTTAAAATATCAGAGAGTGTTATGACAGCATGTCAATGAAAGAATGTTTTCAATATGAACTGAAGTTTTTCTGAATTTAGTTTGTGTACCAATTTATATAAACCTGCCTATCACCATAAAAGGGGCCGTCTTCTTTTGTGTTCAGAGTCATAACTTAAATGACAACCAAGTATGTTAAGTGGCTTTTGTGGACTCACTACAGTCCTTGCGTGCCCAGACTTGTCTGGTACACAGTGTACAAAACAGACGTGCGATTTATAAACTACAGGGTAATCAAATGAATACAAAGAAAAAAGAATCCCCTGTGTCTGACTGTTTCGGAGATATTTTTTAAATAGGATAAGGAAAAATTACTTGCTACCATTTGCTTGACTTTTCTTTTATCTCAAAAGGACTTGAATAAGGCTGTTTTGTGATCTGATAAATTAAGCATGCTACATTATTCCCCGGCAATTATATCTGCATTATTTCCTGCTGGAAAGAACGTTTGAACCTCCAAACCATTACGTTTCTATTATGAGAATCGTAGTAACAGAGAGTGGAAAGGGACTCAAGAGAGAGCAGAATTCTGGTTGTTGACTTTGGGTAATCCCCCTAATTTCTCTCTGCCCATATTTCCATTTCCATCTAAAAAAAATGGGAATATTACCATGACCTAGAGGATGATACAGAAGAATGAAAG
The DNA here is from genome assembly GCF_030014295.1 of Loxodonta africana. Taxonomy (NCBI): domain Eukaryota; kingdom Metazoa; phylum Chordata; class Mammalia; order Proboscidea; family Elephantidae; genus Loxodonta; species Loxodonta africana. The sequence goes on from NC_087360.1 coordinate 58,015,190, forward strand.
TTGTAAAAATGTAGTTAAAGTGAGTGAATGGAACCTAGCGGTGTACTCATAGATGACAGCTTTGTTTAGATATTTTGATTCATGCACTTGGTAAGTTTTCATTAGCTAGCTGTTTTTCCTGGCACTGCAGAGAAACCCAAAGAATGTATGCTCTAGTGTTCTAGAAGGATTTGGGACTCCATCCATTTCTGCCTGCCTTCCAAGAGGCGCATATGGTGATCTCATTTAGTATATGAATACTACTGGGGTAAAGGCAGTCTTATGCCAGTTGACAGATGAATAAACTGAAGCCTGCTAAGTTTGACAATATGCTCAAATTCAGATAGATAATGGCACAGATTGAAATAGGCTGGAATTCACGCTTCCTATTCTGTGTTTTATTAACTAAACCCTTTCCTAGTTTATTTTCTGTGCACACAGGTGCATTCAAAATTTTCCCAGAATAAACAGAGATATAGAGCCCCCTTTGATTGTATTAAATGTGACTTAATATAACTAATCTGAATTTAATTTTTATTTTATCTTCTTAGGAGAAGGATGAACGACACCCTTTTGATTGGCCGTTAATGACCAGTTATAACAGAGTTCAAAAGGAAAGAGATTCGTTGGACCATGAAGTGACTTTCCTCCATTCAGAATTGTTTCAAGCTAAATTCACTCTCAAACAGCTTGAAAAAGCAAATGTCAAGCTTCAGTCAAAGCTGTTAGCTAACAGAGCTGTAAGTGTCTACGTTTATCAGATGTTGGTTAATACAGTCACCTCAAATTTTTCCATTATAATTAAGGACTAGAGTTCTAAAGATTTATAATCCTTTTCAAGCATACTAGATTTTCTAGGTTCCTTTTTTTTTTTTTTTAAACAAAGAAAGGGTATATTTTACAAGTATTAAGTTAGCATAAGTAGGGATGGTTATTAATTCTATTTCACCATGACAACAAACCACAGGCCATTAAGTTAAGGCATCTAAGAAATGGCCAAAAACATTCAGAACCTAAAGTTAGAGTGCAACTAAATAAACAGATTTTTGGGTAATTAAGTTTCCAACCACTTCTGTTCATTTATGATTTGTAGATAAATGAGAATCTGTCTTTGGAACTGGCGTTTCTAAAACCCAATCTCCGGTCCTCTGAGGAAAACATCACAGGTCTTGAAGCGGAAAAGAGAGAGCTAACTCTGAGGATTAAGAACCTCAAGGAAGAAAGGGAGCAACTCCTTTCCCAAAAAAAATTGCTGATAAAAACCTTGACATCCAGAAAGGATGAATAAAGTTTGCCTGGAATGAGCCAGGCTGGCGTCCCCTCCCGTGCCCTGGACTATTGGCACATTTTCAGTTCAGATTGGTTTCCAACAAACAATATTTTATTAACCAATGTTTTACAGATATTCAAGACAGTAGTGGCATGTTTGACTTTGCTTAAAAAAAAAAAAAGGACTATAAATTGTGGAATTTGAATTGTGTGCCTCAAAAACAAGTGTTGTAAATCCTAACCCGTATATCAGTGGTTATAATCCCATTTGGGAATGCTTTCTTTGTTATGTTAATAAGACAGTACTAGTGTAGGGTGTATTTTAAGTCAATCTCTTTTGAGATATAAAAGAGATTAAACAAGCAAATGAGCAAGCAGAGAAGGGCGAAGTTAGACGCCAAGTCACATGAGGATCCCTAGGAGCAGAAGCTCAAAAGAGACAAGGACCTTCCCCAAGAGCCGACAGAGAGAAAAGGCCTTCCCCTAGAGCTGGGACCCTGAATTTGGACTTCTAGCCTCCTCAGCTGAGAAAACAAATTTCTGTTTGTTAAAGCCGTTCACTTCCGGTACTTCTGTTATAGCAGCACTAGATAACTAAGACAGATGGTGACTTACAAATTCAAAATGTGATGTTGTAACACTTGGACAAATAAAATTTGCCGTATATGATTTAACAATGGAGAAATTAGTTTGTAAAACAAAACAAAAAAACACTCTTACCAGGGCTACTCACCTGAAGATGTGATTGGTCCAATCAAGATTGTCCAAATACCAACTGGCGATTTGTAGATTACTTACACCCCCTTTATAGTCCCAGCTTCCTGCTCTTTGGAATTCAAATGGCTTTGCATTTGCTGTCTTTTTTCATAGGTTATAAGGAGCCCTAGTGGCACAGTGGTTAAAAGCTTTGCTGCTAACTGATAGGCTGGTGATTCAAATTCGCCAGCTTCTCCAAAGGAGAAATATGTGGTAGTCAGCTTCTGTTAAGATTTGGAAGCAGTCTTGAAACCCTATGAGGGAAGCTCTCCTCTGTCCTCTAAGGTCACTAAGAGTCAGAATCAACTTGACAATGGGTTTGGTTTTTTGGTTTTACCATATGTTATAACGAGCCTAGAGATAGCAAATCAATTAAAATACTGCTATAACAAAACTGATTTGGTATATAACAAAAAGTTCACTTTTTTTGGATTGTTTGCTTTTTTTTCCATGCAACCACTTTCACTGGCATGATAAAAAAAAAAAACTAGTGCCATAGAGAGTTAATTACTAGAAATTATTGAATTGAAGAATAATAACTATATAATTTTAAAAATTATAACTTCCTAAAAATATATAGTACACTGTGCTCTGGAATTTTTTGAGAAAAAATTTAATTTTTTTTTTTTTTTGCTTTTTTTGAGGGTGATAATATGATAGGTTGTTGGTACTTAACTACTTTCCCAAAGTGTACTGGACTGTCAGCAAAGAGCTGCAAGGATGGTTGCTTTCTTTTGCACTGGGGAAAAAGAAGGAAAACTATTAAAACTGTGTTACTCCCCAGACTGCCTGCTTTCTGGGGTGCACAATACTGATTCAACTGAATTTAATTAAGCAAAAATTTGTTAAACACACTACTATATATATTTTTTTATATAGACAATGTAATACAATGAATAAAAGGTAACCTGGGGGGTGCAAATGGTTAAGCACTGAACTGCTGGCCCGAAAGCGTGGTGGTTGGAACTCACCCAGATGTGCCTTGGAGGACAAGCCTGGCAATCTGCTTCTGAAAGGCCACAGCCTTGAAAACCCTATAGAGAAGTTTACTCTGTAACACATGGGGTTGCCATGAGTCAGAATCAACTAACAACATTAACAACGTGAATAAAGAAAATAATTGATACATGATTGGTATGACATAAAATATAAACTTTGGTTTATTTAAAAATGGATTTACAAATACTTTTTCTGTGACTTTTAATTTTGAAATTATTTCAAGCTTATAGAAAAGTTATAAGACTAGTATAAGACATTTCTATATACTCTTTACTTCCATTAATTCTCCCCCTCCCCACCTTGCTCTATCATTGTCTCGCCCCAACTTTCATTCAGTATACCTAAATTTTTTCTAGACCTGAGTTTACATCTGGTATCACTTCTCTTTAGCCCAAAGAATTTCATTCAGTATTTCTTATGCAACAGATCTGCTGCAGACAAGTCCTTTCAATTATCATTTTTCGGAAAGTATTTCATTTATTTAAACATATTTGTAATAGCTGCTTTAAAACCATTGTTTGCTAATTCAGCATCTGGGTCATCTTGGGGTCAATTTATATTGGCCATTTTTTCTTTTGACTATGGATCACATTTTTACTTAATTGTGGGTCTCATTTTCCTGTTTCTCCTCATTCCTGCAATTTTTGTGTGCGTATTGGACACCGTGGTTGATATGGTGGAGAGACACTGGATTCTGTTATCTTCCTCTGAAAAGTGTTGATTTTTATTTTAGCAGGCAGCTAGTTTGGCAGAACTCAAAACTCTGTCTCTCCTAAGGTGGGTAGCAGATCCAATATCTTCGTTCTTTCAGCCTTCGAGGTATTGGCTTTCTGATATGCTCCTTGGAGTTTCCCCTATACATGAGGTAGCTCAGGAGTCAGTCAAGCACTTGGGCAGAGTGTATATGTAGATTGAGGATTTCCCCCCTTCTGTGGCTCACTGATTTCTGTGCTGTCCCCTCACTTTCTAGCCTTCCTAGATACACTTAAGTCTGTTCTTTGACTCTTCAAAATAACTTTAGCTCTCTGCTCAAATTCTAGCTACTCCTCAAGTGGTGGACTTCAATGTGCCTTCAGGCAGAAATCCATACAAACATAAATCGCATCCAGTACAGTTCCTGTTTTTCCAAGGGTTGTCTTCCCTTCTGTTTCTCTCTGCTTACGGTTACCCTCCAGTACCTTAAAATGGTTATTATATTTTGTTCTGAATTATAATTGTTAGCTGTAGGAGGGTGAGTCTGACATAGCCACTCTGCCATTATTGAAGCCGACAACGAATAGGTTCTGGCCCAGCAGACCAGGGAACTGAAGTCAGCCAGACTTGGGGTTGGAAGAACAGAAACGTTTATTCACAATTTGCAAACTGGGAGGCAGACAGGGTCTCAGGACCTAAGGCTGCCAGCTCCCTGAACTAGGGCAGATTTGCTCCTTAGCCAGCCTCCCTGAACTAGGGCAGATTTGCTCCTTATATAAATAGGGAGTGACATATATATTCATGAACAATGAGGGGAGGATCTTCAGTCCTGCCATACGTGTGCAGTCTGCATAATTTTTGTGAATGAGTTTTTGGGTGCGGCTCTAAAAATACTGCGCACTGCCCTAAAAAAATGGCAACAGCTCACTACTGCCACCCCAGGAAGGTCGTAGAGCGGGTAAATTTGGAGTTGGTGCACCTGCACCTTGGCCTCCTGTCAGGAGAGAAAACCTTGCGACTCAACCAATCAAGGTGAAGTGTTGTGAAAGTTGTAACAAAAATGTAACAAGAGTAGACTTTTCTGAAAAACAACTATTATGGGGTGGTCAATAACCATCTACCCACATCACTATTAGAAGGAGATCCTACAAATAAACCAAAAAAACCATTAAAATAAAACACTGATTCTACAAACACAAGTAAATTAATTAATTCGACATGTAATTTACTGTGCATTTATTTTGTGCTAGCTCTGGAAATCCTTAGGGTATAAGAATTATGATAAATTGCAGTCAACTTGAATGGGCCTGGTTTTTTCAACCTCATAATAAAAATGTTGGAACCCTTTCCAAATGTATAGTCATAAAAGGACCTCATAAACATACATTTGCTTGTTCTTTCGTAAATATTTTACATTTATATGGCGTCTTTTCTCCAGAAATTCACATTTCTGAGGTCAAAAGTATTCATGGTTAAGTTTAACAACACCAGCAGTTGGTTGCAGTTAAAAATCTTCAACTTTATTCAGCTGCTTTAAAATTTGTAAAAATATACTTTTAATAAAAACCCTAGAGAAGAAGCCACTCTTCCACGGCAGTGAGAACCTGTCATTTCTCTTTTTGGAAGAAAAGACAGAAACTCTGGAGCTAGAAACATCAAAAGTAAATGATCAAAACAGTCCTCCTTTGGTATCAGTGTCAAAAACGGGGCTGAACTACTACCAATAAGCTCTGCCAGTGAGTGGCCTCTCCTTTAATTTATGTGGTGCAAAACTAGACAAAAAAACAAACCTGTAGCTGTTGAGTTGATTCAGATTCATAGTGATCCTACAGGACAAGGTAGAACTGTCCCATAGGGTTTCCAAGGAGCAGTTGGTGGATTCGAACTGCTGACCTTTTGGTTAGCAGCCATAGCTCTTAACCAGTGCACCACATGGGTTCCCTTATGTGGCTTTTTTGTCCTGAGTTTGTGAAAACAACAACAATGGGAGATTTCCTGAGTTGATTGACACTTCCTGGGTAAACTATAAACAACTCGGTTACTTTTGTCCAACACGGCCCTAGTAATTGATAAGGGCTGAATTGATTGATTTTTCCTGGGTAATCAAGGATTTGTTGGGCTCCAACCCAGCTAGGGAAGTCCCACCTTGAAATTGACAATAAATGGCCTACAGAAATGGCTAAAACAGAGGCTTTTGGGGGCTCTTGGTTGACGATAATCTGGAGGGGAGGGCATCCTTAGGGAAATGGGGCCCTGCGGTTAGAACATCCCATACCCAGTAAGGAGCTGTACACAGGTGAACAGCTGAAACACGTTTAGAAGTGTGACAGCACCAGAGACAGAAGAGACCAAAAGTGGGCTGGGAAGCAGCAAAAATCCTAGCTGGGAGCTGTAACACTTGGTGGCAAGAGGCCCAGAGGCAGTGCCAAGAGGCCACACTAGCCCACAGAGAGACAATGGCACAGGGCCAAAGTAGCCCACAGAGCAGCTCGTAATTAATTACCTTGTGTCCTTGGTGTTCTTCATTCTCCTTTGCTCCAGGTGGGTTGAGACCAATTGATGCATCTTAGATGGCCGCTTGCTAGCATTTAAGACCCCAGATGCCACTCTCCAAAGTGGGATGCAGAATGTTTTCTTAATAGATTTTATTATGCCAATTGACCTAGATGTCCCTTGAAACCATGGTCCCCAGACCCCCACCCCTGCTACGCTGGCCTTCGAAGCATTCAGTTTATTCAGGAAACTTCTTTGCTTTTGGTTTAGTCCAGTTGTGCTGACCTCTCCTGTATTGTGTCTTGTCTTTCCCTTCACCTATAATAGTTTTGTCTACTATCTAATTAGTGAATACTCCTCTCCCTCCCTTCCTCCCCACTCTCATAACCATCAAAGAATATTTTCTTCTCCGTTTAAACTATTTTTCGAGTTCTTATAATAGTGGTCTTATACAATATTTGTCCTTTTGCAACTAATTTCACTCAGCATAATGCCTTCCAGATTCCTCCATGTTATGAAATGTTTCATGGATTCATCATTGTTCTTTATCAATGTGTAGTATTCCATTGTATGAATATACCATAATTTGTTTATCCATTCATCCACTGATGGGCACCTTGGTTGTTTCCATCTTTTTGCTGTTTTAAACAGTGCTGCAATGAACATCGGTGTGCATATATCTGTTCATATAAGGGCTCTTATTTTTCTAGGATATATTCCACAGAGCGGGATTGCTGGATTGTATGGTAGTTCTATTTCTAGCTTTTTAAGGAAGCACCAAATCAATTTCTGAAGTAGCTGTACCATTTTACATTCCCACCTGCAGTGTGTAAGTGCTCTAGTCTCTCCACAATCTCTCCAACATTGTGTTTTTTTGGATTAACGGCAGCCTTGTTGGAGTGAGATGCAATCTCATTGTAGTTTCGATTCGCATTTCTCTAATCCTTTATAGCCAAACTTCTTGAAAAGGCTCTTTATATATGCTGTCTCCACTTCCTAAACTCTCATTCACTCTTATGTTACTATATTCTGGTTCCTGGCCTCCCCACTCACTGAAACTGTTCTTGCCAAAGCACTCTCTGGCCTCCATGTTATACAAAGTTCAGTGGACACTTCTCTGTCCTCATCTGACTAACTTCTCAGCAAGAGCATTCCCTATTCTTTGAAACCCTCTTATTCTTGCTTCCCAAATCCACCCTCTTGCTGTTTCTACTCAGTTTTCTCTAACAGTTCTGCCTCCTTTACCCAAATTTAAACTTTTAGGATTCCTAAGGGTTTTGTCTAAGCCCTTTTTACTCTTCTCTCTGCATTCTTTCCTTAAATGATTTCATCAATTCCCAGTGATTTATGTATGATTGCTACAAGGAAGCCTCTCAAATTTATATCTGAAGCTACTGAGTTCTCTGAGCTAAACTCATTAAAAGAAAAAAAAGTGAGCAGGGCTTTGAACCGGTTGATTTGGGTTTAAGCCCCTGCTGAGAACTGACATTTCTAACAAGTTCCCAAGCAATGCTAACGCTGCTGGTCAGGGACCAGTTCTGAGAACTACCAGTACAACTCAACAGCAATGGGTTTCGTTTGGTTTTGGTACTAGTAAGAGCAGTGGTTCTCAAAATTTATCACAATTAAGAATCACCTGGGGATCATGTTAAACTGTAAATTTTGATTCAGTGTATCTGGGGTGGAAATACAAATTCTCAGCAGGGTTTCGAACTGGAACGGACTGGTTCAAAGCTCTGGAGATAAACCAAGTGCCATGTTTATTTCCAATTAGTTTTCTGGCACCCAGTCCCATTCTAATGTTGCTATGAGAATAGAATGGTCTATAGAAAAGAATGGAAACCCTGGTGGCACCGTGGTTAAGTGCTACGGCTGCTAACCTAAAAGTCGGCAGTTCAAATCCACCAGGCACTCCTTGGAAACTCTATGGGGCAGTTCTACTCCGTCCTATAGGGTCACTATGAGTCAGAATCAACCTGATGGCAATGTTTTTTTTTTTTTTTTTCTTATAAAAAAGAATCACCATGTGGCTAGCACAAAGTATATGCTCCATAACTGCTGAATGAATAATTTGGCTCTGAAGTCCCTTCTAATTACATTTTCTAGATTAAATTTATTCTTATATCATCTTCATATCTGAAACTATTTTTATTACCCCTATTTTACCTTTTATTTCTACTCAATACTTTAAAATATTTGACCTTACAGAAATTTTACCATAGACCCTACATTTCATTTTCTGATGATATCATATAAATAACTCAACCTGAAATAGTATGAGGTCCACAGCAAACATCTGTGCCCTTTGGAGGCTAACTTCTTCCCTTAGTGCAGCTGCCTGGCATCAGCTAAACTTCCAATTATTTAACACACTCAAGCTGTGTACCAATAGAGGCTGACCAGCGCTCATGACTGAATGTCTTATGCATTAAAGAGAAATGAGGAAAAGAACACAAGCAGTTTATTAGTCATTGCATTTTTTCTTCCAAAAATAGTTCCACTGAATCCTTAGAAGCAGGACAATCAGCTGGTGTCACTTTGAAGTGTGGCTGCAGGGCTTCCACCCCTTGTCCAGCTCAGCTGTTGAAGCAGTGAGGAAACTTCAAAGCCAGACTTGCTGTTTCTGCCAGTGGGGTGCCTGTGATTCCCATCAGTTAGCTTTAGAGAAAAAAGGGGGAGGAATTCGTTCTCTCTCACTTGCCAAGGTTTGATGCTCACCAAACTACCTACCAGTTTTTAGTCATGACTGTCTCTATCTACTGGACACAAATAACACAATATTTCACCATGTGATTTGTATTTATTTATGAACATTATTTTTACAAATGAGCTGAGAGACAGTTTATGTAATTTGTCCAGATTGTGTCCTATGTCAGTGATAAGTAGAGCACTTCTCTTGATTCAATTCTCTTCAGAGAAATATGCAGTTCTCCTAAGCAAAGCAAAGTTTCAGACTGTTTGCTTGCTATCCTGCCCCTCATCCCAGATTACACGTTTACAATCCTTTAGCCAGTTTTTTATTCCAGGTATAGGTGGTGCAATAAAACTCATCTGTGAGTTAAGAAAGACTTACTCTATTTGGTTAACAACTTATCTCGTATAATACATACATTTTTGAATGATAGAATTAAAACATAAAAAAATAAAAGCAATTTTCCTGAATGATTTTATTTGGTCTAAACCTGAATTTTATCACTTAAAATTTATATTCTTTATTTCAAAATTATAAAGGGAAAAGGGAATAAGACTTGCAATGATTATTAACCCTTAAAAGAATAGCTTGGATTCAAAAGCAAGTTTTTAAAAAAAAGTTATATGGATAATTGAACTTCCACACCACTGCCTTCAACCAGTCTATATTTAAATAAATGTGAAAAATGCTGTAAAAACATTGCATTGTACAGTACAACATGGGGTACAAGATATGGGGGCCTCAGGGAAGCTTATTATACAGAAAACGCATAAGTAACCAGAGCAAAATATTAAACAGTGATAGTAATACGGCTGGAAAGCAAGTCGCCAACATCAAAATAGAGATGTCCATTTATACAACAGCATGGCCCTAGGACAGCCTCAAGAAGATCCATCTGGTGGAAATAAAACTGGGGGAAAAAAGCAAGGTAGCTCCTGTGAATATACTTGTTGTTAGCTACCAATGAGTTGATGCTGACTCATAGTGACCCATGCATACGGAGTAGAATGGCTCCATAGGGTTTTCAACGCTGTGACGTCTCAGAAACAAATTGCCAAGCCTGTCTTCTAAGGCACCTCTGGGTGTGTTTGAATCTCCACCTTTCGGCTAGTAGTCAAGCACTTAAAAGTCTGCGCCATCCAGGGACCCAGCCATAGAAAGCTTCTAAAATGAGCAGAATGGGATGGATCATGAAGCAGAAAAGACAGTCTATGGTGCAAGTTCTGAGAAAGTCAGGATAGTCAGTTCAATTAAAGGGGAGTTAACATGGCAGGAAGAACATCAATTAGCCATCGTTCGTATTACATTTACCACACAATATAATCCAAGAAGTTATCCCAATGACTGGATTTTTATTTTTGAATTTTGCAAAAATTTTCATATCAAGCTGGCCTAAGTGCTGGAATTCTCACTTCCAAAGATGAGTTTTCCTACTTGACTCATTGTATCCTGAAAACAATCAAAGCTCTTTACAAGGTATGATCACCTGTCTTTGGTTGTTTTTTATGTTCCTAGGCATGGGCAGGTTGTGTGTTTTGGAACCTCTGAGCCATTTTTATTTGTGTAACAAATGACTCAATGATTCAATTGAAAAAAAAAAAAAAAACACAAAACCACGTACACAAAAAAAAAATTGGGAAAAGTCCTAAGTAAAATAAATTTATGGGGCCAGAAGTTTTTAAAAAATGCTGTTTGTGATTTAAAAGAAAGAATTAGCAGCGTGCTACTGCACCGGTTACCCACAACTATTTCTGTCGCTCATTTTCTGCGATTTCATTCCAATGAGAGCCGCACACTGTCGGCTTGGGTCTGTTGTGGCTGCTGATAGTCATACTTCCTCGCTGTGAAAAGAAAACAAACAAGAAGACATAAGAAGTAATAAAACTGCAAGATAAATTATTAGCTAACAGTAAATCACAATCATGACTCTCAGTGAAGAATTAGTCTCACATTAAACAATTTTATTTCTTTATAAGAAAGTTATTATTCTTTGTGATTTTCTAATTTCTCCACACTGCTGATAACCATTTTCGAATGTTTCACAGACTATTTTTTTGGGACATATCAGGATTATTTAACCCATTAGAGCTCTAAAATACAGAGTAATCATTAATTATGCCATTAAAATTAAATGACTGTTCTATAATTTCCTTCTTTCTCACTCTCTATCTCAAGTGAAAAATAACACTTTTATCAACACTATAAGGACTTTGACTGTATTTTCACTTACAAACATTAAGAAACTTATTATTGAACAAAAATATCATTAATGTAAACTAGATAAGCAATTCTGTATTCTTCTGGTACTTCTAAAAAATGTGTTGAAGAAAAACTGAATTAGTCTGAAACTACAGAAATACACCTAACTCCTCACTTATCAACTATCTTGTTATCCAACATTTCTCATTTACATCAATAATAAAAAATCTACTATCTATCTGTTTTGCACATTAATGACGTACGTCTGGCAGTAACGAATGCTGAGGTGTGAGGTGAGAGTAACACTGAATATGATGGTATGGGTTATGTGTCAGCTTGCCTGGGCCATGATTCTCAGTGGTTTGGCAGTTGTGTAATGATGTGGTCATCTTCCATTTTTGCATAACACTGATTTCTACCCTAACCATGTCAATAAGTGAGAAGTGAGTGTGTGGAGCTAAAATCTTGGTGAATGTCATCCACTGCTTAGCTTAAAAACTTCCAACCTCTTACTTAGCTTTTTAATAGCCAGAAGAGAGATGCTATTTGTTTATGCTACTCAGGGTGGGTCCAAATTTTGTGAGGTCTAAAGCCGTGGAGGTGCAGTGGTTAAGAGCTATCGCTACTAACCAAAAGGTTAGCAGTTTGAATCAACTAACTGCTCCTTTAAAACCCATGGGGCAGTTCTACTTTGTCCTATAGGGTCGCCATGAGTCGGAATCGACTCAACGCCAGTGGGTTTAATTACAGAGCCCTGGTGGTGCAGTGTTTATGAGCTATGTCTGCTAACCAAAAGGATGGCAGTTCTAACCCACCAGCCACTCCTTGGAAACCCTATGGGGCAGTTCTATTCTGTCCTATAGGGTTGTTATGAGTTGGAATCAACTTGACAGCAATGGGGGTTTTTAAAGCTTGTATCAGGAGCCCTGGTGGTGCAGTGATTAATGTGCTTGGCTGCTAACCAAAAGGTTGGTGGTTCAAACCCAGCAGCTGCTCCATGGGAGAAAGATATGGCAGTCTGCTTCCATAAAGATTTATGGCCTTGGGAATCCTATGGGGTCACTATGAGTTGGAATTGACTCAATGGCAGTGAGTTTGGGTTTTTTTTTTCCTTTAATGCTTATTTAATTTTGGGAGTACTCTCCAAGAGAAAGAATTTTGTTTCCTGTTTCCTCTTGAACCACCAGACTTTGTCAGGAATGGTCTAGTATGTTGGAATGCATTAAATATGCAAATCCATGCATATATTCACTGCTTCTAAGAATGACTCCCTATCGATGTCAACATCCTAATCCATCTTCCATCGCAAATGGGAATATCCTAATCCATCTTCCATCGCAAATGGGCCGTTGAAGATGTGATTAAGGTAACAATTTTGAGACGGGAGGTTATCCTGGATTATCTGGGTGGGCCCAGCCTAAGCACATGGGACTTTAAAATCAGACAACCTTTCCCTGCTGAGTTCAGAAAGAGAGAGAGATGTGAATACGGAAAAATAGTTAGAAAGATGCAATGCTGCTAGCTCTGAAGATGGAGGAAGGGGCCACGAGTCCAGGAATACAGTCCACTTCTAGAAACTGGAAAAAAGAAATGGATTCTACCCTACAGCTTCGAGAAACACAACCCTACTGACACCTTGATTTTAGCCCAGTGAGGCCCTTGTAGAATTTCTAATCTACAGAACTTAAGATAATAAATTTATGTTGTTTTAAGCCACTTAGTTTGTGGTAACTGGTTACAGCAGCAACAGAAAACTAACACTCGATAAACACAGGAATTTTGATAAATCTTATTTTATGCCATTCCCATAAAAAAAAAAAATTCATATGGTGGGTTTATAATTGTATATGGTATATTACTGAGTATACTACTGATGAAAGCTAACTTCTGTTTTGACTAAGCATTGATGAGAACTTAATTCTTATAATTTTCCATATGAACTTCTGGCTCTCTCTATTTGTTTAGAATACTGAAGTTTTATTCCTTATTTTAAATTGGTTAACACATGCACGTGGTACAAAATGCCAAAACAACAAAAGGGTCAACAGTGAAAAGCATATCTCCCTCTTACCCAGTCGGTCCCACAGCTGCCTACCCAGCTCCCTTCCCCAAAGGAACCTCTGTTGTCAATTCTTAGGATAAAATTTATGCCGAGCAATTTATTTTTCAGGTTTTACTTGTTTGATACATATATATTTTTATTCTACTTTTCACCTCAAGTTCCACTCCCCTGGGGATATGCACCAGTTAACATTTTCCTGACCATCCTTTCGTGCTTCTTTCTATGCATACGTGTGTGCATGTACCTGTGAACATGTGTGCAAGCGCACACAAAATTTTATCTAGAGGGATTACAGAGTACATGGTTTCACTGTGGACACCTTTCTTTAAAAAATGTCCAGTTTTTTTTTTTTCCTTAAACCCCACACCGCCCCCACCAAGGTAACCAATGCTAATAACCTAGCGTGTTATTCTTTGATGTCCCCTTCCATGCTTGCATAATTATATAAAACCAAACCCACTGCCGTCTGGTTGATTGTGAGTCATAGTGTAATTATACGGAACGTTTATATTATGTGTCGATAAGCGATGTTTTGGTCATTTCATTTTACAACAGTGGCATCCTAATATACATATTACTGCATTCTTACTAACAATACACCATGGAAAACACCTCATTCTTTTAAAAGGTGGCATGAAGAGCTATGGTTAGATGTGCAATGGACTCTGGCTCTGTACATTTTAAACTGTTTCTTCTCCACTATCTACATGCTCCCAGTGCTCCGTACTACAAAAAAAAAAAAAAAAAAAAAACTCGTACTACAGGACACATTAATACTGATATGACCTCTGGCCTTACCCCTTCATGTCACAATGCCGTATTTCTGGAAGTCACCTCTATACTGTTTTGGCTCGCAGTAGTTGTAATAGGAGTAACTGCAAACCCCATAAATACAGACCATCAAATCCACACTAAACATAGCTCCCACTCAACTTCTCCTTAGCCAAATCCCCCAAATTCTTTCAGCCACTTCAATGCCTCCTGACACAAGAAGTATAAAAAGGGGGAGAATGGAATAGGAAGAGATAGCAGTCTTAACCGATTATAGTTAAAACAGCTGATTTTGCAAAATTTAATTTGTATTAGAAATTATAAAATTTACAGAAAAAATTTTACAAAAATATGATCACGTGACCACACTGCTAGGATCCTTCTCAGGGTCTTAAAGGCTCTGTACAAGCAAAGGGTCCTGAAGCATTGACTTCATGGTAAATCTGCCTTTGCTGGTAAAAAAAAAAAAAAAGTACAAAGTTTTCCTTACTATTTCTTATAACCTTTTGCTAATTGGATTCGATTCCAGAAAATCTATTTTAAATATGCTTACGTTTTTTTTTTTATGTTTACGGGGCAGTTCTACTCCGTCCTATAGGGTTGCTATGTGATGGTATCGACTCGACGGCAATGGGTTTGGTTTTGGTTTTATGTATCCAGTTCAGCGCAGGATATACTTACAAATAGAATGCATTTCCAGTTGCTGTCTTAAACGAATTTTGCTTATGGTGTCATAGAAGTTGGGTTCTGACAAAGTTTCTGCTGTAGGCGGCACACTGAATATCCTCATGATTTTTCTTTTATTCCTAAAATACAAAACCAATGCAGAATTGAGATTTGTATTAATGTCTACGGGACTGCAATATCCTCAAGATCGTAGTCATCAGGAGCTACATTAAAAGGGCCTAAATGACAATAAGCCCATCTCCTATTTGGTCTTTGTGACATGCTTCTTTGGCTCAAGTATTCTTTCTTTCACTGAAAAGTTTGAGGATGATCAGGACACTTCCATTTAATACAAGGTGAAGTACCCCCACTGTGCCTTTCTCCTATCCTCCCCACCCCCTTGAAAAGCCAAATAGTATCTGGAAAAATGCACACACACACACAAATCTGATTTTTCGTCCCCCTCATGTCATCTAAATAAAGCTAAATTACTGAGTTAGTGATTAAACGGAAATTCAGTAGACCTTAATTTTGGAAAATAATGAATAAGCATATTTCTTAAATACAATAGCATGACCTTAACGGGGCCATCTTGTTAAAATTAAAGAACAGTGTGCCTCTGCTTTTAAAAACGGGAGGTGGGGAGGAAGAGTTGCTATTTTCAGTGCTGTTACCTGTAAATGAGTCAGTGATGATACTGGAGCCCTCGCTCGCCCACCCCTAGAGTCTAGGCAGTCAGCGGTACAGCTGCCCAGGAGTCACGTTGCCGAGAAGGACAAGCATGCATGTCTGAGAGCAGGTGCAGGTCTGAACTATTCCCCAAGTCAAACAAATTATTTTTGGATTACCAGTTATTTTTAACTATTTAACCTTTTTACCTTGATTGAAGACACGCTGAACAATACAGCTGTAACCAGAAGTAACTCAGTCCAACTAACACTGCTTCTTCCTTTTCAAAGCATTTCCGCTTCCCCCTCCCCACCCCTTTTTAAAAACTCTACTCCAGGGAAAGGAGCCAGGGGGTGTAGAAGGGAGTAGTTGAATTAAGCTACAACATCTGGAGTTAAGGCAGCTGTGGCTCACTGGCTCGGGAAATATTTATTGTGGATTTACACTACCTTGCACGCCAGGGACACAAAGGTAAAGACATGGTTCTTGTTCTCAAGTGAAACCAGTCTGAAAAAAGCTACATATTGTATGATTCCGATTCTATGACACTGCGGAAAAAGGAAAACTACAGAGATGATGATGGTGGCCAGAGGTTCTGGGGGTAGGGGAAAGGATGGGCAGGTGGGGCACAGGGCATTTTCAGGGCAATGAGACTATTCTGTGTGATACTGTCATGATGGGCACATGACATTATGCATTTGTTACAGTCTATTTTTTTTTCCAAGTCGATTTTTTGGAATCCATCCAGTTAGATTCCAACTCATGGTGACCTCAAGAGTGTCAGAATAGAACTGTGTTTCATGGGGTTTTCAAAGGCTGATTTTTCCGAAGTGGATTGCCAGGCCTTTTTTCTGAGGTGCCTCGGGTGGACTCAAATCTCCAACCTTTTGGTTAGCAACCTATTATGTTAAGCTCTTGTACCACCCAGGGACTTGGTAAAAACCCATAGGGCTGTACGATTTTTGTTAATAATAATGTATCACAAAGAATGAACCCTGATGTAGACAATGGACATTTGTTAATATTAATAAATTGGTTCATCAGCTGTAACAAATGTACCACAGGAATGCAAGACGGTAACAAGAGAAACAACGTTCAGAGGGAGGAGGCACTCTCGGGGGTATTCTTGGTACATTTTTCTGTAAACCTAAAACTGCTCTCAAAAATAAAGCCTACCAAGGAAAGTGCTCATCTTAGGATGACAGTGAACCAGGCTGTAGGATAAAATTGAGTTATGTTAGAAACGATAGAATTGGGAGTTCAGAGCAGTCGGCGCTGAGAGCGCTGCGCCTAATACGCCTTCATCTCTGAAAGCAACGAGGTTTTAAAAGCCAAACCTTGGCCAGTTTAAGTAGACAGTGCTTTTGGAGCAGGAGCAAAAATTCTGATGATACTATTTTCAGTGACTCAATTCAAATTAGAAATAACACACGCAAACGTTGTGAAGGCCCAGTTTCTTATCTACCCTGAGATATACTCTGAAATTTACCTCTTGGCATACATGAAGAGACCAAAACTAACAAGGATCACTATCAAGTAAACGTTGGTGGCTTCATTCCAGGCTTCGTGAACGGTATAATCAATAGAACCATCGTCATCCATCACTCCGTAGCCTCCAGCCATGGGGGTCTGAGAGAGAAAAGACAGGATTGCTTTTAATTACCATACAACCTGTTTCTGTGTGGCTCACAGGCCAAGAGAGGTTTTTACATTTTTTAAAGGGTACATTTTAAATGGTTATACAAGAGTCTACATAATATCTTCAATTTTGCCTCAGCCCAAGAGGCTTAAAATATTTTCAGTTTGGCCCTTTTAAGAAAAAGTTTGCCGACCTCTGGCCAAGATAATCAAGGCATGTAATACAGGTCCATCTATTTTTCACTGAGACATTATATAGTTCCTACATAAGGGTTAAAACTCAGGATTAAAACATAATGTTCCTAAAAGCACACAGACTGAAACATCATTGCGCAATTTCCAAAATGTAACTATGGCCGAGATGAGAGCAAAAGGATACTTGAAAACACAGACTCATACAACTGGCTGTGGTCTGAAGGGAACAGGGTTGCACTCCTGATGACAGCAGCCTTAAAAAAGATGTGCTAGCCAGAACGATGCTCCTCCACTTGCCTCCTAACAGGACTGAAAAACATCAGGGAGCTTTATCTAGCTTGGGCCTATTGGCCAAATTTGGTTCACAGAAGCTATGCGATAAAAAGTTACTTTTTGCTATTTACACAGCTGTGACTTCTATTCAAAGACAAGCATTCTTCCAACTCCCCACAAAAAGTAAGAGTGGTAATAGCAAGTGTATCAAAGAATAGGTTAAAGAGTAATGATTTCATATTTATGTTTGAGAAGTTAATTGAATTTTTCCCTATAAAGTATCTTTCTAGTGTCCCACATAAAAGTCTAAGAAAAATGACCTTACACATGAAAGAAATCCAGAAGTGTTGTTTTAGACTCTAGAAAAAGGAGAGACTGAGCAAATAATAGCTGATAACTATACTGTAATTTCTAAGAATAAAGTCATTTTCTAATACCAAGAAATAAATATATCTGGAACGTCCAATAAGTTGTTTTGCCACTTTTTTTTGTCCCCTAGACTGCCTACAGCAATAAAGGCATTGCAGAAATCTTCACACTAAAATTATCTTGTGGTGTCCTGTAAGCCTCCAAAATGGGTCATCCATGTGGATTTAGCCCAGAAAGATAATAAATACGAATTAAGGGCAGACTCTGTTTTCTTTCTTATAGCTTGCCTCCGTACAAAATGAATGAAATTTCTCCAGAGGTCAGCTCCTAAGCCAGGTGACACGTTTTCTCCTTTCTGACATCTAAAGTCTTTGTCAGAAGTTTGGAGACATGCTGTAGTCATTTAGAATTAAGTGAATATCATGATGGTATTTAACTTAAACTCTTAACATTGAGGGTAAGAGCAATTCATCTAACTGGTGTCTGAGGAATATAAAGATTGGTCTTGTGAAAATGAGCCAGGAACAATAAAAATAGCACTTGATATTATAAAAATGTGTAAATATAATATCTAAATGTTAGACTATACCCAGTTCCTAGATATTGAAGACTGGCTATGGATTTTTTTTTTTTTGGAAAGAGAGGGAAGGCATGGGGGGATTTGGTATATTCACAGTTTCAAGTCTTAAAACTGAACTCTGAGCCTCTCTGAATGTCACATGGCTGATGGTTTAAGTCAACAGCCTACTTTAGAAATGGAAACTTCTGGAAGCCCAGAGACTATAATTGTCTTTACGATTTATGGAATCTTGTACATTGTCAGTGCCAAATGTAAAGTAACGACGACAGCATATGGCAAAGACAGATGGCTCTAGATGTCTGATTTGAGGTGTTGCAGAAGGCCCTGGACAACGATTTGGCAAAGGTTGTAGCTTTCAGGACTGGGAGTCATTCACAAATTGGGGAGGAAACAGGGAACAATATAGCAACGACCCCTAGAACATCTCGCGGATGTCATTCATGTGATAAATTATGAAAGCGTTTCCGGGCTATTGATCACCTGAATGGATCTAAGCCAGGTTACTTTCTTGCTTCAATTTTTCACAAAATTCTGTTCATGTGCCACTCAGTAAATGGTATATATTTACCCAGGGCCTGGCTTCCTCCCGCTACAAAGATGCCACTCTTTAATTACATTTACAGAAGAATCGCTAAGGACTGCTGACCCAGAAAGGTATGCAAGGCCACTACTCTTGCACAGTTCCAGAAACATACACTTGAGTTATTTTCAGTGGCGTAGTTGTGAAAGACTGGCATTAAGGGTAGGCCTTGCCTAAGCAGTCCTTCACGAGGACCAATGCCATGAGTCTGTAAGGCTGCCAGGAATAACGAATGGTCTAGTCCAGAGTCACAGTACAGACGCAAGGCCCACATGTGGCCTGGACTATGACCATGTCCTCCCAGCACACCACCGTCTAAGCAAGTGTACACACGTACGAACCAGCTGAATGGTTCCTGCCTTCTACCATAGCCTGTCTCGAGTACTAAAGCGAAACGCCCAGGGGCATTACAATGATGGTTCATTCCTGGCAAGTTAATGTTTTCAAGTTTACTGACACAGCTAGTCATGTGCTTGGAGTGTCACTGAGGGCTCTTTTAGGAAAACTGACCTTTTTCACATATTTTGTATAAAGTAAGGCTTGAATTACAACTATTTCAGTAAGGCAGTGCTAGGATGAGCTGAATTAAGTCCCAAGTAAACATGGACTTCCAGAGGTAAAGCTGCCAAAATATGATAGCTAGCGCTTGCTTTTAGGTTGATAACTAGGAGACATTTTCTAGGGATCAAGTGACTATCACAAGTTTTAAAATTCGTTTCTTGATTTTGGGTTCCTGTTTAGGTAGTTCCAAAATTGAGCATCGTATCTTAACGCCATTACTTTCTCTCACTTAGATCTTTCCTATTTTCTGTACAGGTTGTTGTTAGGTGCCTTCAAGTTGGTTCCGATCATAGCGACCCTTTGTACAACAGAATGAAATATTGCCCAGTCATGCACCATCCTCACAATCATTGCTATGATTCAGCCCATTGTTGCAGCCACTGTGTCCATCCATCTGTTGAGGGTCTTCCTCTTTTTCGCTGACCCTCTACCAAGCATGTCCTTCTCCAGGGACTGGTTCCACCTGGTAACACGTCCAAAGTACAAGACACAAAGTGTCGCTGTCTTGGTTTCTAAGGAGCATCCTGGCTGTGCTTCCAAGACAGATGTTTGTTCTCTTAGCAGTCCACGGTATATTCAGTATTCTTGGCTCATACACAGCGTCACCAAGAATCGACTAGTGGCAACTTTTTTACAGCTCCTTGGAGCCCTGATAGCGCAGTGGTTAAGAGCTTGGCTGCTAACCAAAAGGCTGGCAGTTTGAATCCACCAGCCGCTCCCTGGAAACCCTACAGGGCAGTTCTACTCTGTCCTATAGGATCGCTATGAGACAGAATCGACTCGATGGCAACACGTTTGGTTTTTTTTTTTTTTAACAGTTCCTTATAACAAAGACCACTGCATACATAAATGTGATTTTGCTTTTCTCAGCCCTCTGAAACACTAAAGAATTGGGCTCCTGATCAGAAAGGTACAAGGTAAAAGGCCCTCAACCAAGAGAAGAAAGGTAATTAACATTTGAGGGCTATGCACTGAGCAGTCCACATATTCATTTAATTTTCAGAACAACCCTGCTGGGAGGCATTAAAATTCCATCTACATAGGAGGCACCGGAAGAGGGGAGATGGAGGAGCAGGAGAAGGCTTAAATAACTTGCCCAAAGTCACGCAGGGTAGGAAGTACAAGAGCTGGGTTGTCACACACACTGACTTACAAACCTGAACTCTTTTCACTATAAAAGTGTCGCCTTTCCGGCTTTGACCCTAATTTTCTAAGACCTGCTCCTCCCGGGAAGAAATCAGGCCGAGCAGGTATAAAACATAACCCTCTCTCAGGAAGCAGCCACGGGCAGGCGCCTTCACAACTGCCTGGAGATCGTACACATTTCCGCCACTCGATGGTTGCAAGGGATTGAATCCCAACACACTCCTGCTAAACCCAGACAGCCCGGGGCCGTCTCGCCCCCCGCCTGCGTTGCAGACGGGGCTGTTTCCGCTGTTCTGTGCGCATTTCTGGAACTCGGAGCCTCCCAGTTTCAAACGACCTTGAGAGGCTACAGGCAAAGGGCTACCAGGGGAAAAGGCCGCACAGCCCCGAGCTGGGGGCGCGGAGACCCGCGGGCAGGCCCGGCCCCTCTGCTCCCCGGCGAGTCCAGGGGCGGGGCGGCAGCGGCGCGCGATCGGAGGCGGGGCCCGGGTGTGACGCGGGCCCGCCGGGGGCCGGGGAGGCGCGGGGACGCGGTGGCACTCACGCTGCTCGCTCCGGAGGCGGCACGTGGCCAGCGCGGCTCCGCTCCGGGGCCCTTTCTCCCCGCGTCGGAGCCGGGCACGCGGGAGCCGGTTACCGAGCGGACTCAGGCGACCTCTGCCTTCGTCATTTCCTGCCGGCCCGTCAGTTTCCGGATGGAACGAAGAGCCAGGTCTTTTTTTTTTTTTTTTTTCCTCCCCTTTTCAGTTTTGAACAGGAGAGACGCTGCGACGGCCCCGGTGCCGCCCCCGGGCGTGTGAGTGGAGGCGCGCTCCCTTCCCCTCCCTCGCGGCGCGTCACCGCCGCGCCCCGCCCCCGCCCCCCGCCCGGCCGCGCGCGGTGCCTCCCGGGACCCCCGGCCGCCGAGTTGGGGCCGCCGCGGGAGGGGCCGGGGGTGCGGGCGCCGGGGGGTCTCGCCGCCCAACCCCCCGGGGGTCTCGCCGCCCGCCCCCGGGGGACTCTCGCCGCCCGCCCCCCGGGGGTCTCGCCGCCCGCCGCCGGGGGTGCCTCGCCGCCCAACCCCCGGGGGGTCTCGCCGCCCGCCCTCCCGAAGTCCACGTGGACCTGTGTGTGCGGGGCGGCGCACGGGCTAAAGGCGGGCGGGAAGCAGCGGGAACTGGTCCTTGCCCGGGAATTCCGGGCCTCTGCCCGCCGGCTTCTGCGCCCCGCGGGTCCCTAGGCGTGGGAGGGGGGCATGTGCCTCGTCCCACGAATCGCGATTCAGCTGGGAAATGAGTTTGTTGTCGATTTTTTTTTTCCTTAATAATGTCCCAAGGTTACTTTTAGTACTTACGTGGACGCTTAAGAAAACATATGCCCTCTAAAATGTCTTTATTTTAGTTTTTCCATTTTCCCCATGGTGATAAATAATGCGTGGCTGAGACTATGAAGTTGTTTTAAAACCTAGATGTGGCCAGGATGTTCTAGTACTGCCAGTTTAAGCGACTTTTGGGTATTTCTAAAAAGTTTTACCACAATGACGTGAAAAATGTATTTTCCAGTATTAAAATGGTAACGGATTTATGTAGTTCCCTATCAGTATTGAAGTGATCAGATTCAGTGATCCGTGCAACCTTGAACGGTGACTTATTTGCACACGTGCTTGAAGTCTTAATTCATTTTGAGCGAATACTCTTGGATCAGCAGACTGCTAATTATAATTTATACTAGGTCATGTAGAGGTTATATTATTAATTGACAAACAGATAAGAGCTAATATTTAATACTATACCTCGTAGCAGGTTTTCTCTGCTCTAAAAACCGTTCTGCTTCAATGAGACTCGTGTGTCTAGTTTAAGAACAAACATCACTTAGTACAGTAGCATATTTTGTTGTATTAATATTTTGGTTTACTTATATATTATACATAATAATATGTATCATTTGATAACCATATACTTTGATTCTACCAAAGTCGTAGATTTCAGTCTCCTGGGACAGAAGGTTGGGAAATCAGTAATAATAGCCAATGTACTGTTTGTTTGCCAGTGGGCTGTGCCAAATGGTCTACGTCCTTTATCTGATTTTGTCCTCAGAGATGACTTTTCACTTAATCGTAGGTTGCTTAAAAATATTTGAATACGTGAACCTGATTTAAACATTTCCGAATTTGGAATATAAACGTTAAATACTGCCGTTTCTGCTTTTTTAAATAAGGTGATGGCAGTATAAAATGAGTCAGTAGATTAGTGTGTTTTTCAAATCGGCAGGTGGCTTTAAAAATTCATAGAACTGCAACCAGTACCTTTACTTGGGGTTCTCAATAGCTTTCAAACCCCTGTCTCTAATTTACTAAGTCCTCATTACCTAGCATTGAACAAGCAACATCAGCTTATTACTACCACACCACCCATTGCCATGGACTCATAGTGACCATATAGGACAGAGTAGAACTGGCCCCTAGGGTTTCCAAGGAGCCGCTGGTGGATTTGAATTGCTGACCTTTTGGTTCACAGCCATAGCTCTTAACCACTGCACCGTCAGGGCTCCTATCAGTACATTGGAAAATGGTAAATGTTCGGAAAAGGCTTAACGACCCCTTCTTAAATGGCCCGCTTTCATATTTAATTTCTCAGTGTCATTCCTGATTAAGGGTAAAAAAATGACCTAATGAAACATGACTGATTTTCCAATACCATACTAAAGAGATGATAATGGGCAGGCTGCCCCTTTGCTGATGAGTCTAGCCCAATTTCATAAGCATGTGAATGTTAAGAATATTTAAATTATCTAAATCTTAGGAGTCCTATTTAATTTTTCAGTTTGCTTTTAAATTTCTTAAGCCTGTGCTTGGTTTTGAGTCTAGTACTTTGTGTGTTGAGAAGTTAAGTTTTTAACTGGATTTCGTTAAGTAATTTTGGCTTCCTTAATCAAAAAAGTCTATTTTGACTATGTTTTGAAAGATACAATTTAATGATTTACGTAGGCAAAACGGTTAAAATTAAACACAAATATTCCGAGTGTGATGGTGTAACGCAGCGTCGGCTGTGAGAGTGAAAGCCCTTGGAAATGAGGAAGTGCTTGGAGGTGTCTCTTATTTGTGATGAGAGCATTTTGGACTTACCTGGCTTCTGCTTCTAGTGGTCCATTGTTGGGAAGAGAAAAGGTCGAGAGTGCTTTGCCAGTCAGTATTTATAAGAGGGTTCCTTTACTTAAGGACATTGTCTTTGGGGGGAAGGTGAGGGGAGAGTTGTTACCTACAGAAGGATGTAGGAGTTAATAATTTTACCCATTGTGATTCACTGATTCTTGCCACCACATGCATCTCAGGCACTTCTCCAGCTTTGATATTTGTGGGCAGCTACGACTCGACGGCACTGGGTGGTGGGTTACTAGTAGATGAAGTATAAAAAGCAAAAAAGATAGGGGGAGGGGTGAGCAGAGCACAAGGTTATATTAAACCCAAAAAGCCCCAATCCCATTGCCTTCAACTGGATTCTGACTCATAGCGACCCAGTGACAGAACTGCCCCATAGGGTTTCCAAGGATGTAAATCTTTACTGAAGTAGATTGCCACACATCTTTCTCCCATGGGAGTGGCTGGTGGGTTTGAACCGCCGACCTTTTGGTTAGCAGCTGAGCGCTTTAACCACCATGCCACCAGGGCTCCTTGCCTTGTGTGAGGTGCTCCTTAAATACATATGAAATGATCAAACACGTTGGAAATCCCCTTCCCTCTTTGCAGTAGTGAAGATCCCACTTATTTTAGGACCCACGCCACTTGTGGCTTATCTACCGAGTCAGCAGCCCACAGTGAGCTCTTGGAATGTTAGCACTTTATACCACACACTGGCATTTAATCTTTTATGTTTTGTATTGTTACCTAAATGTTTTATGTGTCTTGTTTCCCTATCTAAAATACAAGCTACTAGAGGGCCCAAACAAAAAAGACCCATTGCCTTCTAGAGGGCAGGGAATATATATTTATATACAGTAGTAGTTTTGAAAACTTCTTGGTATCCAGCACAATAATAGCCCTGGTGGCACAGTGGTTAAGAGCTATGGCTGCTAACCAAAAAGTCAGCAGTTTGAATCCACCAGCTGCTCCTTGGAAACCCTATGGGGAAGTTCTACTCTGTCCTATAGGGTCGCTATGAGTCGGAATCAACAGCAACGGGTTTGGTTTTTTTTTTTTGTTTATGTATACTGATTGAGAGACTTAGATTCCATAGGAAAACATCTAAAATATTAAAAATGTGGAACCAGCCCTCAAGTAGATGGTATTTTAGTTGGGCAAACATTGTTGACACACATGACGCTGTATGAGAATTTGGAGCTAAATAATGCACACAACAATCCTTTGAAGTAGGTACCATTATTATCTCCATTTTGTAAATGAGGAAACTGAGGCACAGCAGAGTGAGTAAGCTACTTGCCCAAAGTCATGCAAGTGATAATTAGCGAAGACTGGATGTGAACCCAGGCAGTCTGGCTCCAGAGTCAGTGTGGTTTCTCTGTAGAGTTTTACTTTATACGTGGAAGGAGGATCTGAAAGTTGAGGCTACTTTCTCTTCTATAAAGATGTTCTTTTTTTAAATTTCAAAGTCACGTAGAAGATCGCAGTGACCCTGCATTGCAGAAACAATGCTAGATTTTCTAGGGAGAAGAGGTTGATAACATGGGTAAAGGCTACTATTTTGAGATGACTAAAAACAAGTGGATAGAAACCGAATTTTGAATCTCAGAGCCGAATGTGGATTACAACTCTTTGTAGGAGTTCAGTGCTAGGACAGTGATGCACCAGGACATAGGACAATGATTGTATAAGACACTAACACCAATAAACGTACGCCAAATAAAATAATATTGAACGGCACTTGACATCTTACAGCCGTTCTTGCTTAAACACTTACTAGATTGAAAACCCTCCTGGTGGTAATGTACCAGAATGTGGGTGTCCTAAAGGTTTCCAGTGCCATTCCATCCGTTTGGTTTGTCATTATGGGGAATTTTGAGCCACTTTTTCAATTTGTATTGAGCAACAGTGAACACTGATGGGGCAAGGAGACCTCTTCAAATCAAGTAATACTTCTTTGGTGAAAAAAAAATGTAAAATTGTGCTGTTGATTTGGTGACAAACCTGAAATAATCATTACATGAGGGTCTGCAAACAAAATACAACAAGATGAAGAAAAAGAACAATTTTTTTTTTAATTGTGCTTTAGATGAAGGTTTACAGAGCAAGTTAATTTCTCATCAGACAATTAATACACATTGTTTTGTGACACTGTCCCCTTCTCGACCTTGAGTTTCCTGTTATCAGCTTTCCTGTCCCCTCCTGTCTTTTGGTCCTTGTTCCTGGGTTGGAGTGCCTGTTTAGTCTCGTTGTGTTTTATGGGCCCATCTGATCTGTGGCTCAAAGGAAAAATGGTCTTTTCTGAAAGCCCACTTATGTATCCTTTCTGTTGGGAGCTGACAACATTATTTTGGGGCCACTGAGCATCAACAGAGTCGCTCAGTCTAAATGACTCTACAGATCTGGGAGTATGTACATCTCCACACCCGCTGTCCAGGAATCAGAGAAGGAAGTGCCCTTGAATGAAGCATGGGCCACAAACCTGGTGAGCAGCCAGAGAGGACATGTACCTTACAGGTACGGTATTCTGTGCTATAGATTATTTCCACTGGGTAGAAGGTCATGATGTAATTTATCTTTAGAATAGCTTTATGATTTGATTCTGTAAAGAAGTGATATGTTCTGGTGTTATTTTAACATCAGCACATATTTTGAGATGGCCTGACATAAAAGCAACTTATGAATATTGGTCTACAGCTTGTGTTCTATTTAAATACTCAAGGAAATAATTTGGAAAGTCTGAGTTAAAATTAACTATAGATGTATTTACCAATTGGCACATCAGCCTTAATCTTAATTTCAGGCTCTTTGCTTTCGCATATGTTTTTCGAGAAAGAGAAAATGTTATGCCGATACAGTTTTTTTTTTTTTTTTTTAAGCCTATTAGGCCGAGATGATTTAGTAAAACCTTACGGCACCATTTATGAATTTTAAGGTTGTAGAGCCGGACCCTGAATATGATCTAGTGTGGTTGCTCTGTAACCAGGCATGCACGTCAGAATGACCTGGATTTATTAGAAAAGCAACAGATGTCTGGCCCTAAACCCAGGGATTCTGATTCATTAGAGCTGGGGTGGAACCTGGGCTTTGGTATTTTATACCTTCCCCAGGTGATGCTGGTACCACTTCCGCCTATAGGAAGACTCACCCCTGGGTTGTATAGATAGGGCTGCCTGGGTGGCACAGATAGTTAAGCACTAGACTACTAACCGAAAGGCTGGCTGT
The DNA here is from genome assembly GCF_030014295.1 of Loxodonta africana. Lineage (NCBI taxonomy): Eukaryota > Metazoa > Chordata > Mammalia > Proboscidea > Elephantidae > Loxodonta > Loxodonta africana. The sequence goes on from NC_087360.1 coordinate 58,042,120, forward strand.
TCAAACCCACCCAGAGGTGCCTCGTAAGTAAGGCCTAGAGATCACTTTCTGAAAGGCCGTAGCCGAGGAAACCCCGTGGAGCAGTTCTACGCTGCACACAGGAGGTCACCATGAAGTCGCAATGACTCAACAGCAACGACAACAACAAGTTTTTAGATAAGAGAATCAGGACGAGTGAAATGACCTGTGTAAAGCTGGTTCAGTGGTACTAAGATGTTATCACCAGGTAGTATGTAATTTCAGAATTTGATAGCTGAAAGAAATCTCCCAGATCTTCAACTCTGTGATTCATTTTATAGCTGAATATCAACCAAGCTTGTTCATTCCATTTCCAAGTAAGATACGAATGCAGAGAAACAGGGTTTTCTCGCATTCTGTCTTCTGCCCTGACCATAGTAAAGGTCAAAAAGTCAGTCCATCTAAATTTCTTTATAATTTTAGTTGATTTTTAAAATTAATTTTAGGAATTATTGCCTATTTACAGTATTTTTTATTATGTACCTTGTGACGACTTTTTAATTTTTTTTAAATACAGTATAAAGCTAAAACGAAAGATTAAATTTTTTTATTTCAATTACTTTTCAGTCTGCTAGAATCTGAGAATTTACATTGCATTATTAAGTTTAGGTTTTTGTTTTATTCTGGTTGATTTTAACTTTATTTTATCTTATTTTAGACATCTTACTTTGGAAACATAGTCTGGCTTCCTTGTCATCTTTGAATCTGAGGGGTAATCCTAGTTTCAGCATGTCCTCAGTAGAGACCAAAGACCAGGTTTGGGCCTTTAAGAAGTCTTCGAAACCTGTGAAACAACAACCATTTCCCTGTGAAACAACAACCATTTCCAGAAGAAAATAATAAATCAGATGTCTGTGAACGGAATATATGGCCAAGGGACTTATTAAGATATTATGGAAGAATGGTTAAAAAAAAAAAAAACCCTGAAGAAAAGGCAGATTTCAAGAACAGACTCCAGTGCCATTTAGCATTTTCAAGCAGCTGAGAGAAGATGGTTCTGAAAATACGAATGCCAAGACTCTAGCAGACTTCTTTATACGTTTCTCACATTATCGTTGTTAATCCATCCATTTTTGTAATAAAAAAGCCATTTTCCTCTACTGCACCAGCAGGTAATTAGAATTTTATTCTATGTAAATAGAGAGAAAGTGAATAACAAATAGGAGGAGAAATAGTACCAATTCATTGGGGAGGGCAGGCCCCAGAAATTGACTTTCACAAATTAATGAAAGTGTGGTATAGTGATGATCGCTTCTTCACATTAATTGCCCCTTTAGTTTAGTCTTCCTTTATCTACTCCCAGCCTCTGCATACGCCTGCTGTTTTCTTGAACAATTTTTTGGCAGTGATGACTTGATTACCGTGTGGGGTTGGTTTGTTTGTTTTTTCAGTTTAAAAGTAAATATTGTATCTTCATAAATAGACCTTTGGCATGGTGGCTGTTCTACCCAAGGCTATTTTATAGGATTAAGAATAGAATAATTTCCATTCTTTTGCAGCATTGGTCTTCTTTCCTCTTTGTATGTTATTGTTAAGTGTTTTCTTGCTCTTATTTTGTAGACAGAAATGAAGGGTGATCCCTTGTGTTCGGAAACCCTGGTGGTGTAGTGGTTAAGTGCTACAGCTGCTAACCAAAAGGTCGGCAGTTCAAATCTACCAGGCGCTCCTTGGAAACTCTATGGGGCAGTTGTACTCTGACCTGTAGGGTAACTATGAGTCGGAATCCACTCAACAGCAACAGGTTTTACCTTGTATTCTGTTTTCCGTTATCTGGGAGTCCTGAATAGTCTAGATGGTAGAAATTTCTAGAAAATGTGCAAAATCTTTTAGTCACTGTTTTAAAGTTCCATCATACTTCTTTTTAGAAGTGCTTAGAAGTAGCAATATTGATTAAATGTTACTTTCTTATCCTGTCCTCTCCTTTGGGAGGGGGCGTTTTAAGAAGCAGGAAATTCTCCAGATGATGGTAAGCAGAGACAGAGAGAGCGAACAAGAGTCTGAGCGAGCAAGTGCATATTCCAGTGAGAACCTTTTGTGATTAACAAATGAAACAATCAGTCATTAAGTAATCTGTAAGATGGATGTACACATTTTCAGTATAAAATTTGTGAATTAAAGTTTAAGAGAATAACTGACGTGAGTCCACTTTATTGCATTTCAGCGCTTGTGACTGTCAGTTGACCTCCTTAACGATTTTCTCCTCTGTAAATTAAAGAAAGCTCTTGTTCTTATAAATCAGGTTTTACCAGCAAGGGGGAATATAAGCAAAAGGACAGATTTTTAACTTAATTTAGTTGAATGAAGTAAAATTCCATAAAGCATTTGGTCTTTAATATTTCCTTCCCCAGTAGGCCTGTTTTGCTTCATTCCTTCTGTCACCTGTTTCCTTTTTTACCTTCTTCTTGCCTCCCCAGAATTTCTTGTTTGGTTTATTTGTGTTTGCCTTTCTGTGATTCAACTTTCCATTTAAAATGCTTTCTATTGTCTTTACACTCTGTTTGCTTGGGTGTGCCTCCGTCCTAGTTTGTCCCCTGCACTCCTGTTGTTGTCCCCTGTAACTCAGCTCCTGTCAGCTCTCGTTCCTTTCTCTTCCACATCTCACCTCTTGTCCCTTTTCATTCCACTCGCACCCACTGTCATTGGTGGTCCTTTCTCTCCCACCACCTCAGTCCTCTTCTTCCTGGGGAGCTCACTGATCTGTCATGTGTTTCATCAAGCTCTGATTCCTTCTCATCTCTAACCTGGCCTTGTTTCCTCCTGTACTTTTTAGCCATTGTGTGTTTGCTACTTGAGGTCTTTTTTCCATTTTCCTTGTCCCTGGGTAGTAGGCACCCTTAGATGCATTTGTTGACAGAATTTGCATAGAATGCAGATCCTTGCTGTGTATTTGCTGGGTAGCCAGGATGGGTCAGTTATTGTTAACTTTTCTTGGAAAACCTGAGCTTTCTGCATTTTCTGCCTGGAAGAAACAGACTGGTGTTCCAGAAGACTAACGTTACTTTATGAGAGACAAGTTTGTCCTATGATACTATCATTTTAACTCTTTATTCAAGGACAGCTAATAAGTTAGTGACATTTGAATTAACTCCTATGTCTTGCTGGGTTACAGAAGGTGTCCAGAGCAGCTGTGTGGGGGTGGAGGGGGTGGTAAGCACTAGTAAAGACTGCAGAGTCAGTGAACATTTATTAGGTTAAAGGTCCCCTAAAGGAATAAAAAATATCAGTAATTCTGTTACCTAGTTTTAGGTTTGGGTCATCTGTATTGCTACACTTTCCATTAAATTTAGCTGCAAAACATTTTTTATGTTTAGCAAAACACAGACTTAATCTTATAAATATTCGTTTTATTTTAAGAGATTGGATGTCTGCTTATGCATTAACGTTTATCATTTTGTAATTATGCTGTAACATTCTTAAAATGCCATTAATAACTGATCCTATTAGTTTCTGTCTGGGAAAGTATATAAATTGTGTGGTCTTGCCCCTTCTGGACACTAGTTGTAGCTAAGTTTTTTGGTAAAGCTTTATTATAACTTTATGCCGTTAATGATTTACACTGACTTATATTTTTCCTTTATTCTTGTATATACTGTGAATGGGATGCTGTCTTGTAATTTAGTTTTCTGCAGTGTATATCACCTGAGGTAGAATGATGATGTAAGCTTTATTAAAGTTTAAAAAAAAAAAAAAACCCTGTACGCCACGTAAGATTCCTGGGTGGTGCAAAAGGTTTGTTCTTGACTACTAACCTAAAGGTTGGCAGTTCAGACCCACCCAACGGTGCAGTGGAAGAAAGCCCTGGCAATCCGCTTCCATAAAGATTGCAGCCAAGAACACCCTGTGACCCCATGGAGCAGTTCTACCCTGAAACACACGGGGTCGCCATGAGTCAGAGTCGCCCGGACAGCAGTGGGCTTGGTTTTTGTTTTTTGGTATACAGCACATATTGTAGTGTTTAAATAAGATTTTAAGAACAGTCCTACAAATTGAGGTTAACCGTTATTGAATATTCTTTCTGCCTGAGCCTTCCTTGGTTTTGGTGGTGTTTTGGGATGTCTTATAGCTAAAGGAGTGGCTGATGGACCAGAAACGGTATTGTAATATTCACTGCCCACGAGCAGCTGCTAAAAGTGGTGTCAAAGCCACAGTTAGGCTCCTAACAAGGAATTTATGTGACGTGCTGAGTACTGGCCTGTGTTCTGGGAAAGATGATAGTGCAGTCTCTCTGGTAGCTTGTAGTTGAGCAGGGGATATTGATAAGTGAATGATTGCAATACAGCGTGGCAAATGCTACAGTACACACACACTGAAGCTGCAATAGGAACAGATTAATTGGAAGAGTTAGAAAATATAGGTCAAAAAAGTCAGGTCCACGTATATAAATGCATTTTTTTTGTTGTTGTAAAAATGTATATACCACATCTGCCAGCTTGACACTTCTCACATGTATGATTCAGTGACATCAGTTTCATTAGTTGTGTTCTGCAGCCCTCACCGATATCTGTTGCCAAATTTTCCATCACCATAAACTCACTTCACTGCTTCCTAAACAATGACTCCCCTTGCCCCTTTCCTCCTGCCCCTGGTAACCACTGTTAAACTCTGATTTCTATGCATTTGCCTATTCTAGATATTTCGTATGAATGAGATCATACAATATTTGTACTTTTGTGATTGACATACCTCATTCAGCATGATGTTTTCAAGGTTTATCCGTGTTGTAGCATGTATCAGGACTTCATTTCTCTTCATAACTGAGTAATATTCCAGTGTATGTATATACTGCATTTTGTTTACCTACTTGTCAATGGACATTTGGGTTGTTCCCACGTTTTAGCATTTGGGAATAGTGTTGCAGTGTACATTGTTGTACATGTGTCTGTTTTCGTTGCTGTTTTCAAGTCTCTTGGGTATATACTGGTATATATACTATGTACCAAACCAAAAAACACCAAACCCAGTGCCGTCGAGTCTATTTCGACTCATATACCAGTATATGCTATATACCAGTTTATACCCAAGAGACTAGAAAGCAGCGATATATGTAAATTCTGTGAGGTAATAATCCCTGTTCTTCCCCTTACAACCTGTATGAATTGGGCAAGTTATTTAAAAGCAATGAGCCCCTTAGTGTCTCATCTGTGAAACGGTGATAACGCCTATCTTGTAGTGTTGCTGTGTGGATTAAATAGTATAAGGTGCCACTGTTTTCTTCCTTCAATTATTGTTTAGAATTTGGAGAACTAAACAAATGGCAGAGAACACAGTATAGGAAAAAAGAATATTCGTTTTGAGGAGTTATACACTAATTCCAGAGACACTACTGTCACGCAAAATGAATGGACTTCCTATTTTGTTTCTGTCGTTTTTAAGAAAACCAATCTTATTACCTTATCATCAATCCTTTTTTTTATAAATCAAAAATTTACTTATGGCTTCATCCATTTACCAGATGTAGCTCACAATGACTTTTGCCTCTTTCCATAAATCAAATCCAGTCTCAGAAAATTTAAAATTTGCCCCAGTTGAGCATATTTGATGAAAATATGCCACAGATTTCTGAAGTCTTTTTCAGCAAGACGAATGTCAACATCATTGGAATAGGCTTCCATAATGACTACTTTCAAAAGAGTTGGAGCAAGAATTTGTTAGATGCAGAAATTATGGAGTGTGTTATAAAAACAGTCCTTGTATAGTGGTAATTCCAATACTCCGTTTTATGTACTCATCTGACTATAGCTCCTGAATTATGTCTGTGCTTTTGAGACTTGAGCAGAGTTAACTTTTTGTAATTTTAAAAGATGTTGATTAGATTAACTTTCTTTAACAGAGCCAAACTGTACAGTAGAAGAAAATGGTACAGAGATTCAATATTATTTTGTTCAAGGTTGTTTAGTTTCTTCTAAACCTAGCAGGTCTTTAATATAAGGGTCTATGACCTGAAAAAAAAACCATAGCATAAATCAGATTGGTTAAACTCTTCGCCTGAAAGAAATTGATCCCCCTGACTTAATGGCTTGGCCATATTGTAAATAGTTCACTAGTTCATATCATGGTCAGACTTACCTGTTCTATTGTAATTTTGTGTGTTATAGGGTTATAACTGGAGTAATAAAAAATGTCAGTGTTGACATAGAACTGCCAGTTCAGGATTTTGATGATATCTGAAGTATATGTCTTGTTTAAAGCCTTTTTCTTTTAAATTTCCTTGTTTACAATCAAAAAGTTTAAGTAGCTTAATTTGTATTTGATGTGCTAATTTGTATAGAGAGCCCTGGTGGCACAACGGGTAAGCGCAAGGCTACTAACTGAAAGGTGGGCGGTTCGAACTCATCAGCCACTCCAGGGGAGAAAAGGCCTGGTGGTCTGCTCTTGTAAAGATTTCAGCCTAGGAAACCCTATAGGACAGTTCTACTCTGTCCTGTGGGGTTGCAATAAGGTGGAATCAACTCACGGGCACACAACAACTGTTTGCATTGACATTACAAATTCATAGATAGGCAAACTGTATTCCCATAGAAAGAAAAACTGGGTGTATAAATATTCCAAAACTTAGCTTAAGTTGCTTATAATTAGAAAAGTGGCTTTCATTTGTGTTCTGTGACAGATTATCAGTAGTCCTGTAGACATGTTAACAATGACATGTTTCATGGCCATAATAAATACCTAGTTGGCAGAGGTGTTTGGGCAATTGCTACAGGTGTTGTAGAATGAACTGAGGTACTGGTTTTGTGTTTCACTGCTCTCCCCTAGTTATTCTTTTAGAAACCTAATTTTTTCCTGATAGTGTTTTATTTCTTCTTGAATTTTATTTATTAGTATTATTGATAGCAATAATAGTTACCATTATGGAGCCTTTATAGGGCCAGGCTGTTGACATACATTTACTCATTATTATTTTACTTAATACAATTTTTCTAATAAAAGTTGATGTTATACAATATATTTTATATTTTCTGTATATACACGTGGAAACCCTGGTGGTGTAGTAGTCAAGTGCTATGGCTGCTAACCAAAAGGTCAGCAGTTCGAATCCACCAGGTGCTCCTTGGAAACGCTATGGGACAGTTCTACTCTGTCCTATAGGGTCGCTATGAGTTGGAATCGACTTGATGGCAGCAGGTTTGGTCTGGTTTTGGTATGTATACATATATGTTAATACAGTATGTGTTTGCATGACACAAATGGGCGAATGAATGAATGAATATGTATATCTGTTAGGCCTGTTCTGCAGATCAGTAGTTTTGTTGTATTACCTTGTGCCACTTTAAAGTGAAGAGGGACGTTATGAAACTGACCAAGGGCACATAGATAGTAAGCAATGAAACCAGGATTTTAATGTAACTGATTAAATTCCCTTCTTGTAACCACTTTTCTATAAAAACCAAAACTAAACCCAGTGCCGTAGAGTCGATTCTGACTCATAGTGACCCCATAGGACAGAGTAGAACTGCCCCATAGAGTTTCCAAGGACTGCCTGGTGGATTCGAACTGCCGACCCGTTGGTTAGTTGCCATAGCACTTAACCACAACACCACCAGGGTTTCCCACTTTTCTATACCATGTTTTAAAATTAACATTTCCCCTTGAAAAGTTAAGATTTAGCTGTTCTATAAATGCAGATTAATTTGAGCTAAGGAGTGGGCGGTCAATTCTGTGTTCTACACATGGTTTTTTTCCAAAGTAAAATAACCTTTTTTTTCTGATTACAAAAGTAGTAAGGCCTGATGTAAAAAAAATAAGCAATGCTTAGAAAAAAAAATTCAGATAATTCAGAAAGGTATACAGAGGAGGCTGATGAAAATCACCAGTAATTCTGCCAGAGGTTAAGAGTTTGTTGTATAGTCTTCTAGACTTTTTGATATATACATGCATATACATATTGTTTTAAAACAAAAATAGATCGATAGCTTGCATGTTGTTTAAAATCCTTTTATAGTATATCTTGGCCATCATTCCTTATTATCATAAGTTTATATCTTCATTTTTTAAATTTACTTTTAAAATAAAAAAAAGTTTATTTTAGGACAGTTCTAAATTTACAGGAAAATTGCAAAGATAGTGCAAAGTCCCCATACCCAGTTTCCCTAATTAATAGCATTAGTGTAGTACATTTCTTAAAATTAATGAACCAATATTGATACATTATTGTTAAAGAAAGTCAGTGCTTTATTCAGATTTGCTTAGTTTTTTATCTACTGTCCTTTTTTCTGTTTCAGGATCCCATCCAGGATGCCACATTGCATTTAGTCTTCATGCCTTGATAGTTTAGAGGAGTACTGGCCAGGTGTTTTGTAGAATGTCCCTCAACTGGGATTCGCCTGATATTTTTCTCATGATTAGAGTAGGGTTATATGATTTTTGACAGGAAGACCGGAGAGGTTAATGCCATTTCGTCACATCGTATCAAGGGAACATGCTATCAACATAACTTACCATGGTTGATGTTCGCCTTGATCACCTGGCTAAGGTAGAGTTTGTCAGGTTTCTCCTCTGTAAAGTTCCCGTTTTTTCTCTCCCCTTTGCATCCTGTACTCTTGGAAGGCAGCCATACTTAAGGAATGGGACCTAGGCTGTGCCTCCTTAAGGACAGAGTATTTAGATAAATTATTTGGAATTTTTCTACATAGGAGATTTAGCCATTCTCCCCCGTTTGTTTCTTTATTCAGTCATTTGTATCAGTGTAGGCAAATGAATATTTATTTTATATTTTGGGTTTCAATCTAATACTACTTTATTTATTTGTTGCCCATATTGTTCCAGCTTTGGCCATTGGGTGCTCTTTCAGTTGGCTTCTGTGTCTGTCATACCCCCATTGTTCGTTTATGTCTTTATTGCTTAAATAGCTGCATAGTTTTCCACTGTAAGGATGTACCTGATTTACTTAACTAATCCCCTATTGATGGTAATTTCGGTATCAGATTTTTCACCGTTATATAAACAGTATTGTAATGAGTGATCTTCAGAAGACATATTTATGAAACTGTCTAATAGTTTATTCAAGGTGAATAGCAGTATTAAATAGTCTGCCTATTTAAATTTTATGTATATGTGACTTTTGTCCTTAGACATATCTTAAGCAGGTTTTTGAGGAATTTTCACTTTACCTACAGGTGTTGGTAAGGTTCTGTTGAGTTCCTTCCGGTTCATAGTTGACCCTATGTACAACAGAACAAAACACCGCCTGGTCCTGTGCCATCCTCACAGTTTGAGCCCATTGTTGCAGCAACTGTGTCAGTCCATTTCATTGAGGGTCTTCCTCTGTTTCGCTTCAGAAAACAGTGGTGTTTTTATCACCACAGTTGCCTGCCTTCTGTTTTCTTGTTTCCTATGATCAGAGCTTGATGGTACCAGCAGTCCTGAGGAGCTGCTTTGAGATCACACATTGTTTTGAGACACCTGTTGCCATCTCAGTTTAGATCAGTTACAATCAACAAATTGTATTCAAACTCGTTTTGAAAAAAAAAAAAAACAGAATTCTCGAAGAGTAAACAAATTTTAGAGCTGGAAGCAACCTTTGGAGACCATCACGTTCCATCCCTCCATTCTAGAAATAGAAGGTGGGGTGCCGTTTACATCAGATGGCTTCCCTGGGATTAGGCAGTGGTGGAAGTATTCAAGAACCTAGATTTCTTCATAAGTCTCAGAATTCCTTGTTTTGTGGGTATGTTTTACATCCGGTTCAAGGAAATTTTCAAACAAACTTTTTAAAAAAAGTTTATTGTGCTTTAAGTTTGTTTACAAATTAAGTCAGTCTCTCAAACAAAAACTTAATACACACCTTGCTATGTACTCCTAGCTGCTCTCCCCTGAATGAGACAGCACACTCCTCCTCTATACCCTGTATTCTCCCTGTCCATTCAACCAGCTCCCGTCACCCTCTGCCATCTCATCTCGCATCCAGGCAGGAGCTGCCCACATAGTCTCATGTGTCTACTTGAGCCAAGAAGCTCACTCCTCATCAGTATCATTTTCTGTCTTATTATAGTCCAGTCCAGTCCCTTTCTGAAGAGTTGGTTTTGGGAATGGTTCCAGTTTTGGGCTAACAGAGGGTCCGGGGACCATGACCTCCAGGGTCCCTCTAGTCTCAGACCATTAAGGCTGCTCTTTTTACGAGAATTTGAGGTCTGCAGTCCACTGTTCTCCTGCTCCATCAGGGATTCTCTGTTGCATTCCCTGTCAAGGCAGTCATCACTTGTAGCCGGGCACCATCTAGTTCTTCTGGTCTCAGGCTGATGTAGTCCCTGGTTTATGTGCCCTTTCTGTCTCTTGGGCTCATATTTACCTTGTGTCTTTGGTGTTCTTCATTCTTCTTTGCTCCAGGTGGGCTGACACCAATTGATGTATCTTAGATGGCTTCTTGCAAGTGTTTAAGACCCTGGACACCACTCACCAAAGTGGAATGCAGAACATTTTCTTAATACATTTTGTTATGTCAGTTGACCTAGATGTTCTCTGAAACCATGGTCCCCAGACCCCCATCCCTGCTACTCTGGCCTTGGAAGTGTTTGGTTGTATTCAGGAAACTTCTTTGTTTTTGCTTTAGTCCAGTTGTGCTGACCTCTTCTGTATTGTATGTTGTCTTTCCCTTCACCTAAAATAGTTCTTATCTACTATCTAATTAGTGAATACCCCTCTTATTCCCTCCCCACCTTTATAATCATCAAGGAATATTTTCTTCTGTGTCAAACAAACTTTTTATATGTTTAATATGTATCAAAGAAGACAAAATTGCGTATTTAATCCCCATGTCCCCATCACCCAGTACTTTATCTGTCAATTTGTGGCAAATCTAGTTTATTTTATTCCCATCCGCTCTCCTTTTCCATCGTATTATTTTTGAAGCAAATCCCAGACATTAAAGCATTTCATTTGTAAGTATTTAATGTATTCTAAAATATAAAAACTCTTATTTTTAAAAGTAAAAACGTAGTTGTACACTCACATCCTAAAAGCATCTCTATTCAAAGATATTTATTAAAACTTCCAGAATTTTTATTTACTGTGGATTAGAATTTGGCATTAATGAAAACACAATTCCTTGGTATAATCCTTGAGTGAGAGTCTATGAGAAGAATCTGTGAGAGAAAATGACCTGGGTTATGGCTTTTACCAAAATTTGAGGATCTTACCTGGAAAAAATAACCTCTGATGCAATAAAAATTATATGACAGATATCTCTGAATTATATATATATTTGCTTTTTTACCGTTCTCAACTTTTACTTTGTCTACTCAAGGGGAAGAAATTCCAAGGACATACAACAACAAGAATTCTTTTTTCAGATTTTATCAGATTAATGGAAGCTGTGCGTGGAAGTACAGTGGTAGAGCCATACCACTCCAGATTCTTCAGTAAAGAGTTTTTTTTTCAGTTTTTTTTTTTTTTAATTGTTGAGTAGAATTCCTGAATGTTGCTTCCTGGACTGGGACTTCACAAAGCTTCTAAGAAAACTCACATTTTGATGACATCACTACACTTGCATTTGCTTTTAAGCGGATGATTTAGAGGAAAGAATACTTTTGATCTCAGAGACGATCCCAAGGGCAGAACGGATAGCAATTACTCTGCTGAAGCAACACTTTAAAGTGGGTTACTAGACTGTCTACAACTTGAAAGGGTGATTAATACGCCGAATGTTTTCAATATCGTCTTCTCCTGGGACTTCACTTAATCTTTAAAATTAAAATTAAATGAGATGATATTCCTCTAGAAAAACAACCCTGTCTCAGAGGCTTTGTAGCCAGACTAGCAAACTTCCTTTTAAATACCCATTTACTTGCATTGAATTTATTCTAAAATGCCTCTGTTTTTTGACATATATGATGATCTAAGTTGGAGATGGGTCAGCTAGAAGGACAGAAATTTTCCTTTTGTGTTTTCTAATCCAGACTGAAGCCAATCTTAATTGCATAATTTAAAACTATTTTATTGCAAATAAGTATTCATCTTGCTAGCCCGTTTTGTTCATTATATGTAGATTCATGTTTTAACCTAACCTAATTTAGGCTTTTCTACCTTGAGTTTGACAATACTACTGACTTGACTTGGCCATTTTCTTTCATGAGTAGGCTTTGCTAGAGTCAGTCAGCTTTATTTTCCTCCCATTTTGAGTGCCATCTTTGTATTATTTCTGAATTTTGGCTCTTTTTTTTTTTTTTTACTTATTATTTCCATTCAGTGAAGTACTTTAGAAGAGGAGAAATCTTTATCCAATATTAATTTTCTTCTAGTTTCTAAACAAAAGTAGAAAGATTAATAAAAATAACCACAGATTGAATACAGGTCTGGCTAAGTGTGTTCGGTTCTCCTAGGATGCTGTATATCGTCGATTTTAAGTTCCTGGATGACAGGGTTCAGCATAGTATGCTGTGAATGTGGGTATGTTAAGATTCATCTCCAGCATTCCATCTACTCTACTGATTTTAAGCAAAGTTTTAAATCTTTTCTTGATACCATGTTGTTGTTGTTGTCGAGTTGCTTCCAACTCATAGCAACTCCATGTGTTGCAGAGTAGAACTTTTCCATAAAATTTTCAAGGTCTTGACCTTTTGGAAGCAGATTGCCAGGCCTGTCCTCCCAGGAGCCTCTGGCTGGGTTCAAACTGCCAACCTTCCAGCTAGTAGTCAAGCACTTAACTGTTTACACCACTACTTTTCTCTTAAAATCCTCTTTGCTTTGAAATTGCCTTTCTTGACTTTGACATCTTTGCTACTTGCCAGCTGTGTGACCTTGATTGAGTTACTTCTTGGTTCTTCAGTTTTCTCATCTGAAAAGTGAGGATATTAATTAGCAACCACTGCGTCGGATTGTTAGCTTGTTGGGTTAAATGAGATAAGCTGTAGTGCCTGGCATATAATAAATGTTCCATAAATATTAGTTAATATTATTCTCTCCTGTTCTTTTTTTAATTTTTCTTCCACTTACTTGTTTATGCCTTCACTTAGAGCAAGAAAAGAATTTTTATATCTCAATGAGTGACTCCCATCACAATTTCCTGAAAACCTTTTTTTAGCTATTTGTTTTGAAATGATTGTAGATTGAAATGATTATCAATTCCCAGGAAGTTGGGAAAATAGTACATAGCGGTCGCATGGACCCTTCACCCAGTTTCCCCCAACTTCATATAACTTTAGTACAGAATCAAAACCAGGAAATCCACAGAGCTTATTCAGATTTCACCAGTTTTGCACAGATACATTGCGTGTGTGTGTGTGGTTCTATGCAGTTTGAGCACATGTGTAGATTTGTATAACTGCTACCACAGTGACCATATAGAACACTTCCATCACCACAGAGTTTGATCTTGCTAACCCCTTTATAGCCATTCTCTCCCCACCCCCATCCCTAACCCCTGGTAACTACTAATCTTCTATCCTTCTCTCTGATTTTGTCATTTTGAGATTATGTAAGTGGAGTCAATGTAGTATGTGATCTTTTCAGACTGGCTTTTTTAACTCAGCATAGTGCCCTTGGATCCATCCAAGTTGTTGAGTTTATGAGTACTAGTTTATTCCTTTTTATTGCCAGGTAGTCTTTCATGTTATGGCTGTACCAGTTTAAGCATTCACCTGTTGAAGGCAATTAGAGATGTTTCCAATTTTTGGCTATTATAGATAAGGCTGCTGTGAACATTTGTGTACAGGTATTTGTGTGGTCATAAGTTCTCATTTCCCTGGGATAAACGCTTAGGAGTATGATTGCTGGATAAGAAATTTTTTTTTTTTTGACGCACCATTGTAGGCTTCTTTGAAAATACATACAAGTGCAGTCTGTACTTGTAGATATATAAAGGCAGTTATTTCTTAATGCCAACCATTATAAGTGATATACATTGCCTTTTAAGAAATCTATCTTCCTGTGTAATTTGCATCATGAGTCCAAAGTATAGAATCCCATCTTATATATTCTGCAATGTAACGTGTTTTCAATCAATATTAATTTTATTTTCTTGATGAATTCCCTTTCATATTTTATTGACGTTTTTCTTGTAGGGTATACCACTGTTCTCAGATACTAACTTTGAATGGGGGTGATATTTCAAGTAATGGGTTTTCTTTTTATCAGTTATTTGCAATCTGGTAGATGTTGAATTTTTAAAATAATTATAAGGACTAGCCTGAAAAATCAAAACGTCTGTTAATTGACCGATGTCTGGCAACATTACAGCCACTTGATAGAGCAGTGCTGGCACTTCTGTCTTCCAACATTATGTTTGGAAATCCTAAGATGTTTTCAAAAACCCACTCATTGTCTCACAGGCATTGTTAGGGTAAAGCTTCAAATACTGTTTTAATATGTGAAGGGTTATGAAAGCTGTGGGTTTAGGTAACATACTTGGGCATCAAAAGTTCACATAAGGACAGTATAATTTATGGGTGGGACAGGCATCAGCTGGTTGATATGTTTCGGTTTTCCCAAATGTATCTTTTAGCCTTATAATAACTGATAAAGGTAAAGCCCTTTTTAAAAAGTTGGGAGAAGGAAAAGGATGAAATTTAAAAAAACAGTTGTTCTGAATACTGACTGCGTATTTGAATCATCTACATAGCTTTAAAAAACAAAAAACCACTATGCCTGAGACAATTACAATCTCTGCAAGTGGGGTCCAGGCATTGGTGTTTCTTGAAATGCCTTATAGGTGATTCTAAGCCAAGACTGAAAACTACTGAACTAACAGGAGCAGCTTCTGTGCTCTGATTTCTTCACCCTAGAATTTGATAGTATTTGTGCTGCATGCATGGATTCTCTATGTCTTGGACTAATATGGGTTCCACATGGCCCTTTCGTTTATGGCTCTCCTGAGATGAGTGTTTTCCTGAGGGCAGGGAGAGTCACACTTGTGATTTATACAGATTTAAACTATGAAACACAACTTTCACATGGATAACAGAGAAGCATGTATGAAGTAGAATCAAATACCCAAAACAGTAAGAAACTCAGAAACATTTAAAATTCAAAAAGGAAAGTAGGCTTTATCCAGGACATACTAGGGGTGGGAAACATTTTGGGAAATTAAGCACTCAGAAAACTGCGTGGACTGTGTAGGACGAGAGATTTTTGAGTCTTTGGTGATTGATCTAATTGTTGGTCTTCTTTAGTTTTGCTTTTCTTTTTCTAGTTTAGTGTTCTACTTTGCAAAATAATATTTACTTGTTGTAACAAGTGAGAGGATACTAAAAAACAAATACCCTAGGCTACATGAAGAAAAAGATAATGAATTCTTTCCAGTGTTCATAACCTAATGTATATTCTTCCACACCTTTCTCTATGCTCGTAAACGTATGTAGAATGTCAAGGTTTGTGTGTTTTTTTTTTTTTTTAAGGTAGGATCATACTCTGCACATTATTCTTAAGCTTGCTATTTCTTATCCATAGATATCCAAGAGGTAAATAGATATACATTTAATGGTTCTTTTGGAAAAAATGAGTAAGACTTAATAATTCAATATGTCATAATTTAATCAGCCATTTCTCTGTGAATGGACATTCAGGATGTTTCTTTTCTTCCCCCCTTCTTTCCCTCCTTTCCTCCCTTCCTTCTTTGTTTTCTTTCTTTCTTTTTTGTCCCTACAAAATGGTGCAACAAATATCTTTGTACATATAACCTTAGGTATTTGTGCTTTTGTTTCTAAAGTTTTATAATCAATGGTTTGGTTTTCATCAGATTTGTTCGTTTCTGGATACCTTCTCTGGTAATGAGAATTAATGAGTTAATGTCAGTAGATTTCCAGTTAGTTGTCTTCTTCTGGGTGTTAAGTTGGGGGCTATTGCCTCCCAAAAATGTTAAAAATTGATGATATATATATTAGATTAATCCTAAATCTAGAGAACACAAAAGAACTTTGAGTTCCCATGAAATACCACTTTTTTTTTAAATTGAACTTTAGGCGAGGGTTTACAGAACAAACCAGTCTCTCATCAAACAGTACATACATTATCGCAGATACCACATTTTTTATCACAGTGTTCTTTCTGTAAAGACCTAGATTGAAATAAGTTTGGTTGATTTCCAGATGGCATAAACCTAAGGGAGATAATTAATACCATAGATAGCATACTCTAGATTGATAATAATCTGGACAAGTTATAACAATGTTCTAAAATCAGTAAGATTAAATATACTAAGGATAAACTATCTATGGGAGTTAAGGAATATTTGGGGTCGAGAACTATCTCAGATCGAACAGGAGATGAAAAAGACCTAGGAGTTTATTTGACCACAGGCCTGAGTCATCTCTGTTGATGTGGCTGCTAAAAAAGGGAACAATCTCAGGCTATATCACTGCAGGCCTACGTCGCGTTAAGTCAGTTCTTTTTTTATGGGCTAGTTAGACCACATTTGATGAATTACGTTGACGTCTATTACCCACATTTTAGGTGAGACATTGACAAAGGAGGAGACCAGCATACTGATGGATCAGGAAATGAAGTCACATGAGGAACTGCTGCTAAACTAAGAGTTTGGTTGTTAGACCTGAAGGACAGGGTATAAAAGAAAGATGGTAGCAACCCTTATAGATGGGGGAATAGGAAGACCAGAGGCAGGTGTGTAGAACTTTGCACTGTGGGTCAAATAAGTGCTCAATAAATGTTTGAATGAATGGATGGGTGGAAACTGCAATGCAAAGGATTTTGACTTGAATTAAGATGGACTGTTGCTGGTAAGAGTTCTCCATCCAGGAGATGGGCTGCCATGGAAAGTAATGACTTCCATCCATGGATCCCTGCAAGCCTAGTGATGGGTGACTGTGAGGGGCTATAGAAGGAACTGCTGCTCTAAGTGAAATGTGTAGCAGAACCTCAGGAACTCTTCTTCACTGTAATTTTATATTCTCTCAGATACCTTAATTCTGCAACAGAAATTTCTCAGATAGTATTGTAGGCTCTTCAAAAGTACTTTTATGGAAGGAATTCTTTGACTCAAAGTTCACATGGTTGTCAGTATTTTCAAAAGGCGCAGTAGAAAGGTGCTGGAAAATTGAAATAGAGTTGTCCTTTTTTTACTGAAATTGCGACGTATAAGTTACTCCTCTATCAGACCTGATGTCGCTAATCTAGACTTGTGGTTTTTAAGTTTTTGTTTTTGTCACTTTAGAGAGGAGAAAACCACATTCTTTTCAAGTTACAAAAGAAAGAATAAAACAGGACATTTCACCACTTTCTATACTCATGGTGGCCTCAGGAAACACAGGCCTTCTGTCTACATTAAACCAATTGTTCTGAATTCCGACTCGAATAATGATAATCCTGGAATTTGTGTCCCGCTTTCTCATTTACATTGGTTTACACCCAGGTTTGCAGACTGACTTGTGGAAATGTATCTCCAGTATTTGTTGAAGTTGGTTAAGACAAAAATATCTCTTATTGCCCTTCAAATAATTGAAATACAGCCCTTCAGGTTATGCAAATGGCTAAATGTTGTCAAACTTTTTTTATATATATATATAAAGTTTTTTAAAACTCTTTATTTCATACTGTTGGAGCCCTTGTGGCACAGTGGTTAAGAGCTTAGCTGCTAACCAAAAGGTCAGCAATTCGAATCCACTAGGCACTTCTTAGAAACCCAATGGGACAGTTCTGCTCTGTCCTTCAGGGTCGCTATGAGTCAGAATTGACTCCGTGGCAACTGGTATACTGGTATCTTACACTATTAGTTTTTAGAACAAGGTTGGGGGCTGCTGTCACTTAGGACACCGTGGTTTCTACTCCTTTTTATACTGACAGGTGTAGTTTAAGGATTAAGAAGATGGGCTCCTGTGTTCAAGTCCAGGCCCACCACTTTCTGGCTGTGTGACCCTGATCTCCCCATGTCTGTTACCTTACTGTAAGGGGAAGCTAAGGATCCCTGGCAGTGCAAAAGTTAAGCACTCGGGTGCTCACCTAAAGGTTGGTGGTTCAAACACACCCGTCTGCTCCACAGGAGAAAAGACCTGGTCATCTGCTCCTGTAAAGATTACAGCCTAGAAAACCCTATGGGGCAGTTCTACTCTGTCACATGGGGTCGTTATGAGTCAAAACTCTTAACAAAGGGAAGCTAATCATAGCACACAATTGTGAGAAGGCACTTAGCCCAGTGCCTGGCACAAAGAAAGAACTCAATAAATGTTCTGTTACTGTATTTTCTGTTCTCATTCTCCAGCTCCTTTATATTTTTTTTTCTGATTTCACAGAGTCACCATATGTATGTCTATACTATCTTGAACACGTGTTTAAAACTAAATTTTTTATGCCCCCCACCCCGTCCTCTTCTGAAAGCAAACCTACTCCTGCTCTATCCTCCTGTGTTCTCTGCTTAATCAGTGGGTACCATTCACCAGAAGTAGTGTGGGAACAGATAACACCACACGCTGTGGACTCACACTATTTGGGATTTAAATTCCTGTGCCGCTGCTTATTACCATGTGACTTTAGACAAGCTACTGAATGTCTCTAAATCTCAATTTCTTCAACGATGACATAGTTTTGATAGTATCTATTTTACAGAATTGGGAAATTCAATAAGTGCATGTTAAGGGCTTATTGTGGTCCCTGACACTTAAGTGCTTTATACATGACAATTATTATTTATAATTCTCAAGCTAGAAACAGTAGTGTCATCTTTAATGCTCCTTTTTTCCCATCACCTGAAAGTCATCAGTGCCATTGAGTCTTCAGAGTCTGAATGCCCTCTTCTTCATCACTGCTTTTAGACCAGGGTGTCTTAACTGGAAGCCATTCTCAAAGAGGTTCATAATTCCCTGAAATTATACGCTCATGTTTTGACATGTGTGCATTTTTCCTAGGGAAAGGCTTTTAGCCTCTGTCATTGACTGGCACACTAGTCAAACCAAAAACCAAACCCAGTGCCGTCGAGTCAATTCCGACTCATAGCGACCCTATGGGACAGAATAGGGTCAGCACTCTCCCTTCTCAACCTTGGGCTCCCTATTACCAGGTTTCCTGTCTCCTCCTGCCTTCTAGTCCTTGCCCCTGGGCTGGTGTGCCCCTAAACCTTATAAACTTTTTATATTTCTGATGACCAATACCTCTGTCATAGGGAGAGTTTCTCCTAAGATTGGATTTTACGTCATTGAACAAAATAGCTACAAGTCATGTCACGCGCCCCGTGAGACTCTCTGAGGGTTTCTGAATGAGAGATGGAGAAGCAGCCGTTACGATGATGCAGCTGTTTATTTTGCTTAGGGGCCTCTACTAAGTCACTGATCTAAAGATGCCCTTATACGGACAGTTCTCCAGATGTTACATGTTTCTAATTTTGATCTTATTCCTGGCCTTTGTGTTTTAGCTGCTGCCTAATCCTTCTCTTGGCTATCTTTAATAGACTTCTTTTATTCCGCAAGTCTCAGGATTGTCCAACACTTTCTAAAGAATCATAACCTAAATGTAATTTATTCTTGTTTCTTTGGTGTCGAGAAACAGCTTAAGTTAAAGGTGGTTTTGAGGGAGAATACTTTCATAAATGTTCTCAGATTCTTTTGGATATTGCTTGGGGGAGGGGGTGTTTCAGGTTGTTTGCTCCCTTTATCTTAATTATTTTTCCTGAACACTGACCCACCACAAAACTCTAATGAGAAGAGATGGCTTATTTAAAGCCCCTACAATGAATAGTGAGTACTAGTCTGATGTTGTAATCTGAGTATACTTAGTTAGGATATGCTGTGTATGAACGCCTAGCATACCCTTTGTCTAATTGGCTGCTTATTACTTTAATGATCTTGACTAAAAATAAGATTTTCTTATTAAAAATCAAAATATTGGTTGAAATTTATAAATTATGGTTGTCATTAGCTGCCATCAAGCTGACACTGACTCATGGTGACTGTCTTACTTATCTAGGGCTGCTATATGTAACAGAAATATCACAAGTGAATGGCTTTAACAAACAGAAATTTATTTTCTTGCAGTTTAGGAGGCTGGAAGTCTGAATTCAGGGTGCCACCTCTAGGGAAAGACTTTATCTCTCTGCTGGCTCTGGAGGAAGGTCCTTTTTTTCCACCTTCTGTTCCTTGGCTCCTTGGTGATCTTCGTGTGGCGTGGCATCTATCTCCCCTGAACTGCTTGCTTAATCTGTTCTTTTATATCTCAAAAAAGTCTGACTCAAGATACACCCTACACTAATACTGCCTCATTAACGTAACAAAGGAAACCCATTTCCAAATGGGATTATAACCACATAAACTGAAAAAAACCGAAACCCGCTGCGTGGAGTCAATTTCGACTCATAGTGACCCTATAGGACAGAGTAGTACTGCCCCATAGAGTTTCCAAGGAGTGCCTGGTGGACTCCAACTGCTGACCTTTTGGTTAGCAGCTGTAGCACTTAACCACTACGCCACCAGGGTTTCCTGTAACCACACAGAGTTTAGGATTTACAACACATTATTTTTTGGTGACACAGTTCATTCATAACAGCCACCTATGTTTAACAGAACGAAACATGGTCTGGTCCTGCGCCTATCTTCACAATTGTTGATATGTTTGAGCCCTTTATGCTACCCTTTTATGCTTTTTTTTTTTTTTTTTTAAATTTTTATTGAGCTTCAAGTGAACATTTACCATTCCAATCAGTCTGTCACATGTAGGTTTACATACATCTTACTCCCTTCTCCCACTTGCTCTCCCCCTATTGAGTCAGCCCTTACAGTCTCTCGTTTCGTGCCAATTTTACCTTCTTCCATCTCTCTCTATCTTCCCATCCCCCCTCCAGTCAAGAGTTGCCAACACACTCTCCCGTGTCCACCTGATTTAATTAGCTCGCTCTTCATCAGTATCTCTCTCCCCCCCACTGACCAGTCCTTTTCATGCCTGATGATTTGTCTTCGGGGTTGGTTCCTGTCCTGTGCCATCAGAAGTTCTGGGGAGCATTGTCTCTGGGATTCCTCTAGTCGCAATCATACCATTAGGTGTGGTCTTTTAATGAGAATTTGGGGTCTGTATCCCATTGGTCTCCTGCTCCCTCAGGAGTTCCCTTTTATGCTTTTATCCGTCTTATTTAAAAAGAGTAAAAAAAAAAGCTTTCAGACAACCTGGACCTATCAAAAGCTCCTCTTTCAACATGCTTTACATGAAAAAGGATACTTTTTAGTCATTTAAAAAACAATTCATTGTGGTAAAATATATATAACTGGAAATGGATATGGCGAGGGTTGAACATGATAAACACAATGTCACTGAATTGTACACGTGAAGAATGTTGAAATGGCAAATGTTTGTTACATATATATTTGCCACAATAAAAAAGCTGTATATATATATATGTGTAGAAGCAAGGATGGTGAGACCGTGTCTTACATACTTTAGACATGTTATCAGGAGGGATCAGTCCCTGGAGAAGGACATCATGCTTGGTACAGGGTTAGCGAAAAGAAGGAAGACCCTCAAGAAAATGGATTGACACGGTGGCTGCAACAATGGGTTTAAGCATAACAACGATTGTGAGCATGGCAAAGGACCAGGCTGTGTTTCGTTACGTGGTACATAGGGTTGCTATGAGTCTGAACTGACTCAATGGCACCTAACAACAATAACATACATACGTGCGTATAAAGTATATATATCGTAAAATAACATACATATGTGTGTATATATATATATATATCATAAAATTTGCTGTTTTAACCATTTTTACACATACAGCTCAGTGGCATTGATTACATTCACAATGTTGTGCGACCGTCCCCACTATCTATTACCAAAACTTTTTCATTACCCCCAAAAGAAACTGTCTCGGTCATCTTTTAAGAGCATTTTTGTGGAGAGATCTTGAGTCAAGAGAACTGGGACATGCATCCTCTCCTGCTATTTAGAGAGACAGGAATATAATATCAAGAAAAAGAAGAAACCAGCTGTTACAATGAAAGCATTAAGGTCTAAACTAGATAATTATCTCTTATTTCACGGTTTAAAATCAACCACAGATATCTCGGTACTGTTTGTCCATCCTTCTTTATGTGAACCAAGGCTTTTGTGGAGGAACTTGTCTCTGGTGTTTCTGGGAATGGCTTCTTGGGCTACTCTAATTATTGAGCTATTAGAGTTGTTGGAGCTGAGTGTTAATCCTTCTGGGTTTTTGCTTATTGCTACTACTTTGAAACATAAACACTCATTGGAGCACATATTTAATAAATACTTAGTGCTAAGAGATAAGATTGTATACATTTATCATCAGAAGAGGTAGGCTGTGCTCCTCTGTTGAAAACTAGCTACCTACTGGGTTTTGTGGCCAAGTAAAATTAGAATATCTAATGGATCTTTTATTGCTTTTAATTTGAAGTGGATTTTGAAATCCTTACCCTAAAAGTGATCACTTCTCAGTTTATCTCGTTGGGAGTAGACCACATCCATTTACAAAACTATTAAAAATACTTGGGCATCTGCCCTTGAAACAGATCTTACAAACGCTCAGAGACTTGATCATGGAGTAGCAGGAACCATGAGAACATAGTTGAAATTATTAATAGTAAAACTGGCAGCATTGGGCTGTTATTTATGAGGACCCCTTTCAGTCCTACCCTGCAAGTTTCCTGCCCTCCTGAAATGAGTTACAGAGGGAACCTGAAAACCCAGAACCCCAAAGCAGAATCTCTAACTGCCATGTACAGATAGTTTGGCCAGGAATTCCCTTTCAGTATTACTTTATATAGCTAAAATGCATAAAAACCCATGTCAAGCACTGTTCTACATGTTGTTGTTAAGTGCTGTCGCGTCAGTTCAGACTTAGAGCAACCCTGTGTACAACAGAATGGAACACTGCCTGATCCTGTGCCATTCTCACAATTGTTGCTATGTTTGAGCCCACTGTTGCAGCCACTGTGTCAATACATCTCATTAAGGGTCTCTCTCTTTTTCGCTGACCCTCTACTTCACCAAGCGTGATGTCCTTCTCCAGTGACAGGTCTCTCCTAATAACGTGTCCAAAGTACATGAGGTGAAATCTCACCATTCTGGCTTCTAAGGAGGATTCTAGCTGTACTTCTTCCGAGACAGATTTGTTTGTTCTTTCTGGCAGTCCATAGTACTGTGTGTGTATAAACTTATTTTTGCAACAATCCTATAAAGTAGGTTCTTATCCTCATTTTATAGATGAGCAAACAGAAGCAGAGAAAATTCTGTTAAGTAACTTGCCTCAAAGCTACTAAGGTCTCAAAGCTAGTAAGTGTTGGAGCTGAGATTTGAATAAACTCACCAGTCCAGTTCTACAAAAGTACAGCCCTGTTTTCCTCAGGTAGTCTTAAATTTCAAGTTAGAAAGTACATTTTTAAAAAAAGGTTTTGCAACAATAACAACCACCAAAAAGGGGGGGGGGCTATATATGGTGATGCTAATTAGATACAACCAGTCACCTCATGGGATTAGTTTCCTTGGTTTGGGGGCTTAGAGCTGTACTCTCATGGGACCGTCCAGTCAATTAGTATAATGTAGTTCTTAAAGTTTATGTTCTACCTCCCAGTATGGTGAGTAGTGCCTGGGGTCTTGAACACTTAAGAGCAGCCTTCTAAGATAGAACTCTTGATTTTGATTCGTCTGGAACAAAAGAGAAAGAAGGAAACCCAAGAATCAGAGAAGGAACTGGGCTGCAGGCCTGTTTCCAGAAACCAGTGCCTCCTTCACCTTGAGACCAGAAGAACTAGATGATGCCCAACTACTGCTACTGAACTGATCAGGAGCACAGTAGATGAATCCTGATAAAAAGGAAGAAAAGTGTGGAACCGAACTTCAGATTCTTAAAGAATCCAGGCTTATTGAACCTGTTGAGGCTGGAAGAGTCCCCGGGACTATGACCCAGAGTTACTCTTCAAATTTTGAATTGAACTACCCACTGAAGTTACCTTTAAACTAAGTAACAGTTTAGTCCAAAGAGTAAAGATTGTCACCCTTGAGTATTGTGCTTAAAAAAAAAATTATATAAAACCAAAGAGTCACCAGCTATTTTAAAACACAGATGAGAAGTTTGGGGGGCAGGGAGTTTAAGTAAATGGAAGTTGAAACAACTAGAACAGAAATAATGAGACTGTTGACATAATGTGAAGAATGTAATGTGTCACTGATCATTCTGTCTGGAAACTGTGGAATGGGAACGGGTTTTGCTGTTTATATTTTCACCAAAAATAACATTAAATGAAAATATATATATGGCAAAAAAAAAAAAAAGTTGCTATTGAGTCAGTTCCGACTCATGGTGGCTCCGTGTGTCGCAGTGTGGAATTGTGCTCCATGGAATTTTCAGTGGCTGTGATCTCTCAGAAGTAGATTGCCAGGGCTGTCTTCTGAGGCTCCTTATACACCTTACCAAAAAAGATTGTAAGTGCTCTTGAAGTAGGCTCGATTGCTGTGAAACAGTGTGGTTGACATTGTTTCATGACAAAATTAGTATTTGTTACCAAATTTGTACTTGTGCTGGAAGATTTGGGAAGTCAGTACCTTGTTGCCTCAGTCTTAGTAGTTTTGCTATAATTGGATGGACTAAATTGAGAAGTGGACATGTAAGATTAGCAGTTCAGCATAGCTCATTAATTCATATTCCATCCACCAACGCAGAACTGGCAATAAAGTCTGACTTACAGTGGGTGACGTTTACCTTTGCACTACCTATTAAAAAGAGATTTCTAAACAAATAAGTTAGTATAAATTGTTTGCAGGAAAATGTTACCTCAACATAGAATATTTTCAAGTACTTTTACGGTTTTGTTTTTTAATGTAATCTGGTTATTCCAGCATTATCTTTAGTACTTTCATCTTAAAGATGGAGGTACCTCGGTTTAACATTCGTAGATTCTAGTAATAAAACTGCACATAAAAGTATTTTTCAATTTAGATATATAACTACTTTTAGCCAAATTAGCCTGGAATTAGTAAGGTTTTGTTAAACTACCTCTGGAAATACTGTGGATATAAATCTAATGTTTGTTACTTTTTCAAAATCTCAAAATTACAGTACATTTAAAGGTTCTTATAGATTAGCTTGGATACTAATGCAGTATAAAAGTTCAGATTTCATGTAATAAGCCTATGCTTATTCTTCCATTTAAGGTGTTTTCATTTTGTATTATTCCTCTTTTATTTTAAAAACTGGAAGCCCTGCTGTGTCTGTCTGGCAGTCTGGAACCTAGTATCTTATATCAAGTTAAGTGCAGAATTGTTGTTCCCCCAGAGAAAGAAGGGAGCCCACAATTGCAAAGAAGAGAAGGTACAGCTTCTTTTAGCTGAATGGAGGCTGGTGTTGAAGTACCTGTAAACATGTCTGACCTTTGTGCTCTAGTGAAAAAGATTTATGAGCTCCAGATCGAGGAGGAGAAAGAGAAAAATTAAAATATATTTAGCACCTTATATAGACCAGGCACTGGGCTTGGTGATACGTTGTTGATGTTAGGTGCCATCGAGTCAGTTCCGACGTACAGCGATCCCTGTGTACAGCAGAACAAATCATTGAGGAGTCCTGTGCCATCTTCAGAGTCATTGCTGTGTTTGAGCCCATTGTTGCAGCCAAGGTGTCAATCCATCTCATTGAGGGTCTTCCTCTTTTTCACTGACCCTCTACTTTACCAAGCATGATGTCCATCTCCAGGGACTGGTCCCTCCTGATAACATGTCCAAAGTACAGGAGATGAAGTCTCACCATCTTCGTTTCTAAGGAGCATTCTGGCTGTACGTCTTCCAAGACAGACGTGTTCGTTCTTCTGGCAGTCTGTGGTATATTCAACATTCTTCACCAACACCATCATTCAAATGCATCAGTTCTCCCTCGTCTTCCTTATTCATTGTCCAGCTTTTGCATGCATATGAAGCGATTGAAAATACCATGGCTTGGGTTAGGTGCACCTTAGTCCTCAAGGTGATATCTTTGCTTTTTAACCCTTTAAAGAGGTCTTTTACAACAGATTTACCCAATGCAATACGTTGTTTCGTTTCTTGACAGCAGCTTCCATGGCTGTTGATTGTGGATCCAAGTAAAATGAAATCCTTGACAACATCAGTCTTTTCTCTCTTTATCACGATGTTGCTTATTGGTCCAGTTGTGAGGATTTTTGTTTTCTTTCTGTTGAGGTGTATCCATACTGAAGGCTGTAGTCTTTAATCTTCATCAGTAAGTGCTTCAAGTTCTCTTTGCTTTCAGCAAAAAAGGTTGTGTCACCTGCATATCGCAGGTTAATGAGTCTTCCTCCAATCCTGATGCCATGCTCTGCTTCATGTAGTCCAGCTTCTCTCATTATTTGCTCAGCATGCAGACTGATAAGTATGGTGATATAGCTATATCTATATTTTCATATCTATCTGTCGTCATCTATATTGTTTTTTAACAGAATTTTGTGTATTAAGCACCAAACACTTTTTACATGCTTTACAAATATAAACTCATCTGATCTTCATAGCAACCCTATGAAGTACGTGTAATTATTATCACCATTTCAAAGATGAAACTGAAGCATAAAGACAGTAAGTAACTTGCCCTCAGTCAACAGCTAACCCCCAAGTAATGAGCTGGAATCGGAACCCAGGCAGTTATTGCTATAAGTGTAAAATCCATACTCTCCTTTGATAGCCTATGACACAGACTTGGAGAAGTTAAGTAATGTGTCAGTGGTCAAAACATACTATTTCATAGAGCTGAGTTTTAATCCAAGCCATTCCCCAGACACGCATTCTAACTTGCCTTTTCCTCTCTCTTTGCTTGTGTTGTTGGTTCTGTATAATGTTCTTTCCACTCCTCTTGCTGTGGAAAGCTCATATCATGCAAAGGTTCTATTCAGATGTCACTTCCTCCAAGATGCATTTCCTGATTACCCCAGCCGGAAGCCTCCTGTTTTCTTAGGTTCCTATTAGAATGAGTTTTTACCCTTTGGGATGGTTACTAATTATTCCCTTATATGGTAGAAAACTTATGTGTTCTCTTATATCTCCTCTCAGACCATAAGCTTCTTGGAGGCAGAACTGTGGTTTACATCATTTTCTACTATAGTTATGGGCTTTCTGCCATTCATACATATCTCGGAGGGTTCATAGTGGCAGGAACAAACTGTCTAACAAATGTGTATTAAATGGGTTACTTTCAGGAATGTTTGGTAGGGTGAAATTTCCCAGAAGAATTCTAAGATACTTTAAAATGTTAAAATATGTATTCAAGAACTAGCAGTAATGATACTGCCTTTACTTTCACAGTTCTGATACAAAGTATGTCACAATTATGCTGAATTAGCTATTTATGGAAGTTTTAGAAAGAACTACCCTGAGTTTGCTGCTGTGCATGAATATCTTTTTTTTTTTAAGCTTACAAAAAAATGAATGCTGAAGGAAAAGATATTGTGTATTTCTGTTAGAGTTGGATTTCTCTGTTCATGTGTGTGTAAATTGGTACTCTTAATTGAATTCAGAAATACAAAGACAGACTGAATAGCTATGAATTATGTCAGTGTAGTCACTCTGAAGGCTAGATGGAGGGATCTTTTCTTCAGCATAGCTGTAACGTTGAAGGCCACATATATTTGTTTCGAATATAAGATGGAATAATCGCTTTAGTTTGATTAACATGATGATTGATATGACAGAAAAAAAGTAAATATAGTAATCAGAACTGTAAATTTTAGGAATTAGGTAAGCATAGATTAGTTCGAAAGGATTTCATTTAGAGATAAAGGGATGGAATATTGTAGACTTTTTGAAAGTATGTATATTAGTGAGCTTTTGCTCCATAACAAACCACCGTGATACTGTTGTTGTTATTAGGTGCTGTTGAGTTGATTCCAACTCATAGCGACCTCATGTGACAGAGCAGAACTGCCCCATAAAGTTTTCTAGACTGTATTCTTTACAGGAACAGATCACCAGGTCTTTCTCCCTGGAGCTGCTGCGTGGGTTTGAATCACCAACCTTTCTGTTAGCAGCCAAGCACTTAACCATTGTGCCACCAGGGCTTCTTCACCCCAGTACTAAAAAAAACACTGTTGCCGTCGAGACAGTTCCGACTCGTAGCGACCCTACAGGGCAGAGTAGAACTGTCCCGTAGGGTTTCCAAGGAGCGGCTGGTGAATTTAAATTGCTGACCTTTTGGTTAGCAACCAAACAATTAAACACTGTGCCACCAGGGCTCAACCCTAATACCAGTGGCTTAAAAAAGCCAGCATTTATTATTTCTCATAATACTGTAGGTCACCTAGGTGGTTCTTCAGGTTTAAGCTGGCAGCTTGGCTAGGGCTGGATAGTCTAGGTTGGCCTCAATCACGTGTCAGGTAGTTGACAAGCCAGGGCTACTTCACGTGATGGTCTCAGGGTTCCAAGGAGCAGCAAGAGAGGACAGGTCCTGATGGGTCTCGCTTCTCAAGTCTCTGTTATACTTGCTATCGTCTTGCTGGCCAAGCCCACAGTCAGTGTGGGAAAGGACCATTCAAGGATGTGGATAAAGGGAAGGAGGAACAAATAGAGGGTCCTTTGTTCATAATGGTTGCGACCACTTATCGAGTGCTCCTGCGTGCCAGCTTCTGTACATTGACTCATTTAGTTCCAACACTGTCCTTTGGTGTAAGCATTATTGTCCCCACTTCACAGATGAGGAAACAGACTCACAGGGATTAGCTAAATTTCCAGAGGTCATGTAGTTAGTAGATGGTGGACTATGTTTTAAACCTAGGTCTTTCTGACTTCACACCTACAGTCCAAAAAATAGTTTCTTTCTTCCAGACTCAAAAAAAAAGACTAGACTTACTGGCCTGACAGAGACTGGAGAAACTGCGAGAGTATGACCCCCAGCCGCCCTTTTAGATCAGTAATGAAGTCACTCTGGAGGTTCACCTTTTAGCCAAAGATGAGATTGACCCATAGGCACACCATCCCAGGGGCAAGGACTAGAACGTAGGAGGGGATGGGAAAGCTGATAATAGGGAACCCAAGGACCAGAAAGGAGAGTACTGACGTGTCATGAGGTTGTTTATCAGTGTCGTAAAACAATATATGTACTAACAGTTTAACGAGAAAATAGTTTGTTCTATTAACCTTCATCCAAAGTACAATTTTTAAAAAAAAGAAGTTACTGTCTTAATGTGTTGATACAGTTTTTTCCTTCAGCATGAAGCCTTTGTGTATTATATGTTATCCTCTGTAAAACTGGCAACTATGGTGAAACCTGAATTTTTTTTTTTCCCCTTCTCTTTCCTTGCCCTATCACCTTCATTAGTGTCCAGTTGGACCAAATAACCAGGTTTAATTTAAAGAGAATAAATAGCTTAGAATGGATTTTTTTTTTTTATTGTGCTTTAAGGGAAAGTTTATAAATCAAGTTGGTCTCTCATATGAAAATTTATATATACCTTGCTATATATAGTCCTATTTGCTCTCCCCCTAATGAGACGGCGCACTCCTCTCCACTCCCTATTTTTGTGTCCATTCAGCCAGCTTCTGTCCCCCTCTGGCCTCTTATTTCCCCTCGAGACAGGAGCTGCCCACATAGTCTCATGTGTCTACTTGATCCAAGAAGCTCACTCCTCACCAGTATCATTTTCTATCCTATAGTCCAGTCCAATCCTTGTCTGAAGAGTTGGCTTTGGGAATGGTTCCTGTCTTGGGCTAACAGAATGTCTGGGGACCATGACCTCCAGGGCCTTTCTAGTCTCAGTCAGACCATTAAGTCTGGTCTTTTTATGAGAATTTGAGGTCTGCATCCCACTGTTCTTCTGCTCCCTCGGGGGTTCTCTGTTGTGTTCCCTGTCAGAGCAGTCATTGGTTGTAGCTGGGTACCATCTAGTTCTTCTGGTCTCAGGTTGATGCAGTCCCTGGTGTATGTGGTCCTTTCTGTCTCTTAGGCTCATAATTACCTTGTGTCTTTGGTGTTCTTCATTCTTCTTTGCTCCAGATGGGTTGAGACCAATTGATGCATCTTAGATGGCCGCTTACTAGCGTTTAAGACCCCAGACGCCACTTAGAATGGATTCTTAACTACTGGTTCCAGTGGTAATCTTTAATGTTTTGGAGGACCTGATTTCTCAAAGAATCTCCCAAAAAATAAAGTCAGTGTAATCATTTTTCAGGGTTCAAATGATTTCCATCCATGACTCCTTTGTTGTTGTTGTTGTTGTTAGGTGCCATTGGGTCGGCTCCGACTCATAGCAACCCTGTGTACAACAGAACAAACACTGCCCGGTCCTCACAGTCATTGCTATTCTTGAGCCGTCGTTGCAGCCACTGTGTCAGTCCATCTCGTTAAGAGTCTTCCTCATATTCGCTGACCCTCTACTTTTCCAAGCATGATGTCCTTCTCCAGGAACTGGTCCCTCCTGATAACATGTCCAAAGTACATGAGACGAAGTCTTGCTATCCTTGTTTCTAAGGAGCATTCTGGCTGTACATCTTCCAAGACAGATTTATTCGTTCTTTTGGCAGTCCGTAGTATATTCAGTATTCTTCATCAACACCATAGTTCAAAGGCATCAATTCTTCTTCAGTCTTCCTTATTCATTGTCCAGCTTTTGCAGGCATATGAGGCGATTGGAAGTACCATGACTTGGGTCAGGCACACCTTACTTCTCATAGTGACATCCTTGCTTTTCAACACTTTAAAGAGGTGTTTTGCAGCAGATTTCCCCAACAACGCAGCACATCGTCTGATTTCCCCGGCAACGCAGCACATCATCTGATTTCTCCAACAACGCAGCACATCGTCTGATTTCCCCAACAACGCAGCACATCGTCTGATTTCCCCAACAACACAGCACATCGTCTGATTTCTTGACTGCTGCTTCCATGCATGTTGATTGTGGATCCAAGGAAAATGACCTGTAATAAAACCCAGAATCCTGAGTTCTTTCAGAACATATATGTAAACACGTCACATCTTCATTAGAAAATAACCTTCATTTAAAAAATAAACCTTGTCCCTTCTGTATGCTCCCACAGCACATCGCACATAACTTCATTTTCACACTTATACATGTTGTATTTGCCTGAACGAGTCTGTCTTTCTCAGCGTAACTTGAGCTCCTTGAACACAGAGACCTTGTCTTTCATCCCTGTATCTTCAGCACCTAGCAAGTAACTGGAACATACCAATATTTGTTACATGACTTTTATAATTGAATTTCATGTCTAAGGATGGAATTATTTTTCTTTTTCTCTTCCACTCCCTTTGACCTATTTGTCTTCTAGTCCTTTCTCCTTTCTGAACCATCGTTTTCCCCTAAGTTCCTCATCTTTCCATTCCTTAGCTTTCTGATTCTCCACCACCTGCTAGTCTGTGCTCATGGCTCTTTACCTTTTGGGGTCACAGATACCTTTGAAAACGCTGTGAAAAAATTTATCTCCCCAGGAAAATACACACAGTGAACACAGAGCATTTTGCATATTATTTCAGAGGTTAAGAATTTTGGAGCTCTCAGGCTGTAAGTTCTTTGAGGACAAGCTGTTGTTGGGTGTTGTCGAGTCGATTCTGACCCACAGTGACTCCATGTGACAGAGTAGATAAGAACTGGGCTTTTTAAAGCTTATTTCCTCAATATCACAGTTTATGTTTGTTAACTGTGTGTGGGTGAGCACGTGCCCACATATATGAGCATGTTAATGTATGTTGTGGAAGAACTGCTGTCAGGAGGCTGTTTCTAGACTTGTGCCGTCCAATATGGTAGTCACTAGCCACATGTGGTTACCGAGCACTTGAAAGGTGGGTAGTCCAATTGAGATGTACTGTAAGCATAAAGTACACACTGGATCCCGCAGACTTACAAGAAAAAGAGTGTAGAATATCCCATTAATATTTTTTTATATTGATTACATATTGAGATGACAGGATTTTGGACACACTGAGTTAAATAAAACATTCTGTTATTATTAAAATCAATTTCAGCGGTTTCTTTTTACTTTTTTATTTTCTTTTAATGTGGATACTAGAAAATTAAAAATTATAGATGTTGCTGCTCAAGAGGATATCCAGGTTAATTCATTACCACTAAACCCCCCCCCCAAAAAAAAAAACTATACCCGTTGCCATCAAGTCGATGCTGACAGCTCATAAGAAGTCTCTTTTTTTCATGGATCTGTTGAACTAAAGATCCCATTGATCACCACCCACACTTATGTGGTGCTGCCTATCCCTCCTCCCCACTACCACAAATGTATGAGAATTAATGGAAAGAATTTACCTTGCTTTTAGTGATACACATGGCTCTTTCTCCACTAGCAGGAGTGTCTGAACAGGAGTACAGTTGGCTCTTAAATTATTTTCGCTAATGAGAGGAAGCAGCAGAGTGACTAAGGCAGATTGGAGGGGTACAGCATTTTCTTTGGAATGTTTTGGTTCTCGCATTTTGGAACAGGTGTGGGTGCTGTTGAAAGAAACGGGGGAGCCATCCTCAGTGTGTTTGACATGGAAGGAGCTGGAGCCCTGCTCGCTCTCCTCCTGCCTTCAGTGTAATCAATGTGGATTCTTTGTGGTGTTCTGCTCGGATGCAAAACAACAGTCTTGAGTTGAAGGATCAAAAATAAACTTCGTGTATTTGCTTTTTCTTACTTTCCGGTTTAGGGAAGAAATAATATTTTGGTTTAAAGACTCTTCTACTGAGTCGTAGCATAATGGGATGATAAGGATCATAGTGTCAAAAATAGCCTCAGTATTCTCTTTGGGCATTAAGAACTCCAGAGTAAATTTGCTGTGGATTATTGAGAATTGATGATACTAATCGAAGTCAGCCACCTTTGGTAAGTGCTCGCTTCCTCCCTTTTTGCATGGAGCACGTAACGCCCACCTCCCAGCAACTTTGGGCCGGGTGGTGAGTGCACACCAGCTCTGTCTCGTGTGGTGGCCTCCGTTTGGGCAGTGGGGGTGGAATCCCAGACTAGCAGCCAGCAGTTTTCATAAACAAAACGGAGAGGGGATTATGCTGGCAGTTATCAGTTGATGCCAATGAAAATCAACCCCTTTGCCATTTTGATGTGCGTGCCAGAGATGGACAATGCCTCATAAGGGCACGGTCGTGTTTTAAGGATCCATGTTACAGAATGCAGAATCAAGGGATGTTTTTAGAGCCCCTGGAGCTCAGAACTGGGATTTGGGAGTTGAGTAGAATAAATCTCTTGAAGTCTAAACTGACATGACATTTTTAAATTAGAAAAACAAACAGCTTGAAGGAGATCTATAGGATTATAGCTAAGTTGTTAATATAGAAGAATTGTCTCAGGAGGCTGGCAGGGATGGAGTAACGCAGTATGGATTCAGAGAAAAGCCTTGGACAAGTCCCTCACTTTCCCTGTGTTGGTGTATCAATCTGTTAAAAAAAAGAGTGGGAAAATGACTTCTCCCAGAGATGTTTGGAGATTTGATTGTTGTTTGTACAGTGCTTTGATATCCTTCATAAAGTATCTGGTAAGAGCAGACTCTTTCATGAGAACTTAAATGTCCAAAGTAGACCGGTAAAAGCCATTTTGAGTAACTAATAAGCAGTTCTGTGTCTTTGATATGTTATACTTATTAAGAGAGCCTGTATTTTCTAAAGAAAGTTTCATGTCCCTTCCAATTTCCTTTTAGATTATAAGAGCTGTAGATTTAGGGGTCTTTAGAGTTTGCTTGAGCTTCACTGTGCATTTGTAGATGGTCAGTCGCCTATGTCACTGTTGTTGTTGGGTGTTGTCAAGTTGATTCAGACAGATAAATCACCTCAAGCAGTTAAATGCATTTCAGAATGCTTTTTGCCAAAGACAATGGCTTTTGCAGATATGTAAGATGTTTGTTCTCAGTTGTAACTCATGAGTGAACCTGTATCCTCATAGCAACTCCTTGGCTGGGGCGGGGTGGGGGCGGGGGGTGGCGCGCAGAAGACAAAGCCGAAAATCGGGTAAACTAAATTAGTTCATTATACGTAAGGAGAAAAGCTTTTATCTCATGGCTACTTCTTTATCGACTTTTTTGGTATGTGGATTTTATGTCTATTTAATTTCACAAACAGTACAACATCTACTGTACGGTTGAAATAACCTGACAGCATTGCTTTTACTTTTCCTAGTGAAGAGCATACAGTACTGCCACCTTGTTGCCAAAGTTGTGTCTCATTTGAATGTTGCTGAAAAATCAAGTGACTGCCTGTTTCCAAAGGAGCTTACTCTTTATCTTTGTCAGTACTTGCAAAAGCAACTTAAAAGAAGTTAGTATTATTGGACAGACTTCAATAATTAGCATAACCATGATGCTGTGTATTGTTCACCAGAACACGCCCCTTGGCCAAATTTCCCATTAAGAGGACACTGATGTTGTCCTAGTGAATAAATCCCGGCACACATGATGCAAATCAGCGTGTTCCTGCCTGCTGCTCTGTGGCAGTTAATTTTAGCTGGGGTTTGTTCTGTGAGTTGTAAAACTGTTTACCCAAGTAGAAGTTGGTACGCTGAAATGTGACTTCTCGGCCTAACGTGATAGGATATCTATTTTAGACTTGAGATTGTGTTTATGAGCGGGAGAACAGCCTTCTGAATTGTGGCTCAGATTCCCTTTCAAAACTGCTTGTAAGTACTGGGTGAATTTTTTTAACTTTGTTCTTTTCACCTTACGTCTTCTTAACGTTACTATTATGGTGATTTTTTTTTTTAATCTCTTGGGAAAAGTGGAAACTTTGAGGTGGGTACTTTAGAGAAAGCTAAGAATGGTGGCAAAGAGTTTTTCTTCAAATGTATCCTACTGCAAGAAACCTGCCTTACTCAGTTTTCCTCAGGGAAAGTGTTTGATTCGGACTTATTTTTATCTTTACAAAAGCAGTTGCTAGCTTGTTACTTATTTTCTGTGATAAAATACTTGATTAATGGAAATGGTCCCTGCAAATATGGAAATGTTATGTTGTGGCATTGAGTTTTATTTTCTATGGTAACCTAACTCTTAGGGGAAAAAAAAATGTGAAAAGTGAATTCCTGTTATACCGTATTTACTCTTAGCTATGAGTTTATGCTGCAGAAATAATATGGGTGTTAAATGTAATTTTTTTTTAAATAGATGGGCAGTTTTTTGTTTTCTTTTTTATAGGAGAGTTTGTATTTAAAAATAGACCCATGGACTTCTAGAGAGAAATACTTGGAGGAAAAAAAAAATTAGGAAGAAGGCTGTAGAAAGTAACTGAAAGTATCCTCTGGAAGAATGAGTTATCAGAATTAACTAAAGGCCATAAAGCTCTGTAATTTTAACTGTTCTTAATCTAACAAATTGTTGCGAGTTTAAATTTGGCCTGACAACAAAACAAAAAATTTTAGTTTTAAATAACAAATCTGCATCACCTTGCCTAATCTGAAACAAGTTTTAATTCAGCGTAGCCTGACCTTATGCCAGACAACTTGCTTATAACACAGAAGCAGGTACGAAGTTCTTTGTTAATTAAAAGATAAATTATGTCAACTCGAGGAATATTGATTTTAATGACACAGTTCAAACAGGCGGGACAGTAGCTGCTTACCAGCCATCCAGGTCTCTGTCATCTTTATGAGCAAGGAGGGAGGCATGCCTTCAGCTAACGTTGTGAATGTCATTCTCCCATTAAGTAAAATGACATAAGATATTAACAATGAAAGGAAATGTTTTAGTGATACACTTAGTTGGGGAAAAATGTAAGAAAGGAAAATAGAACTGACTTCTTAGGCTATTTTTAGAAGGAAATTTTATTTTTTTAAATGTATTATTTTATTGAGGAGAAGAGAAATTTGCTGTCCAGATGAATTGTAATTATAACAGAAAAGTCTATGTTTTAACCCAAAACAGTAAAAGGAATTTTCTTCCAGTATATGCTGTATAATAAATAGATCCTTTTACGCAAAGAAGGTCACAGTTCTTATTGTTACTTTCAGCTGCTGATAAGGCACCATCAGAACTCAGTGCGATGTTTTTAAAGCTGTGCTGTAGTCGGATATGAGATCACTTCCCGAGCTTTTAATTCATTCGATCAATTGTAACCCAGTCCCGTAAAAAAGAAAAGCTCTTTAGAATTTATGTATTTTTTAATTGACAGAAAGAAATTTTTACAGATAGCCTTTTTCTACGAAGAAGCATGTTTTCTTTTAGGAGGAGTTGCTAAAATGCTCATAAATCCATTCGCGGTGTTTGTTTTGTTGATTTATGTGCTGTGAGAGTGGGAGATCGGTGGATGACAGAGGAGATTGTTCCAATTATGTAAGTGACAGTCCCGGAGTCGCTCGTGTTGCTGGTGCTGTGGTTCTCGTCACTACTTCTTCCCCTGTGTGCCTGATGAAGTGATCTTGGTTACGGTTGCCTGTTGAGCCTTGTTGACTGGTCATGACCTTGGGTGTGACAAACCACAGTGAGCTCGACTAGAGGCACAAATGGGGAATCCAAGTGCTGAGAAACATGGGCAGCTTTGTGACCTACAGAGAGTCGCTGGTTCCATCCCACGTGCTGTGCATGCCTGTACCTTCCACTGCCGTGGTCCTCACCAGATCTAACTGTGAACATACGTGTCCTCCAGCCCTGTTGCTTTCAGCTGTTTTCACTGGCGGCCTGCCGTCTCCTCCTCGTTCTCTACCTCTTAAAATAGTTATAAGACCCAGAGGCTCTGCCACAGTGGCTCCTGATTGCCGTAGATTTCTATTACTGTTCCTTTATTCCTAGATGATAGCCTTCTGCTCTGAAGCTTTGAGGGACTTTCAGAGAAGAGAGGAGTTTGTGTCCCTTCATCCATCTCAGGTTGTTAATAGGTAGCTTGTCTGCACAGCGTTATGTATGACAGGTTGCCTTTTGGTTTGGAGCTGAAGGCAAGTGCTCAGTAATCACATCTGTAGAATGCTCTCTTTCAAAGGGCGGTTTTGCAGGAAGAATCTTCGTTATATTGAGTCTCACCTGTTATATCTAAAATGAAAGAACAGTGAGCAGAGAGGTGCCCTCAGCTGTGCCTGTCTTGTACTCAGCATGTGGAAAGGAATGCTGATGTCTCCTGGGAATACTGGCACTGCTGTTATTATTTAGCATGTATTAAGCACCCACAGAGCACATACAATGCACAAAGAAAGCATAGTTTCCACTCTCCAAGAACTCACGTGCTAAAATTAGGCAGTACACGGAGACTGGCGCCATGACATAACACACTGAAGAAACTGTTGGGAGAAAGACTATGAAAATGAAGAAAAGGAAAACAAGAGGGAGTGGGGTGGGTGAGGGCAGTTTAGCTTTAGTTCATCTGGCCTTTTGCCAAATAGGATTACGGCAGACCACAGGGCCACTGGGGGTGCTGCTTCCCTTTCTCTCCCAGCAGTTGGGGAGGTGGTGAGGATATGTGAGAAGGTTCACCCCAGGAGCCTTATGCCTCAATTCCAGCTCTCCGTTACAGTTCCATCGCAAAGGGAAAGAGGAGTCAGTCATTTCACCGGAACCTGGAACTGTCGTTTATTATTATTATGAGGAGGGGGTAAACTTGATATCCTAATAAGTCCAATAAATCTAGAAACATCTTTCTCTACTAAATTATATTTACATAAAAAACAAACCCAGTGCCATCGAGTCGATTCCGACTCATAGTGACCCTATAAAAAAATAGACATCTGAAAATCCAGGTATTCTCTGTCCTCCTCAACTGATTTGCAAGGTATTCTTGAACAAGTTTCTTAACCCTACACAGATTTAGGATGTTGACTCAACTTCTAAATTAGTTAGAGAAGTGTTTTAAGCTTCTCAGAAGAAAGGCATTACAGAAGCCTACTAAGCATTACAGCAGCTCATGAAGGAGCCAGAAGAACATGAATCAGAAGAGTTAATAAGGCAAGCTCAGGTATTAGAGGTTAATAAATAGGAGTCCACTGCATGAATCTATGAGTCACTCTCCCCTTTATACTCATCTTCAACCAGTCTCTGACTAAGGATCTGGGGCTAGTTCATGGCTCCACAACTAAGAACCTTGGAGAAAGCTCAACAAAGAACTTCAAAAAACAAAAAAAACAATTGAAGGGTTGAAACATGATAGCTATAATAAGAGGCTAGGGAACTTGTATTATTTAGCCTGGAGAAAAAAATGACTCAGGGACTCGAATCTTCAAGTGTATATATGACTCAGTATCAAAGAATGATGGCCGACTAGTACCTCTTTCCATTGAGAAGATAAGTACTAGGTCCAGGGAGGGTTAGGCTAGAGCAGTGGTTCTCACAGTGAGCCTGAAGCATCAGCATCGCCTGGGAATGCGTCAGAAAGACAAATTCTCAGTCGCCAGCCAAGACCTATCAATTCAGAGACTGTGGGACTGGGTCCCAGCAAACTGTGTTTTAACAACCCCTCCACGTGGTTCTCAAATTTAGTTGAGTTAGATGTTACAAAGATGTTTCCGACAGTGGGTATTAGACAATCGGCTGTTTTGATGCAGGAAAATATAATCTTTTTTTCCTGAAGTCGTCTAAAAATGAGTTTATATTTGTTCATGGGGCGTTCAGTAGTCTCTCTGATATCAGGAGATAAATGACCTCTCAGAATCCCTTCTAGCCCTGACTTTGCTCTGGATTTCCTTTTGTCACTTAAAAAAAAAAAGTTTTTTTTTTTTTTTTTTGTCACTTAGAGAAGACTAGTTATTAACCAGGAAATTTTTGCAGTTACTTTTCAGAACTCCCTAGTTGAGAGAGAACCCTGTTTCAAATGATCAAATGAGGTGCTGCAATAATAGTGATGTTTTCTTCTCATATGCATCTTACTTTATTCTGTTACAGTGTTATTAAACAGACTCCCCCCTCCGCCCACCCCACTGAGTTTTTCACAGCCGCCTGAAAGGAAATTTGGGTGAAAGTAATATATGGTCACAATGGGGAGCCCACTTTCTCTTAGCCCTTGGCTGTTTCATATTGATAGTCTGCTGGTTAGACCTGGGTGAACTCTTCAGGAAACCCATTTCAGAAGAGGAGGCGAGGCTGTAGGGGAAGTTGGACTCTACCCTGTTTTCTATACTCTGTCACTTCCATGGGAGGAAGATCAGTAAGCTGTCATACCACCTGTGGGGAATGTCATTCTTCATCTTACAATTGTGGAATTCCATTTGACACCCCAGAAGTAGGGGTCAAAGTGGGAGAACCTATAGAGAATCAAAACACAGTATAATGTGTTAATAAGTTTCTTGGGTCTCCCCCACTAAAGGAGGAGGATTTAAAAAAACCTAAACCAAACCCCGTTGCTGTCAAGTTGATTCTCACTTATAGGGACCCTATAGGACAGAGTAGAACTGCCCCATAGGGTTTCCAAGGAGCTGCCGGTGGATTCCAGGTGCTGACCTTTTGGTTAGCAGTTGCACTCTTAACCACTGTGCCACCAGGGTAGGGACCTATTTTATCTTGACATTTTTGTATCTACAGCAAATAGCCCAGTGGTACACTTAGTAGCTACTTAATGTGTATAAGTTTTTAATTATGCAGTTGAAATGCCCAAGGCCATAGGTGCTCTTTCTTCTTCCATGTAATTAACTATCTCGGTTCAAGGGAAGTTGGTAGTTCTTAACCTTCCCAGTCAAAATAGTTACTCCCGAGAGGCCCTTCTACTCTTCCCTTCCCCCTTTTGTAAACGTAATAGAAATGCATCTTAATTTAGTTATGTCTTTGCTCTTTTGTATATTTTCCCATGGTGCTTTTGCTTGAAAGAATTGTCTTGGGTTGAAAACAGAGACTGCTGCAAATATGTGTATTTGTTATACTTCATATAGCATTTAGTACAATAAAAGCTTTTTGTGGTCATAATGAAGAAAGGATTCTCTGAGGACATGTTTTGCCAGTGCTGTTTAAAAAAGTATCACCCAGGTAACACACTGCTATCTCCAAAGCAGACGTGCCCTACTTTAACTAAGGAATTGTGGCCCTGATACTTTAGCACCTGAGAATGGAATAGGTAGAATCTTTGACTTTTATAGCTGTGGTTAATTACATGTTTGCAGAGTATTAAAAAAAATTCCTTGAAGTGAGGAAACGTGAGGGCAGTTTGGCTCATACTCTAGTTTGCTTTTAATGAGTCACAGAGGGTTAAAGGTAACGACCATATATACTGATGTTGTCACACAGTCTTTGGACCCCTGGTATGTTTAAGGAAAAAAAAAAGGACCTCTCAGAAGAGAAGTTGCACACTAATAAGATAGATGTGCCTCGCCAATCCAGAGGACTTAGATAACTTATTTTTAATACCCTGAATAAATCTCTGAATATAAACATTTCTTTGAAACCTTTGAATGCCCAGTAATTATATATCCAACAGGGAAAATTCCAAATGTCTGGTCCATTTGGTTCTTAATTAAAGCAGGCAAAAGGCTACTTTCAAGTCTGCGTAAAGAAAAATTACTACATAGTCCTTCTTTTTGGTATTTACTCCTAGCAAAAATAATTTTGCTTCTAAAACCAATCTTACATCAAGTCCACATATGTGTTATTAAATTAAAAATAAAAATGGTTAAGTGGTTTGGAATCAACTTCGTCTTATTACAGTTGTTCTATCCAAAAAAAAAAAAAAACAATTAAACTTGAAGGGAAAAAACCCTTTTGCTTATTATTAGACAGCACAAGAATTACTGATTTAATAATTCGGTAAAGTATCCGCCACAAACAAACTAATAAGGTACAGGTGGAATCATTTATGGTGTTGGCATATAATGCAACATTATGCAGCCATTCAGAATAATGGTATCAGATGTGTATTGAGTAAAAACAGCAGTTTACAAAATACCATGTGTCTATGACCCCATGTTATGGAAACAAAGGCGTATATATGTACACGAATAAAGAACACTCCTCATCAAACGAAACCAATACTTACCTTTAGGAGATGAGCTTATGTGTGATTTTTTTTTTTTTTTTACTTTTTGGTTATATATATATCTTTTATTCTTCAGTGAGCATTTATTAAGTAATAATGAAAAGCTTTACCAATTTTTCTGTATGAGAACATTATTATTATTTCTTTTAATGAAAAAATACGATCTCTTTTCAAGGCAGAGACTTGGAGCCGTGGATCTTGGGAAG
Organism: Loxodonta africana; assembly: GCF_030014295.1. NCBI lineage: Eukaryota > Metazoa > Chordata > Mammalia > Proboscidea > Elephantidae > Loxodonta > Loxodonta africana. The sequence continues at coordinate 58,083,071 of NC_087360.1, forward strand.
AGGGCCACACAAACTGATATGTATCCAGTTATTGATAAGGGTTAATTCTGTCAGTTCTGCCTTGATGAAAAGTATTCTGCAAGAGTCTGCTTTTATTCTTTGGATCTTGAATGAACTCTAATCTGCTCTCCAATTGGCCAGGACCTCAGAATCGGTAGTTTTTTGAGCGCAAAGCAAGGGAATTAGAGAATTCACTTTTTTTCTTTAATCAATTAAAATAATACATCTGGTGTTGTGATTTTCCGTTTGAACTTTGTAAGGGACCGGAGCTCAAGATCTAGAATAGATTCCGAGGAGCAAATGGTGGAGCCATATGCGGTAATAGGCCTCAGATAATATTTTGAGCGTTGATGATGGAAAGAACAAGTCACCTAGCTAGTATTTCCAAAGGACTTATCTTTGTAGTATCAAAGTATATCTCACTGGTGTTTACTAAAAATGACAGCACTTTAAGAGAGTACTGGCTTCCTCAATTATTTTTGTCAAATGCTGTTAGTATGTCCTTGTGGCCTTCATCAGAAGGTTATTTTGGGTAACTGTTTTGGTGCTGGTGGCAGTTGATTTCTTGAGGAAAAAGAGTAGGCCTCCCTTTCAACTACTTCGTACTGTAACACGTGAACATAAGTACTTTTGATGGTTATTTAAAGAGTCTGTCTTTTTTTTTTTTTAATTGTGTTTTAGCTCAAGGTTTACAGAGCAAATTAGTTTCTCATTAAACAATTAATACACATATTGTTTTGTGACATGGATTGTCAACCGCACAATGTGTTGACATTTTCTGCTTCCCAATCTCGGGTTCCCATTTCCATTCGTCCAGCTTTCTTTTTCCCTCCTGCCTTCTCATCTTTGCCCCTGGGCTGTTGTGCACATTTAATTTCATATATATGGTTGAGCTATGTGTGTTATTGCTTATTTTATAGGCCTGTCTAATCTTGGGGCTGAAGGATGAACCTCAGAGTGACTTTAGTACTGAGTTAAAGGGCGTCTGGGGGCCATACTCTCAGGGTTTCTCTAGTCTGTATGAGACCATTAAGTCTGGTCTTTTTTTTTGTGAGTTTGAATTTTGTTCTACATTTTTCTCCAGCTCTGTCTAGGACCCTCTATTGTGATCCCTGTCAGAGCAGTTGGTGGTAGGAGCTGGACACCATCTAGTTGTGCTAGACTCAGTCTGGTGGAGGCTGTGGTAATTGTCTTCCATTAGTCCTTTGGACTAATCTTTTCCTTGTGTGTTTGGTTTTCTTCATTCTCCCTTGCTCCAGATAGAGTAGGACCAGTAGACATATCTTAGATGGCCGCTCACAAGCTTTTAAGACCCCAGATGCTACTTACCAAAGTAGAATGTAGAACATTTTCCTTATAAATTATGTTATGCCAATTGAGCTAGATATCCCCCAAGACCATGGTCGCCAGTCCTCAGCCCAGTAACTTGATCCGTATAAGAATTTGAATGTGTCTAAGAAGCTTCTATGGCTTTGCCTTGGACAAGTTGTACTGGCTTCCCCAGTATTATGTACTGTCCTATAAAAAAGGTCTCTCTTTGAAATATGTTCCTGAGCCTGGGCTGAGAGTGAAGTGAAATCTGTTATCAAGTTTACTCTGGGCACAGAGGTTTAGACTGAGACTGAATTGAATCCACTTTCTAAAGAACCAATACCTTAGACTTAATTTAAAACAAAGTATCTTGAGAACCCAGAAGGAATCCAGTATAATGTACTGTCACATTTGCCTAGCCTTTGGTTTGAAATCTTTTTACTCATAGAAGAGTGTTTCCTGGAATACTTGGAACTCAGAAAGCTGTTTTTTCAAGTTTCTGTCTGTCATGGATTGAATTATGTCCCCCCAAAAATGTGTGTATTAACTTGGTTAAGTCATGATTCCCAGTATTCCGTGGTTTTCTTCCACTTTGTAATTTTATGTTAAAGAGGCTTAGGGTGGGATTGTAAAACCCTTACCAGGTCACATCCCTGATCCAATGTAAAGGGAGTTCCCCTGGGGTGTGGCCTGTACCACCCTTTATCTCTCAAAAGATGAAAGGGAAGCTAGCAGAGAGTGGGAACCTCATAACCACCAAGAAAGAAGCCTGGGAGTAGAGTTGTGTCCTTTGGACCTGAGACCAAGGGAAGACTGATGATGACAAGGACCTTCCTCTAGAGCCGACAGAGAGAGAAAGCCTTCTCCTGGAGCTGGCACCCTGAATTCCGACTTCTTGCCAACTTGACTGTGAGAGAATAAACTTCTCTTTGTTAAAGCCATTCATTTGTGGTATTTCTATTACAGCAGCGCTAGATGACTAAGATACCATCTTACCATTCGTCATCCTTGTAAGGAGTACTCATCTTTTCATCCTCTCTTTATTGTCTCTTTCTTCTGCAGCTGTATGATAGGAGTAATCATGTCGTTCCTTTCTGCATTATTGACTCCTTATGGAGTTGAAAACATGCCCCACATGGGTTTATCTTCATTTTCTTGGGGTGGGGGGAGACCCAAATATTCGGATATTCAATGGATAGAGTATGTTCCCACTAAAAATTGTGATGGCCATGTCAACATGTCCTAACTGCCAAGCAGCCTCAACTTCATTGAGTCACAGAGCTCTCCTGCACATAGTATGAGCACAAATGTGTTAAGTGCTACATCAAGATGGAATAATTAGGTGATTAAAATTTGGTTAATGAATTCTTAGCAAATTGAATGCCTCAAAAGAAGAAAGAAAACACATTTTTACCTTCTCTAAAAGGAGTAGAGCAGATACAACATTTTATGAAACTATAGACTAAGTTAAGGAACCCTGGTAGCACAGTAGTTAAGCTGTCAGCTGCTAACCGATAGGTTGGCGGTTCAAACCCACCAGCTGCTCCAGGAAAGAAGGATGTGGCAGTGTGCTTCCGTAAAGATTATAGCCTTGGAAACCCTATGGGCAGTTCTACTCTGTCCCGTAGGGTCAATATGAGTTAGAATTGAATCAATGGCAATGGGTTTTTGGTTTTATAGACTAACTTAGAAAAGGTAGGAAAACTGATGGCTGTTAAGAGAAATGGTGGCTTTTGTAAGAAGAAGAGGAGAATGGATCTCAGTTTAAAGTTTTGAATTGAGTATTTTCTTTCTTGTTTTTGTCTGTTCATCTGTGTTGTCTGTTTTCATTATTTGTTTTTTTTTTTTTTTTTTTTACTTTTATCTGAAGACTAAAAGTAAAAGGATACAAATGTAGTTAAGATAGTAAGGTAGTTGGGAGTTATGCATGAGCTCATATATTATAAAGACTTTAAAAGATAAAAGAATGATTGCTTTAGACGTGACTTGGAATTAAAGTTGTGGCTAGAGCAAGGAAGAAGGAATAGCTGGAATGTTCTGTCACTTTATGTCTCAGCCTGATGGGCAGAGTTGAATGTCCCTAGGGACTTAGGGGTTGGAGTGTCTGGCTGAGCACCTCTTTCTGTCAGGTCTGATTTTTTGCTATCTCTAATTTTGTTTACGTTTCTTTGGTTTTTTTCTGATCTTTAAGTCATGGTGGCTTCAGACTCTGTGAGACTTGTTGGTAGCAATTAAATAAATCGAGAATTTGTATTGAAAAAAATGACTCAAAGCCTGTGCCAGAAAAAACTTCTCTTGATCAGATATAGAAGCTTGGCATTCTCATAACAACTATTAAGTAATAAAGTGATACTTTAAAATAAAAAAGTTTTTTTTTTTATTGTGTTCTGAGAGAGAATGACCCTCAGCAGGCGATAGTATAAGAAAGATTTTATTTTCTATCACCTCACTAAATAAGTTAATTAGGGAACTTCTAAGAACTCAAGTGATCATATTGGATTCAGCTATGTAAGAGCAGTATAAGTGTAAAAATATCCTTTTTTTAATAATTTCTCTTTGATGATAGTTTACATGTAGTAAAATTTGTTTTTTCTGGCTGTACAGTTCTATGAGCTTTTTACTCATGGGCAGATTTTTATAACCACCACAGACAGGATACGGAATCATTCCACCACGCCCATCCCCTCCCTGCCCCTCCCCCCCAAGAATTCCCTTGCGCGGTCCCTTTGTTATCAGCCCCTCCTCCCATTCCATACTCCCTGAACTGTGAAGGCAGTTTCCAAGTCATGCACATATCCATTGGTAAAGGGTGGAAATCTAAACAGCTAAAGGGCTTAAGGCTTAAGCACAACCTTTGACGAATAAGTGACTTATGCAGTCCAAGGGAGATCCCTAGGAAGCCAGGCTAAAATATAAAAACAAGAGAAAACTATCTGATCAGGGGCATCATAGGTTGAAAACTGAAGGGAAAATAAACTACACAGAACTAGTTCAGCAAAATAAATAAATGACCAAACAAACAACAACAGTAAGCCTGGGGAGGGAAAGATCAGTAATCAGAGTTTCTGTAATATGTTATCTAAAACGTCAAGTTTTCAACCAAAGTTATGAGATAACGCAAAGAAACAGGTGTGACATTTACATAGAAAAAAAAAAGTAATAGAAACTGCCTTTGAAGAGGCCCAGATATTTGACTGAGTAGACAAAGACTTCAAAGAAGCAGCTGTTATAAATATGTTCAAAAGCTAAATGAAATCATGCCTAAAGGATTGAAGAAAGATGTGGTCTCAATGACTCATCAACTAGAGAGTATCAATAAGGAGATAGAAATTATTTTTTTAGAAAAGAACCAAATGGAAAATGTGGAGTTGAAAAATACAATAACCAAAATGAAACATTAATAAGTGGGATGGGTCTCAACAGCAGATTTGAGTTAGCAGAAGAAAGAATCAGTGAATTTGAAGGAAAGTTGATTGATTAGACAACGTAAAGAACAAAGAAAAAATAATGAATAAAAATGAACAGAGCCTCAGGGAAGTGCGGGACTATTAAGTGTACCAATGTATGCATAATGGCAATTCTAGAAGGAGAAGAAAAAGAGAGGGACAGAAGAATATTCAAAGAAATAATGGCAGGAATTGATTTTGAAAAATACTAATCTATGTATCCAAGAAGCTCAAGAAACTCCAGGTAGGATAAACACAAGCAGACCCACTCCCAGCTATATCATAGTCGAATTGTTAAATGCCGAAGATATAGAGAAAATTTTGAAAGCAAAAAGAGAGAAGTTACTTAGCATATACAAGAGAACACCGGTAAGATTAACAGCTCACTCCTCGTCAGAAACAGTGGAGGCCAGAGGGCAGTGGGATAACATATCCAAGTGCTGAAAGAATCTTATATCCATCAAAGCCATCTTTCAAAAATGAAGGCAAAAAAAAACAACATTCCCAGGAAAACAAAAACAGATAATCCATTGCTAGCAGACCTGCCTTGCAAGAAATACTAAAAGAAGTTCTTCAGGCTGAAAGGAAGTAACACTAGATAGTAATTTTAATACACACACACACAAAGGAGCTTTGGTAAAGGTAATTAAGCAGGTGGTGATAAAAGAGCGTTTAATTACATATTTATTTTTCTTTCTTCTCTTAACTGACTTAAAAGATCACTAAATAGCCTATAGCTGTTTGCTTTGTGGTTGTTATTAGAAAGATGTTTATGTTCATAACAAAGCGTCCTCCGTAGCTCCAGGTTTTGTAAAGGAAAAACAGGGGAAGGAGCTAGTCACTTGGCCTAAGAAAGTTTATCTTGATCATGTAAAGGAACTAATTCCAAGGAACATTCTCAGAATTAGGTAACAAATCTCAAAAAAAAAAAAGAAAAAAAATCTTCTGAACTGTCTTATGTCTTTTTAAACTTCTGTCTACATGGTTCTTTGAAGGTGATATCAGACAAATGCTTAAGGTTTCTTAATTTGATAAAAGGGTTTCAACTTCAGGAGTCTTGAGTGGGAGATGTGAAGAGCTGCTAACTTTTCGCCTGAGTTACCAATCAGATTAACTTTTTGGGAAATGCATTACCTTTTTCAGCCTGTTAACACTGGTAGTTTGGCAAGTTGATAGTGGAGTTAAGTTTCCTGACTTGATTGGGACGCTTTAGAGAAATGGAGTTTTTCTACAGAGCAAAGAAGATGAGCCTGGCCAAATCAATTTAATAATTATTTGCCCTCTGTTGCTTTTTCTGGTGCCTAAGAATGACTGCTTAAGAATCTGTGGAATGAGAACAAGAAATATAGGGCTGTAAATTGAGCATGGAAAATAGTTATGATAATAATCTTCATCTATCAACTGTTCTATTTATATTAATGTTGCATTAATAAAAAGAATATGCATTAGTAATCAGGAGTCAGTTTTACAAGTGCCATTCTTATTTTTATTGACCTTCCACTATAATCAGGACAAAATTAGCAAATAAATGTGTAAGAACCAAGATGTCTATTTACATACGTGGTTCTGTTTTAAACTGCGGCTGATGGGAAAGTATTTGCCCAATATAACTCTTGGAACTTAGCCAGTCAGCCAGCGCATCGGGGCACAGAATTGCAACCAGTGATGCTAGGTTTGCCATTTCTGGAAGTTTCATACCTTAAGTGATTTGCTTAAGAAAATCTCTTTTTGGTTATGAGTGAAGAAAAATATATACCTAGAATATCTGGGGGGAATCTATCTACAGTGCATATAAAAAGGGAATAATAAAATTTTTTTTTTTTTAATATTTAGAAGCCATTCCTATCTTAGAGTGGGAATAAATATATTGAACTCACCTATTGGTATGCCTTGTTTTCAAGTAGTGTTGTACCTCACACACTCCAGCAAGACAGTAATCTATTTTAAAAACCTCCATTGCAGGTGATTCCACATTTCCCAAGGGAGCTCATTTCAGTGTGCAACAACCCATTCAGTTATAATTTTTCCCCCTCCTATCTGGATGTAGTCTTATTAGAATGAAAGACTGTTTCCTTGTGCTACATCCTCAAATTAGATAAAGAGGGGCTGATAAGTATCTCTTATAATAATTTATTCATGGAATCATTGAATTATAATTTTAAGATGGGAAAAAAAAAACTTTCTTACAATAACCCATCATACAGTCATTCAGTTCCATTTGAACATGTCCAGGTAAATGATACTTATAATTCCTGCAGTAGTCTGTTTCATTTTAATATGTGTGTGTGTGTGTGTGTATTCTGTTTGTTTCCATATAAGCTATGTCCCAGTTTCTACTGAGTCAACTTGGACTCATAACAACCCCATACGTGTCAGAATAGAACTGTGCTTCATAGAGTTTTCAATGGCTGATATTTCAGACATAGATCACCAGGCCTTTCTTCTGAGGTACCTCCGGGTGGTCTCAAACCTCCAACATTTTGGTTAGCAGTTGTTTTAGTTATCTATTGCTGCTATAACAGAAATACCACAAGTGGATAGCTTTAACAAAGAGATTTATTCTCTCACTGTCTAGGAGGCTAGAAGTCCTAATTCAGGTGCCAGCTCCAGGGGAAGGCTTTGTCTCTCTGTCAGCTCTGGGGGAAGGTCCTTGTCATCAATCTTCCCCTGGTCTAGGAGTTTCGCAGCACAGGAACCCCAGGTCCAAAGGACACACTCCACTCCTGGTGCTGCTTTCTTGGTGGCGTGAGATTACCCTGTCTCTCAATTGGCTTCTGTTCTTTTATATCTCAAAAGATATTGACTTAAGATGCCACCTAATCTTGTAGGTTGAGTCCTGCCTATTAACATAACTGCCTCTAATGCTGCCTCATTGACATCGTAGAAGTTTCAGATTTACAACACATAGGAAAATCACATCAGATGACAGAATGGTGGACAGTCACACAATAATGGGAATCATGGCCTAGCCAAGTTGACACACATTTTGGGGGGACACAATTCAATCCATAACAGCAGCTGAGCACATTAACTGTTCACACCACCCAGGGACTCCATGTAAGTCATCTAGGACTTTCTAAATCTTCTCTTCTTCAGGCTAAATCACCCTAACTTTTTAAACTTTATCTCATTTTAATTATTTTTGCTGTTTCTTGATCCTTCAAAAATATATATTTACCTTAATTATGTAATGCCTTCCCCGAGAGCAAAAGGCCATGTGGAAAATGTTTTATTAACAGAAAAGATAGCTAAATGTCAGAATGAGAAAAATGAAGGCAGGAGAATGATTATAGCAAGAATGAGGCCTAGAAAGGAAAAAAAGGATTTTAAGGGCTGAGCCCTCAAGAGCCTGAAGTGGAAACTTTAGATAGAAGACCAAAATAAGTTTGTCCATGTTCTGTAAATTCACCAAAAAAAAAGTCCCTGCTCAAGAAAGGGTCAGATATTTCCACTTTCCCCACTCCCCACCCCACGACAATCCTGTGGTTCACAGTTTCAGGCTAAACTGTCCTTCCCTGGTCCTGTGGTCCCTGACTGATTTGCGATAATAGAGTTGGGCAGGACGTGAAGATACCATCTGCTCTTGAAAATTTCTAGGGATAAAAACTCTGCAGGATCCTTAGTAATCCATTCTCTTTATCACCCTTTCCTCCTTCCGTATTTTCTCGCCCTCCCCAGCCCAACATAAGCCAGGACCGTAAGGAATCGCAGTGCCCAAAATGTGAACTAGTATCATCAAGATGGCCTGGTGAATGTCAACCAGGAGCATCACTTCCCAGCTTCTTTTTGGTGTTGACTAATAAGAACTAGGTAATGCACTTAGGAAGCACTATCTAAACTATACTTACAGAAAAATGAGCCACTTCAGTTATGACAGTCACATCTTAATATGACCAAAATGGCACTAGGTGACTTCTAAAATCCCAACTCTAATCTTCTATGTTTCTCTAATTCTGTGAACCAAAAAATGAATAGAAGAGTAATTACAGGTTGTTTCTTATAAGCATTAACCTCACATACTATTTCAGTGAAAAGGTTTGCAAAGTTCTTGGCACCATCGAGACATTTTCTTATTCTTTGGGTAAAGTTCAGGAGTTCCAAGGTGGTGTAAACACTTAATGTGCTCAGCTGCTAACTGAAAGGTTGGCTGTTCGAGTCCACCCAAGAGGCACTGCAGAAGAAAAGCCTGGTGATCTACTTCCAAAAACTCAGCCATTGAAAACCCTACGGGGCATAGCTCTACTCTGACACACGTGGGGTCACACCCATCTGAGTTGATTCGGTGGCAACTGGTTTACTGGTGGGTAAGGTTCAGTCCTAATGGCCAGGCCTCATGAGAAGCGTAAGGAAGATGAATGATGAATCCCAGAGAAGAACACATGAGATCAGTAGAAGGACCGAGTGTGACTGGGGATGGATGGACTTTAAACATATCCTGCAAATAGGATATAATAGAAAGCTCTAGAGAACTTTGCACCAAGTGCTCAGACACCAGAACAAAAGGGCATCCTTGAAACTGAAAAAGCAAAAATAAGATAAATAAAAGGAGTGTAAGATGTGTTTTCCATCTTATGTTGTAGGTAATAAGCTGAAGGAAGAATTGCCTGAAAGGCCCAGGCTGAAAACATACATAGATTCCTGGGAGATTCATTCTGTTTATTAGAGAAAACTGAACATATTTTAGTTGTACATCCCCAACTTTTGAAAATGTATTTTCCTTTGTAGCGCTTTTGAGGGGTTTTCCAGTGATAATAATTGCTCATTGTAGGAAATGTTGGATAATATCAAGATACATAAAGCAGTACCTGGAAAGGGCCACCTTTAACCATTGGGCATAGTTTTTTTAAGTCCTATTGCCAGTGCGTTTTTAAACAGTTGAGATCATATGGTACATACCATTTTTGTATACTGATTTTTTACTTACATCACTGTGTTCCAATGTCATGAAAACTCAATTTTTACATCATTTTAGTAACTACATTATATTTTATCTATGGAAGGTGCCAGTATTTACTCAGGCTTTCCACTGTTTGGGGACATTTAGAGTGCTTCCTCTTTTTCAAGATCATAATAAATGTCACTGCAAAAATTACCTTTGTATATCAATATTTGCCCACATTTCAAATTGCTTATTTTCTTGAACTTTTGAGATGAATCTCATAAATAAAACTCATACTCTACCTGAGTACTCCTTGTTCAAGACAGAATGCTGGGATTACCTGCGTCTGACCCAGCATGGCAAGTTTACAAGAACCATTTTCTATAGGAAAATAAAATTCTATTACTTTTTGTTGTTGTTGTTAGCTGCCCCCAAGCCGGCCCCCGACTCATGGTGACCCCGTGCACAGCAGAATGCGATGGTGCCTGTCCTGCACCATCCCCATGATCGGCTGCAGATCGGACTGTTGCAGTCCATAAAGTTTTCAGTAGCTGATTTTTGGAAGTAGATCGCCAGGCCTTTCTTCCTGCTTTGTCTTAGTCTGGAAGCTCTGCCAAAACCTGTTCCACGGCATAGCTTGGAACTGTTTAGATCATTTCGGAATGTACTTACAGGAAAAAAATTACAGCCCTGATTTCAGAGTTGATATTGGAGTTGCAGACCAAGGTGGCACTTTTATTATTAACTTGCTCATACTGAAACTTTCTTTAATTGAATTCCTTGGAGTTTTTGGTATATGAGATACCCGTAAGTCCAGATAAAAGTGCCTTCAATCTGTGCTCGCCTGTAGAAGTGATTTTCAGCTGAAATGTTTCTATTTGCCTCTAAACTAGAATGCTAACGAATGGGTTTCCACCTTTTGGATCCATCATGAGCAGTGTTGAAGACTTCTGGTAGGAAAGGCCAGCTTTTCTTTCCCTGTCAAAGTACCGAGTCCTGTATTTGAAGAGAGGTCAATAGTCTGTCTTAGTGTAGGCCTTTTGTCTGTGGCCTCAGAGGGCCGTGTCTGAGTCCCTTTCTGTGGAAATCTATATTTGCAAGGCTAAGTCAGCTGTCTCTCTAATTGATCAGTAATTTTTCTTTGTTTAAACATGGTGCGATGGACCTGCCCCTGTACCTTGCTTGATTGGTTAAATTGGTTGGTTTTATTGTGTCTGATTAGAACATTCCCCTTTGTGTTGAATAAGAGAACTATTCTTCTTTAAAAAAAAAAAACAACTATATGACTAATTCCAGGGGACTTGGGGGTAGGGGGTATAATGCTGGCATTATAGGAAAGGAAAATATCCAACTTAAATATACTACCTTTTATGACCAGTGTTTGTTTAATCAGCTTTGTTGAGGTATAACTTATATACAATAAAATGCATCAATTTTAAGTGTATAATTTCATGAATTTTAACAAATGTGTACAGTAATGTAACCACCACCACATTAAAGATATAAAACAAGTTTCCTTGTAGACATATGTTTTCATTTCCCTTGGGTGAATGCCTTGGAATGGGACTGCTGGGTTGAATAGTTATGTATGCTTAATTTTATAAGAAACCACCAAACTGTCTTCCAAAGTGACTGCACCATGTTGAATGATTTATTTTTTCTTAGCACCTTATAGTTGTTTCTTAACCCCTTCACTCCCTCCATCCCTCAAAAAAATTTCCTATCCCTTACAGTGCATGACAGTCATTAACCACAGATGAGGCCAGAGTTTGTACACTGAGGAAGAGGAGTAGGACTAGAGGGACTTGGGAAGAGGAGTAGGAGGGAGGTGGGCTGGGTAAATTCACCTGCCTGCTGGAGGAGATGGCCGGTGCAGGGGGAGATTTTTTTGCAAACTCAAGTTGATATTCTTCCTGTGACTGTATGAGATACCAATAACTTCAAGTTGCCTGAGATCAAGCACAATTTATAAGATACTTTTATATATATTACGTTTGATCCTTGCTCTGTAAACTACATCCTCTCCTCACTTAACAACATAGTTAGGTTCCAAAGGCCAAGTCATTATGGGAAATCCGTATTGTGTGAAAATGGAGGATGACCACATCAGGTCACAGAATGGAGGATGACTATATCATTACATAACTGCCAAATTACATCATTTCAGAACTGCCAAACCACTGAGAATCACACCCCAGCCAAGCTGACACATAATCTTAATTTTCACAGCCATCATTACTCTCGCCTTGTACTTCAGCATTCTCTACTGCTATATGTATGTTGTTAATGTACAAATTAGTCAGATTTTTTACTATTGTCATAAATATGAAACGTCAGATAGCCGATAAGTGAGAAGAAGGCGTACATGTGTTATCACCATCCCCATTTTACAAATGATGACCCTTGATTCAGAAGGTGGATACTACTTACCCACAGTCACACACGCTGTTAGTAGCAGCCCTAGAGTTAGACCTTAGGTTTCCTGACCATAGTCCCAGGGCTTTATCTGCTAATAATTATAGGTCGCCACTTAACTGATTGCCAGCACTGAGCTAGTATGTTAGACTTATTATTTCCATTTTTTACAACAACCATGTTATGTACCATTATTCCCGTTTTTCAGATGTATAGCCAGTCATTGGCAGGACAGGAATGGACCAAGAGCTTCTGACTGCAGGTCCTGTGTCCTTTCACCTTCTCCATGTAGGAGAAGCAAATGCTCCTTTTTAAACAGCAAAGAAAAAAAAGGCGGCAGAGGACACACAGCGCAGCCTGGAGCAGCAATGTGTTAGCAAACCGCCCTTGCCACTTTTCCAGTTTACATTGGGTTTCAGTCTGAGGCTCGTTCACTTTGGATGCCTCACATCTTTACTGATCGGGCTTTATATTTGTGCTCTTTGTTCCCATGAGTCAACCTGCCTTCTTTCTGCTTCCATTTATCTGTCTCCTTTGTCCCTGTGTCCTGGTGTCCAGGCCTGATCTCACGTCTGGTTTGAGTGTCTTGCCTTTCCTTCTGACCCAGTTTGCTCCTCCTCCTCTTCCTCCTTCTTTCTTTCCCCTTCTCTTTCTGCCTCTGCCCTTCCTTTCTTATTTTCTTCCTTGCCTCTCCTCTGTCAGAATATCACCTGCCTTTCTCCAGATGCCTGTGCTCCTATAGACTGTTTTGCACATTTGTAAATATGCTGTTTAAAGACAGCTAAGGCACATTTCAGAGCGGTTTTAGTACAGTTTTTATCATTCATGTAAAATTTGAAGCTCAGTATTTTCTATCACGAATATACTATTAAAAAAAAACTTTTTAAAAAATTAAGAGGGTGAAGTAGATATTCTCTTGAGCTGTTCAATAATGGTGTTAATAGAAACTCCTATGATAAGATTTACATTCTAAATGTTACAAGGAAAAAAAATTCTGCTCTTCTACTCTGCAAAAAACGAGTCTTCCATTTTATTTAAATATTATCAGTTAAAGCTAGTAATTTTCACGTCTCAGTAGAGCAGTTAGATTCACCCATATGATGCCAGAGAGCCAGTCACTAGATTTGACTTGGTACCATTGAAGAGATACCTGTATTTTATGTTTCTACCTAAGTGTCAGAATTCAGGATTCAACCCTGGCTTCTAGGACAGTGGATTTTACACTTTTAGAGTGTGGGTATGAGGCACTTTGGGTTTTAGGAGAAGTTCTGGAGAATTACTTCAGAGCAGCAGGGTCCTCTGGATGGAGGAACTAAATCCTGATTCCATCCCCTGTGTGACAGAGGGAGAGCTTGGCCGGGGTGCAGGCTATAAAACCTGAGGTACAAAATCTTCACAGGCCAGTAGTAAGCCCTGTGGAAAGGAGACTGATTAGAGACTATGCACCAATCCTCTAAAACTTCAAATCCCCTGATAGGAGTAGCCACGATCCGCTGCAGACTTAGTTGCCTGGGACTAGTAGAACGTTGAGATGATTGGACTGTGAGGCTGGGAGAAGAGAAGTATGGCTGGTGGGAGGAACCAAAACCAAGATGACTCCTCAGCCCAGTTTTGCTTTGACCCACACACATAGTTATGGGTCTTGTATTCCAGAGCAGGATCCCTTTCACCCAGACTTCTTTTTGCAGAAAGTCCATTTGGTGAGTGCTCCAACTTCCGCAATATACCTGTTTTTTTAAACGGGGTTCACATCCATCCAGAATATTCTGAGAATGTTTATTTTCACATTTTAAGAGGGTATCGGGTAGACTTGATGCCGATGCTTCACCTTGTTCAGAAAGCATTGAGAATGGTGAGCAGAAAGTGAGCTCTTGTTAACCTATGTCAAGTTTGGAAGACAGGACTTGTGGAACCCATCAATACCTATTGCCAAATACTCTTAAGATCCCTGTTGCTGAAATGCAGAAGGGCAGTAGCATTTGAAAATTAAAGTCTGCCTTCAGTCTGCGAGTTCTAGCCATATTGAGGGCTGTCATAGGAGTCCCTAGTGGTGCAAATGGTTAACATGCTTGGCTGCTAACCGAAAGGTTGGAGGTTCATGGCCACCCAGAGATGCTTCAGAAGAAAGCTCTGCCAACCTAATTCCAAAAAATCAGCTATAGAAAACCCTATGGAACACAGTTCTACTCTAACACACATAGGGTCACCATGAGTTGGAATCAACTTACAGCAACTGGTTACTGGTTAGTTCACACTAGAGGAAGGACAGAGAGAGGCAGTTAAGAAGCTTGTTCTAACCCTCCTTAGTGTTCTGATTCCGTAAATTGACCTTATTCAGAAAAGTCCTTGTAGGGGAATTAGAAAGAATCAAGGCATTAGTTGGAAATTCTAAATAGCACTGGTCCTTTGTTGAGACTCTTTCCTGAGGAAGAGAAATGACATTTCCGTGTAGTGCTTCCATACTTAAGACCTTCCTGGCTCCTAGCAACATGATTTTTATGAGCTGCAATGTGTAATTACCTTTGATATCATGCCTAGGCTTCCCCCACCCCAATATTAAGTCAGTATTTACCTGTTTTTTCTTATTCTCTTCAGGCTTAAATTTTAAATTTAAAGCTTTAAGTTATTTTGGTGTTAATAAGGAACTAACATCCTTCCCCCATCCCCCCGCCCCATAGTTGGTAGTTAGCCAGTTGTTCTAACATCATTTGTTGAATAAGCCATCCTTGCCCCACTGATTGGAAATCCAACGTTCCAAACCCAGCTTTAAAACATCCAGGACTCCTGTGTATCATACCTGATCATACCTTAGCCTCTCTGAATTTGGGCTTTTATTTATTTTTGACAAGTTAACATTTTGGCCTTCTGCATGGTGGTTCTCTGGCCTACCAACAGCTCAATGTCAACAGCATTGCCATCTTTGTCTCTGCAGCAGTTTGTGTAGTTATGAAAGCGTTTTAATTAATTTTACCCATGTTTGATAAAAATGAATGGAAAAGGGAGAAAAGCAAACAGTTGTACTTCCAATTAAAGAAACAAATAGGCCTAGTAAATATAACATGATTGATACAAAGATAGAAATCATTTAGGTCTCTAGGTCCCTGGATGGCACAAACAGCCTGCGCTTGGCTGGCAACCAAAAGGCTGACAGTCTGAACCTACCCAGAAGCACCTCGGAAGAAACAGGCCTGGCAATCTGCTTCCGTAAAGATTGAAGCCAAGAAAACCCTATAGAGCAGTTCTACTCTGTAACAATGGGGTCTTTTAAGTCACAAATCATTAGCAATAACAAAAATAAACATTTAGGTCTCCAAGTAGTAACAACCCTTTCTGCTCAACCAGATGCTAATTAGACTTAAAGTGGTTAGCTTAGGGTGTGATTGTGTAGGAGAAAGGCCAAAGTAAAGAACATCGACACAATTTTGGAAATTTGTCATCTAAGGTGATCTAAGTAGGAGAGGGAATCCCTGCTCTGAAACAGTACCAGAGGTAACAAAGATGACTAGTGACCTCCTCAAACAAAACTAGACTGAGGATATAGCTACTTCTGGTCCCTTCCACTAGGCACCCTGTGATTTACCTGTATGTGTCACGTGTCGAAAAGTGAACCTGTGGTCCAACAACATCCTACTGGCAAAAAACAAAACTAAAAACATCACAAAAAGGGGGAAAAAACCCATTCATTTGTTTTCCAGCCCGGTTCCACAAGTCAGTTACCATCTGTCGTCTCTCAGCCCCTGTATACAAATCATCACCAAGTCTGTCTTTTTTTTTCAGCACTGAAATACCCTTAACTCATTTCACTTCTCTATCTACCATCACCGCCTTGGTCGAGGATATCAGCATCTCGTGTCTAAACCACAGCAGTAACCTCATAATTAGTCTCTCTGCATCCACTCTTCCAGTCTGTTCTCTATAGCCAGAACTGTCTTGGAGAGATGGAAGTCTGGTCACGTCACACCTCCCTGACTGAAACCCATCGTTGACACCCCATTGTTCTCATGGTGGCCATGGTTTCTAATATGGCCCACCTCAACTTACACCATGGTTTCCCTCACATTGGCCTGCCTCTAGTCTCCTCTGTCCACCCTGCTCCTTCCTACCATGGAAAATGCCCAGAATGCCCCCTTCAGTCCCAGAGGTAACTCTCAACCTCCTTGGATCAAAGGTAAGCCTTTCCTGCCCTTTCAGGTGAGGTCATGCCCCCATTCTGTGCTCTCAGGACACTGCGTCCCCTTCTTTCATAGCA
Source organism: Loxodonta africana (assembly GCF_030014295.1). Taxonomy (NCBI): domain Eukaryota; kingdom Metazoa; phylum Chordata; class Mammalia; order Proboscidea; family Elephantidae; genus Loxodonta; species Loxodonta africana. The sequence goes on from NC_087360.1 coordinate 58,099,371, forward strand.
CTTACTGCAGTTTATAATTATACATTTATGTGCTTATCTGATTAGCATCTCTTTACTTCACTGGACTGTAATGTAAGCTCCATAAGTGGAAGGACCACGTCCATTTTTACTCATCATGGTCTTCCCAGTGACTGGCATAAAGGAAGTTCTCCACAAATACCTGCTGAGTGTGGTTCTTGCTTGGCAGCCTGGCCTGACACAAATCAAGACTTTTTTCAAGAATTTCGTTAAAGACAGATAATACTGGTCCAAAATATTTTTTATTTTATATTGTTGTTTACCGATTTAATGTGCCTGTCATATTAACAAAATACCCTCTCAGAGGAATACTGCCTTTTAGCATTAGAATGGCCTTCTCATTTGTCTCACTTGGCATCTGAATCTCCAGAATCACAGAGGCTAAAGCCTTAGAAAAGGAAAGGGTCTATCAGTATACATGTTCTATTTCATTGTATGCCTATAACATTGGATACATAGATGTCGCTTAATATGTTTGTTGATTTGTTATGTATTATTTTAATTTGAAAAGTAAATAACCACAGTATACCATTTGGAGAGGAAAGAAAGAAAAAAAGATTATCCATAACTGTACCAATTAAACTCCACTACCTTTTTTTTTTTTTTTTTTGTACCAATTAAACTCCACTACCGGTAGGTTTTGGTATATGACCTTTTGTGATTTTTATATGCATTTTTAACATTGCCATAATCACAATGTACATGAAATTTTGTGCCCTGCTTTTTTTCCTAAATAACATGGTTGGTTGATCAAAGTATTATATTGTGTATGACATGGTGTATGAGTCTAATTTATTCAGTTCAATAAACGTCCATTAGGAGCCACATTGTGCTGGGCACCATTCAACATGCCTAATAACCTTTCAAAGAAACTGTATAAATTTGGTACCTTGCTTATATAATTACAGAATACTGTAGTTCTGAAGCTTTTGGTGGTGTTTTCACTTTGCAGATGAATTAATTTTGTGGCATCTCCTCTCCTTCCCAGAAAGAGAAAGAAGCAGTACTTTTTTCTCATTTGTTTAATAACCTCTTTATTCATTCATCCAGCATATTTACTCAGGGCTAACCACAGGCCAGGCACTCTTCTAGGTATTAGAGATACAGCAGCGAATGAAACAAAGTGCCTACATTCTAGTGAGGGGAGACAATAATAAGTGAGCCAATGAATGAATGAAAAGGTCAGGTGGTAAGCAGAAAAAGAGCAAAGATAGGGTGGGAAACATGGATAACGGCGTGGAGATGAGGGCTGCTATTTTAGTGAGGTCAGGGAAGGCCTCCAATGGTGACATTTGAGCAGAGACCTAAATGGAGTGAGGAGCGAGCTGTGCAGCTGTCAGGGGGGAGGTTTTTCTAGCCAGAGGGATTATCGGGTACAGAGGCCCTGAAGCAAGAGTGTGCTTAGTGTTTTCAAGGAATAGCAAGGCACCAGTGAGGTGGGAGCTGAGTGAGGAAAGGGGCTTGAGGTAGATGCTGAGGCCAGTGAGCAGGGCGGAGCCAGCAGGAGAGTTGGAGGATCCGACAGGCCATGGTAAGGACCCTGGCTTTTCCTCTGAGTGACAAGGGAAGTCACTGGAATAGTGACAGGATCTGACTCACGCTTTAACAGGATCACTTCATTCTGCAGCCTCCCCGTTTCTGTGAGGCCCTTCAGTCCCCCACCTTTATCACTGTCTGGATGAGTCACTTTGTACCAGAACCTGCAAACCTTCTCTCTGACACACACACTGTCCTCGTGGTGTCAAGTGGCTCATTTCCTATGCGTGTACATGCAAGAAGATAATTCACCACACCCTGTGATATCACCAGATTGCTCCAAGAAATTCAACACCTTGCATATATTTGAAAACCTATATGACACTGAATTTTGCATTTATCTCTTGCTCATGTGAAGAAATTGTCCCTTGCAAATAATAATGTTGAAATATCTTTTTCAAATTGCTTAAAAAAAAAATACTCATCGTGCTAAGGTGTACTATCAGTCTGTAATTACAAAGCATGCTTCAACCTCTGACACTCCAGAAACCGGCTTTTTGGGGGGTTAACCTAATTATAATCTTCCTTGAGTTGCTTTATGGTTAGATCTGTCACATGCTGAAGTTAGATCCCATTAGCAGGCTTAAAACATTTATTTCTGAAAGAACAAACTGTTACAGGTTGCTTAGGGTGATTGATTTCTTCTGTTTTCATTCTGTTACAGGAGGAGACATCACAGCTTTCCCAGATTGGGAGAAAAATATGGAATGTGTTTTACTGCTGACTGAACACAACCAAATGAACTATACTGACAGTAGTTTCAAAACCAGCAGTTAGCAGTTTGTTCAGGCTCCAACATTGCCCAGTACTTTCCAGAACAAACTCACTGTTTACAAGAACTCTCGGCTTTACGAAGTTTATAACCTCAAGCTTTGTTTATTTAAAATATTTCTGCAAAAGAAAAGTACCCGGAGCCCACTGTCCAAAATGGCCATGGATGAGTATTTGTGGATGGTGATTTTGGGTTTTATCATTGCTTTTATCTTGGCATTCTCTGTTGGTGCAAATGATGTTGCCAATTCCTTCGGTACCGCCGTGGGTTCTGGCGTGGTGACCTTGAGACAGGCGTGCATATTGGCTTCAATATTTGAAACCACTGGCTCAGTGTTACTGGGAGCCAAAGTCGGAGAGACCATTCGAAAAGGTATCATTGATGTGAACCTATACAACGAGACGGTAGAAACACTAATGGCCGGGGAAGTTAGTGCAATGGTTGGTAAGTAGCTTTATTCTTAACACTGACGAGAATGTGATTTTTTTTTACCTATTCGCTCGCAATTTTGTCATACCCATGAATGCGATTTTTCCTTTAACTATACAAAACTGGTTTAATGTTTCATATTTACTATCTTATTTTTACTTTCTGCATTTTAATTGGATTTTTTTTTTTTTAGTGCTTATGTATCAAGCAAACATTTTCTCCAATTTCGTGCAAACTTGGTTGTTAAAATAGATTTTGGCTTAGTGAATACTTTTCATAAAATACAGAAAAAGATATTTATAGAATAGTGCTATATAGTTTTGCAGTGGTTTAGAAGCTACCAAAGAAATAACTGTTCTAAGCATATTATTTTAAAAGTTTACATGTGAACTTTCCTTTGAGATTAATTTATGTGTTTTCTTAGATTTCTTTTTTTAACAATTAGAAAGCAAAGTTTTGAAAAATTGGATGCCATAAAACAATATTTATTAGTTTGACTTTTATATTTTCAGCTTAAATACTAGAGCAGTTGTCAGATGAATCTTAATTAAGTGCTTACGTTTCAAGAAATTCTGGTCGGCTACAGCATTGGTAGTCCTTTTATTGAGATTTTGTTTTGATTTCCCGATCCTACCTCTGGGAGCTCCATTTGGTATATTTGTTTCATTTTCCCTCCAGAAGCTTTTTGGGTATCACCTGTTTGTAGTGTGAGTTTTTCTTGGTAGTTTTAAGTTACTTAGATGAAAGTGAGGTATTGAGGTAAGTGAAATATGTTAATAAGCAAATTTACTGGTTGTGCAGTGTAATTTCTCTGTTCCCCAAGGCAGCCATAGACCTGAAGCACTGTAAGGGAGCTTCCCTTACTTTCCTTGCTACAGCTGAAAAGAACATCCTAGGCAGGCATGTGGTAAGTGCAGCTGACAGGACTCTCTCTCTGCTTGCCTCTAGGTAGAGATGACGTCACAGCAGACAGCTGATCTTTACGGGTAATTTGGTTAGGGAGAAGAGGGTTAGAGAGGAGTTGTACCACCTGCTTTCCACAGGACAAATCCTTTTGTAGGAAGAGTCCTGCGGTAGGAGGTAAGATGCTGACATACCAAGAACATAGGTACACTCTAGTTATTCTATCACAAGCATTTCTTCAGCACCCAGAATATGGAGACCATTTGCCAGATTTAAGATGGCCATATTCTTTTTGTTACAGCAAATTAGTTTGAGAAGTTGTTGAGGCGTCTGATCAGAAACAGACCAATATACTAAGGTCTTAAGTATTACTAAGCACAATAAAAAAAAAAAGCACAATAGGCTGGTGTTACATGCTCAGGGTTCCTGTTTCCCAACGGAGCATTTTGTGTCTTAAAGACAACGTAAAATTTCTCTTACAAAAATGACGGCTGTTTGTAAAATTCACCCTTAATAGTAGTGAGTGATAGCTGAGACTTAACCATACCAAACTGAAAATAAGATTTTTGCCAGTCAGGATGATGTGGGCAAGGTGTTTTGAAAGTATGAGAGAAATAAAGAAACACACTGGTAAAATAAAATCTTAAATGTTTTTCCCTCTGTTGAATAAAACTTTTGAGGAAAGAGATTCGGTAGGATCTGCTGAGGACCTCAGTTAGAAAGCTTTGTGAACTGAGCTTCGTGTCACTGCTGACTTTTCATGTGGACGGTGTAACTTGTCCAGTTTTTCAGTTTTCCCACCCTGGCCTTTGGCTCTTTACTGAAAGAAGGAAGGATACTTACCTCAACTAGAATTTAGGTTTACCAAAGCAATTTGAGGTTTTGCTTGAATAACTTGATTTTGTTTGCTTTGGTTTCTTACTTCTGGTGTGTGCTTGGATGAGTCTCAAAATCCATTTTGTTGGGAATTTGTGTAAGTTACCTAGATTTTTAAAGTTGGGTTCCTTGCAAATGGCAACTTTATAAATATGAGGGGGTGGTATAATGATTGTTGACCAAAACCAAAGCTGATTCTGTCCAGATGCCTGAATTCTTCCAATCTTCCTCTTCTAAATTCAATATCCATTTCTTCTTCTCCCTCTTTCCCTGCCCTTTATTCTGTATTACTTTATTTTCACTCTTTTCCTCTAGAGTCTTCTCCCCAAGCCCATGGGCCTCTGTGCTTTCTGACAGACTTGTCTTAGAGTTAGGTTGGTTGGGTAGAAGAAATTGTTAATGCCAGCTAAACTTCTGTACACCTTATCTTTCAGGACTCTAGCTAATCCCTAAAGCGATAGTCAACCCATTTAGTGTGAAACCATCCATGATTCCAAAAATCTGAGAATTCAAAACTCTGGATCTTCTCAAATACCTACAACAACATGAAGGACCCTGAGAAGCTCACAGCCCCTTTAAAGTGCCCTCAATACCCATAACTGTATGCTGAGCCCTGCCCTGCCACTGCTGCTACCCAGCCTTCTCCCCTGCTCTGTACTTACGCCTGTCTGTCCTCCTTCACTACGACCCTGAACCTTTCTCTGCCATTTCCTTCATCTCCCCAGGAATTGTTGCTTCAGAAATGCCCATCCTTCCCCCGTTCCCCTAGGTTTTGTCTTGCATATATTTAATCGTTGTAGGATGCCACTATTTTTCTTTTTCCCACCACTCTTGTTGACATAAATGTTATCCCATTGACCTGCAGAAATCCCCAAAGTTAAGGAGGCCTCTCATTCCCTGCGACACCCCCATACAAACACTGCCTTCTCCTTTCTCCTCTTTCAGGTGCTTCTTCACTCTTTCCCACCATCCCTCTTTCTTTCCTTCTTCTCTCTCAGGCATGGAAACCCTGGTGACATAGTGGTTAAATGCTATGGCTGCTAATGAAAGAGTTGGTAGTTCATATCCACCAGGCACTCCTCGGAAACCCTGTGGGGCAGCTCTACTCTGTCCTGTAGGGCGCTATGAGTTGGAATTGACTCGACGGCAACAGGTTTGGTTTTTTTTTTTTTTTTTGGTATCCCAGGCAGTCTCCATACTCCCTGCCTTTCTTTATAAACTCTCCTGCCCCAGGACATATTTTATAAAGTCAACCAGAGAAAAGACAGCAGCTTTCACGAAAAGGAATCTCATGGTCTAAATTCAGCTGGGTGAGTTTATCCCATTCTCTTACATCACTCGATTATTTTAAATTTTGTAGAAATACAAATCATAAAGTTTATTTTCAAGTTATGATCTTAGGCCATGAAACATGCTCCAAACTCTGGTTTTATTTTTAAAGCAACTAGTCCCTGAGGAGCCCAGGGCTCAGATGTGAAGGCTTAAGGAACTGTCCACCGGGAAGCTTGGGTGCTACCATGGAGCTTGTTACAGGTTTGGCAGCACAATGCTGGCCCCTACTCCTCCCAGCACATGCTCTGGGCATGGACTTGGGGTCACAGCCTGCCTCGGCACGAAGGTCATCACGCCCAGACTCCCTGGAACAGCTGTCAGTGTTGCTTCACAAACTGGGACCTGTACAGCCATTGGCGATCCTTCTGTAACTCAGATATTTTTGAAGGAAATGCCAGGGGTCTGCTTAAGAGTGCTGCTGCTGCTGCCAAGCAACGAGATTTCCAGAATTAACATTCAGGATTAATAGTGTGCCCTGTTTATCAGCCAAGCCCTTTGTTCCTGTACAGTTCTGTTTGAGCTTTTTAGCAACTGTTTCTGAAAGTGATCTGGCCCAGCCGATGCTTTTAATACTCACGGCAAAATTGGATCTGCTTATGAAAATATTCTCAGATGAACTGTAGCCTAGAAAAATATTAGGTCTGGAAAAGAGTGGTGAAATGCCAGAGCTAAAGGATCACCTTAAAACCAAAAAAAAAAAAACAAAAAACCCAGTGCCGTTGAGTTGATTCTGACTCATAGTGACCCTATAGGACAGGGTAGAACTGCCCCATAGAGTCTCCAAGAAGCACCTGGTGGATTCAAACTGCCAACCCTTTGGTTAGCAGCCGTAGCACTTAACCAGTGCGCCACCAGGGTTTCCAGGGATCACCTTAGCTCCTAAGAATTAGAAGGTGTAAGGGACCTAACAAATAAAAAGCTCAGCATTCTGGGCTGGGCCTGGAGCTGATGCCCAACTTTGGGTCAGTCACCTAGCTATTTCTTATATGAGATGTAAAACTCAAAAAGCAATGTGGTATTATGCGCTCCTTTGTACAGACTAGAGGAGCCATGGTGGCTCAGTGGTTAAAGCACTTGGATGTTAACCAAAATGTCAGCAGTTAGAACCCTCCCGCCATTCCATGAGAGAAAGATGTGGCAGTCTGCTTCTGTAAAGATTTACAGCCTGGGAAACCCTATGGGGCAGCTCTACTCTGTCCTGTAGGGTCTCAGTGAGTCGGAATCGACTCAACGGCAGTGGGTTTGGTTTTTTTGATTGTACAGATTCCTGTGACATAGCCAGTAGGTAACTATCCTTATTTCGTGACTACAAGGCATGACTATAACAAACTCTTTGGCAGTATGTTGCCTTTCTTGTTTTCCTGTGTTCATTAGAACCTTTAATCTCTTGCTTGGTTTTGGCCAAACTTCATACCAGAACAAGTTTATCATTACCACCCTCACCTAAATTTGACAAAAGCAGTTAATAACTGGCATTTGGAGACTTTTCTTCAAATACAGCATCCTCATTATCCCTTCAGTGTTGAAGAATGATTCCTTGAATAGAGTTAATTGAGTGATTTTTATCAGGATGTTAGCACTTTGTAAAGAAACAATCCATGGAAAATTAAACCCAGGGAGATGTTGTTATGAACAGCAGTTCTGGCTTTCTTCCTTAGTGGCTATTGAAGACTCTGTACTCTGTATCTGATTTTTTTTTTTTTAAATCTATTTCAATCTATAGGTTCAGCAGTTTGGCAGCTGATTGCTTCCTTTCTGAGACTTCCAATCTCAGGAACGCATTGCATTGTTGGCTCCACGATAGGATTCTCACTTGTTGCAATTGGTACAAAAGGTGTTCAGTGGATGGAACTTGTCAAGATTGGTAATTGCCATTTTCTTTTACCTATAAGAAGGAAATTTACATTTTCTTGAGTAAATTTTATTAAAAGTTACCTTCATAATATGTTTTTCCTACAAATGTGAAGGTTTAGAGGCTCTATATGGGTAGTGCATTTTCCTTTAAAGCTTCTGTTCCTGGAATTGTGAGCCGTTAGGTGTTAGACAGTTTTTAACACCAAACACTCTTTTCAAATGTTACATTGCCACCCAGCTTTGAAAATCAGTATATAGCTGTTGTTCCCAGGCAGGAAATCAGTCTATAGGTCAGAGAAAAACTAGGCCCAAGTGAGGAAAATGCCTTAAATGTACAGGAGTCAGAGTTCATGGTCAAGAGGAAGCCTCAGAGTGAACTGCATTCGAGAGAGTCTACCCTGCCCCTGGAGAGAAGAAAGCACTCTAGTGTCCCTTCTAGTTTGTTTGCCTGGCCAGTAGGAAACAAGACGTAGGTGTGTACCCATTCGTCGAGGTCTAACAGTCTACTTCCTGGTTCTGACTTTTAGCAAGAGGTAAGTCCACTCAACCCATGTAGTGTGACAAATACTCATTCATCCTATCTCCATCCTTTTAGCAGAATCACAGTGGCCTCAGGAGCCCTAGGTCAAACTGGATCCCTGGCCTGCCAAACAGGGACACAGACTGCCAGGAAAATCACCTTGTATCCCAGACTTAAAACAGTGGCTCTCAATTGCAGCTTTATATAATACTAACTTCAGAATTATCCCAGGGAGTGGTGAAAATACCAATGCCCAAGCCCCATTCCAAACCTTGTAAATCATAATGTTAGGGGTGGGGCCAGAGCATGACCAGTTTTTGAAAGCTCTCCAGATGGTTCCAACGTACAGGCAGAGTTGGGAAGTACTAGAGTAGAAGCAAAACGTTTCAGAGCCCCAGAGAGTTAGACTCCAGGAGCGCAAGTGCCAGCCTAGACTCAGAAGATAGACTGGGAGGTGGCCCACCTTTTAAATGACCATGCTGGTACGACAAGGACTCCCTATATGCGGGGATAAGAAGAGCAGACAAAAGGGGCTCAGCGGGAGTCAAAGAAATGTCTTCCAAGGCAGGGGCTCAGGAGAATGATCACTTGACTGCGCATTGGTCATATCTTCTGTTATGTGTGACTCTGTGTGTGCGTGTGTTTGTGTGAGTATAGTTATAATTTTGTAAAGGGCAGCTTTGCCAAGGGTTTGTTAGGCTCTGAATGAAAGTAAATATTTCAGAGATTTTTTATTAACATATATAATATATGTTGGTTATCATTGTATTATATGACCATAACTATGTTGAATTTTAACATTCATTAAATTTTTTTTTTTTTAATTATTCAGTTGCCTCTTGGTTTATCTCTCCACTGTTGTCTGGTTTCATGTCTGGCGTGCTATTTGTACTGATCAGAATTTTCATCTTAAAGAAGGTAAGTGAGGCTATTACGTTTTATGAAATTTTAGAACAAATTTAGTGCTCCTTGATAGAAGGTAATAGTGGAATAGAGGAATAATTGTATTTTCACATGGTTAAGGCACAGCACTCTGGAGTCAGACGCAGACATTGTTAGAAGTAGCCAGAAAGAGTCAAGGTAATTACTCAGGGACTCCCCCAGGAGCCAGCTTTGCAGATAGTGTTTTTTGGCTGGCTGATATAGTTCATTAGTCAGTACCCCCAGGCATTGTGCTCAGACCTCAAAAAGGAAAGGTAATTATTTCCTGAATGTTAAGTTGCATGGAATAAAGACAGTGCTAAGATTTTTAAATTGACTGCCATTAAAAACATCTAAATCGTTTCATTGCCCAAATGTAAAGGTGTTGTCTATTTTTTTAACAGAAGAAGGAAGCTCAAAATACTGAATTGATTTGAGGAAAGAATAAAAAGAAAATATACCTATTGAGAGTGCATTTTATCTACAAAATAAAATGAGATTAAGTTAAAACTTACTGAGATCAATATTCTAGAAAGAGGCTTGCTTGTATTTTTTTTAATTTGACTGGCAAGGGATCTTTGCAATATTTTATAATCTGAAAAGCATGCCTCTGGGCATGGTTGTAGCATGCACTCAGCATAGCAGGGACATGCCTTTCTTCAGCTATATCCTTGCTTGAAAATGGGAAAAAAAAGTTTTTCTTAGGGCTGCCTATTCAACTACTGAAGGACTCATTCCACTGTATTAAGTACAGAATCACCAGCCTCGTTTCTCACCATTCCCTCTCCTGGGCTCCTGCTATAGTAATATTTGTTTAGATCCTGGAAGATGCTACTGGCTCTTGTCTGCTAGCTTCTCTAACCCCTGCCTGGAACCCATCTTTGCCTGGCAAACTCCTACTCCTACTCAGCCTTGAGGTGTCACTTCCAGGAAGCCTTTCCTCTGCCACCCCTTTCTCATCATTGCACTTATCACCTCGTACGGTGTTTTGTTGCTTGCTTATTGTCTGTCCGCCATTTGACTATGAGATCTGTGAGAGTAGGGACCGTGACTGTCTTGTTCACTTTTGTGTTCCAGTGCCCAGTACTGTGCTGAACATGTAAAGGATACTTGTTGAAGATTTGTTGAGATGGAATGGTGGATGCTTGGGCGGGTGGGTGGATGGATGGATGGATGGCAAAAACAAACGCAGGAAGGAGAAGGGGGAGGGAGGAAAGAAGGTAGGCCTCAATAAGACATTTATCATTTGAATTTTAACAATCAGTTATTTAAGAAAAAAATAAGGTGATTTGGTTAAAAAACACAAACTCAGAACTTTAAACCTTCAGACATTTTTTGGTTCTAAGTCTTTCTTTAGCAACCTTTGTCACCAAGGAAGTAACTTTTTAGAAATCAAAGGCAGTAGGCAATTGAGCATCCTAATGTTTCATTTTCCATTCAGCTGGGTTCTTTTCATGTGATCCAAGTGGTCATTTCATCACTGACTGTGCCTCTGATCCCTGGTGCCACCCTTTGTTTTTGTTGTTGAGTTGGGTCATAGAGTCGATTCCAACCCTAGTGACCCTACAGGACAGAGTAGAATGCCCCATAGGGTTTCCTAGGCTGTGATCTTTCTGGAAGCAGATCACTTGGACTTTTATCCCGCAGAGCCACTGTTGGTTTCAAACCACCAACCTTTCAGTTAGCAGCCAAGCTCTTAACCATTGCACTACCAGGGCTCCTTTCCTGCCCATTAGTTCTTAGTATTTGCTGTTCTTCTACCTCCCCTGCCTGGCTCTGGCTGTGACTCTCACACAGTGGAATCACTTTCTACCCCTGTTGTTACTGTTCCTTATGCCTCACTACCACTACACAATTCAAGGCCCTTGACAAGTGCTGATGGGTACTCTGGACGTTCCAGAGTAGGTGCTTGACGACAAGTACTGCTCTGCAAACATACTTGATTTCCACACACGTTTGCATTTGGCAGTAGGTGTATTTGAGATATTCTCTACTTTTCCATAGTTCTATACTATAAAAAAACTATAGCTCGTATCAATTTTTAGACTAATTTTCTTTTTATCATGGAGAGGTAGCATGTTCATATAAATGTGCAAGAGTGCCTTACGTGGTGTTGTGGATTGAATTATGTCCCTCCCAAAAATGTATGTATCAATTGAACTGGGCCATGATTCCCGGTATTGTATGATTTTTATATATGTTGTAGATACTGCCTCTATGATGTTAATGAGGGAGGATGGGTGGCAGTTGTATTAGTGAGGCAGGACTCAATCTATAAGACTGGATTGTGTCCTGAAGAAATCTCTTGAGATATAAAAGAAAGAAGTGAGCAGAGAGATAGGGGGACCTCATACCTTCAAGAAAGCAGTGCTGGGACCAGAGCACGTCCTTTGGACCTAGGGTGTCTGGCAGAGAAGCTTCTAGTCCAGGGGAACATTGATGAGAAAGCTGACGGAGAGAGAAAGCCTTCCCCTGGAGCTGAAGCCCTGAATTTGAACTTTTAGCCTACTTGACTATGAGAAAATAAACTTCTCTTTGTTAAAGCCATCCACTTGTGGTATTTCTGTTATAGCAGCACTAGATGACTAAGACACATGGTTATGGGAAAATTAGTCTGTATTTTGAATTATTTGAGCAACATCTGTGTGCCAGTGCTGCCTAGAGGAGCTCCCAGTCTGTATTTTTGCTTAAGAGTCCTTTGTAAATCTGCTTAAAACTCTGTTTCTAATATTCTCTCAGATACTATTTAACATAAAACATGTGTTGTACCATTCTTGTTGAAGAATTAGACATAGGAATGTTGTAACACAGCCTAAAGTAGTAAATAAATGTTTTATTAGATAAAGGACCCACAGTTCTGTTAACTTCTAATAGCTGAAAGTTAGATATTACACCTTGTGAAGAGATTTTTAAAATTATAGCACAGGGTAATATTTTTGCTTTCAGTATTTTAATATGGCTAAAATTTATCATGTAATAGATTGGTGTAAAATCTGGTAGCCATGCAGTGGGTTTAAGTCATTCGATTATTTTAGGGCATCCTTAGAGGTTAGAGTCTGAAATTATTTATTGAAAGTAGACTTTTAGGGCCAAAAGTTGAACTCACGTAGAGAAGTGTGCTCCATAGGTTTTGAAGCTGCATTCTCGGCATCAGTCCCCTGGAACTGACCAAAACTAACAGTTCTTTTTTGTTTCTGAATCTGACATCAGCTTATGTGATTCTGATGCTCTAATGTGTCTGCTGGCCATAATAGTGGGCTCTTTCAAATAGCATTTGTTTAGGAGAAACAGCCCATGCTGAGGCCATTCCTGTAGATGTATGACGTATCACAGGGCAGTGAAGTGGCCAGCCTCAGGGTCTGGCGAGACTTTCTTGAACTGTATTTTATGTTATTTTGTTTATGTTGACTCCAGGTACTCCTTGAATCCTCACCTTCGCCTTTATCTTGTTACTCCACAGGAGGACCCTGTTCCCAATGGCCTTCGGGCACTTCCAGTGTTCTATGCTGCTACTATAGCAATAAATGTATTTTCCATCATGTACACAGGGGCACCAGGTAAGAAGCCTTTGGAAGCTTAAAGACAGAAGGCTAAGTATATTATGTTTTAACAGTATTGACTTATTTGGTGTTTCTACACTGGGCTGGCACTGTTGTCGGCTGACTGTAAAAAACATTACTCATGGTCATTATGGAGTAGTAGAAACAGTAGAGTCCCTTGATGGTGCAAATGATTAATGTGCTGGGCTGCTAACTGAAAGATTGGAGGTTCAAGTCCACCTAGAAGTGCCTTGGAAGAAGGGCCTGGTGCTCTGCTTCTGCAAAACCACCATTGAAAACCCAGTGGAGCACAGTTACACTCTGACACACTTGGAGCTGCCATGAATCAGAATTGACTTTATGGCAGCTGGTACTGGTAAAAAGAGGAGTATACACATTTACTTGTTTTAAATACCCAAGTGATAAGTGTAAAGGACACAGGGTTTCAAATTAAAAAAAAAAAAAAAAAACCTAAATCCTCACCTCATTCTGACATTTAGTCAGCTGTGTTATAGTAGCAGCTTAGCCTGTATCGGAGCCCTGGTGGCACCTGTGGTTAAGCATTTGGCTGCTAACCAAAAGGTCAGCAGTTCAAATCCACCAGCTGCTCCTTGGAAACCCTGTGGGGCAGTTCTACTCTCTCCGATAGGCCCGCTATCGGAATCAACTTGACAGCAACGGGTCTTTTTTTTTTTTCAATTTCTATATTAGTCACAGAACATGTTGATTCAGTTCCACTAACTTACTGAACAGTGGTGCAGGTCAGGAGTGGGCTGTGGGGCACCTGGCACCATACCTGGCACAAAGCTAATTAGCACTCAGCTAATGGAGGCACTATGAGTAGTGTGTACATTGGTGGTTCAGCAGTGGAAACTCTGAAGTGCTCTGAATTATAGCTACAAATACAGAACTCCCTGGAATTGTCAGACCAATAAATCCAGTGACTGGAAGCCATTTTTATTAAAGATACTAAGACCAACGATGATTTTGTTTTCAGAATTACTCCTCTTTTGCCCCATTCTGATGACTTTCTTGCTCTTTCCAAAGAGTTCGGGGTTTTAGGTGTTTGTTTGTTTGTTTTTTAATTAATTCTTTTACATTGTGAGCGGATAAAGAAGGAAGCTTAAATACAGTATTTTAATTGTACTCATTTCAATATTGATGAACTAGTAACAGTCTAATAATATTTTTCACATATTTTGGTAGGGAGACTTCATCCTCCATTTCTTGGTCAGCTGTGCCTTTTATAGCCAGATGCTGAATATACCCATCAATTGTGGGGCCATATGGTGTCAACAGATACGTTAGTTTCTGTTGCTTTTCTTTTTAATGTCCTTTGTGGATGACGACTCATAGTTCAGTTATTGATTGTATCTGACAGAAAAATCTCCTTTGTTCAAAACATAACATTTCTGCAAAATACCATGTCATATAGCATCTTGGAAACCCTGGTGGTGTAGTTGTTAAGCACTGCAGCTGTTAACCAAAAGGTCGGTGGTTTAGATTCACCAGGCGCTCCTTGGAAACTCTATAGGGCAGTTCTACTCTGTCCTATAGGGTAGCTATGAGTTAGAATCGACTCGATGGCAATGGGTTTATGTAGCATCTTGGAGCCCAAGTTAGCCAAACAGAAAAGCAGAGCAGCCCTCGATAGCCAGGCACCTCCTGGGTTGAATGATTTAAGAAACTAAGCTTGTGAAGGCATTGGAGATTGCTATAAATAAGGCCAGTTTCTTTTTGTTTCTGCATTTTATTTTGTTCTACCCTCCATTCTTCTTTCTTTCTGGTTCCTCCTCTGAATGTCAGGAGAACTGTGTGGTTTTTATAAAACTTTGCCTTTTTTCTATGGTTGGCCTATGCTTCCATCTCTTCTTTTTCTCTTCCCCATCTGTTATGGATTGAATTGTGTCCCCCAAAGATATATATATATATATATATATGTGTGTGTGTGTTGTAAATCCTGACCCCTACACCTGTGATTACAGCCCCATTTGGAAATGGATTTTCTTTGTTATGTTAGCAAGGCAGAGTTAATATAGGGTATGTCTTAAATCAATCTCTTTTGAGATATAGAAGAGCAGATTAAGCAGGCAAGCAAGCAAGCAGAGATGGAGGAAGATAGATACCAAGCCACATGAAGATCTCCGAGAAACAGAAGCTGAAAAGAGATGAGGACCTTCCCTAGAGCAAACAGAGAGGGAGTCTTCCCCTAGTGCTGGCACCCTTAGTGTGGACTTCTGGCCTCCTAAAACTATGAGAAAATAAATTTCTGCTTGTTACAGCCACCCACTTGTGGCATTTTTTGTGATAGCAGCACTAGATGGCTAAGACACTCTCTTTTACTGCAGTTTTATTCCACAGTTGCAAAAATGATTGTCTTACCGGGAGAGTAAATGATTCTAGGGAAAATTAAGCTATATGATGAATGACACAGTAGGGTAATATAAATACTTCCTAGGGTTGTTGTGAGCAATAAATACTATAAATGCTAACTTCTATTGAGCTGAGATTTCCATGAATTAATCCCCCCAACTCCTCTAGGAGATTGGTACTATTGCCAGCCCCGTTTTATAGGTGGAAACAAGCACAGTGAAACTAAGTACCCAAAGTCATGTAACTAGTAAGATGGTGATCCATAATTTGAACTGGGCAGTCTGGTCCAGAGCCCAAGGCTTTTACTCATGACACTGTACTGATAGGTGTGATAGCATAGATAAAGCACCCAGTATAGTACTTGGCACATAATGTTACCGTAAATGATAAAAATTGAAACCTTGGTGACATAGTGGCTAAGAGCTGCGGCCACTAACCAAAACGTCGGCAGTTCAGATCCATCAGGCGATCCTTGGAAACCCTGTGGGGCAGTTCTGCTCTGTCCTATAGGGTCGCTTTGAGTCAAAATCGACTCGATGGCAGCGGTCGGTGGCGTAGTGGTTAAGAGCTTGCCTGCTAACCAAAAGGTCAGCAGTTCAAATTCACCAGCTGCTTTTTGAAAACCCTGTGGAGCAGTTCTGCTCTGTCCTATAGGGTTGCTATGGGTTGGAATTGACGTGACAGCAAAGAGTTTGGCTTTTGGTTTTTCGAGTACCCAGCACATAATGTTACCATTAATGACAATAAAAGTTACATCAACCCTTAATTAGTTCATTCCTTTCCCTTGACTGCCTTTAAGAAATGTTTTCTTTTCCAGTATATTCAGGATAACCCAAAACCAAAACCGTTGCCATTGAATCGATTCCAGCTCATAGCAGCTCTATAGGACAGAGTAGAACTGCCTCAGAGGGTTTCCAAGGAGCAACTGGTGGATTCGAACTGTCGACCTTTTGGTTAGCAGCCTTAGTTCTTAACCACTGCACCACGAGGGCCCCATATTTGGGATACGGATTATATACTTTTGCATATATTCAATACACTAGCTAGTGTGAAGAGAGTGACCACCCCTTTTAATTAGGGATTTAAGCAATTTATATAAGGATCTCGAAGGTCATTATTCAATTGAAAGCACAAACAGTATTCTCAGTCCTAGTGTTAGTGTTAATTACCTTGGTTGGGCAACTCTTATGTCAGGAACGTAACATCTCACCTCCAGAGCCTCTGTTCCTCATTATAAAGTGGCCTTCGTTAAAGGATTACATGAGAGAATGTGGGCAGAGCCCTTAGTGCAGTGTCTGGCTAGTTTGCTATCATCAGTCATGATTAGTCTCATCTCTTTGGCCTTACATTGCCAGCATATTCTGAGTCATCCTATCTTTCTACTTTTCCCACACATTTTTGTATGAAATTTTTCTTTCTTGGAGTGTTCAGGGGTGGTTGCCTAGAGGAGAAGGAAGGGAAGGAGAAGAAGGCCATGACACTGAAGGCCCAACCATTTTGTTCCTCCAGTGAGTCAGAAAAAGACTTTGCTAATATTGGTTCCTGGGAAATGTTTGTAGAATATCCAGTAGATGAGTCCAAGTTTTATTTTTATTTAAACATTGAAGGTTATTTTTTTCCCTTCAAACTAGACTTGAATTACAAACTATTTCTTCATAGGATACGTCTCTGCTTGTCCAGCTCTTGTAAATAGCCTCATTGTCATGTTTGGTGAAGACGTCGAGCTAAGGAAAGAGTCCCATCAACAGTCACCAACGGTCCATAGTTCCTTTCCGCAGATGTCTACCTGTCTGGAATGTATTCTCCTGGTTCCCTTTCTTCCTTAGAATATTTCCATTCGGCACATACGGGGCTCAGAGATAAAAGGAAAGACAGAAATTCTCTGAGAAAGATGAGTGGGACATTAATCTTACCCAGCTTTAACTTTCCGAGATTTTGATAAATAGCATTTTTATACATGGAAATGGAGTGGGGATGTGTTTGATCATGAGTTATGGTGTTTTTTTTTTTTTAATTTCCTCTGCTCCTCCACTCTAAATCATTATGAAGTTGCTTGTAGCTTTAGGCTTAGTTTGATTTGTTTTACTTTTATCTGACGTGACTTTTCTCAAAGAAGTCATTCTTATACTTCAAAGACAGAGCTAGCATTTGAAAAAACTGTCTTTGTATTTTTGTTTTTTTAAAAAAATGATTTGCAAGGGTCAAAAATAACTTTAGGAAATAAAGTGCTTACTTTAGTTGGATACAAGCCTAAATAAGTTTATTTTTTTTAGGTGTATGGGACCTGGTTTTTATTCAGTGTTTAAACAGTGAATCGTGAAATTCATCACGTGCCTCTTTGAATACTCGAAGCAGGT
Organism: Loxodonta africana; assembly: GCF_030014295.1. Lineage (NCBI taxonomy): Eukaryota > Metazoa > Chordata > Mammalia > Proboscidea > Elephantidae > Loxodonta > Loxodonta africana. Next base: position 58,116,801 of record NC_087360.1, read on the forward strand.
CACCTAATTAGGCCTCTGATAAGTCAGTGGTTCTCCAGGTATATTCCCCAAACTGGCGTCTTCAGCAGCATTTGGTAACGTGTCAAAAATGCAGGCTCTCAGGCCCCCCCGAGCCGCAAATCAGGAATACTGGGGTTCAGCGATCTGTGCGTTAACAAGCCCTCTAGATGATTCTGATACAGCTGCAGTTTGAGAACCACGGCTCTAATCACCTCTTTTACCAGAAATTCCACATCGCTACCTCGTTAAGGCTCTTAAGTAATAGATGCCCTTAAAAGTTCTGACTAGCACCCGCTGTTCGTTGTTCGCTCTTTTTTTATCAGCATGTGAATTCTCACACTTAACCAGGCCTTGGTTCTGGTTTCCCCAGAGCAAGTCTGCACCTGAGAAAAGCCAGTCTCTTTCCCCTCCCCTTCCTTCTCCTCCTCATGCTTCCTCTTCTCTAGCCACCGCTGCTGCTTCTGGTCCAGTCCCAAGGAAATCAGAACATTACACCACCCTCAGCCCCCAGCTGGCTTGGTGAAGGAGCTTTGTTGAGAGAGGGTCTCTGTATTCCATGTTACAGTTTTACAGTGCCCAGCTGTGGAGAAGCCAGACATTGTAACGGCAGTGATTCCTAGCCCTGGTTTGGAAAAGCTGTGGGTAAGAGGAGTCTCCAGTTATCACCAGGGGTTGGAGTCAAGACAGGGTGATTTAAATTCACTTCTTAAAATTATTATAAATGAGCTCTGGTTTGAGAAAGCTCATACCATATGCCACGGGGTGGTGGGGGAAGGAAAATCTAAATTATAGTGCAAATTAGGGAATATCTTTTTTAAGAGTGTTTCATTTTCTTAAGTTGCTCCAAGATTCATTTTGGAGTGAGCACCTCTAATGCTTTGGACATGCTGATCTAAAACAAGAAGAGAAAACAAAAAACTAGTAACCCCGGTTATCAGGTGACGCAGGGCTAGTAAAGATTGATCTTGCAAATGGCGCAGACCTTCACTTACGTACACCCGTGGAAAAATGTCGCGATATTTTGTTAGGTGAAAAATGGAAGCACAGAACAGTATGTATAGTATAATTCTGTTGTTGGGTGCTCTCAAGTCAGCTCCACTCATAGCGACCTCACGTGACTGAGTAGAACTGCCCCATAGGGTTTCCTAGGCTATAATCTTTACAGGAGTGGATTGCCAGGTCTAAAACCCTGGTGGCATAGTGGTTAAGAGCTATGGCTGCTAACCAAAAGGTCAGCAATTGGAATCCACCAGGCACTCCTTGGAAACCTCATGGGGCAGTTCTACTCTGTCCTGTAGGGTCACTATGAGTCGGAATTGACTCAGCGGCTACAGGTTTGGTTTGGGTTTTGGTTCCTCGGAGGAGCGGCTGGTGATTTCAAACTGCCTATCTTTTGGTTTGCAGCCGAGTGTTTAACTGTTGCACCACCAGGGCTCCTAGTATGGTTCTGCTTCTGTTAAGTTTTTTAAAAAGGATGTGGGTCCTCACACACACTCCATACTGCGTGCTTGTGTGTATCTAGAAAACGACTAGAAAGGTAGCCACTGTACAGAATCAGTGTTTCTCTGGAAAACAGGTTCAGGAGGGAAGGGTGATGGGGAAATGTCATATTTTTACATCAGACATTTTTGTATTGCTGATATTTATTTATAAAATTATAACTTAAAAAATAACAGATCTGTGTACTGAATCAACAGGTCTGATTTACTTTATGGGCCCCTGGTGGTGTGGTGGTTAAGAACACAGGCTGCTAACCAAAAGGTCAGCAGTTTGAATCCAACAGCTGCTCCTTGGAACCCATATAGGGCAGTTCTACTCTGTCCTATAGGACTGCTGTGAGCTGGAATCAACTCAGTGGCAATGGGTTTTTGTTTTTATTTACTTTATGGACTGTATTAATGACTGTGACATATGAAAAACACAATGTGTAGCAAAGTGGTGGACTGTGAGTTTTTAGAAAAAGTTCTCTTTCTTCCCCCAAATCACTTGACTATTCTTCTGATCTTTTAGGGATTTGGAATAACTTTGTAAAGATGTTTGAGGTTAGAACTAAATCACTATTCATCATATCTTTGTTGCTCAGAAAATGAAAGGAGCTTGAGATGAAAGGCCGTAGAGTGGCTGGAGCCGGGAACTGGGATCCAGAGCTCCCAGCAATGGTTGCTGGCAGCTGCTCTTGGCTGGGTGAACGCCAATAATTCAAGCTGTGCCCTACTTTGTGCACCCACAGAATGTAATGGTATTCCATGTCTGATGACCCTCTTAAGGTGTCATTATTTAGAAACAATTTGAGATCCTTAGCAGGAAGGGCAATTTAATGCAAAGTATGTTTGTCAAAAATTTTGTTTTACTTAAGTCAACCTGAAATTTTGAGGGGGGAAAAAAGTTTGCCTTGGGTGTACATTGATTCAAATACTTTTCTATGCAGAATTTTTGTATTTAATTAGTTTTCATCCATGAAATTTGATTTTATATATTTAGTACAATTTGGAACTGTATAACATAAACAACTATTTGCTTGCATTTCTCAGGCTTTCAAAATAAAAGCCTTGTGTCCTTTTGATGCTCTTTTAAATTATTAAATTGCTGAAATAATTTGGTAAGGCCCCTGGTTCCATTCTTCTCCTCTCTCCTCTCTTACTCCCTGTCAGCAGCTTTTCCCCTGTTTTGCTGGACTCCCTTGTTCCTTTTCTTTCCCCATGATTTCTTCCTCTGCCTCCCCACCTCTCCCACTCTCAGTGATGCTACCAGGGTTTCCAAAAAGCTTTATAGCTGACCTCATTTTCTCCCTTTCAGATGTTGGTCCTGACACCCTCTAGGACCCAGTGTGACCCTAGTGAGAAGCAAAGAGGGAGGCTTGCTTTGGGGCCTTGCTCAGCGTGGATGGAAACAGGGCCAGACAGCAAAATTGTTCACTCTTGTTTTTTTAAAAATTATATCCCAAATTGTTTCCCTCTCCCCCCTCCAGTATCTAGGGCTTGCCCTGCTGAGCTCAGGTGAACACAATAAAGCCAAAAGTAGCGCAATTAACAGTTTTGTCATCCACCAGACCAGGAGCCACAAAGCAAACAGGGACAGCCTCTTCAAAAACCAAATGCTTTGAAGCTCCAACAATGATTAGTTTTGATGCTAATTGATCAGTTTAATGTTGGTAATTGACAGCACTCAGTTTGGCAGGAAACAGCTTGGAGGATACAGGCCACAGGAAGGGCTGTGCCCATAGCTTTTTGATGTAACCAGGAATGTGGGAGTGGACCAGTCCTGCATTATAAGTGCCTATAAACCCATCAGTAACAACTTAGCTATAATTAAGTTAGGTGATTCTGGGTTTTTTGTTGTCGTCAGTTTAAAAAATATATATATGTTAATGTCATTTCCCCATTTATGTCATTAGCCATCTAGTCTGTAATCTACAATGATCAAAATGTTTAATACATACCTTAATTGAATAACTTTGAGCTGATTTATATGTGTAAGATGGTTCGCGATACAACAAAGCCTGCATCATGAAGGATGTATCCAATCTAAGAGCAACGTTTTAAATAGTTTACTCCTTTACATTTTTCAGAATTGTTTAGTAGTTTACAAAAGTGACATGCTTGTCGTGTATTTTAAAAGAGTTAACAGAACAGAAGTATATGTACTAAGAAGCGAAAGCTCCACTCCAGTTTCCCATAGCTCCACAGAAATAACCATTGTTAGCAGTTGAGTGTCTTGCCGGAACGTTTTTGTAGACTTTCACACGTGACGGGGCGTAGAAGTGGGGATGTTTTCATTTTAAACAGAAATTGGATCAAGTTATGTATATTGTTATACAGCTAGCTTTATTATCTACTTCAAATCCACCAGCCGCCCCTTGGAAACCCTATGGGGCAGTTCTACTCCACCCTGTAGGATCGATGTGAGTCGGAATTGACTCAACAGCATTGGGTTGAGTTGGGTTGGGTTTTCCCTTTGTTATCTTGAGCCTCTTTCCTTTAGTTCATAGAGATGCACCTCATTTTTATGACTGCACTAAAATCATTTCACGTTTCCATATGTGTTGCATATATTAGTTGTTTTGCTGATTTTTACTGTTACAAATGATGTTTGGATGATTACCCTTGAACATATATCTTTGTGCTCGTGTGTGAGTGTGGGCTTTTAAATCACGCCTGCAGATGAGTGTGAAGCGCATCCACAAGTGACAGAAGATGCGCGACATTCAGAGCGATGAGCTTTGCAGCCATTGGCAGCGCTCTGAAAATATGGGACTCTTAAACCACGACATGCAATTTCACCTTTTTGTTGGCTAATGTAATTGCAACTTAGCGTGCATTATTTGGTGTTAATAAAAGGTGTTTCTGTCTTGTAATTCCATGAGTTTGAAGGTCAGTGCCTTTTTTTTTTTTTAAGTCATTTTAACCATTTTTAAGTGTACACTTCAGTGGTATTAAGTACATTCACAACATTGTATAACCATCACTACTGTCTATTTCCAGATCTTTTTTAAACATAAATTGGATCAATTGCCGTACAGCCAGCCTTTATTTACCCACCTATTACCTTTATTACCCTTGGCCTCTTTCCTTCTGTTTCCCAAACAGAAACTCAGTATCCATTAAGCAATAACTCTCCATTACTCCCGCCCCTCATCCCCTGGTAACCTCCGTTCTACTCTCTGTCTCTATTAATTTGCCTATTCTTTTTTTTAGATAGAAGGTCAATGTCCTTTAAAATATGTGTATTTCTAAGCTGATTTTAAAAAAGATTTGAGTATGAGGTCAGAATGCCATGTCCATCTGAGCAGGGCTGCTTGACTGCTGACGAGCCGGAAGAGGTAGCAGTCGTTGGCGTGTACAGCTTGCCAGACCTCAGCCTCTCACTGGGCTGGCCCTTAGGATGGAAGATGGCGGACTCATTTCTTAACCACACATGTTCACTGGTGAATTCAGATATCGAGATAATATGCAAACGGTTTTATTATCAACTTAATATGCTGTTTGTGCCAAATGGGAAATGTTTATCTTACTAACCAATGTAACCACATATCCACAATGTATAGTGAACCTTAAACACACACCATTTGTAGTGTCTCTTAAATACTACCCCAGAAAGTACAGCACTTTTTTTTTTTTTTTTTTTGGCAGGGAGTTTTATTACATACAAAACCCAGGTGGTTAGTTTTAGATTTGGGGAATGGAAAACATACTGATATGAGCCTTGACCTTTCAGAAAGTTGCCAATAACAACACTGCTGTTCATTTACATTCCCAGTGCTTGGCCTGGTTCTTCCCATGTGGGCAATAGCACTCATTTCCTTTGGCGTTGCTCTCCTCTTCGCCCTTGTTGTGTGGCTGTTCGTGTGTCCATGGATGAAGAGGAAAATAACAGGTAAGAGCTTTTCTATTCTTCTGATTTACAAAAACGCTTCTGATTCCTAAAACTTCAGATGCCATGTGTAATCATGCTTACTAATGGAGGGAAGAGGGGGCGTGGATAGCTCTAGAATGTACACTGTGATACATCCCTAGTCCTCTGTCTCCTGGCTTTCAACCACTTTCTGACTCAGACCTTTTCTAGATAAGTGGATGTTAACTGTGCAGTCAGGTTCTTCCAGCCTCGTGAAAAACATTAGCTTTTAGGGAAATGCAAGTTAAAGTCACAGTGAGATATCATGTCACACTCACAAGAATGGTAAAACTAGCAATTCCAAGTATTGGTGAAGAAGTGGGGTAACTGGAATTCTCACACCTTTATGGTAAGAATGTCAAGTGATGCAACCAGTTTGGAAATTAGTTTAGCTGTTTCTTATAAAGTAAAGCATAGACATGCTACATGACCCAGTAATTTCACTCTGAAGTATTTATCCAACAGAAATGACAACATACATTCATAAAATGACTTGTACATAACTATTTAGTCATAATAACCAAAAACTGGAAGCAACCCAATGTTCACCAATAGGTGAATGGATAACCAAATTGAGGTATATTCATGTAATAGCAGACTAAGCCAAAAATCCAAACCTGTTGCTGTCAGGTTGATTTTGACTCTTAGCAACCCTATAGGACAGGGTAAAACTGCCCCATTGAGTTTCCAAGGCTGTAATTTTTAAGGAAGCTGACTGCCACATCTTTCTTCTGCAGAGCAGCTGGTGGGTTCAAACTGCCGACCTTTCAGTTAGTAGCCAAGCACTTAATCACTGCATCGGCAGGGCTCCTTCAATAGCAGACTACTCAGCAGTAAAAGAAATGAACTACCAGTAGACACAACAACATAATGAATTTCACAGACATTAGGTTGAGCAAAACAGTACATACTATATGATTGTATTTTTATAAAATTGGAGAACAGGGGAAAATATAATGATTAAAATGAGATTACTGGTTGCAAAGGAGCACCAGGGAATTTTTCAGGATCATGGAAATGTACTCTGTCTTAATTGGGGTAATTTTATAGGTTATATGTAGTGGTTATGGCTGTATATACTTGTCACAGGTCATCAGCCTATACACTTAACATATATGAATTTTGTTATATGTAAAGTGTACCTCAGTAAAGATAATTTTTAAAAAAGAAGAATATGGCTTGGAAAGTCAGCCATGGCTATTTTCCTGGCACCAGTGACACAATTAAATTCCAGGCCCTGACGCTGCATGTTTTGTAGGGTTTCTATATTTAAAAAAAAAATTTTTTTTTTTTCCATTTGGCTTTGGAATGTGTTTGCAGTCATATTTCAAGATGGCTGTATCTGAGTTTGAAAATCCATATTTCAAAGAATGCCTAAATAAAATGAAGAGACATACCATGCTTATGGATTGGATGTCTCAATATAATAAAAGTATCAGTTTTTTCCAAATTCATCTTTAGATTTAACAAAATTTTGATAAAAATCCTAGCAGGATATTTTATAGATTTAAACAAGTTGCTTCTAAAATTTACAAGGAAAGGCAAAGGAACTAGAATAGTCAAAACAATTTCGAAAAAGAATAAAATTGGAAGACTCACACTACTGACTTTAAGACTTACTATAAAGCTACATGATGTCCCTGGAGAAGGACATCATGCTTGGTAGAGAGCCAGTGAGAAAGAGGAAAACCCTTAACAAGATGGACTGACAAAGTGACTGTAACAGTGGGCTCAAGCATAACAATTTGAGGATGGCACAGGACTGGGCAGTGTTTTGTTCTGTTGCACATGGGTCACTATGAGTCAGAATCGACTTGAAGCCACCTAACAAGGACAACAACATAAGGCTACAAGCCAGTATGATATTAGCGAAGAGACAGACACATAGATCAATTGAATAGCATGAGTCCTGAAATAAACCCACAGAAATACAGCCAGTTGATTTCTGAAAAAGGTACAGAGGCAATTCAGTGGAGAAAGATAGTGTTTCAACAAATGGTGTTGAAACAATTGGACATCCATAAGCCAAAAAAGGAGCCCTAGTGGCTCATGGCTAAGAGCTCAACTGCTCTCTTAGTTATCTAGTGCTGCTGTAACAGAAATACCACAAGTGGATGGCTTCAACAAACAGAAGTTTATTCTCTCACAGTGTAGTTGGCTAGAAGTCCAAATTCAGGGCATCAGTTCCAGGGGAAGGCTTTTGCTCTGTTGGCTCTGGAGGAAGGACCTTGTCATCAGTCTTCCCCTGGACTAGGAGCTTCTCAGTGCAGGGACTCCGTGTCCACAGGACACACGATTCTCTTGGCTCTTGTTTCTTGGTGGTATGAGGTCCCCATGTCTCTCTGCTCGCTTTTCTCTTTTATATCTCAAAAGAGATTGGCTTAAGATACAACCTAATCTTGTAGATTGAGTCCTGCCTCATTAACATAACTGCCGATAATCCCACCTCATTAACAACATAGAGATAGGATTTACAATGCACAGGAAAATCACATCAGATGACAAAAATGGTGGACAATCAGACAATACTGGGAATCATAGCCTAACCAAGTGGGCACACATTTTTGGGGAGCACAATTCAGTCTGTAACAGCTGCTAACCAAAAGGTCAGCGGTTCAAACCCACCAGCTGCTTTTCGGAAACTCTATAGGGCTGTTCTGCTCTGTCCTATAGGGTCACTATGAGTCGGAATTGACTCAACGGCAACTGGTTTGGTTTTTGGAAACCACCCCCCCAGAAAAGGAAAAAATGAACCTCCATCTAAATTTCCCACTTTATAAAAAATTAACTCAAAATGCATCATAGATCTAAATGCAAAATGAAAAACCATAAAACTTTCAGAAAAAAGGGAAAACTTTTATGACTTTGAATTAAGCAAAGTCTTTAGATATGACACCAAAAGCACAACCCATAAAGAAAAAAGTTGATAAATTGGACTTAATCAAAATTTAAAACTTTTGCTCTATGAGAAAAACTGTTAAGGGAATGAAAAGGCAAAGTACAGATTGGGAGAAAATGTCTGGAAATCACAAATCTGATAAAGGACGTGTATCTAGAATATATAAAGAAATCTAAAAAGTGAACAATGAGCAAACAGACAACCCAGTTAAAAATAATCAAAAGATTTGAACAGATACTTCAAACAGTGGTGACCCAGTCCCACTCCTAAGTATTTACCCCAGAGAATTGAAAACTTACATTCACACAAAAACCTGTACATGGGTGTTTCTAGCAGTTCTATTTGTGATCACCCCAAACCGGGAACAGCTCAAATGTCCTTCAGTGGATGAACGGATAAACAAACTGGCAAACTGGTATCTCTATCCAGTAGAATACCATTCAGCAATAAAAAGGAATGAGCTATTGTTATATGCAACAACATGGATGAATTGCAGAGATATTATACTGAATAAAAGAAGCCAATCTCAATTTTATATACTGTATGGTTTCATTTATATGACATTCTGGAAAAGGCAAAACTACAGGGACAGAGAACATATCAGTGGTTGCCAAGGATTAGAATTGGGCGTAGGATCTGACTACAAAGGGAATTTTAGCGGGATGATAGAACTTTTCCGTGTCCTGACTGTGATGGTGGTTATACTAATCTATACATGTGTTAGAACAGAGTTGTGTATATACACAGGCACCCACACACACACACAATTCAATTGCATGTAAATTAAAAAAAAAAAAAAAAAAAATTTAAAAGCTAATCATAAAAAAAATTCTTATTAATACATACAACTTCAAAACAATAATGAAGCCATGTAGATCCAGAACCAAAAACCCGTTGCCATCAGGTCAATTCCAACTCATAGCGCCATTACAGGACAGAGCAGAACTGCCCCATAGGGCTTCCAGGGAGCGGCCAGTGGATTAGAACTCCTGACCTTTTGGCTAGCAGCCGAGCTCTCAACCACTGCGCCACTAGGGCTCTGCCATATAGATAATGGGCTGATAATCAACTTCTTTATCCTCGCCTTATGTAGCCGCATCCTGCTGTATGCTGAGAATAAATAGCACCTTTACATAAATACAGAGTACGGCCCTAAGATGGGAAACCCCGGTGGCATAGTGGTTAAGTGCTACAGCTGCTAACCAAAGGGTCACTAACCAAAGGGTTGGCAGTTCAAATCCGCCAGGCGCTCCTTGGAAACTCTATGGGGCAGTTCTACTCTGTCCTATAGGGTCGCTATGAGTCGGAATCGACTCGACGGCACTGGGTTTAGTTTCTTGGTTTGGGCCTAAGATGAACCACCCGTCAACATACTGTATATCTGGTTCAGCCTCATGGAAGTGATAAAATATATTTAAATGCTTTGATTTTTAAAGGCTTTTCTGATAGCAGAACCATCATGTCAAAATAGACTTCAGAAATCTTTGTGTTGGTATTCTTCCTCATCCTGAAGTCCCAGGAGATTTATGGTCAATACTTTTTGATATTTCAATATGGTTTCCTGTTTTAGTTATTTTTTTAAGTGCGGCCTAACAGTTAAGTCTAAGCGGCCTGCGTTTGAATCTTGGCTCTGTCTGCCACTGACTAGCTGTGTGACCTTGGGCAAATTACTTATTTTCTCGGTGCCTCACTTTGCTCACTAATAAAATGAAGAAAATAACAGTAATACCTGTCTGATGTAAGTGTTAACTATTATTGTTACCATTAGATGTCATGTAACATCGTAACTTATATTATCATAGTTATCATCTTCTGTCATCTATCTGTCTCATGAATAGTATCTTCTCTCATCTATATTGTAAGCTGAGGTCAGAGAAATTTATATACTCTTTGTGTGTGTTCCCGGTAGTATATAAAAGAAATTTAGTTTTTAAAAAATCTCTATATATCTGACTCTCTAGGTAGATACAGAGATTAGATATGATATAGGTTATAGATATGTTGTTGTTGTTGGGTGTCATTGAGTTGATTCTAACTCATGGTGACCCCATATGAAAGAGTAGAATTGGCTCATAGGGTTTTCTTGGCTGTGATCTTTATGGAAGCAGATTGCCAGTTCTTTCTTCTGTGGAAATGTATATAGATTAAGTATAGATGTAGTATTTATCCACAAGAGGAACTGAAGTATATTTCCAATTCAATTCTATAGGCGAGAGCTTAGAAATTGGCTCAGGATAATTTGTAAGCAATGAAATAATTAAATTAGCAGCACCGTGTATTAGATTTGATTAAAAAGAATGCTAGTGGTCTTTAAAATCCTTTTTAAAATCCCTTGTTGTGTTTCTTCTGGAAGTAAGTGATTTTAAAAAGTAAATAGGATCTCCATGTTTCTTTTGAAGAAAATAATTTACTCCTTAAAATTTGATAACCTGAAGAAGTTTGAGACCGATCACTTAAAGAATTATAGAATGTTAGATCTAGAAGGGACTTGGATGATATAACCTAACCCTCTCTTTTTGTTGTTTTTGGATAAGATATTTCAGGTCCTAAGCCCTCATCTTTTCCCTGACAGCCTCGTTTTCTGGCTTGAATTTTCCAGATAATTAATTGAACTTTATACTTTATTTTCCCTGGTTCTAGATGTAACTTACTTTTTTTGTTTGTTCCCAAAGTAAGTACTGAAGTATACAGATATATGTTCATTTTTTAGTCCAAGAATTCTCTTCCACAATTTTCAGTCACGACTTTGTTTTCCTTAGGCCAATTGCAAAAAGAAGGTGCTTTATCGCGCGTATCTGATGAAAGCCTCAGTAAAGTTCAGGAAGTGGAGTCCCCTGTATTTAAAGAACTGCCAGGTACCAAGGCTAATGATGACAGCACTGTTCCTCTCACGGCGTTGGCTGGGGAGACCTCTGGGACCTCAGAAGGCACACCAGCAGGAAACCATCCTCGGGCCTCATATGGTAAGACATGGGCTGAGGGCTTGGGTTTGCACGGTGGCAGAGAGAAGTTCCTCAGGGGGTAACCAGCTGGGTCTGGGGTGGGCAGTCACGTTTTTAAGTTTCCCCCAATTTTATATTTTGAGAAAAACTCAGAGGCTAAAAAGGCCTTGGGAAACCATTCTTCAGTCAACAGAGCAGGGTTATGCCTGTCCTGTGACTTTCTTCCAAGAGATATTTATAGTCTTATCAGAGGCGCCAGGGGCCCACACACTGTGTCTCTGTACAGTGCTTACTCAGCTACACGTGTGTATTGTCCATGCTTTAGGGCTTACCTAATTGCTGAAGACGGGTTTGCTCAGCTTACTGAGGATCCCTTCCTCATGGAAGACAGGTAGAGAAAGCTAACGTTGGCTCAAAAGAGCTTGTTCCCACCATAGAATCATAGAAACCTTAGAAAACATCAACATCATCCTGGCATGTTCTTTTGTTCCATAACATTTGTGGACAATCTTGGGCAAGCCCAGCCTCTGCCCAAGGCTCTCTAGGCTGCTTTTACCTCCCTGCAAGGTGGCCCCTGGCACCAGCCTTCCAGAGGTGCGGCCCTTGACTTGGCCCAAAGAAAGCCAATTAATTGTTCCCTGCCAATATGACAGGTCCTATGTTCTGACTGTCCTGATTGGCCTTTTAAGGAGCACCTGTAATGTCCCTCATATATGGAGTTTTTATAAAATAGGTTCCTTTTAAGGACTCTTCCTTTTTTGGTATCTAGAAACAGGACACAGTGGTAATTTCAGAAAGACTTTTTTTTTTTTTTTTAATTTTTATTGTGCTTAAAATCTTCTTTTCTTTTAAGTGAAAGTTTACACATCAAGTCAGTCTCTCACATAAAAACTTATATACACCTTGCTGCATACTCCCAATTACTCTCCCCCTAATGACACAGCCCACTCTCTGCCTCCACTCTCTCTTTTCGTGTCCATTTCACCAGCTTCTAACCCCCTCTACCTTCTCAGGAGATGCCAACATAGAGAAAGACACTCTTTAGGAGAACTTAAACAACAGCCTTTAAAAAGTACTGTGTTAGTAGTTACACCCTTTTGTTATGTTTGTAAGTTTCTTTTTTTTTTTAATTGTAATGGGCTTTAGGTGGAAGTTCACAGCTCAAGTTAATTTCTCATTCAAACATTTATACGCATACTGTTTTGTGACGTTGGTTGCAATCCCCACAATGTGATAGCACACTCGCCCTTCCTGCCAAGTTCCCTATGTCCATTTGTCTAGTTCTTGACCCTTCCTGCCTTCTCGTCTGGCTTTTCGATAGGAGTTGCCCATTTGGTTCTGTTTCTTTTATTTTATTTTAACTATATTACATGTCCTTCATAGTCAATTTAGAAAAAAAGTTTTAAATATATAGAAAAAATAATAGTCACTCATAATCCAACCTTCTAGAGATAGCCACCATTAAACACAGGAGGCGGTGGGAGAGTGTTTCCTCCCAGACATGATTTTATATTCAAAAGGCCAGAAAAGTAAAGATGTGTTTAACCCTTTTCAGGAAGGGCACTTTCCATGACTCATGGCTCTGCGAAGTCACCCATCTCCAACGGCACATTTGGTTTTGACGGCCACACGAGGAGTGATGGCCACGTGTACCACACCGTGCACAAAGATTCGGGGCTTTACAAAGACTTACTGCACAAAATCCATGTAGACAGGGGGCCTGAAGAGAAGCCTGCCCAGGAAAACAACTACAGGTTTCTACGGCGAAATAACAGTTACACTTGCTATACAGCAGCCATTTGTGGGATGCCAGTGCACTCGACTTTCAAAGCTGCTGATTCGTCATCTGCACCAGAGGACAGTGAAAAGCTGGTGGGTGACACCGTGTCCTATTCTAAAAAGAGACTTCGCTATGACAGCTACTCAAGCTACTGCAATGCAGTCGCGGAGGCTGAGATAGAGGCAGAAGAGGGAGGTGTGGAAATGAAGCTGGCGTCTGAGCTGCCCGATCCCGAGCAGCCCCAGGAGGACCCCATAGAAGAGGAAAAGGAGGAGAAAGACACAGCAGAGGTGCACCTCCTGTTCCATTTCCTGCAAGTCCTTACTGCCTGTTTTGGCTCCTTTGCTCACGGTGGCAATGACGTGAGGTAAGTACGTTGATTCCTTCATTCAACAAGGATGTGCTGAGGGTCTGCCATGTGCCAGGTACCAGTGTGGGCACTGGGGTACAGCAGTGACCAAGTCAGGCAAAAATCTCTGCCATTAAGGAGATCACATTCTAGTTGCGGGGTGGGAGTGGTAACAGACATTAAACAAATAAGTAGCATGTCTAGGATGATACCCAGAAAACCAAACCTGTTGCCATCAAGTCGATTCTGACTCCTGGTGACTCCATGTGTTACAGAGTAGAACTGCCCCATAGGGTTTTCTTGGCTGTACTCTTTATGGAAGCAGATCACCAGGCCTCTCTTATGTGCTGTCGCTAAGTAGGTCTGAACCACCAACCTTTAGGTTAATGTCGTAAGTTGCCATTGACTCACTTCCAACTCATGGAACCCCATGTGTAGGTTAGTAGTCGAACACAAACCGCTTGTGCCACCCAGGCACCATCTAGGGTGATGAACCAAAACCCATTGCTGTCGAGTCAATTCTCACTCCTAGTGACCCTACAGGACACAGTAGAACAGCCCCATAGGGTTTCCAAGGAGCAGATGGTGGATTTGAACTGCTGACCTTTTGGTTAGCGGCTGAGCTCTTAACCACTGTGCCACCAGGGCACCATATCTAGGATGACACCAAAAAAACAACCAAACCCATTGCTGTCGAGTCGATTCTGACTCATAGGGACCCTATAGGACAGAGTAGAACTGCCCCATAGGATTTCCAAGGAGAAGTTGGTGGATTGGAACTGCTGACCTTTTGGTTAGCAGCCAAACTCTTAACCACTGCACCTTGATAAATGTTAAAGGAAAAAATAACAGGAAAAGGGAATGGGGACACTTGGGGGGGTGTAGCTTTAGATTGGCTGCCCAGGGAAGGGCTGGCCCAGTGTGACCTGAAGGGAGTGAGGGAAGCAGCCATGGGCATCTGGGACAAGAGCATTCCAGAAGAGGGACCAGCAGGCACAAAGGCCTGAAGCAGGAGCGCGTCTAGAGTATTCTAGAAACAGCAAGGAGGCCGCAGAGGGAAAAGTGTAGACAGTAAGATCATCGAGTCCCAGAGGCCCAGCATATGCAGGGCTGTATAAACAGAGAGGAATTTTTACTCTAGAGAGAGGGGAGCCATTGGAGGTTTTGAGCAGAAGTTGACATGATCCACGTTTAACAGGATCACTGGGGCTTTGTTTTGTGAATGGACTCATGGGAAACCAGGGCACAAGTAGGGAGACTAGTTAGGAGGTTATTGCAAGAATCCAGGGGAGAGTGATACGGCTTAGACCAGGGAGTGGCAGCACAGATAGAACCTGCATGTATTTTGAAGATAGAACCGATAGGATTTGCTGACAGATTAGATATGGGGTGTTAGAGAGAAGAAGCAGGCCCACCGTTCTGGCCTAAGAAATATAAGAATGGGGTGGCCACGTATTAGGAGGGGCTCCTATGGGAGGAACAGATTTGGGTCAGAATAACCGAAGCTTGGGTTTGGACATGTTAAGTTTGAGATGGAGTCCCTGTGTGGTGCAAGCTGTTAGTGCCATTGGGTACTAATTGAAAGGTTGGCAGTTCAAGTCCACCCAGAGGCACCTCAGAAGAAAGACTGGCAGTCTACTTCCAAAGAATCAGCCATTGAAAACCCTACAAAGCACTTGTACTCTGACACACAGGGTGGGCATTGCCATGAGTCAGAGTTGACTCCACTGCACCTGGCTGGCTGGTTTTGAGTCTGAGGTGCCTTTGATATCTGAGTGACACGGCCGAGTGGGCCCTGACCCTGGGAGCCCGAAGTGCAGGGACGAGGTCCAGGCGGGGACTCCTTTGTCTGCTCGGAAGGAGTGTGCGAATGGGAAGGAGCACCTGGGGAGTGAGTGTAGCTAGAGGAGAGAAGACCTGAGCCCCGAGCACCCTAGAATTTAAGGGCCTGGGAAACGAGGAGGCAACAGCAAGAATGAGATTTGTCAACTCTAAGTTATGAGAACTTTCAGAGAGGTTACTTGTCGTGTGTACTCGGCATCAGCGTGGAAGCAGACGTTTGTACACCCTCAAATCTGTTCTTTATTCATTTAAAATTTGTAGTGTGTTTGTTTTCAGAACTGCAAACAAAGCATTAAACTGGTCACTTAGCAGCTTCCTGCTCATTCCCTTTGTCAGCAGACATTTATTGAGCACCTACTGTGTGCAGATGGTGTATGAAGCCCTGGAGCTAGAAAGATGAATAAAATATGGTCTGTGCACTCCATTTGTTCAGGGCTTAAGAGAGAGCAGACGTGTGAGCAATAACTAGTGCCATGAGTGGTAACTGAGCCCAGGGAGAGGACAGAGGAGGGGGACCAGCTCTGACTGAGGGAACTGAGAAAAGCTTCCAGAGAGAGGGGACATTGTAGCAGGGCCTTAGAGGGTTTAACAGGAGTTTGTCAAACAGAAACGGGGCAACAACGTTTTACATAGAGGAAATGCTATATATTTACTCACCCTCTTTTTTTTTTTTTTTTCTTCTGAAGACACTTTAATACAGTCATTTTTTTTTCCTGACAAGAACTCATACACATACACAAAAACCTGAATCTAGTTTAATTTGGGGCTCTCAGAATTACTGCTAATGTGATCACCTAATTCCCCTTGATTCAGTCGTAGAGTTCTAAAATTTTCTGGCTAAGATTTTCTTTTGCTGGAGGCAGCATAGCAAGGAGGTTGAAAGTGTGGGTTCTAGGGACACTGTTGGAATTTTTTTAATTGTACTTTAGATGAAGGTTTATAAACTAGTTTCTCATTAAACAATTAATATATAGTCTGTTTTGTGACATTGGTTGCCAACCCCAAGACATGTCAACACTCTCCCCTTCTTGACCTTGGGTTCCCCATTCATTAACCAGTTTTCCTGTCCCTTCCTACCTGCTCGTCCTTGGCCCTGGGCTGGTGTGACCATTTAGTCTCATTTTGTTTTATGGGCCTGTCTAATCTTTGGCTGAAGGGTGAACCTCAGGAGTGACTTCAGTACTGAGGTAAAAGGGTGTCCAGGGGCCATACTCTAGGGGTTTCTCCAGTCTCTGTCAGACCAGTAAGTCTGGGCCTTTTTTTTTTTTGTAAGTTAGAATTTTGTTCTACATTTTTCTCCAGCTCTGCCCAGGACCCTTGGTTGTGATTCCTGTCAGAGCAGTCAGTGGTGGGAACTGGACACCACCTAGTTGTGCTGGACTATTTACTCCCTCTTGCCTTGTTTCCTCACCTATGAGATAGGGAAAGCAGCACCTCCCTGGCAGGATTGTTTTAACCATTAAAAGAGTCAGTACTTACATTTTGATCAAAGATTCTGTAGGAGAATCCTGATCAAAAGGGGGATGAATACAGACCAGAATTTCAAATCCTCAGTGGAACCTAGACTTTCTCAAGCCGTTGAAGCTGGATGAGCCCCCAAAGCTATTACCCTGAGATATTAAACTTTAAACCTTAAACCAAAACTGTCCTCTGAAGTCTCTGCACCAAAAAATAGTTTATCTTAATAAATAAAGTATGTCTGCCTTGAGCATTGTGCTCTTTTAAAGAATTATCTACGTGAGATCCAATTGGTCACAGCAGCTTGAAAGGTTAGATGAGAAACTTAAGGGGCAGTGATTGTACGTCAGTGGTGGTGGAATAATTTGGAGAAGGATGGTGAGAATGTTTGCACAACTTGAAGAATATAATCGATGCCATTGAAATGTACACATAGAAATTGTTGAAATGGCGTATGACAGTATATTTTCACACACCCACCAAAAAAAAAAGTCTATATCTATGAGTCAGAATTGACTCAATGGCACTGGGTTTACTGGATTATATCTGTGAAGTACTGAGAGTCCAGTGCTGACAGCAGGTGGCAAGCATGCAGCCATGTCCACTATTCTCGGTGACAGCAGACATGCTTGCAGCAGTGATGACACACACAGACGTGGGACCAGAGCACGGTATACCTGGGCACGGACTGGCCCGAGGACCATGCTGAGTAACTGCCCACAGGCAGAGTCTACCTGGGGGAGTCAGGGATGTGCAAGGCCCAGGAGCCCCAACCTGGGGTGGAGCGCCAAAAGAGGGCTTTAGTTCAGGGACAACTCCTGGGGATCTTTCCAGACTGGGACCAGCCCACAGTCAGACTGGACTCCCTGGGTGAGATGACTAGTTGGGGCGTTGCCCAGTAGCTGAACAGTTTCCTTCTGTGGAATGAGAACTGGTACATTGCTTGCACCACCTCGATTCTGCAGCCTCTCCTGCTCCAAAAATGCTGACTCCGCAGCTGCCCTCCATAGCTTTTGGGTAACCCAATGTAATAATGTAACAGTCTTTCTTTCCTCCTGCTCGAGAACCAAACCAAACCCGCTGTCCTCAAGTTGATTCCGACTCATAGTGACCCTATAGGACAGAGTAGAACTGCCCCATAGGGTTTCCAAGGAGCGGCTGGTGGATTCGAACTGCTGGTCTTTTGGTTAGCAGCTGAGCTCTTAACTACTCTGCCACCAGGGCTCCCCTGCTCAAAAGAGGGAGTTCTAACAGGCGAGGAATGTAACCCCCCTTCCTCAGCCTCACTTGGCCCATCTCTGTGCCCAAGCCTGTCCCTGTGGGAAGCAGGCAGCCTCCTGGAGTCTGAGACCCTCAAGTGTGAGTCTGTACCCTCTTCTTACTAGCTGTGTGGCCTTAGACAATTTCCTAGATTTCCCTAAGCCTCAGTCTCCCGTCTGTAAAATGGAGATGAAACCAGTACCAACATTACAGGGATTCCATGAGGATTACTAAGTGAGCTCCTTGTATAAAACACCTAGGACAGTGCTCCGCACATACGATAATCAGTTTCAACACATTTGCACTCTTACAATAATCCTACTATGATTAGCTTGTGGGGCTAATATCTCATTCAAATCAGGAAAAGGCACACTGTTGTTGAGTTTTTTATTGTCCAGGTTTACAACTACCCAGGTTACAGCTCTGGGTCTTCCCATACGCTGTTACCCACGTGCGACTGCATTTCTGTTCTTTTTGAAAGAAGTCTTGTCGCCAGACTCTTCCAAAACCTGGGCATCTGGTGTTTGCTCAGTGTCATACAAGTCTTTCCATGTCATTTTATTTGGGCACCATGTTCTGTTCTCTTTTCTATATGATTTGTCTGTCCTTCACGTCACCACGTTCTCCCCCGCCATCAAGCACTCTTTATTGAAGGCTTGGTGCTGGCAGCGGGTTGTGAATCAGGTCTCTGTCCTTTTGGAATTTAAACTCCAGTTAGGGAGATAGGAAAAATATATACACGGAAAAATAACAAGCCAACCAAAAACAGGCCAAAGGAAGAGCCTGGGCAGTAACTGCTACAGGTGAGCAGTTTAGAGCAGTGGCTCCCAGTTCTGGGGCTGGTACTGAAGCCTTTGAGCAGGGATGTGGTCTGAAGAAAGGAAGGTTCTAGAAATCCGATAGTGGAGAGAGGGCTTCCACTATTTATTCGCTTATTCAACAAATAGTTATTAAGTTTGTACCAGGCCTCAGTAAGGAACCATTTATAACTTGTTTTAATCCTCCTCAAAACAGCCCATTGAGGTAGATGGGTACATGGTGACCTTCAGAGACAAGGAATCTGAGGCCCAGAAAAGTGAAGTTACTGACCCAGGCCCACACGGCTAGACAGGAGCTGACTGGAAAGCCATTCCTTGGGATGCTCAGCTCACACTCTTCCTACACAAGCTGGCTGGGAGGAGGAAAACTAGAGCCAGAGAAGCCCAGACAGGCCTGTAGGCCATGCTCTGCGTGGCTCCTGAGGACCTGAATGAAGATAGCATGCCTGGGAGCGGGGAGAGAGGGTGTGAGCACCTGAGTTAGCCTTCCACTCAAGGCCCACTTCTGCCTCAGTCTCCTCGTTGATGAAATGGGAGTGACAGTAGCTAGTTTTCAGGGTGGCTGTGAGAATTAACAGTTAGCGGTTAAGCTTGTAATCCCATAGTGTGGGATCTGAAAGGTCTGGCCAAAAATGGTAGCTGATATTAGTAGCAGTAGCCCGGGGGTCAGTAAAAATGGAAAGAAAATTCGGGGAAAAGAAGAAAGAGGCAACAGAATTTGGTTTTTGTGTTATTTCTTGTGTTTTTAAAAAATGAACAAATCATTTTTATTGCCACTAGGTTATGTAGGTGAGCCACAAATACAGTAGAATGGGTGTTCTCAAGACTGGCAAGTCTCTGCACATTGGGGACTTTTTGTATACATTTGTATACATAATGAATTTTCATTCTTCTTTTGCAGTAATGCCATTGGTCCCCTGGTGGCTTTGTGGCTCATTTACAAACATGGTGGAGTACTGCAGGAAGCCGCCACTCCCGTTTGGCTGCTGTTTTACGGAGGAGTCGGAATCTGTACAGGTCTCTGGATTTGGGGGAGAAGAGTGATCCAGACCATGGGGAAGGACCTGACTCCCATCACACCATCCAGGTGGGCACAG
The DNA here is from genome assembly GCF_030014295.1 of Loxodonta africana. Classification (NCBI taxonomy): domain Eukaryota; kingdom Metazoa; phylum Chordata; class Mammalia; order Proboscidea; family Elephantidae; genus Loxodonta; species Loxodonta africana. The sequence goes on from NC_087360.1 coordinate 58,136,637, forward strand.
GGGTCTGGGCCTGGTGGACAGGGCTTGTCATTTGAGGCCTGCAGCTGACTCAGGGTTGTTAAGTGTGAAAACCTTGTCATGTTCACCTTCGTCCCCCACTGCCCCTCAGCACAGCCACTGTGAACTTGGTTGTCACAGGGAGGAGGGGCCGAGGGTAAGAACGCCTCCTCTGATCTTTGTTCTCCACCTGAACACTCTCAATACCACCCATCATCACCCTTTCTCGCTGCACTCCTCTGCCCCCCACCCACAGGGGCTCAGAGATGAGGGAGGGGAGAAGATGAAAGGGCAGGGAGATGGAAGGAAGGGGAAGCAGAACAAGAGGGAAGAGAGATGAAGAGCCCTGCCCTGCAGCCCCCCAGTCCACTCCCTCTGTTGGTCTTACCCAGTTTGAGGGCCAGAGTACACGTGGGCGGGGAGAGCACACACCAGGTCATGGGCCTAGGTCTGCCTTCCCTGAAAATCCTCCAGCCACCAGCCTGCCTTCTCTGCCCTCTGGGGAAGCTCCCATCAGACCCAGTCTGACCTTTTACCAAACTCTCACCTGTCATCCTTCTGGGGTTATCTTCTGCATCTTTCCTTGGCCTCATCTGGGTGGAGGGTGTGTTCCACCATCCTAGGGTGGGGTTATGGAGGGTCTCGCAGATATTTTCATGTGATCATTCTGTCTTGTAGACAGTTACTACTTTCTTTAGATATGTTAGGAGTTAAATAACAAACTTAGACGAAAATTTTCAGAAAACAAGTAAAATTTAGAACTACTTATCGTAAGAAGGAAATCCAGCTGGCGTAGTGGTTAAGAGCTATGACTGCTAACCAAAAGATTGGCAGTTTGAATCCACCAGGCGCTCCTTGGAAACTCCATGGAGCAGTTCTACTCTGTCTTGTAGGGTTGCTATGAGTCGGAATTGACTCGACAGCATCGGGTTTGGATTTTTTTTTATCGTAAGAAATCATCTCTTTCTTTCTCATTTTTTCAAACGCTATAGGTTTTCTTTCCTTTTTATTTCTAATTTTAAGTTTTCTTACTTGAAGTCCATCTTAATAAAAGATTCAGAAGATTGATTTGAAAAAAATAAGTAATCTGAGAAAAATTTACCTTTTTTTTTAAGCACACATCTTTAAAATGAAAACATAGTTTTTCCTAGGGCACTTTAGAAATTACTAAGTTACTATTTAAATGTCTCCATTTTTTTCACAGCAGGAGTTTCTGACCCAGTTACTACAATGTGTGGTTTTTGAAAAGCGTATCCAAATAGCAAGGCTATTTAGGGCCGTAAACAGTGTAATGCGAAGACTTCATGTGAATTGCTGCCTTTTCCACAGCAGTTTCTTGTTCTGTTAATGTTCTGGCCCAGCCAGCAGTCAACAATCGGCCCACAGAATATTCTGGTGAGACTCTGGCTCCCACAGGGTGTCAGTGAAGCCGATACAAAGAGCACTTGTGACGTGTCTCCTTGTGTTCCTTCCCGCAGTGGCTTCACCATTGAACTGGCCTCAGCATTCACGGTGGTAGTTGCCTCCAACATCGGGCTTCCTGTCAGCACCACACACTGCAAGGTAGGCCTCTGCCAAGGGACCACACCGCAGCAGGGCCGTAGCCACCAAGCAAATTGGAGAAAAGCTGGTGCCGCTTTGTATGTGATTGCTTGTGAGAAAAATTCATCTCAAGGTCTATTGGAAGCGAGCATCTGCCTTTCTCAGACTGCCATTCTTGTATTTGATCCACAGACCTTCTTTCTTGTTCATCAGTGTGACACCTTCTACCATTCAGACTTTGCTTTCTCAATGTGTGCACGGCAAGGACTTTCCCTCTGTCCTTGTGTGCTTCCCACTGTCCGTCTGTCTCGTTTCTCTCTCATTGTTTCCGCAGTGGATTTTGTGTTGAAGTCTTCTGTGTGCTAACCGTACTTGTAGGCTTAGATGGGTGTATGACACTCGCTCGTAACCATTGCCGAGGACTGGGAGTGACTGGAGATAGAGATGGACAGAAATCACCTCAGGGGAATTGTACGAATTGGTTGTTTCAGTTTGTTTTGTTTTTCCTTCTATGATGTTCGAAGTGACTTTATCGACTTAAAGTCCAAATGCAGGGTAATTCCTCCTACTGATCAATGTCCTGTGCTCCACAACACAGGGCTACGCAAAGGGGGATTCCTGGACGTAGTGTTGGAATGTTGGAGGTGTAAGAACCCTGGGAGATAATGATGAGAAGACAGGCTCAGGGAATTCTGGGTAGTTGTCCAAGGTCACTTGGGGCTGAGGCAGGACTAGAACAAGGCCTGCTCAGTGTTGGGAGACAATTCTAAAATATCTTCAATGGGCTACCTACATATAAAAGTATTTGCCAACCTCAACAAAGCAAAAGCCATTTCCAGGTTTTTCACAGGTTCATTCATTTTTATTATTCACGAAAAACTCAGTTAAGGCCTGCTGTGTGTTAGGCACTGTTCTAGGTGTCAGGAAGTAAGCAGCGACCATCCACATATACCTAAGATTTCAAAATGCCAACCGATAATGTTTATAAACAAATACTTACAAAACACTAATGGCTTAGTGCTTTAAATAGGAAGGTGAGGCAGCATTTATGAGAGTATTTTAAGTGAGCCAGCATATTTAAGACAGAGCTGGGCTCTACGGCATGAAGCTTCGGTGTCATTGGAAAGAGGAGTTTTTTGGTTTTTCTGGTTTTTCTTTGTCTTTTCTTTTTTTGCTGCTATATATTAAAAAAAAAAAAAAAAAAATCCAACAAGTTATCATTATAAAAATCATTACCACTTACTGAGTATATACCAAATGCCAGTTACTGTGCTTAGTGCTTTATACATACATAATACATCATTTAGTCCCAATTTACAGATGAGAAAACTGAGGCTCCCAGAGTTAGGTCTCTTTCCCATGGTCACAATTAGCTCGTTACGGAACCGAGATTCAGAACTTCATCTCACGCTGTACTGTCTCCTAATCATAACCACAGTGCTCATGTGCATGGTAACTGACCACAGCCAAGATGTATAGATAAGTACTCTGTGCTGGACGTTGTTTTTAGTGCACCGTGGATATTAACCAGCTTTTCCTCCCAAGAACCTTCTGAGGTAGGTAGTGATGTTAACCCTGGTTTTACAGATAAGAATACTGAAGCACACCCACTGCCATCAAGTCCATTCCTGCTCATAGCGACCTTATAGGGCAGAACAAAACTGCCCCGTAGAGTTTCCAAGGAGTAGCTGGTGGATTCGAACTGCTGACCTTTTGGTAACCAGCCAAGCTCTTAACCACTGTATCACCAGGGCTCTGCTGAAGCATAGAAAGGTTAAATAGCTTGCCCAGTATTCCACAGCTATTAAGTGACCAGCCTGAGGTGCCAGCCCAGGCAGTGAGGCCCAGAGCCCTGCCCTCAAGTGCTCTGCTGTTCTGCCTCTCAGGTACAAAGAAGGAAGGCAGGGAAAGGTGAGGCGCACGCGTGCCGTTCATCAGTTGTTCTTACTTTAATTTTACTGGTTTAAAAGCTACAAAAGAAGCACATGCTTATGGACATATTTCAGATAATACAAAGCATCACAGAGTGAAAAGCGAATGCCTTCCTCCTTCCCCCACCTCATCATCAGTGCACTGTATTGGGGGGAGCGTCTAAGAAATGCGTGCTATTAAATATAGTCTTTCTCAAAGAAGTAGGCTTTAACTCTCCTGTAGGCGTAAATGGCGTTGGGGCTGCTTTTAAATAAATATTACACTGTCTTTTAATGATTAACTTGCGCAGAAGCCAGCCTAGTGAAAGCAAACTCTTTCACACCAGTTGAAAGATCTCCTGAATAAACAAACAGTACAAGTTTGGTTTTTCTATGTTGTTCTTGCTTGCTTGCCTAACTGCATTAGCAGTCTTTACCTATACTAATGTATAAAGTGTTAAAATTCACAATATTAATTTTGCTAATATAACTAAATCCCAGTGTTAAAATTATGAATTTAAGTTAAACTCTTATATTTTATCTTTAAATGTCGTTTCCCCAATACTTACGTTTATAATACTATAGTAGGAGGAGGGCATAATAGAAGGTATTTGTATCTAGTTTGTATAGGACCTTAATGAATAAACATGTATGTTATCATTATTCTAAAATATCTATACAAACAATATAGAACTAAAACCAAACCTGTTGCCATTGTCAATTCTGCCTCATGGTGACCCCATAGGACACAGTAGAACTGCCCCATAGCGTTTTCAAGGAGCAGCTGGTGAATTCGAACTGCCGACCTTTTGGTTAGCAGCTGTAGCTCTTAACCACTGTGCCACCAGGGCTCCATATAGTAGGTGTCATTTCCTTAGAGTTCATAATAAGTAGTATTAAGATAGTCTGTTGGTACTTGAAAACAAGCCTTCTTAACATGGGACTACAGTGGGTGTCATCTGTAAAATACACTTGAGACAGAGATCAGCTTGGCTTCTAGTTGATTCGGTCAGTATCACTGATCATGGATTTCTGGACAAAGCCCAAAGCTGGTCACTGCAGTAGGTAAGGGACAGAGTCCTGCTCTCAACTACTTGGCAGTGTTATAGAAGAGCAATCAACTGCCATCAAAGTCCAAATAATATAAGTGCTAAGAAGAGTTGACAGTTGCCATTCACCCCTTAACCCTTTTTCTCTTACACCACATATTTCTTCTGTATGCAACAGTCTCAGAATGGCATGTGTGGGATGAAGTATGAGAAATGTAGGATGGGGTCAAGAATGAGGCCCTGTGTAAGTGCAGCCATGAATCTGGAAACATCCAAAGGGCATTGATGTCCATATAATACCATATCTGAATCCGTCTGTTTTTTCAGGAATAATTACCCTGTGTTTGATTTAGCCAGCTCTCTGCTCCCTCTCCTGCCTACTTTTTAGTTTTCTGCTTAGAACCCCTCCACTAGAAATAGGCCCTAAGTTGGGAACTTAGCAGGAAAAAAGATGGACACTCTTGTTTAGAATAAGCATTTGAAATTATCTGGGTAGGTATTATTTTTCATGCCTCTTTCTGTCACTAAGTACATGTAGATAAGTGCATAATTTAAATTTTGTTGTACCCTGTTTAAAACATTTATAAAACCCCATTACATTAAGTGGTATAAATGTTAGCTAAATGTATATTTTGAAAAAGAATAGTTAGAAAAATCATATCATCACATTATATTCTAGAAGCCATATATGTTAAGGGAATCTGCTTGGAGTATAAGTTTTGCATTCTGTGTTTCAAGTTTATATATTTTTTAAATTTTATATTGGAGGACTCAGTTCATTAGATATTTTTCTGGGGTAGTATCTCCAATCAAGATCAAAAGTTTAATTAAGGAAATAGAAACTAATATTGAAAATAAAATTGTCCACAGATACATGTGAACTTTCCCTTCTGTGAACCTTAATCAAGTTTGGTCTGTAGCCCTAACATATAAAACACAGTGACCACTACTGAACATAAACATGTGTTTGTGAGCTCTTTAAAAGAAATTCGGAGTGGTGGTATCTCCATTTCTTAGTTCCCGATCGTGGTGATTTATGTTTATTCATTTTGTGAGTTATCTACTTGTCATCTCGCTTGATGACATAGATGATCTCCCGTCAAGCCTTTGAATTTGGACCAGCATGTATAGGAAACACTACTGATTTAAAAATTTAGGATTATAATTTCTAAGTCAATTTTACAACTCTTGCTCTCTAGCTCTCTGACCACTCAATAATTCTATTGCTGTTAATGTGTAAAAAAAAAGAGACCTTAAGCTGGAAACATACTCAGTTTATGAAAAGGGAAGTTAGAACATGGCAAAGAAAAGCCTTTTGTATTAACAGAAGACAAATCGTATTATTATGCAAATAACGTGCATGTCATATTTTTTGCCAGCCTCACAGCCTCCCTCACTGTTTTCATAAGTGAACTATGCCTCTTGTTAGGTGTGGGGGCACATTATTTACATGGGTGTATCTATAAGAATTTTTTTTTTATCTATAAGAATATGGTAATCAATAGTGAAGACCTAATACTCCTGATCCTTCATGGTCCAAATAACATAGCAACTAAATACATAAAGCAAAAGGTATTAAAACTCAGAAGTTAACATGTCTAAGCCTATGATAAATGAAATAAACAAAATTACTTGGAAATACAAAGGATTCAAACAATATATTTTTAATTAATAAATATATATTATATTTTGTACCTAGCTGATAATATATCTTATCAAGTATCATGAAACATTTTTAAAAATTAATCATAGATTCTGAAGGCCCTGATAAGAATCTCTACAAATTTTTGAAAACCGAAGTTGTGCTAACCAGAATCTCTAATCACAATAAAATTAAACTAGAAATTAGTTATATGTTGAAATAAGAAGGTATCCCCTTGGAAATTTCTAAATATTCTTTTAAGTAGCCGTTGAATCAAGGAGTTTTTAAAAATACAATAATAGCTTTCTTGTCAAATAATAAAGAACAAATACGCGTATGTATGTATGCGTGTGTGTGCAGTGTGCATATGTGTCCACATAACAAAGCCTGTGGCAGCCAAAGTTATGCTCAGATAAAAATTCATATTTTTAAATGCTTTAATTGATCAAAAGGAAAATGAAAGAACCAAACATTCAAAGTAGAATTTTACAAAAAGTGCACAACAATAAAAATTCTGAGCAGACAGGAAGAAGAACATAGTAAGTATGGAAGCAAAACAAATTAAAGACAAAATGGGGAAGGGCGGAGGAAAGGGCTGCCCAAAGTCATATATACCAAAATCACATCACAAAAAAAAGGGAGGGAGGTTGTTAGACGTGGAAAAGACATTATAACATCAGATATAGAAGACAATCTTGAAGACTATAAGAAAAACCACACAGCTTTATACTAGGGGCTTGAAAACCTTTCTGAAGTAAATTATTTTCTGCAAAAATATACATGACAATGTTGACCCAAGAAGTGAAAAAACAAAATGGAAAACGTGAACAGAGCAGTAGGCAAAAATTAAGGAAATTGCCCCAAAACATTTCTTCTCCCCTAAAAGTGCAAAGAGGAGGGGAGCACTGCTGACTCCTATTCAGATGAGTTCATTAGCCAGGCTTTTGAATTTTAGAAGAACAGATAATTCTCATGTTATAAAAACGTGTCCACAGTGTTAGAAAAAAAAACAAAACAGAAGCTCTCCAACTTGTTCCGTAAAGCATATCAGTGGATGACCCTAATACCAAAACCTGATTTAAAATATCATTAACAGTAAAAGCTGTATTCACATATGAATATAAAACCTTAAGTAAGGTGCTAATAAATGACATCAACAATATTACAAAAGAACAATTCATTGGGACCAAATCAACTTTTAGATCACAGGAAAGTGTGCTCAGTGAACAGGACAGGATTTCTCACCCACGGCCGGTGCCCCAGTTCTTGCTCAGTGCCCGGCCCACTATACTCATTGCGGCTGAGTCGATTACAACTCACAGTTGGAATTCCAACTCCTAGTGACCCTACAGGACAAAGTAGAACTGCCCCATAGGGTTTCCAAGGAACAGCTGGTAGATTCCAACTGCCCACCTTTTGGTTAGCAGCCAAGCTCTTAACCGCTGTGCCGCCAGGGCTCCTGGCCCACCAGAGGTGCTCAATAAATATGTGCTGAATGAATGCCAAGAAGGGTATATGGGCATCTTCAATATGATATGCCATCTCGATCCATTAAAAAATGTACATGACCATCTACTGAGATATATGCCAAAAAGACAGTTGATAAAATTCCATGAAAAAAAAAACTACTAGACTTCATTAAAAATGAGTAAATCCAAGAAAAAAATACAAAGATCTAGAGCTTGTTTGTCAGCAATAAAACCAAACCTGTTGCTCTCAAGCCAATTCCGACTCATAGTGATCCTACGGGACAGAATCGAACTGCCCCTTAGAGTTTCCAAGGAGTGCCTGGTGGATTTGAACTGCCAACCTTTTGGTTAGCAGCTGTAACTCTTAACCACTACACCACCAGGGTTTCCTTGTCAGCAATAGCCAGTCAGAAAATTTATTTATTTATTTTTAAAAAAAAAAAAGCTCCATAATTGCAGCAAAAATAAAAGGTATTTCAGAATAATCCTCATAAAAAATGTGAGTGATGCATACGAAAGAAACAGCACACTTTGAGTAGAGGTATAAAAGAAAACCTGGCTGACTATTATGAGACCCACTGTGTTGCTGAATGGAGAAACTAGATTTTGCGACAAAGATAAGTTCTCTCCAAATACAGAATTTTTCATGGAAGTTTAAAAATGAGACCAAAGTTATTTAGGTAGAAAAAAATCTAACAAGAATATGAGATGATTTAAAAAGACAAGTGATGAGGAGGGGTTAGCCTTACCAGATAGAAAGTATAAGAAAACGAGAATTAAAAGTACATACTTGTACAGGAATAGAGTAAATGACCGAGAGACAGAGCCCGCTATTATATCTGAGTATTCTGAGGAGAGGAAAATTTAACCAATCAATATGTTTAAAGACCGGAGAAAGAGTGAAACTGGCTAAATGTATACAAGACAGAATTCAGCGTTAGTAATAATTAAAGATATGCAAATTAAAGCAGCGATGAGGCATCTTTTTGTAGGTAAGTTAGCAAAAAGGAAAAAAAGAACAGCTTACGTGATTGGTACAGTGTTTGCGGAGGACATTGTACGTTGGTAACTGTTGGTAAGGCTCTTTGGTGTATGTGTGAAAACCCACTGCCGTTGACTCAATTCCGACTCAGCGACCCTGTAGGACAGAGTAGAACTGCCCCATAGAGTTTCCAAGGAGCACCTGGCGGATTCGAACTGTGTGTGAAGAGGCTAAAAATGGCCGGCCTTGGGAGAAGGGGGAGGGTTATTTCCTGAAAGTAAAACTCCACCTAATAAACCAGCAGGGAGTTGGCAGATCACTCTTGCAGCCATCATCATAAAGATTGGACTGCTACTGGGGAGAGGGAAGTTGATGAGAAGCTTGCTGTTCACATGGCCTTAAAACATTTCTTCATAGATGATGGCAAAATGTTTAAAAATTGGTAAATTTGGGCCAAGGGTGTATGAGGGTTCTTTGTATTATTCATGTAACTTTTTTCTTAAGTTTCAAGTTATTCCGAGATGTTTTTCAAATACTCCCTTTAATGAAGAATCAATTTTAGGAAATAGTTTTTAAAACCTAAATATAAGCTATATGAATGAACGTTAGTCACGGAACTATTTCTAATAGGGAAAAATTGGAAGCAAATTGGAAGTGGTTAAGTTAATGGTTAAGCAAATTGGTAATGGTGACGTAAATTAAAGCACACACCGCTAAAGGGTGTACGATTTTACATGATCATCACAAAGGCTGTGCAGCATTACAGGAAGACGCTTATAATGTAATGCTTACTTCTTAAAGAAAGGAAGTCGTGTATCCTACACTTACAAATATAGGTATGCTTATAAAAACTACTGGAAAGGAAGGTATAAATATGGTGATAGCAAGGTACTGGATAATTGTTTGCCTCTCCTATCACATAAACTTGCTGTAATATTATTATATTCTTCTTCTTTTTTTTTAATGTATTAAGAAGAGAGCAAACTTGAAACTTGAGAGCATTCTCCCTAAAATAACCCAGAGCAACTGAACGGGCACAGAAAAGGAAACGCCCTGGGGAGACCGTAACAGGAAGAATTTAATCTCAGAAACCAGTATTTGTGGATTTGACCAACAAAACCTAACTGAGTTGTTGAAGACCAAAAGAACCTAACTAGTCCACATGCATGTAGAAAAACTCGATTGGCGTGTTCTAGGAACTTCTAAGCTGGATTTTCAGGTTCATACAGTACACTGGTGATAGACAAAGAATTGAACCCTATGAGGCAGTCCTACTCTGTCCTGTGGGGTCACTGTGAGTCAGAACTGACTCCATAGCCCGCAACAACAGTCATTTTAGTGACTCAGAAGACCGATGATACAGGTTATTATGTTGGAGAGAAACGGACACTACCGGTTGCCATGGAGTTGACGCCGACTAATGGCCCCTTGCGTGTCAGAGTATAACTGTGCTCTATAAGGCTTTCAATGGCAAGTTTTTCCGAAGTAGATCACCAGGCCTTTCTTCAGCGGTGCCTCTGGGTGAATTCCAACCTCCCACCTTTCATTTAGCAGCCAAGCACACTTACCGTTTGCGCCACTCAGGCTCCCCAGAAGTGCTGTTTAATTGCAACTTGGGTCTGTATTCACTGCCTTTAAGTGTGCTGCTGTTTGGGGGGTCCTCATTCACTTCTACATAGAATTTAAAATGCTGGATTTTATTTTTCTCTGTTGAGACCTTGGTTGCTTTAAGGCTCCTTTCCTAATTGAACCTTACTTAAAAAAACAGAACAATAAACTCATTGCCATCAAGTCGATTCCAACTCATAGCAACCTTATAGGACAGAGTAGAACTGCTCCATAGGGCTTCAAGGCTGTAAATCTTTACAGAAGCTACTGCCACATCTTTCTCCTGTGGAGTGGCTGGTGGGTCCAAACCGCCGACCTTTCAATTACCAGCCAACTGTTTAACCACTGTGCCACCAGGGATCCTTTTGAACCTCACTGGCTACTGCTAATTCTTAAATCTTTGAGGATCGGTAGAGACAAAGTATATGAGAATCTTCAAAACCCACCTCGCATGTCACCAAGGGCACCCCACGAAGCTCTCTTTGGTTTTCACCAGTCCAGTCTGAGGTGCGAGATGTTTGGGCACTGTATTTCCTTACAGTTTTTCTATTTTCTAGGATACTTTTCACTTAATTGTGCTCATGAGGAACCTATACACAGTCCAAGAGGCAGTCGTTCGAACAGAACAAGGGAGTACTGTGTGGTTTAAAGTCAGGAAAGGTGTGCATCAGGGTTGTATCCTTTCACCGTACTTATTTAATCTGTATGCTGAGCAAGTAATCCGAGAAGCTGGGCTATATGAAGAAGAACACGGCATCAGGATTGGTGGAAGACTCGTGAACAACCTGCAATATGCAGATGCCACAACCTTTCTTGCATGTCAACCTAAAGAAAACAAAAATCCTCACAACTGGACCAATAAGCAACATCATGATAAATGGAGGAAAGATTGAAGTTGTTAAGGATTTCATTTGACTTGGATCCACAACACCCATGGAAGCAGCAGTCAAGAAATCAAACAACACCTTGCATTGGGCAAATCTGCTGCAAAAGACCTCTTTAAAGTGTTGAAAAGCAAAGGTGTCACTTTGAGGACTAAGGTGCACCTGACCCAAGCCAAGGTGTTTTCAGTCACCTTGTAGGCATGTAAAAGCTGGACAATAAATAAGGAAAATCGAAGAAGAATTTGAATTATGGTGTTGGTGAAGAATATTGAACATACCATGACTGCCAGGAAAGCGAACAAATCTGCCTTGGGAGAAGCATAGCCGGAATGGGCATCAGAACCAAGGATGGTGAGACTTCATCTCACATACATTTACGTGTTATCAGGTGGGACCAGTCTCTGGAGAGGGACATCATGCTTCCTAGAGGGTCAGCAAAACAGAGGAAGACCCTCAACGAGATGGATTGGCACAGTGGCCGCAACAGCAGGCTCAGGCATGACAATGATTGTGAGGATGGCGCGGGGCCGGGCAGTGTCTCTTTCTGCTGTATATAGAGTCACTATGAGTCGGAACTGACTCAGCGGCACCCAGCAACAGCAAGGATACCTTCAGTGTCTTTTTCTTTTTTAAAAGTTTCAACAAACCAGAAAATGGACTGAGTGTGTTTAGAAAAATACTTGAATCAGTTTTAAAATTCTGATTTTCAGGGTGTAACTCATTTCGTAGGCAGGATTGACAGTCTAGCTGTAATATTTATCCTCCATTTCATTGTAATTAGCTAAAGTACAAGGACTACAAGGCAGTTTGAGATAGTGGAGAAAACCAGTCTAAAATCAAGAGGCCTTAGTTCTAGTCCTCAGTCTGCTACCGATCTATACTGTCTCCTCAATCCCTTAGAGCATAAAACAGGATCATATTGGAGGGCCTGAAAGTGGGTGAATTGGATGAGATGTTCTCAGAGGTCTTCTCCAGCTCCGACGTTTTATGATTCTGGTATTCTCAGAGAAGGATACATTATTACCATTTCATTTTGCAGTTAAAGCAGGTTCACATAGTGTAGTAAGCCATATCCTCTGTGGGGAATATTTAAAACAAGGGCATTCGTGGTTGGTTTATAAGGTACAGAGAGAACAGAAATCATTTCATTGGCTTACGTTTCATTCAAGTAGATCAGAATGAACATAGGTGGGGCAAGGACATCAGAGCTGCATGCTGCCACGATGATCCTAAAATAAGCAGTCCTAAAAACTGAACTTTTTTAGAAGCTTTGAGAAAAATTTAGGGGGAAAGAAATGGTAGTTTAACATGTCGTTCACTTCTGAGATGAGCCAGTTCACATTGGCTGAATGTAGGTTTTGCATGTCATCTTTTAAGATGGCCTCTATTTTTATTTTAAAACGTTTGTGTTTCACAGGTGGGCTCGGTGGTGGCTGTGGGCTGGATCCGCTCCCGCAAGGCCGTGGACTGGCGCCTCTTCCGGAACATCTTTGTGGCTTGGTTTGTGACTGTGCCTGTGGCTGGGTTATTCAGTGCTGCTATCATGGCTCTTCTCATGTATGGGATCCTTCCGTATGTGTGATTTGTCTTCTTCCACCCAGTGAGCCAGTAAAGGGATGGTCTGGTATGGGTATGCGTGGGAGGTGTGTCCCACGTATCACACACACGCACACACACACACACATCCTGTCTCCCCACAGATCCTTTCAGATGGTTCCATAGGACACTGTGCACCTAGGCTGCAGAGATTCATCTTCCAGAACTAACTTAACTACTGTACATAATAATGTGTATTAAACTGGTATCGTGGTGATATAACGTGGTGCAGTTACTTATATAGTAAATATATATTGTATACATAGAATAGGTAGCATTATTTCAGACATATTCAAAATGGGAGTGGAGATCGTTGCCTAAAATGAAACATTCGTTACATTTTTGTACATAAGATTTTGGTGGCAATTTTTAAGAACCTTTGTAAAAGGAAAGTATAGATTGGGAAATGATTTTATTTTTCAAATGGTTTTTTTTTCCCGTTTAATATACTGTAAGATAAATGAGATACAGGATGTGTGAGACAACTTCGGGAAGGTGTGTGGAGGTCAGTGTGCTATGGAATAATACTGGAACAGGAGTTCACAAGTGCTTTCCTTGAAGAATTTGTTCATATACTGTGTATTGATTATTGTGTAATATATCGTAATTGCTTCTGTAAATACTTAAAACTGTAATTTTTTAATGGTGTACTTCCCTTACATTTTTTGATCAGAGAATTTTAGAAAGTACCAAAGAAGCAGGGGAATAGTTCGCCAGTATTATATTTTCATATCGTTTATCTCCCCTTGTCGTAAATCACTACCGCTAACCTGGGAGGTAGTCACACCAGCCGTGTTTTAACCTGCCCCAGAGGAATGTGGAGGATCCAAGGCGCCCGTCACCCATCATGTCCATGCCATGCTTTGGGTCCCCCAAACCCCAGCACCACCCACCACTGCCGTCACACACCAGGTGTTGGTGAACCCATGGTGGACTTCCGCCCGTCAGCAGTGCGGAGGACGCGCAAACATTGGGGGTGTGATTAAGCACTACATATCAAGTCCAGGTGAAACGTGCATCCCTGTCCTTCCCAGCAGCCTGAAGAGCAGAATTCTTGTCTCAAACCTTGAAGCAAAGGAGTGAGGCTTTTGATGTTTTGACATTCTAGAAATTCAGGGAGGGGGGTTTGAAATACTGGAAAATACACTGGATTTGAGGATTTCTTTGAGGCCTTTACTAAGCTGAACATCTTGAGGCTCTCTGGTAGTCCCATTGGATGCTCTTCTTTTTTGATAGCGGGGGGAGAAAGGATGACTAATGTTAGAGCCTGAAACTATGGAAATGCTGCTAAAATTTTTATATTGACAAACATTTTATCGGTACTTCATTGCGATTTTTCATTAATCAACCGTATTAAATTTATAATAAAAAAATGCCCCTCAAAAGCTTGCCTCTGAAGTCTTTTTTTTCTAAATATCGACAGAATATTTTCCTTCAGAGTTGGCACAAAAAAAAAGCTATATGATTTGGTCACTTCTGTTTTTCAAATACTTTTTTATCCTTTTTATTTTACTACAATTGCATGTTTGCTGCCAAAAAAATGAACAAGGAAAGAAAAGAATGACCCGCACACCCAGCATCCTGAAATGCCCACTGTTGACTTACATGCTCCGATAACCATGGGGTTTGTCCCTGGGTCTGGTTTTTGTTAAAGGGGCTCTCACACATGTGTACTTCGCCTTTCCCCCTTCACTCTCAAGTTAGCCAGACTTCGGAGGAGCCAGAGTGGCCGGTGGTTGTTGGGCTAGTGGATTCAGGTGTTGTATTAGTTTCTGAGGGCATCACAAAGTAGGTGACTTTAAACAACAGAAATTTATTGTCTAACAGTTCTGGAGGCTAGAAGTCCAAATTCAGGGTGCCAGCAGGGCCGTGCTCTCTCCAAAGGCCCTGGGGAAGATCCTTTCTTGTCTGTTAGCTTCTGGTAGCCCCAGGCGTTCTGGGCGTGTATATGCATCTTCACATGGTCGTCTGTGTCTCTTCTCCTATAAGGACATCATTTAGTTGGGGTTAGGACCTACGCTAGTTTCTTAAGGCCTCTTGTTAATTTAGCTGATGACATCTTCAAAGACTTATTTCCAAAAAAGGTCATGTTCACAGGTACCAGAGGTTAGGACTTCAACATATCTTTTGGGGTCGGGGAGGCTACAATTCAATCCATGAGAGAAGTTCAGATCTGAGGACCTAGCAGGAAAATGCAGATCCTATCTCTCCTTTTGGTCAAAGTCCCCACAAAAAACATCTGCTTGGAGCTTTAGAAGAAACTCCTTAATCCTCTGCATCAGGGTCACAAGCTTCTTTTAGGAGAGGAGGGAAACTGGCCAGGTATAAAAAAAAATTCTCCCTACAAAGAAATTTGCCCTCTTGCATTCTTAAAATGGCATTTTCAGCCCTTTATTTCCCCACTTTTGATAAAGCTGTATTTTTAAAGTTCCTTTTTCTCCTAAATATATTCATAAGAAAAATAATAGCACAACACAGTGCAGGCAATGTGCAGACCGAACACCTTGCTGGATTCTGACAGCAGACAGTTTGCCAGACCTGCCCTGGGAGAAAGGCTGCTGTCTGAGTCTTGGCACAGCCGGACCTGGCCAAGTGGCAGAGGCAGAGTCCCAGGACATGAAATGGGACAAAGGTCACACCCACAATATGCATGAAATGTCTCATGTCCAAAGACCTCACCAGCACTGGTTTAGAAGGCATCTTGTCCACTGCACTCCCTCCCCGTTGTCTACTATCAGGTGAATGGAACACGGCTACAGGATGGCTGCTGCAAGCTGATGGTCTACAGAAGAAAAAAGCTTCCAGCTCCAGGGGTGACTAGGGAACTGTTCGCCAAGCACTGGGGAAGCAGAATACCCCTTTGGTAGATAGGTCAGCTTCAGGCAGAGGACAGGTCATCCTAGGGGCGGGGAGGCAATGGCAGAGGGCTCCCTGGCCTGGGACCACCAACCTACAATTCTACCCTGAGTCTTCATCTTTCCTTTATTGTTGCTGGGTGCCTTCAAGTTGATTCTGGCTCATAGTGACCCATGTGACAGAGTGGAATTGCCCCATGGGGTTTTCTTGGCTGTAATCTATGGAAGTTAATCACAAGGTCTTTCTGCCAGAGCCACTGAGTAGATTTGAACTGCCAAACTTTCAGAGCCAAGGACTTAACTCTTGTGCCACCAGGGCCTCCTGAGTTCATTAGTCTCTTCTTAAAATGCAAACGCTCTTCAGAAAAAGGTAACTCCTGAGTCCTTGGTATCTTACTGTGATTTTGTTCATCAAACCATGTTCCTGTGCTTAAGAGAACTATCTGTAGTAGCAGGAGAGCATAGGCCTGGGTGTGGAGGGGCCCTGAACTCTGCTGGCTTCTTCCCACAGTATGTCTGGGCTCCGCTTCTCACAGGGGCAAAGACGGGACAGGGCACTGCTGAGCATCACAAGGAGCTTGCGCTCCTCAGACAATGTTCTTCTACATCATTTCCTGCCTTTTCAAAGGGACTGAACTTTTGAGCAAGTATCTAAACACATTTATTCATTTTCGACAAGATAATTTAATAAATCCTCTCATTCAGAAAATGGTGAAATGTAAAGATCAGTAGCATCAATGAATTTATTCAATCACAAAAAAAGACCTCCTTTGCCATGAGACCAGAAGAACTGGATGGTGCCCAGCTACCATTACTGAACATTTTGATCAAAGATTCCATAGAAGAATCCTGATCAAAAAGGGGTAAGTGCAGAACAGAATTTCAAATTCTCATGGACTCCAGACATCCTGGACCCATGAAGGTTGGATGACCCCCTAGAACTAGTGCCCTGAGATAATCTTTAAGCCTTAAACCAAAAATATCCTCTGACATCTTCTTAAAACCAAACAAGTTTAGCTTAACTAGTAAAAATGTCTGCCTTGAACATTACACTCTTTTAAGAACTATCTACATGGGATCAAATTGACAGCAGCAACTAAAAAAAAAAAAAAAAAAGAAGGATTAAATAGGAACCTTAGAAGGCAGTGAATTTATGTTAATGGGGGAGGAACAACTCAGAAAAGAAGGGTAAGAATGGTTACACAAATTGAATGTAATCAGTGATACCGAATGGAACACATACAGACTATTGGTGTATGTTTTGCTGTGTATATTCTCAACAAAATAAAATTATTTTTAAAAATAGAAGGAAAAAAAAAGGGCCCTCAAGGAGATTATGCAGTGTGTTTTATTGAGTCCTTAAAAAAAAAAAAAGCTTGGTATTTGGACTCTGCTCACCTTTGGTAGACCAAGTAAATTTGCTCGTTGCCATTACATTCCTGAGAGAATGGTTCCTACAGCCAGGTGGAACTGGGTTCAGATTTCAGAGCCTGCATTCACTAAATCATCTTGGGCAACTTCCTTAACACCTATAAACTTCAGTTCCCTCCTATAGGAAACGGGGGTAGCGATGCCACCGCAGAGGAATTAAATGAGACCGTGTATATGAAAGTGAACCGTCCAGTGCTTGGCACAGAGTAGGGACTCAATGAGCACGTGTTTGTTTTCTTTCTCTTTCTGGATAAAGGTGGATGGAGAGTTTATTCACTACCTCACTTGTTTCTGGGTGATTCCCCCCAGAGGATTGCTCTGAGAAGAGCATTAAATTGGATGATGGGAGAAAGGGATAGAAAATAAACCGCAATTAGCTCAATAAGACAAAACAGCTAGAGACTAAAAGAAACTGGAGACTAGGCTATTTGCATGGTTGGTGGGTGAGTAAAAAGATTGGTTAACTTCCCATAAACGGGAAATGTAGCTGTTGTGGATTGAATCATGTCCCCCAAAAATGTGTGTCAACTTGTGATTGTAATTTTATGTTATAAAGAGGACCAGGGCAGGATTGTAACACCCTTACTAAGGTCACATCCCTGATCCAAAGTAAAGGGAGTTTCCCTGGTGTGTGGCGTGCACCACCTTTTATCTTACAAGAGATGAAAGGAAAGGGAAGCAAGCAGAGAGTGGAAACCTCATACCACCAAGACAGCAGCACAGGGAGCCGAGTGTGTCCTTAGGACCCAGAGTTCCTGCACGGAGAAGCTCCTAGTCCAGGAGAAGACTGATGACAAGGATCTTCCTGCAGAGCTGACAGAGAGGGAAAGCCTTCCCCTGAAGGTGACGCCCTGAATTTGGACTTCCGGCCTACTAGACTGTGAGAGTAAACTTCTCTTTGTTAAAGCCATCCACCTGTGGTATTTCTGTTATAGCAGCGCTAGATAAGTAACCTTGTTCTTGACACAGACTCAAACACCTGGGGAGCACATCGCAGTGATGGCACTCCTTTTTAATAGTCACCTTCTTAAGTATTCTTACAGCACATCGTCCTTTCTATTACTGAAAAGACAATAAGACCACCTGGTAGGTGTTGGGGAAGGGGGCGAGATGCCAAAAGGAAGAAGATGGACTAAATGACCTCAAGGGAACAAAGCATGGACCAAGTAACTATGCCATCATCTTCCGTGCCAGACAACAGTGGCACCTAGTGGAATCAAATTTAGTTGCAACTATTACCATCTTCCAACCCATTGCCGTTGATGGGATTCTGACTCATAGTGACCCTATAGGACAGAGTAGAACTGCCCCATGGGGCTCCCAAGGGGCAGCTGGTGGATTCGAACTGCCAACCTTTTGGCTAGCAGCCAAACGTTTAACCACTTCTCCGCCAGGGCCCCCCTTTCAAATTGCAGCAGTGAAGTCCCCTCAGAGAATGTTAACTGTATCGTAATTCAGAGTTGCAAGAAATGCCAGGGTTATCTGGCTTTTTTGACAGTTACAGGGAACTGTGAGTTCTTGCTGAAGGAAAACTTCAATCTTTATGCAGGAATCCCCATGACTTGGAAGCCTAGGCAGCACTATGGCCAACACAGGCCTTCTGCCTGATGGCCCATTTACATTCATTTGATAAACATTTATTGAGTGACTATTATGTGCCAAGCATGGGGCTGGGCACTAGAGGTAGGAAACAAGATAGGCCTCTAGGTGTTCAACAGAAGAAGGTAAGGAAATGAGAGGCAGCGTGATTGTTGCTGTCATGAGGGCATTTCCACGGAGCAGCAGGAACCCCAGGGAAGGGCCACTAAGGGCATGGGGAGGTCAGAGAAGCTTTCAAAGAGGCAGAAATTTGGCTGAGACTCCAAGTGTGAAGTGGACATCAAGAGCGTTGGTTCCGTTTGAGATATGGCGAGTTCTGGATGCTTGCAGAATATCCAAGTAGAGACGTGTGATGTTGGGTCCCGTAACGTTGATTCCAATTCATAGCAACTCCATGTGACAGAGCAGAACTGTCCCATAGGGTTTTCTAGGCTGTAATCTTTACAGGAACAGATTGCCAGGTCTTTCTCCCATGAAGCCTTTGGATGGGCCAAGTGTTTAACTGTTCCACCACCAAGGCTCCTAGAAACATCTGATACCAAAACCAAACCGGCTGCCCTTCAGTTGATTCCAACTCATAGCAACCCTATTGGACAAAACAGAACAGCCCCCTAGGGTTTGCAGAGAGCACCTGGTGGATTCGAATTGCCAACCTTTTGGTTAGCAGCCAAGCCCTTAACCACTGTGCCACAAGGGCTCCAAGACATCTGATAGGCAGTCTGAAATAAAGGTTTGGAGTTGAGTTCTTAGCTGGATAAGCTTTGGGAGTAGTTAGCTTTAGGAGGCACCTATCCAGGAAGCAAATGGGAGCAGTGGTGTTCAAAGGCAAAGCAGAGTACAGGAGAATCTCCAGGAAGATGTTTCAAGCACATATTCCACACACCCCAACACCTTAAGATTTGGATACATTTCTCTAGGTGGGCAAGCCAAATCCCTGGATGGAGGTGGGGACTGACCATAGGTTACAAGTGTACAGACAATGAATGTAGTACCTTGTTCTTGACATCTTCGAGGTGACTGGACCACACTTAGCATTACTCTCCTAACCTCTCTCTACGCGTTTATTCACTCCACCCCCAGGGTAAAGGAGTATATTTGGTTGGTACATTTGGGAAGAATAAACAGGGCATATTGGAGTCAGTTCCTCTTTGGAGGGAGACTGACCTCAGAGCACCAGAATTTTCCTCTGCTCCATGCCATCCAACCTGGGCAGACGGAGAGGCAGCCCTGGCCCAGCAATGCATGTGACTGGTGACTGTGTTCTCCTTGTTACGGGGTTAAGTATCAGAAAGCCCATCTGCTCTCACCCTGAGCGCTAGCACCAACCTAGCCTTTATCAATGATACAGATGTTTTCGGCCTCTGTCCACCACCACTTTGTCTTAATGTACAATTTGTTTAAAACCTGGGCAAAGACGAATGGTGCTGTTATCAGATTCTCTCAGAAGGGACAGACCAACAATGGCTTCCTGCATAAGGCAGACATCACGTAGGCATAAGGGCTTCCTGGTGTCTTGCGTAAGTAATTAATATTGAAAATACCATGTTGTGAGCGTTAACCTCTTACATGCAAAATTTAATATAAAAAAAAAAAAGAAAACTGCATGTCTATTAGTTTCTGAATCTCCCCATTTGGGTCAGCTTTCCTAAGGATGGCAAGTAGGGACACGTGGTGTATCCAGCTTTGGCAAATGCCTCGGGACTCCCTGCCTCTTGGAACGAGGAGTCCCGTCATGTACTGAGATAAACCGCTCATCACTGTACATTATACACACTGCCTCCTGTGCGGCACTCCGGGTCCCTCTGCCTTTTTCAAAGAATATTAATTAGAAGCTTTTTTTCTGAATTACAAAAATAAGAAATTGACTTTAGATGCCTGAAAAGTACAGGAAAGTGTAAGTAAATCAAAAAATTACTTACAGTTCCACCTTCCAGAAATAATTAACATTTTGGTGCATTTTCTCCTGTATTTGCATATATGGTTTAAAAATTAAGTTTTCTACTTTGCTTTTTCTATTTAACATTTACATTGTGAAAATTTCCTCATGTTACTATTCTTCTCTTCAAAACATGATTTGTAATAGCTGAGTAACGTCCCTTTTAATGAACACACCATCATTTATTTAGCCATTGCCCTCCGGAAGCACGCTTGGATGGTTACGAATTTTTCACTATTATGAACAGTACAGTGAGATACCTCGTACATATATCTTTTTCCATCTCTGATCAATTCAAGGTAAATTCCTAGAAGTGGAATTCCTGAATCGAAGAACCCACTGATACTAAATCCATCGACACACATATATATTAGATGTTAATTCTCTGCTCCCAGGTACAAAGCTCTATCACACAGGCTGTGGTGAAGGCCAAACTGAGTTCCCTTGAGGGTAAGGCTCAAAAGGCAAAAATTTCCAGTATGAGAAACCACAACCAACTCCTCCATCTAGGATACCTCTCATGACTTTCCTACACTACTAAACTCCAAGGTGTTTGCCATTATTGTTATGAGCATTGAACAGGTTATTTCATATAAAATGGCCAGCACAGTGCCTGACACAGAAGCTCAAGAAATGTGTTTTCCCTTCTACTGCAGTATGACTTCCTCATTGATGAGGGTACTTAGAACAGTCTAGCTTATGTCTTACACACCCCCTACCCAGAGCCTCGCTCTGATCCCCATACCTGGCAAAGTTTCTGGACTTCCTCTTGCACTAAAAAAAAAAAAAAAAAAACCAAACCCAGTGCCGTCGAGTCGGTTCTGACTCATAGAGACCCTCTTGCACTATCTCTGGCCTAATTCTCTGCCTTCACTCCAACCCTGCCAAGCACTCCTGCCTCATTTTGCGTCTAACGCCTTATGCTTCCCTTTACTCTAGATCAGAGGTCGGCAAACTTTTTCCGTAAAGGGCCAGATAGGAAATGTTTTAGGCTTTGCAGGCCATACCACAACTCTGCTGTGGTAGCATAAAAGCAGCTAAATACGATACATAAATAAATGAGCAAATGTATTCCAATAAAACTTTATTTACAAAGTCAGCAGGCTGAATTTGGACACGGGCTGTAGTTTGCTAATTCCACTATAGGTCAGTATTTCCCAAAGTGTGGGCCCCAGACTAGCAGCATCACCATCAGTGAAGAATCTGTTCAAAATGCAAATTATGTGGCCCCTTCTGAGACCTACTGAGCCAGTTTTACAGGCTGGCAGATGGGGCTCAGCCATTGGTTTTAACAAGCTCTCCAGGTGATTCTGAAGTGGGCTGCAGTATGAAAACTCTACAGTAGGGCACAGCTGCCTATGCAGTTCATCTGGTGAGACCAAGGGTCCTAGTCAGAATTCCTATTAGAATTCAAATGAATCATCCTATTTCCACAAAGTCTGCACTCCTGAGCATTCAGAAGTTCACGAACTGGGACTCACAGGGACTCCTGATCATCAAACAGGATCCCCAAGCCATCAGTGCAGGGTGGAAGCCCCCTTAGGGCCTGAGATCAATCATTTCTTTTCATACCTGCTATATCAGTGACAAATACTTAAAGACAAAACTGCCTCAATCCCAGGGATGTCCTTGTCCTTGCTTTTACAAGTGGCAGAAGTAGACAGCCTCCAATGCAATGAAGCCAGAAACCTTTTCAAGTGATCTGATTCCACTGAGCTAGGGGCCCTCCAGGGCAGATGTGATCCTGATACTCTTCAGCATCCCCAAGGCCCAGCTGCGTGAGCCTATAAAGTTACTGAATAAAGGGGGAATTTAAACTGCCTACGTTCGTACCTGGATTATTCTATCAACACATAAAATTTGGCTCTTCAACTCTGAAATATCAGTTAAATAAATGAAAAGCAATAGCACAAGACAGGGAAAAAAGTACACACAGCAATCCCCTCCCCGTCTAATTCAGGCCATAAACACAACAAACCTCATCAGATACATAACTAAGAACTTCAGGGTCCATCGTATCAGTGTTTCCTTCTATCTCTTTATCTTCCACCCCATTTCTGTCCCCTACCCCTACCACCCTGAGACAGAAGAGAACTGCCCCACACTAACATTCCTTTAACACGCAGCTGCTACCTTCCTACTTACATGGCTTATCCCTCCACTCTGTCACGTAACGGAATTCTTACGTGCAGCAGGGGTTGGCAGACCTACAGGAACCCACCCACACTCATGCTGCTTATAAACTTCTTCCAGGAAGATACAGAGTTAATCAGACCCAGGTGTCAACAAGACAGAACTATGTGTTGTTTATCCCCAAACCCCTTTTCCTTCCCTGTTTTACTTTATCCCATCTACAAAGACAATATTAGAGAAAATAAAATTTATCATCATGCAGTTGGTATCAAAGATACTGCCTACATAAGAACTGGTGGTTGTAAAGTGAAGATAATCTTTGGTGGCAGTAAGCAGAAATACCTTGTACTGAGATTTTTCAGAAAGAAAATGTGTCTAGTTGTTTTTAAGACAACCCATCTGGAAACTGAACAAGAGATCTGAATAGGCAAATCAGAGAATTATAGATGACCGGTAAACATACAAAAACAGGCAATCAGGGAAATGCAAATTAAACAAGGTACCATTTCTCACCTATAACCAAAAAAGACCTGTTGCCATCAAGTCAATTCCGACTCATTGTGACCCTATGGGACAGAGTAGAACTGCCCCATAGAATTTCCAAGGAGCACCTGGTGGAGTCGAACTGCCAACCTTTTGGTTAGCACCCAGCCACTACACCACCAGGGTTTAGAACTGGTAAAAATTTTAAAGCTTGGTAACAGTCAGCATTATTGAGGATGTGGGGAGTGGTACAAATATAAATTAGTGCAAAAATTTTGAAGGGAAAATTTGTGCTACTCATTAAATGCACATGCCCTATGACTCAGCAATCCCACTTCTAAGTTTATGCTATAGAACTGCACTGTCCTACATGGTAGCCACTAGCCACATGTGGCTATTTAAATTTAAATAAAATAAAATTTAAAATTCAGTTCTTCATTTACCCTAGTCATATTTCCAGTGTTCGACAGCCATGTGTGGCCAGCGGCTACCATGCTGGACACTGCACATGTAGAGAGTTTCCACCATCACAGAAAGTTCTATTAAGCAATGCTGCTATGGAAATATTCACAGAGTAGATAAAGATAAACAGACAAAGAAATTCAATGCAGCATTGCTGTAAAGCACAAAACTGAAGATAGCAAAAGGGGAATAAATCAATTACATTACATTTATACAAAAGTATGCAAATTATAACAAACATGAGGCTGACTTATAGGAACAGAAGACAAAGACTCTGGTAAGGTTAAATTTGAATTTAGACTGCAGAATAAGATAGGCATTTAAAAAATTATATATATACAAAAATATGTATTTATATAACCTCTAAAGACATTGAAAAATACCTGCAACGATATATACAAAACTGCTAGTAGTGTGGAAGAAAGTGGGACTAGAGAGAAAAATGGGGAATTTTCACTTTCGTTAAACCGACTTCTGAACTGACTGAATTTTTTGCAACGAGCATATGTAACTTCTGTATTTAAAAAGATAAGAGATTTTCAAAAGTAGTTCTAGTTTAAGAAAGAATGATAAATTATCAATAAGCCCTGAAGGCAGTATAGTCCATTTCTTTTCTAAACTGGTATTTCCATTCTTTGGTTAGAGTTGTTCTAAATTTAGTCGTCAAAAATATTTTCCTTACTGACTGCTCTGATGGGGATCACAGTACAGGGAGGGTCCCAGACAGAGAGGGAGAAAAATGTAGAGCAAAACACAAATTTACAAAAAAAGACCACAGTTACTGGTCTGACAGAGACTGGAGGAATCCCTGAGACTGCAGCCCCCGGAAACCCTGCCAATTCAGAACTAAAGATACTCCCGAAGCCCACCTTTCAGCCAAAGATTAGACAGACCTATAAACCAAACAATAACACATGTGAGGAACATGCTTCTTAATTCAATCAAGTTTATGAGACCAAATGGGCAACATCTGCCCAAAAATAAAGACGAGAAGGCAGGAAAGGACAAGAAAACTGATGAATGGACACAGGGAACCTGGAGTGGAACCATAAACCAAACAGTAACACATGTGAGAAATATGCTTCTTAATTCAATCAAGTATATAAGAGCAAATGGGCAACACCTACCCCAAAACAAAGACAAGAAGGCAATAAAGGACAGGAAAACTGGACGAATGGACATGGGGAACCTGGGGTAGAAAGGGAGGGTATGCTGACACATTGCAGGGATTGCAATCAATGTCACAAAACAATTTGTATATAAATTTTTGAATGAGAAACTAATTTCTGCTGGACTTTCACCTAAAGCACAATACAATTAAAAATATATACATATATATTTTTCTGAGGCCCTGGAAGAGTCACAGACATGTCTTCCTCTAAGCTTTGGCCTCACCCTATCCATATCTCTTCCCTACAGTATTTCCCCTAATGGTACTCTTGCCTTTGCCCGGTCTTTTGCCCACTCACACCCTTACTCTTCCTCAATAAATGTGTTCGCAAGGAAAACATTAGCCCAAGAGACAGAAAGGGCCACATAAACCAGAGACTCCATCAACCTGAGACCAGAACTAGATGGTGCCCGGCTACCACCAATGACCACCCTGACAGGAAATGCAAGAGAGCCCCTGATGAAGCAGAAGAAAAATGGGGTACGGAATTCAAATTCCAGTAACAAGACCAGACTTAATGGTCTGACTGAGACTAGAGGAACCCCAGAAGACATGTCCCCCAAACTCTCTGTTAGCCCAGAACTGAAACCATTTCTGAAGCCAAATCTTCAGACAAAGATTAGACTGGACTATAAGTCATAATATGATACTCATGAACAGAGTGCGTCGTAGCTGAAGTAGATACTTGAGGCTAAATGGGCAGCTCCTGTCCAGAGGTGAGATGAGAAAACAAAAAGAGACAGGAGCTGGTTGAATGGACATGGAAAATCTGGGGTGAAAAGGAGTGTGCTGTCACATTATAGGGAGAGCAAGTAGGGTCACATAACAATGTGTGCATAAATTTTTATATGAGAGACTAACTTGAACTGTAAACTTTCACTTAAAGCACAATCAAAAAAAAGAAACATGTTTGCCTTTCTACAAAACTACCAAATTATAGTATCCTACTATTTTTCTTTTTTTTACTACAATAGGAGGCAAGTATACCTCAAGAGATGTACTTCTGCCCAGCAGAATAAAACTGCTTCACCCCTCTGCCTGACTGCATGAGAGCAATAAACAAGGGAGGTAAACAAAAGCAGAAGGGACAAGCAACAACGTAAGGGAAATAGAGTATTATTTTGACTCCCTGACTACTTTAGACATATCATTTCTACATGCAAATTCCACCTATTATTTTTCAAAACAAATTAAAACACACCAAATATAAGAAAACCACTCTTGCAAGTCTTATGAGGAAAAATGTGATGGATTTATTTTACTCTGATGCAAAAACCAAAGATTCCACTACAGCACAGAGACCAATATATTAAAAGGTCATGAAAAAGTGGTGTGGGACATGCAGGACGTGATATACAAACCTGAGGATGGGGTCATTTCCTTTATAACAAGACACTACACTGTCGCAGAGGAACACATTTAAAGTAACACTGAGGAACTGAACTGAAACGTGGCACAAACATGACAACTTCCATGCATGTCTTCAAGTACCTCCCTTGGGATGGACCTGCAATCTCTAGACTTCAGCGTGGGAGGAGTACGATTCTTTGGAAGAATAAAAAGTTCACACTTTTGAAATTTCACAGAAGAATTTTAAGGCCAAAACATAGTGGGTTGATTACTCTTCGCCTCCAGGGCCAGACCTGCTGCTTTACTCAAAACCACGTTAAGCTTCTAGTTCAAATCCCAACCCAACTTTGTGACCTCCTGCATTGAAGTTCTTTCCATCAATTAAAGCTGATAGGGTCAGTTTGACTCCTAGAAAGAAGAAAACACCACAGTCACTTATAACAAGTATTACAATCAGATCTAAATTTTCTAGAAAGGATGGATGGCATCAATGGCATGGATTATTGTTGGGTATAAGAGTTAAAAGGCTACAGCTATTACTAAATCTACACAATGTTGTTGTTGTGCGCCATCAAGTAGATTCCAACTCACAGCAACACTATATGACAGAGTAGAACTGCCTCATAGGGTTTCTTAGGCTGTAATCTTTACAGGAACAGATCACTAGGTCTTTTCTCCGGTGGAGGTGCTGGTAGGTTCAAACTGCCGACCTTCCAGTTAGCAGCTGAGCACTTAACCACTGCGCCACCAAGCCAAAAACCAAACACAATGCCGTCAATCAAGTCCAACTCATTGCAACCCTTTAGAACAGAATGCAACTGCCCCATAGGGTTTCCAAGGCTGTCTTCTTTACTGAAGCAAACCGCTGCATCTTTCGCCCGCAAAGCGGCTGGTGGGTTCAGATTGCTGACCTTTCCGTGAGCACTTAACTACTGCACCACCTGGGCTCTTTAAATCTACTCAGGGTTATCTATAATCATCTGATCTGCAATGAATAACACATGATCATGGCAAACTTCATTTGGAGTTCAGAGTTAAGAACAGTAAATGATTAACCAAACTAATAAGGCAGAGCAACCAAAATGACAGTTAGACACACATAAATATTTTTTAATCACAAGTTTGTGATCAGTTTTACTTTCTTTCTGAACAGCCAAATGTTACAGCATGGTCTGAATCGACCTACAGTGAAAATTATTTTCATTATTTATCTATTTTTACTCCAATCCCACTGTTATTAATTCCTTTACTTGCCTGGTCGAAGGGTCTGAGTATAACCAAGTCCAATCAGGCTGGCGTTGTTTACTTTAGCCTAAGGTTTGGAGACAGGATAGAAACAGAAAATAGTCAATTTGATAGGCAAGTCCAATACAACCATCACTTCATGCATCAGGTTTCCAAAGGTAGAACATGTTAGGGCCAATAAAATTACTGAAACTGAATTTTAATAAACAAAAGATAAATCTTTAAGAAGTCAGTCGGGAGTGGCAGGGATGGTGGAGACCTTGAGAATGCATGCTTGAAGGCCTCAAACAAATTTTTCAAAAACACTGCACAGTCAAACAGCCCTAATCGTTGAGTTCTTTATGCCAGTTTATAACCTCTGACAACGGTTAGAGCACAGATTCTGGTAACAAACATATCTGAGTTCACATCTATGGCACTGTACTTAATGGGTGACTCTGGGCAAGTTATCTGACCTCTCTGAGCCTCAGTCTGTAAAATGGGGATGAGGATAATACTATTCGCCACACAGAGTAGTAGTGAGGAATAAATGAGATAATACCTGAAAAGCCCTTAGCACAATACCTGAAATTTAAGTGCTCAATTAGTGTTATTATTAATAAGAACTAACAGCAAAGGGATAATACTCAAATCCCACGAATTTACAGATAAGGAAATTTTGAGGCCAAAGAGATAAAATTACTTGAAAAGGTCAGACAACAGCCAAATACTGGAGGAGCTGGGACGAAAACCCACATTTCCTGACTTCAAGTGTAATACTCTTTCACTACACAAGAGCTAGCTCATTAAAGTTAATAAAGAACATGAAAACTACACCATATCACCACATTCGTTTACAGCTTAGATGGAAACCCAAGAACAGATCCACTCTGGCAGCCCATTCTTACAGACAGAGAAGTTCTACAATCCAACTTGTATTTCGCAGCAATGCCAAAACGGGTGTTGTTACTGCCAGCTGTCCAGGCAAGGTTTATTGAAGTTTCAATCTTCTCATTAACCTTCTGGTAGATAGAACCTCCAAATTCAGTGCCATCATTCCTGTTTTCAAGAAACAGCAAAAAGGTACAAATATCTAATTCATACTGTTCTCATGATATGGAAACAAATTCTAAGACTATCTAAACAAGGCTCCCGTATTGCAACTACAAATTTCAGCCAACTTCTAGCATAAATGACTACTAAAAAGACAACTCAATGCATTTGTTTTTTATAACTGCCTAATTTGAATGTGGTAACAACTGCTTCATTTACTTGGGTCCTCCATGTAACACAAATTTCTCGGACACAATTCAATTATGCACAGAGGCAGACACCTCAGGCAAATATGACCTATGAATCTCTGAGATTTTCATAGAAATTCAGAAACTTCAGAGTGGAAGTCAATAAAAATTATGCAAAAAACAAATGAATAAAAAACCGCAGAGAAACAAAGTACAGGAGTAAAGCCATCCTGGATTTCATTTATAACACACTTCTAGCATTATAATACCTAGAATGCACTGCTCCAGAGAAGTACATACAGTATGGCTTCAAAGCATCCCAGCATTTAAGCGGAGTTTTTTACAGTTTTCCTGACACTACTGCTTCATCAATATCAATGCCCGTCTATACCACTAAATTAGAATGTCTCACAGAGAGCTGTCGGTAAAACTTCAAAAACACGTAGCTCACCCTTTGCTTCTTCTTCCTGGTAGAGCAGTAGTGGAAACCCTGCTAGTGTAGTGGTTAAATGCTATGGCTGCTAACCAAAAGGTCAAATCCACCAGGCACTCCTTGGAAACTCTATGGGGGCAGTTCTACTCTGTCCTATAGGGTCGCTATGAGTCGGAATCAACTTGATGGCAATGGGTTTGGTTTGGTTTTTTTGGTTGAGAGCAGTAGTACCCAGTAGGCCAAGACATAAAATACAACTTAAAAATTCAAATTCATTCAGCCAACAAGGTGCAGCCTGCATAATGGAATCTCAGGACTGCTTTAAGAACTCCTGCTACTTCTAAATGCACGAGGGGAACTGGGTTCTGACCAAGGGTACGGGAAACCCTCCAGAGAATTACTGGGGATGTTCCAGGACGCTCAGATTGATTCAGTGCTATTCTTGGTTATCTGAACAAACCTGCTTCCAGGCACTGCCAAGATGAGGACGCCAGAGAAAGCAGGAACATCTCCATAGGAACCCTCGTATCAGGCGGTAACCCATGCCCTAGGTTCTCTCCATCCCCGTGGTTCTATAGATTGGAGAGCTTCTCTGAAGTCGGGGGTAAAGGCTGCGATGCCCGTAACTACCAGCAGCGCAGCACTATGCACCAAGCACACCTAACCTCCTTGCAATGTTTTGCTGACTATGAACACAGTGCAGTGAGGTTGGCTGTCCGCCAAGGCATATTAGATGCGAGCGCCATCACTTCTAACCTTCTCTACACACTAAGGGCTACCATTTTTCAGGGAGACGGCACTAACGAAGGGATAAATGATAAACACTCACACGTGAGTGTGCAGCTGGAAATCTGCAGCCTTATAACCCAGGGCAAAATTATTCTGTGACAGTTTGGATTTGGCTGTGTCAAAACTCATCTGATAGCCAGCAAGCCAACCTTCAAAGGCCAACACAGCCCAGCCATAGATGGTTGGTCCAGAAAAATCTATATCAACACTACTGCCAACACTGAAACAATCCCGTTTATAGGAGGCCTTCAACTTCCCACTCTTCTTTCTGTAAAAAACAACAAAATGAAAACGACGTGAGTTTGTACTACTGTTCAGCCATCTTTACGGGAAGATCCTATTGCCCCAGTTTAAGTATTATTCTGGTAGACTGCACATGCAGAGTAAAAGCTTCAAATGACTTAACTCTACAAATACAATTTTGCTAGAGTCACAAATGTATGTACTGGTCAAATTCAAATGATAGGATACTTCATCACTAATTTCATCAAGGCATGAACTAAAGTACAAGGAGGAAAAAGGTACTTCAGTGCCAAACTAATAATGTAAAGATAAACATATATGGCCATGTGAGAAACCAAATCTCTTTAAATGTTTCCAAATGCCCAAATGTCACAAAAGGCTAACACCCAACACACTTCTAAATCATTAACCTGTTATGGAGAGAAGTGTACTTTTTTGAAGGACAATACTAAAAACAATGAATTAGTTAACAGTCAATCTCCTCTCCCAAAGAGGCCTCTTATGAGAACATTTGTCCTGAAGATAAGTGAGGTGTGCAGCAGAAAGGACACAATCTGCTGTTACAGCTGAAAGAAATGCCACTTTGTATTCAGCCGGGCTAACAGCGGCCCCTATGAGGCAGACAGGAAGCAACATTATACCCATTTTATAGGTGAGGAAACTGAAGCCCAGAAGTCAGGAGAGTAATAGGGGCAAAGAAAGCAAACCAAGAGCAGAATTACCAGTATGGTGTTCCAGAGCACGGAGATTATACTCTTTTCTTAAGAAATTAACTTCTCAGCAGAACGCTACATCCAGGAATCTTTAGAATACAGTTTAAGAAATGTCTATGGTCTCAGACTCTTCTAGCTCCTAAACTTTTCCTATTATGTGCCCCTTTGGAAGAGACTTATAAATTTCTGTTCATCTTTTCAATTTTCAAATTTCAATTTCATCCTGCCTCAAGCAAGTCTTCCTTTATCTTTACTACATGTACCAGGCCTCCAGTATTCCTAACAGCAGCCTCCTAAGCTCTTCCTGCCTCTACGCTTTAAATTGTAACTCCTTATTTGAAAGCTCTCTATCCCCTTCAGGCTACAAAATTATTTCAGAAAGTAGGGTTTAGATAATTACCCTGTGTTCGGTACAAATATGGTATCAAGAGTCAGTTTCAACCCTTCAGCCAACTGAAAAATAAAGATTTAAAATTAACAAATTAGTGATTTTCAACTCTTTTTTCAACTCAAGAGACCAATTCTAAAGTTTCCCCTCATTTCCTAACAAAAAGAGAAAGTCATTAAAGGAAGTCACACACTAAAGTATTATATTACATATTAAATTACCTCCCCGACCTCCCCTTTCCCCTGGCCCTCCGCCTTCATCATGATTCTCCTACCAAAAGACAGGTTGAAATTTATAGGTCAAGTCCTATGATAAAAAAAATAACATAAATTACAGTACAAAAACAATACAATTCCAACACAATATTCTTGTTACTGTCTTGAAATTGTTATAATGAGATAACCTGACGTTTAACAAGCCAACCTAAGTAATTTATTTAGCTATATATATATTTTGGACATGTTATCAGGAGGGACCAGTCCCTGGAGAAGGACATCATGCTTGGTAAAGGAGAAAACCAAAAACCAAACCCACTGCCATCGAGTTGATTCCGACTCACAGCTACCCTATAAGACAGAGTAGAGCTGCCCCATAGGGTTTCCAAGGAGCGCCTGATGGGTTCGAACTGCTGACCTTTTGGTTAGCTGCAGAACTCTTAACCACTTTACCACCAGGGCTTCCTGGTAACGTAGAGGGTCAGCGAAAAACAGGAAGACCCTTAACGAGATGGCCTGACACACTGGCTGCAAAAATAGGCTCAAACATAACAACAGTTGTGAGGGTGGTGCAGGACTGAGCAGTGTCTCCTCCACAGCACCTAACCTAACACCAAAAACAACAACATACATGTATATTGTATCTATACGTAATAATGTACATATTGACACAGCTCAAAAAACAGTGCTCTGTACACAGCAGGCACTTGACAAATACTTGCTGATAGACTTTGCCTTTGAAAACATCACAGAATTTTAGAAACATTTCTCGGTGGGGCCAATTTTGCAACAATAACAAAACAGAGGACACAGAAACAAAACACAGAACAAAGGCGCAGTGTGATAATTAGTGTATTCACAAAGTCTTACTTTTTAGGAATAATAAGACATGGCAAATCAGGCCACAGACGGATATGCTGTGACATCTCGTCCAGTTTGGTCATCACAGCTTCTGTAAAACATATTTAACCTACAAATAAATCCGAGTGCTTTCTCTTACCTTATTCTCCAAAGAGATTTCTGTCCCAAGAGTATTGTCTGTGTTCCATTTCTGGGTGAAGGTAAGTCCATAGCTACAGACCTTATACTTGGTCTCTAGGTTGCCTGATGCTTTCCCTGTATCAGTGTAAGCATGACCAGAAGTAGAAAATTCCTGGTGAGCAAGAAAAAGTCATTAACTTAAAATTAGCTCAGCAAATTTCAAACAAACAAAAAGTTCAGTTCAGAAAGTAGTGCTGGATGCATCAGAAACCAATACAATTTACTCTTTATCATGGCAACTTATTTCCGACTTTCCTTCTTTCTCTACAACCGAAATGCAAAGGTTAACCAGTTTTAGATCTTTACATGGTTAACCAATTTTAGATCTTTCCATTACTCCACCTGTCTGATAATTCCTGTTCCTTATACTCTCTTAGTAAATTGAAAACTTAAATTCTCTACTTTAAAAGAGTAGATCTTTACTAAAAATAAATGTCTTAACTAAAAAGACAAAAATATTGAACCTTAAACAGTTTACTTCCATGATCTGAAAGATTATCGGTTCTCTATCACACCTTTCAAACTATTAGTTAATTTAAAACTAAAAGTCCTTAAAAATCCCAAAACACTAGAAGCACCCCCACCCCCTGCTTTAGTAGGGTCAAAACTTTATTGCTGCTGTCTACTAGACTATCTGTAAAGCTTTCAGCACAAACAGTTTCAATATTTGAAAGTATCTGCCCATTTTTCACAGTAAAATGGAATGTTACATGGAATGGAATTTCTCTTTTCCTCATCTCACCCAGTCTACCTTTTAGGGTGCTTTCTATCAAACAGTTACTGTAAATGCCTTGAATTACATTCGCCCTGCTAGTTAAGTTTCCCTTCAGTCATATGACAACCAACAATTAGAAACAGATCTCCTTCTAGGGGGGGAAACAGTCAACACCTGTCACTATCTATCTATGAACTGTCAAGGGGAAAAAAAAAAAACCCATCCTGACTGACTTTGTTTTTAAGGAACATCTCTGAGCTACTGCCAACCCCAGCCTGTTCTGTTTTACTGCCTGCAATGTGAAACCTCCCTTTAACAAATACGTGGCTCTAGTTGCACACGCTGATGAAACAACTGGGAAATTATGATCTGTTTATCAGCAGGAGACAGAAAGTTTTAAAACTGAGTATCATGCTGCACATTTAGGGCAAGGCCTTAGTAAAAATGATACAAAACATCAGTCATGTTTAACAGTTCACACGATTCTTTTAATGTGACAAGTTTCCGACAAGTTTCCTTTAGAAAATCCTACTACCCAGTCTTTTTTTTTTTCTTTTACATTTACCTTCACAAACTTGACAACTACAGCAAATATGAACATTAATTTTGGTGTTATGGGAATTTTATGCAAAAAATTTAGGTAACAGTATTTATTCCACATTTCTTCCTTATTATTATTGTCATTTCTTAGTTTGAAATTCTACGAAAATTCTAAAATACCAGGGGTACAAATGTTAGAGAAGGCCAGAATTTTTGTAAGTTGAATTCCAGGCTCCCAATTGCTCCACTTTTTGTCTTATTCCATAATTTAGGTCAAACAAGTGCAAAATACATTTATAACATGCATATTACATGTATAGCTCTACACTAAATGCCAGTAAGCAACAAACCACTGTAAAAATACTACTGTTAACTAGACAGCATGTAATAAAAATTATCAAGATACAATCTAAGAAATTTGAAGCAATTGGTGAAATCTATCTTAAATTGATACCAGATACCAAAAGCAGCCACGAAAGCAAGCACACAAATATGCTTTGTTTCCTTACCATCTGAATGAATATTCCCAAACAACAGCAGCATGAAAGGGAGAGAAAATGGTTTAACTGATGACTTTTGCAACAGGGACCAAACCTGAACAAGTTCTGAAACTATATTCAATGTGAGTATAATTTTCCTATTTTAACAGAACCCTACAACGCGCCCATCCTAGTGAGGATACCATTCCATTGCCACCAAGTCAACCCTGACTCACAGCGACCCTACAGGACAGAGCAGGGCTGCGCCACAGGGCTTCCAAGGCTGTAATCTTTATGACAGCCGACTGCCACAGCTTTCGCCCCAGAGCGGCTGGTGGGTTCAAACTGTTGACCTTACGGTTAGCAGCTGAGCACTTTAACCACTCCGCCACCAAGGATCCTCTTAGTGAGGATTCCATTGGTGCACACGTTTGTTACCACTAGAGAAACCTGGAGCCCTGGTGGTGCAGCAGTTCAGAGCTCAGCTGCTAACCAAAATGGTCAGCGGTTTGAATCTACCAGCCACTCCTTGGGAACCCTATGGGGTCTGGTTTAGGGAAAGAATGTAGTGACAAACCAGGATTTTGTCAAAGTGTCGTAAGAATTCCATGTGCCTCTTGACCATCTAACTGAACAGCTATCCAGAAATAAAATGTGCACTGGTTTGAATACGTAAATGGTAAAAATGATGCAGTCAATGAGAAGAAATTAGAGAATAAGGTGAATATCAAGTAAATCTGTTTGCTGACATCTGTTGAACGAAAGCTCTGGTTAAGAACCCTTTGGAAATGTGTCAACGTACCTTTACTGTGTTAACTTCCACCAAAAAACGCCTTTATAAATATCAGTAAAACTGCAGAGTCTCCTACACGCACTTTACTTCTAACATTTATTTCAATTAATCATGAAGGGACACAGATTCATATTGTTTTTTGTAAAAGGGCATTAAAATTTGCATAGACCTCTGAAACTACTGTCCTAAAATAATCTTTAAAATGTAAACCAAATATATCCCCTGAAGTCTTCTTAAAATCAAACAATAGTTTAGCTTAACTAGTAAAGAATGTCTGCCTTGGGCCTTATACTCTCTTAAGATCTATCCATGGAAAAAGTACGGCCAGAATGCTCATTAGAAGCCAGGACAGTGAGACTTCCCCTCATATACTTTGGACACGTTACCAGGAAGGACTAGTCCCTGGAGAAGGACTTCATGCTTGGTAGAGGGGAGGGTCAGCGAAAAAGAGGAAGAGCCTCGACGAGACAGACTCACATAGCGGCTGCAACGATGGGCTCACATATAACGACGACTGTGAGGATGGCACAGATCCAAGCAGTGTTTCTTTCTGTTGTGCATGGGGTCACTGAGTAGGAACTGACTCTATGGCACCTACCAATAACACAGCAGCAGCAAGGTTTATCTCTATGGGATCAAACTGACAACAGTGGCTTGAAAGATTAGATAGGAACCTTAGGGGACAGTGAGTTTATGTTAATGGGAGAGAAACAACTCGGAAATGGAGAGTGAGAATGCTTACACAACTCGAAGAATGTAATCGATGTCATTGAATTGTACATGTACAAACTGTAGAACTGGGGTACTGCTGTGTATATTCTCAACAACAAAATAAATTATAAAAAAAAATCTTGCATGAATTCATTATAATGGAAGTAAAATTTCTAGTGTCCATATGCATATTCAGAAAAGTATAAAGATATGTCAAAGGTCAAAAAATATGTATTTTATGTTTTCCGGGAGTAAGACTCAGAATACTCTTAAAACGAACACCTAAAATCCCATCAAATTCAACCCGATCATCTATGGGTTTAAATGGCTGAGTAAGGACGCTCGCTGAAACATGAGAGTAGGACAAATCTGCAGGGAACCCAGCCTAGTGCCAAAAGTACACTGTTTCACATAACAAGCGTGATAATGGTTTTTAAATGGGTTTCTTTAATTACATTACATCTATTAAAAGAATAATAGGTACTCACCACTCCACTACAAGACTTGGTTTTTAGGTCGATTTTGACCATGCCAAACCCTAGACACACACACAAAAACACAGTAATGTACAAAATGTGACATCCAGTCCAATTTTGCAACTCAGAAATTAAGAAAATAGACTGCAATATTTTCCATATAGAAAATACATAGTATTTTCATTAGCTGAGAATTCTGTAATGAACTGAATTTACAACCAGGCAATTTAAGTATATTTTTTAAGCCCTCCAAAATGAATAAACACATACTTTAAAAATATAAGTTAAAAATGAATGAAAACAATATGCATTATTCCAAGAACCAATATTTCTAGAAGATATTATGCTGATATACACACAAGTTTAAAATATAAATTAACAATACTGGTTAAGAAGAAATCAAATGTGTTCAGCATAAAAATTAAGAGTTTAAATATTAAGTTTTAAAAAACTAAAAATAAATGTGCATTTAGGATCAATGAATATATATTACTCGAAGGAAGTCAAAAGTTGTGTCTTTACTCTCATAAAAACACTGCCATTATTTGGACAGGGAAAAAGCACCCCTGTTTTAATTGTCCACAAGGCTAGCCAGAGGAGATATAGATATTATAGATTTATATTATTTTATCTTATCAATAACATTTTATACGCACATACACACACACACACACATATATATATATATACACACTTGATTTTAATGGTTCTAAGGGCTCTAAAGGAGCCCTGGTAGCACAACACTCAGCTGCTAACCTTAGAGGCTAGCAGTCTGAACCCACCCAGCAGCTCCATGGGAGAAAGACCTGGTGATCTGCTCCCTTAAAGATTCCAAAACAAAAAACAAAATCCATTGCCATCAAATCGATTCCAACTCATAACAACCATATATGACATAGGAGAACTGCCCCACAGGATCTACTGCCAATTGCTAGGCTGACCGCTTAACCACTGCACCACCAGGGACCCTCCTTAAAGTTTAAAACAAAAAAACCCCACTGCTGTCTAGTCAATTCCAACTCATACAACCCTACAGGTCAGAGTAGATCTGCCCCACAGGGTTTCCAAGGAGCGGCTGGTGAATTCGAACTGCTGGCCTTTTGGTTAGCAGCCAAGCTCTTTAACCACCAGGGCTCCGCCTTAAAGATTACAGCCTAAAAAACGCTATGGGCAGTGCTACTCTGTCACACAGGGCTGCTATGAGTCAAAATCAATTCAACGGCACCTAACAACAACAATAAAGGACTCTACCTTTAAAAAAATCAAGTCTAATAACCTAATAGTTATCTCCTTAAATCACTAATCCTTACACCCCAAAGATGGAAATTTACAATAGCATTACTTACCATATCCTTTGTTGAAGACATCCTTGGCAGCCTTCCCTAGGTCACAGTAAGTCGGTGTGTTACACATATCTTATAAAGAAAAATGGGACAAAGGAATAAAAATAACCACTGAGTATTTATTCACCCACAGTTTTTCAACATTTCATCCTGGGAGAAGTATACAGTTTTCTCTTCCTTTGCATCATTAATGCTTATACTCTAAGACAACTGAAGTTAAGAGAAGGCATTCTGTCCTCACAAAAGAACTTTCCAGAACACTGGAGAAGAAAAGGTTTTCCCATGAGAGTCACAGAGGTCATCTTTCTGAGTGCATCAGAGAAAAACAAGTTCTCACAGGCTGAAGGAGATGCTTTGTTAAACTGGACTTCTCATTTTTTAAAAAATATGCCAAATTCACTTAGAAAAACCTTTCTCAGGCTGTGATAAAAGCCAAAGAGCAATACAGGGCAACAAGGTAAATATTTTAAGGAACTGTAACAATAGATGCAAAGAAAATCCTTAGGGTTCACATTTTTGCTTCTCTGAAATTCAGTTCTTAAAATAAGAAACCACCATACTAACTGAAATGTATTCACCCAGAATACACCCCCTCTCAAAGCGCTTCTTAAAATGCAGCGCTGCAATCATACCTATTAACCAGAAATAGGATGGATTCTACCTACATAATCTGTTTACCAAAAATTGGTGTAAACTACAAAGCTAAAGCCTTCAAAAATCCAAGGTGCCTTGACTTTTCATCTTGCCTGCTTAGTATTCAGCCAGCTTTTCTACCACCAATATGACCCTCCCAACAAATTCTCAGAAGCTATCAACATTTCAGAACATACCACTCCTTTATACTCTTTGTACGCTGGAAATTTTTTTCCTGCAACAGGTTCTGTTGTTGCAAACTCCAAAGCCATATCTAACAAATTACAGAACCACCTCAAGTAGCCACATTACCTCGATGACTATACCATGAAAAAGTTCAGAACACCAGGTAGCCTTTGCAATTCCCATGCCTACACCATCTACACATAGTCAAACCATATTCATTTATATTTAGCCTAGCTCTTAATCTGGCCTTCTGCTAAGCTTCTGCCTATACCATCATACCTGAAGAACATGACATACACTTATATTGCACCTCTCAACTGTGAATTTATTTACACCTTGTCCCATAACCTAAACCAGTGAAATGACAGACATCATGATATAAAGTTATGAGGAAGATTTTACACATATCGTATAAATGTACTGACTCACATGGTCTTAAGACTTTGCTCAGAAGCTACAAGATTTCAGAGTTCACCTCCAGAGTAATTATTTACAATTCAACCGCTTTTGTACTCAAATGATCAATTTACATTATTTCCAAAGTGACGTTATTACTCTTTATCATCACAATTTGGGAAATATAGAAAAGCAGGCCCTACATATTCAGAAATGTTAAGGCTTTACATTCTGGCTTTTCTTCTAACTGCCAAGAAGGGAAAATGTTCAGAAGCACCCATATATAGAGAAGCTATTTACAACCTTTTAGTATTTTCCTTTATTATTTTTTTCAAAGCCACTGCCAGGTATTCTGCAAAAGCCGCATAGCAGGTTTAGTTCACCTACTGATGTCAATTCTGCCTATTTTTAGGTGACTTTTTCAGTCCCACGATTCTGATGGGAAACGCACTGCTGGTATGATCAAGCAAAAAACCAGAAGGCTTCATGTTACTCCACAGTGCGATCACATATTTCTATCCGCTCCACAAATGCACTTATTTTTTGTAGATAAGCACAATATAGCGGTGTTGCCCTCGATGCAGACCGGGGGAAAGGCGTTAACTGGGTAATACTGCTTTACACAATTCCTAACTTGACAGTCAGCCAAGAGCTCCTTTTGTTCCTCGTTTCTGTTTAAATTGCACGTGCAGCGTCCTTCCTTTGGCCTCAAGGAGCGAAGAGCTCCCGATGTTTGATAACAATTCCAGAAAGGGGGCTGGAAACGGGGGAGCGGGTTTGGGATTCCAGAATCCAACTTCCCCAAACATCAATCCTAGCCTGACGCCTAGAAAGCAAGCCCGGTCCCGACACCGCCGAAGGGAAGGTCGACGCTCCGCGCTCGCAGCAGCTCCTCTCACCGCCAGGCTCCATCACCTGAGGCGACAGGCGGAGCAAGGTCCCCGGCGGAGCGCAGCGCCCCCTCTGCCCCTGCTGCCCGGCCGGCCCGCGCCGCTCCCGCGCCCCGTTAGACTGCTCCGTCCCTCCTGAACCCTCCGTTAGGTCAGTCCCTCGCCGGGTTCCCTGCTCTGTCGCCACCCGCGGCCCCCCGGCCCCTCCGCCAGTCGCGCCGGCCGGCGGCCTCGGCTCCTCTCACCTCCAGCCAGAGGGCCCGTCTCGGCTCGGCGAGGGCAACAGCGCAGAAGGTCTTCTCCCCACCAACGCCGTCCGCGCCTGCGCGACCTCACTCCCCCCGCGGCGCCTGCGCGCCCCACCTTCTGCCGCCCCGCGTTTGCGCCGTGGTGGCCGGCGGGGTTCGCTCACCGCCGATCTGGGCGGGGGAGAGGAACAGCTGGGGCGAACAAACGCGGCCAACTGTCCGGCTCCGTGTGAGCGCGTGCGCAGGAGGGCCCAGCGCGCAGGTGGCTGGGGGCGGGGGGGCACACGCGGCAGACCGCACTGTGGCCCGGGCAGGGGCTCCTCTCGCGAGAACGCCCGGAGGCTGCCCCTCACTGTTACCATGGGAGGGCCGCGGCGGGGGCAGGTGGGAAGACTGATGGATGCTCGGGTCTGATGCGTCAGATCCAGCCCGTTTCATTCCTGGGCGGATGCCGTTGCAGGTCTTCATGGGAATTTCATCTCAGACGGACCAGAATTCAAGAATGTGACCCTTAGGTCATCTCATCTTAAGGATGAGAAAACATAGGTTCCAAGGGCGCAAGTGATTTCTTGAAGATCACACAAATACAGATTCCAATTCAAGGTGGGGTGGGGCGACCCTTCTTTGTCTAAGATACCAAGCCAATGAATGTAGAAGAAATTATAGAAACAAAACCACCGTTTGGAGCCACCATAGTGAGAACTGGTTCAGGCGAAAATTATCAATGGATGCTAACTGTTGAGAATATTCGTACTGTTTGTGAGTGTCGCCCCAGAGATTATTTACTAAATTACAGAAAGTAAGGGTTACTTTTAAAAAAAACACCATGGAAATCACCCTTAATCAATGGATCAAACTAAACATCGCCAGCGTAGGACGCCCAGAGGACACAAAGGTAGTATTCTTGCCAAACCAAACCAAAACCGAACCCACTGCTGTTGAGTGGATTCCAACTCATAGCGACCCTACAGGACAGAGTAGAACTGCCCCCAAAGAGTTTTCAAGGGTAAGTGGTGGGTAGGTGGCATATTCATGAGGAAACAATTGGACAAATCAAATTCAGGAACATTCTGCAAAACAACTGCCCCGTCTCTTAAAAAATGGAGATTTCATGAAATTGTAAGAAAAAGGGTAGTGGATTGTTCTAGATTAAAAGAAACAAAAGACATGACACTAAAGGCAATGTGTGATCCTAAATTGGAC
This sequence comes from Loxodonta africana, assembly GCF_030014295.1. Taxonomy (NCBI): domain Eukaryota; kingdom Metazoa; phylum Chordata; class Mammalia; order Proboscidea; family Elephantidae; genus Loxodonta; species Loxodonta africana. The sequence continues at coordinate 58,177,636 of NC_087360.1, forward strand.
TCTAGATAAAAACAATTAAAAAAAAAAAAAAACAGCAGTAAGGGGCATTATTGGGACAATTGGGGAGCTTTGAATATAGACTGTGTATTAATATTGTAACAATGCAAGATTTTCTGAGGATAATTGTGTTGTGGTAATGTGGAAATACTCTTGTTTTTAGGAGATACACCCTGAAGCCTTTAGGAGTAAAATAGCATGGGTCTGCAACTAACTTAAATGGTTCAAAAGAAGAGAGTGACAGCGAGCAAATGTGACAAAATGTTAACAACTGGGGAATCTAGGTGAGAGATATATACAGGTGTTTGTTGCACTATTCTTGAAACTTTTCAGTGAGTTTTAATTTTCAAAATAAAAAGTTGAGGAGAAAAACACCTACAAAGTCTGTGAGGCTCAGTCCCCAACACCAGGTTGCTGCTTTAGTCAATAGGCAGATATGATTAGTCTTTAAAGTTAATCACAGATAAAAAAGATAAACGCTCCCAAAGGACTCATTATCTAAGACTTGGACAAATAACTGCTGAATGAGGCAGAATATGATAAAGGCCGTAAGCAAAGCAGTATAACCTAATAAGCTGAACAAAATGAGTACTGGAGTCAAAAGAGGCTGGGCTTGTGCCTCAACTGTGCCAAATCTGTGCTTTTGGGCAAGCAACTTAAATCTCTCTATGCTTCAGTTTCCTCATAAGAGAAACAGAACTAAGTAATATATACCTCAGAGGATTGTAATGGGTATTAAATGAAATAATGAACCTGTAGCATGTAATCCACCTGGCATATGGAAAATATTCATTAGTTAATAAAACTGTTGAAAATTAATATGCTATGAGAGTTTAAAAGCTATAGAGGCAAAACCCATATTTATGCATACACAGGAGACCTGTTCACCGGAGCCACAATTCCAGCCTATGCTTTGGCTCAGCGCTAGCCTTCGTTGGATACAGCTGGCCATTAAAGGCTATAAACAGCACTTTGAGCAGGAATTTGGCAACATTCCTTTCTTCATCTTCTGTTACCCAAAAGTCTTTCTTCTGAAAAGACCTGACAACCGTCATCTCGCATCATCCAGAGAGACTTGCTCTCTTTCGCAACGCCTGAAACAGGAAGGTGGTAAAAGAAACTGCGAAAGAAACCAGTGCTGCTGCAGGAGAGCATCCTTCCTTTGTTTCCCGTCCTTCTGGCGCTGTCAGTTTAGTGGGTTGCAGATTAAACGCTCAATGTCCATATCAAGACTTTGGCCTTAGTCACCTCAAAAACTGCACCAGAAATGGTACAGCACTGTGGAAAACATTTTGGCAGTTCCTACGAGCCAGTAATTCCACTTCAAGGTATAGTTTTTACCCAAAAGAATTGCAAACAAAAACCAAACAGATACAGTTACCCCAGTGTTCATTGCAGCACTATTTGCAATAGCAAAAAGATGGAAACCACCTACATGCCCATTAACAGATGAATGGATAAACAAAATGTGTTACATACATACACTGGAATAGTACTCAGCCATGAAGATAAATGAAGTTCTAATATGTGCTACAACATGAATGAACCTTGAAAACATCATACTGAGTGAAACATGTCAGTCACAAAAGGACAAATATTGCATGATTCTACTTACATGAAATATCCAGAATAGGTGTGTATACAGACCTAAGTTTATGAGTGGTTACCAGAGGTGGGTAGGAGGGAAAAGAGGACTCATTGCTTACAGGACACTGAGCTTCTGTTAAGGGTGATGGAAAAATTAGGAAACAGATGATGATGCTTGCACAACTGATGATGAATAGAATGTCACTGAACTGTACATGTGAAGAATGGTGAAATGGCAAATGTTTTGTTACATGTATATTTACCACACAGAAGAAACAGGAGTAGATATACATAAAATTATAACAAGGAAAACAAATCTAAATCAGAGAACTAAAGCCAGTTCTCATTTCCCCCACCTCCACTGGATGTAAACTCTTCAGAAGTGTAGATAGGACTCTCAGTCCAAATCACAATAACATGGTATTCTTCTCCTATAAAATCTATAGAATTACAGCATTATAGAGCAGAGAAAGGACTTTAAATTTTTTCATTTGAGAGACATTTGCTAAGTGCTTGCTATGTATGCTCCAAGGTGAGGTATGAGGAAACACCTCACGACATCACTGCTGTGCGGGTCCAGAGGCCCATGGCGAACCTCATGAGCAGGTTCCCCATTCAGGTTACCCTCCTGAGTCAAGATAGCCTGCTGAACAACTGGACTAAACCAAAAGCAAAGAAGTTTCCTGAATACAACCGAATGCTTCAAAGGCCAGAGTAGCAGGGATGGGGGTTTAGGGACCATGGTTTCAGGGGACATCTAGGTCAGTTGGCATAAAGAAATGTATTAAGAAAACATTCTGCATCCCACTCTGGTGAGTCGTGTCTGGGGTCTTAAACACTAGTAAGCAGCCATCTAAGATGCATCAATTGGTCTCAACCCACCTAGACAAAAGAGAATGAAGAACACCAAAGACATAAGGTAAAGATGAGCCCCAGAGACAGAAAGGGCCACATAAACCAGAGACTATATCAGCCTGAGACCAGAAGAACTAGATGGTGCCCGACTACAACCGATGACTGCCCTGACAGGGAACACAACAGAGAATCCCAGATGGAGCAGAAAAACAATGGGATGCAGATCTCAAATTCTCATAAAAAGACCAGACTTAATGGTCTGACTGAGACTAGAGAGACCCCTGAGGTCATGGTCCCCAGACCCTTTGTTAGCTCAAGACTGGAACCATTCCCAAAGCCAACACTTCAGACAGGGATTGAACTGGACTATAAGACAGAAAGTAATACTGGTGAGGGTGAGCTTCTTGGCTCAAGTAGACCCATGAGGCTATGTGGGCAGCTCCTGTCTGCAAGCGAGATGAGAAGGTGGGGGGAGGCGGGACAGGAGATGGTTGAATGGACATGGGGAATACAGGGTGGAGAGGAGAGGGGAAGAGAAGCTAGGAGTACATAGCAAGCTGTGTATGAGTTTTTTAATGAGAGGCTGACTTGTAAACTTTCACATAAAGCACAATAAAAAAAGATAGCCTGCTGATCTATGTACATTAGTTTTTTGAGAGAAAATAACAGAAAGTTAGTATAGTTTTACCCAGAAATGGTAGTGGTGGGGGGACTGAGAACAGGGACCCTTCTGTGAAGATTTGATAGTTCGACTACCGTAAGTGTAGAGATATTATAAGACTTTGAAAACAAAAGTGTTATTTAATTCTCTGTTTCGTTAAAGAAAAGGGTACTACTTGCTTGTTTTCAAGGCCAAGGACCCCAAAAACTCTGATGAGGAGTGCATCTTTGAAGAGAAGGTGGCAGCAAGCCAAGCCCCTGGGCCTTTACAAGGAGGCAGCAGAGCACAGAGACTCTGGGGGAAAGCACATTACCTAAGCCTGGGGAGGCAACTGAAGGCTTTTTAGAGGAAGTGACAGCTTGCAGTGGTTCAGGTGGGCACAAGAGAATGGCTTCCAGAGCAGAGGGACAGAATGATCAAAGACATCATACTTTTAATCCTGGAATTCCATATCTAGGAACTCACCTCAAGGAAAAAACCATAGATTTGTGCAAAGACATCTTGAACAGCTGGAATGGTTTATCCAAAAAAAAAAAAAAAACCCCTTTGCCGTCGAGTCAATTCCGACTCATAGTGACTCTATAGGTCAGAGTAGAACTGGCTCCATAGGGTTTCCAAGGAGCAGCTTGTGGATTCGAACTGCTGACGTTTTAGTTAGCACCCGAGCTCTTAACCACTATCCCACCAGAGCTCCTGAATGGTTTATAGTAGCAAAAAAAAAGAAAAGTTCTTTTCTTTTTTTGAAAAATAAAAAAGCAACCTAAATGGCCAATACAGGGGGTTCATTAAATAAACAGTAAAAACCAAAAACTAAACCCGTTGCCATCGAGTCAATTCCAACTCATAGCAACCCTGTAGAACTGCCCCATAGAGTTCCAAGAAGCAACTGGTGAATTTGAACTACTCACCTTTTGGTCAGTAGCCATAGCTCGTAACCACTGCGCCACCAGGGCCCCAAATAACTTAAAATCCACCCATATTCTAGATTTCAGTACAGCCAGTAAAATGTGTTCTAATAATTTTTGATGTTCTGGGGATAGAGCTCTTAATGTTATATTCTGGGAAAGAGAGAGAAAGGAAACAAAAGTATACATACAGTGTAATCCTGGTTGTGTGTGGGTGTATGTGCGTGTGTGCGTTGTAATTTCACTTCAGGAAAAAGCAAGGGAATAATAAGCATAGCATCACTGTTTACCTCTGCGGGAGCTGGACTTCTACTAAAATTTAGCAGTGACTAAAAAAAAAAAAAATTTTTTTTTTTTTTTTTTTACCACAGCTGGGTCAGAATATATGTGACTTTTCTTTCCTTCTTCAGGCTTCTCTGTATTTTCCAGAATTTCTAAAATGAAAGTGGGTTTCCTTTATAACTGAGAAGTTAAGCTCACTTTAATAGGTGGGGAAGTACCTAGATTTATGAGATGGGAAGGGCTGTTCTCTGGGGAATTTCCACCAGAAGGGAGATGCTTCCGGAATGGTGAACATAGAATTCACCTTGGACCTTCTGAGTGCTCACTCCACACTGAACCACAAGGGGGAGCAAGGAAACAAGGTAAAAGAAAAACTATATCTGTTGGGCCACACGGGGCTTCAGAGACACAAGGACCCTATTCCTTCAAGCCCTTACTCCCCAGGAGCCTCATCCAGGTTCTTCATAAGGTTGTGAGCATGGTTATGAATTACAGTTAACTGTGTGCCTAGGGCCTCCCTACTAAGGTCAGATTCTAAGTTTAATGTCAATAATATTTGCAAGGCGTCTTCACAGGGAAACCAATTTTGTCAAAGTGATATGTGTAGTCTGACTGATCCAACCTGCAAATTATTTCATCTTAACCACTTCCTTGTGAATCACTATAATTCCATTTACGTAAAGGATAATTTAGGGAGAAAAGAAAGTAACATGCTTCTACAGTGATATGCCATGGAAAAAATAGCAAAAAAATGAAAAGTAGTTCCCTTCTATTTTTTTTTTTTCCTAAGTATATAGCTGTGATAAGCAGGCTGGATATGTTCGGGAATGGACTTCAGTTAGCGAGCTGTATCATGTGGTATAAAGGAAAGTGTAAACCTTAGAGCCAGATAAATTATGTTAAAGTCCTAGGTCTGCAACTCACTAACCATGTGACCCTAGGTGAATTATTTGACCTCTTTGAGCCTCAGTTTCTTCATTTTTAAAATGGAGATTCCTCAGAAGTAGATTCCTCTTCCAATGCGGCTCTCCAGAGGAAGCCTTCATACACAGATAGCTTTCTTTGGCCAAGGTCCTGAGGAGGCTCGGCCTGCACCCGGAGTAGGAGCCTGGAAGACAGAGAAGCCAAGTCATACCCAGTGAGTCAGCTACATCACAACATCCAAAAAATGGAGCAACTAGAGGAAGACTTGCTCTGCAGGGGAAGTATAGGGACTGTGGTAACTCTAACGGGGAAGATATTTCTGGGGTTCTTTCATAGGGGACACTAAAGAAAGTAGGCCGGAACCTTCAAGGTGCCTCTCCACCCTGGCCAGGATTGTTGGTGTTAGCTGACATGAAGTCGGCCCTTGACTCATGGTGATTCCAAACCCAGCTGAACGAAATGCTTCCAGGTCCTGCACCATCCCCCGTGGTTGGTTGCAAATCGGACCACTGTGATCCATAGGGTTTTCACTGGCTGATTTTCTGGAAGTAGATTCCCAGGCTTTTCTTCCTATTGCAGCTTAATCTGGAAGCTTCATAGCAACAAGCAAACCTCCACTAATAGAAGGTGGTGCCTGCATGTTACATTCATTGGCTGGGAATCGAACCTGGGTTTCCTGCATGGAAGGCAAGAATACTACCGTGGAACCACCAATGTCCCTGGAGGAAAAACCAAAAAAACCAAACCCAGTGCTGTGGAGTCAATTCCGACTATAGTGACCCTATAGGACAGAGTAGAACTGCCCCATAGAGATTCCAAGGAGCGCCTGGTGGATTTGAACTGCCAACCCTTTGGTTCACAGCTATAGCACTTAACTGCTATGCCAGCAGGGTTTCCTGGAGGGAAAAGCAGGGAAATTCAAGGTGTGCAGACGCTGTTCTCCAGTAGGGGCTGTCCAGAGGCCATGTGTGCGGAGGTCATGGAGAGCCACTAATTTTTTAAAGTTTGCTTTTTCTGAGTTGGGATTCAAGCAGCAGGTAGGTTTGGGGGCTCCTAATGCAATGAGATTTACCCCCTACTTTGAGGATAAAGAATCAGATCCAGTTTGATCTGAATCTTAGTGTCCAGACCAAAAAAGGCAGAACCTGTTTTGTCCCTAGGGAAGTGGCTGAAAAAAAAAAAAAGGCTGAAGGCTAGTAGAATTCCTGTTTGCTTGCTCCTTGCCTGAAATAGGCTTCCTAGAATGTATTGAACCAACGCATAATGTCCACTCTCTGCACCTCAAAGTCATACGCAGACTCAGGCCTGACAGGAGACACCTCCTAGACCCACCTGCAGGGTCTTTGGGCCAGACAGCAATATGAAGATAAGGAAAACCTGACAAAGAAAGGGTCCCAGGAGCTGCTGCAGAGACCCAGAAAGAGCAAGCATTTCGGGCTCTGAGATTTTTCTTGTATACAGAAGAGTACTCAAGCTGTCCTATCGAGAGTGAGCACAGCAAAATGATTCTTTCTCTGACTTTTTCAGAGTTTGAAAAAAAAAAAAGGCGCTGCTTTTGGAAAATGTGCACAGGGAGAGCAAATGTGTTTGGGTACAAAGCATAACTTACAGAGAAATTGTCCAGGAGCCCTAGGAATTGGGGAAGGAGAGGAACCGGGAGTGTCAAATAAGCAGAGAACTGGCCACAGAGCTTGGCGTGGAGCCTGTCGCGGTGGGTCTTCACTCTGCTCTCCTTCCACACTTCCAGCCTCCCACTTACAGGGTACTAGAGAAAGGCCCTAGATTAGGTGCCTGGAGACACCTCAAATCATAAACCTATAGATAGAGGCCACTGCCGCCACACAGAGAGCAGCCACAAGGTGACAGACGCAGACCTGACCATTAGTCCAACATTCCCTTCAGGCTCTGAACATCCCACAACATCTTTAACATCGAGAAGACATTTGGATTGAGGGAAAAGAGAATAGTTGGGATTAAATATCAGGATGTAACGAGAAAAATAAGAAGAGAAAGGGAAATAAACTGAGGCAGAAGAGAATTAAATGATGAAAAAAATATGAGACAAAGTTGTGAAAGAAAGACAGTGAATTTCGTGGAAAAGAATGGAGACAAGACTCCACTCAGCTTTTTAGGTTTCTGTCCTCCTAATACCTCCCACCTTTCTGTACTGTGTTTACTATTAAATTACAGTCAGTCTGGTGGTTAGACGACATTGTGAACATACTTAATGCCTCTTACTGAGTTATTCACTTTAATGTGGTTAATTTTATGTTACGTAAATTTCACCTCAATTTAAAAAAATTATTGTCGGTAAAGAGAATAAAACAAAATGAACTCTGTGAAATATCCCTTGCTGTCTAAGTTCTTGCATCGTATGAGAGAATTCCACAGTCATAAGGTTGAAATGGCCTGAAGAAGTTAATCTTAAACTACTCTAGAAACATCAGTAATAATTCAGTTAAAAAAACACACACCAAGGAAAATTAAAAACATACACCAAAAAAAAAGAAAACTAAACCCACTGCTCTCAAGTCAATTCTGACTCATAGCGACCCTATAGGACAGAGTAGAACTGCCCCACAGGGTTTCTAAGGAGCAGCTGGTGGATTCGAACTGCTGACCTTTTGGTTAGCAGTCGTAGCTCCTTACCACTGTGCCACCAGAGCTCCAAGATACACACACCAAAATGTCCCATACATCATCTGTAAAATTCTGCTGGACACACAATGGTATCTGTGAAATGATACCACATCACAGGGACAGAGAAATACTGACACTTGTCCACACAAACACACTCATGGCCTCTTAACTCACCGATTCCTGAATTGAACAAATGAAGAGCATCACTACGTTTTTCAACTAATACACGTTAAGACAACCTAAGAGTTCCTGTGTCTTGTCTTCGCATAGCATCTGCTGCCATCTGCCTGGTGTTTTGTGTAACCTGAGTATGTCAGAGATTACGTGGCAGAGAGGACTGTGGAGGCGGCCCAGGAATGGGGTAGGCTGGACAAAGCATTTAGGATTTATCATATCACAAACAATAGCATCTAAGTTTATACACAAAGAAAGCACTGCTTATCCTTGGGGAAGAAAGGCTCAGAGATACTGGTGTTGCTCCCAGCCAGAAGCTGGGAGTGGAGTCAGGAGGCTTTGGAGGCTATTGCTACTAAAGAAGGAGGGTCTCAGCACCACCATGTTGCACAACTCCAAAGGGCCACCACTTACATAGAATACAGTGTCAGTGGGGCTTCCTGGAATTATGCAACGCGGCGGCCAGGTCAGACCCCATCATAGACTCTCCAAAAACTGGTCTGAAGAGGCCCTCAAGATCATGAGAAAGTGAGGCCGAGAGGTGACAAGACCTACCCAAGGCCACACAGTTAATGAGAGAGGCTAGAGCCCAGTTTTCCTGGTTCCAGGTTGTCTCCAATGTTGCCCCCACGCCGTCAGGTAAACTGCAAGGCATCTGATAACCTACTCCTCAGCGAGTGGTTTGCTTTACCTTCTGACCTCAGGTAACTAAATGGTAATGTTTGCATTGGCTCCAGGATTATTACATTCTGCAATCTTTGTCTACTCTCATCAACATGCCCTTTCTCATCTTTTTTTTTTTTTCATTTAACATTTCCTGTGAGATTCTGCCAAACACTTTGTTTCAGTTACTTTGATTTTTTTGTTTAAGAAAAGCAAAATTTATGGGAAATCAAACTAGTCACGACACAGACGCCATAACAAATAAAAAAATTTCCATTCCTAGGTGACTATTAGTCATCGTCTTGACACTCTGCCTTTGACCTGAACTACAGCAGCTGTAATTCTGGAGGATACAGGTGTGGGCTCTCAAACATATATCTGGGTTGTGAGTCACTGAGAGAGTGGAATCAAATCTACTGTGCTGAAATTAAGCCCTTTAGCAATTTCTTTTGGGGAATTTTCTTTTCCTCTAAGCTCAGTCAAGATTGCTCCATTTCAGTGTTCCTTTGGCCCATGTCCTCACTATGAACTAAGAGGCTCAACCTGAGATTTCCAGTTGAACCCATACATCCTTGCCAGGGGGCATCAACATGGCAGCCTCTTGGCCAAAACTGCTTGTGAGGGCTTCCTTTGTTCTGTGTCTAAAGTAGCCTACAGTGTCTCTTTTGGAGTCCCCGGGTGGTACAAACGGTTAATGTGCTCAGCTGCTAACTGAAAGGTTGGGGGTTCGAGCCGACCCAGACACAACTTGGAAGAAAGGGTTGGAGATCTACTTCCGAAAAATCAGCCACTGAAAACCCTATGGAGTACAGTTCTACTCTGACACACATGGGGTCGCCATGGGTGGAGTGGATTTGATGGCAATGGTAGTGTCTCCTTAGGTATGGCAATCACAATTCAAAGTGCAGTTCAAGGGGTGGTGGTTTGAGTGGGTTCTGCAAGTCCTTTGCTGCTGCAGCCTGTGTTTGAACTTCAGTGGCCAGAGCAGACAAAATGCCTTTCAAGCAGAAATAGTTTTAAAACCTAACTCTCTACCCTACTTGCCCCTGTTATCCTGTCCCACTGCCCCATCATCTCTAACCCCCATATAATTGAGGTACAGGATTGTGGTGGTAAATGCTGCCACAGAGGCATCTCACTTCTGTGGTTGGCACCCTAGCTGAGGAACACTGGGATTATTAACAGGCAAGCAGCCTTGGCAGATTTGAAAATACACCAAAAGTCAATTTCCAGGAAGTATTTCACATACCTAAAACCAAACCAAAACCAGTGCCGTTGACTTGATTCCGACTCACAGCGACCCTATAGGTCAGAGTAGAATTGCCCCATAGAGTTTCCAAGGAGTGCCTGGCGGATTTAAACTCCTGACCCTTTGGTTAGCAGCCGTAGCACTTAACCACTACACCACAAGAGTTTCCTTCTTTCCTCAAAATTGCCTTGGCTTTTTTGGAGAAGTAGAAACAGTAGTTGTGTTGTAAAATGAGGCCTCAGGTTAGGGGAGCTGTTCTTTGATAAGTTATATTGAACAAACATCTATTGACAGGATGCCATCCATGTAGGACCATGCATTAAGCTAGGTACTAAAGTTTATGTGATGAAGGAATGTTCTGGCCTGGAAATTGGATGGGAAACTGACATCAGAGTTTTATGAATGCCAGTTATTGTGCTATACACATTGTATTGTGTATTGACACATTTGATCCTCAAAATATAGTCGTTAGGGGGTAGGTATTGCCAGTTTTGCAGTTCCTTATAAAATCATCTATTCGTGCATTTATTAGTCCCATAAAAATTTATGGAGCTATATTATGTACCAGGTACTCAAAGCATGGGATTACAAAGATAAATTAGCTACCACTTTGCCCTTACAGAGTTTATAATCTAGTTGTAGAGACAAATAAGTAGACCATTAGATTAGAGTTTTGTAAGTGCCATGGCAGGCAAAGGGATATATGGGGGCTGTGGGAGCCAGCCTGGTGTTCAGATCAGGTCTGTCAGGTCTGCTTGACTCCAAAGCCCACGCTCTTTCAGTGCCGAGAGAGACGGAGAGAGACAGACGGAGAGAAAGAAGTCTGCTCCTCAGTCTTGTTCCATCCTGTTTGTAAACTTCTAGTGTCTGGTGTCCGTTCTCCTCTGTTTCTGGGACGCAAAATTGACAACATCATGGAAGAAATGGTGGTTGATTTCATACTTCAGTATTAGATAATTACTTATCTGATGTTGTTAAGGAAACCCTGGTGGCGTAGTGGTTAAGTGCTACGGCTGCTAACCAAAAGGTCAGCAGTTTGAATCCACTCAGCGCTCCTTGCAAACTCCGTGGGGGCAGTTCTACTCTGTCCTATAGGGTTGCTATGTTAGGTGCCATCGAGTCGGTTCCAACTCATAGTGACCCTATATACAACAGAAAGAAACACTGCCCAGTCTAGCGCCATCCTGACGATTGTTGTTATGCTTGAGCCCATTGTTGCAGCCACTATGTCAATCCGTCTCACTGAGGGTCTTTCCTCTTTTTTCGCTGACCCTCTACCTACCAACCATGATGTTCTTCTCCAGGGACTGATCCCTCCTGATAACATGCCCAAACTACATGGGATGTGATCTCATCATCCTTGCTTCTAAAGAGCATTTTGGCTGTACTTCTTAGTCTTCAAGGTGACATCTTGAAATATAAAATCAAGAGGACAAATATTGTATGATCCTACTTATATGAAATGTCTAGAATAAGCAAATGTGGAGAGACCAAAGTTTCTTAGTGGTTACCAGGGGCAGGAGAGAGGAGGAAGCATTGTTTAGGAAGCATTGAGTATATATTTATGGCGATGGGAAACTTGACAATGGACACTGGTGAGGGTTGCCCAATATGATTAATGTAATTGATATTGCTGAATTGTGTATATAATAGTGTTGAATTGGCAAATGTTGTGTTATGTATATTTAAAAAAAATTAAAACTGTACCATTAAAAAATAGAAAGATATCTGGCACATAAATGAGCAATCAATTGACTTTGGTATCATTGTTGCTTTAAAAAAAAATTAGATATCCAGAAAATACTTGATTATTTGAATAGTTTTTCTCATGGCAAACTGTTATCCTGCCCCTGTCCCCACTTGCTTTTCATCCTGAATTCTCTGTCTACAGTGCCACCACTATTTGCCCAATTGGCCAAATTAGAAATGTCAGAGTTATCCTCAAGTCCTCCCTCCTACTCAGCCCCACTTCCCCCATCACATGATTCAATTTCAGAATCCATCCTTTCCTTGGTTCTCATTGTCACTGCACCACCGCCTTAAATTGGACCTTCTCACCAGCATCAATTACAGCTGATTCCTAAGTGATCTCTCGCTTCCCCTGTCTCCCCAGTACAACCCAGCTCCACACTACCATCAGCACTATCTTCCTAAAAAGCAAATTAGATCATCCCATTTTCAAACTTAAAAATCTCCAATGACTTTCTGTTGCATATAGACCAAAAAAGAGAATTTCCTTAGTGTGGTATGTTAGGTTCTTCACAGCCTAGCCTCATCTCCTCTCTTCACAATCAGCCACTGCCACACCGAATCTCTCACCAGAACCTAGATGCACCTCCCTGCCTCTGCACACACTTCACCCTCTGCCTGGGAGAAGACCATCTCCTACTTCTAAACTTTGTTGTTACTAGGTGCCCTCAAGTCAGTTCTCACTCATAGCGACCCTATGCACAACAGAACGAAACACTGCCAGTCCTGCACCATCTTCATGATTGTTGCTATGTTTGAGACCATTGTTGCAGCCACTGTGTCAATCCATCTCATTGAGGGTCTTCCTCTTTTACATCCACCCTGTACTTTACCAAGCATGATGCCCTTCTCCAGGGACTGGTCCCTCTGGATAACATGTCCAAATTAGGTGAAACACAGTCTCACCATCCTTACTTCCAAGGAGCATTTTGGCCGTACTTCTTCCAAGACAGATTTGTTCCTTCTTCAGGCAGTCCAATATTCTTCGCCAACACCATAATTCCAATACATCAATTCTTCTTGGTCTTCTTTATTCATTGTCCAGCTTTCGCACGCATATGAGGTGATTGAAAACACCATGGCTTGGGTCATGTGCACCTTAGTCTTCAAAGTGACACCTTTGCTTTTTAACATGTTAAAGGGGTCTTTTGCAACAGATTTTCCCAATGCAATACATCATTTGATTTCTTCGCTGCTGCCTCCATGAGTGCTGATTGTGGATCCAAGTAATATGAAATCCTTGACAACTTCAATCTTTTCTTTGTTTATCATGATGTTGCTTACTTGTCCAACTGTGAGGATTTTGGTTTTCTTTATGTTGGGGTGCAATCCATACTGGAAGCTGTAGTCTTTGATCTTCATCAGTGTTTCAAGGCTTCTTTGCTTTCAGCAAACAAGGTTGTGTAATCTGCATATCACAGATTGTTAATGAGTCTTCCTCCAGTCCTGATGCCACTTCTTCTTCATATAGTCCAGCTTCTTGGATTATTTGCAAAGCATGCAGATTGAATAAGTATGGTGAAAGGATACAACCCTGAAGAACAACTTCACTGACTTTAAACTACCAGGTATCCCCTTGTTCTGTTTGAAAGACTGCCTCTTGGTCTATGTACAACTTCCACATGAGCGCAATTAAGTGTTCTTAATTCTTCGCAATGTTATCCATAATTTGTTATGATCCACACAGTTGAATGCCTTTGCACAGTCCATAAAACACAGGTAAACATCTTTCTGGTATCCTCTGTTTTCAGCCAAGATCCATCTGACATCAGCAATGATATCCCTCGTTCCATATCCTCTTCTGAATCTGGCTTGAATTTCTGGCAGTTCCCTGTCGATGTACTGATGCAATCATTTTTTAATTATCTTCAGCAAAATTTTACTTGTGTATGATATTGTTTGATAATTTCTGCATTCTGTTGAATCAACTTTCTTTGGAATGGGCAAAAATGTAGATCTCTTCCAGTAGATTGGCCAGGTAGCTGTCTTCCAAATTTCTTGGCATAGATGAGTGAGAACTTTTGGCTTTGCATGGGTTTGTCAAAACATCTCAGTTGGTATTCTGTCATTTCCTGAAGCCTTGTTTTTTGCTAATGCCCTCAGTGCAGCTTGGACTTCTTCCTTCAGTACCATTTCTTGATCACATGCTGCCTCCTGAAATGGTCAAACTTTGACCATCTTCTTTTGGTGCTTCCTGCATTGTCCAATATTTTGCCCACAGAATCCTTCAATACTGCAACTCCAGCCTTGAATTTTTTTCTTCATTTCTTTCAGCTTGAGAAATGCTGAGTATGTTCTTTCCTTTTGGTTTTCTAACTCCAGGTCTTTGCACAGTTCATTATAATACTTTACTTTGTCTTCTCGAGCTGCTTTTTGAAATCTTCTGTTCAGCTCTTTTATTTCATCATTTCTTCCATCCACTTTAGGTAATCTATGATCAAGAGCAAGTTTCAGAGTCTCTTGTGACATCCATTTTGGTCTCTTTTATTTGCCTGTCTTTTCAATGACATTTTGCTTTCTTCGTGTATGATGATGTCCTTGATGTCATCCCACAACTCATATGGTCTTCGGTCACTAGTGTTCAATGTGTCAACTGTATTCTTCAGATGGTCTCCAAATTCAGGTGGAATATACTAAAGGTCGTACTTTGGCTCTCATGGACTTGTTTTAACTTTCTTCAGCTTAAATTTGAACTTGCGTATAAGCAATTGATGGTCTGTTCCACAGTCGGCCCTTGGCCTTATTCTGACTAATGGTTCTGAGCTTCTCCATCATCTTTTTCCACAAATATAGTCGATTTGATTCCTGTGTGCTTCATCTGGTGAGGTCCACGTGTATAGTCACTGTTTACATTGTTGAAAAAGGCATTTTCAATGAATAAGTCATTGGTCTTAGAAAATTCTAACATGCGATCTCTGGTGTCATTTTTATCACCAAAGCCATATATTCTAACTACTGATCCTTCTTTTTTGTTTCCAATTTTTGCATTCCAGCCATCAGTAATTATCAGTTGCATCTTGATTGCATGTTTGATCAATTTCAGACTGCAGAAGTTGGTAAAAATCTTCAATTTATTCATCTTTGGCATTAGTGGTTGGTACATAAATTTGAATATTAGTCATATTAACTGGTCTTCCTCTGTGATCCTCCAACCCTGCGATTATACCATTATTTTAGTGCTGTTCAAAATACATTGAAGTCATTCATACATATTTGTCTTCTGAGTGGACTGTAGTTCCTTAGGTGTAAGGATCATGTTTCATATTTTATTCCCAACATCCAACCACAGGTTCTGCTACATAGTAAGTGCTCAGTGAATGCTTGTGCCATGTTACAGGATTTCCCCAGCAGTCCTCTTATTTGTGTATATTGCCAGAGGCCTTTCATACCCTGACATTTCTCTTCACTTAGACAATAGGAAGCAGAGAAACCAAGACGAGAGAAAACCCTGGGGCCCTCTCCTTTATCCTAGGTAATAATTGTCCAACTTCAAAATAAACTGTAACATCTCTAGTCACCTGTGCTATCATATTATCCAAGACTGTTTGATGTTGTCAGTTTAAGTGAATAAAAAAATTACTCGAGGAGGAAGTAACTCCCATTACACCATGAGTAACAGAGAAGAAACAACCAGCACAGGGGACACAGGGAGATAACGGAAAGAGTCATATCACCTGCATTGACTTCTCCATGGCACCGTGCATAACACATCGGAGACTTCAAAACGGAAATAGTTTTCATTGCCAAGAAAATGTTGAGATACACTTCAATAGACAGATGTTAGTTTGTTTTGGAAGAAGATTCAGTAATACTAAGATTGTCATTTGTGGCATACAGAGGATACATTTTTAGATTTTAAACAATACCTCACACCTGAGCTATTGGGCTGAGTTTACACAGAGGACAATGCAAATCATGAAGAGACAAAAATAAATCTTTGACCCAGATCTAGATTGTTCTACCCTTAAAGTACTTTAAGGAGCAGTAAGCACATGTCTAAATTTCTTGACTTCTCGAACAATCTGCCTTAAAAAAAAAAAAAAAGACAAAAAAAGGAATAAAGCAGAAATTTTAATAAAAAATTAGGATTAGAAAAATTGGAAATGCATGAAATTCCATTTAAATCAGCTACATACTTGGAGATCTGTTCTGTTTAAGTCAATTTAACACAATGCAATACAAATTAAATGCATTGCTCATAAAATGGGTCCAAAAGACCCCACTCAATTGTATAAATCTGTACAAAATGGACTTTCTGTGGTGGTCTCCATTCTTGAAAAAGATTTTTATAAATCCCATTATTTTCCTAATTAAATAGCTCTAACTTCAAACAGGAAACCCTGATGGTGAAGTGGTTAAGTGCTATGGTTGCTAACCAAGAGGTTGGCAGTTTGAATCCACAAGGCGCTCCTAGGAAACTTTATGTGGCAATTCTACTCTGTCCTATAGGGTCACTATAAGTCAGAATCGACTCGACAGCAGTGGGTAAGTGGGTAACGTCAAACAGGAGCTCTGGTGGCGCAGTGGTTAAGAGTTCAGCTGCTAACCAAAAGGTCTGCAGTTCGAATTCACCAGCCTCTCTTTGGAAGCCTATGGGGACAGTTCTACTCTATCCTATAGGGTTGCTATGAGTCAGAATTGACTGAAAAGCAACGGGTTTTAACTTCAAACAATTCAGTTTTCATTTTAAGGAGAGTCATTTCCCAATTGAAATGGAGTAGGAACAGGTGCTATTATGTTCACGGCTTTTAAGCTATTGGGATTTTCACACCTGGATGCCTGAGCGAATCAGAAAGCATTTTCTCTCCTTTCTATCGGTTCTCACTCTCTGAAGCACAGTTTAAAGGTTCTCAGTCTATTTTGTAACTCATTAGTTTTTGGCATCCTCCATAGCATATTGGCCAATATGATTCATTCTTCCTTTGAGGACAATAAGCTGCGAAAACAGATCTTAGAACAGGCGTCCTCACCCCCTAGAGGATTATTGAAGGTAGGAAATGCAGGTGATTATCACAGTTTGTCTTTGATACAGACATCCTGCTCTCCCGCTACCCTTTGAACTAACTTTGATATGCAATAATTAAGAGGGATTCAACCCCTGGAGGAGAAGCCACTGTGGCCCTGCCTCTTGTCTCCCGCTATCGAGTCCTTGTTTTGAACTATTGATCAAACAGATTTGAAGGGATTTGTTGAAGCCTGTGTGGGCTAAGACGGAAGGAAATGAGGGCAGAGGGAGGCAGAGAGAATGAGGGAGCACATCTGGCTATAAATAGGTTCGGAAGAAACCTGCTGGTCACATCTTGCTCATCTCCTTCCACATACCTTGCTTAGACTAAGATTTGCTTCTGTTTCAGGAAAAAAGCATTTACAGACTTGTTAAGTTTTCATCTTGGCAAAGCTCTGTTCGGAGGACGCATAGAGTCCTGAGAACCTCAAGGAGACAGGGCAGCTGAAGGATGGTGCTGGTGTTCCTGCTGGGACTCGGCTGGTTCTGCTCTCCCCTGGGAGCACTGGTTCTGGACTTCAACAACATCAAGAGCCCTGCCGATGTACAAGGGGCTCGGAAGGTAAAGCTCCGCTGGGGAGAAGGAGACAGTGCACAGGGGTCGGGGGCCGATGACAGCATGATGGGTGTTGTGTTTAAGTTTAGGTCACTCATTCAAACTAATGTGTAAAATATCTTATCTAGCTATTTTTTTTAGAGGGGAAGTTGGCCTGATTTAGGAATTGGGAAGGCAGCTTGATAGAATCCATTTGCCTTAGCATTAACACATTATTAAAGGTTTTCAGGGCATTCCACCGTAAATGTAAATTCAGGAAGTAAACTACCATTGAAAAAGCTATACCATGTGCCAGGCCTTTTATATATAAGACCTCAATTAATCTTCACAACTTGAGGTAGGTATCACACTTCCTAATTGCAAATGAAGAAAATAAGACTCAGGATGCCAAGAAATTTACCCAAGGCTACAGTCACTAAATAATGGGAGTTAGAATTTAAACGCAGAGTGTCATGGTGCATTCTTATTGCCACTGTCCTACGTCACAGAATTGTTTTGAGTATCATTTCAGACACATATATGAAAAAGCATCAACTGTGGACGAGAAGAATTGATCTTTGCTGGTATTGGGCATTACTAAAAGTCAAAAGGCCAGTTTGCTTGGGTAAGGCTCACAGAGGTGCTAGTTGGCAGGTGGACACAGAGATTGATGTGACTCACTGGAATAAGCAATCAAATAGAAATGCCACAAACATCAGTCATACTTAATTAAACTGTAGCACAGCTTCTAGATTTAATAGATATGTATTGAAAATCTCACAGATGTAAGGTACAAAAAGGAAACATTTTCTTCCACATTCGCAAAGAACATAAAAAAATCAAATTTGGGGTTTTAAAAGTAGGACAATTTTTCAAGCACAAACCACCTTTTCAGCACCTGGGACTCTTCACTGGTGATTTGATCCCCCCTTTGTGGGGAAAAAACCAACTATATTGAAAAATTACGGTGCTACGTAATGTTTGCCACAGCATTCAAAGTGCCACTATGATTTGGCTTCCTCCACCTGCCTTCACAGGGCTCACAGTGCTTGACTGACAGGGACTGCAATACCAGGAAATTCTGCCTCAAGCCCCATGATGAGAAGAAACCTTTCTGTGCCACGTGTCGTGGGTTACGGAGGAGGTGCCAACGTAATGCCATGTGCTGCCCGGGAATGCTCTGTATAAATGGTAAGCTATCAGAAACTCGTTACAGAACTGCTTGGCTCCAATGGACTGTGGTTTACAGAGTGAAGACAGAGAGTATCTAAATCTCATTGATTAGAATATTCCAAGATAGGCACTCTCTCTCAAGGTTTATTGGGTTTATGCTTGAAATAAATTTATACAACTGCCTTTTCTTGACCCAAAAAATTAATTTCCTGCCAGCAACTCTTGACAGCAACTTGGAGATAGTTTTTCTCTCTTTTTTTTAATTGTACTTAAGATGAAGGTTTACAGAGCAAACTTGCTTCTCATTTAACAATTAATATACATAATTGTTCTATGACATCGGTTGCCAATCCCATGACATGTCAATGCTCTCTTGGGAATAGTTTTTAAAGGAAGGATTCAAGTTGGCACCTTTTGAATTATTCCATTTTCCCTTGGATTCCATTGACGACTTAACTATTTTTTGCCATATGTGCGTATGTAAATATTTAGTGCGTATGTCCCAGGAACCTAGAATGTAGAAACTGAAGGCAGAGGTGTTGCCAAACTGTATTACAGTGTCACAATTAGCATGTCTGTGTTCTCAATGCCTGAAGTGAATAATTCTAATTACCTACGGTTGTCACTCAGATGTTTGCTCTACAATGGAGAATGCAACCCCAAAATTGGAAAGACAGGTTGATGACCAAGATGACATTGACACAACAGGAACAACTGAGCACCCGATTCAGGAAAACAAACCCAAGAGGAAGCCAAATACTAAGAAATCACAAGACAGTAAGGGTAAGAGCTACACTCTGAGCACATTTTATATAAGAAAACATTTTCTCCTCCCAGGCTCTTATGAATAGGCTAAAACTGACTTTATTCCTCTCCACACCAGAAACATATAGGGAGCATGTCCTATTTCTAATCTTTTTCGATCAGAACATACAGAGATCATGGAGGGATTGGCATAAGGTAGTTAGCAGGCCAAGAGGACAGAATAGCCACAATTGACTGGTTAGCAAGAAAGCCTTAGTTTAATTCAATTTTACGCACACACACACGCTCGCACACACCTTTCAACAGTCTCTAATTTAACACATGGAAGTTTACTTTCCTGGATCCTCAGGATACAAAATAAAATACAGATGGAAGTAGGTGCATTAACTTTTCATCCTTGGGCAAAACACAAACTTCACCAAGATGAGCCTTTTTACAAAACTGTAGTCTCAAATTCCAATCTTTGACATAAAGATTGTTTGAAGTTGGCGAAGTGGCCACTCTTGTCTTCTGGTTAACTGGCCCTTTTATATGTAACGGCCTCTCTTTTTATCAGTATAAATTCTATTTAATAAAATATTGCTGTGTGACACTGATTTCACTTCTCAAGATTGAAAATTCCAACCTCTTTGATAAATGTTTTAACTTTATAAAGCAAACGGAATAAATTCTGTCAGGCAGGGCTGGAATTTCCATTTCTTTAGGGCTTTTAGCATAAGACCTAACTCTTGAGACCTACGTGCCGTTTCTACTTCTGCTTTGTGGTCTCCAGTCCCCTATCTCATATCCTTCTCCCTGTAAGAACTCCCCCATGTACTACCTTCCCCATTTTTCTAAAGCCCATATTAATCTTGTTACAGGACAAGAAGGAGAAAGCTGTCTTAGAACTTTTGACTGTGGCCCTGGATTTTGCTGTGCTCGTCATTTTTGGACTAAGATTTGTAAACCAGTCCTATCGGAGGGACAGGTCTGCTCCAGGAGAGGTCATAAAGATACTGCTCAAGCTCCAGAAATTTTCCAGCGCTGTGACTGTGGCCCTGGACTATTATGTCGAAATCAAGTTACTAGCAATCGACAGCACGCAAGGCTAAGAGTATGCCAAAAAATCTAAAAAGCTGCAAATATTTCAAAACAAGGAAGACTCCTCATTGTACTCAAGCAGAAATCTCAGACATCAACTTAAAAATGCTTTCACACAAATATCTCTTAAAATAAGATCTTGTAGCAGCTGAAGTAGACAGACGCTAGAGAACACTGAGATACTGCCTTGTGGTGAATGAAAAATAGCTTTGACTTTTTGTCTATTTCTCCAGAAAAAAAAAAATTAATTTTGAATCTAGTGACTCCATTAGTTTCAAATAAATCTTTAAGTAATTTCTGGTGAAGGGCTGGTACCTGACAGCAGCTTGGGAAAAAAAGTGATAGTATCTGAAACGAAAGGTAAACGCATTCTTGTATCTTACCAGTGAAAATCTTCACAGCAGGTGTTTCTTGAAAAACCTTGTTTGTTTTCCTTTATTTCTTGAAAGGGAAATGCCATTTCACAACAAAATAATATGATCAATAAAGAAATAAAATTCAAAAGGTATTAACACTTTATATTTGTATAGGCCTTTACAAGTTACAAAGCATTTTCACGTAGTTTGTTTTCAATAGCTTTACTTACCATTTGATTATTTTTCACATTTTATATTCATATAATTTTTATATTTGAAAGCTAGAACTTTCAAGGAATGTTTCTACTTATGTATTTTGACCATCGGTACTTAAAAGTCAACCTTGGAGAAAAACTCTGGCAAAAAAAAGTGACATTTTTGTTTGTTTGAAATTCAAGAGGCCATATTTTGTGATGGGTGCATATGAGAAGTGGTTTTGCTTAGGAATCTCTTTCTAATAGATTAAAACTATGTGCTACAGATTTCGTTTAAGAGATAAGCCATACGCCTGTTTTTCTATTTAAGTTATATGTTAAAAAATCAAATATGGGCCAAGAAAGGAAAATTAAATTTCTGAAGGTCCCTACTTTCTAAAAATATACTGAATTATCTTCCAGAGGCTAGGCTCTGGGTGTGCATTGACTGGCTGATCTGTAATCAGTAAGTAGGAGGAAAGGGAGTGAGGAAATGCAGTCTGCGGCACAAGGAAAGAAGATGAGAAAACACAAATTCCCATTAAAGACTTACTATCAGCTCATCCCTTACGTGCTTCTCCGACACCCTTAGACCCTTAGTACAGGGTGATCATGAACACAGTACGTCAGTTTAAACTGAGGATCTCTGCTAGTAAAACAAGGACAACATCATCTGGTAATAGTACAAGAGGCTTTATTGACTACAATGCAAGCTAAAGCATGAGGAAGAAACAATTATTTAAAAACACCAAAGACCCTTACATAGCAAAGGTTAGGAAATAAATTAAGACTCCTGCTGGGCTGTGCCTGGGAGGGAGGGAGGATAGGCCTCACTCGCTTCGGTCCTTGGGTTCTCGGTATTTCCACTGGATGTAATCAAAGATGTCTTTCTCGCTATCCACTGGCAGGGGTTCTCCAGCAACTCCTGCAAGTAGAGAGAGAAAAGAAACATATTTTGAGGACCAGTTTTGGAATTTAGTTATAGAAGATTCAGGATTGAGAATTATGTGGGACCTGTTTTGGGGAAGAAAAAAGTAACCAAGAAAAGAAATGGTAACTAAAAACCAGTGGATCCTCCCACAGGAGCCTGTGGCTGAGTTCCGTCATGTATACTATCAGCTACACAGGGACCTGAGTATCCCCACTATGGCCACTGAAGTGACTCTAATTCATGATTTTCCTTCCTACGGGCTCTCCACTGTAGCACAATGCATTACATAGGATGCACTAGTTCCCCTGCAACTCAAACTGTGGTCCCTGGACTAGCAGCATTGGTATCACCCGGGAACTTACTAGAAATGAAGAATCCTGGGCCCCCAAATGCAGAATCTTGGCCTTTACCTTAAACTCACTGAATTAGAATCCAGATTTTAGTAAGGTCCCCAGGCGATCTGTATGTGCACCGAAATACAAGAAGCACTGACCTGTCTACTAGGGATGAAAACCATTTTACATGCTTTTTAGAACAAAATGACAAAATCTTCTTTTCCTGGTAGAGAATAGTAAACTACAAAATATATTGTGAAACGTTTACAAAATCCATAAAGCAGAAATTAAGTAATCCTTCTCCTTTGAGCTTTAAAAGCATGGGGGCCAAAGCTACCCAATTTTGCCTGGCAGTAAAATCAATGACACCCGGGCTCTTCAGAAGTCTTGGAGGTACATTAAAAAAAAAAAAAAAAACTTTAGATCAGTAAGATTCTTTGTTGACTCTCACAGGTAGAAAGGACTTCATCCATTCTAAAAGAGCTAGAAACGCGGTTAGGGTGGCGGGCTTTGAATTAAGGGCCTGGGAGCTCCTTACGGATTAAAGTCCCATTTTGTTGTCTGAGAGACTCACCACTACCAGTTGCTGTTCTGGCAGTTTTGGCTCATGGCGACCCTATGTGTTGCAGAGAACTGTGTTCCATAGGGTTTTTAAGGCTGTGACCTTCAGAAGCAGACCACTAGGCCTTTCTTCCAAGGCATCTCTGGGTAGGTTTGAACCGCCAACCTTTCAGTTAGTAGTGAAACACTTACCCTTTGTGCTGTCTAGGGACTCCTTGCCTAAGGACTACCAGTACAATTACAACTGGAAGGCTTTTTAGAGAAACCTAAGTTGCTAAACCAAAATATCTTTGAAAATAACTTTCCAGATGACCAGTATTGCCTCATTGTCTCTTAATACAGGCATGAATACTCACCAGTGACTCCCAAGGGGCGGATTGTGTATTCGTTGATTGTAAAGCCCTTTTCTAGGGCATGAGCTCTCATATTCTTATTGAAAATATCACTCCCAGTGAAATAGAGCACACCACAGTAATACTGATCCTTGGGTATCAACCTGAAAAGTTAAAAAGGAAAAAAAAAAAGGATAAATCTTTTACCACACTTTACAAATTTGATAAAAATAGGAATTTGAAACCAATGTTTTTTTTAAGGTACAAAATACTAAAATAAATCTCTGTGGTCTAGTAACCTGTAGAGAAGAATATCATTAGGTAGACCGTTAAAATCACCCCAACCATGCAGTGAGTTTAGGATTCAGTCAACTACGCTCTGCAAGAGTTGAAAAGAAATTAAAAAGCAACATCATATTACAACAATCTTTCCCCAAGCAGAAGACCACTTCTGAGCTGTAGAAGGGATGATGGAGAGATGGAAATAGAGAAAAACGAGAGTCTATAAACAGGCATCAGTCTTTATACATTCTCAGGGCAAACACTATATACAGCAGGAACATATGGTACTTCAGACTAAAAACGGGTTCTGGACATTTATATGAACTCCAAGATATACTGGGCGGTTGTGGGGGAGAGGAGAAAAGGAGGGAAAAGTTAATAGGCCGGCAACAAATTTGAATAATACCTGATATCAATTCTCCTGTGTGGATATTCTTTTTCATCATTTTTACTGGGAAGCTGGCAAACACCCTAAAATAAATATTTTAAGAATGTTTAAAGATATTTTAAAACTTAAGGCTTAACTTTAATCAAATATTAAATGTGCAGCTACTTGTACGTTTAACGGCTACAGTTGCAGAATTGGAGCACTGTAAACTTCCTAGCTTTCCTGTGCCCTATCTACCATCACCACCTTCCTATTATACTTCATGATGATTAGAGAACCACATGAAACAGCAGGGAAGCAAGGATCCTAGTCATGAGGATTTGGCCCTTATGTGATTTTAAATAAGTCAACTAAGGAAAGCATCAAACATGAAAGACAGAGATCAAAACAGAAAAAAGCAACTTGGAAGAAACAAGGATTACGCAGGGAGAAGAAAACAAAAAAGCTATCAGTAACATCCTCAGGGGAAAAAAAAAAACACTGCCGTTCATTCGAGTAGATTCCGACTCACAGCGACCCTACAGGGCAGCGTACGACTGCCTTATAGAGTTTCCAAGGATCGGCTAGTGGATTCAAACCACCAACCTTTTTGTTAGCAGCCAAATGCTTAACCACTGCGCCACCAGGGCCCCCTCAGATCATGTTGTTGTTAGCTGCCATTGAGTCAGTTCTGACTCACAGCAAGCCTATGTACCACAGAACAAAAACACTGCCCAGTCCTGGGCCATGCTCACAATCGTCGCTATGCTTGAGCCCACTGTTGTACCTGCTCTGTCAATCCATCTCATTGAGGGCCTTCTTCTTTTCCACTGACCTTCGAATAATAGAACGTACTAAATCCATTACATAAGAACAAAATGTTATGGAAAAAGATTACTCAGGGAAAATACTTAAGACGAAAATATAATAATAGCTGAAGTAGAAGAGTTTGAAGTTGGGGAAATCTCTCAGAAAATGAGAAATGAGAGACAGAGAGATGGAAAATAGAGTTTTTGAATGGTAAACAAAGCAGGGAATCATTTTCTTCCTTCCCCCGAGTGAATTTTCACTATACGTCTACAGTTTTCAAACAACAATTACCAAGGTTTGCCTTGTAATAATGTTTCTTCCCCTTCCAGAAAAACTGACAAAAATTCTGGACTGGGCAGAGACCCATACATACGTAAAAAGAGCTATAAACATCACCAAATTTCAAAATAAATGTTTCAAATGCTACATTTTAAGAAAAATTCACAAGTGACAGACTTTTGTTGTAGTCAGTACTCCTGTCATTAAAACCATACTTCTTCACTCAGCAAAAGAGAAAAAGGAGCCCTGGTGGCACAATGGTTAATCACTCCGCTGCTAACCGAAAGGTCCATGGTTGGAACCCACCACGTTCCCTGGAAGAAAAGACTTGGTGATCTGCTCCCATAAAGATTACAGCCTAGGAAACCCTACGGAGCAGTTCTACTCTGTCACGTGGGGTCACTAAGAGTCAGAATCAACTCCACGGCACCCAACAACAAAAACAGAAAAACGAAAATTTAATACAAGTATTTCCTTTCACTGTTCGTATGGCTGAAAGATTAATGAAACCTGTTTATCTTCAAAATATGAAACTTACCTTTTTAAGCCTTAGCAAGTTCCAACTCAACTTCCACCTTCCAACGGACCAGAAGTGATTTCCACCTGGAATTAGCACGCGGCATTACCCGTGGATATGGCTGTTTGGACACCACAGGCAATGATCTTGCTGCTGTCACATCAGTAACAGGATTTCATCAAATGGCTTTGTTCCTTTCCTCGAGGCGAATTTTATTTCCTGTGCTTTTTCTGAAGTGCTAATGTTGAAAAATTTCTCTGCACTATTATAAATGCTTTGTTAGATTGAGCGGATTAGTTTTGTTTGGCATTTCAATTAGGTTGCTTCATGTGGAGTGTCTGAAATAAATCCTCTTTCATTTCCTCAGGGCAGTCAAGGTATCTCCTGTTGTCCCTTAAATCTTTACTGTAGATAGTTCACAGAAAATCACCCAAGGCCAAACTTGAACAAAATACGAAAATTTGAATGGTACTCATCATACATGAAGCTATCAGGCATCTCAAAGCGCACGAAATTGTATTTTCTTCCAAACGTTATTATATTCACAGGAAGAACAGCTCAATTACCTAAAGACCTTGATTTTACAAGAAGGTCTGGAACACCCTGGCTTTCCTAAGGTTTTGATTACTATCAGCTTAAAGTAATTCCTGTTTTGAAGACAACTTGCAAAACACAAGGATGATCGTGCTTTAAAACTATTTTGTCAGTGATTATAAGCAACAAGAGGTCTTGGAATCAAGTCGATGCAGAATAAGCATCGCTTACTCCACTTTATAAGTTGAATTCATTTTATAGACAATTTCCTTTCAGACCTAGAGATCTTCACTTCTCTGAATGTCACGGCTAAGGTTCATTCAATGAAGGTCTGTGCTCTGACGCCTTTTGCCAGCATGTATCTCTTCCTCCAGATACCAGCTTGGCAAACTCCCCCACCTCAAGTCTCATCTCAGTGAGGCTTTCTCTGACCATCCTCCTGAATATCACCTCCTGCACATCCATCTCCCCATATCCTGCCTTTAACAAAAATAACACTTATTACCTTAACCTAAGATACTGTATAATTTACCTACTTATTATGTTCACTGTTCACTATCAGTCCCCTCCTCCCATGCCCCCAAAATATAAATTCTACTTAAATTCATTGCTGTGCCCTAAGCCCCTAGAACAAGCACCTGGAAGGCAGTAGATACTTCATACAAATTTGCTGAGCTGACTGAATACATCTTGTCATTCCTCTTGGTATTCATTCCCCCAATTCTGTTCTCCTTGCATATCACCATCCTCTCTCACTTTTTTTCCATTCTTTTGTTCCCTAATTTTCTCCTTACTAGGCTGCCTTCCTCTACTGATCTATTTCCAAACAGATTATACCTTATATTTGCACATATTTACGAAGAGTTTCCACATATATTATTTGTGGACTAATTTGATCTGCACAATAGCTCTTTGAAATAGGCAGAGAAATACTATTACTATTTTATAGACACAAAAATTAAGGCCTTCTAGAAGTAAAGCAACGCGCCTAATGTCACACAATGAATTTAGTAATGGGGTCAGAGTAAGATCCTCCATCTTCTGGACCACATCTATTTTTCCACAGTGCAACATACCAACACCCACTCTTCCTGTGCACCGAGATACAAATCATCCCTTACTGGCTCCAAAATAAATTGATTTGAAAGCTGACTGACGTATTCCCCATCCTACCAAATAAAACCCTAATTATAAATGTCAAAACAGCAAGCTCAAACACAGCATGTTTTTAAGCTTCAGGGAACACATGAGCAGCGTGTATAACATTCAAACTTTATTCACAAACCAACCACTGAGATTGATTCCTATGTCACACACACAGGCCTTACTTTCTTGTTCTTTCATTAGTTTTCTACACTTAAAAAACGTTTTTTCTTTTTCTTATCATAAACCTGTTCTCTTCTGGATGTAGTTCTGGGCGCTTCCCTTTCTTGTTGTTGTTGTTAGGTGCCATTGAGTTGGCTCCCACTCACAGCAATCCCACGTACAACAGAATGAAACAATGCCTGGTCCTGTGCCATCCTCACAAATGTTGTTATGCTTAAGCCCATTGTTGCAGCCACTGTGTCAATCCATCTTGTTGAGAGTCTTCCAGTTTCACTGACTCCTTACCGAACATGATGTCCTTCTCCAGGGACTGGTCCCTCCTGATAACACGTCCAAAGTATGTGAGATGTAGTCTCACCATCCCTTTCTGGCAATACCTGTACATGTGTTGCTAGGTGTATGACTGAGAGAAGAGAAAGGGAAGGTAGAGCAAAGTTTCCTGCAACCCGTTTCATCCTAGAATGGGTTAGCAGCCTTAGCTTTTCACATATCACGTGTACAAAGGAGGTCTGAACTGGCCCAGTTTGTGGCCTTCACCGAGATTGGGATGCCCTTGCACTTCCTAGAAGGTCCCCAGGTGGCTCAGGGTCCCCTGTTTGCGCTTGACTGCTAACCTATAGGTTGGCTATTAAACTCACTCAGCAGTACTGCAGGAGAAAGGTCTGGCGTTCCGCGTCCATAAAGATTATGGCCAAGAAAACCCTATGGAGCAGCGCTACTCTGTAACACATAGGGTCGCCATGAGTCAGAATCAACTCAACAGCAACAGGTTTGGTTTTTGTTTTTGCACTTCCTAGGTAAAGTCTCTTTCTTTGATTGAGTAGCTACTGAAAAAAAACCCAAACCTGTTGCCACAGGGTCAATTCTGACTCATAGCACTATGAGCAGCTACTAGGATAACTCAATTCCACCATTAATCAGCCCCTATGTTCACATGTACTTGGCTACCCACCTTTTTTTTTTTTTTTCAGGTTACACCCAGCCCACCAGTTTGTAATTTTGCTAGCTGGATTACTTGTATTCTTGCTAGCTGATTACTACAGCCTCTGGTAGTTTTTCCTGGGGATCTCACTTTGAGCACAGTGGAACACTGCTAAGGCTGTAAAAAAAGAGTTTCTTCTATTGTATCGTGTAAACACTTTCCTGGCCAGTACAAAGTTCTAGTGCCTTTTCACAGAGATGACTATTTGAGGACAGATTTAGGCCAGAAGAGATCCCCAGAATATGTCCAGGGGGACAGGGAACCAAGGTATTTTCCTACTGTTAAAAAAATGCGAGCCTCATGAACCAGAGACTTACATCGACCTGAGACCAGAAGAACTAGATGGTGCCCGGCCACAACCGATGACCGCCCTGACGGGGAGCACAACAGAGAACCCCTGAGGGAGCAGGAGATCAATGGGATGCAGACCCCAAATTCTCATAAAAAGACCAGACTTAATGGTCTGACTGAGACTAGAGGAATCCTGGTGGTCAGGGTCCCCAAACCTTCTGTTGGCCCAGGACAGGAACCATTCCCGAAGACAACTCATCAGACATGGAAGGGACTGGACAATGGGTAGGAGAGAGATGCTGACGAAGAGTGAGCTACTTGTATCAGGTGGACACTTGAGACTGTGATGGCATCTCCTGTCTGGAGGGGAGATAGGAGGGTAGAGAGGGTTAGAAACTGGCAAAATTGTCACGAAAGGAGAGACTGGAAGGGCTGACTCATTAGGGGGAGAGTAAGTGGGAGTATGGAGTAAGGTGTATATAAGCTTATATGTGACAGACTGACTTGATTTGTAAACGTTCACTTAAAGCTCAATAAAAATTATTAAAAAAAAAAAAATGCAACTTGCCCAGAAGATAATATTTTTAGGATTTCATGTTTTTTTTCAAATGTAAAATTTATGCACACATTCATTTTGAGTGAATTAAAATCAACCTAAACTTTAAAACGATGTTCATGTGGCATATACAAACCCCATTTTTAATACTATCTTATATTTGTTATACTTCTGTGCATAGAATAGGAGCTCAAAACTCAACAGATTCAGGAGAACAGATCATAGGTTTAAGTCGTAAAGACAACTAGAAGTTTTATTTTTATCTTTCCCAAGGTTCTTTTGTAAACATTCAAAAGGTGTGACCTGCGTAGGCAGTACACTTTCATAGCCCATTAAAATCACCTTGCTGAATTTAAAGACATATTATCTTTCTCAACCATCTGCCTTCTACTTTGGCTAAAAGTACTGCATAGAATCTATGCTTTGAGATTGTCATGGTTTAAAATGTGTATATCAGTTTGGCTGGGCCATGAATCCCAGTGTTGTGTGGCTGTCCTCCATTTTGTGATTACAATTTTATGTTAAAGAGGATTAGGGTGGGACTGTAACATCCCTGATCCAATATAAAGGGAGCTTCCCTGGGGTGTGGCCTGCATCACCTTTTATCTAACAAGAGATAAAAGGAAAAGGAAGCAAGCAGAGAGTTGGGGACCTCATACCACCAAAAAAAGCAGTGCTGGGCGCAGAGTGGAAACCCTGGTGGTGTAGTGGTTAAGTGCTATAGCTGCTAACCCAAAGGTCAGCAGTTCGAATCCACCAGGCGCTCCTTGGAAACTCTATGGGGCAGTTCTACTCTGTCCTATAGGGTCGCTATGAGTCGGAATCGACTCGACGGCAGTGGGTTTGATTTTTTTGGTTTGGGAGCAGAGCGCGTCCTTTGGAATCGGCGTCCCTGCGCAGAGAAGCACCTAGTGTAGGGGAACACTGATGAGAAGGCCAACAAAGGGAAAGCCTTCCCCTGGAGTTGACGCCCTGAATTTGGACTTTTAGCCTACTTTACTGTGAGGAAATAAATTTCTGTTTGTTAAAGCCATCCACTTGTGGTATTTCGTTATAGCTGCACTAGATGATTAAGACAGAGACTCACTAGTTTCAGCGTGTTCACTCTTTCAAAGCACGCCTTTTTTCCTTTCGGTCATATAACTTGGGAAAAGGGGACACAGAGAAAAGGAGATCCAAACGATGCATTTAAGTGACCAGTAGAATAAAGAGAAGCTGAAGAAAGAAGTAAAGGTCATGGTATGAAATTTCCATTTGCTTTCCTGTTGGTTTTTATAGAGATCAACTTATTCATCTGTTTTGAATCCATTTCTCATTTGCCTTGGATTTTTTTTTTTTTTTAAACGAGCTGTGTCCAGTGTCATTAAAGAAAAAATTACCTGATTTAGTTGTCACCAGTCTACTCTGGCATGTTTCTAATGATCCCGGAATCCCCTGGATCAATGACGGCCAGTGTGCATGCTCTGTAGTATTTTTCCACATGCTGTGCCCAGTTTGACATTACTGCCAGTTTTGGCCAACATGGTGTAGTACTCTATCTCAGACTTCCTCAAGGCCGGGCAGCTGGGGGTGAGGGTGACCAGTTTCGCTTTGCCTTGCCTGATGGTGTCCAGAGTCTGCTTGTATCCCAGCACGTCTTTTCCACTTTTCATAACAAGCTGGAGCTTAGAGTTGATCGGCTTCAGCAGTTTTTCATCTTCTTTGCGGTCGGTCACCATCTTCCTGCCTTAGGTGTGTGACAGCTCCCAACTGAGAGCAGCTGCCAAGATGGCCAGTGAGGGAGAAAGGACACCTTGAATCTTTAAATCTTAATCACCTAGGAAGACTATAGGATTTTGACAGTTCATCAGGATGGGTTTTACTGTGAAATCTCTACGAGTGTCCCCCTCTACTGACTCCCAGCTTTATCATTCCACATGATACATTTCTTCCCCTGTGTGTTTGTACCCTAATTCCTTTTCTTTGGTGTGGTAATAAATTAACACTCCTCAGACATTTCTAACCTCACTTACTGAAGAATTCTGAGTCAGAGGATACGAGAACATTTGCAATTTTAGGAGTAAACTTACTGTATGTCAGAGTCATTACAGATATTTTAAAACAGTAGATCATGCCTGATCATTCTGACGGCATAGATTGTTTACAAGTGGGGGATTTAAAACAAAGCACCTTACTGAAATATTCTGAGGTCGGCTGGGAGACTGAGGTATCCTGCTAAATATTTTTCTCTAAGGTCTCACAGACATCCTGTTTGTTGACTGTCATACTAAACTACAGTGAGGTCACACATTCAGGACGGTTACTAACCCGTCTCCAAGGTTTTTTTTCAAATGTGTTAGACAAGTACTTACCATGAACTTTGTTTCACCTTTTGACAAAGTGTCTGTAATAAAACCGACCTTCTGTAACTGCTCCACAACTCGATGTAAGAGTTTTGGCTGCAGAGTCATAGCCGGGGAGTAAGAAAAAGAGCAATTACTTTAAGGCAAGAAAACATTTTTAACATGACTTTTCTGAGTATCTTTGGCGAATGCCTACTTTTCCTATGTTCTAAGTACTTCTTTTCCTCTGACAGAAGATTCATCTTATCAAATGAAATATATTTTTAGAAACCACAGTTTCTCACTAATAGCTTATCTCAAAACGAACAACGTGTATTTATCTGTTTCATTAAGTCAGAGAGTTAGCCAGCAGATATGTGAAAGTATATATTCCAAAATCAAAAACAGTTTGCCTTTGTGGGCTTTCTAATAGAGGTAAAGTTTCATAATACCATATTTTTTTAACAGAAAAATATTCTTTTAATGAAAACCTGAATATTATTACACTGAGTATTTCCAAAATAACTGTGCTGGGCAATAAATTATTCTGGAAATACTTTACTAAATTTCATCTCTTTCAAATGTCAGACTGTCCCTCTCCCAATTCCTTGGAGATAAACACGCATCCCTCTCAGTAACTCGCTTTGCCTCTCACAGAATTCAGTTGGTATAAAACACTTCAGCTCCCTTTTCAGAAAGATTAAAGCAAAAACTTATTCTGGAAATACCAACTGCCATTTACAAAATGCCGGCCACTGCCGTACGGGGCAGATCACACCTGATGACAGACCCCGAGGCACCTGTTTGGCTGACTCAGAAGTGAAGCTTGGATGAGTCAGAAGAACATCCATGTCGCCACTGGACTCTGCGCCTGTGAAGACAAAGGTACGCACTAAATTCTCCACGGAAACGGGACACTTAGGCAAACACAGAACCAAGTTAATGACACACACAGAGGAGCCTTACTTCTTACAGCCTAACTTTCTATTTCACTGTGCTTCATATTCAGAATTAGTTAAAAGATTTCAATTTTCTGTCCAACTATTCAGGTGCATAGATGTAGACAGCAGAATCTGGGATGACAACAGTAATTGACATTAGACACACATTGCATACAATTAATTAATGTATTCAAAATACACCTAAAGCAGTCAATACTGAATAAAGACGATATTTAAAAATTGCTTTCAAATAGATCTAGGAACAATGACATGTCTAAAAATCTCAAAGGTAAACAACAGACTAACTCTGTGAAGGTTCATCAGGAAACTCATTTCAATTCTTATGACTGAGATCATTTAACAAATATTGGTAAAAATCCCACTGCAGCATCATGACGAGGACACAGGCCTTTGGAAGGACTTCAGGCTTCGGTACTGATTCCCACTCTACCACCACATAACTTCGGGCAGGTTATATACAGCTGATCAACCCTGTCTTTTACTATATACTATGAAATTTTGTTTCCATATCGGTGGATTTTTTTTTTTCCACTTTAAGTATCTCTTCCTAATTGCAAATGAGAACTGTATATTCCTCTAGACCTCAGTTTCCTTGTCTGTTAACTTCTAAAAACTACTTCATAGGCTACTGTATGTCTAAATAAGAACACATGTAAAAGCATCTAGCACAGTGCCTAGCACACAGCTGGCATAATACAATCCTCTTTACCTCTTTTTTTTTTGGAAACCCTGGTGGCGTAGTGGTTAAGTGCTACGGCTGCCAACAGTTGTACTCTGTCCTACAGGGTCGCTATGAGTCAGAATCAACTCGACGGCACTGGGTCACTGGGTGTTACCTCTTTTATTTTTAATAGACTTTATGTCTTAAGAACCAAACCCATTGCCATCGAGTAGATTCTGACTCATAGCGACCCTACAGGACAGAGTAGAACTGCCCCATAGAGTTTCCAAGGCTGTAAATTTTTATGAAAGTAAACTGCTACATCTTTCTCCCACAGAGCTGCTGGTACGTTAAGCAGCCAAGTGCTTAACCACTCTACCACCAGGGCTCCTTCTTTACGTCTTAGAGCAATTTTAATTTTACAGGAAAATTAAGCAGAAAGTACAAAGAGTTCCCATATACCTCCTCATCTCCCCTACTGCCCTCCTCCTACTCCCCTGACCCCCGCCCAGCTTCTCCTATTGTTAACACCTTGTATTAGTGTGGTCCATTTGTTACAAATGACCCAATATTGGTATATTACAGTTAACTAAAATCCAAATTTACACTGGAGTCCCTGGGTGGCACAATGGTTAAGTGCTCAACTACCAGCCAAAAGATTGGCCATTTAACCCCACCTAGAAGTACCTCAGAAGACAGGCCTGGAGATCTGCTCCCGAAAGATCACTACCTTGAAACCCCCAGAAGCAGTTCTGCTCTACACACATGGGGTTAGTATGAGTCGGAATCAACTCGCCGGCCACTAACAACAAAGTTTACAGTTTTATGGGTTTTGACAAATGCATAATGTCATGTATTCACCATGACAGTATCATACAGAATAGTTTCACTGCCCTGCAAATCCCGTGCTCCACCTAGTCATCTCTCCTTCTCTCCCCATCTGAACCCCTGGCAGCCACTGATCTTTTCACAGTCTCCTTTTAAGTTTTGCTTTTTCCAGGATGTGATATTGTTAGAATCATATACTATATAGTTCACCGGCTTCTTTTGCTTGGCAATATGCATTTAAGGTCTCCGTGTCTTTTTGTGGCTTGATAAGTTCATTTTTTTAATCGCTGAATTCCATCACCTGTCAAAGGATATTTTGGTTGCTCCCAATTTTTGGCAATTATGAAAAAAGCCGCTATAAGCATTCGTGTGCAGGTTTCTGCGTGAAAATTTCAATTCATTTGGGTAAATACTAGGAGCATGATTGCTGGATCACATGATAAGACTATGTTTAGCTTTGCAAGAAACTGCCAAACTATCTTCCTAAGTGGCTGCGGTGTAAGGAATTACTTAATACGGCTCTTCTAGCCATGGTCTTTGAGACTCACACACAATGATTGAGTGAGACTCTGCAAAATACGGTGTGTGGAACCTGTGATGGTTGTTCTCCATTTTATGTGTTGTGGATCCTGACCTCTACATGTTGATGAGGCAGGATTGGTGTAAGGTCTGTCTTGGGTCAAAGCCTTGCAGGAGGGCATGACTTAAGCCCCACTCTTACTAAGGTTATACTCTTCCCTGGGGTATGGCCTGAATCTAAGATATATGTGGGTGTCTTGGCGAGGCTCTCTGTCTCTGTATCTGGATCCCACATCCAGTCTGTGATCAAGTGGCCTTCCCAGAGGCCTGCTGTCTGACCGGCTGATTCTGGGATTCATTGGCCTCCACAGCCCTTGGACCAGCAGCCTATCTTGTGACCTGACTTGTCGGCTTCTGTAGCCTTGTGAGCCAGCAGCCTGTGGTCTGAACTGCCACTTTGGGTTTGGCAGCTCCTGCACCCATGTAGTTTGGGAGAAGCCTACACCTGGCCCTTGAAATTTGGGACTTGCCAGCCTCCACAACCATGTGAGCCATTTCCTGTACATGGTTTGTCAGTTCTGTGAGATGTTGCAGCAAATTAGGGAACCCAAAGATGTGAGGGAGAATACTGAGGGGACAGGGAGTAGTTGATGTTAGAGAGGATGGAGTCCCAGCATGGAAAAGTTGGACACTTGGGACATCTTTAACCTCCACCTCATAGGAACCAGGTTTGTGCTGATCCTTGTAAAAGAAATTATTCATTTAGTGGCTATACCATTTTGCATTCTCACCAGCAAAGAAGGAAAGTGTCTGTTGCTCTACCTCCTTATCAACATTTGGTGTTGTCAGTGTTTTGGATTTTAGTCATTCAAATAGGTGTGTAGTGGCATCTCATTGATGTTTTAATCTGCAATTCCCTAATCACACATGATGTTGCGCATCTTTTCATCTGCTTATTTGCCCTGTGAGGTCAGGTGTCTGTTCAGATCTTTTACTCACTTTTTATTTGGGTTGCTTGTTTTCTTATTGTTGAGGCTTAAGTGTCTTTGTAATATTGTGGATACAAGTGCTTTATCAGATATGTGTTTTGCAAATGTTTTTTCCCAGTCTGTGGCTTGTCTTTTCATTTTCTTTATATACATAATTTTAATTTTTCTGATTCAGACAGACTAAACAACTGGTTAACTCCAATCCCTCATTTCGAAATGCAGAAACTAGGACCTGAAAAGGAGCACTGGTAGTGTGGTGGTTAAAGTGCTCAGCTGCTAACTGAAAGCTTGGTTGTTCAAATACACAACCACTTCTCAGGAGAAAGATGTGGCAGTCTGCTTCCGTCAAGACTTACAGCTTTGGAAACCCTATGGGACAGTTCTACTCTGCCCTACAGAGTTGCTATGAGTCAGAATCAGCTTGATAGCAATGGGTTTGGTTTGGTTTTTTAGGACTAGAAGGACAGGCTTACCTAAAATCAGATGGTAGTAGTAGATTTGGCTTCAGCACTCAGGTCCTTGGACCTCAATCCAAAATCCTTCATACATATCAGGAATTATAGCTTTAGTTCATTCATCTCCCTAACTCTAGATTCTTACAGCAGCCCCCAGAGTATTTCTGATACCCCACCACCTACTTCCTTGGCAAAACCTCATAGGTGGCCCAGAAGTTCGCTCAAGTATCTATTCTAAAATAAAAATTTTTAAGGAAGTTTTTCCATTCCAATTTTAAAAGTTAATACATTTAAACTTATACTGCCCTTCCAAAATTCTGAGCCAGTAAGAGACCAAGATGGTGTGGTTCTCACTTTCCTTGCATTCACATAGTAAGTGCAGATCTTCTAAAGAACCTGGTTGTTGTGAAAAATGGTTTTGAATTGGTGCCTCTGAGACATCATTCTTAGATCTACTATAGAAAACTTGGATAATAGAGAAAAGTAAAAAATAAAACTACTCAAGCGATATTAGCATTCTGAGATACCTAAAATTATTTTGTAAATTTTGTTAAAACTAGTCATTAAAATATCATCCTATAATAAAATCAAGACGAATTTCCCCTGGTTTTTAACAGCATATTACCATTATAAACAAATAAACTTAGTTAATACAATTGGGTGTTAGTGACTCTATGAAGTAATAACACAAATTACATTTCTGATCCATGTTTTTTGTATACATTAGGCAATTTTAATATTAAGGCACAGATAACATAAGAAGTGCTTTACCTCTTCTAAAACTGCCACAGACTGTAGCAATGTATTCAGAATCCACTTTTTCAACTTCATTCAGTACAATATCCTGGCAGAAGAAAAACGTAAGTCAGCATTCCAAAATTCCCTGGTGACTTCTCAGATCTAATCAAGGAACACAGTTCAGTGTACTCTTACTTGCATTTGTAACATCTCTTCACGAGGGATTCTTTTCTCAAAGTCCTCAAAATATCTATAAAGACAGAATAAGTAGATAAAAGATTTAGGTAAAATTAAAATCTCTTAACAATTAAATTGCCTACCATAAACAAGGGTCCTGATCCCAGCAAATTATTTAAAAATTAACACTAGAATTCATTAGTAAGCCAACTATAAAATTTGGAGCGAGCGTTATTCCTTAACTTGCACCCAAATCCTTAGGTGTCATCCTTTGTAACATCTGTGACATCTACACTTATTTGTGAATAAACTTCAAATTCGTGTTCTAAGAAAGAGTAAAGCATATTTAAGTTACTGCATGTTTCCAAATTAGAGTGCTCTCTACTGACAATTCCAGGGATTACTTTGTTGCTCTTAAATCCTGCAAAATTACTGAGTATTAAAATATTATTCTACAACATGGATGAGCCTTGAAAACATTATGCTAAGTGAAGGCAGTTAAAAAAAAAAAAAAAGGTTACATGTTATATGATCCCATTTACATGAAGTGTCCAAATAGGCAAATCTATACAACACTGAGGAGCCCTGGTGACACAGTGGTTAAAAGCTCACCTGCTAACCAACAGGTTGGCAGTTAGAATCCACCAGCCGCTCCTTGGAAACCCCATGAGGTGGTTTTACTCTGTTCTACAGGGTTGCTATGAGTCAGAATCGACTCGACAACGAGTTTGTTTTTTTTTTTTTGGTAGAGACTGAAGGAACCCTAGTGGCGCAGTTGTTAAGAGCTTGGCTGCTAACCAAAAGGTCAGCAGTTCAAATCTACCAGCCGCTCCTTGGAAACCTTACAGGGCAGTTCTATTCTGTCCTATAGGGTCACTATGAGTCAGAACTGACTCAAAGGGCAATGGGTAGAATGGGTATAGAGACCAAAAGTAGGTTAGTGTGTGTGTGTGTGTGTGTGTGTGTGTGTGTGTAGTGGAGGGAGGGAAGTGATTGCTAGGGGGTACAGGATTTCTTTCTGGGGTGGAGATTGTAGTGATAGTCACACAGCTCTGTGAATATACTAAAGACCACTGAATTGTACACTTTAAATGGGTGAATTATATAGTATGTGAATTATATCTCAATAAAACTGTTATAAAAAATATCTCAGTATAAAACAACGTCTAAGAATCATGTCTGAGAATGATGTCTCAGAAGCACCAGTTCAAAGCCAATTCCCACAACAACCAGGTTCTTCGGAATATCTCTACTTACTACGTGAATATGAGAAAAATGAGCACCACACCATCCTGGTCTCTTACTGGCTCAGAATTCTGGAAGTGTAGTATAAGTTTAAAAACATTATGCTAAGGCATAAGCAGGGATGTTCAGAAGGTTATTAGGATCGAATCACCAACAAAACTATATAAAACTAAAGGAGGGACATACACTGCTTATACACTGTGTATTGTAAATAGTCAATTAGAAAGGGCCTTCCCAGATTATATCTGGCACACAAAATAATTACTGATGCTAATAGTGAAGCATGCCTTCTAGTTATTTCTATGCTGTTTTTTAGGCTTTTTTTTTTTTAATTTACTTTTTCATGTTCATGTCCTGACTTCTCAGGTAGATGATGAGATCCTTAAGGGCTACACTGAACCTCTTTACACCGTTAAAGCCTAACGCAGTGCTTCACGAAACAAGCACTAAATACCTGCTGACTGGCTGATGCACTCAGTCCTGTGTATTTTAACAGGAAGTTCCCTACTAAAGTCAAGAGAAAGAGAAATCCTTAAGACAATCAAACAAACGATAAAGCAATAACAAAGTGTGTGAACACAGGCAGATCCTCTACAGAAGCTCAGAGCAAATCTTAGCATTTCTGAGTAGAGAACTGGCGTATTCAGCTGATTTCAAAGAGTTATTATGGTGTATGAAAGAATGGCTAAAAATTTTTTTACTTTTATATTTCAAGTGTGAAAAGAAATTTTGCTATCTTACTTCAGCCCAATTCGCTGATGATGGTTCAATTTATCTTCATTTTTTTTGAGATCTGTATAAAAGATAAAGTGTTAATTTAAACTTTTTTGTTTTTTTAAAAAAAATGCTAAATTCAGTAACCCTTTTGACAAAGACTTGCCGGGGAAAAATTACATCGAAATGACTTTCAAAAAGATAATGAGAAAAAATTTCAGATATTAAGAACTAGGTAAAGGTCCTTTGAATCGGTGTAGCAAAACCTAAAGTTAGTTTTATGATCATTTTCATTTCCTAAAACAAAATTTTAAGTTGTAGTCACATGAAACAGTAGATAACATACCAAAGTCACACCAAAATTCACTGGCGATAGCAGGAAGCAACCTTGTAAGAACCTATACTGCTTTCTTCACCATTGATAGCGCTGTACTAATCACAACTTCTGAATGTTTTATGAGTACGTTCACTCATATTTTTCATTTGCTCATTCACTATTTCACTCAATTAGGATTTATTAAGTACCTATTTGTGCAAGTATTGTGCTAAAAATACTGTTGAAAGGAAAGGTATTATCTTCACCTCTTAATTAAAAAAACTGTCATATCATAACATCATATCCTAAGTCTGAAAGTGACCTACAGGTTCCATTTAGGCATTCCTTTTTTTTTTTTTTTACTGGGCACGAGCCACGGGTACAGAAGTGAGCCCGGTTAAAGAAAAAAGATAAGTATGCTTCAAAAGCCACATCCTAACCATCACCTTTACATTCACACATATAAATTCCCTCTGGAGATATAAAATGGAGAAAAATAAACATCTTCATAACACACAGAGCACTTAATATTTCCCCTGGTTGTGTGGACACAGGAAACACTAAAGGATATGACTGAAAACAAAATGGAAGTCTTCAGCTTGCACACACACACACACACAACACGTTTGTTTATATATTTGTATATGTATATGTGCATATTTAGTTTTTGAAATAATTTATTTTATTTTTTGTTGTTGTTGAGAATATACACAACAAAACATATACCAATTCAACACTTTCTAGACGTACAAATTCAGTCACATTGATTACATTCTTCAAGTTGTGCAGCCATTCTCACCCTCCTTTTCTGAGTTGTTCCTCCTCCATTAACAAAAACTCACAGCCTTCCAAGGTTCCTAACTAATCTTTTGAGTTGCTATTGTCAATTTGATCCCATATTGATAGATCTTAAAAGAACACAACGCTCAAGGCAGACATTCTTTATTAGTTAAGCTAACCTATGTTTGGTTTAACGAAGACTTCAGGGGATATTTTTGGCTTAAGGTTTAAGGATTATCTCCAGGTTGCTGATTGCTTTTGGGGTTCATCCAGCCTCCATGGCTCCAGAAAATCTGGATTCCATAAGAATTTGAATTCTGTTCTGCATTTTCTCTCTTTGGATCAGAATTCTTCTATAGAATTTTTGATGAAAACTTTCAGTAATGGTAGCTGTGCACAACCCAGTTCTTCTGGTCTCATGGCAAAGGAGGCAGTTGTACACGGAGGAAATCAGCCACATGTTCCATTTCCTTCTCCTGTTCCTGACTCTCATGCTTTCTCTGTCGCTCCTGGCAAATAGAGATCAATCATTGTGCCTTGGATAGCCACTGGCAAGCTTTTAAGACCCCAGGCACTATGCAACGAGGTAGAACAGAAGCACTAATCAGGTTATCAGGCCAGTTAGCTGGGATGTCCCATGAAACCATGACCCTAAACCTCCAAACCAAGAAACTAAATCCCATGAGATGTTTGATTATATATACGCAGCCTCGGCAGCTATTTTCTTTTTCATTGTTGTAAATATATCTATCACACAACTTTTGCCAATTCAACTTTTTACAGGTGTACACTTACTGACAGTCCCCCTTACCTTTCCGCCCCTGGAAACCGCTAATAAACTTTGTTCTCTATACATTTGCCTGTTCTTGTCTTTTCATATGAGTGAGGTCATACAATATTTGTCCTTTTGTGATTGACTTATTTCACTCAGCATAATGTCTTCAAGTTCCATCCATACTGTAGCATGTATCAAGATATATACAGTCTTTAATTACATATCTGTGAATCATGAAATATAAAAATCAGGACAGTAGATGCTCGACATTTCCAAGGGATACAACTGAATACCTTTGAGAAATCCACAAATTCTTGACTGCAATCAAATCACTTAGCAAATCCTTTCACTCAGATAAACAACATATACCAGAAGCACACAAAGCCAAACGCCCTCTGAGATGCAGATGTGGAGTTCATTCTCTAGCGATGTTACACACAAATTCTTCACTTAGTAATATTACTAATTAATCATGCCTCTTAAGAGTCAGCTACCATTTCTAAGGACTTACTAGAAACCAGGAGCCCCAATGGCACAGTGGTTAAGAGTGCGGCTGCTTACCAAAAAGTTGGCAGTTTGAATCCACCAGCTGCTCCTTGGAAGCCCTATGGGGCAGTTCTACTGCGTCCCACAGGGTTGCTGTGAGTCGGAATCAACGGCAACGGGTGTGCATGGAATGTACTAGAAACCAAGTACTCTGCTAAGCACTTTACATACATCCGTGCACTCAATCATATGAAGCAGAGATTATGATTCCCATTTTGTAGTTGAGAAACTGATGCACCAAAGCCACCCATCGAATTAAGAGGCGGAGCAGGGATTCAAACTCAGGCGTCTCCAAAACCTGTCCCTCTAATCATTTGGGTTTCTTGCAAATAACTGAACCCACAAATATTAAACCCATAAATATTAAATCCCAAATACCATGAAAGTGCTGTAATGAATCCATACATATTGTATACGCCCTTGAAAACGATAAGAAGATAAGTTATATTGAAAGGTGGCATAGTGGTTAAGAGCTCAGGCTGCTAACCAAAAGGTTGGCAGTTCAAATTCACCAGCCCCTCCTTGGAAACCCCATGGGGCAGTTCTACCCTGTCCTGTAAAGTTACTATTAATCAGAGGCAACTCATCAGCAACAGGTTTGGTTTTTGTTTTTTATATTAGGTTTGGAGTCCCTGGGTGGTGTAAATGGTTAACACGCTTGGCAGCTAACCCAAACGTTGGAGATTCGAGTCCACCCAGAGATGCCTTGGAAAACCAACCAGGTAATCTACTTCTGAAAAATCAGCCACTGAAAACCCTGTAAAGCACAGTTCTACTCTGACACACAAGGGATCACCATGAGATAGAATCGATTTGGTGGCAACTATTTTTTTATTTTTTTTAATTGTTGTTGTTGTTAGGTGCCGTCCAGTCGGTTCCGACTCATAGCGACCCTATGCACAACAGAACGAAACACTGCCCAGTCCTGTGCCATCCTTACAATCGTTGTTATGCTTGACCTCATTGTTGCAGCCACTATGTCAATCCACCTCATTGAGGGTCTTCCTCTTTTCCACTGACCCTGTACTCTGCCAAGCATGATGTCCTTCTCCAGGGACTGATCCCTCCTGACAACATGTCCAAAGTGTGTAACACGCAGTCTCGTCATCCTTGCCTCTAAGGAGCATTCTGGCCGCACTTCTTCCAAGACAGATTTGTTCGTTCTTTTGGCAGTCCATGGTATATTCAATATTCTTCGCCAACACCACAATTCAAAGGCGTCAACTCTTCTTTGGTCTTCCTTATTCATTGTCCAGCTTTCACATGCATATGATGTGATTGAAAATACCATGGCTGGGTCAGGCGCACCTTAGTTTTCAGGGTGACATCTTTGCTCTTCAATACTTTGAAGAGGTCCTTTGCAGCAGATTTGCCCAATGCAATGCATCTTTTGATTTCTTGACTGCTGCTTTCATGGATGTTGATTGTGGATCCAAGTAAAATGAATTCCTTGACAACGCCCGTCTTTTCTCCTTTTATCTTGATGTTGCTTATTGGTCCAGTTGTGAGGATTTTTGTTTTCTTTATGCTGAGGTGTAATCCATACTGAAGGCTGTGGTCTTTGATCTTCATTAGTAAGTGCTTCAAGTCCTCTTCATTTTCAGCAAGCAAGGTTGTGTCATCTGCATAACGCAGGTTGTTAATGAGTCTTCCTCCAATCCTGATGCCCCGTTCTTCTTCATATATTCTAGCTTCTCGGATTATTTGTTCAGCATACGGATTAAACAGGTATGGTGAAAGAACACAACCCTGACGCACACCTTTCCTGACTTTAAACCATGCAGTATCCCCTTGTTCTGTCCGAACAACTGCCTCTTGATCTATGTAAAGGTTCCTCATGAGCACAATTAAGTGTTCTGAAATTCCCATTCTTCGCAGTGTTATCCATAGTTTGTTAGGATCCACACAGTCAAATGCCTTTGCATAGTCAATAAAACACAGGTAAACATCCTTCTGGTATTCTCTGCTTTTAGCCAGGATCCACCTGACATCAGCAATGATATCCCTGGTTCCACGTCCTCTTCTGAAACCGGACTGAATTTCTGGCAGTTCCCTGTCGACATACTGCTGCAGCCGTTTTTGAATGATCTTCAGCAAAATTTTGCTTGCGTGTGACATGAATATTTTTCT
Organism: Loxodonta africana; assembly: GCF_030014295.1. Taxonomy (NCBI): domain Eukaryota; kingdom Metazoa; phylum Chordata; class Mammalia; order Proboscidea; family Elephantidae; genus Loxodonta; species Loxodonta africana. The sequence continues at coordinate 58,220,689 of NC_087360.1, forward strand.
ATAATTTCCACATTCAGTTGGATCACCTTTCTTGGGAATAGGCATAAATATGGATCTCTTCCAGTCAGTTGGCCAGGAAGCTGTCTTCCATATTTCTTGGCATAGACAAGTGAGCACCTCTAGCGGTGCATCTGTTTGTTGAAACATCTCAATTGATATTCCATCAATTCCTGGAGCCTTGTTTTTCACCAATGCCTTCAGAGCAGCTTGGACTTCTTCCTTCAGTACCATCGATTCCTGATCATATGCCACCTCTTAAGACTTTGTTGTTCAAAATTTTATTAAAGGAACAAAGGCAATTTATATCTTTTAGAAATCTGCAAATGATAAATATTTCATTGTCTTTACACAAAGAAGCCACTTCTTGCCCTTCTTGCTTTTCCTCTGAATTATAAGCCTAAAAGCACTTAAGATGGTAAAACAAACTATGTGTCTACTCTCCACTGCGGAATTAAAACGAAAATCTTACCGTTTGCATCCACTGACGGCAAAAGGGTTTTCAAGTTCTAGTTAATGCACTAATGGCCCTTCAGGACCACATTTAACTGGAATTAGCGACCTCTGCTACATACTCACCTTCTAATGTTTTAATTCCTTCATCTACAAACTTCCTTGCAGCAGATGGCCTACAGAGAAAGAAAAGCATTATCTCAGTATTGCAGGTAAAACTCAGGATCCTTCTAACAAAAAACCAACTATGTTTTCTCTTGTCAAACAAAGAGTTGCTATGGAGCTACAGAAGATCTGCTAAAATGTTGAATGATTACTTTGGTAATGTTTAATTTTATCCAAAGGTAAGAATTCTTAAAGCCTTAGTCATTAGGAAGACGGCCATGAACTTGGGCATGAAATGTCTATGCATGTAGCTGTCATATGTTCATGTACTTTATTCCATAAAACAGACATACAGGCACTTGAAAACTGTTGATTCATTCCACTAAGATTTATTGAGGACCTATACATGCCAGCTCTCTTCTAGGGGCTGAAAATACAGCAGGAAACAAGACAAGTAAGACCCCTGGTCTTATGAAATGTATATTCTAGTGGATAGGGAGGAACAATAAATAGATATATAAAAAAAAAAAAAAAAAAAATCAGATGTGCTATGCGATGAGCTATGACGGAGTGGCTGGGTGAGAGAAAACCTCTGAGATTATCTCTAAACTGAGATCTGAATGACTAGGAGTCAATCCTCAGGGGGACTAAGGAGGAAAGCGTATCAGGCGTATCAGGCGGAGGAGACTATTAGTGCAAAGACCCTAAGGCTGGCATGAGCTTCATTTGTTTAAGGAAAGAGAAAAACTAGGATGGCTAGAGTGATGTACGGGATGCGGAGAGGGGAGACATTATATGGGGCTTTTTAAGCCATGGTGGTAAATTTGGATTTTATTCTGAGTGCAACGGGAAGCTATTAGAGGGATTTGAGCAAAGCGGTAATAAAGTCTAATTTAGGTTTGTAAAACATTACTTTGATTGCTGTGTTCATATAAATAAATCACAACATCAGATATGGCTGAAGATATTCTTAAAGACTGTCAGGGGCACAGGGAACCTTAGAGACTAGCCTCCCTCACATTTTACAGGGAAGAACACTTAAACCTAGAAAGATGAAGTGACTTGCTAAGGTTACAAATCTAGCTGGAGGTAGCACTGGGAGCGGCACCCAAATCTCTTTGTCCCTTATACCAGTTCATAACGTAATGAAGTCAAAGCAAAAATAGGAAGAAACACATATACACACCTACAAAAGCACACTAGTCTGCAGCCACAGTGTTTTGAGACAAATAATCCTACAAAGTTCAGTAACCTGGGTGAACAGCCTGATATTACAGTGTGGTACAGTAACTGATATTCATGTCAGCAAGGCAATGTGGCCTAAAACAAGTCGAACTGAATTTGGAATCAGAAGACCTGGGTTCTAATCCTGGCTCTGCTATAGTTATCTCACTTTACATAGTTAAGTCTCAGTTTCTTGCCTAGAAAAAGAGGATAACACAACAAGAAAAAGAGGATAATACAACAGGTGCTTTCTAAAACGACTGCTAACTAAAATTCAATTTCTAATTCAAATGCAAAAGTCTAGTTCTCGCACTTTTAAGTTCAGCCAACAAATCTTATTCATTATAAATCTACTAAATTTTCTTACACATTTTAACAACACAATTCTAAACGAATTGCCCAATTTATATTGGAACCACAAGGCTAATCTGTTACGTATATGCTAAATTATCTTCCAAAATGGCAAATTCTTAACGATACCAAATAAACTTGATACACACACAAAGAAATAAAGTGTCTGCTCCAAATTCATAAGGTACTATGCTAGGTGCTGTTGAAAAAAGCTAAAATGTTTAAGATAAATAGCATGTTCAGAGAGACAAAAGAGGCACAAACTAGAAAGGGTGATAATATGCATACAGAGCAAGCATTAATGGGGTTCAGAGGAAGGAGAGATTATTCCTGGCTGAGGAATCAAAATGGCTTCACAAAGGAGGTACTATTTGCCTTGGAAAAGGCTTTTACTGCAGAGGCAGCATCTAAAGAATTGGTCTCAGACATGGAAGCTACAGAGGAGTAAACTATACGGACAAAGGCAAAGAGGTGAAAGGTACAGATTTTGAAGGGAAGCAGTTTGCGTTAGTATATAATTTAGTTTGGCTGACATAAAAAATAAAACCATCCCTACTACCATTTGCTTAAAATAGTTCTTACCCAATGCCAGTAACTCGAGTCAGGAAATTGATAGATGAACTTGTATCATCCTGCCGAATCTTTGCGGAAAAAAAAAGTAACTATGATTTAGGAATGCTTTGAAGACTCAAATGATCTTACTTAAAATACTCTAGGTGGTTAAGGGACATGAAGAGCCATTTACATTTGCCTGGATAACCCATACACAGGCATTCATACATAACCTATGCAGTTGCATAAATTCGTAGAGAAATGAACAACACAGTTCCTGAAGATGTCTCATCTCTAATCTCTCCAATAATTTAAAAAGGTCTATTCACAAAAGACCAGAGGTGACATAATTACGATTGTTCAGGGTGAAACAAAACCATAAAAATGCCTGGGAGAGTTTAAGCATAGAATTCTAGAAGATACTTATCTTTTAGTCAAAAGATCAGTACTGAAAAATAAGGAGCTAATTCAATCATAACGACAGTCTCGAAAATGCCACATAAAATAAGTGGTGAATATTTCGAACAATATTCAAGAATTTAAAAACAGAATGCTTAAAGCCATTTCTTTTCCTTTCGAGCCCTACTGGCATGTTTAACATCAACCACCCTGCGATGGTGCTACGGCATACCTGTCATAGAGGCAGACACTATAATCAAAGAGTAAACAAGTAATTTAAATATTACCTTTTCCAGCTTACGCAATTTTCCAGTTGCTAAAAACTCATCAATCTTTTCAGCTATTTTTGTTCCTACTCCAGGCTGTATCGAAAATTAAAAATATAAAACATATAAACATGTCCTTACCAAATCACTAGAAGATAAAGTAAAAAGCGAGAAATGAAAAACAAATGATCATCACATGACAAGTTTTGAAACAAAGGACACAGAAAGTTAATCCCCAGAAAAAACTATTTCCTCCCAGAGGCAAAACGCTTAAATGACTGACAAAAGAGAACCCTAAATAAATTATTCTGAATCTTTTTTAAAAATTAACTTTTATTGTAGAAAAATTAGAAATTTAGAGTAGCATAAAGAATAAAAGCACTTAGTAATCTCATCACTGCAACTTCATCACTTAACATTTGGTATATATTAAGTTTTCTCTTATACATACTTTCTTCTTGCAAAAATAGAATTGTGCTGCTTTGTAAAGTACTTTTTTTTAATTACTAATACATCATGAACAATTTTCCATATCAATAAATACATATAACATATTAATGGATGCATGGTATATAATTGAATGAATGTGAATATATCATAATTTACTTAAATATCGAGATGATTTCCAATTACAGTAAAACCTGTGAGAGCGGGAACTCAATGAGATTGCTTGTTTTTCCAGGTCTCTCAAGTTTTCCTCCTTTGCCAAGGTGCAGTCTTGCCACTTTTCTATTGCTCTCTATTAGTTGAAAATATTTGAGGTTTCCTTCTCTGACAGGTTTCCACCTTACACAGGTTCAGACTTCTGCAGGTTTTACTGTAACTGATACTAGGTAACAACGCTCTCATGAACTTCCTCTAGAACTGAGGTTCAAACACTTCTACATGCATCAGCATCACCGAAACCCATAACCTGTTGCCCTCGAGTCAATTTCAACTCATAGTGACAGAGGACACAGTAGAGCTGCCCCACTGGGTTTCCAAGGAGCAGCTGGTAGATCTGAACTGCTGACCTTTTGGTTAGCAGCCAAGCACTTAACCACTGCACCACCAGGGCTCCATATCACCTAACCCACCGCCATCGAGTCGATTCCACAGGGTTCCTGAGGCTATAAACCTCTGCGGAAGCAGACTGCCACACCTTTCTACCTCAGAGCTGCTTGTGATTTGAAACCACTGACCTCTCGGTTAGCAGTCAGTCGCTTTAACCACTGTGCCACCAAGGCTCCTTCGCATCACCTAAGGGGCTTATTAAAGCACAGATTGCTCCACCCCAGAGTTTCAGATTCAGCAGATTTGGGGTGGGGCCAAGAAGCCGCATTTCTAACAAGTTCCCAGGTGATGCTGACTGACCCTGCTGGTCCAGGAACCACACTTTGAGAACCACTGCCCAGTTCACCATGATAGCCACTAGCCACATCAGACCATTTAAATTTTAATTAATTGAAATTAAAGAAAATTAAAAATTCAATTGTTCAGTCACACTAGCCACATTTCAAGAGCTCAACAGCCAAATGTGGCTACAGTACTGAACAGCACTTCTCTAGAATACAGGCTCAAAGAGAGCAGAGATCCTGTCTTTTCACTGCCTTATTCCTAGTACCCGTTAAAAAAAAACCCGTTGCCATCGAGTCGAGTCCGACTCATAGCGAGCCTATAGAACAGGGTAGAACTGCCCCATAGAGTTTCCAGGGTAGCACCTGGCATATAGGTGCCCAAAAAACTATGAACTAAATGAGTACTTATAGACACATATCTCTATTCATTTAATGAAGATGAATCCCTCAAAGTGGAATTGCTGTACCGAAGGATATTCACATCCTGCCAACATTCTAGCAAACTACACTTCAGAGAAGATGGGACAACCAACACTTCTATCAGCAGTAAATGAGAGGATCATTTTCTTCCACAAGACAGATTCCTGGCCAACTGACTGGAAGAGATCCATATTTATGCCTATTCCCGAGAAAAGTGATCCAATCGAATGTGGAAATTACTGAACAATATCATTAATATCACATGCAAGCAAAATTTTGCTGAAGATCATTCAAAAGCGGCTGCAGCAGTGTATCAACCAAGAACTGCCAGAAATTCAAGCCAGATTCAGAAGAGGACGTGGAACCAGGGATATTATTGTTGATGTCAGGTGGATCCTGGCTGAAAGCAGAGAATACCAGAAGGATGTTTACCTGTGTTTTATTGACTATGCAAAGGCATTCAACTGTATGGATCATAACAAATTATGGTTAACTTTGCAAAGAATGGGAATTCCAGAACACTTAATTGTGCTCATGAGGAACCTTTACATAGATCAAGAGGCAGTCATTCGAATGGAGCAAGGGGATACTGCATGGTTTAAAGTCAGGAAGGAGGTGCATCAGGGTTGTATCCTTTCACCATACCTATTCAATCTGTATGCTGAGCAAATAATCCAAGAAGATGAACTATATGAAGAACAGGGGATCAGGATTGGAGAAAAACTCATTAACAACCTGTGTTATGCAGATGACACAACCTTGCTTGCTGAAAGTGAAGAGGACTTGAAGCACTTACTGATGAAGATCAAAGACCACAGCCTTCAGTATGGATTATACCTCAAAATACAACAAATTCCTCAAAACTAGACCAATAAGCAACATCATGATAAAAAAAATGGAAAAAAGACAAAGTTGTCAAGGATTTCATTTTACTTGGATCCACAATCAATGCCCATGGAAGCAGCAGTCAAGAAATCAAAAGATGCATTGCTGCAAAAGACCTCTTTGAAGTGTTAAAAGGCAAAGATGTCACCTTGAAGACTAAGGTGCGCCTGACCCAAACCATGGTGTTTCCAATTACCTCGTATGCACACGAAAGCTGGACAATGAATAAGGCAGACCGAAGATGAACTGGCGCCTTTGAATTGCAGTGTTGACGAAGAGTATTAAATATACCGTGGACTGCCAAAAGAACGACCACATCTGTCTCAGAAGAAGTACAACCAGAATGCTCCTTAGACGCAAGGATGGTGGGACTACGTCTCATATACTTTTGACATGTTATCAGGAGGGATCAGTCCCTGGAAAGGACATCATGCTTGGTAAAGTTAGAGGGTGAGCAAAAAAGAGGAAGACCCTCAAGGAGATGGACTTACACAGTGGCTGCAACAGTGGGTTCAGGTATAACAATTATGAGGATGGTCAGGACTAGACAGTGTTTCCTTCTGTTGTGCACAGCATCACTAAGAGTTGGAACCGACTTGACGGCACCTAACAACAACAGCAACAGAATTATCAAGCAGCACTCATACGCACTGGATAGTAGGGCTGTGATTCTTAAAATAATAGTGAAAAGGAATAATGATGAGATTTTTATGTTAAGTCCAGTATTATGCAAAAGGCGGTTTGGATACTTTCGTGTTCTATTTAGGGATATACCATAAACTCAGATTTGGGATGAAGTGTATCAGAGCTTGTTAGAGGTCTGCTTCTAAGAAATGAGCAAACTATTTGCAATAAACACAAAAAAGAAGTTCAATGGTAATCCCAAATGTTAAAAGGGGAACATAATGGAAGTAGGAGTGGTTCCTGAGGTTAACACTGAGTCAGCTCACCAAAACAGAAACTCAGAATTAAAGTCTAGTGTAGCACTTTTATATCTACAACTTGCTTGGCTAGTCTATCTGGGCAGGATATACCGTAACGTTGAGAACTGTTTATGGCATAAAGGGTTTAAAACCTAAATACAGAATAACAAATTCAAGATTAAAATGTGGTACATGATTACTGTGGATAACTTGTCACTCGATCATAAGATGAGCAAGATTTATGGTAATGTTAGGACTCTGAAGTACGAAAACATAAGGATGGTCATAGTTCATACACTCGCAGCTCTCATGAGAAAGTTAAGGACAATAACATATCAGTACTGTCTAAATTCCAGAGGAACTTTGTGAAACACAAATGGGTAAAGACCAAAAGACTGACTGATAACTCTCAGGACCAGCACTAATCAAAACCCATGTCGGTTTGTCAGACTAGCATTATATTAAGTATTAAAATAAAAGATGAGTATGAGATATTCCTTAATTTTGAGAATTTATAAACTTTTAGTGAGATTTAGATGAGAGAGAACAATCTGACCATCAATAGATAGACTTTTCCAGGATATTCTAAGTGATATTATCACAAGTTACTAAGAGATGTGACCCTCTAGAAACTGTGAAACCACTAGCAAGAAGGGCTTCATAGAAATTACAGTGAACAGGACTAAATGCCATAATATACAAAGGGGGTTAATTATGTACTTACTCGTATGTAATTTGGAAACCCTGGTGGCGTACTGATTAAGAGCTATGGCTGCGAACCAAAAGGTCAGCAGTTCAAATCCACCAGGTGCTCCTAGGAAACCCTATGGGGCAGTTCTGCTCTGTCCTACTAGGGTTGATAAACCAGAACTGACTTGACGGCAACAGATTTGGTTTTTTGGAGTAGGTAAGTAGGAGCCCTGGTGGTGCAATGGTTAAGCACTCAGCTGCTAAGCCAAAGGTTGGCAGTTCGAATCCACCAGCTGTTCTGTTGGAGAAAACACCTGGCAATCTACTCCTGTAAAGATTACAGCCTAGGAAATCCTGTGGGGCAGTTCTACTCTGTCCTAAAGGGTCACAATGAGTTGGAATTGACTCAATGGTACGCAACAAGAGTAGGCACGATCTCACTAACTCACTTAAGTTCCTATACCCTGGGATCAAAGAAAGACAGCCAGGGACCAGATATGCTAGTACCACTCCATCACCCCACTCCTCTTGAGGACTAACACCCACACTGAAATTCAATGTGAGAGTGAGTACACGTGTATATGGCAGAAGTAAAAAAAGAAAAGTATAATCATATGTATTTAAAATTGTTTTAAATTCATCCTCATTCACCCAAATAAAAACACTTACAGTGTGAAAAAGCATGCTTAAAATAACATTAATATTATTTTAAGAAATCAGAAGGCTGTGTGGGTCTGTGTAGGTCAAGGCAGCTTCAGAGAGGGAAATTTAGTTTTGTGGGAACTCATCAAATTTGTACATGTATGAATTCCTGAAGCAACTTATTCACTAAACTTACCAATTTCTTAGCTTCTGCTCCACTCTTTATTTGGTGTGGGTACTTTGCTATCACAGATGCTGCTTTTCTACAAGGAAAAAAAAAAAAAACAGAAATCCAACAAGGTCTTAATTTTTCTTAAGCTGGAACACACAAGCGAATATCCAGTTTGAACTTGCACCGAGATTTCCACCTTCACGTAAAACTTAAAACTCAGAAGAACTGACAAACCACCAACTACTTCTCTGACTTTTTAAGTATCTTGACAATTCTCACATTTAAGGAAAATCTGATTTTAACTATATGTAAAGCTAGAGAGATTCAGGAGAACAGCAGCCTTTCCTATTTGGGAGTAAGCGGAAAATATCGTTTAGCCTTCTTTTCTTTTTAAAAGCCAATTTTTAAAAACTGTTCTTAACTTTATAAAAATGTGCCATCATATTCAGACTACTAGATACTTGATTGGCTCATCCGTGGTGGCTATTTTAAAATTCATGGTTTAAAGTGCATCCCAATATGTCCTTACACCAGTTCTTTTTTCATTGTTCCCATTCCGGTTTGACATACAAAGCAGTGACCTGTGATTCTTGCCTATCTCCACAAACAGCCAGCTCAGTAACCCAGCTGGATTGGGTACCCTACAGGAGCTTGCTAATAGTACCCTGTCTATAATATTAAAGCTAAATGTAGTTTAGTGTTGATGCTAATAAAACGTGACGGTACATCTAAGTCTAAAGCATACATAGTGGATGGTCTTTGGACAGTCTTTTTCATTCTATTCTAGCACACACAAACCTTTAGACTTGGACTTCAACTTCTCTGTAGGAAGCCCTGGTGGTGCAACAGTTAACTACGCGCCTGTTAAATGAAAGGTTGGTGGTTCAAACCCACCCAGCAGCTCCATGGGAGAAAGACCTGGCAATCTGCTCCTGTAAAGATTACAGCCCAGAAACCCCTACAGGGCAGTTCTACTCTGTCACATGGGGTCGCTATGAGTTGAAGTCAACTCAACAGCACCCAATAGCAACAACAATCAGCATATTATTGATGATGAATCTGAGAAGGTAGGTTGAGGGGAATTTGTGGAGGGAATTATTTCAAGAAAGGCATACTTGACACTGTGGGGTAAAGCCTGAAAGGGAAAAAGAATTAGATCATGAAAGGCCTTTTGTATGCCATGATGCATTGGGACCTTATCAAGGTAAAGAGGAAATATCTAATTATTTGATATGGGAGGATGACAAAATCACATAACTGTTTTCAAGAGATCATGTTGGCCCATAATGAAGAGAAATGCACATCAGGGTGGAGTGGAGCATGCATGCGTGGTGGGGCATCACCACCCTTTCCAAACTTAATTCCCACTGAAACCATACTGCTTAGGCAAACGGGATTACTGACTTCCAGAAAATGCTATAGTCCTTTATCTCTCCATGCCTTGGCACATTTTGTTTCTTTTGTCTGGGCTGTTTTTCCTCTCACTTATCCTCTGATGTCTCCTTCAAGACTAAACACTTCCTCTTTGGAGCCTACTGTGACTCAAATAAAAGATGGGGTTCAATGTCACTCTGGTTTCTAGATCAAATGTATGGATGATTTCTTAGCACAGGAAATCATAGGTGGGAAGGACAGGAGGGAGAGTATTCAGGTCTGAACAGGTTGAGTGGGACAGGCAGGAAGGAGTTAAGTTACAGGTAAAGGGAACATAGGACTAAAAATATGGAGAAGAGCCCAGTAAGGCAAAAATTTGGATCCACTGATGTAAATGGTATTCAAAGCCAAGAATGGTAAGATAGCCAGGGAAACTACGAAAGTGAGAAAAGAGGGCTAAGGGCAGGCCCTGGGGACGACCACATTAAAAGCTAAGAGAGAAGAAGAGGTGCAAGAATAGAAAGAGTACCATCAAATAAGCCAAGGGAAAGTATTCTGTGGAATGAGCTAGTGGCGAATGCCCCCGAATGTCCAGTAAGATGAAGTGTAAACCAAAACCAAACCCGTTGCTGTCGACTCGATTCTGACTCATAGCAGCCCCACAGGACAGAGTAGAACTGCTCCATAGAGTTTCCACGGAGAGGCTGGTGGATTCAAACTGCCAAACTTTACTGGCTAACAGTTGAGCTCTTAGGTGAGAGTATTTTCAGAGAAATTATACTGCAATGAGTTAAAGAATGACTAGAGATGAGGAAGTTCAGGCATATGAACACTGATTACTTTTCAAGAAAGTTAACTGTAAAGTGGAGGGATGAGATAAAGTGTTAGCTAAAAGGAAGATTTAAGAAGATTGCTTTGTTTTTGCTTAAGGCTGAAGGACTCGAATGCGTGCATAGGCTAAAGAGCAGAAGCAGGTGGATGTGAGAATAACAGCCAGGACAAGGCCTCTGGTGAGATGAACAAGGATGGGATCAAATTAGGGTGACAGGATCCGCCACAGACCAATCAGATGGAAAGATGTGATTCCTTGAACCACATCAATTTCACAGCACAGTCCTCGTCCGTCCCCTGCCTTTCATTATGCATTTCCAGTAATTCACATTTCACGATAGGAAAAATATGGTATCAGGTTATACCGAGTTTCACTCAGAATTGGAAACTGATCATAATTGATCCTACAGAGCTCTGCCCAGATTCTTTCAGACATATTGCAGTAAGGTACCACTACGGAGTCAAACCCTGGATTCTCGCTTCTTCCTCTTCTGCAGATGGTCCAAATATCCACTGGACCCACCAAGCCCGTAAACTGCCAAACGGGGGCATACGAGAACGCATGCAATCAGCGAATGCCGCACCGTCCCACCTGTAAGCGTTGTACTTGTGGATAGCCTGGTTCACGTTCTTCTCAAAGTTTGCGAGTTCTGAAAAGGCAACGAGAACCACAGCTAAACAAACAGGAACTGAGTTTCCTGGAAAGGGACGGGGGACAGTGAGCACTCTCTTCGCCGGCCAGGCCCAGGAGCTCCGGGCAGGACTGGCTCGGGCCACGGGTGTCGAGGGAGCGGGGGCCGCGGGCCCACCCACCCCCGGGCTGTCAGGGCGGGAGAGAAGAAAAGGGAGGCAGTGGGATGGGAGGAAAGACGAGAGCCAGCGGAGCCTGGCCCGGTGCTAACCCGTGAGCATGTCGGTGATGCCCCCGTTGAGCGTCTCCTGGGGCGCCTTCCGTTTGCTCATGGTGACCTGCACCCGAGGACCCCAGAGTCCTCAGAGCCAGTGACTCGCCCCCGCGTCCTGCGCTGATAAGGGGCCAGCAGCTGACCGGGCTGGATCAGCCCAGCCCCAGCGAAGCCGGCACCACCGGCTGAACAATGGCCGCCTCTGACAGGAGGCTCGGCACGGCCGGCGTGGTGACGTCACGCGTACGGCGCGGGCGGAGGGGCGGGGCTAGAGAGGCGCAACCTCCGTACGTGAGAAAAGGGAACCTTGGAGCTGAAAGAGGAAGCTGGGCAAGGACCTGGATTTGCCAAGTGGGAAGTGGGTACCTCGGAGTTACATCCCAGTAGGGGCTGTTATGGGATGATCTGGATTCATAACCTTAGAGATTATATTTTTTTCCCAATATATTTCTCTGGAGTCCTCTCCCTAAAAGGAAAAAAATAGGAGTCCGATTTTGACTCTGAAATATGTAAGATAAGGTGGGGAGATAAAATACTGACGACTGCTCTTGTGCACATACGGTATGTGCGCTGTAACAGTTACTGACTGCGTGACGTATTTTATATGTGGTAAGAGGCAACACCAGCGTTGTGCTTGTCAAAAGCTTTCTGTAAGAATACAGCGCAGTCCACACCGCAGTGGAGTTCTGTAGTGGACTGTGAAGTGCAGATGTAGCCTGGATTGAAATATGCCGATAATACGTATAAAAGCCTTATTTTAATCTGCCACACAAAACTTCGTAGCAGATCTGCCAACCAATATCAAAAAATACTTTTTTATTCCCCTGCCTGTTGAGGTAGGGATCAAAGGGATGAAAAGCAGAAGTACTTGACCTAGATAATTAGCAACGATATCGTTGTAACATGATGACCTGCATTTGCGAAACAATTCTGCTTGAAAAATAGAAGTGTGACATCAGCAATATTTTGTTTCATAAGCTTAACTCCTCGGGCTCATACTGAACTGCAATTCTAGGCAACTGCTTTGTGCGTAAATGAATTAAAATCTTATTACAAAATGATACATAGTTGCCATAGAAAAATGTGTGGAATAGGTAAAATGACAAAAGAGAAATTAAAAGCAGCGATCATCTCACCATCCTGATTAAACCCACTATTAATATTTTGAGACAAATATTTCCAGTCTTCTAATCCAGTATTTTTTTAATTTCCATTTTTTTCAATAGTGGAATAATGATTTAGGTATAATTAGTTGCTTTGATTAGCAAGGTTGTGGTTGTTTTTTACTAGTATTAGTATGCACCTTAAGTTACGCTGATTGATTGGACATTTGTATATCTTCTTTTGTGAACTATCTATTGATGTCCTTTGCTGATTTTTCTAATGGGAGCAGTTATCTACATTAATTTGTTAATCTTTTATGTACTATTAACCCTTTTTTTGTATCTTGCAAATATTTTCCCCATTTGTCTCTTACCTTTTACCTTTATTCCTGCAGTTTCTTATTACCTTGATTCCCACCTTCATTTAGATATGCGACTCATCCTAGACTTTTTCTCTTGTTCACACTTTTTTCTCCCTGACTTCTAGGCTATAATCATACTATTTTATTCTGAAAAATGATCATTCCTCATTAAATAAAAATGTTTCTATTCACCTCTTAGTAAAAGTTACAAATTCAGGGAATTGTAGGATCGTTTTTATATGAGTATTATGCCCACCTTTTAAAAAATCTAAGTAAGACACTCTGAGAATTAAAAAATCGAAGTGTCAGAGAATCCAAGGAAAGCGATCAGTTCTCTGTCCTTACCTTCTCAGTCCAGTGTGCAACATTTGATTCACTTAACTACTCTCTTCTTGAAATATTGTTTTTACTCTTGGCTTATACCACACGCTCCGGATTTTCCTTCTTCCCTACTGGCCACTCCCTCTCAGTTTTTTAGACTAGTTCCCAGCTTCTACTTCACTCTCCAGTCTTCTTGGGAAAGTGCCTCAGGCCTGGATCCTGTAACCAGCTTTTCCACCTTTTTCAGTTTCACCTTTTTAAAGCCATGTTTACTTTGACATTTATATTTCTTTCCCTGATTGCTCCCTTGAGCTCCAGTCTCATATATCAAACTGCCTGCCAGATGTCTCCTCTTTTCACATGCCCAACTCATAGCGACCCTATAGGACAGGGTGGAACTGCCCCCATAGAGTTTCCAAGGAGCGTTCACATAGGCATCACAAAGATAAAATACCCTAAAGAACCCTTGATTCTTGCCCCACTCCAACCCTCACTAGCTTCTCCTTCAGTTTTCCCAGTCTAGGTTAATGACAGTTTCATCCACCCTTCCATCAAGTCAAAAACCTACAAGTCATTCTATTTCTCTCTCTATTTTTTTCCTTTTTTTTTTTTTGCGGTTAAAAATATACACAGCAGAGAGGCAGAACCAACATGACACCCTAGATAGCTACACCATGCCATCCCTCTGCAGATATATCTGCAGATATAATACGATACTGATCCAAATATCACCAGCATTCTTTAATGAGATGGAAACACTAATCACCAACTTTATATGGAAAGGAAAGAGGCCCCAGATAAGCAAGGCATTATTGAAAAAAAGAATAAAGTAAGAGGTCTCACACTACCTGATCTCAGAACCTACTATACTGCCACAATACTCAAAATAGCTGGGCACTGGTACAATGACAGACGCATAGACCAACTGAGCAGAACCCAGACAGAAATGCATCCACCTATGGTCAGCTGATCTTTGACAAAGGACCAAAGTTCATTGAATGAGAAAGACAGTCTTTAACAAATGGTGCCTTCAAAACTGGATGTCCTTCTGTAAACTAATGAAACAGGACCTATACCTCACACCATATACAAAAACTAACTCAAAATGGATTAAAGACCTAAATATACAACCTAAAGTGGTAAAGATCATGGAGGAAAGAATAGAGACAACATTTGTTGTTGTTGTTAGGTGTTACTGAGTTGCTTCTGACTCAGCAACACTATGCAGAATTGTTTCGCAAATGCAGGTCATCATGTTACAACGATAGTTTCGTTGCTAATTATCTAGGTCAAGTACTTCTGCTTTTCATCCCTTTGATCCCCACCTCGACAGGCAGGGGAATAAAAAAGTATTTTTAGTCCTGCGCCACGCTCACAATCATTTCTACGTTTGAGCCCATTGTTGTAGCCACTGTGTCAATCCATCTCTTTGACGGTCTTCCTCTTTTTTGCTGATCCCGTACTTTACCAAGCATGATGTCCCTCTCCAGGGACTGGTCTAGCATGTCCAAAATATGGGGGACAAAGTCTCTCCATCCTCACTTCCAAGGAGCACTCTGGCTGTACTTCTTCCAGTACAGACTTCTTTCTTCTGGCAGTCTGTGGTATAGACAATATTCTTCACCAACACCATAATTCAAAAGGCGACAATTCTTTGGACTTCCTTATTCACAGTACAGCTTCGCATGCATATGAGACGATTGAAAATATCATGGATTCAGTCAGGTGCACCTTAACCCTCAAAGTGACATCTTTGCCTTTCTACACTTTAAAGAGGACTTTTGTAGCAAATTTGCCCAGTGCAATACATCCTTTGATTTCTTGACCTCTGCTTCCTGGGTGTTGATTGTGGATCCAAATAAAATGAAATCCTTGACAACTTCAATATTAACTCCACTTATCATGATGTTGCCTGTTGGTCCAGTTGTGAGGATTTTTGTTTTCCTTATGTTGAGGTGCAATCCATACTGGAGGCTGCAGTCTTTGATGTTCATCAGTAAGTACTTCAAGTCTTCTTCACTTTCGGTAAGCAAGGTTGTGTCATCTGCATATCGTAGGTTGTTAATGAGTCTTCCACCAATCCTGATGCTGTGTTCTTCTTCATATAGTTGAGCTTCTCAGATTATTTGCTGAGCATACAAATTGAATAAGTATGGTGAAAAGAAACTAACCTGACACATACCTTTCCTGATTTTAAACGAGGGAGTATCCCCTTGTTCTGTTCAAATGACTGGCTCTTGGTCTATGTACAGGTTCCACATGAACACAATTCAGTGTCCTGGAATTCCCATTCTTAGCAATGCTATCCATAATTGGATAACATTTACATAGTGAATAAAACACAGCTAATTCCTTTACACAGTCACTAATCTGAGCCTAGAAGACCTAGATGGTGCCCGGTTACCACCACCAACAGCTCTGACAGGGATCACAATAGAGGGTCCCAGACATAGTGAGAGAAAAATTTGGAACAAATGATCAAATTCACCAAAAAAAAAAAATAATAATAAAAAGACCAGAATTATTAGTCTGACAGAGACTTGAGAAACCCCTGTGGCTATGGCCCCCAGGTACCCTGCAAACTCAGAACCGAAGCCACTCCCAAAGTCCACCTTTCCACCAAAGATTATACTGGTCTATAAAACAAACATTAACACATGTGAGGAACATGCTTCTTAGTCCAATCAAGTATACGAGACCAAATGGGCAACAACTGCCCAACAGCCAAGACAAGAAGGCAGAAAGGGTCAGGAAAACTGGACGAATAGACACAGGGAAACCAAGGTAGAAAGTGAAAGGGAGAGTGCTGATACAATTCAACTAATGTCACAAAAAATATGTGTGTATAAATTTTTGAATGAGAAATTTATTTGTGCTGTAAACTTTCCCCTAAAGCACAATAAAATTAAATTCGTGTGTGTGCGTATATATATATAAACACAGCAAAACATACACCAATTCAACCACTTCTACATGTACAATTCAGTGACATTAAATTCTTCTAATTGTGCAACCATTCCCACCTGACTTTTCCTGAATTGTTCCTCCCCCATTAACAAACTTACTGCCCTCCAAGCTTCCTGTATAACCTTTCGAGTTGCTGTTGTCAATTTGAGCCAATATATACAGGCCTTTAAAAGGGAACTAGTCTCATGGCAAACATTCTTTAATAATTAAGCTAAACTATTTTTTGGTTTAAAGAAGACTTCAAGGGATATCTTTGGTTTAAGGTTTAAAGATTATCTCAGGGCGATAGTTTTGGGATTTCATCCAGCCTTCATGGCTCCAGAAAATCTGGATTTCATAAGAATCTGAAATTCTCTCCTGCATTTTCCCCCTTTTGATCAGAGTTACTCTACAGACTCTTTGGTCAAAACATTCAGTAATGTTCCCACTAGAATGGCTAAGGTTTAAAAACCAAGAAAATAATAAATGTTGGCAAGAATGTGGGGAAGTTGAAACCCTTATCCATTGCTGGTGGGAATGCAAAATGATACAGCTGTTCTGGAAAACAGTGTGGTGTTTCCTCAAAAAACTAAAGATAAAACTATCATATGACCCAGGAATTCCAGTCCTAGGTATAAACCCAAAAGAACTGAATGCAGAGACTCAAACAGATAGTGGTACACCAGTGATGTTTGCAGCACTATTCACAATAGCCGAAAGATGGAAACAACCTAAGTGCCCATCAATGGATGAATGAATAAACAAAATGTCGTACATACATATAATGGAATACTACTTAACCAGTAAGAGAAATGAAGTCTTGATATATGCTACAATATAGATGGAGCTTGAAGATACTATGCTGAGTGAAATGAGTCAATCACAAAAGGACAAATATTGTATGACCTCACTTATATAAAAAGACAAGAAAAAGCAAATGTATAGAGAACAAAGTTTATTAGTGCTTAGCAGGGATGGGGGGGGAAGGGGGAGTGAGTACTCATGGAGCACTAAGTTTCAGTTTACATTGATGGAAAAATCACATTGCTTAAGAGTCGGGTTACACAGTTGATTAATGCAATTATTGTCAATAAGTTGTACATATGTAAAAAAGTCAAATGGGCAAAAGTTGTGTGATAGATGGTCAAAAATGGCAAAAAAAAAAAAAAAAAAAAAGAGGTAGGTGTAGAGGTTGCTAATGTACATCCAAACACCTCATGAGATTTGATTCCTTGGTTTGGAGGTTTAGGATCATAGTTTCATGGGACATCCCAGGTAACTGGCCTATTAATGTGTTTAGTGCTTCCGTTCTACCTCCTAGTCCATTGTGTAGTGCCTGGGGTATTAGAAACTTGCCAGTGGCCATTCAGTTTACAACAACTGGTCTCTATTCATCTGGAGCAAGAGAGGAAGAAGGAAAATCAGGAATAGGAGGAGAAAATGCAATGTGTGGCTAATTGTCTCCACCAACAATTGCTTCCTTTGCCATGAGACCAGAAAAACTGGATGGTGCCTGGCTACCATTACTGAACATTTGATCAAAGATTCTATAGACTAATCCTGATCAAAAGGGGGAAAATGCAGAAGAAAATTTCAGATTCTCACGGAATCCAAATTTTCTGGAGCCATGGAAGCTGGATAAACCCCCAAAATAATCTGTCTTAGTCATCTAGTGCGACTATAATAGAAATACCACAGGTGGATGGCTTTAACAAAGAGAAGTGTATTCTCTCACATTCCAGTAGGCTAGAAGTCTGAATTCAGAGCACTGGCTCCAGGGGAAGGCTTTCTCTCTGTCGGCTCTGGAGGAAGGCCTTGTAATGCATCAGTCTTCCCTTGGTCTGGGAGCATCTCAGCACAGGAACCTCAGGTCCAAAGGACTCGCTCCACTCCCAGCTTTGCTTTCTTGGTGGTAGGAGGTCCCTTGTCTCTCTGCTCGCTTCTCTCTTTTATCTCAAAGAGACTGGCTTAAGACACTATCTAATCTTAAATATCTCATGAATATAACTGCCACTAATCCATCTCATTTCATCATTGTGATAGGATTTACAAACTTAGGGAAATCACATAAAGTGGTGAACAATCACACAATACTGGGACTCATGGCCCAGCTAAGGTGACAGATACTTTGGTGGGGGGGGGGTGCAATTCAATCCATGATATAATCACTTTGAGATAATCTTTAAACCTTAAACCAAAAATTCCCCCTGAAGGCTTCTTTAAACCAAACAATAGTCTAGCTTAATTAGTTAGGAATGTCTGTCTTGAGCATTGTGATCTTTTAAGATCTATCTATATGGGATCAAATTGATAACAGCAACTCAAACGATTAGATAGGAAACTTAGGCCCCATGAGTTTACGTTAACAGGGAAGGAACAATTTGGAAACAGTGGGTGAGAATGGTTGCACAACCTGAAGAGTTGTCACTGGATTGTGCATGTAGCAATTGTTGAATTGGTGTATGTTCCACTGCATATATTCCCAACAATGAAAAAAATACATATATATAAATAAATTCTATATGTATCACTTATTGACAATAGAAGAAAATGGAGAATGACCACATCAGATCACAAAATGGAGGATAATTGTATCATTACACAACTGGCAAATTACATCATTACATAAACTGTCCAATTACATAACTGTCAAACCACTGAGAATCATGACCCAGCCAAGTTGACATATAACCTTAACCATTACGGTCAGTGTTACTATTGCCTCACACTTTGGCATCTGTTACTGCCAGATATATGATGTTAATGCACAAAAAAGTCAGATAGTAAATTTTTTACTACTGTATCAAGTATGAAATTTTGGATAACAAGATGGTCAATACCTGAGGAGTAGGTGTAGATATAAAATGTTCAGAAATGGTAGTCAGGCACCATCCAGTTCTTCTGGTCCCATGAGAAAGAAGGCAGTTGTTTATGGGGGCAATTAGCCACACATTATAGGAGTCATTCTTAATTGCTCTCTTTTCATACCCCACATCCAATCCATCAGCAAGTCTTGTCTGTTCTGTGCCCAGAATACATGTTCTGAATTGCATCACCTCTACCTGTTGAATATCAAACCCATTGCCGTCGAGTTGATTTCAACTCATACCAACCCAACAGGACAGTGTAGAACTGCCCCATAGGGTTTCCAAAGATGTAATCTTTACAGAAGCAGATCGCCACATCCTTCTCCAGCGGAGCAGCTTGTGGGTTCAAACCTCTGACATTTCAGTTAGCAGCCAAGCACGACCAGGGCTCCTTCAACTGCCACTATCCTAGTCTGATACAACGACCTCTCTTCTGCATTATTGCCATAACCTCCTAAGTGGGCTTCCCTTGCTTCTGCTCTTGCCCCCCACTACAAGCCATTCTCCAAATATGACAAGAACAATTTTTTCAAAACATATTAGGGTATGTTACTCATTTACTTAGATACTGTGATGGTTAAGGTTGTGTATCAACTAGGTTGGACCATGATTCTCTGTGGTTTGGCAGTTATGTAATGATGTAGTTATCTTTCATTTTGTGATATAATGTAATTTCCTCCATGATGTGGCCTGATGTGATTAGCCAGTTAGTTGTAAGGGGAGTTTTCTTGGGGGTGTCGCCTGCATCCAATATATATATAGACGTTCTGGCAAAGCTTTCTGGCTTTTGCTTACTCTGGATTATGCATCCAGCTCGTCACCATCTGACCTTTGGTTCTTGGGATATAATCCAGCGGTCTGCTGTACTGCCTGTCAGTCTTGGGATTCATTGGCCTCTGTAGTGCATGAGCCAGCAGCTTGCGTCTTACCTGCTGATCTTGGGTTCATCAGCCCCTGCAGCTATGTTAGTCAGGAGAAGCCTCCAGCCTGAAGCCTTGACTGATGAACATGGGACTTGCCAGCCTCTACAACCACATGAGCCATTTCACTGAGATAAATCTCTGTCTCTCTCTCTCTCTCTAATGTATACATATGTTTCACTGGTATTGCTGCTCTGGAGAGCCTAGCCTAAGACAGATATCATCTAATTTCACTTAGAATAAAATTCAAACTCTTTTCCATGTTCCACAAGGCCTAATGTGGTTTATCTCCTGCCTCATTTCTGGGCACTTTTCCCACATGACACAAGCTTGTACCTGCTTCAGAGTCATTGCCTCATTGTGAAGCTTTTGCCTGGCCACCTTCTAATCATCATTCAAGTCTCATTCCGGTAGTCACATACTTGTCACATTCCTGAATAATCCCCAGGTATTATTTCATTACTATGTTTGGTTTTTTCATAGCACTTAAAACCATTTTAAGCTTTCACATGCGTGTTACTTGCCTATTATCTACCTCTTGCTCTAGCCCTCCTCCACCAGGGTAAGATGTGAGCTTCATGTAAACCAGTTGCCATGGAGTTGATTTCGACTCATAGTGACCTCATATGTGTAAGAGTAGGACTGTGCTCCATAGGATTTTCAATGGCTGATCTTTCAGAAACAGATCACCATACATTTCTTCTGAGGTGCCTCTGGGAGGACTTGAACTTTCAACCTTTCACTTAGCCAAATGAGTTAACTGTATTCAGCACCAGGGACTTGCCTTAATCTTGTTCACCACATAGTTGGTGCTCAATAAACATTTATTGAATATCCACAGTGTAAACATTTCAAATTATAGAGGAAGAGGATACTGACACATCATGATGTAGGTGTTTAATCATCCTGGTTAGCCAGAGACTGAGGGGTCTCCTGAGAAATGGTACTTTCAGTGCTAAGACCAGGAAAGTTCTGGGAAAACTGGGACAAGTTGGTCACCATCTTAACAAATGGTTAAACCCAGAGAAAAATAATTTGGAATAAAACCCTAAGTACATTTTTAGGGCTCCTAACTGGAACAATTGAATGTCTATCTGATTGGGCAGAGTAGGGCAATTGAGGAAGAGGAAGTAAAAAATATGAAAGACCTACTACTTGGAGAACTGGAAAGATTCATACGTAATACAAAGGAGTGAACCAAGAGTGGTTGGGAGTGGGAGAGTGAATCAAGTGATGAGCAGAGTCCTAGGTTGATGGGCTGACTCATGAATGGGTTGACCTGATGATCAGAGACTTGGAAGGAACAGAATTGGAAGATTGGTGACGAGGAAGTCTGGAGAATAGGCATGTGGATGAACCTCTGTTATGGACTGAATTGCGTCCCCCCAGAATATGTGTTGGAATCCTAACCCCTATACAAGTGGATGGAATCCCATTTGGGAATAGGGTTTTCTTTGTTATGTTAATGAGGCCGTATTAGTGTAGATTGTGTTTTAAGCCAATCACTTCTGAGATATAAAAGAAAATTAGGCACAGAAGCAAGAAAGTACAATTGGGAGAAGATTGCCACATGGAGATCACCGAGAAACCAAGAAACAGAAGCTGAAAATAGACAAGGACCATTCCTCAGAGCAGACAAAGTCTTCCCTGAGAGCTGGTGCCTGAATTTGGGCTTCTAGCCTCCTAAGTGTGAGAAAATAAATTTGTTTGTTAAAGACATCCACTTGTGGTATATTCTGTTATACCAGCATTAAGAAACTAAGACAACATCTCAGAATGGGCACAGGCTGAAGATAGTTTTGTCTCTTGTGAATGACCACCAAGGGGCATCCATGTCAAAGGAGGTTCTTAATCAGGTGGACAAAATGACATGGTGTGTGTGTATGTTATTCAGTCTCTTTCCCCAACCACCCCAGTGCTTGCTGAATGGTCCAATGAAAAAGTGGCTGTGGTGGCAGGGATGGAGGCTATGCATGGGCTCATCATGGACTTCCTCTCACCAAGGCTGACCTGGCTAATGCGACTGCCAACAACAGACTAACACCAAGTCCCACAATAGAGCACCATTCCCCCAGCAGATTAGTCAGACACCTGAAGGCAGATTACATTGGGCTTCTCCTATCACAGAAGGGGCAGGGATCCAGCCTCACTGGAGTAGATACATATTCTGGATATGGATTTGCCTCCCCTGTCTGCTTCTGCCAGCACCATCATCTGTGGACTCCACCATCTATGGACTTACAGAATTTCATTCTCTGTAGCATTGCTTCTGATCAAGGAACTTGTCTTAGGCTGGGTTCTCTAGAGAAGCGAAACCAGTAAAGTGTATAAATACATAGACAAACAGAACCAGTTGCAGGATCCAGGGCAAGTAAAAGCCATGAGCCTGGCCAGAATGTCCACTTACATTCAATGCAGGCCACACAACCAAGGAAACTCCCTCTCAACTGAAAGGCTATTCACAGCAGATCCCATCATGGGGGTGAGTACACCATCCTACTGCCAAATCACTGAAAATCTTGGCCCAGCCAAGTTGACACACAATCTTAACCATCACAGAACTCATTTCACAGCTAAGGAAATGCAGTAATGGGCTCATGATCATGGAATTAACTGGTCATACATAAGGAGCCCTGGTGGCCCAACAGTTAAGTGCTCAGCTGCTAATCAAAATGTTGGTGGTTCAAACCTACCGAACCGCTCTGCAGGAGAAAAGACCTGGCGATCTTGCACCTGAAAGATTGCAGTCCAGAAAACTCTATGGGGGCAGTTCTGCTCTGTCACAAGGGGTCGCTGAGTCAAAAGTCAACTCAATGGCACCTAACAATAACACAACCACATGTTGTTGTTAGGTTCCGTCAAGTTGGTTCCGACTCATAGTGACCCTATGTACCACAGAACAAAACACTGCCCAGTCCTGCACCATTCTCACAATTGTTATGCTTGAGCCCATTGTTGCAAACTTTTCTGAATCCGGCTTTAATTTCTGGCAGTTACCTGTTGATGTTCTGTGGCAACTGTTTTTGAATGATTTCCATGTAATTTTACTTGCATTTGATATTAATGACATTGTTTGATAATGTCTGCATTTCATTTCATCACCTTTCTTAGAAGTGGGCACAAATATGGATCTCTTCCAGTTGGTTGGCCAGGTAGCTGTCTTCCAAATTTCTTGGCATAGATGAGCGAGCACCTCCAGCATTGCATCCATTTGTTCAAACACCTCAATTGGTATTCCGTCAATTCCTGCAGCCTTATTTTTCACCAATACTTTCAGTGTAGCTTGGACTTCTTCCTTCTGTATCGTTGGTTCTTGATTATATGCTGCCTCCTGAAATGGTTGAATGTTGACAATTCTTTTTGGTAGAGTGACTCTGTGTATTCCTTCCATCTTCTTTTGATGATTCCTCCGTTGTTCAATTTTTGCCCATAGAATCCTTCAATATTGCAACTTGAGGCTTGAATATTTTCTTCAGTTCTTTCAACTTGAGAAATGCCAAGCATGTTTTTCCCTTTTGGTTTTCTAACTCCAAGACTTTGCACAATGCATTATAATGCTTTACTTTGTCTTCTTGAGCCACCTTTGAAATCTTCTGTTTAGCTCTTTTACTTCATCATTTCTTCCTTTCGCTTTAGCTACACTACCTTTTCAAGAGCAAGTTTCAGAGTCTCTTGTGACATCCTTTTTGGTCTTTCTTTCTTTCCTGTCTTTTTGATAATCTTTTACTTTCTTCATATATCATGTCCTTGACGTCATCTCACAACTCGTCTTGTCTTTGACCATTAGTGTTCAATGTATCAAATCTATTCTTGAGACGGTCTCTAAATTTAGGTGGGATATACTCAAGGTCGCACTTTGGCTCTCATGGACTTGTTTTAATTTTCTTCAGCTTCCACTGGAACTTGCATATGAGCAATTGGTGGTCTGTTCTGCAGTCAGCCCCTGGCCGTGTCCTGGCTGGTAATACTGAGCTTCTCCATCTCTTTCAACAGATGTAATTGATTTAATTCTTGTGTATTCCAACTGGTGAGGTCCACATGTGTAATCACCAGTTATGTTGTTAAAAAAAGGTATTTCCAATGAATAAGTTGCTGGTCTTGCAAAATTCTATCATTTGATCTCCAGCATAATTCTATCACCTAGGACATAATTTCCAATTACTGATCCTTCTTCTTTGTTTCCAACTTTCACATTCCAATCACCAGTAATTATCAATGCATCTTGATTGCATGTTTGATCAATTTCAGACCGCAGAAGTTGGTAAAAATAGGACAGAGAAGTGGTGGAACAACCACATACATACCATATTATCTGGAAGTGGCTGGGGTAAATAAAATTGGAATGCCTTAATGAAGACTCAGATACACCACCTGTTGAGACACAACATCCTGAAAAGATAGATTTTTGTTTTACAGGATGCAGCATATGCTTTGAATCAAAGATCATTATATGGTGTTCTCTCTCCCATAATCACAATACATGGGTCTGGGAATCATGAGGTAAAAATATGTGCTTATCTGTATATACTAACCATTTTGTTCTCCATCTCAATATTATATTGTATACAAGTGCTATAGCTGCTAACCAAAGGGTCGGTGGTTCAAATCCACCAGGCACTCCTTGGAAACTCTATGGAGCAGTTCTACTCTGTCCTATAAGGCCACTATGAGTCGGAATCAACTCGACGGCACTGGGTTTTCTTTTATACAAGCTGTAGAAGGTTTTTACTATTTAGTCTTTAGGTAGTAGAATGTTCTGTGTGACACTGACTGAATTTGAGGAGCAATTAATACCACTAGTAATGGATACCAATGGTCCTCAGGTGATGCAAATGGTTTGCATTTCATCTACTAACTTGAAGATTGACAGTTTGAACCCCCCAACAGACTGCAGAAGAAAGACCTGGCAATCTGCTTCCATAAAGTTTACAGCGAAGAAAACCCTATGGAGAAGTTCTCTGTAACACATGGGGTCACCATGAGTCAGAACTGACTGACAGCAACAGGTTTTTTAGCAGTGGATATAATGACTGTTGGGTTTGTGCATCTCTTCATTTAGGAAAGAGAATGAGAAAATTTTCACTTCTGTGAAGGATAGCTGCATCTTGTTAGGCGGAAACAGTTTTTTTGTTGTTGTGGTGGTGGAAACAGTTTTTGTTGTTGTTGTTGTATGGAAGTTTAAATGTGTGTAAAGGCTGCATATGGAAGTCAACTACCCAAAGGGGTGGACTGTGCTGGTGACCAATCTATTGTGCCTCAATTCCAAATGTACCTTTCATTACCCAGCTTGTGATACTGGAACATTCCTCCCTTGCCAGCTGATACAATGTGAAGCTTTGTCAGTAGAGGGTGTTGGAAGGATGCTGGAGGAAAAAGAGGCTCTTCTCGGTTCTGACGTGCTCCTACTGGCAAGCTCCTGGAGCTTGTGGCAGGCAGCAGAAAGCTTTCCCTGACATCCCAAAAGGTGACCCCTGTGAGTGGTTTCCCAGTGAGTTCTGTGGCACAGCATCTCTGCATGGACAGCTTACCCAACATCCCAGGGAGCAGCTTCTTAGCAAGTTCTCCCAGTACAGCACCTCAGCAAACTTCTCAACCATCCAGTGGTAAGCCACAGCTGCACCCTCTCCAATGAAGTCTGGATCTCAGCCCAGGAGGGAGGTGAAATTCTCCGTATTTCTTTCTTCTCTGAGCATCTTTCATGAGCCTTTGGGGAAGTGGCTGCCCTCTATATCTGCTATTCCTGTATTCTTAAGCATTTTCTTTACCCCTTAGTAGCCATCCTCCTATTATAGTTCATAATTCTTTGTATTAACCTTTCCTTGATAAAATTACTTTTTTAAAAACTCCCTGCTGATACGGGTATGCTAATGGTGTGTGGTTATGCTTTTAAAAAAGAGGGCTTATTTTTAGTGATACATAGTGAAATGCATATGAGCAAAATGATATGATGTCTGAGATTTGCTTCATAAATAAAGAGATGAGGAAATAACATGATTGGTCATAAATTGATATTTACTGAATCCGAGAAATGGGAATATGGGGTTTTATTATACTGTTTTATCTACTTTGTCTATTTTGTCAAATTCTCAACAATGGAAGTTTTAAAAAAAATCTAAAATATTCAAATGTCCCTGTATGCTGCTGTTGGGGAAGTGCTCTATACATATCAGTGGGATCTTGT
This sequence comes from Loxodonta africana, assembly GCF_030014295.1. Taxonomy (NCBI): domain Eukaryota; kingdom Metazoa; phylum Chordata; class Mammalia; order Proboscidea; family Elephantidae; genus Loxodonta; species Loxodonta africana. The sequence continues at coordinate 58,246,915 of NC_087360.1, forward strand.
TGGTTGATAATGTTGTTGATTCACCCATATCCTTGGTAAGTTTCTACTTGTTATATGAGTTGTTGAGAGAAGTGCTGAAGCCTCCTACAATACCTGTGAATTTCTCTATTTCTCTTTTCAGCTCTATCAATTTTTTTGCCTCACATATTTTGTAGCTCTGTTCTTTGGTGCATATACATTTACAATTGCTATATTTTCTTGGCAGAGTGATGCTTTTATTATTATGTAATGTCTCTCTCTGTCTCTGATTTACTTTGCTCCGAAGTCTGTATTTTCTAGTATTAATATAGCCACTTGTATTTTTATTAATGTTTACACTGTGTATGTGCATGTATGTGTGTATCTATAATCATCGTTTTACTTTCAACCCACCTGTATCATTATATTTGGTGTTTCTTCTAGACTACATATGATTGGGTCACCTTTTTTTCAGTCTACTTTGCCAATCTCTGTCTTTTAACTGGTGCATTTAGACCATTTGCATTTAATATAATTATTGATATTTTAAGGCTTAGTCTGACATTTAGGGCTTTTTTGTTGTTCTCTCTACTTTGTGTTTCTCTTCGTTTTCTTTTTCCTGCCTTCCAGTGGGTTACTTGAACATTTTTTAGACTTGCATTTTGATTTATAGTGGTTTTGAGTATATCTGTTTGACAGTAGTTTTGAGTTACAGCATTTTTTGGTGGTTGCTCTAGGTACTGCATTATGTATCATTATCAGTCTACTGTACTGATTCAAGTCATTGTATTGGTTCAAGTAAAGTGTAGAAACAACATTGTCTTAAATACTTTCTCTACATATATTGAGAACCATAGTGTTGTCATTTTTTGCTTCAACCACCAAACATAATTAATTGAAAAGACTCTAGAAAAAGTCTACTGTATTTACCCATATTTTTGCCCCTTTTGTTATTTTTTTCTTCCTTCCAGATATGTCAAGAATCCTTTTACTTTCTCTGTGTTTAGAAAACTTCCCTTAGCCATTCTTTTAGGGTAGGTGTGCTGGCTATAAATTCTCTTAGTTTTCCTCCTTCTGAGAATGTCATGATTTCCCCTTCAGTCAGGAGGTATTCCTGAATACGCTTTCAACGTATTTTAGCTAAAGATAGGATTCTGAGTTGACGGTTCTTTTCTCTCCCAAAAAACCCAATGCCATCTTTTCTTCCAGCACCTGAAAAATGTTGTGCCACTTCTTTCTGTCTTCCATGGTTTTCGATGATAAACCTCTCATTCAGATTGTTTTTCTCCTATAAGTAATGTGTTGTTTCTCTCTTGTAGTTTCCAAGATTTTTTGTCTTTAGTTTTCAGAAGCTTGACTATGATGTATTTTTGCACAGATTTCTTTGGGTTTGTATCGTTTGGAGTTCACTCATCTTCTTTAATGTGTAAGTCTATTTATTTATTTATTTACTTGCCAAATTTGGGGGGTTTTCAGTTATTATTTCTTTGAATACTTTTCAGTCCCATCTTCTTCTCCCCTTTTGGGACTCAGGTAACATGAATATTAGAGCTTTTATACCTCAAGCAGGTCCTTGAGGCTCTGTTCATTTTTTTTTCTTCAGTCTATTTTCTCTGTGTTATTCACATTGAGTAATTTTATTGTTACATCTTCAAGTTCCTTGATGTCATTCCACAACTTGTCTGGTCTTTGCGTTGAACACTAGTGACCGAAGACCAGACGAGTTGTGGAATGACATCAAGGACATCACACATGAAGAAACCAAGAGGTCATCGAAAAGACAGGAAAGAAAGAAAAGACCAAGATGGATGTCAAAGGAGACTCTGAAACTTGCTCTCAAATGTTGAGCAGCTAAAGTAAAAGGAAGAATTGATGAAGTAAAAGAACTGAAGATTTCAAAGGGCAGCTCGAGAAGACAAAGTAAAGTATTATAATGACATGTGCAAAGAGCTGCAGATGGAAAACCAAAAGGGAAGAACACACTGTTTCTCAAGCTGAAAGAACTGAAGAAAAAATTCAAGCCTCGAGTTGCAGTAGTGAAGGATTCTATGGGAAAAATATTAAATGACACAGAAAGCATCAAAAGAAGATGGAACGAATACACGGAATCATTGTACCAAAAAGAATTAGTTGATGTTCAACCATATCAAGAGGTAGCATATGATCAGGAACCAATGGTACTGAAGGAAGAAGTCCAAGCTGCTCTGAAGGCATTGGTGAAAAACAAGGCTCCAGGAATTGATGGAATATCAATTGAGATGTTTCAACAAACAGTTGTACCGCTGGAGGTGCTCACTTGTCTATGCCAGAAATATGGAAGACAGCTTCCTGGCCAACTGACTGGAAGAGATCCATATTTATGCCTATTCCCAAGAAAGGTGATCCAACTGAATGTGGAAATTATACAACAATATCATTAATATCACACGCAAGCAAAATTTTGCTGAAGATCATTCAAAAACAGCTGCAGCAGTATATCGACAGGGAAATGCCAGAAATTCAGGCCAGTTTCAGAAGAGGATGTGGAACCCGGGATATCATTGCTGATGTTAGATGGATCCTGGCTGAAAGCAGAGAATACCAGAAGGATGTTTACCTGTGTTTTACTGACTATGCAAAATCATTCGACCGTGTGAATCATAAGAAACTATGGATAACATTGCAAAGAATGGGAATTCCAGAGCAATTAATTGTTCTCATGAGGAAACTTTACATAGATCAAGAGGCGGTTGTTCAGACAGAACAAGGGGATACTGGTTAGTTTAAAGTGAGGAAAGGTGTGCGTCAGGATTGTATCCTTTCACCATACCTGTTCAATCTGTATGCTAAGCAAATGATACGAGAAGCTGGAATATATGAAGAAGAACAGGGCATCAGGATTGGAGGAAGACTCATTAACAACCTGCGTTATGCAGATGGTACAACCTTGATTGCTGAAAATGAAGAGGACTTGAAGCACTTACTAATGAAGATCAAAGACCACAGCCTTCAGTATGGATTGCACCTCAGCATAAAGAAAACAAAAATCCTCACAACTGGACCAATGAGCAACATCATGATAAATGGAGAAAAGATTGAAGCTGTCAAGGATTTCATTTTACTTGGATCCACAATCAACAGCCATGGAAGCAGCAGTCAAGAAATCAAAAGACGCATCGCATTGGGCAAATCTGCTGCAAAGGACCTTTCAAAGTGTTGAAGAGCAAAGATGTCACCCTGAAGACTAAGGTGGGCCTGACCCAAGCCATAGTATTTTCAATCATATCATATGCATGTGAAAGCTGGACAAAGAATAAGGAACACCGAAGAAGAACTGACACCTTTGAATTGTGGTGTTGGTGAAGAACATTGAATAGACCATGGACTGCCAAAAGAATGAACAAATCTGTCTTAAAGAAGTACAGCCAGAATGCTCCTTAGAGGCAAGGATGGCGAAACTGTGTCTGATATACTTTGGACATGTTGTCAGGAGGGATCAGTCCCTGGAGAAGGACATCATGCTTGGCAGAGTACAGGTCAGTGGAAAAGAGGAAGACCCTCAACAAGGTGGATTGACATAGTGGCTGCAACAATGAGCTCAAGCATAACAACGATTGTAAGGATGGCTCAGGACCGGGCACTGTTTCCTTCTGTTGTGCATAAGGTTGCTATGAGTCGAAACTGACTTGACGGCACCTAACAGCATCTTCGAGTTCACAGAATCTTTTTTTCCATGCTGCCGTTAAGCCCATCCATTGAGATTTTTATTTCAGTTGTGTATTTTTCAGTTCTAAAATTTCCACTTGCTTCTTCTTTAGAACTTCTGTTTCTTTGCCAACAATTACTATTTTTTCATTTGTCTCAAGTGACTTCGTAATTGCTCACTGAAGTATTTTTAAGAAGGTGGCTTTAAAATCCTTGTCAGATGTTTTTAACATCTGAGTGAACTTGGCCTTGGTTTTTTTTTTTAATATTTTATTGTTTTAGGGGATATCTTATACAGCATATTAGGTTTCCACATAACAATTTTTATACAACTTGTTCTGTGACATTGGATGTATTTCTCACAGCGTGTCAGCATTGTTGTTATTTCCATTCTTTTTGTTATATTTCCATTAATTTAGCTTTTCTTCCACTCCTTAGTGTCTCATTTTTATTTTCAGGTAAACACAGACCATTTGGTCTCATAGAGTTGATTATTTAGGGGAGCACAGTGTTCACAGGTGATATTGTTTATAGGCCAATTTATTATTTGGATGAAAGGTGACCACTGGGAGTGGCTTCAGTTCCAAGGTCAAAGGCTGTCTTAGGGCAATAGTCTTGAGGGTCCCCCTAGTCTCTGTTGGTCCAGTAAGTCTAGCCTTTTTTAGGAATCTGAGTTTTGTTTTACGTTTTTCTTCCAGTCTAACTGGGACTCCTATTGTTCCCTGGTCAGAACAGTTCTTCTGGTCTCAGGCTTGAAGAGGCTGTAGTTCTCATGAGCCATTAGTCCTGTGGACCAATTTCTTCCTTGAATGTTTGGTGTTCTTCACCCTCCTTTGATCCAGATGGGAAGAGACCAATAGTTGTATTTTAGATGGCCACTCGAAAGCTTTTAAGACCCCAGATTCTAGTCACCAAAGTAGGACGTAGAACATTGACTTTATGAACTATGTCATGCCAGTTAGTCAAAGAATGTTTTCTTCTGTGTTTAAACCTTTTCTTGAGTTCTTCAAATACTGCCCGCATATAGCATTTGTCCTTTTGCAACTAATTTCACTCAGCATAATGCCTTGCAGATTTATCCATGTTGTGAGATGTTTCTTGGATTCATCATCGTTCTTCATCATTGTATAATATTCCATTGTGCGTATGTAGCATAATTTGCTTATCCATTCATCTGCTGATGGGCACCTAGGTTGTTTCCAACTTTTTACTATTGCAAACTGTACTGCAATGAACATGGGTGTGCATACACCTATTGTGACGGCTCTTATTTCTCTAGGTTATATCCCAAGGAGTGGGATTGCTGGATCGTATGGTAGTTCTATATTTCTAACTTTTCACGGAAGCACCAAATCGATTCCCAAAGTGGTTGTACCATTCTACATTCCTACCAGCAGTGTATGTGTTCCAGTCTCTGCACAACCTCTCCAACATTTTTTTTGTATGTGTGTTTTGGACTACTGCTAGCCTTGTTGGGGTGAGATATTTCGCTGTAGTTTTGATTTGCATTTCTCTAATGGTTAATGATCCTGAGCATTTCCTCACATATCTGTTATCCGCCTGAATGTCTTCTTTGGTGAAGTGTCTGTTCATAACCTTTGCCCATTTTTTAACTGGGTTATTTGTCTTTTTGTTTTGCAGTATCTTGTAGATTTTAGAGATTAGATCTTTATCGGATATGTCGTAGCCAAAAATTTTTTTTCCAATCTGTAGGTTGTCTTTTTACTTTTTCAGTGAAGTCTTTTGATGAGTATAACCGTTTTATTTTTAGGAGCTCCCAGTTATCTAGTTTCTCTTCTGGCGTTTCTACATTGTTAGTTAGGGTTTGTATTCTGTTTATACCATGTATTATGGCTCCTAGCCTTGTCCCTATTTTAATTTCATGATTTTTATTGTTTTAGATTTTATTTTGAGTTAGTTTTTATACATGGTGTGAGGCATGGGTCTTGTTTCATTTTTTTTACAGTTGGGTATCCAGTTATGCCAGCACCATTTGTTAAAGACTGTCTTTTCCCCATTTAATGGACTTTGGGCCTTTGTCAAATATCAGCTGCTCATAGGAGAAGGAATTTACATCTGGACTCTCAATTCTGTTCCATTGTCTATGTATCTATTGTTGTACCAGTATCAAGCTGTTCTGACTACCGTGGCAGTATAATAGATTCTAAAATCAGGTTCAGGGATGGTTTACTTATCCGGGGCCTCTTCCCTTTCCATATGAAGTTGGTGATTTGTTTCTCCATCTCATTAAAAAATGTTCTTGGAATTTGGATAGGGATTGCACTGTATCTGTAGATAGCTTTTGTTAGAACTGACATTTTCACAATGTTGAGTCTTCCTATCCATAAGCAAGGTATGTTTTTCCACTTATGTAGGTCTCTTCTGGTTTCCTGCATTAGTGTCTTGTAGTTTTCTTTGCATAGGTTTTTTTATGTCTCCAGTTAGATTTATTCCTAAGTATTTTATCTTCTTGGGGGCTCTGTAAATGATATTGATTTGGTGATTTCCTCTTTAAAGTTCTCTTTATTGGCGTAGAGGAATCCAACTGATTTTTGTATGTTTATCTTGTATCTTGATGCTTTGCTGAAATCTTGTTACACCCAGTAGTTTTCTTGTGGATACTTTGGGGTTTTCTGTATACAACATCATATCATCTGCAAATAGGGATCCAAATTCCTTACCAATTTGGATGCCCTTTATTTCTTTTTCTTGACTTATTGCTCTGGCTAGGACCTCCAACACAATGTTGTGTAACAGTGGCGATAAAGGGCATCCGTGTCTGGTTCCCGTTCTCAAGGGGAATGCTTTCAGACTCTCTCCATTTAGGATGATGTTGGCTGTTGACTTTGTATAAATGCCCTTTATTATGTTGAGGAATTTCCCTTTTATTCCTATTTTGGTGAGTTTTTATCATGAATGGATGTTGGACTTTGTCAGATGCCTTTTCTGCATCGACTGATAAGATCATGTGGTTCTTATCTTTTATTTATGAGATGGATCACATTGATTGTTTTTCTAATGTTGAGCTATCCCTACATACCTGGTATGAATCCTACTTGGTCATGGTGAATTATTTTTTTGATATGTTGTTAAATTCTATTGGCTAGAATTTTGTTGAGGATTTTTGCCTCTATGTTCATGAGGCATATTGATCTGAAATTTTTTTTTTTGTGGTGACTTTACCTGGTTTTGGTAGCAGGGTTATGCTGGCTTCATATAATAAGTTCATAAGTATTCCATCCTTTTCTATGCTCTGAAATACCTTTAGTCGTACTGGTGTTAACTATTTTCTGAAAGTTTGGTAGAATTCTCCAGTGAAGCCATCAGAGCCAGGGCTTTTTTTGTTGGAAGTTTTAAAATTACCTCTTCATCATCTCCTTTTGTTATAGGCTTACTTAGTTTTTCTACCCTGGTTTGTGTTAGTTTAGGTAGGTAGTGTGTTTCTAGCAATTTGTCCATTTCCTCTAGGTTTTCAAATTTGTTGGAGTACAGTTTTTCAGAGTATTCTGTGATGATTCTTTTAGTTTCAGTTGGGTCTCTTCTGGTATCACCCATGTCATTTCTTATTTGAGTTATTTGCTCCTTTCCTGTTTTTCTTTTGTTGGTTTGGCCAGCGGTTTATCAATTTTGTTGATCTTTTCAAAGAAACAGCTTTTGGTCTTAACTCTTCTGATTGTTTTTCTATTCTCTATTTATTTCTGCTCTAATTTTTATTATTTCCTTTCTTCTGGTGTCTGAGAGTTTTTTTTTTTATTGTCTATTTGTTCAAGTTGTAGGGTTAATATTTTGGTTTTGACCCAGTCCTTTTTTTGGATTGTGCATTTATTGCTATAAATTGACCTCTGAACACTGCTTTTGCTGTGTCCCAAAGGTTCTGGTAGGATGTGTCTTCATTCTCATTTGATTCTATGAGTTTCTTTATTCCGTCCTTGACTAAGGTATTGTTCAGTTTCCCTGTGTTTCATTTTCCTCTTACTGATTTCTACTTTTATGGCTTTATAGTCAGAAAAGAAGCTTTGGAGTATTTCTATGTTTTGGATTCTGTTAAGGCTTGCTTTGAGGGCTAATATATGGTCTATTCTGGAGAATGTGCCATGTGCACTGGAAAAGAAAGTATACATGGCTGCTGTTGAGTGGAGTGTTCTGTATATGTGTATGAGATCAAATTGATTTTAGCACTTAGACTTTCTGTGTCTCCATAAAGCTTCTTTCGGAATGTTCTCTCCTTCACTGAAAGTGGTGTGTTGAAGTCTCCTATTATCATTTTGGAGCTATTTCTCTTTCCAATGGTGTTAAAGTTTCTTTTATGTATTTTGGAACCCAATAGTTGGGTGAATAAATATTTATTATGGTTACGTCCTCCTGATATACTGACTCTTTAATCATTATATAGCATCCTTCCTTATCCTTTGTGGTGGATTTTACTTTAAAGTCTATTTTGTCAGAGATTAACATTGCCACTCCTGCTCTTTTTTGATTGTTGTTTGCTTTTTTTTTTTTCCATCCTTTCACAGTTTTAGTTTGTGTTTTTGATTCTAAGGTGTGTCTCTTGTAGGGAGCACATAGATGGATAACGTTTTTTTAATCCATTCTGTCACTCTCTCTTTTTTGGTGCATTTAGTCCATTTACATTCAGTGTAATTTTGACAGCTATAAGTTTAGTGCTGTCATTTTGATGTGTTTTTTTTGTGTATGTATGTTGTTGTTTCTTTGTTCCACTTAATTTTCTGTGCTGAGTTTGTTTTTCTTTTTCATCTTGATGTATAGAATTGTTAGTTTCCTTTGTGGTTACCTTAAAATTTACCTCTATTTTTCTAAGTTTAAAGCAATCTTTTATTTCTTGATATTGTCTTAACTTCCTCTCCATATGAAAGTTCTATGACTACATTATTTAGTCCCTCTTGTTTTAATGTTGTCATCTTTTACATATTGACGTCTCTATTTTCCTATTCTCAGTGTTTTAGCTTTGACTTACTTTTGTGGCTTCCCTATCTGGGTTGATATCTGGTTGATCTGTCCTGTGTTCTAGTCTTGGGACATCTGATGTTACTAATTCCCTAACCAGAGGACTCCCTTTACTATTTCTCATAATTTTGGTTTGGTTTTTACAAATTCTCTTAACTTCTGTTTATCTGGAAATACCCTAATTTTGTCATCATCTTTGAGAGACAGTTTTGCTGGATATATAATTCTTGGCTGGCAATTTTTTTCCTTCAAGGCTTTGTATATGTCATCTCATTGTCTTCTTGCCTACATGGTTTCTGCAGAGTAGTCAGAGTTAAGTTTTATTGACTCTCCTTTGTAGATAATTTTCTGTTTATCCCTAATCGCTCTTAAAATCCTCTATCTTTGGTTTTGGCAAGTTTGATTATGTCTTGGTGACTTTTGGAATCTACCCTGTGAAGGGTTCAATGAGCTTCTTGGATAGATATCTTTTTGTCTTTCAAGATATCAGGGAACATTTCTGCCAATAAATCTTCAACAATTCTCTCTGTATTTTCTGTTAATCCTTCCCGCCCCCCAATTCTGGTACTCCCATCACTCATAGGTTATTCCTCTTGATGGAGTCCCACATTCTTAGGGTTTCTTCATTTTTTTAAAACTCTTTTATCTGATTTTTCCTTAAATAAATTGGTTTCAAGTGCTTTACCTTCAATCTCACTAATTCTGACTTCCATTGCCTCAATTCTGCTCCTATGACTTTCTATTGAGTTGTCTAATTCTGAAACTTGTTAATTTTTGGATTTCTATTTGTAGTCTCTCTACGGATTCTTGCAGACTGTTAAATTTGTCATCTTGCTCTTCTACAACCCTCTTAAATTCCTCTATTGCTTTGTCTGTGTGTTCTTTGGCTTGGTCTGCATTTTGCCTGATCTCCTTCCTGATCTCTTGAAGAGCTCTGTATATTAATCTTTTGAATTCTACCTCTGGTAATTCCAAGACCTTCTCTTTCTCTGGGAGGTTTCCTGGCTCTCTGTTTTGGTCACTTGCTGAAGCCATCAAGGTCTGCCTCTTTATGTGATTTGACACTGACTGTTGTCCCCAAGCCATCCATAGGTTACTATGTTTGCTTACTGTGTCCTAGCTTCTTGTTTTGTTTTAATATGCTCAAATAGGCTGGTTGTGTGAGCTACTTTGATTGTTGGTATCTTTGAGGCTCTCACTTTGTCACCAGGTTGTTAGAGCTGCTACTAGGTATGTGTGAGCCCAGGAGTTTTAGTTTTCTTGTGTGGAGTCAACTCAGCTGTCTAGGTTGTCAGTCACCAAGTGCGTGGGGCAGGCTCTCACCTACAGTGCTAGGCCTATGTAGGGTGATTGGAGCATGCACAGGTATCTGGTTGCAGTAGAGGGTTATGTGCTGAGCAAGGTAGTGGGCTAATGGCTGTCCCTGAGTACCTGTGTGGAAAGTGTGTCCCTGTCCCCTAAAGCACATAGGTGGGTGGGTCTTGCAGCCAGACTTTGGGCACCCAGTGCTGTTGGCTGTAAGGACTGGGAGGCACCACTTCATCTCAGACCCCTGTCGTGGATGACTAGCTGGAAGGGCTGCAGCCACCAGTCCTCACGCCCCTGATGTGGGTAGGTGAGGACCCTGCTTAATGGGCAGGGCAGTTTCAAACGTCACAAATCTGCCACCCCCCACCCCCAGCAGCTGCAGTTGAAAATAGGCTTCAGGTATATACCCTGTTGTACTATGCTAACAATGGCCTACACTGTTGAAATGGGCCCACATAGGTCTAAACAGGGGTCAAAGACATTCGAAGTTCACAGACCCCTTATGCCTGTGCCTAGGCAAAGGGGCTGTGCATGCCCTGAGGTCCTGGCTTAGGGGACCTGGCAGATTTTTTCCTGTTTGTTGATTTGTTCCCTCTCCAAAGCCGGGAGAATGGCTTGGGACATGCAACGGGTCCCACTTTCAGCCCAGTGCGTAGCAATTGCTAATGCCAGACCAGGACTGCAGCAGAGTGGGGAAGGGGAGAGTGAATAGGAGAAAGGTACTTCCCAGAGGGGGGAGGGTTATTTTGATCCCATGCAATAGGACAGACACTTGCACTTAACTTTCCAAGATCCAGAGCCACCTCCCCCTGGCTCTGGAGGCTCGTGCAGATTCTCAGCTGCTCGGTTTCTCCCGATGTGGGAAACATGTCCCGAGCACTACTGTGTGCCTCAGCCCATGTGCATCAGCCAATCCAGACTGCAGGGTGCTGGCCAGGTCAGGTCTGGCAAATCCTCGCTGCTTCTGAACCTGTCTTTCCCCCACTTTCCCACCGCAAAGTCTGACTCCTCAACTTTGTCTTTATGTTCAGGGTTCCTAGGTTGTCATATATAAATCAATTCATTTGTTTTTTCAGGTCTTTGTTGTAAGAGGGAACACAGGAAGCGTCTGACTACTCTGCCATCTTGGCACCGCCTCCTTGGGTTTTGTTTTTTTTTTCCCGATGAGGGCTCAGAAGAAGTGAGGAGTATGGTGGAGAAAACTTTTATCATCTTAGAGAATAAATACATTGCCATATGAACATTAGTCACTGCTGGCAGGGATCAGAGAGAAATGAGAAGCACATTTTTGGAAACTGGAGGAAAATTGATCCATGTTATATAGTGGCAGAAACTTGGCAGAATTCGTTCTATAGTTGTGTGGAAAGGGGAGCTTGTAAATGATGAGGCTGGATGTTTGAGATTTCCAAGCAAAATTATGAAGATGTGGCCTGGTTTCTATTTGCTGCCTATTGTAAAATGCAAAAGGAAAGACATAAACTGAGGAAGAAACTATTAAACAAAAAAGAACCAGCACTTGATGATTCTGGAGGTTCTGTGCCTCTCCAGATTGCAAAGGATGCTAAAATTAAGATATTCACTGTTGGGAAAGCATGCTCTGGAGAGAAGACTAATGGTGTGGCTGCAACACCTTCTGCTGAAGAGACTAGGTGTGTGACTCATGGACCCACTCAACCATCTCAGCAAAAACCAGGAATAGAGACGGGGTTATCCAGCAAAGATCTGTGGAAGACCCTCTTGTCTAATGGCATGTACCCCCATGACATACACAGAAGACCCAAAGGTTTTTGAAAATGTTACATAAGCAGAAACACTGCCAGCTTGGATTAAAAGAGACAAAGACAGAACAAAATGGTAAGATTGATGAACTTCCAAAATCCTATAGGCAGATGAGCTGACGGAGCTATTCAACTGCAAACATATGCTTCTTATTGTTAGGTGCCATCGAGTTAGTTGTGACTCACAGTGACCCTATGTGCAGCAGAATGAAACACAGCCCAGTCCGTGCCATCCTCACGACTGCTGCTATGTTTGAGTCCATTGTTGCAGTCACTGTGTCAATCCATCTCTTTAAGGGTCTTCCTTTTTTTCACTTACCTTCTACTTTACCAAGCATGTGTCCTCCTCCAGGGACTGGTCCCTCCTGATAATACATCCAAAGTACGTAAGAGGAAGTCTCACCATCCTCGCTTCTACGGAGCAATCCGGCTGTACTTCTTCCAAGACAGACTTGTTCATTCTTCTGGCAGTTCATGGTCTATTCAATATTCTTTGCCAACACCATAATTCAAAGGCATTAATTCTTCCTCAATTTTCCTTATTCACTGTCCAGCCTTTGCCTGCATATGAGGTGACTGATGATATGGCTTGGGTCAGGCACGCCTTAGTCCTCAAATATGTGCTACCCTTTAAGAAAAAGAATGACTCTGAGGGCAGAGCCACAGGTGCAGAAGTCAGAGGTGTATGTGCTGAGGCAATGGGTGCAGACTCAGAGGCCTATAGAGCCACTGTGGGCCTGGAAGGTGAAGCTTCCACAGAGAATTATCAGGACTTGAAATCTAATGGTATTTGTTCTGCTGGATTTCCAACCTATTTGGGACTGTGAGCCCTTTAATCCTTCCAATTTCCCCCTTTTGGAATGGGAATGTCTGTCATACCCCTAACCTACCACTGTATTCTGGCAGCAGATGACTTGTTTTCTACTTTCTCAGGTCTCTAGATAGAGAAATTTTGCCCCATGATGGATCATGGCCAGAGTCTCACCCAGATCTGGTTTGGATGATGAGATTTGGAACTTTTGAACTGATTCTATTTGGACGGGATTTGGATGAGATTTTTGGACTGCAGGTTGAGACTTTTGGAGATGTTGGGATAGGATGAATGTATTTTACATGTGGGACACACGTGAATTTTGAGGGAGCCAGAGGGTGGACTGTAATGGGTTGGATGGTAGCCCCCAAGAAGATATGTCCTAATCCCCATGGCCTGTGAATATTACCTTATATAGCGAAAGAGTAAATATTACTTTATATGGCTGAATATGTGATCAAGTTAAGGATCTTGAGAAGAGGCATTTATCCTGGATTAAGGGAAGGGTCCTAAATCCAATGGCAAATGTTCTTAAAAGAGACACCCAGGGTGGATTTAACAGACAGAAGAGGCCGTGATGCGACAAAGGAAGCAGAGACTGGAGACACACGGCCACAAACCAAGGATTGCCTGAAACTGGAAGAGGCAAGGAACAGAATCTCCCCTAGAGCTTTCAAGGAATACCTGATTTCAGAATTCTGGTCTCCAGAACTTTTGAGATTAAATTTCTGTTGTTTTAAGCCACCTACTTTGTGCTAATTTGTTACAGCAACCATACGGCACTAATACGGCTAGAGAAAGAAGGCTTTTCTGTCTCCACTTGTTGGCCAGCTTCTCCAGAACCCAGTCTGGGATATATGAGGCACAAAGAAAATCCAGGGAACTCACTGTCATGTTGCTCCTCAGGTCCCAAGGTCCTGAGCCAGTCTGTCTTTTGTCCAAGGAGTTTAGCTGTTCTTATCAGGAGGAATAGGGAAAAAGAATATCTGCTCCATCTTTTTTCAAGTAGAAGTCCTACCTCCAGGGTTTTAACTTTTTTAATCAGTTGGCACATCCCAGCCATATTAATCTTCTTAAACCACTGCTTTGGTCATGTCATTTTCTTGCTGAGAATGCTCAACCTATAAAACAAGTCCATGGCCCTTAGCCCAGAATTCATTCCCTCCATTCAGTCTATTTTTGTGGTCTTATTTCCCACAATGTCCCTCTCTACTATTTCCAAAACGATGGTTCATCAAATTCCAATTCTACGGAAGATTAATCTTACACACACAGAGAGAAATAAAAAAAATAAAAAAAAAACAGGTTCCATGGTCAAATGAGTTTGGTAAACAGTGGATTTACACACAGTTAAACCAGTTTCTCTGTAATAGGACTTTTTAGATACTTTAATATACCAGTGTACAATGTGAATCTCCAAGAAAGAATGAAAGCATGAAGCATTTCCTAAACTTCCTTTACCATGGTCCCCTTTATGCTGTCTCCATGGAACCCATGCTGTGAAACTCCTCTACTCCAACTTTCTTCTCCAACCAGACCTACCTCTGTGTGATCATCTGAACTTGTTTTGCTCCTAGCTTTTATGGAAAGAAGTTCTGTAAAATGTTGAAGATGTGAAAAAAGGTTTACCACACTCTTTACGATCCAGGCACTATTCAATTTCATAAAATTGTTGATTAAATTGGCTTTTGAGTTCAGAAGTCCTAATCTTGGGTGTTTTAAAAATGGATTGTAGAACATAATGTAAGTGTCTGAATCACATTACAAAAGATAGAAACTATTTTTTAAAATAAATCAATTTAATAATACTGCTGGATGACGTGAGATGCAGGGAGTCCCCTCCCCTTGCTCCCAACACGCACAGACATGTCTGAGCAAGGACAGGGAGGTGTGGGCTTCTGTGGTCAGTGGCCTAGTGGCTGACAGAGTTTCCGTTTTTTTCTTTCCTTCTTCTCCATGACAACTCTCCCTCCCAGGTAATCTTTGAGACCCAAAGGAAGGCAGGCGCTGTTCCATCCTGGCTCTAGTACATAGCCTCGCTACTGCCTTGCTGAAAGGAGCACACCATCAAAGCAGCAGATAAAAGTTTCAGCAGCAGTGAAGTAAAAAGGGGAAGAGACAGGATGGAGCCAGGCCAAATCAATGATTGACAAGTCTGTTTAAGAGAACTGGAATCCAGATGAAACTCTTAGCTGCAAGATGAGAGTGAAAAGGTAGATCAGAGCCTCTGATCGGGATGGGTCAGTAGAGGACAGGTTGCTGCCAAGTGCCATTTCAACTTTGTCCTGAAACATTCTAGTTCGAAATCTGTCTGGTGGTCTGTGGGGCAAACAGTAGTTGGAGCACTTTCTCCATAGCAGAGGAAGTGCTGCTGTGGCTCTGCCAAGCGTGTCACATGGCATCAAAGTGTGCTGGGCCTCTGCAATGGACACCTTCCGGATGTGCAGACAAGGTGTCCAGTGTTGCCCACTGAGGGCCACACCCTTCGTTCAGGGTGAGTGTCACGACTGCTGGGGGAAGTCAGCAGATCCCCACCTGGGGGCCGAAGATTTCCGGGACATCACTGTAGCACGGGCCACTGCGTGAGCCTCAGGCCAGGGAGCCCCACATCAGGTGGTCAAGGCCACCCACACAATCACGAGGCCTGCTCCAGGCTATTCTGCTCTGCTTCCTCCGCTTTTAACCAGCTCCAGTCCAGAGCCTGGAAATCAACAGGCATATTAAAAATACGGCAGCCATTTTCCATTTAGGGGACAACCAGTTCAATTCAGAAGTAAATTTAAGCCCTCTTCTTAATAACAGTCTCGTTATTACAGGACACCCTTGAGCTAAAGCTACACATTCGAAACCGTACATGATCTTTTATTTGGACTAGCTCAGGGTCCCTGGGGTTCTGTGACTATGATGGCTGAAAAAACAATTTTAATACATCTTGTAGCCATAGCACTTTTTTATGGGTAAGCGGTACGAGGACCTAATTTTAGCTGTCAATTTCCAACCTCACTAGATTAAACAGCGTGCTGAAACCATTTCTCCTTTCTTCCTGCCCCGCCCCCGCCTCTGACATAAGTGCAAATAAGCAGTGAAACGATCAAAAATATATAGTGCTAGGAGGAAGAAGGGAATCAATAAGAGATATAGAAAATCCACAAACTGGAGAATGACACTTGAATAAATCAGGGGCGACTGCAATTTAGCAGTGGTACCCATCCCCTATGATTCTTGTGAAAACTTTAGAAATTAGGAAGGAATTTAGCACATGATTATATTAGCAGGAAAAGGCCATTTAAAGATCTAAGGGAATGATTTGGGGTCATCTCAGCAAATTGAGCTCTGTCTTAACGTACTTGTACCTTGACCACTTTTTCTTCAGATTTGCCTCCACATAAGTAGTACTACTTACTGCGAAGCTCTGAGTCCCTGAGGGGCGTGGCCGTGACAGTTTCTGGCCTTGGCACCAGAGTCCAGGACAGTACTCAACACACATGGGAACTCAGTGATGGTACCAAGTTGCAGGGTGGGGGGGCATGGCCTTCTGAGAATAACGTTACTTTCTTCTGTGGTATAGTGAGATAACGCACATAAAGTACTTACGGGTAGGTATTCAATAAATGGCAGCCATTGTTATTATCGTGGATAACAAATATGTACTAGAAAATCCTAAGCGTATAGTGATCAAGGGTAACACTGAACTGCCTTTCCATTTTCTTTTGCGGAAGAATAGCTGGGATAATGTGGGTTGTTACCATAAAACTCTGGCCTTGTTCTTTCATGGTGTCTTGCATCGCATTTTCTAGCTGGGAGCAGAGAGTGTGCGCTTCAGCCACCAGTTCTTCACTAAAGAAAATGATCAAATTATTAGAAAGCAGTCATTATTATTTTATCAGAATACTACTGTTGAAAAATATGAAAAACTTTTGACATTTAAAAAAAAATTAAATAACAATTTTGACCCTGTGTGTCTTAAAACACCAAGTCATTGGCTAGTGATTTCAGTCATCTAGTGAAGTACTTCCCAGGAGCCCCAATCCAGTCATGAGCATTGCTGTTTGAAATGTGAAAAAGCAAATAAATCTGTTTAATTAAAAAAAAAAAAAAAAAAAGTAAACGAGCTCTTTCTGACTTAACTATATATATATATAAAAAAAAAACTATATAGCTCAATTTAATTCTCTCCGAATTGCCAAAACCTAAAGATGAATATCCCCAAATCACCTACTTTCTGATTTTTGAAATGGGAGAAAAAAAATTAGACCAAGCAATTCACCAAGTTCCCATAATTCCTTGAGATCTGCCGAGAAACAAGTTCTGGGAATCGGTTTCATTTAATCCAATCTCTCTCTTTTTTTAAGATTGAAGATGCTTTTGACTTTACCTGGTCCATTGAGACTGGGGATCCCCTGAATGTAATGCTTGGAAGTCATGTTTAAACCTTGTCCCAGAACTATCCCACGAAGTCATCGCTAAACTGGAGTTCAGCCCAATTAGTAACGAATGTTTGCCTTGTGCACAGCACTCTTACAAACAATTATCTATATGAGTGTAAACAGCCTAAATAAATGGTGATGAAACAATATGGGTAAAGACAGAACGGTGACACAATGTGAAGTATGTAACCAATGCTATCAAACTGTTCATGTAGAAACTGTGAACGGATCCATGTTTGGTTATATATACGGCATGCTTCCTATTGGGAATAGGCCGTAGAAACAAACAGAAGAGTGTAATAAACCAACCACCGCCCGTTTCTAACCTCCGCTCTAAGGCACAGAGAGACAAGAATCACCCTGTGGTACCAGGACCTTCTTTTAGAGCTTTGAGGGTATCATTGGAGAGAGTATGCCAAATACGGAAGACAGTGACCTGGAGTTCAGCTCATCCTGCAACACACCCTACTCTGATGGAAGGACTACAAGGGACCTTTTTGCTTAGCCTCATCTAAGGGGCTCTGAGCCAGTTTAAAGGCTCAGTGCCAGCTCCAAAGGGCAACGTAAGAGGCACGACCTGGTTACTCTCATCTAAGAACTTACGGTAGGTTGGGGAGATAATTAACAATCTAAGGTCCTGTGTAATTAAGTACCAGAAGAGAATATGTTACAAGTTTCTGGATTTTTTAAAAAGCTTTATTGAGATATACTTTATATACTATTAAGTTTACCTATTTCAAGTATAAATTCAATGGTTTTAGTATTTACAGAGTTGTGCAACCATCACCATAATCTAGTTTTAGAACATTTTCATCACCCCAAAAAAGGAACCTTGTATCCCTTAGCAGTCATTTCCCATTCGCCCTCCCCCTTGTCCTAGGCAATCATTGGTCTACTTTCTGCCTATGGCTTTACCTATGGGAACTAGACTTAACCATGTCTAGTGCCTGGAGCTTGGCACATAGAAGGTGCTGAATAAATGCCTGTTTGATAACCCAGGTCCGAGTAGGAAGGTGGAAAGCAAGCGAAGCAGATATGCACTGCAGACGGGATGTTGTCGTTAGATGCTGTCTAGCAACCCGTGTGACAGAGTAGAACTGCCCCGCTGGATTTTTTTTATGGGAGCAGGTTGCCAGGTCTTTCTCCCATAGAGCCACTGGGTGGGTTTGAGCTGCCAACCTTTTGGTTAGCAGCCAAGTGCTTAACCACTGTACCACCAGGGCTCTTGGATGGACCACTACATTTTGGAAATGAACACCTGAGGAGTCAGAGTTTGGCTATAGCAGTGGTTCTCAAACTTTAGTGTGCATGAGAATCACCAGAGGGGCTGTTAAAGCACAGATTGCTGGACCTACCCCTAAGATTCTGATCCAGTAGGCCTTGCCTGAGAATTTTCATTTCCAGGAAGTACCCAGATGATGCTCATGCTGCTGGCCTGGGATCAGACTTTAAGGATGACTGGGCTACGTACAACCAAAACCTCATGGGATTTGACTTCTTGGTTTGGAGGTTTAGGGTCATGGTTTCATGGGACATCCCAATTAATTGGCCTAATAACATGGTTAGTGTTTCTGTTCTATCTCCATTTGATGTGTAGTGCCTGGGGCCTTAAAAGCTTGCAAGCGGCGATCCAAGGCACAACGATTGGTCTCCACTTGCCTGGAGCAACACAGGAGAAAGGAGAGTCAGGAATAGGAGGAGGAGGTGGAACGTGTGGTTAAATGCCTCCATGAACAACTGCCTCCTCTGCCGCAAGACCAGAAGAATTGGATGGTGCACAGCTTTTATTATGAATATTTTGATCAAAGATTCCATATAAGAATCCTGATCAAAGCGGGGGAAAGGCAGAACAGAATTTCAAATTCTCATGCACTCCAAACTTCCTGGAGCCATAAACGTTAGATGAGCCCCTGAAACTACTGTCCTGAGATAATCTTTAAACCTTAAACAAAAAATACCCCCTGAAGTCTTCTTAAAACCAAATAACAGTTTAGCTTAACCAGTAAACAAGTTTGCCTTGGGCATTATGTTCTTTTAAGAACTATCTATATGGGATCAGATTCACAACAGCAACTCAAAAGGTTAGATGAGAAACTTAGGGGGTGGTGAATTTATGTTAATGGGGGAGGAACAACTCAGAAAAGGAGGGTGACAACGGTTACACAACTCAAAGAATACACTCACTGTCATTAAATGGTACAGGTAGAAACTTGAACTGGTCTACGTTTTGCTGGGTATATTCTCAACCACAACAAAATAAAATTATAAAAAAACCATTGGGCTAGAACAAGTTTATAGGAGACTGGTGGGAGGGGGCTCAGCCTGGAGAGCCACACCGAAGAGGCTGCAAGTGCCTGAAAAAGTTTAGACTTGATCCTATAGGGGGTAAACCAAAAACCAAACCCATTGCCGTCAAGTCGATTCTGACTCATAGCGACCCTACAGGACAGAACAGAACTGCCCCGTAGTTTCCAAGGAGTGCCTGGTGGATTCAAACTGCCAACCTTTTTGTTAGCAGCCATAGCTCTTAACCACTATGCCACCAGGGTTTCTGTAGGGAGTAGAAAGACATTATTAGTTACCAAGGGCTGATCTGATCAAAACAGTATTTTGTGAAGATTAACTTGGAGGCAGTAACAGTCAGGAAGCAGGGAGGCAGAAAGCCTCGTCAGGAAAGGACTCCATTGTTCTGTTCACGTCTGTCACAGTGCTCCGAGCAATAGGAAGGGGAAGGACAGGATGAACGGGAGGCAATGGGTGAAAAAACAGTAACTTGGTAACTTAAAGAGGTGGCAGATTAGAGGTGATGCCCTTGAAGGGAATCCACTCGTGAAGAACAGAAAATGATGGATGGGCTATAATAGCGTGTGACTGACCAGCGCTTTCAATTTTCTCATTTAACAGTCAGTAATGCAATTTTTAATGCAATGCTGAACAAGTAACTTGTTCAGTTAGCAAGTTATAAGGGACTATGTGAGCAAAATATATTTCTCACTTTTGTCCCCACAGTGCTCGGCATATATAAAAAAAAAATTATAACAAAGGAAAGTACACACAAATTAACTCAACAGCTGAAATGGCCTGTTTTTCAGTGATATACACACATTTCCACAACCATGACTCCGTGATACGCCCATGAATACAGACAGGCTCCAGATTACAAACGAGTTCCGCTCCTAAGTCTGTCTTCAAGTCGAATTTGGCCGTTAGTTGGAACAGTTAGGTACGGTTTGTATCTACCATCAGTTAGTCAAAGGTTTGTCTTAGTATATAGTTTACCTTTCTATGCACCAAAAATACTAAAGAACCACTTTCAGATACACCAAAACATCTTTAACATAAGACAGTAATAATAATATTTTGATATACGTCACAAAGAAGCACCCGTTTGTTCTTATGAACCATTGTACGTACCTCAAGTTTTTAATATCATAGGTTTTACAGGGGTTGGTTCATAACTCGGGTTGCACGTAAGTCGGACATTCGTAACTTGAAGACTGCCTGTACTGCATTTGGCACTATTAACCTTGCTTACCTTTTCTTGACTGACTCAGCTAAGCTGTCAGGGGCAGTGGCAGACTGAGACATCAGCTGAGCAGGGTGACTAAGACGAGACGCATTCACACTATCTGGGCTTCCACTGACAGGACCACGTACCTTGCTCTGAAGGACCAGGCCAAAAAGAAAGTAATCAAAATTTTGGAGCAAAGAGATGATTCAAATTTTGCATTCGTACCATAACATTGTCTCATGAGTCATTTGGCTGCAAGACACTAGCTATTCTTCTGGAAAAGATCGGTCAACATCTCTATCCGTGACAACCGCTGACATTGTGCATGCTGGCTTAGAAAGTGTTTCTCTAGCTATAGGCACACTTTTTGAGGACAAATTCTAAATACAGGGAGATTAGCGTACTTATATCATACGCTTTATTTCATTCGTTTTGTTCTTTAATATGCTCTTACAAGGAAAGAAAAGGAAGGTGTTTTTACTTTTGTTCAAGTGGAAGCCTGCGAGACACACAAGAAAGGTTATAAATGACTTTCTGTGAATCACACCATCTGCGGCACAGCTGAGAAGAAAACCCAGATGTTTGGCCTTCTGGGCTGGTGCTGCAGCATTTGCCCTCCAAGCCCGGATTTTAAACCAACAGCTCCTGCTTTCTTCTCCAGCCACTTCATCTGTGCTTCGCATCTGCAGCCCATACACACGCCTGTACTCCAACTGCCTCATCATTGAAAACCACCTCTACCCCCAGTTCTCCAGCCACACTTGTCTGTCCCCTCACAGAGTGTTCTCTCACTGGCCCTGCTCTCTGCCTCACTGCAGACTGCCCTTCTTCAACCCCTTCCAGTTCCCTCAGCCTGAGGAACCCCTCCCGGCTCCTCCTCCAGCTGAACATCAAGGCCCATGCTTCAACCAGCCAATCAAGCACCCACTGTTGCCCTGTTCCTCCCCTTTCTGCTGCACCTTCCCTGCCAATCCTCATCCGTGGACTCAGTCATCCCCCTCGTCCCTCCTGCCCTGGGCCCCCAGCTGTGGCAGAAGAAGATCATATTCTGTGCTGTCTAGCCCTCTTACAGTCAGCTTAGTCCCCCTCCCCAGCACCAGCCCCCCTCACCTGTCCTGTGCACCACAGGGGCTACCCACTGAGTGGTCCTTCACCCTCAGTGGTGACTCTGCCCAAGTCTCAAATCTGGTCTCCATGCTGCTATCACACTGAATCTCTAAAACTCAAATGTGATCTTATTCCCCTATTTAACTTGCTTCAATATTAAAGGAAGAAACAAATCCTACCATGTTTCCTCAAGCCTTCAAAATAAAGCACAGCCTATATATGCTAACCCTTGTCTGCCTCTCTACTTTCATCCTGTGAGCCACAACAGAACACACCATGCTCTTTGATGCCTCCAGACCTTTGATAAAACAATGTCTTTGTCCTGGAATGTCCCCAACTCCCAGGTATCCACGGAGCTGACTCTGGCTCTCTCTTCCATGGAAATGTCACCCCCTTGTGGATATTTCCAGTTGCTCCCTCACCTCTAATAGGGAAGCCGGCATTTCTCCTCTGCACTCAGACTACAACGCATGCTTTCAATACAGCATTTCCTGCCCCAAATTATTGCTCCTTTCTTCATCTGTGCCCCTCACCAGGTCAGAGCGCCCCGGGGCAGGTGCCATGCCTCCCCTCGCCCCCACTTTATCTCCAGTCTTCGTCACAGGGTTGGACACATTAAGTCACACTCAAATGCTGAATGAAAGCAGATGGCAGATCAGGCCATCAACTTTGAATACCTCAATCTCCCTCTCTTCTAAAATCTCTACTTTTCATCTCTCTTTTTTCCCTTTTCCTCCTTTCATACAAGAAGAGATGTCACTCACTCCTTCCCAGGATAACTCCTTCTGGTTATGTTCCTGGTCCTAACTTCTCCTTTGTTCCTGGGACCATGCTCATCAATTGCCTCCTTCCAAGTTGATGTTATTAATCTCTCCTGGTAGGCTGTGTGCTTTTGCCTGGCCTGTAAATATGCTCAAGTCATCCTTGTATCCTCCTTCCAACTTAAGCAATTCTCCTTCCCTCTGGGTCCAAAATTCTCAGAAAAGTCATCCACTCCCTGCAATCTGTACCTCTTTGCATTCTGGCGTCCACTGCCACCACAGCATCAAAACTGCTCTCAGGAGCTCTCAATGACCAGACTGCACCCTTTTCATCCTCTTCAACCTCTCTGCGGTTCTGACAATGGGGGTCACGCTCCCAATCAACTCTGGCTCCCATCCCCTTTAACCTGGCTCTTCTTTCTCTGTCCTTGGCTTTCTTTTTGCTTTACTTTTCTCCCTGAGCAAGTTTCAATGGACGCATAGCTGTATTTAGATGGCGTGTACGCAAAGTATGGATTACGATACTTAGGGCAATACAGACACAGACGAGGATCAACCAGGTCACACTGACATGCGTAAACAGAAATAAGTGGTGCGGGTCTTCCTCTGACCTCCCTGACTAACTCTGCCCATGACCCTAAGTCAAGGAGGAGAGAAGTGAAAAATGAGCAGCAGCAGCAGCTGGGTGGTTTGCCACTGGCTTCAGGGTTCTGCCCTGTAGGGTGGTGACATCAGCGCAGAGGTGGGAAGGCCCACAGAGGCTGCAGGCCAAGGACTTTGGGCCTGGCTAAGGGACTACTCACACAAGCGATCTTCAGGAGATTCCAGAGCTCCTTCTGTCGTTTCTCCTGAAGCCGAACCACAGTCTTCTCATCCTCATTCATTAAACTGACTACCTCTTCCACCTTGGGCAACAATTCCAGAGCCTTCTGCTTGCAAACTACAGTTTTACTGTGAAGAACACACATGACAAACTCCAATGGCATCTGAGTTGGAGAAAGCAGGATATACCAAAAACAAAACAAAAGACACCAAACCAAATGCCTTCAAGTTGACTGTGACTCATGGTGACTTCACGTGTGTCCGAGTAAACCTATGCTCCAAAGGGTTCTCAGTGGCTAACTTTTCAGAAGTAGATCACCAGGCCTTACTTCTAAGGTGTCTCTGGATGAACTCAAACTGCCAACCTTTTGGTTAGCAGCTGAGCACGTTAACTCTTTGCACCACCCAGGGACTCCAGGAGAACATAATCCCCAGCAATTAATAAATTTCCAGTCAGCCAGTTTCTTCAGGCAGTTAGACAAATCTGAGCACAGTGAGGAAAACAGTCTCACACGCAGCCTTACTGCTTCTCCACATTCCACCCCCAAGCGGGAAAGTGGGGCTTGTACCTGAGCTGAGTATAAATCATTCGCACTTTCTTCTCAAAGGCCTGGATTGCCTGGAGCAGCAGCCGTACCATTTCCTGACTGTCACCATCAGTCCGTTGGTCTGGAAAAAAGAGCAGAGTTGCACAGTTCCTCAAAGCAGCTGGCAGAGAGCCAGTGCCTCATAAATGAGATCATATGGAACCCAAGGCAGGCATAAAACCTCACTTACCTCTCGGTTTTTCCCTTAGTCTCCTGTAAAGCTCCCTTGCTTGCTCTTCTCTGAAATAGACAAGGGGACAGTTCTGTCTAGATTTGATGTCAAGTAAGTTATGGGAAGCATCAGTTTGTTAATTCCCGCCAGCAGAATGAGTGATTTCTAGAGACAAGACTGCAATATGCCTTTCTTGATGTGAACAGGCTATTATTTCTGGCGATATTACATGTGAACATAGGGAATATTCCCCCTCATTATCAAAACCCAAACATCTCCAAGGCTCAGTCACAGGGAATCTTAAGGAAAGGAGGGTCTCCATGCTATCTCTCTGAATTCTCCTTCTGCATGGCTTCTATGACAGTGATCTCATCTACCATCACTGGACCCAAGCGCTCGGAGACGATTGCTCCTACTTGACAACTCAAGCCAAAGAGTGGACACAAACACATGTCCCTTTTGCCCGTTAACACGGGTGAGACTGGCTGACATTTCAAAAGAGGACTTTCACTTGAAAGCTAGAGGCTAGTAAAGCGTTAAATAATTAGAAAGCGTAGAATATAAACAATCAAATTTTTGATGTTCAGGTGTCTGGTCGTAAGAATCCTAATAAACGCATCAGAGAACACTGCTGAGCCCCGATGACACAGTCCTTGAGAGACCAACCCAGCTTGCCTGGTTCCTTCCTTAGGCAACACTGGGGGCTTCATGTTATCTCCTGCCCACAGGGACTGATCTGCCCGGGTGCCTCATCCTCTTCTGCAGCCAACGCCAAGTGCCTGACAAAGACTCAAATGAACAGTCTCCAGATCCAAACTCCTAAGACTTGCCAGCCATGCTCTTCCTTCTCTGTTCTCCTTCCTGTCGTTTGGGCTGGGACTGGTTGAGTGGGCTGGATAAGCAGAGACACCAGATGTAACGGTAGTGGCTGCTTACATTCTACAGCCTTTATAACTTACAAACTACTTCTCAAATGCAGTATCTGAATTGATCCTCACGACTCTGTGAAGTCAGACAGTTTTTCTTGCTACTTCACAGATACGGAAACGAAGGCTCGGAATGATGGAGGCTTGCCTTGGCCAATCTCTGGACTATGCAGAGACGATTAACCAGAGAAGCGTTCCGGACAGGGGACAGATCTTATTGAGCTTCCATAATAACCACGCTGGAAAGCCCAGACAATCCTAACACACATATGAAACTCCAGCTGGGTTGTCCTCTGTGTGTGGGCAGATGGGCATGGGAGTAAGGGGTAGACTGTGATTCCCCTCCTAGAAGGTACTCACAGGTCATCCAGCGTCCCTCCCTGCTTCCGACCCATCGGGCTCCTCTGTAAGTCCACGATGTCTGTCTGCAGTGCCATCATCCGTTCCACGAGATGTTTCACTTCATTTTCCTGATAAAAATGCTGTGCTAATGTCAACTGACACAATAAAGCATTCTGAGATGCAAGATTTGCAGGGAAAACCCTCCAAGCCCGTTGAAACATAAAGATTCTCTAGCTGCCTGACTACGAGCAACATGACCAGGGTTTGAATCTGCACCTGCCACTTTCTAGCTATGTGACACCTGGACAAGTTACCTAGCCCTTGAGCTGTAAATTCTTCTTCCATAAAACAGGCTTTTAATAGGGTCTGCCCATTGCTGCTGAGTCAATTTCAACTCATAGCAACCCTGTAGGACAGAGTAGAACTGCCCCACGAAGTTTCCAAGGCTGTAATCTTTATGGAAGCAGACTTCCGTATCTTTCTCCTGAAGAGCGGCTGCCGACCTTTCAGTTAGCAGCCAAATGCTTAACACCACCACACCACCAGGGCTCCTTTCTAACGGGGTTTCATAGTGGTTAAGATACAGTACGTAAAGTACCTGGCATATAGAAGATACCCAATGCACATTACTTTCTCTCCTCTTAATGTGTCTATTCCAAAGCCATCCCATGTGTGGAGGCCTGCACTTCTCTATTTCATCATCTATGTATCTGAGTGCTATGAGGAGGCAAAGCACTCACTCCTCTCTATGGTTAAATAAGGTATCATCTATACAACAACCACCTTTAAGCACACATACACTCATCGGTACTGACTTCTAGAAATAGGTATTAAGACACAGACGTAAACTTGCCCAGGTTCACAAAGGAACGTAGTAAAAGAATCTAGGAAAAAAACCTAGAGCCCAGGGCCTTCAATTTCTGTGAGGTTTACTAAGTTACACTTTACTTGCCTTCATAATTAACATTTTTCAGTGACGTTTAATTTACCCTGCCCTTTCTGCCTAGACTTCCCCCCCATCCCCATGGATTTAGCACCAAAAAAAGTAGGCAAAAACCTTAGACAAGATGGGCTGTTGACCATCCATCCAAAGCCCTTTCTAAAAAGAAGGGGTCTAGGCCTCCCCCAGGGGCACTTAACATTTTGCTCCTTGTGTAAATCCAGAACGTCTCTGTCCACCTGTTTAACTCTTAAATCTGGCCATGATGGAGCCCCCTTTACTGAGGCAACTCTCCTTGTCTCTTCCTAGCAAGTCCTAGTTGAGGTCAAACAGCATGGTGAGGAAAACTTGAGTTTTGACATACAAGGTCTACCCGGTATTGGTGAGAAGGTGGGAAATGGTAGTTAGAAGCCTCATCCCCTGGGGAAGTACGTAAATCTAAAATCAGTCTCCTACCCGCCCGCAGAGCTCCACCGCCTGTTCCATTTCCCTCCAAGCCAGCAGCAATTTATCTGAAGCTGGAAAAAAAAATTTGGAAAAATAAAATGAAAAACCAAACAAGAACACCACAAAATCAAAACAAAACCAGGCAAAAGTAGATTATAAGAAAACAAAATGCAGGAAGAGGAAAAAAGAGAGAGAGAGAGAAAGGAATGGCCTCTCCAAGCTCACTGGAAAGAGTGACACTCACTGATTCCAAACTCAGTTTGCTCACTATACTTCTCCAGGTCAATCTGGATGCTGGTTTTAAAGAAATCTAACTTGGCCTTGAGCTGCTGAGACATGGAAGCCATGGAATTCTTCATCTTGGAAAGACAGCTGTTATTCCGGAGGAGATTCATCCTGAAGGGGTCACAAGAAACAGAAGGTTGGGGCATTTTTGAGACCCAAATATTGTTTCCTACACAACAACAAAACTAAAACCAAACCAAACCCATTGCTGTCTACTCATAGCACCCTACAGGACAGAGGAGAACCACCCCATAGTGTTCCCAAGGCTGAAATCTTTACAGAAACAGACTGCCACATCTTTCTCTCTATGGAGCGGCTGGTGGGTTCGAACCACTGATCTTTTGGATCACAGCTGAGCACTTAACCGCTGTGCCACCAAAGCCCCATACAACAACAAAACCCCCTCAAATGCCAACTACAGGTTCCTCTAATAATATAATAATAATGGCAGCCAATTATAACCACATGGACAATCCCTACCCCACAGCAATGTGTGAGGTTCTACACCAAAACTGGAATTAGACAAGAAACTACACAAACAGCCAATAATCTAAACTAGCCAATAAGCTGGGGAAAGAGTCGGTAAGTCCCCGGCACAAGAATTTGATAAGTTTTGCTAACCCAACTTGCAACGAGCTTCACCACATTCCATTTCTGCCCGTGGTTCAGTCAGCCCAACCCCACGTTCTGAGCTGCTCCTCCCTGCACTAACCGCACTCGCCTTGTCAGCTCTGCAAGGACCTCCCTTAATCCAGCCAGCCCATCCAAACCAGTGTCTCCCCCTTGTCTCTCCTAACAGCAGTTTCTGAGCTCCTGGCTCAGCCACCTTCCTGGGGCAAAACCCACTGAGCAATTTTAAATAAATTAAGTTAAAAAAAAATGCTTGGCACAGTACATGGCAGCTCGCTGTCCCTGCTGCAGCCGGTTACAGTCCTCCTTCAGGGTTTGGATGCTGTGCCAGACCTGGCCCCACACCTTCCTCAGGTGGGGGAAAGAGAGATTCCTCTTGGGCTCTTGAACTGGAAACACAGACATAAGCACTTTTCAGAGAATAGCTCTCCTACAGTTACCATGTCCTGCCTTGCGACATCGCTAGTACTTTTATATTTTCAAAAATTATATAATGACCATACTCTCGTAAGTTTTCAGGTGTTAATGCGTGGCTACCCCATAAAGACTGTCTCATACATTTTCTGGTACCCCACGATAGCACCTGCATGTAGCACACAGTCAATAATAGCTGTTGATTTGATTTGAAGAAACACTTTATGAACTACGTG
Organism: Loxodonta africana; assembly: GCF_030014295.1. Lineage (NCBI taxonomy): Eukaryota > Metazoa > Chordata > Mammalia > Proboscidea > Elephantidae > Loxodonta > Loxodonta africana. Next base: position 58,275,026 of record NC_087360.1, read on the forward strand.
GAGACATACATTAGGTACACAGTCCCATACATTTTTAATGCAGACTCTTACGTTCCCAAAATTTGCAGTCAAAGAGAAGTTTTATAAAAATATAGCCTCAACAATTAACTGAAGATCTCTAAGACTTCAGAGCCTCGATCTGTTTATTCTAAGGTGTGTGGGGAGGAGAGAGGGGGAAGTAGGGAGAGGGGAGTGGGCAATGTATTAAGATGAAATCTGGCATTCATAAAATACAACACTAATCAGTGTTAAAAAAATATATATATATATATATCAGGCAGCTCTATATGTACCAATAGAGGAAATCTCCAAAATCTATTGTATAACGAGACGGGTAGCACAGAACAGTATGTATTGTGTCTTATTTGTTTACGGGAAAAAAGACTACGTATATATGTTTATAAGTGCACAGAACGTTCCTGGAAGGATACACAAGAATTTGATAACAGACGTTTCTCTGGAAGAGAACTCACTGCCTGGGGAACTGGTGAAAGAGGGTGACATTTTTCAATGTATATTCTTTGGTACTTTTTGGTATCATATGCATTAATTATTAAAATACAAATAAAACTTCAAAAACACACAGAACAGTCATCTGATTCAAGTTCAGTGGCAGTGCTCTCTGTCCCGTTTAAAGTCCTACCTACGAGGTTGAAATTAACCAAAGGCTTCTTTCACCGTTTTTTGCCTCGGCTACTTCTTGACCATCCTAAGAGAAGGCAGCCCTGAGGGCAGGGTAAACTCATCTCCCTGACGTGGACCCTTCCCTGGGGCACGTCTCCTGCCTGCCTCACCCCAAGCATAATAACTGATTATGTTTTATAAACACAGCCACGTCCTTACGGATACAGCTGACATTTTCAGGTTGAGGCCGAGGGGAGATCTGTGTCTCGTAGGTGACTTTACTGTTGTCAAAGAGAAAAACAAGATCCATGTCCAACGAGCGGCCCTCATTTAGCTGCAAAGAGACAAGAACAAAATGATATCTCATTTGACCCACCTCTTCCCCTTTCCATCTAATAATGAAGAGATGTCAGGGCATTTCCCTCTCTTCACCAATAGCATAGTCTTAGGGCCAACAAATGCTAAGCATCCATGAAGTCTTTCTTCATGGCTCCAGCCTACACTCATACTTCTCGCTCCTTTTACATTTATTATCTGAACAAAATCCCACTGCCATTGAGTCAATTCCAGCTCACAGCAACCATTGAGGACAGAACAGAACTGCCTTATAGTTTCCAAGGCTGTGATCTTTAGGAGAAGCAGAGTGCCACATCCTTCTCCCATGAAGGAGCTGGTGGGTTTGAACCACCAACCTTTTGGTTCACAGCCAAAAACATAACCACTGGCCGTGAGAGCTTCTTTATTATCTGAACACATACCTTATTTACAACTGTTTTATATTCCTTTTTATTCTCTGATTGTCTTTACTGTTTAATTCGGAAGTTCACTGTATATGTCCTTATCCAACGATTGTTTCTTATACACTAACATTATATCCACAATTAATTTCTAAGCTGTCTTTGGGCAGGGACCGTGTCTTGTATTGCTTTGGTTGCCAATGAGGTGCCTAACAGTTCTGTACATAAATCATTTTGATTGATTCATAAGGATAAAGCATAGTTTTGGCAACAAAGGCAAAGGAAAGCCACCGTAAGTGGTCTGGAAGTTAGCAAGTCAAACGTGAAGTGATTAGTGTATCTTATCAGGCACATTGTGATTAACCGACTGCTTGACAAAATAGAGTTAAAATCTGAAAGCATGATTAGTCTCCTTGGAGGCAAAGCCAGGAAAAAGACTTTGGGTAGTTTGCAAGAAGCCAGGGGCTCACCTTGCCATCTGAAATACACTGCGTGGCAGGCCTGTCGGGGATCAACGCCAGACCCGCTTCTTGCAGCAGCTCCTGGTCCTCCTCTGGGATTCCCGTGTCTGCCTGGATTCTGGCCTTTAAGCTCTGCAGACTTTCATCCTGTGTCACTGGATAGGTATGAATGGTGCCTGTGACCATGTTCAAGATATGAACCAGCTGCAACGCAATCCAAATGTGACTTGAAAAAATCCATCTTTACAGAGATGTCCCTTTATCAGTAGCCCTTGTGGCATAACAGTCAAGCACTCGGCTGCTAACCAAAAGGTTGGCAGTTTAAACCCACCAGCTGCTTCTCAGGAGAAAAGACTCGGTGATCTGCTCCCATAAAGATGACAGCCTTGGAAGCCCTATAGGGCAGTTCTACTCTGTCCTATAGGGTCACTATGAGTCACAATCAACTCAACGGCAACAGGTTTTTCTGTTGTTATTTCCATCTGGTCATTTCTGACTCATAGCGACCCTACAGGAGAGAGCAGAACTGCCCCATAGGGTCTCCAAGGAACAGCTCGTGGATTTGAACTGCCAACCTTTTGGTTAACAGCTGAGAACTTAACCACTGCACTACCAGGGCTCTGGGAACAACAACAGATATGCCCCTTTATATGCCTAGATCCTCTGCTACTTCCAAAATTTCCCTAGCCCACACGAAGCAAGCACCTAGCTTGAGGAAGGGAGTTGGGTGCCATGGTTCACGTATTCTGCTCTTCAGTATTCCTGTTTGTCCACAGTACAGCCCTAGAGACCAACGTCAATCAGCCCTACTGTGCTGTCCTCTCACTTACGCACAAAGACATTCTCACAGGAGCCTACGCTTTCCCGTTAGGTCAGCTGGTCTATGACCTGCTTTTTCCCATGAATTTCTTTCTCATGCATTTATCATGTCCCACCTGAGACCTGACCTTGTTGCCTCAGGGCTAACTTGGCCCCACACTCACCTTCAAGTTTAAGATGTCGTCCAGGGCCTTGAAACAGCCGTTGGGCCCGTACAGCGGATCTGTGCCCCTCTGCCGGGGGTGCCACATTAACATCAGCTGCAGCCACTTCTCCAGGCGCTGTGCCAGCACACTGTGCCAGTAAAAGCAGAGAAGCAGAGTAGGGGAGACACCTCCAACACCAATCTCAAGCTGCCATTATGTGGGAGTTTAAAAGTGAGAACCTCCCATGTGGTTCACCATTAGATACAAGATGGCGGCCAATAAATGATTATTGAAAAAACAGACGGGTCAATCGGAAAGAAAAAAATGTTTAAGTACTTTCAAAAAATGTAATCATTTAGGTGCTTATTGCCTCACTCTTGATCTGCGAAAAATAGCTCCCCAAGTCAGGGATTTCCCAACCACTGGGTCAGCAGACTGACCTCCAACTGGCTGTGTAAGAATGATCAATGAGCGTTAACCTTTTTAAGTGCACTTCATAGGCCCACGCCACCTCACATGATCCCCACAACACTCTAGACCCTGAGCTGCCAGGTTGATCATTAACCGCCCCCTCATAACCCCTTACCCTAGCCTCAAGGCCTTGCACAGTGTGTCCCCAATACACATACCAAAAGCATCCCTTGGCACTCCTCCACCCAAACTCTTTACTGAGGCCAACAGAGCTACTCACTATCTCCTCAAATGTGCCTCTGCTCAATCTGATCTTTCCCCCTTGAACTTCCTTCCTCCTTCCTCTTCATCTATCCATGTCCTATATATCTTTCCAGACTCTTCCAGAAAGTTTCAGCTCATCCAAATAGTCATTCCACAGAGCTCTAGTCCACAATAACTGTCTCCTCGTCCTCTAAGTACTCCCGGTAGTTACTCAATTGTGGGCAATTACCTTGTAGCTTTCTTTTGTACTATTATCCCATTCTGGTATTATTATTTAACTGCTTGTATTCTGGCCCTAAGACTAGACTGTAACGCTGTTCAATCAAACTACAAACATGTATTTGTTGACTATGACAAAGCATTGGGCCACATCAGGAGTACAAAGAGAAATAAGGTATAATTTCTTACCCTCAAAAAGAAGGGATAAACCCTATGCAAAACTGAATGTAATACAAGGTAGAAGCTACTAAGGATAATAAGAGGTACAGATAAATTGTTACATGAGCTAGAAAAGAGGTGATTTCTAAATGGGTATGATGAATAGGAATCCATTCTACACTTAAGACTGAAGTGAATTACATCAAGTTCTTAGTCACAGATGAGATCCCCATCACCTGTTTAAAAAGGGATTGAAGTCACCCCAGCCTTCTATCTCTAAAAGAGGAAGAAAAACATGTAGCCAAGTGATGTTACTGTGCCTTACCTGTTAAGATTATTGGGGTAGGGTAAAGAGCTTGAAAACCTCACTGTTCCACTCAAGTCTTCACTCACAACGATGTCCATCTCACTCTTCTGCCGGACTTTTGAATGCCTGCAGACAGGAATCAGGATGACTACGTCCTGTGTTGAGGAATCTTAACTGTAACCTTTAAATCACTTAGTGGTGGAAAATCATTTTACATTTGCAACACACCACTTTACACCTGTACAGGAGACTATATCCCAGATGAATATTTACCTTTTGGATTAATCCCTTCATTTGCATACTGGTTGGACTGTTTCTTTGAGAGCTGAAGAAGGTCAATACTGCCTGAATGAAGAGTCTGAAGAACAGTCTTTGGTAGCATCATTAATCACCTTATACCCAGAGTTCTGCGGGCTGTACTGGTGACTCCTTATCTCATCCTTGGTTTTGCCTTATCATCCTTCCTACCTGCTATCTGATCTAATACAGAACACCCATGTTTTGATAGAGGCTAAAATGAGGGTTTCCAAAGCAAAATTACTGATACATTTACATTAAATATGCAAACATATGCATGTACATTTGTACTTTCCTCTAAGGATGTGGGAAAAAGATCTGGTGATCTGCTGCCATAGAGATTACAGCCTAGAAAACCCTATGGGGCAGTTCTGCTGTCACATGGGATCACTATGAATCAAAATCAACTAAACGATATACAACAACAAATACTATAAGGATAGAAGAAATTTTACGTTTTCCATTTGGTGAACTTTTTTGTTTGTTTCTTTGTATTTTCTTTTTTTAATAATTTTTATTGAGCTTTAAGTGAGCGTTTACAAATCAAGTCAGTCTGTCACATATAAGCTTATATACACCTTACTCCATACTCCCACTTACTCTCCCCCAATAAGTCAACCCTTCCAGTCTCTCCTTTCGTGACAATTTTGCCAGTTTCTAACCCTCTCTACCCTCCTCTCCCCTCTAGACAGGAGATGCCAACACAGTCTCAAGTGTTCACCTGATACAAGTAGCTCACTCTTCATCAGCAACGCTCCCCAACCCATTGTCCAGTCCCTTCCATGTCTGATGAGTTGTCTTTGGGAATGGTTCCTGTCCTGGGCCAACAGAAGGTTTGGGGACCATGACCGCTGGGATTCCTCTAGTCTCAGTCAGACCATTAAGTCTGGTCTTGAGAATTTGGGGTCTGCATCCCATCGATCTCCTGTTCCCTCAGGGGTTCTCTGTTGTGCTCCCTGTCAGGGCAGTCATCAGTTGTGGTCGGGCACCATCTAGTTCTTCTGGTCTCAGGATGATGTAAGTCTCTGGTTCATGTGGCCCTTTCTGTCTCTTGGGCTCTTAGTTATCGTGTGACCTTGGTGTTCTTCATTCTCCTTTGATCCAGGTGGGTTGAGACCAATTGATGCATCTTAGATGGCCGCTTGTTAGCATTTAAGACCCCAGACGCCACATTTCAAAGTGGGATGCAGAATGTTTTCATAATAGAATTATTTTGCCAATTGACTTAGAAGTCCCCTTAAGCCATAGTCCCCAAACCCCCACCCTTGCTCCACTGACCTTTGAAGCATTCAGTTTATCCCGGAAACTTCTTTGCTTTTGGTCCAGTCCATTTCAGCTGACCTTCCGTGTATTGAGTATTGTCCTTCCCTTCACCTAAAGTAGTTCTTATCTACTAACTAATCAGTAAATAACCCTCTCCCATCTTCCCTCCCTCCCCCCCCTCGTAACCACAAAAGTATGTGGCATTTGGTGAACTTCTTGATGCATCTGAAATAGTACTTAAAGGAAAAAAAATTTTTTAATCTAATCAGTTTCAAATCTTCTCGCTGATAACTTAAATTTGAATAATGCTTCACAGATAACAAAATACTTTGGTTCTAATGTTGCACCTGGGATTTGATATCCTCTTATTTGCTATGATAATCCTTATGTGGTAGACATTAAATTTTTTTTTAATTTAAGGATAGGGAAATGAACACAAAGTAATTTGCCCAAGGTCACACAACCAGAGACTGGAAGAACTGGACTCAACTCAGAAGTCTGGTGTTCTTTCTACTGGGTCTGAATACCCAAACACATCCTTTTCAAAGACACTCAGGAAATTCAAATAAAAAAATGCTCTAGCCCCAAACACTTTTCATTGGCAAGGGGTGAAATGGCCTACCTGGAGTACAGGGGAAATCTAGAAGAGCTGGTGGATGGCAGTGCTTTACAGCTCTTGCTGTAACTGGGGTTATTGTTAAGTCAGGTGCTCCAGGACTGTTGATTATATAAAAGTTACATGATCGTCTAAGAGAAAAACTTAATTTGTCAATGGGAAGTTTTTTTTTTTTTTTTTAAAAAGGATATGTGAAATAAAATGCTTATTACTTAGGTTGGTACCAAAATGTATTTCAAAGTAGCTTTATGATAGAATTACAAAGGCCAAATCGCATTTGTCATGAAATTACTATCTACCGGCCATCTGTGACAAGATAGTGAAAGGGAAATAGTTGCCTATGACATTAAATAGCAGACAAGAGAGGCAAACTAGTCCACAAAGCAGCTCCTTATTGAGTTTCCTAGAAGTTCATCGGAACGTGGTCAACTGACCTTCCATCACTGATGAGGGAAGTTCTAGGGAGCTGGTTCTACAGGGAACAGACTGACTACAAAGACACTAAGCCATTACGGATATATTTTCAAATAGCACTGATTCTTCCATTTTAATGGATACTAACCCTTTCAGGAGGCTTGGCTTGTGAAAGGGGGCAAGAAAAAAACATACTACCTACCAAAAATTTAGACACACCGAACAATTCAGCATGATTCTACTAATGAAAACACATGGTATCGGCAAAAAAATTCAACACAGAAATAATGGGGTCTTGAAAGGGTAAACTTGCCTTGTCATAAATAATGGAAAAGTTCAATATTTGAACTGAAAAAATACAACAGTTCCCTGGATACTTAAAAGCAGTGAAGATTTTTAAAGCTAATTTTATGATGGATACATTATAAGATGTGACTACAAGTTAATGAGCTAATTCAATATCCCAGAGCTAGGTAGCTATAGGGTCGCTATAGAGTCGCTATGAGTTGGAATCAACTTGACTGCAATGGGTTTGGGTTTTTTTCTTTTTAATGTAGCTAAATGAGCACTGCCTGGTTTAAAGTCACCACAGGAGGGCATACTCTTGCCATTTCACCAGCCACCTCAAGGGCAGGAACACTGCCTCATTCATGGTAGCATTACTAATGTCTGGCATGGAAATGCTGACTGAACTGGGCTGCCATTACATAACCCTAACCCAGTGCCGTCTACTCCTCTGGAATTGATTGCAGAGGCCTTACCTCGTTCTTACGAATACACACCCTTATGATGTAAATATTTGTTCTCTGAAAAAGTTAATGTTTTTTATTACTTCCAGAAAGGTATTTAGAAAAATGGTAATAGCCAGTGTTGGCAGTGGTGTGGTGAAAGGGACTGCGTGGTGTATTCCTGGTAGAAGTGTATACTGATACAACCTTGCTGGTGAGCCGCTTGTTAGCACGCATTAAAAAAAAATGTGCATACTTTCTGATCCGTTAATTCCATTTCTAGGAATTTATCCTAAGAAAATAATTGTGGATGTACATGGATTTCCCTACAAAGATGTTATTCTTGGTGGCATTTCAAGAAGTGAAAATCATAAACCACTTATGCTTCCAAAAATGGGGATAAGTGAAATCAACTACAGCACAGCCACTCAGTGGAATACAGCCATTAAACATAATGTGGAAAAACATAATGACATAGAAGTGTTTTTTTAATATAATTTTATTTAGCTGATGCTATTGAGAATATACACAGCAGAACATACACCAATTCAACAGTTTCTACATGTACCATTTAATGACACTGATTACATTCTTCGAGTTGTGTAGCCATTCTCGTCCTCCTTTTCTGAGTCGTTCCTCCCCTGTTACAGCAAATTCACTGCCCCCTAAGGTTCCTACCTAATCTTTCGAATTGCTGTTGTCAGTCTGATTCCATACAGATAGTTCTTAAAAGAACATAATGCTCAAAGCAGACATTTTTTACAAGTTAAACTAAACCACTGTTTGGTCTTAAGAAGATTTCAGGGGACAGTTCTGGTTTAAGGCTTAAAGATTATCTCAGGGCAACAGTTTCAGGGGTTCATCTAACCTTCCTGACTCCAGGAAATCTGGGGTCTATGAGAATTTGAAATTCTGTCTGCATTCTCCCCCTTTTGATCAGGATTCCTCTATGGAATCTTTGATCAAAATGTTCAGTAATGGTAGCCAGGCACCACCCAGTTCTGCTGGTCTCATGGCAAAGGAGGCAGTTGTTCATGGAGGCAATTTGCCACACCTTCCACAGCTTCCTCCTATTCCTGGCTCTCCTTCCTCTGTTGTTCCAGGCAAATAAAGGAAAAGTATTTTCAATATTAAGTTGGAAAAGCAGGTTATATGAGAGTATGCATAACCAAACAAAGCCTGTTGTTGTCAAGCCGACTGCGACTCACGATGACCTGATGTGTTACAGAGTAGAGCTGAGCTCCACAGGGTTTTTTTTGGCTGTAATCTTTCCGGAAGCAAATCCCCAGGGCTTTCTTCCAAGACGTTACTGGGTGGGTGTAAAACGCCAACCTTCCAGTTAGCAGCCTGATGCCTAATTCTTTATGTGACCCAGGAACTGAGAATATCGTAAAAAGCATAAAACACACGCACACACTGAAGAGACTGGAGACACACAAAAATATTATAGTGGTTGCTTCCAGGTTGTGTGATTATAGTTGCTTCTTGTTTTTCGATTGTTTCCATAGTCTCCAAAACTCAAAAACAAAACAAAGTCAACCTGGTAGAAATGAGGGGTGATGAAACTATGCAGTGCTCTTTAGATTCAAGAAAAGCACTTCTGTGTGTGTTGCAGATGAACTGGCTCTGAAGGAAATTCTCAGAGTGTAAAACTGCTCTAAGAGCACATGTGGAACGGGGTGCCCATCACACTACCACTGGTGTAAAAAGGGGGAAACAACAAACCAGGGTGCGCACACACACAACAGAGTACTACACAACGAGAAAGAACAATGATGAATCTGCAAAACACCTCATGACATGGATCAATCTGGAGAGCATGACGCTGAGTGAAAAAAGTCGATCACAGAAGGACAAATAGCGTATGAGACCACTGTTATAAAAACTCATGAAATGGTTTACACACAGAAGGAAACTATCTTTGATGGTTATGGGGGGGAGGGGAGGGAAAAACACACTAACTAGATAGTAGGTAAGTGGCAACTTCGGTGAAGGGTAAGACAGTACACAATACTGGGGAAGTCAGCACAACCTGACTAGGGCAAAACCACAGAAGCTTCACAGACAAACCCAAACGTCCTGAGAGACCAAGTTACTGGGCTGAGGGTGGGAGACCGTGGTCTCAGAGGACATCTAGTTCAACTGGCATAACATAGTTTATAACGAAAATGTTCTGCAGCCTACTTTGGTGAATAAGCTTGGGGTCTTAAAGCTTTTGAGTGGCTATCTAAGATACATCTACTGGTCCCATTCCATCTAGAGCAAGGGAGAATGAAGAAAACCAAAGACACGAGGCAAAGGCTAGTCCGAAGAACTAATGGACCACAACTTTCACAACCTCCACCGGACTGAGTCCAGCACATGGTGCCTGCCTACAGCTACCACCACCAAATGCTCTGACAAGGATCACAATAGAGGGTCCCTGACAGAGCTGGAGAAAAACGTAGAACAAAATTCAAACTCACAAAAAATTCCCTGACAGAGGCTGGAGAAACCCCAAGAGTATGACCCCTGGACGCCGTTTTAACTCCGTACCGAAGTTACTCCTGAAGTTCATCCTCCTGCCAAAGATTAGACAGGCCTATAAAACAAACAATGACACATGCAGTTCAACCGTGTATATGAGACTAAATGGGCACACCAGCCCAAAAGCAAAGATGAGAAGGCAGGGGGGACAGGACAACTAGACAAAAGGAATTGGGGAGCCTCAGGGTGAGAAGGGAAGAGTGCTGTCACATCACGGGGTTGGCAACCAATTACACAAAATAATATGTGTATTAATTGTTCAATAAGAAACTAATTTGCTCTGTAAAACTTCATCTAAAGCACAATAAAAAAGGGGGTGAGGGGCATAAATGAACGATTATGTGCCAATTTGCTTATGTATGTATAAAAGACCTTAGAAGTGTACCAAAACTCAATGATACCTGTTGCCTGTGCGGGGGGGCGGGGGGAGGGGGGACTGGGTGGCTAGGAGACTGGTATAAAACACTGACTTTTCAGTGTATATTGTTTTATACTTTTTTAATTTTGAGCCATCTGAACTTACTAACGGTTAAAAAAATTATTAAAAAAATGTTTTGAGCAACAGTAACATCATTTAAATTAACTGTGTGGCCTCTGAAGGGACAACTTTGAATGAAGACTAACTGATGCGGAGGGTGTTAATTTCTAAATTATGCTTTCCTATAGTGATTCACATGTGTAAAATAAAAAATGCATTACTTTTATCATCAGTAAAAAAAAGCTAAAGAATATACAGTAACCTTGAAAACTGTAATTGTATCCTTTGGGTTTTTAAATTTTTTTTGTATTTAATAAGCAAATGTTAATCTGGATCCCACCTCCTTAGAGACTGATCTCGAACAACTTTCTCAGCACATTTCAGCTGCTGCTGTAAAACAAGGCCACCAGACCTACTCCTCAGGGTTGCTGCCAACAGTTAATGATGTCACAAGCAAAGTGCCTCACACACACACAGTTTTAAAAAAGAAAATTTAAAAATGACTTCCTCTCTTCCCAGTTTTTCTAATGGCAACTGCGACCTGTGTTTTAAGAAGACAGAAGGCTGAAATACACATCTAACTAGCAGAATCATAACCTAGTTCAGGTGTTCAAAACATCACACTGTCAAGAGATTTCAGTCTAATGCCTGACCAGTTTGACTGTTCTATTTCAAAAGTTTTTCCAGTTCCTTTGGGTTTTTTTATTAGAAATTCTTTTTTTTTTTTTAATTATTATTACTTACTAGGTGTTCATTTTAAACCACTTTCTTATGTTTCTGAAGCAAACATTTATATTCTGGTGTAGTAAAATTTGTAACAATAAATTTCCAAGTAAATATTACTTATTATCTGTCACGTGCATATACATATCTTTTACTTCTGTTTATTCATACCTAGTACGTTCAATACAATGCAGACACTGGAACAATACCCATGAAGGCACTGACTTGTTATTACTACTGAAAATAGGGCAAATGTCATTTACATAGTATTACATTTCCAGTAAAATGCTCAGGTTGTCAAACTCCATCGCAGTGCTTAATCATTACTGTGTTTTTCTAGGTTGTCAGTGCTCTGACTGCCCATCTGCCTGGTCCCAACAGGCCTTCCTCTCAGAGGAGACAACCCACCGATCTCTCAGGCCTGGCTAGTGAAATGGGACAGGTGAAGAGAGGCGAACAAAAATAGAGGGATACGCTCCTTCCTTTGGATGCCCTCCCGCCTGGGTACTGGGCCTGGTCTCTCACTCACCACTGCACAGGCTGCCAGTCGGGGAGGAAAGGACGGAAGCCGGTGATGCACTCAAAAGCCAGGGTGCCGAAGCTCCAGTAGTCCACCGTCACTGTGTACCTCTGCTGTTCCAGCAGCTCTGGGGCCTGCAACAGCGTATCGCGGGGACACTCCTGAGCTGCGCCTCCCTCTGAGGTGCCATTGCAGGAGGGGGTGCCCAGCCCACCTAACTGTGTCCCCCGCCCCCGCTCCTGGCTCCATCCTGGGGTGCACCGGTATGTCAGCTCAAGGGTGAGAAGGTGACCACCTGGAGCATGTTTAGTTTTTCTCTACCTTGTTCACTCCCATTAAATGCAACAGAAAGGCTAGGGAGTCAGGGCCCCTAGGGGTTATTTTTAGGTAGACCAGAGTACATCAAGTTTCCTCCTCTGTGCTTCATTTCTCTCCTCTAAAAGTGAGGGTTGCAGCATTTTCAAGCACTTACTGAAAACCAACACAGCTGTAGGCACTGTGTACAGATGAGGCAGTACGAGGTACACCACATACAGCAAAGGAAAATGACACCAGGTTGTGCACACTAAATGCACGATGGTGCACTAAATGCCATCGGCACACTGACCGAGTTTCCTGAGCCAAGTAATGTGTGGTCATACAATGGGATGGGATATTCACAACCAGGCAGGAGAAAGCCGGATGTATGACTGCTGCAGAAGCAGAAAGAGCTGGGGTGACGGAGAAGGCTACAAAGCACAGGGGCGAGCAGGCCTGGTCTGAGAAGGAAGGGCTTCTAGAAAGGACCATTATGAGCAAAGGCATGGATGTGCATGGTATGGCTGGAGATGTGACACTTATGGAAAGGTCAGGGAGTTCAAATGATGAGGAGAAATTTGGGGATGGTCAGGTCAGTTACCATGTCTGGATATGGACAGGGCTAATTTAGCTCATGTGAGTGAACAAACTGACCCAGCATTCTGGTCACAGCACAGGGTCCCCCTCGCTGAGTAGCTGCTGAGCCGATGACGGTCTCAAAGGATGCTCAGCAGGACCTACGTACAGACCGAGAGGCCTGAATCACAGCCTCCCATGGGTCACCACTCTGTGAAGCCTCTATTCCAGAAAGCAGGTAATAAACTGACAGAGCCCACAGTTGATGGTATAGAGAAGAGGAAATATAAATACCCTCAAAAACATGTCAAACAATTTCTTTCTTTTTTTTTAACTTAGGAGTTAGATAGGATACGCACACTCATCTAGCCTAGTGGCTTTCAACTTTTTTTTTTTTTAAGTGCAGACTCCTTTATTTAACCAAAATTTTACTGGTTGTTACCACCTGCTTGCAAGTAATTACCAAGTCTTCCTGAATATCTCTGCTATGCACTTTTTTTTTCTTACGATTTCCATTGCATTCTTTTCTTTTTTCAACAACTGAAACAAAATTTCATGTCCTAGGATTTATCCTTCTATATACAATACACTGTGATATCTTCTGCTCTCTTTGTTTTAGTGCTGGTTGCGATCTCACATTCCACTACCAAGTCAGGACCCCTGTGAAAAACACTGGTTTCAATGGAACATCATTGCAGTGTCTTACACTTTTCTCTCTTTTTTTTAATTGTAGTAAATACATACATAATAAAACATCTGCCATTGCAGCAATCTTCACGTGTACAATTTAGTGTTATTAATTATATCCATCATGTTGTTCAGCTACCACCTGTACCTGTTCCCCAATTTTTCCATCACCCTTAACAGAAGCTCAGAGCTCAGCATTTCTTGAATCTAATATTCTGTACATCCTCACTGCTACTACCAGCTCTGAACCAGCTTATTGCGATAGCCTCCTACCTACTTGCCCACTACACGTAGTTCCTGGCTTTTGACATATTCAAGTTACAAAGAACAGCACTGACGCCCAAACTGACATAACTCGGATACCTCGTTTTTTTTTCTTATTTTATTGTGAGTAATATGTACTACATACAGTGCTGCAGCGCACAGTCTGCTGATGTTCTCATTCTCACGCAAACTCCCAAAGACAAATAAAGATAAGATCTGTAACGATACTGATGATAAAAGGCAATAATAAAAAAAAAAAAAAAGAGGTATTCGATTACATCAGAAATGACTTACGACAGAGTTGTCCCAAGTCAGGAACTACCTGTACCTACTTTCCACACTGTAGCAAGAGTGGTCTTTCAAACAGGTAAACTTGATCCTTTTAACTTAAAACCCTTCAATGTTTTCCAGAGGTTTTAGGATAAAGTCTAAAATCTGCAACATGGCCAAGAAAAATCCGTTCCTACTTCTCTCCAGCATTAATTCAAGATACTCTCTTCCTATTCTCTACATTCCACACGTACTTTCTGCTACCCAACTGCCTGGAACTTCCTCTAACCACTTCCTCTCCCCAACCCCACCTCCAATCCCTTTTCACCTACTCATCCTTCAGGTCCCAGACTAGGTTAGATCCTTTTAATACATATTCTTACAGCGTCTTGCACTTTTCCTTTATAGCATGTATCACCCTTGCAGTTTCTTAGCTATCTGTATTAGGGTAATGCCTGCTTCCGTGCTAAACTCTAAGTCCCCAAAGGCCAAGGCCATAACTGTGTTTTTATCACTGTGTCCAGTGCCTAACACAGTGCCTGGTACATAGACTACACTCAATCATATTTCTTGAATGAAGAACTCAAGCAGAACCCCAATATTCAGACTAAATTATGTAACGGAGGAGTGGGGAGCTCAGAGCTCAGCCTCCTCAATAGCTCCTGAGACACCTCATGAAAACTGGCCTCTACAGACCAGCAATGCAACTAGTCTAAACCTTTATTTCCAGGTAAAATACTGAAGCACAGAGACCTTATGGGACTGTGGAAGGGCACACTAGCCCTTTTGATATTGGAGATGACTGTATCCTTCCAGAGGCAAAAGAGGCTGCTGTAAATGGGTGATGTGTCTGCCTTCATGCAGCAATTCCTACATATACAGGAAACATCCAAAAAGCTAGCCAAGACGTAGGTGCTAGACGGTGCGAAAAGAGAAGCTACACAAACACACGCATCAGAAACAAACTGATAAGCAAACATGTAAACCCCATTTCTTACCAGGTACTGCAGGGTCCCCACAAAGGAAGTACAAAGACTGCCCTGATCCAGCTCCTTGGCATATCCTAGGTCAATAATTTTGTGTATTAACTGAAAAAAAGGGTGAGGGAGAACATTCGAGGGTTATGAAAATACATTGTCCTATAAGTATTTCAATTGTTTGCTGTTAGAGAAGAGGATATTTCCAAATTCCTAGATGATATCAGATCCTAATTTCCCAAGAGCCACCAAATACATATGAGAATAAACAACTTCAACATATGAGAACAAACAGCCTCAACCTTAGGGCAAAAGAAAACAAATACTAAAAATGCTTAGACATATGTACCCCCTTGCTCTACCACCAATATCGAGAGGAGTTCAAAATTAACAGACCATGAGTCAGCCCTCAAGATTGGTAAAACCAGACTTTATAACCTGGAAGACCGGGCTAGTCCCTTCACAGTAAATATCTTTAGATCTCAAATCTCAGAATTACCGGCAAGAATGAGCAGGGAATGGAACAAAGGTGAGTGCTGTGATAGTCACAGTCAGGCCTGGAATGCTGATGGGAACTGTATCAGGAGGGATTAGGTGACCCACAGTTACTACACTCTGCTCAGCTGAGCCCTTGCTCATTACCCTCAGCTGAACAAACGACATGGTGAAAGACCATGGTGTCATTCGGTTGGAGAGGTTAATACCACAATGCTAAGCAGGGAAGCCACTCAAGAGGGCCAAGGAAGATGCGCTCACAAAGAGCCCCAGGGTGGACAACGCCAGCTCAAAATGCCTCTTCTCAGCCATATCCAGCACCAACATACAGCTAGTTTCCACTTTAGCATCAAAACGTGAGGCTCTCTAAGATACAATTATTGGTCTCACCTTGTCCGGCGCAAAGGAGGGTGAAGAAAACCAAAGACTCAAGGGAGCAATTAGTCCAGAGGACTAACGGACCACATGAACCACAGCCTAACCCCAGACCAGAAGAACTAGATGGTGCCCGGCTACCACTACTGACTGCTCTGACTGGGATCACAACAGAGGGTCCCAGACAAAGCAGGAGAAAAACAGCTGAACAAAAAAATCAAATTCACAAAAAGACCAGACTTCCTGGTCTCACAGAGACTGGAGGAACTCCAGAGACTATGGGCCTAAGACACCCTTCTGACCTGGAACTGAAGTCATTCCCGGAGACCACCCTTCAGTCAAACAACAAACAGGCCCATAAAATAAACAATAACACCGAAGAGGAACATGTTCCTTAAAACAATCAATTATACGAGATTGAAAGGGTAACATTTGCCCAAAAGCAAAGATGAGAAAGCAGGAAAGGGTAGAAAATCTAGACAAAAGGAAACAGAGAACCCAGGGCAGAAATGGGGAGAGTGCTGACGCACTGTGGGGAATGCAACCAACGTCACAGAACACTTTATATACAACCTATCCAATGGGAAACCAATTTGGTCTGCAAAATTTTACCTAAAGCCCAATAAAAATTGAAAAAAAAAAGTTGAGGCTCTGGAATGGATAAACAAATGGTGGTACATCTACACAATGGAGTATTATTCAGCAATAAAAAGAAATGATCTATCATGCCACAAAGACAGGGAGGAACCTTCAATGTACACTGCTAATGGAAAGAAGCTGCTCTGAAAAAGCCACATACTTTGGAAAAGGCAAAACTATAGAGACAGTAATAGGTTGCCAGGGGCTGGCGGAGGAAAAGCAATAAATAGGTGGAGCACAGGTTTTTGGAGCAGTGAAACTATTCTACATGATATTAAGCATTTGTCAGAACGCACAGAACTGTACAAGGAGTGACCCTAATGTAAACTATGAACTCTGGTTAATAGTAATTATCAGTATTGGTTCACCAGCTGTAACAAATGTACCCCACCGATGCAAGATGTTAACAGGGGAAACTGGGGCGGAAGGGGGGAGGGGGCAAGGGAAGGACAAGGTGTTCATGGGAACTCCCTGTACTTTCTGTTCAATTTTTCTATAAACCTAAAACTACTCTAACCAAAAAAACTCTAGAAATTAAAAAAAAAAAAAAAAAGGCTCTGAAACAAATGCCAAACAAAAAGTCTGTTTCCAAGAAATGCTGGTCCCAAAGGTCTAGAAGGGGAGGAGGCCCAGGTAGGAAGACAAACATTTTCCTTATCAGATTCCTGCAACTTGGGCAATGAACAATGTGATCCATTCAATCTGCAAGGAAGAACTTCTCACTGGATTTTATTCAAATTCAAAAAGCACCACCAGAGAATCAAAGCTTCACTCAAGGAATGTACACAAACACACAGAGCACGTTCCTGCTCCCGAGGTGGCCCTGCAGGGTGTCGTCAGTCCCCGGGGGTCTCACCCTCTGCTCTCCTTGCTGTAGGACGATGTTTTCTGGCTTTAGGTCCCGATGGATGATCCTGTTTTCATGAAGGTATCTAAGCGCAGAGGCTGAGAGAGTGGAAAGGAAAATTTTCGTGAACCTCAAAAATGCTTTTCATTTCAGACTCTGCTAACCTTCCTGTAAAAGATCAATACTGTGTGCCCTCTGACACATGGCTGGTGACTGCTGGTGCAGAAACTCACGGCAGAGGGAAGGGACCTGGGCGGATGTTCCTCAGGTAAAGGCAGTGAAGTGAATAAACTCTGTGAGACGGGGACCTCACTATGCCAGCAGAATTTAGATAACTGCTAGCTTCTTCATGCAAAGAAGTCTTAGCCTTGCACCCGTAAGGTCATCAAATATAGTTTAGTGCCATGGTTTTCAAATTGTATAACCTAGACCAGTAGCATCTGGAACTGGTTAGAAATGAAAATTCTAAAGCCCCATCCCAGACCTACTGCATGGGAAGCTTTGAGGGTGGTCCTCCAATCTGTTTTAAGCCTGCCAGCTGATGCAGATACCGATAAGGTTTGAGAACCACTAGCCTAGTGGTTCAAATCAAAATTGTACCGTCTGGGCAAGGGAGAAAGGCCCTCTGGGCAGAGTACATGGGTCATGTGCTCTTGAGCCTGGTAGAATCAAAGCTGGCTTCAAGGGAGAAGTGGAGGAAGCACTGGAAGGACAGAATAGAAACAAATGCAACATGTTTGACAGTTCAACATGTATTTATTATGTGCCCAATTCTCTGCTACGTTCTGCGAGACAAAGAAAATAAAGGACGTGATCCCCAACTTTCAAAGCTTGGGCTCTAGTTGGGAGGGAGGTAGTCTGCCCAATATTGGCTGAGAAGTCCTTTGATTCCCACAGCTTTGGCCATGGAGAGGAAATGTGATGATGTAACACAAGGAGGGTCATGGCGCCTACAACAGGGGAGCTATCTGCAGTTCAGGACATGCTTTTTACCCGTAAGAGAGGTTTAATACCTTTAATAGAGGTTATTAATTAGAATTGTACTATAGATGAAAAAAATTGGAGTTTAAGTATTGAAAAGGCATAAAATTCTCTGTCTGGAGATGATGTAACTGTCGTCGCTGTTAGGTGCCATCGAGTCGGTTCCGACTCATAGTGATCCTATAGGACAGGGGAGAACTGCTCCCTAGGGTTTCCAAGGAGTGGGCTGGTGGATTTGAACCGCTGACCTTTTGGTTAGCAGCCAGGCTCTCAACCACTATGCCATCAGGGCTCCATGATATAACTCCATGTCTGGAAAACCCAATAGTCTAAAAACTGGAAAGAATTCAATAAGGTGTCTAGAAACAAAATAACTGTATACAAATCAATGGCTTTTCTCAATGTCGGCAATAACCTGTTGGAATGGAAAAGAAAAAAATCCCATTCACATTAGCAACAGTCTAAAATACCACAGAATAAAAGTAGTGTCAAAATATTCAAAAAGTTTATGACCAAAGATATAACAAAGTCAGAGACAAATAAAAGGGCTGGGACAAAAACATCTATAACACATATGCCAAAAAGTAAACATTCCTAATATATAAAAAGTTCTTACAAGTCAACAAAAAAAAATCCACTAGAAAAATGGACAAAGAATATGAAGACGTGATTTACAGAAGAAACACAAATGAACTGCTGGGAGGTAAACAATTATGTGAAAAGTTGCTCAAGCTCACTAGTAGTCAGGAAAATGCAAATTAAAGCAATGAAATGTCTTTTCACCTCTTCAACTAGAAAGAATTTCAGGTGACAAAGGGTTCTCCCCTATATTGCTGGAAGGAGTAAAATTATATATTTCTGAGAAAGTAATATGGCAACGTCTATTAAATTTTAAAGTACACATATTGCTTGTCCCATTATTTCCATTTCTGAGAATCTAGCTTGGAAAATTAAAAGCATCATAACACATATAAAGATGCTCATTGCATAGCATGGGCTGTGATAAAAACTAGAACAAACTGAAAGTCATCCATCAGGGAATGGTTGAACGAATTACGGTAGGTCCACATTATAAAATACCATGGCTCTATTTTAAAATTATTTAGGATTATATTATCTGGCTCAGAGGGATGACAATGATGTACTTCCAAGTAAATGATATGATCTTTTGTAAAAAAAAAAAAAAAAATTAAACTAAAAAGCAATACCACCACTACTGAGGAGTTACATAACACACTCTGCCTTTGGCACCACACACATACAAACTCACCCGGTCAGAGTGAGAATGTGGCCAGAGCCAACCAGGGAGGTGGGCAGACCCGCAGCCCTGGGTAGACATTCTGTCTGCTCTGCTGAGCAGAGAGGATCAGCACTGTGTGGAAGAGGAGGAGCAAAGCCTTCCTCAAAAACCAAGTGATAAAACATGTAAGCTCTTGGCTGTTAGCCAAAAGGTTGGCAGTTTGAACCTACCCAGAGGCTCCTCAGGAGAAAAGATTACAGCCTAGGAAACCCTATGAGGCAGCTCTATTCCGTCACATGGGGTCACTAAGAGTCAGAATCGATTTGATGGCACCTAATGGCGTAGTGGTTAAACAGCTTGGCTGCTAACCAAAAGGTTGGCGGTTCAATCCACCAGCTGCTCCCCAGAAACCCTCTGGGGCAGTTCTACTCTGTCCTATATGAGTTGGAATTGATTCGATGGCATCAAGTTTGGTTTGGTTTTAACAAAAACAAAGACTTTCATGTTGAATGTTTCCTGAAAACATATCTCAAAGTCAAACTGAGAGAGCTGAACAACAGCCATATCTTAAAAACAGGAGTTTCATTTCAGAACATTCAACTGTGTTACAAAACTTCTAATTACATCTACCCTTTTCAGCCCTGCCTGTGACCATATAGCTCCAACATCTCATACCTGTGCCTTTTTTTTTCTTCTTTCTTTTCGTTAACTGAACACAACAGATTGGCTTGGGTCCAATGAAAGTCCAAATGAAGTTAAAGACTCGCTGCTCTCAACATGCCTAAAAAAGCCCGTTCCATCTTGTTCTCAACTGTGTTAGCTTTTAAAAGGCTAATGCTTCTTATCAGCACTTTCGTTTTTGTTTTCCTATTTTTATAAAACAATTAAAGTCTAATAGAGTGTTCTAATAACCCCAAACACAACCGTGCAGAGAGGGATGGTGCTACCGCTGAAACTGAGCTGCTGGCTGGCAGGGAGCGCTGCCATCCAGTAACTCGAGATATTTGCTCATTGACTGATTTACAAAAGACCAGCTTTGGCATAGGACAAGCCGCTGAAGAGTATCAGGGTAGAATATATGAAAGTGTGAGTTTGTTCAAAGGCAGAATATATGAAAATCGAGACTCACTGCATTTTGAACAAGCGTCTAAGTCCAGACTAAGACAAAGCCCTGGAAGTTAGACGTAAACATCTCAGTGCAAGTAACATGGACGCCAGTGGGTGAGATGCCACAAGAAGCCCTCTGAATGAGGGCAAGGGCGTCCAGCTGAGCCTGAAAGAACTATTCTCTACGCCACATTGATTAAGAGTTGTATCACCACATCTTCAGCGAGGAGGAATTTCAAGTTGGTAACAGAATCCACAGGTTAGTATTAATAGTTGTTTATTTTTATTTTTAAGCAAATGTACATAACAAACTTTAATTCTTACTTCAGAGTAATTGTTTATTCTCAACAAATTTACTGTCAACTTAATAGTCTAGAATAGACTTCTTCAGGTATCGTTGGAGTACCTGGACAATGCAAATGGTTAATGTGCTTGGCTACTAAATGCAAGGTTGGTGGGTCGAGTCCAACCAGAGGTATCTCAGGAGAAAGGTCTGGAGATCTATTCTGACCAATCAAACCCCTACGGGGCACAGCTTCATGCTGACACACACGAGGTCGCCATGAGACAGAATTCACTCCACAGCAACTGGTTTTTGTTTGTTTGCTTTTTCAGGTAAGTTTATATATATTTTCTTGGATTTGAATGGCTCTTACATGGCTAAAATAGTCAAAATTCTGAGAGGCAGAACTTCTTCAATGGCTTCCCTTCAGAAACCTGTCTTTAAAAAGCTTAGTTTGGTCTGACTGCACTATGTTTTACAAAATGGTACTTGAAGTGTAGTATCATAAAATGAATTAAAATAGTTTGAAGCCAAGAGAATCTAAATTTGATTTAAATTGGGTGAAAATCAGATACTGAGATTAAGAAAAAACACACTTTAGCATTTAGAATTTTATTTAAAAAAAAATCTACCTGAGGTTCATCATTCAGCCAAAGATTGAACAGGCCCATGGAACAAACCAAGACTAAAGGGGCGCACCAGCCCCGGGGCAGGGACTGGAAGGCAGCAGGGAACAGGAAAGCTGGTAATAGGGAACCCAAGGTTGAGAAGGGAGAGTGTTGACATGTCGTGGGGTTGTTAACCAGTGTCATAGAACAATGTGTGTACTCACTGTTTGATGAGAAACTAGTTTGTTCTGTAAGCCTTCATCTAAGGTACAATAAAAAATAAATAAATAAAAATTAAAAAAATCTAACCCCCTGACAGTAGTAATAGTACATGTGTATAAAAATTAAAAAACCACACCAGAAAGCATAAAAGTTAATTTTTCATGTTCCAATTATACAAAAGAGTTGTAAGAGACACCCACTCTGAAGACGGGGTTATCTCTAGAAGAATATCAGTCCTGAGTACTGCCAGTGGAGAAGAGACACTGTGAGCTTTGAAACTATGCAGTGGTACTTCCTGGACAGACTATTATTGCACGAAGAAGGTCCAAGTTAAAGAACCACCCCAGGGAAATAGCAGTCTTTTTGTATTACCCTTATCAGGAACAGCACGTAAGCTGTTACCTCAGCTTTTCTCTGAGCTCATGAGGCAAACACGATTGTACAATTAAAGCATGTGACAATTCTATAGTTCTTATTGACGAACCAAAACTCCAAACCACAGCTCCAGCATATTTTTACAGATATAAACCATAAATTAAGGAACATATAGGATCAGCTAGAATTCCACGTAGAAAAGCAATTTTATAAGGGTTGGGCCCATTAATCCTTGCTAACTACACCACAATTTTAAAAGGATTGTTAGTTTCCTTGGAAACATTTTTGTTTGATATATATTTTATAATGAAGTAGAAAGATAAGTGGATCAAAAGGCTGAGACATTCTGGGGTCTTAAAAACCTGTGGGTGGCCATCTAGGATACTCCACTGGTCTCAGCTCTTTGGGAGCAAGGAAGATGAAGAAAACTAAAGATACAAGGGAAAGATTAAGTCAAAGGACTGAGGGACACATCTACCACAGCCTCCACCAGACTGAGTCCAGTAAAACTAGACGGTGCCCGGCTACCGTCACTGACTGCTCTGACAGGGAACACAATAGAGGGTCCTAGAAAGAACTGGAGGAAATTGTAGAACAAAATTCTAACTCAAAAAGAAAGACCGGACTTGCTGGCCTGACAGAGACTGGAAAAACCCTGAGTATGGACCCTAGACACCCTATCAGCTTAGCAATAAAGTCACTCCCGAGGCTCACCCTTCAGCCAAACATTAGACAGGCCCATAAAGCACAATGAGACTAAAGGTACACACCAGCCCAGCAGCAAGGAGTAGAAGGCAGGAGGGGACAGGAAAGCTGGTCATAGGGAACCTAAGGTAGACGGGAGAGTGTTGACATGTCGTGGCGTGGTTAACCAATGTCATAAAACAGTATGTATACTGTTTAATGAGAAATTAGTTTGTTCTGTAAACCTTCATGCAAAGTACAATAAAAAAAAAAGCTGAGACGTTAAGAGAAAGAAACGGCAGTCACCAACAGGATGTTCCTTCATTCAGCAAAAGTATACTGTGTGCCTACTGTGTGCTAGCCACCTTGATGTCACTGACTTTCCAAACAAAACAAACTAGAAGACCAAGTGTGGACGTGTGGAGGAAGATTTAGTCCAGCTGGAGGTTTCTTGACTAAATTAGCCTCCAAGGCAGTAACGCCAAGTGATGAGAGAAAATGCAAAGTGTTCATTCTCTCATTCATTCAACGAGTATTGTCTATCTGCTGAGTATCATGGAAAATGTGCCACTGAATGAAAGTGTTTTCTGCACTTACTACATAAACGGTCCTGTTCAACTGGCCCCAAGTTCCAAAAGTCAACCTTTAGTTTCAAGGCACAGGCAAAAATCACACGGAACAGTAATAATGATACCAAGAATCAAATGAGTGGTGGAGGGAGTAAGGGCAGAAGAATCTCATGAAGGGCAGAATCACTGTGAATGAGGGAAGTGCCTCTGGAGAGGGCAGGTCTAAAGTTGTGCTCTGGAAGATAAGAAGACTTTGGATCACTGGGGGTGGGGTACGGGAACATCATTCTAAACAGGAACAGTGCGTATGAAAGGAAGAGAGATGGAAAAAGTGGGTTTTGAGAATCACAAACTATGAATTTTAAGTCAACTTAGCTAGACTATAGTTCCCAGTGCTTAGGCTAAACACTACTCTACCTGCTGTTTCATAACGTAATCACCTTCCACAATATAATCTGATGTAACGTAATCATATGATCGGTTGAAAAGGGAGTTTTCTCAGGGTGTGTTCTGTGCTCACTTGTCTATGCCAAGATATTTGGAAGACAGCTACCTTGCCAAGTGACTGGAAGAGATACATATTTGTGCCCATTCCAAAGAAAGGTGGTCAAACAGAATGCAGAAATTATCTAACAATAGCATTAATATGACACACAAGTAAAATTTTGCTAAAGATAACTCAAAAATGGTTGTGGCAGTATATTGAAAAAGAACTGCCAGAAATTCAAGCCAGATATAGAAGAGGACGTGGAACAAGGGATATCATTACTGATGTCAGATGGATCTTGGCTGAAAGCAGAGAATATGAGAAAGATGTACACCTGTGTTTTACTGACTATGCAAAGGCATTCAACTGTGTGGATCATAAATTATGTAAAACATTACGAATAATGGGAATTCCAGAACACTTAACTGTGCTCATGCAGAACCTGTACATGGACCAAAAGGCAGTCATTCGAACATAACAATGGGATACTGCGTGAAATCAGGAAAGCTGTGCATCGGGGCTATATCCTTTCACCATACTAATTCAATCTGTATGCTGGGCAAATAATCTGAGAAGCCGGACTATGTGAAGGAGAACAGGCGTCAGGATTGGTGGAAGACTCATTAACAACCTGTGTTATACAGATGACACAACCTTGCTTGCTGAAGGTGAAGAGGACTTGAAGCACTTACTGATGAAGATCAAAGACCACAGCCTTTAGTATGGATTATACCTCAACATAAAGAAAACAAAAATCTTCACAACTGGACCAATAAGCAACATCATGATCAACAGAGAAAAGACTGAAGTTGTCAAGAATTTCATTTTGCTTGGATCCACAATCAACACCCATGGAAGTGGCAGTCAAGAAATCAAAAGATACATTGCTTTGGGCAAATGTGCTGCAAAAGACCTCTATAAATTGTTGAAAAGCAAAAATGTCACCCTGAAGACTAATGTGCGCCTGAACCAAGCCATGGTATTTTCAATCACATCATATGCATGTGAAAGCCGGACAATGAATAAGGAAGACCAAAGAACTGACGCCTCTGAATTGTGGTGCTGGGGAAGGATACTGAATATACATGGACTGCCAAAAGAATGAACAAATCTGTCTTGGAAGAAGTACAATCAGAACGCTCCTTAGAAGCAAGGATGGTGAGACTGCATCTTACATACTTTGGACAGGTTATCAGGAGGGACCAGTCCCTGAAGAAGGACATCATGCTTGATAGAGGGTCAGCGAAAAAGAAGAGGACCCTCAACGAGATGGACTGACACAGTGGTGGCAACAGTGGGCTCAAGCATAACAACAATTGTGAGCATGGTGCAGGACCGGGCAATGGTTCATTCTGTTGCGCATAGGGTCGCTATGAGTTGGAACCGACTCAACGGCACCTAAAAACAACAATTTGCCCTGTTAACTTTTGCCTGAAGCACAATTTAAAAACAAAATCAAACAAACAAAAAAAAAAAACAAATGACTAGATAAACAAATTTTGGTACATACACACAATGGAATCCTGTGGAAACATAAAGAACAATGATGAATCCATGAAACATCTCAGAACATGGATGAAACTGGAAGGCATTATGCTAAGTGAAATAAGTCAATCACAAAAGGACAAACACTGTATGAGACCACTATTATAAAAACTCAAGAAAAGGGCTACACGCAGAAAGAAACAATCTCTGAGGGTTACCGAGGAGGGGCAGGGAGCGGAAACCACTAACTAGATAGTAGACATGTGTTAACTCTGGTGAAGGGAAAGGCATCACACAATACAGGGGAAGTCAGAACAACTTGGCTAAGGCAAAGGAAGCCACTAAGAGACAGGAAAACCGGACGAACAGAAACGGGGAACTCAAGGGGGGCGGGGGGCGGGGGGCGGGGGGCGGGGGGAAGGAAGGTGCTGACACAGTGCAGGGATTGTAACCAATGTCATGAAACAATTCGTGTATAATTTTTTTCAATGGGAAATGAATATGCTCTGTGAACTTTCACTTAAAGCACAATAAAATGTTTAAAAAAAAAGTGAAAGCCATAAAAAAACAAAACAGATAGTACTCAGGGGGAGAGGTGGGAGAGCCTGTGGGGAACAGTCAGGCTGGGACACATACTGGAGCAGACATCAAAAGCATTCTGGGGCAGCCATTCTGAAAAGGAGTTATGTGAAAAATGAAATATTTAGAGTTAGAAGGGCCCTCAGAAACCACCAACCACAGACCCCTGATTTTAAAGCTGAGGAACATTTAGGCCCAGAAAGTTTGCCCATGGTTACAGAGCTGGTAAAGCAGAGAAGCCAGGACTAAAATCCAGTTGTCTTCTCTTTTAGTAGTATTATGTTTATTAATCTGGATATTTATGCTTTCCAACGTATTTTATATACGAATGATCTAAATTCCTGAGGTCATCTCTTGTTATAAATCAACAGTGTGTTCTGGCTGAGGTACCTGATAGAATAAGCAAGGCAATCCGTGTGCGTGGTAAGGGAAACACTAAATAATAAACCAGTCGCTGTCAAGTGGATTCTGACTCATGGCAACGCCATGCGTGCCAGAGTAGAACTACCCCGTAGTTTTCAACGGCTGGTTTTTCGGAAGTAGATACCAGGCTTTTCTTCCAAGGCACCTCTGGGTGGACCAGAATTGCCAACCTTCAGTTAACAAATAAGCACGTTAACCTTTTGCACCACCCAGGGGCATCACACTCTAACTAAACCAAAACCCATTTTGACTCATAGCGACCCTATGGGACACAGTAAAACTGGCCCATAGGGTTTCCAACAAGTGGCTGATGGATTTGAACTGCTTACATTTTTGGTTAGCAGCTGTAGTTCTCAACCATTGTGCCACCAGGTCTCCACACTCTAAATAGAGAGCCCAATTTTCTGATTCCTGGAATGGAACTCTCTTCCCTAAGGGCGTGTGTTCTCTGAATCCTCTGCTTTTTAATGTTGAAGTACTTGATGCCTGTTAGGAGCAACTCCAATAGGGTCAGAGATAGCAACTCCGAGAATAAAGCAGATACAAAAAGGAGGCCCTGGGGAAGGGTTATGTCCTGAAGGCTCAGAGGACTGCACAGTCAGTCACTATAGCAAATCGGCACCTGGAGAACCAAGGAAGACCAATGCTACGATCAGATAAAGCCATTAGTGGGTCCTGGTCCACCCAGCTGGCCTTGGGGATACGGGCCTCCAGAGTGCAGCCGCTGGACCCTCGTAGAGTGAGTGTTTCAGGAGTTTGTTCCTCTGTGGGCAGAAGGAAACACACTCCAATATATTTTCCAAAGGATAATGAGCAAGCCTGTTTAAACAGAATCCACTTATATACAACTTCCTTGAGCTATTTTAGGGTCGCGTCTGGCTATCTCTGCACCTGTTCCTGCCTCTCTTACTGGCATAAGAGCAACGGTTTAATAGGCTTGCCCTGGCAGAGGAAACGGGGGTTCAACTCATCTACTCGTTTTCTCATATGTGCTCTGCAATTAAATCGTCACTGGAAAAACCCTACATAAACTTGTCTGGAAAAATCTGTCTATTATCTTGACACTGCCATGAGTAGGCGTCTCTGGGAGGTGGGTGGTACGGAGGAAAATAGGGACAAACAGGTTTAACGCAGAAGAGAAGGCAATTGAATCTGGCCCCAGCAGCCAAGGGTGTGGTTCTGCCGCTTATCTGAAGTTAGCCTGGCAGAGAATAGCAGGGGCAACCCCAACAAAGGGAAAGGAGTGCCCGCACTTGGAACGGATTGGAACAAAATATGCTCAGGAAATGCTTCAGAATACAAAAGAGTTACGGTAGATGAGCTCCAAGAAAAACTCTGGGGCTCGAGCTCAGTCAGGAGGACCTTGCAAAGGAAATAAACTGGTTAAATCTTGTACACATGTCAGAAATGGGAACGAAAATAAAGTACAGGCTTACCAGCCCCCTCAGATACAACCACAGAATCAGAGGACGCGACTGCATCCCAAAGGTGACTGAGATGGGACTGCATCTCAGGCAGGGGCACCGATGCCAGGGAGAGAATCCCATAACACAACCACCTACCCCAGTTCACTGGTTCCCAGCCTCTGGTCCCAACCCAAATTAGGGGGATCGAACTTAACTCAAAAGGGATTCTTTGCATCTCCAGGGAAAAACATGCTCCCCAGCTTTTCAGCCAAATTTTGAGCAGGAAGAAAATGAGAAAGGAACTAGTATTTGCTTACTGGATATTATGCTAGGAACAGGACATTATGCTACAGGCTTTATGTATATCATTTTATTCTCATATAACAATTTTGATGACATCAGTAATGCTCCCATTTAATAAATAATAAAACTGAGGTTCTGAAAAATTACCTAACATGCCCAGGGTCACACTGCTAACAAGTGGAAGAGCTGGCATTTGAACCTGGGAGTGTTAATTATATGCGGACATCTGCTTTTCAAAAATAGGTCTTTACTTCTTTTCATTTCCTTTGGGATTTAATTCAGGCATTTGACAAATATTTATTGAGCAGCTGCATGTAGTAGGTGCTACCGTTCTAGATGCTGGACATACAGAAATGACTAAAGAAGCTTAATTCTATCTAGTGTGCATGTACTGCCGGAAACACTAGTTGTCATCAAATCAATTCCAACTCATGGTGACTCCATGTGTGTCACAGCAGAACTGTGCTACATAAGGTTTTCAATGATTGATTTTTCAGAAGTAGATTGCCAGGCCTTTCTTCCAAGGTGCTTCTGGGTATACTTGAACTGCCAACTTTTCCGTTAACAGCCAAGTGTGTTCGCCACTTACAGGACTCCTACTAGTGCTT
Source organism: Loxodonta africana (assembly GCF_030014295.1). Classification (NCBI taxonomy): domain Eukaryota; kingdom Metazoa; phylum Chordata; class Mammalia; order Proboscidea; family Elephantidae; genus Loxodonta; species Loxodonta africana. The sequence goes on from NC_087360.1 coordinate 58,303,525, forward strand.
CAAAGCCTGATTATTTCCAGTTCGGGGGCACAGAGAGGAAAGACAGGGAATCAGTGACTCAAAGCAGTTTACTACTACTCATACACTACGGAAGGAGAGGCTGAACAACACTTGAAAGCTTACCTTATTATTCTGATTTACATATGATTTAAACACACCCACACACACAATTTGAATAAATAATATGAAAACTACCACACAAGTCAACTGGGCTCAGAATGTACCCAGACCAAAAGAACATGCAACCAGTGGAAGGTTCTTTTAATATCAGTGGAAAATTACTTGAGGAAGTAAAAAGTTACATGAGGAAGCAGTCAGTTACGTATACTTGAGGCAATAATTTAAAGACTTTAACTATTTATGGAATGAATAAATAATCCAGTAAGTGAAAGAAAAACATTTGAGAAAATGACATTAAAAAAAAAAAAAAAGACTGGAAGAAGCTCTAACCAAAGACAAATAAAAGTTGCCAATGAAGATCAAAAGAATGCTCCCAACCTACTAAATCTTGTATACAAGATTTAACCAGGTTATTTCCTTTGCAAGGTCCTCATGACTGAGCTCGAGCCCCAGAGTTTTTCTTGGAGCTCATCTACCATAACTCTTTTGTATTCTGAAGCATTTCCTGAGCATATTTTCTTCCAGTCCGTTCCAAGTGCGGGCACTCCTTTCCCTTTGTTGGGATTGCCCCTGCTGTTCTCTGCCAACTCAACAGAGAACAAGTTAATGATGTGGCCACGGGGGTAAAAGACACAATCAAGGAAATATCTAAGCAAGACACGGATAGGTGAGCCTTGTGGCATGGTATCAAGAAAACAGGTGGAATTCATGATTTACGGATTAGCTCCTCTAGGTATTAGGTCCTAAAGGGAGACAAAGGGCTCTTTCAGTAGACCCACACATGGGCCAACGCACAATGAATCAATTTGGCCAGTGGTGAGATACCCGCTAAAATCAGAGGACATAAAATCAGACGACTTGCCTTCGCTGGGAGCTCCATTCAAAGGGACAAAGAGAGAAGATCTAGAGTAAGACGGGAATTTTACGTACCAAATTGTTTGAAGCCTAACTTTAAACGTCATTGCTTCATTTCTTCTCCCTTTCCTGCTAAGAGGCAAAGAGTAAGGAAGGGGCAGGCCCGTATTAGTGAAGCGGCGTGTTTTAAAGACTGGAGGGCTACCTATGCTTGCAGACCAAGGGTTAAAGAATACAGCCTCACAAATGTGGCAAAACGTTAACAACCGAATCAAGGAGGGTTTCACTGTGCTACCCTTTACACTTTTATATATGTTTGACATTTAAAAAAAAAAAAAGTTTAAGCAAACAAAATGAAAAAACAGCTCCAAAGAGGTTGAGATGGACGAGAAATGATAATGATATCATCTCCCCAATGTGGCAGCAAACATTCAGAGATGAACTCTGGGTATCTTTAAACCTTAGGTCCCAAATCTCAAGCTATACCAACAATCTTGGAGAGGTACACACACCAAACCCATTGCCGTCAAGTCGATTCTGACTCATAGCGACCCGTTATAGGATAGAGTGGAACTGCCCTGATAGGATTTCCAAGGAGCGGCTGGTGGATTCAAACTGCTGACCTTTGGGTTAGCAGCCCAGCTCTTAACTGCTGTACCACGAAGGCTCCATTACACACACACACACACAAAAGGCCCCGGCCAAGTCCCTTTCTCACTTCTGATGTCTGTTTCCCTATGTTGGCGTCACCGCCGACTATCAGCTTCTGGAGGTCCACCTCCACGTTACCTCCTGGAGCAGGGGCTCCTGGGTCTAGGAGATCCCGCCTGAGTTCTGCAGGCTGAGATTACTCTTCTCCTTCCCAAAGCCACCCTGACTTCCTCAGATAGTGCTGTGGATACCTTCATCCGCAAACAGCATCAAAGGAGTACACAAGGGCAGTTCCCCTACACCGGCAGTGTGCAACAGAACTGCCAACGTGGGAGTGGAAAAATTTGATGCCAAGAACAAAATTCATTCAGATGACAACCTATTCCACCGCTGGCTGTTCCAGGAAAGTAGGGAGTGGAGTTTTTAATGGAAAAGGAAATCTGTTATTCTATATATATCATAACTCGCTGCATGACTTAGTCAGGAAGGAAGGGAAATCTATTTGAATTCAGTGCCTGCCTGACTAGCCTCTTGCTGACGCCCCACTCTACCCGCTCTAAAGACCAGAGGACTGAAATGGCTCTGTCTGTGCACAAGGGCTCTCAGGGGCACCGTGTGCTCGCCCTGTAGGCCACGGCCTGCCTTCTGGGGCTGGATTTACCAATGTCGCTCAGCAAAGTGAGGATGGCTCCTTCCCGCAGGCCACAGCAGTTCTCAAACTGGTTCAGGTACTGTCAAGAAATGAAAAGGAAGCATCAGACTAAGTGTCACAAACCACCAGTAAGTCCACAGAGTGTTTTTCACCAGCCAAAGTCCTAGGCCTGGGGACAGGGACTGGCAGGAATTGACCCTGGGGTGGAGGAGGAAGTGGTAGTGGGAACCTCGGAGGCTTTCTCTCATGGTAATGGTCCCTGCTGGAGGCGTCTGAGTCATTCTAAGCTCTGGAATTTTCAAGTCTCATCTGTTGCTGCAGTACTGAAGAAGGCAGGCCAGAGTCAAAGCTCAGCCACGAGTCGTCACCTGCTCCGGGAAACCCCACTGACAGGACAGGATAGAAGGCATTCACTGATATCACCCTCTGACCACTTCCCAGGGATCACCTTGCCACTTTGGGGGGATGACAATGGTAGCTACTATTTACTGAGCACTCAGGACATGCCAGGTCCTAGGTTAAACTCTGCGGATTAGCTCACTAAAGCTTTACCTGCAGTATCTCATTTAAGCCTCACCACCACCACCCGAGGTAAGCACTTCTGGAATTTCCATTTCATAGGTGAGAAAACTGAGGCTGGAGGGGTTAAGTGATTTGCCTGCTCACACAGCTATTAGAGGGCAGAGCTGAATTTGAAACCAAGTCTATCTGATGCTTGACCCAAACACTTAACCCCTGTGCCTTGCCCTTACTGGCCCTCTCAACCTGTCGAGGGCCTCAATATGCTGCTGGAAGTAGCCTCAGATGAGGACGACAAGGACAATAACTTCTCAGCTGAGCTTCACAGGCATTAACGAACATTTGTTCTCATGAACGTTCGGCAGCCTCTTCACCTACAAGGCACACAGTCTTAGCTCTTTAAACCAATTCTGGCTTTCACGTTCGTTCATGTGCTGGCTAGCCTTGTCCTTGTGTCCATGGGTATGGGTTGTAAACTTTGCAAAAGAGAGAAAGACAGGCAACCTTATTTGGAGAACAACAGACCTAAGAGCTCTGGGCAGCAGCACCCTCCCCGCTTGGCTCTCCTCTAGGCACGTGCTCCCCTTAGGATACAATGGCTTCCTGCCTCCCCCCAAATCAGCCTGTAATCAAAACCACATCAATCATGTTAGAATTTTCAACTTCTTCTCTGGCTTATTGGCTCTTTGCTGCTAGAAGATCAAGTTGAAAGTCCTCTGCCCAGCTTCAGAGCCCCGCGTAATCTGGCTACATCCCACCGACCTCCCACACAACTCCCTAAGAACCTCGCGTTCGACTACAACATGGTTTTATCTCTTTCCATAACTGCAGTTAGTAATTGAATGGTCATCAAAGGTTAGGAAAACACGAGGAGAATCGAAGTGCTGTCAAGTTCTCCTTTTCTCATCGGTTATCAGTCCCCTGCTTGTGGGCCATGCCAAGGACTGTGTTCACATCCTGCTGTGACGCTGCCCCACTCCCAGTACGCACCCACCTCCCACGGTGGGAGAAAGCCACACAAGCCAATCAACCTTCGTGGAAAGTTTCCTTTTAGGAAGAAAGTGGAAGAGCCCAGAAGAGAAATGTCTGTGACACAGGATCCGGGGAAGTGCCACGTAAAGATGAAATAAACGGACATCCTCCTCCCAGTATCCTAGACCTTCCTCTAGACTACAGTGAACAGTTGAGGGAGAACTGCACTAACAGAGCCACCTCCTTTTTGTGTTATTTTTTGTTTTAATAGGCTGTGTCTTAGAGCAGCTTTAAGCTTACAGAAAAACTTGGGCAGACGGTCCTGCGTCCCCACTTGCCGCTCCCTCCCGGAAGCCAGCTGGCGTTGGCTCCAGCCGACAGCGACCCCACGTGTGTCAGAGCAGAACTGTGCTCCACAGGGTTGTCAATGGCTAATTTTGTCACAAAGAGATCGCCAGGCCTTTCTTCTGAGGCACTTCTGAGTAGACTCCAATCTTTTCACCTTTCGGTCAGCAGCCGAGCACGCTGGCTGTTTACACTACCTAGGGATGCCCTCCTCCTTTTTACCCTCTTTTTCAGTACAAAAAGAACGCATTTTTGTTTACAGCTTTTATTTCTCAAAATGCTATATGGCATTATTCTGTTTCACAGAGGGAGAGGGAGCCCACGGTTGGGCTCATGGGGGTCGTGACCCAAGCTTGACCCTACCAGCTATGTTGTTGTTAGGTGCCGTAGAGCCAGTTCCACCTCACAGCAACCCTAAGGACTGAACAGAACTGCCCCATAGGGTTCCCAAGGAGCGGCTGGTGGATTTGAACTGCCGACCTTTTGGTCAGTAGCCGAGCTCTTTGACCGCTACGCGACCAGGTCTCCACTGTGTAAAGCCTGGTAATTGAGCTAACCTTTCTGGGCCATGATACCATCCTTGCGGTGGGAACCTTATCTGTCTTACCAACCTTGCAGTGTTACTGACACTCAAATGAAGCAAGGTGTAAAAGCAGGTTCTGTGATCCTATTTTAGAGGACACCTGGGAGGCAGACACCCAGAGCTGCTCCTGAGGTGACAGAGGACCGCATCACACACCCTGAAGTGTACATTCTAGAAATCAGAAGCTACAGTGGTGAGAAAGGAGAAGGCAGAGCCCAAAGGTGAGTCAGTGGTGGCTCTGGAAGCCCAGCCCAGCACCCTGACGATTAGGCCAGCGCCCTTCCTGCTACCCCACTCCGGGGGTGTGTGTGCTGCTGCCACATCTGTGGAAGGAAATGCTGCCTAATAAGGACAGCGGTGGCACCAACACTGAAAGGCAGAAATGGCCCTAACATGCCGAGGGAGCCCAGGTTTGTCTTGGAACTTGTCCAGTCTTTCCCCACGGACAAGATTTGGTCATAATTTTTTCCTTGTCCTTTTAGTAATCACTGTGCAGAACGTATACAAAGCCCCTCCCTGGCTTTCTCATAAGAGTTTCTGATTCAGTCTCTTGAGTCACATGAACACATCACCCCACACGGGGCATGGAAGAGGGGAACTGCAAAAGTAAAAGCAATCGCACCAGGGTCACTGTGGTTTCTTAGCTTCCTGATGATGGGAATAGTGAAAGGTGTCACCGTCTCCCCATCCCCGCTCAGAGATGGGATGTGCACCTAGCTGCCCAGAAGCCTCACCTTCCGGAGATCTCCTCCTTGGCAGTACTCCATGGCCAGCAGGGGCAAGTCATTGGGGGCCAAGTTCTGCATTCCCTCAGGGACATCCCGGGCAGTCACTACATTGGGGTGATTCAGCCTAGGAAGGAGCAGAAACCAAGGAGAACAGAACTTGAGCTTTGCCTCAAGCTACCCACACCCCTTTTCCACGTCTTAGCCAAGCCCGCCTCACAACAAAGGCCTGGAATAACCAAGGGCTCGCTAGAATAAAGGAAGACACAGGTCTCAGAATGGTGGCCTCAGTGCCCAGGCCAGTCAGCACTGACCCAGCTCTACTTTGAGTAGCATGGGATTGTGGTGACTGTGTGTACATCACGTGTAACTCAATTTTCTTTAGAGTGCCCCATGTCAAATCCTCATTGTATTTCAAAACTGCTTCCAAAAGCAGAGACAGTAAAAAGCCTTCAATCTCATGCCACTGGAGTGTGGATCACTGCGATGACGATGACGACAACGATGAAGCGGGTGTGTATGCAAACGAGGTGACGCCCCCGCTTTTTAAGAGGTTAGCAGCAGAGGGAGCACCTGCGTGATGCCTTCAAGCTGGCTCTATGGCGCTTACCTAAACGCCTCACTAGCTGGGAGAACGGCATCCACCAGCGACTGACAGACTGTCCCCACACTGGAGGAATAAATGTCAGCAACAGGTGGGCAGCAGTGGAGTCACATACCACCCTAGAATTGGAAATACAGGGGAAGAGAAGGGTTTCTGCTGGCAAAGAAAAATTCACCCTGATGGCTACTTTGAATTACTCAATATGACAAATAAAGTTGACCAAAAGCCCTTGACAAGGCCTGGTGTTAGTCTTCAATGTCACTAAGGTACCTCCTTCTTTAGAAGTCCTTAGAAGAAGGAGAGTATCCTATCTATTTGGACAGTCTGGCTGGCATCCTGAGTGAGGGACTAAGATTTAGGACTCTCTTTTCTACATGTAACAGACTTTGGAGCTGTACTACACACCTGAAGCTCAGCAGCTCCCTCCAGGTTTCAACGTCCCATGGCCGCTCTGCTCCCACAGCCCCCACCCGTGTGGTGGCTCCATCCCTGGCTCTGTGCACTCGGGCCCTCACCTTCTCATGATCTGGATTTCCAGGCACCACCGCTCTCGGGTCCGGGGGCTGAGCTCCTGTCGGCACTGCTTGATAGCAATCTGCTCACCTGTTTCCTGCAGAGGGAGCGTGGTGAGGATCGGCGGAATGAAGGATCAAATATACAGACACAGCCGCAAGTCAAATCAGAAACCGTCTACAGCAGCGGAACCTACAGTGACTCCCGAGGGTCCGAAGCATCAAATGCAATCACCTCTGCTCACTCTTGAAGCTGCATATCTACCCACTGATAGGGATCCCCAGCACCTGCCACGTGCTCAGGCTGGTCTCCTCTGGTCACCCCCGTCTCTGCACCTGCCCTTCTCCCTCTTCATTTCTATCCATCTGGAATCTACAAATCCCTCAAGGTCTTGCTCAATTCCTACTTCCTCCATGAAACGTCTTCTAACCATTCCTGCACAGACGGGTTTCTCTCTATTCCAAACCACTCCTGCTGAATTAGGCTTAACCATATGACATGGCTGATATTTGATACTGCTGATATTTTTGACCTACAAAAATGGTACTTTCACATGGTTCACTCTAATAATTAGTGCCACATTGAGTGTCCTCATTGTTTCATGCAAGAGTTTTGTCTCTCCAGAGAAAATGTAAGCACAGTACAGAGAAGGAACATGGGCTGATACAAATTCCAACTCTGCCACATACGCGCTACACGACCTTGGGCAGACACTTGGTTTGACTCAGTTTCTTCATCTGTAAAATGGGAATAACATCCACCTTTCAGGGCTGTCATGAAGCTGAGCACCTATCAGCGTCCAGTCCTTAGCAGGTGCTCAATAAACCTACTGAAGGGCACACCCCATGTCATGTAGCGACTCCCAAGTGTGGCTTCAGTCTGACTTTCCAGTTACTCTCCTGTGACTTCACACCAGGCATCTGATGCTGCAAGCTGATCTGAAACCACTGGTTCTGGTCCTGTGCTTTTCTAGTCTGTGCTTCTGTACCCAGGGGTGCATAGGCACTAGCACCATGGTCTTCCCAGCTCAAGGGGATCTTGCTGTCCTCTTTGTTCCCACAGCATTTAACTTCTTCACTTTCGTACGTACCCACAAGAGCTATTTTCCGTAGGGTAACAGGGTTATTTTCTCTCTTCTTTGTTAAACTATAGCCTGTCTATCTTTACGCACCTTAACCTCCACGCAGTATCTAACACAATGCCCTCAATGTTTCTTGAGCTGAAGAAAAGACAATCAGCAAGTGTTTGTGAATAACTGGGCGATTGGTTCATGAGGATTAACTCATCCCCTTTCCTTGGTGTTCTAGTCAGGATCCAGGAGCCATGTGCGACAGACTAACAGGGGAGGCTTTGAAATGCTCACGATCATTAGCCATTAGAGAAATGCAAATCAAAACTACAATGAGATTCCACCTCACTCCAACAAGGCTAGCATTAATCCAAAAACACTAATAAATGTTGGAGAGGTTGTGGAGAGACTGAAAACTTACACACTGCTAGTGGGGTACAATCACTTTGGAAATCGATTTGGGCTTCCTTAAAAAGCTAGAAATAGAACTACCATATGATCCTGCAATCCCGCTCCTTGGAATATATCCTAGAGAAATAAGAGCCTTTACATGAACAGATATACGCACACCCATGTTCACTGCAGCACTGTTTACAATAGCAAAAAGATGGAAGCAACCAAGGTGCCCATCAATGGATGAATGGATAAATAAATAATGGTATATTCACACAATGGAATATTACACATCGATAAAGAACAACGATGAATCTGTGAAACATTTCATAACATGGAGGAATCTGGAAGACATGCTGAGTGAAATTAGTCAGCTGCAAAACAACAAATACTGTATAAGACCACTATTATGAGAACTTGAGAAACAGTTTAAACAGAGATTATTCTTTGATGGTTACAAGATGGGGGAGGGAGGGGGGGAGGGATTTTCACTAATTAGATAGTAGACAAGAACTATTTTAGGTGAAGGGAAAGACAACACACAATACAGGAGAGGTCAGCACAACTGGACTAAACCAAAAGCAAAGAAGTTTCCTGAATAAACTGAATGCTTTGAAGGCCAGCGTAGCAGGGGCGGGGGTTTGGGGACCACGGTTTCAGGGGACATCTAAGTCAATTGGCATAATAAAACCTATTAAGAAAACATTCTGCATCCCACTTTGAAGAGTGACACCTGGGGTCTTAAATGCTAGCAAGTGGCCACCTAAGATGCTTCATTGGGTCTCAACCCACCTGGAGCAAAGGAGAATGATGAACACCAAAGATACAAGGTAATTATGAGCCCAGGAGCCAGAAAAGGCCACCTAAAGCAGAGACTACATTAGCCTGGGACCAGAAGAACAAGATGGTGCCCGGCTACGACCAATCATTGTCCTGACAAGGAACACAACAGAGAACCCCGAGGGAGCAGGAGAGCAGTGAGATGCAGACCCCAAATTCTTGTAAAAAGACCAGACTTAATGGTCTGAGACTAGAAGGACCCTGGAGATCATGGTCCCCAGACCTTCTGTTAGCCCAAGACAGGAACCATTCCCAAAGCCAACTCTTCAGACAGGGATCAGACTGGACTATGGGATAGACAATGATACTGGTGAAGAATGAGCTTCTTGGAACAAGTAGACACATGAGACTATGCTGGCATCTCCTGTCTGAAGGGGAGATGAGAGGGCAGGGGGGTCAGAAGTTGGCCGAATGAACACGAAAACAGAGAGTGGAGGGAAGGAGCATGCAGTCTCATTAGGGGGAGAGCAATTAGGTGTATATAGCAAGGCGTTTATAAATTTTTGTATGAGAGTCTGACTTGATTTGCAAACTTTCACTTAGAGTACAACAAAAATTAAAAAAAAAAAAAGTAAGGGGGAGTAGGCTCTGAGGCTGCAGTGTTGGTCTCAGGTATTCCAGATGCCCAGCAGCCAACAAGGGGAGTCACCTCTACACTGCAGCCTCCTCCTCCAGAATGGCTGAGAGGCAGCAGCCACCCTGGGAGTGGCTCTGGTGACACTGGACTGGGAGCGGATCCTGCCGTGGGTAAGCAAGCTGACCTAGGCTGTGCATTCCCACAGCCTGCATATCCTGCACAGCTGCAGCAAGATCCTGCCAGACAGCCCCGTACTCAACATGCACCTGGGGACGAGCCATGGCCTACAGGGTGGTGTAGTCAATCTCACAGTAAGACTTCAAAACTGTCCCAAAAGTCTACTGCTGCCCCCCCGAAGGACGTCCAAGAGGCCCTGACAAACCATTTTCTCATTTTATGAAACTTTGTGCTGAAAAGAATCATAAATCTACTAAGTGCTGACATTCAAATGGCACTGAAGGGGCCTTAAAAGACATGCCAAAACCTTCAACAAAATCCAAAACACTGAAATAATATGAAGTATTTTCTCTGACCACAACGTCATCAAAGTAGAAATTAACAACAGGAAGAGCAAGGAAAAAAAATCAAGTACATGGAAACTGAATAACATCCTGCTTAAAAACCACTGGGTAACAGAAGAAATCAGAGATGAAATCAAAAAATTTCTGGAATCAAATGAGAATGAAAACACATCATACCAAAACCTTTGGGACACAGCAAAGGCAGCGCTCACAGGTCAATTTATAGCAACAGATGCACACAATAAAAAAGAAGTGACAAAATCAAACCATTAGCTACACAACCCGAACAAACAGAAAGAGAACAGCAAAAGAAGGCCACAGCCACTGGAAGAAAGGAAATAATACAGATCAAGCAGAAATAAATGAAATAGAGAACAGAAAAACAATAGAAAGAATCAACGAAACCAAAAGTTGGTTCTTTAAAAGGATCAACAAAATCGACAAACCACTGACCAAACTGACAGAAGAAATACAGGAGAAGATGCAAATAACCCAGATAAGAAATGAAATGGGGAACATTACAACAGACCCAACTGAAATAAAACAGATCATGACAAAGTATTAATGAAAAACTATACTCCAACGAATTTGGAAACCTAGAGGAAATAGATTTCTAGAAACACTACCTACCCAAACGAACACAAAACAATGTTGAAAATCTGAACAGACCCATAACAGGAACGACTTCAGTACTGAGCTAAAAGGGTGTCTGGGGGTCATACTCTCAGGGCTGCCACAATCAATTTTAAAACATTTACATCACACCAAAAAAAACACTTCATACCCATATCCTCCAGCCCTAGGCAACCACGGTCTAGTTTCTATCTCCATGGATTTGCCTATTCTGGACATTCCATAGAAATGGAAACATACATGATCCTTTGTGACTGGCTTCTTTCATGTATCATAATGTTTTCAAGCTTCATCCATGTTGCTGCCACATGCCTACATTTGTGACTCTAACATCCTCTTTGGTCCAGCCTCCTGTAGTATGGATTGATAACCAAGGCTCTACCACAAGTATCATTCACTTCCTTTGTCCATAAGAACCCTGATGTTTGGCATGGACTCTGAGGTTCTTTCTGAAGGAGAATTGACCTACAAATATGATAAGCCCTGATGCTACTGAATCCGTTCATACAGTCATACAAGTGAACTTGGGTTCAAGTCCACCCTACAATTATCAAGAATGATGGAACATGTCAAAAGAATGACATTTTTTCAAGCAACGTGCAGGCTTGTGTTGTGTCTTACAAAACTTTATACTCTCTAGCCCACAAGCTTCCTGATTCCTCTGTATCATCTGCTCTCAAACTAATGTGAATCTGGTTTCCAATTTCACTTTTCAGCAGCGTTCAGACACATACATATTTGCCTAGTTGGATGGTTAACTCCATCAACAGCTGCTTAGACCCATGCTCTCACAGACACTTGCTTTTAGTCAGGTGGGGCCCCAGAGAAACGCAGACTTGTGGAATGCAGAATTCTACAAAGACTGAGAGCCAGGACCAAGCTGTAACATTTGAGAGGGTCCATTTATTCATCATACAATGTTTCTACGGTAAGTAACAGTTTAGGAGGAGACACTGTAACTCGTGCTTTGTTACCTCAGGATGACTCTCAGATTTTAAACCAAGATACTGAAAAATCTACACCTATTTTAAGTTCAATACACAGAAAAGTTTATTCATTTTCTATTCCTACTGTAACAAATCACCACAAGCTTGGTGGCTTAAAACAACATGAATTTATTAATCACGGTTCTGGAGGCCAAAAGTCCAAAATGAGTCTCATGGGGCTAAAACCAACGAGGTGCCACCAGGGGCTGCATTTCTTTTGGGGCCTGAAGACTCCATTTCCTTGCCCTTTCTAGCTTCTAAGGGCCACCCACATTCCTTGGCTCCTGGCCCCTTCCTCCATCCTTAAAGTCGGCAATGGCCCATCTAGTCTTTCTCCCACTGCATCGCTCTGACACTGACTCTCTTGCTTCCCTCTTCCATTTTTAAGGATACTTTTAAGGACACTGGTCCCACTCAGATAATAAGGATTAGCTATTTTTTTTTATCTAAGGTGAGCTTATAAAAAAAAAAAAATTTTTTTTTTTTTTATAGGTAACCTTAATTTCATATACTATCTTAATTCCCCTTTGTCACAGAATCAAACACATCACACATTCCAAAGATTAGGATCCAAACAGCTACGGGTGCTCATTATTCTGCCTACCACAAATAGTATGCTTCCTTCATAAAACATGATGGATAATCAGATCCAAAAGATAAATGTATTAAGTGACTTGGGAAATACCTCATTAGGTAATCTGTCTGGCCATACTCTCCATAATCGTAGTCTTTGTGCAACACAAACAATGGACTGACACACAGCTGTCACCTGGCCCAACCCGGAATTCAGGAAGAAATTTTTGTATTGAAAAGTTCTTTCTGGTCTCAAACTGAAAAGAGAGACCTTAGCCATATGAATACTAAACAAGTCTTAGAATAACTAACTGGGCATAGGGACCAAAACTTAAACTTGTGGATAGCTCAGCTCAGTCCTACAATTGCAGGGACGTCCTGACTTCCTGGGAATGTCTGATACATAGTTGCAAATTCACTTCAAGTTCTGCTTAGACAGCAGCCCTGATCTGACTCTAGGAAGTATGGTAAAACATTCCCATTCTTCCATAAGTCCTGTTTCTCTTGACAAAGGAACCCAAACAGAATGGCTTTCTGCTGCTAAAAACATACCTGCTCTAGAAAGCAAAACTCAATTAAACACTACCAAGGCAGATCATGAATACTGCTTTTGAAACCCTGGGGAATTTGAGCTTTACCAGCAATGAAATTCAAACATCAATGGATGGCTTTGCTTCAACTGATTTGGCCTGAAGCCCCTAGAGTATCACTTCAGTTCTGTGGAAACCCAGACATGGCCTGAACTGTTCCTAACACCTAGTAAGTGGGCTCCTCAAATCCCAACCCATTGCCATCAAGTGGATTCCAACTGACGGCGACCCTAGAGGACAGGGCAGAACTGCCCCATAGGGTTTCCAGGGGGTGCCTGGTGGATTCCAATTGCCTACTTTTCGGTTAGCAGCTGTAGCTATTAGCCACTATGCCACCAGGGCTCTACAGAGACTCCTCATGTGGGACAAAATTTAAAATGCATTTGCTTTCATAAAACAGAAAAACGAGCCAATAATATCATCTATATTGAAAGTAATTCACGGAGGTGGGGTCAAGATGGCAGAGTAGTCAGATGCTTCCGGTGATCCCTCTTACAACAAAGACCCGAGAAAACAAGTTAAATAATTATATATATGACAAGCCAGGAGCCTTGAACATCAAAGGCAAAGTTAGAAAACAGACTGAGAGGCAGGGCAAGAGAGAGATGGTTCAGAAGCAGAGAGGAGCTGCCAGACCTGACTCAGCAGGAACCCTCAGGAAGGATCCCCTGGAGTGACCACAGAGGGACCGGCAGTAGCTTTCCAGACACAGTTTTCTCAGGGAGAGACAACAAACTGCACAGCCTACTCACACCTCTGGAACCAGAGAAGAATGGCACTCTCAGCAAAAGCTCAGTTACTTGCATTTATTTTACCGCAACTCCAGCCCCTAAGCTGGCTTCATTGGATGTCGATTTCCTGGGCCTAAGATAGGTCCTGCTGCACACCCTAAGCCATTCTCCCAGCCTTGGAGAAGGAATAAATTCATAATTGGGGGAAAAGATAATCTGCCAGCTCCACTAAGCTGGGGAACTAAGGATAGAAATGGCTCCCGTCCAGGCACAAATAGTCCACAGACTTTGAATACCTTTCACCCTTCCATGGACCTGTGTGGGCCTATTTCAGGAGAATAGGCCCTTGTTGGCAGACTGCAACTGTTTCAGCTGTGCAGTGAAGAGGTGAGCTTTTTATTTTGACACCACTTTGCCTATTAAACAGGGTCCTCACTTACCCACATCAGGGGCCTAAGGACTGGTAGCTCTACCCATGTCATCTAGCCACTCGTGACAGGGGTCCAAGGACAAGCGGTCCCTCCCATTCCTTACAACCTAAAGCACTGGATGCCCATGGTATCCCAGCAGAACCCACCCACCTGTGCACTCTAGGGAAAAGGGTTGTGATTTCCCCACAGATACTCGGGACAGCTGTCAGCCCCCTGCCTTGTCCAGAGCGTGACCCAATGCTGCAACCAGATACCTGTGCCTACACCAATTGCCCCTGCCCCTCTAAGGCTGTAGGACAGAGCCTGTACCACTTACTTGATGACCAACTACCTGGACACCTGAGCTGAATCCATACAAGAACAGTGAATGGACTCCTAGGCTCATATACCTGGCAACAGCTCTAGCCATCTGATGACAGGACATTAGAGCTTCAAAGGCAAAAATAATCAAGCTAGCTCACTCAAGCAGCCTATCTGGGCATATGAGAACAAAATAAAGCAAGAAGCTAGTATACAGTAAGCAAACATAAAATAAATTAACACAATAACTCATAGATGGCTTGGAGACAACAGTCAATTCAAATCACATAAAGCAGCAGACCATGATTGCTTCAACAAGCTCTCAAAACAAAGAATCAAGGCATCTTTCGGATGAAGGTGTACTCCTGGAATTACCAGATGTAGAATACAAAAGATTAATATACAGAACTCTTCAAAACATCTGGAACAAGATCAGGCAAAACACAGAACAAGCTGAGGAACACACAAAGCAAGTGAAGAAATTAAAAAGGTTATTCAAGAACATAACGAAAAATTTAATAGGCTGCAAGAATCCATAGAGAGACAGGAATCAGAAACTCAGAAGACTAACAAGAAAATCATAGAATAAGACAACTCAATAGAAAGTCAGAGCAGCAGAATTAAGGAAATGGAAGGTGGAATTAGTGAGATTGAAAAAAAAAAAAACTCGGCACCAATATATTCAAAGAAAAATCAGATAAAAGAATTTTAAAAAAATGAAGAAGCCCTAAGAATCACGTGAGACTCAATTCAAGACAAATAACCTACAAATGGTTACAGTACCAGAACAGGGAGGGATAACAGAAAACGCAGAGAGAATTGTTGAAGATTTCTTGGCAGAAAACTTCCCTGATATCGTGAAAGATGAGAAGACACCTATCCAAAATGCTCAATGAACTCCAGAAAAGGTAGATCTCAAAAGAAAGTCACCAAGACATATTATAATCAAACTTGCCAAAACCAAAGATAAACAGAGAATTTTAAGAGCAGCTAGGGACAGATGAAAAGTCACTTACAAAGAAGAGTCAATAAGAATAAGCTCAGACTACTCCGCAGAAACCATGCAGCCAAGAAGGTAATGGGATGACTTATATAAAGCACAGAAGGAACAAAATTGCCAACCAGGAGTCATATATCCAGCAAAACTGTTTCTCAAATATGAAGGAGAAATTAGGACATTTCCAGATAAAAAGAAGTTTAGGAAATTTGTAAAAACCAAACCAAAACTACAAGAAATACTAAAGGGAGTTCTCTGGTTAGAAAATCAATAATATCAGGTATCAAGGCAAGACTAGAACACAGGACAGAGCAACCAGGTGTCAACTCTGCTAGGAAAATAACAAAAATAAATCAAGATAAAAAAAATGCTCAAAACAGGGAAACAGCGACATCATTACGTAAAAGATGACAACATTAAAACAATATAACCAGTGCCGTCGAGTCTTTTCCGACTCATAACAACCCCATAGGACAGAGTAGAACTGACCCATAGAGTCTTCAAGGAGCGCCTGGCCGATTGGAACGGCCAACCCTTTGGTTAGCAGCCGTGGCACTTAACCACTACGTCACCAGGGCTTCTGGCAATATAGAAGGACTAAAAAATGTAGTCGTAGATCTTTCACATGGAGAAGAAGTCAAGGTGATACACAGAAATAAAAGTTAGGTTTAAACTTAGAAAAACAGGGGTAAATATTAAGGTAACCACAAAGGAGACTAACAATCCTACTCATCAAAATAAAATACAAGCAAAAATAAAGACTTAGCAAAAACAAAATCAATAACAACGAATAAAAGGAAAAGACAATACATAAAGATAAACTACACAGCACAAAAAATTAAGTGGGAAAAAGAAGCTGTCAACAGTACACAAAAAAGACATCAAAATGACAGCACTAAATTCATACCTATCCATAATTATGCTGAATGTAAATGGACTAAATGCACCAATAAAGAGACAGAGTGGCACAGGGGATAAAAACACACGGTCCATCTATATGCTGCCTACAAGAGACACCCTTTAGACTTAAAGACACAAACTAAAACTCAAAGGATGGAAAAAATGTATCAGGCAAACAACAATCAAAACAAAGTATGAGTGACAATATTAATTTCTAACACAATAGACTCTTTAAAGTTAAATCCACCATAAAGGATAAGGAAGGACACTATATAATGATTAAAGGGACGATATACGAGGAGGATGTAACTATTTTAAATACTTATGCACCCAACGACAGGGCCGCAAGATATATAAAACAAACTCTAAAAGCATTGAAAAGTAAGACAGACAGCTCCACAATTATAGTAGGAGACTTCAACACACCACTTTCGGTGAAGGACAGAATATCCGGAAAGAAGCTCAGTAAAGACACATATAAGATCTAAATGCCACAAACAAACAAGTTGACCTCATAGACATGTACAGAACACTCCACCCAACAGCAGCCAAGTATACTTTCTTTTCCAGCGCACATTGAACATTCTCTAGAATAGACCACATATTAGGTCATAAAGCAAGCCTTAACAGAATCCAAAACATCAAAACACTACAAAGCATATTCTCTGACCATAAGGCCATAATAGTAGTAATCAATAACAGCAAAAGAGGGAAAAGAAACAAACACTTGGAAACTGTACAATACTCTGCTCAAAAACAACTGGGTTATAGAAGAAATTAGGAAGAGAGTACAGAAATTCATAGAATTCAATGAGAATGAAAACACTTCCTATCAGAACCTTTGGGACACAGGTAAAGCAGTGCTCAGAGGTCAATTTATATCAATAAATGCACACATACAAAAAGTAGAAAGGGCCAAAATCAAAGAATTATCCCTATAATTTGAACAAACAGAGAGCAGCAAAAGAAATCCTCAGGCTCCACAAGAAAGCAAATAATAACATTTTAGAGCAGAATTAAATGAAATAGAGAACAGAAAAACAACTGAAAGAGTTAACAAGACTAAAAGCTGGTTCTTTGAAAAAATTAACAAAATCAATAAACCACTGGCCAAATTGACAAAAGAAAAACAGGTGAGAAAGCAAGTAACCCAAATGAGAAATGAGACGGGTGATACCACAACAGACACAACTGAAATTAAAAAAATCATATCAGATTACTACGAAAAATTGTACTCTAACAAATTTGAAAACCTAGAAAAAACAGATGAATCCCTAGAAACACACTACCTACCTAAACTAACACAAGCAGAGGCAGGACAACTAAATAAACCCGTAACAAAAGAAGAGACTGAAAAGGTAATTAAAAAGCTCCCAACAACAACAACAAAAAAGCCCTGGCCTTGACGGCTTCACTGGAGAGTTCTACCAAACTTTCAGAGGAGAGTTAACACCACTACTAGTAAAGGTATTTCAGAGCATAGAAAAGGATGGAATAGTCCCAAACTCATTCTATGAAGCCACCATATCCCTGATATCAAAAGCAAGACACCACAAAAAAAGAAAATTACAGACATATAAGCCTCATGAACTTAAGTGCAAAAATCCTCAACAAAAGTCTAGCCAATAGAATTCAACCACATATCAAAAAAATAATTCACCATGACCAAGTGGGATTCATACCAGGTATGCAGGGATGTTTCAACATTAGAAAAACAATCAATGTAATGCATCATACAAATAAAACAAAAGACAAGAACCACATGATCTGAATGGATGCAGAAAAGGCATTTGACAAAGTTCAACGCCCATTCACGATAAAAACTCTCAGCAAAATAGGAATAGAAGGAAAATTCCTTAACATAATAAAGGGGATTTATACAAAGCCAACAACCAACATCATCCTAACTGGAGAGAGTCTGAAAGCATTCCCGTTGAGAATGGGGACCAGACAAGGATGCCCTTTATCACCACTCTTATTCAACGTTGTGCTGGAGGTCACAGCCAGCACAATTAGGCTAGATAAAGAAATAAAGGGCATCCAAATTGGCAAGGAAGGAGTAAAACTATCTCTATTTGCAGATGACATGATCTTATACACAGAAAACCCTAAAGAATCCTCAAGAAAACTACTGTCATAGAAGAGTTCAACAGTGTTTCAGGATACAAGATTCAAAAAAAAAAAAAAACCAAACCCAGTGCCGTCAAGTGAATTCCAACTCATTTAAACAGACAAAAATCAGTTGGATTCCTCTACACCAACAAAAAGAACATCAAAGAGGAAATCGCCAAATCAATACCATTTGCAGTAGCCCCTAAGTTAGAGATAAGGAGTGTGCTGTCCCATATATACACCACAGCAAGGCGTATATACATTTTTGTATGAGAGACTGACTTCATTTGTAAACTTTCACTTAAAGCACAATAAAAATATTAAAAAATTGGGAAAAAAAAGTTCTACTTCCATCCGAAAAAAAAGAAAGTAGTTCATTATGAAGGTCCTTAGATTCTTTGCAATTCTTTGCCTTTTGTACATAAAAATATCCAATGTGCACATAAATGTCAGTGCATTAGAAAGTATAAAAACAAGTGGAGGCAGTGTGTCCTCAGACTTCTGACAGCTACTAAGAGGTGCTATGCGGGCTGACTCATTAGGGGGAGAGTAAGTGGGAGTATATAAGCTTATATGTGACAGACTGACTTGATTTGTAAACTTTCACTTAAAGCACAATAAAAATTATTTAAAAAAAAAAAAAAAAGAGGTGCTATAGCAGAAGCAAGCTGGGAGAATGAGCATGGGGAATGAGAGGTGTTAGCCCAGCTACCCAAAGTGAGCCTTCTTTTAATGACTCAGGGTAAACTCACATGAAGCTAAGAGCTACGTTCAGACCCCTAGCCCAGAAAGACTCATCTCCTGTTATCATGGCAACCACCCAACAGAAACTGTAGTATAAAGAAAGGCAATTAGCAATAACCTCATTCCTTCTCAGACTCTGCCATCCAGGATGAATGTTTCAGAAAAGAGGGCCAAAGCTGGGTCCAGAGACACAGGGCTCAGGCCAGAGGGTCAAAAGGTCCAGGGACCGGCTGCAGCTTCAAACTGACTCAGCAAGTGACTGCACACACCCTTTCCTCAGTGCTGCTGGTCTATGTTGAGAGGGCTATGACTTCCTTAATCCTTCTCCCTACAGCACAGACACTACAATAGGCAAGAGGCCTCAACCGCACCCACAGCAGAGCACAGGGGCCCGGAGCGAAGCAGGTCAGGATCTAACTCCTTCCTCCTTCGCCTGGTAAATGTGTGACATTGGGCCCACCCCCTACGCTTCCAGGTCTATATCCATAACATGGAGATGGTTCTGCCCTTCCAGTGTTGTCAGTCAAAATGAGAAGGTACATCTGATACATAGCAGACCTTGAGTAAGTCACAGCTATTATAATTCCCTTTCTCTGGTCCTGTATTAGATGTAGCTCTACCCATCTTAACTGTCTTCTCCTCTTAGTCTAAGGCCTACCACAAGATTCTGTTTAAGTTCCATTTCCTCCAAGAAGCCTTCCCTCACCTCTGAGCACCCAAAAGAGTTAATATGGATAAAGCACCTGGCAACACCCTGGGACATGATTCTCAATAAATGGTAATCGTTATTTCCACACGATGCATTCTTATATATAGACTTAATACATCTCTAAGCATTAATCTTACTTGAATACATCCAAACTACCAGCCTTCTGGTTAGCAGTCCAGCAGATTAACCGTTTGCACCACCCAGGAACTCCAATTAATAACAACGCCTTTACCCTACCTTTTATATCCTTGTAACACCTACTGCATACATCCCCTCCTTTCATCCTCACAAGTATCCTGTATGACCCAAGAAAGTGCTTCCCAGTCTCTTTCACATCAAAGTATACAGAGAATATTACAGAAAAGGCAAGGCACCCTGGGAGATTTCCAGATTTTTCCAGAGGGCAACTGTCCCAAGTCCTGCCCACCATGCTGAAGGGAGCAGTATCTTAGCAACCCCATAATCCATGTGGGAAGCTGTGGTCCAAGGCCATGAAGTTAACAAGGGGCAGAGCCAGGATCTGAACTCAGGTCTGTGTGATTACAAGTCAGGTGGTATTTTCCTCCTTTACTCCCAAAAGGTGCTGTAGGCTAAGGTCACTCAGGTTATCTCCTTTTCTTCTTCCTTTGTATTTAATAAAGGTCTTATTGAAAATATCTGCCTCCGTAGTACACCATCAGTATAGATGGTTTGTGCTGGCGCTTGGGCTGGAGATTTAAGGGAACAACACCGCACCAAGGCATGGCAAGGCCCATGCTTGATAGGAAAATCAAAGAAACTCAGGAAAACAGAGCTGGGGTCATTTGTTATGCTGCTCTTCCCCACTAGGAGACTTTCCGTTTGAAGTTCTCTGGTTAATCAAGAAGGTGTATGTATTTTATTCTCCAAAAGAAGGTTTTTTCCTTCAGTGCTTCAAAAAAGTTTAGATTGATTGCAGAGAACAAAGGAGTGCCTAAGGAGTACTAAGAATGTTCTGGAAATGTCCCCAATCTTGGTTCCTCACCATAGAGAAACCACAGTGCACAACTGAAAAGTATGAGATTAGGATTCAAATATATGTAGGTTCAGCTTCCACCTCCATCATTTCTAGCTTAGCCTCTTTGGGCAAGTTACTTAACCTCTCTGCTCTCCAGTTTCCTCATCTATAAAATGGGGATAATGACACAATTCCCTCCTTTTAGAGTCACTGTAAGAACGGGAGATAAAGCATTTAACAAACCTAGCCCCAAGGCTGGCACACAGTAGGTTGTCAATAAATGTGCAATCTGATTATGATGGACCACTTCTCTGAGGATACCAAGACTCAGGCTCTTTCACATAATTCCTCTTGGAATAAACTAAAAATAATATCCCTTCTGTTGCCAAGATAAAGCACATGGAGTATCAGGAAAAATCACACTACTGCTATGTTAAGTATAATCGTAATAATTTAACCAGTCAAGTAACCACTGTATCCCAGCTGGGTTTCTTCAAAAAGTTTTGAACAAGGGGATAGCCAACCAAGAGTATACTGTTCATCTTCTGATCTTAGACACTGATTAAAGATCCTCCCATAAGCACCCAAACTGAAGAATAACCCAGGAAGATGGCAGAGGGCTTTCTGGAGTGAGCCGGACTCAGCAGCAAGCATTCACTAAGCGTTTGTGAACACCTGACTATTCCTTCATCCTCCCCCCCTTTTCTATTCCATCACTACCAAACCAGCTGCCATAGAGTCAATTCCGGCTCGAATGACAATCCCATGTCAGAGTAGAACTGTGCTTGATAGGGTTTTCAATGGCTGATTTTTTTTGGAAGTAGATCACCTGGCCTTTCTTCCAAGACACCTCTGGGTGGATGTGAACCTCCAAACTTTGGGTTAGCTGCTGAGTGTATTAATCTTTGTAGCACCCTGGGACTCCATTCCATCACTAAGTCCTGTTACTTTTACCCCCAAAATATCTCTTAAATCTGTCCACTTCTCTCCATCTTCATCACCATCAGCCCAGTTCAAACCTCATCATCTCCAAAAGCCTCATAACTGGTCTCCCCACATTGCTGGGGCAGAGCCAGTGGTGTCCTGGAGACAGCTAGCACCAGCTCCTGAGAGCTGACAGCTGAATATTCAAGGACTTCAATAGTACTAACAAACAATTGACGAATGGATACACAGATAGATATGCCAAGAGGTGTGGGAGGCTGTATGGGAGCACACCCACCGGCAGGTACAGGTTTGGTGGTGGACATGTCTACACACAACTGTAAGTGTTCCTCATATATTAACATAGACAATAGAGCACACAAAGGGCATAGTCAGGGAAAAAGCTTAGACATAACCAAACCCGTCAGGGAATGAAGTTCCTAGGCTCGAAGGCAAAGGCCTCAGGGGACATCTATGTCAACTGGCACAGCATAGCTCATAAAGACAATGTTCTGCATCCTACTTTGGTGAGTAGCATCTGGGATCTTAAAAGCTTGAAAGCAGCCAACTAAGGCACAACTATTGGTCTCTTCCAGTTTGGAGCAAAGGAGAGTAAAGAAAATCAAAGATTCAAGGAAACAATCAGTCCAAAGGACTAAGAGAATACATGCACCACAGCCTACAGGACCCCAACACCAGAAAAACTAGATGGTGCCCAGCTACCACTACCAACCACTCTGACTGGGATCTTTAACAGAGGGTTCTAGACAAAGCAGGAGAAAAATGTAGAAAAAAAATCAAATTCACGAAAAAGATCAGACTTACTAATTTAACAAGAGACTGGAGGAATCCCCAAGACTATGGCTCTAAGACACCCTTCTGACCTGGAACTGAAGCCTTCCCAGAGACTACTTCCAGCCAAACAATAGACAAGCCCATAAAATATACAATAACACCTGAGAGGAATGTGCTCCTTAGAATGACCAATTATATGAGATCAAAAGGGCAATATTTGCCCAAAAGCAAACACGAGAAGGCAGAAAGGGGTAGAAAAGCAGAACGAAAGGAAATGAGGAACCCAGGGCAGAAATGGGGAACCCAGGGCAGAAATGCCGAGAGTGCTGATACATTGTAGGGAATGAAACCAAGGCCAGGAAACACTTTACGTACAAACTACTGAATGGGAATCTAATTTACTCTATAAACTTTCACCTAAAGCACAAAAAAAGCACAATAAAAATAAGTAAATATTCAGGAATTTGGTGAGAGCTGACTGTTAAACTGCTGATGGCTTGCAATCAGCCATGCTGGCAGTAGTTACCCCACGGAGACAGGTAAACACTATGAATCAGGGTGTTTTTTCAGAGTTGACTTCCTGGCACACGACTGCCTGGGCCCCTTCTGATCTGTTCCTGCAGTCAACATCTTCCATTGCTCTTAGGATCAAAACAAAACCTCATCAGCCACCTTCACGGCCCTGCAGGGTCTCTTACCTTCTGCCACTCCAGCCTCCCCTTGAACCCGTACCCTCCTCTTGCACTCTCCCTTCCGGTCACATTGTCCTTTTAGCTCTGCTTACTTGCCAGGACTACTCCATTTCCAGCTCCCCCCACAAACCGAACTGGCTGCTCCCTTGGCCTGGAACTCGCTTCTTACCTTCTCTATCTGGCTAACTTCTACCAATCCCTCAGGTCTCAGTTCAATTGTCACCTCCTTAGGGAACCCTTCGCTGGCCTCACTTCCCAGAATAAGGTCTCAATGCACTGTGTCCCTTTCCCTTGCCACACTTACCACAGCTGTGAGTTTACATTTATAATTAGTTGAACAATATCTCTTCCTTTTCCAAAAAGATCTGTTTAGAGCCCCGATGCTATTCATAGCACTCAATAAATAGTTGTAGGCTAAGGGGATGCTTCTGAGCACCTATGACATGTATAATGTGATAAAAGGTGTTATGGGTCAACTGAAAGCAGTCCAAAGCCAGACACAGCCCTGGCTGACCAGGAACTTAGGAACCTGACAAGACACACTGCTACACACAGACAAAATGGCAGCATATGAGGTATGCCAACTGAGTGAAGCTGAAGGAATTCAACAGAAAAACGAATTCCCATGGAATGAAGCAGCCTGTGATGGGTTTACGGAGGAGGTGGCCTAGAGCTGGTGCCGGAGGGACGGACGGGCAGAATTTATGTCAAGGCGTTGAGAAGGATGCTTGTCCCAGAGAAAGGACTCAGCCAACCAACCTGTCAGGAGCCAAGAGGGAGGAGAGGCTAGAAAGACAGGGTGGGACCTGACTGTGGAGGAGCCTCAAACGACAGGATGAAGAGTTCGGCTTTGTAAAAATAAAAAACAAATTAAGGTTTTTGAGCAGGGGATGGAAGTAATTCTAGAAAACTGTGCCAAAGTGGTTAAGCGCTACAACTGCTAACCAAAAGGTCAGCAGTTCAAATCCACCAGGTGCTCCTTGGAAACTCTATGGGGCGGTTCTACTCTGTCCTTTAGGGTTGCTATGAGTCAGAAGGGACTCAGCGGCAATGTGTTTTGTTTTTGTTTTTTTTTTGGTTTTTAATCCATACACGGGGGTCTGGTGGCACAGTGGTTGAGAGCTCAGCTGGTAACCAAAAGGTCGGCAGTTCGAACCCATCAGCTGCTCCTTGGAAGCCCTATGGGGCAGTGCTACTCTGTCTTTTAGGGTTGCTATGAGTCGGAATCAACTCGATGGCCAACGGGTTTGGTTTTTTTTGGTTTAATCTATACATACGGGAACACGTTCTTAGGCCCATATTGATAAAGCTGGAAACAAATTCTACCTTGCAATATCCTGACTTTCCAAGTCTAGAGAGCATACAGAAGTCATTCTGAGCTAGAGATGACAGAATTCGAGAATTCTGTGGGGCTGCAGAATGATCAAAGCCCTGGTGGAGCAGTGGTTAAGAGCTTAGCTGCTAACCAAAGATCTGCAGTTCAAAGCTACCTGCAGCTCCTTGGAAACCCTACTGGGCAGTTCTACTCTGTCCTGTAGAGTCACTATGAGTTGGCATTGACTCTACGGCCATGGGTCTTTTTTTCTGATTTGGTAGAGTGATCAGGTTCTTCTGTTTTTTACTGCTAGGCCCCTGGCTATACTCTGACCAGGACAAATTTGAGCCAGTTGTATTTCTCAGGCATCCTCAGCCATAGGGTTTGTTGGAACCCTAGTTTCCACATTGGGAGAGAGAATATTACCACCTGCAAAACTGTACTCTGCCCTCCAGCTCCAGCTCTGACATCCCTCCAGGGGTTGCTCTGCCCATTCAGAGCTGATGGGATTCAGGCAGGGCCTGGAATGTCTATCAACTAAGTGATAAAGAAGGGTGGCCGTCTGAAGTAAACGTCTGACATGGCTGGCCAGCAGCCTCAACGCCCCACTCTGCTCGCTGCAGCCAGGTTCCTGGGAAGAAATGAGCAATTTCCCATCCCTTAAGTCCAGAAATGGAGCCCTGGTGGTGCAGTGGTCAAGAGCTACGGCTGCTAACCAAAACGTCAGCAGTTCGAATCCACCAGCTGCTCCTTGGAAACCCTATGGGGTAGTTCTACTCTGTCCTATAAGGTCACCATATGTTGGAATTGACTCAACAACAATAGGTTTCGTTTTCTGGTATAAATAACTTAAAATACATATAATTGAGGCTGAGAGCTTAAACTTTTTTATTATTTATTAAGGCCAATAAAATTTGGAAACTACTAACCTAGAGTTGGTGCCCTGATGGTGCACTGGTTAAGAGCTTGGCCGCTAGCCAAAAGGTTGGCAGTTGGAATCCACCAGCTGCTCCTTGGAAAACCCATGGGACAGTTCTGTTCTGTCCCACGGGGTCGCTATGAGTCAGAACTGACTCAATGGCAACAAGTTTGAACCTAGAGTCAGCTTAGCAGTCCTGATGCCTCCTTCCTATCCCCCTTCTCACTCTCTCCCAAGAAGCTCAGGGCAAAAAGTGTAACCCACTCACCTACCCCGAACAACGTGGGGCAGAAATCTGCAAGTGCCCTGAGACAGTAAAGGTGAACCCGACACCCGCTCTTCCAGCCCTCTGCCCACCCCTGCCTCTTCCAGGCTGCACAGAGCCCTACCTGATTGTGCCATCGGATGACGTTTCCAAATGCCCCTGTCCCAAGTCGTTCCTTCATTTCCCAGGGCCCACATGTCTGAGTTGCCAGGGAAGGTGACCAGCTCATATTGATGTTGCGCTAACTCTGTAAGTAATTCGGGGTGAAGGACAAAAAAAGTTAAGAAAAAACGGGGCAAGTTCCTGCTCAGGGAGATGGAGAAGGCAGGGCATAAGTTTTGCCCTTCAATACGACAGGAAAAAAAAAAAAAAAAAAAACTGAACTGGTTTTTATCTTGTAAATAAACCAGGTTTTTTTTGTTTGTTTGTAGTTTTAGGTAGTAAACTTCTGTCTTTCTCACCCGCCCTCCAGTTGTTGTGGAAGGAAGTAGAGAGGAAAGTCACTCAACTGAGGTGATGCCCCACACCCCATGACCTCTAGAGGGGATCCCCTTCCGTGCCCGCATTCTCCCGAAAGCAGCAGGGAGGGGATCTAGCTCTGCGCGCCACCACGGTCACGTGCGCCTCTACAAGGTCCCAGAGAATCACGGTTCTCTCTCAATGCCACCCACCTCTAAGCAACCACCTGGAACCCCTCTGGCCAAGGCTGTTCTCCCGGGCCTCCCAACTCCAACCCGCTAAAGGGAAACACTTCCATGTCGGCAAACACCTGATTTTTAAACTCGACGAAAGTTTCTACGGCAGCCTCTAGTGAGGAGATGGAGAGCCCGACCGGGGCAAGGAAGACGCGGGGTCCGCAGGTGGGCACCGCAAGGCTTCCGCTCCCTCCGGCCCGCGGGACTCACCTGTCGGCAGGGACGCCGGGCAGGGGAAAGGCTCCCCGGGCCGGGGAGATGGGGGCTGGGGCAGCAC
This sequence comes from Loxodonta africana, assembly GCF_030014295.1. NCBI lineage: Eukaryota > Metazoa > Chordata > Mammalia > Proboscidea > Elephantidae > Loxodonta > Loxodonta africana. The sequence goes on from NC_087360.1 coordinate 58,330,028, forward strand.
AACCGGGGGCTCTGACACCACCCCGAAGACATTAAAATGCGGGAATCCTAACCCAGCCAGCAGAGAGCGACTTCCTCAAACACTTCCTGCTCTGACGTCACCGCGGCACGTGGGCCTGCGACCGGCTCTTAAAGGGGCCGCCGCAGAGCAAGCCCGGGTCACTCCCAGTGCCCACCGGCGGCCGCGCGGAGCTTGGGTACCCCCCGCGACCCCTGCCCGGGTGACTGCCCCGTCCCCCCAGAAAGAAAAATCCAATCCAGTAGTGTAGTGCTAAACTAAAGTTCCAGTCTCAGTGATGTGGGGAGTCTCAACTCTGAGGCTCATCTCCTACCTGCTTGGCATTATCATGAGGTCCTCTACTAGTGAGTTTCTCAGTCCTAATCTTAGTAGACAAAGAAGTTTTTTGTATGTTGGTGTATTTTACTCAAGAGAGAAAAGAGATTAAAGGACCCTGATAATAGTTTATAGAGTGCTTACTAAGTGCCAGGCACAGTCCTAAACTCTTAGATTTCCTCTTTTAATCCTCACCGCAACCCTATAAATTAGATAATAGCTGTGTTACTATTGTCAGCATTTTACAGAGCAGGAAACTGATGCACAGAGAGGAAAAGTTTTTATCCCAAAGTCATAGGGCTAGTAAATAAATGATTTGAGATTCAAACCCAAGCAGCTGGTTCCCGGGCCCAAACCAGTTGCCTACGAGTGGATTCCGATCGTACAGGACAGAGTAGAAGTGCTCCATAGAGCTTCCAAGGAGTGGCTGGTGGATTCGGACTGCAGACCTTTTTGGTGAGCAGCCATAGCTCACTGTAGCTCTTAACCACTGAGCCACCAGGGCTCCTTCCTGGGCCCATGCTCTTAATATTTGGTTAAAAGTAGCGTGCTAAGAGGCTCAGAAGGAGGCAAACTAGATTTTGAATCCAGATACTGCTACCGACTACCTCTAAAACTTTAGTGCAAGTTACTTAATTGCTCTAAGCCTCAGTTTTCTCTTTAAAATGGAGGCAATATTAGGTTGAATTGCATGAGATTGCCTTTAAAAAAAAATGCACATTTAGAACTGTCGTTTTGTTGAAACATTAACAACGATCAAAGATCAGCAACCTCATTTAGTTCGGCTTAATAGCAGCAGGAGGACACAGAGTCACAGGAGGAGATGCCAGCAGGGTTGTGGAGAAGAACAGATGAACTCATGGTGAAAGCAGTGCCTGGCACAGAGGACATGCCTGTCACCTAAACAGAGCCAGCAGGTTGATCTTAACTCTTAGGAACAGGTGTCCACCCAAACAACCAACAACTACTTGAGCAAATAGTTGTAGAGCGCTTGTTATTGTTGTTAGTTGCCCTCCAGTCAGCTCCAACTCACGGTGACCTTATGTATAACACAACCAAATGTCGCCATCTTCATGATCACTGGTATATTTGAGTTCATTGTTGCAGTTATTGTGCATTTTGAGTGCCTTCCAACTGTTACAAATGAAAGCTTCCACAATATTAAATTTGCGTACAAACTCACAAGCTTTATTTTTCAGTTCATGAAAATTGGGTCTGCAAGTCTGACAAGCGCTCTGAAGAGCAGGACAAAGCAAAAGGGTTATTTTGTCACAGACACACAGGAACAAGGAAGACACACTAGGCAAATTTTGAATTGGCTGGCAGGCATTTTCTTTCTTTATTTGGGATAAAGGGGCAATTTTGAACTAGATTAAACTCAGCAGGCAAGTCCTAATTGGCTAGCTTAGGTTTTAGTTTCAGATTTTGGCTCCTGGTAAGACAGGGAGCAAAGGCCCTGAGATCGGAGGGTGCCCGTTTGAGAAATAGCGAAGGGACTGGGGTGGTTAAAGGAGAAGCAAGTAAAAGAGAAATAGACTATACTATCAGGGAGGTAATGGGTTGAATGTGGAACCTAGAGACTTAGTAAGGCAGAGAATGGAGGGGCCCCCAAATGTGGAAACAAAGTAACAAGAAATGGGCCAGGGCACAGAAACAAAGCCATTCCCCAGAACAATGGGAGAGGGTATCAAAAAATAGCTTGCAAACTTCTTTAAAATTGCCTTTCAGAAGCAGCTGGGAAAACCAGGCCCAGGGACATGCGCAGAACATCCACCTGTGACTGCTGTGTGACCTTCCACCAGGGGCAGAGAGGGGCTACAGCCCCAGCCGGGGAATTAAACCCAGGGAGCGAGAGACTGAGCAGGCACGACACCCCACAAATCCCAGAGGGCTCTGAGACAGGAGCCGTCTTGGAAAGCTGCTGTGTGCGCACCTTCGTTAATATATCCCCGCCTGTGTCTGTGAATAAACATGAATCTTTTCCCGCCCAAGAACTTTTAAAAACTCAGGCCTGTCTTTAAGAGGGTAGCGTTGCTCTAGGCCCTCCATATCACCGCTTGCAAGCCTCTTCAATAAAGCTTTGCTCATGCGGAAAACTCTACGTGCCTTACCTGCTCGTTCTTGACCAGTAAGAGGCAAGAACCTTATTCCGGTAACACTGAGAAGGTCAAGCATTTACAGGAGTAGAAACTGGCTAGGTTTTGGTTTGCTAATGTGGGGCTAGCGTAAGTAACTCCATCTTGGGCCCACTACAGTAAGGTTAACGCTACGTAGGGGGCTCATCTTCCAGTACTATGTTAACAATATTCCATTGTGATCATAGTGTTTTCATTGGCTAAATTTTGAAGTAGTTCACCAGGCCTTTCTTCCTAGTCTGTCTTAGTGTAGAAGCTCTGCTAAAACTGGTCCACCATGGGTGACCCTGCTGGTATTTGAAATACCAGGGGCGTTGCTCCCACCATCACAGCAACAAGTAGGCCACCACAATATGACAACCTGAGAGATGGGTGGTGGTGTAAAGCACCTTCTATAAAGCTCTTAAAAAAAAGAAAAAAAAACCTGTTGTAATAAAGTCAATTCTGACTTATGGCAACCCCGTGTGTTTCATAGTAGAACTGTGCTCCGTAGCGTTTTCGGTGGCTATAATCTTATGCAGGTAGATTCCCAGGACCTTCTTCCATGGTGCTGCTGGGTGGATTAGAACCACCAACCTTTTAGTTAATAGCCAAGCTCAAGCCATTTGTGCCACCCAGGTAAAGCCCTTAGTGCCTTGCATATTCCAAAAACAATATAGGTACTTGTATAATAAATAAATGAAATGTATGCGCTCAAAATATTTCATTTATTTATTATACAAGTACCTATATTGTATTTAGAATATGTGAGGCACTAAGAATATGCACGGCACTACCGGAAACCCTGGTGACATAGTAGTTAAGAGCTAAGCTGCTAACTAAAAGGCCAGCAGTTCGAATCCACCAGGTGCTGCCTGGAAACCCTAAGGGGCAGTTCTACCCTGTCCTATAGGGTTGCTATGAATTGGAGTAGACTGGACAGCAATGGGTTTGGTTTTTTGGTTTGTATGTGCTGGGCCCTATGTAGAGTCTGTTTTTTCCCATATGATGCCATGAGAGGTTTCTCTTTAATTCTGTCACTACTGAAAAATCACTGTCCATGAGAAACTTAGGGAGGCATCGTTGATATGCCAAAGGTTTCCTCACTGTACAACTTTAAGAGTTCTCATTTTGTTCAGCTCAAAATAACTTGGTTTTCAACCGAACATAAATCTCTCTGATGAGGTCAGATGCAGTACTAGATTTTTAAAAAGAAAGGGTGATGGCTCAGGAAGGGGCCTCTGGGTTTTATCATGTCCCAAGATATTTATCATGTTAAACCCTCTTTTCCGTCCAGATAAGACATGTCCACGTCACTGCCTACATCTGCTAGCAATCCTGCTCTGGAGGATATGAGCGGACTGTTTCAAAAGATATTTTCAGCTGCAGCAGAAAAACATTCCTTTTTATTCCTGCTTTGAGGCTGTGTGCTATTGAGCAGTGACTATAGGGTAGGGTCCCTATGAGTTGGAATCCACTTGATGCCAACAGGTTTTGGTTTTTTGGTTTTTTAAAGGGCAGGGCCACCACACATCACAACTGGACCAATGAGCAACATCTTGATAAACAGAAAAAATATTGAAATTGCTAAGGGTTTCATTTTACTTGGATCTAAAATCAATGCCCATGGAAGCAGCAGTCAAGGAATCAAAAAATATATTACTTTGGGCAAATCTTCCTCAAAAGACCTCTTTAAGGTATTAAAAAGCAAAGATGTCACCTTGAGCACTAAGGTGCGCCTGACCCAAACCGTGATATTTTTGATCACCTCATGTATATGCAAAGCTGGACAATGAATAAGGAACGCCAGAGAAGAATTGATGCATTTCAATTATGGTGTTGGTGAAGAATATTGAACACACCATGGGCTGCCAAAAGAACAAACAAATCTGTCTTGGAGGAAGTAGATCCAGAATGTTCCTTAGAAAGGAGGATAGTGAGACTTCATCTTACGTACTTTGGACATATTATCAGGAGGGACCAGTTTCTGGAGAAGGACATCATGCTTGGTGAAGTAGGTCAGTGAAAAAGAGGAAGACCCTCAATGAGATGGACTGACATAGTGGCTGCAACAATGGGCCCAAACATAGCAATGATTGTGAGGATGGCGCAGGAATGGGCAGTGTTTTATTCTGATATGCATGGGGTCACTATGAGTCAGAACCTACTTGAAGGCAACTAACAGCAACAACAACGGAGTAGGAGTCCTTGTGTGGTGCCAAGGTTAATATGCTCAGATGCTGACCAAAATGTTAGAGTCCGCCCAGAGATGCTTGAAAGAAAGGCCTGGTGATCTACTTCCAAAAATCAGCCATGAAAACCCTATGGAGCACAGTTCTACTCTGACACACAGCGAGGCTGCCATGAGTAGGAGCTGGCTGCTCAGTAACTGGCGAGATTGGGTAACGAAGAAATACTGAGCAGCGTGAGTATCTAGCACAGCCCTGGGGACCCTCCCGCCACAGGGGATCCAAACGGTGTAACTTTTATCAGATGCACAGTCTTACCAGTGACCTCAGATCCAGAGAGAGCCATCAAGTAAGTTGACACAAGGATAAGGTAGTATAAAAGCAGCTGTGAATTGGTTCTTCCGTAAAGAGACAGTGTAAAACTTTAGTGATAAGGATGACAGTTCTTAGGGCTTTTTCTTTTAAAATAAAATCTTGTTCTAAGGGTAAGTCAAAGATAACTATCCTCTTATTCACCTTTTTTTTTGTCATTGTTTGAGAAAACCCTGCTGCTCTTGGAAACCTACCACTCACTGTAACAGCGGCCAGGCAGAGTATCACTGAGCATCTTTAAGTCAGGAAAAAATTGTTTTCAGAACGACCTGGGAGCTGACTCACAGTAGGAGAAGCCAGCTTAAAAGATACAAAGGCAATAAAGTAGCCCACTCAGGTTTGAGGGGATTTCCCTAGCGCCCCAGCTCCCAGAGAGTCAGCCCTGGTTCAGTGTTTTATTCCAGCCCTGCTGAGAACTCTGCAAGTCAGGACTTGATCCTTCAACAAATAAAAGTTCATCTGCCAAAAACGTTGGAAAAACTTGTTTAGTTGGAAGGAATGAAGACATCCGCCTTTCTTCTTTCTGGAGGAGTCGGAGGGAGATGCGGGGGGGGCTGGTGGAGACTGAAGGTAAGAGTGAAATGAGGCCCAGACCCTTTGGGGCTCAGCACAGAGCTGGCTGCAGAAGAAGGGGGGAAATAAAATGCAGCCAACACCTATCTCCTTGAACGGGACCTGGGCCAATGGTGAAATTTCCAAAGGTGCAGGGCCAGCCAGGCCATCGTGCGTGAAACTTAGGGTGAAACACTGAAAGCTAGGGATTTGGAGTCCTGAGTCACCCTGTCTGGAGAATGTGATGATTTGCAGGACGAGATCACTTTGTAAACTCCCTTCACTTTTACACACTTTTTTACTCCAGTGAATTCAAGTTCAAGAGGAAGTAGTCACTGAAGAGCACTTGCCCATCCCTTGGCTGTGGTGTCAAGGAGACCATAGATATGGGTTGGGTGTAGTCTATGTTTATACCAACTGGCAGGTATGTTTCTTATTCACCTCTGATTCTGAGCTCCAACTTTTGCTCCGTGGGAGCAAGAATTTTGTTCACTGTGCATACCCAGGGCCTGGTACATAATATCGTTGTTGTTAGTTACCGTTGAGTTGATTCTGATTCATGGCGACTCCCTGTGTGTCAGAGCAGAACCGTGCTCCGTAGAGTTTTCAGTGGGTGATCTTTCAGAAGTAGGTTACCAGGCCTTTCTTCATAAGTGCCTCTGGGTGGGTTCAAACCACCAGCCTTTCAGCTTCATAGTTGAGCACTTAACTGTTTTCACCACCCGGGAACTCCTTGGTACATAATAGGTGCTCAATAAAAATGACTAACTGAAAGAGTTGGCCAATGCAAAGACTGGTGATACTGTACTCTTTAGTATTTGGGCATACGTGGGTTCAGGGGTCTGAGAGACCTGGATTTTAATCCTGACTGCCCTATCTTGGCATTGTGAACTTAGGCAGCTTATCTCACGGGGCCCCAGTTTTCTATCTGTAAAATGGGACTAATAAAACCTACTTCTCATGGTTATATGGTTAAGTGAGATAATATAATTAAGTGCTTGTACAAACCTTGGGGCTTATTAAGCCCTTTCTGAATAATAGTTATTAGTGTTGTTATTTTTTTCTCAACTGAATTTGTTATTTTTTTAAATTTTATTTTGTTGTTGAGGATCTACATAACAAAACATATACCAATTCAACAGTTTCTACATGTACCATTTAGTGACATTGATTACATTCTTCAAGTTGTTTGCCCATTCTCGCCCTCCTTTTCTGAGTTGTTCCTCCGCCGTTAACAAAAATTCACTGCCCCCTAAGGTTTCTATCTAACATTTTGAGTTGTTGTTGTCACTTTGATCTCATATAGATAGTTGTTAACAGACCATAATGCTCAAGGTAGACATTCCTTACTGGTTAAGCTAAACTATTGCCTGGTTTCAAGAAGACTTCAGGGAATATTTTTGTTTTAAGGTTTAAAGATTGTCGCAGGGCAATAGTCTTGGCGGTTCATTTAACCTTCGTGGTTCCAGGAAGTCTGCAATCTATGAGAATCTTAAGTTCTGTTCTTTTTTTTTCCCGCTTTTGATCAGGATTCTTCCCTGGAATCTTTGATCAAAATGTTCAGTAATAGTAGCTGGGCACCATCCAGTCCTGGTCTCATGGCACAGGAGGCAGTTGTTCATAGAGGCCATCAGCCACACATTACATATCCTCCCCTGTTCCTGGCTCTCTGTTACTCCAGGTGAGTAGAGACCAATTGTTGTGGCTCAGATAGCTGCTTGCAAGCTTTTAAGACCCCGGGCACTGCACAGTGAACCAGAAGGTAAGACGAAAGCACTAAACATGTTATTAGACCAATTAACTGGGATTTCCCATGAAACCATGACCCTAAACCTCCAAACCAAGAAACTAAATCCCATGAGGTTTTTGGCTGTGCATAAACAGACTCTGCGGCTTTTCTTTCTTTCTTTCTTTTTCTTTTTTTTGGCATTGTTATAGATATATCTATCACACAAGTTTTGCCAATTCAACTTCCTACAGTTGTACATTTATTGACAGCAATTACATTAATTGGCTGTGCACCCCTGCCCTAATCAACATGATATTTCCATCATTGTTAACCCTCCTCCCCCGCACCCTCCTGACCCTGATAACCACTAATAAACTTTGTTCACTATACGTTTGCCTTTTCTTGTCTTTTTATATAAGTGAGATTTTACAATACTTACACTTTTGTGATTGACTTATTTCACTCAGCATAATGCCTTCCAGTAGCATGTGTCAAGACTTCATTTCTCCTACTGGCTGAGTAGTATTCCATTGTATGTCCATTCATCTGTTGGTGGGCATTTAGGTTGTTTCCACCTTTTGGCTATTGTGAATAGTGCTGCAATGAACATTAGTGTACACGTCTCTTTTTGAGTCTCTGCTTTCAAGTCTTTTGGGTAAGAGTGGAATTACTGGGTCATATGGTAATTCTATTTTTCGTTTTTCCAGGAACTGCCACATTGTTTTCCACAATGACTGTACCATTTTGCATTCCCACCTGAAATGAGTAAATTAAAAAAAACCATTGCCATCAAGTCAATTCCAGCTCATAGCAACCCTCTAAGACGAAGTAGAACTGCCCCATACGATTCCCAAGGAGTGGCTGGTGGATTCCAACTGTCAACCTTTTGGTGAGCAGCTGAGCAATGGGTTAATTGTTCCAATTTCCCCACATCTTGGTCAACATTTGTTATTTTCAGGTTTTTTTTTGTTTTTTGTTTTTGCTTTAATCTTAACCATTCTGTTGTTGTTGTTGTTAGGTGCTATTGAGTCGGTTCTGACTCATAGCAACCCCATGTACAACAGAACAGAACACAAGCCACCCTCGCAATCGTTGTTATGCTTGAGCTGGTTGTTCCAGCCACTCTGTCAGTCCATCTCATGAGAGTGAAATGGTATCTCATTGTGGTTTTGATTTGCATCTCTCTGATAACTCATGCTGAGCATCTTTTCATGTTTTTGGTGGCCATTTGAATGTCCTCTTTGGTGAAATGCCTATTCAAATCCTTTGCCTATTTTATGATTGGGTTATCTGTCTTTTTGCTGTTTTTTCTTAGCTTCAGTAACCCAGTAACCCAGATATCAGCTCAGATCCCTGTCCCTCATGATTCAATTGAAATTGGCTCAAATCCCATCCCACTTGCTATGAAATGCTCCCTGTCCTTTCACCTTTCAGACCTCTCCAGGAATTTGATGGAAGTGGTGGTGGCGCTGGTATGTGATGGTGGGTGAATGGTGGTGTGTTTCTTATTCATCTCTCATCTTGAGCTCCTAGTTTTGCGAAATCTGTAAATACCCTTTCTAAATTGGTTCTGCTCCTCCTCTTCCTCCCCACCATAGCCAGTTACTTTCTGTCACCATACTCTATTTTAGTCCTTCATAGCACTTATCACTACATCTAATATATTACTTATTTACTGTTTATTGCCTGTCTTCCCCAATACTGTCAGCTTCCTGTCTATTCTGTTCCTCACTGTTCAAGCATCACCCAGTGATGGCTACAATGTAATTATAAAAACAATTATTGTTGTTCTTAGTTGCCACCGACTCCAGGTACAACAGAACAAAATGTTGCCCATTATTGCAGCGACTGTATTGGACAGTATTCCGTTGTGGTCCACAGGGTTTTCATTGGTCGGGTAGTGCAAGCAGCCCTGAGGAAGAAGAGTGGCGATCTGCTTCTGTAAAGATCACAGCCAAAAACACCCTATGGAGCAGCTCTACTTTGTAACACACAGGATTATCACCAGTCAAAACTGACTCCATGGCAAAGAAATTGTTATTTTTTTTTTGAGTTTTTGGAAGTAGATTGCCAGGCCTTCCTTTTAGTCTGTCTCAGTCTGAAAGCTCCTCTGAAACCTGTCCACCGGGGTGACCCTGCTGGTATTTAAAATATCAGTGGCATAATTTTCAGCATCATATCCACAAGCAAGCTGTCCAGTACAGCAAACTGACAGATGGGTGGTGATATAAAAGCAATAGCAAGCATTTATTGGCTGCATAGTAGGTGCTCAATAAATATTTATGGAAGGAATTTGACCAGTTTCTGGATCTTTTGGCCGTCCTGGGCTTATAATTCCTGTTCCTTACTCAAGCATGGAAGGCAGTCCTTTTCCTTGATTTCATTCAACAATCATTCAAAGGACTTGGTATTTCGCAGACTTTCCCGAAAGTTTGGAGAGATGGAAGGGAGTACATCATTGTGCCACAAACAAATTCAAATGGAACATCAGACAAGTTCTCTACAGCAGTCCTCATCTCTACCACTTGGTCCCAGTCAGCTTCCCTCACCATTCCCCTCTCCTGCTCAGCAACTCAGCAAAGAATCAGATCTCTCCCAATTTGTCATGCAGAGCAGCCAGCTCTCTTCAGCCTCAACTCTGACAAAATCATCTTAATTCTCCTAGAATCCAGATTTCTGGGTTCACAGAATTGGGGTGACCTACCTAGGCTATCTGCCCTTTGGTGTCCTTCTGAACCTTGAAGAAACAGGTTGACCTTCAAGTCAAACAATAGCTTAGTAAGCAGCTTAGTGGAGAGTGTTCTGCCTTAGGCATTGGGTTCTTTTGCAAAATTATCTATGTGCAGCCAGCTTCTAGAAGCAGGAAGTCTAGAGTCTGACTAGAAGCTGTTTTAGGTATGTCTTTGGTGACTATTTCTGTATCCTGCCCTGTGCTTTTATGCTGTCTCTTGGGAAATTAACATACAATGATCTGTATAACCCACTTTCACTGTCCCCTCATCCTAGTCTTCCCAACATGGTCTGGTAGCAGATTTGAATCATATCTACTCACAATAAATATATTGCTGTACTCATTTTTGGTGTTTCTCTGAGCAATTCTGGTTTTTGACAACTCCTAGCCTCGGGGGAGCCCTGGTGGCACAGTGGTTAAGAGCTCAGCTGCTAACCAAAAGGGGGGCAGTTTGAATCCACCAGCAGCTCTTTGGAAACCCTGTGGGGCAGTTCTACTCTGTCCCATAAGGTAGCTATGAGTCGGAATCGACTCAATGGGAAGGGGTTGGGTTTTTTTTTTTTTTTTTTTTTTGCCTCCCTTGGTTAGAGCCAGGGACATGAACCAGCAGTCAGGGGGCCTGAGATGGCCAGCACAGTGTTCTAACTTTTTTCAATTTTGAATGCCTTAAGCTACCTGCCAAGGCCTTCTGGTTTACCAAAGACTGTCCTGCCCCACTGTTTCACAGGCTACTGGGTCTCAGGTCAACATTACCTACTTTAGAGGATGAGATGACCGCCTTTGCATGACCAAAGACTCATTAAAGCCCTAGGCTAACCAAGGGCCTTTGTCTGATTTCACTCTCTGTCCCTGCCTTAGCCACCAACCTCTAAGAAAAAGCGATTTGATATGAATTATGCCTCCCCTTAGAAGGAATAAACACTGACAATTTTTGGTCCTAAATAACATTAGTTTCTCTCTGTTGCTGCTACTACTACCACTAACTGCCAATCTGAGCCAATTCCCACTGGTCGAGTAGAGGTTAGGCAAAGAGGGTAAAAAGTGGCAGGACTTGGAAGAATGATAAAAAGGTGGTGCAAGCAGTTGGTGATCGGCTGCTGACCTAAACGATGATGATTCTAATCCACCCGGTGGTATTGCAGAAGAAAGGGCTGGCAATCTGCTTCCATAATGATACAGTCAAGAAAATCCTATGGAGTAGTTCTACTCTGTAACCCATGGGGTCACCATGAGTCAGAATTGACTCAATGGCAACGGGTTTGGTTTACAAGGATGATTCTTAGGGAAAGAAACTGTAAAAGCCTACTCATGTCACTACCAGAGGATAGCACATAATTTAAATTCATAGATAATCTTCTTGCTTTTTTTGGTCATTTAAAGGAAGTTAGGTTTATAAGTGGTTTAATTTGCATACAATAAAGCCTACCAATTTTAAGTACACAATTTAATGAGTTTTTTTTTTTTACAACTATATATAGCCTTGTAACTATTACCAAAATCATGCTATAGAACATTTCCATCACCCTGAAAAATTCCCAGAAGGAATCCTGGTGGCTCAGCTGCTAACTGAAAGGTAGGCCATTTGAACCCAAGAGCCGCTCTGTGGGAGAAAGATGTGGCAGTCTGCTTCTATAAAGATTACAGCCTTACAAACTCTACAGAGCAGTTTTACTCTGTCCTATTGGGTCATTATGAGTTGGAATCAACTAGACTGCAATGTTTTTTCTTTTTTTTTGGTTTGGAAAAGTTCCCTTATCCACTTGCTGTCAATGCCTTCTCTTCGTCCCCAACCTCAGCCCCTAGCAACCATAGATCTGCAGCCACAATGGTTTTGCAACTGGCCAATTTCAATTTAGCTTCATAGCTATAATTCTAGAGAACTGCCAAGATGTGTCCAGACTGTGGGGTTGGGCTGGATTTCTCATACAGAGGCGACAGAGGCCAGGGAGATGACCAAATGGCTGACCTAGCTGGGAAGGGCCTGTGTAGTCGGCTCCAGGATATACGGAGCTGACTTAGCTGTGGCGGGGAAGGACTGCTAATCAGTGAGCCTGCAAAGCCTGTGCCAAGAATGAGGAACAGAGAGAAAAAGAAAAAAAGCTACCCGCCCAGAAATGAGCAGGGTGAACAGTTCAGAAGAAGGAGGGGTAGAAAAGGCCACAAAGCCAGTAGAGATGGGAACTTTATATAGAGGCCTGAGCTGTGTTGCAATTCAGCTACCAGGCCCAAATCCACCCTGAGCCCAGGCTTCTCTTGTACTTCCATGCCCCAGCCCTAGAGTCAGTCTTTTCTCTAAGGAGCCCTTGTTCCTTTTAGTGGAGAATGGTATTTAATAATCAAGATTAGTGTGCTAGCAGCCCATACATTGTTGTTGCTGTTGTTTTGCCGGGTACCGTGGAGTCAATTTTGACTCACAGTGACCCCAAGTGACAGAGTAGAACTGCCCCGTAGGGTTTCCTAGGCTGTAATCTTTACAGGAGCAGATAGACAGGGCTTTCTCCTGTGGAGCCATGGGTGGATTCAAACTGCTGACCTTTAGGTTAGCAGCTGAGCACTTAACTCTTGCACCACCAGGGCTCCTTCATATATTTTTACCTGGGCATTATTCTTTTATATGTATGTAGCATAAATTATACAAGCAGTCACCTGTTAATGGACTTGTAGAGTGCTATCAGTTTGTGTTTTAAATAGTGAATTAGGTGAAAGTTTACAGAGCAAATTAGTTCTCGTTAAACAGTTAATGCACAAATTGTTTTGTGACATTGGTTGCCAGCTCCGCAATGTGTCAACACTCTCCCCTTCTTCACCCCTGGTTCCCTGGTTCCATTCATCCAGTTTTCATGTCCCTTCCCACCTTCTTGACTTTTGCTTTTGGGCTGGTGTGCTAATTAATCTCGCATACACGATTGAACTACAAAGCACGTCCCTTAGGTGTGTTATTGTTGGCCCTATAGACCTGTCTAATCTTTGGCTGAAGAGTAAACCTCAGGAGTGACTTTAGTACTCAGTTAAAAGAGAGTGTCGGGGGGCCATACTCTTGGGGAAGAGTGTTATCAGTTTTTTGTTACTACAAAAGAGCGTTGCCAACTTGTACAAGACAAGGCCATGGAAGCTCCATAGACACATCCAAACTCCCTGAGGGACTGAAATGCTGGGCTGAGGGCTGTGAGGACCATGCTCTCAGGGAACATCTAGCTCAATTGGCATGACATAGTTTATAAAGAAAATGTTCTATTTTCTACTTTGGTGGGTAGCGTCTAGGGTCTTAAAAGCCTGTGAGCGGCCATCTAGGATACTCCACTGCTCTCACCCCTTTGGGAATAAGGAAGAATGAAGAAAACTAAAGATACAAGGGAAAGATTAGTCCAAAGGACTAATGGACCACATCTACTGCGGCCTTCACCAGACGGAGTCCAGTACAACTAGATGATACCTGGCTACCACGACTGACTGCTCTGACATGGATCACAAGAGAGGGTCCCTGACAGAGCTGGAGAAAAATGTAGAACAAAATTCTAACTCGAAAAGAAAGACCAGACTTGCTGGACTGACAGAGACTGGAGAAACCCTGAGAGTATGGACCCCTGGACATCCTTTCAGCTCGGTAATGAAGTCACTCCTGAGGTTCACCCTTCAGCCGAAGATTGGACAGGCTCATAAAACAAAACGAGACTAAAGGGGTACACCAGCCCAGGGGCAAGGACTAGAAGGCAGGAGGGGACAAGAAAGCTGGTAATAGGGAACCCAAGATTGAGAAGTGAGAATGTTGACATGTTGTGGGATTGTTAACCAATGTCATAAAACAATATGTGTACTGTTTAATGAGAAACTAGTTTGTTCTGTAAACCTTCATCTAAAGTACAATTAAAAAAAAAACCCATTCCAATAAAAAAAAAGTGCTGCTGTGAATATTTGCACATATGCTTTTGGTTACACTGGGAGTGTGTCTGCAGAGCAAATTTCTAGGGGTAAAATGCAACCAAAAGTTTCATGTGTTCTAAAATGCAATAGATGTTTCCAAATTCCTCTTCAAAAGATTAAAAAATTGTACTAATTCACACATTCCCAGCAATGGTGTGTGACAGCCTGTTAAAGCAAATCTTTTGATCTCTGAGCACTATCGAAATTTTTAATTTTTATCAGCTCGATTATGGTTTTGAATTGTATTTCTTGCATTATGAGTGATGTTGAGTAACTTTCATTTGTCTATTGGACATTTGCATATTATATGGCCTGGTCAAATTCTTTTATCATTAATATTATAGAGTTATTCTCTTTGTTCTTTTTAATATACATACCTTCCTTGTAAATTAAGAAAATTAGCCTTGTGACAAAATTTTTTTTAGCAGTTTATCATTTTTTAACATTGTTTATTGTGTTGTTATTATTTGCTGTGAAAAAAATTTGAGACATTTATGATAACCAATTTATGGATATTTTGTGGCTTGTGGGTTTTATATGCTGATTAGTCAAGCCTTCCCTACTATAAGATTATAAATAGATTTCAACCAACTTTTCTCTTTGTACTTTTGTAGTTTCTTTTTTGGGTTTAATGATCCATTTGGAACTTATTTTTTGTATGAAGCATAAGGTAGCATTCAACACTATTTTTTCCAGATTTTTCCTATTGTTCCAACTATTTATTTAGAAATCCGTCTTATTTCTCAATACATCGAAATGCTACCTTTATCGTAAACTTTATTTTCATTTGTTTTAAGTCTGTGTCTGAACTCTATTTTGTTTAATTCATCTATTTTTTTTCTCCTTGAAAAAATGATTCAGGGAGAAAACTATTTCTCCCATCATTGCAAATAAAGACACTGAAGAGAGATGAAGCGACTTGTCCCAGACTGTGGAGAAGTTAGTAGTGATGCTGGAAAAGACACCGGCCTCTCATTTCTCTTCAGGGCTTTTTTGAAGGCACTGCCTTCCAGCAGAGCTTACTAGGTTCTGACATCTTATTAGGACTCAAAAGTGTCATCAGGTTTCCCTGGGATAATCAATGATCTTACAGGTTATAACTCGTGTTAATTTTAGATACCAGCTCTTAGTGATCCCATGTGTATCAGAGCAGAACAGTGCTCCACAGGGTTTTCAATGGCTGATTTTTCTGAAGACACTCATCAGGGCTTCCTTCTGAGGTACCTCTGAGCGGACTCGAACCTCTAACCTCTTGCTTATCAGCTGAACGTATTAACCATTTGCACCACCCAGGGGACTCCAATCTTGGAGAGTCCCTGTTGATAAAAACATTTTTGCTCTATGTAATAGATGTTTTTGGAAAGTTATATTAACCACATTTTTATAAAGTAAACCCCTTTTCAAATGAACCAGACAGGGCTTCAGTTTAAAATAACTCTTCAAAGAACTTCTAGTAGAGTCCTTTTGCCATTGTAAAATTTACTCCTTCATTTATCTGTGTCATGGCTCAGATTTGGAGGGGATATCTGGGTCTCTTAAAAAGAGGCATACCTGTGGGAGGGCATATGGGAATACACCTGCATGCATATATAGACTAAGCTGTGGATATTTCTACATACATATTTGTACACGTTACATGTATATTCACATATACAATGGAGCACAGTCAGGGAAACTTCTTAGACATAACAAAACACTTCACAGGACTGAGTTACCAGGCTTGAGGGCTGGTGATCGTAGTCTTTGGGGACATCTAGGTCAATTGGCGTAACATAATTCATAAAGTCAACATTCTACATCCTACTTTGGTCAGTAGTGGCTGGGGTCTTAAAAGCTTGTGAATGGCCATATAAGTTACAACTATTGGTCTCTTCCTGTCCACAGCAAAAGAGAGTGATGAAAACTAAGGACTCAAGGAAGCAATTAATCAAAAGGGCTAATGGTCCACATGAACGACAGCCTCCACTAGCCTGAGACCAGAAGAGCTAGGTGGTGCCCGGCTACCACTACCAATCACTCTGACCAGGATCCCAATAGGTGGTCTTGAACGAAGTGGGAGAAAAATATAGAACAAAATTCAAATTAAAAAAAAGAACAGACTAACGAGACTAAAGGGGCACAACAGCCCAGGGACAAGGACTAGAAGGGAGGAGGAGGCAGGAAAGCTGGTAATAAGGAACCCCAGGTTGAGAAAGGAGAGTGTTGACATGTCCTGGGGTTGTTAACCAATGTCATAAAATAACATGTTTAATGACCGTTTATTGAGAAACTAGTTTGTTCTGTAAACCTTCATCCAAAGTACAATTAAAAAAAGAAAGAAAGAAAAAAAAAGACCAGGTTTACTGGTCTGAGACTGGAGGAACCCGAGACTATGTCCCTTAGTTACCCTTCTAACTTGGAACTGAAGCCATTCCCCGAGATCACCTTTAATAGACAGATATATAAAATAAACACCAACGAAATAATAAACAAACAGACCTATAAAATAAACACTAACACCGGTGAGGAAAATGCTCCCTAGAACAATCAACTGTATGAAACCAGAAGGGCAACATTTGCCCAAAAGCAAAGATTAGAAGGCAGGAAGGGGCAGGAAAACCAGACAAACGTCAACGGGAAAATCAGGGTGGAAGTGGGGAGAGTGCTGACACATGGTAGGGATTACAACCAATGCTATGGAACACTTTGTGCCTAGACAGTTGAATGGAAAACTAATGTGCCCTATAAACTTTCACCTAAAGCGCAATAAAGAAAAAAGGAAGAAGAAGAAGCATACCTGCCCTACTACAATCTGATGGCATTATGGCAGGTATGTGTGAAGACCAGAGATATCTGTGAAAGGAGTAATAAGATTGGATTGGAAGGCAAAAATCAGTGCTTCCTAGAGAACGTCTCTCTTCCTATCCCACCAGCATCTGATTTTCACTGAAGAGTTGTCTAACAAAAATGATAAGCAAGACAATGATAGATAGTATCAGTGCTCTAAGAAACCAGTTCATCTTCCTTAGGCAGGAAACTTGAAAGTTCCAGGTAAAGAGCGTCAAAGAGTAGAAAAACTTCTGAGAAGTTGTTTTCCACTGGCCCTTCTCACTGAGAGGCTGTGGTTTTCTACAGTAAGAATAAGAAAGTATCTACTTGCACCTAAATTTTTACCAATGTTGCAGTAAGCACTCACTCTATGCCTGATCTTTGCTTCCTATGACCTTTATAAATCTCACGTATAAGCATTATGATACACACTTATCCCATTTAAATACATTTATTTTCCTGAATGTAAAGCAATATATCTTGAGAGTGGGGAAGAACAGTACAGAAATGCACAATACAGAAAGTGAAAACCCTGATAAGGCCACTCCCAAAGATGAACTCTTGTGCCATTTTTTTTTTCCACTTAATACCATGTCTTGGAAATGTAGTTATGTCAGTTCTTACTCATTTTAGCAGCAGCATCAAATTCCATTGGATGGATCTACTACTTCTTAATTAACCACTTCCCCATGGACGTTGTTGTTGTTAGGTGCTGTCCAGTCAGTTCCCTTCTTCCTATGTTTAACAGAATAAAACATTGCCAGGTCCTGGGCCTTCCTCACAATAGTAGGCATGTTTGGGCCCATTGTCAATCCAACTTGTTGAAGGTCTTCCTCTTTGTTACTGATTCTACCAAGCATGATGTCCTTCTCCAGGGATTGGTCCCTCCTGATAACACATCCAAAGTAAGCGACATGAAGTCTCGCCATCCTCACTCGCTTCTAAGGGGCATTCTCACTGTACTTCCTCCAAGATAAGTTTGCTTATTTTTCTGGCAGTTCATGTGTTATGGATTGAATTGTGTCCCCCCAAGATGTGTGTCAACTTGGCTAGGTCATGATTCCCAGTATTGTGTCATTGTCCACCATTTTGTGATCTAATGTGGTTATCCCATGTGTTGTAAATCCTAACTGCTGTGATGTTGAGACAGGACTAGAGACAGTTATGTTAATGAGGCAGGACTCAATCTACAGGAATAGATTGTATCTAGGGTCACTCTCTTTTGAGACATAAAAGAGAGAATGAAGCAGAGAGGAGAGGGACCTCATTACCACCAAGTAAGAAGAGCCAGGAGAAAAGCACGTCCTTTGGACCCAGGGTCCCGGCACTGAGAAGTTCCTAGACCGGGGGAATATTGATGACAAGGACCTTCTCCCAAGAGCTGACGGAGAGAGAAAGCCATTGCCTGGAGCAGGTGCCCTGATTTTGGACTTCTAACCTCCTAAACTGTGAGAGAATAAACTTCTGTTCGCTAAAGTCATCCACTTGTGCTATTTTTTGTTATAGCAGCACTAGATAACTAAGACACATAGTATATTCTATATTCTTCATCAACATCATAATTCAGATAGACCTTTCTATATTTGGCTATTATAACAGTGTTGCAACAAATATTGTTGTATGTGTATCTTTGCACATATATCAAGAATTTCCTAGAAATTCCTAGAAGTGGAATTGTTGGTTCAAAAAGTATGCAGAAGCAATTATTATAATAGTTGTTGCCAAATTGTTAGCCAAAATGTTTGTTTTATGTACATTTTCCAGATAAGTGATCCACTGCTCAGGGCTCATGAGCCTGGTAAACTAAGGGCTGCTTTTCCTCTCTGAGTCGAGAGTACTTGATTCTGTTGTGAACATAATAAGATGAAACTACCAGACTCCTAGAGGCAGGGTTTCACTCTCACTTGGGTAGTGCAAATGGTTAACATGCTTGGGTACTAACCGAAATGTTGGGAGATTCAAGTCCATGCAGAGGTGCCTCAGAAGAAAGGCCTGGCAATCTGTGTCCAAAAAAATCAGCCATTGAAAATCCTATGGACATAGTTCTACCCTAACACACATCAGGTCACCAGAGTAGGGATTATCTTGTTGGTAACTGGTTTTCATTTGCATCAAATGCATGCCAAGTGGTGTCCGGATAAAACACGCCCTGATCCTGCTCTCTACCTGCGGTGTGATTCTCAAGCACTCAGAGGCTTCTGTGCCCTTCAAGTCCAATCTTATTACTCCTTTCGGTGGTGGCTCCCTGGACACAGCCGACAGGTGGTCCATCCCTGTTGATGAGCCTTGGTAAACATAATCGGCCTGCAGGACTGAGGGGATGAGCTGTCCTGACCCACTTTGTTACTTTCTTCAGATCAGAAGTTTTAGGCTCATGATGCCATCTAATCACAGTGCTCCTCATTTCTTTGGGGTACTGAGGGCATACGGTACCAGGACCCCTGACTTGTATAAAATCACAGAAAGTGTGATTTCTAAACAAGGGCCCTAAAAGCCCCTTTAGGCCAGGCCTTTCCAGATGTCGCGTGGTTCTTCCCCTTCGCTGCAGGTGTGTCCTCTGTCTCAGGAAGGGACGCACAGACCTTGGCACACCTGGCTTAGGAATCAGACAGACCACAGCCTGTACATCCCACTGATGTCCCTTCAGAGGGAAAATTCATTTGTAGGAGATTTTCCTGTGGGTCTCCCATAGCCCTGGAAAGGTCAGACAGGGGACCAGTATCTGATCCCATATCTTACTGATTCCGAAGGCCATGCTAGTTTCCCTTCAATGTAGGGCCTATATCTTTCCTCAAAAATGTGCCCCATAGACCATCGGTGTCTTAGAAGTTGAAATTCATGGGCTCCATTGTCAGCCTATGCAATCAGAATCTAGGGAAAGGAGCCCAGAAATCTGTCTGTTAACAAGCTCAGGGGATTTCCAAATCCATCAGAGTTTGAGAATCACTGCTCTGCAACCAAGTGGCCGACATGGGGAACACAAGGTACTTTCTAGTGCCCACACATCGGCACAGGAAAAGGGAGGGCTGCGATTTGGAAAACAAAATGAAACACAACACCATCTTATTTTTGCACCGCGGGCAGGGTCTGTGGATGGCCAGCTCCTTGCCTCTGCTGCCCTCACCCAGAGGTTCAGGATGCTTCTTTAGAGCTATGGCCTGGTACAAAGCAGACCTGAGTTTCAGACCTAGTTTTCACATCAGGTTAACCTCTCTAAACCGATAAAATGGGAGAAAAATACCTGGCTCACAGGGTTGGTGTGAGGACGAAGTGAGAAAATACCCTGTTTTAAGGTGGTATAAAAGGTGGTATACAAATATAAATTAGTATCATCTTGGTATTCTTAAAGTTAATCATTTTCACAACAACACGCTCTCAGATCAATTTCTTAAGTGCAGCAGAAGATCCTCTTTGTTATTCATGGTGGCTGTGTCAGGCTGAGTTCTCCAGAGAAGAAAACCAGTGCATCATATGAATATATAGAGAGATTTATGTCAAGGAAATGGGTCACATGGTTGTAGAGACCAGAAAGTCCCAAGGCTGCAGGTCAGGCTGGAGGCTTCTCCTAGCTCTCATAGCTGCAGGGGCTGGCAAACCCAAGATCAGCAGGTCAGGCTAGACGGCAGCCCTCTGGCTCACAGGCTGTAGAGGCTGACAAATCCCAAGATTGGTAGGTAAGCTGCTAGCTCAAGTCTCAAGAACTGGAGGTCAGATGAACAAGACCCAGCTGCAGGATCCAGAGAGTTCAAAAGCCAGTGAGCTTTGCCAGAAAGTCCTCCTATATTGGATGCAGGCCACACTCCCGAGGAAATGCCCTTTCAACTAATTGACTACTCATAACAGATCTCATCATGGAGGTGATTACATTATATCAGATCTCATTATGGAAGTGATTACATCATTACATAGCTGCCAAACTACATCATAACTGCCAAACCACTGAGAATCATCATGGGCCAGCCAAGATGACACACAACCTTAACCATTACAGTGACCTTATGTGTAACAGAACAAAATGTTGCCCAGAACAAAATGTTGCCTAGTTGTGCACATCTTCATGATCATTGTTAAGTCTGAGTCCACTGCTGCAACTATTGTGTCAATCCAGCTCGTTGAGGGTTTCCCTTGTTTTCATCCTCTTTTAAAAAAAACCTGTTGCCATCGAGTCAATTCCGACTCATAGTGACCCTATAGGACAGAGTAGAATTGCCCCATAGGATTTTCAAGGAGCAGCTGGTTAGTTCAAATTGCTGACCTTTTGGTTAGTACCAACCTCTTAACCACTGCACCACCAAGGCTCCTTCATCCTCTTTAGCTGGGTATAAAATAGAGTACAAAGTTAGTGCTGATGTGTAGTCCAACCTGGGATGGCTTAGGAATCAGCTGTTCCTGCATCTCCTGGGTCTTCCAATCCCTGGGCCAATTATAGGGAGGAGCCCAGTGTAACTGGATAATCCGTTGATATCTGACAAATTAACAGATAAAACTAAATTATAATTTACTTTTTCAAATCATTGTTAATCCAACACAGGAGTACATTAAGACAACATTAAAAGAAGTAAAAGGAACTTGACACACTAAAATCAGGCCGGTTTACCCAAAACATAATCTGCAGCATTGTACGCGTTAGAGGCACTGCCTTTCCAGTCATAAGGGCCCACTAAATGATTGGCAGTTAGAATCCACCCAGCAGCTCCACAGAAGAAATCCCGGTTTTCTGCTTCTGTAGAGATTACAGCTGGGAAAACTCTATGGGGTAGTTCTACTCTGTCTCATGGGGTCACTATGAGTTGGAATCAACTTAATAACAGCCACCAACAACAAGTAATAGCGTATAACACCTACAATATTGATTCTCCTTAAGATCTTAATGGTTTTTCAGTGTTAGAAATCTTTATCCTAACAACAGGAATGATGCTCTAGACTGTCCTTATTTTAAATGAATGCTCTTTATTTTGTCATATTAATTAGCCTCTCTAGCCTGATACCAGTAAATCAGCTATCTGATCTAAGCTGGATTTCACATTGACAGATTCTACCCACTCTCTTTCTGCTCTCTTACCAGTATTAGCAACGTGGCTTTACCAGTACTACTTGTAGCCAGCTAGTTTTACATTATAAGCAAAGGAGCTTATATTTCCATATTAATTCTCCTATTTTCTACTAGAAATGACTGAGTCTTAAAACCTTTGTATTTGTTTTCAGCATGTTTGTAATTGCTCTTTGAAACATTTTTATGATGGCTGAGTTTCCAAGAAGCCCCTGGTGGATTTGAACTGCTTTCCTTTTGGTTAGCAGCCCTAGCTCTTAACCACTACGTGATCAGGGTTTCTGCTTAAAAACATTTGTCAGATACTTCTAACACTTCTGTCGTCTCAGTGTTGGCATCTATTAACTGTCTTATTGATTCAGTTTGAGATCTTCCTGATGCTTGTGGACATTTTGGGTATTACATTATGAGACACTGGATCTTACTTAAACTTGCTGTTTTAGCTGGCTTCCTCTGACACCACTCGAGCAGGGGAAGAGGGTGCTGCACCATGGAGACCGGTGGGAGTAGAAATTCAGGTTTCCCACTCGGCCAACAGTGATACGAGGTGGAGGCTCCTTGTTACTGACGAGTGGGGTGGGAATTTCTGCTCCCCACTAGACCTCCATACCTCCCTGAATGCGAGGAGGAGAAGTGCCTAGTTACCATTCTCACATGGTCTCCAATAACACCAAATAGTGGTGGGGAATGACCTCCTTGCCACTGGGTGGTGGAGAAAGTCCTGACTCTCTGCTACATGTCCTCTGACACCCCTCAGCAAAGAGGTGCTGCACCTCATTACAGCTGGCAAGGGTAGAAGTCTAGGCCTCCACACTAGGCCTTTCTTTACCGGCATGGATGGGGGTCAGATCAGTTTTTTCTGTAGTGTTTGGCTGGAGTACAGTGGCTTTTGTCTACAAATTTTCTGTCTCACTAGGCTGCTTCTTTCCTGGTCCTTCTGCATAGAGAAAACAGGATTATGAAAGGGGCGGGGGGAGGCCTATTGGCATTTCTGGGCTGCCTAAGTCATCAGCCCCAGGTCTGGCATGTATGAAGAAAACTCAGGAAACTCACCACTATGTTGTTACTTCGGTTCCAAGAGGTACCTAGCCTGTCTTTTTCTCTCCTCTTTTCACAGTCTTCTTATGTTTGTTTTATGTTGTTGTTGTTAGGTGCCCTCGAGTCAGTTGACTCATAGGGACCCAACGCACAACAGAACGAAACACTGCCCGGTTCTGCACCGTCTTTATAATACTTGTTATGCTTGAGGTCATTTTTGCAGCCACTGTGTCAATCCACCTCATTGAGGGTCTTCCTCTTTTCTGCTGACCCTGTACTTTACCAAGCACGATGTCGTTCTCCAGGGACTGATCCCTCCTGACAACGTGTCCAAAGTATGTAAGATGCAGTCTCACCATCCTTGCTTCTTCATTCTTCCTTTTTCATTGTCCAGCCTTGACATGCATACGATGAGATTGAAAATACCATGGCTTGGGTCAGGCGCACTTTAGTCTTCAAGGTGGCAGCTTTGCTTTTCAACGCTTTAAAGAGATCCTTTGCAGCAGATTTGCCCAATGCAATGTGTCTTTTGATTTCTTGACTGCTGCTTCCATGGCTGTTGATTGTGGATCCAACTAAAATGAAATCCTTGACAACTACAACCTTTTCTCCATTTATCATGATGTTGCGCATTGGTCCAGTTGTGAGGATTTTTGTTTTCTTTATGTCGAGGTGTAATCCATACTGAAGGTTGTGGTCTTTGATCTTCATTAGTAAGTGCTTCAAGTCCTCTTCACTTTCACCGAGCAAGGTTGTGTCATCTGCATAATGCAGGTTTTTAATGAGTCTTCCTCCAATCCTGATGCCCCGTTCTTCTTCATGTAGTCCAGCTTCTTGAATTATTTGCTCAACATACAGATTGAACAGGTATGGTGAAAGGATACAACCCTGATGCACACCTTTCCTGACTTTAGACCAGTCAGTATCCCCTTATTCTGCCTGAACAACTGCCTCTTGATCTATGTACATGTTCCTCATGAGCACAATTAAATGTTCTGGAATTCCCATTCTTCGAAATGTTATCTGTAATTTGTTATGATCCACACAGTCCAATGCCTTTGTGTAGTCAATAAAACACAGGTAAACATCCTTCTGGTATTCTTTGCTTTCAGCCAGGATCCATCTGACATCAGCAATGATATCCCTGGTTCCACATCCTCTTCTAAAACTGGCCTGAATTTCTGGCATTTCCCTGTCGATATACTGCTGCAGCTGCTTTTGAATGATCTTCAGCAAAATTTTGCTTGCGTGTGATATTAATGATATTGTTCTATAATTTCCACATTCGGTTGGATCGCCTTTCTTGAGAATAGGCGTAAATATGGATCTCTTCCAGTCGGTTGGCCAGGAAGCTGTCTTTCATATCTCTTGGCATAGACGAGTGAGCACTTCCAACACTGCATCCATTTGTTGAAACATCTCAAGTGGTATTCCGTCAATTCTTGCAGCCTTGTTTTTTCCCAATGCCTTCAGTGCAGCTTGGGCTTCTTCCTTCAATACCATCGGTACCTGATCATATGGTACCTCTTGAAATATTTGAAAGTCGACTAATTCTTTTTGGTATAATGACTGTGTATTCCTTCCATCTTCTTCTTCTTCTTTTTTTTTTTTAATAATTTTTATTGTGCTTTAAGTGAAAGTTTACAAATCAAGTCAGTCTCTCACACAAAAACCCATACACACCTTGCTACACACTCCCAATTACTCTCCCCCTAATGAGACAGCCTGCTCTCTCCCTCCACTCTCTCTTTTCGTGTCCTTTTCTCCAGCTTCTAACCCCCTCCACCCTCTCATCTCACCTCCAGGCAGGAGAGGCCAACATACTCTCAAGTGTCCACCTGATCCAAGAAGCTCACTCCTCACCAGCATCCCTCTCTAACCCATTGTCCAGTCCAATCCATGTCTGAAGAGTTGGCTTCGGGAATGGTTCCTGTCCTGGGCCAACAGAAGGTCTGGGGGCTGTGAGCAGCGGGGTCCTTCCAGTCTCAGTCAGACCATTAAGTCTGGTCTTATGAGAATTTGGAGTCTGCATCCCACTGCTCTCCTGCTCCCTCAGGGGTTCTCTGTGTTGTTCCCTGTCAGGGCAGTCATTGGTTGTAGCCGGGCACCATCTAGTTCTTCTGGTCTCAGGTTGATGTAGTTGCTGGTTCACGTGGCCCTTTTTGTCTCTTGGGCTTGTAATCACCTTGTGTCCTTGGTGTTCTTCATTCTCCTTTGATCCAAGTGGGTTGAGACCAATTGATGCATCTTAGATGGCTGCTTGCTGGCGTTTAAGACCCCAGATGCCACTCTTCAAAGTGGGATGCAGAATGTTTTCTTAATAGATTTTATTATGCCAGTTGACTTAGATGTCCCCTGAAACCATGGTCCCCAGACCCCTGCCCCTGCTAGTTGGCCTTCGAAGCATTCAGTTTAGTCAGGAAACTGCTTTTGGTTTAGTCCAATTGTGCTGACCTCCCCTGTATTGTGTGCTGTCTTTCCTTTCACCTAAAGTAGTTCTTATCTGCTATCTAATTAGTGAATACCCCTCTCCCACCCTCCCCCGTCTCATAACCACAAAAGAATGTTTTCATCTCAAACTATTTCTCAAGTTCTTATAATAGTGGTCTTATACAATATTTGTCCTTTTGCAACTGACTAATTTCACTCAGCATAATGCCTTCCAGGTTCCTCCATGTTATGAAATGTTTCAGATTCCTCACTGTTCTTATCGATCTGTAGTATTCCATTGTGTGAATATAACATAATTTATTTATCCATTCATCCATTGATGGGCACCTTGGTTGCTTCCATATTTTTGCTATTGTAAACAGTGCTGTAATAAACCTTGGGTGTGCATATATCTGTTCGTGTAACGGCTCTTATTTCTCTAGGATATATTCCAAGGAGTGGGATTGCTGGATCGTATGGTGGTTCTATCTCTAACTTTTTAAGGAAGCGCCAAATCGATTTCCAAAGAGGTTGTACCATTTGACATTCCCACCAGCAGTGTAGAAGTGTTCCAGTCTCTCCACAGCCTCTCCAACATTTATTATTTTGTGTTTTTGGATTAATGCCAGCCTTGCTGGAGTGAGATGAAATCTCATTGTAGTTTTGATCTGCATTTCTCTGATAGCTAATGATCGTGAACATTTCCTCATGTATCTGTTAGCTACCTGAATGTCTTCTTTAGCGAAGTGTCTGTTCATATCTTTTGCCCATTTTTTAATTGGGTTTTTTTTGTCTTTTTGCAGTTGAGTTTTTGCAGTATTATGTAGATTTTAGAGATCAGGTGCTGATCAGAAATGTCATAGCTAAAAACTTTTTCCCAGTCTGTGGGTAGTCTTTTTACTCTCTTGGTGAAGTCTTTGGATGAACGTAAGTGTTTGATTTTTGGGAGCTCCCAGTTATCTAGTTTTTCTTCTACGTTCTTTATAATGTTTTCTATACTGTTTATGCCTTGTACTGGGGCTCCTGACATTGTCCCTATTTTTTCTTCCATGATCTTCTTTATCGTTTTAGATTTAGGTCTTTGATCCATTTTGAGTTAGTTTTTGTGCATGGAGTGAGGTATGGGTCTTGTTTCATTTTTTTTGCAGATGGATATTCAGTTTTGCCAGCACCATTTGTTAAAAAGACTGTCTTTTCCCCATTTCACTGTTTGGGGGCCTTTGTCAAATATCAACTGCTCATACGTGGATGGATTTATGTCTGGATTCTCAATTCTGTTCCATTGGTCCATGTATCTGTTCTTGTACCAGTACCAGGCTGTTTTGACTCCTGTGGCCGTATAATAGGTTCTAAAATCAGGTAAAGTAACGCCTCCCACTTTGTTCTTCTTTTTCAGTAATGCCTTATTCATCTGGGGCTTCTTTCCCTTCCATATAAAATTGGTGATTTGTTTCTCCATCTGATTAAAGAATGTCCTTGGGATTTGGATCGGAATTGCATTAAATGTATAGATCGCTTTTGGTAGAATAGACATTTTTATAATGTTAAGTCTTCCTATCCAGGAGCAAGGTATGTTCTTCCACTTATGTAAGTCTCCTTTGGTTTCTTGCAGAAGTGTACTGTAGTTTTCTTTGTGTAAGTCTTTTACATCTCTGGTAAGATTTATTTCTAAGTATTTTATCTTCTTGGGGGCTACTGTAAATGGCATTGATTTGGTGATTTCCTCTTCGACGTTCTTTTTGTTGGTGTAGAGGAATCCAACTGATTTTTGTATGTTTATCTTGTAACCCGATACTCTGCTGAACTCTTCTATCAGTTTCCGTAGTTTTCTGGAGGATTCCCTAGGGTTTTCTGTGTATAAGATCATGTCATCTGCAAATAGAGATACTTTGACTTCTTCCTTGCCAATCTGGATGCCCTTTATTTCTTTGTCTAGCCTAATTGCTCTGGCTAGGACTTCCAGCACTATGTTGAGTAAGAGTGGCGATAAAGGGCATCCTTGTCAGGTTCCCGATCTCAGTGGGAATGTTTCCAGGCTCTCTCCATTTAGGGTGATGTTGGCTGTTGGCTTTGTATAAATGCCCTTTATTATGTTGAGAAATTTTCCTTCTGTTCCTGTTTTGCTGAGAGTTTTTATCATGAATGAGTGTTGAACTTTGTCATGTGCCTTTTCTGCATCAATTGATAAAATCATGTGATTCTTGTCTTTTGTTTTATTTATGTGGTGGATTACATTAATTGTTTTTCTAATTCATACCTGGTATGAATCCCACTTGGTCATGGTGAATTATTTTTTTGATATGTTGTTGAATTCTGTTGGCTAGAATTTTGTTGAGGGTTTTTGCATCTACATTCATGAGGAATATTGGTCTATAATTTCATTTTCTTGTGGTGTCTTTACCTGGTTTTAGTATCAGGGATATGGTGGCTTCATAGAATGAGTTTGGTAGTATTCCATCCTTTTCTATGCTCTGAAATACCTTTAGTAGTAGTGGTGTTAACTCTTCTCTGAAAGTTTGGTAGAACTCTGCAGTGAAGCCGTCTGGACCAGGGTTTTTTTTTGTTGGGACTTTTTTGATTACCTTTTCAATCTCTTCTTTTGTTATGGGTCTATTTAGTTGTTCTACCTCTGTTTGTGTTAGTTTAGGTAGGTAGTGTGTTTCTAGGAATTCATCCATTTCTTCTAGGTTTTCAGATTTGTTTGAGTATAGTTTTTCATAGTGATCTGATATGATTCCCTTAATTTCAGTTGGATCTGTTGCAATATCGCCCATCTCATTTCTTATTTGGGCTATTTGCTTCCACTCCTGTTTTTCTTTTATCAGTTTGGCCAGTGGTTTATCCATTTCGTTGAGTTTTCAAAAAAAACAGCTTTTGGCCTTGTTAATTCTTTCAGTTGTTTTCCTGTTTTCTGTTTCATTCAGTTCAGCTCTAATTTTTATTATTTGTTTTCTTCTGTTGCCTGTGGGTTTCTTTTGTTGCTCTCTTTCTATTTGTTCAAGTTGTAGGGATAGTTCTTTGATTTTGGCCCTTTCTTCTTTTTGGATGTGTGCATTTATTGATATAAATTGGCCTCTGAGCACCGCTTTTGCTGAGTCCCAAAGGTTCTGATAGGAAGTGTTTTCATTCTCATTGGATTCTCTGAATTTCTTTATTCCACCCTTAATGTCTTCTATAATCCAGTCTTTTTTGAGCAGGGTATTGTTCAGTTTCCAAGTGTTTGATTTCTTTTCCCTGCTTTTCCTGTTATTGATTTCCACTTTTATGGCCTTATGGTCAGAGAAGATGCTTTGTAATATTTCAATGTTTCCGATTCTGCTAAGGCTTGCTTTATGACCTAATATGTGGTCTATTCTAGAGAATGTTCCATGTACACTAGAAAAGAAAGTATAGTTGGTTGCTGTTGGGTGGAGTGTTCTGCATATGTCTAAGAGGTCAAGCTGGTTGATTGTGGCATTTAGATCTTCTGTGTCTTTCTTGAGCTTCTTTCTGGATGTCCTGTCCTTCACTGAAAATGGTGTGTTGAAGTCTCCTACTATTATTGTGGAGCTGTCTATCTCACTTTTCAATGGTGACAGAGTTTGTTTTATGTTCTTGCAGCCCTGTCATTGGGTGCATAAATATTTAATATGGTTATATCTTCTTGGTGTATTGTCCCTTTAATCATTATATAGTGGCCTTCCTTATCCTTTCTGATGGTTTTAACTTTAGTCTATTTTGTCAGAAATTAATATTGCCACTCCTGCTCTTTTTTGATTGTTGTTTGCTTGATATATTTTTTCTATCCTTTGAGTTTTAGTTTGTTTGTGTCTCTAAGTCTAAGGTGTGTCTCTTGTAGGCAGCATAAAGATGGATCTTGTTTTTTAATCCATTCTGCCACTCTTTGTCTCTTTATTGGTGCATTTAGTCCATTTACATTCAGTGTAATTATGGATAGGTATGAATTTAGTGCTATCATTTTGATGTCTTTTTTTGTGTGTTGACAGTTTCTTTTTCCCACTTGATTTTATGTGCTGAGTAGATTTTCTTTATATATTGTCCTTTCCTCATATTTGTTGTTGTTGATTTTGTTTCTGCTGAGTTTGTATTTTTCCCTCGTATTTTATTTTGATGAGTAGGATAGTTTGTCTCCTTTGTGGTTACCTTATTATTTGCCCCTATTTTTCTAAATTTAAAACTAACTTTTATTTCTTTGTATCTCCATATCTTCCTTTCCATATGGAAGATGTATGATTACATTTCTTGGTCCCTCTTTATTATTTTAATGTTGTCTACTTTTATATAATAACATCTCCATTACCCTGTGTTGGGCTTTTTTTTTTTTTTTTTTTAATCTTGCTTTGTGTTTTTGGATTTCCCTGTCTGGGTTGACTTCTGGTTGCTCCGCCCAGTGTTCTAGTCTTGGGTTGATACCTGATATTATTGATTTTCTAACCAAAGAACTCCCTTTAGTATTTCTTGTAGTTTTGGTTTGGTTTTTATGAATTCCCTCAACTTGTGTTTATCTGGAAATGTCTTAATTTCACCTTCGTATTTAAGAGACAGTTTTGGTGGATATATGATTCTTGGCAGGCAATTTTTTTCCTTCAATTTTTAAATATGTCATCCCGTTGCCTTCTTGCCTGCATGGTTTCTGCCAAGTAGTCCAAGCTTATTCTTATTGGCTCTCCTTTGTAGGTGACTTTTCTTTTATCCCTCGCTGCTCTTATACTTGTCTCTTTATCTTTGGTTTTGGCAAGCTTGGTTATAATATGTCTTGGTGACTTTCTTTTAAGATCTTATGTGAAGTTCGACGAGCATCTTGGATAGATGTCTTCTCATCTTTCATAATATCAGGGAAGTTTTCTGCCAACAAATCCTCAACAATTTTCTCTGTATTTTCTGCTATCTCTCCCTGTTCTGGTACTCCAATCACTCATAGGTTATTTCTCTTGATAGAGTCCCACATGAATCTTAAGGTTTCTTCATTTTTTTTAATTCTTTTATCTGATTTTTCTTCAAATATATTAGTGCCAAGTGATTTATCTTCGAGTTCAGAAATTTCAGCTTCTACTTGCTCAATTCTGCTCCTCTGACTTTCTATTGAGTTATCTAATTCTGTAATTTTATTGCTAATCTTCTGAATTTCTGATGGCTATCTATGGATTTTTCCAGCTTATTAAACTTTTCATTGTGTTCCTGAATAATCTTTCTAATTTTTTCAGTTGCTTTATCTGTGTGTTCCTTGGCTTGTTCTGCGTATTGCCTCATTTCCTTCCTGAAGTCTTAAAGGGTTCTGTATATTAAACTTTTGTATTCTGCATCAGGTAATTCCAGGAATGCACTTTCATCTAGAAGATCCCTGGATTCTTTGTTTTGAGAGCCCGTTGAGGTGATTGTGGTCTGTTTCTTTATGTGACTTGATATTGACTGTTGTCTCTGAGCCATCTATAAGTTATCGTATTAGTTTGTGCTTGCTTACTGTGTCGTAGCTGCTTGCTTTGTTTTGCTTTGGTATACCCCTCTGGGTTGCTTGAGTGAGCTAGCTTGATTATTTTCGCCTTTGGAGCTCTGGTGTCCTGTCCGCAGCTGGCTAGAGCTGTTATCAGGTATATCAGTCTAGGAGTCCATTCAGTTTTCTTGTATGAATGCAGCTCAGGTTTCCAGGTAGCTGATATCAAGTGTGTGGTACAGGCTCTGTCCTACAGTCTTAGAGGGGCAGGGGTGATTGGCGTATATACCGGTATCTGATTGCAGCAGGGGTCACGCTCTGAACAAGGCAGGGGGCTGAGTTCCAACCCCCAAGTGTCTCTGAGGAAAACGCGTCTCTGTTCCCTAGAGCATGCTGGAGGGTGGGTTCTGCAGAAGGACCATGGGCACCCAAAGTTTTTGTTGTAAGGACTGGGAGGTACCAGTTATCTTTGGACCCGAATCACGGGTGGCTGGGTGACCTGAGTGGAGCTACCAGTCCTTAGGTTCCTGTTGTGGGTAGGTGAGGACCTTGTTTAACAGGCAAACCAATGTCAAAAGTCAAACACCCACCTCTCCACTGCACAGCTGAAATGGTTGGAGTTTGCCAACAAGGGCTTATTCGCCTGAAATAGGCCCATTCGCCTGAAATAGGCCCACACAGGCCCATGCAGAAGGGAAAGGTGTTCAAGGTCCATGGACGGTTTATGCCTGGACAGGAGCTGTTTCTGGCCTGAGCAGCCCCAGTTAATGGAGCTAGCAAATTATCTTTTCCCCACAGTTGCAAATTTTTTCCTTCCCCAAGGCTGGGAGGACGGCTCTAGGTGCTCACCAGGGTCTACCTCAGGCCCAGGGATACAGCCACTGAAGCCGGCTTGGGGGTGGGAGGTGCGGTAAAATGTACGCAAGTACTTGGCTTTTGCCGAGAGCGCGCAGTTCTCCCCAGGTTCTGGAGGTGTGAGTGGGCTGTGTGGCTGGCTACTTCTTCCTGAGGAAACTGCGGCCAAATGCCAGGACCAGCCCGCCATCACCGCCGTTGCCATTGCTGCTCCAGGAATGGTGCCTGAGGGCTCCCCACGATTCAGGTCTGGCAACTCCTCTCCGCTTTTGAACGGCCTCTTCCTCCCGCTGCCCCTCAGATCGTTGTCTAAGCTTGCCTTTGATGCTCAGGGCTCCCAGCTTGTCACAAATATACTCGTTTCACTTGTTTTTTCAGGTCTTTGCTGTAAAGAGGGCTCAACAGAAGCGTCTGTCTATTCCGCCATCCTGGCTCCACCTCCCAGAAGCTTCCATCTTCTTTTGATGCTTCCTATGTTGTTTAGTATTTTCCCCAAAGAATCCTTCACTATTGCAACTCAAGGCTTGAATTTTTCCTTCAGTTCTTTCAGCTTGAGAAACACTGAGTGTGTTCTTCCCTTTTGGTTTTCTATCTCCAGCTCTTTGGCCATGTCTTTATAATACTTTACTTTGTCTTCTCGAGCCGCCCTTTGAAATCTTCTGTTCAGTTCTTTTACTTCATCATTTCTTCCTTTTGCTTTAGCTGCTCAACATTTGAGAGCAAGTTTCAGACTCTTCTCTGACATCCATCTTGGTCTTTTCTTTCTTTCCTGTCTTTTCAATGACCTCTTGCTTTCTTCATGTATGATGGCCTTGATGTCATTCCACAACTTGTCTGGTCTTCAGTCATTAGTGTTCAACATGTCAAATCTGTTCTTGAGCTGGTCTTTAAATTCAGGTGGGATATACTCAAGGTCATACTTTGGCTCTCGTGGACTTGTTCCAATTTTCTTCAGTTTCAGCTTGAACTTGCGTATGAGCAATTGATGGTCTGTTCCACAGTCATTCCCGTGCCTTGCTCTGAATGATGGATATTGAGCTTTTCCATGGTCTCTTTCCACTGATATACTTGATTTGACTCTTGTATGTTCCATCTGACGAGGTCCATGTGTATAGTCATTGTTTATGTTGGTGAAAAAAGGTATTTGCAATGAAGAAATCCTTGGTCTTGCAAAATTTTATGTTTCAATCTCCGGCATTTTTTCTATCACCAGGCCCATATTTTCCAACTACCAATCCTTCTTCTTTGTTTCCAACTTTCGGATTCCAATCACCAGTAATTATCAATGCATCCTGATTGCGTGTTTGATCAATTTCAGACTTCAGAAGCTGATACAAAATCTTAAATTTCTTTATCTTTGGCCTTAGTGGTTGGTGTGTAAATTTGGATAATAGCTGCATTAACTGGTCTTCCTTGTAGGCATATGGATAGTACCCTTTCACTGACAGCATTGTACTTCAGGATAGATCTTGAAATGTTCTTTTTGATGGTGGATGCAACACCATTCCTCTTCAAGTTGTCATTCCTGGCATAGTAGACTATATGATTGTCCAATTCAGAATGGCCAATACCAGTGCATTTCAGCTCACTAATGCCTAGGGCATCGATGTTTATGCATTCCATTTCATTTTTTATGATTTCCAATTTCCCTAGATTCATACTTCGTACATTCCAGGTTCCGATTATTAATGGATGTTCACAGCTGTTTCTTCTCATTTTGAGTCATGCCACATCAGCAAATGAAGGTCCTAAAAGCTTTACTCTGTTCACTTCATTAAGGTCGACTCTACTTTGAGGAGGCAGCTCTTCCTCAGTTGTCCTTTGAGTGCCTTCCAACCTGGGGGGCTCATCTTTTGGCACTATGTCAGACAATGTTCCGCTGCTATTCATAACGTTTTTACTGGCTAATCCTGTCAGTTTCCCATACTGTGGGAGCTTGCATGTTGCTGTGATGCTGGAAGCTATGCCACCAGTATTCAGATACCAGCAGGGTCACCCATGAAGGACTGGTTTCAGCTGAGCTTCCAGACTGTCGAGGGACCCGGAAGTCTACTTCTGAAAAGAATGTTTGTTTTATAGATAATGTCTATGTTTCTAATCTGTTCTAACTTCCAGGAAGCAGAAGAGCCTATCCATTTTTAACACTGATGAAGACCAGAGGCTACAGCCTTCAATAGGTATTACACCTCAAGGTAAAGAAAACAAAAATCCTTACAACTGAACCAATAAGCAATATCATGATGTTTTTATTAGGTACCATTGAGTAGTTCCAACTCATAGTGACCCTACGTACAAGAGAATGAAACACTACCCAGTCTTGCACCATCCTCATAATTGTTGTTATGTTTGAGCCATTGTTGCCGCCACCGTGTCAGGCCATCTCATTGAGGTCTTCCTCTTTTTTCTTGACCCTCTACTTCACCAAGCACGATGTCTTTCTCCAGGGACTCCTCCCTCCTGATAACATGTTCAAAGTATGTGAGACGAAGTCACACCATCCTCACTTCTAAGGAGCATTCTCGTTGTACTCCTTCAAAGAGAGATTTGTTCATTCTTCTGGCAGTCCACGGTATATTCAATATTCTTCTCCTACACTAAAATTCAAACGCATCAATTCTTCTTTGATCTTCCTTATTCATTGTCCAGCTTTCTCATGCCTATGAGACGATTGAAAATACCATGGCTTGGATTAGGCACACCTTAGTCTTCAAAGTAACATCTTTGCTTTTCAACACTTTTAAGAGGTCTTTTGCAGCAACTTTGTCCAATGTAATACATAATTTGATTTCTTGACTACTGCTCCCATGGATGTTGATTGTGGGTCAAGTAAAATGAAATCCTTGACAATGCCAATATTTTCTCTGTTTATCATGAAGACGACAGCCTTCAGTATGGATTATGCCTCAACATAAAGAAAAAAAAAATCCTCACAGCTTTATGGACTATGGCATGCCTGACCCAAGTCATGACGTTTTCGATTGCCTCATATGCATGCAAAAACTGGACATTGAGTAAGGAAGACCAAAGAAGAGTTGATGCGTTTGAATTATGGTGTTGGAGAAGAATATTGAATATACCACGAACTGTCAGAAGAATGAACAAACCTGTCTTGGAAGAAGTACAACCAGAATCTTAGAAGTGAGAATGACATGACTTCATCTCATGTACTTTGGACATGTTATCAGGAGGGTGTAGTCCCTGGAGAAAGACATCATGCTTGGTGAAGTAGAGGGCCAAGGAAAAAGAGGAAGACCCTCAACGAGATGGATTGACACAGTGGCTGCAGCAATGGTCTCAAACATAGCAAACGTTGTGAGGATGGGCCAGGACTGCGTGGTGTTTTTTTCTGTTGTGCGTGAGGTTGCTATGAGTCAAAACCCACTCAACAGCACCTAACAACAACAACAATATGTGGTATATACTTATAACAAGACTTAAAAAAAATCACAAATTGCTTATTCATCAACAATAATAGCAGCAGCCAGTATAAGTAGCAGCACTAAATCAGGCATATGAGGATTTATTGGGGCAAAAGCTGTTACGATCCCTCATGGTTTAACTCCCATATTATTATTATTATTATTCATTCAAATTATGAAAGAATTTATAGTCATATTATTTATTAATATGAGAATTATAAACATTACTACCAGCTGGCTTAACAAATCTCCCTTTTTCCCTCCTATTAATCTAATTGAGGCAACTTTATAACACACTCTTTGTCTTTTAATCAAGCATTACTGTTTTACTAATGGGCCCAAATTTAGTAATTATAGCTCTTTCTAATTATATAGAGTTTTTATAATAGAATGTAAAAAATGTATACATCATTTCAATTGTACTAAACAATCTTTCATATGTGAGTATACCCATGTAAATTTGCATGTAATCTCTCTTCTATTCCTATAATTTAACCCTCAAGTTATTCCTGATTTTAAGTACTGTAATTACAACATTGACAGCGAACTGCCAGAAATTCAAGCTAGATTCAGAAGAGGACATGGAACTAGGGATATCATCGCTCATGTTAGACGGATCTTGGCTGAAAGCAGGGAATATCAAAAAGATGTTTGCGTGAGTTTTATTGACTATGCAAAGGCATTCGACTGTGTGGATTGTAACAAATTATGGATAACATTGTGAAGAATGGAAATTCCAGAACACTTAATTGTGCTCATGAGGAACGTGTACAAGGACCAAGACGCAGTCATTCGAACAGAACAAGGGGACACTGCGTGGTTAAAGTCAGGAAGAGTGTGCGCCAGGGTTGTATTCTTTCACCATAGTTTTCAATCCATATGCTGAGCAAATAATCCGAGAAGTTAGACTACATGAAGAAGAATGTGGCATAAAGATTGGAGGAAGACTCATTAACAACCTGGTTTATGCAGAGGACACAAGCTTGCTTGCTGAAAGTGAAGATGACCTGAAAGACTTACTGATGAAGATCAAAGACCACAGCCTTCAGTATGGATTACATCTCAACATAAAGAAAACAAAAATCCTCACAACTGGACCAATAAGAAACACCTTGATAAACAAAGATTGAAATTGTCAAGGGTTTCATTTTATTTAGATCCACAGTCAACGCCTATGGAAGCAGCATTCAATAAATCAAACAACAACGGGTTCAAACAGCAACAAATTTTGAAGATGGCACAGGACTGGGCAGTGTTTCATTCTGTTGTACATGGGGTCGCTATGAGTCAGAACTAACTCGATGGCACCTAACAACAAAAATTTAAATTAAACAACTAAAATTTAAACTAAACTTTGGATTGTGATTCTACTAAGAGAACCTCATTACTTCTTACTTACTAAGAAAGTTTTGAAGAACTTCTAATTCCTATTACTTTATGTAACAGTGTATTTTTTTTCAGGTTTTAAAGAATTTTTTTTTTGGCTTTAGGAGCCAGAAACTTGGGGATACTCCTAATTGAAATAATATGTTTAATGCTTTAATAGTAATAACCCTGATGGTCCCTTTCCTGTATTATTCAGACCATCTAACATTTATATGTCTTATCAATATCAAAGTTATCTTAAAATAGCTATTTCATACTTCTTTATAATCAGTCTTATTCCTGGCCCTACATCTACTAGTACTGGTCAGATAAGTAATATTTCAAACCTACATTGATCAATAATACAAATATTCAGATTATTAACAAATGTTAAATTGAATCATATTTCAGGAATCTTTATTTGTATTACCCTTTTAATAACATGGTCAATTATGAAATCTCCAAAATTATGCATACACGTGTGATAGTTAATTTTAAGTGTCAAGTTAGCTAGGCTATGGTTTGGCAGACACTGGATGGGCTGCTCTTCCATAATGTGACATAACGTAATCACTTCCCATGATGTAATCTCAAGTAATCAGCCAATCAGTTGAACTGGGAGTTTCCTTGGGGGTATGACCTGCCTCTAGTATGCAAATGGCTGTACTGAAAAAACTTGTTCTCTCTCTCAACCCTGTGACCCTACACTCTTCTCGTCGCCTGGCCTGTGGTTCCTGGGACATAGCCTATAGAAGTCTCTGCCCTGTTATGTGACCTGCAGATTTTAGATTCACCAGCCCCTACAATAGCGTAAGCCATTCCTTTAGAGTGAATTTCTCTCTCCCTTTCTAAATAAAAAAATTTTTTTTTCTCTATACATATATAGGAAGTAGATGTACAGCCAGGAACAAGACCAGTTATGAAGATATATTAAATAACTATTTTAAGATAACTTGGATATTGATAAAACTTATAAATGTTAGATGGTATGAATAATTTTTTTTTATGAATAATATAGTAAGAGTAAGATATGTACTTATCACTGGGTTTGCTCTTCTAGAGAACCCAGACCAAGACAACATGCTTACTCAGATATTAATTATTTAAAATATTTACACTAATTTATGGTCACACTATTAACTTATCCCTAACAATATTTTTAAAAAATTTTATTGGGTAAGAAGTTATAGAAGTCATGTCACGTTATTAATTAGTTTGATGATGCGGCCAAACAGATGCAAACACAGCATTTCCTCCCAGGAGTGCTCTGTAGTTGTCTCAAAAATCAGCTTTGAATTGGGTATTGAAGAGTTTATAATTAAGCCTAACTCATAAGCTTTTCACTATTTTTTATCATCAACCCATTGTTGGCTACCCATTCTAAAAATACTCAAAGCACCTGAGAAATCACCCGGGTTTGGCCTTTGGCTATGACTGTCTTCTAAGGTAGACTCTTTCCACCATTAACAGCCTTACTTCATTCCAGAGCAAGAGTAGTAACAGGGTTTGTTTACACAAACAAAAGTGAATATACTGTCTTCTAGAGAAAACAGAACGAAACTAAACAAAACACTTAAATCTTAAACCACTGTTTAAGAACCAAGGCAACACTGCTCACAGCAGTCTATGTTCTGTTTATAAACTGCATTTTAAAAATTGTAAATTATTGCTTTTTCAGTTTTCAGCCCATTGCTAGTATAACTAATAATGACGTTAACTGAAACTAATCAAACCAACTTTAAAATCTTTTCATCTAAACACATGCTTGTTTTCAAAGCAATTTTATTCATATGCTTTGGCTCTATTAATCATACCTTTAATGATGAAAAAGGCGTTTGTAAGACAAGGTGCCTATTTTCATCCTTTTTTGCTCTGTTACCTTTAGTAACTGATAGCCTTGCTTTAGGTGACTGTTCTTCTGTCTATTTATAATGGTCAATATATAGTTAACAAAGTATTTGCCATTTTAACAATCTTCGCATGCACAGTTCAGTAACCATCACCATTAACCATTTCCTAATTTTTCCACTACCATTAACAGAAGCTCAGTGTCCCCTAAGTATTGTCTTCCTTTCTCTTTTATTTGATTTTTTTTTAATTATGAAATATTTCAACCCTCAGGAAAGTAGAGAAAACAATATGACAACCATATATTTACCACTAATTTTCAAAAAGATGCTAACATTTTGCTGTATTTGTTTTATTTACATTTTTAGAAGGTAAGAAACTTCGCACACCCTGAGGTAGCAGGAGAGCAGTGGCATGCAGACCCCAAATTCTCTTAAAAAGACCAGACTTAATGGTCTGACTGAGACTAGAAGGACCCCGGTGGTCATGGCCCCCAGACCTGTTGGCCCAGGACAGGAACCATTCCCAAGCCAACTCTTCAGACAGGGATTGGACTGGGCAATGGGTTGGAGAGGGATGCTGGTGAGGAGTGAGCTTCTTGGATCGGGTGGACACTTGAGACTATGAGAGGGTAGAGGGGTTTAGAAGCTGGTGAAATGGACATGAAAAGAGAGAGTGGAGGGAGGGAGCGGGCTGTCTCATTGGGGGAGAGCAGTTGGGAGTATGTAGCAAGATGTATATAAGCTTTTGTGTGAGAGACTGACTTGATTTGTAAACTTTCACTTAAAGCACAATAAAAATTAAAAAAAAAAAAGATACATTGCACATTTGATGGGACATATCACATGTTCTTTGTAAGCCTTCTCACCGTTTATATCATCTTAACTTTCCTTACTCAGCATTGCCAGAAAACCAGCAATCCTGTTGGAGAGGATTCTTCTCCTTGATACTAGCCCATTGGTTAAGGCGGTTTATAGACTAAAGTATAGATAGCTGGTACCTGGTTCTTTTTCAAGACCATGCGTGAGATAATGAATTTAACTTTACCCAAAGAATTTGGTCTTTATCCTTATTTCCTGAGAGATAACTGCTAAAACTTTGCAACTTCCCCAGTGAATGAAGTGTCTTTGCTGCAACTGGCTTCAAATCAGTTGGTTTTGGTTAGAACCTCTGCTGAGTATTTGCATTTCACTCCAGATATACTGAATTGGAATCTACATTTTAACAAGATCACCAGGTGATTCTTATGTATAATAAACTTTGAGAACCACTACTGGACTAGTGGTTCTCAGAATTGGTCCCTAACCAGGAGCCTTAGCATCTCCTGGAAACTTGTAAGAAATGCAAATTCTCAGCAGGGGTTTGGACCAGAACAAACTGGTTCAATGCCCTGCTTTGATGAGGCCTCTAGGCTACACCTGAGGGTTTATGACATAAGCTGCCCTCGGGGATGTGGCGTGGGGTGTGAGTCAATCAGTCATGCCTATGTAATGAGGTTCCAATAAAGTCTCTGGACATGGAAGCTCCATGGGCTTCCTGGCCAGCAAAAGACATCGATGTATGTCAGAAGGTAGAACATCCGTTTTAGGACATGGAAGCTCCATATGTTGGAAACCCTCCCAAGACCTCGCCCTATGCATTTCTTCATTTGTATCCTTTTTTTTTTTTTAATAATTTTTATTGAGCTTTAAGTGAACGTTTACAAATCAAGTCAGTCTGTCACATATAAGCTTATATACACCTTACTCCATACTCCCACTTACTCTCCCCCTAATGAGTCAGCCCTTCCAGTCTCTCCTTTTGTGACAATTTTGCCAGTTTCTAACCCTCTCTATCCTCCTCTCTCCCTCCAGACAGAAGATGCCAACACAGTCTTAAGTGTCCACCTGATACAAGTAGTTCACTCTTCAGCATCTCTCTCCAACCCATTGTCCAGTCCCTTCCATGTCTGATGAGTTGTCTTCGGGAACGGTTCCTTCGGGAATGGGCCAACAGAAGGTTTGGGGACCATGATCACCGGGATTCCTCTAGTCTCAGTTAGACCATTAAGTCTAGTCTTTTTATGAGAATCTGGGGTCTGCATCCCACTATTCTCCTGTTCCCTCAGGGGTTCTCTGTTGTGCTCCTTGTCACAGGGCAGTCATCTGTTGTGGCCGGGCACCATCTAGTTCTTCTGGTCTCAGGATGATGTAAGTCTCTGGTTCATGAGGCCCTTTCTGTCTCTTGGGCTCTTAGTTATCGTGTGACCTTGGTGTTCTTCATTCTCCTTTGATCCAGATGGGTTGAGACCAATTGATGCATCTTAGATGGCTGCTTGTTAGCATTTAAGACCCCAGACGCCACATTTCAAAGTGGGATGCAGAATGTTTTCATAATAGAATTATTTTGCCAATTGACTTAGAAGTCCCCTTAAGCCATAGTCCCCAAACCCCCACCCTTGCTCCACTGACCTTTGAAGCATTCAGTTTATCCCGGAAACTTCTTTGCTTTTGGTCCAGTCCACTTGAGCTGACTTTCCGTGTATTGAGTATTGTTCTTCCCTTCACCTAAAGTAGTTCTTATCTACTAACTAATCAGTAAATAACCCTCTCCCACCCTTCCTCCCTCTCACCCCCCTGTAACCACAAAAGTATGTGTCCTTCTCAGTTTATACTATTTCTCAAGATCTTATAATAGTGGTCTTACACAATATTTGTTCTTTTGCCTCTGACTAATTTCACTCAGCATAATGCCTTCCAGGTTCCTCCATGTTATGAAATGTTTCACAGATTCGTCACTGTTCTTTATCGATGCGTAGTATTCCATTGTGTGAATATACCACAATTTTTTTAACCATTCATCTGTTGATGGACACCTTGGTTGCTTCCAGCTTTTTGCTATTGTAAACAGAGCTGCAATAAACATGGGTGTGCATATATCTGTTTGTGTGAAGGCTCTTATTTCTCTAGGGTATATTCCGAGGAGTGGGATTTCTGGGTTGTATGGTAGTTCTATTTCTAACTGTTTAAGAAAATGCCAGATAGATTTTCAAAGTGGTTGTACCATTTTACATTCCCACCAGCAGTGTATAAGAGTTCCAATCTCTCCACAGCCTCTCCAACATTTATTATTTTGTGTTTTTTGGATTAATGCCAGCCTTGCTGGAGTGAGATGGAATCTCATCGTAGTTTTAATTTGCATTTCTCTAATGGCTAATGATCGAGAGCATTTTCTCATGTATCTGTTAGCTGCCTGAATATCTTCTTTAGTGAAGTGCGTGTTCATATCCTTTGCCCACTTCTTGATTGGGTTGTTTGTCTTTTTGTGGTTGAGTTTTAACAGAATCATATAGATTTTAGAGATCAGGCACTGTTCAGAGATGTCATAGCTGAAAAATTTTTCCCAATCTGTAGGTGGTCTTTTTACTCTTTTGGTGAAGTCTTTAGATGAGCATAGGTGTTTGATTTTTAGGAGCTCCCAGTTATCTGGTTTCTCTTCGTCAGTTTTGGTAATGTTTTGTATTCTTTTTATGCCTTGTATTAGGGCTCCTAACGTTGTCCCAATTTTTTCTTCCATGATCTTTATCGTTTTAGTCTTTATGTTTAGGTCTTTGATCCACTTGGAGTTCGTTTTTGTGCATGATGTGAGGTATGGGTCCTGTTTCATTTTTTTGCAAATGGATATCCAGTTATGCCAGCACCATTTGTTAAAAAGACTATCTTTTCCCCAATTAACTGACACTGGGCCTTTGTCAAATATCAGCTGCTCATATGTGGATGGATTTGTATCTGGGTTCTCAATTCTGTTCCATTGGTCTATGTGTCTGTTGTTGTACCAGTACCAGGCTGTTTTGACTACTGTGGCTGTATAATAGGTTCTGAAATCAGGTAGAGTGAGGCCTCCCACTTTCTTCTTCTTTTCCAGTGATGCTTTACTTATCCGAGGCTTCTTTCCCTTCCATATGAAGTTGGTGATTTGTTTCTCCATCCCATTAAAAAATGTCATTGGAATTTGAATCAGAAGTGCATTGTATGTATAGATGGCTTTTGGTAGAACAGACATTTTTACTATGTTAAGTCTTCCTATCCATGAGCAAGGTATGTTTTTCCACTTAAGCAGGTCCTTTTTAGTTTCTTGAAGTAGTACTTTGTAGTTTTCTTTGTATAGGTCTTTTACATCTTTGGTAAGATTTATTCCTAAGTATTTTATCTTCTTGAGGGCTATTGTGAATGGTATTGATTTGGTGATTTCCTCTTCGATGTTCTTTTTGTTGATGTAGAAGAATCCAAGTGATTTTTGTATGCTTATCTTATAATCTGAGACTCTGCCAAACTCTTCTATTAGTTTCAGTAGTTTTCTGGAGGATTCCCTAGGGTTTTCTGTGTATAAGATCATGTCATCTGCAAATAGAGATAATTTTACTTCCTCCTTGCCAATCCAGATGCCCTTTATTTCTTTGTCTAGCCTAATTGCTCTGGCTGGGACCTCTAGCACAATGTTGAATAAGAGCGGTGATAAAGGGCATCCTTGTCTGGTTCCCGTTCTCAAGGGAAATGCTTTCAGGCTCTCTCCATTTAGAGTGATGTTGGCTGTTGGTTTTGTATAGATGCTCTTTATTATGTTGAGGAATTTTCCTTCAATTCCTATTTTGGTGAGAGTTTTTATCATGAATGGGTGTTGGACTTTGTCAAATGCCTTTTCTGCATCAATTGATAAGATCATGTGGTTTTTGTCTTTTGTTTTATTTATATGGTGGATTACATTAATGGTTTTTCTAATATTAAACCAGCCTTGCATACCTGGTATAAATCCCACTTGGTCGTGGTGGATTATATTTGTACCCTTTTTGCTATAATAAAATTATAATTATAAATGTAGTGTTTTCCTGAGTTCTGTGAGTTGCTCTAGCCTATTATCATACCCAGGGGAGTAGTGGGAGCCAGCAGGTCAGAAGTGAGGGGGGCCTGAACACCCCTGAGCTTACAGTTAGTATCCTGATTGGATAGAGAGAACCCCTGAATTTGTAGCCAACAGGTCAGAAGTCAAGAAACCAAAGACGCATTGTATTGGGCAAATTTGCTGCAAAAGACTTCTTTAAAGTGTTAAAAAGCAAAGATGTCACCTTGAAGACTAAGGTGTGCCTGACCCAAACCATGATGTTTTCAATCGTCTCACATGCATGGGAAAGCTGGACAATGAATAAGGAAGACCAAAGAAGAATTGATGCGTTTGAACTGTGGTACTGGCAAAAAAATATTGAATATACCACAGACTGCCAAAAGAACATACAAAACTGCCTTGGAAGAAGTACAACCAGTATGCTTCTTAGAAGCAAGGATGGCGAGACTGCGTCTTACATACTTTGGACATGTTATCAGGAAGGATCAGTCCCTTGAGAAGGACAGTGTCCTGGATTGAATTGTGTCTCCCAAAAATGTGTGTATTGGTTTGGCTGAGCCATGGTTCCCAGTATTGTGTGATTGTCCACCATTATGTCATCTGATGTAATTTTCCTGTGTTGTAAGTCCTATCACTATGATGTTAATGAGATGGATTAGCAGCAGTTACGCTGATGACATCTACAAGATTAGATTGTGTCTTAAGCTAATCTCTTTTGCGATATAAAAGAAGCCAGACATGGAGACTTCATACAGCTAAGAAAGCAGCACCAGGAGGAGAGCATGTCCTTTGGAACCAGGGTTCCTGCACGGAGAAACTCCTAGACCAAGGGAAGATTGATGACAAGGACTTTCCTCCAGAGTCGACAGAGAGAAAAAGCTTCCTGCTGGAGCTGAAGCCTTGAATTTGGATTTGTAGATTACTAGACAGTGAGAGAATAAATTTCTCTTTGTTAAGAGAAATCCACTTGTGGTATTTCTGTTACTCTAGCACTAAATGACTAAGACAGACGTCATGCTTGGTAGAGGG
Source organism: Loxodonta africana (assembly GCF_030014295.1). Lineage (NCBI taxonomy): Eukaryota > Metazoa > Chordata > Mammalia > Proboscidea > Elephantidae > Loxodonta > Loxodonta africana. The sequence goes on from NC_087360.1 coordinate 58,374,120, forward strand.
TCAGTGAAAAAGTGGAAGACCCTCAACGAGATGGATTGACACAGTGGCTGCAACAATGGGCTCAAGCATAACAAGGGTTGTGAGGATGGTGCAGGACTAGGCAGTGTTTTGTTCTGTTGTACATAGTGTTGCTATGAGTCGGAACCAACTCAACGGCACCAAACAACCTAACAGCAGGCCAGCAGTGAGGGTTTTATGGGGACTCCCAAGCTTGCAGTTGGCATTTGAGGTTTTGGGCCGACTTGGCAGTCTGGAGGACTGTGCCCTGTAGTTTGTGAGATCTAACCTAATTCCAGGTGATTAGGGTCAGCAGAGAAATTTGCTGCATGTGCAGCTGGCATCAGAACAGAAGTGGAAAGGGGGGGGGACAGGATTGATAATAAATTGATTTGGATTGATCAACATATATTTGGTGACAGAGGAGACGTGGGGATTTTGCCTTTTCCAGCACCAAACCAAAAAAACCAAACCCATTGCCATTGAGTCGGTTCCAACTCATAGCGACCCTATAGAACAGCGTAGAACTGCCCCATAGAGTTTCCAAGGAGTGCCTGGTGGATTTGAACTGCTGACCTTTTGCTTAGCAGCCGTAGCACTTAACCACTACACCACCAGGATTTCCTTTCTAGCACCATGCAACCTAAAATTGCACGTATATGTTGTTGCTAGTTGCCACAGAGTGAGCTCTGACTCATGGTGACCTTATGTGTAATAAAATGAAATGTTGCAGTCATGTGCCATCTTCATGACCATTGGTATGTTTGAGTCCAATGTTGTGGCTATTGTATCAATCCATCTCATTGAGGGTTCTCTTAAATAAAACATCATGACAATGAATTCATGACTAATTGGTCTATGATCACATGTAACTATGGTTTCATCAGTAGGTTATCTTTTTTTTGGATTTTTTTTCCCCAGGTGTCTCTTAGTTATCTCGTGCTGCTATAACAGAAATACCACAAGTGGATGGCTTTAACAAACAGGAGTTTTTTCGTTCACAGTCTAGTAGGCTCAAAGTCCAAATTCAGGGTGCCAGCTCCAGGGGAAGGCTTTCTTTCTCTGTTGACTCTGGAGGAAGGTCCTTGTTATCAGTCTTTCCCTGGTCTAGGAGCTTCTCTGTGCTGGAACCCCAGATCCAAAGAACACACTCTGCTCCTGGCACTGCTTTCTTGATGGTATGAGGTCTCCATGTCTCTCTGCTCGCTTCTCTCTTATATCTCAAAAGAGATTGACTTAAGACACAATCTAATCTTGTAAATTGAGTTCTGCCTCATTAACATAACTCCCTCTAATCCTGCCTCGTTAACATCATTAGAGGCAGGATTTACAACACATAGCAAAATCACATCAGATGACAAAATGGTGGACAATCATTGCAATACTGGAAATCACGGCCTAGCCAAGTTGACATATGTTTTGAGGGGACACAATTCAATCCATGACAAGGTTTCTCTCATTAAGGATTTTTTCTTTCTTTTGTGTGTGTGCGTGTGCTTTAGATGAAACTTTACAGAGGAAATTATTTTCTCATTCAACAATTTATACACAAACTTCTTGTGACATTGGTTGCAGTCCCTGAGATGTGTCAACATCTCCCTTTCCACACCCCAATTCCTTGTTTCCATCTGTCCATTTGTCCTCTCCCTTCCTGCCTTCTAGTCATTGCTTTTGGGCAGATGTTCCCTTTCATCTCGTATACATGATCGAACTAAGAAGCATGTTCCTCAAGTGTGTTATTGTTAGTTTTATAGGCCTGTATAATCTTTGGCTGAAGGGTGAACTTCAGGAGTAGCTTCAGTTTTGAGTTAATTCAGGTTTATTTTGTTTTGTTTTAACGTAACCTCAACATATATACAAGGAGTCCTGCTGTCGCAATAGTTAAGTGCTCCTCTGCAAAGAGGCAGCCGTTTGAACCCACCGTTGGCTCCAAGGGAGAAAAAATCTGGTGATCTGCTCCCGTAAAGATTACAGTCTCAGAAACCCTATGGGGCAGCTGTACTCTGTTACGTAGGTTTGCTGTTAGAATTGACGCGACAGCACACAGCAACAACAAGACATACATACAGAAAAGTGCTCAAATCACAAGGGTACAACTCAACGTCACCCAGATCACATGGTATCTTATCAAATAAGGAGGATGCTATAACCCGTATATGGCTATAATCCGTTGTTGTTGAGTTGATTCTGACTCATAGCAACCCTATAGGACAGAGTAGAACTGCCCCAGAGGGTTTCCAAGGCTGTAATCTTTACGGAAGCAAACTGCCACATCTTTCTCCCTCAGAGCTTCTGGTTGGGTTCAAACCGCCAACCTTTCAGTAAGCAGCCGAGCACTTAACCACAGCACGTCCAGGGCTCCTTAGATAAGGCTACCCAAACTGAATCAAACCCATTGCCGTCAAGCTGATTCCAACTCATAGCGACCTTATAGGACAGAGTAGAACTGCCCCACAGGCTTTCCAAGGAGCGCCTGGTGAATTCGTACTACCAGCCTTTTGGTTAGCAGCCTAACTCTTAACCACTACATTTCCAGGGTTTCCTAGATATGGCCATAGATACCTAAATATAGTCCTAGAACTTGCAGCATGCAATCTATAAAGGCTGTTTGCTTAATGCTTATCGATAAATCCTTACTTTCGCAAAGGTATGTGCATAGGCACAAATGCACGTCAATTAGCCAAGTGTAAACTAGAAATAAATACAAACAAATTAATTTAATTAGGTAAAAAACAGTTTACTGCAAACCCTTCTGCCTCCGTGAATTACTTTTTATATCTGGTTAAACCATCAAACAAAGATTAGTACATACAACAGCAGTAGCCATTAGCCTGTGTTTAAAGACTAATTTGTAAACTATAAGTAATGTTAAAATTACTAATGCATCATATAAAATTTTTAGCATGGATTTATGTACATGTAAATTACCTGCTTTTCTACTTCAGTACAGACATAACACACAAAAGCTTCCTCTTGTTAATTTAGTTTATATTGTAGAAGGGCAATGAAAATGCCCAGGTGGGCTTTTATAGGCCCATACACATAAAGGCTTGGGCATGGCTGTACTGTTAATTATCTGCAGAATCACACACATGCAAGCAGCTGCATACCAACGAGAAGGTCCTCCAGTTCACTGAAAATGAAAAGGCTCTAGCATAAGCACACCGTGAGGCAGTTCACCAGGCCTTATCTGACCATAGCTCCATGAACTCAGCAGTGACAAAAGCAAAAAACAAAACAACAAAAAAGTCAAGTAGGAAATGAAGGTTTAACTAAGGTATACTCAGAGCGATAAATTTCATCCTAGCGTTTGATTCCACATAATCAACTAGACCAATATTCCCCATGTAGAGAAAGCATGCCTAAGATTTTTTTTTTAAGTTAAGTTAAAATTCAGCTAAACTGTGGAGAACAGCAGTTGAAATAAAAATGAAAATAATTTTTTTTTTCTCTTTTTACTTTGGAAATTTTCAAACATACAGAAAAGCTGAAAGAATGAAAATATCCCAATATCCCCACCCAGAGTCAACAATTGCTGGCATTTTGCCACATTTGTGCACACACTGGCTCTCTTTTTCATTTTCTTTCTCTCTTTCTAGCCTGATCAATTGATCGATACATAGAGATATATAGGTATATAATTTATGTTTATATTTTGCTATGTCACTTGAAAGTAAGTTGTAGACATCATAAAAGGCTATCCCTAAATATTCCAGCAAATCTTTTAAGAATAAGGACAATCTCCTACATAACTACAATCACACCTAGAAAAACTAATAACAATTCTTAATAATGTCTAGAAAAATCCATTAATACATTACCGTCAAGTAGATTCTGACTCCTAGCAACCCTACAGGACAGAGTAGAACTGCCCCATGCGGTTTCCAAGGAGCACCTGGTGAATTTGAACTGCTGACCTTTTGGTTAGCAGCTGAGCTCCTAACTACTACACCACCAGGGCTCCAATAGCATCTATATATATAATCAGTACTTGAATTTCCTAAATTCTCCCAAGAATGTCTTTTATAGCTTTTATTGCCTTGCAATTGCTTATTATGTGTTGTGTCTCTTTTGATCTAAGAATACTCCCATTTTTATTTTTTCCCGACTACCTTGACTTTTTGATGAGTTCGAAATGGTTATCTTGTGGAATATTCCACAGTCTGAATTTGCCTAGATTTCTCTAATTGGTCTCTTGATATCCTTTCACTTCTTTTCTATCCCCTGTACTTCCTGTATACAGTAAGTTGGCCCTACAGGGTTCATTAGACTCAGGCCAGACATTTTGGTAAAGAATACTTCATGGGATTATATTGTGTACCTACTGTATTACACTAAGGGGCACATAAGGTCAGGTTGTCCCGTTCTTTGTGAGGTTAATTTTAATCATTTGATTAAAACGGTGGCCACCAGATCTCTCTTGTATAAAGGTATGTTTTTTTCTTTGTAATTCATAATTAATCTCTGGAGTTACTTTGGTGCCTTGAGAATACTCTGTTCACCGGCAACATTTCACCTAACGGATTCACCATCTATTGATGATCCTTGACTGATTAAATTACCACATTTGGGGCTGCAATTTTAAGGGGTTGCATTTTAAGAAAATGACTTTAATAGTAGAGAGTGCCTAAGTCAAGACCCTGACAAGAATAATGTGTTTCACCCTAAACTAACACAGACAAGCATTTTTTTCCCAGAGCACTACTCCTGTTGCTGTTGAGTCAATGAAGACTCTTGATGACCCCATGTGTTATACAGTAGACCTGCTCCAAAGATTCTTGGCTATAACCTTTTCAGAAGTAGATCCCCAGGCCTTTCTTCTGCAGTGCTGCTAGGTGGGTTCAAACTGCCAACCTTTAGGTTAACAGTCCAGCGCAAACTGTGCTAGTTATGACTTAAAACTCAAAACAATGGTGGTGCTTTTATCCGAGAGTCTGCCCTATAACTGATCTATAAGCGTCAGCTTATTTCCCTACTATGTCGGCAAAGCCTGGGTAGAAGAGTAAGTACTAGGGATAAAAACATTAGAAAAAGTATTTAGGTTAAGAAAAAAAAAAAAAAAAAGACTACACTTTCTAGTTTAGAGTACAATGTTTGTGAAAGTCTCCATGGTGAAATAGTCCAAAGAAGGGATTAATCATTCATTAAGAACAGTCTGTGAAGCACACATACACTAGCTCTCTCCCACTCCTCAGTGAAAAACCTGTAATTCATGATATGATGTGTATTATTGGAAATTATAGAGGAGATGAATCAGAACATGGTAAGCAGACTGAAAGGTTCACGTGATTGAATTACATCGACATGACTCAGTTTAATCCAAGCACCAAGTTCACTCTGAGGAGCCCAAGAGGCACAGTGGTTAAGAGTTACAGCTGCTAATCAAAAGGTCAGGAGTTCGAATCCACCAGCTGCTCCTTGGAAACCCTATGGGGCAGTTCTACCCTGTCCTACAGGGCCTCTATGAGTCAGAATCAACTCAACAGTATGGGGTTTGGTTTGGTTTGATCGCTGTGAACTCACCCTAGGCCCTCCCTAAGTTTAACTAAACCATACTTAACATTACCGAAAACATTCATGTTCACTCATAGAAATGAAAAACATGTTGTTATTAGGTGCCATCGAGTTGGTTCCGACTCATAGTGACCCTATATACAACCAAATGAAATACTGCCCTGTCCTGCACTATCCTCCCAATCATTGTTATGCTTGAGCCCATTGCTGCAGTCACTGTGTCAATCCATCTCGTTAAGGATTGTGATGGTTAAGATTGTGTGTCAGCTTGGCTGGGCCATGATTCTCAGTGTTTATATGTGATCACCCCCATGATGGGATCTGCTGTGAGTAGCCCATCAGTTGAAAGGGAGTTTCCTTAGGCATGTGGCCTGCATCCCAAAATAAGTCGACATTCTGGCTTTTGCCAGCTCTGGATCCCGCAGCTGCCTCCTGTTCATCTGACTTGCGGCTTTTGGACTTGGGCTATCAGCTTACCTGCCAATCTTGGAATTCATAGATCTTCACAGCCTGTGAGCAAGAGCCCTACTCTCCGACCTGCTGATCTTGGGTTTGCCAGCCCCTGCAGCTATGTGAATCAGGAGAAGCCTCTATCAAAGGCCTCAATTCTTAGGTCTTCCTTATTCATTGCCCAGAGCTTTTGCACGCACATAAGGTGATTGAAAACACTATGGCTTGGGTCAGGCACACCTTAGTCCTTAAAGTGACATCTTTGCTTTTTAACACTTGACAGAGGTCTTTTGCAGCAGATTTGCCGAATACAATGCATCATTTGATTCCTTGCCTGCTGTTTCCATGGAGGTTGATTGTGGATCCAAGTAAAATGAAATCCTTGACAATTTCAATCTCCTCCGTTTATCATGATCTTGCTTATTGGCCCAGTTGTGACGATTTTTGTTTTCTTTATGTTGAGGTGAAATCCATACTGAAGTATGAAAAACATACTGGGTCTTTATTTAGAAAACTGCTATAAGAAAATTACAAACAATAAGCAACTGTAAAAGTTAACAAACAGCAAATCTTACATCGTTGGCATAAAGAATTAACCAGACCGACACTTACAAAATCTTATCAGTTTAAAATCCCGTAAGTAAATGAACAACTCAGGAGAAATTAACAGAATGAGCTCATCTATGTTGCAAAATAGTGAGAGGATTTATTACTAGGGGAGAGAGGCAAACTCCACCTAGAGATAGTCAGTTGTTTAAAACAGAATTTAAATTAAACTTTAAATATACTTTTAGCAATAATATCCTTAAGGTTATTTAAATAACAAAAGAAGGTGCAGCTCTTTTGAAACAAGAAATAGTCTTTGTTAGTAAATAAAAATACCAAGACCCATAGTAGGTAGAAGAGAAGCCATCAATTAAGTGGCATAATTCCTATAATCAACTAGTACTTTTAAGAAACTATTGGACCAATTACATATTTGTAGAAGAAATAATATTAATATAAGTAAATAATAATGAGACCCCAGCCTCAGGGCACCATGACCAACCCCCAACTTGTAAGTAGAGTAGCCTGAGCCCCCTCCCCTTCTAGCTGGTTTCTCCAGGTGTTTATTAGGCAACCGGCCAACTCTCCACCCAAGATAAGAAAAACAAGAGGCTGGGGTCTGCAGACCACAGAACCAGTTAAGACCAAATCTAGTCCACCTGACATGGGCAGAACCATCAACTCTGACCTCTGGATGACCCCAGAACTTTACTCCCACCGGACAGAACCAAACTTTAGTGGCCAAAGATTGGGGGGAGACATTCAGAAGTGAGGGGTCTGGGCCTAAGATTCAGTTTGAGAAACCCCCCTTTTGGACTGAGCAAGTGCAGAATGTCTTTTTCAGGTCAGACCAGTCAAAGACCTTGCTCTTTTCCCCAAGACCCTTCCCTTAATAAATACTGTTTCAACCATTGTTCAGGGAGCCATACTGGTGACACCAGTCCTGGTATGCTTCTTTGCTTGGCCAACCAAATAAAGCTTCTTCTTTTGCTTTCACCCATTTTGTGTCTCTGTGGCCATGCTGGAAAACCTGGTGGCATAGTGGTCAAGTGCTACAGCTGCTAAGCAAAAGGTCAGCAGTTCGAATCTACCAGGCACTCCTTGGAAACCATATGGGGCAGTTCTACTCTGTCCTATGGGGTCGCTATGAGTAGAAATCAACTCCGTGGCAATGGGTTTGGTGTTGGTTTGGTATGACCACTCCAAGCAGACCTGGAGCAGTCTGGTTACAATAAGAAAATCAGACTTCGTAGCATACATTTATCTAAGGGAGAAGTAGTTTGGAAGTCTGGAAAGATGAGATGGGAACCAGTCACAGGGAGACCTTGAGTCCTAAAGAGTTTGCGCATTCTCCCATATGTAGCAGGGAATCTATGAATGTTTTTGAGCAAGGTAGCAATATGAAGAAGGCATTATTGGAGATGACTGGGAGCAACTCGCTGAGAAATGATGACAACTATTCATTTTTGAGCAACCAATATGTGCTGGACTCTGTGCAGACCCAGTGGATATTCTATCTCTAATTCTCACAGTCATTCTGCAAAGTGGATATTGTCCCTGTTTCACAAATCGGGAAACAGGCTCAGGGACCGTATATCTTGCTGAATGCCAAACTACTGGTGAATTGTGGAGCTAAGATTCAGAACATGAGTATTTGACTCTGAAGCTGGCATTTTTTCCTCTACCCCAGGCAGTGGCCATGAAGTAAGTGCCTGCTACAACTAGAAATGTAGACGCCCTGCCTTCGAGGGAAAGGAGACCGTTGGACTGAGCAAAGGGCAGTCTGGTGGTGGGGTTTCTGTTGTCTTTCCAGGGACCCCCTGGGATTAAGTGTCCCTCTCCCTTTGGGGTTGAAGAATTAACTTAACCTAAAGAATTTGGCCTTTGTTCCTGGTTCCTGGTTCCTTTGTTCCTGGTTCTAAACCATTGGAATTTCCTGAGTGATTAAAGTGTCCTCATTATTCATGGAGGGCTCCAGACCACACCTGATAGTTTATGCTAATGAGGTGATATATGATGGGGGCTGGTTTCATCAGAAAGACCCACCATATGATGTCAGCCTGACCTCCAAGGAGAGGAAGTGGCTGGGGATCGAATTTAATCGTGTGGCCAATGATTCAATCAACCATGCCTATGTAATGAAACCCCAAAACAAACTCTGGACACCAAAGGTCAGGTGAGCTTCCCTGATTGACATTGATGTGCCAGGATGGTGAGGCATCCTGATTCCACTGGGAGAGGGCCAGGAAGTTTCATGTTTGGGATCCTTCCACACCTTACTTTATAGGTCTCTTCTAGTTGGTTCTAGTTTGTATCCTTTTGCACTATCATAAAACTGTAAGTATGGTGCTTTCCTGAGTTCTGTGAGTCATTCCAACAAATTGTCAAACCTGATGGGTAGTGGGAACCCCTCAATTGGTAGCCTGTTGGTCAAAAGTAGCCTGCAAACCGCCAAGGTTGCCGCTGGTGTCTGAAGTGAGGGCAGGTTTGTGGAGGACTGTGGCCTTAACCTGTGAAATCTGACTTAACTCCAGGTAGTTAGAGCCAGAAGAATTGTTTTGCACCTCCCCTCCCCTCCAGGCTTTACCACTTCACTAAGTGTGTGACCTTGGAAAAGTCACTTACCTTCACTCTAAATTTCTAAAGGCTTGGCAGTGGAATGAAGAAATAGGTCACAGAATATACATAGCCTACGTAAAATGTGAATTTTAGACATGAGTTATTTGGCTCTGTCTCTCACGTGTCATTTTTTTTTTTTAATTTTTCTACTCTCACTTCCTTCTTACCTATCCCACTCCCATGGCTACTAGAAGCAGAAATGGGGCAGATATGCTCAAGGGAAAGTACTGAAAAGGGGAGGGATTTGTGGGGATTGATAATGTTTTCTGGACTCAGAATGTAGCTGGGTTCCAAATATATAGAGAATATCACTTTAGAGGTTATTTAAGGAATGGAATTGGGGTTGGTGACCATTTCTGGGTACAATTGCAAAAGCACGGCCCCAGTGCTTCTGAAACTTTAATGTGAGTATGAATCACCTGAGGAACTTATTAAAATACAGATTCTGATTGAGTAGACCTGGGATGGGGCCTGAGACGGTGCATTACTAAGAAGCTCCCAGTTGGTGCTGACGCTGCTGGTCCAAGTTCACACTTTGAGCGACAAGAAGCCAGGCTCTGTAAAGGACAAATCACTGTAAAATGGTTTCATGAGGTCTTAGTGTGGAGCAAATGTGAAGAAATAAATAAAAGCCACTTGTATAGGAGATATATTTAAATACTAATCGCTTTACTCAGCAAATTATTTACTGAGCACCTACCACATCCCTGGCATATATGATAAAGGAAAAAGAGGCCTGTTCTTGTGAGTTACTCACTTTCAAAGGGTGGAATTACAGATCTGAAGCGTTCAGCAACTAAGAAGCCAAGTAAACTAGCACAGGGAGGAGATGAGCCAAGGATGAGTCCTCTGCAGGAATCTCTCTTATTTTATGACCTCAAGACATTGTAATGGAGCTGCTGCCCCTTCCGTGGGCTCCAGGTGGGCCTCAGCCAATGTGAAAGAAACAAAAAACACTCCACCAAAAGGCACTCCCTTCTCCCCTAAGGGAGCCAGGCTTTTCCTGGCTCCCAACCAGCCACTTGGAAACATTCCAGTGCCAAGAGAGCCTGGCTGCCTTCCCTCTGCCCCCCAACTAACGGAGTGACCCAGCCTCCAGCCTGAGAAGGCAGGTCATTTCTGCTTCTCTTCAAAGAGGTCCCCTTCCCCCACCACCAAGGATTTTCCTTTCTTCCCCATTATCTTTGAAGTCCTGGCCAACTCTGAGAAATCATTAAAAAAAAAAATCATAGCATCCTCTAAATCCTTCTCACTAGTCTAGAGAGGCCACTTGTTATGGCAAAAGGGAGGAAAAGCCTCCTCAGTGTTAATGGGGGTAGTTTCTTCTCTGCAACAAGAGGCAGTACATTGGAGAGAGTGGAAGTCTGTGATGCACAGATCTGGGTTTGAATCCTGACTCTGCCACTTGCGGAAGCAGGGAATTTTGAGCAAGTGTCCTCATCACAAAATGGGATTAACAATACCAACTTCGTTGTATTTTGTGATAATTAAAATGTGGAAATTATTGAACAAAATCATTACTATCACAAGCAAGTAAAATTTTGCTGGAGATCATTCAAAAGCAGCTGCAGCAGTATGTCGATAAAGAACTGTCAGAAATTCAAACCGGATTCAGAAGAGGACATGGAACCAGGGATATCATTGCTGATGTCAGATGGAGCCTGGCTGAAAGCAGAGAATACCAGCAAGATGTTTGTGTGTGTTTTAACAACTATTCAAAGGCACTCAACTGTGTGGATCATAACAAATTATGGATAACACTGCAAAGAATGGAAATTTCAGAACACTTAATTATGCTCATGTGGAATCAGGAGGCAGCGATCTAAACAGAACAAGGAGATACTGTGTGGTTTAAAGTCAAGAAAGATGTGCGTCAAGGTTGTACCCTTTCACTCTACCTATTCAATCTGTATGTTGAGCAAATAATCCAAGAAGCTGGGCTATATGAAGAAAAACGTGGTATCAGGATTGGAGGAAGACTCATTAACAACCTGCATTATGCAGATGACACAACCTTGCTTGCTGAAAATGAAGAGGGCCTGAAGCACTTACTGATGAAGATCAAAGACCACAACCTTCAGTATGGATTACACTTCAACATAAAGAAAACAAAAATCCTCACAATAAACAATAGGCAACCAATAAGCAATATCATGATAAATGGAGAAAAGATTGAAGTTGCCAAGGATTTCATCTTACTTGGATCCACAATCAACACCCATGGAAGCAGCAGTCAAGAGATCAAAAGACACATTGCATTGGGCAAATGTACTGCAAAGGACTTCTTCAAAGTGTTGAAAAGCAAAGATGTCACCTTGAAGACTAAGGTGCACCTAACCCAAGCCGTGGTATTTTCAAGCACCTCATATGCATGCTAAATCTGGATGATGAATAAGGAAGACCAAAGTATTGACACCTTTCAATTGTGGTGTTGATGAAGAATATTGAATCTACCATGGACTGCCAAAAGAACGAACAAACCTGTCTTGGAAGAAGTACAACCAGAACACTCCTTAGAAACAAGGATGGCAAGACTGCATCTCACATACTTGGACATTTTATCAAGAGGGATCAGTCCCTGGAGAAGGACATCATGCTTAGTAAAGAAGAGGGCCAGCGAAAAAGAGGAAGACTCTCAACAATATGATTGACACAGTGGCTGCAACAATGGGCTCAAGCATAACAAGGATTGTGAGGATGGCACAGGACTGGACAGTGTTTCATTTTGTTGTACATAGGGTTGCTATGAGTCAGAACCAACTTGGTGGCACTTAACAACAACAACAACCTTGGTAGAATTCTTGCCTTCCATGCAGGAGACACGGTTCGATTCCTAGCCGATGCATGCACCAAACCATTGCCGTCGAGTCAATTTCAACTCATAGTGACCCTATAGTACAGGGCAGAGCTGCGCTATAGAGTTTCCAAGGACTGCCTGGTGAATTTGAACTGCAGACCTTTTGGTTAGCAGCCATAGCTCTTAACCACTACACCACCAGGCTTTCCACCTCATGCAGAGCCACATGAAAGATATCAGTGAAGTCTTGTGTGTTGCTGTGATGTTGAACAGATTTCAGTGGAGCCTCCAGACAAAGATGAATGAGGAAGAAAGGCCTGGTGATTTACCTCTGAAAATCAGCCAATGAAAAACTTGCCTATCATAACAGGCTGATCTGTAACCGATCATGGCGATGGCAATGAACAAGGCAGAGTTTTTTGTTTTTGATATTTTATCAAGTTTCACAGAAAACTAGGTTCCATTCAACAATTTCTACACATATCGTTCAGTGACATTGGTTACATTTTCCACATTGTGTCAGCATTCTCATTATTTCCGTTCTGGTTGTTCTGCTTCTCTGCCCCGCTCCCCCCACCCCCCACCCCTGACCTTCTCATTTTTGCTTTAGGGTAAATGTTGACCATTGGGTCTCATAGAGTTTTTTTTTTTTTAAAGGAGCACAGTACTTACGGGTGATATTGTTTATTTTATGAGCCAATCTATTATTTAGCTGAAAGGCGGCCTTTGGGAGTAGTTTCAGTTCAGAGTTTAAAGGGTATCTCAGGGAGATAGTTTTAGGGGTTCTTTGAGTTTCTACTGGTTCAATAAGTCTGGCCTTTTTTTAAAAAATAGAGTGTTATTTTCCTTGGGAGAAAGATGTGGCAGTCTGCTTCCATAAAGATTGACAGCCTTGGAAACCCTATGTGGCAGTTCTCCTCTGTCCTATTGGGTGGCTATACATTGGAATCGACTCTATGGCAGCATGGTTTTTGTCGTCTAGAGTGATACCCTCTTCCTCCCATCCCTGGTAACCATAAAAGAATGTTGATTTCTGTATGTCTACCTATCTTTGTCTTCTTACAAAACACACTAGTCCCTCCTTTGGGCCGTACTGCACTAGGTGCTTACTTCTTTTATCCTGTATACCTGTGTTCTAGTGCAGAGGTCAGCCAACTACAGCCTGTGGGCCAAATGTGGCCCGCCACCTGATTTTATAAATAAAGTTTTATTGGAATACAGTCACACTTATTTGTCTACAGATTGTCTACGGCTGCTTTCATGCTATAAGGACAGAGTTACGTAGTATGGTAGAGCTCATACAACCCAAAAAGCCTAGAATATTTACTGTATTACCTTTTCCAGAAAATTTTTTGCTGACCTCTGCTCTAGGGCATGTGTATCTTCCCTCACTAGGATGTAAGCCAGTGCAGGACAAAGAGTAAGTATTACTTGCCTCTATATACCCAGCGTATAACAGGCTGCCTGGCACATTGCAAGAATCCAGTAAATATTTGAGGAGTAAAAGACTGAACTTGTAAATAAATGAACACATATGTTTTTTTCTTTGTCTTCCTACATCTAGCTGTATGGGACCCATTTTAGGGCTTGATTTTAGAGGCACCAGGATCTGTTAGGAAACTCTGGTGGTGTAATGGTTAAGTGCTACAGCTGCTGACTAAAGGGTCAGCAGTTCAAATCCTCCAGGCACTCCTTGGAAACTCTAACAGGCAGTTCTACTCTGTCCTATAGGGCCACTATGAGTCGGAATCGACTCAACAGAAATGGGTTTAGGATCTGTTAGGTTGAGATGAATTTTCTTGGATCGCTATACCAGAATTAAATACTTTGGAAATAAAGTAGCTTATCAAGATTATGAAAAACTCAATCTCAAACAAGAGATTCACTTTCAAGATCATGCAAGAGATCCAGCTGCCCTTGAAGATGGGTCCTAGGAGGTCCCCAAAACTGTAAAATAGACTATCAACAGTAGGGTAGTAGGAAAACTAGGCAGAAACAGTGTGTGGCTGCTTCTGTCTGAGAAAGCTATACAGCATAGGTAGGCTCAATGCTCAGATTTGATGAAAAAGGGAATAATAATAAAAAAAAAAAAGCGTTGTCATTGAGCCAGTTTTGACTCATGGCAACTCCATGTGTTAGAGAGCACACTGCCCTGTGGAATTTACTTGGCTGTAATCTTTACAGAAGCAGATCTCCAGGCCGTTCTTCTGTGGTGCTGCTGGATGGCTTTGAACTGCCAACCCTTAGGTTAGCAGTTGAGCGCAAACCACTTCAAGCACCCAGCGACCTAAAGGGGGAAGAAAAATAGTCCAATCAGTTTGCTATGAAAGCGATAATGGCTTGGGTGTATTACACTGGCTAGTGCTTATTATGTCTATCTTTTTGGAGGGTCAATCACTGAGCCTCTCTTCAGATAGACAAGGAGCCCTGGTGGTGTAATAGGTAAGAGCTCGGCTAATAACCAAAAGGTTGGCAGTTTGAACCCACCCAGCTGCTCCATGTGACAAAGGTGTGGCAATCTGCTTACATAATGAAAACCCTACGAGGCAGGTCTACTCTGTTACATGGGGTCACTATGAGCAGGAATTGACTCAACAGCACCCAAAAAAGAACAACAAGTTCAGATAAACAGTATTTCTTACCCTGTAGCTGTGTTTAGGAGCCCTGGTGCTGCAATGGTTAAGCACTTGTTTGCTAATCAGCTGGGAGATCAGCGGTTTGAACCCACCAGCCACTCCAGAAGAAAAAACTGGTGATCTGCTCCCATTGAGATTACAACCTAATTGCAACCAATGTCACAAAACAATTTGTGTATAAATTTTAGAATGAGAAACTAATTAGCGCTGTAAACATTCACCTAAAACACAATTCAAAAAAAAAAAATTACAGCCTAGGAAACCCTATAGGACAGTTCTACTCTGTTCCATAGGGTCACTACGAGTCTGAATCACCTTGACGGCACATGACAACAGCTACATTTAACTTCTTCTGACTGCATTTCTTTGAAACAGTTGGTTTTATTTCATGGTATTCTAGTAAGAGCTTGGGGCTGGGTACAGGGGCCGTAGAATCTAGTCCCAGTTTCACCACTGACTGGTTAAATAACTATGGGTCCAGAGAAGTGGAAGTATAAAATAATAGGCCAGATCAAGTGATATCTAAGGCTTCTTCTAGTTCTATAAATCCATAAACTTGATTTGTTCTATCCTTGCCTTTGAGAGTACAAGATTCCCTTTGCATTCATGAGAATAAGGTACAAGGATCTTAGCGGAGACATACATAGCCAGGGATGCGTTCTCAAGCGACAGCATCTTGTGGCCACTGTTTTTGTCTTTCTGGTACTCCTATCCTGCTTCTTTGGGTAACAGGCACTACTCCCAGGCTGTCAAGGTGGCCACGTGACACAGGCTGGGTCGACCTGGGTACTTCCCCAGCCTCTCTCTTTAGTCATGAGCTGTAAGAATTTGAGCCTGGAACTATAATGTCTGTGTCCTTATGGCATAGAGTGCCAGTCTGAGAGAGAAGAGCCCTCATGCAGAGAAGAGAGCTTGAGAAAAGACTCAAGATCCTCTCCCTCATCAGGCCAACTTATTGGTTACCTAGGTCAATAAACAGGAGTCCTGAGGCACAACAGGTTAGGGCTTGGCTGCTAACCAAAAGGTTGATGGTTCAAACCCACCCAGTGGCTCTACCAGTAAACCCCCTTCTGAATAAAGGACAACTACGGTAACTACTATAGCGTGGACAATACTGCAAAAATAGTACAAACAAGCAATAATTTACCAATGGATACATAGATAGATATGCCAAGAGGTGTGGGAGGGTGTAAGGAAGCACGCCTACTGGCAGATACAGGTTTGGTGGTGGACATGTCTACATACATGACTGTAGGTGTTCCTCAAATATTAATATAGACAATAGAGCACACAAAGGGCACAGTCAGGCAAAAAGCTTAGACATAACCAAACACCTCGTGGGAAGAAGTTCCCAGGCTCAAAGGCAAAGGACTATAGACTTCGGGCACGTCTATGTCAACTGGCACAGCATAGTTCTTAAAGACAATGTTATACACCCTACTTTGGTGAGTAGCATCTGGGGTCTTAAAAGCTTCAAGCAACCGTCTAAGATACAACTATTGGTCTCTTCCAGTCTGGAGCAAAGGAGAGTGAAAAAACCAAAGACTCAAGGGATCAATTAGTCCAAAAGACTAATGGTCCGCAAGAGCCACAGCCTACACAACCCCGAGACCAGAAGAATTAGATGGTGACCGGCTACCACTATCGACTGCTCTGAGGGTCCTGGACAGAGAGGGAGAAAAATGTAGAAAAAAAAAATCAAACTCACAAAAAAGATTAGAATTATGTTCTGACAGAGAATGGAGGAACCCTAAGACTATGGCACTAAGATGCCCTTCTGACCTGGAACTGAAGCCATGCCGTTTGTTTTCTTTATGTTGAGGTACAGTCCATACTGAAGGCCGTGGTCTTTGATCTTCATTAGTAAGTGCTTCAAGTCCTCTTCATTTTCAACAAGGAAGGTTGTGTCATCTGCATAAATCAGGTTGTTAATGAGTCTTCCTCCAATCCTGATGCCACATTCTTCTTCATATAGTCCAGCTTCTTGGATTATTTGCTCAGCATACAGATTGAACAGGTATGGTGAAAGGATACAACCCTGACCCACACCTTTCCTGACTTTAGACCAGTCAGTATCCCCTTATTCTGTCTGAACAACTGCCTCTTGATCTATGTACATGTTCCTCATGAGCACAATTAAGTGTTCTGGAATTCCTATTCTTTGCAATGTTATCCATAATTTGTTATGATCCACACAGTCAAATGCCTTTGCGTAATCAATAAAATACAACATTTTTATCTTTCTGGTATTCTTTGCTTTCAGCCAGGATCCATCTGACATCAGCAATGATATCCCTGGTTCCATGTCTCTTCTGAATCTGGCAATTTCCCTGTTAATGTACTGCTGCAGCTGCTTTTGAATGATCTTCAGCAAAATTTTCCTTCGTGTGATGTTAATGATATTGTTTGATAATTTCCGCATTCGGTTGGGTCACCTTTCTTTGGAATAGGCATAAATATGGATCTTTTCCAGCCAGCTGGCCAGGTAGCTGTCTTCCAAATTTCTTGGCATAGATGAGTGAGCACTTCCAGCGTTGTATCTGTTTGTTGAAACATCTCAGTCGGTATTCCGTCAATTCCTGGAGCCTTGTTTTTTGCCAGTGTCTTCAGTGCAACTTGGACCTCTTCCTTCAGTACCATCGTTTCCTGGTCATATGCTACCTCCTGAAATGTTTGAATGACAACCAATTCTTTTTGGTATAATGACTCTGTGTATTCTTTCCATCTTCTTTTGATGTTTCCTGCATCGTTTAATATTTTCCCAGTGGAGTCCTTTAATATTGAAACTTGAAACTTGAATTTTTTCTGCAGTTCTTTCAGCTTGAGAAATGCTGAGGTGTTCTTCCCTTTTGATTTTCTAAATCCAGGTCTTTGCACATGTAATTATAACACTTTACTTTGTCTTCTTGAGTTGCCCTTTGAAATGTTCTGTTCAGCTCTTTTACTTCATCATTTCTTCCAGTTGCTTTAGCTATGTGATGTTCAAGAGCAAGTTTCAGAGTCTCTTCTGGCATCTGTTTTGGCCTTTTCTTTCTTTGCTGTCTTTTAATGGCCTCTTCCATTCTTCATGTATGATGGCATTAATGTCATTCCACAACTTGTTTGGTCTTTGGTCATTAGTGTTCAAAGCATCAAATCTATTCTTGAAATGGTCTCTAAATTCAGGTGGGATATACACAAGATCGCACTGTGGCACTCATGGACTTATTCTAATTGTCTTCATCTTCATCTTGAACCTGCATATGAGCATTTGATGGTCTGTCTGTAGTCAGCCCCTGGCCTTGTTCTGACTGATGAGCTCTTCCATTGTCTCTTTCCACAGATATAGTCAGTTTGATTCCTGTGTATTCCATCTGGTGAGATTCCCGTGTATAGTCACCATTTATGTTGTGGAAAAAAGGTATTCGTAATGAAGAAGTCATTGGTCTTGCAAAATTCTATCATGCAATCTCCAGCATCGTTTCTATCACCAACACCACATTTTCCAATTACCAATCCTCCTTCTTAGTTTCCAACTTTTGCATTCCAATCACCAGTAATTGTCAGTGCATCCTGATTGCATGTTTGATCAATTTCAGACTGCATAAAAGTTGGTAAAAATCTTCAATTTCTACATCTTGGCCTTAGTGGTGGGTGTATAAATTTGAATAATAGTCATATTAACTAGTCTTCCTTGTAGGTATACCAGTATTATCCTATCACTGAGAACGTTGTACTTCACTTCAGGTCTTGAAATGTTCTTTTGGACCATGAATTCAACACGCCATTCCCCTTCAATTTGTCATTCCTAGCAAAGTAGACCATATGATTTTTCGATTAAAAAATGGCCAATACCAGTCCATTTCAGCTCACTAATGCCTGTTGTTGTTGTTATGTGCCGTTGAGTCAGTTCCAACTCATAGCAACCCTAAAGGACAGAGTAGAGCTGTCCCATAGGGTTTCTAATGAGCAATTGGTGGATTCAAATTGCTGACCTTTTGGTTAGTAGCTGAGCTCTTAACAACTGTGCCACCAGGGCTCCCATTTCATTTTTGACGATTTCCGAATTTCCTAGAATCATTGTACATTCCATCTTCTGGTTTTTAATGGATGTTTGCAGCTGTTTCTTCTCATTTTGAGTCATGCCACATCAGCAAATGAAGGTCCCAAAAGTTTGACTCCACCCACGTCATTAAGGTCAATTCTATTTTGAAGAGGCAGCTCTTCCCCAGTTGTATCTTGAGTGCCTTCCAACCTGAGGGACTCATCTTCTGGCACTATATCAGACCAGGTTCCACTGCTATTCATAAGGTTTTCACTGGCTAATTCTTTTCAGAAGTAGACCACCAGTTCTACTGAAGAAGGCTTCCTAGTCTTTCTTAGCCTGGAAGCTCAGCTGAAACCTGTCTGCCAAGGATGACCCTGCTAGTATTTAAATACTGGTGGCACAGCTTCCAGCATCACAGCAACTCGCAAGCCCCTACAGTACAACAAATTAACAAACACATGGGGAATGCACAATAAATAAATAAATAAAACCCCTTCTCCACTCAAGCTGGCTAGTCACATTGGCCTTCTCTCCCCAGTAAATGAAAGAGTCCCAGCCACTTTGCAGCACTTGGGACAGCTGCCCACCTTCTACTCAAAGTGTTACCCACTTGCATGCCCTCTTCGTTCTCTCTGGGATATTCTTATCTGGGAGCCCTTGCTTGCTCTTTACTAGGTAGCGGTGCATGCGATTATACCAGGCTGACTCTGGAGCCAGGTGAGATTAAATCCTGACTCGCTGTATGACATTGGGCAAGTGTCTGCATTGCTCAGAGTTTCAATTTCCTCATGTACACAATAGGGACAATAACAGCACTGATCTCACAGGATTGAACATATGTGAAGTGTCTGCCCATGGTAAGTGCTGCGTAAGTGGTGGCTCTCATTGTTCTCCATAATAACCTGGTCCTCCTGATAATAAATGGGTTTCTGTCTGTCTCCAGTGTTACAGTCATGTCGGATAGTCCTGCTTAAGGGAGTCAGAAGTGGTGAACATTTGAAACCTTGACAATTGGAGTGCCAGTGACCTCTCTGTTGGGTCTGGCTAGTGGGGGACCCCAGAGCCAGCAGTATCATCCAGCGAAGCCCGATTCTGTGAGCTATGCAGAATTACAGAAATGCTTCTGGGAATGGCAGGCTTACTCCCGGACCTGAAACTTGCTCTGGGAAATAAAGGGCAGATTCTCCGGGTTCCTGAAATGTTCTCTCCAGTGGGGCAGTGCTGATGTGGGAGGCGTGCTACTTTGATGTGAGCTCTGGCAGTTAAGGAAGTTTGAAACTTTGACTGCAACACAGCCCTGCTTTTAGCATGGGAAGACAGCTACTCCAGTATGTTAATAAACAAACAATTATATCTGACTTTTCATGCAACTCCCAGCTGGATAAGATCACTTCAGGTGGATTTTTGTTTATTGCTTTACCTTGAATCACTTTTAGGAATTCAGCACCCAGGCACCCATTTCCTGTTTAGGAGAGTACAGAAATGCTTCAGGGAAGTCGTGCAGTTTATCTTTTTAGCTCTTTGCTCCCTGTACCATCAACCCCACTAGCTCAGCCAGGTGATCACGGGGTGGCCTGAGAAAAATCCGGTGAAGCTGGGCTGCCACGTGGAGTGTGCAGAAGCAGCAAACGCCTGTACTTCCCCCCACCTTCTCTGCCCCCACCCTCCTTTTCCATCTGTACTTTACGAAGTTACTTCATAGGGAATAACAACTTATGTTTGCATAGCAATGTCATGCAAGTTATCATTTTATCCTCCAAAGTCTCTCTAAAGTAGATAGGGTCAGATTTCATTCCCATTTTACAGTTAAGGAAACTGGCTCAGAGAAATCAGGTGGCTTGCTCAGTGGTACGTGACAAACAGCCTCAGGGAGGGTTTGACCTCTGATTGTGTCAGTGGTAATACAGGATGTCTGAGCCCTTGGGCGGCTGTGTGCCAGATGTGAGCCCAGTGATCCCACCTCTCCTGCTGCCTCTCCCAGGTGGAAAGCATCCTCCAAAGCCCAGCCCTGTGGCAGCAGGCAGGACTGGTCCAGCAGATGAGCACAACGACCTCAGTCTGACCTCGGAGTCCAGGCCAGGAGGGCCCGCTGTGGGGCTCACGGCCCAGTGGAAGATCACATCTGCAGGGACAACTTTAATGACTCTGGCAAGGGAGTGCCTTTGACATCTCTGGAAAAAGAGCGATCTGTCCCAGGCCAAATGGGGCAGAGGCAAGTGGTGAGGGCAAAGCTCCTCTCAGCATCGGTGCCCTCCCCCTGACCAGGAGGCTGTGCCACACCTGGGGGTTCCTGACTGGGGCGTGGGAGCTCGCTGGGCCAGGAACAGAAGAGGCGGTGATCGTGGGACTCAGGAAAAAGTTCTCCTATTCCCATCAGGGAATGAGTCAAGCAGGAGGAAATACAACACGCAGGATTATGAAGGTTCTTCTGAGACAAGAGCCCCGATCTAGACTGCCTTGGTTGAGGACTGAGCATGTTGAGCCATGAAGAGCTCAGGGGTAGCGTGTGCCACAGGAAGCCAGTTGGCATGCGAACTTACCACAATAGGATCTTTTCTGGCCACCACGCCATGAGGGTCTGTTTCTGATGTGGTGTGGGTTCTGCTGGTAACAAGACAGACAAAAATATCAACCAACTTAATCCTCTTTTGAGCTGCCTCCTATACAAGGCTGATGTTGATTTCTTTATTTGCCCACTGATAGGAGGCAGGAAGGAGAAGAGTCCCCTTGCCAAGTGGTGTGCTGACTAAAGCCCCAGATTTTATTTCACACGGTTATGTCGACCTCCCTCCTCAGCTGATAAGCAATTCCATGGCCACAGGCAAGCCCGTTCCCTGTTCCGTGAAATGGGTATAACACCTTATCTGTCCCTCTCACAGGATATCACATTTGAGAAGAACACATGGGTAGTATATATGAAAGAGCTTTGTAAAAGACAAAAACCATAAAAAACCAAACCCATTGCCATCGAGTTGATTCTGACTCTTAGCAACCCTACAGGACAGAGCAGAACTGCGCCATAGGGTTTCCATGGAGCACCTGGTAGATTCAAACTGCCAACCTTTTGGTTAGCAGCCATAGCTCTTAGCCACTACGCCACCAGGGTTTCCTGTAAAAGATAAGGCACTTTATAAAATTACTCATTAACAACAACCACATGGAATCTGCAAAGTGAGCTTGCCACCGGAAGCTTCTTTTTTGATGTCTCCTTCCTCCATCTCTCTCTAAACAGTCACTATCCTCTAGATATCATCCTCTAGGTATCTGTGGTGTGATGACTTAGAGAGTCACGCTATCAGTTATCACCCATTAGGAGTAATTTCTATCTTCCGTGATGACTCAGATTACCTTTCCCTTCTCCAGGACTGCCCCCTGTCCCACGCTTCCTTCCTTTCCAGCGTCATGCTACCTGATAAGCTTCCCAGTTCCCTTCCTCCTGGTCTTCACTCCTCTTCAGCACCGTCCCTCCCTATCCCTTACCCCTTTATGCTCTGCCAGTCTGAACTCAATGACCCACTTCCCCAGTGCCCACTAACACACTAGAAACTCTTACCTTCTTTTTCCAAATCCAGAGTCCCTGGTTGGTGTAAACAGTTAACATGCTTGACTGCTAACCAAAAGGTTGACAGTTCGAGTCAACGCAGAGGCACCTCTGAAGAAAGACTTGATGACGTACTTCCAAAAATTCAGCTGCTGAAAATGCTAGAGAGCACAGTTCTATTCTGACACACTTGGGGTCACCATTAGTCCAAGTTCTCTCAACGACAACTGGAATTCTAAATCCAAAATTTAGACCTTGGTCTTCTCACAAGTCTTGAATGAGAGGGCTCACCTACTCCTTTGGTTTCAAATACTATTTCAGAGCTGTTGCCTTTCAAATCGACTTCTTCAGCTACAACTTCTCCTATGCTGTTAACTCTTTGGGGAACACGCATTTTTTAAGAAGTTGGATCACAGTGCTTTTGTATTTTGTTTTTAATTTTATTGTGGTAAGATACATACAGCCAAACATTTGCCACCTTAGCTATTTTTAATTATACAATTCAGTGACATTAATTACATTTGCCATGTTATGCAACCATCGCCACTCTCAGAGGTAATAGTGTTTTTGTTTTGGTGTGCCCAAATAGGTTGCTTGAGTGAGCTAGCTTGATTATTTTTGCCTTTGGAGCTCTGATGTCCTGTCACCAGATGGCTAGAGCTGTTATCAGGTATATGAGCTTATGGGTACATTCACTTTTCTTGTGTGGATTCAGGTCAGGTGTCCAGGTAGCTGGTCATCAAGTGTGCAGTACAGGCTCTGTCCTGCAGTCTTAGAGGGGCAGAGGTGTTTGGTGTAGGTACCGGTATCTGGTTGCAGCAGAGGGTCACACTCTGAACAAGGCAGGGGGCTGAAAACCATCCCCCCAGTGTCTGTGAGGAAAGTACGACCCTGTTCCCTAGAGTGCACAGACGGGTGAGTTCTGCAGATGGACCATGGGCACCCAATGCTTTTGGTTGTAAGGACTGGGAGGTACCAGTTATCCTTGGGCCCCGTCGTGGGTGGCTGGGTGACCCAAGTGGAGCCACCAGTCCTTAGGCCCCTGATGTGGGTAGTTGAGGACACTGTTTAATAGGCAAAGCAGTGTCAAACATCAAACACCCATCTCTCCACCGCACATCTTAAACAGTTGCGGTCTGCCAACAAGGGTCTATTCTCCTGAAACAGGCCCACACAGGTCTATGCAGAGACGAAAGGTTTTCAAAGTCCATGGACCACTTATGCCTGGACATTAGCCGCTTCTGTCCTGAGCTCCCCAGGATAGTGGAGCTGGCAAATTATCTTTTCCCCCTGTTGTGAATTTATTCCTTCTCCAAGGCCAAGAGCATGGCTCAGGACGCTCAGTGGGGCCTATCTCAGGCCCAGGGAATTCAGCCACTGAAGCCAGCTTGGGGATGGGGCTCACAGTAAAATATAGGCAAGTACTTAGCTTTTGCCGAGAGGGCCGTTCTTCTCAGGTTCTGGAGGTGTGAGTAGGCTGTGTGGCTGGCTGCTTCTCCCTGAGGAAAATGCAGCTGAACGCTAGTACCAGCCCGCTGCCGTGGCTCTGGGAATGGTGCCTGAGGGCTCCCCATGATTCAGGTCCGGTAACTCTTCTCTGCTTCTGAACCATCTCTCTCGCTCCCCCAGCTGCCCAGTCCATTTTTTAACTTTGCATTTGATGTTCAGGGATCCTAGCTTGTCATAAATATAATCATTTCACTTGGTTTTGGGGATCTTTGTTGTAAGAGGGATCGCTGGAAGCATCTGGCTATTCTGCCATTTTGGCCCAGCCTCTCCATTGGTAATAGTGTTTTTTAACCTGATTTAGTTCTTCACAATATGAAATAATTTTCACATTAGCTAAAATAGATCAAAAGATAGTTCAGGATGGGTGGGTCTGTGCCATTTGTTACAGTCGTATTGATCATGATGGGCAGGTAGGTAGATGCTCACAAAGGGTCTTTCTTTTAAATCAGTGTATGTTGCTGTTAACTGCTGTTGTGTCAGCCCCAGACTCATGGCGACCCTGTGCACAACAAGATCAAATCATTGTGATCCATAGGGTCTTCACTGGCTGATTTTTGGAAGTAGATCACTAAGCCTTTCTTGCTAGTCTGTCTTGGTCTGGAAGCTCCTCTGAAACTTGTTCAGCACCATAGTGCCATGCAAGTCATCACCGGTGGCTGCACATGAGGTGGATTGGCTGGGAATCGAACCTGGGTCTCCTGCGTTGAAGGTGAGAATCCTGCCACTGAACCACCACTGCCCCCAAATTTGTGTTTATGTCAGATTACCCAGATGAACAATAGCCCACCCAGTATTCTGCGTTCTGATGGATTCCCTTAATTTCTAATAAAATCTGTGAACTGTGCCACTCCTGAACACACAGTGAGATGGAACAATGACATTGGAATGTAATCAAGACCGTTAATTCAGTCTGTGACTAAAATCAAACAGGAAGCCCTGACCCCATAGATAAAAGAAAGCTGGAAAAAAAAAAAATTGATCTCAGGCTCCTTTGGATTGGTGCAAACCCCTCACAGAGGAAAAATGTGAAACTCAGTTAGGGTGAGGTAAAAGAGCATCTTTATAAAATATGTATCACTTCCCTTGGGAAGAGAGGGAAGCTATGGAAAGCCTCACCAAAAGTGTATTCACTGGGCAAAAATTCTTGACTCAGGAAGAAGGCAGGAATAGGCGGTCCTGTGATACTGCAATGGAGAGTTGGGTCCAGTACAAACAGGAGTTTTTCTGTCACCCTGAATGCATGGAATCATTCCAGCTGGTGACCAGAACTGATGTGAGAGCTGCCCTGTGTATGTCACCAGGCTGGGCGTCCGACTCCCGTATCAGGGATGCTTCACCTCGTTGCTGAGATGAGGAGGGCTTTGGCAGCTCTCCCTGTAGCCTCTCCCAGACACAGCCATGGCCTAACACTTTGGGTTCACCATGAGTTGGATCTGACTTATCCATGTCCATTTGGTTTCAGCTATTTTTGTCATCATTATTTTAAAGCAAAAAAGAAATGACCAGAAGGGTCAAAAGGAAACAAAGTACTTCGCATGAGGCTACAAGGTCTGGTGGCACTGAGGGCCTGTTTGAGCAGAGAAGACCAGACTTCTAGTGCCAGCCTGGCAGCATTGAGGCACTTGACTCAGGAGAGTCACTTCTCCTCAGTGTCCACAATTTGAAAGTAAAGGGGTTAGAATAGCTGGGTTTTCCTTGACTTACGTGACCACAGAAGAGTCTTAAACTTATAAGATGTTGACAGAACACCTAGAGATATTCATTAGACATAATATGCTGGGGTATAAGTAGATGGCAGTGATCACAGACCAATTAATCTCTGCAAGAAAATATAAAAATTAAATCTGTGTGTATAATATGCAATGAATATTTTATCATATTAGAAATGGTTGTATTTTGCAATTAACAACAATTTAAAAATATACATGTATATTATCATTCCTGAAGCCAACTCTACAGACAGGGATTGGACTGGACTATTTTTTTTTTTTTATAAGATAGACAATGATACTGGTGAGGAGTGAGCTTCTTGGCTCAAGTAGACACATGAGTCTATGTGGGCAGCTCCTGTCTGGAGGGGAGATGAGAAGGCAGAGGGGGACAGAGGCTGGTTGAATGGACACGGGGAATACACGGTAGAGAGGAGGAGTGTGCTGTCTCATTAGGGGGAGAGCAGCTGGGAGTACATAGCAAGGTGTGTAACTTTTTGTATGAGAGACTGACTTGATTTGTAAACTTTCACCTAAAGCACACATATACACACACACACAAAAATGACTATGCATATAAATTTGCTGGTTTAAGATAGCAATATTTTTTTTAAGTGTCCTCAAGCATATCCAAATTACCCAATTGATTGTCAACAATTGATATACGGTAGCTAAAAGAATAAATCATAGTTCTTTGTTCAAATAAAAATATATATGTGTATTCTTAGCATTGATTTTTTTTTTTTTTTAGTGATAGTAATGTTGCTTAGAAGACAGCCTGTGAAAATTTGAGATCGAGCCTCTTAAAGGTCCCTTTCAGCCTCTCTGAAAAAGAGTAAGAGGCTTTCCTTGCACAGGGCTTCTATCTGAGGATTCTTAGCTGTGTTAGTTGCCATCGACTCCAACTCACAGTGACGCAGTGTATAACAGGAAGAAACATTACCAGGTTCTGCACCATCTTCATGATCACTGGTGTATTTCAGCCCATTGTTTTGGCTGTTGTGTCAATCCATCTCAAAGAGGGTTTCCCTTGTTTTCCCTGGCCCTCTACTTTACTAACCATGATGCCTTTTTCTAGAGAGTGGTCTTTTCTGATGATGTCTCCAAGCTGCAAAAAACGTGATCACAATTTATAAAATCACCAATGGTATGTCACTTGTCTCAAAGCACTTTCTTTCCCATGTTACCTTATTTGACCCAAATAATAACCCTGTGAGTTTTTGCCTTCCTTTGAATCACAAGGAAGCTAAAGCTAGCTCAAGGCAAAACTGACTTGCCAATAGTTATGCAACTAATTTTGGAGGAAAAAAGTAAATCTCCTGATTGACACCCCCAGGCTCTCCCCACTAGGCTTCATAGCCCACCAGGGAGCATGGACAGAGTGGGCACCTGCTTATTTACTGAATCCTAGAATATTAAAACCAGGGGTTATACCTTGAAGCTCAAAAGAGTTAGCTTTTGAAGCAAGGAAAGGAAGTTCTCTTCTGGAGAAATGGGAGGCCAACCTGAGAAACTCAACTCCCTCCAAGAAGGAATTGATTGAAAGTGAGATGTGTTAGAAAAGTGTTTGAATAAATTCATGGCTAGCTCCATAATAAGTTACTAAGGAAAATTCCAAGACTTCTGACATGCTGTCACAGACAACCATATACTCCCAGTGCCTGTGTCAAGAGAGAAGACTGCTGGGCTGGGCGCCCCCAGTTAGCTTAGATTCAGCGTCAAGTCAA
The DNA here is from genome assembly GCF_030014295.1 of Loxodonta africana. NCBI lineage: Eukaryota > Metazoa > Chordata > Mammalia > Proboscidea > Elephantidae > Loxodonta > Loxodonta africana. The sequence goes on from NC_087360.1 coordinate 58,401,192, forward strand.
TAACTCTAATTTTACTAAAGCCATTTCAAAACATCATGAAAGAAATTGAAAAAAAGTTCACTAATAATTACAGCACTCCAACCCTTTTCTCTTTCAATTTTTATCCATCCATACAGGTGGTATTTACATAGTGTATCCCCCCCCATAGTGTATATCACAGCTCATATACTGGTTTCTTTTTCCCTTGTTTTGGGTAAGGTGACTTTATGATTGACTCTGCTATTTCTATATAATTATACTATTAGTCATCGTAATGACTATATAATACTGCACTGTATTGCTATGTATTATACTATTCCCCTATTTTTTGGACATATAAGTTATTTTCAGTTTTTAGATAGTCAAAATAATGAGTTGTACATATCCCTAGCTTTTATACGAATTAAAAAAAATACATTGCATTGAAGTAATTATTCAGAAGTATTACCACTCCAAGAGAAAAACCATTTTCTAACTTTTTATTTTGAAATAATTTGAAACTTACAGAAGAGTTGCAAGAATAGTACAAAGAAATCCCATACACCCTTCACCCAGATTCTCTAGTTCTTAAGAGTACCATTTTTGGAGCCTGGGCGATACAAATGGTTTACAATAAGTTGCACATCAAAAGATTGGCAATTCATACTCACCCAGCAGCACCAAACCAGAAAGAAAGGCCTGGCAACCTGCTTCCATAAGATTACAGCCAAGAAAACCCTGTGGAGCAAGTTCTACTCTGAAACACATGGGGTCACCGTGAGTTGGAATCGACTTCACGGCAATGGGTTGGTTTGTTGTTTTTTTTTTTTTGGTTTCCCATGTGTTCAGGCTGTCCTAGTCGGCATTTCTCAGTGTTTTTGTGGGATTCAGGTCACTTGTTGTTAATTACTATTGAGTTGATTCTGACTCATGGCAACCCCATGTGTGTAGAGGAGAACTGCTTCATAGGGTTTTTAAGGTCGTGGCCTTTCAGAAGCAGATTGCCAGGCCCGTCCTTCCAGGCTCCTCCAGGTAGGTTTGAACTGCCAAACCTGTGGCCAGTAGTCAAGCTCTTAGCCATTTGCATCACTCAGGAAGCTGTAGGTCACTTGGCAGCTGACCAATGTGTGGGTCTCCTGTTGGCACCAAGGCTTAGACAAGGCACACCACAATAACACCAATATGCAATCCGTAGTGATGTTTATTCCATTCTCTGAAGAGCCCAGTGGCTACCAAGTTAAACCATGTCATGAGCCTCTTGACTTGTCCACTTCTCTTTGCTTTGAATTTCCGCAAGTATCACCTCACTTCTCACTCAGCCGTTGGCAGTCTCTGTGTGGTTCTTGTTCTTGGCCCATACCTGCTGTCCACTCAGGTGGTAAGGAGCCAAGCAGGCTAAGCCGCTATTCCCCACCCCCGCAGTGACTCATGCATTCTGAAATAGCAAAGCTTTGTAGGAATACTTCCTTACAGTTTCCTGGGGCCCACTTTGTGTTATATGGGTCTTAATTTATCTTCCTTGAAAGCAAAAGGCTTTGACACAATTTTCCCAGGATATGGTTTCATTTCGCCAAGATTTATTTTTATATTTTTCAGAAGTGATCCCCTAAGATCAGGGCTCTAATTGTCACCGTATCAGGGTCCCTACACCTTCCTCCTCATTCCAAGATTTCCTGAGTCTGTCAGAGGGAAAACAACCTTGGATTTAGTAGGAACACAATGGCCCCAGTTTCTAGGGATCCAGGATATTAACTGGTCTGGGTCATTTGGGGTATATTTCAGCAAAGCTCAGAGGCACCTATTGGTAACTCACAAATTCTTCCCTCTAAATCTCTTGTGAATTGTCCACCCCACCCTCAAAACACTGTCCCCCGGTAGACAGCCTTTCTCCACTATAGACTTTTTTTTGAAGAATTTTTTTTTATTGTGGTAAGTATGTAGGTTACAAAATATTTGCCATTTCAACACTCTTCACATGTATAGTTCGGTAATATTAAATATGTCCATCATGTTTACAGATTTTGTTTTGACAGTTAACTGATTAAGTTTGCCAGTCTGATCTCTCTTGGCACCCTTTCTGTCTTCTCTCTTTTTTTCACCAGTTGCCGTCAAGTTGACTCCGACTGATGGCAACTGTATATGTATCAGAGTAGAACTGTGCTCCACAGAGTTTCCAATGGCTGATTTTTTAGATCACCAACCGTTTCCTCCAAGGCACCTTCAGGTAGACTTGCACCTCCAAGCTTTCAATTAGCAGGTGAATGCATTAACTATTTGTATTACTCAAGGGGCTCCTTCTTTCTCTTACCTCTCTTGTTTTCACAAGCCCTGCCTCAGCTAAAAATCAAACAATGATAAATGGATACCACTCTGAGCCTGGGTGGTACAAATGGTTTGTGCTCAACTACTAACCTAAAGATCGGGGGTTCAAACCCACCCAGCAGCAATGCAGAAGAAAGTCCTAGCTATCCACTTCTGTAAAATTACAGCTAAGAAAATCTTTTGGAGCACAGTACCGAACAGGTTTGGTTTGGGTTTATGATGTGCCAGGGCCCTTTCCTTACGGCGACCTGCAGATGAGAAAACTAAAGCTTAGCAGTGTTGCAAAGTGGACTGAGGTCATATCCGTGATTACTGGTACAGCCAGCTTCAAACCTAAGACTTTCCCTTACCATCTGCAGCTTTTCATATCAGTCATCTGAAGAGGTATTAACTGTTTGGTTAACAAGCCAAACAAGTTGTCTGTTGCCAGGAGTATTTACATTTAAAAGCAACCTCTAGAACACTGAAAAGCTTCCAGCAGGGATGGCTATGCAGTGATGGAATTTCAGGCAATGTTGTGAAAAAAACGTGGGGCAGAGCCTTGGCTCAGGGCTTTGCCTCTATTCCACATAGTCCGGCTCAGAGAATGCTAGTGTGGAAGCAATCTCAGAGACCACCTAGTCCAGCCTTTCGCCCGCAGAGCAGTGAAATGATTGTTCCCCAAGAGCTAGGGAGTGGCAGAGTGGAAACTCAAGCACATGGTGCAGATGAAGATTCCAGTCTGGGCCACTTTCCACTGCAGGTGAGCCAGAGGTGAGCCCCTCCACCCACTGAGCGCTCCGACCAGAGTTTCCACTGCCTGAAGCAGAAGCCAGCGCACCTGTCCAGCCCTTCCAACCTCTTGTGACCAGAGGGTGTGAAGCAACAGTTGAGGATTCCTGAGGAAGGCCCTCAGACTCTTCACAGTGTGAGTGTTCAGAATTGTAAGCAGTTCTTTGGTGGTTAAGAGCTCAGCGGCTAACCAAAAGGTTGGCAGCTCGTATCCACCAGGCACTCCTTGGAAGCCCTATGGGGCAGTTCTACTCTGTCCAATAGGGTCGCTATGAGTTGGAATCGACTCGATGGCAATGGGTCTTTTGGTTTCTTTTCACAATAGGGACTTAAAAAAAACAGCTAAATTGGGTCCCTTTCGGGCTTTATGAAACTGGGACTCTAAAGGAAGATGACTCTTATGGTCCCACACAGCTCCCAAATTCCTGGGATTCGATGACATCAGGACCATGAATAATCAGGCTGGCCCAGAGCCAGGATTGGCTGTGCCGCTTCTATCATGAACTTCCTCTCCCTCTCTATAAAAACAGGCCCGCCCCTCCCTTACTGCAGCCTGTCCACTGGGCACCCTCCAGCTGCAGAGGAACCCGCCCACCCAAGGCCACCAACCCCACCCCCTGCCTTGAAATTTAAAGGAGGCTGGAGCTGCACGGGGAGATTGGAGCTGAGATCCTGCAAGAGCCTGGAGCTGAGGAGAAAAAGCCTCTCAGAGGGAAGGAGGCAAGAAGTGGAGGTAGGTGAAATTCCACGCCGTTCTCTCTGCCTGGCTCCTCTTCTCCCTCTTAAAAGCCTCTCAGGGAAACTGAGCAATGAATGAACACCTAATGAAGGGCTTGGCTTTATCACTCAGGCAAAAAGAGGGTCAGCTAGAATCCACTCCAAAAGGGAGATTTATTTTGTATTCGCATTTCATTGGGATAGGCTGAAGTGGTTTTCGGGAGGCGAGGTGGTCAGGGGAGGAGAGAGACTAGGAGGGCCGCATTCTTTGGAGAGGTCTCTGCTTGCACAGTAAAGGAGAAAGTGAAAAAGAATTACAAAGAAAGGCTCTGAATAGACAATGGGAGCACCTCACGACTAATGGGTTATAAATGTAACATCAGCTGCCACTGGGACACATGTCTTTCAGAGCAGGAGGTGGTCTGGCCGCCCTTCTAAGGAGCCCATGGAGAAACTGAGGCCAGGGATGGCTGGGGGATGACTTACCTGCTGGCGGCTGCAGGACGGGTTTAACCAGGTGGGAAAGGGGAGGAGGTGACCTGAGGGCCTTTTGTTTCTACTTGGGGGTCAGTGTAGAGAAACCCCTCTGTCCTGCTCCCCACGCCTCCTGCCCAGGTAGGTTTTGTCTTGTGGCATTTTGTCCAGTGTGCATCAATCTGGAGTGCAGTCCTCTTTAAGGACTTTGCAATTACAGGGGGGAAAAAAATCAATGTCTTTTATTCCTGAAGCAGTCCGCAGAAAGCATATGAAGACTCTAGATTTTCACTGTTATTATCTTTATTTTATTAACCTCTCAGGGAGGGAGGGATGAAGGAAGAAGGGAAGGAGGGAAACTCGCTGAGCTCCCAGGTGACTAATGATAAATGAGAGCACAAAAAAGTGGTAACAGTGATTACCGAAGGGTCTAACGGAAGGAGCTGGCAGTTTGAACCCATCGGCTGCTCCGCGGGAGAAAGATGTGGCAGTCTGCTTCCGTAAAGACTTCCAGCCTTGGAAACCCTATAGGGCAGTTCTGTTAATGGCAAATGAGTGCACCAAGAAGTGTGGTAAAAATGATTTATTTGTGGCTGAGTTGGAATAATAATGGGGTCTCCTGCAGCTGACTGACGATAGAAGAAAACTATATATGTGTATGTGTGTGTGTGTGTGCGTGTGTGTGTGCGTGCGCGTGTATACATTTTCAATCCCATGAAGAAATTTTTCCAAATAGAAGTGTTCAGGGGGTTTCCCATAAAGGTGATTTCCTAGCAATTTCTGCCTGTAAGCAGGAAGGCTCCCTGGGACCTAGACAGGGGCTTGGTCCAGAATCAATAGATGACGGTCAGCATGAGCTGCTGAGCGAGGAGGTCCTGTGAGAGCGGAGCCGGACGTGGGGCACCGGCAGGGACGCTGTGGGTATCGAAATAAAAGTAGCTCCATTTTCCCCATTGATTTATTCTAGCTAAAAAGTTCACAGAAATGCCAGCCTCAAATCTCTGGGCTTGTCAACAGCAAATGATAGCCACCCTTCTGCTCAAATGGGTTAGTCTCTGTCCAAATACCCCAAGACCACCTCGGTTTATTTTGTGATGCCTCATATCAGATTCTCCCAGGGTCTGTGCTACTCGGAGTTGCTTCATCACAGGTGTGGGGCAGTTCGTGTAACCAGAGAGTAGCTGAGGAATGGGAATAGTCTGTAAGTTTATATGTCTGTAAGTTTACTAGTTTATAAGTTCTATGAGACAGGAGTTGGGACCCTGGCTTTTATTTCCTCAGAATTTAGCAGGTTGATAAGAGACCCTGGGTGGTACAAATGGTTATCGAGCTCAGGCTTAGCTGCTAACCTAAAATCCACCCAGAAACACCTCAGAAGAAAGGCCTGGTGATCTATTTCTGAAAAATCACCCACGGAAAACCCTGTGGAGCACAGTTCTACTCTGACACACGTGCAGTCATCACAAGTCGGAACTGACTCGATGGCGGTGGGTTTGTTTTTTTTTTTGTTTTAAGAATGTTGATGAGCAGAGCTGGTGATCAGTACAATTTAAACTATTGTAACAAACAGCCCAGGTATACTTTTGGTAGTGTGATTGAAGAGAGTATAATCATTTAAGGCTTTTATAAATAAGTAGCTGGGACCATATAGCATTTGGGAATACTTATTCTCCACATGAAGTCTTTGTTACTAACTTGCTAACAGGAGCTTTTCCCACCAATGGGTTTTATACCAACTTAAAAAAAAAAATTATTATTATTTTTTTAAGGGAGTCGTTGGCTAGGGTAATCCATTTGGAAGGAGTAGTGAATGCTAGTCCCTGGGTGGCGCAAACAGTTAAACACTTAGCTAGTAACTGAAAGGTTAGTGGTTCAAGTCCACATAGAGATAGCTTAGAAGAAATGCCTGATAACCTACTTCTGAAAAATCAGCAATTGAAAACCTTATGGAGCACAGTTCTATTCTGAAACACATGGAGTTACCACGAGTCAGAATCTACTTAATGGTTTGGTAAGTGCCAGCTTTAGGACTTCCAAAGCTTCTGAGGTATCTGCAGGTCATTTTCAGTCAGACAGCTGGCACTGGTAGTGGACTTAGCTCCACTCAAAATTCAAAATTCATATACCTCTTCTCTGTGACACTGAGTATCCGGAAGTGAGGAAAAATTTGAGGTTTTAAATGAAATGTCCAGATCTCACTTGGTTGTTTGGCATTGTGCGTCTGCAATCTCAGAATACAATTTCTGTTTTCTGTGAGTGATTTTCGCTCTGTTCTGATTAACATGGTTCAGATGGACAATGAGTGAGTAGAAGATTTCACTCGTTCCTTCTTTGGGCCACTTACTTCGCATGATGAAAAACTGTCAGTCATAGTCAACCAACTCACAAAACCATGTTGTGGGTCTTAAATCAGACCAGGTAAAAGAGTGAGGATGATTTAGACCTGGTAAAAGGGTGAGGATGATTTAGACCAGGTAAAACGGTTAGGGAGATAGAATGTTAGAACAAGAAGAAATCTTAGAGATCATCCATCGCGATTCAACCCCAAGCCAAGCCATGTGGTCTTCCACCATCAGCTCACTTGTCTACTTACATGTAAAGACAGCACGTTTTTAGTGATCTTTTGTATAGTTTATATTCCATTATCCTGCCTGGGAAATACTCCTGTAGAATGTGGTAGAGAGAAAGATAAGCCCAATTGTGGATCACCTGCAAAATAAGACAAAAGAGAAAATGAACTAGATGTAGCAGATGTTTCAAAAATATTTTTTGAAGGGATGACTCAGGCATCTTCTGGTGCTGATCGCGATTGCCTAGGAAATGCTAACTTGCTGTTCTTCCTATAGAACTAATACAAATTGGGTGTCCTTAGCAGCTGCCCGGCTGCCAAATATACGTGCCAGTGGCCATGATCCAGGTGGTGACTGTTGTCCAACAGGCCCAGCTGAGGTGCACAGGATGACTATGCGATGCTCCCGACGCACATACCAGTGGCCTGGAGAGGTTTGCTTGGGGAGTGACTTGGAGGATCTTATTCCTCTGGAGCCTCTCAAGAGACCACTTCAAGGCAAGGCTGAACCCAGATCCTGGGACACCTTTGTATTAAGAACTTTTCCTGCCAATTATGTAGACAGAAATGTTCCATTAGCTGACAACTAAAGCCAGAAAACCAAATCCATTCCCGTCAAGTCAATAGGCAATCCAAACTGAACTCCTCCCTCAAAGGCCCCTGATTCCTTAGAACCCACAGGGATTCAAAACTATACTTCCTCCAGAGGACACCCATGGAGTGAGAGCCTGGGGTATGTGAATCATGCTCTTTGCCCATCAAGAGGGGTTTGCTCTGAAGAGCAAAGGAACTCTGGTTGCTTAGTGCTATAAATCTGAGCTCCAAGCAATGTGGGACATGCTATCAGGAACAGTCCTTCATTATCTGGTTAACTCCTGTTCCTTCTTCAATAAACAGCTCATGTATTATCAATTCCAGAAAGCCTACCTGACCTTGACAATAGTGAACTAGATATTCCTTCTACGTTCTAGTAGAACCCTTTCTTTCTCTCCTTTCCCTCATATCACAATACTGATTACACCACGCTACAATTGCGAAGTTGTCCGTCTGTCCCTATACTAAACAATGAGTTCTTTGAGGACAGCACATGTATCTTTATGTCACCAGAGCCTGTCCCTGGTGCACAGTCAGTGCTCAATGAAAAGTTTGATGATGAATAGATAAAAAACCAACAAATAGAGTGAATAAATCATTGCCTGTGAATTAAGAAAAAAAAAATTAGACTGAGCTAGGACTTGAGGGTGAGGTGGATTGGAAGTGGAGGGTCTACTAGACAGTGGGAAGAAATTTTCAAGCTCCCTTCTTTAGCCATCTTTAAATGAGCAGCTTGATGTTCGTGTAGTTTCTTGAGGGCAGGGGAGAGGGGGCTGGGTAGGGAGCTAAACTCAGTAACCAAGTATGAATAATCTAAAAGAGAAAGGCTTGGTCCACTTGATCTCCACTAGCTATTCACATTTGGTCATGTCCATAGAAAAGGTAAGCTTGCTTTATTTTGCCTGGTTCAGTGGCAGAATTCTTGCCTTGCGTGTAAGAGACCCGGGTTTGATTTCCGGCCAATGCAACTCATACTCAGCCACCGCCTGTCTGTCAGTGGAGGCTTGCATGTCGCTACAATTTTGAACAGGTTTCAGCAGAGCTTCCACACTAAGATAGACTAAGAAGAAAGCCCTGGCAATCTACTTCCAAAAAATCAGTCAATGAAAACCTGATGGATTGCAATGGTCCCACGTCCATTGTGCATAGGGTTGCCATGAGTCAGGGACCAACTCGACCACAGCTAAAAACAACAGTGGTAGCAAGAGTCTGTGTCTGCCAACTGGCCTGCAGAGAGAAAGGGAAGGAATTCCTTTCTCGGAAGCTCCAGTTTCCTTATTTTTCTCACGTAATACTTTGGTTTTCAAACACCCATATAGCCTGCATCAATAGTGAGGGCCTGATCTACCAGCTGTCTCAGCTGCTTATCTGGCTTCTTCAGAGAGCCCACAGTGGCCCTGGCATGTATGGTGTAAACAGACCTGGGAAAGACAAATAAAAAAAGTGGATTAATAATAAAAGACACCACCCCATATTAGGAAATAATGGCCACTGTTAATACTGTTCTATGCACATAGATGAAGGGCTGGAGATTTTGTATCAATCGCAAAGACGCCGTCAGTAGGACAGTTCCAAGTCATTATACGATGCCCAGAGGATCTAGAACAGTATTTGGTATTAATACTTCAGCATGATGAGGGCACCACAGATCTTGGCATTTCTCCTGCCTAGGTAGTAAAGTTTCGTCCTCTGATTGCTGAAGGACGTTTATGATAATAACTATAGCTAACATGTACTGTGTACCCGGCATCAAGCAGGACTTCACCTTTTTTTTTTTTTCCTCTGAGCACCATAACAATTCAGCAAGGTGGAAACAATGAGCCTATTAGAAAACCACGAACCCATTAGAAGAACATGGAAACTGAGGCTCAGAGAGTTGGAGTTTGAAAAGTTGAGAGTCCAGAGACCACTGTTCTTCTCAAACGTTAACTTTGAACACATTAATCTGTTGCCGTGGAGCTGTTCTGACGCATAGAGACCCTATAAACCAAAAGAAACCAAACCCGTTTCCATGGAGTCGATTCCAACTCAGCAATTTTATAGGGCAGAGTAGAACTGCCCCATAGAGTAGAACTGCCCATAGAGTTTTCAAGGAGCAGCTGGTGAATTCCAGCTGCCAACCTTTTGGTTAGCAGCTGAGCTCTTACCCACTAGGCCACCAGGGCTCCAGAGACCCTATGTTGTTGTTGTTGTTAGGTGCTGTCGAGGCGGCTCCGACTCGTGGCGACCCTATGTACTACAGAACAAAACACTGCCTGGTCTCGTGCCATCCTCACAATCATTGTTAAAATTGAGCCCATTGTTGCAGCCACTGTGTCAATCTATCTCATTGAGGGCCTTCCTCTTTTTCGCTGACCCTCTATTTTACCAATGTCCTTCTCCAGGGACTGATCCCTCCTGATAACATTAAAAGCATTTAAATCCAGTGTCATTGTGGTTAGCTGCTGTCTGTCAGTCCTCTCTGACTCACAGCAACCTTATGTATAAAAGAACGAAACATTGCCTGGTCCTGAGCTACCTTCGTGATAGTTGGTATATGTGAGCCTATTATTGTGGCTATCGTGCCAAGCCATTCCATTGAGGGTTTTCCTCATTTTTGTCGGCTCCCTACCAACCATGATGGCCTTTTCTAGCAGTTAATCTTCCCTGATGACATGTCCAAAGTAAGCAAGCGAAAGCCCAGTATTGCAGAGACAATAAGGACTAGTGGACTGAGGATGGGGCTCTGGATAGAAGTACTAGGTATCCTGGGTTGAGTCCCAATGTGATCTCTTATGGGTACAGGGTGTGTCAAGTAGGGCAAGTCCCTTACACTTTTTGAAGTCCAGTTCTCCCATTTGTAAAAATGAGATAACAATATTGCTTTAAAGAATTTAACATATGAAAAGGTTTTGTAAACTCTATGACTGGGAAGTGGTAAGTATTCAAATACGTGTTGAGTATGTGGCATATAAGTCTGTGCATGCTTCTTCGAAATACACTATGATGCAAGGGTTTTGCATAAAATGTGGATAAATCCATATAATAAGACAACGGAACTTCTGACCATTATTTCCCGATTTCAAGTGTGTTGAAATCTGGAAGTAGGTTAAAGAATTATCAAAGTTTTGTGTATTTAATTACCTCGTAGTGATGTTTGCTTTAGGGAGTGGAAGGAACATGAAGAAGTACCGTCATTGCTTAACAGGACACTCATTTAGGTTAACATTAGATTTCAGGGTTTGTTTAGAGTCAGACTTTGGGGTTAACATTTTATTGCACTGACTAACTGAATGACCGTTTGTCAGATGAGCCTTATTTTTATTTCAGAAGGACATGAGTTTATTAGGAAATGATTGCTTCTGTTTTTATTTTAGAAGAAGGCAGGATAGACTTGTATTTTCCTTGATCCACAACCAACACTCACTCTAACCAGTTAACCAGATCCTATTGAGTCAGTTCCGACTCGTAGCGACCCCAAGTGTCAGAGTTGAACTGTTCTCCATACGGTTTTCAATGGATGATTTTTCAAAAGTAGATTGCCAGGCCTTTCTCTGGTGCCTCTGGGTGAACTCAAACCTCCAACCTTTTGGTTAGCAGCTGAGTGCATTACCCATTTGCACTGTTGACGTTGTTAGGTGCCATTGAGTTGTTTTCGACTCATACCAAGCCCACGTGACAAGTAGCTCTGTCCCATAGAGTTTTCTATGCTTCTTTACAGGAGGAGCCCTGGTGGCACAGTGGTTAAGCGCTCGGCTACTAACCAAAAGGTCGGTGGTTCAAACCCACCAGCTGCTCTGAGGGAGAAAGATGTGGCCGTCTGCTTCCATAAAGATTTCAGCCTTAGAAACCTTGTGGGGCCGTTCTACTCTGTCGTGCAGTGGTGCTATGAGTTGGAATCAACTTGATAGCAATAGGTGTTTTAATCTTTAAGGGAGCAGATCCCCAGGTCTCTTCTCCCAAGCCGGGTGGGTTCACTGAATGGGTTGGAACCGCCAACCTTTCGGTTAGCAGCGGAGCACTTAACAGTTGCGACACCAGGGCTCCTTACACCCATTTTCACTACCGCCTTCAAATAATCAGAATAACCTGAGTGGGAGATGGGGATGAAAGGATGACAATTGAACATGCACAACATGGGTTTTTCCTGTTACCAGTGGCCCAGTTAATTTCAAATGGCTTAGACACAGGTCATATGCCCCTGTTGAAGATACTTAGGAGGAAGTTCTGTTGGGTAATTGAGTAAAGATTGTGGGGGTACAGTGTGCCAGAAGAGGATTGTATTCTATTTGCTTCATTGAATTTGACCACTTAGATAGTAAACAAACTGAGGGATTTCTCCTCTTCCTCTCTTACCCTGTAGTTATAAAGAGTTCTGGTCAAGGACAAAGAAAATAAGCATTTAGTACATAAAAATTACCTTTTGAAAAGTTAAAAATTGTTTATATGATGGTAATTTTGAAAATGCTGCTTATTCTGAGAGCATAGCATCTGATCCCCAAAAAACCCCCAACCCATTGCCACTGAGTTGATTCCAACTCATAGCGACCCTAGAGGACAGAATAGAACTGCCCGATAGAGTTTCCAAGGAGCGGCTGGTGGGTTCGTACAGCTCACCTTTTGGTTAGCAGCTGAGCTCTTAACCACTTGCCACAGGGCTCAAAGCTTTTAAAAGTGGGTTCGTCTCTGGCCTGGGAAAGGTGAGCTTTTGTGGCAGCTCTTCACGCTTTCCAAGGCCTCGTCCTTCCTCCCATCTCTCCTTGTTTCTTGTCCTGACTCTAGTGATGTGCCTGTGCTCTTCTAGGCAGTTTTGAACAGTTCTTTTTCTAATTTTTTGCACCACAGCTGGGAGGAGGAAGGGAGAAGGGGGATACATGTTGTTTGTTTTAAAAGCTGAGTCAGTGAGTCACTTCAGAGTATTGGCGCTTTTGGAGAGCAAATCTGTCTTAGATTTCCAGAGAGAAGCTTGGCAAAGCAATAAAAAATTAAGAATTCCCTTTTCAAAGATTCATGTAGCAAACCGTGAACATGGCACAAAATTTGATAATAGTATCAACGTCCTTTTGTCTTTCCCTTGCAGTATCCATCCCGCTCTAGCTTGCTCATGTCTCTGCCTTTTTCTTGCTGGCAAGAGTAGAAACTACAAGTCCTCAAGTGCTGTTACAGCTGGGACAATTGCATTGTTTGCACCTACAGTCGTAAAATGTGATTGACCGACTACATTTGCGTAGTTCTTTATTACACATCACCTTCCTGTATAATATTAAAAATAGAACCACAGCATGTGGTTGAGTGTTTAAACAAAAGTACTTATACCCATTTATAAGTGTTTCACAGTTTACACAGTATGTACACACCCCTTCCGTAATTCTTTCTCATAACAAAGGAAACCATAGACCGTTAGCCCTGGAGGAAAACTCGGACAACTCAGCCTACTCGGTTTTGCACCCGTAGGAGCAGATTTTATGTGTCAAAATGTAGATGTTTTTTAGAAGGGTAGCTCAGTCATCTTTACCATATGTGAACGAGTTTATCAACTTCTGAGGGCAGATTTTTACGGGGGGAAGATGAAGAAGGAAGACAGTAAACCAGTTGCCATCGAGTTGATTCTGACTCAGGGCTACCCCATGTGTTATGGAGCGTAACTCTTCTCTACAGGGTTTTCAAGGCTGTATGTTTTCCGAGGTGCCTCTGGATGGGTGGATTTGAACCCCCAACCTTTTCGTTAGTGTTGTTGTTTGGTACCATTGAGTTGATTTTTGACTTATAGTGACCCCATGTGACAGACTAGAATGACTACTCAGGGTTTTCTTGGCTGTGATCTTTAAGGTGGTAGATTGCCAGGTCTTTCTCCCACGGAACCACTGGTTGGGTTTGAACCGCCAACCTTTCTATTAGCAGCCATGCTCTTAGCTGTTGTCTTAACTGTTGTGCTACCCAGGGACTCCTAGGTAGACAGTACCCATACCCATTGCCATTGAGTTGATTCTGACTCACAGAGACCCTGTAGGACAGAGTAGAACTGCCCAATAGGGTTTCCAAGGAGCAGCTGGTAGATTCAAACCGCCAATGTTTTGGTTAGCAGCCGTAGCTCTTAACCACTGTGCCACCAGGTAGACAGTAGAGGGAGTATTAGCTAAGAGGAAAAAGGTAATGGAAAGAAAGTGTAAAGACTCTGAAGACAAAATTTCACCTACTCTTCCCCGCCCAGGTCCTTCCTCTAGCTCTCTGACTACCATTCCAATGCTTCTGCCCAATCCTGTCTCAGATAAGTGTTAACTGGTGCCCATCAATCAGCATTCTGCCATGTTACTACTGTAGAAATGAACACTGAGTTTCCGGCTGATAACAGCATCAATTTCTCAGTCAAAATGGCACACATCCTTGACTCTGGGAAACAGTCCATTTCCCGGGAGAGTTACAGCGAGTTTCACCCCTCCCTGGTTACCAGACCATTGTTTCCGTTTTCCCCAGAACATTCATCATTCTCAGGTTGTTGAGCGGTGCCAGTGAGTAGTTTCTCGGTTGCTACAGCCAACAGGACCAAACACGGCTTCCAGGCAGGAAGGTCAGAGATTCTCTGCAGGACGCACATGCATGTTGGAAGTAGTCAAGGCCGCCACGGACGGATGTGCAGGTTGTGTCCCAGACAAGGACTCTCTGTCCCACGCAGCCTTGAAATCCAGCCCACACTTTATTTGCCTAGCCACGTGTCCTGGCCTGGGGCTGTATCCACATGGAGGAAAGGACAGTTTATTTCTAATTTGCACAGCTTCTTTGTCAACTTGCCAAGCCCTGTGCCTGCAGAGCCCCATGCACCAGAGAGGGTGCCTTTTGCAAATCTACAAAAAGCAACTGTGTGTGCTAGGGCCTGGGCCTTGGCGCCAGGCCTGGGGCTCAGGGACCCTTACTCTCAAGACAGTGATGCTTTCCATGATTGAGGGATTCCAGTCCAACAAAAAGTCAGTCACCCTGGTGGGTTTTTTTTTTTTTTTCAGTTCTTTGGTGATTCTGGGAAACTGTTGAGTAGAACAAAAGAAAAACATCACCAGGAAAAAAAAAATCAAAGTCTCTGTATTTATAAAATGAGCCTCCAAAGGACTTTTTTTTCCTTATATTTATTCCTAAAATCTCATTTCCCACCCTGGCCTCACTATGAGCACTTGGAGCTTCTCCTGTTGGTGGGAGACAGTGGCCTAAGGAGCTGTAGTCTGTTCTGGCCTGGGCCCCACAGGCCCCAATTCTGAGTCCACATTTCTGGTATTCAGTTGGTTCTTTGTCCAGGCAGTGCCCCCAGACTTCTACGCCCACCCCTTTAACAGAGGCAAAACAAGGACTGTTTTTATCTTGGCTCTCTTCTTTCTCCCTTGTCTATGGACTGCGCTCCTTTCCTGCTGGCAAGATGACTAATTTCTTTGTCATCCGCCTGCCCCATACAGCCTGTCCAGCTGCTCTAATTGCTTGTGTTTGTGCAGCACGGATGGAGCTTTCGCTTTGCTTGTGTGAGACTAGTTTGCACTGGATTCCCTGAAGACCCAGGAAGGTGAAAAGAAGCCTAGGAAGACCAAGGACTGGTCCAAGAAAGACAAGTCTCTATCTAACTCTCCCAGGAGCCAAAACAAAAACAGATTCCTTTCCCTGGTGGCACAGTGCTTAAGAACTCAGCTGTTAACCAAAAAGGTTGGCAGTTCGAATCTACCAGCCTCTCCTTGGAAACCTTATGGGACAGTTCTACTCTGTCCTACCAGGTCACTGTGAGTCAGAATCGACTCAATGGCAACGGGTTTGTTTTGTTTGTTTGTTTTCCCTCTTATGCTCATTCTTAAGTTGCAGTAGAATTTAACGTGATGCAGTTGTTGGAGTTTTTACACCCAGCCCTAAGTTATGCTCCCCCTCCCTGTCCTCCTGCCCCCACCCAACTTTGCTCGGGGAAGGAGCTGTCATCTTGTGGAAAGGCAGGGAATACAAAGGCACTAATACTTCATCTCTCACATTGCAATTTTCCCACATCTAGAATTGTCTTCCATTAAGAGGACTTTGAGTTCTTAAACTAATAAGGGCATCCAGAGAAGAGACAAAACCAATCCCCAGGACTCACGTGAATAAGTATATTGAAAGGACTAGGTGGCTTGGAATGAAAGAAGAGTTAAGTTCCTTTTTTGGGTGGTGGTTCATTTACTCATTTATTCATTGCTTCATTCAGAATTTCTTCAAAAAGTCCTAAGACTTTAAAGCTAACATACACTTTCTATCCTAATCTCGGTAATAAAGGGTAGGACCACCTATAAAAAATGTACAAAATGATTACCATAGGAAGAAAAAGGGGAACAAATTTAAGAAGTTTTTTTGTTTTTAGTTGTTGAATAAATCTTTATTTTTGTTCTTGAGAAAATCCATGAAAAAGATAAGAAAATAACTATGCCTACTAGAAAATAGGTCTTTCTTCCTTCCTTCTGTTCACTCTCTCTATATCTCTTCTTTTTTTCTTTCATTATTTTACTTAAATTTCTAGGGCAACTCAAGGAAGTAAATATTAAGAAGATCTACTTTTAAAGGTTATAAGTAATGGAGAAAAATTAGAAAGGAGAACTTGAGAGGAATTTGCAGAAATTTTGAGAAGGGAAATTGGGAGGAAGCAGAGAAAGAGAAAATCCAGAGAAAGTCCGTATGATCTGAAGATTCCATGGCGTGCTCCTATTTTGAATGGACTCAACTCCCTACTCCCTACTTCTTTTGGTCAGTAACTGCTTGAAACCACTGAGTAGTAAGTAGCAGAGTCGCTTCCTCTGGTGAGAAAAAAACAAAACAAACCAATCCCATTGCCTTCGAGTCAATTCTGACTCATAAAGACCCTCTAGGACAGAGTAGAACTGCCCCATAGGGTTTCTAAGGCTGTAACCTTTGTGGAAACAGACTGCCACATCTTTCTCCTGAGGAGTTGCTGGAGGGTTGGAACTACCGACTTTTGGTTAGCAGCCAAGTGTTTAACCACTGTGCCACCAGGGCTCTTCTGGTGAGAAAAGGGCCCTCAAACAGCACACCCTGCCTTGGAAGCCATGCTGAATTAGACCAACGGTCCCTCCTCATGGGAAGAGGAGCCATGAATCCCCCTGAGTCCCTGCCCTCGGTGTTGTTATTGGACTCACTGTCCATCAGATCCTTCTGCACGACCTCTCACCCTCTTTCCCCAGCTCCGTTTTCCCTCCGCTACCTGTCATCAGCTGCCCAAGAGAGTCAGGCATAAAGAGCCCCTTCCTTCTCTTTTATTATTTTTTTAATTGTTGCTCTTAAGAGAGCTTGTGGTGATGGGAGGAGGATGGGACTTCCAACAGAGTTTTGCAAAGAAACAAAGAAGGGGCCAGAGCAAGTTAAAGATGAAAGTCCTAGAAGCTTCTGACAGATAGAGGGATGGAGCTTCCCTGGATCCTCAGGGAAAAGGGGGGAGGGGTGGGATCAAAAAGTTGTTGTGACTGAAGGGAAATGAGTCAAGGGAAGAAATGCCCTGATTTAATTCTTGTGGATGAAGGAGTGAGAGGGCCTGCCAGACCACAAAATAACACCCCAACCAACTAACCTACTTTAAGCTGCTGAGAGCGAGATCACTGGGGAAAGATAAATGGAAACTGGGAACTGTGGATCCAGGAAGATCTGAGTCTAATGACCAAAAACCAGATGCCTCCTCTCCTTTCTGCAAATCTGCACTTTGTCAGGCCTGTCACTCTATAAAAAGAGGCAGACATTCCGATGGAGGGGTGGGATAGGGGAGGGCTGGCATGGAGGGAGCCTTGCCTTTGTCGGTTGGACCCAGGGAAGCGCTCGGACATGGAAGTGGGCTCCCTTTTCAGGGGAAGCGCAGAGGCAATCTGAGGTAAGCTGGCCCTGTGATTTGCTGGCAATAAAATCCCTACAGCTTCCTCTGAAAAAGTCAGAAAGAGGACATTACTGTGGCTTGAGTAGTCAACCCAGGGCAGAAATTCACTTCCAGCGAACGCGAGCCATACAGATGGTCCTGTCCTTCAGCATACAGAAATCTCTGGGTGAAAGCATGTTCCAGACAGTTGCCCTGGTATTTCCTGTTGTGGGAGCTGATGCCGAAGGACTCCGACCATGATGAAGTCTCAGATTCTTGAACTTTGTCATATACTTTGAGTTCTCATACCACATGATTCAGCCTTTTTTTTTTTTTCCTCCTTCTTCTTCCAGAATTTAAGGGACACTCTGAAGAAACGATGAATAAAATGAAGCAAGAACTCGTGTGTCTATTGCTGCTTTGTGGTGTAGTCTTCACTCTGTCCAGCCAGGTGAGGTGTCCAGGCTATCTCTGTGTGCCCTATCCCTTGAGGCTGCAGTACTTCCAGAAGCCCCTCAGTATTATCAGGAGTCGGCGTGTGAGCCCCAGGGGTGGAAGTAGTGGCAAAGAGTGGACAGGCGAAGGGAGAGCGGATCAGTGTGCCTGCAGGATGCACGTATACATGGCTGCCCAGTGTATAGGATACTAGGGATTCAGGGTCCCAGCAGTGGAACCAGTCACTGACATGAGTAAACAGTTCCAGTCCACTGTCTCTGATTGCAATGTTTGGAGCTGATTTTAAAGAATGTGTTTGAGTTACTCCGTAAAGTATTTATAAAAGAGAATGTAAGTGCTGTGAGCCAGAAAACGAGGGTAAATTGTCCTCTTGCTGCTTATTATCTAGCTGAGAAGGAAGCTGCAGAAATTCTCTGAAAATGCCCCACAATAAAGGGTATCATTTCAGGCCACGTGAGTGATACCTGAGCTGCGGGATTCTAGAAAGGGGAGAGTCTGGAAGGGCTACATGGAGGAGACAGGGGTCTAGAGCTCTGCTGACCGGTATGGTAGCTACTAACTACATGTGGCGATTTAACTTTGAAATTAATTACAATTTGATAAAATAAAAATTCATTTCCTCAGTCACACTAGCCACATTTCAAGCACTCAATAGTCACATGTGACTAGTCGCAACCGCGTTGGACAGCACAGATATAGACCATCTCCATCATGCAGCAAGTTCTTTTGGAAAGCGCTAGTCTAGAAGGAGAGGAAAAATTAGAAAAGAGGCAAGAACTGGACATTCCACCTGGGGCCAGTTACCTTAGGGGTGAACTCAGGGCAGGTGATGTCTGACTGGCAGCTTCATGGGTGGCAGGTGACGTCTGATTGGCAGGTTCACGGGTGGTCTTCTGGTTTGGTCGCCTTTCTTCTGGGACACCCAGCATTTGCTGATCCTCCCTCCAACCCTGGTTTCTTTGCAGGAAAGCCGCGCCCGATTTGGAAGAGGGGCCAGGTCTTACAGTGGTAAGATGAGGCTGAGGTGGAAGGGGCTTGGGGGAGGCAGGAGGCAGGGTCAGGACGTAGGATGGGTGAAGGGCACTTTAGGCTCTGTCGGGGGATTTATCTTCTACCCCTGACCTTTTTACTTAAGCCATGCGAAGGTGGAATTATGCAGGGTGGTTCCGCAAAGACGCCACATCATCCCTCCATCATTTATTTCTGTCCACTCAGCTGACACCAGCTAGCCAGGGTCTGAGAGGAAAGGGAACACATGTCCTCACAAGGAGTCAGGCTGTCATGGAACCACAGAGCCTGCGGGACCTGCAAGCTCTATAGCGCAAAGTCCTTGTTATAAAGATGAGAAAATGGAGCCCCAGAGAACTGAAGCGGCTTGCTGAAGGCTGCACAATTACCAGAGAGCAGACTCAGGACAGCGAGGCTCTCCTGGGTCCTCGGTGGTCTTCTCCTAAAAATTGTAATCCCAATCCCACTGGAGGAACCCACTCGGTGTCCTTGAACACATTAACTTCCATTTCTATGTCTCTGTGTTTTTCCGTCGGTAAAATAGGGATAACTAACCTGGGTTAAGGAGCCCTTGTGGTGCAGTGGTTAAAGTGCTCGGCTGCTAACTGAAAGGTTGGCTGTTTAAACCCACCAGGTGATCTGCGGGAGAAAGCTGTGGCAGTCTGCTTCCATAAAGATTACAGCCTTGGAAACTTTATGGGGCAGTTCTACTCTGTCGTATAGGGTCACTATGAGTCGAAAACTACTCAATGGCGAGGAGCTTGGTTTTTCTGTTTTAACCCGGCTCACCTCACAGAAATGGTATTGAAAGAAAGAGGGAGTTTCTCTGTATAAGTCCACATCTAGAGTTGACTCTAGCTCATGTCTAGAAAGCTGAGGAACCATTCCCATTAGGTTTCCAAAAAGGGGAACTTGGAGGAAGAAAACTGTGAACACAAAAACCAAAACAAATCAACCAAGGAACAAAAAATAGCTAACGACTGGGTTAAGCTCTGGACTCTGATTTGGAAAACTCTAGGCCCAGCTTCAGGTCCAAAACTATCAGCTTGGGGCTCTCATGCTCCTTCCATCATTACCTGGTTCCTTTGAGTATGGAAGACTTTTCAACATCCTGTTAAAGTAGAAGTTTCCCCAAAGTGAGTTTTTCCTTAATTCTGACTGCCTTAGCTGTCGAATAGCACAGCATTTCCTACAAGGCATCCGGGTCCCAAGAGACCCTTAAAAGAAGCAAAAGTATTATTTACAATGAGCATAAAGAGTTTTTAAAGTTGGCATTCTGGTTTGCGGAAAGAGGGAGAGGTAAAGGGGGTACCTCAACTATTTTCGTTACATCCAAAATACCCATGGAAGTAGCACATTTTCTGTACAGACTAAAATGCCACTCTGGGGCCAGAAATAAATCATTTCAATGTGGTACTAGTCATGTGAATCAAAAACTCTGGTAGGCAGAGTGCATATGTGTATATATTTGATGAATTAAGAATGGAAAATTGGAGCATTATTTAATAAATGTACTTTAATAGGTAAATTCCTTCAAAACAGGGGTCCCTCAGAGGAAAAGCAATGAAAGGGGTCTTGGGTGGCAAATATTAGGTATTTGTTGTCTACCACAGAGAGCAAGAAAGGGGTAAAGGATGGATTATACTGAAAGCAAGAGAGGGATTCCTCTCAGCAGGGCCAGACAGTGGCAAGTCATTATTTTGTGAGTTGTACTCTAAAGAGGCCAGCCTGTGTTTCGTTATAGTGACCTGCAGAGATGAAAAAACACAGATGACGTACCTGCATCACGAGTCGTGGCTGCGTCCCGTGATCAGAAGCAACCGGGTGGAGTACTGCTGGTGCAACAGTGGCAGGGCACAGTGCCACTCCGTGCCCATCAAAAGTACGTATTGGACTTTGCACTGAGGCTTCGAACTCCTGGGGTCCAGTCTCGAGGGCTCCAACCCTGTCTTTCACAATCCCCAGCATCTTCAAAAGGTGTGACTCCAGGCATGTTCTACCTTAGGCAAAGGTAAAGGTGGCAGAGTAAAAGGAGTGAGACTATGCGACCTTAGGGAAATGCCCTCACTTGCTGAACCTCGGTTTCCTCATCTGGCAGATGGGGAGAATAATAAGACATACTTCACAGATTGCTTCAAGAGTTAAATGAGTTGATTTTTAAAAACTGCTTAGAACGGCGCCTGGCATATAGAAAGCACTCTTAAAAATAATGCTACTTCACTTACAAAAACCCATAGTTTGCTGTGAGGATTACATTAATTTTTGTAAACCACTTTACAAAGGAGAATAGTGCCAGACATATAGAAACCCAAAAAAATACCCCAAGCCCGTTCCGTTGAGTCGATTTCAACTCATAGCGACTCTTAAAACTTTAATAATCCTTGAAGCTGCTTTGAAAGCACTTGTTGCTAGCTGCCATCCTGTCAGCTCCCAAATTGTGGGGGCCCCGAGGGACGAAATGCTGCCCTGTTTAGCATCATAGCAACAGGCAAATTGCCGGGCATAGGGGCATCGGCCGGGAATTGAACCCAGGATTCCAGCACAGAGGGCGAGAACTCCACCACTGAACCATCACTGCCCCCAGAAAGTACTTAGGTGTTTCTTTATTTATACTTGACAGGTTGCAGTGAACCAAGGTGTTTCAATGGGGGGACGTGTAAGCAGGCTGTCTATTTCTCAGATTTTGTCTGCCAGTGCCCTGAAGGATTTGTGGGGAAACGCTGTGAAATAGGTGAGTGGGTAGGTAGGTGGGTGGGTGTGGGAGAGGAACTGGCATCCAAACTTCTGAATTTATCCAGAAAGGAAAAGAAGTGTGTAGTGGCAAGGGCAATGGTGGGGGTGGGAACAGGAAAGGGTCATCCAAGGGTCAGTTAGGAAACCAAGGTGCTGGGCCAAATGGGCAGACCTCAGGTGCAGATTTAGAACCTGGCTCTGGCCCAGCCCACTGGGTAACCGCAGCCACCCGATTTACCTCATGGGCTCCAGTGTGTCAGCAGCCAGCCTGCCTCATGGGTTTGCTGCAATGACAGAGCAGATAGGAGAGCCCTTTAAAGAGCTAAATAAGCAGAGGATTCACATGCAGGGGGTCATGTGTTCTGCTTTAAACCAGACACCAACGCCACATGCTACAAGGACCAGGGAGTCACCTACAGGGGCACATGGAGCACAGCGGAAAGCGGGGCTGAGTGCCTCAACTGGAACAGCAGCGCACTGGCCCTGAAGCCGTACAATGGGCGGAGGCCCGATGCTGTCAGGCTGGGCCTTGGGAACCACAATTACTGCAGGTGAGAAGGCCTCTTTCCTACCGAGTGGGTTCTTCTCAGGCGAGAAGCTGCTACACTTGGGGAAAAGGCCCTCAATGTGGGGTGCGAAAGGAAAGGCCTTACTTCTCCAACCTCTCCCGGCCCTGCCTGGCTGATTTTTCAGAAACCCAGACCGAGACTCGAAGCCCTGGTGCTACATCTTTAAGGAGGGGAAGTACACCTCCGAGTTCTGCAGCACGCCAGCCTGTGCCAATGGTAAGGGCACCCCCCCACCCAGCTCCCCCTGCAGTGTCCCCTGGGGTAGAAGTGTCTGGGAGGACAAGCCTGACAGTCCTTCTGGAGCTGAGGAGCAAAAGGAGTGAGCGGGTGGTCAACCATGTTAGTTGTAAAAGCGAGAAAGTCCTGACTTAGGTCCTTACCCAGGCTTGACCTCTAACTAGGTGTTCGACCTTGAGGTGATCTCTTTACCCCTGTGACCCTCAGTTTTGTTCTCTACAGAGGAGAGGATGAGGCTGGTCAGTGGTTTCCGATCCTTCTGAGAACGAATGAAGTCTCTCCCTTTTGGGGGAGGGGGGCAGGCAAGGGAGCCTATTATTTTTCTCTCTCTTTAAAGACTTTTTAATGTGAAAAAAAATTTCTCAGATTGAAAAAATATCAAGTTACAAAAAGTTACTATGAATTCAGTGGTGCTTTAGCAAATAATTGTATGTCATTCATCACAATGGTATGAAAAATATATATATATGATCCCTGGTGTCATGATAGTTAAGTGCTTGGCTGCTAATCAAAAGGTCAGCAGTTTGGACCCACCAGCTGCTCCGTGGAAGAAAAGACCAGGCGTTCTGCTTCCATAAAAATTATAGCCTAAGAAACCCTATGAAGCAGTTCTACTATGCTATTTAGGATTGGTATGAGTCAGAATCAACTCAATGGCACACGACAACACCAAATGTGTGTGTGTGTGTGTATATATATATATATACACGTGTGTGTGTCTATATATGTGTGTGTGTATATACATATATATATATAACCAAAACCTGTTGCTATCGAGTTGATTCTGACTCATAGCAACCCTACCAAAAGAACCAAACTCATCACCGTTGAGTCAATTTCAACTCATAGTGACACTATAGGACAAAGTAGAACTGCCCCATAAGGTTTCCAAGAAGCGGTTGGTAGATTTGAACGGCCAACCTTTTGGTTAGCAGCCAACCTCTTAACCACTGTACCACTAGGGCTCCTACACACACACACACACACACACACACGTTTATGTATACATATCTTTATTACCTGTAGACTTAATAAGTATATTTTTTCAAGATTTATATCTCTATATGTATGTGTGTGTTTATATGTATACATTAAGTCTACAGGTAATGCTGGTATACCTGTGAATCTGAGAACTTTTTTACCATAACTCTAAAGCATCCACTCCACGTCTCAGGATCTGGTCTAAAATGGGACTCACTGGTTTAGATTATTTATGCATAGTGGTATACTTGGTCAGTTTCAAATGGGAAGGGGGAAAAGTAAGGCAAATAGGTAAAAATAGGCAACACTCGCAGGCTCACCCCCTCTCCCTTTCCTAAGCTCATGGCGCTCACTACTAACTGAACGTAGCACCTTTTCCTGCTGAACCTGAATATACCTCAGAATCTCTGTCAACACAGCAATTTAGGAAGCCACATCCAATTGATGGAAGTTGGCATATGAGAGGAAATCTATTTGTCATCCCTATGTGTCTCAGTTATCCAGAGCTACTATAACAGAAATACCACAAGTGGGTGGCTTTAACAAACAGAAATGTATTCTCTCATAGCTTAGGAGGCTAGAAGTTTGAATTCGGGGCACCAGCTCCAGTGGGAGAGTTTCTCTCTCTGTCAATTCTGGGGGAAGGTCCTTGTCATCAATCTTCCCCTAGCCTAGGAACTTCTCAGTGCAGGGACCCCAGGTCCAAAGGACAGCACTTCATTCTTGGTGGTGTGAGGTCCCTCTCTCTCTGCTTGCTTCTCTCTCCCTTTATCTCTTATAAGATAAAAGGACACACCCCAGGGGAACTCCCCTTACAGGGCTGTGACCTGAATAAGGGTGTTACATCCCACCCTAATCCTCTTTAACGTAACCTAATATTGCCTCATTAACCACAGACAGAGATTAGGATTTACAACACACAGGAAAATCACATCAGATCACAAAATGGAGGACAAGCACACAATACTGGGAATCATGGCCTAGCCAAGTTGACACATATTTTGGGGGGACACAATTCAATCCATGCCACTAAGTAAAAAAGGGCTTTAAGAAAGAGAAAAAAGGGGAGTGGGATGGTATCACACCCTTTTCAATGCTAGGCTGGCCTTCAACTTCTCTGGTCAGCATCTCCAGGCCAGGTCCTCCTGAACGACATGACTGATCTGCTTGATTGGTTTTGTTTCAGTTTGAGATTTCTTTTGTTCTAGAAAAAAAAGAGGATTGCTACTTTGGAAAAGGGTTAGATTACCAGGGGACCCACAGCATTACCACATCTGGTGCCACCTGCCTTCAGTGGGATTCTCTGACCCTGATAGGCAAGATTTACACAGCATGGAACAGCAACGCCCAGGCACTGGGCCTGGGCAAACACAATTACTGCCGGTGCGTACTGCATGGGTACATCATGGGGGTAAGATGGGTTGGGAGAAGATTTGGTGCTTAAAGTTATGAAAGACTCACTGGGTTGTAAGAAACCATGGATATTATATAATTTAACTTTCATGTGCTAGAATGCCACCTATTATGAAAAGCCAGGCATACCTGTTTCTCAATGAGAATGCCCAGTTAAGGGTCTGGTCCCCAGAGCTATTTAGTCCTCATCTGCTCCATTCTGACATAGTGCCCTTATTTCAATGAATTATGAGTTTCCTCACGGAACGTCTCATAGTTGTTCTCAACATCCCTGTGAGATTAGATTGCTGTATTACTGATAGAAAATTAAAGTTAAAAGAAAGTTATTTTTCCTGTGGAGGGAGTCTAAAATGGACCCAAGTCCAGAGCTCAGGGTCCTCCCTCCCAGGTCAGTGTTTTTGCCATTGGTTTACTGAGCCTCCTCCTCCTCTCACATGGGCTGTGATGTGCTGTCTGGAAGAACATAAGCTTCTGAAACTCTTATAAACTCCCTTATCATCTAGGAATCCAGATGGTGATGCCAAGCCCTGGTGCCACGTGCTAAAGGACCACAAGCTGACGTGGGAATACTGTGACGTGCCCCAGTGCTGTAAGGGCTGCCCTTGGCTACTTTCTTTTGTCCTGTCTCACTTCTTGACCATTTTCTCTGCCACCTTCTGTGTCTTCACAGTTGTCTGATTCAGACCATATAGCTTCCTGTCTCCAAGGAAAGCCAGGTCTTGATGGGGAGGGGGACTTCCATGACTCAAGCAATGGTGGGACAGCAACACGCTTGGGCAAGTGACTACTTTCCACAACATAGGGATGAGGAGGAGGGGGCAGAAAGAAAGAAAAGACAGCCCATATCAATTTATGTTGACATTAGTCTTCACAAACAATTCAGTAAGTAGGCTCCCAACTTTTCTCTCTAGATTCCTTTATTAATCCTCGTGGAAGAGGAAGATGATGTCTCTCGTATACCACTCCTTAGATAATAAAGTGCTTTCATAGCATTCTCCCAACAATCTGGTGAGAGGTAGTCTTCCTGTCTCCATTTTACTGATTGGGAAACCATCTCTCAGAATCTTGTCGCCTGCCCAAATTCACTGGGCTCTGAAGTGGCAGAGCTGGGGTCTGATCCTATATACTCTGACTGTGAACCCTTTCACTTTTCTCCTGAGCTCATTTAACATTAGGGAACAGGGTTAGTGGTAGAGCACAGGAGACAGAGAAAATTCTAAATCTTTAGTTTGGAAATTGTGTGAGAATAGATTGAATGGTCTGAGAAAGGATTAAGTTCAGTTCCGAGAACACAAGGATCAGCCAGAATGTTCCTCAAGGAACAGTCTGACTGGGAGGGTAAGACACAAACTGCCAGTTAACTCACAACCACGGTCATCTACAGTGCATCCTCAATGAGAGGCATCAGTAAGCTGGCTCAGAACCTCCTGGGCTGGGGTGTTAAAGAAAGCTTCAGGAGGAGGTAGGATTTCACCTGGGCCTCGAAGGATGGAGGAAGGTTGAGTTGGTGAAAAAGAAATGGGGTAGACATTCCCCAGAAGGAAGCTGCAAGGGATTTTGGTAGCCTGCTTCATGATTCCTTAAGCTAGGAAGTGACAGCAGGAAAAACTATAGGCACTGAAGCATAGCAGATGATCCCCACCTTTGGAGTCAGACAGACCTGGGTTCAAATTCTGGTGCCATTGTGACCTTGGTAAAAAGTTTCTCAGCCTCTCTGAAGCTCAGTGTTGTGAGAATTAAACATAATATATATATACTGCTTGGCATGTAGTATGTACTGAGCAAGTGAGAATCATGGATCTTTTACCTTAGAGACTGTTACATCACTCTTAGAGTGCACTAAGCCTATAGGGTTTCAAGAGAAAAAACCAAGATAAGTGCTCAAGGGCCTCATTTTAGGGACCAAAGTTCTGATGTCCCTTCTCTGTCCTTACCTCTGCCAGCCACCTGTGGCCTGAGACAGTACAAGCAGCCTCAGTTTCGCATTAAAGGAGGACTCTACACGGACATCACCTCTCATCCCTGGCAGGCCGCCATCTTTGTCAAGAACAGGAGGTCACCAGGAGAGAGGTTTCTATGCGGGGGAACACTGATCAATTCCTGCTGGGTCCTGTCTGCTGCCCACTGCTTCCAGGAGAGGTAGGAGCTTGGGAAACCCAATAAGTGTTTCTACTCTCTTAGGCTTTGAAACCAGGTGTGTTCATTAGATGAAATCTGACGTTCTAAGGCCGTCTCTCCATAGGTTTCCTTCCCACCATGTTAAGGTGGTCTTGGGCAGGACGTACCGGTTGGTTCCTGGAGAGGAGGAGCAGAAATTTGAAGTCGAAAAATACATCGTCCATAAGGAATTTGATGACGACACTTACAACAATGACATTGGTAAGTTGTCAGGATTCTCTCTGCTCGAGTTCAGACCTCCCCAGGTGGCAACCCCTACCCATGCATGTGGGCTAACACCCCCACAAAAACACGCATGCACCTCCTCCTTCCAAACCCTCGCCCCTCCCTTATCTTCCTCCCCTGAAATTAGAAGCAGCTCTTCACCCAGGCCTTACTCTGCCTCACTCTCCCTCCCAGCACTGTTGCGGCTGAAATCTGATTCATCGTACTGTGCTCAGGAGAGCAACACGGTGCGCCCTGTCTGCCTCCCTGAGGCCAGCCTGCAGCTGCCCGACTGGACCGAATGTGAGCTTTCTGGCTACGGCAAGCACGAGTCGAGTAAGTGGAAGGAAGTCTCGGCTCCATCCTGTCTGTCTGCAGGATAGCAGGGGGTGTGTGGGTGACCAGAAAGAGGAAAAAGTGGTTACGAGAACTGGGTTCTAGCCCCAGTGTAGGCACTAACTCTGCATAAACGTGGGCACGTCCCCTGCCTCCTAGTATCTGAGAACACACCGTCCTCCTCACAAGGTCACCATGCAGGTCAGGGCAGGTCTGGATGTTGTGAGAGCTTTGAAGTACTTCAGATTTAAAGAAGGTACCATGTAAGTGCAGTATGGTGGTTAAAGCAGTCCCTAGGTGGCACAACAGTTAAGTGCTCAACTACTGACCAAAAGGAAGGTGGTTTTAACCCACCCAGAGGCGCCTTGGAAGAAAGGCCTGGTGACCTGCTTCTGAAAGGTCACCCAGTAGAGCACAATTCTCCTCGGCTCACACAGGGCTGCCCTGAGTCAGGGTTGACTTGACAGCGACGGGTTTTATAGCGGTTGAGGGTTCTGGTTCTTGGACTCTGAAGCTGTGAAGACCTGAAGTCAAATCCTAGATCTGCATCTTGCTAGCTGCGTGGTCCTGGACATCATGTTTTTGCTTTTAAACTGCTTTCCTCATTGGTAAATTGGGGGTAAAACCACCTGCCTAATTAGATTATGAGGATTAGATAACAGCAGTTAAACTAGTGGTTCTCAAGCAGGGATGATTTTGTCTCCTAGGGGACATTTGGTGATGTCTAGAGACATTTTTCATGTCACAACTTGGGGTAAAGAAGGGTTGATACCGGGATCTGGTAGAGGCCAAGGATACTGCTAAACACCCCACAATGCATAGGGCAGACCCTCACAACAAAGAATTTTCTAGCCCAAAATATCAATAGCGCTGCTATTGAGAAACCCTGGTTAAATCCTATAAAATTGTTGTTTTTGTAAATCAGAACAAATATTGGCAATATCATAGTGTTAAACATACTGTGTGCAAAACACTTGTTAAATGTTAGGTCTTACTGGAAAATTTGGCTTCCTCGTTCCTTTCTCTAAAACCATAAGACTTCTTCCCCCTCTCTTTCAGCTTCTCCTTCCTATTCCGAGCGCCTGAAGGAGGCTCATATCCGACTGTATCCGTCCAGCCGCTGCACATCACAGCATATGTTCAATAAAACCGTCACAAACAATATGTTGTGTGCCGGAGACACACGTAGTGGAGGAAGCCAAGTGAACCTGCATGACGCCTGCCAGGTAAACACGAGTGTCTCTTCATGCTCTGGGCCCACCCAAGGGGAAAAGTGTTCCTCAGTCAACAGGTTTTTAAACAAGAATATATACAATCAGAATGGAGTGGTTTCATCTTGGTGAGGCCCCAGGGATTCTAGATGAGGTCCTCAGAGAATAAAGCAATTGGAGAAAGATCAAAGTTACCCAAAGTTAAGAAGTCTAAATTGCAGGAAATTTCCCCAGTGTCTACACAGGAAACTCCACCTGGTACACGATTTCCTGTAAGCCAAGGCAATTGATTGTTGAAGTGACAGATAAAGCAACACAAATTAAGAAATTCTTCATATCTGTAGGTGTTAGAGGATTGGAGTTTGCTTTGTAGGAGGAAGGAGAAAAGGGAGCTCCCTGGGAAGCAGGATATAGATGAGCTGAGAGAAGTAATTTTTAAAACTGATATTCAGCCCTAATACCCTGGGAAAGCCAATTATTTTAGGTTCTCTGTGCTGACATTCTTAGCAGAGTTAGTATTTAAATTTCAGGATAACAAGATATTGGAATACTACGGATAGACAAACTTCCTGGTATTAGAACATAAATATAGTTCAGGAACTATTACCGAGCAGACATTTTGGTGGAGAAGGACATCATGCTTGGTAAAGCACAGGGTGAGCAGAAAAGAGGAAGACCCTCAATGAGACGGATTGACACAGTGGCTGCAACAATGGGCTCAAGCATAACGACGATTGTAAGGATGACGCAGGACCAGGCAGTGTTTTGTTCTATGGTACATAGGTTTGTTATGAGTTGGAACTGACTTGGTAACACCTAACAACAACAACGCAGCAGGCCAGGCTCTCCTTTAGGAGCCGGGGGTTAAAAAAAAGGGGGTTAGAGGGGACCATACCCAAAAAGCAGCACAGCAGGGCTCCTGTGGCTGAAGACTTTGTAGGCTGTGTTCTTATTAGGTAATCATGTTGCTTTTTTTTTTTTTTTCTTAGCTTCTTGACAGCATTTGGTGTCTTTTTGAATGGTCTCTTTAGAAACCTCAAATGTACCACCTAACTCAACAGTCATAAAAAGGTTGTATGCAAAGTGAAACCACTACCTGCAAAATTCAAGTTAAAAACAAAACCAAAAAATCATTTGGATTCAATATAATAATAACAGTTAACAATTACCAAGAGTTTTGCTAGTCATACATTCTCCCAATTAATTCACATAAAGTCGGAATTGACTCGACGGCACTGGGTTTGGTTTTCTGTTTTGGTTTTACAAGTGCCTATTTTTTTTATAACCAAAGCACTTTTAGCTTAAGGCCATATAATAAGTAGTAGAGTTAAAACCAGGGATCTTTGCGGCCTGAAATGTCTGAGGAATTATCTCAATTCTACTTCACTTTACACATGTAGATACAACCTAATTGTGTAGAAGATCAAGATCATTGATGTAAAAATTTCCATCTCTAAACAAAGCGCTTTGAAGAATACAATATTAACCCTGTTTCTGGCAAACAACGAACCCGTTCTTTCTTTTGCAGGGTGATTCAGGAGGCCCTTTGGTGTGTATGACGGACAAGCGCATGACTTTGGTTGGCATCATCAGTTGGGGCATTGGCTGTGGACAGAAAGATGTTCCGGGTGTATATACCAAGGTTGCTAATTACCTAGACTGGATTCAAGACAATATGCGACCATGACCTAGGAAATCCAACTCTCTGAAATCAACTGGTATCCTGCCTTCTTCAGAAGACACACTGCAAAGACGGAGTGATTCTTTGTACAGACTTCTCCATAAACCATCACACAGTGGAAGTGGGAGGAGAACTGGCAGGAGAGGGAAGTGATTGTGTTTTGACAGTGAGTTCCTATTGTGGAAGTTTTCAGGAGTCAAGGTCTGATTTCAGAATGTATTCTGCCAGATGGGAAGACAGATAAATGAATGCCAGCTTCTCCAGGAATGCCACCATCTAGAGTAGAAGAGATGTAGAACAAAAACCCAACCTCTTAAATCTGCCAACATCAGTGGCTTTGGAGATGGGGCCACCAAGATAAAAGCATGTCTTAATACTGAAAAAGAGCTAGATTCTTCAAGATGGAAGGATTGTATTAGAAATAGAACGTATACATATATGCTCACAAGAAAGCGTTAATAGGGCCTCCAAATAGGGGGTGGCTGGCCAGCCAGATTGGGCTGTTTCTCCCAGAAACTTCTGGATCTCTACCACCTTTTGAATCAGGTCAAGTATTCTTCCTCCTTCCTTTATTCCACAACTCTTGTAAGGTATTCCTTACTTTTGTGTACAGTGTAAATCTTTTTTCTCTATAAATTTTACAATAGAACAGGAGAATGGTATCACTTTAATAATTGATAAAGGAGGCTTTAGATATTTATAACTATCAATCCATTTTCTTTTTTATTTTCTGTTGCCACAACCTTGTACTACACTGTAGTAAAACAAATTTTTTAAAATAAATGTATTTTTCACTTTTTTTTTCCCCAAATTAGAGTGGGATGGTTTTGTTACACACGCAATATCGCACAGTTTGTTTATTGTTCTTTATGTTCACGTTTGGAATCATCTGAAATACTTCCATTTCAACATATAATGAATACTTGCTGTATACAAAACAATGGGCTGTGTGCTCTGGACAGTAAAACGGGAGAAGAGTTCTTGGTTTGACGGGGAAAATAAGGTATTTAGAGAAAGGGAGTTGGGTCACAAAATGGCAGAGAAACTTTTACTGGAATTCAGTTGCAGAAAGGATTAGAGAATCTTATGGAGAAAATAGAATTTAAATAGGGCTTTCAAAAATTGGGTAAGATTTGAACTGGTAGAAGGGTGGAAGAAAGAAATTCCTTGAGGCAAGGAATTTCACTGCATGAAATTATAAATATCTGGAGACCAAAAAGATAACAGAAGTGTGGGGAGGAATGAGTAGTATGATTTGTCTTAAATTCATTAAAAGGAATATAGGTTGGAATTCAGAATGCCAAATTGAACTTGGACTTAATTCCATAGACAACATGGAGCCACTGAGATTTTTGTTTAGGGAAGCCTTAAGCTGAGAATGACATTGGAAAATTAACCAAACAGTGACCTGTAAAACAGATTGGAGAGAGACTAGCGTAGGTAGGAAGACTCCTTGGGCAGCAATCGCAGCAGTATAAAGGAGAAATGAGAGGGTTGGGAAGAACTCAAAAAGGACTTTGCTAACATAGCAATATCCCAGTTGCTGGTTTAGACTAGAAGGACTTGAGCCATTTTTTCCCATTCTATTTTGCTTTTCTGTTTATCAGAAATAATTAACTCCCACACCAGTCCACACAAGTATGTTACTTAAATAATGCTTTCTGCTTCTCTCAGATTATTTTCCTACTACCCTCAGATGCAACCCAACCTCCTAGCTGCTGCCCAAACACTTTTGGTATCACTGACACCCCAGATCCAAGAATAAATTTGATGATGCATGCTTGTGGTTGGGTATATGCTGACATGGTTTCTTAGAGAGGAGAAAAGGTGGCCATACTTGTCCCTATCTCTTGAGGTACTGTCAGCATTGCTGGGTTTAGAGATTCCTGAAAGAAAAATAGTTTAAACTCACAAAAGAAAGAGATGCTGTAAAGCCCAAGAACTTGATTCAGAAACTCCTATTTCCTGAAATGCTAAAGTTGTGAAGTCCCTAGATCAATTAAATATATGCACATTACAGAACCTTACCCAGCGACTCATAGCAACCCTATACAAATTTTTCTGATTTCAGACTACTAGTTTATACGATCCCGAGTGCCAGATTTTATTTCAGACAGATGTCCATCTCAGCTGTCTTAGGAAAACACTGCTTGAGAGCAGCAATAAGCAAGAATCCTGGCTACCATATCCCTGGCAGGAATTCCGTCTGCCTCATCCCCTCCCCCTTGCATGACAAGCTTTGCTTCAGACCGTGGAGTTAATGAAATGAACTGATGCAGCAAGGCCTCCTGGGATGGAAATGCAAAGTTAAAAGACCCCAGCATTCCTCTGAGTGGTGTCCTGGAAACCACAGCCCGGATAAAGACAATCGCTCAGAGGTCACTGAGTTACAGGGCAGATTCCAAGCCCTGGAATTCATTTGAATTATACTGAAATATGCTCACAGAGCAACACGTCTTTACCCAGTGTGGGCTAGGAAATTCAGGAAACAATATCCAGAACTTGTCAGGGGAAAGGAATGGATATAAGGGGAAATTAAATATTACTTCCTCATTCTCTCCAGCTGGTTAATAGAATAGATGCTAACAGATCCAAAGAACAAGAAAGATTTTCAGCTAACAGCACAATTCGTTTAAATGGGTAAAGACCCAGAAAGACTCACATGATTGAAACTACTGTCTTCCTAGAACTCCAGTCCTAAGTGTTTACCAAAAAGTGTCAAGAACTTTGGCTCCACGTTTAATTTCAAAAGTGAAAGAATGACATAATTCCTAGTACTTAGGATCTTGAAGGAAGTTTGTAAGCGTTTCAGACTAAATTTCCTTTTAAAAAACTTAATAATTACAAAATAAAAATTAGCCTTGTTGCTGGCACTGAGTCACCACCTACTGGCCATAGAGGAAGGTACAAGTATTGTAGCAAATTTTCCTGGTCAGGTCGCAATGGTATCCAGACCAAGAAAAAACAGATAATTAACAAATAGGTGGGTGGTAAGATAGATAGGAGTTCCTGGGTGGTACAGGCAGTTAACACACTTAGCTGCTAACCAAAAGGTTAGTGGCTCAAGACACTTGGAAAAAAGTCCTGGCAATCTACTTATGAAAAATCACCCACTGAAAGCTCTACGGAGCAGTCCTACTCGTGACACACAACTGACTCGACAGCAACTAGGGAAAAAATAGAAAGCTAAGATGGAGTATTAATAAGAACTAAACACTTGTGGTTCGTAAACTAAAGTCTCTTCATGGCCATGAGTAGTTTACTGAAGAAAATTAGTACAGATATAATAATAACCAGTGTCACACTACCCAGGTTCCCAATAACGTATCTTCCAAGTCTCTACTTTGATAAATGTCTAGTACCTTGAAGCCATTTCACATCTGAATTAATCAACCTGAGAAGCAGGACAAAAGAATGGGAAAAGCACTAGGACAGACCTCAGCAGCTTTAATGTCTTTGTCTTTACAGCCCATAGAAAAATCATTTGATCTGGACCTTACTTTTCACAGCCCTAAAATGGAATTAATACCACCACCCCCATCTTCCAGGGATGACCAGAGAATCAATCAAAATATGCACAACTTGAGGACTCCTGGTTGAAGAGTACAAATGTAGTAAAATCCTCCTAACAAATGAACTGCTCCTATTGAGGCATGCACGCCATAGTATTATTATTGGCCCCTAATAATAAGAAAGCACTTAGGACATAGAGGACTGGTAAAACTCAACTTTATTAAGATTTAAACACAGAAGCTAGTTCTGCACATGTTACACACACAAAGCTGAAAAGCTCTACTGAGACAACGCTGCACTACTTATGCTAATGGACACACCACTGAGTGGCTGAGTGGCAGCAATGATGCCTCCTTGTGCTCCAGAGCTCTGCTATGCAGGCGATGTGATAGTTACTTCATTTGTTTAGGCCTGCAGTTCCCAAACTCCAGACATTTCATTTCTACTCAGGTACTTAGGGTGAGCTGCCCTGTGGGAAATAAAACAGCTGGATTTACAAACCTAAAACTATTCACGGACCAAGACTGGTTGTTTCCTGTGGCTTTGGAAACCTTAAAATCCTCAGAGCCCTGAGAAGTGATTCCAAGTATTCTGGAATCCACAGGCAGAGATGTTCCCCCTACTATGGTAGGTGTGCGTACATAGGCCACAATCAGCCAGGACCAATTTTGGAGTGAGGGAACGTGAAACATCTGGTTGCACACAGCACAGTTTAGCCCATGGGAAAACCACATAGTAACATTACTCTGCAGCAAAAACAAGTTCAGGAAGTAGGAAGATAAGACTAGAAGTCACTTTGCACAAGTGTTTGGAAACAGGGCTTTAGAGAAAAATTCTGAGGTTTGGAGAGTGTATGTCTTCATTTTTGTCCCCGAGTACAAAGCAGAGCACATTTCTTGTGCTAAGATTAAAATAAAAAAAAAAACAAACCTGTCTTTTACATAAATATTTAAATGGGTAATAGACACACTGAACTAGAACTGATGTGTTGGGAAAGCCTGAAGTATCCCTTTAGTTGCCATGTTTCTTGGTTACACATGATCAACATGGCGCATCTCCCTACTGCATCAATTTTATTCAAAGATTTGGAATTTTTTTGGGCGGGGGGGTCTTAAAACAAAAATAGTCTGGCAGATATCTATTGTTAAGGATATAGAGTACAAAGCAAATAATTATAAGGACATAACTTTCTGAGCAGCTTCAAGGATCAGCCATGGTACTTGTTCTTTCTACCCAGGGCTACCAATGGAAAAGTGTTAGACAGGAAGACTTAGGATCCAGTACTAGTGTAGCACTCACAAACATAAATAAGGAATTATTCAATTATAGTTGGGGTCCACGTCACTGGGGAATAAGCTGGCCATCTACACTCTACTACGACGTACAAAATCTGGCTGCACTAGGGGTTATGGAATTGGTTTTTCTGAAACCCTTTTTTTTTCCAAGAAAACTCTGCAGAAGGATCAGGGAACAGGAAAAAGTCTGGTGAATTCTGGAAGTAAAGTGAGTAAAACTATTTGGGGTTGGGAAAGAGGCATTCCAGGCAACCACCACAAGGAAGGAGGCCAGGCACCTTCTCACTGATGATGACAGACTATGTGCTAAAGGCAAGCAACATTTAGTATTCGAAAGCCAGTCAGATATGGTCTTCAAGGGTAAATCTGACTCAACTGGGGTTTTCTGTGTCAATAGTGGATTCAAATTTAACAAGTATCCAGTTCACTTCTAGAAGTACAAATTTTTTTTATAGATGACAGTAGAAGGATCAGAAAGAAACCCACTCAACTCTATTCCTTCCAACGCTCCTAAATGTGGAGCACCATCACTCTTGGCAATCTTTCGCTTTAGTCTATGTCCTCACAATTCTTCTTTAATTGTTTCCTCCTTTGTCTCCCTCATAAATCACATCCTTAAGGGGCCCTCCTTTGACTAACATTCATCTTTCTTCCAAGTAATCTTTCTGTCCACCTTTAAAAAACAACAAATAAGTCTTTAATTGGCTTTAGATAATTAAAGCCAAGCAGACAACAAATGCTAGTCTTTCTGTATGGTAACCATGTCAAAAATAGTTAAATATGGTGTCAAGTATCTCTACCCTCTGTCATACATCTCTTCTTTGAGAACTGAGTTGGTGTTGACTGTGTTTCAGTTCTGTCCAGTTCTCCCTGGTGACCCTTTATCCCCTTGATTAATTCCATGGCACTGAAGGCTAAGGAAAATAGGGAGCAGGTGGGCCCAGGAGAGGACTGACTAGGAGATAGGCTGGTTTTTTCACTTTTAGACAAGTAAGAAATGACAAAGTGTTCGTGACTGTTCCCTCTGTAAAACTCTCCCTTCAGGTTCGAACTTGGAATTTTCCAGCTTTGGTCATGTATTTTATGCCCTTGAAGGGTTTGTACTTTTCTCCATACATATCCAGACGATTCACTTTGAGTCCTGAAATGAAGGAAGGAAGGGTGAGACATGAACATTGTTCAAAAGAAACAGGTAGAATTAATTGTTTCAATTCATTTCAATTCTAAGCGATCAGTGGGATAGAGACTGCTGTTAAAATGAACCAGAAAAATACCTTCATTTATAGCGTTTATATGAAACTAGCATATTCTTCACTCTTCGTATAGACACTGAGAGGAAACAATTACTCCAGCAAAAAGCTATCCTATTAGAAAGCCTGTTCCTGATGAGCAAAGGGCAGAAAGTTATATGCGGAATAAAGTGCAGTTGAGGGAAAAATAAGACCACTCTATGTTTTTCTCAAGTTATTGGCCTGAATAAATGAAGTAATAATAATGACTAAGTTAATAACTACATGGATTGAACTCTTGCTGTTGTCAGGTGCCACTGAGTGGGTTACACAGTGACCCTCTGCACAACAGGACGAAACACTGCCCAGGCCCACGCCATCCTCACAATCGTTGTTATGTTTGAGCCCACTGTTGCAGCCTGTGTGTCAATCTCTCTCGTTGAGGGTCTTCCTCTTTTTCAGTGACCCTCTCCTCTACCAAGCATGATGTCCTTCTGCAGGGACTGACTCCCCCAATGACATGTCTCCAAAGTAAGTGAGATGAAATCTTGCCATCCTAGCTTCTAAGGAGCATTCTCACTGTACTTCTTCCAAGACAGATTTGTTCATCCATGGCATACTCAATATTCTTTGCTTGGGTCAGGCACACCTTAGCCCTCAAAGTGATGTCTTTGCTTTTTAACTCTTTAAAGAGGTCTTTTGCAGCAGATTTGCCCAATACAAATACATCATTTGATTTCTTAACTGCTGCTTCCACAGGCATTGATTGTGG
Source organism: Loxodonta africana (assembly GCF_030014295.1). Taxonomy (NCBI): domain Eukaryota; kingdom Metazoa; phylum Chordata; class Mammalia; order Proboscidea; family Elephantidae; genus Loxodonta; species Loxodonta africana. The sequence goes on from NC_087360.1 coordinate 58,438,242, forward strand.
ATCCAAGTAAAATGAAATCCTTGACCACTTCAATACTTTCTGTTTATCATCATGTTGCTTATTGGTCCAGTTGTGAGGACTGGATTGAACTGTATCCCTTAAAAAAGATATCTGAAGTCCAAACCCTCAGTGCCTGTGAACATGACCTTGTTAGAAAATATGGTCTCTGAAGATGTTATCAGTTAACATGAGGTCACACTGGAGTTGGAGTAGGGCAGGTTCTAATCCAATCTGAGTGATGTCCTTATAAAAGAGAAGAGACAGAAATGCACAGAGGAAGAATGGCTGTATGAAGACCATCTATGAGCCAAGAAATGCCTGGGACTACCAGAAACTGGGAGAGCTAAGAAAGGATCTTCTCCTAGAGACTCCAGAGGGAACATGGCCCAGCCGGCATGTTGATTTGGACTCCTAACCTCCAGAACTGTGAGATATTAAATTTCTGTTTTATAAGCGACCCAGTTAGTGATATTTTTGTCACGGCAGCCCTAGAAAACTAATGAAATAACAAATTACTAAATGAATAACGAAATGATAAATTATAATTGCATGAATAATGAGAAAAGTAATGAATAAATGAATGCTTCCTAAGTATTCTCACTGTACTAAAAGAAAATATTTTATATTATATAGCGCTTTATAATTTATTAAAGGAGCCCTGATGGCACAGTGGTTAAGTGCTTGGCTGCTAACCAAAAGGTCAGCAGTTCAAATCCACCAGCTGCTCCACAGGAGAAAAATGTAGCAGTCTGCTTCTGTTGCAAACTCTATAGGGCAGTTATGTTCTGTCCTACAGTGCCACTATAAGTCAGAATCAACTTGATGGCAATGAGTTTGATAGTTTGGTTACAGTTTATTAAGTGTCTGAAGATGAAAGAGCTTGTAATTTAAATGTCTTCTAATCACTTAAATTAGATAAGATACATTGGTAAAGACCAATAGGAGCATCATGGAAAGCTAAAGTTATCTCCTATCTACTTCATAGGACTGTTGTGAGTATTGAATAAGCAAATATGTGAAAAGAGCTTAAAACAGTACCTGGCACACAGTAAATGCTCAATAAGTGATAATAATTATTACTACTGTCCTAAGGTAGGTCTAGGCTATAGCAGATTGACCCAGATAATTCCAACAGCCCCAAAACAATAATAAAGGCAAACATGAGAGTTTTCTGAAATTGGAGGAAAATTATTTTAAGTTACCAGCTCAGAATACAGAAGCATCCCCATACTGAAAACCTTGAGAACCTCAAATTAATAACCCTAGGATGAGCCAACAATGGTCTGTGAACACTTTTGTCTACCAATATTGGTTCTTTCTCATTTGTGTCCTCGTCACTTTAATTCAGGTCATTTAAGGCAACTTCAAAGTAAGGATTGTAAACTTTCCCCAGAAAAGTGCTGAGAAGATTTTGCTAAAGATTGCACATTGGGTAATGAAACAAAGAGAAACCCTCAATGAGATGGATTGACAGCACCAGTACAATAATGAACTCAAGCATACCAACAATCATGAAGATGGCATAGGACCAGGCAACATTTGTTCTGTTATACATAAGGTCACCATGAATCGGAGCGGACTTAACAACTAACAATAAAACCAAACCTTTGCAAATAGGGAGTAACTAGAAGGCTTTCTGATGTCTGTGCCCCGTGGGAGAAAGCCATCACCATCATTCTCTCTTCAAAATCACCTCAGCTGTGGGCCACTCACCAGAAATAGCCAGCTGCTGGATCTTAAACTGCAGGTTAATTGTGGGGTTCTCATCTGGCTTGGAAGCTCCAGCCTGAAGACTCATGGTCCCCTTCAGGCTGGGTAGCTTTTGGGGATTTATTTTTCCTACATCCCAAGACAGCATCTACAAAGGAAAAAAAAAAAAAAAAAAGAAGTGGTCTTTCCAGTACAATAATTGGAATCCTTCATTTGAGGTGACTGGGCGCTAGCCTTAAGGACATCTGTTCACAATATTACCTGCTGTCTCTAGGGCATTTTTCAATAGAGAAAACTGTCTGTTACCATGTCATCTCAAAGAAGTCAATGCGGCCCTCTGATTGAGCTCCCCTTGCAGATAAGGCATAAAGTCTATGTGCAGAGTGCCTACAGGGCTGCTTCATTTAACATCAGCAATCAAACATCCTGCTTTATTCCCCTACCTTTGTAACTGGGTCGAATGTGTGCGTCCCCTGAGACGGAGTGAGGCTCATATTCAGGACCCCCTTGGGCATCTGGCTGGTGACAGTCACTGCCTCTATGGCCTTCCCCATAGTCTGTTTGGGTCCCACTGTTATTTCAAAGCGTCCAAGTGAACTACTGTCCCGGAAACTGATGCTATGTTTGACATACACTGGAATCGCAACCAGACTGGAAAAGAGAGAAACAAAGAGCCCATTTCATTAATGTACTGGAAAAATGGCAGTATTTACCCCTTTTACATCGTGCTTTTTCCCCTCGTGGTGGCCTTTTCTCCCTTATCTACTTCCTTACTCTTTATCTTAAATAATAAGTTAAAAAAAAAAAATGAAAAAACCCAGTAATCTTTAATTTTTTTTGTTTCACAAACCTAAGATGCTGTCTAGTGAGTAAACCAATTCTTTTAGTGACTCTGAATAAAATCCACAAAATCAAAGAGTATACTGAACCTACTATGAGAAAGTCACTGTGAACAAAAACGAGGAGTCGCTGTATTTCTACGTTATAATTAATTTATACATGTGACAAATAATTAGTTGTACTTGGGAAAATTATACATCATAGGCTTTTTAATCTGTTGACAGTGCTTCTACCTGACCTCACCTGATCCTCACAAAAATGCTGTCACGTAGGATAGGTTGTCATGATTTGACAGATGAGGACACAGAGGAGTCAGGGAACAATACTAAAGTCACAACAATTCCTAATAGTTACTGAGCACTTCCTGTATGCCAGTCACTATGCTAAATGCTTTACATCTATTATCTCATTTAATCCTCATAAAACCAAAAAACCCCAAACCCACTGCTGGCAAGTCGATTCTGATTCACAGCAAACCTATAGGACAGAGTAGAACTTCCCCATAGGGTTTCCAAGGAGTGCTTGGGAGATCTGAACTGCTGACCTTTTGGTTAGCAGCTGTGGCTCTTAACCACCATGCCACGAGAGTTTCCTTAATCCTCATAATAATTATGAAATAGGTACTACTATCATCCCATTTATAGATGAATACTGAGGTTAAGTAACTTGCCCAAGTTCATACATTATATACTGAAGCTGAGGTTTAAGTCCAGGCAGTCTGATTCCAGAGCCTTTGGTCTCAAGCACTTGGGTACTTCTCTAAATTATTTATTCCAAATCACACAGGAAGATACCCCTGAAGTTTCCTGGCTCTCATAAGACTGCAGACCTTCTACTATACAATACTGCTTCCAAAAGCCCTTAGATCTCCAAATTAAAGAGAATATTCGAGACCAAAAATTACTGCATCTTATGGGTTTTCATAGTATAATTTAATGCTTCATTTCAGTCAGGAGGGATTAAACACAGGTGTGCTGAGATTCTTATTTGAGGGAAAAAAGTTCTTGTTTAGACATATAATAACAAAAAAAGTAGCAAACTTATGTGCACTTACTTTGTGGTAAGCACCATTTGGATTCTTTTATTTAATCTTCGTGACTAGGTACTCTGATTATTTCCAATTTATACATAAGAAGAACACAAGCACAGAGAGGTTAAGCAACTCACCTGAGGATACCAATTTTACATATGGGAGCTGGAATATGAATCCAGGTAGTCTTAACTCCAAAGCCTGAGCTCCTACCCACTGGAGGATATTACTTCTACACACACATATAACACACAGATTCCATTCTTAATTATAAGGGCTGCTTACTTCTGTGCACTGACATGGTAAGAGAGCAGGCGAAAGTTTCCATCAGGAGGGATGAAAGAGAGGATACGCTCAGATTCCCAGCGCTTGAAACGAACACAGGGATGGAAGCTGACATCATCCAACAACCTGGGGTTCTACAGTTACCGGCAAGGAAAACCAAAAAGTAGGAATTAAACACTCATACTTCTTTCAGGAAAGTAATCTGGGTGCTGTTTTTATTAAAACACACACACACGCACGCACATCCTCCAATTATTTATAGAAAATTTTCTCTCACACACAGACACAAATTCTTCAGTTATTTATAGAAAATTCGAGCCTGATACAAGCTTTGTGACTGTTCTTGACTATTTCTTCTTGTTTCATTCCATCCTCACCACTCTGTCTTTCCAGAAACATTTAATTTCCCATCCCCAAAATGAAATCTCTGGCCTAGGACTTTACCATGAAGGAAAGTGTAAGGTCTGGCATTCCAGTCAGCTTGACACATGCATCAATCACCCCCTGGATCTCAGCAGTAATTGTGGAACCTGAGACAGGAATAAGACAAAACAGACGGTAAAGAGATTACTAAACATTGCTCTTCCCAACTAACTTATTTTCTCCCTTTTTCCCCTGTCTCCTTCCTTCCTTCCCAACTTCCTTCCCAACTTCCTTCCTTCCATCTGTCTATCCATTCATCCAGTGCCACCTGTCTATCCTTGGAAGCATTTATCAATCGCATATTAAGCATGAGACGCTATGAAGAAGTAATGGGGATAAAAAGATTAATGAGCTAGTTACTAACCTAAAGCAGTTTTCGATCTACCACCAGACTCAAACAGAACATCACTATCTTAACCAATGGTTCAGAAAATCTCTTCTCAGTAACTGCTCTTCCTTATGTCACTAATGAGCTTTGCTACTAAACTGAACGGAGACTTTTGATCTTTATCCCATAGGATTTTTCTGTAGCATTTTTCATTGTTCACTACTTCTCCTGACCTTGCCTAGTTTTCCTCTTATTTTTCTAGCTCCTCTTCTTTGGTGTCTTCCGCAGGTTTCTCCTTTCTTTGCACTTCTCTTAAATGCCTATGCCTTTTCAGAGTTCTGACTTCTCTTTTCAGTCTACACACTTTTCCTGGGTTACTCTGCCTGCTTCGCAAGGCTTCAATTTTCAATTATGGCCATTTCTTTCCTAATTTTATTTCCAGTTCAGCCTCATTCCTGCCTAATGGCCATCTGTCTTCACTCAGATGTTACTGCAAACTCCACATGCCAATAAAAATGAATTCCTTATCTTACTTCCTGGGCCTTCTCCTCCTGTTTTCTGTATCACCATGATGACACCAGGAGCCCTGGTGGTACAGTGGTTAAAGCGCTCAGCTGCTAACCAAAAGGTCAGCAGTTCGAGCCCACCAGCTGCTCCAAGGGAGAAAGGTGTGGCAGGCAGCTTCCATAAAGATTTACAGCCTTGGAAACCCTATGGGCAGCTCTACTCTGTCCCACAGGGTTGCTGTAAGTTGGAATTGACTTGACCGTTGTGGGTGGTATGATGACACTATCCTGTTGTCTATAAACCAGAAACACAGAAGAAACAACCATTTCTACTACCCTAGTCCCCATATCCAATTACCAATTCCTTTTTTTTTTTTTTTTTTGGCGTATCTCTCAAACCTATCTACTCCTCTCCAGCCTCGCTACCAGACAATCTATACTTTGTGCCTGGATTTCAGCAACAGCCTCCTAACCGCTTTCCCTGCCTTTAGTCTCACCCTTCTTCAAGCCACTTTTCACACTGCAGCCAGAATGATAGCTCTAAGTACAAGTCTAAGCAAGATACTCCTGAAGTTAAAATCCTTCCATCACTCCCAACTGCCCTCTGTAAAATGACATACAAGGCCTTTCATGATCTGGCCATCTAGGGTTGTATTTGTTTGTGTTTTGTTTTACTTTTTCATTGAGGTAAAGCTTAGAGTAAAATGTAAAAACCTTAAGTGTACAGCTCCATGAATTTTTAAATATTACACACCTATGTAAATACCACCCATATCAAGTTGTGGAATCTATTCAGCATCCCAGCATGCTCCCTTTGCCTCATCCCAGTTAATCCACCTCTCCAAAAGGTAACCACAATTCTGACTCCTATTACTTTAAATTAGGCCATGCCTGTTTTCAAACATCATATCAATGTAATCGCTGTATGTAATATTTTGCATCTTAGTTTTTTTGTTCAACATTGTGAGATTCATCCATGTTGCTGGGTTTATTAGTAGTTCATTCTTTTTTTTTATTACTGTATAGTATGCCATTGTATGAACGTATCAACATTTATTTATCCTTTCAGCTGTTTATGAGGAAACCCTTGTGGCATAGTGGTTAAGAGATATGGCTGCTAACCAAAATGGCAGCAGTTCGAATCTACCAGGTGCTCCCTGGAAACCCTATGGGGCAGTTCTACTCTGTCCTTTAGGGTCGCTGTGAGTCGGAGTTGACTCAACAGCAACGGGATATTGTTGATGAACATGTGGGTCATTCCCAGCTTTGGGCTAATATGAAAAGCTGCTATGCCTACTTAGTTTGCAAGTCTCATTGCTTACATTTCTCTTTTTATGTCTCTCAATCCAGTCACACCAAACTACTTTATTTCCCAACAATATTTTATTCATCTTGGAGTGTTTGCCCATACTTTACCCCAAAATCCATGTAGCTCTTCGTAACTTCTATTCATTCTACTAAGGAAGCATAACCACTGCCACCTCTCTGTATCTTTGCTCAGGATGGATGCGGCACCACTCTCATGGCTCCACCTTTTTACCTGTCTCTCTCCCTCATTAGACTAAGTAAGCTTCCTGTGGCCATGGATTGTGTCTTATTCGCCATCAAATGGCCAATATCCAGCACTATGCTACAACATAACAGGCTTTCAACAAACATGTTGAATGAATAAGTTCCCCAATGTACTACAGAATTTATAGTCATATTCACCTAATTTAGGATAGATTGAAAAGAAGACTCCCTGATTTTTAGTAATTACAACTTTAGTTCTGCCATCAGAATCAGGGGTAAAATACTTTCAAAACGGAAATCTAATCAATGAGTGACTTTTGTTGTTTGTTACGTCTCTTCTTCAGTCAAGAGAATAAGATCAACAAAACATGTAAAAGTATAAGACAAACACTGGTCTGTATCATAATATTAAAATCTACTCCCAGTGCCTAGCACAGTACCTGACACTCACTAGGCACTAACTTAAAATGAATGATCTTGAATGGGAGATAATTCTGAGACTAGCAAACATTACATGAAAGGAGCCTCCTTCTATTTTCACAGCTCTGAGAAAAGATCAAAACCACATACCTGATTTATCAATGATGGCATCAATTTCTTCAATCACATCAAAATAGGCTTCATTGTTGGTATATTTCACCCCTGTCCGTCGCCAAGGCACCACTGACAGCTGCCCAGTGGGAAGTTGGTCACCCACATTGGTGCTTCCTGAGACAATTAATATTACTGTACTTTAATTTCATTTTGATTCTAATAACCATAGAACACTTCCCTAAAAGTTTCTAGGCCTCATGCACCGAACTGAAGAAATTCTCAAACAGAAGATGAGAGTTTTCTCAGCTTCCATACAGGGTAACCTAGTCTATGTATATACATAATATAAAACCCCTTGTCGCCATCCAGTCTGTCTCCACAAGCAGGATAAAGGCTTAAAGAAAAGTTACCTGAGAAACAGATACCATATTTTGGTTTTGAAAGTAACCTGAACCTAGTCTCTCAAATGTCACAATAGCTTGCAGTTTCAATAATGTATTGGCTTTTAGTAGGGATGGTAATCTACACAATGATATAAAATTTTCACAGATAAAAACAGTATTCTAGTTCAAGGTGGATTCTAAAGTAATCTGTGCTAGATATTAAAATGTATCCATCAATGTGACCTTTCTCATACCATATTGAAACTTAGGAAAAGAATACAAATTAAATCTTTCCCTATCCACCAGAGTTGATCAGAAATTTCTTGACTTGTTTTCTCCCACAGGCATACAAATATTTAAAAAAAAAATTTAAAGGTCTACACTGAAACTCTGAAATATTATAATTAAATTTGATTCCCACTTTCCATTTCCTGGATATTTTTACTCTAAAGAAAGAAATATTAAATACACACACATATTCAGCATACAGTCGTCCCCAGATACCTTTTATTGGATTGAAGTGAGATACAGGTTCAAATGACTTCAAAATATTCATAAATGACTCAGGCACTAACAAAGCTTTTAAGGCTTAAAGTTGAGCAAAGAATATTTAAAAAGCCACCAAATTAATTTTCTTTAAATAGAGGTGCAATGTATTAAAATATATCATCAGGCTACAGTAATTAAAGCAGCATGTTCACAGTGCAGGTAAACAAACAGACGAAGAATTACGATGACTTAGTACAAGATAAGAATATCATTTAAAACAAAGGAAAAGAATAAATTGGTCAATAAATGGCGCCAGGAAATCTGATTGGTAATTTTGGAGAAATAAACATACAGCCTTACCTTATACTGTATACCAATTTCCAGATGAATTAAATATTCAAATCCAAAACAAAACCATAAAAGAACTAGATGAAAACATACTTTAAAAAAAAAAAAGGCCTTTTTTCCTTGAAGATCAAAATATATTTCCTCCAAATAATTGTAAAATCTGTGTTTAATTCCTTAATCCAACTGGAATTTATTTTGTGTGTGATATGAAGTGAGGGGCCTAACTTAATTTTTTTTTCACATTGAAGCCAACTCTCCCAATCCATTTAGCAACTGGCCCCTGATTTGTTATGTGACCACATTTACCATACACCAAATTCCTATAAAAGCAAAGGTCTGTTTCTGGACTTTGTTTTATTTCGGTGATCTATTTGTCTATTCCTGGGCCAATACTATACTTTTAAATTTACTAAAATGTCAAAATATATCTTTTATCTGGTAAGGCACATGTTCTCTCTTGCTCTTTTTCTTTTTTTAATTTTATTCATTTTCAAAACTGTCTTGGTTCTGATAACATATTTCATCTATGAAGTTTTGTCTAGTCTACCATATGAACTTAATGTCTTGATATTTTATAGGGCAAGTTCTTCCTACACTTTTGTAATTATTTTTCAAAACTGTCCTGACTATTCCTGAATATTTAACGAGCCTTGGTGGCACAGTGATTAAGTGAGTGGCTGCTAACCGAAAAGTTGCCAGTTCGAACCCACCAGCTGCTCTGCGGGAGAAGTATGTGGCAGTCTGCCTCTGTAAAGATTTACAGCCTTAGAAACCCTATGGGGCAGTTCTACTCTGTCCTATAGGGTTGCTATGAGTCAGAATCGACTTGATGGCAACAGGTTACTGGTATTCTTGAATATTTATAATTTTTAATGTATTTTACAATAAGTTTGTCAACTTCCATGAAAACTCTTGTTGATGTATAAAACAAGATCCAAGATGTAAAACCCTTAATGGAAGAGAATGATTAAATTGACATTATAAAAAAAAATTAAAATATGGCTAAACAGACAATACCATGAACAATGTCAAATGAGTGACAGACTGTGAAAAAATATCTGCAACAAAATATATGTTTAAAATACATATTTTGACACGGAAGAAAAAATAGGGATAACGTTAGGAGCCCTAATACATGGCATAAACAGTATAGAAAACATTATAAAGAACATAGAAGAAAAACTAGATAACTGGGAGCTCCTAAAAACCAAACACTTATGCTCATCCAAAGACTTCACCAAAAGAGTTAAAAGATTACCTACAGACTGGGAAAGTTTTTAGCTGTGACATTTCTGATCAGTGCCTGATCTCTAAAACCTACACAATACTGCGAAAACATAACTGCAAAATGACAAATAACCCAATTAAAAAATGGGCAAAAGACATGAATAGACACTTCACTAAAGAAGACATTCAGGTAGCTAACAGATATATGAGGAAACGATCATTAGCCATCAGAGAAATGCAGATCAAAACTACAATGAGATTTCATCTCACTCCAACATCCAACAAGGCTGGCATTAATCCAAAAACACAAAATAATAAATGTTGGAGAGGCTGTGAGAGACTGGAACACTTCTACACTGCTGGTGGGAATGTCAAATGGTACAACCACTTTGGAAATCGATTTGGCACTTCCTTAAAAAGCTAGAAATAGAACTACCGTATGCTCCAGCAATCCCACTCCTTGGAATATATCCTAGAGAAATAAGAGCCTTTACATGAACAGATATATGCACACCCATGTTTATTGCCGCACTGTTAACAACAGCAAAAACATGGAAGCAACCAAGGACAAATGGATAAATAAATTATGGTATATTCACACAATGGAATACTACGCATCGATAAAGAACAGTGAGGAATCTGTGAAACATTTCATAATATGGAGGAACCTGGAAGGCATTATGCTGAGTGAAATTAGTCAGTTGCAAAAGGACAAATATTATATAAGACCACTATTATAAGAACTTGAGAAACAGTTTAAACTGAGAAGAAAACAGTCTTTTGTGGTTACTCGAGGCGGGAGGGAGGGAGGGCGGGTAGGAGAGGAGTATTCGCTAATTAGATAGCAGATAAGAACTACTTTAGGTAAAGGGAAAGACAGCACACAGTACAGGGGTGGTCAGCACAATTGGACTAAACCAAAAGCAAAGAAGTTTCCTGAATAAACTGAATGCTTCGAAGGCCAGCTAGCAGGGGCAGGGGTCTGGGGACCATGGTTTCAGGGGACATCTAAGTCAACTGGCGTAATAAAATCTATTAAGAAAACATACTGCATCCCACTTTGAAGAGTGGCGTCTGGGGTCTTAAATGCTAGCAAGCAGCCATCTAAGATGCATCAATTGGTCTCAACCCACCTGGATCAAAGGAGAATGAAGAACACCAAGGACACAAGGTGATTACGAGCCCAAGAGACAAAAAGGGCCACATGAACCAGCGACTACATCATCCTGAGACCAGAAGAACTAGATGGTGCCCAGCTACAATCAATGACTGCCCTGACAGGGAACACAACAGAGAACCCCTGAGGGAGCAGGAGAGCAGTGGGATGCAGACCCCAAATTCTCATAAGACCAGACTTAATGGTCTGACTGAGACTGGAAGGACCCCGCTGCTCACAGCCCCCAGACCTTCTGTTGCCCCAGGACAGGAACCACTCCCGAAGCCAACTCTTCAGACATGGATTGGACTGGATAATGGGTTGGAGAGGGATGCTGGTGAGGAGTGAGCTTCTTGGATCAGGTGGACACTTGAGAGTATGTTGGCCTCTCCTGCCTGGAGGTGAGATGAGAGGGTGGAGGGGGTTAGAAGCTGGAGAAAAGGACATGAAAAGAGAGAGTGGAGGGAGAGAGCAGGCTGTCTCATTAGGGGGAGAGTAACTGGGAGTGTGTAGCAAGGAGTATATGGGTTTTTGTGTGAGAGACTGACTTGATTTGTAAACTTTCACTTAAAGCACAATAAAAATTATTAAAAAATATATATATATATTTTGATTCAAAAGATTCAAAATCTATAAAGTACTCCTACAAACTACCATGTGTATTTCCAATACAACACAGTTTCAACATACATGATAGTTTAATATTCTTAAATGAAAGGAATTCTTTTAAATCAGTATGAAAAAAGAAAAATATCTCAACAGAAAAATGGACAAAGGACAAGAAAAAATAATTCACAAGAGAGGAAAAATGGTCAGTAAGCACAGTAAGAGATTAATAACAATAGGTAAAAATAAAACAGAACAATTATTAGTAAAATAAGGTCTACCTGAACACAAGCACTGTGATACCAAGATAGTTGATCTGATAGCTGAGACAGCTACTAAGTGGCTAACAGGCATTCACAGCTGTGGATATGCTGGTCTAAGGGATGATCCATGTCCCAGGAGGGATCAACTGGGAAGGTGCAAGATTTCACCATGCTTCTCATAATGGCACACAACTTAAAACTTGTCAATTGTTTATTTCTGGGATTTTCTATTTAATATTTTTAGATTGTGGTTGACCGCAGGTAACTGAAACGGCAGAGAGCAGAACCACAGATGGGGCGGAGGGGTGGGAATAGCACAGTGGTTAAGCCTTTGGCTGCTAACCAAAAGGTTGGCAGTTCGAATCCACCAGCCACTCCTTGGAAACCCTATGGGGCAGTTTTAATCTGTTCTGTATGGTCACTATGAGTCAGAATTGACTTGGCAGCAATGGGTTTTTTTTTTTTTTTTTTTTATGGACTTGCCAAAGTTTAAAAAAATCAGTAAGATTGGCTAGAGTAGAGAAATTGTTACTGACAGTGTAAATTGGTGTAATTTTTCTGGAAGGCAATTTGGCATACCCTTTGGCCCAGCACTTCCATTTCTAGAAAGGTACTGAAAGGAAATCACCCAGATGTGGTCACAGAGATATAAGGAAGACAGTGCTGATTCCTTGTTATTTAAAAAGAACAAAAGATCAGAGACATCACAAGCAGGCACTGAGTAAATTACTTAGGGTCTATTCCACACGGTAGAAAACTACAATTGTTAAAAATGATGAAGAACATTTATCATTATGGGATAATATTCACAAAATACTGATAAAAGGTAACTTTAAAGTAGTATACAAGAGTTTTTCTTTAATCCTATCTATGCATCATTCATCCATCTACAGTAATCATGTATTTCTTCCTAACAGAAAAAACAACATCAATTTATTTTTAAAGAACACTTCATTCCGTCATTGAAGTGAGGGTATTTTCTACATAAGAAAATATTTCATGTCATACTCAAAAAGCAAAATTATGGCACCCAGACATCTGACATTCCCCAAGATATGTGCTCAAAACAACACACAATACCAGACTAAGCCACACACCAGACTAAGCCACACCTAGGATGGCAACAACAGTGGTAGCAGCTTTCCACTGGTTTTCCCCCTTCTCCATACCTGTTATGGTGTTGACAACTGTTCGAAGGATGGTGGGAGGCTTTATCAGTTCTTTGAGGATGTTTGACTCGGTGGCCAATGGAAAACCATTGTCTAGCATCTCTTCCAATACCTCATAAACGACAACAACATTGTCTTTGATCACTGGCTCTGAACAGACTCCAAAATAGTCCTGATGAAGAGATAACATATACACGTATCACTCAGAGACTGTGAGAAGTGAAGGAACGCTCCCAGAGAATAAGGATCTGGCCCTGCCTATGAGTTTTCACGCAGAGGTTCTGGGGTGCTTTTCTATAAGGGAATGAAGCATAACCACAGTTCTCTGAGGCAGCCTCGTTTGGTAGATATAACACTGGACTAAGAACTAGAAAGCCTGGTTTACAGTACTAATGTTATTGTTTTATAAACTACAGGAAGTCATTTATCTTCTTTGGGCTAGTTTCTTCAAACTGACAAAATATTATGCAGAATAGAAAACTCGATCTAGACTATTATACGTGTTTATGAACAAGAATTTGAAATACCCCAAATGGTAATAATGTGACAGAATTATCCATAAAAATCTTTTTAATACTTACTTTTGTGCTATTCCTTAGCATTCATGCAGTGAATAAGAAATGAAAAAATAAAATAAAATGAAATCAAGAGGTAGAGCTAGCACACCAGAAAACCTCTCTGGATCATCCCTACTCTGAGATCTAGGATTGTAAGAATGCTTTGCCCTTTTAGAACAAAGCCCAAATTTAGATATTGAATTACCGGGGTTGTAGAAAAATGACGATTCCAAATCAGAAAGCATGATTAAAATTTTAATTGTCACTTACTAGATTAAGTCATGTTAACTAATTGGGTCTTGATTCCTTAATGGTATAACCAGAATAATATCACTGGACTTACATGGATATTGTAATAACTAAATACAATTGATTAATGGTAATGTGTGTGAAAGTGCTTCGTGAGCTATAAAGCCAGGGATGGGTTACCCAATAAGCAAGGCAAGGCGGAGTACCAACCAACAGGGGCGCCACTTGTCCAAAGCAAAGACCCGCAGATAACAACCAGACAGGACACAAAGAAACGCGAGTGCAGAACAATGATCGAGAAATACTTGATTCATTTCCTTATTACGTATGCAAATAGATAATGTTCAGCAGCTTAACTGTGATGAAATCATGAAAAATTTGTAAGCGCAAATAATAGAAATGTTTTTAATTACATCTTAGAGATGAAAGATCTAAAAATAAAATTTGTGATATTTGTTTTCTGATATTAAATTTCCTTTTGTAACATCTTTTCATTTGTTCATTTAGAATGATAACATTTATTATGAAACAAGCATCAAAACTGAAGGACTGTTGAAAGAAAAACTGGTGAAAGTCCATTTTTTGTTGTGGGAGATCGACAGAACTTTATGTTGATTACTGAAGTTCACTGACTCATTTTCTGTGTTGTAGAATATGTGGGGTATTCTTTTTGCAGAAAATGTGGCATGTAGTAAAAATCTTAGTACCCTGCATCCACTAAAAATTTTTTAATCCAGCCCACCTCACTCTGCTAAAATGGTAAATGCTACTTCTGCATTCAATCGCTAATATTAGAGTCACATTTAAAAAGAAGTTACAGCATGGAGAGCTAAGACACACGCACCCACACATACATGTTACATATAATAACTCACAGACCCTGTTCGAATGCATGAGTAAGCAGAAAGAGCAGCACAGGTTATCAGTGTTTAGGGCCCTCACATGCCTTAATCTGGCCCTGTGGAAAGCACTACATGCCACGTAATGCACAAGGATGATAACAATTTAGAAGAAACATTTACAGTCACTCAGTGCACTCTCTAGCAATGTCAGTGTGTCTCTTACAGAATCTCCGAGAGACAGTCATGAAACCCTCCCTGAATTCATTCAATGACGTGGTTTGAGAAAGCCCATTTTATTCATGGGAAGCTCTGATTATTAGAAAGTTCTTTCTATTGCTAAGCTACAATTTGCCTTCTTGAAGAAGTTTACGTAACAGTCTCTCAGTTATTTGAAGACAACTACAAGTTTTCACCTCATTTTTTTCTTCTCAGGGCTAAACCCCCAAGATCCTTCCACTGTTCATGTTTTACTATCTTGCCGTTTCTTTAACATGCTTTAGTTTTTTTCAATATTCTCCTTAAATTATAATATCTGCAATTGAACAAAGACTCCAGATGTGATCTAAATTACATCAAATGACGACAATGACCAGAAAGATTCCAATACCCAAGAGCACTTAGGAGTCAGGAATATGTTTCTATAACAAAAAGAATTTCTTCTTAAAAATAATAATGATTTAAGGGGGAAAATGCCACACATTTCCTCCCCATGAGTGATTTTACTTTAAAAAATAAACAAAACATCACACTAGATTTTATAAACCAGGCCTAATGTGAACTGAGTGGTTGAAAAGCCAAGTATGATAAAGTGCTATGGCAAAAGTGCCTGCAATTCTATAGCTGGAACTCTTCTGTCATAGTCCAGTACTAGAAAAGCGATGCTAGCCAGAGAGGACATGCATCAAATAAGACATTAAAATCATTTACTTTTAACAAATGCTTCAAAGAAGACAAAATCTGAAGTCCCAGACTTCCAAACCAGCAACTTTACTGCTTTCCCAAATTCCTCTGTGGTTTCAACTAGATTAAACATCTTTTCTCATACTTCCTGTCTCATAATAAGTTACATAATATTGCTGTGGCAATATGAAACAGCTGCTACATGTCACCAAAGGGACTGTTAATCTTAGAATGGGGTAAAGTACCATCTATGGAAATCATAAGAAGGCACAGTTAGGGTAGTTTAACATCATAACTACTGTTTTCTCTATTTCTAGTTCCTCCCTAGCACTTTGATTTCACTTCTTAGACTTTAAATGTGAGAAGGGGCTAGGATGCCCCATGAGTATGGGAATCCCAGGATAATAATACAGTCATGTGTCGCTTAACGTCCACGATCTGTTCTGTGACATAGGGCCTTATGTGATTATAACGCTGTGCAAACACCGTTATTATGGATGAAGGTTCTTTCAGGCACTTATTTCCAGAATAAGGAGGTTCCATCCATATTAAAAATTTGCTGGGGCAAATAACATCCCTCTACAATTAATTTATCTAAAGTTTTGACAAATTCTTCTGCTGCTTTTGCATCACTTGCCACAGACTCCCCACTCATTTTTGCATCATGCTGCAAAAAACCTTGTTTGAAGTACCTGAACCACCCAGAGCTAGCACTAAACTCTTTATTGTAGTCTGGTTCTACTTTTTCTTAAAGCATCTTGAACGAGCTTCACGCCTTAGCAGCAGGCATGGTCAACGTGATGAGAGGGATTCACTTTTGTGTTTGGTCGTCAATCTACATCATTAGCAATTTCTCCATATCTGATAAGTCCCTCTTGCATTTTCATTAGCCTTATAGCTTTCAGTGGAGCCGGTCCTTTAATAGCTCGTTGTGATTGTCAAGTGCGACATGCCTAAATCTGCTATTCTTGGATCGGGATGTCTGAACTCTATTATAACCTTATGGGGCCACTGACATACATGCGGTCAGGCACTGCCTGAATGGATGTTATGCAGCACATGACTGCACTATTAAGAGAGTTATCTGTGGGAAAAACTCACAAAATACATTTTGGTTCTCTTCAGATGAAAGCTGCTCTAAACATGTGACGTAGACATCAGTGCAAATGAAAGGACTCTTTGATGTGCTTTTTAATTTTTATTGTAATGTTCGGGTTCTCATTCACTTCTTTTCCAGTTCCACAATTTCTGAATTCATGTGACTAATTTCAGACCTTACACGACACCGAAGTTAAACCAAAGGGCCCTTGCTTCTCCTTTATCATCTGAGTTATGCAAATAACCACACCACTTAGAACTTGAGCACTTCTATTACGGAGAGGATTCTGTCTAAATCCTGAGTCTAAACAAACAAACAAAAAAACCAAACCCATTGCCATCGAGTCAATTCCAACTCATAGTGACCCTACAGGGTTTCCAAGGAGCACCTGTTGGATTCGAACTGTCGACCTTTTGATTAGCAGCCATAGCTCTTAACCACTGTGACACCAGGGATTCCATCCTGAGTCTAA
Source organism: Loxodonta africana (assembly GCF_030014295.1). Taxonomy (NCBI): domain Eukaryota; kingdom Metazoa; phylum Chordata; class Mammalia; order Proboscidea; family Elephantidae; genus Loxodonta; species Loxodonta africana. The sequence continues at coordinate 58,455,170 of NC_087360.1, forward strand.
GAAATCTAGAATTCTGTGTGATAAATGGCACTGACATTCTGGTATAACTTACCTCCCCTGTGCCCCCACCCCCCGACAAAGAAAATCTTCAAATCTATTCCTGAGAGGAAAATTCAAAATGAAAATTATACCTTGTAAAATGTATCACTTAAATTCTTAAAGGGTACAGATTTCCCAGGCTTAATTTTGCAACGAGAGCTCATCGCTAGCTCACGTGCTATGGATAAGCACTCAAAACCAAAGACAAAGCGTGGAGAGTTAAAACAAGCATTACTTAATTTTGTCTACCTTTTCTGTTATAAAGGTTTCCACATTTATCATTTTCAATGCAACTCAAAGCAACATAGTTAACAAATAGTTAGCATCAATTCCACTATTAAAAAAACATTTGTTTTTTTTAAACTCTGATTTGTGAGCAAACTTGAGACACCTCCTATCTCCAAAACAGACCATACACAATCATACCATACAGTGTGGCTTTCTCATGCAACAGGTTCAAAAGTACTCAACTTGTCATCTTAGATTCAGCCAATTCGATAAATAGGAACAAGAATTCTATTAGATGAGAGAGGAAGTAGGCAATGTCAGTTTTTTTTTTTTTTAAGTTTCCTAACTGATGCTGAATACAATGGAAGTAGAACTATAAAGGGACTTTGTAGTTTACGTATATGAACTTCCCCACCTTCACGCACCTGAAATGTGTCCACAACTCGATGAAGGAACTCAATGACAAACAGAGGTGGGACCTCCGTCTGGATCACAGCCACAAAGAAGATCTTGTGGCGGTAAACACTTAAAAGATAGTGGTGAGGGGTGGGGATAACTGGAGGTACGTTTTCTGCCTCAGTAGCTCTCTCCTGTGCCTCAAAAAAATAATCACAAACAGAACGGCTGACCACACTTTTCCAGTGTTTCTCCAAGAAAATATCCCCAGAAGAGTTGATCAAGAAAAGGCTATGAATCATGGTGGAGGTTATCAATGAGAGAGGAAAGCGTTTTTCAGTCTGAAAGCCTTGGGACTCTGCAAGATTTCAACCCTAAAAACAAAAGAAGCTATGTTAAGTTCCATTCAACCAAATCACCCTCCCCATCTTTTCCAGCAGTCTGGTCTTACCCATCTTTCAAGACTAGGCTCAAGTTTTCCTCTACTGCATGAACCTGAAGTATCCCTCCCTTGAATTCTTGAGTCATCTAGTTTGTCAATCATATACGTGTCTGAATCATATCCACTTAAAATACTACTAAATTGTTTAGATGTTTATTTTCTCCTCTACTGGACTGGAAGCTCCTTGGGGAAAGGACTATGCCTCATTTTTGTGGTCTCACTGCACAGCGCCTTCCTGCATACAGGAGGGCTTCAAAGGATGTTGATGAGTTTGATTTTGGGTATTTGGCCACAACTCACACATGTACAAGAAATGTTCATGGTTGTGCAGACCAAAACAGCAGCCACTAGCCACTTGGGGCCACTGGGCAGTTGAAACACGGGTGGTCCAAGTGAGGCGTGCTGTAAATGTAACCAGATATTGAAGGCTTTGTACAAAAAAAAAGGATTTAAAATATCTAATACTTTAATATTGATTACATGTTGTAATAATGTTTTGGATAAGTTGGGTTAAACAAAATATATTAACCTGTTTTAGTTTTTTTCAAATTACTAGAAAATATAAAATTACGAAAGTGGTTCGTTTCGTATTTCTACTGGAAACAGAAATTGCTCTTTACGTAAATACACAGAAATCGTCATTGTGGGCTCTATTCATTCAGTCAGACCCCATTCTCTGAGGACTTATGTACAAGGCGTCGTGCTGGATGCCTTTAAAAAACCCATCCCGCCAGCGGCGAGCGGTCTGTAGGGCGCCAGTCCCTGCGAGGAGGCGGCCGCGCTGGACCCCAGCTGTGTCCATTCTTCGAACTGGCTGCGAACTGGTCAAACCGCAAAGGCCTGTCTTACCAAGTGCAGCAGACCGAGCTTAACCCCTTGGAGGAGACGGCAGGACGAAGGGCAAGCTGAGGGTAGCCAGGATGTGGCGGAGAGGCGGCTGTCCAAGTGGGTCATTTCTGCGCTGGTCCCAGCCTAGCTGCCAGCGAGCCAGGGATGATGGAGGCCATTCGGGGAAGGGGTGGCAGGGGGCGCCTTCAAAGTGCGCGCACGTTCGGGGGCAGAAAAGGGTCGGAGCGCCGGGCCTGGCCACTTTGCACACGTGTTGCCATGGCAACAGGGTCCCCTCCTCCCCCAGCCATGGGGTTGGAGCGGGCCATCTCTCCGAGCCCTTTACTCGGTCCCTCACCTCGCCCCGCCGCATCCTGCAGCTCAGAGGGTCGGTCCGCCAGCATCCCGTGACCCTAACCCTCCCCGCGCGCCCTCGCCCAGGCCCCCGCCCCGGACCCCGCGCGCCCCCTCAGCTCCCGCCTCCCGCCGGCTGCGAGCACACGCCGCCCCCAGCCCAGCCCGGGGTCGCCTGCCCCTCACCCGGCCTCGCTCCTCAGCGCCGACCGCTCAGACGCGCGGACAGGCTCCACCCCGCCCGGCTGCCCACTCCCCCGGAGTGCCAGCCGCCGGCCGCCCGCTGATTGGCCGGCCAGAGTGCCCGCACCGCCCGCGACGGGGGCCTGAAGGTCGCTGATTGGGCGTCGCTGATCTTCCCCGCCTCTCTGATTGATTGCTGACCGAGGCTCACCCCTGTTCTCCAGCTCGAGCCCCCAATTGGCCCTTGTTGAGGCTCCGGTGATTTCTGATTGGTGCAACCCAGTAGCTTCCGAACCCTGATTGGTGGTCGACGACCGTCTGCAGGGTGCCCTGGAGCCCAGTCACCCAGTCATAAACGGCCGGTTGGCCACGGCTGCCACCTGCGTGACCTCGGAGTGCTGCTGCAGAGGGGTGCTGTCCGAGGAGCCCAAAAAGTGTGTGTGTGGTGTGTGTGGGTGTGGGTGTGTGTGTATGTGCGCGCGCGCGACTTCCAGTGAACAATTTATTTAGTACCCCATCAGGAGCTGTAATAAATACCCTCCGTTAGTTAAGTCTTTTTAAAAATAAGGCCTTTTCTTTTGTGTGCTGGGCATTGTGTAAAATAGAGGGGATTGGCTCTATAGTGTCATATGTATGAACAGCCCTGGACCCGAACTCAGGAGGCCTCTTCCAGTTTGACCTTGGACAAGGCGCTTCACCTTTCAGAATCTCAGTTCCCTAATCAAAAAAATGAAGGAATTGGACCAGGCTCTGTCCAATTTGCTTTGAAGCTCTAATGGCTATGGTACTACCATTTTTGGCATAAACGGTTCAAGTCATTGTAGTCCAGAAAAACATGGAGTAGAAGAGGACATGGTTCAACTTCTGTGAATCTAAAAATTAGGTAATAAATGAGATGAGGTGTGGAAAGTGGCCTGGTGCCTGGCACATTGTAAGTGCTCATTAAAATGGTAAACTGTGGTGATGATGGTCAACGAAGCAACACTGGCCACTCCTCCGTACACAGGAACATCATACATGTTTGATGAAAGTGGTCCAACCATAGTCTCAGGGGTCAGCTTAGGCAGTTGGCATAAGATAGTTCATAATGGTCTACACCCTAGTTTGATGAGTAACACCTGGGGTCTTAAAAGCTTGTGAATGGCTATCTAGGATAAAACTATTAGTATGGAGCAAAACAGAAAGAGACTAAGGGTTCAAAGGAGAAACTAGTCCACAGGGCTAATAAAGCACATAAACCATGACCTCTGTTGACCTGACACAAGAACTAGATGGTGCCTGGCTACCACTACTGACCATTCTGACCAGATAGGATGGGAGAAAAATGTAGAATTAAATTCAAATTCCTAAAAAAGGCCAGACCTACTGGACCAATAGAGATTAGAGGAAGCCCTGAGACTACTGCCCTAAGATATCCTTTGAACTTGGAACTAAAGCTATTTCTGGAGGTTACCTTTCAGTCAAAATAATAGATTGGCTTATAAAATAAACAATATCACCCATGAGTAATGCGCTCCCATAAACAATAAACTACATGAGACCAAATGGTAGACATTTACCCAAAATCAAAAATGAGAAGGCAAGGAAGGGAAGGGAAGCTAGATCAAGGGAAACAATACAAACAGAATGGAAATAATGGGAATGCTGACATATTGTGAAAACTGTAAACAATGTCATGGAACAATTTGTATAAAAACTATTAAATGGGAACCTAACGTGTAAATTTTCACCTAAAACACAATAAAATATTATTTTTTTAAAAAAATGATCTGATAAGACATACAGTGATACTGGTGAGGAGTGTGCTTCTTAGCTCAAGTAGACACGTGAGACTTATGTGGGCAGCTCCTGTCTGGAGGTGAGATTAGAAGGCAGAGAGGGACAGGAGCTGATTGAATAAAAAAAAAAAAATGAATAGACAGGGGAAATACAGGGTGGAAAGGAGCATGCTGTCATATTGTAGGGAGAGCAACTAGGGTCACATAACAATGTGTGTATAAGATTTTGTATGAGAAAATGGCTTGAATTGTAAACTTTCACTTAAAGTACAACATAAAAAAAAATGATCTGATAACTTTGGTGAAGGGCAAGACAGTACACAATACTGGGGAACTCAGCACAACTTGACTAAGGCAAGGTCATGGAAGCGTCATAGACACATCCAAACTCCCTGAGGGACAGAATTACTGTGATGAGGGCTGTGGGGACTATGGTCTCAGGGGACATCTAGCTCAATTGGCATAACAGTTTATAAAGAAAATGCTCTACATCCTACTTTGGTCAGTAGTGTCTGAGGTCTTAAAAGCTTGTGAGCAGCCATCTAAGACACTCCACTGGTCCTACCCTGTATGAAGCAAGGGAGAATGAAGACAACCGAAGACTCAAGGGAAAGATTTGTCCAAGGGACTAATGGATCACAACTACCACAGCCTCCACCAGACTGAGTTCAGCACAACTAGGTGGTGCCCGGTTACCACCACCAACTGCCCTGACAGGGATCACGACAGAGGGTGCCGGACAGAGCTGAAGAAAAATGTAGAACAAAATTCTAACTCACAAGAAAAAGACAAGACTTACTGGTCTGACAGAGACTGGAGAAGCTCCAAGAGTATGGCTCCTGGACACCCTTTTAACTCAGTACTGAAGTCACTCCTGAGGTTCACCCTTCACCCAAGGATTAGACATGCCCATAAAACAAAATGAGACTAAAAGGACACACTAGCTCAGGGGCAAGGACAAAAAAGGCAGGAGGGGACAGGAAAGTTGGTAATGGGGAGCCCAAGGTCAAGAAGGGGAGGGTGTTGACATGTCATGGGGTTGGCAACCAATGTCACAAAACAGTAAGTGTATTAATTGTTTAATGAGAAACTAATTTGTTCTGTAAACCTTCATCCAAAGCAAAAAAAAAAAAAAAAAAGATCTGAATTGTTCCTTGCCATACACAGTCTGCTTCCAGAGAGATTTACAGTCTTGGAAACCCTCTGGGGTCACTATGAGTTGGGATCGACTCAATGGCAGTGGGTTTTGGGTTCAGTTTTATACTTGCAGAGGGAAGACAGTTTGCCAATTTTGAACTAAATAAAGAAGAAAACCCAAAAGCAAAATTACAGAATGTGTGGCATCATATAAGCTTGGGGTTTTGGTGCCAGACTACCTGGGTTTGAATACTGCTCCAAGCTCCAACACTTTACCAGTTGTGTCTTTGAGAAAGAATCTTAACTTCTCTAAACTTCAATTTCCTCATTTCTCAAATACGGACACTATTAGAACCTACTTCATAGAGGTGTTGTGAGAATTGAGTTAGGTAAATGTCTGTAATGGATTGAATTTTGTCCCCCCAAAAGGTGTGTCGACTTAGCTAAGCCAAGATTCCCAGTATTGTGTGATTGTCCACAATTTTGTCATCTGATGTGATTTTCCTGTGTGTTGTAAATCTTATACCTCTACGATGTTAATGAGGCAGGATTAGAGGCAGTTATGTTAATGAGGCAGGGTTCAATCTACAAGATTAGGTTGTATCTTGAGTCGATCTCTTTTGAGATATAAAAAAGAAAATCAAGCAGAGAGACAGGGGCACCTCATTCCACAAGAATGAAGAACCAGGAGGGAAGCACGTTCTTTGGACCTGGGGTCCCCGTGCTGAGAAGCTCCTAGACCAGGGAAGGAGTGAAGAAAAAGACCTTTCCCCAGAACTGACGAAGAGAGAAAGCCTTCTGCCCTAGAGCTGGCACCCTGAATTTGGACTTCTGGCCTTCTAAACTTTGAGAGAATAAACTTCTGTTTGTTAAAGCCATCCACTTGTGGTATTTCTATTATAGCAGCACTAGATAACTAAGACAGTGCTGTTGTTGTTGTTAGGTGCCGTCAAATCAACTTCAACTCACAGTGACCCTATATATAACAAAATGAAAGGTTGCCGGGTCCTGTGCCATCCTCACAATAGGAGCTATATTTGAGCACATCATTGCAGCCACTGTGTCAATCCATTTTGTTAAGGGTCTTCCTTTTTCTTGCTGACCCTTTACTTTACCAAGGAAGCCCTGGTGGCGCAGTGGTTAAGAGCCCAGCCTCTAAGCAAAAGGTCGGCAGTTCAAACCCACCAGCTGCTCCACAGGAGAAAGATGTGGCAATCTTCTTCTGTAAAGATTTACAGGCTTGGAAACCCTGTGGGGCAGTTCTACTCTGTCCTGTAGGGTCACTATGACTCGGAATCAACTCAACGGCAATGGGTTGGGTTTGGTTTGGTGGTTTACTTTACCAAGCATGATGTCCTTCTCCAGGCATTGGTTCCTCATGATAACATGTCCAAAGTAAGTGAGATGAAATTTCACTATCCTCACTTCTAAGGAGCATTCTGGTTGTAGTTCCTCCAAGACAGGTTTGTTTGTTCTTCTTGCAGTCCATGATTTATGCAATATTTTCACCAACATCATAATTCAAATGCATCAATTCTTCTTTAGTCTTCCTTTTTCATTGTCCTGCTTTCACTTGTCTATGAGGCAATTGAAAATGCCATGGCTTGGGTCAGGCGCATCTTAGTTATCATAGTGACATCTTTGCTTTGTTAGATTTTAAAGAGGTCTTTCACAGCAGATTTGCCCATCATTTGATTTCTTGACTACTGCTTCCATGGGCATTGATTGTTGATCCAAATAAAATGAAATCCTTGACAATTTCAATTTTTTTTTTTCATTTATCATGATGTTGCTTATTGGTCCAGTTGTGAGGGCTTTTGTTTTCTTTATGTTGAGGTACAATCCATACTGAGGTTGTAGTCTTTGATCTTCATCAGTAAGTCATTTTCATCAAGCAAGGTTGTGTCATTTACATACCATAAGTTGTTAATGAGTCTTCCTCCAATCCTGATGCCACGTTCTTCTTCATATAGTCCAGCTTCTTGGATTACTTGCTCAGCATACAGATCGAATAAGTATGGTGAAAGGATACAACCTTGCCACACACTTTTTCCAACTTTAAACCATGCAATATCCCCTTGTTCTGTTCAAACAACTGCCTCTTGAACATAAGTGTTAGCGATTATTATCACATAAAAAGCAGCACAAGATAGAGTTACACATGGTTACTAAGCAATGTGTGTCTCAGGTGCAGAAATGCAATCAGTGCTGTGGACATTTCTCATTCATTCACTGAATAAACATTAACTGAGGGCCGCCTATATATCAAGCCCTGTACTGGGTGCTGGGGATGCTGCAATGACTGCCACAGGCATGGTTCCTGTGGTTACAGGCTCTAGTTGGGAAGACAAATGAGAAACAAGCAATTACAATACAGTGTAATGAGCAAGGAGCAGATGGGGGAAGGGGTGTGTGTGTCTAGCTAGCCTAAAAAAAAAAAGTCAGGGAAATCCTTCCTAGAAAGTGACTTCTAAGCTGCAACCTGAAAAATGAGTAGGGGTTAATCAAATGAAGATATGGAAGGGTAGAAAGAAGAGTACATGTAGAAAGCCCTAGAGTTAGGAGAGTTAAGTGTAGCTGAGCTGGAACGAAGAAAAGAGTGCAGAAAGATGAGGTTAGGAAGATCAGTAGGAGTCAGGTGGTTGTGACCTTTGTAATAACTGCTAATATTTACAAAATACTTACTGTGTGTCATGCAGTGTCCTTCATTTCCTGAACAGTTAACAAACTACTACGTTCCAGGCATGGTTCCAGGGATTGCATATGAAACATCAGTGAATAAAACAGATAAAAAGCTCTGTCATGGGGGGTGCTTACATTCTAGTGGAGGAAGGTAGACAATAATCAATAAATATAATAAGTACATAGTCTGTTAGAAGGTGTTATGGGTTGAATTGTGCCCCCTCCCCCCCAAATACATGTTGGAATCCTAACCCCTATAGCTGTCAATATAATCTTGTTTGGAAATAGAGTTTTCTTTCATTATGTTAATTAGATCATATTCGAGTAGGTGGGTTCTAAATCTAATCACTTTTGAGTTATAAAAAGTGCAGATTAGACACAGAGACACACACGAGGGAAGACAGACTTGTGAGGATCACCTATAAACCAAAGCACCAAGGAAAGCCTAGGACTACCTACAAGGGAGGAAATGATGTGGCTGAGATCCTAATTTGGACTTTTAGCCTCCAGAAATGTAAGAGAATTCGTTTCTGCTCTTTAAAGCCACTCATTTGTGGTATTTCTGATACAGCAACACTAGAAACTAAGGCAGAAGGTGATAAGTGTAACAGGAAAAGTAAACAGAAGGGAGATCAAGAGTGTCAGGGGATTATAAGGCAAGTTATAGTTTTCAAAAGGGGAGCGAGAGTAGGCCTCATTGAGAAGAGATATTTGAGCAAAGACTTGAAGGAGGTGGGGGGAGGGGTTAGCTACAGGGAAATCTGAGAGAAAAGCATTCTAGTAAAGGGAATATCAGTACAAAGGCCTTAAGGCCAGAGCATGCTTGGTGAGTCCCAGAACGAGTAAGAGATACAAGAGAGGTCTTCCAAATCAAAGCCAAACCCATTGTCGTGGAGTCAATTCTAACTTATAGCGACCCTATGAGACAAAGTAGAACTGCCCCACAGGGTTTCCAAGGAGTGGATGATGGATTCTAACTGGTTAGCATCTCTACCTCTTAACCATTGTGCCACCAGGGCTCCAGAGAGGTCTTAACCACTCAGACAGTTTTAAGGACTTTGCAGTGAGGCCCCAACATACTTCTCTGGCTTTAACTCTTCCTCCGCTTCTCCGGGTATCCCACCCTTGGGTCAAACCTCACTGCTAACCATGCATTGAAGAAATGGACTGTCTCCCTCCATGCCTTTGTTCTCGCTGATCCCTCTACCTGGAATGTATCCTTCTCATACCCATTCTATTTATGGAAAATCTCTCTAGCCTTCAAGGCCCAGCCAGATACTTCCTCCTCCATGAATTCTGTCTTGATGCCCCCATACTGGAAGTAATTTCTTCCTTCTCTGTGATCTAACAGAATTTCACAGGCCTTTCAGATAATCTACAGCACTTTCCACATTTCGCCATGTACTTGTGTATGCATCTCATCACCACAACTGAATTGTATACTCTTTGAGGAGCTGAAGCTTGTATTTCTGTATTTCTCACAGCATCCAGCATAATATCTTGCAAACATTCACTCATTTATTAAACTAACATTTATTGAGTACCTTACTACACCCTGAGTTAAAGGCTGATTTGATGGCCACTCACAACAATAACTTTGCAGAGTGAAAGTACAAAGACAACTAAAGTACGTCTTCAAGGAACTTACAATCAAATAGGGTAAGAAAAATTGTAACGAGAAGACCAGCTCCCTTAAAAAAAAATCAAAACCAGACATTTCGGGGCTGGCCTTGGCAAATTGATTGACATGTTGTTGTTAGTTACCACGGAGTTGATTCCAACTTGTGGTGACCCTAAGTGTGTAGGGTAGAGCTGCTTCAGAGGGTTTTCAAGGCTGTGACTTTTTGAAAGCAGATCACCAGGCTTGTCTTCTGAGGCACCTCTGGGTGGGTTGGAACCTCCAACCTTCTGGCTAGTAGTTGAGCCCCGTTATGTACTGAATTGTGTCACCCTAAATTATGCATTGTAAATCCTAACCTCTATGCCTGTGGTTATAATCCCAGTTGGGAATGGGTTGTCTTTGCTATGTAAATAAGACAGGATTACTGTACGAAGTGTCTTAAATCAATCCCTTTTGAGATATAAAAGAGATCAAACAAGCAAGTGAAAGAAGCAGAGACAGGGAAAGACACATGACAAGCCACATGGAGATCTCCAAGGAACCAGGAAGCAGAAGCTAAAGAGACAAAGACCTTCCTCCAGAGTCGATACAAAGAGAAAGACTTCCCCTAGCGCTGGTGCTCTGAATTTGGACTTCTAGCCTCCAAAACTATGAGAAAATAAATTTCTGTTTGTTAATACCATCCACTTGTGGTATTTTTGTTATAGCAGCACTACATAACTAACATAAGCACTTAACCTTTTGCACCACTCAGGAACCAGCTAGGGCTGGCCTTGGAACGAGCCTGTCCATCTGGGGAGGAGAGACTGAACTTGATGGCCCCTACTCTGAAACAGAGACCCACTTTCCTCTTAGGGACCTCTCATTACTGGCTGCTGCTGGCCATGCTGGACTTGGGAGGCTCAGTATTCCTTTAATTCTTCAACTCAAGTGTCAACCCACTTTTTTTTGTTTAATTTCCCATAGCAGAGCAGAGACCAGACTGGACACTCACACAAAGCTTGTCTAAAGAGTTGGGGATAACAAAAGTAAAATGAACACAGAGGGTAATATGCAACCAATCAAGTACTTTACAAGATGTGATGTAATTGGGGTTATCTTGGGGCTTTCTCTGGGACCCACACTTGCTTCCAGGTGGCGGAGGTTCTCTGTAACTCCTCTTCCTTAGAAGTTCCAGAAAAGTCATCTCAAGTTCCTGAAATCCGAAGCCTTTCTGACAAGGTGATAGCAACATCCTTCTCCTGGAAGGCTCAGTCTAATTTCCTGGTTCCAGTTTCTTGGGTGATGTAACAGTTGTAACAAATGGCCTCTTTCCTAAATGATGAACCCCAGGGACATCCATTGATGGGGCTCCACCCACACCTCAGGGTCATGTAGTTATTCTGTGGCTTGTTATTAGGCAACTCTTCATTCTTTCTCTATGCTTTTTCCTTAGATGACCTCATAAGTGTAAGTTATCTTTTAATGATGATGACTCTTGATTCTGTATCTCCAAACTCTTCATAGACCTCCAGATCCACATATTCAATTACCCACCTGAAATATCTCCACTGAGATACCTCACAGTCCTTTAAAACGTCCAAAATGGAATCTTGAGTTTCCTTTCCAAATCTGTTCCTCCAGCCAACCCCCAGCTCCAGTTTTCCCCATCTTAGTTAACACCACCACCAACCATCCAATTCTTCCAACCAATACCTATGAATCATTCTTGAATCATCTATCACTCCCACTCCCTCAACTAATCCAGAAGGAAATCCTGTTGATTTTTCCTCTAAAATACGTAAGGAATCCATCCTTTCTCCAATTACACTGTCACCACCCTAGTCCAGGCCACCATCACTTCTTGTCTGAGAGACTATAACCACCTCCGAACTCTCCACCCTCAAGACCCCTCTGACTTGTTTTCCATATAGAAGCAAAAGTGAGCTTTTAAGACCGTGAACAGTTATCCCCAGCTTAGAACCCTTCACCTTCCCATCACATTAAGTCCAAATGCCTTTACCAATTATTTTACCTAGCCCCTCCATCTCTCCAGTCCAATATCTTGCCACCCCGCCCCCCCCCCCCCCGCCCCGGCCTGCTCCTAGGCCCTTGCACATGCTGTTCCCTCTGCTTGGAAGGCTCTTCCCCACTTCTTCACATACAGAGCTCTGTTTCTTCCTTTAGTTCTTCCTTTATGTCACCTTCTCAGGGGATCTTCCATTACCACCTTATCTAAACCCACCCCTATCTCCCTCTTGCCCTACCACCCTAGGCTATTCTCTATGTAACACTCATCACAGCTTACTGTATTTGCTTCTCTGCTGTATTTTTTTTTCTGTCACTATTTCCCATTTGAGTGTGTGTGCCTTGAAGGCAGTTACTGTGTCTGCCTTGCTTACCTTTATAGGCATTGCCTAGCATAGTGCTTGGCACCCAACAGGCCTCAGTAAATGTTTATTGAATAAATAGATCTAGCATCTGGGAGAGAGACATATACGTAAAGTGGCCAGGGTTAGGAAGTGGGGAAGGGCGAGGAGGAGAAGATCGTTTCATTACATGACTAAGTGAATGAGTTATTCCACTGTAAGCCCTACAATGGAAACCCTGGTGGTGTAGTGGTTAAGTGCTACGACTGCTAAGCAAAGGGTCGGCAGTTTGAATCCACCAGGTGCTCCTTAGAAACTCTGTGGGGCAGTTCTACTCTGTCTTATAGGGTTGCTATGAGTCGGAATCAACTCGATGGCACTGGGTTTGGTTTGGTTTTTTTTAAGCCCTACAATTGTGTATGCATAGGCTACCATGTGAACATCTAGTAAGTGTTCCCTAAAAAGTTCATTCAGTAAAACTGAATTCCTATTTTCTTCATGTCTTAAATGGGAGCCAGTGGGGGTTGCATTCAGCTGTATTTAACAAAAAATCCAAATAACACTGGCATAAACAAGACACGGGTTTATTTTTCTCTCACATTATAAGAAGTCAAGAGGTAGGCACTCTAGGGCTGAAATGGCAGCTTCACTGTAATATCAAGGACTCAGACGTCTAGCTTTTTACCTCATGCTCACAACATTGTTGCCATGGTTCCAATCATCGAGCTATATTCCAGGCAGAAAGAAGGAGGAAAGACAGAGCAAAAGGGAATGGAGTCAGATAATGAGCTTTATCTGAACTCCCACTTGTGTTTTATTATTCAGAATTGGGCTAAAAATTGTCCTGGAAATGTTTTTTTAGTTGGGCACATTACGACTCCCAACCCCCAGATGGGATTCTGTTAATAAGAAAGACAAAACCCAAAACAAAAGCCGTTGCTGTCAAGTTGATCCTGGCTCATAGCAACCCTATAAGACAGAGTAGAACTGACCCATAGAGTTTACAAGGAGTAGATACAAACTGCCGACCTTTTGGTTAGCAGCCGTAGCTCTTAACTGCCACGCCACCAGGGTTTCCATAAGGAAGACAGGAGAATGGATATTGGATAGGCAACTAACAGATTGTCCTTAGCCAGTAGGAGTGGACAGAACAACTACAATCAATGAATAGATTGGATATTTTAAATAAGGTCTGGAATTGAAGGATCTAAGGCAGGGTGGAAAACTGGAAAGTTCTACAAGATAGATTTTATTCAATCTTTTTAGAAGAAACAAAGCAAACAAAACAAAAACAACAGCCATGTTCATAGTAAAAAGAAGGTCTAGTCAGTTCTGGCCAGGGAGGGAGAAATGTGGTCAGCTCATGTATGACAGGGCTGTGTAGGTGACTAGCAGTCACAGGGTCATAGAGAGCCACAAACTAATGGTGTGATCTTGGGCAGGTTATCTAGATAAACGCCTTGGGTCTCAAGGTCCTTATGTGTAAAAGGAGAGGACTACACGAAATTATCTCTAAGATCTTTTCCAGCTCTAAAATTCAATTATAACAGTGGTCCCAATTATTTTTGCCGTTTTAATCAGTGAAATCTTTTAGACAAATGAAACGTACATGGAAAACAGAAAGTAGACCTGCTTTGGATGAAGTGAGGATCAGAACCCTGGAGTTCTACTTGGTCTCTCTCAGTCTCCTCAGTGGCCCCCTAAACTCCATGGAGCACACCCTCTGTACGATTCCGTGTGTCACCTTAATAAAGTAAAATGATGTATTTAAGATGAAAATAAGATTACAGATAGAACCATGGGTATTATTGTCAGAAATGCAAAATTGCTTTTACTTGCTAGTAACAATTTTAAACACTTAAAAAAAAAATCCGTCAAATTAAATAACTAGAGTTTCAGACCATGATACTGCATTGTGACTCTCATTCGAAAGGACTGGGGAAAGTATCAAATCTTACAGAAGATTAACAGAATTTCCTCCAAAATGTATTCATTAACACAGGGGGAGAGCTTACACCTTAAAGAAAAGCTTTCAGAATAACATATTTGTTATTTTCTAGATAGTTATTTAGGCAAAAATTGTTCTCAGAGGGGAGGGGGAACTTTTTGTTTTGAAAATATTTGTTTCCTGTGTGCCAGACTCAGCAGCTTCCTGTTTACCAAATGTAATTGTTAGGACCGTAATTGGAAACAAAGACCAGAAAAGCTTACCTCTTGTCAGTCACCTGCTCAACTTCCTTTCTCTTTACTGGTCATTCTTTTAGCATTCCCAAGCTTTAAAAAATTTTCTTTTTTTATCATTTGGCAACTATTTTAGAACTTTATTTGTAAAAATAACAGTAGAAAGACAATGAGATCTGAACCACTTCTCCTCAAATTTCTGCCTCAAGCATCTACCCTTTTGAGTATCAGATAAATTTTTATGAATACTCTGATTATTTTTCCCACCCACACTTAAAGTGTCTTTATCTCCACAATAGCTCCATACACTGAGTTTTACCCTTTCTCTCTCTCTTTCTCCACATTAGTGATTGTGCTTCTAAAGTTTTCTCTTCACAGACCCTTCCTCCATCTTTACCCTGCTTTTCTCTCACGGCTGTAACCTTTTTTTTTTTTTTAAATCTCCAAGTATTTTCACTGAAGGAGATGGGTCTCAAAAACACCATCTGTTCCAATTTAAGAAGCCCTGGGGCAGGTTATAGGTGCTGGGGCTATGTTCTCTAACTAAGTATCCCAGACACATGGTCAGCCAAAGATTTTTTTTCTGAGTTTTTAATTTAATTTTTATAAAGTTTTTCCAAAGACAAAATATAGTAAATCATATTGAGGTATTCATAAAGGTAATTCGAAACTAAAAATATGTATGTGATACAAATACATTTAAGATTTAGAACTGCCTGAGAGAGAAAGATGCTGGTCCTGTTATTTACATAATTGTGTCTTTTCTTCTTTCTCTAATTGTTTGAGAGTGAGATGTCCTAAAGCAGTTTAATAATAGGGAAAAACATAACTGATTCTTCTTTTACTGAACAGGGCCAACTTTTACACTTGAACGACAAAGAGCTTTGGCGCTAACAGGGACAGACTCGGTAATACGCTCTTCGCTACAGAAGGTGGTGCTATTGGGTCTTAGGGGAGAACCGGCTGGGGATGGAACTCAAAAGAACCGGGTTGAAAAAAAGAACCCTGGGATTTCCAAAGTAAATTGTCCCAGTTTGGACGCTACAGTTAAGATGAGACTTCTAGTGACTCGAAGAGTTTCCTGTAAAGGCGCAAACGCTTTGGGAAGAGTGAATTCAAGAGGAAATGAATAGCAAAGTTAAGGCTGCTTACAGGGGCTTGGCTCTAGCATCAAGGGGCACCTTCTGGGGACAGGGCGCAGTGCGCGGAGAAAAGTTGTGGGACGGAGAGAAAGGGTGGCAATGAAAAGCAAATGTCTTTCATCCCCTGGAGACAAAGAGGTGCCTTCTTTGAACAACAGCTGCCAGTGCCACACACACCATACGGCGGTGCCGGGAGGGGGAGGGGAGCCCGGGAGGAGAGAGTCTGAAGCAGGAACCGGCTCTGACTTTCAATAATGGGGTGGTTGTCATGGTGACAAGCCATACATCTAAAGGGGGTGGCTGAAAGGACCCATTGTTCTGGAGTCAGGCTGCCCCCGTTGTGCCTGCTTCTAAGAGACACCTTTAAACACCACCCTTCGTGAAGGCGAGGTCTGAGGACCTTCGCTGGGAGAGAACCATCAGGAGTTTCACACCAGCGCCACATACCACAGATTGCAACGCCACCTCGGCTCAACACAGTCGGCGAAAAGAACAAGCAGCTACTTGCACTCAGAATTGCTTCCTCCCACGCATGTATTCACCAGAAATCAGTGTTGGACACGTGCGCTCACAAATGCTCAGACGCATATTCACTGACACAGAGTTAATAATACGCCCCGCTCCCGGCGCTCCCACCAGGGCCTGAGTAGGCAGCCGATAGGAGAGCTCTAATAACAAGGCTGGAGACAGAACCAGTAACTGCGCAAATACTTGGCGAGCTCTGGGGTGAGGGGACTCAGGAAAGCCCCACAGAATCACTGTTCAGTCGTACTGAGAGACAAAGCAGAACTAAAGAAACCACAGTAAAAAAAAGAGGAAAAGTTACAAGCAGTGTGGCAGTTTTGCTTGAAAAGAGCAAACGTTTGGAAGCAACCTGAAAGTCCATTCCTGGGGGCTGGTTAAATAGTGTGGGCAGACATCATGGAATATTAAGCTGCCATTAAAAAAATACAAGACAGCTGTATATGTAGAGATATGAAAATTTTCTGGTATATTCTAAGTAAAAAAGTAAGACTAATAGTAGTGTGTGTGTATGTGTGTGTGTACGTACATACGCGCACACACATACATGGGTTTGCATCTCTGGAAGTGGTTGCTTCCTTGGAAGGGAACTGGGGGACTACGGTCTGAAGTGAGGTGATCAAGAAATTTTCCTTTTCAGTGTATAATCACTACATCATCTTCTGTACCTTTTGAATTTTGCCTTATGTGCCATGTATTACCTAAAAAATAAATAAATAAATAACTTTTTAAAAGGAACTTTAAAATAAAATTACATTGGCATGCATGCACACTATCTAACGAGATTTGGACCTTTCCATAAGGAGCTCTGAATTTCTTTTTAAAAAATATTTGATACACATTAATTTAAAAAATATTCATATACAAATACCATTAACCCAGAGATATATAAAGCAATCACAGTTGTAAATGAAACATGAAGAAACACACCTCAATTCCTACCTTCTTATGGTGCAGAGATGAAGGAAGCCAAATCAAGGAATCCACGGTGTAATCCATCTAAGAAGTATTATAAAAAATTAACCACAAGGCCCCCAAATTAAACAAATACATTATATTTGGATGTCTTCCTTAATTATAAAATGCCAGTAAATCAGTGAAATGGACTATTAAACCTGCATGTCATAGATGATATTTTTATACAGAAAAAAATAACTTAGCAATGACTTATCAAGTAAAGATAATGAGCATTTACTGTGTGCCTTACTGAACACCGTGGTAAACGTTCAATATGCATTTAAACCACAAAACAACCTGTTTCCTGATTTTACAAATGAGCTAACATAAAGAAATGTTCTTCAATTTGTCTAATACCACACAATTAAGTAAGCTGCAGAGGCTGGATTTGAATTCATATCTGACTGACCCTAAAAGATGGGTTTTAACTCTCTACATCTTACTTTTTAAGCTTTGATGAAAATTCAGGTGCAACATGACTCTACCTTATTGGACGGTTCACAAATTGAATAAAATGTATCCAAAAATCGAGCACTAGATTAGGATGGAAAAAACGTCAGTTGTAAAGTGTGTAAACTGAATTCACGTTACAGCTTGGTTGTGCAGAGTAAATATGAGGTATTTGTTTTGTGTATGACTAAGGTAGTCTTCAGTATGGATTATTCTTCAACATAGGGAAAACAAAAATCCTCACAAGTGGAACAATAAGCAACATCATGATAAATGGAGAAAAGATTGAAGTTGTCAAGGTTTTCATTTTACTTGGATCAACAATCAATGCCCATGGAAGCAACAGTCAAGATATCATAAGAAGTATTGCATTGGGCAAATCTGCTGCAAAAGACCTCTTCAAAGTGTTAAAAAGCAAAGATGCCACTTTGAGGGCTGAGGTGAGTCTGACCCAAGCCATGGTGTTTTCAATCACCTTACATGCATGAGAAAGCAAAACCAAAAACCCAGTGCCATCGAATCGATTCTGACTCATAGCGACCCCATAGAACAGAGTAGAACTGCCCCACAGAGTTTCCAAGGAGCACCTGGAGGATTCAAACTGCCGACCCTTTGGTTAGCAGTCTTAGCACTTAACCACTATGCCACCAGGGTTTCCATGAGAAAGTCAGACAGTGAATAAAAAAGACTAAAGAAAAATTGATGGCTTTGAATTATGGTGCTGGTGAAAAATATTGAATATACTATGGAGTGCCAGAAGAATGAACATGTCTTGGAAGAAGTACAGCCAGGATGCTCCTTAGAAGAGAGGATGGCAAGAATTGGTCTCATGTACTTTGGATATATTATCAGGAGGGACTAAGCCCTGGAGAAGAACATCATGCTTGGTAAAGTAGAGGGTCAGTAAAAAAGACGAAGACCCCCAAGGAGATGGACTGACACAGTGGCTGCAACAGGGGGTTCAAACATAGCAACGATTGTGAGGGTGGCGTAGGACTAGGCCGTGTTTCGTTCTGTTGTACGTAGTGTCACTATGAGTAAGAACTGTCTTGACGGCACCTAAACAGCAACAACAAGGCAGTCTTTATTTCAGTGTCCATAAGTAGTTTTGTTGGAATACAGTCATGCTCATGCATTTATGTATTGTCTATAACTGCTTTTGCACTACGGTGGCAGAGTTGAGTGCTTGCAACAGAAACTGTATGGTCTGCAAAGCCTGAAATATTTACTATCTGGCCTTGTAAAGAAAAAGTTTGCTGACCCTTGATCTTGATCTAGAAAAGGTCACATGCTCAGGCAAAAGAGGAAAGAACTTTCATATTTTTAAAATGTCATCTTCATTCTCAAAGTGCTATTTTCATACTCATCCAGGGCTCCACTCCTCTTCAAAATTGTATATTCTGAGCTGTCCCAAAGGGCTTTTTTTTTAATCATTGAAAAAGCTACATCAGTTCTTACAGGTTGAGTACGGTATGTATATCGCCATAGGTTTCATTCAAATCCCCCTTTGTCCCCCTGTGAGAAGAAGCTAGCTTGCTGTTAAGCACGTATTCCTTTGCTTTGGAGGTTGTTCTTAACCCAAAACCTTCCAGGAAAAGAAAGGCGCTAAGGATATATGATGCTTTGCCAAAACGAAGCAACTATTTTGAGTTGAAATATATAGCTTGTGATAGCACATACAGTAGTTGGAAACAATTTAGAGAGATGATTGCCACCGTCTTCCTTAGATTTCAAAGAATTGTGTTCCCCTATCCTTTAAAAGCTTCAATGGTTTTGGAAAACATCAGAGAGAGAGAG
The DNA here is from genome assembly GCF_030014295.1 of Loxodonta africana. Classification (NCBI taxonomy): domain Eukaryota; kingdom Metazoa; phylum Chordata; class Mammalia; order Proboscidea; family Elephantidae; genus Loxodonta; species Loxodonta africana. The sequence goes on from NC_087360.1 coordinate 58,474,255, forward strand.
AGAAAGAGTTGTAAGAATTGGTGGAAGATAGCACATGGGAGAAATCACTGTGCTACCCAGAGGGGACGATTGCCACCAAGATTAGCATGCTGATGTTGAGGGGATATGAATGCCAAGTTAATACTTCTCTCCATCACTGTACCTGTCACCTTCTACCCAGGAGCAATGGCAGTTGCTCCCTTGCTGCACAACCAGAAAGTTCTAGGTTATGATTATGGACATCACCTGTTTCTAATAAGAGTCGAAAGCTGTAATGTCATTAGGCAGCAAGCCAAATGACTTTGAAATTTTGTTTTTTTAAGCTGGGAAGAACTCCCTAAAAGCTCTTCCACCCAGCTAACAGCTCACCTGTGTTGGCTTGTTTAAAGCCCTTGATGAAATTGGCCAAGGTACAGAACTCTTATGAAGCACTGGACTTACCAGCAATAGCAGAAGACTTCCTGTGTAATTATGATAGAACTATCACTCTACTTAACATCACTCATAGGTTTTCGCAAATATTAATTCTAGCTAATAAAAATTAAAGAGGCCCTGAATAAAACAATGTTGAAAGAGAAGAATGAAGTAAGAGGACTCATGCTTCCTGATTTTAAAACATACTATACAGTTACAGTAATCAAAACAGCCTGGTGCTGGTATAACAATAGATACACAGAGCAATGGAATAGAATTGAGAGTCCAGAAATGAACATCTGTGGTCAATTGATTTTAGACAAACATGCTAAGTCCATCCAATACAGAAAGAAGAGTCTCTTTAATAAACGGTGCTGGGAAAATTGGATTTCTACATGCAGAAAAATGGCATAAGATCCATGCCTCACACCATACACCAAACCAAATCCAAAATGGATTAAAGACGTAAATATGCTAACTAAAGCCATAAAATTCTTAGAAGAACAACCAGGGGCAATGCTCTCAGGCCTAGCTTCCAACAATAGTCTATCTAATATAATACCAAAAGCGAAAAGACTAAATAAATAAATGGAACCTCATAAAAATTAAAAACTTTTGTTCATCAAAAACTTTACCAAAAAAGTGAAAAGACAAGCTATTGACTGGCAGAATATCTTCAGAAACAATATATCTGACAAGAATCTAATAACCAAAACTTCAACAACTCAACAACATAAAGACAAATAACCCAATCATAAAATGAGCAAAGGACTTGAATAGACATTTCACTAAAGAGGACATTCAAATGGCCACTAAACACATGAAAAGATGCTCAGCATCATCACCCATCAGAGAGATGCAAATCAAAACCACAAAGAGTTACCATTTCACTCCCACTAGGATAAAAAATAGTTAAGATAAAAAAAAAAAAAGAAAAGAACACGTTGGCGACAATCTGGGGGAAATTAGAATCCTTACCCATTGCTGGTGGGAATGCAAAATGGTACAGCCATTGTGGAAAACAGTGTGACTGTTCCTCAAAAAAACTAAAAATAGAACTACCATTCAATCCAGCAATTCCACTCCTACATATATACCTAAAAGACTTGAAAGTAGAGTCTCAAAAAGAGACGTGTACAAAATGTTCATTGCAGCACTGTTCACAATAGCCAAAGTAGAAACAACCTGGAAGCCCATCAACAGATGAATGGATAAACAAATACTGTACATGTGTACAATGGAATACTACTCAATCAGTAGGAGAAATAAAGTTTGAAGACGTTATGCTGAGCAAAATAAGCCATTCACAAAAGGACAAATATTGTATGTCCTCACTTATACAAAAAGACAAGAACAGGCAAATGTATAGAGAACAAAGTTTATTAGTGCCTACAAAAAAAAAAAAATTTTTTTTTTTTTTTTACCAGGGAAGGGAAGGAGGAGGAGAAGGAGGGTTAATGGTCATGGAAAAATCACGTTGACTAAGGGTAGGTTTGCAGAGCAGATTACTGTAATTGCTGTCAATAAACTGTACACCTGTAAAAAGTTGAATTGGCAAAAACTGTGTGATAGATTTATGTACAATGATAAAAAAAAAAAAAAAGAGTAGCTGCTAATGCTGCTTATATACAACGAAACACCCCATGGCATTTGGTTCCTTGGTTTGGAGGTTTAGGGTCATGGTTTCATGGGACATTCCAGTTAATTGGTCTAATAACATGTTTAGTGCTTCTGTTCTACCTCCTACTTTGTTGTGCAGCGCCAGGGGTCTCAATAGCTTGCAAGCAGCCATCCAAAGCAGAATAGTTGGTCTCTGTTCACCTGAAGCAACAGAGGAAGAAGAGTCAGGAATAGGAGGATGTGGACTATGTGGCTAACTGCCCCTGTGAACAACTGTCTCCTTTGTCATGAGGCCAGAATAACCGGGTGGTGCCCAGCTACCATTACTGACCATTTTGATCAAAGACGCCCTAGAAGAATCCTGATCAAAAGGGAGAAGATACAGAACAAAGTTTGAAATTTTCATGGACCCTAGACTTTCTGGAGCCATGGAGGATAGATGAACCCCTAAAACTACTGCCCTGAGATAACCTTTAAAACTTAAACCAAAAATATCCCCTGAAGTCATCTTAAAAAAAAAAAAAGAACAATAGTTTAGCTTAATTAGTAAAAAAAGGTTTGCATTTAGCGCTATGCTCTTTTAAGAACTATCTATATGGGATCAAATTGACAACCTATACCTGTTGCTGTTGAGTCGATTCCAACTCAGAGTAACCATGTAGGACAGAGTAGCACTGCCCCATGGGGTTTCCAAGGAGCGGCTGGTGCATTTGAAGTGCTGACCTTTCAGTTAGCCACTGAGCTCTTAACCACTGTACCACCAGGGCTCCAGTTGATTACCAACCAGAAAAACCAAACCCGTTACTGCTGAGTCAGTTCCGACTCATAGTGACCCTATAGGACAGAGTAGAACTGCTCCATGGAGTTTCCAAGGAGCACCTGGTGGATTTGTACCGTTGACCTTTTGGTTAGCAGCCATAGCACTTAACCGCTATACCACCAGGGTTTCCCAATTGATAACAGCAACTTGAAAAATTGGATAGGAAACTTAGGGGTCATTGAGTTTATGTTAACGAGGGAGGAACAACTCAGAAAAGGAGGGTGAGAATGGTTGCATACCTCAAAGAATGTAATCAATGTCGCTAAATTGTACATGTAGAAACTGTTGAATTGGTGTATGTTTTGCTGTGTATGGAAACTCTGGTGGCGTAGTGGTTAAGTGTTATGGCTGCTAACCAAAAGGTCGGCAGTTCAAATCCACCAAGTGCTCTTTGGAAACTCTGTGGGGCAGTTCTACTTTGTCCTGTAGGGTCGCTATGAGTCGGAATTGAATCGACAGCAATAGGTTTTTTTTTTTTTTTCTGTGTATATTCTCAACAACAACAAAATAAAATTTAGAAGAAATAAATTAAATCCTGATTTTATAAGCTGGGTAGTGGGTCTATGAGTGTCCACTGTACATTTCTTTCAAATTTTCTGCCAGCTTGAATTTTTTTATAATCAGATGTTGAGAAAAAAATTAGAATCTGACCTGAAAGCTCCATTTTCTCCAATTCTCTGAAGAGCAAAATAAGACTGTTACTTGAGGATGTATTAGAAATTCTCACTTAATACCGTATTCCTCTCTCCCCCCAAAAAACACCTCAATTGAGATAATAAGGATAGTAGAAAGAGTAAAAACACAGGGCGGAGTTTAGAAGCTATAATATTTTCTGTGGTCTTTTCCTAATGCCTGCAAACACTTTGGGGAAAATATTATGACGTTTTCTAATTAAAAGAATTCCCAATATTATTCTTAAATTATCAGTCATGAGTAAACGATAATAACAGTAATTGCGTATGATAGAGAGGAATGTTCTTTTGCCCCCCATATTCAATTTTCAATTGCCGTTACTTAATTATATCTAATTCCCAATTGTCCTCTTTGTATGATTTCATCAACCAGGAATTCCTGAAGAGCCTCCACCCAATGTAGATGTCAAAATCTCCTCTTTCCTTTCCTTTGGTGTCCTTATTAAGCACCCAGGACCAGCTCCCATATTTGCCAAACTGCCCACTAATTTCTACCCACTAGCTTCAACTTCAGCCTAGTCCTCGTCTAGCCCTTTCAGCACACAAATACATAGAAATGACTATGAAATGACTCATGAACATGGTGCATTTAGTTAATTGGGCTTGATGCATTTTTTAGCTTACAATTTAATATTTTTTTCATGTTAATATTTTGATATAACACCCTAACCCCAACTTCCCAGCCCAGAAAAAGTCTCTTGATTAAGTATATAAGAAGTTACGTACTTCTCTTCCTACATTAAAAAGAAAAATTATGAACAAGAAAATAACAATGAGTTGAAATTAATGAAATCAAAACTCAGACAGTAAAAAGAATAAACATTATAATAAACACTTAAACATAGAAACTCCTTGCAAGCCTAATCAAGGAAAAAGGGGAGAAAGTAAAATGGACAAGTGTAAGAATGAAAAAGAAAATTCAGGATACGGGAGAGATTAAATAAAAAAAAAAAAACCAACACTTCTTTCCCATGCAATTGTGTGGCAGCAAATTTGAAGACTAGATGAAATAGAAAATTTCCAGGCAGAATGTAAATTACAAAAAGTGACTCAGGAAAAAGAGAAAAACCTAAATAGGCCACTATCAAGGAAGAAATTGGAAAGATGATTAGATATCTTCTATTAGAATCGGAATCGACTTGACGGCAGTGGGTTTGGTTTTTGTTTTTATTAGAATAGGGGACCCCTGGTGGCACTATGGTTAAGAGCTTGGCTGCTAACCAAAAGGTCAGCAGTTCAAATCCACAAGCTGCTCCTTAGAAACCCTGTAAGGCAGTCCTACTCTGTCGTATAGGGTCACTATGAGTCGGAATCAACTCGACAGCAACAGGTATTTTGGGTTTTTAGAAGAGGAGGAGCCCTAGTGGCGCAGTGGTTAATAACTCTGCTGCTAACAAAAAGATCAGCGGTTCGAATCCACCAGCTGCTCCTCAAAAACCCTATGCGGCAGTTCTATTTTGTCCTATAGGGTCGCTGTGAGTTGGAATTGACATGACAGCAATGGTTTTTTGGGTTTTTTTTATTAGAAGAGGAAGGAATGATAACTATTTTAATATCTTCAGAAGGATATAAAGGGTATATTGTATTAGTGGACGAGAACAGAACAATATGAAAAAGAAGTAACAGAATAAGAAAAAACTCATTGAAATTAAAAATATGGCTATCTAAATAAAAAATTCAATAAAGCATTTAGGAGAATAAGTCTAAGAAATCTCCCAGAAAATATTTTTAAATTGTATAAAAATATAGAAAACAGGAGAGAAAATATAGAAAATATAACTAGAGGACCAATCCAGGAAGCCTAATATCTTACTAATAGGAATGCTGTAAAGAGAATGAGAACATGGAGAGATGGAAATTATTCTTATTTTTTTAATCTAGTAACTTTCCCAGTAATGAAGGGCATGATTATCTAAATTGGAAGATTCGACTGAGTGCTCAGATCAAAGAATGAAACCAGCCCAGAATAAGAAAAAGAAATATCTAAAACCTACATATATTCAAAAAAAAAAAAAAAGAAGAGGAAAACAAAATGAGGAAGAGGAACGGGAGAAGAATTGATAGATTACCTGGTACATTTGGACCAGCTGAGAAGTAATGGAGAGGGGTTTTATAGTTCTATTGAAGACTGAGGGAACAATGGTTTGGGCACACAGAAACCCGAGCAAACAAATGAAAAGTAATTATTAACTTCAGAACAAACAGAAAGTTGTACAAGAATGGAAATGCTATCATAGCATATTACTTGGCTCATTAGTAAACATGTTTTAGCTGACAATTGCAGATTTCATTAACACAGGGCCTTTGTTTTCATTACTGCTGCATCCCCAGAACCTACAACAGGTCCTGATACATAGTACGCTCCCAATAAATACTGATGAAAAGATGGACGAAGACTGAATATTAAGTTAACATTAATTGTGATATAACTAGACTAGAAGGACAGAGAACAGAACAAGGGGAAACTTTGGTTTAAAATCAGAAGAGGTGTGTGTCAGGGTTGTATCCTTTCACCATACTTATTCATTCTGTATGCTGAGCAAATAATCCAAGAAGCTGGGCTATATGAAGAACGTGGCTTCAGGATTGGAGGAAGACTCATTAACAACCTGCGATATGCTGATGACACAACCTTCCTTGCTGAAAGTGAAGAGGACTTGAGGCACTTACTGAGGACGATCAATGACTACAGCCTTCAGTATGGATTGCACCTCAACATAAAGAAAACAAAAATCCTCACAACTGGACCAATAAGCAAGATCATGATAAACAGAGAAAAAATTGAAATTGTCAGGATTTCATTTTGCTTCGATCTACATTCAATGCCCATGCAAGCAGCAGTCAAGAAATCAAATGATGTATTGCATTGGGCAAAACTGCTGCAAAAGACCTCTTTAAAGTGTTAAAAAGCAAAGATGCCAGTTTGAGGACTAAGGTTTGCCTGACACAAGCCATAGTATTTTCAATCGCTTCATATGCTCGTGAAAGCTGGACAGGGAAAAAGACTGAAGAATTGACACCTTTGAATTATGGTGTTGGCAAAGAACATTGAATATGCCATGGACTGTCAGAAGAATGAACACATCTGTCTTGGAAGAAGTGTAGCCAGAATGCTCCTTAGAAGCGAGGATGCAAGACTTCGTCTCACATACTTTGCACGTATTATCAGGAGGGACCAGTCCCTGGAGAAGAACATCATGCTTGGTGAAGTAGAGGGTCAACAAAAAAGAGGAAGACACTCAAGGAGATGAATTGACACAGTGGCTGCAACAGGGTGCTCAAACATAGCAATGATTGTGAGGACGGCACAGGACGGGGCAGTGTTTCATTCTGTTGTACACAGGGTCACTATGAATCGGAACTGATTCATGACACCAAACAACAACAGAAGGACAGAGAAGAATGGGGAGGCTGAAAGAGCACTCAACCTTCATCCTATATAATAGGAAATCCATATTTAAAGTCAAAAAGTAGATGAGTCAAGCAAAAGCAATAGAGAATAGAAAGTAAATCCTGGAATTAATAGCAAAAAGAGTTGCAAGTGGTTGACCTCGGAGTGTGGGAATCAGGGAGGAAGACAAAAAGACCACATTTTTTCATTATAATTCTTGTAATATAAAGAGAGACAAATTAGGATGGCCCTGGAGCTTCATTTCCTCCACCTCTGCTCCACATCAGTAACTTATCCAGAAGCTAGCTGAGCAGGTCTGAATTAGCTCCACAGAAGAACTAGAGGCCTCTGGGTCCAGAGGCTCTCCATTTTCTCACCTCGTGAAGATCCCACTATTACCTAGTTGAGATGGCATTCCCTGCCACCTTCTAACTCCTTATAAATATGTAAAGCAACACAGAGTGGGATCCTTCTCCTGGAGCTCTTTCTGTACCGTGGAACTGCTGTGCCCAGGCCAAATACAGCTCTAGGTGGGAAAAGGAGCGTTAGGGGATCACATGAGCTCTGAAGTGTCTCTGTCTGCCAATGTACTAATGAACCTTGTTTTTTTTTTTTTTTTTTAACTTATTGTGCTGTAAGTGAAAGCCTACAAATCAAAGGCAGTCTCTTATACAAAAAGTTATACACACCTTGCTATGTACTCCTAGCTGCTCTCCCCATGAGACAGCACATTCCTCCTCCCCACCCTGTATTACGTGTGAACATTCAGCCAGCTCCTGTCCCTCTCTGCCTTCTCATCTCACCTTTAGACAGGAGCTGCCCACATAGTCTCATGTGTCTACTTGAGCCAAGAAGCTCACTCCTCACCAACATCATTTTCTATCTTATAGTCCAGCCCAATCCCTGTCTGAAGAGTTGGCTTTAGGAATGGTTCTAGTCTTGGGCGAACAAAGGATCCAGGGTTCATGACCTCCAGGGTCCCTGACCTCCAGGGTCCCTCTAGTCTCAGTCAGACCATTAAGTCTGGTGTTTTTAAGAGAATTTGAGACCTGCATCCCACTGTTCTCCTGTTCCATCAGGGGTTCTCTGTTGTGTTCCCTGGCAGGGCTGTCCTAGGTGGCAACCAGGCACCATCTAGTTCTTCTGGTCTCAGGTTGATGTAGTCTCTAATTTATGTGGCCTTTTCTGTCTCTTGGGCTCATCTTTACCATATGTCTTTGGTGTTCTTCATTCTCCTTTGCCCCAGGTGGGTTGAGACCAATTGATGCATCTTAGATGGCTGCTTGCTAGCATTTAAGACTCCAGACGCCACTCACCAAAGTGGGATGCAGAAAGTTTTCTTAATACATTTTGTTATGCCAATTGACCTAGATGTCCCCTGAAACCATGGCCCCCAAACCCCCATCCCTGCTACCCTGGCCTTCAAAGCGTTCAGTTGTATTCAGGAAACTTTTTCGCTTTGTGAACTTAGTTTTAAATATGTATGTGGTTTGGCACCGGGGTGTGTGTCTGTGCCTCTTTGGACACTATTGTATTATTTTACTTTGTAACCCATGAACTTGTATTAATTCGATTATAAATAAAACTAATTTTAAAAAGGAATATAGAAATTGTGCAACACTTGGAAAGTCCAAAAATGAAAAGTATGGTTGATAACCTTTAGGATGACTCACCATGATCCCTACCCCCTGTTATTCATACCCTTAGTACCCTCTCCCCTTATTTGGACTTACTGGCTGGTTTCAAAGAATACAGCAGGAGTGACAGGATGTCACTTCTGAGATTAGGTTATACAAAGAAAGTGGTTTCTATCTTGAATGCTCTCTTGTTCTCTCTAGGTTGCTTGTCCTGGGAAAAGCCAGCTGCCATGTTTTGAGGCAGCCCTGTGTAGAGATCCACATGGCAAGGACCAAGGCCTGCCCAAAACCATCTGACTTAGATTGGAAGCAGATATCCCACAGTCAAGCCTTCAAATGAGACTGTAGCCCCAGCTGACAAGTTGAGTGCAATCTCATGAAAGACCTTGAGCTAGAGACACCCTGCTAAGCTACACTCAGATTTCTGACCCACAGAAACTGTGAGTTAAATAAATAAATATTTGTTGCTTTAAGCTGCCCAATTTTGGGACAACTTTTTATATAACAATAGATAACTCAGACTAGAAAAAGAAAAGTCACTCAGATTGCACACACAACCATAACTACTGTTAAAGTTTTGGTTGCATTTTTATGCTTCTATGCATGCTATTTTATATATTTGATACTGCCCTGTACATATGATTTTCTCTTTTGTATTTTTATTTAATATTATACACCTACAAAGGCATTATCTATGTCATTAATATTTATTTATAAGTTAAATGACTAAATATAATAATATTCTAATATAATTGTCCTCTTATTCCTTAACTGTGATAGCCTGGACTTCTCCATCTCTTCCAGTCCAACCTTCCCTCTTGCGTAGGTAATCTAACTAGAGTTCACTTTCAAGTTCAAAGTACACCCTCAATGATTCCCTAAAGAGTTAAATACAAATAGTTTACCCTGGCACTTACCAAAACCAAACAACCCACTGTTGTCAAGTTGATTCCAACTCACAGTCAACCCTATAGGACAGAGTAGAACTGCCCCCTAAGGCTTCCAAGGAGCAGCTAGTGGATTTGAACCACTGACCTTTTGGTTAACAGCCAAACACTTAACTGCTGTGCCACCAGGGCTCCATCATGGCACTTACAGCCCTCCAAATAAGGTGTTAACCAACCTCTCCAGCATTCCCTTACATCCCATTACATTCCCTTACATCCTTGAGATCCCACTAAAGTGGTGATATGGAAAGAATATGTACTTTGGACTATGGCTCCTGGGGCTCCCTGCTAACTCAGAACTGAAGCCACTCCCGAAGGCCACCTTTCAGCCAAAGATTAGACATGCCTATAAAACAAACAATAACACTCGTGAGGAATGTGCTTCTTAGCTTGATCAAGTATATGAGACAAAAGGGCAACATCTGCCCAAAAACAAAGACCAGAAGGCAGGAAAACTGAAGGAAATGGACACAGGGAGCCCAGGGTGAAAAAGGGGAGGGTGCCGACACATTGTGGGGATTGCAACCAATGTCACAAAACAATTGAATAAAAATTTTTGAATGGGAAACTAATTTGCTCTGCAAACTTTAGCCTAAAGCACAGTTAAAAAAAAAAGAATATGTACTTTGGTATCAAAGAGACCGAGGTTCAAACAGAAGGCCTGGCTTCAAGTCCTCACTTCATAGTTCTTTAAACATGAGCAAGTTATCTAAGCTTTCTGAACTTCAATGTCCTCAACTGTAAAATGGGAATCATGGTATTCGCATTGTAGATTTGTTTTCAGGGTGTAGAGAAAGTGTATGTAAACTCCCTGGTATAGTGCCTGGTACCACTGTACAACCAGCCAACCAGGTGATGTCGAGTCGCTTCCAATTCACAGCAACCCCGCATGCGTCGGAGTAGAACTATGCTCCGGGGGGGTTTTCGATGACTAATTTTTCAGAAGTGTATCATCAGGCCTTTCTAATGAGAAGCCGCCAGGTGAACCTGAACCTCTAACCTTCAGTTAGTAGCTGAGCCCATTAACCATTTGCACTTCCCAAGGACTCTGATACCATCCCAGATGCTTAATAAAGCATTGCTATTATTTCCACTTAGCATCTCTGAGTCACAGGTCCATCATGTGTAAAATGTAGACAACACCCACTTCACACAGAGGTTGTAAAGATCAAATAAATGAAGTAAATAAAGTGCCCATTACAATGCCCATCACAGAGCAGGTGCTCAACAAACATTACCTGCCTTTTCTCCCCTAACCAGGCGACTAGCTGTTCTGTGAGCACTCCTAAACTTTCTTGCCTCCAAGCATTCACTCTTGTATGCTATTCCCTCTTCCCATTGAGACATTCTTAACCGCTCTGCACATAGAAATTCTTTTTTAGCTTTCAAGATCCTCTTAAACACATTCTCCTCAAGCCTTATCTCCACAAATAAGATGTAATCTTTCCATAGAGTTCTTTTTCTGGTACATTTTTTTTTACAATTGGTATGTTAATTGTCTAATCCCCTAGCAGTAAACAAAACTCACAAAGAGAGTGGATTTACCTTACTAGTCATTTTTTAAAGGTATTCTTTTTATCAGAATGAAACATTCTTAGGCTGCTTTCTGTACACATTCTATTTTCTCTAATATGGAGTGAACTTTTTGCCTTCCTGTTGTAGGGTCACTAAGAGTTGAAATTGACTCAATGGCAACCGGTTTGGTTTTATTCTATGCCTCCTAGCTGTATGTGTGAGAGCTGGGTATTTGTTGTTCCCTCCTTTCTTCTGTCACCTGGGTGTGGCAGGGGTCAGAGGGAGGCTAAGAGAAGGCAAGGGCTGAAACAGGGAGGCCACTGCAATAATCAAGGTGAGAAATTGTTACTGGAATAAGGTTCTTGCCTCTCACTAGTCAAGAATGAGCAGGTAAGGCACGTAGAGTTTTCCACACGAGCAAAGCTTTATTGAAGAGGCTTGCAAGCGGAAATGAGGAGGGCCTAAAGCAACGCTTACCCCCATCTCACAGAACAAAAGGTGGGCCTGGGTTTTTAAAAATTCTTGCGGGGGGTGGGGTGGGAGAAGATTCATGTTTATTCGTAAGCCCAGGCGGGCATGTGCTAACTACCCTGCATGCAGAGCAGCTTTCTAAGATGGCTCCTATCCCAGAGGCCTCTGGGATTCATAGCAGGGCTTATAATGGGGTGTCACGCCTGCGCAGTCTCTCGCTCCCTGAGTTCACGTCCCTGGCTGCTGCTGTAGCCCCTCACTGTCCCTGGTGGAAGGTCACACAGCGGTTTCTCCATCTGCTTCTGAAAGACAACTTTAAAGTAGTTTGTGGGCTATTTTCTGATACCTTGCCCCATTGTTCTGAGGAATGGCTTTGTTTCTGCACCCTGGCCCATTTCTTATTACTTTGTCTGTAGATTTGGGGGACCCTCTGTTCTCTGTCTTAAAATGAGGGTAGCTTGGGCCAGGGTATTATCAGTAGAGGAAGTGGAAGTAGTTGGAGTGTCTATATAATTGAAGGTTGGGTCAAAAGGATTTGTTGGAAAATTGATCGTGAGGTGTGGGAGAAAGAGGAGTCAACAGCAAGTTTGAAATTATTGGCCTGAGCACCTGGAAAGAATGACATTGCAACTCTTCACTGAGATGAAAAAGAGCGCTAGAAGATCTGGCTTAGAATAGAGTATCAGGTCAGTTGGTATGGGTTAAATTTAAGATGCTTCCAAGTGGAGCTCTTGAGTAGGTAGTTGGATATTCATCTCAGAGCATTCAAGAAGTCAGGGCTAGAGGGAAAACACTGTGAGTTATGAGCATATACCAAAAAAAAACCACATCCAGTGCCATCGAGTCGATTCCGACTCAGCGACCCTATAGGACAGAGTAGAACTGCCCCATAGAGTTTCCAAGGAGCGCCTGGCAGATTCGAACTGCCAACCTTTTGGTTAGCAGCCGTAGGACTTAATCACTACGCCGCCAGGGTTTCCTATGAGCGTATAGATGGGGTTTAAGGCCCAGAACTGGATTAAGTTACCTAAGGGGTGAGTGTAAATAGAAAAGAGAAGAGTTTTGAGGCCACGCCAACATTTAGAAGTCAGGAAGGTGAGGAAAATCAGCAAAGGAGACTGAGAAGGAGTGGCCAGAGAGGAAAACCAGACAAACGTGGTATCCTGAAGAAAACGAACTGTATCTAATGTTGCTGATAGGGCAAGTGAGATGAGGACTGAGAATTTTTCACTAGATTTAACAATGTGGAGGCTATGGGAGACCAAGATCAGAAAAGTTTCAATGGAGAGATGGGGTTCAAGAAGGAATGGGAAAGAGTAAAAAAGTTCTGATACATGCTACCACATGGATGAACCTTGAAGACATTATGCTGGGTGAAATAAGCCAGATGCAAAAGGATAAAAAATGTATGATCCTACGTATATGAAATATCTAGAATAAACAAATGCATGGAGATCAAATTTATTAGTGGCTACCAGGGGATTGTGGGAAGGGGGAAGGAGGCACTGAGTTTCTGTTAAGGGTGATGAAAATAGTTGGAAACAGACAGTGGTAATTGTTGCATAACATGCTGAACGTAATTAATGTCATGTAAAATGGATGAAAGGGCAAATGTTTTGTTATCTATATTGACTACAATAAAAAAGAAAGAAAGAATGGAAGATGAGACATTAGAGCAAATTTCCAAAGAGTTTTGTTATAAAGAAAGGAAGAGAAATGAGGCAGTGACTGGAGAAGGTAGTGGATCAGAAGAAAGTATTGGTTTGCTTTTTAAATGGGAGAAATACCGGTAGGTTTATAGGTTGATGGAAGTGATCCAATAGAAATGGAAAAAAAAAAAAAAATGGCACAGAAGAGGGAACAATTGCTGGATTTGGACAACTGACAGATGAGCTGGAGAAGAACTTAGTGCACAAGTGGAGAGGCTGGCCTAAGTACAAACAAGAAACAGTTGACCCATAGTAACCAAAGAAAGGGTGCAGTACAAGGACACAGATGGGAACGGGTATGTGGATGCAGTGTTATGAACTTATGGAAACTCTTCTATAGTTGTCACAGTTTGGATTCTCCAGAAACAGACACTGAGACCTAGAGGTTTATCCGGGGTCAACACCTATGAACAGAAGATGGAGAAAGCAGGATTTGGCAGAGGAAGAACATAAACTGGGATCAGGGGCAAAAAAACCTTGACCAACCCACTGGGGAGCCCTAGTGCAAGTATTGCCCACCAGAATCATCCTGCATGGGAATGTCCTCTAGTCATCAACTTCCCTAGCCTACTCTGAAGCCTGGGTATGGTGAGGCTTTCCCAGTAAATGGCTGTATGTAATACAAGTTAAGTGGGGTCATGCTTGATGTGGGCTGTAAGCCCCAGGTGTGTTCTGAGGACTGTGCCTCTTGGACGACTAGGTATTGTAACTGGTCTCTGGGTAGCGTGTAATGTGTATATTGGTTCAGTATCTCCTATCAGTGGGACTGGGAGAGGGATGTGTGGTGTGCAGAGTAGGGTTCTGGCTTGTTGGTTATGTGTGGGAAGGGTCTAAGGAAGATGGAGAAGATGAATGGGAGGTGGACAAAGTGTGGTTGGCCAGTTCAAATACAGGGAACAGGCTCAAGAATCCATGCCCTGGTGAAGATTAGATCACTCCCAACTCTCCATCGAAATGGCCTCCTCTGGAGTGTATTTGACCAACTGACCATAGCCACAAACTTCTGCTGGTCCAACATTAGGTCATGTGGGCACCCTCTAGAGTAGGAAATAACCCCTCTTCTGTGTTGCATATCTTCTGTTTGGTCCTCCAGATCCACTCTATGCTCTTCTCTACCCTGCTTTCTGCTCCGGGAGGCTGATTTGTATGGTATAGCCTGTTCCCTTCCACTTCTGATTGGGTTCAAACAATGTCAGAGCTAGTGATCCCACAGAAAAGAAACAGTAGACTCCATATCTTGTTTCATTTACTGCTTCTGTTTTCTTTGGTATTGGTTCCATTCATGGGCAAGCTCATTTGTTGTGGAGACAAAGACGAGACCTAGAGGTTTATCAGGAATCAACAACTCTGAACAGAAGATGGAGGAAGCAGGATTTGGCAGATGAAGAACATAAACTGGGATCAGGTTGTGCTTACTTCATCCTTTAGCTAGTGATCCCATAGAAACAAAAGCATTTCTTTCCTGGCAGCACGAGCAAAAGTTCCAAGTCTTTTGCCGGTTGACCTGGTTTGGTTTACACGCTGATTCCTGAATCAATCATTATGACCAGAAGATGGTTCATCTGCCCAACCCTGTGCTGGGAAATGGTGGACAGTCAACCCCACTTGAAACACACGGGATGAATCCCTCATAAGAAATGAGAGTTCTGTAACCAACAAGAAGAGAAAGAAAATGGCCTGGCAGTAGAAACTAATGCAACCACAGTTTGTAACAAGTAAATTCTGGGTGGAGGTATGAATGGGAACCTGCAAGAATTCTGCTGTCAGAAACTGACGAGCCCATTCACTCTGTAGGTAGGTGGCATTGCATCGCAGGCACTCTTTCCACACTTGATGGGTCAGCCTAATAGATGGTCAAATTGGAGGAAGTGGACAGGAGAGGGTACGGATTGCTGTGAAATTTGGCCATATCTCCTGAGATGGGGAATGACTTGGAGCCTCCAAGTCTTTTAGGATAGCTCACAAACAACGCTATGGACAGTGAAGGGTCTGAGAGCTGCAGATGGGGAGAGCCAAGGGCGTGTCTCTCCAGCCAAGCAAGGCAGGTCACCAGCCCAGGAATTGCAGTAGCCAGCAGCAGATGTGCGTGGGTTGTCAGCCACTTCTAGCCTTCACCAGGCTGCCCTCCTTGGGGCCTAAGCAGATTCATCATTCATGGTTACCAATGGGCCAACTTGGAGCCCAGCGCCTTGATTTTTGGCTCTCCTTCAAGGACTTGGCTTGAACCCACCTCACTGGTTTTATGTTTTTTTTTGTACCAGTTCAAGTAGAAACTTTGCCCAGTTAAGAAATCCTAAGCTCAACCCTCCCAACCCCTGCCATGCTGGTGCTGTTGGCCCCACTATGGAGAGTGGGGTATCTAGCTCTTGGATGGCTCTATTGAGGCAGAGCCAATCTTTTTGGCTATTATAGCCACCTTATGAAGAGGAGAGGGTTCCTTATGCTCTAAGGTAGCTCATTCTGCAAATATGCTCCTCAATTGTCCTGCTAACTATGCATTATCGTGGAGCTACAAGGGGTATGATTTTCTCATTCTGTCTCCTACTTGCTCCCCCAAATTCACAATATCCATTCATAGAGTAGTTATGAAGTGAAGGTGCACCAGGGACTGTAGTCCAAGAATTAACAAGTCATGTAAACCTCCAGATGCCAGAGTAGAGGCCAGAGGCCAGGTAGAGAAAAGATTTTGGCATACTTGGCCTGCACATGGGGGCTGTCTATAGGAAAGTGGCCCTGCTAAGTGGAAGGTCATCTCCCCTGAAGTCAGTCAAACCTGCTGAGCCAGAAGGGAGGAGACAAACAGTAAGCCAGGGAGAACCTGTGGAACTAGAGGCTGGAGATATAGATGTCCGTAAAGGAATGGGCAAAGCTAGGATCAGTCACAGAGAAGGAAAAGATGTGAGCAAGTACAGATATGAACTAAGGTCTGACAACTAAAAATACTGTGGACACCATAGTAGATGAAGTCCTCAAGAACCAAAATACGACCTTGAGTAGATCCCACCTGAATTTAGAGACCATCTCAAGAATAGATTTGATGCATTCAACATTAATGACAGAAGACCAGACAAGTTGTGGAATGACATCAAGGACGTCATACATGAAGAAAGTAAGAGGTCATTAAAAAGACAGGAAAGAAAGAAAAGACCAAAATGGATGTCAGAAGACTTTGAAACTTGCTCTTGAACATCAAGTAGCTAAAGCAAAAGAAAAAAAATGATGACGTAAAAGAGCTGAATAGAAGATTTCAAAGGGTGGCTCCAGAAGACAAAGTAAAGTATTATAACGAAATGTGAAAACACCTGGAATTAGAAAACCAAAAGTATAGAACATGCTCAGCGTTTCTCAAACTGAAGAATTGAAGAAAAAATTCAAGCCTCAAATTGCAATATTGAAGGATTCTACAGGGGAAATATTGAACACCGTAGGAAGCGTCAATAGAAGATGGAAGGAATACATAGTCGCTGTACCAAAAAGAATTAGTTGACATTCAACCATTTCAGGGGGTGAATTTTGATGAAGAACCAATGGTACTGAAAGAAGGTGTCCAAGCTGCACTGAAATGATTGGCAAAAAACAAGGCTCCAGGAATTAACTGAATACCAATTGAGATGTTTCAACAAATGTATGCAGCCCTGGAGGTGCTCACTTGTCTATGCCAAGAAATTTGGAGGACAGCTGCATGGCCAACTGACTGAAAGAGATCCATATTTGTGCCCATTCTAAAGAAAGGTGATCCAACAGAATGTGGAAATTATTGAACAATATCATTAATATCACACACAAGTAAAATTATGCTGAAAATCATTCAAAAGCAATTGCAGCAGTACATCAACTAGGTACTGCCAGAAATTCAAATCAGATTCAGAAGAGGACGTGGAACAAGGGATATCGTTGCTGATGTCAGATGGGTCTTGGCTGAAACCAGAGAATACCAGAAAGATGTTTACCTGTGATTAATTGACTACGCAAAGGCATTCAACTGTGCAGATCATAACAAATTATGGATAACATTGTGAAGAATGGGAATTCCAGAACACTTAATTGTGTTCATGAGGACCAAGAGGCAGTTGTTCAAATAGAACAAGGAAATACTATGTGGTTTAAAGTCAGGAAAGGTGAGCGCCAGGCTTGTATCCTTTCACCATACTTACTCAATCTGTATGTTGAGCAAATAATCTGAGAAGATGAACTCAGTGAAGAAGAATGTGGCATCAGGATTGGAGGAAGACTCATTAATAACCTGTGTTATGCAGATGACACAATCTTACTTGCTAAAAGTGAAGAGAATTTGAGGCACTTAGTGCTTCAGTATGGATTGTACCTCAACATAAAGAAAACAAAAATCCTCACAACTGGACCAATAAACAATATCATGAAAAACGGAGAAAATATTGAAGTTGTCAATGACTTCATTTTACTTGGATCCACAGTCAGCGGCCATGGAGTAGCAGCTCAAGAAATCAAATGATGTATTACATTGGGCACATCTGCTGCAAAAGACCTTTTTAGAGTGTTAAAAAGCAAAGATGTCACTTGAGGACTAAGGTGCACCTGTCCTAAGCCATGGTGTTTTCAACTGCCTCATACACATGAGAAAGCTGGACAATGAATAAGAAAGACTGAAGAAGAATTGATGCCTTTGAGTTGTGGTGTTGGCAAAGAATACTGAATATGCCATGGACTGTCAGAAAAATAAACAAATCTGTCTTGAAAGAAGTACAGCCAGAGTGCTCCTTGGAAACGAGGATGGCAAGACTTTGTCTCAGATACTTGGGACATGTTATCAGGAGGGACTAGTCCCTGCAGAAGGACATCATGCTTGGTAAAGTAGAGGGTCAGCGAAAAAGAGGAAGACCCTCAATGAGGTAGATTGACACAGTGGCTGCAACAATGGGCTCAAATATAACAATGATTGTGAGGATGGCAGAGGATCGGGCGTTGTTTCGTTCTGTTACGCATAGAGTTGCTATGAGTCAGAATCAACTCAAAGGCACCTATCAAGAACAACAACATGGTCACCGGGCTTCTAGAAAAACAAAGTCCTCTTTATGTGTATCTGTTACAACCCCATTAGGTAGGCAGGTGGTAGAACTTAAAGAGGCAGGCTCCCATCCTATAAGAGTTGTCTATAGGTCCCTGAAGTTATAATCATACCTGACCAGCTTACGCTAGAACCAGAGAGTTCTAGGGCCATCTCAATTTCCATTGGAGCCAGTTTGCAAGAGGGGCTCTTGAGGCCAAACCCAAGGGAGTCAGATATGCAGAGTCTGTCTGCTTCAATTCAGAAGAAAGCCAACACGGTCAGTGGGGGTGGAGTAGGGGTGAGTAGGTGGGTACCTAGATTTGGATTCCAGATAATTGGTTAAGGTGACTCAAAGTCAGAGGGGTCCCTGGAAGCAGATAGGAATCTTGGAGGATAAAAAGGTAGAATCGTTTATTAATAGGTGGCAGAATTTGTAGTTCCCAGATAGGTTTAAGTTACTAAGTTTGGGAAGGTTTGTTACATAGCAATAGATTTCTAGAAGAGACCTCAAACCCTCAAAAGTAAACCTCTTCAGAGTTGTCCTTTTCATCAGTGAATGGGGCCTGGGCTCCGTCAGCTTCTCTAAGTCTGGAGTCCAGTGATCGGGTGGGGGTGGCATGGGAGGGGGAGAATGAAACTGAAAACCTTTCTATAGGCAGCACATATGTAACACCAGCCTTCTACCCAGGTATCTTCCTGGGGCTCGAGCCCAGCCTTGAAACCTAACCCAGCTGGTGGCTCTTACGAGTCCTCAGTCCCCAAGCCTGGACTCTGTTCTCTTCCCACCCCCTACTCCAAGTTCTAGTTGGTTCCTGTATCATCCTGGGCCATCCTCAACTGGAGCTACTAGCCAGGGCCTTCCTAAGGCCCTGTATCATTGCAGACATTTAATACATCTTTTATAAACGAATGAACTAACGAACTGTGCCCCTGAGGCTGAGGACTGTTGCAGCCTAAACCCCAGACTCTGTATCCTTTCTGTCCCAGACTCCCTTAGATATCAGAGCTTGAGTCTCCTGGATCGGATTTGAATTTGCCACCACTTATACTTTGTGATTTGAATAGATGTGTTTACCCTGGCTGGGGATGGGAGGTACTGGGATGTCATGACCTGAAATGGCCGGTCTGCCATCACAATTTAAGTCTTTCTACCCTTAGACCTAAGTTCTCTGACATATTTACAACTAGGTCCTCTTGAAACAAAAGGAATGGATAGCTAGGCTATAGACTGTCTACAGTGACCTTTGGCCATTCATAATACACAAGCATTAGAGCTGGCATGAAATGGCACTTCAAGGGGAAAGACTACCTCATCAGTCAGAAACCACTGGAACAGTAGTGTATTAGTTTCCTATTGCTGCTGTAACAAATTAACCGTAAACTAAATGGCTTAAAACAACACAGATTTATGATCTTACAGTTCTGGAGATCAAAATTCCAAAATTAGTCTCATTGGGCTAAAATCAAATTGTCAGCAGGGCTACACTCCTTCTGAAAGTTCAAGAGAAAAAAACACTTCTTTGCTTTTTCAGGCTTCTAGAGGCTGCCCACATTTGTTGAGTCCTGCCTCCTTTCCACCTCCAAAGCCAGCAATGACTAGTCTAGTCTTTCTCTCTCTCCATTACTCTGACTCTGACTCTTCTGCCTCCTTCTTTTGCTTATATGGGCCCCTGTGATTACATTGGGCCCACCCAGATAATCCAGGATCATCTCTCCAATCTCAAAATCTTTAACTGAATCACACCTGCAGAGTCCCTTTTGTCATGTAAAGTAACACATTCACATGTGCTGGGGATTTGGACGTGGACATCTTTGAGGGGTCATTTTTCTGCCTAGCACAGGTGGAGATAGTGAGAATGGTAACAATGGCCAACTCTTCAGAGAGCCTGAGGCTGGCCATTAGGACGGGAGGGGATACAGCAAAGTCCTGATAACATTTGGGTAAGAGAACACCCTGAAGAAATCATTCCAGGGATGCAAATTTCTCATGTAAAACAAGGCAATATGTATTGTTCAGCTTACATTTTTGAGTTGGGAAAGGAATTCCCCAGAGGCACTCCTAGGAGCTGTATCAGATGAAGGGAAGTAGTGGGGTTAGTGAGTCTTAGTCTGGAAATAAGTAGTGAAGCCTTAGCGAGCCCTGAAGATTCTCAGGTATGTTAGATCCAAAAAATTTAAGATGACTAAATTCTCCATGTTGGTTAAATCCCTTCTCTGTTTCTCCCACAACAATCACAAAAAAGCCAAAAAGTCCTGTGCGCTTCTTTGTGGGAGCAGCTCCGAAGGTGAGAGGAAGGAACATTGTGGGCCACTAGCCAGGCAGGGTTAAAGGAAGGGAGAGGATAGAGAAAAATGCCACAGATACAGAGTGTTCATGTCAGCTGCTGAAGAATGAGAAGATAGAGTTTTGGGGCATCTGAGCAAAAGAGAAAGATAAACAGAATCCCACGTGTATACAAAACTAAATATATGAGACCCAATGGGCAACTCCTGTCCTAAAGCAAGATGAGAAGTCAGGAAGGGACAGGAAACGGATGCATGGACACAGGGAAGCCAGGGTGGAAAGGGGAGCGTGCTGTCACATCGTGGGGATTGCAATCAATGTCACAAACCATATGTGTAATAAATTCTTGAATGAGAACCTAACTTAAGCCGTAAATTTTCACCTAAATCACAATAAAATTAACAAAACAAAACAAAAAAACGAGAATCCTGGTTTGGGCTTAAGAAGGGGTCCTAGGGCTGAGAAGTTGAAAGGTACATGGGTAACCCCCTAACATAACTCCCACCACTAATCTTGCCTGGGAGTCTGGATTTCATGCTCAATCAACATGCATCCTAGGATAGAGCCCTGGGATGGCAAAATCTGTATTCCAAGCTTTTTATGTATCAGGGAGGCTGCTCTAGAACCACCTGAATGAACTGGTTGTGGACTTGAATACTATTCCCTAAATAGGACTGGGAATGTTGCATTCCATTCATTACCTAATAGAGGTTTACCAGACTATAGGTTTCACTGGCCAGCCTTTGTATCAGCTAATCTCTCTACATCAGGTCTAGGAGATGGGGGAGTATCATTTGCAGAGAGCAGAACCCTACAGAACTCAGTAATAAGATAAAGAGTTCCCAGAATGGTGTTTATCAGTAAGATGGTAGCCCTGGCACGTGAGATGAACAAGCGGACAAACTCATGCTGTCTAGTTTCTCCTTAAGAAGCACTTGGGGGGTTTGGGCCCTTGGCTCTGATAAGGAGAAGAAGAGCAAAGGGCTCAGAATGAGCAAATTAAAGTTATCATAAGGAGGTACTTGTACCATCTCTACTCAGCAGATACTTAAAACAAGACTGCAGAATGGGGGTGTGCTGAAGAAGTGGGGTATAAGACCAGGGCAGAGAATGGGAAAGTAGCTCTTGGGCCAAGAAAGGAGAAGCAACTGAATGAAGAGTTCCTCAACTCTCCTCTCTCATGAGCTGGGGTCTTCTGATAGTGGAGACCAGAGAGGAATGGTTAAGGCCCAAGTGGGTTCCCTAATGGTAGGAGTAGAAGATCTCACTGCCAAATCCAGAAGAGAGATCTTGAGAAGAGAGAAGAGTTTTGACTGGGTAGAATGAAAAAAAAGTCCTAGCAGCTCCCAAAAGCTAATGCACAGAGTGGAATTCTGGAAATGTCTGGAGGCTGAACATGAAAGTGACAGTAACTCAAGGTTTCACATATCCATTTAGAAAAAGAAATAGAAGGGATGAATTTTTTTTTTTTTTCCAAACTGAGGCTATCTGGGTCCAAGTGCAGTCTACTCGCTCAACATCAGATCAGGTGTGTCATAAAGTACTTTACATTAATTAAATCAATTTGTAATCACTTAGTGTTATAGATTGAATTGTGCCCCTCTCCCTAAAATAGAAAGAGCCCTGGTGGTGCAGTGGTTAAAGCGATCAACCGCTGACCAAAAGGTCAGCAGTTCAAAGCTACCAGCGGTTCTGTGGGAGAAAGACGTGGCAGTCTGCTTCCATAAAGATTTACTTCCTCGCAAACCCTATGTGGTAGCTATGAATCAGAATCAACTCAATGGCGGTGTGTTTGGTTTTTTGGTTTTCCTCAAAATATGTGTTGAAATCTTAACCCCTGTACCTGTAAATATGATCCCGTTTGGAAATAAGGGGAAACCCTGGTGGCATAGTGGCTAAGAGCTACTGGTGCTAACCAAAAGGTTGGCAGTTCGAATCTACCAGGTGCTCCTTGGAAACCCTATGGGGCAATTCTACTCTGTCCTATAGTGTCACTGTGAGCTGAATCCACTCTATGGCAATGGGTTTTTTTTTTTTTTTTTCCGAAATAAGGGTTTTCTTTTGTTATGTTAATGAGGACATATCAGAGTAGAGTGGTTCCTAAACCTAATCACTTCTGAGTTATAAAAAAAAAGTAGAATAGACACAGAGACACACAAAGTGGGAAGAGAAAGACAGACGATGGAGAGATGCATTTACAAGGCTGGAAACACTAAGGATTGCTGGTGGGTACTAGAAGCTGAAATGGACAAGGAAGGGCCTCTCCTTAGAGCTACGCCCTGGTATTGGACTTCTAGCCCCCTGAACTGTGAGAAAATACAGTTTCTTTCTTTAAAGACACCCACTTGTAGCACATTTCCATAGTAGCAGTGCTACATAACAAAGACACTTGGTGTCATAGTCTGTGGAACTAACTACATGTGGGATTTCATTGAAAGATTGCATGGATTGTGGCACTACATAAGGGCTAGAATAAATGCACTGGTGCGGGGGGAGTTCAAGGTGTTCAGAAGAAACTCGCAGGTGGTAGCCCAACAAGGCTAAAGGAGATCATGGAGGCAGCAATTAATGAATTTGTAGATATGTAACCACAGAGTTTCAAAATGCATCCACATCTGTGAATGCTGGTTTGATGAGATGAGAGGGAACCACGCCTCTTCCGACCTGGTTGCACAGGTTGAGTTGCTTTTGTGAAGTCCCCTGAAGCTTGCTGTGGTTCACTTAGAAGCATCTGATACTATGCCAACAGAGCATTTGGCCTTGCATGTACATACAGGTCCACCCATCTTTCCACCTCTGCTACAGCCAGTTAGTAAGGAACATGGCTTGAGTCTTATCTGAAGGAATTCATCTTTAGTGAAGATTATTAGTTGGATGAGAGATATCCTGAGTATCATGGGATCCACAACTACTACACGGAAACCCAAGTAGGAAGAGCGGGGGTACGATTAAGACAGGGAGACCATTTGTCAGCTTCTTCCATGGCTTCACTTCCAGTTCACACAGAATTACCTGCCAGTAGAGTGGAGGAAACCCTATGAGGCAGTCGTACTCTGTCCTATAGGGTCGCTATGAGTTGGAATCAACTGGATGGCACACATCAACAACAGAGTGGACAGAGTTGCAGCAAACTTATTTGTGACTCTGCTTACAAGTGGGCGCAGTTCAGCAAGACAAAACTGCAGCTGGTGTCAGTGCTGGAATTCAGGGCCCCATTGGGGACAATCACGTGTATCTGCTCCTTAGAAGGCAATAGAGAAGTGGGAATAAAGGATCAGCAGGAAGCCAGGAATCATTCCTGCTTCTTCCCTGTTCTCTTTTCCCACATCATGTGACCCAGGCAGGCTAACTAACTCCTAAATATTTCTTGTGTCCTTTCCTCTCCACCCAGCCACCAAAGCGTTCATCACTTCTCTTTTACTCTATTGCGAACATCACCTTCACTGATTTCTCTGCCTCCATTCTCCTAAGTCATCCCCCCCCAAAACCCAAACCCGTTACCAGCGATTGGATTCCATTTCATAGAGACCCTATAGGACAGACTAGAGTTCTCCAAGGAGCAGCTGGTGGATTCGAACTGCTGACCTTTTGGTTAGCAGCCTAGGTCTTAACCAGTATGCCACCGGGGCTCCTCCATTCTCCTAATTAGTTAATTCCCCACACGTCCCTTAGCATCGATCATCTCACTGCACTCCCTGAAACTCTTCAACAAAACCCCATTGGGTACATACAGTGAAATACAAAATTTTGTTTTTTAACAAAAAAAAATTTAATCGTCAACTTTTTTTCTGATTATATGCTTATAAAATGAGGCAATATAGATAAGCACAAGGAAAAAACTGTACTCATCCATAACTGCACCATCCAGAGATAACAGCTGATAATATTTTCTTACCTAATCTGAATGGTCGCTGGGAACAATTTAGGTCGTGCAACCAGTTAAGCACTCAACTACTAACTGAAAGGTTGGTGGTTCACACCCACCCAGGCACCTCAGAAGAAAAGCCTGGCGATCTGCTTTTGAAAGTTCACAGCCTTGGAAGCCCTATGGATGGAAGTTCTACTTCGCTTGCATGAAGTTGCCATGAGTCAGAATTAGCTCGAGAACGGTGACTGTTGTTTTTTTGTTTGCTTTAACATGAATGCTTAAATGATAATGGCTTTTAGACCTCATCTTTATAAAAACAGAGCGTCAATCCTTTCCTCAAAGTCTCCCTCAGTTATTTCTACAAGTCCCAGACCTGTGCTCAGGAACAAGTCAGCTCTTGATCTTCCACTTTCGCCTCCCTGTGGGAATTCCACTGCCTTCCAGTCATTAAGGAAGGCGCCTCAGCTACAGGTGTCCACCGTAAGCGCACTGTTGGGGTCCTTCCACCAGGCACAGCTGGCCCCTGTGTGCTGGCAGAGTGAAGAGGACATTCTTTCCCCAGCCTCTGGCCTGACTTGGGTCCGGAAAGGCATTGCTTGTATTCAGAGTCCCAGAGTCTGGCAAAACGGCGCAGACACCTCACCATTCCCTCATTTCCTTCAATCTCCAAGCTCCTCCTAGGCACTCCGGCCCCCAGAATTCAAACAAACAGGCCACCAAAAACCAAACCAAAAAAAACCCCAAAAACCTATAACCACATCAACAAGAACTTCCTCTGTCAGGAAAAACCCACAAAATCTTCCCAAAATACAGTAATGTTAAAAGAAGGAAACTGAGAGCTTCTGGTAAAGGCAGTTTTTGACCCTAGGCTTAACCGTTCCCAGAAACTTGTGATAAAGGCTTAACTCTTCCCAGAAACTCTAACAAAGTTTTAACCCTTTATCAGAAAATTTAGAAAGCCCTCAATTGCAAATAATTAGATAAACCATAACTAGCCTAGAGACTGTAGACATACAAATTTAAACCAAAACCAAACTAAAGCCCTGCCTTTAGACAGCTCGCCTTCTGCCCATTAAGTGAGTGACAACTAATCATTTTAAATTTCCCTTCTGGGAAATCCCCTAACAGTTTGTACTATATATAAAGCTGATTAAAATTGTAGTGCAACTAGCTTATCGATTCAGAGAGGAGACCTCCCTGTTCACAAGCAGTTTTCTCCCTTAATAAAACTCTAATTGACTCACTGATCAGATTTTTCCTTCAACGGTGGCAAAAAAAAAAAAAAAAATTTTTTTTTTACACTGTTCTTTCTATGTGCCACCTACTTTGGCCATGTTATCAGGAAGAACTAGTGTCTGGAAAAGGACATCATGCTTGGTAAATTAGAGGGACAGCAAAAAAGAGGAAGGCCCTCAAGGAGATAGATTGACATAGTGGCAGCAATAATGGTCTCGAGCATAGCAACAATAGTGAACATGGGGCATTATGGGCCATGTTTCATTCTGTTGTACACAGGGTCTCTGTGAGTTGGAACTGACTTGATGGCACCTACAAACAACCACAACATGCCAGGTACTATTTTAAACACTTTCCGTACATTAGTTCATTTGATCCGCAACAGTCCTATGAGATCAGATGTTATTGTCACTAATAGTACCTGTTGTACCCAACAGGCACTATTGTCCCTTCATTTTACAGAGAAAATTGGGGCATGGAGAGCTTAAATAACTTGCCCAAGGGCACACAGCTAGTAAGGGGCAGAGCTTGAACCCTGGACTTGAACCCAGGCAGACTGGCTTGAGTGTTGGTGCTCTTAGTGGTCAGGCCGACCGGTTGTGAAAACAGCAATCCAATTTAATCTTTCCCAGGGTACAGGTGTATATTCTTCTAGTTCTTCGTCAATGCAACTTCCTTCCAGGCACTCAAAAAGAAAAAGAGGAAAAAAACAAACCCATTGCCGTGGAGTTGATTCCGACTCACAGCGACCCTGCAGGACAGAGTAGAGCTGCCTCACAGGGTTTCCAAGCAGCTGGTGGATTCAAACTGCTGATTCTTTGATTAGTGGCTGGTGCCACCAGGGCTCCACCCTCCTGGCATTCAGGCTCCCAGAATTCAAACAAAGAAGTTAAAAAAAAAACAACAAAAAACCTATAATCACATCAACAAAAACTTCTTTCTCTTTCAAGAAAAACTCTAAAATCTTCCCAAAATATAGTAATGTTAAAAGAAACTGAGGACTTCTGATAAAGGCTTAACCCTTCCCAGAAACTTCTTCCCAAGAACCCAAACTTCTCAGCATATTCCCCAAGGCAGAGATGGCCCTGCCTACTTGCACGCCCTCCTCCCCCTCACCACCACACTCTCCACCACCTACCCTCAAGGGTAGTCACTCTGAACACGGAGCCCTCCCCAAATTTCACGCTCTCGAAGGCCTCTCTGCCTCTGTATATAGCTTTCCTCTGTGGAATGTTCTCTGCCCTCTGTACCTGCCAGGTGAATCCTGGGTCATCTTCCCAGTCACAACCCAGGCGCTTTGTGCTCTCAGGTCTTTCCTGGCCTCCTCAGGCAGCCGGATGCTTCTTCCTCCCAGCTCCTATGCCATTCATGTCTGTTAGAGGACCTAGCCCATGGTACTGGAGATTTCTGTGCTCCCATCTGACTTCCCGAGGAACTGCAAGTGCCTCGAAGGCAGGTATTTTGTTTTATTTACTCTAATCCTAGTGCCTAGCATACGACTGAAGTCTCCAGGTAGTGCAAATGGTTAAGGGCTCGACTACTAGCTGAAAGGTTGGCAGTTCAAACCCACCCAAAGACCCCTTGGAAGAAAGGCGTGGTGATCTGCTTCAGAAAGGTCATGGTCTTGAAAACCCTGTGGAGTGCAGTTCTACTCTGCACAGCAACAATTAGCATAGCACTAACTCATTAACTGTTTTTTATAAACTAACTTTTACCAATGAACGTGGATCGAATTTTTCAATGGCTTCTAGGAAAGGCCAATTTCATTGCTTTTCTGTCATTGATTCCAGTTTCTAACGCCTTGCCATTTAGGCCTTTCTTTCTAGTTAAGCTGTGCCTACTTTTGTCTCTCCCACAAAAGCTACCACAACCTCTACTTCTTCCTCCTGTTCAGAATTTTGCAAAGCAGGTACAGATCCATGGTGATAGACCATCATAAGTATGCTTAAGAAACACAGGTGCCAAGACATACTCAGACAGAAACAGTCTCCAGCTCCATTCTACTCTTTTGGGGGCAGGACCAAGTTCTACCTTTTATGGTGAACACTAACACTAATTTTCTTTTTTTATTGAGCTGTAACTGAAAGTTAATAATTCAAGTCAGTTTCTCATATAAAAACTTAGACGCACATTGTTATGTGATCCTAGTTGCTCTCCCGCCAGTTTGACAGCACACTCCTTTCCACCCTGTATTTCCTGTGTCCATTCAACCAACTCCCATCCCGTTCTGCCTTCTCATCTCACCTCCAAACAGGAGCTGCCCACATAGTCTCATGTCTACTTGAGCCAAGAAGCACACTCCTCACCAGTATCATTTAATGTCTCATAGTCCAGTCTAATCTTTGTCTGAAGAGTTGGCTCTGGGAATGGTTTTAGTTTTAGGTTAACAGAGAGTCCGGAGGCCATGACCTCTGCGGTCCCTCCAGTCTCAGTCACATCATTAAGTCTGCTCTTTTTACTAGAGATTGAGGTCTGCATCCCACTTTTTTCCGGGATTCTCTGTTGTTTAATGCTAATTTTAAATCTTCATTGCTTTGGGGGTGGACCCTTTGGACCTGCAGTAGTGTCTTTTAAGTCTGCATTTCAGCGACACCATGTTAGCCCTTCTGATTAAGAATCAAAGAAGAGATATGTCAAAATCTCAAATGTTTTTGACATTTCTAAGCCTTTTGGGGATTTTGGTGAACAGATAAGTAACCCTTTTATTAGGCGGTTCCTTTATTTGCTTTATTTGAATGTACGGGAGATTGTTGCCTCAAACCTTTTTAACCATTAAATACCCCAATTCCCTTAACATTTGTGTTTTAGTTACTTAGTGCTGCTATAACGGAAATACCACAAGTGGATGGCCTTAACAAACAGAAATTTATTTTCTAACAGTTGAGGAGGCTAGAAGTCTGAATTCAGGATGCCAGCTCTGAGGGAAGGCTTTCTCTCTGTAGGCTCTGGAGGGAAGTCCTTGTCTCTTTGAGCTTCTGTTCCTGGGTGATCTTTGCCTGACCTGGCATCTCTCTTCTCTCAGCTCTGCTTGTTTGCTTGTCCTAATCTGCTCTTTTTATATGTTGTAAGAGATTGGCTCAAAACACACCCTACACTAATCCTGCCTTATTAACATAACAAAAGCAAGCCATTTCTGAATGGTATTATAACCACAGACATAGAGGTTAGGATTTATAACACATATTTTGAGGGGAACACAATTCAATCCATAACACTTTAGAACCATATTGTTTTTCCTAACATATGTTGATTTTGTGCTTTAGGTGTGAATGTGTGAGCTTCACACAGGATCTTCCCTGCTGGTGAATACTGGGGAAATGCCCCTGGGAGTTTACCCGGATAAAACTTTTATGTGTGTTGGCAACGGTTCCCCACTCTTAAATACTCTGTATCACACAACAATAAAAAGCAGTGTTCACTTGGGAAAGCAAGGGCAGCCAGAGGCCTTCTGACTTGGACAAGGATGATCTATCTAATGGTTAACTCCTCTAAGGCAGAGTTTACATAGTATGGTCTAGTAGGGGGGTCCCTGGGTGATGCAACGGTTAATGTACTCAGCTGCTAACAAAGGGTTGGTGGTTCAAGTCCACCCTGAGGTACCTCAGAAGAAGGCCTGGCGTTCTCCTTCCTAAAAATCAGCCACTAAAAACCCTATGGAACACAGTTCTACTCTGAGACCCACGGGGTCACCATGTGTCAGAACTGACTCAACGGTGAACTGGGTTGATTTGGTTTATGATCTAGTGTGTCATACTATAAATATAAAATTCTATGCTCCAGAGCAATGGCCAAATTTCCTTGCCTTAGTTTAGCTTTGTACTGCAAGTGTACTCACTCTGGTGCAAATAATCTTGATGTCCTTACTTTCCACAAACGTCCTTTTTATACCTTCCTTATTTTATTTTATTTTTTTTTTCTCACCAGACCCATCACCTGTGTACCTTCAGTTGCTGTCCACCTTGGAGTTTTGTGCCTGCCCTCCCTGCTGTCTGGAATGTCTTTCTCCCTTCAGGCAGATTCATTTCCTACTTATAAATTATTTGTTGTCTGAATTAATTGATACCTTCTGCTCTGATGTCTTTGCCACCCCTTATCTTTCTTTACTTGTTAAACCCAAGTAATACAAGCTTCCCCAATTACACACCATACAAATGTGCTAATAATTATCATTTGCCAATTTAATTAATAACATGAAAGTCCTAAAACGTAAGTATGTTGGAGGAAACCGAGGCTTAGAGAGATGAAATGATTCCCCCAGATTACATAATTAGCAAATGTTAGAGCTAAAATTCAATCCCAGGACTAATCCAAATTTCATGCTTATATTTTCTATCATTTTCCTATGTGATAAATAAGCTCATGTCTATAAAGCAACTTTTTGAACGTAGAAATGTAGTGTTTATTGACGTGCTTGATTTGTCTTTGTGTCTTGTCAAGGTTAAAGATGTTCTTTGTAGAAAAGCTGCTCAAATTACCAAGCTATAACCACATCTGAAGTTTCCCCTCTATGGACGCATCTCTTCTTTGATCTCTACTGAGAAGTGTTTCCACGATGTCGCTATTATGCACAGGCTTGTGTAGTAAGATTTACAAAATACCACAGGTTAAGGAGTTTCTGTTTGGGGTGATGAAAGACTTTTGGAAATAGATAGGGGTGATGGTCTTAGAAGCAGTACAACCAGAATGCTCCTTAGAAGCAAGGATGGCAAGACTACGTCTCACTGCCTCACATATTTTGGACATGTCAGGAGAGCTTAGTCCCTGGATAAGGACATCATGCTTGGGAAAGTACAGGGTCAGTGGAAATGAGGAAGACCCTCAAAGAGATGGGATTGACACAGTGGCTGCCACAGTGAACTCAAGCATAGCAACAATTGTGAGCATGACACTGTGGCACATAGGGTCACTATGAGTTGGAACTGACTCGATGGCACCTAATAACAACAACAACGGGGTGATGGTTTCAGAACATTGCAAATGTAATTCATGTCACTGAATTGTACACTTAAAAATGGTTAAAGTGTATTTTACAGCAATAAAATTATATATGCACATTAAAAAAAAAAAAAGATACTGCAGGTTCAAAGTCTCCACCCTCAAGGCAATAAAGATTTAAAATTAGCTTTAATGTTCTTTTTTTTTTTTTTAATGTTCACCTTTTATGGCGCTTCTCTGAGGAGGACCAGGAGGGTGGAGTGGAGTTGGGCATGTTTCCTAGTCGATGTGTCTGGGCACTTGTGTTTCTTAGGGGCACTTACAATGTTCCATCATCCTAAACAAAACTTAAACAAAAGGGAAAAGTAGAGGCTGTGGTAACTGTTGTGGAAATAGAACCAAGTATGTACATAATATTTACATTTGACATTCTTGTATGTATTTACTTATTAGGGCCCACATATAGAAACTAGTCTCATTACAGATACCTGGTACCAGCACGGGGTGATGGTACCTACTCAGGTAGATAAAATTGACCGAGGACTGCGGTGCAATTGATCACTTGGTTGTTTTTTTTTTTTTAATTGTGCTTTAGGTAAAAGTTTACAGCTCAAGTTAATTTCTCATACAAATATTTACACACATATTGTTTTGTGCCATTAGTTGCAATGCCCACAGCGTGATGGCACACTCCCCCTTTCCACCG
The DNA here is from genome assembly GCF_030014295.1 of Loxodonta africana. Classification (NCBI taxonomy): domain Eukaryota; kingdom Metazoa; phylum Chordata; class Mammalia; order Proboscidea; family Elephantidae; genus Loxodonta; species Loxodonta africana. The sequence continues at coordinate 58,505,505 of NC_087360.1, forward strand.
TGGGTTCCCTATGTCCATTCAGCCAGCTGCAGTCCTTCTCATCCTGCCTCTAGACAGGAGCCACCCATTTGGTCTCACGTATCTGACTGAAAAAAGAAACACACTCCTCATGTGTATTATTTTTTGTTTTATAGTCCTGTCTAATCTTTGTCTTAAGAGTGCGCTTCAGGAATGGTTTCCGTTCTGGGTTAACAGAACCCCCGTAATTTCAGGAATTCCTCCAGTCTCTGTCAGATCATTAAGTCTGGTCTTTTTACTTGAATTTGAGTTCTGCTCCACATTTTTCGCCAGTTCCATCAGGGAATCTCTGTTGTGTTCCCTGTCAGGGAGGTCATTGGTAGTAGCCGGGCACCATCTTGTTCTTCTGGTCTCACACTGGTGGAGTCTCTGGTTTGTGTGGTCTTTTAGTCTCTTGGGCTAATATTTTCCTTGTGTCTTTGGTTTTCCTCATTCTCCTTTGCTCCAAGTAGTATGGGACCAACTGATGCATCTTAGATGGCTGCTCACAAGCTTTTAAGACCCCAGACGCCACTCACCAATGTGGGATGCAGAACATTTTCTTAATAAACTTTGTTATGCCAATTGACCTAGATGTCACCCAAAACTATGGTTCCCAGGTCCCAGCCTCAACTACTCTGTCCCTCAAAGTGTTTGGATGTGTCCCAGAAACTTCTTAGCTTTTGCTTTGATCCAGTTGTGCTGACTTCCCCTGTACTGTGTGTTGTTCTTTCCTTCACCAAAGTTGATCCTTGTCTACTACCTAGTTAGTGAATCCCCCTCCCTCTCCCTCCCCACCATCGAAGAATTTTTTTTTTTCTGTGTTTAAACCTTTTCTTGAGTTCTTATAATAGTGGTCTTGTACATATTTGTCCTTTTGTGACTGACTAATTTCACTCAGCATAATGCTCTCCAGATTCATCCATGTTGTGAGATGTTTCGAGGATTCATCGTTGTTCTTTATCGTTGAGTAGTTATTCCATTGTATGTATGTACCATAATTTGTTTATCCATTCCTCTGTTGATGGGCACATAGGTTGTTTCCATCTTTTTGCTATTGTGAACAATGCTGCAATGAACATGGGTGTGCATATGTCTATTCGTGTGAAGGCTTTTATTTCTCTAGGATATATTCCCAGGAGTGAGATTGCTGGATCGTATGGTATTTCTAGCTTTTTAAGGAAAAGCCAGGTCATTTTCCAAGGTGATGTACCATGTTACATTCCCATCAGCAGTGCGTAAGTGTTCCAATCTTTCCACAACCTCTCCAAAATTATTGTGTTTTTTGGATTAACACCAGCCTTGTTGGGGTGAGATGGTATCTCATTGTAGTTTTGATTTGCGTTTCTCTATTTTTTTTTTAATGGCTAATGTGGATTTCTTTTGTATGGCCTTCTTGCCTTAGTCTTGTAATTCTGATTTCTTTTGTATGGTCTTTCTTGCCACAGTCTTGTAATTCTGACCAAAAGATTGAGTGGGACTATGCAAATGCAAATAAGGTGCTTGTGACCCACCAGGGGGATTGGTTAGCTTGGTAGTAATGTAAATAAGGTGCATGGCACCCTTGTGTGGGGGTGGGACAATGCAAATAAGGTGTATGGAACCCTAACAAGGAGATTGGTCAGTTTTGCCATCCCACTAGGTTCAAAACGAACCATCCCAGAAGTAGACGGGGCCCTCACAACAACCAAGAAAGAAGAGCTAGGAGTAGAGCACATCCTTTGGACCCGGGATCCCTGCACTGAGAACCCCCTAGATGCAAGAGACAGAGAGAGTGAGCTATAACACGGAAGACAGTGAGGGATGGCAGCATGAGATGGCAGGAACCAGGAGACCAGCACAAGATGGCTACAGCGAGGTTTGTCGTCCAAGGAGCTAAGAATTGTAACACTTGCCTAAGAATGCCCCCAGAATGACCCAGTGGTGGAGGGTGAGAAGAAGCTGTTCTGATCAAGGAACTCCACCTAAGTTGTTCCTGTTACTTCCAAATTAATCCCGGTCCAGAGTTGTACCCTGTCACTTCCATAATAAATCACTTGACTGTAAGCACAATTTGGTTCATGAGCTCTGTGAGACGTTGCATCTAATTACAGAACCCAAAGATGGGAGGAAGAGTAATGAGAGGAGGGGCAGTAGCTGAGGTTAGAGATGATGGAGTGGGACAGCAATTTGGAAAATTTGGATATTTGGGACATCTTTAACTCCATCTCATAGGAAACAACTTTGTGCTTATCCTTATAAAAGAAACGATTCATTTAAGGGCTTAAACAATAAATCGCGATAAACAAACAAACCAGGGTAACTATGTTATTTAATTTAAAAGTTACTTTTACTGTGAACACTATTGAAAAACGAGTTTGGGAACTTTGATTTACATATTTCAAAGACATTTATTTATATCTAGCACATATCTATTACATTTGTCGGTTTGAGTTCATTTGGAAGAAGAAAAAGGTTGTCCCTCTGAAGCTCCCAATGAGTTTATCAAGCAGTATAGCTGACTGGAAACTCTTTCGGCCTTTGACCTGTGTGAAACTCTCTCTAGGTCCTCCCGCCTTCCGGAACCACTCAATGTCTTCCTGGCTTCTGTCTGTTTACACAGTACATAGCTTTAATAATTCCATTCCTAATCCTCTTCTTGTTTTTCTTTACCTGATCTCATGAGAGAGCTAGCTAACTACCATCACTTACGTGCTTATGACTTTCAAACCTTTATCTACATCCCTAACATATTTCCTTGAATTTTAGATAGGAAATTCTCACAATTCTAGATCTACATTATCACAGACACCTTGAATTCAACATGGTCCAAAAACTAAATTTATTATTTCCTATTTCTCAAGGTGCCCTCGTTGCACAGTGGATAAGCACTCGCCTGCTAACCAAAGCTTGGTATTCAAACCCACCAGTAGCTCCATGGGAGAAAGATGTGGCAGTCGGCTTCCGTAAAGATTATAACCTTGGGAACCCTACGGGGCAGTTCTACTCTGTCCTGTAGGGTTGCTATGAGTTGGAATGGACTCGACAGCAACGGGTTTGGTTTTTGTTATTCCTCCTTCATCCCACACCCACTTACCTCACCAAAATAGGCCTCCTCCTTTTCCTTTTCTTCTTCTTTCTTCTATATTCCCTAATTCCCTTTATGGTGCCACTATGGACCCAGAAATACAAGCTAAAGAGTTAACAGTCACCTTTCTTTGCATTTCAACCAAACAAACAAGCAACCCATTGCCATTGACTTGATTCTGACTCTTAGGATCTTATAGGACAGACTAGAAGTGCCCCATAGGGATTTCAAGGAGGACTCCAACTGCCGATCTTTTGGTTAGCAGCCAAGCTCTTAACCACTGCGCCACCAGGGCTGAATCTGTTTGTTCAAACCCACTGCTGTTAAGTGAATTCCAACTCATAGCCACCCTATAAGACAGAGTAGAGTTGCCCCATAGGGTTTCAAGGTTATAATCTTTCTTCTTTGGAGTGACTGGTAGATACGAACTGCTGCTCTTTTGGATAGCAGCTGAGCACTTAGCCACTGAGCCATCAGGACTTCTTATCTATTTGGTTACCAAGTCCTTTTCTTGCAATTTCCAAAATGTCTCTCCAAATGTGTCCCCTGTATCCCAGAACCTGGCTCTGGAGAGAGGCTGCCCATGTTCAAATTCTGGTTTTGTAACTTATTCGCTGTGTTATTTACTGGAATTTGCTTAATTTCACTGTGCCTCAGTTTTCTCGTCTGTAAAATGGTGATAACGCCACCATCTTCTTTACGGGCTGTGAAAGAATAATAATATCTAATCATTATCATTGCTATTATGTAATAGTAATATTATAGGTAAGTGAAATAAGAAACCTCTTGACATATTCTAAGTACTCAAAAAAAGTTGTGATAATTATGATTGTGTTTATTACTACCTAGTTCAATCCCTCATCTCCTCTATACTGGAGTTTTCCTACTGGAAGCTGTCTCAGGTCTTACTTATACAGATACTCCTAGTAAAAGTCATCTGGGTGATAAGACGTTTAACAAACTTTGTCTAGTTGAACCCCCACTCCTATCACCAATACCTGCCTTCTTCCTCCAGGATTCTGGATTTTTTGCACTCCCTCGAATGGCACTGCCAGCTATTCACCAAGACACTTCTGGTCAGATCCAGCCTGTTTGTGATCCAGACTACCTGATGTCGACTAACTCTGCCCCTTCTGATTGTCCTAAAAGCAACTAAAAGGAATGGCCTCCACGTTGGTCTTCCCAGTCTATTCTCTGCCCCCACCAAACCACAATCCAGCCTGCTTACTGAGTAGCTGGGAGACTCCTGCAATGCAAGTCTAATTATGTCCCTCCCCCTACTTTAAAGTTTCAAGGCCTAACTCACTAAAATACAAAACTGTTTAGAGTCTGGTCCCAACCTATTTCTCTCTCTTATAAGGCCTCAGGGTGGATCTTATATTCTAGCCACTCTGAGCTGTTCACTGCTCCCTGAAAAGGCCATATAGTTTCATATCTGCCTACTTTCGTCTTTGCTGCTCCTTCTACTAGAACTCATGTTTCAAAGATCAGTCGCTGATCACCTCCTCTATCACGGCTTGCCTACCCCTTGCAGGCAGAGTTTGTACCTCTGTCAGTATCCCACTCTTCTTCCATTTAATATATCCTGCCTTTTCTCTCCTAGGATCATGAGTTTTCAAAGATGAAGAGAATGCTATTCATTTTTTTAAATTTTTTTATTGTGCTTTAAGTGAAAGTTTACAAATCAAGTCTCTCATACAAAAACTTATATACACCTTGCTAGTTGATCTCCCTCTAATGAGACAACACATTCCTTCCCTCCACTCTATTTTCATGTCCATTTGTCCAGCTTCTGACCCCCTCTACTCTCTCATCTCCTCTCCAGACAGGAGGTGCCCACATAGTCTCATGTGTCCTCTTGATCCAAGAAGCTCACTCTTTACCAGTATCATTTCCTATCCCATAGTCCAGTCCAATACCTATCTGAAGAGTTGAATGCCATTCATTTAGAATCCCTACCTTTGTTCTTGACACATGGTAGGCACTCAGTAAATGTTTTTTTTTTAATGTTAAAGATCATTTTTATCTTGAAATAATCTCAAAGTTACAGAAAACCTGCAATATATAAAAAAAATTTTCCCTGAATCATTTGAGAGCAAGTAGCCAACACAATGCCCCAAAACTCTTGAATGTGATTTTTACAAACAAGTATATTATCTTACTTAACCACAATATAATCAACAACATCAGAAACTTAGCATTAATGCATGATTACCATCTAATACACAGACCCCATTTCAGTTTGCCAGTTGTCCCAACAATGTCCTTTATGGCAAAAGGACATAGTCCAGGATCACGCATTGCGTTTAGTTGCCACCTTTCTTTGTTGTTGTTGTTCGGTGCTGTCGAGTAAATCCCAACTCATAGCGACTGTCTGTATAAACAAACGAAACACCACCCAGTCCTGCGTCATCTTCACAATCATGGCTATGTTTGAGCCCATTGTTGCAGCCACTGTGTCAACCCTTCCTCATTGAAAGGTCTTCCTCTTTTTTATTGACACTCTACCTTACCAAGCATGCTGTCCTTCTTCAGGGACTGGTCCTTCCTGATAACATGGCCAAAGTACATGAGACGAAGTCTGGCCATCCTCACTTCCAAGGAGCACTCTGGCTGTACTTCTTCCAAGACAGACTTGTTCGTTCTTCTGGCAGTCCATGATATATTCCATATTCTTGGACAATATCATCAATGGCATCAATTCTTCTGGTCTTCCTTTTTTCATTGTCCAGCTTTCCCATCATACGAGGTGATTGAAAATATTATGGCTTGGGTTAGGCACACTTTAGTTCTCAAAGTGACATCTTTGCTTTGCAACACCTTAAAGAGGTCTTTTGCAGCAGATTTGCCCAATGCAATATGTCATTTGATTTCTTGACTGGTGCTTTCATGGGCATTGGTTGTGGATCCAAGTAAAATGACATCCTTGACAACTCCAACCTTTACGCTGTTTATCATGATGTTGCTTATTGGTCCAGGTGTGGAGATTTTTGTTTTCCTTATGTTGAGGTGTAATCCATACTGAAGGCTGTACTCTTTGATCTTCATTAATAAGCACTCCCAGTTCTCTTTGCTTTCAGCAAGCAAGGTTGTGTCAACTGCATAACACAGGTTGTTAATGAATCTTCCTTCAATGCTGATGCCACGTTCTTCTTCATATAGTCCAGCTTCTCACGTTATTTGCTCAGCATACAGATTGAATAAATATGGTGAAAGGATACGACACTGACATACACCTTTTCTGATTTTAAACCACAAGGTATGCTCTTGTTCTGTTTGAACAACTGCCTCTTGGTCTATGTACAGGTTCCTCATGAGCACAGTTAAATGTTCTAGAATTTCCATTCTTCACAATGTTACCCATAATTTGTTATGATCCACACAGTTGAATGCCTTTGCATAGTTGGTAAAACACAGGCAAATATCTTTCTGGTATTCTCTGCTTTCAGCCAGGATCCATCTGACATCAGCAATGATATCTTTCCTTCCACATCCTCTTCTGAAACTGCCTTGACTTTTTGACAGTTGCCAGTCGATATACTGCTGCAACTGTTTTTGGATGATCTTCAGCAAAGTTTTACTTGTGTGTGATAGTAATGACATCGTTCAATAATTTCCACATTCTGCTGGATGACTTTTCTTTAGGAAGGGCGCGGATATGGATATCTACCAGTCAGCTGTCCAGTTAGCAGTCTTCTAAATTTCTTGGCATAAATGAGTGAGTGTTTCTAATGTTGCATCTGTTTGTTGAAATATCCCAATTGGTATTCCATCAATCCCCGAAGCCTTGTTTTTTGCCATTCCCTTCAGTGCAGTTTGGACTTCTTCCTTCAGTACCTTCATTTTTTAATCATATGCTACCTCCTGAAATGGTTGAACATTGACCAATTCTTTTTGAAACAATGGCTCCATGTATTCCTCCCATCTTCTTTTGATGCTTCCTGTGTCATTCAATCTTTTCTCCGTAGAATTCTTCAATATTGGAATTCGAGGCTTGAATTTTTTTTCAGTTCTTTCAGCTTGAGAAATGCCAAGTGTGTTCTTCCCTTTTGGTTTTCTAACTTCAGGTCTTTGCACATTTCAGTATAATACTTTACTTTGTCATCTCTAGCTGCCCTTTGAAATCTTTTGTTTAGGTCTTTTGCTTCATCATTTCTTCCATTTGCTTTAGCTACTCTATGTTCAAAAGCTGGTTTCAGGGTCTCTTCTGACATCTATTTTGGTCTTTTCTTTCTTTCCTGTCTTTTTAATAACCTTTTATTTTCTTCATGTATGACATCCTTCCAGAATTCCTCTGATCATTAGTGTTCAATGCAGCAAATTTATTTTTGAGATGGTCTCCAAATTCAGGTGGGATATACTCAAGGTCATATTTTGGCTCTCGTGTGCTTGTTTTAATTTTTTCAGCTTCAACTTGAACTTGCATATGAGCAATTGATGGTCTGTTCTGCAGTCACCACTTGGCCTTGTTCTAACTGATGATATTGACCTTCTTCATGGACTGTTTCCACAAATGTAGTCGATTTGATTCCTGTGTGTTCCATATGGCAAGGTCCACATGTATAGCCACCATTTACGTTGTTTAAAAAAGGTATTTGCAATGACTAAGTTGTTGGTCTTGCAAAATTCTATCATGGGATCTCTGGGGTTGTTTCTATCACCAAGACCTCATTTGCTAACTACTGATCCTTCTTCATTTCCAACTTTTGCATTCCAATCACCGGTAGCTACCGATGCAACTTGGATCGATTTCAGACTGCAGAAGTCGGTCAAAATCTTCAATTGCTTCATCTTTGGCATTAGTGGTTGGTGCATAAATTTGAATAATAGTTGTATTAACTCGTCTTCCTTGTAGGTGTATGGATATTACCCTATCACTGACAGTGTTGTACTTCAGGATATCACTGACAGTGTTGTACTTCGGGATAGATCTTGAAATGTTCTTTTTGATGACGAATGTAATGCCTTTACTGTTCAATCTTTCTTAGTCTCCTTTAATCTGAAAGTTTCTTAGTCTTTCCTTGACTTTCACGACTTGGGCACCTTTGAAGATTACAAGTCAATTATTTTATAGAATGGCACTCAGTCTGGCTTTGAATTTTTAAATTTTTGGCAGGAATGCTGTATTCTTCTTAGTGCCTCTTATCAGGTGGTATGATTTCAATTTGTACTATTACTGACTGTGTTAACTTTGACCACTTGATTAAGATGGGGTCTGCCAGTTAACTTTTTTGTCTTTATGACTATTTTGAAGCTACCTAAATATCCCATTCTTCGTCAAATTTTCACCCACTAGTTTTATCATCCATTTGTTTCTTTGCTGAATTAATTATTATTATGGTGTTTCCCAAATGTTCTTTTTTTTTTTTTTATAATAACTTTTATTAAGCTTCAAGTGAACGTTTACAAATCCAATCAGTCTGTCACATGTAAGTTTACATACATCTCACTCCCTACTCCCACTTACTCTCCCCGTCTTGAGTCAGCCCTTTCAGTCTCTCCTTTCTTGACAATTTTGCCGGCTTCCCTCTCTCTCTATCCTCCCATCCCCCCTCCAGACAAGAGTTGCCAACACAATCTCAAGTGTCCACCTGATATAATTAGCTCACTCTTCATTAGCATCTCTCTCCTACCCACTGTCCAGTCCCTTCCATGTCTGATGAGTTGTCTTCGGGGATGGTTCCTGTCCTGTGTCAACTGAAGGTCTGGGGAGCATGGCCGCCGGGATTCCTCCAGTCTCAGTCAGACCATTAAGTTTGGTCTTCTTATGAGAATTTGGGGTCTGCATCCCACTGATCTCCTGCTCCCTCAGGGGTCCTCTGCTGTGCTCCCTGTCAGGGCAGTCATCGATTGTGGCCGGGCACCAACTAGTTCTTCTGGTCTCAGAATGATGTAGGTCTCTGGTTCATGTGGCCCTTTCTGTCTCTTGGGCTCTTAGTTGTCATGTGGGCTTGGTGTTCTTCATTTTCCTTTGCTCCAGGTGGGTTGAGACCAATTGCTGCATCTTAGATGGCTGCTTGTTAGCATTTAAGACCCCAGACGCCACATTTCAAAGTGGGATGCAGAATGATTTCATAATAGAATTATTTTGCCAATTGACTTAGAAGTCCCCGCAAACCATGCTCCCCAGACCCCCGCGCTTGCTCCGCTGACCTTTGAAGCATTCATTTTATCCCGGAAACTTCTTTGCTTTTGGTCCAGTCCAATTGAGCTGACCTTCCATGTATTGAGTGTTGTCTTTCCCTTCACCTAAAGCAGTTCTTATCTACTGATTAATCAATAAAAAAACCCTCTCCCACCCTCCCTCCCTCCCCCCCTCGTAACCACAAAAGTATGTGTTCTTCTCAGGTTTACTATTTCTCAAGATCTTATAATAGTGGTCTTATACAATATTTGTCCTTTTGCCTCTGACTAATTTCGCTCAGCATAATGCCTTCCAGGTTCCTCCATGTTATGAAATGTTTCAGAGATTCGTCACTGTTCTTTATCGATGCGTAGTATTCCATTGTGTGAATATACCACAATTTATTTAACCATTCATCCGTTGATGGACACCTTGGTTGCTTCCAACTTTTTGCTATTGTAAACAGAGCTGCAATAAACATGGGTGTGCATATATCTGTTTGTATGAAGGCTCTTGTATCTCTAGGGTATATTCCTAGGAGTGGGATTTCTGGGTTGTATGGTAGTTCTATTTCTAACTGTTTAAGATAACACCAGATAGATTTCCAAAGTGGTTGTACCATTTTAAATTCCCACCAGCTGTGTATGAGAGTTCCAATCTCTCCGCAGCCTCTCCAACATTTATTATTTTGTGTTTTTTGGATTAATGCCAGCCTTGCTGGTGTGAGATGGAATCTCATCGTAGTTTTAATTTGCATTTCTCTAATGGCTAATGATCGAGAGCATTTTCTCATGTATCTGTTGGCTGCCTGAATATCTTCTTTAGAGAAATGTGTGTTCATATCCTTTGCCCACTTCTTGATTGGGTTGTTTGTCTTTTTGTGGTTGAGTTTTGACAGAATCATGTAGATTTTAGAGATCAGGCGCTGGTCGGAGATGTCATAGCTGAAAATTCTTTCCCAATCTGTAGGTGGTCTTTTTACTCTTTTGGTGAAGTCTTTAGATGAGCATAGGTGTTTGATTTTTAGGAGCTCCCAGTTATCGGGTTTCTCTTCATCATTTTTGGTAATGTTTTGTATTCTGTTTATACCTTGTATTAGGGCTCCTAGGGTTGTCCCAATTTTTTCTTCCATGATCTTTATCGTTTTAGTCTTTATGTTTAGGTCTTTGATCCACTTGGAGTTAGTTTTTGTGCATGGTGTGAGGTATGGGTCCTGTTTCATTTTTTTGCAAATGGATATCCAGTTATGCCAGCACCATTTGTTAAAAAGGCTGTCTTTTCCCCAGTTAATGGACACTGGTCCTTTGTCAAATATCAGCTGCTCATACGTGGATGGATCTATGTCTGGGTTCTCAATTCTGTTCCATTGGTCTATGTGTCTGTTGTTGTACCAATACCAGGCTGTTTTGACTACTGTGGCTGTATAATAGGTTCTGAAGTCAGGTAAGGTGAGGCCTCCCACTTTCTTCTTCTTTTTCAGTAGTGCTTTGCTTATCCGGGGCTTCTTTCCCTTCCATATGAAATTGGTGATTTGTTTCTCTATCCCCTTAAAATATGACATTGGAATTTGGATCGGAAGTGCGTTAAATGTATAGATGGCTTTTGGTAGAATAGACATTTTTACTATGTTAAGTCTTCCTATCCATGAGCAAGGTATGTTTTTCCACTTAAGTATGTCCTTTTGAATTTCTTGTAGTAGAGCTTTGTAGTTTTCTTTGTATAGGTCTTTTACATCCTTGGTAAGATTTATTCCTAAGTATCTTATCTTCTTGGGGGCTACTGTGAATGGTATTGATTTGGTTATTTCCTCTTCGGTGTTCTTTTTGTTGATGTAGAGGAATCCAAGTGATTTTTGTATGTTTATTTTATAACCTGAGACTCTGCCAAACTCTTCTATTAGTTTCAGTAGTTTTCTGGAGGATTCCTTAGGGTTTTCTGTGTATATAATCATGTCATCTGCAAATAGTGATAACTTTACTTCTTCCTTGCCAATCCGGATACCTTTTATTTCTTTGTCTAGCCTGATTGCCCTGGCTAAGACTTCCAACACGATGTTGAATAAGAGTGGTGATAAAGGGCATCCTTGTCTGGTTCCCGTTCTCAAGGGAAATGCTTTCATGTTCTCTCCATTTAGAGTGATATTGGCTGTTGGCTTTGCATAGATGCCCTTTATTATGTTGAGGAATTTTCCTTCAATTCCTATTTTGGTAAGAGTTTTTATCATGAATGGGTGTTGGACTTTGTCAAATGCCTTTTCTGCATCAATTGATAAGATCATGTGGTTTTTGTCTTTTGTTTTATTTATGTGATGGATTACATGAATGGTTTTTCTGATATTAAACCAGCCTTGCATACCTGGTATAAATCCCACTTGATCAGGGTGAATTATTTTTTTGATGTGTCGTTGGATTCTGTTGGCTAGAATTTTGTTGAGGATTTTTGCATCAATGTTCATGAGGGATATAGGTCTATAATTTTCTTTTTTTGTAATGTCTTTACCTGGTTTTGGTATCAGGGAGATGGTGGCTTCATAGAATGAGTTGGGTAGTATTCCGTCATTTTCTATGCTTTGGAATACCTTTAGTAGTAGTGGTGTTAACTCTTCTCTGAAAATTTGGTAGAACTCTGCAGTGAAGCCGTCTGGGCCAGGACTTTTTTTTGTTGGGAGTTTTTTGATTACCGTTTCAATCTCTTTTTTTGTTATGGGTCTATTTAGTTGTTCTACTTCTGAATGTGTTAGTTTAGGTAGGTAGTGTTTTTCCAGGAATTCATCCATTTCTTCTAGGTTTTCAAATTTGTTAGAGTACAATTTTTCATAATAATCTGAAATGATTCTTTTAATTTCATTTGGTTCTGTTGTGATGTGGTCCTTCTCATTTCTTATTCGGGTTATTTGTTTCCTTTCCTGTATTTCTTTAGTCAGTCTAGCCAATGGTTTATCAATTTTGTTAATTTTTTCAAAGAACCAGCTTTTGGCTTTGTTAATTCTTTCGATTGTTTTTCTGTTCTCTAATTCATTTAGTTCAGCTCTAATTTTTATTATTTGTTTTCTTCTGGTGCCTGATGGATTCTTTTGTTGCTCACTTTCTATTTGTTCAAGTTGTAGGGACAGTTCTCTGATTTTGGCTCTTTCTTCTTTTTGTATGTGTGCATTTATTGATATAAATTGGCCTCTGAGCACTGCTTTTGCTGTGTCCCAGAGGTCTTGATAGGAAGTATTTTCATTCTCGTTGCTTTCTATGAATTTCCTTATTCCCTCCTTGATGTCTTCTATAACCCAGTCTTTTTTCAGGAGGGTATTGTTCATTTTCCAAGTATTTGATTTCTTTTCCCTAGTTTTTCTGTTATTGATCTCTAGTTTTATTGCCTTGTGGTCTGAGAAGATGCTTTGTAATATTTCGATGTTTTGGACTCTGCAAAGGTTTGTTTTATGACCTAATATGTGGTCTATTCTAGAGAATGTTCCATGTGCGCTGGAAAAAAAAGTATATTTTGCAGCAGTTGGGTGGAGAGTTCTGTATAAGTCAATGAGGTCAAGTTGGTTGACCAAATGTTCTTTTTTTAATTCCATAATTCCTTCTATATCAATTAGCTTGAATTTTACTGTAAGGAAAAGCACTCTCTTCTCACTTATTAAAGTGTTTAAATCAGTATGGACTCCTGGATTCCTATTTTATTTAATACACTGTGTTATAATCTGCTGCTATTATTATTTATTTAATGTTCAAATTGTCCCAGATTTGGCCAAGGGGAACCTGATTTGGCTTCTCTATCCTTTTGAGCCTTATGACATATTCCTGTCATTCTTTGAGCACTTCCTTACTTTCTGGCACAAGATATTCTAGGCCCATATTATACTTCCCCTTCTCCAGTCCTGGAATCAACCATTTCCCCAAAGGGGCTGGGGTCCATTTAACGAAGAGTGGCACTCAGAAAGCAAGAACTGGGTGCCACATGTGTTCACTGGGGTGAGGCTGCACCCAGACCCTCCCTTGAACAGAGCTCTGTGTGTGTTTATGTGTTTGTACATACATATATAGTCCCCGACTTACAATGGGACTTTGTTCCAAGGAGGTTCTGTTCCAATGACTCCATCTTCAGTTGGTTCTGACCTAAGTAAAAAAAAAAAAAAAAAACCTCAATTCAAATTAACAACTGATACATCTTATGGTATGAAATGCTAAATAAGATCACGCTCTAGGTCTGGCCTACGATGAAGTAGGAGTCGGTGTCATAACAATGAAGTTGGAGTCTTAACTCGAACTGTTGTATGCATGTGCAGTTCAACTGTTGTGTGTCGATAGAGTTGAACGTTACCCAACTTTCTATCCCTTATGATGCCCAAAGGACTTCATTGTAGACCAGGCCATACTAGCCTGCTATATGGCAGTGTTTTGAACAGTAAATCATAAAATTGAACATTTACGAGTGAACATCTGAGAATGATAACATCAGCAAACTACGTGCTGTAACATTGCATGTAGTTCATATCATTAAAGATAAGATCTACGCACAGGAAAAAACAGATGGTCGTAAGTGCGATTCATCTTCACTTGAATGTGTCCTAAGTTGAGGACTACATGTTCATATATACACATCCACAACTACAATTATTTAATTATCTATCTATATATATTGCAGTCTATGAGCTCACACCAATATTTTAATTCATTCTAATTTTCTCCCTTATTGTATTCGTAACTCGTTTCTCCGACAGTGAGAAAGCTGACCGCCATTTTCCTCAATATATTTCCTTTCTGACTCAATCCCTCGTGTGTAATCGATATTCTGTTACTAACACCCCCATCATGCAAACACCATCCTCACCCTGCCAGGGCTCTGACGCCCTGCACCAACCCAGTGTCCCGCTCCCCCTGCACAGGTGCCTACCTTGCTTGGCCCCACTAATGGCGTTTGGATTGAATTATTCTGGAGGGAAGGAAGGAAAGTAGGCCAATAACTGTCTCTACCTAACTTTTTAAACGTATAGAATACAGTTATAACAATTGTTTTAATGTCTTTGTCTGCTAGTTCTGATATCTATGTCAGTTCTGGGTCAGTTTTGATTGCCTTCTTCTTTCCTTCTTCTTTGCATCATGGTAATTTTACTTTGAATGTCAGACATTGTGAATTTTACCTTGTTGTATTCCTGTAAATATTTGTGAGCTTTGTTCTGGGATGCAGTCAAGTTACTTGGAGACAGTTCGGGTCTTTCAGGTCTTGCCTTTATGATTTGTTGGCTGGGCCTGGAGCAGCGCTCAGTCTAGGGTTAAGTATTCCTCACTAAGGAGGCCAAGCCTGAGTTCTCAACCCAATGCCCTGTGAATCATCAGGTTTCCACTCTGGCTGGTGGGAACAGGCACTGTTCCTAGTCCCGTGTTAGAATCAGGCACTGTTGCCCTTAATCTTTTAGGTTAGCTCTTTCTGAGGCCTCAAATAGTCTCCTCACACGTATGCACGGATGAGTACTCAGCTGAATACTCAAGGAGGACCCTCTGCAGATCTCCAGGGTTCTCTCTGAGCAGCTGTTTTCTCTTCAGTACTCTGTCCTGAGGACTCTAGCTGCCTTGGTCTTCCCAGACTCTCTGATCCATCTCCTCAACTCAGGGAACATACTGGGCTATCTCAATTCCTCCTCCTTGCACTGTGGCCTGGGAAACTTCTCGAGGCTGTAAGCTCAGGCCATTGGACATTTCACCTCATCTGTTCCTCTCTCTCAAGGGCCACTATCCTTTGCTGCCTGATGTCTGGTGTCTTGAAAACTGCTGTTTCATATATTTTGTCTGTTGTTGTTGTTTCAGGCGGAAGGGTAAACCTGGTCATTCCATGCTGGGTGGAAATGAAAGTAATGGTAGTACGTATTTAAGATGAAAATGATTTTTTAAATTCTTAAACTCTCAAAATTGTGAATTCAGTATTCAGTGCCAACAACCAGTACGTTAAAGGTCCCATAATGTTTCAAAGTTATGAGATTATAAAATGATCCTAAGAGATAGTAAAGGGCCTTTGAGATCCTGACTGAAAGGGTAATGGTTAGAAGTTCTCATGACTCTATTTCTGAGATAGGTCGACTTAATTATAAAAAACGTTTTAAAAATGTTTAATAGTTTTTACTGACTGTCCACTATATGCCTATAACTACACCCAGGGATTATGGGAGTACATAGCCCTATCCTTAAAGAACTTGGAACTTGTCAGGAAGACAAGACATTGCACATGTAAAATGAAATCACAGAGTGTTATTAGCGTTCAAATGGCTGCTCAAGATAATGACTGATAAAATGCTTTGTCCCAGAATTGATCTTCTTCCTGCTAATGGACACTGGTAGAGGGTTCTGGCCCCCTACCCTTTTTTTAGGACAACTTTTAGATACTTCCACTCAGATAGATTAACATTCCCATCTTGCCTGGTTTATTTGGCAAGAACAAAAAGTTTACATGCTGTGGCAGATACTGTAGATTGAGCCTCTCAATACTTAATTTCAACCTCCTTCTGAGGTGTCTTCTTGTACTACAAAAACTGGAAAGCTAAAAATGACTTTTCCCAGACTCCCTTGCAGCTGGGGGTCTGGATATGATTAAGGTTCCACCAGTTGGATGCATTCAAGCAAGAACTGAATTTGAAACTGAGTTAAGCGGGGAAGAGAGGAGCAAGGCATTCATTTTGCTGGGATGGATTGCAGGAGGTGAAGTGTAGCCTTGGAGTTGACCGTTCCCTGGTGCCTGCTGATGCACAGATCACAGCTACGGCAGCATGTTCCCAGAAATAACAATCATGGCAGCCGCTTCCTCAACTCCGGACTGAGGCTAAGGTGAGGATAACCTGGAGCAGTGGTTCTCAAGCAAGGGCTATATTGACCCCCAAGAAACATTTAGCAAAGTCTGGAGACATTTTTGATTGTCGTAACTGAGCAGGTGCTACCGACATTTAGCACGTAGAGGCCAGGGATGCTGCTAAACATGTCACAATCCACAGGACAAACCCCCACAACAGTTATCCTGTCCAAAAAGAACACAGCAGCTGTCTTGGAGCCTGAATTTTGGACAGTGGTTTCCTCATTCCTCAATCTCCTAATTATGGCAGAAGTAGCTGTTCCCTCAGAGGGTAACTTCTGCAGTGTCATACTGAGAGTCATTCTTAAAGGTCCAACCTAAAGCCTGTTTTCCAGTCCCTCAAATAGTTTTGTTAGCACCTGATTCCTTGGATTAAATTCCCTTTCTGCTAAGACATTCAGAGTAGTTTCTAATCTGCTATTGGACCCTGATATTGAACCCTGTTAGCCTGAGTGAAGAGATTCCTAGGGTAGGGACTGGAACTGCATGAACTGATCCTGTGCCAATGAGCCATGAGGAGAGTTGCACTCTTATATATTTTTGTCTCTCTCGTTTTCTTTCACTCATGGAGATGTCCGTTGATCTGTATAGAGAATCATGTGTGACCTGCTTCCTTCAAGGATTCTAAGATACAATGAATCAAGATGTGCAGAAAGTAAGAAGATAGAAGTAGTGTTTCATGATTTATCAGGATGTAACTACCAGCAAGTCATTTCTGCATATAAGCAAACACACAAATCAACCAGAATTCACTATGGCCCAGAGTGGTCATAGAAGACTTACTGGAGGCAGCATGACATAGTGGTTAAGAGCATGGACTCTGGTCAAGAGCAGCTGTCTGGGCTTAAATTCAGGCTCTATGACCCTGGGAACATTGATTACTTTCATCTATAAGCTGGGAGTGGATAATAGTCCTTTTGTTGCAGGGATGTTGTATAGATCGAAGTTAACTGGTATATGTATTTAAACAGTGCTTGATACATAGTAATGCATAAAAATGCTATTTAAGTGTTTGGTAAATAAAGTAAAAATGGAGGTAGAACTTCAGTTGGATGGGATGAGTACTGTCAGCCTGAGTGAAGAGATTGTTGGGTTAGGGGCAAAAATAGCAAGGCTGGGGGACAGGAAGGAAATTGACTTGACTGTCATGCAAGCTGGGGGTTGAGCAGCAGCGACACAAGTTGGTATAGTAAAGTGAGGATATGGGTGGAGAGTCTTGAACATTTTCCTAAACAGACTAGGGTTTCGCCTATAAACGTTGCAAAACTACAGAAGGATGTTCAGCAGGCAAGTGATGTGGAAAAAGTAATGTCTGAGGAAGATCACTCTGAAGGTGTTTTGTATTTTTGTTTGGGGATCCTACACCTTTATGCCAGCCTGACACACCCATGAGCCATGAGCCATGAGCCAGCTGGCTCATAAAAGGACGCTTAAACACCTACAAATTCTCATGGTAACCATCTGGCCTTTCCCCCTCTGAAATGTCTGTCCTGCTCTAGACAGCTTCAATGGCCCTTGCACTTGGGAAAGGAAGCTTGGAATTTAGTTTTTAACTTTAATAAACGTTGGTTTAAAAAAAAAAAAACACCATAGTTATTCTATAGAGTTTATTTCAGTTAAACATTATTGGTGTCCCTTGGTTGATTTTTATTTTATGTCTGAGCTAAATCTTTTTAGGTCCTGAGCACTCCCTTGCCACTGTTGGTCTTTTAGACATCCATTAGGGTTCTGAGACAATATTTGATGTCATTCCCACAGCTCCCTCAAATGATAGGCTGTTGTTTGTGTCTTTTTTCCCTACTTTATGGAAAAAAAATTGTCTTTCAGGTGGCTTAATCAAAAACAGGATCATTTCAAATTTCTTTCAGCTATCTGAACTAAGTCAGTGGCCTTTGGGAATAAAGATACTAGAGATATATAGAAGATAAACTACTGAGTTTTTTGTTGGGAGTGGGGGAGAAGGAAAAGTCAAGGATAATTCCTAGATTTCTGACTTAGGTGACTGGATGGGTGGAGTGGTCATTCACTGAGATACGGAGAAAGGAGGAGCAGGCAGAGCCAGCCATATAATTTACAGGGCCCAATGCAAAATGAGGAGCTCTGGTGGTGCAGTGGTTAAGCATTTGGCTGCTGACCAAAAGGTCAGCGGTTCTAATCCACTAGCTGCTCCTTGGAAGCCCTATGGGGCAGTTCTACTTTGTCCGATAGGGACACATGAGTTGGAATCAATTCAACCACAATGGGTTTGGTTTTTTTGGGTTAATGCAAAATGAAAATGGGGGGCCTATAGTTAAAAATACAGGAAAAATATCTTTTTCCTTTCTTTCATGGTCTCTCGACTTCTTATGGTGTTTTTATTTCCTATTTAATGTTGTGCTTTCTGGGTACAGGGATACTCGCATACTAGTATAGACCCTCACAGACTCATGGAGGCCTCACCCTGTGACTAGGCACGGAGCTACCAGGTTTCCCCTCCTGCTGACTGGGGACCAATGCCCCTGGAAGTTGAGGCAGGCATATCCCCTTCCCACTGGCCCATAGTCTCAACCCCAAGCAGATGCGCAACCTGCAAGTGTATTGTAATCTCCGTACCAGGACCAGGAGAGCAGACAAATGGTGCTGGGACAGCATCTGACCTCCTCTAAGTTCACTGCGGGGAAGGAGAATCAAGATCAATCAAAAGCCCAAGACTGATTCCTGTGAGGCAGAGGTCAGCCTTGCCTCCTCTCTCTGCCATCTTTACCAATTCTGACACCAACCATCCCTATCGCAGCACTCTCTACTTCCCGCTCGGTTTGATAATTCATTGCAGTGGCCACACAGAACTCACAGACAATAGTCATTATTATGGAGTTTATTAGGGAAGTAACAGGTTACAATTCAGGTTCTGGAACGCTCAGGATTCAGTTCTTACATCAGGATAGCCTCTTCCCCAGCTGTGCTTGCAGACAAACCTCTCTGGCCCTTAGCCTCTGCCCTGTTGAGGCAAATGCTACAAAGCTCTTTTAGCCCCTGACAATAAGTGCCCAGAAGCACCCCACTCTGCCAGTAGGCCTTGGCCCAAAGCCACTCAGTTGTCTTGTTCCATGGGCTGGGAAGCCCGCCGCTCCTTCTCCTCCTGGTCTTTCTTGGTGGTCTCTCCTGCCAGTCTCTCCTGGGCAGAGATCCCGGGTCCAAAGGATGCGCTTTTCAGTCCTGGCTGTTCTTCCTCTATGGTGTTCTCCCTTTTCTCTGGAACTGACTGTCTTTAAAGCCAAAATGACCAGTCCCCTTGATGGGCCACAATTGCCTGTTTGCCTTAATTGGGTGGGAATTACAAGACCATGGCTAGAAAGGCCACACAAGTGATCCATCACACAGCAGAGGCCTTGCCAGGTTGCCCACTAAACATGCCATGGCACCATCAGCCTGGGACTCAGACCTCCACGCCCTGCCCTGAGATATAGCAGGGTGAGTGTGGCCAACCGTAACATTCCCTGTGCCCATTCCCAGGCCCCCACTGTTGGGGGCAGAAGGTGGCAGCAGTTACTGAGTAGAAGATGGGGAGGGGAAAGCTGAGAACCTATCCCAGGTCAGGCAGAGAGAACATGTGTGAGTCAAGGCTCCAACCCCACAGTATGTGCTCCACTGTTCCATAGGACTTCACTTGCATAAATTCAAAGATAGGACTACGAAGAATTTCAACAGTCTACCTGTGTTTTACCTGTGAGAGTTAAACTCCAAGTGCAGAGACCTTCTGAGCACAGAGCCTGTGTAACTGCATTGGTTGTACTCCCATGAAGTCGGACCTGGGAGCAGGTTGTTTGAGAAAGATCATGAATTCCGTTATAGTCTTACCAAGTTTAAGGGACCCAGGAACCCTGGTGGCACCGTGGTTAAGCGCTAGGCTTCTACCAAAAGGTTGGCTGTTCGGGGGCAGTTCTACTCTGTCCTATAAGGTTGCTATGAGTCAGAATCAACTTGACGGCAATGGCTTTGGTTTTTGGTTTAAATGATATTCAACCGGTAATTCCTCATACATAGACTTATAGATCCAGAGGCTAAGAGTGAGGCTAGAAATACCAGTTTGGGAGGCATTAACGTATAAATAGTAATTAGGTCTGTGGGAGTGGATGAGATCACCCAAGCATAGTACTTATAGTGAGAAGAGGGTGAGGTTAGAAACCAGGAGGCTGTGGAAGGATGGGGATGTGTGTGCCAATAACTAGGAGATGGTCATAGGTGGGAGAGAAGGAAAGGCCAGAAAGGTGGAAGGAAATCCTAGAATATGGTATTCTGGAAGCCAAAGAAAGAAATTGGTCAGCTTGTCAAATGCGCTAAGAAGTCAAGCAAGATAAAAATGGAAAAACATCTGGTGGATTTAGTCATGAGGAGGTTATTAGTGGCTTATCTGGGGGCAATTTGGTTTGAGGAGTGAAGCTAGAAATCAAACTGGAATAAGTTAAGGAAAACATGAATGAGAGGCAGTGGAAGGAAGACCTGTGTCAAACTGTATCACAGCTTTAAACATACAAATTCCTAGGTTCTTCATCAAAAGATATGATTTGGTAGATCTGAGTTGGGACCCAAGAATCTATATTTTTTAAGGTCTCTGGTTGGTATGAGTCAGAATTGACTAGACAGCAACAGGTTAGATAACTCTGATTTTATATCAGGTTTAGAAACTTCTAATAGAATGGAAAGAACATGAATTGGATTCAGGTAGACCTGGGCTCCAAGCCTGATTTTGTCACAGTTGAGTTGCACAAACCTGAACAAGTTAATTAGATCTCTTTGAGCCTCGGGTACCTCAGTTCATAAAAATGGGAGTGATACACAATGAAATACTACACATCGATAAAGAACAGTGACGAATCTGTGAAACGTTTCATAACATGGAGCAACCTGGAAGGCATTATGATGAGCGAAATTAGTCAGAGGCAAAAGGACAAATATTGTATAAGACGACTATTATAAGATCTTGAGAAATAGTATAAACTGAGAAGAACACATACCTTTGTGGTTACGAGGGAGGGAAGGGAGGGAGGATGGGAGAGGGTTATTTACTGATTAGTTAGTAGATAAGAACTACTTTAGGTGAAGGGAAGGACAATACTCAATACATGGAAGGTCAGCTCAACTGGACTGGACCAAAAGCAAAGAAGTTTCTGGGATAAACTGAATGCTTCAAAGGTCAGCGGAGCAAGGGTGGGGGCTTGGGGACTATGGCTTAAGGGGACTTCCAAGTCAATTGGCAAAATAATTCTATTATGAAAACATTCTGCATCCCACTTTGAAATGTGGCGTCTGGGGTCTTAAATGCTAACAAGAAGCCATCTAAGATGCATCAATTGGTCTCAACGCACCTGGATCAAAGGAGAATGAAGAACACCAAGGTCACATGATAACTAAGAGCCCAAGAGACAGAAAGGGCCACATGAACCAGAGACTTACATCATCCTGAGACCAGAAGAACTAGATGGTACCCAGCTACAATCAATGACTGCCCTGACAGGGAACACAAAAGAGAACCCCTGAGGGAACAGGAGATGGATGGGATGCAGACTCCAAATTCTCATAAAAAGACCGGACTTAATGGTCTGACTGAGACTAGAGGAATCCCGGCAGTCATGGTCCCCAAACCTTCTGTTGGCCCAGGACAGGAACCATTCCCGAAGACAACTCATTAGACATGGAAGGGACTGGACAGTGGGTTAGAGAGAGATGCTGATGAAGAGTGAGCTACTTGTATCAGGTGGACACTTGAGGCTGTGTTGGCATCTCCTGTCTGGAGGGGAAATGGGAGGGTAGAGAGGGTTAGAAACTGGCAAAATTGCCAAGAAAGGAGAGACTGGACGGGCTGACTCATTAGGGGGAGAGTAAGTGGGAGTATGGAGTAAGGTGTATATAAGCTTATATGTGACAGACTGACTTGATTTGTAAATGTTCACTTAAAGCTCAATAAAAATTATTAAAAAAAAAGGGAGTGATAGTTCTACTGTGCTATATTATTTTGAAGGTGGGTGATAACATATGTATATATAAAAATTATTTGGCACATAGTAAATGTTTAGTAAATAGTAGCCAATACTATTTAGAAGTGGATATGGCGAATGTAAACCATTCTCTTAAACAGCTTGACTATGTGACGCAGGAGAAGGAAGCTACAGGGATCCTACAGGTCAAGTAGGGGCAGTGTTGTGTTTTACTTGATTTTTTCTAAGAGCAGAAATTCAAGCATGTCTATACAATGACACGCAAATTCATGAAGCATTTCATGTTTTTTGGAAACCCTGGTGGTGTAGTGGTTAAGAGCTATGGCTGCTAACCAAAAGGTCAGCAGTTTGAATCCACCAGCCACTCCTTTGAAACTCTATGGGGCAGTTCTACTCTGTCCTGTAGGGTCCCTATGAGTCGGAATCAGCTTGATGGCAATGGGTTTGGGTTTTTCTTTCTTTCTTTCTTTCTTTTCAATGTACACTGAAAGGCAAAAGAGGGAGATGAGGTATAACTAATAAGCCCACATCTATCTCTGAGTTGACGGGAGAGATTATCTTTAAATCACAGGTGGAAGGATTAGCTCTGTGTAGGAGAAAATACTCCTTGGAAAGAAGTTAGTTGGTGTGGGTCAGGGCATTCAGAGTCTTCATTCCTAATAATTATAACTTTGCCTGTTGAGACGGGTAGGGTCCTTGAAAAGAGGCACAGGTTTGGAATAGAATATGCTGGAAGTTTTGAAGAATGGAAAAGTTAGGTGACAAAAGATATATAGAGAGGGTAGCTTAGATTTAAAAAAACCAAACCCATTGCCACCAAGTCTACCCTGACTAATGGCGACCCTACAAGACCCCACAGGGTTTCCAAGGAGTGGCTGGTGGATTCAAACTGCTGACCTTTTGATCAATAGCCGAGCTCTTAACCACTGAGCCACCAGGGCTCCTAGAGACCACTTATTTCTTTTTTGGCTCTCTCTATGGAGCCCTGGTGGCACACTGATTAAGAGCTCAGGCTGCTAACGAAAACGTCAGCAGTTTGAATCCACCAGCTGCTCCTTGGAAACCTATGGGGGGGGGGTTCTACCCTGTCCTATAGGGTTGCTATGAGTTGGAATCGACTTGACAGCAACACGTTTGGCTTTTTTGGTTTATAATATATGTGGATTGATTTATCTAGCCTTTGTCTTTATTTGAAAATAATAGATTATACTCCTGACATTTACTGAATACTCTGTGCTGAGTACTTTGCACGTACGATCTCATTTAATCCTCACAACAACTTAATGAAGTAGGTACCATATGCAATCCTCATTTTACAGATGATAAACTGAGGTTTAGAGAGGCGAACTACCTTGGCCAAGGTTATACAGCTAAGCTGTTGCAGAATAGGGTTCAAGTTCAGATCTGATCCCAGAGCTTATGTTCTTAACTGTGACATGTTGTTGTTAGGTGTCGTTATGGATTGAATTGTGTCCCCCACAAAAAATGTGTGTCAACTTGGCTAGGCCATGATTCCCAGTATTGTGTGGTTGTTCTCCATTTTGTGATCTCAGGTAATTATTCTATACTTTGTAAATCCTAACCTCTATGATGTTAATGAGGCAGGATTAGGCGCAGTTATGTTAATGGGGCAGGATACAATCTACAGGGTTAGGTTGTATCCTGAGTCTACCTCTTCTGAGATATAAAAGAGAGAAATGAGCGGAGAGGACAGGGACCTCCCACTACCAAAACAGAAGAGCCAGAAATGGAGTGCATCCTTTGGACTGGGGATCCCTGTGCTGAGAAACTCCTAGACTCAGGGGAAGATTGAGAACAAGGACCTTCCCCCAGAGTAAAAAGAGAGAGATAACCTACCCCTGGATTTGGTGCCTTGAATTCGGACTTCTAGCTTCCTGAACTGTGAGAGAATAGATTTGTTTATTAAAGCCATACGCTTGTGTTATTTCTGTTAAAGCAGAACTAGATAATTAAGACAGGTGCCATCAAGTCAGTTGTGACTCATAGCAACCCTACGTACAACAGAGCATAGGTTGGTCCTGTGACATCCTCACAATTGTTGCTATGTTTGGGCTCCTTGCTGCAGTTGCTGTGTCAGTTCATCTCACTGAGGGTCTTCCTCTTTTTCGGTGACCCTCTACTTTGCCAAGCATAATGTCCTTCTCCAAGGACTGGTCTCTCCTGATAACATGCCCAAAATACATCAGATGGAAGTCTTACCATCCTTGCTTCTAAGGAGCACTCTAGCTGTATTTCTTCCAAGACAGACTTGTTCATTCTTCTGACAGTCCATGGTATATTCAATATTATTCACCAACACCATAATTCAAAGGTGTCATTTCTTCTTTGGTCTTCTTTATTCATCTTGGTGGAAACTCTACCACCACCTGTCTGTCAGTTTGTCATACTGTGGTGACTTGCATGTTGCTGTGATGCTGGAAGCTCTGCCACCAGTATTTCAAATACCAGCAGCATCTCCCATCATGGACAGGTTTCAGTGGAGCTTCCAGATTAAAACAGACTAGGAAGAAGGACCTGGAGATCTACTTTTTTAAAAAAATTGGCCAGTGAAAACCTTATGACTAGCAGCGGAATTGTGACATACCACATATTAAATAGGATTAAGTTCTGGTGGCGTATATGATGGAAAATCCAAATAAGGGGATCAAACAAGATACGGGTTTTTTTTTTTTTCCATATGGGGGGCCCCAGAGGTAGGAGTCCAGGGCTAGTATAGCAGCTGCGCCAATCATCAGGTACCCAGACTCCTTCTCTCTTTGTGACCCACCATCTTTAATATGTGGCTTCCATCCACAAGTTTGGAAGTCTAAAATGTCTCCTGGAGTTCCAACCATCATGTCTACGTTCTAGCAAGCAAGAAGGTTCAAGAAGCAAAAGGGTGCATGTTAGGTTCTGTCCCCCTTTTGAGGAAGTTTTCTGCAAGTCCTACCCAACAACTTCTGCTTACATCTCATTGATGGTATCCCTAGATTCAAGAGAAACTGCAAAAGGCCATCTTAAAAGCATACTGCTGAATATAATTGGATTCTGCTAGTAAGAAAGAAAAAGCAGAAATTGAGTAGGCAACTAGCAGTGTCTGTCTCACATACGCTTGAAAATGTAGGAAAAATTGCTCATTCTCATTTCACTAATCTGCAAATCAGGGTAATTCTTGCTAAGCTTCCCAAACTCTTTCAGAAGTGGACATATTCTCTCAGCAGTGGTTTTATAATACAATATCTCAATAATGTCTCAACTGAAGGCTTAATTATGAAATAAGTTAGGATGCTTTTTTTTTTTTTTTAATTTTTATTAAGCTTCAAGTGAACATTTACCATTCCAATCAGTCTGTCACATGTAGGTTTACATACATCTTACTCCCTTCTCCCACTTGCTCTCCCCCTATTGAGTCAGCCCTTACAGTCTCTCGTTTCGTGCCATTTTTACCTTCTTCCCTCTCTCTATCTTCCCATCCCCCCTCCAGTCAAGAGTTGCCAACACTCTCTCCCGTGTCCACCTGATTTAATTAGCTCACTCTTCATCAGTATCTCTCTCCCCACCACTGACCAGTCCTTTTCATGCCTGATGAGTTGTCTTCGGGGATGGTTCCTGTCCTGTGCCATCAGAAGTTCTGGGGAGCATTGTCTCTGGGATTCCTCTAGTCGCAATCATACCATTAGGTGTGGTCTTTTCATGAGAATTTGGGGTCTGCATCCCATTGGTCTCCTGCTCCCTCAGGAGTTGTCTGTTGTGTTCCCTGACAGGGCAGACATCGATTGTGGCCAGGCACCAACTAGTTCTTCTGGTCTCAGGATATTGTAGGTCTCTGGTTCAAGTGGCCCTTTCTGTCTCTTGGGTTCTTAGTTGTCGTGTGACCTTGGTGTTCTTCCTTTGCCTTTGCTCCCGGTGGGTTGAGACCAATTAATGTATTTTAGATGGCTGCTTGTTGGCATTTAGGACCCCAGGTGCCACAATTCAAAGTGGGATGCAGAGTGTTTTCATAATAGAATTGTTTTGCCCATTGATTTAGAAGTCCTCTCAAACCAAGTTCCCCAGACCCCAGCCCCTGCTTCGCTATCCTTTGAAGCTTTCATTTTATCTCGGAAACCTCTTTACTTTTAATCCTGTCCAATTAGGCTGACCTTCCATGTTTTGAGTGTTGTCTTTCCCTTCACCCAAAGCAGTTCCCATCTACAGATTGATCAATAAAAAGCCCTCTCCCTCCCTCCCTCCCTCCCTCCCTCCCTCCCTCCCTCCCCACTTTGTAACCACAAAAGTACGTGTTCTTTTCCATTTTTTCTATTTCTCAAGATCTTATAATAGTGGTCTTATACAATATTTGTCCTTTTGCAACTGACTCATTTCGCTCAGCATAATGCCTTCCAGATTCCTCCATGTTATGAAGTGTTTCAGAGATTCGTCACTGTTCTTTATCGATGCGTAGTATTCCATTGTGTGAATATACCACAATTTATTTACCCATTCGTCCGTTGATGGACATCTTGTTTGCTTCCAGCTTTTTGCTATTGTAAACAGAGCTGCAATAAACATGGGTGTGCATATATCTGTTTGTGTGAAGGGTCTTGTATTTTTAGGGTATATTCCGAGGAGTGGGATTTCTGGGTTGTATGGTAGTTCTATTTCTAACTGTTTAAGATAACGCCAGATGGATTTCCAAAGTGGTTGTACCATTTTACAACCCCCCCAGCAGTGTATGAGAGTTCCAGTCTCTCCGCAGCCTCTCCAACATTTATTCTTTTGTGTTTTTTGAATTAATGCCAGTCTAGTTGGTGTCAGATGGAATCTCATCGTAGTTTTAATTTGCATTTCTCTAATGACTAATGATCGAGAGCATTTTCTCATGTATCTGTTGGCTGCCTGAATATCTTCCTTAGTGAAATGTGTGTTCATATCCTTTGCCCACTTCTTGATTGGGTTGTTTGTCTTTTTGTGGTTGAGTTTTGACAGAATCATGTAGATTTTAGAGATCAGGCGCTGGTCTGAGATGTCATAGCTGAATATTCTTTCCCAGTCTGTAGGTGGTCTTTTTACTCTTTTGGTGAAGTCTTTAGATGAGCATAGGTGTTTGATTTTTAGGAGCTCCCAGTTATCTGGTTTCTCTTCATCATTTTTGGTAATGTTTTGTATTCTGTTTATGCCCTGTATTAGGGCTCCTAGGGTAGATCCTATTTTTTCTTCCATGATTTTTATCGTTTTAGTCTTTATGTTTAGGTCTTTGATCCACTTGGAGTTAGTTTTTGTGCATGGTGTGAGGTATGGGTCCTGTTTCATTCTTTTGCAAATGGATATCCAGGTATGCCAGCACCATTTGTTAAAAAGACTATTATTTCCCCAATTGACTGACACTGGTCCTTTGTCAAATATCAGCTGCTCATAAATGGATGGATTTATATCTGGATTCTCAATTCTGTTCCATTGGTCTATGTGCCTGTTGTTGTACCAGTACCAGGCTGTTTTGACTACTGTAGCTATATAATAGGTTCTGAAATCAGGTAGGGTGAGGCCTCCCACTTTCTTCTTCTTTTTCAGTAATGTTTTGCTTATCCGGGGGTTCTTTCCTTTCCATATGAAATTAGTGATTTGTTTCTCTATTCCCTTAAAGTATGACATTGGTATTTGGATTGGAAGTGCGTTGTATGTATAAATGGCTTTTGGTAGAATAGACATTTTTACTATGTTAAGTCTTCCTATCCATGAGCAGGGTATGTTTTTCCATTTAAGTGTGTCCTTTTGAATTTCTTGTAGCAGAGTTTTATAGTTTTCTTTGTATAGGTCTTTTACATCCTTGGTAAGATTTATTCCTAAGTATTTTATCTTCTTGGGGGCTACTGTGAATGGTATTGATTTGGTTATTTCCTCTTCGGTGTTCTTTTTGTTGATGTAGAGGAATCCAAGTGATTTTTGTATGTTTATTTTATATCCTGAGACTCTTCCAAACTCTTCTATTAGTTTCAGTAGTTTTCTGGAGGATTTCTTAGGGTTTTCCATGTATACGATCATGTCATCTGCAAATAGTGATAGCTTTACTTCCTCCTTACCAATCTGGATACCCTTTATTTCTTTGTCTAGCCTAATTGCTCTGGCTAGGACTTCAAGTACGATGTTGAATAAGAGTGGTGACAAAGGGCATCCTTGTCTGGTTCCCGTTCTCAAGGGAAATGCTTTCAGGTTCTCTCCATTTAGAGTGATATTGGCCGTCGGCTTTGCATAGATGCCCTTTATTATGTTGAGGAATTTTCCTTCAATTCCTATTTTGGTGAGAGTTTTTATCATAAATGGGTGTTGGACTTTGTCAAATGCCTTTTCTGCATCAATTGATAAGATCATGTGGTTTTTGTCTTTTGTTTTATTTATGTGATGGATTACATTAATGGTTTTTCTGATATTAAACCAGCCTTGCATACCTGGTATAAATCCCACTTGATCAGGGTGAATTATTTTTTTGATGTGTTGTTGGATTCTATTGGCTAGAATTTTATTAAGGATTTTTGCATCTATGTTCATGAGGGATATAGGTCTAAAATTTTCTTTTTTTGTAATGTCTTTACCTGGTTTTGGTATCAGGGAGATGGTAGCTTCATAGAATGAGTTGGGTAGTATTCCGTCTTTTTCTATACTTTGAAATACCTTCAATAGTAATGGTGTTAAGTCTTCCCTGAAGGTTTGGTAGAACTCTGCAGTGAAGCCATCTGGGCCAGGACTTTTTTTTGTTGGGAGTTTTTTGATTACCGTTTCAATCTCTTTTTTTGTTATGGGTCTATTTAGTTGTTCTACTTCTGAATGTGTTAGTTTAGGTAAGTAGTATTGTTCCAAGAATTTATCCATTTCTTCTAGGTTTTCAAATTTGTTAGAGTACAATTTTATGTAGTAATCTGATATGATTCTTTTGATTTCATTTGGTTCTGTTGTGATGTGGTCCTTCTCGTTTCTTATTCGGGTTATTTGTTTCCTTTCCTGTTTTTCTTTAGTCAGTCTAGCCAATGGTTTATCAATTTTGTTAATTTTTTCAAAGAACCAGCTTTTGGCTTTGTTAATTCTTTCAATTGTTTTTCTGTTCTCTAATTCATTTAGTTCAGTTCTAATTTTTATTATTTGTTTTCTTCGGGTGCCTGATGGATTCTTTTGTTGCTCACTTTCTATTTGCTCAAGTTGTCGGGACAGTTCTCTGATTTTGGCTCTTTCTTCTTTTTGTATGTGTGCATTTATCGATATAAATTGGCCTCTGAGCACTGCTTTTGCTGTGTCCCAGAGGTTTTGATAGAAAGTATTTTCATTCTCGTTGCTTTCTATGAATTTCCTTATTCCCTCCTTGATGTCTTCTATAACCCAGTCTTTTTTCAGGAGGGTATTGTTCATTTTCCAAGTATTTGATTTCTTTTCCCTAGTTTTTCTGTTATTGATTTCTAGCTTCATTGCCTTGTGGTCTGAGAAGATGCTTTGTAATATTTCGATGTTTTGGATTCTGGAAAGATTTGTTTTATGCCCTAATATGTGGTCTATTCTAGAGAATGTTCCATGTGCGCTAGAAAAAAAAGTATATTTTGCAGCAGTTGGGTGGAGAGTTCTGTATAAGTCAATGAGGTCAAGTTGGTTGATTGTTGTAAGTAGGTCTTCCGTGTCTCTATTGAGCTTCTTACTGGATGTCCTGTCCTTCTCCAAAAGTGGTGTGTTGAAGTCTCCTACTATATATGTGGAGGTGTCTATCTCACTTTTCAATTCTGTTAAAATTTGATTTATGTATCTTGCAGCTCTGTCATTAGGTGCGTAAATATTTAATATGGTTATGTCTTCCTGATCAATTGTCCCTTTTATCATTATATAGTGTCCTTCTTTATCCTTTGTGGCGGATTTAAGTCTAAAGTCTATTTTGTCAGAAATTAATATTGCTACTCCTCTTCTTTTTTGCTTATTGTTTGCTTGATATATTTTTTTCCATCCTTTGAGTTTTAGTTTGTTTGTGTCTCTAAGTCTAAGGTGTGTCTCTTGTAGGCAGCATATAGATGGATCGTGTTTTTTTATCCAGTCCGTGACTCTCTGTCTCTTTATTGGTGCATTTAGTCCATTTACATTCAGCGTAATTATAGATAAGTAAGTTTTTAGTGCTGTCATTTTGATGCCTTTTCATGTGTGTTGTTGGCCATTTCATTTTTCCACATGCTTTTTTGTGCTGAGACGTTTTTCTTAGTAGCTTGTGAGATCCTCATTTTCATAATGTTTAACTTTGTGTTTATTGAGTCGTTACGTTTTTCTTGGCTTTTTTCTTGAGTTATGGGATTGATATTCCTTTTTGTGGTTACCTTTTTATTTACCCCTATTTTTCTAAGTAAAAACCTAACTTGTATCCTTCTATTTCGCCTTGTATCACTCTCCATCTGGCAGTTCAATGCCTCCTATATTTAGTCCCTCTTTTTGATTATTTTGATCATTTATCTATTGATTTCCATGATTTCCTGTTGTGTGTATTATTTTGTTTATTTATTTATTTTTTAGAATTAGTCTTAATTTGTTTGCTTTTGTGCTTTCCCTGTTTGAGTTGCGTTGATATCAGGACGTTCTGTTTTGTGACCTTGTATTGTGCTGGTACCTGATATTATTGGTCATCCGGCCAAACAATCTCCTTTAGCATTTCTTGCAGTCTTGGTTTAGTTTTTGCAAATTCTCTAAACTTGTGTTTATCTGTAAATATCTTAATTTCTCCTTCATATTTCAGAGAGAGTTTTGCTGGATATATGATCCTTGGTTGGCAGTTTTTCTCGTTTAGTGCTCTGTATATGTCGTCCCATTCCCTTCTTGCCTGCATGGTTTCTGCTGAGTAGTCTGAACTTATTCTTATTGATTCTCCCTTGAAGGAAACCTTTCTTTTCTCCCTGGCTGCTTTTAAAATTTTCTGTTTGTCTTTGGTTTTGGCAAGTTTGATGATGATATGTCTTGGTGTTTTTCTTTTTGGATCAATCTTAAATGGGGTTCGATGAGCATCTTGGATAGATATCCTTTCTTCTTTCATGATGTCAGGGAAGTTTTGTGTCAGGAGTTCTTCAACTATTTTCTCTGTGTTTTCTGTCCCCCCTCCCTGTTCTGGGACTCCAATTACTCGCAAGTTATCCTTCTTGATAGAGTCCCACATGATTCTTAGGGTTTCTTCATTTTTTTTAATTCTTTTATCTGATTTTTTTTCAGCTATGTTGGTGTTGTTTCCCTGGTCCTCCAGAAGTACCAGTCTACATTCTAATTGCTCGAGTCTGCTCCTCTGACTTTCTATTGCGTTGTCAAATTCTGTAATTTTATTGTTAATCTTTTGGATTTCTACATGCTGTCTCTCTATGGATTCTTGCAACTTGTTAATTTTTCCACTATGTTCTTGAATAATCTTTTTGAGTTCTTCAACAGTTTTATCAGTGTGTTCCTTGGCTTTTTCTGCATTTATCCTAATTTCATTTGTGATATCTTTAAGCATTCTGTAAATTAGTTTTTTATATTCTGTATCTGATAATTCCAGGATTGTATCTTCATTTGGGAAAGATTTTGATTCTTTTGTTTGGGGGGTTGGAGAAGCTGTCATGGTCTGTTTCTTTATGTGGTTTGATATGGACTGCTGTCTCCGAGCCATCACTGGGAAACTAGATTTTCCAAGTAGTTAGCTGGTGCGCTGGCTCCTAGTTCTGAAAACAGTCGCTGTCTGCCCGTATTTGTTCGTTTTCCGTCTCTAAGTCTGTGCTTGTTGTTCAGAGTTCGTAGATTGTTATGTATGTGATCGATTCCCTTGTTTTTCCGAGTCTTTGTTGCAAGAGGGATCCGCGGTAGCGTCCACCTAGTCCGCCATCTTGGCCCCCGCCCTCAGTTAGGATGCTTTTGACGCCTAGGAATAGAAAACTATTGGGGGCATTGGTAGTTTAGTGGTGGAATCTTTGTCTTTCATGTGGGAGACTCTGGTTCGATTCTCAGCCAACGCACCTCATCCACAGCTACCACCTGTCTGTCAGTGGAGGCTTATGGGTTGCTATGATGCTGGACATGTTTCAGTGGAGCTTCCAGATTAAGATGGACTTGTAAGAAAGGCCTGGTGGCCCACTTTGAAAATCAGCCAATGAAAACTCTATGGATTGATCACAACTGTCCAATCTGCAACCAGTTATGAGGATGGTGCAAGACTGAGCAGCACTCCTTCCATTGTGCATGTCACTATGAGTCAGACCCAACTGGAAGGCAGCTAACGACAATAGAAAACTGGTCTTAAACTGCCTTAACTAATGAAGACCTTGATTAGGTCAGTCAGTAAACTCCAGAGGCAGAGTGGGCCTTCAAGGTATTCTAGTAAGAATGGCTTCTGATAAAATTGAGGCCAATTGCTTCTTCATCACATCCTTAGGGTGAGAATGAGTATGGTTTCCTTGTGCTTGACCTTAAGAATAAGGAAGAACTTTTCCAAAAACTTTCAGTCCAACTTATTCTCATGTCTCACTGGCTAAGAAGGGATAAAATGCCCATTCTTGACAAAGTGTTGGATGGAGGATGAGAATACCTTTAGACTAATTGGGTCACACCCCCCCGAGCTCAGTTGCTACTGGGGAGACATGGAATGAATATTGGAGCATTAACCATAGTATTGTCTTTAGCATTTTTTTCCCAAAACATATCAGAAGGTGTTTTTGTATTCTGCTGTAATTATCCCAGGATACAAATATTACAATGTTCTTGACTAATGGTTGAAAGTATTAAGAGTTTACTGCTCGTGGATGGGGCTATCTTGGAAATTACAAAAGTGGTATTTATTAAATAAGAATGAGAAAATTGAAAGAAATGGAAGAATGAAGTAGAGCTTCATAAATTCATATTTTTACTATCGTATTTAGCAAGAATTTGATTTCTCCCTGTGTAAGACTATTAGCATTTTTCTAAGAAAATTTTACAAGTATGTTGTGATTGTTAAGGTTGTGTGTCATCTTGGCTGGGCCATGATTCTCAGTGGCTTGGCAGTTATGATTTAGTTTGGCAGTTGTATGATGTTGTGATCACTTCCGTGATGAGATCTGATGTAATGTGATCGTCTCCATGATGGGATCTGCTGTGAGTAGACAATCAGTTGAAAGGGAGTTTCCTTGGGGGTGTGGCCTGCATCCAATATAGGTGGACTTTCTGGCAAGGCCCATAGGCTTTTGCTTGCTCCGGACCCTGCAGCTGGCTCCTGTTCGTCGACCTCAGGTTCTTGGGGCTTGAGCTAGCAGCTGCCAATCTTAAGATTCATGGGTCTTCGAAGCCTGTGAACAAGAACCCTGCTCTCTGACCTGCCAATCTTGGGTTCGCCAGCCCCCCCAGCTATGTGAATCAGGAGAAGCCTCCAGCCTGACCCACTTGGGACGTTTCAGCCTCTACAACTGTGTGAACCATTTCCCTGATATAAATCCCTCTTGTTTTTCTTCTCTAAAGAACCCAGCCTATAACATACATGTTACTCTTTATAAGTTTTAAAATATTTTTTATTTGCATTTTACTGAATTTTATGAAATAACATAAAGACAAAATGAACTATATCTAGGGCCTAAGAGTAGTAATAATTGAGTTTTTGTTGCCCCTGATTTCCTTTGTAGAGGGGATTCCTAAGAAACTAGTAAACCGCAGTTCTCTTCATTCCCCTCTCTCGCTCCTCCCTGTGGGATTGACAAAGGCTTATCTGTATGATGAGTTGGGGAGAATGAGCTGGGTGGGAACTGTACAGACATATCCAGTCAAAACCAACCCACCCAGTGCCATTGAGTCGATTCCGACTCATAGCGACCCTATAGGACAGAGTAGAACTGCCCCATAGAGTTTCCAAGGAGTGCCTGGCGGATTTGAACTGCCAACCCTTTGGTTCGCAGCCGTAGCACTTAACCACTACACCACCAGGGTTTTCTAACTGTATTATTCAATATATTTATACTTACTACTACTGGCATATTTGAATTTATTTCTTCAGCTGCAAAAAGTGAATAGAGTTTTTTTTTAATCTTTTCATTTTTGTGCTTTACTCATTTTAAAGATATGCATTTCAATTTTTTCTTTTGATAGTTACCCTTGGAATTTTAACTTGCTTACCTACCTTAACAAAATCTGAAAATAATTGGTATCTTTAGACTCATCCCAAATAATTCTTTAACTCCAATAACCACTTTGTTCTAGCTTGCTTTTTTTTAACTGCACAAATTAAATATTATTATTATTGCTTTATACAGTCAATGTTTGTTTAGAATTACCCACATCTCTGACATTCTTTCTGCGATCATTTTCTTTCTTCATAAATCCTACCCTTTGGAAATTCCTTATTTATTTATCCTTTTTGGAATTTACTGGAATTCCCGAATTTGTGGATTGGCTTTCCTCAGTTATGGAAAACTCTCAGCCACTATAACTTTGAATATTGCCTCTTCCCCATTCTGTTATCTCTTTTTGGAACTCTGATAGGACATATATGGCAACTTCTCACTCTACAAACACATATCTTAGTCTTTCATAGCCTCTGTCTCTTTTATTCCTAGGCTGCATTCTTTGAAATTCAGTATTTCAACTTTGTTCATTATTCTGTTTAATTTTTCTATTTTTTAACATTTTATTATAATAATTAAAAAAATATAGATATGTCAGAAGAATTTTATAATAAACTCCCATGTACTCACCACCTATGTTCTATAATTAATGGTTTACTATATTTGCTTTATCACATATCTATCTATATGTCCATCCCTTTATGTAGCCATTAATCCAATTTTTTTGTGCCTATCAAAGTAAGTTGCAGCACCAATATACTTCTCCCCAATATTTCCATTTATTTTTTGTTTTCATTCTTATATTTTCCGTTTCTAGAAGTTCCACTTGCTCCTTTTTCGTATCTACCAATCATTTCTGATGGTCTCTCACTCATCACATCTTTCCAATTCCTTCTCTTATTGCAACATATTAGACATATTTATTTTATAGTCTATAGGCTGATTTAGTAATTAAAAATACAGAATTCCAAGTTAAATTTGAATTTCAGGTAAACAATTTTTGTTGTTGTTTAGCATAAGTACAACCCAAATATTTCATGAGACTTACTTATAGCAAAAAAATTATTCATTGCTTACCTGTGAAATTCAAATTTCACTGGGTACTTTGGCTGGCTATTTTCTGATAATTCCCATATCTGAAGTTTTTATGGGACTGGTTCTTTTGTTTTGCTGTATCTCACTCATAATGGCTTTTTACCTTGTGTATTTTATGATTTGGGGGTTATTAGCTCATCTTAGTTGAAATTTTTCCATCAGATTTCTGCCAGATCTAGGTTGAAGGGACATTCCTCCAGGAGAAGTTGTTTTTGCCAGGTGTCTGCGGCACTATAAATATGAGTCCGCTTTAAACAAAAAATCTTGGCAGATGATTTTCTGGACCACGCAAAGAGGGCAAATTCAGGCCAGAAACCATCAAAAGGGCTGTTGTTTGCTGTGGAGTCAATTCCAAGTCAAACCGACCCTATAGGACAGAGTAGAACTACTCCATAAGGTTTCTTAAGGGGGAGGAGCCCTGGTGGTGAAATAGTTAAGCACTTGGTTGCTAACCAAAATTCAAACCCACCAGCTGCTCTGCGGGAGAAAGGCCTGGCAATCTGCTCCCGTAAAGATTAAAAAAAACATCCTAGAAAACACTATGGGGTAGTTCTACTGTCACATGGACTCACTATGAGTTGAAATAGATTCCATGAGAACAATCTTTATGGGAGCATATTGTTAGAGCTTTTCTCCCTTGGAGCGAGCACTTAAACATTTGCATCACCAGAAAAAAAAAAAAAAAAAACCCACTGCCATCAAGTCAATGCTAACTCAGCAACCCTGTAGGACAGCATAGAACTGTCCCATAGGGTTTCCAAGCAGTGGCCGGCAGATTCAAACTGCCAAACTTTTGGTTACCAGCCTGCACCACCAGGGCTCCTTCAAAAGGGCTGTTGTTGTTGTTAAGTGTCATCAAGTCGGTTCCAACTCATAGCAACCCCGTGTACAATAGAACAAAACACCGTCATGTCCTGTGCCATCCTCACAATTGTTGTCATATTTGAAACCATTGTAGCCACTGTGTCAATCCATCTCGTTGAGAATCTTCCTCTTTTTCGCTGACCCTCTACTTTACCAAGCATGATGTCTTTTCTCCAGGAATTGATCCCTCCTTATTTTTTTTTTTTTTTTTTTATAACCATGTCCAAAGTACGGGAGATGAAGCCTCGTCATCCTCGCTTCCAAGGAACACTCCGGCTGTATTTCTTCCAAGACAGACTTGTTCACTCTTTTGGCAGTATATGGCATATTCAATATTCTTGGACAACATTATAATTCAAAGGCATCAATTCTTTGGTCTTCCTTATTCATTGTCCAGCTTTCACATGCATATGAGGCGATTGCAAATATCATGGCTTGGGTCAGGCACACCTTAGTCTTCAAAGTGACACCTTTGCTTTTTAATGCTGAAAGAAGTCTTTTGCAGCAGATTTGTCTGATACAGTACAGCGTTTGATTTCCTGACTGCTGCTCCCATTGGCATTGACAGTGGATCCAAGTAAAATGAAATCCTTCACAACTTCAATCTTTTCTCCATTGATCCTGATATTGCTTGTTGGTCCAAGTGTGAAGATTTTTTTTGTCTTCATGTTTAGGTGTAATCTACACTGATTGAATAAGTGTGGTGAAAGGATGCAACCCTGACGTACGCTTTTCTCGATGTTAAACCATTTAACCATTATTCTCTTGCTCTCTTTGAACGACTGTCTCTTCGTCTAGGTACAGGTTCCTCATGAGCACAATTAAGGGTTCTGGAATTCCCATTCTTTGCAATGTTATCCATACAGTCAGATGCTTTCGCATGGTCAATAAAACACAGATAAACTTCTTCCTTGTACTCTGCTTTCCGTCAAGATCCATCTGACAGCAGCAATGATATCCCTTGTTCCATGTCCTCTTTCTTGAATATGGCTTGAATTTCTGTCAGTTTCCTGCCTGTTGAGGTACTGCTGCAAGTAGCTACAAATAGCCACAAAGTATCGGGTTGTGGGGGAATGACTTTTTTTTTTTTTATCTGCTTTTAAACTTCTGCTCCCTGCCAACTTGGAAACAGACAATTTTTGTTTCTGATGACCTTTTCTAAGTGTGTATTCTCTTACTTCATTCTTTTCCTCAGAGTCTTACCATTCCTGAGTGCTGGCTACTCTGCACATGTGGGGTCACCATGAGTTGGAACCGATCTGCAGCTAACAACAACAATAACCCCACCCTGCATAGACTCCCTTAGTTAGTCCCTGCTACCCTTGGGCAGAGGATCTGGGTCATTATGCAACCCCTTCAGTGTTTGTTACTTATTTTCATGGACTTCTGTCTTGATTTGTTCCTGGCATCAAAGAAATTCCTTTACTTCTTCAGATGTGTCTTTTTACTTAAATGAATGGTCTTAATATTTTGGTTGACTTTTTAGATGTTTTGTAGACCCTCCAATTAGCCTTATTGCTGAGACCCTGTGTCCTTTATTCATCAACAGATCTCTTGATTTTATAAGCTTAAAGCATTGTATCAGGTGTTGTTATGTATGGAGATCTAAACCATGCTGAACCCATCTGATTATTAACGTGTGCAAAACAAAATAAACACAAGCCCTTTCAGAATTCTATCTTAACTTCAGAAGCCAATCTTTTTCTGGGCGTGCCACATGATATAAAAGTAAACCAAAGTAGCCACATGGGGGGAAAAAAAGTGTAACTGGAATGACCAGCTTTACCAGTTTGGTGCACAAATAAAGTCACATCCCTTTAATATTCAAAGTGATCCACCTTCCTGGAGAGAAAGCTAGAGGCCCTGATCAGTCCACTGGTGATCCTCATTTCCATTATTGCACAGCCCACTTCCTGGCTGGGGTTCCTCAGCTACAGGGTCTTTATTTCAAACACCCTGCTTTAGCTTCTGAAACTCACCCACAGGGCCTGGATGGCTGGGTCAGTGTTGAGTGTCCAGCCTCCTCCACCTGGCAACGCTCTGGGTTATACTGCTCCCCTAATAACCTTTCCTGGGGTTTGGTTCAGATTCAACTTCCCTCATAATAAGCAATTGCCTGGGGACATGTGGGATGTTTTCCTAATGGGGGACCTCACACTGAGTCAATACATCCAAAATATTCTATAACATTGTACCTTAAGAAAGAAGGAATATGATAGAAATAGAACAGCTCCTACAGCAACTACTAAATAAATATTAAATATTTTATTTAAAATGTAAAATGTTTTAAACATTAAATTCAAACATACTTAAATTAATATTTAAACATTACATTTCAATATTTTAATATTAAATAACTATTAAACACTTAGCTCCAGGAGAAAACTACTAGAGTTATTAAACGAGTTCAGCAAGGTTGCAGGATACAAGATCAATATACAAAAATCCACAGTATTTCTATGCATTAGCAATGAACATTCTAGTCATAAAATTGAGAAAATGGTTCTATGTACAATGGCATCAAAAAGAATTAAATACTGGGCATAAGGTTAACAAAAGAAGTGCAAGGCTTGTACACTGAAAGCTATAAGACACTGCTGAAAGAAATTAAAGAAGATAAAGAAATGGAAAGACATCCCATTTTTGTGTGCACGAGGGTCTCAATCCCATATCTCTAGGAGAACTCTTGGTCTCTATGTAAAATTTCCTGTCCCCTTCCCAGCATTGCAAGGAGTATTGGGAAGGGTAGCCTTTGTCAAATCATTTAAAAATAGTAAATTTATGTCCTTATCCCAGGGCAATAAGTGCCCATTTAAGAGGGGCCACTTACATAACTTGTCCTAAAAAAAAATTCTTTTTTTTTACTCTCAAATTGAGATGCCTTATGGTCTTCAACACTAGACATGAAAGCAGATGGAAACTTTCGAATGATAGCTTTTTTTTTACAATTTTAAAAAAAAAAATCTGTGCTTTAAGTGAAAGTTTACCAATCAAGTCAGTCTCTCATACAAAAATTTATACACACCTTGCTATATACTCCTAATTGTTCTCCCCCTGAGACTGCACACTCCTTCCCTCCACTCTCTATTTTCATGTCCGTTCCACCAGCTTCTGACCCCCTCTGGCCTCTCATCTCCCTTCCAGACAAGAGATGCCAACATAGCCTCATGCGTCTACTTGATCCAAGAAGCTCATTCTTCACCAATATCATTTTCTATCCCACAGTCCAGTCCAATCCCTGTCTGAAGAGTTGGCTTTGGGAACGGTTCCTGTCTTGGGCTAACAGGAGATCTGGGGACCATGACCTCCAGGGTCCTTCTAGTCTCAGGCCATTAAGTCTGGTCTTTTTATGAGAATTTGGGGTCTGCATCCCACTGCTCTCCTGCTCCTTCAGGGGTTCTCTGTTGTGTTCCCTGTCAGGACAGTCATTGGTTGTAGCCAGGCACCACCTAGTTCTTCTGGTCTCAGGGTGATATAGTCTCTGGTTTATGTGGCCCTTTCTGTCTCCTGGGCTCATAATTACGTTGTGTCTTTGGTGTTCTTCATTCTTCTTTGCTCCAGGTGGGTGGAGACCCATTGATGCTTCTTAGATGGCCACTTGCTAGCATTTAAGATCTCAGACGCCACTCTCCAAAGTGGGATGCAGAATGTTTTCTTAATAGATTTTATTATGCCAATTGACTTAGGTGTCCCCTGAAACCATGGTCCCCAAGCCCCACCCCTGCTATGATGGCCTTTGAAGCATTCAGTTTATTCAGGAAACTTCTTTGCTTTTGGTTTAGTTCAGTTGTGCTGACCTCTCCTGTACCGTGTGTTGTCTTTCCCTTTGCCTAATATATTTCTTATCTACTATCTAATCAGTGAAAACTGCTCTCCCTCCCCCCTCCCTCCCACCTCTCATAACCATCAAAGAATATTTTCTTCTCTGTTTAAACTATTTCTCGAGTTCTTATAATAGTGGTCTTATACATTTGTCCTTTTGCAACTAATTTCACTCAGCATAATGCCTTCCAGATTCCTCCATGTTACAAAATGCTTCATGGGTTCATCATTGTTCTTTGTCCATGCATAATATTCCATTGTGTGAATATACCATAATTTATTTATCCATTCATCCGTGATGGGCACCTTGGTGGCTTCCATCTTTTTGCTATTGTAAACAGTGCTGCAATGAACATGGGTGTGCATATATCTGTTCGTGTAAAGGCTCTTATTTCTCTAGGATATATTCCAAGGAGTAGGATTGCTAGATCGTATGGTAGTTCTATTTCTAGCTTTTTAAGGAAGCACCAAATTGATTTTCAAAGTGGTTGTACCATTTCATATTCCCACCAGCAGTGTATAAGTATTCCAGTCAAATGACAGCTTTTATCTTAAAAAGAATGTACAACTTTTTATCTCAGCAGATGATCACTAAAATAGAGTTTAAAGACGTGTATACCCAGTGATTGCTTATTAGTTGCAAGGAGAAAAGTAGTAATGCTACATTAGTAAAGACAGACAATAACTCGAGAAGGAGATAAAAATTAAGTTTGCCAAGTAAACACCTATATTAAAAAAAAAAGAAGAAAGATGTCAAATCAGCAACTGAACTTTACACCCTCTTATGGACTGAATTGTGTCCCAAAAAATATGTATTGTAAATGCTAACTTCTAGGGTCTCTATGAGTTGGAATCAACTTGATGGCAACTGGGTTTTTTGGGGTTTTTTTTGGTATGCCTGTGGTTATAATCCCATTTGGGAATGAGTTGTCTGTGTTATGTTAATGAGAAAGGATTAGTATAGGATGTGTCTTGAGTCAATCTCTTTTGAGATATAAAAGAGATTAAACAAGCAAGTGAGAGAAGCAGAGATGGGGGAAGAGAGATGCTAAGCCACATGAAGATTGCCCAGGAGCAGAAACTCAGAGACAAAGACCTTCCTCCAGACCCGACAGGGAGAGAAAACCTTCCCCTAGAGCTAGTATCCTGAATTTGGACTTCTAACCTCCTAAACTGTGAGAAAATAAAATTCAGTTTGTTAAAGCTACCCATTTATGGCATTTTTGTTACAGTAGCATTAGATAACTAAGTCGCACCTCAAGGAACTAGAAAAAGAAGAGTAAACTAACCTCAAAGCCAGAGGAAGCAAGGAAATAATACAGGTTGTTGTAGATGTTAGGTGCTATTGAGTCGATTTTGACTCATAGCAGGCCCATGTGACAGAGTAGAACTGCCCCATTGGGTTTTGTAGGCTGTAATCTTTATCATAGCAGATCTTCAGGTCTTTCTCCTGGGGAGAACCTGGGTGGGTTCAAACCGAACACTTAACGACTGTGCTCCTTAGTAGATATTAGAGAGAGATAAATGAAACAAAGACTAGAAAAACAATAGAGAAAATCAACAAAACCAAAAGCTATTTCTTTAAAAAGATTAACAAAATTGACAAGCCTTTAGCAAGCCTGACCAAGGAAAAAAAGAAAAACTTCAAATTACTTAAATCAAGAATGAAAGAGGGAACATGACTCCAACTTAAAAAAAAAAAAAAAAATTGTAAGAGAATACTATGAACAACTCTACGCCAATAAATTAGATAACTTATATGAAACAGGTAAATTACTAGGAAGACATAAAGTATCAAAACTGACCCAAAACAAAAACAACAGAAAATCTTAATAGACCTGTATCAAGTAAAGCGATTGAACTAGTAATTTAAAAACTTCCCACAAAGGAAAGCTCAGGCCCAGATGCCTGCAGTGAATTCTACCAAATATTTTTTTTTTAATTAATATTCATTCTTTGTAGGCTCTTCCAAAAAAAATAAAAAAGAACCTAAACTTCTCAACTAATTCTATGAGAAATACAAAGCCAGGTAAAGACATCACAAAAAAGAAAACTGCAGACCAGTAAAAAAAAAAAAAAAAAACCTGTTGC
The DNA here is from genome assembly GCF_030014295.1 of Loxodonta africana. Lineage (NCBI taxonomy): Eukaryota > Metazoa > Chordata > Mammalia > Proboscidea > Elephantidae > Loxodonta > Loxodonta africana. The sequence continues at coordinate 58,547,415 of NC_087360.1, forward strand.
CATCGAGTTGGTTCTGATTCATAGTAACCCTATAGGACAGAGTAGAACTGCTCCATAGGGTTTCCAAGGAGCGGCTGGTGGATTTGAACTGCTGACCTTTTGGTTCGCAGCCAAGCTCTCAACCACTGTGCCACCAAGTCTCCAAAGGCCAGTAGCCCTATGAATACAGATACAAATATCCTCAACAAAATACTAGCAAACTGGATCCATCAACATATAAAAAGGATTATCCATCATACTATAATGTATTATTATACATCATAATTCTTTTTCTTTGTTGCTGGATTCTGTTTACTAGTATTGTTGGTTTAACATGGTTAGTTTAACATCTGAACATCAATTAATGTAATATACCAAGGACAAAACCATAAGATCACCTCAATACATACCGAAAAAGCATTTGACCAAAACCTTTGGGACACAGCAAAAGCAGTGCTCAGAGGTCAATTTATACCAATAAACACATACATCAAAAAAGAAGAAAGGGCCGAAATCAATGCCTTAACCCTACAACTCAAACAAATAGAGAAAAAACAGCAAAGGAAGTCCACAGCCACCAGAAGAAAGGAAACAAAGATTAGAGCAGAGATAAATGAATGAGAAAACAGAAAAAAAAAATCAAAAAAATCAACAAGACTAAAAGTTGGTTTTTTGAAAAGAATAATAAAATCAATAAACCACTTACCAAACAGACAAAAGAAAAGAAGGAGAAGATGAAAATAACCCAAGTAAGAAATGAGTTGGGTGACAGTACAACTGAAACGAAACATATCATAACAGAATATTATGAAAAATTATACTCCAACAAATTTGAAAACCTAGAAGAAATGAACAAATTTCTAGAAACACAATACCTACCCAAACTAACACAAACTGAGATGGAAAATCTGAACATAACAAGAGAAGAGATTGGAGGGGTCATAAAAAAAACCTCTGGAAAAAAAAAAAAGCCCTGACCCAGATGGCTTCACTGGAGAATTCTACCAAACGTTCAGAGAAGAGCTCACACCAATACTACTCAAACTACTCCAGGACATAGAAAAGGAAGAAATACTCCCAAATTCATTCTATGAAGTCAGCACAACCCTGATACTAAAATCAGGCAAAGACTCCACTAAAAAAAGAAAATTATAGATCCATATCCCTCATAAAAATAGATGTAAAAATTCCCAACAAAATTCTAGCCAATAGAATACAACAGCACATCAAAAAAAATAATACATCATGGCCAAGTGGGATTCATACCAGGTATGCAAGGATGGTTCAACATCAGAAAATCAATCAATGTAATCCACTGCATAAATAAAATAAAGAGCAAGAATCAGATGGTCATCTCAATCGATACAAAAAAGGCATCTGATAAAGTCCAACACCCATTCTTGATAAAAACTCTCAGCAAAATAGGAATAGAAGTGAAATTCCTCAACATAATTTAGGGCATATATACAAAACCAACCAAAAAAAAAGCCCCAAAACCAAACCTGTTGCCATCGAGTTGATTCCGACTCACAGCCAACATTATTCTCAATAGAGACTGAAAGCATTCCCCTTAAGAATGGGAACCAGACAAGGATGCCCTTTATCTGCACTCTTATTCAATATTACTAGAAGTCCTAGTTAAGCAATAAGGTAAGAAAGGGAAATATAAGACATACAAATTGGCAATGAAGAAGTAAAACTATCCCTTTTTACAGATGATAGGATCATATACATAGAAAATCCCAGAAACTCCACAAGAAAGTTCCTGGAACTAATAGAAGAATTCAGCAAAGTGGCAGGGTACCAGATCAACATACAAAAATCAGTTGGATTCCTCTACACCAGCAAAAAGAACTTCGAAAAGGAAATCAGGGAAACAATACCATTTACAAAAGCCCCCCAAAAGATAAAATACTTAGGAATAAACTAACCAAGAACATAAAAGACTTACACAAAGAAGCTACAAAACACTATTGAAAGAAATCGAAAGTGACCTATGTAAGTGGAAAACATACCATGCTCATGGATAGGAAGACTTAGCATTGTGAAAATGTCAGTAACAACCCAAAGTACTCTACAAATATAACACAATCTAAATCCAAATTTCAACATCATTCTTTAATAAGATGGAAAAACTAATCACCATCTTTATATGGAAAGGAAAGAGGCCCTGGATAAGCAAGGAATTAAAGAAGAAGAACAAAGTAGGAGGCCTCACACTCCCCAACCTCAGAACCTACTATACAGCCGTGGTAGTCAAAATAGCCTGATACTGGTACAATGACAAGCACATAGACCAATGGAGCAGAATTGAGAACCCAGAAGTAAATCCTTCTACCTATGGGCAGCTGATCTTCGACAAAGGGTCAAAGCTCATTAAATGGGGAAGAGAATAACCTCTTTAAGAAATGGTGCTGGCAAAACTGGATATCCATTTGCAGAAAAATGAAACAAGATCCATATCTTACACCATACACAAAAACTAACTCAAGATGGATCAAAGACCTAAATGTAAAACCTAAAACTATAAAGATCATGAAAGAAAAAATAGGAACAATGCTAGAGGCCCTAATATATGGCATAAATAAAATAGCAAACATAAGTAAAAATATACAAAAAATAGAAGATAAGCTAGATAACTAGGATCTCCTAAAAATCAACGCTTATGGTCATTAAAAGACTTCACCAAAAGAGTAAAAAGAGAACCTAAAGACTGGGAAAAAATCTTTAGCTATGGCATATCTGACAAGGAGCTAATCTCTAAAATTTATAGAAAACTTCAATACCTGAGCAGCAAAAAGACAAACAGCCCAATTAAAAAATGGGCAAAGGACATGAACAGTCAGTTCACCAAAGAAGACATCTGGGTGGCTAACAAACATACAAAGAGATGCTCTCAATCATTAGCCATGAGAGATGCGAATCACAATTACGATGAGTTACCATCTTACCCCAGCAATGAAGGCACTGATCAAGAAAACAGAAAACAACAAATGCTGGTAACATTGTAGGGAGATTGGAACTCTTATACATTGCTGGTGATGGTACAACCCCTATGGCAAATTGTATGGCACTTCCTTAAAAAGCTAGATATCGAAATATCATATGATCTGGGGTTTTATGCTTAATCACTTTCATGACCTTGAGTTACATCATGGATCAGTTACTGGCTTTGTAATCATACGCTTAACATTTAAACGTTATGTTTTTTGTTTTCTCTCTTTAAGACTGGAGTTTACCCAGTTATTTTGCTAGGATATAATGTTCTTCCGGGGAGATACTGATATCAGAAATCCAAAGAAAAGAAAGTCCACATATCCTAGATTCGAACAGCCAGCCATTTTTCAGATGCAGCACTGATTGAAAAGTTTTAAGGTTTTTGAGAAAGCAAGGAAGAGCGCAAGAGAGAAAGAGAAAAGCAAGAAAAATGAAGAGAGAAAGAAAAATGAAAGACCAACATACTGAATTTATAAATCCTCCACAAAGGTTCATCACAGTATGAAAAAAAATAATTATCCTCCTTCTGCTGGGATCACCTTGTCTTGGCCTAACCGCTTTTCCAACATTACAAGGGATTAAAGAAGTCCTCTCCTTGAACATTACCGTTGCCTTGTAGAGATCCTCAGTCTCTATCCCATGTGACTTGGAGAGTTGGGAGTTGCTAAGAACTCTGAAAAACAGTAAAATATATAGTTATGCAAAGAGAAGGGGCAAGACAGCAGATTAAATGCATGCGTCCAATTTTGTTCCCTACTGAAATTTTATTAAAGCTTGAGTAAGAGAACGCTTTTTAAAAAGACATGAGATAACAAGGATGAAGACAATAGGAAATGAGACAAAAACTATGGCAACTAGAAAGTAGATGGGTAGGATTAATGAACCACAACTATCACAGTTTCCATCAGACTGAATCCAGCACAATTAGATGGTGCCCAGCTACAACCACTGACTGCTCTGACAGGGATCACAATACAGGGTTTCGGACAGGGCTGCAGAAAAATGTAGAACAAAATTCTAACTCTCAAAAAAGAGAAGAAGACCAAACTTACTCATCTGACAAAGACTGGAGAAACCCTGAGAATATGGCCCCTGGACACTCTTTTAGCTCAGTAATGAAGTCACTCTTGAGGTTCACCCTTCAGCCAAAGATTAGACAGGCCCATAAAAGAGAATGAGACTAAATGGACACACCAGCCCAGGGGCAAGAACAAAAGGGCAGAAGGGGACGGGAAAGCTGGTAATGTGGAACCTAAGGTCAAGAAGGGGAGAGTGTTGACATGTCGTGGGATTGGCAACCAATGTCACAAAATAATAGGTACATTAATTTTTTCATGAGAAGCTATTTTGCTCTGTAAACCTTCTTCTAAAGTACAATTAAAAAAAAAGAATTTAAATTGAAACTAAAAAACAAGTATATGAATAAGTGGTACCAACTTAGAAGACCTCAGGAACCTGGATTCCCAAGACTGCAATGGAGGAAGTTGAGAAGCAATTCAAATTACATTTCAGAATCTTGAAAAAAAAAAATTAGAAAACTCAGCAGGACCAGGTACCTTTGGAATTTAGGGAGAAAATTATGGCTAAAATAAGGACTGAGTAAAAACTTATTGTGGAACAGTGAAATATCTAGATCTTCTCCACTACTCCACACCACTGGGCAACTTTGTCTCATGTACCACAGCAAAAAAAAAAAAAAAATCAGATGCATTCTTTAGAGAGGATAAAAAGAGGGTCTTTGGACTGGGGGCGGGGGCCAAGAGCAGTTGAGGATATAGGTAAAATTAAGAGACAGTATGCAAGAATATTTTTGTTCTCAGGAAATACACACCGATATATTGCGAGTTAAAGGGGCATGACGTACTAATTGCCATTCTCAACGGTTTAGAAAAAATAAACAATAATTTGTGTATGGGAGAAAAATGTTAAATGTGTCAAAATGTTAAAAATTGATAAATCTAGATAAAGGATATATGGAAATTCTCAGTACTATTCTTGTAACTTTTTTGTAAGTTTCAAATTATTTCAAAATAAAAAGTTAAAAAGAGAGAGAATGTGCATACTGAATGCAGAATGCGAGGAACATTAGACCCCTTCTGGCCCCACCCATTGGTTAGTCAGACCCTTACCCTTCAGAAAGGAGATCTGAATAACCTTCTCTGAGTAATTTGAGCAACCCAAGAGGTTAGCCTTAAAGATAGCTAATTGGAGATTCTTCTCCCAAACATCCATTGAGAGTGCCCTCATGAAGATAAGGGTTGATGAGCCCCACTCAAGCAGTCAGGAGTGCCAATCACCTTTCCAGTATGCCACACTTAATCATGAGCAGACAGCAAAAGAGACAAGATATACAGATTCCAAACAAAACAACAAACAAACAAAAAAACCTAACTTGTAAAGAAAATCAGAGTCTATGCACAGAGAAAAATCTGGTGAAAAAAATATCCTCATAGAGGTAATATAAGGTGGTACATTCATGAAACAAAAAAGGGACACTATTAAAAGGACAATTAAGAGAATAAAAAATAGCTCTTAGAGATTAAAAACATGTTAGCAGAAATAACACTCATCTCATAGCGACTCAACGGCACTAGGTAGGTTCTAGCAGAAATACAGACCTCAATGAAATATTAGAAGATATAGGTTTGGAAATTTCTCAGAAAGTAGAGAAAAAAGACAAAGAGTTGGAAAATTAGATAGAAAGAATGAGAAAATAAAAGGATCCATCTGGTACATCCAAAACCCAAACAAATAGGAGCACTAGAAAGAGAAAATGGAGAGGGGAAAATCATTAATAATGTAATTCAAGACAATGTCTCAGAACTGAAGGAAAAGTGTCTTGCACAATGAATAAAAAGACTTACACTAAGGTATATTACTTTTAAATTTCAGAACACTGGGAAAAAAGAGAAGATTCTAGAAGCTTCTAGAGACAGAAAAAAAAAAGTTTGATTTTTAAGAGGGCAGAATCTGGAGTCTGAATGGCTTTGTATTTTTCATTAGGAACCCTGGAAGCAAGAAGACTACAGAGCATTACCTTTAAGATTCTGAGGAAAAATTATTCCATATATAATTTTATTTTATACCTAGTTCATTTATCATTTATATATAAAATAGATTAAAATTTTCCTCTCATATACTCTTCCCTCAAGAAATTCTCAAAAGCCAGAAAAGACACGTGATATAAAAAAAGAAGATCCCACATAGAAGTGAAGCTAAAGGAACCATAAGAAGGACCATGAAGGAGCCCTGGTGGCACAATGGTTAAGAGCTACAGCAAGCTACAGCTGCTAACCAAAAGGTCACAGTTCAAATATACCAGCCCCTCCTTGGAAAGAATGACCATGAAAGGAAGCTCTAGGATCACAGCTACATACCACATGTAGAGGGCAACCTATCTAGATAGGAGCAATGTAGAGTGTACTCAAAAGACAGACACATTGAAAGCACGAATTTCCAAGATCCCTATTGTCATTGTCCCATCTTTTTAAGTGTCAGGGTAAGCCTGACACTGATTCTTTTCTGATCTTGGCTTGAATTAACCTTATGCTAATGAATTTCCGGTCTTCTCTCCATGAGCTGCTGGCTAGATCAACTGAGTATGCTCACTTTCCCCAAGAGATATAGTGCGCTTTGATCTATTCATGAGAGCTACAGGTGGGCCATGAGCATAAAAGCCAAAAACATAGAGCAACCCACTCTCTCTGACGTATTTCTGCTATGCATTCAATACCTGGTTTATATATACTTCAGCCCTGCCAGATACCATTATAAGCCCGATGATACTCACTCATGAAAGTCATCTAACACTGGCCCTTTCTTTACACATCTAGGTTTTTACCTGTTATTCAGTTTCTTAAAATTGTTTTTTTTTAGGAAAATAAATATAGGTGGAAATCTATTAAAAAAAAAAAAAAGAAGGCCCGTGGAACAAAACGAGACTAAAGGGGCATGCCAGCCCTGGGGTAGGGCCTGGAAGGCAGGAGGGAAAAGGAAAGCTGGTAATAGGGAACCCAGGGATGAGAAGGGAGAGTGTTGACATGCTGTGGGCTTGTTAACCAATGTCGTAGAACAATGTGCATACTAACTGATGAGAAACTAGTTTGTTTTGTAAACCTTCACCTAAAGTACAATTAAAAAAAAAAAAAGAAGGAAACTATTAACACGGGATGGTGGTTACCTGGAAGCTGGGGATGGGGAGACAGAGGGAAATGCAATTGGAGGAAAAACATCAAAAGTACCAGTAATATTCTATTCATTAGTTTGATGTGAGATGGGCAGGATGAGTGCATGCCATTTAGATGTTCATTGTATTATTGTTATTCTAAAAATTGTACATATATGTTTTATACATGCACCCACTACTAGGTAGTGGGTGGTATCTACTTGTTATATCAGTTTGTTTGCTATATTTTACAACAAAACTTTCTTTTAAAAAAGAATAGTATTAGTATAACCATCCCAGCTCTCTTTTGTTTACTATTTGCTTGGAACATCTCTTCTCCATCCTTTCATTTCAACCTATCTGTGCCTTTGGGTTTAAAGGGAGTCTCTTGTAAGTAGCAAATAATTGGATTGTGGTTTTTGTTTGTGCATTTTTTTGTTTGTTTTGTTTTGGGCTTTTTTAAACCCATTCTCCCAGTCTCTACCTTTTAATTGGTAAGTTTAATCCATTTATATTTAAAGTGATTACTGATTCCAAAAGGGTCACTTTGCCATTGTGCTATTTGCTTTTTATATGTCTTATACCTTTTTTGTTCCTCACTTCCTCCAATAATGCCTTCTCTTGTGTTTGATTTTTTTTTCTGGTATACCATTTTGGTTTTCTCTTCATTTCCTTTTCTGAAGACTTTTAAGTTATTTTCTTTAGTTATTCAGCAATTCTTCCATTATTTTCTTAGTCATTTCCTATAAACTATGGAGATTATAGTTAACAGCCTGATTTTATAATGCTATAGTTTGTATTGATACAAATTTAGCTTCAATAGCATACATTATTCTGCTCCTATTCAGCTCCATCCCACCCTTATGTTGTTCTTGCCACAAACTACATCTTCATCCACTGTGTACCTGTTAACATAGATTTATAATTATTGTTTTATGTATTTGTGTTTTAAACCATATCGTTTATGACATTCCTGCAATAACAGTTAGAGACATCAATATCCCACTTTGAATAATGCGTAGAACATCTAGACCAAAGATTCATAAGGACAAAAAGGGCTGGAACAATGCTATAAACCAAGTCAATCTAACAGACGTATACAAAACACCAAAAGCAGAATATACATTCTTCTCAAGTGCACATGAGACATTCTCCAGGATAGAGCAAGGTCAGCAGTTCAAACTCACCAGCTGCTCTGCAGGAGAAAGATGTGGCAGTCTGCTTTCATAAAGATTTTCAGCCTAGGAAATCTTATGGGACAGTTCTACCCTGTCCTGTAGGGTCGTTATGAGTTGAAATCAACCCAATGGCAGTGAGTTTGGTTTGGCTTTTGGTTTTAAGCCATGAAATAATTCTTAGTAAATTAAAAAAATCACAGTCACACAAAGTATTTTCTCCAACCACAATGGAACGAAGGTAGAAATCAATAACAGAAGGAAAACTTAAAAATCCATAAATATATGGAAATTAAATGACATACCCTTAAACAATCAATATGGCAAGAAGAAATCACTAGGAAAATTAGAAAATACTTGAAGACAATTGAAAATGAAAGCACAACATGCCAAAGCACATGGAACGCAGCAACAGCAGTACTCAGAGTGAAATTTATAACTGTAAATGTCTACATTAATTAAAAAAGAAAGAAATATACAAATCAACAAATTAACTTTACATCTTAAGAAAATAGGGAAAAAAAAAGAGCAAACTAAATACAAAGACAGTAGAAGGAAGGAAATAATAAAGATAAAAGCAGAGATAAACAAAATAGAAATATAAAAACAATTAGAGAATCAACGAAACCAAAAGTTCTTTTAAAAGATCAACAAACTTGACAAACGTTTAGCTAGACTAATTAAGAATAAAAAAGATACAAATAACTAAAATCAGAAACTGGAGACATTACTACAGATCAGTAATCAAAATCATCCCAACAAAGGAAAGTCCAGGACTAGTTGACTTCACTGGTAAATTCTTCCAAATATTCATGGAAAAAAAAAAAACCAATCCTATGCAAATTCTTCCAAAAAATAAAGAAGAAACACATTACTCTGATACAAAAGCCAAAGATACATGAAAAGAAAACTACAAATCAATATCCCTATAGATGCAAAAATCCTCAGGAAAATACTAGCAACCCAAATCCACCATGATCAAGTGGGGATTATTTTGGGAATGCAAAGTTGGCTTAACATCCAAAAATCAATCAATGTAATTCAACATATTAAAAGAGTAAAGGAGAAAAACAATATGATAATTTCAGTAGTCACAGAAATAGCATTTGTCAAAATTAAACACCATTTTATCATTAAAAAAAAAAACTCTCAGCAAAATAGGAAATAAAAGGTAACTTCCTCAACCTGAGTAAGGAGATCTACAAAAAAACCTATTAGGATTTGTGGAGTTTTCACTGGCTAGTTTTTAGAAGTAGATTACCATTCCTTTTTTCCTAGTCTCTCTTATTCTGGGAGCTCTGCTGAACACCGCGGGTGACCCTGCTGGTATTTGAAATACCAGTAGCATAGCTTCCAGTATCAAAGCAACTTGTAAGCCACCACAGTATGACAAACTGACAGACCATGAATTACCAAAAGAATGAACTAACCAGTCTTAGAAGAAATACACCAGATTGTTCCTTAGAAGTGAAGATGGAGAGAACTCAACTAGCTTACTTTGGACAAGTCATCCGGAAAGACCAATTGCTAGAAAAGGGCATTGTGTTTGGTAGAGGGCCAGCGAAATGAGGAAAACCCTCAATGAGATGGACTGACACAGGGCCACAACAATAAACTCAAAAATAGCAACAATCATGAAGATGGCACAGGACCGGCCAACATTTCATTCCATTATACGTAAGGTTGCCATGAGTCAGTGCTTACTTGACAGCAAATAAAAACAATAATAATAACACACAGACACCAAAAAAAAAAAAAACTATAAAGCTAACATCATACTCCAAAGTAAAAGACTCAGTGCTTTCTGCCTAAGCATGGGAAAAAGGCAGGGTTGTTGGCTCTCAACATTTCTGTTTAACATTGTATGGAAGGGTCTAGCCATGCAACAAGGCAAGGGGAAAAAAAAAAGCTACACAGATTGGAAAGGAAGAAGTAAATCTGTTTTTGTTTGCCAACGTATCATATACAGAAAACCCTAAGGAATCCACAAACGGAAAAAAAAAAAAAGCTATATAAATTAAAGGGATTATAAGAGAATAGAATAAACAATTTCATACCAACAAATTAGATAATCTAGAAAACTTGGACAAATTCCTGTAAATACACAAATTATCAAAACTGATTCAAGAAGAAATAGAAAATCTGAATAGACCTATAACAAGTACAGAGATTTAATCAGTACCAAAATCCTCCAAAAGAAAGAAGTTCAGGACCAGATGGCTTCACTGATGAATTCTACCAAACATTTAAGGAAGAATTAACACCAGTCTTTCTCAAAATCTTTAAAAAAATAGAAGAAAAGGGAAGACTTCCTAATTCACTTGATGAAGCCAGCAATACCCTGGTACCAGACATATAAAAAGATCACAAGAAAAGAAAATCATGGGTCAATATCCTTTAGGAATACAGATGCAAAACTCTTCAACAAAAAACTAGAAAACTGAATCCACCAGCAAATTAAAAGGATTATATACAATGACCAAGTGCGGTTTATCCCAGAAATATAAGAATGGTTCAATATATGAAAATCAATCAATGTAATAACCACATTAATAGAATGAAGGAAAAAAAGACACATGATTATCTCAATGGATGCTGAAAAAGCATTTGACAAAATTCAGCACACTTTCATGATAAAAACACTCAGCAAACTAGAAATAAAGGGAACTCCTTTAACATGAAAAATCCACAACTAATATCATACTCAATGGTGGAAGACTGAATGTTTTCCAAGATCAGGACTAAAACAAGGATGCCTGCATTCACTACCACTATTCAATATTGTACTGTAAGTCCTAGCCAGAGAAATTAGGCAAGAAAAAGAAGAAAAGTCATCCAAATTAGAAAAGATGAAGTAAAACTACCTCTATTTTTAGGTGACATGATTCTATATATAGAAAATCTCACAGAATATACACAAACACAATTACAACTAATAACTAATTTCTGCAAAATTTCAGGGTACAAGATGAACAAACAAAAATCAGTTGTGTTTGTCTTAGTTATCTAGTATTGCTATAACAGAAATACCACAAGTCGGTGGCTTTAACAAACAGAAATTTATTTTCTCACAGCTTAGGAGGCTAGAAGTCTGAATTTAGGGTGCCAGCTCTAGAGGAAGACTTTCTCTCTCTGTTGACTCTGAAGAAGGTCCTTGTCTTTTTGAACTTCTGTTCCTGGGCAACCTTCATGTGGCTTGGCACCTCTCTTCCCCAATCTCTGCTTCTCTGGTTTACTTGTTTAATCTCTTTTATATCTCAAAAGAGATTGACTGAAAATACACCTTAATCCTTTCTCGATAATATAATAAATGTAACCTGGTGGGTGGGAATCTTCATCCACACAACCTAATCCCTCCTCATTAACATAACAAACACAACCCATTCACAAACGAAATTACAGCCACAGGCAGAGTTAGGTTTCATAACACATATTTTTTGGGGACACAGTTCAATCCATAACAGTGTTTATCCCCAGAAAAACCCATTAAGAAAACTGTACCATTTACAATAACATGCAAAAGAATAAAATACATAGGAATAAATTTAACCAAGGGGATGAATGACTTGTACACTAAAAATTTCAAAACATAGCCAAAAGAAATTAAAGAAGATCTAATTAAATGGGCCCTATGGGTCTGTCAGTTTGTCATACTGTCGGGGCTTGCTTGTTGTTGCTGTGATGCTGGAAGCTATGCCACCAATACTCAGATACCAGCAGGGTCACCCATGGAGGACAGATTTCAGCTGAGCTTCCAGACTAAGACAGACTAGGAAGAAGGACCTGGCAGCCTACTTCTGAAAAGCCTTAGCCAGTAAAAACCTTATGAATAGCAGCGAAACATTGTCTGATATAGTGCTGGAAGATGAGCCTCCCCAGGTTGGAAGGCACTCAAAAGATGACTGGGAAAGAGCTGCCTCCTCAAAGTAGAGTCAACTTTAATGACATGGATGGAGTAAAGCTTTTGGGACCTTCATTTCCTGATGCGGCATGACTCAAAATGAGAAGAAACAGCTGCAAACATCCATTAATAATTGGAACCTGGAATGTACGAAGTATGAATCTAGGAAAATTGGAAATCACCAAAAATGAAATGGAAGGCATAGACATCGATATCCTAGGCATTAGTGAGCTGAAATGGACTGGTATTGGCCATTTTGAATCAGACAGTCATATAGTCTACTATGTTGGGATGACAACTTGAAGAGGAATGGTGTTGTATTCATTGTCAAAAAGAATGTTTCAAGATCTATGCTGAAGTACAACACTGTCAGTGATAGGATAATACCCATATACCTACAAGGAAGACCAGTTAATACGACTATTATTCAAATTTATGCACCAAACACTAGGGCCAAAGATGAAGAAACAGAAGATTTTTTATCAACTGCTGCAGTTTGAAATTGATTGAACACGCAATCAAGATGCATTGATAACTACTGGCGATTGGAATGGGAAAGTTGGAAACAAAGAAGAAGGATCAGTAGTTGGAAAATATGGCCTTGGTGATAGAAACAATGCCTGAGATCGAATGATAGAATTTTGCAAGACCAAGGACTTCTTCATTGCAAATACCTTCTTTTACCAACATAAACGGCAACTATGCACGTGGGCTTTGCCAGATGGAACACACAGAAATCAAATTGACTACATCTGTGGAAAGAGACGATGGAAAAGCTCAATAACATCAGTCAGAACAAGGCCAGGGGCTGACTGTGGAACAGGTCATCAATTGCTCATATGTAAGCTCAAGCTGAAACTGAAGAAAATCAGAGCTAGTCCGTGAGAGCCAAACTATGACCTTGGGTATATCCCACCTGAATTTAGAGATCATTTAAAGAATAGATTTGACTCATTGAACACTTGTGATCGAAGACCAGATGAGTTGTGGAATGACATCAAGGACATCATCCATGAAGAAAGCAAGAGGTCATTGAAAAGACAGGAAAGAAAGAAAAGACCAAGATGGATGTCAGAGACTCTGAAACTTGCACTTGAGTGTCGAGCAGCTAAAGCAAAAGGAAGAATTGATGAAGTAAAAGAACTGAACAAAAGATTTCAAAGGGTGGCTCGAGAAGACAAAGTAAAGTATTATAATGACATGTGCAAAGAGCTGGAGATGGAAAACCAGAATGGAAGAAAACGCTTGGTGTTTCTCAAGCTGAAAGAACTGAAGAAAAAATTCAAGCCTTGAGTTGCAATAGTGAAGGATTCTATGGGGAAAATATTAAACGATGCAGGAAGCATCAAAAGAAGATGGAAGGAATACACAGAGTCATTATACCAAAAAGAATTAGTCGATATTCAACCATTTCAACAGGCGGCATATGATCAGCAACCGATGGTACTGAAGGAAGAAGTCCAAGCTGCTCTGAAGGCATTGGCGAAAAACAAGGCTCCAGGAATTGATGGAATACCAGTTGAGATGTTTCAACAAACAGGTGCAGCACTGGAGGTGCTCACTTGTCTATGCCAAGAAATATGGAAGACAGCTTCCTGGCCAATTGACTGGAAGAGATCCATATTTATGCCTGTTTCCAAGAAAGGTGATCCAACTGAATGTGGATCTTGGAACTCAACGACAGAAAGACAAACAGATCAATTTTAAAAATGGGCAAAATAGTTGAAAAGACATTTCTCCAGAAAAGATATACAAATGGCCAACAAGCCCACATGAAAAGATATTCATCATTGGTCATTAAGGAAATGTAAAATCGAAACCACAATGAAATACCAATGCACATCTGCTAAGATGGCTTTCTTCAAGAAGAGGGAAAATAACAAGTGTTGATGAGAACATGGAGAAATTGGAAACCCTGTACATTACTGGTAGAATGTAAGATGATGCACCCGCTTTGGAAAACTGCTTGGCAGTTCCTCAAAAAGTTAAATGTAGAATTACCCTAGAACTCAGCAATTCCACTCCTAGGAGAAATGAAAAGATACGTCCACATGGAAATTTGTACATGAATGTTTGTAATAGCAGCATAGCTCGTAACAGCCAAAAGGTGGGAACAACCTAAATGCCCAACAACAGATGAATGGATGAAGAAAATGTGGCATGTACATACAACCCAATGGGCTCAAGCATAACAACAATTTTGAGGATGGTGCAGGACCAGGTAGTGTTTCATTCTATTGTACATACGGTAGCTATGAGTTGGAACCAACTCGAAGGCACCTAACTACAACATACAAGATATAAAAAGAAAGAAAGTACTGATACATGCTACAACTTGGATGAACCTGGAAAGCAGGCAAGTGAAAGAAGCCACACACAAAAGGTCACACATGGTATGATTCCTTTGTATGGATATAACCAGAATAGGCAAATCCTTAGAGACAGAAAGCATGTTAGAGGTTATCAGGGGTGAGAGAGGGAGAATAAGGAGTCATTACTACATGGGTACAGGATGTTTTTCTGGGGCAATGAACAGGCTTCAAAACTAGAAAGAACTGGTGGTACACAACTTCGTGGATGCACTAAATACCACTGAATTTACAATTTAAAATAGTTAATTGTATGTTCTGTGAATTTCACCCCGATTTTAAAAATCACTGGCATTTTGCTCAAAAATTCTTTTTCCTTAGTCAAGGATTTATAGATGTTGACAGGCTAAGGCAAGTTTTTCTTTAAAGAATTTCAATTGTCCTTCCCAATGTTATTTTTTAAATGTCTAAGTAGTTCTGTATGGCTGCAAGAAGGGTGAATATAGAGAGCGACAGGAGATGGATCTAGGGGCAGACAAGGCCAGATCATGAAGGACTTTTATGCTAAAACAATCCTGTGCTGCAGGGTGGTCTTTAAACCTGGATGAAGATGGGTATGTATGGTTAGTGACTCTCACACTCCCAAGTACTTCTTCATCAAAGTGCCTGGGGCAAATCAGGGTGCACTATGGAGTCTAGTAATAGGTACTGAGCAAGATCACAGCCAATGCCCTAGGCTCTGAGAGTAGGGAAGTATTCTTCTGAGAAACAGCTCTTGGCTTATCCCTGGGCCTTGGTAGAAATTGAACACCTGGCCATTAGACATCAAGACACCTATGTAACCTAAGCAGCCTATCATGAACCAAGTGTCAGCTGATCCAATCAGCCCTTACATTGTTCTTGTCAGAGATACTGCATCATCAAAACGTATTACATCATCATACGTATAGTAAGGACTATGTCTGAACAGGTCCCGAAAGATAACTGTTTCAAGAGCAAATGGATCATATTTGCAGTGTATCTACTCATGCTACACTCTGGCTCCTGCTTGACTGTGGACATTACTGTGTCCTCATGGAGAATTCCCTAAATCTAGTGGATTGAGGAAGAACTATTTTCAGCCTGGATTACTAATGAGTTTGTTGTATTGTAGTCCACTCAGAAGTTATCCTGAATGAGGGTGAAGCAATGAGAAGGGCACATGTGGTGTTCTCCTCAAAAACTGGGTGAAGAACATATGGGAACTCTCTGTACTGTCTTTGCAACTCTTCTATAAATCTGAAATTATTTCAAAATAAAAGTAAAAAAATTTCAAAAGATAATATGTTTGCTTCCAAAAGATCCTCACTAAAAGGAATTTTAAAGCACCATGAAAGTAACTCTAGATGGAAGGTTTGAGATTCAAGAAGGAATGATGAGTGAAAAAACGGTAGTTAGGTAACTCTAAACAGTGGCTAACAGCCGCAGCTGCTAACCAAAAGGTCAGCACTTCGAATCAACCAGCCGTTCCTCGGAAACTCTACGGGGCAGTTCTACTCTGTTCTATAGGGTTGCTATGAGTCGGAATCTACTCAATGGCACCTAACAACACAACAACAAAAAAACATCGACTGTATAAACAATTAATCATGCTTTGAGGGTTTAAAAAAGAGACAGTATGTATGACAATACCAAATATGTCAAGAGAGGAGTATCACAGTTAAAATGTTTAGGTAATTCTTGCATCATTCAAGAAGAAGATAAAAGACATTCACTTTAGATTTCGATAAGTATACCAAAACCAAACCAAACCCAGTGCCATCGAGTCGATTCCAACTCATAGCGACCCTATAGGACAGAGTAGAACTGCCCCATAGAGTTTTCAAGGAGCGCCTGGCAGATTCGAACTGCCGACCCTTTGGTTAGCAGCCGTAGCACTTAACCCCTACGCCACCAGGGTTTCCTTGATAAGTGTACATATTAAAATTTCTGGGGTTACCAATAAAAGAATAATGCTTATCATCCAAATCAATACAAATTTTAGATTAGCTGAAATAAAGCAAGAAAGCAACTACAAACTAAAATAGAAAAGATGTAACAAATTGAAACCACAAAATATAAGTAAATACAGATAAAAATAAACAGACAAAATGCTCTAGCTAAAGAAAAAGAATTAAACAATTTTTTTAAATTAAGATTTAAGTGGTTTACAAAAGACATTTCTAAGACATAAGGATATAGAAAGGTGAAAGTAGAAAAATGGAAAAATGTATAGTAGAGAAGACAAATACTAACCAAAAGAAAAATACTACCAGACCAAATAAGCTTTAAGGAAGAAAGCAACGTTAGAGCTAAGAATGATCACAATATAATGATAAAAAGGCTCAATTCTACAGAATGATATCAATTCTAAATGTGTATGCACCCAATAACATAGCTTCAAAATATAACTTTTTAAAATATTCACAGAATTTCAAGGAGAAATAGACAAATCCATCATCATAGTAAAAAATTTTATTCTACTCTTAGTAATGGATAAAGTATAAAAATGACATGGGGGTGGTGTTTGACCTCCTCTAACTCCACAAGGGGGAAAGATACTCAAGATCAACAGCCCAAGGCTGATTCCCGTGAGATGGTGGTGAGATATGCCTCCTCTCTCTGCCATCTTTACCAGTTCTGACACCAACCATCCCTCCCTCGACACTCTCTACTTCTCTGCTGAGATTGATAATTCATTTCAGTGGCCACACAGAACTCACAGACTATACTCATGATCATTAGAGAAGTAACAAGTTACAATTCAGGATTGGGAACACTCAGGATACAGTTTTTCCAATGGCCTCTTCCCAGAACTGCTCACAGGCATGCTTCTCCCTGGTCCAAGGCCTCTGCCCAGAGGCACTCAGCTTTCTCTCTCCATGGGCCGGGAAGTCCACCATGCTGTCTCCTGCTGCCAGATATCTGTTACCACTTCTCGCCACCTTCAAGGCTCATTGTCTGTCTCCTGGGTCCAGGAGCTTCTCAGTGCATGGATCCTGGGTCCAAAGGACATGCTGGCTCCTAGCTGTTCTTCCTTCCCACCTCTGGGGTGGCTCATTCAAGCCCAGCAGTGTGGCAAAACTAGCCAATCCCCTTGGTGGGCCATAATTACCCTATCACACAATCCTGCCCAGTCACTTTGGTGGAAGTTACATGACCATGGCTAGAAAGGTCACACAAAAGCTACCTATGGAACCACATCAAGCAAGAAAAAAAATCAGAAACACGAGATTTGGGTAACACAATGAACAAGCTCCATCCAATAGCTATATTAAGAGTATTCTTTTCCAAAGGTGTCAGGAGGGCTGGTAAAAGGGAACCCAGGGTCAAGAAGGGAGAGTGTTGACATGTCATAGGGTTGTTAACCAATGTCATAAAACAATATGTGTACTAACTGTTTAATAAGAAACTAGTTTGTTCTATAAAACGTCATCTGAAGTACAATAAAAAAGGCTAAGAAAAAAAAAAGAGTATTCTTTTCCACTATCATATTTTTTAACCATAGTGGAATATTTATTAAATGGACCATATGCACTTGGCAATAAAGCAATTTTCAACAAAATTTTAAAGGATTAATACTATGCACATTATGTTCTTTAACCACAGTCCATTAAAAAAAATTTAAGTTAGGAATAAATAATACAAAGATAACCAGAAGAATCGTCTATATTTGAAAACTAAGATTATTCTAAATAACTCAGAAAATATTTAAAATTTCAAAATGATTAAATAACACATATCAAAACTTGTTGGATGCCATGGAGTTGATTCTGACCCCATAGCAATCCCACGCAACAGAGCACAACTGCCCCATAGGGTTTTCTTGGCTAAAATCTTTATGGAAGCAGATCACCAGGTCTTTCACCCATGGAGCTGCTGGATGAGTTGGACCCACCAACATTTTGATTAGTAGCTGAGAGCTTAATCATTGTGCCACCAGGGCTCCCTGGGTCAATTCTTATATTAGAAAAGAAGAAAAGGTGAAATAAATATGCTAAGCGTCCACTCAAGAAGTTAGAAAAAGAATAAAAGAATAAATCCAAAGAAAACATAAGGAAATTGTGATAGTTAAGGTTGTGTCAACTTGGCTGGGCTATGATTCTCAGTGGTTTGGTTATGATATAGTTTGGCAGTTGTATAATGATATAATCATCTCCTCAATGAGATCTGATATAGTGTAATTACCTCTGTGATAAGATCTGTTATGAGTAGCCAATCAGTTGAAAGGGAGTTTCCTTGGGGGTGTGGCCTGCATCCAATATATGTGGACTTTCTGGCAAAGCTTCCTGGTTTTTGCTGTGCTCTGGATCCTGCATTCAGCTTGTCAGCATCTGACCTCCGGCTCTTGGAACATGGGCCAGCAGTCTGCTGTCTTACTGCCAACCTTGGATTTGTCAGCCTTCGCAACCATGAGCCAATAGCCTGCCATCTCACCTGTGGATCTTTGGTTTGTCCACCCCTGAAGCTATGTGAGCCAGGAGAAGTCTCCAGCCTGATGCCTGATGCCTGACTCAGACTTGGGACTTTTCAGTCTCTCCAACCACATGAGCCGTTTCCTTGAGGTACATCTCTTTCTTTCTCTCTCTCTATAATATATACATGCATTATATATATATATGTATCTGCTCCATAGGGTTTCCAAAGCATGGCTGGTGGATTCAAACTGCCAACATTTTGGTAAGCACCCATAGCTCTTAATATATATAATACGTATGTATATATACATGCATACTATATATATGTATATACATATGCTTCGCTGTTTTTGTATCTCTAGAGAGCCCAGCCTAAGACAGAAATATTAACGATCAGAGCAAAAATTAAAGAAATAACAAACAGAGAGAAGAGCAGCAAACCAAGAGGTTGTTACTTTAAAAAGATTCGTAGCACTGATGAACTTCTGTCAATATGTTCAAGGAAATAAAAGTGAGAAGGCAAAAATAGGCAATATTAAGAATGAGGAAGAAAACATAATTACTGATGCTACAGAGATTACATGGATCATTAAATGATATTATAACCAACTTCCTGAGAACAAAAGTGAAAGTCAGAAAAATATGTTATCAAAACTGAATAGAGAGAGAAAACCATTATAATCATTATAATCTTACAGCCATTTAGAAATTAAATTAGTATGTAAGCATTTTCCCATGAAGAAAACACTAGGCCTGAGTGGTTTCATTATTGAATTTTTCTAAACACTTAAAAAATAAATTATTCAATTTTATAAAACTGTCCAGAATATAGAAAAACAAGGAGCTCTCCATTCTCATTGTATGTGGCCAGCATAATTTTGCTACCAAAACAAGCAAAAACAGTACAAGACTGAAAATTATAGCTCAGTTTCGCTCAAGAGCACAGTTTCATAAATTCTAAGGAAATTATCAACGCGTGTAATCCTGCCATGTATACAAAAGATACTATGTTATGACCAAATTTGGTTTGTCTGAGGGATGCAAGGTAGATTTAAGATTAGAGGAACAATCGTTGCCATTTATTACCTTCACAAATTAAAAGAGAGAATCACCAAGCATGATGTTAGTTACAGGAAAAGTGTTAGACATTTGGTTATGTTAAAACCTCTTAGCAACGTGGAAATAGAAGGAAAGTTCTTCAACCTGATAAACGCCATCCTCGAAATACCTACAGCAATCATTATTCTCATTATTCTCAAATTGAAAGCATTCTTTATAAGATTAAGACTAGGGTGCCAACTATGACCACACAAATTATAAAGAAAAAGATCAGTACATTCGTGTAAAGTAACAATGAGAATTTTTGTTCACCAAAAGATACCATTAAAAAAAAAGCGAAAAGACAAGCTGGAAACTAGGAGAAAATGGAACAAATGTAACTGACATGTATCGGCACCCAGAATATGTAAAGAACTAGAGATTACTAAGAAAAATATAAGCAATCCAATTTTAAAAAATAGGCAAAAGACTGGATCAAGACTTTCAAAGAAAAGAAAACTCCAATGGCCAATAAACATATGGGGAAAAAAAGGTGACCCTCACTAGCAATCAGGTAAACGCAAATTAAAATATTACAAATAGTAACAACACCAACAAGAGTTAACACTTAGAGTGGTAACTATGTAATACAGACTGTTTCATTGTTATTAACTATACCGTTACCCTGTTGCCATGGAGTCGATTCTGACCCATAGGACAGAGTAGAACTGCCTCATAGGGCATTCAAGGAGTGGCTGGTGAATTCCAACTGTTGACCTTTTGGTTTCCAGCCATACCTGTTAGCCGTGGCACCACCAGGGCTCCTGTTGTTAACTATACCCACCACTGCTGTCGAGCTGGTTCCGACTCATAGCAACCCTACAGGACAGAGTAGAACTGCCCCACACCGTTCCCAAGGAGCACTTGGTGGATTCGAACTGCTGACCTTTTGGTTAGCAGTCGAACTCTTAACCACTACACTACCAGCATTTCCGTTATTAACTATAGTGACTTTAAATTCTCACAACAACCCTGTGTATAGTATGCTAGACATTAGTGCTATTCACTAGTATGTCCTCCACGAGAAAACTAAATAAGTCTTAAAGTCAGGTAGCGTAAGTCCTCCAACTTTGTTCTTTTTCAAAGTTGTTTGTCAATTCTATGTCTTTTGCATTTCCCTATGAATTTTAGAACCTGCTTGTCAGCTTCTATAAACAAAGCCTGCTGGCACTGAATCTGTGGATCAATTTGTGAACAACTGACATCTTAAGAATATTGAGTTTTTAAACCCAAGAAAGAGGTTCAGATTTTTACTTAGTTGGGTCTTCCTTTATTTCACTCAGCAATATTTTGCAGTGTTCAATGAACAGATCCTGGCACACCTTTTGTCACATTTATCCCTATTTCATATTTTTGATGCTACTGTTTTATACATTTCAATTTCTAATTGTTTGTCACTAGTATATAGAAAGATACTTGATATTTGCATATGGATCTTATAAACTGAAACCTCGATAAGCTTACTTATTAATTCAGTAGTTGTTTGTAGATTCCATAGGCTTTTCTAGATGGATGATCATGTTGTCTGTGAATAAAGACAGTTTTCTTTCTTTCTTTCCAATCTGATGTCTTTTTATTTTCTTGTGTTATAGCTCTAGGTAGAACCTAAGTGCAATGTTGAATAGAAGTGATGGCAGTATATATCTTCGACTTGATCTTGTCTTAGAAAGTATTCAGTCTTGGGTCATTGGGTATCATGACACTTGTAGGGTTTCCACAGATGCCCTTTATTAGTATGAGGAGGCTTTCATCTATTCCTGGTTTTCTGAGAGATTTTTATCAGGAACGGATTTGGATTTTATCAGATGCTTTTTTTTTCTGCATCTAATGAAATGATCATATAATTTTTCTTTTTCAGTCTGTTAATATAATGAATTACATTGATTGATTTTTGAATGTTAAACCAGCCTTGCATTCTTGGGATAAAATCACTTGGTTATCATACGTGATCCTTTTTACATGTTGTTAAATTGGATTTGCTAAAATTTTAAAAGAATGTTTGCATCTAGGTTCATGAAGGATATTGGTGTGTAGTTTCTTTTCTTGTAAAATCTTTGTCTGATTTGGGAATCAGAATAATGCTGGCCTCATAAAATGATTTGGGAAGTATTTTCCCCTCTTCAATTTTCTAGTAAGTTTGGTGCTGAAGCCATCTGGGTCTGAAGTTTCTTTGTGGGAAGGTTTTAAACTATAAATTCCATCACTTTAATAGATGTAGGATTATTCAGGTTATTTGTTGCTTTTTGTGTGCCATTTAGCGGATTGTGTCTTTCAAGGAATTTGTTCATTTAATCTAAGTTGTGAAATTGACAGCATTAAGTTGTTTACAACATTCCTTATTTTTCTTTTAACACATGATGAATCTATGTTTTTTTCTCTCCTTTCATTCCTCACAATGCTAACTTGTGTCTTCTCTCTTTGTTTCCCCGGTCAGTCTTCCCAGAATTTTAGAAATTTTATTATCTTTTCAAAGAACCAGCTTTTGGTTTCCTAGGTTTTCTATATTGCTTTTCTGCTTTCCATTTCATTGTAGCTCTTCATAATGTCCTCCATTTTGCTTACTATAGAGGTGATTTGCTCTTTTTTTTTTTTTTTTTTTCTCGTTTCTTAATGTGGCTGCTTAGTTAACTGATTTGAGACATTTCTTCCATTCTGATACAAGAATTTAATACAAGAATTTCTTCCGCAGCATTGATGTAGTGGCATCCCACCATTTTTTAATTAAAAAAAAAATTTTATTTATTTTGTTGTTGTTTTTGAGAATACACACAGCAAAACATACACCAATTCAACAGTTTCTACATGTAGAATTCAGTAACATTAATTACATTCTTCAAGTTGTGCAACCATTCTTACCCTCCTCTTCTGAGTTGTTCCTCCCCCATTAACATAAACTCACTGTCCCTAAGGCTCCTACCTGATCTTTCAAGTTGCTGTTGTCAGTTTGGTCCGCTACAGAGAGTTCTTAAAAGAGCATAATGCTCAAGGAAGACATTATTTTACTAGTTAAGCATTCCACAAATTTTGACATAATTTTTATTTTCATTCAATTTATTTGCTTAAATTTCTGTTCTGATTTCTTCTTTGACCCATGTATTATTTAAAATTATGTTGTTTAATTTCCAAGTATTTGCTGATATTTCAGGTATCTTTCTGTAATTAGTAGCCAGTGTAATTACATTTTGGTCAGTGATCGTACTTCATATGTTTTGTTGTTGTTGTTAGGTGCTGTCAAGTCGGTTCTGACTCATACTGACCCTATGTATAACGGAACGAAAAACAGCCTGGTTCTGCGCCATCCTCGTAAATGCTTGAGCCCATTGTGGCAGCTCAAGTTCATCTTGTTGAGGGTGTTGCTTGTGTCAGTTCATCTTGTTGAGGGTCTTCCTCTTTTTCACTGACTCTGTACTTTACCAAGCATGATGTCCTTCTCTAGGGTCTGGTCTCTCCTGATCACATGTCCAAAGCATGTGAGATGTAGTCTTGCCATCCTTGTTTCTAAGGAGTATTCTGGCTATACTTCTTCCAAGACATGTGCGTTCATTCTTCTGGCAGTCCATGGTATATTCAATATTCTTCGTCAACATCATAATTCAAAGGCATCAATTCTTCTTTGGTTTTCCTTATTCATTGTCCAGCTTTCACATGTATATGAGGCGATTGAAAACACCATAGCTTGGGTCAAGCACACCTTAGTCCTTGAAATGACACCTTTGTTTTTTTTTTTTTTTAACACTTTAAAGAGGTCTTTTTGCTGTAGATTTACCCAATGCAATTAGTCTTTTGATTTCTTGACTGCTTTTTCCATGGGCCTTGATTGTGGATCCAAGTAAAATGAAATTCTTGATAACATAGATCTTTTCTCCATTTATTGTGATTTGCTTATCAGTCCAGTTGTGAGGATTTTTGTTTTCTTTCCGTTGACATGTAATCCATACTGAAGCTGTAGTCGTTGATCTTCGTCAATAAATACTTGCAGTCTTCTTCACTTTCAGCAAGCAAGGTTGTGTCTTCTGCATAACACAGGTTGTTAATGAGTCTTCCTCCAGTCCTAATGCCCCGTTCTTCATATAGTCCAGTTTCTTGGATTATTTGCTCAGCATACAGATTAAATAAGTATGGTGAAAGGATACAACCCTGATGCACACCTTTCCTGACTTCAAACCACACAGTGTTCTCTTGTTCTGTTTGAAGGACTGCCTCTTAGTATATTTACAGGTTCCTCAATAGCACAATTAACTGTCCTGGAACTCCCATTCTTCACAATGTTATCCATAATTTGTTATGATTCATATACTTGAATGCCTTTGCGTAGTCAATAAAACACAGGCAAACATCTTTCTGGTAGTCTCTGCTTTCAGCCAAGATCCATCCAACATCAGCAATGATGTCCCTTGTTCCATGCCCTCTTCTGAAACCAACTTGAATTTCTGGCAGTTCCCTGTTGAAGTACTGCTGAATGATCTTCAGAAAAGTTTTGTGTGTGATATTAATGATATTGTTCAATAATTTCTGCACTCTCTTGGATCACCTCTCTCTGGAATGGGTACAAATATGGGTCTCTTCCATGGTTTCAGGGGACAGCTAAGTCAATTGGCATAATAAAATCTATTAAGAAAACATTCCGCATCCCACTTTGGAGAGTGGTGTCTGAGATCTTAAATGCTAGCAAACGGCCATCTAAGAAGCATCAATGGATCTCCACCCACCTGGAGCAAAGAAGAATGAAGAACACCAAGGACACAAGGTAATTATGAGCCCAAGAGACAGAAAAGGCCACATAAGCCAGAGACTACATCAGCCTGAGACCAGAAGAGCTAGATGGTGCCTGGCTACAACCGATGACTGTCCTGACAGGGAACAAAACAGAGAACACCAGAGGGAGCAGGAGAGCAGTGGAATGCAGATCCCAAATTCTCATAAAAAGGCCAGCCTTAATGGTCTGACTGAGACTAGAAGGACCCTGGAGGTCATGGTCCCCAGACCTTCTGTTAGCCCAAGACAGGAACCGTTCCCAAAGCGAACTCTTCAGACAGGGATTGGACTGGACAATTGGATAGAAAAAGATGCTGGTGAAGAATGAGCTTCTTGGATCAAGTAGACACTTGAGACTATGTTGGCATCTCCTATCTGGAGGGGAGATGAGAGGGCAGAGGGGGTCAGGAGCTGGCAGAATGGACACAAAAAGAGAGAGTGCAAGGAAGGAGCAGGCTGTCTCATTAGTGGGAGAGCAAGTAGGAGTATACAGCATGGTGTACAGAAAATTTTGTATGAGAGACTGACTTGATTTGTAAACTTTCACTTAAAGCACAATCAAAAAAAAAAAAAAGGGTCTCTTCCAGTTTGTTGACCAGGTAGCTGACTTCCAAATTTCTTGGCATAGATGAATGAGTGTGTCCAGTGCTGCATCTCTTTGTGGAAACATCTCAATTTGTATTCTGCCAGTTCCAGGAGCCTGGTTTTTCACCAACGCCTTCAGTGCTGCTTGGACTTCTTCCTTCGGTACCATTGGTTCTTGATCATATGCTACCTCCTGAAATGGTGGAACATCAACCAATTCTTTTTGATACACTGACTCTTCTTATTGTACTTCCTGTGTCGTTTAATATTTTTCTTACAGAATCCTTCAGTATCGTAACTCGAGGCTTGAATTTTCTCTTCAGCTCTTTCAGCGTGAGAAATGCAGAGCATGTTCTTCCCTTTTGGTTTTCTACCTGTAGGTCTTTGCACATTTCATTACAATATTTTACTTTGTCTTCTTGAGCCACTCTTTGAAATCTTCTCTTCAGCTCTTATTTCGTTTCTTCCTTTAGCTTAAAAAAACAAACCAAACCAACTCCAACTCATAGCAACCCTATAGGACAAGGTACAATTGCCCCATAGAGTTTCAAAAAAGCACCTGGTGGATTCAAACTGCCAACCATCTAGTTAGTAGCCATTGCACTTAACTACTACGTCACTAGGGTTTTCTTTAGCTTAGCTACTCTGTATTCAAGAGCAAGTTTCAGAGTCTCTTCTGACATCCATCTTGGTCTTTTCTTTCTTTCCTGTCTTTTTAATGACCTCTTGCTTTCTTCATGTATGATGTCCTTGATGTCATTCCACAACTTGTCTGGTCTTTGGTTTTTGTGTTTAATGAGTCAAATCTATTCTTGAGATGGTTTCTAAATTCAGGTGAGATATACTCAAGATCATACTTTGGCTCTTGTGAACTTGCTCTAATTTTCTTCAACTTGAACTTGCATTTGCATCGGTGGTCTGTTTCACAGTGGGCCCCTGGCCTGGTTCTGAACAATATATTGACCTTTTCCACGACGCGTTCCACAGATGTAGTCAATTTGACTCCTGTGTATTCTTTCTGGTGAGGTCCATGTGTATAGATGTCTTTCATGTTGGTGAAAAAAGGTATCTGCAATGAAGAAGTTGTTGGTCTTGCAAAATTCTATCATTCGATTTCCGATGTCGTTTCTATCACCAAGCCATATTTTCCAACTACTGTTTCTTCTTCTTTGTTTCCAACTTTTGCGTTCCAATCACCAGTAATTATCAATGCATCTTGATTGTATGTTTGATCAATTCCAGGCTGCAGAAGTGGGTAAAAATCTTCAATTTCCTCATCTTTTTTTTTTTTTTTTTGGCATTAGCGGTTGTGCATAAATTTGAATAATAGTCATACTAACTGGGTCTTCCTTGTGGGCATATTGATATTATACTGTCCTTGACAGTTTTGTACTTCAGAATAGATCTTGAAATATTCTTTTTGACGATGAATGCAATACTGCTCCTCTTCAATTTGTCATTCCTGGGATAGTAGACCATGTGATTGTCTGATTCAAAATGGCCAACACCAGTCCTTTTCAGCTCACTAATGCCTAGGATATTGATGTGTATGTGTTCCATTTAATTTTTAATAACTTCCAATTTTCCTAGATTCATACTTTGTACACTCCATGTTTTGAATATTAACGGATATTTGCACCTGTTTCTTCTCATTTTGAGTCATACCACATCAGCAAATGAAGGTCCCAAAAGCTTTACTCCATCCTCATCATTAAGGTCTACTCTTCTTTGAGGAGGCAGCTCTTTCCAGCCTTATTTTAAGTGCCTTCCAACCTAAGGGGCTCATCTTCTGGCACTATTATCAGACAACGTTCCACTGCTATTCATAAGGTTTTCACTGGGTAATTTTTTCAGAAGCAGATGCCCAGGTGCTTCTTTCTAGCCTGTCTTAGTCTGGAAGCTCAGCTGAAACCTGTCCACCATGGGTGACCCTGATAGTATTTGAAATACCGGTGGCATAGCTTCCAGCATCACTGCAACTTGAAAGCCACCACAGTATGACAAACCGACAGACATGTGGAGTCATGTAATTTAAATCCTCTTAAATTTATTAAAACTTGTTTTATGATCCAGAATATGGTCTATTTTGGTGAATATTTTGTGTGCACTCACAAAGAATGTGAATTCTGCTGTCGGGTACATTGTTCTATAAATGCCAATTAGTTCAGATTGACGGTGTTGTTTAAGTATCCTATATCATTATTCATTTTCTTACCAATTATCGATACAGGAGTGTTGAAATCTTTAATTGTGGATTTATCTATTTCTCCTTTCAGTTCTATCATGTTTTACTTCAGTATTTTGAAGGTCTGTTATTAGTTATATATACATTTAGGATTGTTATGTCTGTTTGATGAATTCACCCTTTTATCATTCTGAAATATTCCTTTCTATCCCTGATAATATTCCTTGCTCTAAAATATATTTTGTGTGATATTATTATAACCACTTCTACTTTCTTTTAAATAACATTTGCCTGGTATACCTTTTTCATTACTTTTAATCTATTATATATTTATATTTAAAATGTATTCCTTGTTGTTGGGTGCTGTTGAGTTGATTTTAACTCATAATGACCTTATCTGACACACTTGAACTGCCCCATAGGGTTTTTTTTTAGGATGTAATCTTTACAGGAACAGATAGCCAGGTGTGAAGAACTACCGTGGAGTCCCTGGGTAGAGTTAAGCTGCCAACCTTTCTGTTAGCAGTTGACCGTGTAACTGTTGTGTGTTAAAATTCCATCAACTCAAGTCAATTCCAACTCACAGCGACCCTATAGGACAGAGTATAACTGCCCCATAGTGTGTCCAAGGCTGTAATCTTTACAGAAGCAGACTGCCACATCTTTCTTCCATGAAACGGCTGGTGGATTTGAACCACCAATATTTCTGTTTGCAGCTGAGCACTTAACCACTGTGCCACCAGGGCTCCTTCTGTTGCAGATAAGACAGCATGTATTTGGGTTATGCTTTTAACCACTGTGATATCACAACTTTTAATTGAATGTTTAGACCATTTTTATTTAATATAATTATTAATATCTTTGACTTCAAACTACCATTTTGCTATTAGTTCTCTATTAGTGTCATTCTTTCTTTCCTTTGGATGAACTTAGAATTTTTTTGACTCTATTTTATTTCCACTATCAGGGTATTAAGTGTATCTGTTTTACTATTATTATTATTTTTAGTGGTTGCTGTAGTGTTTATAATAGAGGCTGTCCCCAACTTATGACATGTTCAAGTTAAAATGATCCACGCTTACGACCATCATTGCATCTGGAATGTTGCATCTTTCTGGGAAGAATTTATGGGAGAATGCATGTAGGAGATATGGAAAAAAATTGCTGAGTTATGTGAACACGCTCCCAGCATTCGATCAGGATAATGTCACGGAAGAGATCGGTGGAAAAACTGTCCATATGGCAAGAACGCTGAATTTAGAACTTGGTATCGCTGATGTGAAACAGCTCATAGGTCACGAAGAAGGAGAATTAACAGATCAAGACTTAAAGGATTTTGAAGAGGAAAGAAATATTGCAGAAGAAAGAAATAATGAAGAATAGGAACGAGAGAAGTTGTCAAAAAATTTTATATTGAAAGGATTAGCTGGGGTTTTTTCTAAACTAAATCAGAGGCATCAGTTGCTTGAAAACATGGACCAAACGCTGATTACTTTGCTAAAGTCGATAGGGAGATTTGGGGAGGAATGTTACCATGAAATATATGAGGACAAAAAAAAAAAAAAAAAAAGAAAAGGACCATAGAAACAGCTCTCACTAATTTTTTTGACTAGAAACACCATCCCCATTCTCAGGGGTAATCCCAATGATCCAGGACCTTTCACAAGTGGAGTTATTACCACAACTGACAAAATGCCAATGTTGTCCAACTCTTCCTCATCATTGGATAAATTTTTGTGTATTTTTTTATGTACATACGTTATATATTAAAATATTTATGTAAGTTTATATGTAATGTTTCCAACACCCAAAAGCAAAAATAGATCGGATTTATAAAGATGCTGATAATAAAAGTCAATATGAATGAAAGCAAACAAAAAAAAATGAGGAGTTCAACTTATGTCAAAACCAACTTGTGACAGAGTTGTTGGAACAGAACCCCATTGTAAGGAAGGGGCTACCTTATGTATCTTTAGTTTATCACGGTCTACCTTCAAATAATATGCCATTGCATACATAGCGATGGGAGCCTTGGTGGCGCAGTGGTTAAGCACTCAGCTGCTAACCAAAGGTCAGCGGTTCAAACCCACTACCTACTCAGTGTGAGAAAGATGTGGCAGTCTGCTTCTGCAAAGATTTACAGCCTTGGAAACCCTACGGGGCAGTTCTACTCTGTCCTATAGGGTTGCTATGAGTTGAAATTGATTCAACAGCAATGTGGGTGGTGCATGCATAGTGTAAAATCTTACAGTTACTTCCATTCTCCCAGCCACCACGCCCATCATCCACTGTACTTCTATACAAGTTTCAAATCCCACAATCTATTGTTACTATTATACAATATAAACATGTAAACATATAAACAATCATCTTAGAAAGAGATTAAAAAGTTGTCCTTTATATTTATCTATGTATTTCCCATTTCCTGTGCTCTTAATTTCTTTCTATAAATCCAAATTTCCTTTATTTCTAAAGAAATTTCTTAAACATTTCCAGCAGTTTAGATCTGCTGGTGGTAGAGATAGTTTCTTTCTTTCCTTCCTTCCTTCTTTTCTGTCTCTCCCTCTCTCCCTCTCTTCCTTCCTCCCTCTTTCCCTGTCTATCTACCTACACTTTACTTTTTAGAGTGGTTTTAGGTTTACAAAAAAATTGAGCAGAAAGTACAAAGAGCTCCCACATACCTTCTCTTCTCCAAGTACACAGTTTCTCCTGTTATTAACATCTTACATTACTGTGGCACACTTATTAAAACTGATGAACCAACACTGATACGTTATTATTAGCTAAAGTCCAGAGTTTATATTGGGGTTCACTCTTTGTACTATACAGTTCTGTGGGTTTTGACAAATGTATAATGTCATGTACCCACCATTGCAGTATCTGCCAAACAGTTTCACTGCCTTTAAGATGCCCTCCCCCTTTCCCTGAGCTCAGGGCAACCACTGATTTTTTTTTTTTTCACTGTCTTTATAGTTTTGTCTTTTCCAGAATGTGATAAGGTTGGAATCATACAATCTGTAACCTTTTCAGACTTGCTTCTTTCACTTAGGGCTATGCACTAAGGCTACTCTATGTCTTAGTTTGATAGCTCATTTCTTTTTAATACTCCATTGTATGGATGTAAGGATCCCTGGAGGCACAGTGGTTAGGCAGTCAGCTGCTAACTGAAAGGTCAGTGCTTGGAACCCACTCCACAGGATAAAGATGTCTCAGGCTGCTTCTGAAAAGGCTACAGCCTAGGAAGCCCTACGGGGCAATTCTACTCTGTCCTATAGGGTCCCTGTGAATTGGAATCGACTTGATGGCAACAGTTTTGTATGGATGTACCACAGTTTTTTTAATCCATTCAGTGTTAGCTATTGTTTTTCTAAAAAAGTCTATTTTGCCTCCATTTCTGAGAGATATTTTTGCTGATTAAAGAATTCTAGGTTGATCTTTTTGATCTTTCAGTAATCTAAAGATGTTTCTTCATTTTAATCTTGATTGTATAGTTTCTAATGAAAAAACCAAACCAAACCCATTGCTGTCAGGTCAATTCCGACTCTTAGTGTCCAACCCTATAGGATAGAGTAGAACTGCCCCACAGGGTTTCCAAAGAACAGCTGGTGGGTTCGAACTGCTGACTTTTTGGTTAGCAGCTGAGCTCTTAACCACTGCACCATCAGGGCTCTTTCTAATGAAAAGTCTAATGTAATTCTCTCATCTTTGTTCCTCTGGCTGCTATCAAGATTTTTCTCTTTATTACTGATTTTCAGCAATTTTACTATAATATGCCTTGGCGTGGTTACATTTTTATTTATTCGGGTTGGTGTTCATTGAGTTTCTTGAATTTGTGGGTTTATAGTTTTTATTAAATTTGGGGAAATCTCAGCCATTATTTCTTTAAAATTTCCTCTCCTCCTCTCCTTATATACAGGGTGAATTTAATACCCTTCTGAGGGTTCTACCTAAAGCCTTGTGTATTGAAAGTTCTTCCCCTTTTGACTGGTGGAAACAGGAACTATTTCCAGCTATATGTGAGCTCTGGGAATTGTTTTGCCTATCCTTCCCCCTCCCCCCCCCCTTTTTTTCAATTAGCTTACAATTAGTTTCCACACAAACATGTGCAAATCAAGACTCAACCAAAGAGTCAAGAGGACCCCTCTGTACCTATCTGGAGTTCTCTATAGATGCAACTTCTCCCTTTCTGGTTCTCTGCCTTGCAAATTTACCTTCACCTTTCTGAATTCCCCGATAATTTGTCTCCTCAACTCGGCAATACTGCTGGACTCTGGACTCCCCCTCTCTATCAGGTGGCCTGGAAACTGTCTCCAGGGAGTAGGCTGTGGCAATCATATGTTTCAACTTGTTTGCTTTCCTTCTCTCAGTGATAGCTGTCTGTCATCCAACATCGGAGGCATCTGAAGACCATTTTTTCCTGTGTCTTCTCAGGTTTTCTTATTGTTTAAGGCAGGAGATTAAATCCAGTCTGCATTACCCAGTCATGGTTGGTAGCAAAAGTTTTTCACTTTAAAGTTTTAAAAAAATACAGGACCAAATTCATCTCACTCTCAGAAATCTGAGTTCAGTAGGTCTAGTGTAGGAGCTCTGGTGGCTAAGTGGTTAAGAGCTCGGCTGTTAACCAAAAAGTTGGCAGTTTGATTCCACCAGCTGCTTCTTGGAAACCCTATGGGGCAGTTGTACTTTGTCCTGTAGAGTTGCTATGAGTCAGAATCGACTTGATGGCGACAGGTTTTGTTTTGTTCTTTAGGTCTAGTGTGGAATTCCGGAATATTGTTTAAAAAGTACTCAGGTGAGAAGCCAACTCTTCAGACAAAGATTAGACTGTACTATAAGACATAAAATGATACTCATGAAGTGTGTGCTTCTTAGTTCAAGTAGATACACGAGACTAAATGGGCAGCTCCTGTCTGGAGGCAAGATGAGAAGGAAGAAAGGAATAGGATAGGAGCTGGTTGAATGGACATGGGAAATCCGGGGTGGAAAGGAGGAGTATGCTGTCACATTATAGGGATAGCAACTAGGGTCACGTAACAATGTGTGCGTAAATTTTTGGATGAGAAACTAACTTGAGCTGTGAACTTTCACCTAAAGCACAATAAAAGAAAAAAAAAGTACTCAGGTGATTCTGATACACAGTCGGTGTTGGAAACTATACATTGGTACCTGAGGCAGAACCTTGTTCAGACATTTTCCTGCTTAGATGAAAGGACAGAACGTACTCATTTTTAAAACTTTTTTTCTGGTTCTGGGTATGACAGAATCCTTGTAACAGACCAATAATTCAGCTGAAAACAATTAGGAGAGTTAAATAAAATATAAAACATTCATTTTAGGCATCAGAGAGCTACTGAGGCAAACAGGACTTGAGAGGATACAATCTCAGAGAAGGGGAAACCACAAGCAGAGCTAAGATGACACCACAGTACCTCCTTTCCTTGGGGCAATTCTGGCCATAAGACAAGAGCCTAAGTTTTGGGACAGAGTCCAAAAAGAGGCCTCAAGGGGCAAAAATACCAGCAGAAAATTTGGCAGTTAAGCATGGTTGGAGAGACAAAACTTAAAGACCAGGGGGGCCAGATTTCCAGTAAAAAAGGAAAGGTGAATAACTGAGCTGAATACTCTGCCTGTTTCCCTCAAGTCACTTGTCAAATTCTGAAGAACCCTGAGACAGAAGGTTAGAAAGCCAAATAGAAAGCCTCTGAAAAGTGGAATGGAGTTTTTGGCAGTCCCACAGTGCTGGCGGAAACAAGGATTAGAATTCAGTATCCACTAGGGCGAGAGGCCAAGGGAATACACACATTCTCAGTTGGAATTCCTGGAGGGATGTACTGTAGGAGCAGCAGCAAAACAGAGGTGGACTAATAAGCCTTGCCAAAAGTCAATCTCAAATTAGCTCATTCTTTGATTGATTAAGGTGATTAGTCCTCATTCTAACTGCTTTGCAAAGGAAAGAGTGAACCATCTCTGGATAGAGAAAATATTATCTAGAGCCTCTATAATTTTTCATACTTAATATATGGCATTCCCTCAAAAATTACCAGGCAAACCAAGAGGGGGTGGGGTGGGGGCTGAGTCCAAAATCAATGGGGGGAATATACAGTACAAATAGATCCTCAGGAGATCAAGATTTTGTAATTATCAGAAATGGGTTTAAAATAGCCAGGATTGATACATCCAAGAAAATAGAGGGAAAGGTGGAGAAAACAAAAAGATGGAGAATTTCACCAATGAATGGGTTTTATTTTTAAAGAATCATATAAAAATTCTAAAACTTAAAAAATACAATGAGGTGAAATGAAGAACACAATAAATGGGCTTAAGAGTAGATTATACAGAAGAACAGAAAATATACAAGCTCATGCTCAAAGAAGAAAAAAAAAGAGAAAAATGATAGGATATACAGGTAGTGAACAATGAAAAATTCTGAAATATGTA
Source organism: Loxodonta africana (assembly GCF_030014295.1). Classification (NCBI taxonomy): domain Eukaryota; kingdom Metazoa; phylum Chordata; class Mammalia; order Proboscidea; family Elephantidae; genus Loxodonta; species Loxodonta africana. Next base: position 58,581,438 of record NC_087360.1, read on the forward strand.
CACTTCAATTCCTAAAAGGAAAAGAGATAAGAAAAGGTAATGACTGTATTCCTTGGGGTTGCTGTAATAAAATACAAGCCGGGTAGCTTACAAGAACAGAAATGTATTGCCTCACAGTTCTAGAGACTAGTTGTCCAGAATTCAGGGTGTCAGCAGGATCATGTTCTCTCTGAAGGTTCTAGGGAGAGATCTTTTCTTGTTTTTCACAGCTTCTAGTTTTTTTTTTTAGTAGCCCCAGACATTCCTTGGCTTGTAGATGCATATTTACATGGCTATCCTCCTAGGTTTGTCTCTCTATATCTCTAAAGGGTCAAACTTAATTTTAATAGCTTTTGAAAATTCTATAAATTTCTAGGGTTTCTTCTCTTCTTTTGTAAGGAGTCACTCGGATTGGATTAGAGCCCAACCTACTCCAATATGCCCTCATGTTAACTTAACCGATAACATCTCCAAAGATCCTATTTCCAAACAAGGTCAAATCCAGAGGTACCATGAGTTAGGCCTTCAACATAAATTTCTGGAGGACACAACTCAATCCATAACAGTGACCAAGAATTTTCCAAAACAGATAAAAGATGTGAAGCTACAAAAATTCAAGGAACTCCATGAATGGACACCACCCCAGTCATGAACCCAAGCGGGATAAATTAAAAGAAAACTACATCTAGACACATCATAGTAAAACTGTTGAAAACTAAAGACAAAGAAAAAAAAAGTTAAAATCATCCAGAGGTGGACAAAAATACAAGCAAGAACACAGACAGATACTTGTACACCAATGTTCATGGCAGCACTATTCAGAATAGCCAAAAGGTGGAAACAGTCTAAATGCCTGTCAACAGATGAATGGATAAATAAAATGTGGTACATGTAAAAAAAAAAAAATTTTTTTTTACATGCATACAATAGACTACTATTCAGCCATATAGAGAAATGAAGTCCTGATAAATGTTACAACATGGTTGAACCTTGTTGTATGGTTTGAAAATATTATGCTGAATGAAATAAGTCAGTCACAAAAGACAAATATATGATCCCATTTATATGAAATATCTCGAATAGGCGAGTATATAGAAACCAAAGTTTATTAGGGGCTACTGAGGGGCGGTGGGAGAGAGGGGAAGAGGGAGCTCATTATTTAGGGGACACTGAGCTTTTGTTAAGGGTGATGGAGAAATTTGGAAGTGAATAATGACAATGGTTGAACAACATGAGAAATGCAACTAACGTCAATGAATTGTGCATGTTGAAAGTGTTAAAATGGCAAATATTTTGCTACATATATATTTACCACACACACACACACAGAGACATACAAAACCCAGCAAAACTAGAAAAAGGCATTATTTTGCACTCTAAAAGTTCATGGTCTAAAAATTAACTATTAATGTGTACTTTAACATACAAAGGAGGGCAGGTTTAAAAAAAATGTGGAATAGTATAAATGAATTATGATTAATAATATGTTAAATTGCTACTACCTTTTTTTTTTTTATAGTATCTAAATACGCTATGTGTATTTACAGTTCCAAAAAAAAAGAAGGCCTGAAAGAAGAGAAAAAGAGATACAAAATAAGTGGCCATGTAGAAAATAAATAGTAAGATGGCAAGTATAAATACAAATATAAATCCTCAAAAAAAACCATTGCCATTGAGTTGATTCTGACTCATAGTGACCCTACAGGAAAGTAGAACTGCCTTATAGGGTTTCAAAGGAGCAATTGGTGGATTTGAACTGCCAACCGTTTGGTTAGCAGCCGTGGCTCTTAACCACTTTGCCACCAGGGCTCCTAAATACAAATATATATTAAAAAAATACAAATAAAAAAAACCAAATATAGCAGTAACTATATTAACTGCAGGAGTGCAGTGGTTAAGAGCTCAGCTGCTAACCAAAAGGTCTGCAGTGCGAATTCACCAGTCCCTTCCTGGAAACCCTATTGGGCACTTGTACTCTATCCTATAGGGTTGCTTTGAGTCGGAATCGACTCCATGGCAATGGATTTTTTTTTTTATATTAACTGTAAATGTGCTAAAAAACTTCCTGCTGAAACTAGGACAGAGAAACCTAGGCTGAGCTGTACTCTGCATAAAATGTAGTTATCAGCTGCAACCCAAAAGGCAGCTTTTCCTTGGGCAAAATGTGGAAGCGGGAAGCTTTAGCTGCCAGCCCTACAGGGCTGAATTCTTAGTGAAGGCTGAGCTAAGCAAACCGTCATTTCAGAGCAGTAAATCGTTATCTAACTTGCAGAAGGTGAGGACTTTAATCTGTTTTTATTGCAAACCTTGTACTTTGAGAAGACCCCCTGAATGTGTCATTTAGTTATGCAAATGTAAAGCAAAGACTCTCTATGGAAGCTGTTTGAAAAGCTAAACTGTGCTTTGTTGTTGCAAATTGTTTTAAAATCTTGCTACTGTGAGTTTAAAAACTCTTTTCAGAGGGATAGCTGTGGCTAGTTTTCTTTCAAATTATCCAAAAGCAAACACAGCTCATCCCTATCATTTGTCTTCTGAAAACCATAGACTTTAGTCTCACATGAAGAACACTTTTTTCTTATACTAATGCCACTTCATCTGTCTTCTTTGGGAAACAAAAACCTTGTCTTATTTTCCTAAAAGAAAATTCGTCTCCTCTCACCACCCCCCCCGCCCCCGTGTCTGTTTCTATTTTTATAAAGAGCTCCCATTTTACCTGAGAATACTTCTGCCTGATTTCATCTAGGATGGAAGGCATCCTTTCTAATAGATTTTTTTGTACCTCCACCACCACCCACACCACCCATTGCCATCGAGTCTCCCCTAATCTGGGGATGGGGCTTGGAAGTAGGTGATGAACCGTGCTGACTCAGTAAGTCTCAGCACACCACATTTGTTATCAATGTTAATGTTGAAATGTTGCCTTGGCTGGACCATCATCTGAAAATATAATACTTTTTATTCTCTAGACGGTCTATCGTGTGGAATAATAAGGCTAGGGATTAAAATGAAGAAGGTTTATAGAGACAGGAAAGTATGGGTTGGGGTATAAACAAAGGCAGGACCCGAGGTGGGTGAAGTTTCCACGTCAGAGGCTTAAAAAAATGTTCATTCATTAGCAACTTTTTTTTTAAGCTCCTACTCTTGTACAACAAGCATACTGGGCACTGGAGATACAAAGAGGCACCCTAAAAAAGCATTTATCTGGGAATATATTCATAAAACATAGATAAAGACTCACACCCTGAGTGACAATTGAATAGGGCAAATGGTCAATACCACCGAAGTTCAGACCAGAAAGTAAATACCAAAGTTAAGGCAGTAAGTCAGACGGTGGTCTTTAAAAGGTAAGGGTGAGATAAAATGAGGTGTGGAAACACCTAAACAGGAGGCACAAGGTAGATAAATGCCCACTAACAAGAATACATTTCCACACAAAATTGTTAAGCATTTACTCTGTCCTCTCATTTGTCATTTATTGTCTTTCCAGTGAATGCAGGAAAGAAAAAAAAAAGTATGACTGAATCTCTGCCTCAAGGAGTTTAAGTCTACATGCGAGACAAGACAAAGAAACACACATGCAGCTAGTAGAGGACAGACTTGCCATAAAAAGTGCTAGATCGTGGTTCAGCCCTAAATGCAGCCAGCAGTGATTCTGCACAGGGCAGGAATACAACACAGGCTTTGGAATACGACAGATTTAGGCTCCAAACTCAGGTGTCTGCTACGTACTACCTGCATGACCTTGGGCAAGTTACACGACCCGAGTTTGCGCTGTTTTCTATAATAATGGCTCTGCTAGGGTCTAATAAACTCTCAGTTGTTGTGGGGAGTATGAAATGAAGTCATTGTGGTGAAAGGGCTTGACACGGGTGTCTGAGTTTCTATCTACTGTCCTCCCCCACGCTTTTCCCTTCTCTTCGCATCTGCTCGCCTGCCTACCAGTAGGGGTGAGATGTCTGGGGTGAGCAGAAAGGGAAAGATGAAGGGAGGCAACTTCCTCATTTTCCTCCCCTCCCCCGACCTCAGGTTCCGGGAGAGTCACTGTGGAAGTGGGTGAGGGCACAGAAGAGGGGAGGGAGGCTCTGCTAACTGTAAACACAAACGCCACCAAGAGTTCCGATCTCATCTGGCTACCGGATTTCCGTGCTATACTGAAGCCACCCTACCCATGCCCCTGCTCTCAGTTTCCCCAGCTGTGTAATGGGAGTACATCGTCGTCTTCTTTTCTGCCGTAGACGCCCGGCCTAAACGCGTGAGAAAGGCGAGAAGAAGCCCCCAGTTGCTGGCCTCCGGCCCCACCAAGTCCTCCTCCCACTTTGGCTTTGGCCTTTTGTACCGGCCCCACGTGACCCGCCAGGCCGGCTCTTCCCTCCTGCCCCGCCCCGCCCTCCGGCCTTTCCCGGCTCCAGGCCTAGCTCTTCCCGCTCCGCGACCGCCCCCCTCCCGCGCGCCCCTTTCCTCCCCCTCCCCCCGCCTCCTCCCAGGCTGTTCCCGCTCCCTCCCCCAGGCAGCCGTTCCCTCGCGACGCTTCCCCTCCCCCCGCGGCTGTTCCGCCGCCCCGCCTCCCCTCCCCCCGGCCGGAGCTCACTGTCTCCAAGATGGCGGCCGTGTCAGTTTGGGGCATCTCCGCGGTCCGGCCCGGCGCCCCGGGAACCCGGCTCTCTTCTCGCCCGGTAAGTAGCCGAGGGGCCACCCCCGGCTGCCCGCGGCCACCGAGCCCGAGGCTGAGCCGCTCCGGGACCCGCTCCACCGCCTCACGGGGTCGGCGGGCCGCTGCAGGCCCCGCCGCGGCCTGCGCCGCCTCCTGCTGCTCTGCGCCAGGCCTCGGGCTGGGGCGCCGCGGCCGCCCCCTCGCGCCCAGCCGGCGCCCGGCTTCCTCCGCCCCGGTGGCCCGCGCGCTCGCCGGCCCGGAGCTCCCGCCTCCCGCCGGCCGTGCCCAGCCTGGGGAGCCGGCGGGTGGGCGGGCGGGCGGGCGGCGAACGGCCCAGGCCTCGGAGCCTCGGAGCCTCGGGGCCTCGGGGCCTCGGGCTGGGCTGCGCCGGGAGCCGGCTCTCCCCCGGGGCGCGCCCACCGCCCGGCCCCACCTGCGCCCGCCCGGTCGCCGGCCGCCCGGCCCTGCCCCTCTCCCCGCGCCGCCTGGCGCGGGCCCTCTGGGCTCCGGCCGGGGGCGCCGAGGGGCGAGCGGGGCTGCGGCGGCCGGTGGGGGTGACAGGCTGGCGGGTGTTGTGGTGCGGAGGAGGCAGCACGTGCGGTGTTGTGTCTGTCGGGCTGTCAGCCCGGGCTGGGAGGGAGGCGGCGGGCGCCTGTCAAGCTTCGGCCGGCGCGGACGGGAGCTGCCCGAGCTGTCAGGCTCCGGGGAGCCTCGGCGCCCCGCACGCCTCCTTGGAACCGGCCCCGGTGGGGCTGAGTGTTTGGAGGAGCTGGGAAGGGGAGACCCATTGCGCTTAACTCTTTCACGTGATTTCATTGTTAACTTATTCCTTGGGTTCTGTGCTCCCCAAGTGGGAGCGGCGAAGCAACCCATTGGCAGACTACAGGGCTGTGCCGTTTCAAGTTTTTAAAGTTTCTCGCTCTTTAAAAAGAGAGCGCGAAGATGTGTTTGGGGGTGGGGAATGGGGAGGGAGGAAGAAGTCGGAAGCAAGTTGCGATTTCTCTGCAGCCGCTTGTGTACTTTCCGAGAGTTAAGGTTCAAGTCTGCAGGCTCTTTATTTTCTGAAGACCTGGACGCTGATGGAAATCTCGGCCGGAGAGACAATGACTGTCATTCATTCTTTTACCTGCGAGATTAATCAGTTAGAATGTTCCCAGCTTAAACTCAGGCTGTAGCTCACCATTTAGTTTAGCGTTAGTGTCTACATAATGAACTTTCTGGGAGTATTTCTATGATTTTTATCCTCTTGAGACCCTCACCATAAATGAGGCATAGCTTTCCCGGGGGCCTTCTTTTTAGTTAGCTGATTTTGAAATAAATCTTGCCTCGGGTTTGAGTGCTCGCTTCACCCTTTTTTTTTCCGCTCCGAGTTAACAGTACTCTCTCTTTTCTGATCCCTATTAGTTTTCCTTTGGATTTTAATGTCACTCTTAAGAAAAGTTACTGTGGAAGCCATTTTTCTGGCATTGTGTACATTGTAATGTGATTGCTACCTGAGAAGAAGAGAAGTTGTATTAAAAAAAGCTGAAGTAAAAAGTTTAGTTTTTTTGAGGCAAAGAAGTCATTTAGATTCAGAATTTGTTATTTTGGTGAATTTTTTTTTTCTTATTTGTATCTGCCAGATTCTTGTGTGGGAAAGAAGTTTCATTTTGATCCTAGAGGGGCAATTCTTGTTTATGTTTTATGCGTTAATGTTCAGTACAGGACAGCAGTCTAGCAATCTCGAATTCAGATCTCTGTGAGATCCGACTCCTCTTTAACCCACAACTACTGTGTGTGTGTATGTATATAGTACCGTTCACGTGTATATTCTGTACGTTGACATGTAATATGTATATTTGACTGCAGTGACCCTGGGTCTTTCTCACTTCCACTTTATCTGTAGATTGTTTATGAATGACTTGACAGTTGTTACTCCTTTCAGTATATGGATATTAGTATCTTAGTTTGGGTTAGGAGGAACTATAAGCATGTAATTCTTAAGAGTTTGAATGAAATTGGATTATTTTAAACTTCTTTAAGCACTTTTTCACACTCGGCCCTTTTCAGTGTTATTTTTGTTTCCATTTGGAATGTTTCAAGTAGTAGTGTACTTAAAATATGAGCTTGGTCTGTAAATTAGAATTGTTTCTTTTAATATATGAAATAGTTAAAATTTTCTCAGTGGTTGTCTGCCTATCTTATTGTTTTTATCCAGTCTGAATGTCTGGAATTTTGAAAGATGAAAGATTTACTTTCATTGCAGGATTCTTTCTACTAATCCAGTTATTTGTTGAAGTGTGCTGGATAGTTACTTCTTGGGGAAAGATGTCAAGGAGGAGTTGCAGTTCATAGACTAGTGAGCGGAGATTGGGAGCACAGAATAGCGAGCACGCTCCTGGTTAGTTGTAGCCTAAGGTCATTCATAGAACATCTCATCTTGTGTCCTAATTACTCATCTTTTTTTTTTTCTTCTTTCTGTTTTACCCCAGTGACTTACATACATGTTTGTTTTGGGGTGTTGATAGAATGTCTTAAACTCCTACAGGTGTTCAGGAAACACTTGTTACTTACTTAGTTTAAAAAAGAATAGAATATTTCAGTTACAGCTTATTTTCAGTGGGCTTGATGTGGAAAACTGACCTTGTTTTAATTGCTTTACAGGCATGAGATGCACGTTTTTCTAATGTGAAGCTGGGAATGAGATGTTCTTGAGTCTTTACAACTTTCTGAAGAGACCCATGTGTGGTGCTATAAAGAAATTTATTGGGAAGTGTGACGATATTTCAAATAACAGGTTGTTTTGGTTTCTAAAATAAAATTGGAAAGCGTTCTACTTTGCGAAAGGAGAAAAGACTCAGGCCAGAAAACTTGTATGCTATGGTTAACTGGTTCCCAGCCTCCGAGAATCTTGTTTTCCATGGTGTGAAACTTACTCAGCATCAGGATAAGGGATAACGACTCTATGGATATACAGAATCCTTCACCATGGTAAAACTCGCTAACCCGCTGTACACGGAGTGGATTTTAGAGGCCATCAAAAAAGTGAAGAAGCAGAAACAGCGTCCTTCAGAGGAAAGGATATGCAATGCAGTATCTTCATCCCATGGCTTGGATCGTAAAACTGTTCTAGAACAATTGGAGTTGAGTGTTAAGGATGGAACAATTTTAAAGGTCTCTAATAAAGGACTCAATTCCTATAAAGATCCTGATAATCCTGGGCGAATAGCACTTCCTAAACCTCGAAACCATGGGAAATTGGATAATAAACAAAATGTGGATTGGAATAAACTGATCAAACGTGCAGTTGAGGGCTTGGCAGAGTCCGGTGGCTCAACTTTGAAAAGCATTGAACGTTTTTTGAAAGGTCAGAAGGATGTGTCTGCGTTATTTGGAGGCAGTGCTGCCTCTGGCTTTCACCAGCAGTTACGATTGGCTATCAAACGTGCCATTGGCCATGGCAGACTCCTTAAAGATGGACCTCTTTATCGGCTCAACACTAAAGCAACCAATGTGGATGGGAAAGAGAGCTGTGAGTCTCTTTCTTGTTTACCTCCTGTGTCACTCCTTCCACATGAAAAAGATAAGGTAAGAACGGTATATGCATCAGAGTTCATAGAGCTGATGATATAGGATGCTTCAAGCTTACGTTCCTGGGAAGTTTTGTGTTTGGGAACTTTTTGTGTAGCAATCAATGCTGGTTTTTTATTGTTGAGTTCTGGATGTGAGAAATTAATAGATGGTGATTGTTTCTGATACTTTGAAATATTTCATACCTAAGATTCAATGTGTTGGATATTAATCTAGCTAAAAGAACATTTAGATTAGAATTAGAAAGAAACATACATTAGAACTTTTGTGTTAAAGTTTTTATAATACCTTAGTGGCTGGAAGTTAATGAGCGGCTGAACACTGGAAACTTGAATTTGAAACAAGCAGCTGACTAAGAATTGTATTTCTTTCTTTCTATCCGTTTTGTTGCAGGTGATCATTAGAGGAATCAGACTGGTTCTCATGACCAATTGTAGTAGCCAAATAAACTTAGTTATTTTTATTTCTACTATTTGTGTTCTAGGTTTGCGTATATATGATGAAGTCCTAAACGTTACTGTTGCTGACAGCTGTAGTTACATGGGTCAGGAATACATGGTAATCTTGTATTAGTAAATTCTGGAGAGTTGGGAGTAACGATGCACAGGCGGTGTGCCTTAAAGCTTTGCTTCATGTTTTATGCTGTAATTTTTGTGCATTTTGAAAGTATGTCTTATCAGTAAATTCTGGTCTCTAACTAGGTATTTGAGGATGAGGAGAATTTTGTTAGAGGTTATTTTTTGCATTGACCTGGTGTCTTAGCTATGTATTTAAGTGCTCTGAATTGTAATTTTTGTGAAGAATGGAAGTACTTTAAAATGATTGTACCCTTTAGTACACATTAGTAAAAGCATCTTTTCATTTTGCGTAAGACCATGTAAGTTACTCCCTGCTATGAGAAGATTGTGTAGTTAATACTGAGCATATTTAAAAATATTTGAGATTTGTTCTAAATTTATTGCAGTTAACAGCCCACCAAATGACTACCTGTAGTTTTAGTGTACTTAACAATTGAAAATTAACAGTAGTTTTGATGAAATGTTCAGAGATCTACTGTAGAGTTCAGTTTTCTCTGAAAATTGGAATAGAAAACATTTTCTTTGAAACAGAAACATTTTCTTACTGCTGTTACCCTTCATGATGATTCTGGTAGTCATGAATTGATAGACAACACCAATAATAAAATGGTTTTACCTCATTTGAGCGTTAAGACTGTGGCAGTTAAAGTTCGAGATGGACAAGTAACTGACATGCTCTATTCTGTGTTTGAGTGCCCTGTGAACTCTTATCTTTAAGAACTGCTTCTTGATCACATGTGACTGAAGTTAAATAAAATATAACAATTTGATTCCTACAAGTGTTATCAAATGATCTAACAGATTCACTGCTTGGAGACAACAGGAATTTATATGTAGACAATTCAGTGCCATGCTTGTGTATTGGGTATTGTAAGTTCTTGTTAGAATGCCCTGGGCCTCTTCCTTGAATTAGATGTTTTAATTTTTAAAAAATTAGCCATAAATAAAATGTCAGTTGTGCATATTTTTAAAAGATAGTCAATATAATACCAAACCTGTTGCTATCGAGTTGTTCCTGCCTCACGGCATCCTACAGGACAGTAGAACTGCTCTGTAGGGTTTCAAGGAGCAGCTGGTGGATTTGAACTGCCAATCTTTGGTTAGCAGCCTGAGCGCTTAACCACTGCACCACCAGGGCTTTGTATTAGAATCTTGGAGTTTTACTTTTGGGAAGGACTTTGAGAATCATCTAGTCCAACAACCCTTATTTTGCAATTGAGCTGAGAACCTTTGCTGAGGCCATTGCATTGCACCTTTGTATTAAAAAAAGTTTAAATTCAGTAGAGATCCACTGGTTTTCTTTGGTTAAAAATACTTCTTTGGATTCACAGCTTTAATATATAATGTTAATATTGTACTACTTGAGTTAACTGAGGTAACTAAATTTTGAGCATACATTTGGAAAAATTGAATTTCTTTGAGGACTTCCACGTATGTGTACTGATCTCATTGGAAAACTAATTTCGTGATAATATTTATGAAATTAGATGAGATCTGTTCTATATTTTGGAGCCCTGGTGGTGCAGTGGTTAAGAGCTTGGCTGCCAACCAAAAGATCGGCAGTTCAAATCCACCAGTCGCTCCTTGGAGACCCTATATGGCAGTTCTACTTTGTCCTGTAAGGTCGCTGTGAGTTGGAATCGACTCAACGACAATGGGTCTGGTTGGTTTTAGTTCTATATTTTAATACCGAGTCTTTTTTTAAGTAGTAGACTTCCTCGAGTGACTTTCGCCAAAGATATGAAAAGCCCACATTCAAAATCATAATACAGTGAAGTCTAGGGTGAGAAATTATTTCCCTTCCTGAACGGATTACAGTATATGTTTGTTCCTTTTATATACTTTCCTTCCTCCCCTTCAAGCTACCCAATCAATTCCTGTTGAGAATTGTTTAGTTTGCTGTTATGAACCTAGATAGTCTTAAAAAAAAAAAAAAAATTCAGACTGTATTTGACAGCGATGGAGAAAGGGAGGTGTTGACAGAACTAGTTTCACTTTTAGACATCAGTTAATCAGCAAATAGTTACTGAGTACCTACTGTGGGCCAGGCACTCTGCTTGGAACTGAAATGGTGTTCTCTTTCCTGGAATGCTATTGTATCTATTGGCTGGGTCAACTGTGGGGTGAGAGATGAAATTCAAGGACAGTATGGAGTGACCTGAGCAAGTTCCTCTTTGCTTTTTCTATATCAGTTCTCACTTTTAAAATTGGTAATATTAACCTTTGGAAGGAGCTATAGAACTGTACATTAGATTTTTGGTGGCTGAGTGGCTTTTGATTTTTCGGGGAGGTCAGCTGTGTAGAGAGCTATTTTCAAAAGGAGTTTTTGTGAAGGTACTTGAACTTTAGTGTGCTGTTTTCACATTGGTAAGTAGAGAAGAGAATCTATGGGATTCTGTGATTTAAACGACAGCACTGGGTATGCATATTATAAGGGAAATTTCTGAGTGAGCTTTAGGGGTGTAGTAGCTTATTGTGATTTTATTTAGCATGTGTTTACTATGTGCCAAGCATTACTTAAATGCTATACATATATTCAGTGATTTAATATTGTATAATATAGGTACCTTTACCTTACAGATTAAGAAACTGAGGCTCCCCCGAAAGTTTAGTAATTTACCCAAGTCACGCAGCTAGTAGGTGGCAGAGCTTGGATTTGAACTGGGCTGTTTGGCTGCAGAGTCTTTGTAACCGCTGCTGCAGAGTCTTTGTAACCGCTGTGCCTACTGTTTCTTCAGAGTTGTTACATATAATGTGTATCATTGCCCTCAAGCGTATAATGTAATCATCCTCGTTGTTAACGTCGTACTGCATTCTCTAATTGTAAAAGGGCACATTTTCCCCTCTCTTTCACTGTTTGTGGAGTTCTGGTGGCGCAGTGGTTAAGAGCTACGGCTGCTAACCAAAAGACCGACAGTTTGAATCCACCGTGGAAACCCTATGGGATAGTTCTACTTTGTCCTGTAGGGTTGCCATGAGTAGGAATCGACCTGTCGGCATCCGGTTTGGGTTTTGGTTTGGTATTCAGTGTTTGTGTCCCCTTTTTCTCCTCTATCATGGAATGAATTCCAAGCTGACTTTGGACCAGTGATATCAGGAGCCAAAGATTATGAATAATCTGGTTTCTAAACCTGAGGTTCATTAAAGAGAGAAAAGCTGAGTCCACGTACCGTTTTACCGTTTTTCTTTAAGATGACTTCGGTGCTTGTTTTCATTTCAGTTGTCTTAACTAAAGTTTTCTGATTTGCAGTTTGGGGGTTGGTTGCTGGCTGTAATAGAGTGCTTTCACTTGGGACAAATTTTGCTTTCCCTTGAATTGTGGGATATGGGTGAGAGGAGGACATAGTATGTGAGTAGCTTAAAGTGCAACCCTCCTTGAAGATTTCTTTCTTTTTGAAATTTTATAGGTAATATTGTAAGATAATTTGTCCGTTTACCTATTATCATTCAGCAAACATTTGAATGCCTACCAAGAACATGGCATTTAGGATTTAGGATCTGGGGTGGGTGGGTGGGGGTTTAAGTTAGAAAGCATGGAGATGTGTAATAAAATTTTTTCCAAACCCTTTTTTTAGTTCATCAGATATAACTTTTTTTTTTAAACAGCCATTATTATTTTTTCATGTCAATTAGGTATCATGAATCTCTGAGAGATAATTAGATATTTCTTGGGCGAGGCTAATTATTATTTGAGATTATAATGGTTCATTAAAAAAATTATCTTTGGACACTGAGTCTTGGAAGGATCTCTTTGCCTGGCCAGGAATAATTTTTACCTTGATTTCAAACTTCTGGGTTCATTTTACATACTTTAGCAGCTTTAAACATGTAATAATTATTACAGAAATCATTTACTTGAATATATAGTTTATGTTCCATATTAGTAGTCCAGAAATATATACTCTTTTATGGTAATCAGGGAAATCAGTACAGTAAAGTGTTATCCTGTGGAGTAGTAGTTTGGAAGAGAATAATAATTTGTTGAAGCATTCAGTTGGAAAGGGAAGAGAAGGTATTGTCAATTAATGTTATTGTTTGGGTTATTATCCAGCTGGGCAACTTGGAACAGAAGGATGAGTGATAAATCTATATAACCATTTAATATAAGTTATATCTCCATACAGTCAACTCTTAATAGAGTTCAGATTATTTTGTTTTACTGGAATTTGGTATTTTGAATTCATGGCGTAAGTGGGTTTTGACAGGAACCTAAATTTTTGATGTAGAGATAATGATTAGAGTGGGATGTGGTTCTCAAATTAATGAGTTAAAAATGGTAACTGAGGACTGTACTTTAAAAAAAAAAAGTGGATCCGGAGGGATTAGGCCTCTCCCCTCCATATGAAATTTTGATTTAGCAATTTGAAAATGGCCTCTATATTAAACTCGTTTGACATTTTATATGTTATACTAGTGGTAGTGTATAGGAAAATGGTTTATAAAGGTAAACTTGGTAATTTCAATTTGGGTAGTCTCTTGCTATGCTACTTTGTAAAGAAGGCAATGAATGGCCATCACGCATGCTGTTAGATTCAGGGATGTGCTTCCTTCTTGACAGAATGATTGCCCACTTAAACAGCAACAAAAAACCTTAAAGCAAAAGGTGCAGCAAAAAATTGAGAAGAAATAAATTAGTACTAAATAAATGGAAAACACTGTCAATTTAAAGAGTAAATTAAGATTCCTTTAGGAGAGGTTGCAAGTATATTATATATATGTAGTGTGTTTATAGTATATATACACACACATACACCCTGACGTATATACATAAAACAAAAACCCACTGCCGTCGAGTCGATTCCGGCTCATAGCAGCCCTATAGGACAGAGTAGAACTGCTCCATAGAGTTTCCAAGGAGTGCCTGGCGGATGTAACTGCCGACCTCTTGGTTAGCAGCCATAGCACTTAACCACTATGCCACCAGGGTTTCCACAAATGTATATAGTGTATATAAATTGTGAGGATGGCGCAGGACCGGGCAGTGTTTCGTTCTGTTGTAAATAGGGTCACTATGAGTCGGAACTAACTCTACAACACCCAACAACAATAACAACAACAAACAACATCATACATGTAGCATATATAAACCAAACTTAACTGCTGTTGAGTTGATTCGGACTCAGCGACCCTGTAGGACAGAGTAGAATTGCCCCATAGGATTTCCAAGGCTTCTTTACGGAAGCAGACTGCTCCATCTTTCTCTCCAGGAGCAGCTGGTGGGTTGGAACTGCTGACCTTTCTGTTAGCTGCTGAGCACTTAACTACTGCGCCACCAGGGCTCTTTAAAATATGTATATGTAGTATAATTACTGGGAAACTTTTTAAAAATTGCAAATTTTAATTCTTACTTTGTGGAGGAGGGAATGGAGGATGATACCAGCTGTATTAGTCTTCAAGTATAGAAAGATTATTATAGAGAAAGTCAACTACATATGGTTAGGCTAATTTTATTTTTCACAGTAATAGCAAGGACACAGTAACATGGATAATGTAGAGTTTGTAGTGTTATCAAGTTTGCAACTGATTGATCTCAAGTTGCATTTTTTATACAGTGCATTTCTTACATCTTTGTTTATACCATTTGCTGGGCGCTGAGGAGAAGCTGAGTAGAAATAAAAATTTGTTACCGACAAGTCATAGAGGTGGATTAATTGTTTCTGTGACTAGGAAATTGACTTTATCTCAGCAGATTTGTTCTTATTAAAAATAAACCCAGAAATTGAAAATAACTCAGGCAGAGATATGTTTGTAATGCAGTATTTTTTTAAATATAATAAACTGTACAGATATTTCAATCTTTAAGTTAGCCTGTGAGCTCAGTGTTTTTGTTAATATTTAGCCCATGACACTGAACACTTGAGTTACTGCTCACCTTCATTTAAAACAACCTATGGTTTAGCCATTTGCTAAGCAACACTTCAATACCTAACCAACACACACAACTGAGATTTTTCTTAAACTCTTATTTGCTAAGCAACACTTCAATACCTAACCAACACACACAACTGAGATTTTTCTTAAACTCTAGTAACTAGCACATCACTCTTTTTCTGGGCTGCCTTCTAACAAATTGGTGAAATAAAGGGAAGAAATTAATGAAGAGATCATATACCGTAAATTGCTTCAGGAGTAGAGATCTAGAGGATCTAACCATCTTGGCTTCCCTTTTTCTTTTGCACCTGTATCAGTAGACTAAAGGAATGTAAGCAGTTGCTTATCGACACCTATTAATAGCTAACATTTGTTGCTTGGGTATTGTTCTGAGTACTTTAGCATGTAATCTCTTATTAAATTTCAGAAGAACTATACATGGTTATGTTCTATAGGCATAATATATTTATTTAATAATGTTTAATAACACAAATTTTCACGATGGCTTCTTGTACAAATCCAAATAGAAAGTGAATGTAAAGAAATATCAAATATATTACATTTCTTCTTAACCCTGGGTTTCTATTTAGTTCATCCTGGACACATTGCACTTACCTTTAATAGTGTAAAAGCAATAGGTAACAGGAACTTTGAATCTTGAAAAGGGCCTCTTGAGGTTGTAAGAACTTCCTTCGCATCATTTTTTTTTTTGCAATTGAAGAACTGGATTTTTTACTTTTTAATTTTTAGAGCAGCTTTAGGTTTGCAGAAATATTGTGCAGAAAAAGTGCAGTGGTTAAGGGCTCAGGATGCTAACCAAAAGTTGGCAGTTCAGATCTACTAGCTGCCCTTTGGAAACCTTATGGGGCAGTTCTGCTCTGTCCTATCAGGTCTCTAAGAGTTGAAATCTACTTGATGGCAACGAGTTTGTTTCTTGGCTTTATTTACCGCCTGCACATTATTTTTCCTGTTAACGTCTTGCACTTTTGTGGCACATTTGTTCCAACTGATGAACCAGTGTTAATACATTATTACTGACTAAGGTCCGTAGCTTACTTTAGAGTTCATCCTGTGTCATACAGACCTATGGATTTGACAAATGCTTACTTCCTTGACATCTTTTAGATTTTTTTGTTAATAGAAGAGAAGAAGTATATCTTCTACATTGATTTGGATCTTAACTGTGTGAGAGAACAGAATCCAGGTGTCAAATCTGCTAGTTAAAAACAAAAACACCAAAACTGTTGCCATCGAGTTGATTTCTGGCTTATAATGACCCTCTGTATAGGGCAGAGTGGAGCTGCCCCACAGGGTTTCCAAGGCTATAAATCTTTACGGAAGCAGACTGCCACATCTTTCTCCCACGGAGCAACTGGTGGGTTTGTTAAAGTAGAATAAAAAAAAAAAAAATTCTAGTGGACTGGAGAGTTAATTTTTTAACGTTGCAAGCTATGGTTTTTTTTAAGAAACAAATACACGTCAAGTATAAAAAAATATTAAACTCCCTATTCTGGTAAAATTGTTTACCAATTGGCTACTCAGGGTGGAGTCAGTTCACAAAGGATCTGTGGCAGATGACTTAGACCAGTAGCGACTTTACCCGTCTGCTAGTCCCAGCTGGGGCAGGATTAGGATTCATTCAGCTGCAGCTGGTTACCAGAAAAATGAAGACCGTTCCTTCTGGTTTTTTCCTTTGAGAGGAAAGTCATAGTTCCCAACAGATGGCTCTCATCAACACGGTACATAGCTATGAAATTCAAGTCCAAAGAATTACTTTCAACTTCATTAGGGAACAGGTGAAGAAACACTTCATAGAAAAGCACTATTTTGTTCTGGTTTGAAATTAAATGTAGAGATTATAGTGGTATAGCATTTATATGTGCAGAATGCTGTTCTAGGTTGAAATAGTCTTTAATTGCCAGCAACTAAAAAAAAAAAAGATCTGCCAAGAAAAATAGCCTGGCAGTACTGTTAATTGAGGTATATTTTGTAGTTGAATTATGCTTACAAAATACAGATCACTTTTTTAGGAAAAAATAAGGGACTCACCTATTTTGTAGAATTTTGAGGCAGTAGCAATCATGGATCACAGTGATTCTCATCTTATTTCACAAATAGGGAAACTGAGGGCCAAAGAGATTTAAGTGTTTTGTCCAGTGCCACACAGCAGGTTAGTGACATCTGGGAGAGGTGGTCAGATCCTTTTTGGTTCTATGCTTTTTTCATTATTCCGTGGTGCACTGCGTGTAGTTTTAGAGGGCAATGAGTAATAATGTAGTTAGAAAGCACTTCCTTAATGGAAACTGTAGAATAAACCCTGGTCTAGAGAATTTTTGTGGTTTCGTAAACCACAGATAGTAAATCTGCTTGTTGAGGTGTTTGAATAACTATATACTCTTTTTAGAGAGTTAAAACAATTTTTGGAAAAAGACTGCTTTTTTATGGTCCAATTAGAGGAATTAGAAAAAATTTTCCCTCCCTCACCCTCTCTGTCTTCCTTTCTGTTCCTTTTTTGTTTGTTTTTCTTCTAAACATTAGAAAGAGGATATACTGAGCTGCCTTAATGCTGGAAGAAAAAAGTACTCCGTAAGTTTTGAAAAAGTCCACGTACAGCTGTGTTTGATTTTCAGTAGGTCTACAACACAGACGACCTCGAAGTGACTTGCATATTGGTTTAGAATTTAAAAATTCTTGAGACTGAGCTAGAGATAGAAAGGCACCCACTTTTTTTTTTAATTAATTGATGAAGTCATTCTTATCAAAGTCATTAAGCATGGGTGGATCAGGAGTGTGTAGTCTGGCACTTGCTGTGCATATAGTGTTTAGATTCTGGGAGGAGATTGAGAGATTTGTAGTATTACCAGTAAACAGATTTACAGGGATTGCAGCAGACAAGATCATCTTCCTCTGTCTTGATTTTGATGACTAACAGTTCATCTGTGCGTTATTTTACTTTGTCATAAAACTTAGCAATTAGGGACAGTTACTTGAGAAATAATTGAGTGATTTTAAGATCATTGATAAAATTTTTTTTTAAGGAGAAGATAACTGAAAGAAAATCTGGCAGCAAAAAGTCTTTGTATGTGTGAAAGAAGGCAGCTGATTCCTTCATCCTTTAGCTTTTGTGCACAAGAGGTGGATTCCATTTATGTGGGGTGTTAGCGTGCTTGTACTGTAGGCTGCTTTTTCCTCCAGGGAATTGTGAACTATAGTTGACCTAGAGAGCTGCTGTTAAGTTGGTTTTCAATTTTTTCTGCTTAGTACTACTGAGTGCCAGTTTTCCTTTTTTCTTAGTCATTGGCTACAGTGAAGCATTAACTCCTGAGTTTTCTAGAATTTGTGACAGAACTCTTGGAAACCCTATTACTAATTGAGTTGAGTGTGATGCTATACTTTAGTGGTTTCCTCCACGCCCTTTTTAAAGGGCATCTTTAAATATCTGATTTAGTGTTCAGATGCTCTTCTCACCATCGTTTTCTTGCCTTACATCTTTCTCAAGCCAGCCAGTTTTTAATTCTGTAACATGAATCTAAAGCCCCATTCTTTCTAAAGCAGTGGTTCTTGACTCTAAATCCACTTTAAAATCACCTGAGGAGCTTTAAAAAAATAAACACCAAACCAATTAAATTAAGCTTTTTAGCAGTGGGACCCAGGTTTCAATGTTTGTTTTTTAAGCCTCTGTGTGAATCTAACGTGCAGTCGGGATTGAGAACCACTGCCGTAACGCTTAGAGCGGACATCTCTGTAGTGGGAACCTGCCCGAGGGTGTGGGGGACGAAAAAAGGAGATACTTTTTACCTAGTAATTGAAATTCAGACAAAGATGGAACAGTATACTTCACATTCACTCTCATCACCCTTTGAACGCAGGACAGTGTATTTTTGAAAATTAAAAATTTTTTTGTATTCCTCTCTGACTGTAACTGCCCTAATATTCCACCCGTCTTCTCCTTACTCATTGCACCTGTTCTTTGATCTCATCAGGGTCTCATCTGGTAAATAGTTTGGATAAAGCTCCCTAGGTGATTCTGATGGGTGTCCCACCTCCTGCCACTGTAATGCATTTCTTCTAATTGCTTGGCTTTATTATGGTTCATCACCTCAGCTACTTGCCTTACTCCTGCATCAAATTAGCTAACCCCCAGCTTGAAATTAAGCCAACCAATTTTCCTCCCCACTTCTGTTTATAATTTTGGAGAAAGTCACACAACCATGTGGGGGGATGGCACTTATAAATTTGTGGCCTGTAATCTCAGCTCTGCCCTCTGTTTGGGTCTGTAATCTGTTCTCTGCAGCAATTCAGTGTTTTCTCCAACCCTGTTGCCCTTCTCATTTTCAGCAGACACTCCCGTAGAGTGTCTTCATAGAGAAAATAGATTCTGGCCATGTGAGCTCACTCAACCTGTATTTTCTCCACCCCAACCTAAATACATTTGTATTTATTTTTACCCCCTTTGCTGTCTTCTCAGAGGACAGTGAAGAAGTGTCTTATCCAAGGCTAATCTCTCCATTTATGTGCAGGATCCTCTTCTTTCCCACCTCAGGAGATTTGCTTCATCAATAATGTTCCCAGTCTTTTGATTCTTTGATATCCTTCTCTCTCTTCTTACCCACTCTGGGTCTCCCTCATCAAATTAGAGTTAAAAACAAAACAAAACAAAATCCAAAAACCTCTCCAGATCCATCTGTCTATAGCTTGTCTTTCTCTTTATTTCTTAACTTCTTGAAAAGAGAGTCTATATTTGTTCCAAATCTGTTGTAATCTGGTTTTTGCCCTAGAGCACCATTTGAAATAGCACTTGTGGGTAGTTTTCAGTCATTACCTTACCTGACCTCCCAGCAGTATTTAGGACTCGTTGACAGGTCTCTTCTTTCTTGACCTCTGGGATCATTCTTTCCTAGCTGTCTCTGTTTCCCTCCCTCATCTTTCTGGTAATTCTTATCCAGTTTACTGGGTTTTGATCTATTGTCTGTGTCTTACATGTTGGTATTTCCTAAGGTTCTCTTCTTCATCTGTTTCTTATTGTTCCAGTCTTTCTGAGTTAGCTCTAAACCTACCTCCTCTATACAATGACTCTAAATTCATATTTTCATTCCGCTTCTCTCTTCTGAGCCCTGGACTTATATATTCCCCTGAATGATGGCTTGTCTCAGTCACTTCAAATTCATGATTACCTGGATGGAATTTATAATCCTCCCCCAGCCTGTTCTTCTGATCCCTTAGGGTGGTGAGAGGCTTTGCCATTGACTCTGCCTCAGACAAAAACTTTGGTGCCATCTTCCACACCTCACTTGTTCCTCTCTTGGATGCAGTTCTGGTCTGCCCCCAATCTTCTCTCTTCTACCTCTTTAACTCTGTTTTTTGAAACTTTAAAAAAAAAAATTGTGATAAAATATGCACAACAAAACATTACAGTTTGACAATTTCTACATGCATAGCTCAGTGACATTGATTACATTCTTCAAGTTGCACAACCATCCTTGCTATCCTTTTCCAAATTATTCTGCCATCATTAACCTAAACTCACTACTCCCTGAGTGAAAGCTTCCGCTTTCCTTGCCAGTAGCCACTCTTACTGCATGTAAGTGAGATCATACAGTGTTTGTCCTTCTGTGACTGACTTATTTTGCTCAGTGTGATGTTGTGGCATGTATCAGGACTTCATTTGTCTCTATGGCTGAGTAATTGATTATGTATAGAGCACATTTTGTTTATCCATTCCTCTGTTGATCGACATTTGGGTTGTTTCCACCTTTTGGCTGTTGTGAAAAGTACTGCAGTGAATACTGGCATACAGGTTTCTGTTTGTGTACCTGTTTTCACTTCTGGGTATGTGATTGGGAGTGCTGGGTCATATGCTAGGTCTATGTTCACCTTCGTGAGGGACTACCAGACTGTTTTCCGTAGTAACTGTACCATTTTACATTCCCACTGGCAGTGGATAAGGGTTTCCAGTTTCTCCACAACCTTGGCCAGCACCTATTGTTTTTTTTTTTAATCATTGCTATAGTAATGGGTGGTGAGATGGTATATCACTGTAGTTTTGATTTGTGTCTACCTGATGGCTAATGGGGAAAACCTGGTGGCATAGTGGTTAAGAGCTATGGCTGCTAACCAAAAAGTCAGCAGTTTGAATCCAGCAGCCTCTATGGGGCAGTTCTGCCCTGTCCTGTAGGGTCGCTATGAGTCGGGATGGACTCGACAGCAACGGGTTTTTTAACGGGTAATGGCTAATGGGATCCCTGGTGGCATAGTGGTTAAAGTGGTTGGCTGTTAACCAAAAGGTCAGTTGTCTGAACCCACCAGCTGCTCCAGGAGAAAGCTGTGGGTGACAGTCTGCTTCTGTAAAGATTTACTGCCTTGGGAACCCTGTAGGGTTGCTATGAGTCACAATTGACTGGGTGTCAGCACGTTTTTGGGAATGGCTAATGAAGGAGCTCTGGTGGCACGGTGGTTAAGCTCTCAGGTGCTAACTGAAAAGTTGGTGGTTTGAACTCACCAGCCACTCTGCGGAGGAAAAATCCAGTGGCACCTCGCTTCCATAAAGATGTACAGCGTTGAAAACCCTAAGGGACAGTTGCGTTCTGTCCTGAGTTGGAATCTACTTGACCACAGTGAGTTTAATGGCTAATGAAGGAGCCCTAGTTGCGCAGTGGTTAAACTCTCGACTAGTGATCTGCTCCTGTAAAGATAGTTGTTGTGGTGTGCCAGTTGATTCTGACTCATAGTGACCCCATAGGACAAAGTACAATCACCCACAGGGTTTCCTAGATTGTAATACTTACAGGAGCAGATCGTCAGCTCTTTTTTTTCAAGGAGCGAGGAGTGCCTGGTGGATTTGAACCACTGACCTTTTGGTTAGCAGTCTAATGCTTAACCAGTGTGCCACCGGGGCTCCTCCATAAAGATTTTTCCCTAGGAAACCCTATGGGGCAGTTCTACTCTGACTGGATGGCACATAAAAACAACATGGCTAATAACCTTGAGCGTGTGCTTGTTGGCCATTTGAATATCCTTTGTAGTGAAATGTCTGTTCAAGTTTATAGCCCATTTTTTTGATTGGGTGGTTTGTCTTTTTGTTGTTAAGTAGTAGAATTATTCTATATACTTTGGATATTAGACCTTTATCTGATATATGGTTCCCCGAAATTTTCTCCAGAACTGTAGGTTATCTTTTCATTTTTTTGATAAAATCCTGTGATGAACAGTAACATCTCCTTTAAATAAAATCTTCTCCATTCCTGGTGCTACTTTTAGTGCAAGCCCTCATCATTTCTCTCCTGATTTACTTAAACAGCTTCCTGTTTGGTATTCTTCCCTCCAGCATCATCTACCTCCAGTCTACATTATTGCCAAGGGTGTTCTTACTATAAAGTGATTAAGAGCTTAGGCCCAAGAACCAGACCATCTAGGTTTGGTTTTGTGTCCTGCTCTGCCACTGCTTGCTTTATGACCTTGGGTAATTTGTTTAGCCTTTCTTTGCCACCTTTCCTCCTATAAAATGAGGATAATATAGTGCCTTTGGAAACCCTGGTGGCGTAGTGGTTAAGTGCTACGGCTGCTAACCAAGAGGTCAGCAGTTCGAATCCGCCCAGGCGCTCCTTGGAAACTCTATGGGGCAGTTCTTCTCTGTCCTATAGGGTTGCTTTCAGTCGGAATCGACTTGACAGCAGTGGGTTGGTTTTATCTTATAAGGAAGTTGTGAGGGTTAATGAGCTAATACATATCTGAAAACCTTTGATGATGGGAATGTTCTGTATCTGTGCTGTTCAGTAATGGTAGTCGCTAGCCATGTGTGGCTATTGAGCACGTGAAATGTGGCGAGTGTGACTGAGGAATGGAGTTTTTTATTTGATTTGATTTTAATTAAAGTAACCACATGTGGCTAGGAGCTATTGCATTGGACAGTAGAGAGTACCTTAAGTTCTTAGAGTAGTATTTAGCACATAATAAGTGCTCTACAAATTTTAGCAATTATTGACTTCTCTCTAAAATTAAAATCGCTCTTCTGTGTGAAGTCCATCAGTGTCAAATCCTGTGTTATAGTAAACTCTCACTGCCCCCTCCTGCATTGCCCAACCTTATCTACCTCCAAGGAGCCCTGGTGGTGCAGTGGTTAAAGAGCTCGGCTGCTAACCGAAAGGCCGGTGGTTTGA
The DNA here is from genome assembly GCF_030014295.1 of Loxodonta africana. NCBI lineage: Eukaryota > Metazoa > Chordata > Mammalia > Proboscidea > Elephantidae > Loxodonta > Loxodonta africana. The sequence goes on from NC_087360.1 coordinate 58,604,243, forward strand.
AGCTGTCAGCTGCTCTGCAGGAGGAAGATGCAGCAGCCTGCTTCTGTAGAGATTCTCAGCCTTGGAAGCCCTGTGGGGCAGTTCCGCTCTGTCCTGTAGGGTCACCGTGTGTCGGCAGCGCCCCTGCCGGCAGTGGTTTGGGTTTCGTCCCTCTCTCCTTCGTTACCTTCCCTCTGTGTTCCACGGCACGACCAGTATCAGTTGCTGTTGAGTAGGTTCTGCCTCCAGGTGATCCCGTGTGTGTCAGAGCAGAGCCGTGCTCTGTAGGGTTTTCAGTGGCTGACTTTTCAGAAGATCGCCAGGACTTTCTTCTGAGGTGCCCCTGGATGAACTTGAAACACTAACCTTTTGTTTAGCAGCCGAGTGAGTTAACCGTTTGCATTATCCAGGGACTCCTTCCACCGTACCAGTGCTTCTCAAAGTAGTCCTTGAACCAGTAGCAGTACCTGAAAACTTGTTAGAAATGCAACTTTTTGGGCCCCACCCCAGGCCTCCTGAGTTAGAAACGGGGGGTGGGGGCCAGCAACCTGTATGTTAATAATCCCTCCAGGGGTTCTGATACATGCACAAGTTTGAGAACCACAGCACTATGCCAAACTACTTGCAGTTCCTCAGATCCAGCTTGTTTTCTCTTGCTCCTATATTTTTCTCCTGCCTCCTCTCCCTTCATTACCGATTAGTCTTGCAGATTTAGCTTAGGCATACGCTCTTTCTGTTTCTCCCCTCCTTATTACCCACCCTGCTGACTTAGAGACCTCTCTTCATCTTCATGCCCCGATACCCAGTACACACACCGCCATCATAGCTCATTTTAAACTGTTGTTTAGCCTATCTCTCGTACTAGACAGTGAATTTAGGATCTTGGTTTTCATATTTGTATCCACCTGTCTATATAGCATGGAGCCCTGGAGGCTCAGTGGTTAAGAGTTCAGCTGCTAACCAAGAGATCCGAAGTTCGAATCCACCATCCCCTCCTTGGAAACTCTTAGGGGAAGTTCTACTCTGTCCTATGGGGTTGAAGCCAGTTTGTTGTGGGTCTGTATAGCACAGTGTCTGTATGGTTTGCAAGTGTTTACTGAGAATCTTCCAGGTGCCAGCATAGTGATTAGTTCCTGGATGAAAGAGATAAAGTCTCCATAATTAACACACAGGATGATAAGTGCTCTGATGCAGTAAGACTGAGCGCTGTGGAAACACAGGAGGGAGTGGGGAGAGTCTGGGAAGTCTTCTCACAGGAAGTCACATGTGAGAGAGTTAGGGAGGTGGGGAAGCAGATGGGTAGGGTGGGAAAGAGTAGTTCCTGCAGAGGGAACAAAATGTACAAAGGCCTAGAAGCAAAACATTGTAGGCACTTAGTAAATGTTTAATTGAATATGAATAAAAATCACGTCTAACTTTTAGACCTTGGTTTTGAAGTCACCCTCGAAAGTATCTGAAACTTAGAACCATTATTCACTAAAAAATTATAGCCTCTGTAGATGAAAAAGAAATACTTTTGGGAAATGTTTCATACCTAAGCTGAAGAGTCTGCCATGTGCCATTTCCTTCAACATAATATATGTTCTCTCTTACCCCTATGGAAACCCCGGCGGCATAGTGGTTAAGTGCGATGGCTGCTAACCAAAAGGTTGGCAGTTGGAATCCACCAGCTGCTCCTTGGAAACTCTGTGGGGCACTTCTACTCTGTCCTATAGGGTCTCTAGGAATCAGAATTGACTGGGTGGCAGTGGGTTTTCTTACCCCATACCCAAACCAAACCTGTTGCCGTTGAGTCTATTTTGACTCGTACTGACCCTATAGAATAGAGTAGAACTGCCCCACAGGATTTCCAAGGAGTGGCTGGTGGGTTCGAACTGCCAGCATTCTGGTTAACAGCCTAGTGCTTAACCACTGTGCCACCAGGGCTCCTCTTAAATCTCAACCCCATTGCCCTCCACCCCAGTTGCTTCTAACTCATTAGCAACCCTATTGAACAGAATAGAACTGCCCCATAGGGTTTCCATTTCTTTATGGAAGCAGACTGCCACATCTTTCTCTTGTGGAACAGCTGGGGGGTTTGAATCACTGACCTTTTGGTTAGCAGCAGAGTGCTTCAAAAACTGTGCCACCAGTGCTCTTGGGTACCTCTTATCCCTATAGTATTTTTAAAAGTTTGCAATACATTCATGTAGTATATAAAATTATAAGGTACAAAAAGTATTTTCTGAGAAGTATTTTAACTCTTATTCCCCAGCTACCTGGTTCCCCTCGTGGGAGGCAACCAGTGAATTTTAGTAAGCTTCTTTTATACCTTCCAGAGAGATTCTATGTGTATACAAGTAAACACTTCATATATGCATATTTTCCTTTGTTTTTTTCCACAATTGGTAGCATACCTTTACACACTGTTCTGCGCCTTATTTTTTTCCCCCATTCAATGATCTGTTCCATATCAGTACATAAGGCCTGGTGGTATTGCAATTTATTGTAATTCATGCAGTAAAACCTGTGAAAAGTTGGGACCTATGTAGGGCAGAAACCTGTCAGAGAAGGAAAATGCAAATATTTTCCACTAAATAGAGAGCAGTAGAAAAGTGGTGCGGGTACTGTCACAGGTGGAAAACCTGTGAGGCTTGGAAAAACAAGGCAGTACTGTCGAGTTCCAGCTCTCACAGGTTTCACTGTATAACCTGTCCCTTCCTGATGGACATTTGTTTTTAATTTTTTTGTGATTACAAACAGTGCTGCAATGAATAACCTTGTATGTGTATCTTTTCACTTTTAACTTTCTAGGAATGGAATTATTGGGTCAAAGGGTGTGTGTCTTTGTAGTTTTGGTATTTTAAAATTTCCCTCCATAGAGGTTCATCAGTAGTGTATGAGAGTACCTCTTTCCTTACACCATTTGCCACATAGTATTATTTGATCTGTGGCAGTCTTCGTAAGTGAAAATCAGTACCCATTTTTTACTCCAATTCTGTCACTCTCATTGGAGTTTGCTCTCCCCACCTAGTGATCAAAGACAACCTCTGACATGTGTTTCTACTACTAGGACTTTTGAGCCCAATTACTAAAAAATGTACAGTTTTTACAGATAAACAGAAATTTGTAGAATTTTTTCCTTCCCTGTTATATTGCTTTAAGAAATACCAGTGTTTTTTGCTGGCTCTCTCTTATGAGAGATGGCCTATACTGATAGATTTCATCTAAGACAGATTTGTTTCTTCTTCTGGCAGCCCATGGTATATTCAGTATTCTTCACCAACACCGTAATTCAAAGGCATCAGTTCTTCCTTGGTCTTCCTTACTCATTGTCCAGCTTTCACAAGTATATGAGGCAGTTGAAAATACTATAGCTTGGGTCAGGCACGCCTTAGTTCTCGAAGTGGTATCCTTGCCCTTCCCCCCCCCCCTTTTTTTTTGCTCCGTGGTTTTCTGGCTATAACTTTAAAAAATACACAACAGGAAGTACTGTTGACTTCCCTCTCCTTTCTCCAGTAAAACAAAGGAAAACAAAATGAGTTTATTAACCAACCAAATGTTTTGAAAACCATGTAAAATTTTTATGAACGCATGAATTTAACAGGACATAAAAGTAGACATCCAGATAGTTTAATAAGCATTTATTACCCATTTGAATTAGGATGGAAGTTCTCTGGCTGTATTTCTTTTCAACGGGCAAAATATTTTTCACAACTTTGGGACCTTTTTTTAGTATTTGGAATTAACTGTATCCCCCCACCCCCAATTCTTCTATACACAAACAAGCAGATTACTTCTTTTGTTAAAGTTGTTAAAATAGACCTTTATTTTGTACCTTGATGTTCAAGATCAGATAGAGTGAAGTCGTGGACCTGTTTATCCCCAAACAAGGTAATCTGGTCCATATTGGGACTCAAACTAATAACTCATGTAAGTAAGCACTATGTTTTGTAGCACTGCTTCTCAAATTTTTGTCTGGAGATTTTGCTAAAATGCAGTTTCAGTTCTTTGGTGAGGCATGAGATTTTGCATTTTTAATAAGCTCCCTAGTATTCTACTGCAGCTGGTCCATAGAACACGCTTTTTGAGTAGCAAGTTGCGTTGCTGTTGTTAGTTGCCTCCAAGCGGGTTCCAACTCATAGTGACCTTATGTATAACAGAACAAAACACTGTGTGGTCCTGAACCATCTTTGTGATTGTTGCTATGTTTGAGTCCATTCTTTTGGCCTTTGTCAGCCCTCCACTTTACAAACCATGATGTCCTTTTCTACTGATTGGTCTTTACTGATGATGTGTCCAAAGTAAGCTAGCTGAAGTCTTACCTTCCTCTCTTCTAAGGAGCATTCTGGATGTGTTTCTTCTAAGACCAATTTGTTCATTGTTCTTGCAGTCCATGGTATATTCAGTATTCTTTGCCAATACCATGTTTTGAATGCATCAGTTCTTCTGTCTCCCTTTTTCATTGTCCAGCTTTCACATGCATGTGAGGTGATTGAAAAGACCATGGCTTGGGTCAGGTGCACTTTAGTCATGAAAAGTGACATCTTTACTTTTTAAAACTTTAAAGGTCTTTTGTAGCAGATTCATTCAATGCAATACATCAGAAAGAAATTTCATTTTTGTTTCCATGGATGTTGATTGTTGATCCAGGTGGGATGAAATCATTGACAGCTTCAGTTTTTTTTCTTCATTTGTCATATTGTTGTTTATTGGTCTAATTGTAAGGATTTTTGTTTTCTTGTATTCAGGTGGGTATAATCCTTACCGAAAGCTATAGTCTTTGACCTTCATCATTAAGTGCTTCAGGTCATCTTTACTTCCGGCAGGCAAGGTTATATTATCTTTATATTTGCAGGTTGTTAATGAGTCTTCCGAAGAGCCCTGGTCACGCAGTGTTTAAGTGCTCGGCTGCTAACTGAAAGGTTGGTGGTTCGAACCCACCAGACACTCTGTGGGAGAAAGATGTAGCAGTCTACTTCTGTAAAAATTGACAGCCTTGGAAACCCTATGGATAGTAATTGATTCAACAGCAGTGGTTTGGTTGGGAATGAGTCTTCCTTTAATCCTGATGCCATGTGCTTTATATAGTTCAACTTCTCGGATTATTTGTTAAGTATACAAATTGAATAAGTAAGTTGAACAGATTACAACTGTACCACACACCTTTTCCAATTTTGAACCACGCAGTATCCCCTTGTTCTGTTGTTTCTATGTTGTTGTTGTGATTGAGTCCATTCTGTCTCATAGCCACTCCATGTGTGTCATAGTAGAACTGCTTCATAGGGTTTTCAAGGCTGTGACCTTTCAGAAGCAGATCGCCAGGCCTATGTTCTGAGGCACCTCTGGGTGAGCTGGAATCACCAGCCTTTTGGCCAGTAGTCAGGTGGTTAACTGTTTGCGTCACCCAGGTTTCTGTTGTTGTGGTTGTGGTGTGCCATTGAGCCAGTTCTGACTGCTAGCGACCCCATAGGACAGAGTAGAACTTCCCTAAAGAGTTTCTGGGCTGTAATTCTTACGGGAGCAGGTCACCATGTCTTTACTCCTGCTGAGTGGAACTACCAACTTTTTTGTTGGCAGCTGAGCACTTAACCACTGCGCTACCAGAGCTCCTTGTTTCTATAGGACTGAGCGAATCAATTTAGATATTCTTGTAAGCCTCTCCTTTATTCTTGACTGGATGCCTTAAATCATATGCTTATTTTCAGATGTTTATTTAGCAGATATTTTTTGAATGTCTATGACCTAAGGACTATGCTAGGTGCTGGAGATATAATAGGGATGCTAGGTAGACAATCTGCTGTCAATCAAGTGGGGAAGCTAAGGAGATAGTAACAATAAAGCACAATCATGAGTCTTTTAACATCCAGGATACCTTCTGTGAAATAGGCCCTTATGCGATTTGGACGGAAACCCTGTGGTGTAGTGGTTAAGTGCTACCAAAAGGTCAGCAGTTTGAATCCACCAGGCACTCTTTGGAAACCCCATGGGGCAGTTCTGCCCCGTCCTATAGGGTTGCTGTGGGTTGGAATTGACTCGACGGCAATGGCTTCGTTTTTTATTTTTGATGATTTGGACATTGCGTGAACTCTGTTTGATGGATGAAGGTCCCTTCAGGCATTTGCTTCCAGAATAAAGAGGTTTCATCCATATTAAAAATTGGCTGGGGCAAATAACCTCCCTTTGTAATTAGTTTAACTAAGGTTTCAACAAATTCTTCGGCTGCCTTTGCATCCACACTCAGACTCATTGCTCACTTTCACATTGTGCAGTGAAAATCGTTGTTTGAAGAACTTGAACTACCCAGAGCTAGCTCTAAACTCACTATTGTAGTGTGGCCCTGCTTTTTCTTTAAACATCTTGAACAGGCTTCCTGCCGTAGCAGCAGTTGTCAGTGTGCTGAGAAGGATTCACTTTTGTATTTGGTCCTCAGTCCACATCATTAGCAATTTCTTCTCCATCTGACATAGGCCCCTCCTGCATTTTGTTTAGCCGTGTAGCTTTCGGTGGAGTCGATGCGTTAACAGCTTGGAGAATTTCTTCTTTCTTTTTGAGGATCATCATCATTGTGGAGTGTGACATGCCTAAATCCGCTATGTCTCATTCTCCGATCGGGATTTCTGAACTCCTATAACCTTATGGGACCACAGACATGTGGCCTGTGACTGTTTAAGTAACTGATGATGGGGAAATAACTGAGTTCTGAGAATATAAATAAAAAGCTGATTTTTTTTTACAGGTTTATGAAGGTATTGAACCTAGTTTGTCTGATGTATTGACATCTAAGTGCCTAGTGAGTGTAGTAGGGCAGAGCTTTGAACTGATTCTCAGTCTAGAACAGGGCTTGGCAGACTTTTTCAGTGAAGGGTCAGATGCTAACCTTGGAGTGTATTTTAGGCTTTGTGGGCCATACAATGCGTGTTCTAATTACTCAGCTCTGCTGTTGTTGCACAAAGCAGCCATATACGATATGTAAAAGATCGAGGGTGTGTTCCAATAACACTTTACTTACAAAATAAGTGGTGGGCTGGATTTGGCTTGTGACCTGTAGTCTGCTAGAATAGCAGTGTGTTATATCCTGTTGTGAGATACATTGAACATAATTTAACAGTAAAGTAAGGAATGATTTACTTAAAAAATTATAAGGAAATCACAGATTAATTTGCATTCTAATATTCTTTCTTGGATCATGAATTGTTTATATACCTAGGGATGCCCCTGAGAACATATCATGCATGTGAGTGTCATTTGTCATGTGTACCACTGGACTAAAATGGTCAAGAAACTGCTCTAGAACTTTAGATGTTGTTGTTGTTGTGTGCTTTTGAGTTGATTCCAACTCATAGTGACCCCGTGTGACAGGGTTTTCTTAGCACTCCTAAAAAGTAGCACAAATGGCTATTTTCCCCTTTTATTATACACGGAAAGAAGCCAAGACAGGTGGAAGGGGTTAGAGAATCTCAGTATATAACTATGCAATAAAGCATGTCTGTAAAGTGCTTTTTCTGGTCAGTTTTGAGAAATTTGTAATTCGTGGACCAGAAGAGTACCTCCCCAGGAACTCAAGTTACTATCATTTAGGGTACTGAAAAGAAATTGAACTCTGCAGTTTACTTTCTGGTTTTACCACTTAACCAGTTGCGTAGACTTGGGCAAAGTATTTCTTCATGGGATAATGATACTGCACAAAGTTTTGGAGATAATAAGAAACACCATATTTGGGTCATCATGAGTTGAAATCACCTTGATGGTGACTGCTTTTAAGGAGTTCCTGTGTGGTGCAAACGGTTAACGTGCGTGGTTGCTAACTGGAAGGTTGCAGATTTGAGTCCACCCAGAGATGCCTCAGAAGAAAGGTCTGGCGATTTACTTCTAAAAAATCAGCCATTGAAAACCCTGTGGAGCACACTTCTGCTTCGTCATGAGATAGAACCGACTGGGTGATAACTGGTAGTATAGCACTGGTAAAAGTAGTAAGCCCTTAGTCGATGTTACTTTCCTTTCGACCTGCCTGCAGAGCAGTTTATTATGTGCTGTAGGAAATTAAAAAATGTTCCTGGTGATACTCATGAAAAGTGTGCTTCTTAGTTCAGGTAGACACATGAGACTAAATGGGCAGCACCTGTCCGGAGGCAAGATGAGAAGACAGAAAGGGCCAGGAACTGGTTGAATGAACTGGGAAATCTGGGGTGGATAGGAGGAGTGTGCTGACATAGGGATAGCAACTAGGGGCACATAACAATGTGTGTATAAATTTTTGTCTGAGAAACTAACTTGAGCTGTAAACTTTCACTTAAAGCACACACACACAAAAAAGTAAATTCAAAACTATTCATATTAAAAAAAAAAAATTCCTGGCACAGAAAAATCTTAAAATTTTCTTGGAGGTAAAAAAGTAAAAGAGGAGCACCTTCAAAGTAACACGCAAATGTAAAGTCTTATAAAGGCTTTTAATAGAGAGGCTGTCTGAAACAGGCAAGGAGAATCATTTAATTGTAGAACTGAAAGTCTTAGGAATTCATTTAATTCAAACCTTAGTGAAAAACCAGAGGTTGAATGACTTCCCCAGATGCCTATAAGGAGTCCCCGGGTGGTGGAAATGGTTAAGCGCTGGGCTACTAATCAAAAGTTTGGTGGTTCCGACTCACCCAAAGGCACCTCAGAAGTCAGACCTGGCCATCTGCCTCAGAAAGGTCACAACCTTGAAAACCCTATAGAGCAGTTTTACTCTGCACACATGGGATCACATAGGGTTCACTGTGAGTTGGAATCAACAGCGAACAGTAACAGATGCCTATGCCTTGTCTTTATCGATGTGTAGGGAAAGATTTTCTAACCAGAAGTTAGACTCCCCACTTGATTAGAACTTGATCCCTAAGCTCAATTCCTCGTGTTTCAGTTTAAGCGCCTAATAGCTTACTCTGCATATTTTGAAGCACTTGGTAAACTATTGACTCAAGTAGTTTTCTGACCTCAACTGAGATGGAGAGGAACTACTCATAGTCTTGATATAAATTAAATTAAATTTTGATTTCTTTAATATTGCCGGTAGGAACCATTTTATGTGACATTTTTGTAGCTCTTTAGTGTATTAACTTGGATTTTTGCAGAGCTTAGAATTTACGATACCGTTAGTCTCTTTGAGGTGCTTTATTGTGAGGGAAAGATGGTACGGCACGGTGAATTACTTTCTGTGGCCCTGATAGTCGTGGTCTTATGGCTTCCACAGGAGAACTGGGTGGGACTATGCAAATAAGGTACTAGTGGCCCACCAAGTGGATTGGCCAGCCTGCTAATAATGCAAGTAAGGTATATGGAACTCCCGCAAGGTGGGCCTATGTAAATAAAATATGTTGAACCTTTGTAGGGAATTGGTCAGTTTTGCCATCCTGCTAGGCTTAGAATGAGCCAACCCCAGAAAGTGAGAGGGGAACCTCACTACATCAAGAAGAAGAGCCAGGAGTAGAGTGCATCCTTGGGACCTGGGGTCTCTGCACTGAGAACTCCCCAGACCCAGGAAACAGAGAGATGGTGCATGACCTCAAGCAGCGGTAGCAAGCACAGCAGAGCCCAGCGAAAGGAACGGCAGCAACAGAACCAGAAGACTGGTGCGAGACAGCGCAGTGGGCTTCCTGATCCATGGACTGAGATGGCTGTGGTGGGTGTGCTGACATGCAGAATGAGAGAGCTGAGCAGCACCAGAGAACTGAGTGGTGCGAGAATGCTGAGTGGCATGAGTGCTGAGCTGCAGGAGAGAGCTGAGTGCCTTTGGGCAGGAGGCTTGCTGGTGGGGTGGGGTGCCCTCGGGCACTTGTGGGTAGAGTTAAAAAGCTGCAACACTTGCCCAGCAGCAGCAGGGCAGAGGTCAGGCCCGAGTGAGAGTCCAGGCCGAGAGCAGGGCCCAGTGGCAGCAGGCCAAGACAAAACTGTCTTCTTTGAAGAACTGTTATCCCGAGTTGTTCCTATTACTTCCACGTTGATCCTGATCCTGAAATGTAGTCTGTTATTTCCCTGATAAACCCAATAATTCTGAACATAGACTGTGGTTTCTGTGTGGCTGTTGAAACGAATTACCTAACCCAGCAGAGAATGAGAGAGTGCTGTGGGAGGGACAGCTGCTAGAAAGGTTGGAGAGTGGAGGTATGTCTGACCGCCCCCTCATAGGAATCATCAGCTTTGGGCCGATGCTGATGGTGATTCTCTCTCCTCCCCCTGAAGTTAGAGGAGATCTGATGCCACACCGTTTTTACAGGTGGCGTTGAATGCTGACAAGCACAAAAAAATATAATTGATATTTAAAAGCTTTAGTGATGCCTCACCTATTTGTCCCGCATTGCCTTAGCTCAAACCCTCCTTCTTGGGTTATTGTAGTTTTCTTTCAGCTACTCTTCATTCAGTAGATATTTAATAATACCTGACATTGGTTAGACATTGTTCTAATGTTCTAAATGCTGGGGATCCAGCAGTGAGCTATAGGGATAAAAATCCCTGTCCTCATGGAGCTTATATTATCGAACAGACTCGCACCTAGACTTCTATAACTTACTCCAACATTTTGGTCTGAGTGCTCTCTCTAAAATATTGTGTCCTACCCTTGTTTAGAATTCTCAGGTCTAGTGGATTTCCGTTGCCTTCTGGATAAAGTTCAGGCTCCTTAGCCTTTATGAAACTTCATCTTTTGCCATGTTCTTCTCAACCCTCTCTTCCAGCATATTGAAAAGTTAGTGGTCTGCTGTAGAAACCACACACTCTTGTCTTCCAGTTTTTATGTCTCTTTGCCTGGAAGTTATTCTTTTAGGCACCCCTCAAACAAACAAAAACAAAAATAGCTAATACTCTTTTTTTAAGCCTCCTTGACCAACCCATTACCAGTTCTCTGGCTTGGTGAGATGTTTCTCTTTTGTGTTCTCATGGTGCCTTTGGATGTACTGAGGCCATGACATTTTTCTTTTTGTATTATGACCACCTGCTTATTTGTCTGCCTCTGGAAAACCTGGTGGCGTAGTGGTTAAGTGGTATGGCTGCTAACCAAACCGTCGGCAGTTCAAATCCGCCAGGCACTCCTTGGAAACTCTATGGGGCAGTTCTACTCTGTCCTATAGCGTCGCTGTGAGTTGGAATCGACTTGACGGCACTGGGTTTGGTTTGGTTTTGGTTTCTCCTGGCATTAAGGATAAGGGCTACCTTTTATTTATTTTCTCAGTGCCTGTCAAGGGGCTTGGTTCATAAAAAAAAAAAAAATTTTTTTTTTGGTTCATAGTAGGTGCTAAAATGACTGAATGGCTCAAACTTCTACAATCTCAGCATTGTCAACCTGACTGCAAATTGTTTTGGGTTCATTCCATAAACCTTTGAATTTATGGAGTGCTTACTATGTGCCAAGTGATAGAGATAAGATATAAGACCTCCCCTTACATGAGCAACAATAAGGCTTATAACATCTTTATTTCAAAACAGGTTCTCCTTTTTATTTATGACCAATAATTGATTGTCCAATAGTCTAGATCAAGGATGCAAACAGGGCTGAGGGTATTTTAATGAAGCAGTTTTTGAAGTATTGAAGAGAGACTGATAAAAAAAAATTGGAGGGATAGCAGTATAACCCACCCAGTGCTGTCGATGCTAATATTTTTTGCACCTGTCAGATCCAGAGTCATTAGGGCAGTTTAGCTACATATAAAGTGTATTTTGACCAACTGTACTTGCTCATTAAATCATTGTGTTTACTGTCTTTAAAAATGTGAAGACTTGTAAATATTTTTTGTTTTTCAATAAAGAAAAAGTTTTGACCTTTAGATGCTACCCTTGGAGAAAAATCAGAAATTTCTTCCATCTGCCTTGTCTGAGTGCTTCCCCGCCCCGCACCTTCATAGTAGAGCTATCTACTCATATACCTTGGTATTTCGCTAACATCTTTTTTTAATCACTGAAATTAATCATTTCGTACTGCAGTACTCTTTGACCCTTATTTTATGGATACTGTACTTTGATTTTTGTGTTTATTGCTCTTTCAATCTGTTATTTTATGTTTATAGAGATGTTAAAAAGTGTTTTATGGACGTCATGCTGGTGTTTTCAGTTCAAGGTTATGCATATACAAGTTTACTTTTTGAAAAGGATGGTAGACTATACTGTGTGTGTGTATTATAAGGAGAAGGTTTGATCTTTGACTTAAGCATTTAAACTCTCAAATGCTTTGTTGTCAGTTTTCATACTACTCACTTGTAATAACAATCTTAAAACAGTCAGTAGAAGATAGTTATGTTTCCGAAATTGCTTTCTTGACACACCAGTTCCTGGATACATGTTCGGAAAACAAAGGGCTCTATGACACAACAAGCTTAGGAAACCCTGCACACAAAACCTATCTCTTGGAAATTCATGGGTCATGTAGGCGTATTAAAAGGATCGTGAAATCCCCACCTACACCTGTTTGACTTTGCTAACTGAACGTATTTGTGTGAGGAAAGACAGCCATCCTCCCCCAATCTCTTATTGCCAGCCCCATGTAGACCTGTATAGGAAGCACTGCTGTTAATGCTTTTTTGGGGGGGCGCTAATACTCTTGGAACATGGCCTTAGTGTCCTTTAATGGGAGTTAGTGTTTATGTTTATCTGCATTTGTAGTAAAATATCTATGGGAATTTTCAAGGGGAAAAGAAAAAGCCAGCCCTATTTCAACTGGAAAAGCCTATCTCTAAGGGTCTGAAGATACATCCATGAAGGAACTTTTTTTGTAGTTTCAATTCCTTTGTGAACATCAGGCTTGTTGGCTGTTCTAGATTGTTGGAATAGATAAGTTGATTCTCAACTCAGTTGTTCACGGCATTGGAAGGGGCAAAAAAGTAGCTAAAACAAACTTATAATTCAATCAGAATAATTCTAAAAGAAAAGCATTCAAATGGATGATAATACCCCTGCGTATACATACTCAGCTCAACCTTTTTAAATACCAGTTTCTCTACTGAGAGGATAAAAACCAAAACAAAACACGTGTTGTTGAGTCAATTCTGACTCATAGTGACCCCACGTGTGTCAGAAGAGGACTGTTCTCCATCGGGGTTTTCAGTGGCTGAGTTTTCAGAAGCAGATTGACAGGCCTTTCTTCTGAGGCATCTCTGAGTGGACTCGAACCTCCAACCTTTCAGCTGATAGCCAAGCATGTTAACCATTTATACCACCCAGGGACTCTGCTGAGAGGACAGAATAGCATATGTCATATTCCGGGAGGTGAAAAGTACCTATAAAACTGTAAAGGGTGTTGTGGATTGGCGTTAAAACGGTTTCTTGATCTACTACTTGTAAGGTAAAGTGCTTTATGTCTTTTATATCTTCTAGCTTTTTATATCTTTATATTGCTTTTATGCAGATACTGTTTTGTGGGTGAGGGTAATTTGTGTTCTGAATTTAAGCCGAGAAGGGCTTTGTATATTCAAATACAGTATGCCTCTTATGTGTCTAACACTCTGTTGATCACCTGAGATCTGCCATTAAATGCTGTTGTGATTTCTTGAAATTTGTATACTTGTTCTCATTCGTTGCTGAGTCGGCTCCGACTCATGGTAACCCCACGTACAACAGAGTGAAACGTGGCCCTGTTCTGTGCCATCTGGACTACCATTGTTGTGTCCACCATGTATTTTGAGTGCCTTCCAAATAGGGGGCAAATCTTCCAGCACTTTATTGGAAAATATTCTGTTGTGATTCATAGGATTTTCTTTGGCTAATTTTTGGAAGTGGGTTATCAAGCTTTCTCCCTAGGTTGTCTTAGTCTGGAAGCTCTGCTGAAACTTGTCCACCATGGAAGACTGTGCGTATATTTGAAATACAGGTGTCATAGTAGCTTCCAGCATCATAGCAACACACAAGCCACCACAGTATGACAAACTGACAGATGGGTGGTGGGTTTGTATCGTTAAAAAAAAATACCTCCTGATTTATCTGACCTCTTTGCTTCTCAGATCTTCTTTGCCCCAGCTCATTTAGGCTGAAGGAACCTGGATGTGGATTGCAGTCCTGCTGATTCTAGCTGTCACTTTAGGAGATAAGTTTGTCTTTAGTGCAGAAGGGACACAGTACAAGGTCATTGTCCTGACCTATTGGGCAGATTTTCTGCGAGTTTTAATGTCAGTATTTCTTGCTCTTTGTGGACAGCATTAGCCAAGCACCTCTAACTTTGTCTTGGTATCTTCTCTAGCTTGTTGTTGTTAGCAGCCATCTAGTTGACCCCAGCTAATGGCAACTCCACGCACAACGGGATCAGACCGTTGTGATCCATAGGGTTTTCATTGGCTGATTTTTTTTGTAAGTAGATCTCCACGCCTTTCTTCCTAGCCTGTCTTAGCCCGGAAGCTTTGCTGAAACCTGTTCAGGGTCATAGCAACACGCAAGCTCCCACTGACAGTGGCTACATTTGAGGTGCGTTGGCTGGGAATCAAACCCGGGTTTCCCACATGGAAGGTGAGAATTACATTATTCTCTTCACTACCTTAATGTCTCTAGTTATGCATTGGTTGTCCCATTTGAAATAGTGTCTCTGGAGGCTTAAAGGATGGGGAGTAGTTGGAGGATTATGAATAAATGATTCTTAACATTTTAGAGAGACCCGATAATCTTGAACCTATAACTGAAGTCAGTAACTGCATATACTAAATTATTTTATTGGACCACATACTGTTCCAACTTCTGGTTCAGTTTCTTTCTCCCTTTTATGTGAGTTTGCTCGTCCTAATTGGACATTATCTCTGAATTTCTTCCTTTAAAAAAAGAAAACAACCCATTGATCTACTGTCCTCCCCGTCCACCAACCTTTTCTTATTTTCCCCACCTCTTTTATGTCCTACTTTTTGTGCTTGTCTTATTGCTGTGCTTCACTCCCCCCCGCCCCCCCAAAAAGAACAACTAATCATGGAATGGAATGAGGTATATATTTTTTAATTTTATTATATATTTAAAAAAAATTGATACTTGAGACTTTTCTGTGTATGTGTTCTAATTTAAGAAAGAATAAAACCCATAAACCTCAAGTCAAAAATGTGTTTTTTTTTAAACGGATGTATTGCCTTCGGTCAGGTTTCCTGTGGGAGTTGGCCGTGGATAGCTGTGGCATGGGTATGGGTGGTTGCGAACGGCCTTGTACCCGACTGCAGAGCTGTGGTTCCGAAATTATTTTGATCTGTACTGTATGTAGAACAGTTTGGTAGGAAAGCTAGCTGTATGGAAAGGGAGCATCTACGTGAATTCAGTGTAGTAGTATAGGCCAGTCTTATTTCGGATGTGCTGACAAAATGCTGGGAGGCTGTTAAATTGCACAGAATGTCATTTGTGTGTACATTAGTGCTAATCCAGAGTTCACCTATTCCGTGAGGGAGAAACGTATTATGAGGTTGGGAAGACCACCGTACTGTCCAACTGTCTCCCTTCCGTCCTCTGTCTAGATGAAATAGGGTTAACAAACGTCAAGGACAGTGTTGAAAGGAAACCATGAAAGGGCCAGCAGCCTCGGTTCATATCAGAGCAAGGAATTGTGTATCTGGTGTTTAAGTGTTTATTCAGTAAAGGAGTGATTATACATATATGCATTTGAGCATTAAAAAACAAAGCAAACAAAAAAAACCAAAATTAGTAAATGGCAGAGCCTCCTGTAATGCTGCGTTTATTTACTTACAAATTTTCATACAGTAAAATTTATTCTTTTTGTTGTGTAATTTTCTGAGTCTTGACAAATGTATGGAGTTGTGTAACTACCACCTCAGTCAAGATACAGAAAAGTTCCATTTTCTCACCAAAAACCTTCTGTGGTGCTACCACTTTGTAGTCAGATCTTCCCCTCCACCCCTCAGCCTTGGAAAACCACTGAGCTGGCAAATGACTGCCATATTATTTTCCCTATAGTTTTGCATTTTCCAGAATGTCGTGTAAATGGAATGATGTATAGTCTTTGAGTCTGGATTATAATGTGTTTGAGATTCATCCATGTTGTTGTGAGCATCAGTAGTTTGTTTCTTTTTATTGCTATATTTTATTACTGTATTTCATTTTATGCATCTACTGTGATTTGTTTATCTTTTCATCAGTTGAGGGACATTTTGGTTGGTTCCAGTTTTGGGCAATTTTGAATGAGGTTGTTATAAACATTCATGTATAGGTTTTTGTGTGAATGTAGGTATATTAGTTCTCTGTGGTGCTATAACAAATGACCACAAATCACATGGCTTAAAACAACAAATTTATTCTTTCACAGTTATGGAAGCCAGAAGTCCGCCATCAGTATCACTGGGCTGAGATCAAGGTGTTGGCAGGGCCACATTCCCTCCAGAGACTCTAGAGGAGAATCTCTTCCTTGCGTCTTCCAGCTTCTGATGGTTTCCAGCTTTTCTTGGCTTGTGGCTGCACCACTCTGGTCTCTGCCTCTGTCTTCATATTGTGTCTTCCATATGTGTGTGTCAAATCTCCTGCTGCCTCGCTCTTATAAGGATACTTGTGATGGCATATAGGGTCCACCTGGATAATCCAGGGTCTGCAAAGACCCTTTTTCCAGTAAGGTAACATTTACAGGTTCCAAGGATTAGGAGCTGATATTTTGGGGGGCCATTATTTAGCCTGCTTACAGTAGGGTTTCTTTTCGATTTGGGTAAATACCTAGGAGTGGTATTTACTGGGTTGTGTGGTAAGGGTATGTTTAACTTTGTAAGAAACTGCCGGACTGTTTCCATAGTAGCTGTACTATTTGGCCTTCTTATTAGCGATATATGAGAGTTTCAGTTTCCCTGTATCCTCATTGGCACTTGGCAGTGTTATTTTTAAAAAGTCATTCTAATACCTGTTAGAATTATTAAAATTCTTTTGGTTTTAATTCACCTTATCCTAATGGTTAATCATGTTAGACATCTTTTCATGTACTTATTTCTTCTTTGCTGAAGTGTCTGTTCAAATCTTTTACCCATTTTTTAATTGGGTTATTTTTCTTTGTTAGCTTGTTCATTTTTTTACACCTCTGTTCTTTCCAAGGAGCCCTGGTGATACAGTGGTTAACTGCCCAGCTGCAAACTGAAAGGTCAGCTGCTCGAACCCACCAGTCTCTCTGTGGGAAAAGGATGTGGCAGTCTGCTCCTGTAAAGATTGCAGCGTTAAAAACCCTATGAAGCAGTTCTCTTCTGTCCTGTAGGGTCATTATGAGTCAGAATTGACTAGATGGCGCCAGGTTTTCTCTTGTTTTTTAATTCTTCCCAATGTTATTCCTGGGCTCCAGGGAATTAGGAAGCTCTCCTTGGGATGCTTATATTTTCTTGCTGCAAACTTGTTTCCTTTTTGGGTTTCTAAAACTAGGTAATTTAGATTTAGTTCCTCTCTGGGCTCCTGGTAGATTTACTCATTAAAGGAAGCAGAATCTAAGTTAGTGTGCAGTCAAATCTGTGGTTGCAAGCGGTAGACACTCTCATATATAAAAAGGTAATGTATTAGTGTATACGACCAAATTCCAAGAAGGGGTAGGGATAGAGCTGGCTTTAGGGGCAGCTGGATCCAGGGATTAGATTATTGCCAAATTCTCTCCTCTCATCTCTGCTTCTCTTTTTGAATTGGGTTACATTGTTTTCTGTTCGGGACAGGTTTTCTCCAAATGGTTGCAGGCATTTTAGGCTTCATGTCCTTTCACTTTAGTGGCCGCAGAGGAAAAAAGGGATCTTCTTTTCAAACTTTACTCAGAAAACCCCTGGGAGAGGTCTGGTTTGGGTTTAGCATGGAATCCCATGCAGATCTCTAGAGCAGTCGCATTAACCTACTTGAACATCTTCACTGAAACTTAACATGAACAAAACAAACTTGATTTCTTTTCTGTTTTTCATAGTCTTCTCCATGTTAGTAAATGGTACTATACACCCTTTTTATCAAATCCAGAAAAGAAGGCGTCCTCCTTGGTTCTTCCTTTTCCTCATCCTCCGTACCCAGTCCATCACCCTTGCTCCTGTTTTGTAACAACACTACTCTTCACGAGAGCTTTGCACATGCTGCCTTCTGCATGCAGTGTTTCACGCTCTAGCCTTTGCAGGGCACACTTCTCATCCTTTAGGTCTTTACTTAAATGTCATCTCCCCAGAGAGCATCTTCACTCTCATGTCTTTCTAAGCTCCTTGTTTAATTACTGCACAGTACTGCTTATTACAGCAAGGCATCATTTTGTTCATTTCTTTACTGATTTGCTGTCTTTCCTCAGTAGAATATAAACTTAATGAATATAGGGCATTATCTTGTTTACTTTTGTATCGAGCACAGTATGGGGCATATGGCCAGTGCTTAAATATTTTTGAATAAATGAATCAAAGGAACCCATGCATTCTTACAGTTGGCTCACTCAGTGTTAAGAGTACTTGTGGGGTGGGACTTGAGAGATAAAGAGAAACCCAATAGCCACTGTAGTAGGCTCCAAGTGATCAGCCATACTTAATGCATTTTTAGTTTTTTGAAAATAATATTAATGTTGTCATTAATCATTATACTTGTGAATATTTCCATTTGTGTAGAAATAATCTCTAAGACGTATTGTAGACACAAGTCTAAACATTTAATTAAGGGCTTAAAATATTCTTTTAAGACCAGAGCCAATAGAGTCTGATTTAGCACTCTTTTCCAGCTGCTTAGGGGGTGGGCTGAGTGACATGCCAGTGGGCCAGCCAGATGTCTTAAAACATTAGTAATGACATTCATTTTCACGTTGCTTTATTATGTGTACCCTTGGTGGCTTCTGTTCACTTTCCTTTATTGTCCCTTTCAGACACTTACCTTTTGACCTCTCCTCCTTCTTAGTTTATTTGCTGCTCTCTTAGACAGCTATGAGAAATTCAAGACAAAGAGGAGTCTGGAGTCATGAGTGGTTGAGCATGTAGTCGAGCACACATAGTTTATAAACCTGGCTGGCAGTGACTGCTGAGTTTGTCAAGGTTAGGTGATCATATAATTTGTCATCCAAACTGGGCTAGCTTTTTTTTTTTTTTTTTTTATTGTGGCGAAATGTATATAACGGTACCTTTGCGATTTTAACCATTTTTAAGTATACAATTCAGTGACATTAATTATATTCAGCATTCACCATGCAGCCATCGCCACTGTGCATTTCTAAGAGTTCTTTTTATCACATCAAACAGAACTCTACCCCTTAAGCAATAACTCCCCATTCCTCCTCTCAGCCCTTGGTAACCACTAATAAACTTTTGCGTTTATGCGTTTACCTATTCTAGATATCTCTAGTAAGTGGGATCATGCAATATTTGTCCTTTTGTGTCTGACTTATGTCACTCAGCATAATGTTTTCAAGTTTCATCCATGTTGTTGCATGTATCAGGACTTTATTTCTCTTTATGGCTGATTAATTAATTAATGCTACGGAGTGGTTTTTTACAGTGTGTGGCTACATCACATTTTGTTTATCCGTTCATCTGTTGATGGACATTTGGGTTGTTTCCACAATTTGGCTATTGTGAATAATGCTGCAGTGAACACTGGTGTATGAGTACTGGGCCATTTTGAGATGAAAGGGTGTAAACCTGAACTGTCTCACCCACCCTAGTGATGAGGAGGTGATAATCAGAGTTGTTTGGGGACAGGGTGCTCTGAGGCTGAGGTTTTTGAATTGGGAAAAGACTTACCTACGTGTCTGT
Organism: Loxodonta africana; assembly: GCF_030014295.1. Classification (NCBI taxonomy): domain Eukaryota; kingdom Metazoa; phylum Chordata; class Mammalia; order Proboscidea; family Elephantidae; genus Loxodonta; species Loxodonta africana. The sequence continues at coordinate 58,623,856 of NC_087360.1, forward strand.
AGGAAGACCAGGATGAGGATCAAGGCAGAGTTCTGGGCTTTCCTGTATATCCTTTTGAGGACTGAATATAAGTTGTGAGCCAAGAGTTCTGTATCTCCACCCTAATTAGTATATGTAATTGCCTTATGCATAAGGTTGAAATTCTAGAGTCTGAACTTAATTCTCTTTTGTTTTCCCATAGGAAACTAGTGCTTTGATATAATGTTCACTCAAAGGATACATGAGCTGCCTGATCTGCAGACTTCTGGCCTATTGTCAAAAGAAGGCTATTGAGTGTTTTTGTACTAGTGTTTAAGGATATTCCCAGAGAAATTCATACATTCTTGCCAGTTTGTCTTGTGGATAGTAGCACACATTTGTGAGTAGGTTGGAAAGATGGGACTTCAATGTTAGTTTTAAAGTCTTATGTAAAGCATACCTGACCTCTTAAATTAGGAAGAGAGCAAAATTTTATAGACAGACAACTGTAGAATTCTGTCGTTGCTTTTTAGATTCCAACCTGGGACTTGTTAATAGGAACACTGTAATTGAGATTAATAGCTATGACACTGTATGAAGACTGATTGTCTAAAGATAAGGTTATCACTCCAGAATTGAGTTTTATTTGTTTTTTTGTTAGGTAAATGTGTGGCTTTTCTTTAATGAGACTTACCATGCTTTTTTGCCAAAGGATGTTAATGTTCAATATTTTGTGGAAAAACAAGAAAACATTAAAATTTTTGTGAAGAATATAACACACACACAGTTTTTACACTGATATAATTAGGGGTTACCTGATATGTCACCTTTGTCTGAAGACACTTGTTATGACCTTTCATGTAGTTTTTTTTTTTTTTTAATTCCCTTGCTAGGTTATCTACACCTAGAACAACAGAACTCGGTATGGTTGCTCAGTGAGAATCACAGTTATGTGACTTTCCTGAGATATAATGTTATAAATAATATTTTAAAATTTTATTCCTATATAAAGTAGTAGCAATGCCTTTTTATGTTTTAAGTCAAAGTATTTTATGATTCCAGTTTATTTCATTTAATTCAGACAGATCCAGCTACTGTTATACTCATTTTATAGAAAAAGAAAGAGACCCAGTGTAGGCAACTAGCTGATTTTCTCACTTATTTAGCTAGTTACTGATGTGAAATGTTCTCATTAATGTATTTTCAGCAACTGAGTAAAATAAAGCCTGAGCGCATTGTATTGAAGGGCGAGGAATGGTGTATGATGTGAGGCACCTTGGTGTAAAAGCCAGCATTGCCCAGAATGCACTGCGTGCACAGTCGTGCACTGTAGAGTTCGTGGTACAGACTGTTTTTCAGGTAAAAATTGTTATGTAGACATTGCTTTATTTATCAGTTATATTGCTTTATTCATCAACTTTAAAATTACAGTTTTAAATTGTCTTTCCTCTACATAGAATATCTAGAACTATACCAGTACAGTTGCTGGTACCCATATGTAGCTATTTAAATTTAAATTAAATAAAGTTAAAAATATTAATTGTAGCCATTAGCCACATTTCAAAGCACCCAGAAGCCTACATGTGGCTAGTGGTAACCGTATTGGACAACACAGATACAGTACATTTTCATCATTACAGGAAGTCCTATTGGACAACACTTTTCTCAAGAACAGTATTAAAGAAAATTACTTGAAAAGCGGGTTTTGTTTTCATTTATTAAAGTTTTGAATTTTTGCAGTTAAAATGTTAGCTTTAGATTATTTACCCTAATGAGGGAAGCTTTGTGACGTACTGTCTATGGACCAAGCCTGTCCTGTTCACATTCTGCCTAGTCTTTTATTAGTTTCTGGCTCCGTACAGATGAATCATTCTAGGCTGAGGGGTATTTTGAGCTAAGAAATACAGAATTTGGAAATGTGTCTTTTATGTCATTAAAGACTTAATGCTTAATATCTTTTTCCTTATCAATAAAATGAAGATAATGAGATAGTGTGACTACCTGGAATTTGAATTAATCGATTGGTGATTATGGTGTTAACAATTCAAATCCTACTGAACCTTCTAGTCCCTGCAGAAATCTTGCTTTTTTTTTGAAGCTATCTCTACTTCAACTCTCCACTAGACTTTAAGCCCTTCAAATCAGGACTCTCACTTTAGTGCTTCATTGAACAAATTCCACATGCTTGTTAAGTAAGTACTCTGGACCAGTCAGTGTCTTACATTGTTTACAAATTCATTTATGGTATGATTATATTCAACTAGATTATGAACTCCTTGAAAGTCAGAAACCCTGTTTTATGTTTAACATATTTATAGTTTTAGAAACTAAGAACTAAATGAACCTCAGAGATAATCATATTAAACATTGTCATTTTACAAATGAAGAACCCAGACAGGTTAAGTTACTTGCCCATAGTTGGAGAATTAGAACTAGGACTAGAGAACTAGGAAAGCTTTCTATAACTTTATCTCCTTGACTAGTGGAGCGTTAAATTTGATCAGAAGGAAGTCCTAAGCACTAGTATCAGTTGACGCTACTATACTGTTTGTATAAGCTATGTCAGTGTAGAACAAAGTTATTTCTAACTCTTGATTTCAACACACAATATTTCCTGTTAGTTTCTTATGTCGCATTCTTAGGGGCAGATTGTGTGCTATTTTTGGAGGTACAGCACTATCATCTTGAGAAAGCATTCTTGGTTTTATATTAGATCAGCTGGTTTTTCAAGTTAAATAAATACCAGGGTTTGTATTTTCATGTATTGTATTTGGCAGAAGTAACATAAAACGCGCTATGGGGTTGGCGTGTCCAGTTATAGTTTTATTACTGTCGTGTACACACATGCATGCACACAAATGCATATGTGCACACGCACAGACACACAGGAACACAGGAGCGCTAAGAACAGCAGAAGTTCCTAGGTGAAGCCTAAAGGTTATACATTTCGAGGGTATCTGAATTGTTTCTTAGCATTGTTATTCCCCATAGTCCTGGGCATAGTGGTGGGTATATATTAGGTATTTATAAGATAATTGTCATCTGACAAGATAATTTTGTTTTTCAGAAACATTGGTTTATTTCTGTAGTAGCATATGCTTGTAGTTGGCATGGACCAGACCAGCTTAGGCTTTTTTGCAGAATCAAGACTGTAATTATAGGCTTTTCTTCTTTCCAAAGGCAGTTCCCTTTTCTACAGTTGTTCCTTGGGTGGGGTGGTGTGTGTGGTGTGTGTGTGTTTGCTTGCAGCATTTGAATCTGTGCAGCACATTGGCTTTCTAGACATCCTTTGTATAGTAACAGCATGTGCGGAGGGGCTGGCAGCCTGTAAAACAGTTTTTCTCCTCCTCCCCCCTTCTCAGCCTCACTCCCTCCCTGGATCTGGTGACATTACATAGATAAATGTGCCGGCTAGGAAAACAGCAGAAGGAATTGAATGCCTGCCAAAAATTTGCAGCATGAAACCAAGCTGGCTGCTTCAGCCTCGCTTTCCTGATCTCTTATTGTGTGTGTGCAGTCTGCACTTGTCAGGGCTTTCCTTGTTGAGCATTACGTCACTATGTCCTCCACCCTTATTACACTGCCTTTTCTTTTAAAAAGCTACTGTCCTCAGGCATCAAACTTGTTAAACACTTAACACTTTTATTTGTACTATTACGGAGGTGGTATTGAAGGCAAAATATACTTAAGTCTGAAAGAAAATTTAATTTGATGTAATGTCGACTTAGGGTGTGTGTGTGTGTGTATGCATGTGTTTCTGGACAATTATCAGGGTAGTGTGGAGAAGATAAGATGCCTCTGCCTACCTGAAAGTATTAAATTGCTTAAAAAAAAAAAATCTGTTTTTTAGGAAAAGGACTATCTCCTCAAAGGGCTTTGAAGACAGATTGGAGAAGCACTGATATCTAACTGTCGATCACCATTGCAAATAGTCACTTCTAGAACAGAAGTGATTGCATTTACTTACTATCTGTTGCCTTAAAGAAGATAATGTGGGATCTTAACATTTGGGGTTCTTATTTTCAAGACATTATAAAGTTGAGTATCTAGACTGTGCAAAATGTGTCACGATTTTAGAGAAAAAAATAAGCTTTTCATTCTTTCCCAAAGTTTAACAAGGCTACTTGAACCTGTGTCTAGAGAAAAGGTTTTGCTGTTAATTAAAGCTTTAAAAAAGTTAAATGTGGTCCCCCTGCCCCCACACTTCAGCTTACTACAGTTTAAAACAAACAAACAAAAAAACCCAAACCCGTTGTTGTCGAGTCGATTCCACTCATAGCGACCCTACAGGTCAGAGTAGAGCTGCCCCATAGAGTTTCCAAGGAGCACCTGGCAGATTAAACATTATTTTGAATAGGTTAATTTGGGTGCCTTTTTTAAGTAACAGTATTTTCATTTGTTCTTTAGCATATGCTACCCTGTGTTATAATATACATTTAATATGTTATTTTCTATTTTTATAACTAGATTGTAAGGCTGTGGCAGAGAAACCAGTTTAGTACATCTTTGTTTTTCTAGCACCTAACCCAGTGTTCTTATACACACAGTAGAGATTATGGGTGATGGTATGTGGCGATAACATTGAAGATGAGGAAAGTATGAGGTAATTTCACTAGCTGACTTTCTGAAGATAAACGAGTATGCCAGTCAGTTAAGGTCTAGTCAGGAAAACAAAAACCACACTAGGTATTTCAGCAGAGAGAATATAGTACAGGGACTTGATAAAGCAGATGTGGGAGAACTGAGAAGCAAAAATGGGAACACTGAAGTAACATAAAGATAATAACTTCCTGAAGCAGCTACCACTTCTAGCGCTGGGGAGACCAAAGAGGTTTGAGTTATTAGAAATTAGAAGTTTGGAGGAGGTATGCATGGAGCTGGTGTTCAAACCTATAAGGAGGAACCAATGCCCAGTTGCTGCTGGTATTTCCAAAGCTTGGAAGTTGGGACTCTAGAGCTCCTGAAAGGAAACACTTCTCTACTGTTGCTGGTGTTTCTGAGGGAGCATGATGAGGCTAGTTCTGGGAGAGCTGGAAAAAGCTGAAGGTTCGAAACTACTGTTGGCACTGAGAAAAAAGGGCCAGTGCTAGGATGACACTGGCAGGAATAAGAAGCAGAAAGAAGCAAGTCTGTTTTTTTGGTCATATTGACCTTCCATTCTCCCTCTAGCGTTCACTATTGCTGGGCCCTAATAGGAAGCCAGGTGACAGAGGAGAAACGAAGTATGGAGAGACCGAGCCCAGCTTTACAAAGGAGTGTGTAGTAGGGTGACATGGAATTGAAATACAGCAGCTTAATAGCTTACACAGATATTATTGGCGAGAGTACAGCCTTTCTGAAATTCAATTTGGCAGTATATATTAGAAATGTGCAAACCCTTTGACCTAGTAATTCCAGTTCAAGAAATCTATCCTAAGGAAATAATCCAAAAAGTGAGCAGAGATGTGTGTACAAGCGTGTTTGATGAAGTATTACATGTAATAAAAAGTTACAGGTTATCTAAATGTTCATCAGTATGGGATTGATTGGTTATTATCTTACAACACGTAGTGAAATATATAGCCATTAAAAGATTAATTTGCATTTATTGATATGGAAATACAAGTTTAACAAAAAGACTATAAACCATATGTAGTGTGGACCTATTTGCGTGCTTAAAAAAAAAACCACAACTGTGTGCAGGAAAAGCTGAGAACAGCATGCATGGAGACAGAACAGTGTCAGATTGAAGAATGCAGGCTTTGCAGCTAGACTGCCGAGTTTGTATCCAGGCTCTGCTACTCATTAACATTTTTTATCTTGGGTAAATTAATTTTCTGGGAGTCAGTCTTCTCATCTGGAAAATGGTGATAATACCTACCTCATAGGGCGGATGTGAGTTTAAAAACATTAACACCTGTAAAACATTTAGAACAGTGCCTGTTGCCATCGAGTTGATTCCGGCTCATAGCAAGTCATAGCAGCCCTGTAGGACAGAATAGAACTGCCCCGTAGAGTTTCTAAGGAGTGTCTGGTGGATTTGAACTGCTGACCTTTTAGTTAGCAGAGAGAGGTAGCCCTTAACCACTATCCCACCAGGGTTTCCAGTGCTCAGGAATTGTTAGTAATTGTTAGTTGGAGAAAGAATGATTAGGAGAGAATTTTACTACCTTTTCTTCTTTTGCCTATTATCTAAAACATTTAAATGCTGGTGTCATGATTTTATAATTAGGATAAACAATGAAGTTTTTCTATTTAAACAAAAATGATAAAGTAGACAAAGAGACAAAGTACTCTTTGCTTGCTTCTGGAAGACCTAGAACCCCAGAATGCTTTGTAGGTAGAAAAGCATTTCCTGCTGCAGCCTAGATGCAGCCGACTGCTGAGGCTTGTCTTTCACAAACCCTGTCTTGTGTTGTTGGGAACTTTCATTCTTCCTCAAGATCTATACAAATGCTTAGGGACTTGCATTACTTTGGTTGCGTTTGGCTAGGTTCCCCAAGGCCAGGATCTCACTTTTGCTTTAGCTCCTTGGAGTCTTTCCTGTGTTCTGCTCTGTGTGGAACCAAACTTAAAGCCCCTTGCCCCCCCCCACACCTTTTAATTGAAAAATTAAATTTATTTTTCATGTGGACTGTAGATTTTATGATATCTAAGTATCTTAAAAATAATGTAACATGGGAACAACCTAGAATGGCGTTTTCTTAGTTCTTTGAAAGTCATTTGACTACCCTGCCTCCAGTAATTTGTCACTGGCCGCCTCTTCTCCATATTCAAACCATCTGCCACATTTCTTGACCTTTCAAGAATCTCTTAGTTTTTTAGGCAGAGAAGTTTTGGGCTACCCATTCACAAAGAGTCTGATGTGCTATGCTAAAACAAAAGAGACTTATTACTCTTGTAGCCAAGTTTGAGAACCTGCCAGTGGTTGGCAGTTCAAACCTGCTAGCCACTCCTTGGAAATCCATTGGGCAGTTCTAGTCTGTCCTATCAGGTTGCTATGAGTTGGAATTGACACAACAGAAGTGGGTTTGGTTTTTTGGGAGTGGCTTCTACATTTTTGTCTTTTTTGATTCCTTATCAGTTTCTGAGGGTGTAAAAAAGGTATAAAAGATTGATTTTCTTATTGTTACGAATAATGCTGCTCTTTAGAAGTAGGCAGGAGAACTCTGGTCAGTTTTGATTTAAATATGTAGGCTTAAATCCTGCCAAACCATAATATTCTAGTATTGCTGCTTGAGTCCCTGGGTGGTACAAATGGTTACCGCAGCTGTTAACCAAAAGGTTGGAGGTTCGAGTCCACCCACAGGCACCTTAAAAGAAGAGTCTGGCAGTCTGCTTCTGAAAAGTCAGCCATTGAAAACCTTGTGGAGCATCGTTGTACTTTGACACACATGGAGTTGCAGTGAGATGGAATTGACTCTCTGGCAACTTTTTTTTTCCTTACTGATACTTTACCAGTAATAGAAACCCAGCATTTTCTTTTCTTCTTTTTCCTTTCCTCCTTCTCTCCCTTCTGTGTGTGCATTGTTGGAAAGAATTATTTTATCTATAGCTTGTTTACTTGAGTGACTGCCAAAATGAGTTGAAGGTATGTAATGTAGAGTATTGGGCTTGGTGTCAGAATACCTACCTACTTTGAATACTGTAGTCACTTTGCTAGTCGCCTATAATCTTGACAATGATTTCATTTTTGGTAAAATGAGGCGCGGATAATGACTTTGAAGATCACTTCCAGTTCCAAACATCATGATTCTGATAGTAACAAACTGTGTATCCTACTATATAATGTATCGGTTATTGTTTTGGGTTGGTATTAAGGAGAATGATGTTATTTGCCATTTTGTCAAGTGTTACTTATTCTTAGACCTTAGTTTGGCTGGAATAAATGCCTGCAATCACAGTGTTTTAAAAATGCAGTGAACATGAAAGCCTTGTTGAGCATCTTCCTTCTAAACTCTCACTTTTATGTATTTGTAGCAGGGAAAATATTCTTTTGCTAATGCTTTTGTACTCAAGTACCCTGAAGAATTTTTTTTTTTAAGTGGGAACCATGCAGTGTGGTATGTGTATACAAAAAGACTTGAAAACATCTTAATGCAACCATGTAACATTAGAGAAGTTGTCCATACAAGAGATTACATATGATGATATAGCTCTGATTTAGGGGAAAGCCATAGGTATATAAAGGAAACTAAAGAAGAATGTAAGGGAGAGACAGTAATAACTTGAAAGTATCCTTTGTGGATGAACGAGGAAAATGATGCTATCTCTGACAAGCATAAAGTAGAGGAATAACATGAAGATTTTTCGAATGACTGCTAAATATGAGAAATTTCTTAGCACAAAATTTTAATTCCACAAATATGAATATTATCATTTTTCATGTCACCTCTGATTAGAAAATAGAAATTGTTATAGTATCTTAACTGATGATTGCTTTCTCATTTAAATTTACAGTAGTCTACATACATAGTAAAAATAAATTGAAATTGATCGTTACTGTTCTAATTATACCATTAACTTGCTTTCTTTCACCAATAATCTTATTATTGTGTCTAATTGTAGAAGTCATTGGATGAACTCATAATAAAAATAAATTCAATTTAGGACCCTTATTAAAGCTTCGTAATGGCTAATGGGTTATGTTGGAATTGATTAAAATTGCACAGGGTTACCTTATTGTAGACTATAAGTAATGGAAAATGGACTCTTTACCAGGCCATTCATGTCGTTTTATTGTCACGTATCTTTTGCAACTGTATACTTTTGAGGAAAAGATTTTCCTAAGAAAATGTTTACTATGTGCCCATAGAGCGCTTGATAAATAGTATGTGGGATGCTAAATAACTTAAAGAGATTATGTCCTATCCAAGTACAGCTTCCCAGAAGATGATAGAATTTAGGAGGAGAGGCTTAAAGTAAGTAAATGTAAAGTAACCTCTTTGGAGGTAAGCATGGTTTTGTTGTATTTTCATTTCATTTCAACAAATACTTACTTAGTGTAGACTATGTGCAAGGCACCTATGAGGTAAATTAAGAAGTCTAGGCTGATAGCTGCTTACCTAGGACAGTCTTTCTGGAAAAGATATGGAAAATTGAATTCTAAATTCTCAGAAAGGTATTGGGAGGAGCGTTGAGTGTATCAAAGGCCATTCCTAGTGAAGGAGTAAAGAATTGGGTAAAATTGAGATGGAGCGTCATTAAGGGCTTGATTAACTGAAAGGGAATGTCTTAGAATGTTCAGCTTTCTCAACAAAGTATAATACCTTCCAACAAAGTATGAATTTCCTAAAGTGAACTCTTTATTTCAGTTTATTTCTCTTATAATATTAGAAATAACTAAATGTGAAAAAATTCTCCCAAAAGGCTTACTTTCGAATCTTCTGGTTGTAAGTAGATATTGTGAGTTTGCCTCTAATTATGCTACGCGGATTTTGTTTTGCATTTACTGACATTTAGATATGCTTTGAAAATATGAATACTGCCTCTTCTTTAGTCTTCCCAAATTTTTAGCACAGGGCTGATACATTACAGTTTTATCAAACAGTGATATTTATCAGACTTCTCATCTTAAAGAGTATTTTGAAACCTAGTGCTCAGTCACTGAGCATCATTTTGTTTTTCCAGTATGCCCTGCCCGGGAGTAGTCTGATGTCCCGTTGTTGTCTGGGTGTTTACATGTGTAGTAGAGCTGTCCTTTGGGAGTTTACATGTGTAGTAGAGCTGTCCTTTGGGTGTTTACGTGTGTAGTAGAGCTGTCCTTTGGGAGTTTACGTGTGTAGTAGAGCTGTCCTTTGGGTGTTTACGTGTGTAGTAGAGCTGTCCTTTGGGAGTTTATGTGTGTAGTAGAGCTGTCCTTTGGGTGTTTACGTGTGTAGTAGAGCTGTCCTTTGGGAGTTTACATGTGTAGTAGAGCTGTCCTTTGGGTGTTTACATGTGTAGTAGAGCTGTCCTTTGGGTGTTTACATGTGTAGTAGAGCTGTCCTTTGGGTGTTTACATGTGTAGTAGAGCTGTCCTTTGGGTGTTTACATGTGTAGTAGAGCTGTCCTTTGGGTGTTTACATGTGTAGTAGAGCTGTCCTTTGGGAGTTTACATGTGTAGTAGAGCTGTCCTTTGGGAGTTTACATGTGTAGTAGAGCTGTCCTTTGGGAGTTTACATGTGTAGTAGAGCTGTCCTTTGGGTGTTTACATGTGTAGTAGAGCTGTCCTTTGGGAGTTTACATGTGTAGTAGAGCTGTCCTTTGGGTGTTTACATGTGTAGTAGAGCTGTCCTTTGGGTGTTTACATGTGTAGTAGAGCTGTCCTTTGGGTGTTTACATGTGTAGTAGAGCTGTCCTTTGGGTGTTTACATGTGTAGTAGAGCTGTCCTTTGGGTGTTTACATGTGTAGTAGAGCTGTCCTTTGGGAGTTTACATGTGTAGTAGAGCTGTCCTTTGGGAGTTTACATGTGTAGTAGAGCTGTCCTTTGGGAGTTTACATGTGTAGTAGAGCTGTCCTTTGGGAGTTTACATGTGTAGTAGAGCTGTCCTTTGGGTGTTTACATGTGTAGTAGAGCTGTCCTTTGGGTGTTTACATGTGTAGTAGAGCTGTCCTTTGGGTGTTTACATGTGTAGTAGAGCTGTCCTTTGGGTGTTTACATGTGTAGTAGAGCTGTCCTTTGGGTGTTTACGTGTGTAGTAGAGCTGTCCTTTGGGTGCTTACATGTGTAGTGGAGCTGTCCTTTGGGTGTTTACATGTGTAGTAGAGGTGTCCTTTGGGTGCTTATATGTGTAGTAGAGCCGTTCTTTAGTTCTGTGCTTCAGCAGTAGATATTAACAACTAATGTTTAAAATAAATGTTTTAGCTGAACGTCAGGTAAGTTTCAAGTTCTGTAAAATTAATTTGAAGCTCAACTTACTTGATTATAATTGCGGGAGAATAAAGGGGCAGGATAAATAAATAACCAAGGAGCTACTAGAAGAACTCTAAGCGGTGGTCTAGGCTGTAGCCTGAAGAGAAGTTAAAAATAAGAAAGTGAAGTTAAACCCGTTGCTGCTGAGTTGATGCGAGCTCAGTGAATGTATATCAAAAACCAAACGCAGTGCCGTTGAGTCGATTCCGACTCATAGTGACCCTATAGGACAGAGTAGAACTGCTCCACAGAGGTATAGGACAGAGTAGAACTGTCCCACAGAGTTTCCAAGGAGCACCTGGTGGATTCGAACTGCCGACCCTTTGGTTAGCAGCTGTAGCTCTTAACCACTACGCCACCAGGGTTTCCGGTGAATGTATGGGACAGAGTAAAACTACCCCCATAAAGTTTCCAAGGCAGTAAATCATCAGGGAAGCAGACTGCCACATCTTTCTCCCACTGGGCTGCTGGTGGGTTTGAACCACGGACCTTTTAGTTAGCAGCCGAGTGCTTTTACCACTGCACCACCAAAGCTCCTGTGAAGTCAAGTTAGGTGGGTAGATTTGAGAGGAGCTTGTATAGGGTTGCTATGAGTGGGAATCGACTCGATGGCAACAGGTTTGGTTTTTTTTTTTTTTTTTTTTTTTATAGTGGTTCATGCACAGAGTACCTGCCTGGATAAGATACATGGCGGTCATAGAAAGTTTTTAGCTTTAGATTGAGTAGTGCTGATTGACAGTTTTTAAATCTTAGACTTGTTTTAAAATTATTAAGGCACAAAGGTGAGCTATTTTAGGTAATTGGATTAGAGGATAACCATTTTCCGAGTAGGTACAGTGAGAATAAAATGGTTAACATTTAAATTCAGTATCAGTAGCCAAAATTGAATTGTAATTAGTAATTAAAATAATTTTTGTTTTTCATTTTCGGGAGGGGGGTGACAACTTTCTTCCAACTCTAATTACTGCACACAATTACCGCGTCTAGGGGATTCCACGGAATGGTTACAGACTGTCGGGGCTGGGACAAATTGTGGTGGTTGTTTCTCCTTCTGTGAGTTTTCATCTGTTAAATCATCTGACCTGTGAGCAGGTATGTCTGTACCATTAAGTCACAAGAACAAAACTATGAATTATAGTAATTACTGTAGTTTGACTTAAGCTTTGTATATGCTCTATGGATACTCTGTATTTCAATCTAAGGAAGAATGATGTGGCCCATCATTCCTTTAATGAATGTTTGTTACAGGGAGTCTTACGTGAATTATGCACTTCCTCCATACTCCCTTCATATTGATTTTTCTAACTTGACTCACAAATTTCCAGTGGCATTAAAACTTAAGACGTAATTTTGTAGCTTTTAAGAAAGCTACATCTGTATTGCCTGACAGCCTATGAAATGATTCTCATAGAGGTTTCTGAAATTATAAGTCTGAGTCTACAAAGGCATTTTTGTACATGAAAATTCTGGTGGTGACTGATTCTAGAGTTTATCATGTTCAGTCTTGAAAAAACTAGAGACGATTCCATACAATTAAACAGGTTGTTGCTTATTCTTTTATGACGGTGTTTAAGAACAGAGACAGCATAGAGGTGGGTTTGAATTCCTCAGAAGATATTAGAAAATAGAAACAATTACAAGTGTATAATGCCTTAAAAAAAATTAAAGGCTCTTCAGGGAGAAGGAAGTGAAAATTAAACTTTAAGTTGGAAATGTCTGAGACGATGTGCCTGAATATCTAGAAAATGCCACAGTTTAAGATACTCTGAGTGATTTTGTCTAAAAACCTTTTCTCACATGATGTAAACCTCAAGTAATAGGGATCATTGGCCAAAATTTTTACTATCCCCGTTTTTAAAAGTTATTTCCAAAAACTCAAGCCAGAATGTTACTCAGCTGTCCACTTGTTATCAGAGCATCTACTATGTGTTTAGGAGCCCTGGTGGTGCAATGGTTAGGAGCTATGACTGTAACCAAAAGATTGACAGTTCAAATCCATCAGCCGCTCCTTGGATACCCTATGGGGCAATTCTACTCTGAGTCAGAATCAGCTTGAGGGGCGACGAGTTTTGTTCTGGTGTACTGTATGTTTGCCTCAGTGCTGCCATCTGGTGATTATTATGGAGATCTCAACATTTTGCCTAAAGCAGCCTAGGGGAATAGATGACACGAGGTATAATCTAAGTGCCTCCTGCCACAACTTTACCCCTACTTTTGAGAAACTGAATGGAGGTGGGTTGCTGTGGCAGAAGTTTTATTTAGTAATTGGTACCATGAAAGCACCTATGAGATCACTTTGTAAGTAAAAAAAAAAAAAAAAAAGTAATTAATGAACAGATAACTTATTGAATGCCTACTGTATGCTAGGCACTGTTTCCAGTACTAGGAATGCAGACAGGCGATCAATAAGATACACACACACACACACACACACACACACACAATTTTAATTAGTGAAAAGGGCTAAGGGGAAAAATAAAGAAGGAAGACAGAAATGAATTACTGTGGTTGGCGGGTTGCTTGGAAGTGTTAGATGAGGTAGTTAAAGCAAGCCTTGCTGAGAAGGTGACTTCTGAAGAAGGATCAGGGAAGAGCATTTCACATAGAAGGAAAGCAAATGCAAAGGCCCTGTGACTGGAACAGTCTGGGTTTGCTGAAAAAAAGGAAGCAAGAAGTTGACTAGAATGTAGGAGGGAGGGAGCGATAGATGAGGTCAGAGAGGTAATTTTGTGTGTGTGCACGCGCGCATGCGCGCACTCACCTGGAGGTCTGCATGGGCACAGATCACATAGGGCCTTGTAGTTCATTTGGCATTTAAGATGGAAGCCATTGGAGTGTTTTGGGCAGCTGAGTGACATGCTCTGATTTACCTTTTAACAGGTTCACTCTGCTGTGTTTAATGGTGTGTAAAGTCATTTGCTACAGACCTTTTTCTTGTTTTATTAGGGTAGAAACAGGTTGACTTTGTATAGCTCATGGGAGCAAGTAAGGTATAAAGACTAAGTAAGCTGAAGCAGACTTGGGAACAGTGATTATATGGCATATTGTCTGTCTCCACAGATTTTGAAAAATTATATTCACAGATTGTCAGTTGTTTTTATTTTGTCTTTGTGATACAGCATAATTGATGTCAGTTTTATTCGGGAAGTATTTTGACCATTTCTCTTATTTCTGTCCTCTAACCACCTCTGTAAATTCAGGCTCAAGTCTTACAGTGAATCTAATATAGTTTTAGCCCTGTGCCACGGCTTTTCATACTCATTAGCATTTTGAGAATGATCTGGAGTTGTTTTTTTTTTTAATGCTGTTAATAATATAGTTAGGCATATTCTAAATTATGGGTAACATTGAGAAGAATGGGAATTCCAGAACACTTAATTATGCTCATGAGGAACCTGTATGTAGATGAAGAGGCAGTCATTGGAACAGAGCAAGGGGTCTAGAACACTTAATTGTGCTCATGAGGAACCTGTACGTAGATCAAGAGGCAGTCGTTTGAAAGAACAAGGGGATACTCTGTGGTTTAAAGTCAGGAAAGGTGTGCATCAGGGTTGTATCTTTTCACCATACCTGTTCAGCCTGTATGCTGAGAAAATAATCCAAGAGGCTGGACTATATGAAGAAAAATGGGACATCAGGATTGGAGGAAGACTCATTGACAACCTGCGACATGCGGATGACATGACCTTGCTTGCTGAAAGTGAAGAGGACTTGGAGCGCTTACTGATGAAGCTCGAAGACCACAGCCTTCAATATGGATTATACCTCAACATAAAGAAAACAAAAATCCTCACAACTGGATCAATAAGCAACATCATGACAAACAGAGAAAAGATTGAAGTTGTCAAGGATTTCATTTTACTTGGATCCATAATCAACACCCATGGAAGCAGCAGCCAAGAAATCAAAAGACGCATTGCTTGGGGAAAATCTGTTGCAAAAAGACCTATTTAAGGTGTTGAAAAGCAAAGATATCACCTTTAAGACTAAGGTGCGCCTGACCCAAGCCATGGTATTTTCAATCGCATCATATGCATGTGAAAACTGGACAGTGAATAAGGAAGAATGCAGAAGGATTGACACTTTTGAATTGTGGTGTTGATGAAGAATATTGAATATACCATGGACTGCCAAAAGAAGAAACAAATCTATCTTATAAGAAGTACAACCAGAATGCTCCTTGGAAGAAAGGATGGTGAGACTACGTCTTATGAACTTTGGACATGTTGTCAGGAGGACTCAGTCCCTGGAGAAGGACATCATGCTTGGTCAAGTACAGGGTCAGCAAAAAAGTGGAAGACCCTCAGTGAGATGAATTGACACAGTGGCTGCAATAGTGGTCTCAAGCATAACAACAATTGTGAGCATGGCCCAGGACCGGGCAGTGCTTTGTTCTGTAGTACATGGGGTTGTTATGAGTTGGAACCTACTCAACAGCACCTAACAACAACAACATTTTTGCTTGCAGCTTATAATCTAAAATGACTAACCCTAAGGTACTGTTACTCTTTCTCAAATGGCATATAAAAAGGGGGGAAAAACACCCTGAAATTATCAACTAGTTAAAGTATCATGATTGTTAGTATTTGTGTATGTTAGCTGAAAAATTTATCGTTTTTCAGGTAGCTAAGAAACTTACAAAGTGATATCAAAGAACGTCCGTCTCTAATGGGAATTGTATAGGTAAAAGAAATTGTGGCTGCACTGCCAGATATTACTGAAAAGTATGTTTCTGTGTAATTTGAGTCTGTTTGGACCATTGCCTTTATTTGACTTAACAAATCACTTTTCAGCCTGTTAGATTTTCACACTGTAAATATCGAGTAAATATCGATACTGTTTACGCTTAAATTGTCATTACTGGGAATAATCAGTGAATTGTTTTGTGTGCTGGTAGCCAAGGTCTAAAACTGGTTATTTGATCTAGTGCCATAACAATTTAGTTGGATTGTCTACAAAGCTCCAAGTAACCAGACAGTTTATCTGAATCGCTCCCCCTCCTCTTCAATGAATAAATTAGAATGATTTGCATTATTTTGGTTTTGGGTAGATGAAGTCTGGTAGTATGAAGCGCTAATCACATATAAAAGAAATATCAACAGCAGTAAGTGTTTGCAACTTAAAGGAACAGTTTTACTAGGGGTTTCTTAGATGTAATTTTAAATACCTTATTCTACCATTAGGGACTTGACTGTCTAGTTCTAGGTGGTAAAGACACATTTTTGAAGACACGGATTACTATGAGTTCTAATTTTTTAAGAGTATTATTTCCTATGCTGAAGAGCAACAGTAATTTATTTTTCAGACCTTCCCTTTCCTTATCCTTATATGTTTGTTCCTTTAAGCAGTAAGACGATCTAATCTGTCCCTTAGAAGTGGAAGCAAATTAGCAAAGTACTTTGCTGTACTTAATGTATGTTAATTACTGTGATAACCTAAACCCAAAACCCAGTGCCATGAGTAGATTCCGACTCATAGCGACCCTATGGGACAGAGTAGAACCGCCCCGTAGAGGTTCCAAGGAGCGCCTGGCGGATTCGAACTGCTTACCCTTTGGTTAGCAGCCTAGTAGCACTTAACCACTACGCCACCAGGGTTTCCATGTGATAAACTAGTGTGAGTTAATAATACTACTTCCTCTCTGCCCTATAGCTTTTTATCATTTTCCAACTCCTCGGTCACTACAGGTTGCGCAGCATTTTTGTCTGTGAGTCTTTATCTGAAACCATCTTTGGTCGTTTTTTAAATGGTAGTGCTGAAGTCAGGATGTGCTTTATATGTGAAGCGGGTTCTCTGATCTGACACCAGTTGATCATTGCAGTGAATTGTGCCCCCTAGTGGAGCTACTTTTCCATATTCCCAGCCCTGTTTTTAAAAGGGGTGGTGTTGGGGACAAACCCAGGAAGAAGAGTTGACAACATTTCTTGATCTTCACCACCTCTAAGATGATTATTGTTCCTCATCGAACAAATCCTGCTATGAAGTTAGTTTTCCTACTAATACCATGACCTCTGTTTTTTGCTGTCACTTACCAGTATTCTTTTCTCTAAAATCTATCTTTGTAGGTTTCTTTACTATCTTAATCCTGGTGACTTAGTGGTTAAGAGCTATGGCTGCTAACCAAAAGGTCGGCAGTTTGAATCCACCAGGTGCCCCTTGGAAACTCTATGGGACAGTTCTACTCTGCCCTGTAGGGTCGTCATGAGGCGGAATCAACTTGATGGCAATGGGTTTGTTTTTTTTTTTTACTCTCTTGGGCAGTCGTCATTTTTGCTGACCGAAACGTGTTTATATGATTCTTTAAAACCATGCTTTTCCAGCTTGTTGACTGTCTAACTCCATTGTCTTCATTTTCACTCCTTTTCTTTTTTTGGCACTCCATTAGAATATGAGCTCCATGAGATTGAGGCTTTGTCTGCCTTGTTTTCCACTGTATCCTCAGTGTCTAGAACAGTGCTTGCTAAGTATTAAAGAACTTAAGCACATTTGCCGTTTGGGGTACCCTTCATTACCTAGAACTTAATGCTTAGGAAATCACAAACTGAAGTTCCTTTGCTGACCACAATCTTCCATCTTTCTACTTTTCCATTTCTTTTACCTTCTACTAAACCTTTATTTCAGTTTTATCAGGCTTCTTACGGTATCATAACTCCTTATTCTCCCGGTTTGTCAGCCTTTTCCTGCTCATGATGCTCAACTCTGTGACCCACCACTTTAGAAATGCTTACATTTGCGCTCTAGTCATCCCCACGCCTTGATTTTTCTCGTCCATTTTCAGCTCTGTTTTTGTCAGTTCACGGCTTCAGAGGTGCTAAGGAAAGTTGTATACCCATTTTGATTGGATCCATTACAAATTGATTCTTTCCGATATTAGCTTCATGGTTAGAGATGTTTGACACTTTTATTATCCATCGCTAATTGATTCCCTGTCACCTTTTCCTCAGAGACTTCGAGATCTTTTCTTCTCCCCAGAAATGCCCAAACCTATACCCACTTAACTTCTTTTTTAGCAAGTGACATTGCCTTCTATTTTAGTGAAAAGATGGCGGTCATTTTGCAGGAACTCTTAGTTTTTCTTGCTTGTATTTCAGAATTTATTCTCTGTATGAATGCATACTTTTCTGATTCCATCTTGACTGAAGAATGTGTGCCCACTTTTCATTTCAATAGACGGTGTTTTTTGTTATCTCTGTTCTTGGACTCAAATCTCAGTTTGCTCAGTCATTTATCACTTTCTGATTATCTAACCTATCTCTCTCTGCCATAGTTTTTGCAGGTGACTTTATTTGCTGTTTTCCAGAAATAATGGAAGCTATCAGAAACAAACACCTTAAACTTCTTCCCATTCCCACTTTACCACCTACAAACAATGTACATCTGCACCACTCCGTACTGCTAAAGGCAGCCCTTATACCGAGCTTTAGGGTCCATTGTGTTTTCCAGATCAGTGCTGTCCAATAGAACTTTGTTAAATGATGGAATTATTCTATATTTGCTGTCTCCAATACTGTAGTCACTAGCCACATATGTAGCTTGTGTGACTGGGGAACTGCATTTAACATTTTATTTAATTTTAATAGCCACGTGTGTAGTAGCTACCGTATTGAACAGAGCAACTCTAGGCCTTACTATGTAACATGTTCCTGCTGTTTTGTGTTTCTTGAATCCCTTTGGCCACCTGGTTTTCTCTTCTTATTTCAGTAGATTTAGTCTTTCACCTTTTAATACCTAAAAAAATTAAAAAAAAAATTTTTTTTGTCAAAACCCTTTGTCATCTCTTTTTAGCTCTCTCCTGCTTACATTTCGTCCTTATGCAGCATTTTGTTGTCTCCTGTGACTTCAGATCTTATATTGTCGCTAAAGACACCTCTCCTTCAGTGAGGTCTGCAGTTATTTATCAGTTGCAGAACCAGTAGACACTTTTATCTTCATTTGATTATTGATTGCTTTTTGCTTCTTGAAATTCTTGTGTCACTCAATTCTTTTTGTTTTGGTCTCCTTTTTTTCCTCTGATGCTCCTAAGTGTTGGCATTTCTTGATCTCAGATGTCATCTCACTCTTCCACTACCCTCCCTTACTCTCTACCCTTTCCTAGCCATTCTACCCCACCTTCTCACTGGTGCTGTCACTTATAACCTATGTATTGACGTCTTTTAAATCTAGCCTAGTCTCTCTCCTAAGTTCCAAACTCCAATATCCAAATCACTGCCGGTATTTCTTTCAGAATATTCCAAAGGTATCATAGCCCAACTCTATATTTGTTCATTTATTTAAATTTAACTTTTTAATTGAAATATAGGTAAGTGCACAGATTATAAGTGTACACCTTAATTATTACAAAATTAAAATGCTTGAAACCGTCTAGGTCAAGATAAAAAACATTACCAGCACTCCAGAAGTCTTGTCTCAATTCACTTTATCGTGCCTTCTAATCACTCTCCTCACTTAAAACAACTTAGAACTGTTTTTGAACTTTATATAAGTAAAATTATATATAGTCTTTTATGTCTGTTCTTTTATTCAGTAGTGTTTATGATATTCATCAGTGTTGACTGTAATTTGCTTATCTTTATTACTGTTTAATATTCCATTGTATGGATATAGCACAGTTTATCGGTTTGACCATTGCAAGTTATTTGGATAATTTCTGTTTGAGGGTTATTATGAACATTCAGGTGTGTGTTTTATTGTATACATGTGTGTGCACTTCATTTGGGTATACACCTAGGAACGGAATTGCTGGATCATACAGTATGCATATGTTCAGTTTCAGTAGATAATGTCAAATAAGAGTCCAAAGTGGTTTTGTCAGTTTACATTCCTGACAAGAGTATTTGAGAGTTCCTGTTCTTTCTTATTAACTGTTAGTTTTGCCAGTCTTCATAATTTTAGCCATTCTTGAAGATCTGTTTCCTTGATGACCTTTGAAGTTGAGCATCATTTCTTAATGCTTACTGGGCATTGATGTATCATCCATGTATTTTCAGTTGTGAAGGGTCTGTTGAAGACTTTTGCCTACTTTTTTATGAGGTCATCTATCTTTTCCTTTCTGACATGTAGGAGTTCTTTATATATTCTGGATAGAAGCCATTTGTTGTTTAAATATGTTGTTAGTATTTCCATTCTGTGGCTTAGCTTTTCACATCTTCGTGGTTTCTTTCTAGTTTTCCATCTTAATTACCATACCCCTTTCCTATTCCCTCTCCTCCGCCTTGTCCCAAATCAATTAGCTATCAGGTCCTGCCAGTTCTATCTTTTAGGTATCTCTTATCCATATTTTTTCCAGTTTTTTGGTCACCACTTTAATACCCAAACTCACTGCCATTGAGTTGATTTAGACTCATAGTGACCCCATAGGGTTTCCAAGGCGGTAAATCTTTATGGAAGCAGATTGTCACATTTCCTCCCACGGAGCAGCTGGTGGGTTCAAACTGCCAACCTTTTGGTTAGCAGCCGAGCACTTTAACCACTACACTGCCAAGGCTCCTTCTACTTTAATACAGGTTACCATTATTCATGGCCTGGATTATATAGATCATATCCCCTTGAATCCACTTTTAACTGCTGTAGAGCAACACTTCTAAAATGTTAAATCTTGATCGTGTTACTCCACTGCTTAAAATCATTCAGTTATAACTTTGAGTCTGCAATATAAAGCCCAACCTTATAGCCTGGCTTCTACTGCTGTCTTTCCAAGCCCTCTTGAAAGTTTACTTCGTTTGCATACCTGGATTTATTCTCTTCTGACTCTCTTCCCTGGTTATTTTTTATATTTCTTTTCAAAAAAAGTATGTAATAGTCTGTTGTTTTAGTTAGGTGGCATTGAGTCAGTTCCGACCCATGAGACCCTGTGTACAACGGAACAAAACACTGCCGGGTCCTGTGCCATCCTCACAATCATGGTTATACTTGAGCCCATTGTTGCAGCCACTGTGTCAATTCATCTCCTTGAGGATCTTCCTCTTTTTTGATGATCCTCTGCTTTACCAAGCACGATGTCCTTTTCCAGGGACTGATCCCTCCTGATAATATGCCCTAAGTATGTGAGATGTACTTCCTTCTAAGGAGCGTTCTGGCTGTCATAATAGTCTCTACCACAGCTAAATTACTAAGACAGCTTCCAACTGTTCCTCTCTCATTTAATCTCTCTGTTGAGCACTACAGAAACCGTGGTGGCATAGTGGTTAAGTGCTACGGCTATTAACCAAGAGGTCGGCAGTTTGAATCCGCCAGGCGCTCCTCGTGAAACTCTACGGGGCAGTTCTGCTCTGTCCTACAGGGTTGCTGTGAGTCAGAAGCGACCCTCCGGCAGTGGGTTTGGTTTTTTGGTTGAGCGCAACTACTAGGTTGTTTGGTTGAATGTTTCCATATTGGTGTTCCACCTATCTCTCTCATTAATCTGTTTTTCTGTGCCAGCTTTTCCAGTCAACTTAGATACTTGTGTTCTGATCTTGGCTCTCTTCCTTAGCTCATCCACTCTGATAGTGTTAGTGCTGTTTTGTATGTATATGACTTCAAGATTTTTATCTCCAGACCAATCTCTCTCTTGAACGTCAAATCTTTGTATCATAATGCCCATGGGAATCACTGCGTGCATGTTCCATAGGCACTTCAAGCTTGGTAAGTCCACAGTTAAAGTTATTACCCCCCCAACCCAATTTTATATTTTTTAACTCTCTTAACACTCCCAGCTGATAGGCCTGCCTGTCATATACCTTTGTAAGAGCTTGATTCAAATGATACTTCTGTGAAGCCTTTCCCTGACACTCTTTCTCCCAGTTATTTACTTCCTTATTTCCCGTTGAAATAGTTCTATAGTAGTACTTATAAACATTTTATTGTACTTTGTTCTCCCCATTAGACAATAAGAATCTTGGCCAGTTTTGTATGTCCATTCTGCACAATGCCTACCGAAAATACTTGAGAGTTGACTGAGTACCTCCAACTAAACACATCTAAAATTGAACTCAGCATCTCTTTTGCTTGCCTCCTAATCTTTAAAATGACTTCTTTCTCTTTCACAATTGGTGTCATCACCGTACTTTCAGTTACCTTAGTCATTTGACTTATTTCCTTTTCTACCACTCCCACAACTAGTTGGTTTCTAAGTCCACAGCTGTTTCTTCAGCTTTTGTTCAGGTTCTTATCTTGTCTTTGCCAGACAGTTGTAATTGGTGTTTAAATGTTCTACCTATCTTTAGGCTTTTCCCCATTTGTCTTCCATACTATTACTGGAATTACTCCCTCAAATGCAGACGATCATCTTCTTGTTCAGAAACCTTCCATTGCTCTTCTTTGCCTGCAGGATGAAGTCCGGCTTTTTACAAGGCATTCAGTGGCATGAATTGACTTAGCTTCTCTGTCTCCTGTTTTCTTCTCATCACAAGCCGTATCTGTTAAGTACTGGCTTTAGCAGACTGTACTCTTAAGCTCTCCTGCTTAGGCTACCTGTATCGCCCTTCACTCCATCCCTCTTACAGGGAGGCAGTGCTATAAAGGAACATAAACATTTGGGTTTAAATTCTGCTTCTAAAACATTATCTGTTGTCTTGAGACAAGCTCCTTAAGATCCCATAACATAGTACTGGCACTTAATAAATGTTATCTTCCTCTTTCAACCCTTCCCTTCCACCAAACCACAATTGGAATTGCAATTTATCTCTCTCACATCTACAGAGCACTGACTGTATCTGTCTTATGGCACTTAATGCCTTGTGCTTTACATTCTGTTAATCTGTATGTATCGTTTTGCTTTCCTACTAGATTGCATGCCTCTTAAGGGATATTATCTTCTTATGCGTAATTCAGTTGAATTTTTCAATCTCAGGTGAAGGATTTGCTTTATTTAACCCATACTGTGTCATTTAGTTTCTAAGTGACCACAATGATTGGGATATGATTTTTTGGTGCAAAGCTGTCACCACAACGACCAGTTGAAAAGGCCCAGCCAGAGCAGACTTTGTAAACATTCATCTACTTAGTCGGAATTATAATAGAGTGATATAGGTATCTTAAAATTACATGTAACTGTCTTAGGAATTTAAACTTAAAATTTTATGTCTTTGTATTAATACTTAAAAAATAAAAAAAAAGCATTAGTACTTAAATGAACTGTGTTTTTCTTTACAGCCGGTTGCTGAACCAATTCCCATCTGTAGTTTCTGTCTTGGTACAAAAGAACAAAACCGAGATAAGAAGCCAGAGGAACTCATCTCCTGTGCTGATTGTGGCAATAGCGGTATGTGATTCTTGATTCCCCTTGCATTCATTCTAAAGCTTGTTATGAAGGGAAGAGGAAAGTATGTTTAACTGAGTTTGTATCCTCAGTCATTATGAAATAAATATTTTAAGTTGATTCTTGTTTTAGGTAACTGGGGGGGAGCTTCTAGACAAGGGAGGAGTTTGAGTGTGTAGCTCACACACTCAAATTAATTCAGTTAATTCAAAACCGCTTTCAGAGGTTTTTTTTTTTGTTTTTAAACTTTCTGTAGACTTATTTTTTTCTGTTGATCTTATATTTTGCTATCAAACATCTGCAGAAATCATAGCAATCAGTTTGAAATTATTGCTGGTTCCTTTAATAATCACTACTTATCTTTCTTGATTTATGCCTCAGTCTTGATGAATAGAACCGGGATGATAACAGATTTGTTTTTCTTGATGTAAACTTATATGTGTCACGTTGAGAAATAGAGTGTTGACACTGCAGTTTAGTGAGCAGTGTGGAAATTCTGGGCCCCAAAGAAAGATTTTTGCAAGAAGTCTTCTTCTTTGTCAATTCCAGAGGTATTCTTGCTTTACATTTTAAGAACTTGAAAAGGCCTTGCAGGGAGGCCTTAGTAAATGAGCATTCTAATCGTTGGCTTAATTTTCAATGTTTCAGATCAGTAACAATCAGAATTTAGTGCAGAAAACAGAAACTGCACTAGATACTTCAAGAGGAAAGGAATTTACTACTGGAATTAGGCATTTGTATTGTGTATTGATGGAAGGGCCGAAGAGGCAGACTGTAGGCTGGGCTTCAAGGACTGACTCCTGGAACACTGCAGAACTGACCCACCCCGCAGAGTCACTATGTCTGCCTTCATCTGGGAGAGGTGGAAGCAGGAGGCCACTGTAGAATTATTGAGTTCGATATACACTGTGGTAGCTGAATACTGAGATGCTGGATCTGGCCATCATCACAACTGCCACTGGATGGCCGTGAAGGTGAAGAGTGGGTACTAGAATTGCTGTGATTTTGTTTATCATTAGAAAATCGTCATTACTAGGAGGAAGATCATCTTTGCTTCATTTCTGCCTTTCACATGTCATATGAATACATCCAGTTGTAGAACTTAATTCGTATCAAGAGCCTAGCTGAAAAGGAGCCTAGGAAGTATAGTTTTAGCTTTTCAATTTTTATGGATAAAAGGCATTAGAGGGAGGTAGGACAAAGACTATGTCTTACGTACTTCAGACATGTTATCAGGAGGGACCAGTCCCTGGAGAAGAACATCATGCTTGGTATAGGGCCAGTGAAAAAAGAGTAAGACCCTCAGTGAGATGGATTGATAAAGTGGCTCCAGCAACGGGCTCAAGCATAACAATGATTGTGAGGATGGTACAGGACTGGGCAGTCTTTCGTTCTGTTGTACATGGGGTCACTATGAGTCAAACCAACTCAATGGCACCTAACTACAACGGCAAGATCTTGAGTGCTGGTTGACCATGTCAGCATAGTACCACAAGCCAAAATGAACTCTGGATGAATTTCACAGTTAAACCATGAAATCATAAAAGATTAGTAAAAATAAAGTGGCATGTCATACAGTGCAGTGCTTTCCAAACTGTTTTCCCAAGTGAAATATTACAGGAACTGAAACATATAAAACCAATAAAAATGATGAACCTGCTCTAGGTGAGGTGGGAATAAAATGGGGATGGGGCAGGGGGAGAGCTTATAGCCCTGCCTCCTAGGAAGCGTTGTATCTGAGGTAGTGTTTGAGTCTCTTGAAACTCGGGAAGAGCACAATTTGAAAATCACTACTGTAGAGAGAACTTTTTATGATCTGAAATAATTGCATAAATAACTTAGTTATTGTTACAGAAGTAAATTACTTCAAAACTTAGCAGTTTAAAGAAATAATATTTTTTTATTTCATACTGTTTCTGTGGGTCGTGAATTTGGGAGTGGCTTACCTAGGTGGTTTTGATTTACGATCTTTCATGAGATTGCAGCGAAGATTTCAACTGTGCTGCAGTCATCTGAAGGCTTCCATAATGGCTCACTCACATGGCTAGCAAGTTGATGCTACCTGTTGACAGGAAGCGTCAGTTTTTTGCCACTTGGACCTCCCTGTGGGGCTGTATGAATGTCTATAACATGACAGCTGGCTTCTGTTGAGTGACTATCCAAGAGAGAGCAAAGAGCAAGGTGGAAGCCTCAGTATATTCTATGACCTGAGCTTTAGAAGTCACATTCTGTCATTTCACCAGTATTCTCTGGGTTACACAGGTCAGCCCTATTCATTGGGGCGGGGGGTGGGGGGGTGGGGAGAACACACACAGGCGTGAACACCACAAGGCAAGAATCATGGGTGGGCACCTTTGAGGCTGGCTATTACAATAACCAAGGAAGGAAAAAGCATGTAGCTGAGTATATGAAAGTTAAGATATTTTCTAAACTAGAAGCTAACATGCCCAGAATAAAAGTTAAGATATTTTCTAAATTAAAAGCTAACACACCCAGAATAAAAGGAATAAGAATAGTTGAGGGAAAATAATTGCATTAAAATATGGCAAAGTGACAAAAGCTCTGTTAAGTATAAATAGCGTATTTATATTTCTGAGTATGAAAGAGACAGCCTATGAACAAGCAGCTTATTTATATGAGAGAAAATTATGTGGGAAAAAAAGTTTTACCCAAGTAATAATAGGAACGTATGCCGGAACACCCTGGTGGCGTAATGGTTAAGTGCTACAGCTGCTAACCACAGGGTTGGCAGTTCGAATCCACCCAGGCGCTCCTTGGAAACTACATGGGACAGTTCTACTCTGTTCTGTAGGGTCGCTGTGAGTCGGAATTGATTTGACGGCACTGGGTTTGGGTTTGGTTTTTTGGATACCAGAACAGCAGTGAAGTATTGTCTCAGAGCTTTTTTTGAAAACATAATTTATTATTTTTGTTGTTGAGAATATACACAGCAAAACAATCTTACGTCTTTCATAATAATGAAAACTGAAAGCTGAGAGAGCCCGAACCTGGAACCGATAAAATGGTGGTAGAACATTTGTGCTTACTGGTGGCACTGGGTATTGTTGCATCATGCTTTTGGCAAATGTTCTGGTAGTGCCTATCAACCCACAGCTGTAAAAATGCTTATTTCATTTTACACCCCAACCTCGCTTTCAGGAATTCATTCTAAGAAGCTGATTTAAGGGAAGGAAAGGATTTATAAGCATGAAATAATTCATTTTAGTGTTCTGTCTCTTTCTTACTATTATGGGTTAAGTCTAAGTATTTAAAATAGGGAAATGATCAAATAGGTTATGGTGTATTAACTCAGCGGAATATAACCAGTTTAAGGAATATAAATAACAAATTAAGTTTATGTAAGAAAAGCAAAACAAAATTATATGCATGTTGTAATTACAACCCTGCAAGTGCTTTCTACTAGTTTAAAAGGAGAAGTGGAACATGAAAATGGCTGTTATTCTAGAGTGATGGGATTATGGATGAGATTTTCACACCTGCTTTCCTGCTTCCTTTAATGTTAGTGATCTTTTGATGTTAGACTTCAGAGAGAAAAACTTGTTACCATCATGAAACAGAAATTTCTTTAGGAAAGGCGAGAGGAGAGAAGATAATTTTACCAGCCCTTTTTCTCATCAAAGAAAAATAAACATAACCAACTTTTAAAGGAGGAGAACAGATCTTTTCAGTGTTGAGGGAAATTGGCTCTTGATTTATATTCTCTGCTATCCTACATTTTGAGAATCAAATTGATAATAACTCATGCAAAGAGAGAAGCATTTTCCCTGATGCTGTCAATTATTACCACAGTAGAAATAGCGTGTATAGTTTTAGTTTTAGCTTGAGTGCCTTAAATCGTGAGCACATAACTCACTTTAAATGATGGAATTTTTGTTATGTAATTATAAAAGTAACACACACACCGAAAAAAATACGTTATGATTTTAAAAATGAAAACATAAAGTGAAATGGAAAATCCTTCTTCTTCAAAATAGAGCTGTGTATTTCCTAGGAAGTCACCACCGTTAACTGTTTTTTGTATGTTTTTCCAGAAATGACCTGGGCATATTATGTTTTCATATGTATATATGTATACGCATGTGCCAAAATATAATACTTTAAAGCAAGCGTAATAGAAGTATGGAGTTTGTCAGGTTTTTTTAAATCAGATTTTCAGGATGGTTTCTAAATTCTGTTTAGCATTCATAAAACTAAATTGAGGTACCAGGTCCTCATCTGAGATTTATCTGAGGCTTACAGCAAGCTTTCAGAAGCATCTTTTTTTAATTTGGTATTTTGTATCTAAGATAATTGCCTTTTTCTGTATCACTTCTTTGGTACAATTAAAAAACCGTTTTTGACTGTTTCATTTGTGATTTTTTTTCTCGCCCTCTTAACAGGTCACCCATCCTGTTTAAAATTTTCCCCTGAGCTCACAGTTAGAGTGAAGGCCTTACGGTGGCAGTGCATTGAGTGTAAAACGTGCAGCTCCTGTCGAGATCAAGGCAAAAATGCAGTGAGTATCTTCTGTTGTGAGTGTTTCACTTAGAAGTAAAATATGCAACTGGTGTTCCCATGAAAGTATAGTTGGTTATTTTTTGGTCACTTGGTCCAGCAGAATTTAGAATAGTGGCCTCTTTAAATTACATATCATTGGTTTAGAATATGTGCTCATTTTAGACACGGATTATTTGCAGGCCATTTGTAAAGGACCTTAATTATGTATGAAATTTGCAGCGAGACTAAGCTACTTTAAAGAAATAATTCTCAGATTTCTTTGAGCAGTAGAAGGCATTCATTTAGGAATGGTCAGTTAGTATATTCATCACAAATTATTCTTTTGTTATTTTTACTGAAGGAGACCAGGGTTAAGCTTATTTCTCGTTTTTTTAAGATAAACTTAGATGAATGAAACTGTAGTTCTTAAGGATTGGATCAAAGAAGACTTTGTGCCAACTTGTACTCTTCATGTACTTAAAAATTAAGGAAATTTTTATTACGGTAGCTCACCTCCTTTTTGAGATCTTTGAAGCTTCCTGAGGTTTTTGAAGGTGTGGTACATAGTGTTTCTGTCTCATAGTGTTAATCTGAACTGCCCTTTTTCTTTCTTCCAGGATAACATGCTGTTTTGTGATTCATGCGACCGAGGTTTTCACATGGAGTGTTGTGATCCACCACTCACCCGGATGCCAAAAGGTGAGAAACATTTTCTGAAATCAGAGAATATAAAGGGACATGTTAATGAAAGCATTTTACCTACCTTGTTAGGAGGGGAGAACAATTTGGATCTATTTTGGGGGTTGTATATGTAGGAAGAGTGTTGTCAGCCTAAAGGTGGAGGTAGTTTTTCTGCTGAGCATCTTAGTGTTCTTACATGGTATGAATTTATTGTTATTTTCCTGTATTTTCAATATTTAAGAACCCATAGAGGATGAAGTAACTCGTTTATAGATGCTTGCTAATCCTCTAGCTAGAGTACAGAATACTTACCTTATGTACTATCTTGAAATCTCTATTTCTCTAAGTGAGGAAATGAAATTGTATTAGGTCATATTGATTATATCACTGCTCATCAGTAGACCTATAGAGTCTGGCTTATTCTATTACCTTTTTTTTTTTTTTTAACTTTTTATAAAACCATTTATATTATAATTTGTGAACAAGTAAGTGCACAGATCATTAGAGTCCAGCTTAATGTTATTCTGCTTCTGTTGACTCCTGTTCTGTGAAAGGTGTTTAGTTGGGATATGATGGCCTGTTGGGAGAGTCTCTAGATTGAATTTCATGGAGTAACATCGTATCATATGCTTATAGTTAAAAAAAAAATGCATTAGTCACCCCTGTTTTGTCTTATTACAAATTTCATTTTCAGTTGTGATTTTATTATTTATAAGTTTCTTAAGTATATTGTCTATAGGATTATATTTGATAATGTCTATTTGATTTGAGAAAGTTCTCCTGTTGGTGGAAAAGGACTCAACCTTAGGTTATAGTCATTGTTCTACTTTAGGTTCTTACTTGAGGTCCTCTTATGCCATTCTATTTATTGTTCCTTTATGAAAACTCTTAAAATTTTTGTATTGGAAGAATAGATAACTCTCCTTTTCCTACATCTTCAATTTATTTGAACTCTGAGCAAAATACCTTCAGAGAATCCTTGAAGAGAAGAAAAATTTTCTTGGCCTTCTTCCTGTGTATTTAACTTCTACAAAAGAAGTTTTGTAGCTCCTTAGAGCAAGGATTTTTAAAATTTAATTTTGTTTTAAACAGCTTTTAACTTTGGTATTTTGTAGACAGTTCCTCAGTTTGGGTTTGTCTCTTGCTTTCTTATGATTAGATTGAAATTAGGAATTTTGACAAATGCACCACAGAAGTGCTGATGGGCCCTTTTCAGTTCATCAGAGCAGAGAGTATGTGATAGTGGTGTGTCTTATTATTGGTAATGTTAACTCTGATCGCTTGGTTATAGTGGAGAAACCTGACAGGCACCTTAAAGTTATTTTTTTTTCTTATTGTCCACTAACTTTAGCATTCACCAATGAGTCTTGCCCACAGCAGTTATTACTGTGGTGTTTGCACAATGGATTTCGTAATGGGTGGGTTTTCTATTGCCATCATTCCTTCTACATTTATTAAACTGGCATTCTCTAAGAGCAATCTGCTTTTACTTATTCGTTCATTCATTTATTTCATTGTGGACTTATGGATACTTATTCTATGGGTTATAATTTATTGTTATGATTTTATTTTGTTGTTCAAATTGCCTCCTTCAAGTTGACTTCTTGTCATTTTGACATGCCTCTGCCATTTTTTGAGCACTTATTTTTTGACACCACAAGATGTTCCAGGTTGTCTTATATTTTCCCTATCCCAGTCCTTTAATCAGCCAGTACTCTCTGGAAATCTTGCCTTTTTTTTTTTTTCCTGTAGGATGCCATTTAGAAACTTGATATCTGGGCAGTAGGGATAGAACAGGGATTTCTAACTGAGGGTCATCGGGTGTCATCCATGTTTGGGCTTCAGGATGTATGTGAATCCTTTCCAGTTGTTTGTAGAATTTTGTGTTTGTGTGTTTTTGTGTTTATTTTCTGGAGGACTTTCATCATAGTTTCAAATGAGAGTTCTTGATCTAAAAGAGTTTAAGAACTCCTGGCTTAGTATCTGCAGTCTGAAATCTTTCAGTGTCTTTATGTCTATGGTGCTTTTATGTGGAATTTTATGTCTTTATAGGCATGTGGATATGTCAAATATGTCGACCTAGAAAAAAAGGACGAAAGCTTCTACAAAAGAAGGCAGCACAGATAAAACGGCGCTATGCTAATCCAATAGGACGGCCAAAAAACAGGTTAAAGAAACAAAACACGGTGTAAGTTGTACTTGTGGCAAGGTGAGGGGAGAAAAGGATAGGGTCTTCTCTCTAGTGTAGGATTCACTTGTCATCTTTGTCGAAAAAAAATTAAAAAATTCCATTGTTATAACTAGCAGTTTTATACAATAATAGCTAAATCGAGCTCTTAATGCTTTACATCTGTCGAAACATTTAATTCTCCCAACAACGCGATGAAGCATAGGTGCCGTTTTTGCTTCTGTTTTTCAGAGATAAAAATAAGGCCTGGGAAGATTAGCTTACACAAGGTTAACTGGAATTAAAACCTAGGTAGTCTGGCACCAAAGTCTGGCTTTTAGTGTTGCCTTATATTGCCTATCTTGTATAAAAAACAGGAAATAAAAATTAATATTATGCACAGGTTTCTTTCCTGTTTTAGTCTTACTCGTTTATTTCCATTAGCTAATTACTGCATAGCTTCTTCCTGTTGAGGTGATAGCTAAGGCCCATTTCTGTATTCTCCTGATGTTAAAATAATTTTCTTCTGTTAGCAGAAGTCAGGAATATAGTGTTTCATCTATTAGCAAAAATCAGCAATGTAACTACCACTTGTGGACTAGGAGGTTGAGCTATGTTTGGAGGAAGTGGGACAAGATTCAGGAGTTAATTCAGCCTTTTTGGAGCATCCCTATAGTAATCTACCTTCGATAATATATACAGATATCTTCAGGCCTGTACTCTCTTTATTAACAAAAATTTTACCCACCTTTTCCACATTTCAGTCTGTCTCGAAGGTGAGATAGAACTGAAATGAGTGGGCACTAGCAGCCTGAAATATATGGAACCAGATATGTAGTCCATATTTTTATTGTTAGGTCAAACTTTAGTTTTCCTGTAAGATGATCTTTTGATCTCTGACTTTCAAAGAGTAGTACTTCCCTTGTGTTTAAAGTAACAGTGTAACTCTGAGTTGGTGCAAAGATCACAGTATTATAATATTTTGTACCTGGAAGGTTCTCAGGTGTTCCCTAGTCCAGCCCTCGTTGTAGAGATGAAGACACTGATGTTGAGAGAAGATGTGATTTGCCCAAGATGGAATTAATAAGTGGCAGAATTATGACTCAAACATGTCTTCTGACTCTTGGTTAGGGTTCTTTTCACTATCAGTAACTAGGCTTCCTCAAAATAGACATTTCTAATAATACTGCATCTCATTTGTATACTTTATAGTTTACAGAACATTATTAACAATATAGATTTTTTAAAAAGCTGTAAGGTTATTTACTAATTATATATTATATATAAACAGAAGCCTTATAAAATTTTCTCTGTAATAGTTACCTTTTCCCTGTTTGATTCTTTAGATCAAAAGGTCCCTTCAGCAAAGTTCGAACTGGCCCTGGAAGGGGTCGGAAACGTAAAATCACTCTCTCCAGCCAATCAGCATCGTCATCAGAAGAAGGATATTTAGAGCGAATAGATGGCTTGGACTTCTGCAGAGATAGCAGTGTCCCCCTGAAGTTCAACAAGAAAACCAAAGGGCTCATTGATGGCCTTACCAAATTCTTCACCCCTTCCCCTGATGGGCGGAAAGCCCGAGGGGAAGTGGTAGACTACTCTGAGCAATATAGAATCAGGAAAAAGGGCAACAGGAAATCAAGCACTTCAGATTGGCCCACAGGTAAAAGATTGTTTACTTAGAAACAAAAAGTATTCCAAAAGTGTATTATTTAGAATAATACTAGTTATCTAGAATAAACTTATCTCTGATAATAAAAAAATTGGTTATGGAGTAAAAGAACATATTAGAGATACAGATATAGATGATTCAAAGGTGATGACTGATGGCAGGAGTTTAAAGGCTAGGGGTGAACTTGCAGAATGAACCAGCAGGAGCTCCTAGGCTAAAGGAAGCTGCTTTCTTGGGAGAGCCACAGAGAATCTGCCTGCAAGTATTTGGAGGTATAAACCTTGAATCAGGGATAACTTTACACTTCATAAATTACTAGATGTATCATGTCATGAGCATCATGATGTTCGCTTTATTCTAATAAGGACATTGGAAAGAATAGAGGTGGGTAAAATGCTGTTGATCTAAGTATAAGGCAAGACCAAATATATGCAAATATGATAAAGTCATTGATTTCTCTGTTTCAGATCTTGTCAGGAATAGTTGTAATTTTTCATGAATTACCTTTAAAAAGTGAGAGAGAAAGGGAATGAGTGAAGAAGAGACCGGAGACAAAGGAAGAGAGTGAGAGGGAACCACAGCTCTAGACCTTCAAAGCAGAGGAAAAGAATTTGTTTAGCTGTCCAGATAAGAAAAACGTAAATAGTCTCATTGCTGTGCCTTGAGTTTAGAGGACCTAACCTTGTGATGGCAATAGGAAGGGGTCTAGGGAAAATAGGAGAATGCGAATAAACTCTTGGATCACAAGGGCCAAAGGTATAGTGTCTCATCTACTGTAACAGAATTTCTTAACTTTGATTTCCCCTTGCCCCCTCAATGTCCCATTGATAAGTGATTGGATTCATTGCTTCCTCATTCCTGCTTATATCAGTGGCTGATTGGTCCCCAGCAGGAGAGGAAATCCTCATCATCAGGTCCCCCTTTTCATGCTTTATTGATTGGCTTTTCCCAGCGTGGCAATAAACTAATTATTCTTTAAACTCTCAGGTACTTTTCATGTCTTTATCAGCCATGTAAATCGTAGACAGCCCCAGTTTGAGCACGTTCATCTAAGAAAATATGCAAGCCGTTAAGGAAAGAATCTCAGTAAGCAAATCCTAATGAAAGGCATTTTTGAATTAACCATTGATCCAGTGCAATTTTATTGATTTGCATTGGTGATAGATTATCAGAAAAATTTACTGCAAAGTTTTAGAAATAGAAATTGTTGGAGCAAATGTATGAAGTATATGGAGAACCAATATTGAGCTTTAGGCCTTGGTGTGAGCTGTTGCTTTAATTGACTCTGTCATTTTCTTTATGAATTGTAGAGTTTAAAGGAATGATTTGTGTATTTGATTGACTGCTACTGAATGCTGTTACTATCTGTGCCTGCATCCTTCTGTGTCATGCACTAGGGGGCAGTAAAGTCACGTAGTATCTTTAGATTATACTTTTTTTCCTAAGTTTGAGAATATTGTCCTTTTTTTCTTCTTGTATTAAATAACAGACAGCCTATACCTGCAGTTGATTTGAAAAGAACTGTCTGTCATTAATTGGTCTTTTCAGCCATACTAACACAGAGGAAATGATGTCATCAGCAGTGCCATCTTCAAATGCCAAGGATAATGATCTACATAATTCCCAAACACTCCCTTCACTAATTTCTTTGCCCATTTGAGGAAGATGCGTCATTTAGTGGATGGTTATCATAATTTCTCCTCTTTACCCCGAGGATTATCATCTGTGATCCTCAGGTTTGTGGAGCTTGTGCTTTAAAAGGGCACCCAGAATGTGAGGGGAGCTAGTACTTCCTGACATCAGTTAAGGTAGCTATTTTGAAGATTATCTTTTTGCTGAAATAAGAATGTATTGACCTTGTGAAGATTGCAAGATCATTGAGATTTTAAAAAGGAGCAAATTTCCCTGTTTTGCTCCTAAACGAAAAAATGAACAAACAAACCCAAACCCACTGCCCTGGAGTTGATTCAGACTCCTAGGTAATAAAAATTATGTCTTGCTTACCCTCAAATTTCTTCTATAATACCAAAGAATGAAAAAACAATAATTGAATATCGACATGTTAAACCGTACTACAAGTGCCATATTCTTACAATTTCAACATAGATTTTATACTCCTTATGTCCTCTTCCCATTCTGTTTTTGAATGTATTATAATATATAAATATAATCTCTTTTAATGAAGTTTAAATTTAGTTATGAGCTTTTTAAAGAAGCTTTAAAACAATTCAGGATTTTCACTGTTAACACAGATATAATATATATACATTCTTTGTTGAGTACTGTCTTTCTAGGAAATAGTTTAATGCTATACTCGTCTTTGTTACATAAGTGATATTAGGGTCTTCAAATGGAAGTAAAGGCTTTTGAAAATATTTCTAGTTCATGTATTAAACTAAATATCGTACTAATAACATGTGAGCTCTTTCTTTATGTACAGACAATCAGGATGGCTGGGATGGCAAACAAGAAAGTGAGGAGCGGCTTTTTGGGAGTCAGGAAGTGATGACGGAGAAAGACATGGAATTATTTCGTGATATCCAAGAACAAGCACTGCAGGTAAAGTTGGATGGTCACGTTGGACAGTAAAGCCATTTGTTCATGGATGAGAACCAGAGGAGTAATTAAATTGTGGGTAAGGCAGCAACAGCAGCTTATGCGTCTGATCTGCAAATAGGTGTGGTTTGTGGCTGTAATTAGTTCTGTAGTTAGGGCGTTCCTTTCAAACTATGGAAACTGCCTTGGTTTTGCAGATAAACACAATACTTTGACTGTCAGTATTAAATGAGCTTGGTTTATTTATTTTCTTTCTTACATATGAAGAAAAGTTTGGCATTTGAGCAAAAAGAAAAAACAAGCTTCTCTTGAGTGATAAAGCACCCATATTAACTAATTCAAGAAATATTTATTACATGCTTCTGCCTTAATCCTTTCTGACACATGGCAAGATATAAGCATATAATGTTCCAAATGAATGGCAGAATTCCTCCCCTTAGGAGAGACATGAATAATTACATTAATGTGAAAAGTACAGGTTTAGAGTACATGGGTTTTTGAGAGATGAGGGGAGCAAGCATCTACCTCTGCTTGGGGAGGCCAGAGAAGCCATCATTGTGGGAAAATACTATTTGAGCTGGTCTTAAAGTTTATGTGAGAGTTTATCAGGATGACAAGGAATAGAGCCCCATATAACATGAAGGAAAAGCGAGTGCAAAGACTTGCTTAATTGTGGGAATTAAAGTGGTTTAGGGTAAAGAATACAGGGTGTGGAGAGTGGCAGAAGATGAGTTGGAAAAGTCAGCAGGGACTGTATTGTAAAGGCTCTTCTAGATCATGGTCATTCTCTCTTTTCCTTCTTTGCTATTCACTATGTAAGTCAAGTTGACTTCTCTTGAGTTCTCTTTGTCTCTCATCTTGAAAGCAAGAATTTATAGGATTGATTCTGGGGATTCTTGTTCCTTCCCAAAATACTAGGTGAACTCTTTGAATTAAGAAAGCCGTTGGTGCATAGACTGTGCCTCATTGTGTGAGTACTCTTGAAAGTTAAAACCAGTATTAACACTAAGGAAGCACTTACTTAGCATTCTATCATACTGGGATTTAACAGAGTATTGACTTTGAGTCAGATAAACCTGGGATCAAGTCTTAGTCTGTCATTTACTGACTCCTACTTTGGGCAAGTTGCTTAACCTCTCAAAATCTGTTTCCTTTCCCACCAATAAGTAAAGCAGAGTATTATAAGTTTATATTAAAAATCTACATAGAGTTTAAAGGAGGGAGTAGTTAGTTCGTCCTGATTGGAATATACACGCACATTTTTTTCTCTCAGCTGTTCAGGAGTAAATGCAGACATAATGCTAATGCCCCTTTACCCCTAAATATTTGTGTGTATTTCCTAAAAACAAGGACATAAACACAGTATAATAATCAAATCAGAACTTTAATATAGGCTTATTATCTAATGATTAGGTGATAATTATCAAATCTACACACTTGGTTCAGATTTTACCAGTTGTAGTGTCCTTTACAGCACTGTCTGGTCCAGGATCGTGTGTTTCAGTTAGTTGTCATGTGTCTTTAGTTTCCTTTAATCTTGAATAGTTACCAGACTTTCTTTGTCTTGTTGACCATGAGACTTTCAAAAAGTTGAGGCCATTTATTTGGTGAAATATCCATCACTTTGAACCTGTTGTCATAATGATTAGATTCAGATATTGCATTTTTGACAGGAATACCAGAGATACAATGTGTCCTTCTCAGTACCTCGTATCAGGAGGCACATAGTGTGTGTCTGTTCTATTACAGGTGATGTTAACTTTGACCATTTGGTTACGGTAATATTCTGGTAGGTTTCTCCCTTACAGTTATTACTCCTTTTCTGTAATTAAGAATCTTGTGGGGACATACTTTGAGACTATAAAAATATCTTGTTTCTCATCACACTTTTTCCCACTAGTTTTATTCTTACCTGAAACAATTACTTTGTTGGTTGTCAGACAGATGATTTTCTAATTCCATTATTTTGTCTGTATTTATCAATTGGTACTCCCCTGTAAGGAAGAGCTTTCCCTCCTCCCCATTTATTTAGTCAGTTTATTTAGATGCATAGATTCTTATTTCATGGACTATAATCCATTACTATTAGTGTTTATTTTGATGTTCAGAATGTTCCAGATTGGCCATGGGGAGCCTCTTCAAGTCAGTTCTGTGTCTTTTTGACATGTCTCCATCATTCTTACTTACTATTGGCCACAGCAAGATATTCTAGGCTCTTACTGTTCTAGCCCTAGAGTCAATCATTACTCCAGGGAGCCCTGGTTCCTTTCAGTAGAGAATGAGAGTAAATGGCAGTTGTATCTTTATTTGTCCAGGTCCGCAGAGGTGTCATCCTTGATGTTTTTTTGTCTAATACTCCACATTCAATCCCCCACCAAATCCTACAGAATATGACTACTTCTTACCACTTCTACCTTTACCACCTTAGTCCAAGCTTCCATCATTTCTTGCCTGGCCTATAGTAATAGCTCCCAGACTAAACTCCTTTCTTCTGCTTTTGCCTTTTACCCAAATCTCTAGTGTATATTCTTCACACAATGTGCAAGAATGATTATTTTCTAATGTAAGTTGGTTCATACAACTCATCTGCTCAAAAAACCTCCAATGTCTTCCAGTCTTGCTTAGAATTTTTAAAAACCAAAGTCCTTACTCTTGTCCCCAAGGCCATGTATGATCTTGCTCCTGCCCCCCTCTTTGGCTGCTCTTCTCCCACTCTTGCTCTTGTTCACCCTGCGCCAGCCAAGGCCGCCTCCTCCTCCTTGAACACATCAAGCACACACCTGCCTTGGAGCCTTTGCACTTAAGCTCTTCCCTCTGCCTGGATTGCCTTTTCTCTAGTCTAGATATCCAATTGGCTCACTCCATTTAGGTCTCTGCTCATATGTCACCTTATTAGAGACTCCTTCCCTGGCTACACAAATGAAAATAGCATACTTTCACCCCCACCTTATCGCGCTCTATCCCCTTACCTGCTTGCTTTTTCTAAATAGTACTTAGCACCACTTGAATATTAAATATTGCTAGAGTGTAAGTGCCTTCATTAATGCAAGGGCTTTTTTTTTTTTTTTTTTTTTGGTCACTGCTGTATACTGAGTGCTTGGAATAGATAGTGTGTAGTAAATATTTGTTCAGTGAATGGATGTGAATGAAATTTGTTTTTGCTGGGAGAAATGGGACAGGAATTGAAAGGGGGTATGAAGAGAAAGCTGACTAGGGAGAGTTAAAAGGAGTACTAAGTCATGCTAAGCAGACAATATAAATTTATATTGACACTAATCTGGCTAATTGTGTGTTTCAGCATTTTATTAAACCCTTGATTGTCTGTGTATGTATCTGGCACTAAGGCAATAAACAGATATTGGAAGTCTAATTTATGCTTATCTTCATGGGCAGTGCACTAAAATTTTGATGATGGTGATACTTCCCCATCACCATCATTTGTTTAGTATTCGGTGTGCCTGACATGGTACTAGAGCTGTGATGGTGCTGTTGTTAGATGCTGTCAAATCAATTTCTACTCATAGTGACCACACGTGGCAGAGTAGAACTGCCCCATAGGGTTTTCTAGGCTGTAATCTTTATGGAAGCAGATCGCCATGTCTTTCTCCTAGAGGCTTCTGGGTTGGTTCAAACCACCAACCTTTTGGTGAGCAGCCAAATACTTAACCTTTTTACCACCAGGGCTCCCACTAGAGAGCTATAGGGTGAACAAAGAGGCACAGACTCTGCCTTCATAAAGATTTCAGTCTCATACGTGAGACAGACAATAAACAATTATATAATTACAGGCTGATAGGTAGCATGAAGAAAATAAAAATGCAGTGAGAGATTATATCATATTCTGATCTGGATTGCTGGAGGCTGGGGTTGATAGGTATGAGAGAAAGGAAGGATCTTTTGAGGAAGTAATAATTTACACTAAGATTAAAAGATGAGTAGAAAGTCAGCAAGGCCAAACACTGGAGGGAAGGATGTTCTAGATAGACACAGAGGGACTGCCCGTGTAAATGTCTTGAGGTATGAAAGAACTTGGTAAATTTGAGGAACTGAAAGAAGGCTAATGTTTCTCACCATCCTTTCTTCCAAGGAGCATTCTGGTTGTGCTTCTTCCAAGACAGATTTGTTCGTTCTTTTGGCAGTCCATGGTATATTCAGTATTCCTCGCCAAGACCACAATTCAAAGGTGGTCAGTTCTTCTTTGGTTTTCCTTATTCGTTGTCCAGCTTTCACATGCGTATGATGGGATTGAAAATATCATGGCTTGGGTCAGGCACACCTTAGTCTTCAAGGTGTGACATCTTTGCTTTTCAACACTTTAAAGAGGTCCTTTGCAGCAGATTTGCCCAACGCAATGCGCGTACAATCCTTCAGAATTGCAACTCGAAGCTTGAATTTTGCCTTCAGTTCTTTCAGCTTGAGAAATGCTGAGTGTGTTCTTTCCTGTTGGTTTTCTAACTCCAGGTCTTTGCACATTTCATTATAATACTTCACTTTGTCTTCTTGAGCTGCCTTTTGAAATCTTTGTTCAGCTCTTTTACTTCATCATTTCTTCCATTTGCTTTGGCTACTCAACATTCAAGAGCAAGTTTCAGAGCCTCTTCTGACATCCATTTTGGTCTTTCCTTTTTTCATATGTGATGGCCTTGATGTCATCCTACAACTCATCTGGTCTTCTGTCATTAGTGTTTAGTGCATCTAATCTGTTCTTGAGATGGTCTCTAAACTCAGGTGGGATATACTCAGTGTTATACTTTAGCTCGTCGACTTGTTTTAATTTCCTTAAGCTTCAATTGATGAAGCAATTGATGGTCTGTTCAGCAGTCAGCCCCTGGGAGAAGGACCTGGAGATCAGCTCCCATAAAGATTACAGCCTAAAAAACTCTGTGAGGTCTCTGTGAGTTGAAATTGACTTGACAGCACCTAGCAGCAGCAACAACCGAAACCAGATACCAAACCCATTGCCATTGAGTTGATCTCAACTCATAGCCACCCTGTAGAACAGAGTAGAACTGCCCCGTAGGGTTTCCAAGGCTGTAATCTTCACGGAAGCAGACTGCCACATCTTTCTCCCGCTGAGTGGCTGGTGAGTTTGAATCGCTAACCTTTTGGTTAGTGTCTTAGTTATCTAGTGCTGCTGTAACATATCACAAGTGGATGGCTTTAACAAAGAGAAATTTATTTTCTCACAGTCTAGTAGGCTAGAAGGCCAAACTCCGGGCATCAGCTTCAGGTGAAGGCTTTTCTCTGTCAGCTCTGGAGGAAGGTCCTTCTCATCAACCTTTCCCAGGACCAGGGGCTTCTTTGTGCGGGAACCCTGGGTCCAAAGGACGCACCGTGCTCTTGGTGCTGCTTTCTTGGTGGTATGAGGTCCCCCACTCTCTGCTCATTTCCCTTTTATCTCTAGTAAGATAAAAGGTGGTGCAGGCCACACCCAAGGAAAACTCCCTTTATATTGGATTAGGGATGTGACCTTAGTAAGGGTGTTACAGTCCCACCCCAATCCTCTTTAACATAATCTAATCTTGCCTCATTAACCACAGGCAGAGATTAGGATTTACAACACATAGGAAAATTACAGTCACAAAATGGAGGGCAACTACACAATACTTGGAATTATGGCCCAACCAAGTTGACCATATTTTTGGGGGACACAGTTTAGTCCATGACAGTAACATGATCTTAATCCATCGTGCTACAGGGCCCCTTACAATAACAATAAGAGGACATTAATCTTGGTATACCAGGATTACAAGGAATACTTGTGACTTTTAAAAATTTCTATGTATATTTTGTTGTTGGATTCATTCCTTTGTAATACTCATGAACTTAGGATGGTGAGTAGGGGCTCTTTTAGTCTCTTAAGGCATATACCTATGAATTATAAATCACATATTTAAAGACTGCTTAGATTTATTTGGGTTCATTTGTTTCATGATTTAGCACCCAAAAACCAAACGAAACTTGTTGTTATCAAGTTGATTCCGACTCATAGTGACCCTGTAAGACAGAGTAGAACTGCCCTGTAGAGTTTCCAAGTCTGTAAATCTTTATTGAAGCAGAGTCTCACGTCTTTCTCCTGTGGAGCAGCTGGTGTGTTGGAACTGCTGACCTTTCGGTTAGCAGCCGAGCACCTAACCACTGTGCCACCAGGGTTCCTTTTTTGATTTAGCACAACTTTACTAAATATTTATTAATCCAGTGGTTAACAGCCTAGGTACTAGAACAACCTCTCTGGGTTTAAATCCTATCTCTGCTTAGTGGCCTTGGTTAAGGAAATTACTTTCTAGGTCTGTCCAGAGGATTACATGAGTCAATATTTGCAAAGCACTTAGGGCGGCGGGCCAGGGCCAGATTATCCAATAGGCAAGATAAGGACGGTGCTTACCTTGCTTACCAGATCATTTGTAGTGAACAGTTTCATTTTTTTTTTTTTTTACCACATCAGAGATTCTGCTTCTATGTATGGCTGGAACTTGTCTCTCTCCCAACCCCATAGCACCTTCCTACAGAATCAAAGCATGTTTTAAAATTTAGAGTCCCTTACAGAGATGCGTGACGCAGCAAGCAAAGTATGCATGAGCTTTGTTTACTAATCTGTAGTGAGCAGTTTCACATGGGTTTCACCACATCTTTGATCTTTGATATGGTGAAACCCATGTGAAATTGTTCACTATGGATGCTCTGGTAAGCAAGGTAAGCACTGTGCTTACCTTGCTTATTGCATAACCCACCCTTGGGCAGCACATATGCATTTAGTAAGCACTTTCGCTAGTTATCTTAGTGTCAGGTGCTAGGAATACAGAAATAACTAGAAAATGCATCTCTCCCGTCTAGTAGCTCATTGTCTAGTTGAGGAGACATTTATAAACAAGTAACTAAAGCCGTGTGATTAGTAATAGGTACCCTTTTACTATGTGCTGGTTACTATGGCAAGTATTTAATACATCCCTGTTATGATTTGCCCTGATTTTACAGATGAAGAAATTGAAGCTTTGAAATGATTATCTTACCCAGGGTTATGTAGTTATTAAGTATCAGAGTCAGTATTTCAGCCCATGCGGTCTGACGCCAGATTGCTAAGTACAGTGTAATGCTACCATAGAAGTGTGCATAAAATGCTATAGAAACAGGAAGACAGCTAGATACAGATTTTAGGAGAATCTTCATAGCGAAGGTGGCATTTGAGCAGTGTGTTGAAGGAATAAGTAAGAATTTACTATTGGATAAGAGGAGAAAGGCATTTCAAATGGAGAGAACAGTTTGGGTGTAAGAAAGTTTGTGGACTTCTTGGAGCTGCTGCAAGTATTTGGCTGGAGTTCAAGTTAGGAGATGAGTTTGGGAAGTTAAGTATGAATCAGATCTTGAAAATCCTATATTCTATACTAAAGAGTTTGTGTTTTACCTTGTAGTTAAAGTAGCCCTTTAAAGTAGTTAAATATTTCTTGAGGAATTACTGAAGAATTTTCACAAAGAAAGTGACATGATCATTTACATTTTAGAAATTTATCTCTGGTGAGCAGTGGATTGGAGAAAACCTGAACAAAGATGCCTACCAGTCAATCTGGTGATTACAATCGAATCAGAAGTGATAAGGGCCTATGTGAAGGCAGAGGAGATAGGCAGTAGACAGAGATTTGAGCAAGATTTAGGATAAAATGGAAAAGATAGGGTGTTGGTGGGAGTTGGGGCTGAAGAAGAGGGAGGAATCAAGTAGGTTTCCCAGCATTCTTCTGTTTTGAGTAGATGATGATTCCAAACTTGGGAATCTGGGAAAAGGAGCTTGTTTGAATGGAGGAAGAGACCATGTTTACATGGTTGTGGGCTTATGTGACGTCTAAAATGGAAAATTTTTGTGAACTGTCTTATATATGGATTTGGAGCTCAGGAGGACTCTTGGTAGGAGATTTGCCAAGTTATCAGCATACTGGTAGTAGTTGAAACCACATAGGTAATAGCTAAAGTTGTTATTAAAGATAAGATTGCCCATTCATGTAACAAAAAATATTATTGAGCACTGGTTACCTAATGTACCAGGTACTGAAGATACAGAAATTAACAAAACCCATTAAAAAATTCTTATTTTCAGGAGCTTATGCTTTAGTTGGGGTGGGGATGAGGTAAAAGGTATGTTATATGGTAGCAAGCATTGTGGAGAAAAAGCTGGGAAGTGAGAGAATTCAGAGGGAGATGACAGGTGGTGTGTAGTTTTCAACTGATATTTGACAAAGACCTGAAGGAGATGAGGGATTGAACCACGTGGATATCAGAGAGAATAGCATTCCAGGCAGGGGAGCAAGAAATGCAAATGTACTGAAATGGGATTTGTGTTTGGCACAGGCAAAACCAGTGTGGTTGGAGCCGAGTAAGTCAGGGAGAACAGTAGATGATGAGGACGGGTAATGTGAAGCCAGAGTTTGTAGGGTCTTTTAGGCCTGTAAGGACTTGGCTTTTCCTCTGAGTGAGATAGGAACTCTCGGAGAGTTTTGGGAAGAAGAGTGAAATGATCTGACATATGTTTTAACAGGATTATTCTGGCTTCGCTGTAGATTGAGGGGGGCAATGTAGAAGCAGGGAGAATTGAGGAGGCTATTATGATCATCCAAGCCAGAAAGAGGGTGGTTTTGACCATAGTGGCAGTGATGGAATTCTTAACTCTGTTTTGAAGGTAGACTCATTAGGCTATGCTGATAGATTGGATGGCTGTGAAAGCAAAAAGAGTCAAGGGTGATGCCAGGGAATGATGATTGGAAGGATGGAGTTGCCATTTACAGAGATGGGGGAGAATACAGGAGGACCAGGTCTGGGGAAAAGAAGATGAGGCGTTTGATTTTGGACATGTTAAGTTAGATGCCTATAAGACATTCGAGAGGGGAAATACAAGTAGACAATGAATATATGTGTCTGGGATTCAAAGGGCAAGTCTGGGATGGGGATTTAAATTTAGGACTCATTAGCAAGTAGATGCTATTTAAAGGAATTAGACTAGATGAGATCACCCAGGGAGAAGAAAGGAACTTTGAGGTGCCTT
Organism: Loxodonta africana; assembly: GCF_030014295.1. Classification (NCBI taxonomy): domain Eukaryota; kingdom Metazoa; phylum Chordata; class Mammalia; order Proboscidea; family Elephantidae; genus Loxodonta; species Loxodonta africana. The sequence goes on from NC_087360.1 coordinate 58,667,524, forward strand.
GGGCATTCCAACTTTTTAGAGGTTGGAGAGACTGAGAAGGAATGGCTAGTGAGGAAGAAAAAAAAAAACTTGGAGAGTACGGTTCTTTAGAAGCTAAATGAAGAAGATAATTCAAGAAGGAAGGAGGGATCAACTGTCAAATTCTGCCAAGAGATCAAGTAAGACGACTGAAAATTGACCATCAGATGTAGTAGCACGGCAGCATGGAGGTGATCATGAAGAAAATGTCTATGATGTGGTGGTGAGGTTGGAAATATTATTGGTGACTTTTGAAGTGTTGTGCAATGAAGGAGAGCAGAGAAAAAGATAGTCGAATGGAAATGTGAGAACAAATGAAGGTATACATACAGATTTTTTTAATGTAGGAGAGATAACAGCTATTTATATGCTGATGGGAGTGGTGGCGCAGTCTTTAAAGCTCTAGGCTGGTAACCAAAGGTCAACAGTTTGAACCCACCAGCCGCTGTGCAGGAGAAAGATGTGACAGTCTGCTTCTTTAAAGATTTACAGCCTTGGAAACCCTATGGGGCAGCTCTGTTCTGTCCTATAGGGTCGCTATGAGTTGGAATTGACTTGACGGCAGTGGGTTTGGTTTTTTGCTTTTGAGAAAAACTGATAATTAAAAGAGAGTTAGGAAAATTGTTGGAATGATGTCTTTGAGTAGGTAAGAGAATGTAATCAGGTGCACAAGTGGGAAGGCATTAGCCGTAGATAGGAGCACAATTTGTCCATGATATTAAGGGGAGGCAGAATGTATGAGCACAGAGGGTGCACGTGCAGATGTGGTCATGCGTGAGAAGCAGAGAAGTTAAGGACATACACCACGAGGAGGTTACAGTGGGAGACCTCGGAACCTAAGTTGTGTGAGAGGAGGTGAGGGCGTGAGGAGAGTGAAAAGTTGACAGAATCACTGGATTATATGGACGGAAAAGGTAAGAGGGCCAAGGGCAGAATCCTAGATTTTACCAGTGTTTAATGATAAAAGAACTAGCAAAGGAGATTGAGAAGAAACTGTCTGAGTGTAACCAGAAAAGCCCCTTGTCATCGAGTTGGTTTCAGTTTACGGCGACCCCACGTGTGTCAGGGTAGAGCTGTGCTGCACAGGGTTTCCAGTGGCTGAGTTTGCGGAAGCAGATCACCGGAAGTTTCTTCCAGGATGCCTCTGAGTGGATTCGAACTGCCAGCCTTTTGGTCCGCTGCTGAGCGCCTTAACCATTTGGACCATCCAGGGGCTCTTGTCTGAGTGTAGAGAAATAAAAAAAGCTCGGGGGAAGGTTTCAAGAGACAGGAAGAAGTCAGTAGTCACATAGGCTTTTGTGGCTTAGCTGGGTGTCATTCTTTATATAGGTTCACAAGCATTTATCCACAATTCTGAAATGCAAAGAGACCTGAAAACTTAACAAGTTTTTTATTACATATTTTGTAGCAAGACCTCTCCTTAACCTAAACTCAGTTGTTGACAACTGATGTGAAACTTTATATTCTCTACTTATCCCAGTTAATGTGAACATTTGTATGCTTTGCTATAGAAATAATGATGTGTCTGATTATGGAATGCTGCCCCAGGTCCTCCTTGGCCTGTTGGTTTGGTATGTGTATGTACTCTTCTGCTTTTTTAAAACTGGAAAATTCGGAATTCCAAAACACACTCAACCTCAAGGGTTTTGAGTAACAGTTTGTGAACTAGTAGTTTCATTTCATTGGAAAACTAAATTCCAGTTCAAAAAAAAAAAAAAACTTCGACACAAACACATTCAGAACGTTCACTTGTTGAGGGCTGCCTGTGCTCATCTCACTCTGCCCACTTTGTTCCTCTCTGTCTTTATGCTTCACCCTCGTTCTTTCTCCCCTTGAGATTCTGCTTCTCACCGAGTCTTATTTTTTCATCTTTGAAGGATGCTTTTGAGGATTAAATGAGAAAACAAATATGAGACACAGAAGTAGGTACTCCACATATGCTGATTCTCTTTATTCCCGAAGTTTGTGCTTTTGCCACTTTGGAGCATGTGTGCTCGTTACATACCTCTTTCATCAGGTATGACTCCCTGATGAACTGAAGTACTTTTTATTATTATGTTTCTATGGGAAAATGTTCAAATACCATAAAGACATCTCTTCTCACATCTCACATTCTCAATCTGATAGTAAGGGGGCAATCCTGCCCTCTACTCCCACCCCAACCCCATGGGGAATGGAAAGGGAAAATCAAGAGGGAGCTGTCGAGTGGAGGACAAGGGGAAGGGAGCAGGCTTGTAGCTGTGTCATTGGTAATCTTGGTGTTTGTACCACTCTGGGGTGGGGTACCGAGGGAGTGGTCTCTATATTGGAAATCGAAAGTCGGTATGTCATTTGATGGAAGCTGAGTTTTTGCAGAAGAGGAGTAATTTCTTCTTTTCTTGTAAAACTGCTAGTAATTAAGGGATCATTATCTGGAAAGAGGCATATTTAAAGTTTTCTTTTGCTTTAGCGCAATTACTGGTACTTTTAGTACTCCTCTGTCTTAGCTGGAAACCCTGGTGGCGTAGTGGTTAAGAGTTCAGCTACTAACCAAAAGATTGGCAGTTTGAATCCACCATGCGCTCCTTGGAAACCCTATAGGGCAGTTCTCTGTCTTATGGGGTTGGCTATCAGTTGGAATCGACTCGACAGCAGTGGGTTTTGTTTTGTTTTTTTTCTTTTAGCTAGCTTAGATTAAAAGATCAGTTCTCGCCTGGAATGCATGTCATCCTTTAAAGAATTTGGCATATTAAAATGAGGACATGAAGTGGCAGAACTTGAAAGTTAAAAGAAAAAAATTTTGTGCACTTGATTATATTAGATACCTGCAGCTTTGGAAACTTGCATGTTACATCAGAGTGTTCTCACTGAAATTTAAAAATAAAATGCCCTAACAAATGTGACCATGTAATTCAGATGTGGCAGTTTGTTTTTGGCAAGGACTGGGTTAACGGGTAGCTTAGATGCAGCTGTTGTTTCCTCACCTTGTAGAGCCTTGTTCACTTCTAAACCTCAGCAAACGGAAATGCGTGCCCTTGAGGCTTCGCAGAAAGGGAGTTGGAGGCGGTGGAGGACGGGGTAGATGAGCGCATGTGCCAGAGCATTTCACAGTGATAAAGGGTGAGGGTAGGTGTGGGCAGCGGGGAAGTCTGCTGCAGTCTAGTTTTATAGAGACTCTCCTGGTCGTGGTGATGTGCAAACAATTGTACTGGAACTGGATATCCACTTTCACTTCGGGCATCCGCCTGGAAGAACCACGGGCAGCTGATGGGAAAGCCCTCAAACAACAGGCAGTGCTGAAGCAGGTGCATGTTTTCAGTTCTTGGGCTTCTTATCTGAACCTTGCCTCAGGAAGTTCGATTTGGTTTCTGGTATTTGGTTTTTCTGATATTTTCCTGTACTGCTTTTCTAGTTATTTTGAGCTGTGAAGATAGATGAAAAGATGCTACTTTGTGGATTAGAGTACTTGATTCTGGAATGTATTTTAAAGGTCTTTTTTAAACCTTTTTGCCAAGTTGTGAGAAATGAAAATATCTTATTTTACCCGTCTCATGTATTCCTTTATGATGTTTGCATTTGGAGGAGCCCCTGTACTCCTTGGTATCATAACACAGTTTCTCCAACTAACAGGAGATGTTTGTCTTTTGTTTTGAGGTGTCTAAGGAAGAGATCTAGGTTTCACTTGGCTACATTCCAGTGTGAAACCTGAGATAAATCCCTTGGCCTTTTATAAAAGGGAACAGTTAGAAAGACGAGGGAGAGTTCTCAAATGAGTTGTGTTGAAGAGGCTTCTTCCCTATAAATGAATTTATATAAAAACAGTGAATAAAAATCTGATCTTTTTAGTTTTGTAAGGTATGTGTGTCTGTAATAGTTCCAACAAAGGATGTTCTATAATCTCTCAGTGATCTTTTAAGCAAAAAGTTGAAAGATAATTTTGAGTGTTCTTTCGATGAAGAGATACTAATATTTGTATTTGTTTAGGCTAAATTCAGGCTCTGTCTCTTCTAAAGCCAGTTAATGTTTATAGAGCATTCATGATAAACACACGTGTACATATATAGACAAACATACATATGTTCATGTATGGTTTTTATGCATTTATTTATGAATCTGTTGCTATATTTGGTGCAGAGAAAATCAAAATGCCCTTGAATTTAAGGCCTTAAAACCTGATTCTTCCAGTTTTTGGCAGTGACTTATATTTGTATTACCGGTATGGAAGTCAAGCTAGTCATAAAGACTTTAAACATTATCCTTTTTCTTGGATAAAGTATAGCTGTTAAGATTATTCACGAATGAGATGGGTCATCAAGATTGTTTTAACTATAAATAGAAAGAAAAAAGGATAAAATGTGTATATAACACAGTTGTTTTTTTTTGTGTGTGTGTGGGTCAAATCTGAGCAGAACTACTAAATGAAGGGAATTTTAAGGACAGTGTGAAATGAAGTAAGACTCTTCACTTGTTTTGTCGTATTCTTTTTATATAGTTCTTAAATACCTGCTCTCCAAAACCAGACAGTTACTCTTTTCTGTATACGCTTTGTGTGTTCCGTGGGTTGTTTCCATTGTAGTCGATTGGATGGTGTATGTACAATCTGGGCAGCTGTGCGGCAGCACCCCTGCACCTCCTCTAAGTGTATTCCGTATCTTATATCTCCAAATGCTAGTCGTTTTTCTTTGAGTTTAGTTGAGGAAGTTATTTGCAGCGTTATTTATCAAATATAGAAAATGCAATGTGATAACAACTGCATTTGGCCCTAAAAGATTTATTAGCATTTTTGGTTTTCATTTGGGTGCTCTGTGTAAAGAATAATGCAGCTTATTTCAAAACTTGTTAGCTTGTTCTTGCTGTTTTTGGAGGGTTCTTCTGTAGAATCTTGAAAAGACAACATTTAGATTCAGATCTTTTTTCTAAACTCTATCTCAGTGTATTTAACTTAGCTAACTTTTGTAATGTATTTCTTGACTGCGCAGAAAGTTGGAGTGACTGGGCCCCCTGATCCACAAGTCCGCTGTCCCTCCGTCATTGAGTTTGGGAAGTATGAAATTCACACCTGGTACTCCTCCCCATATCCTCAAGAATACTCAAGGTATGTTTGAGAGCCCCTTTGCCTTCTGTTTTTAGATTCACAGAACTCTAGAACCTTGCAGATCTTTTAGTCTAGCTTGTCTTTTTACGTTTGTGGAATCTGGAGACTTAAAAAGGTTCATAACAGCAGCATGCTTTGGCAGCCACTTAATCCCAGTTGGATTTAGATTTTCTTTTTTGTAAGCTGTCCAAAAGCTGTTGTTTAAAATTAGAAACCTGACATGTGATCAAAATGAAAAGGGAATGCTATTCTTTAAGAGAATTTTACCTTTACTCCTTACACTTAGAATTAAAAACAAAAACAAAAAACTTATATTTTTGAGTAGGATTTGATTTGCATTTTTAAAATTTAACAAACGTAGTGAATGATTTGTTTTTCCAGGAATAATTAGACAAATGGCCTAAGATGTACATTATATATAAATAGCTTGTGTTTCCAGATATTTAAATTTATCTTTCATTTTCCATTTACTAAAGATAGATTAGTTAAGAACTACACTTGCTAACCAAATCAGCAGTTTGAATCCACCAGTGGCTCCTTGGAAACTGTACTGGGCAGTTCTCTATCCTGTAGAGTCACTATGAGTTGAAATTGACTCAACAACAGTGGGTTTGGTTTTTTGTTTTTTTTTTGGTTTAAAGATTGATTAATCACTCATTTTTTGGGATGAGGTAGTAGGCTTAAACAAACAAACAAAAAATCAAACCTGTTGCAGTCGAGTTGATTCCGACGCATAGTGACCCTTATAGGACAGAGTATAACTGCCCCCATAGAGTTTCCAAGGAGCATCTGGCGGATTTGAGCTCCTGACCTTTTGGTTAGCAGCTGTAGCACTTAACCTCTACACCACCAGGGTTTCTGGTAGTAAGCTTAGTGAAGCCAAATAGGTTTTATGACCCAGCTCTGGCATTTATAAGCTTCATGATCTTAGAAACTACCCAACTGTTCTATATCTCAGTTTGCTCTTCTTTAAAATTGGGATAATAGTACTTACCTCAAAGGGTTATTGTGAACACTAAATTAGTTAAAGCATGTTCATCCCTTAGAAATGGTTAGTACTGCATAATGTCCACTGTTATTATTTTTTTCCTTGAGGGTTGAAATGAAAAGAGGTGAAAAATAACATTTAATTAAAAAAAAAAAAAACAAAAACTGACTTATCATTTGAAGAATAGAAATCACATTAACGCTATCTTCAATCTGTAAACTATTTATATCTCAATTTCCCATTTAACAGAGTGTTCCCATAACTAAAAAATTAGGATGCTGTTTGTGTGAAACACTGTTTAAAGTACTTCCATCATATAACTTTTTACCTGTCTAGTAGCACTGCCTGTCCAAAATATTAGCAAAAATAATTATAATGTTTATTTAGTCCTTTACAGAATGCAAAGTGCTTTAATATGGATTATTTCCAATAAACTGAGAGTAAGCTGTTATAGTTGTTACAAGGGCCATCCACTAAAACTCAGTATCTTTTTTCTTTCTATATAATCTAATAACTTACCTGTTTTCTAAGTGTACAACAGATTAGAGGTAGAAAAATAGAAATGAGAAATGCTATTACTTATACTAAACCGCAGTGAAGATGTGACAGCTGAGATGAAAAGAAGATAAAGCAGAACTCCAGGAAGCAAACATAAGTTCATTAAAGACAGCAATTGAGAACTGTGGACTGTAGGGACAGTTAGCCCAGAAACACACGTAGTAGATCTTTATGGCAGCATTCTGGTTATATCATGGAATAACAATTAACCTGAGTTTGTTAAGAAAAGGTTAAATTATATTTTAAAATATACATATTAAAAGAAGGCAATAAATTTTCAACTACCTACCCAGAAAACCCAAACCCGTTGCTGTCAGTTCAACTCCGACTCATACAGAACTCAGATATTCAAGGCAATTCATTCCTCAGGAGTTCTAGATAGCCAAGATACTGTCTGATCAAGTAGAAAGATGCTGAGGAGTTAATTTATTCATCAAGTTTAAGTTAATTATTATTACCATTTTTTTAGTGAGCTCTTTGCAAGCTGTCCAAACCACAAGACTTCTCAACTTAAAAAGAAAGTCAGTTCAACGTGTCTGTCACCTGGTTCTGTTGTAGCTTAGCTAGATCGAAACCACAGGCACCTTGTCTTTTCTGTTTAAGGTGAGAGAGGAAATGAATGCAGTTGGGAATGGGAAGAGAGAGCCAGCCTTAGCATTTGCTTTTCACAGAACGATGAGAATGGAACTGTGAGGCTGTTTTATGTCTTTTATGATATTGAAACTATTTTTGTTGCTTTTTGTTCTGATGAGATTGTCACTAGACAATCTGATTTTTAAATCAGATTTGAGGGAACTGTTTATCTGTGAAAGGGGAAACATTTCTGTCAGAAAAATAAACAAAAAAATTTTAATAGGGATTATAATAGAAAGCAGAAATAGAATGGGAACTGAGAAATTCTTCAACTTCATTAAATGGAATTGTAGACATTTTCTATATATTTCTTTGCTCTCATGGAGAGTTCCTTGAATTTTTTATAAGGTCCTGTAAAGTAATTAAGACATTTTTCTGTGTCCGTAATTCTGTTATATTTTTGTTAACTACTCCATTTATTTATTTAATAAGTTTGGGCTGTTTTACTTTTGAGTTCCTTTGAGTTGACTCTTGAGGTGTTTAGCGGTCTTACATTTTCCAGATAATAAACCTATATCCTTAGTTTTGTTAATGCCTATTTATTATTCTATACTAAATTATTTCTGAATTATTCATATTAAAGATTCTAAACACTTAAAAAAATCCAAATCTGAAAGCATGTGAGATTAGGGCATTTGGAGCAAACAAACAACAAAGAAAAGATCACAAGAGGAAAAATCTTTTGGGAAGTCGGAGTATGCTTTAGGGAGTCTCCCATACTATCCAAATATTTGTGCATGTGTTGTATATTAAATGATCTTGGATCCCTGGCTTTACAAAACAAAACAACAGCAACAAAGCAACAATACTACCTTATTTGGAGCAGTTTGGCTGAGTCTCAGACTACGAGGAGTGTATAAACGAGAGTTTTAACACTAAACTTGTCCGCCAGGGCCATGTGATACTCATACTTGGCAAAGACAGGTTCATAGAGAGCCCATCTGCTTAGCTTTGTGATAACCTCTCTGCTGTGAGATCATGCTGGATCCTAAGGAGACCAAATTCCTAGGTAATTGAGTAGATGGCAAAGTTTCCCCAGCCTTTTGACCCTGTTCCTGACTTGATTTGATGCATAGATTACGTATAGCCCCAGTTAACTGAAGAAGATACAAAATAGAATCCTTAAGGTCTTTGACTTTTGAATGATGAGGTAAAATGGATAAAAAGAGAATTAAAAAAAAATCATAAATAATAGCAGCTGTAGCTACCATATTGAGCTTGGCACTGGACTAAACATCACTGGAACAATTCTGTGAGGTGGATACTACTAGCTCTAATTTATAGACTAGGGCCCAGAAAGGTTCAGCAAATAGTTTCAAAACCATATATATATACAGCTTCTAAGTGTTAGAACCAGAATATAAACCCACTTTTTTTCTTATCACAAAGCCCTGACCCTGACCACTATGCTTGTGCTACTCCATATAGCTTGTAGATCCTACTTGATTTGGCTTGTACCATAATCTTTGCTTTAAGTAATATTTGTTATACTTTTTATTGTTGTATTAAATTTTCACCACAAGTTAACACATTAAAAAGGTCACACAAACTATTATTATCTTGGACCAGGTTTGAAAGCTAAGAAAATACTGTAAGAACTTCTGGAAAAAATAATGTGCAGCATCCTAGAAGTAAGGGAAAGCAGTGCTTCCAAAGCCCAAGTAACTGTGGCCACTCCTGACTTCATAGGCTAGGGTATCAGCGTAGTGGCAGACTTTAGAATAAACATCAAGTATGGATGTTATATCCCACAATGCCCCTGGTCAAAGTGACAGTGCACATGTTTGATAGCCAGGGCCTAGGTGCTGTCAGGAAGCAGATGACAAAAAGCGGTACCCAGTAGTAGTCTCTAGGCTATGAGTATTCATGATCTCCATAGCTACATTTCATCTCACGTGGTCTAATGTTCTTTCTCTGTGACATATTTTTTCAATCAGAGAAACGCAGCTACCTATACTATTACTCAAAGAAAAAACATTTTGTTTTTCTATTAGGAGTTTACCAGATGATTCCCTTCAGACTAACGACATCATTCCAGTGGGCTTGGTTATAATAAAGTAAGGGATGTTTTCAGCAGGAGCTGGATTGGAATAAAGTAGATCATAATGCTTGCTTTTATTTTATTATTTTTCACAAAGTAAGGTTTGCTAAAAAAAAAAAAAAAAAAAGTTTTTTTTTTTTTTTTTTTTTAAATTGTCAGTAAAATGCCATACATCTTGCTATTTCAAGGAAATAGCATGAAATCATAATTTACCTGAGAAGGACTTGGCAGTAATTTACTCAGAGATTTCATTTCTTCTTATGTTTTCTTGAACAGCTTGCTTACTGCTAGAGCTTAAAAACAAAAAACAAATTAGGCCTTCGCTCATAGATCTTAGGAAATAAATTGCACTTTATTTTTATGTCTCTGTATTGAAGCCTAAATGTGAAATTGGATGCTTTTAAAGTCAGCATTTATTTTTACAAAAATCTGGAAAAGTTAGTGTGCCTGTCACTGTGTTTTGTTTTGTTTTTTAATTTCAGAAAGCACAGAATTATATTTAGGTTTCTCAGACTCACATCATAGGGAATATTTAGTTGTATTTAGCCCTCACTGTGAATCTTATCAAAGATTCTTACTTCTGTATCTTTGTGTTGTGACAATTTAAAATTGTTTATTGAGAATTTAGCACTGCTAAATAAAGATGAGTAGTGGAATAGTTGGAGGGGTAATGTCATCTAATTCCATTTACATAGGGGCAAGCTCATGCTTCCACTTACCTTTTGAGAAGAAATTACTCAAATCCAGATGTTCAGGAAGATTGTCCACTGTGGGTCACTGTTAAGACTCAGCTAATACATCTGGTGCCTGCTTTAGATGACAGAGCTTATGATTGGGAGCATTTCATTTTCAGATTTTGTAGCTTTTGGCTCCTGCTTCTTGGCTTTATAACATCAATCACGGTTTGTTTCACTTACGTAGTACTTCATTTTAGAATGACTTTTATATTGATAATATAATTTCAACTTGTGAAATGCTTAGTGCATACAGGACCAGTGTTCCATAAGTACACCTTGGGAAAAGCATTAGTAGAATATTACATGTTTTCAAATAAATTATAGTTGTGTTCTGAAAATTGCTTCTAAAGGAGAACTTGAAAAAAGTGTGGCCTTAAAACTTTAACAGGCATTTGTGTGTGTGTGTGTGTTAATACAGTTAGCAGATATAATTTTCTTTGATTCTAGAGTAATTTTTAAAGGGTAGGTGTCCAAATTGAGGTTCTTTATGTCCTTCAGCCTTAATATTTATATGTGATGAGATACAGTAATTTATTTAATGATATTCTTTGCCATCTGCCAGTATTTTTATATATGCATTTTTAATGGTTGTATCAGATCTCAGGTGACCAAGACTTGACTAGTTCAGTATACAGGGAAACCAACTCTGTGCTGAAGATAAAAGAGGCAGTGTATTACGTAACAGAAGAGTCATGTCTTAAGATTTAGTCTTTTGAATTCAGACTAAAATAGATATAAAAGCTACAGATTTTTAATTTAAGTTATATTCCTCCTATTACCTGATGAACTGACCCAGCCACTTTATTGCCTAGCTCCTCATGAAAGGGACATTTTATGGAAGAAGCCCTGTTAAACTACTACTAAAATAACAAGACTATTAAATAAATATAAACAGCATGGAACATCTGGAGAAGATATTTGAACTTTTATTTCACTTGTTGTGTAGTAATAGACCACTGAATTACAGGATTTAGTATAGTGGTATTTAACCAGGAGGAGGGCAACTCACACTGGGTGGAAAGGCCAGAATTTCAGGACTGGAGGGAAGGAGGTGTCGTGTAGCAAGTCCTAACTTAAAAAAATAATAATAAAAATTATAATTTTATACTTAAAAAACATACACCGAATCTGTTTTTATAATATACACTGTATGTCCGTTTTACTGAGCACATGGCCTGGCACACAGTAAGTATTTATTGTCTGAAATTAATGAAGGTAAGCAAGCATAAACGAAGGAAAGAGAAGAAAGGAAGGAAGGAAAGAAAATATGGCTTGACAAAATTTTCTTCACTTATTGGCACATTTTGAAGATAGACTACTTTCTGCTTATTGGAGATGCTCAAGGAGGAGAAAATGTGAAATTTTCATGTTTGTCAAGAGAGTAACTCTGGAAAAGACTGGGGAGTATTGGTCCGATAGGAAGAGCACTGAACTGAGTGTCTTGATTTATCATCCTTGCCACCCTCCTGTTAATTAGTTTGGATGCTGTTACCTGATTAGTTCATCTTGAGGCCTTTCTTTCTTTCTTTCTTTGACTGACTAATAGGAATTAAAATATATTCTCTACCACTTTACCTGGATAGCATGAGAGTCAAAAAGGTAATAGTTGTGAAAGTTTGAAGTCCTACAAAATGTAAGACCGTGTCTTTTTTTTTTTTTTTTAACTAATATTTACAGGCTGCCTAAATTGTATCTTTGTGAATTCTGTCTGAAATATATGAAAAGTAGAACTATCCTACAGCAGCACATGAAGAAATGTGGTTGGTTCCATCCTCCTGCCAATGAGATTTACCGAAAAAATAACATTTCTGTCTTTGAGGTAAGGTAGAAGAGACTTGGTAGCCGTCTTCCTGTACATTTGTAATACCGTGCCACCAGTGCTACATCCCACTGAGCAACTTTTTTTTTTTGACATGTTATTTCACGTTGTTTCCTCGCTATTTAATCAGATAATCATTTATATTGAGAAGCAGAAATTAGGCTAACCCAGATGATACCAAGTTCACAAGCTCAACCTCAAATTCTGTGTTTCATTGAAATTAAGACATTGGTTTTAAGATGTATTAATGTTACGTGTCACCAAGAAGGAAAAAGGGCCCCTGGTGGTGTAATGGTTAAGAGCTATGGCTGCTAATCAAAAGGTCAGCAGTTCAAATCCACCAGCTGCTCCTTGAAAACCCTACGGGGCAGCTTTACTCTGTCCTGTAGGGTCACTATGAGTCAGAATCGACTCGGTGGCAACAGGTTTGTTTTTTTTTTGTTTTGAGAAAGAAAAAGTGCTGCTAATTATAATTTATAAAACTCCATTTGATTATGAAATGCTAACAGATTTCATGTATGTTAAGATGTGGTAGAGCCTTTCTGGGTGGTGTAAATGGTTAAGCACTCAACTACTAGCTGAAAGATTGGCAGTTCAAATCTGCCCAGTGTTGCCTTGGAAGGCAGACCTGGGATCTCCTTCTGAAAGGCCACAGCCTTGAAAACCCCAGGGAGTAGTTCTCCGCCCACATGGGTCACCATGAGTTAGAATCGACTAACAACAACAAAATGGGATAAAAGCTTGTCTTAAAATCTGTGGAATATGGCGTTTAAATGAAAGAATTTCTGTTCCCCATTACCCCATTACCATCGAGTCATAGTGACTCTATAGGTCAGAGTAGAACTGCCCTGTAGAGTTTCCGAGGAGCGCCTGGCAGACTTGAACTACCAGCCTTTTGGTTAGCAGCCATATCACCTAACTACTATGCCACCAGGGTTTCCAAATTCAGAATTCCTTTTACTCTGTTTAAAAGAAATACTTCTTAGCGATGTCTTTAACAGCTTAGGGAACCTGTACCTTCCTGACTCGGTGGCGATTTTATGATTTATGAGATGTCTGTGATTCTGCGTTGGTATTTGCGGTGGTTTTTAATTCTTTGAGCTTGGTTCGAATGCCGGGTGTTCATTGCATACCTGCCATGTGCTCAGCTCTGTGTATTGCTGCAGCGATAGAGTTTCAGATTGTCAGGACCCTTCAGCCTTCCGTTTTCCAGGTCTGCCCTAAGACCTTATTTTAGGTGAGCAATAGAGGAGCTCTTCTAGTGTTGGGGGGAGTGAGAGTGGTATAAAGCCCTGTTGCAGAATACCCAAAGGCAGGTTACTTCTCAACTTAAGCCTATATTGGCATGTATTTAACATTAAATTACATCAGTTGTTGAGGAGTTTTCAGTTGGTACGCCAGACAGTGCCTTAGTGTCCTATATGGGCATCCATTAGTATTTTCATAAAAGAGCAAGCTCCAGCAACTCCAAGAACATGGGGCACCAGGAGCAATATAGCTTAGGGCTACTGATCTTGGCAGCTTGACCCAAGAAATACCTCATTTGTCAGATTGTTACCTAGGGATCCTGCTTGGTGTTTCTCGTTGGCAACAGTGAGCACTCTCTCAAGTAACTTTATTTGGGGTAAAGCTGATCTTGGCAGTCAGAATACATTGCCTCAGACTGCTGGCAGAGGTTTGACAGTAGTTTTACCTAATAAATGTACTTTAGAAGAGGTTCCATGTAGACCTTAGTTTTGTTGAATTAGTACTTCTAAAAATGAGTCAGGTCAGCTTGCCAGCCAAAGGATTCTGAAATTAATAAAGGCGAAAAGTGCTATTCTAAAAACAGGTCACCACCTCCCCATACATTGTTCATGCCTCTTTTGAAGTACGGCATTCTTACATTTGCTTGTCTTAAAGCACACTGTAATGCTGCCACTTCAAGCCGTAGCTTCCAAATTTGACTGTGTTCTGATCACTGACAGTTTCTCTGAGGCTGGACTATGGACTTGTAACCAATGTGTGTTATTTGACAACTAAAGAGACACCCTATTGACCATTTTTGTTCTATTTTTCCCTCTAGGTTGACGGGAATGTGAGTACCATTTATTGTCAGAACCTGTGTCTCTTGGCAAAGCTGTTTCTGGACCACAAAACACTCTATTATGACGTGGAGCCATTTCTTTTTTATGTACTGACACAGAATGATGTCAAGGGCTGTCACCTTGTTGGCTACTTTTCTAAAGTAAGTGTGTCAGCTTAAAATTTCTTTGAATTCATGTGGAAATCTGCAGTAATATTTGTTAGATCTCACTCAAAGATGGTACAGGTTGTGGCACTTTCCAGGTGCCATCTAGCCTTTTGGAAAGAAAATAGAAGGAAAATTCAGAAACCTAAATGAGTGCTAGAAGGTGCCTGGTAACACTGAGCAGACCTTGTTCTCCTGGGAACTTGAACTGCTGGTAATCCTCAGGAGAAAAAGTTTTAAAGTGACTTCTATTCCCGTGGTGATAATAGATAGAACTTGTGAAATAAACACAGTCATTACCTATCCAAGTTATTTCTCAGCTTAAATCTTTGCTTCCTAATTTGAATTTTGGACATAGAAGTGATAAGCCATTTTTATTAAAGGTATTTTCTTTCCATCCTTAATCTTGTGTTCTCTTGGGGGGGGGGATGTTTCACTTGAAAAGCAACATAAAAAAATGTACTTTTATTTAAGTAAGTCCATGGTAAAATTTAAATGTATAAAAGTTAAGTGAGAATTAACAGCTTTGTAAGAGTTCTGTAAGTAGTCTACTTTCAGTAGTCAAATATGATTTAAAATATTGCCCAATTTGTAAAAATATACTTGTGCCCATCATTTCAGGACTGTTTTCTATAAAGTTAAGTACAACTAATTGGGAGGTTGGACTCCGCCCTCTTCAGCACCAGAGTGGGAAATAAAGGAAACAGTGAAATACTTAATGAACTTTTAATTTCTAGAATGCCACATTGACTGGTCATTTATAGCTTTGCAGATGGATTGGAACTTGGATTCTTCTGCTCTTGAGCACTGACTGACATACTGTTTTTGAGTTGTGGGTGGTGTTGGATGCATCATTTTATTTTATATTTTAACTCTCCTGGGATGGTTGCTTTGTGGATAATGGGAGTGACTTAACATCGTCCTATCTCTCCCTAGTGGATTTTTTTTTTTTTTTGATGTACGTTGCTATTCCTAAAGGACCAAGGCTGTGGTTTTGACTGTTAGTCTTTGTTTCTTAATAATTAACATTACTATTCAGTCTTATCAGCCTGTTGTTTTAAAACGTGGCTTCTATTTTCTCCATTAGGAAAAGCACTGCCAACAGAAATACAACGTTTCCTGTATAATGATTCTTCCTCAGTACCAGCGTAAGGGCTATGGCAGGTTTCTCATCGATTTCAGTAAGGATTTTATCAACATAATTTCTCATCATCTCTTCCTATGGGTTTTCTGTATATATTTTTAAGAGATTTGCAGATAATTTATTAGTTGCTAGTATCTTTTGTCATATTGCTACATGGAACTTTAAAACTATAGCCACTAATTTTTTTTCTTTTGGTTAGACATGAAATATTTTTAAATAGCTAATACTGAATACCGATTTCTGTGTGTTCTGTAGCAAATGCCTTACAATTGTTAATTTAAAGTGGAACTAAGTTTATGAAGATATTCTAACTGACAAAAATACTGAAAACATTGTATAACTTCTTAAATTAATGCTAATAAAGAAGTGCGGCAAGAGCCCCATTTTTGTTACCCAATTATTGAGAAAATGTGTGCATCCTTTTTTTTCCTTAAATTTTTTATTGAGCTTTAGGTAGAAGCTAACAGAGCACATTAATTTCCCATTCAATAGTTTGTGCATAAAACGTTCCATGACATTGGTTGCGTTCCCCACAATGTGTCAGCACTCTCCTTGTTTCCACCCTGGGTTCTCCATTTCCTTTCACCTGGGTTTTCTACCTTCTCATCTTTGGTTTTGGGCAAATGTCATCCATTTGATCCTGTATAATTGACTGTTTTAAGGAACACGTTCCTCTCAGGTGTTACTGTTGTTTTATGGGCCTGTTTATTGCATGGCTGAAAGGTGGTCACCAGGGATAGCTTCAGTTCCAGGTCAGAAGGGTGTTTTAGCGCCATAGTTGCGGGGGTTCCTCCGGTCCCTGTTGGACGAGTAAGTCTGGTTTTTTTTTTTGTGAATTTGATTTTTTTCTACATTATTCTCCCACTTTGTCCAGGACCCTCTGTTGTGATCTCACTTAAAGCGACTGGTAGTGGTAGCTGGGCACCATCTAGCTCTTCTGATCTCAGGGTTGTGTAGGCTGTGGTTCATGTGGTCTGTTAGTCCATTGGACTAACTGTTCCCTTGAGTCTTTGGTTTTCTTCACTCTGCTTTGTCTGCTGCTAACCAAAAAGATCGGCAGCTTGAATCTACCATACGTTCGTTGGAAGCTCTATGGGGCAGTGCTGCCCTGTCCTGTAGGGTCACTATAAGTCGGAATTGACTTAATGGTAACGGGTGGTTTGGTCCAGACAGGAAGAGACCCATAGTTGTATCTTAGATGGCTGCTTGCAAGTTTTTAAGGCTCCAGATGCTACTCACCAAAGTAGGATGCAGAACATTGTCTTTATGAGCTATGCTGTGCCAGTTGACATCAAGCCTAGAAACTGCACCTCACAAGGTTTTTGGTTAATCTAAGAAGTTTCCATGACTGTACTCCTTGTGTCCTCTGTTGTCTGTATTAACATACACGCATCACTTACAGTTATGTATGTGGGAACTTCCACAGCCAAACCTGTATCTGCAGGTGGGTATGCTCCCTTACAGCCTCCCAAACCTCCTTAGCATACCTATATACCTGTGTATCCATTCATAACTTATTTGTTAACACTATATATTTTGCAGGATTGTGTATGTTATAGTAATTACTGTAAAAAAAAAATTACTGTAGCTACCCTTTATTCTTGTGTTCCTCTCTGTGTCTTCCTTTGCCTTGGTCATGTTGTACTCACTTCCTTTGTATTGTTTATTGCCTTTCCCTTTACTGATATTAATATGGGTCTTCTATTTAGTTGGTAATTTTCCCTCCCTCTCCTCCCATCCCTGGTAACCATCAAAGAATTATTTTTTTTCCTGTGTGTAAACCTCTTCTTATTTTTTTATAATAGTGGTCTCATACAATATTTGTCCTTTTGTGATTGATGTATTTCACATAGCATAACGTACCTCTAAATTCATCCATGTTGTGAGATGTTTCGTGGATTCATCATTATCCTTTATCCTTGCATAGTGTTCCATTGTGTGTATATACCCCAATGTGTTTATCCATTAGTGCATTGATGAGCACATAGGTTGTTTCCATCTTTTTGCCGTTGTGAGTAATGCTGCAGTGAATATGGATGTGCGTATCTCTTCGTGTCACGGCTCTCATTTCTTTAGTGTATATACCTAGGAGTGGGATTGCTGGATCATATGGTATTTCTATTCCTAGTTTTTTGAGGAAGTGCCATACCATATTCCATAGTGGTTGTACCATTTTCCATTCCTATCAAAAGGGTGTAAGAGTTCCAATCTTCACCCAGCCTCTCCAACATTTATTTTCTGTTTTTTGATTAGTGCCATTATTGTCATGGTAAGATCGTATCTTATTATAGTTTTGATTGCATCTCTCTAATGGCTAATGAACACAAGCATTTCATCATGTATTTGTTAGTGACCTGAATGTCTTCTTTGGTGAAGTGTCTGTTCATATCCTTTGCCCATTTTTTAATTAGATTGTCTTTTTTTTTGTTAAAGTGTTAAAGTTTTCTATAAATTTTAGAGATTAGACAGTTGTCGGGTATGTTGTAGCCAAATATTTATTTCCAGTCTGTAGGTTCTCTCTTTACTTTTTTGGAGAAGTCTTTTGATGAGCTGTTAAGTGTTTAATTTTTAGCAGGTCCCATTTATCTGGTTCATCTTCTGCTGTGTGTACATTTTTAGTTACGTTTGGTATTCTTTTTATGCCATATATTAGGGCCCCTAGCATTGTTCCTGTTTTTTTTCCCCATGGTCTTTATAGTTTTAGGTTTTATATTTTGGTCTTAGATCTATTCTGAGTTAGTTTTTGTGTATGGTGTGAGGTGTGGGTCCTGTTTCATTTTTCTACGGGTAGACATCCAGTTTTGCTGGTACCTTGTCTTAAAGAGATGTCTTTTCCCCATTTAATGGACTTTGGCCCTTTGTCGAAGATCAGTTGTCCGTAGTTGGATGGATTTGCGTCTGGGTTCTCAATTTTGTTCCATTGGTCTATGTCTGTTGTTGTACCAGTACCAGCCTGTTTTGACTACCACGGGTGTATAGTAGGTTCTGAGATCAGGTAGTGCAAGGCCTCCTACTTTCTTGTTGTTCTTCGATAATGCTTTATTTACCTAGGGGCTCTTTCCTTTCCACATAAAGTTAGTGACTAGTTTTTTCATCTCATTAAAAAATACTGTTGGAATTTGAATTGGGATTGCATTGTGTCTATAGATTGCTTTAGGTGGTATTGACGTTTTTGCAATGTTAAGTCTTCCTATCCGTGACCATGGCATGTTTTTCTATTTGTGTAGGACTTTTTTGGTTTCTTGCAGTAGTGTTTTGTAGTTTTCTTTGTATAGGTCTTTTATGTCCCTGGTTAGATTTATTCCTAAGTATTTTATCTTTTTGGGGGGCTATCGTAAATGGTATTGATTTGATGATTTGCTTTTCAAGGTGCTTGTTTTTGGTGTAGAGGAATCCAACTGATTTTGTAATTTGATCTTGTATACTGCTGCTTAGCTGAATTCTATTACTTCCAGTAGCTTTCTTAAGGCATCTTTGGGATTTTCTGTGTATAGGATCACATCATCTGTGAATTGGTGTAATTTTACTTCTTCCTTACCAATTTGAATGTCCTTTCTTTTCTTGCCTTACTGCTCTAGCTAGGGCTTCCAGTACAATGTTGAATAAGAGTGGAGTTAAAGGGCATATTTGTCTGGTTCCTGTTCTCAAGGGGAATGCTTTCAGTCTCTCTCCATTGAGATTAATGTTGGCTGTTGTTTCTGTATAAATACCTTTTATTATGTTGAGGAATTTCCCTTCCATTCCTATTTTGCTGAGAGTTTTTATCAGGAATGGGTGTTGGACTTTATCAAATGCCTTTTCAGCATCAATTGAGATGATCTTATGATTCTTTTATTTATGTGGTGGATTACGTTGATTAATTTTCTAATGTTGAACTGTCCTTGCTTACCTGGTGTGAATCTCACTTGGTCATGTTGTATTATTTTTTTCATATGGTGTTGAATTCTCTTGGCTAGAATTTTGTTGAGAATGTTGGCATCTATATTTATGAGGGGTGTTGGTCTGTAATTTCCTTTTTTTTGTGATGTCTTTGCCTGGCTTTGGTATCGGGGTTATGGTGGCTTCATAGAATGAATTTGGAAGAATTCCTTCCTTTTCTATGCTCTGAAATAGCTTGAGTAGTATTGGCATGAGCTCTTCTCTGAATATTTGGTAGAATTCTCCAGTGAAGCCTTCTGGGCTGGGTCTTTTTTGTTGTTGTTGTTGGGAGTTTTTTTTTTTTTTTTTACTTCTTCAATCTGTTCTTTTGTTGTGGGTCTATTCAGTTTTTGTACCTCAGTTTGTATTAGTTTCGGTAGATAGTGTGTGCATCCTTTTTTAGCTACAGGCTCCCCATAGTGGTTAAAAATAAGTAATACAACTTAAAATTTTTTTTTTTAAAAGTGAAGATACAGGACATATGAATTTAATCTGAGTTAAAAAAATGAAAGATAACAGTTCTAAAGAGGTCATTGTGGAACTTGTATTTTGTTTTACACATTGACAGTCTTGCTTAGAAAGTTAAGTGTATGCTTGTAGTTAATTTTGTATTGGTTATAAAATAGTGATATTTTCTCTGGGATAATAGTATAAAATAATATTTAAAGGAATGTATTAAAAAATAATGGTTCAGAGTAAGGACTTTGGTTCAGACAATATTCAGAATATCAGATGGTTATGTTGTAGTGCTACTGTCCACAGTGCTGAGAGATTAATTTTTATATGGATCAGTTAAGCTTATTCTATTGGCTTTGGACTATATTCCTGCCATATTTCAGTGTGTATAAGCCATTGGGTATTTTGTACATTTTCTTGGCCTTTTTCAGTTTGCAATGGAGAGTGGAACTCTCAATAGTATGTCAGTATATTAATATCAATAATATTAATTCAATAATATCAACATGTTATTTTGAGATAGGACTCGTGATTAGATATATGTCTTTTTTTTTCCCCATTCCTGAGAGCGATGCACTAGACAAGAGGACAGAATAATACCAATACCATCATATGCGCACGGTGACACTGTCGCTCACATTTGACATTCTTGCTTGCCAAGAACTGGGGTGTTAAGTCATTGTGAGGAGAGCTTTGGCTGAAATGAAGGATTGTCATATAATTCACTCACTGAAGAACCACAATTCAGATATACCAGTTGCCATCTAGTGGTCCAAATAAAATATGCAGGGCTGGCTTTTTTTCCTCCGTAGTATATTGAAATAAAAAATTATTGGCATAATCTTATTAATACCACCTGTTAACGTGAAGTCCTGCTTTTTAACAGATTGAATATTTTAACAAAGTGATTTGTATTAACTACAGACCAAGTAATACTAACTTAAAAGTTGAATATGTATACAGATTATGTAATCTTCCTGCAAATCTACTTAAAAGTAATTTTGCAATTTTTTTTTTCCTTTAAATAACTATTTCCTATAATACTTGGGTTGGTTGGGGAAGACGGGATTGTTATTTTGGGAATCAGCCTTTTAGACTGACATATTTGTGATTTGGGGGTTCCTTTAGGTTATTTGTTATCAAAGCGTGAAGGGCAAGCAGGATCTCCAGAGAAACCATTATCTGATCTAGGTCGTCTTTCCTACATGGCTTATTGGAAAAGTGTAATATTGGAGTGCCTTTATCATCAAAATGACAAACAAATCAGCATTAAGAAGTTAAGCAAATTGACTGGAATCTGCCCTCAAGACATTACTTCTACACTCCACCACCTACGAATGCTGGACTTCCGTAGTGACCAGTGAGCATTACATCCCTTTGTATATCTTCCAAAAATGATGAAGTGGAAGTTTCGGGGATCAGACAGTCAAATATTGGTGAAAGAGCATTAATTAACATAAGTGGTATACTTGGTGATGCTGAGATGTCATTTTCTTACCTACGCTATTTGATACTATTAACCATATTTTAAGAAAACTATTTTTCTGAATTTCCTGTACTAACCGCTCTAGAAACAATGTCATTAAGTAAAATATGCCCATGATTAATTCTCATGTAAATGATACAAAGTGAAATTATATAAGTTCAAAAGAAGCACAGCCCACTCTTGACTAGACTGGTTGGGAAAAGTTCATGAAGAAAGGTGGTGTTTGAGCCAGACACTAGATAGGTGGAGACTAGAAGAGAGAGTGCAGGAGAGTACCAGAGATTCCAGAGGGTGAGGAAATGGGGGACGATAAGTGGTTAAAATAACTTATCCATTGCTGTAGTTTAGTGTGAAGTATTTGTTGAACTTCGTATCTCTTAGCTATTTCATGTGGTGGCATATTTCCTTATTTTATCTTCCCAGGCAGGCTATTTTTGAAGCCTTTATCATCATCTCCAGGGTTTTACGTACCCGTATTCATTGCTATGTGTACCTTATACATCGCTGATTGCTATAAACTTTTCTCTGGTTCTAGATTTGTGATTATCCGCCGGGAAAAACTTATCCAGGATCACATGGCAAAGCTTCAGCTGAATTTACGGCCTGTAGATGTAGATCCAGAATGTTTACGCTGGACTCCTGTTATAGTCTCCAACTCTGTTGTCTCGGAGGAGGAAGAAGAAGAGGCTGAGGAAGGAGAAAATGAAGAGCCACAGTGCCAGGAAAGAGAATTGGAGACCAATGTAAGGACATGGATAGTCTCTCTTTATTTTTGATGACAGAATGTGTGTATTTGTTTTGTCTTTGTATTTGTGATAGATTTTTTTTTTTTATCATGTCTTAACCAAGAAAGTAAATTCACGGTAGAATTTCGGAGTTAATTTCAATAGTAGAAAATTCAGAAAGACTGGGTCCTGTTTACTCATTTATATACTTTTATGCCTTGGATCATTAGGCAAACACCAAATTTATTATAACATGTTACTTATGACTGAATATTACCAGAGTGCCAGTAAGAGCAGGTGACGCAATGGTTAAGCACTCAGCTACGAACCAGTAGGTTGGCGATCTGAACCCACCCAGTGGCTCAATGGGAGAAAAGACCTGGTAATCTGCTCCCATAAAGATTGCAGCCTAGGAAACCCTGTGTGGGTCAGTTCTCTGTCACATGCAGTTGCTATGAGTAGAAAATCGACTTGATGGCACCTAGCAACAACAATATAGTAATTGAAAGTCTCTGTGTGGCCCAAATGGATTGCATTTGACTACTAACCTAAAGGTTGGCGTTTTGAACTCACCCAGCAGTGCTGCCCAAGAAAGGCCTGGAGATCTGCTTCCATTGAGATTAGACAAGAATACCCTATGGAGCAGTTCTACTCTGTAATACACGGGGCCGCCACGAGTCAGAATTGACTCAGTGACTGTGGGTTTGGTATTTCGCTTTTTCAGGTATAGTAATTGAAGAATCTGAGTTGACTCAATCTGACAGTTATTAAAAATGAAATGAAGATGCATTTTTCTTAAAACAGAACATTAAAGCAATAATATAAACATACTTATGTTTTCCCTTAGTTCAACAGGTACACAAATGCCTTCAGCCATAAATGTTGATGAGGGGCTGTGCTCCATTGTATAATTTTCAGTATTATTCTTCATATGATGTATTCCTTTCTTGGTTCCTTTTTTTTTTTTCTTTTTTAAGCAGTGCTTTCAGCCTTTTAAAATCTGTCTTCCTTGGATAAACATAAACTCGTGTCCCTCTTTAGTGTAATTTCCAAAATGAAATTAAATACTCAGAGTAAAAATAAATCAAAGCAATTATAGAAATTTTCTTTCCTTTTTTTTTTTGCACTCTTTTCCTTTTTCCCACTGCTATGTTGAGGTCATTCCATCTCCTCTCTGCTTATAAATTTTTATTTCTTAGAAATTTGGTAAACTCTCATTTAACGTTTATAACCACTATTTTGACATTTGCTTTATTTATTGGAGTGGTATTGCATAGTGCATAATAAGAGCAGCAGTTCTGTAGTCACACTGCTGGGTTTGTATCCCATCTTCTTTACGTACTGTTACGTGGCCTTGAGCAGGTTACTTAATTATTTGTGATAAGGATATGCAATGATTGTACTTACACAGTTGTTGTAAGCATTAAATGAATAATACACATAAAGCATTTAAAATAGTGCCAAACATAGGAAATCAGCATGTTAACTATTAATAATTTCCTTTTTTAAAAGTCTGTGTCCTTTTCTTAATTCAGTATTTAAAAGGATAAAATGGCTAGGTACAACCAAGTAAGACTGAAAAATTAACCAGTATTGTTTTGTTTTCTAAAACCAGGTGGGAAAGCCGGTGTCTCGGGAGAACAAAGAACAAGATTCTTATTCTGTAATAGAAAGTGAAAAGAAACCAGAAGTTACGGTTCCAGCCAGTTCTACACGTTTGAACAAGCAAGCCCTTCCCCGTGACAGTCTTCCTGCAAATAGTCAGCCATCTCGGAGAGGCCGCTGGGGGAGGAAGAACAAAAAAACCCAGGAATGTTTTGGTGAAAAAGATTCCAAACTGCTTTTGGAAGACACATCATCAACTCCTCAGGAACAAGATGGAGAATGTGAGGAAAAATCAGAAACCTCCCAAGAACAATACACTGAAAGTGAGGAGCCGTTGGCAGCCTCTCAGGAGCAAGCAAGCCATGATGAGAAGCCAGACGTTCCTAAAAGAAGACTAAGTGAAGGGGTTGAACTGTGGAGAGGACAGCTAAAGAAAAGCCCCGAGGCTCTGAAGTGCAGATTACCAGAAGGAAATGATAGACTGCCTCGTCGCTATAGTGATGGCGACAGGGCTCTCCTCAGGAGCCTCAGTGAGAGTAGTGAGGAAGAGGAAGAGCCAGAAAGTCCTCGGTCCAGCTCACCACCCATTCTTACAAAGCCCACATTGAAGAGAAAGGTAGGGCATTTCTCTTACACGTCTTTCCTTTCTCTGGTCGCAGCTTATAGTGTACGTTTATTCTGTCCTAGAGTTCTGAAAAAGTAAAGTCAGAAATTCTTAGTGTGTCATTTTTTAAACTTTAAGCCTCAATATATTGTGGCTTGTGAACCTCCCAGTGAACAACTGAATGTGTATATGACTTCTCTGATTCATAGGAATTAACTTAAAAATTACAAGCTTATTTAAAGGTTGACTAAATGTTTTTCAGCCTACTGATTTGAAGTTCAAACCAAGACTTTTAGGATTTAAAAAATATTTTACAGCTATATACAGATTAGAAGTGTTTATATTCGAAAAGGAAAGCAAAGTATTAAACAGTTACATGGAAAGTGGTCATAACCAAAAAAAAAACCCGTTGGTGTCGAGTTGATTCTGACTGCCCTATAGAGTTCCCAAGGAGCGCCTGGTGGATTTGAACTGCTGACCTCTTGGTTAGCAGCTGTAGCACTTAACCACTGTGCCGCCAGGGTTTCTAAAAGTGGTCATAGTGGCGCCCTATGTTGAGGCAGCTAGAGTAAAGCGCTCCTCTGTTCTCCTGTGCTGCTGTTTTCCCTTACACTCTCACTCCTCTCCTCACACATCCCTCCAGTGGTTTGACTTAACCTTGTTTTAAAAGTATTTTCCAAACTATATTTAATCATCTTACAAAGTTTGAAGGACAGGCAATTTGTTGTACATCTTTGTGATGATGGTGATGAATTCTGTTCAACTGCACACCAGAGAAGTCTCAGGCTACGTAGCGAAGTGGAAGTTTTGCCACAAGCCAGCCGGACTCTGAAGTATGCCGGCTCCCTGGGTGAGCTGCTCTGTGGTAGCTGGGTGACAGCTTTAATCCAAAGCAGTGAAATCATTCTTTTCCAAAGGAGGATCTTTTTTTTTTTTTTTAAATAAGCTTTTTACTTGAGATTTATAGAATTATTACAAAGATAGTACAGAGAGTTCGCTTACAGTTTCTCCATTGGTATTGGCGAAGTGTTTCAAAAGTAAAAATGATTAACCTCTTAAATCAGTGTGGTACATTTGTTATAACTAATGAACCAATATTGATTCAGTATTGTTAGCTAGAGCCCATGCTTTATTTGTATTTCCTCAGTTTTCTGTAAAAATGCCTTTTCTCTGTTTCAGGATCCCATCCAGGATGCCACATTACATTTAGTAGTCATGTCTCTTTAGGCTCTTCTTGGTTGTGATGGTTTCTCAGACTTTCCTTGTTTTTGATGACCTTGACAGTTTTGAAGGTTACTTGTCAGGTATTATGTAGTATATCCCTCATGCGTTAGACTGAGAGAGTATGTTTTGGGGAGTAAAACCACAAGAGGTAAAGGGTCATTCTCATCATAGAGTCTCTAAGGAAACTCTCATCATATCAAGGGTAAATTACTGTCAGTATGACTTAACACTCGATATTAACCTTGAGTACCTAATTTAAGGTTAGTGTTGGTCAGGTTTCTCCACTCTGAAGTGACCCCCCCCGCCCTATACTGTACTCTGCAGAGAAGTCACCATGCATAGCCCGCACTTAGGATATGGGGAGTTAGGCTCCCCTCCTTAGGAGCAGACTGTCTACAGAAATTGTTAGGAATTCTGCACAGGAGGTTTGTCTGTTCTACCCCGTTAATTTATTTATTCAGTCATTTGTATCAGTATGGACTCATATAGATACTTACATTTTGAGTTATAATCCAGCACTACTACTTTATTTAATGTGTTGGTCAAGACGTTTCTGCTGTGGCCATTGGGAACACTTTCAGCTTCACTCAGTGCCACTCCTCGCTGTGCAGTTTTGTTTTGTGGTGGTTGTTGTTGTGGTTTTATTTTTTGGCACTGCACGATGCTCCAGATTCATGTCCTGTCCCAGTCCTAGAATCGGCCATTTCTCCAAGGAGCAAGGCCGTTTTTAACCTAATTTGAAGATTAGGTTCTCAACTAGGAGGACTAGTAAATTTAGAGTAGAGGAAAATTGAGCACGGACCATGTACTCTATTATTCGTTGCATGACCTTGAAGAATATATCTTTGCTATTTTAGGGCTTATTTTGCCTATTTATTTATAAAATAAAACAATTTATGCTGTATCCTATGTGGAAAAGAATTGTAGCTGGCAATGAAATCACGTGTGAAGTATTTTTGAAGCTCTTGAAGAAATTCATGTGACTGGGCATCAGGAGGCCTGTATTTGACAGCCAGTCCTACTGCTGCCTGGATGTGTGACCCTGGGCAATCCTGTCACCTTTCTGCCTCTATAAAGTGAGAGGACTGGATTAGATCATCTCTGGCACATCTTATTTTTTATTTTGTGATGGCTGTTCTGTGATTTAAGGTGTTAGGTCAATTTTATTGCAGAGTTGTGCCTAATATGTCAAAGTCCAGCAACAGGTTTATTTTACCTTTGAAATGCTTCACTAATACCAAGTAAATACATTTCAGCTCTGTATTACCACATTTCACTGTAACTTTACGAATAGCTCATGAAAATGGCATAGAGTTTCACTGATGTTCTGTTAACCTTCATGGTATTGCTCTGAGATGGAAAGTATTTTTGTCCCTTTTCTTCTCTTGAGGAAACCCTGGTGGCATAGTGGTTCAGTGCTACAACTGCTAACTAAAACGTCGGCAGTTTGAACCTACCAGGCGCTCCTTGGAAACCCTATGGGGCAGTTACACTCTGCGCTATAGGATCGCTATGTGTTGGAATCGACTCATCTGCAACGGGTTTGGTTATTGTTTTTTTTCCTTCTCTTGAGCAAAAGGGAAGTTAAAGAGATTAGCCTGGGTCATTTCAGCATTGAAATAGGCAAGGGATCACTTTCTCCTACTCCCTAGGGTGTTAAATTTAACTGAGCTGTTAATAAGAGAATGATAGTATCTGTTCTTTGGGCCTGGCATGCCTACCTAATCTTTCACAAAGTTGTATTCAGCTATCCAGAATCGCTGTATCTGTAATACTTTACGTATACTGTCTTACTACAGTGTTTTGAAAGAATAATCAAAATGGCTTTGACGAACAGCATCCTTATTTCATATGTGCTAATTCTCTTAGGTTTAAAAACTAATTTTATTAATAGAAATGATAATGTTCATTACTGTAAATAAAATACTTTCTCTTTTAAATAGAAACCAATTCTTCACCGAAGAAGGAGAGTCCGAAAGCGCAAACACCACAATAGCAGTGTGGTCACAGAAACTATTTCTGAGACAACAGAGGTGTTAGATGAACCTTTTGAAGACTCTGACTCTGAGAGGCCGATGCCAAGATTAGAACCCACGTTTGAGATTGATGAAGAGGAAGAGGAAGAGGATGAAAACGAACTCTTCCCTAGAGGATACTTCCGTTGTTTGTCCTCACAGGATGTTCTCAGGTGTCGATCTTCCTCTAAGAGGAAGTCTAAAGACGAAGAAGACGATGAAGATTCAGATGATGTTGACGGTATGTATGAAATGGTTACCTACCGTGGCTTTGTTGGCTTTAAAGATACAGCCGTAATATCTGTAAACCTTTGTTTTTGTTTTTGCCCGTTCCTTTCTTGGTCCCAACTGAATCCTTAGTTGATGAGTGGATTGGACTTAGCATCAAGAAGGTGTTTAAGTAGTAGCCCTTTATAGAATTTGTACTCTGTGGACTTAGTCTGTTTTGCTCATTGCTGTATGCTTTGTGCTTAGAAAAGACACTCAATAAATGTTGTTAAATGAAGGAATGCTGAGAATACAATTCTAAAATAAAAACAGCATGTAAATTGGAATTTGCTTCAAATTTGTTCCATCAGGAATCCTTCCTGAATCATCTCCAATTTGTCTTAACCCAACTAATGGTATCTTTCTAATAAAGATGCAAACAATACCTCTTAATAAATTAAATTTTATGGTGTTGATAAAAATTCAAGTATTCATTTTTAAAATAAGCTTCTCATCATTTCCTCTTCAGAGAGAAAGAAACTGGGGCTCACATATGAGCTGGGTCAAAAATTAGTCTTCTGCATCCTAACCCAAAGTTCTGGCCGGCTTATCACGCTGCCTGCATCTGCAGTAGGCTTGCCTTGCATGGCATCAAACTGAGCCCTTTTTACTTTGCTGGGTGAATGTGAAGAAATCTAGTTATCTACCTTGGTATAAAAACCCATGTAGCTATTATGCATTAATTAGTTGAATTTTTTATTCTCCTTTTTAAAATAAATTCACCAGATTTCAATTTAGTGGATAATTTGCATTTTCTCCATTATCATATTTTCACATAACAAATATTTTTAATATTTGCTTTGCTTTGTTTTGACTGATTTTCTAAAGTTTTAATTATGTTATATTTTGAAATATTTAACTAAGAAAGTAAAAATTTATTTTATAAATTTGGCACATTAGTAAATTCTGTCTTGGATCATTGTACACTAAAATGGTGTCCACTGTTTAAGTCCCTGTCGGCTTGGACAAGTTTTCTCAGATTCAGCCATTTCCTTAGTTTACTTGCAAGTTGTTACTACTAACTATACCTTTTAGATGTCCCCCCTAAAAAGTCTGTTTTTGCATTGGTGCTTAAAACCCACTGCTGTTGAGTCGATTCCGACTCATAGCGACCCTACAGGTCACAGTAGAACTGCCCCATAGAGTTTCCAAGGAGCGCCAGGTGGATTCGAACTGCTGACCTTTTGGTTAGCAGCCGTAGCTCTTAACCACTATGCCACCAGGGTTTCCCGTTGGTGCCTACATCCTTTAAAAGTTCATTGGGAGAAGTGGAACAACTACAACATAAATGTCCGTGCACTGTGAAGAATATGATGTCACTGAACAACTTGTAGAGAAATTATTGAATGGGAACCTAGATCGCTGTATGAACCTTCATTGAAAACACAATAAAGATGTAATTGAAAAAAAAAAAAAAAAAAAAAGAGGTAATGGGAGAAAAATAATGCTAAAATCAAATTTATTTCTCATAAAATGTTGCCATTGGGGCTTTACCATTTTCTTCAGGTCAGTATTATCCAGGACTAAATGCCTTGCAGGACTGTTCTCATAAAATACAACATTGATTGAGAAATTGTTCACATTAAATTGCTCAGTCATGGGTTTGAGTAATTGGCTCATGAAATTACACGAAGTAATGAGTTTGTGGAAACTAAGGAAAACAGATAATATAAATATAATATATATATTATAATTATATAATATAAATATAAGGAAAACAGATAATATAAAAGATAATATATAACTTTTTAGTTTTTTTAAAATGAGTTTGTGGAAACTAAGGAAAACAATATAAACCACATACACATTAAAAAAAATGAGCTGATTTGTAACTTACACAGTAGAGACAACTTGGAAGGGTACTATTTCCTACTTATTATTTGCATCTTTATAAAGCTTATAGTAAAATATGACTTGCAGAAAGGATAACTTCTTTGTCTAAGAGATACACACACTACATTGTCATTTATTTGATTTTATATCTGTAAGTTCTAATAAATTCATTATTTTTTGTAGCTTACTGTGAAGTAAAATCAGAAAATGTTAGGTTGAAAGGCTAATATACCTGATCCCAGAGAGACTGAGTCCTTTTCCCTTCATTCAACTAGTAAATAACTGATATGCTTTAATGTTAGTCTATACGTAGAATCCTTCAGAAGAAGATGTTTGGGACCTCTTAAAGAAATGAGCTCCAGATGGAAATGGTTCTAATAGTTTTTATTCAGAGTCTGTACTCACGGAATGAGTTTTAATGATCTATAATATTAATGTGTAATAAAAATTATTGCAATTTTTATTAATGTAATTTATATGTATCTCTTCTTAATATTTAGCTCTATTAAGTGCTTCTGTGTGTCAGCCACTGCGCAAGTGTTTTATACCGATTAACTTAATCTGCATAGCATGTTGGTACTCTCCGTTTTATAAATGAGGAAACTGAAAGAGTAACTCCCGAGGCCACACAACTGGTGATGATAAACCTGAACTGCTTTTAACTAGTGGATGGTAATAGAGTATTGACGAGGAATTGTTCATTGTTCTGCCAGTTCACTGTGTGACTTTAGAACCAAAAACTCAAACCAAACCCACTGCCATTGAGTAGATTCCAACTCATAGCAACCCTATAGGACAAAGTAGTACTGCCCCATTGGGTTTCCAAGGCTGTAAATTTTCATGGAAGCAGACTGCCACATCATTCTCCTCGTGCCTTTAGAAAATTAGGTTTATCCTTTAGATTTCTTATCTTTACAGTGAAATTAATCAGGAATTTGTGATGATAAAATCATTTCTGTTGTCCATGCTGAGCTCAGAAACGGGCATTAGAAAATATAAAATCTTGTAACTTGTCTTTATTATTTTACAGACACTCCTATCTTGAAGCCAGTATCTCTCTTGCGAAAATGCGACGTAAAGGACTCTTCACTTGAGCCAGATACATCCACACCTCTGAAAAAGAAAAAGGGATGGCCAAAAGGCAAGAGCCGCAAACCGGTCCACTGGAAGAAAAGACCTGGTCGCAAACCAGGATTTAAGTTGAATCGGGAAATTATACCAGTTTCTACTCAAGAGTACATTGTTGAGCCCGTTGTCCCCGTTCCTAAACCTGGACGTAAACTGAAAATTCAAGAGAATGAAGAAACTATTGAACCAAAAGAAGACTTGCCCTTAACCGAAGAAAGGAAGGAAGAGGAGATGCGTGTGGAAGCAGAGGAGGCTGAAGAGGGAGAAGAGGAGGATACGACCAGCAGTGAAGTTAGAGCAGCATCTCCAGTGGATAGCAGCAATAGTCCTGAGACAGAAGCTAAGGAGCCTGAGGTGGAAGAGGAAGAAGAGAAACCCCGAGTTTTAGAAGAGCAGAGGCAATCAGAGGAAGAGCAGCAGGAACTGGAAGAACAGGAGCAAGAGGAAGAAGATGAAGTGGCTGTAGAGACAAACCGGAATGAAGACCATGATGCTGATGATGAAGATGATGGTCACCTGGAATCTACAAAGAAAAAGGAGCTAGAGGAGCAGTCTGTTACAGAAGATGTCAAGGAGGAGCTTAGTAGGCAAGAAGCTTTTTTAGATACTAATATGCAGAACAGTAGGGAGAACGGAAAGGATAAAGATGAAACAGAACCAGATTCCGAAGAGGAACAGACTTCCCATGAAACATCCGTGGTATCAGAGCACATGCCAGGCTCGGAGGATGATCCTGAAGAAGAGTCAAACACTAAAGAAGAATTAATTGAGTTAAAGGAGGAAGAAGAGATTCCTCATAGTGAACTGGATCTGGAAACTGTGCAGGCGGTGCAGTCTTTGACTCAAGAAGAAAGCAGTGAGCACGAGGGAGCCTACCAGGACTGTGAAGAGACTCTGGCAGCTTGTCAGACCCTGCAGAGTTACACTCAGGCTGATGAAGACCCTCAGATATCAATGGTTGAAGACTGCCAGGCTTCAGATCATAATAGCCCAATATCCTCTGTTCAGTCTCATCCCAGCCAGTCAGTCCGTTCGGTCAGCAGTCCCAACGTGCCTGCCCTTGAGAGTGGTTACACCCAGATCAGCCCGGAACAAGGATCCCTGTCCGCACCCTCTATGCAGAACATGGAGACCAGCCCCATGATGGATGTGCCTTCTGTATCAGACCACTCTCAGCAGGTGGTGGACAGTGGCTTCAGTGACCTGGGCAGCATTGAGAGCACCACAGAAAACTATGAGAACCCCAGCAGTTACGATTCCACAATGGGGGGCAGCATTTGTGGCAATAACTCTTCTCAGAGCAGCTGCTCCTACGGTGGGCTGTCATCCTCCAGCAGCCTCACCCAGAACAGTTGTGTTGTCACTCAGCAGATGGCAAACATGGGCAACAGCTGCAGCATGATGCAGCAGAGCACCGTCCAGCCTGCTGCCAACTGCAACATCAAGTCACCTCAGAGCTGTGTGGTGGAGAGGCCTCCAAGTAACCAGCAGCCACCGCCGCCCCCACCGCAGCAGCAGCAGCAGCAGCAGCAACAACCAGCACCACAGCCCCCACCACCCCAGCAGCCGCCGCCGCAGCCGCCGCCACAGCAGCCGCCGCAGCCGCCGCAGCAGCCGCAGCCACCTCAGCCCCAGCAGCCTCAGCCCCCGCCCCCGCCCCAGCAGCAGCCCCCCCTGTCACAGTGCAGTATGAATAATAGTTTCACCCCAGCGCCTATGATCATGGAGATACCGGAGTCTGGAAGCACTGGGAACATAAGTATCTATGAGAGGATCCCAGGGGATTTTGGTGCCGGCAGCTACTCTCAACCGTCAGCCACCTTCAGTTTAGCCAAGTTGCAGCAGCTGACTAACACCATTATGGACCCTCATGCCATGCCTTATAGCCATTCTCCTGCCGTGACTTCCTATGCAACCAGTGTTTCTCTGTCTAATACAGGACTGGCTCAGCTAGCTCCATCTCATCCATTAGCTGGGACCCCTCAAGCACAAGCCACCATGACACCGCCCCCAAACTTGGCATCTACCACCATGAACCTCACGTCACCTCTGCTCCAGTGCAACATGTCTGCCACCAACATTGGCATTCCTCACACTCAGAGGTTGCAAGGGCAAATGCCCGTCAAGGGGCACATTTCCATTCGCTCCAAATCCGCACCACTGCCATCTGCAGCTGCTCACCAACAGCAGCTGTATGGCCGCAGCCCACCAGCGGTTGCCATGCAGACTGGCCCTCGTGCACTGGCTGTTCAGCGTGGCATGAACATGGGGGTTAACTTAATGCCGACCCCTACCTATAATGTCAATTCCATGAATATGAACACCTTGAATGCCATGAACAGCTATCGAATGACACAGCCCATGATGAACAGCAGTTACCATAGTAACCCTGCCTACATGAACCAGACAGCACAGTATCCTATGCAGATGCAGATGGGAATGATGGGGAGCCAGGCCTATACCCAGCAGCCTATGCAGCCAAACCCTCATGGAAACATGATGTACACTGGCCCCTCCCATCACAGCTACATGAATGCTGCTGGCGTGCCCAAGCAGTCACTCAATGGACCTTACATGAGAAGATGAGCAAGATGAACTTGCGAGTAAAAACTTAAAATATATATAAATAAAGGAACCTTTTATACTGACAAACCAGAGAAAAATGGACCTTTTTTTCCAGTTAAGATATTGCTGTAGACTTAGAGGAATTTTTCTTTGGTTTCTTTTATTTTGTAGAAAACCTGGTCTTCTCTTTTTTTGGGTTCATTTTGTTCTGGGTTTTGATTTTCTTCTCAATCTTGAAGCATTTTACAGTAGAACTCATCTAAAAATGGATTCGGGGATAGGGGAAACATGCACAAAATCTTTTCATAATTAAAAAGAGCCTTACTTTCTTTACACACCACATGGACAAAATTTGTGTAAAGGTGAATTATCTTTATTTTATTTTAAAATGTATGTTTCCCCCTCACTGTTTGCAGCTCCCAATGTTGTCATTTTTAAATGTTATATATACATCTCGAGGGTTAAGCAGACCCTTTCCTCCAGACCTAACCTTTCATTTCCTACTTCATTCCAGCAGGAGGCACTTACGGGAGACTCGGACGGGGACATGGAGAACAACCCAAGCTCCTTAAACTTATTATTATTGTTAATATTGTTATTATTATTATTATTAATAAAGTGAGGCAGGAAAATGCTTCTCCTTTTAAAATCCCCTCCACTCCCTATACACACACACCTCTTGAAACCTTTCCCCAAGAATGTTTCTTTATAAATGGACTTCATTGAAGTGTTTGTTTTTCTTAAATCAAGTGTAATATAATTTTTTAGAAATTATTCCTGCTCAGCACTCAGAGACACAAAAATACTGTAAGTCTCAATTAACAGCAGAATCTCAGAGGAAAGCTGTTTGCAATCCTAATCCAGCCCTTGGAGGAGTAGAGATGGTCAATTAACAATCAAAAAGAGGAAATTAACCTCTTTGTTTTTTACCACCTGGTGAATCAGCCATAACGCACATATTCCACTCAGCCTCTTGTTTTTAGTATGTACTTTGAAATGCTAAGGGTCTTTGAATCTTGAGCCTTTGACTCTGATTAAACTCAAACAGCAGTTCCCAGTGATTTGCCTCTTACATTTTTTTCGTAAAGTGTTGTTGGACGACTGTACGTTTCAGTGATTTGAAAAATACCTGACAAACCTTTGACACTGTTTATTTTAGGTTGGAAGAGAGGACACAGAATGTGTGTTGTAAGGGAGTTTATGGTGTGATTTTTAATAGCTACTTCAATGATACATATACCTCTAGTTTTCAGTTGTCTTGAGATTCTGAGTTCGTCCCTTGTGAATCAGAGCGTAGCAGCCCCTCTCCTGTGAGTGGCTAACGAGAGGAGGGATCGACAGACCACCAGCATAGCATGGCGCATCTGGACAGCAGGGTTCCAGCAGGTTCATATGTTGCTCCCAGCTCCATTCTCTTTTCTCTTGCGCAACCAGTTCTCCCATTCTCTTCCTGTTACAGGCTCCAGGGATAGGTAAAAACATATATATATATATATATAATCCATCATTAGGAGATGGAAACTATTATACCACTTGGTATGTGCAGTCAAATATCCAAAAGGGGGAAGTACTGCTTAAAGAAATACCTGTAAGCATTAAATTCTCTCCTTTATTTGTACATTTTATATAGATAAATTTTTAAACTACTAATTAGGCATTAAATTTTTTCAAATGCACAGGTTTGTTGGTTTTTTTTATACACTTCAATTGACTTTCTCAATTAAGTGTGTTAGATAGAAAAAGGCAGAATTCCACATCTTACCGCTATCAAGTCTGAGCATGTGCAAGGCTGTGTAGGACCCAGTTTCTCTGTATATACTATTCCAGTTCCCAGTCATCTATGTAGAAAATGCACTGTGCTGCCCTCTCCCTACATCTTCAGCTACGTCATTGCTTCCTGGTTGGGGTGGGGATGGGTGGGGTGGGGAGGGAGGTATATTGGGAGGGGGGGGGTCAAGGCAGAAGGAGAAGCTGTTGAAATGAGGGCCGTGAATTCAGTTTCTGTTGGTTTGCGGTTGTGTTTGGTTTTGTTTGTTTCTTTAAAAAACAAAAACAAAAAAAATTTCAATCGGGCAGCTCCCTTTTCCACAAGCCTGTTTGTGACTGTAGAACTATTGTAGAGAAAACGTTCTTTTCTATATTATAAAAGAAATTATCCAACACAGTAATATTGGTACCTGTCATTTTTTCACTTCTGTTTAAAAAAAAAAAAAATGTATTTTTAGCAAGATAACTTGGGTAATCTTCTAAAAAAGAAATTTAAAAACACTGTTAGTGACTTTGATGCCTTTTAAAATAAGAGCTTTTTCATTTCATTCCATCTTTAAAATTTTTTATCTTTGTTGTAGAATATTAAAAACTATTTTAAGAAAGAAAAATTCTCTTTAAAGAGATCTCTAGAGTGTGTGAATAGAGCTCCAGATGCCTCTAAAAGCCGCATGTACAAATGAAGCTAAGTCTATTCCTGTCTGTTTATATTTGCTTTTCCTGTTTTGTAACCTCTTTGTACTTTGTTCATGGTGACTTGTAAGCTAAGGGGAAGGGGTGCCTAGATGCCTTTGTATTTCTCCATGTCATGCGCTCCTGGGCCAGCTGGCCTCCCTTCCTCTCCTATTGTATGTAATATCACTTTTTTCCCCCTTTCTAGCAAGTACTTTCAAAAGAACTCTGTACATTTTAA
Organism: Loxodonta africana; assembly: GCF_030014295.1. Classification (NCBI taxonomy): domain Eukaryota; kingdom Metazoa; phylum Chordata; class Mammalia; order Proboscidea; family Elephantidae; genus Loxodonta; species Loxodonta africana. The sequence continues at coordinate 58,703,272 of NC_087360.1, forward strand.
CATAAAAAAAAAAATAAATTATGTTGAGCCATTTTGGATGTCTGTCTTGCCTGTGGAATTTTTCTCTCTTCCAGATTCTCCAAAGTCTTTGAATTCCTTCTCTACACACCAGGAAAAACAAACAAACAAACAAACTCATTGCCATCTAGTCGATTCCAACTCATAGTGACAGAGTAGAACTGCCCCATAGGGTTTGCAAGTAGCAGCTGGTGGATTCAGACTGCCAACCTTTTTGGTTAGCAGCTGGGCTCTTACCCAGTGTGCCACCAGGGCTCCATGTGGAGACCTGTATAAATACCGGTCTTCACTTTCATCCTTGTATACCAGGCATTAAGTTCATGGTCTTTGAGATTTAGATTTTCATTCACATTTGTATTTAAATACCGATTACATAGATGGTTTTTCCTTCCCCAAAGGAAATAATGTATAATAAGCTAGCTTTGGGTTTTTGGGGGCGGGGGGGGGGATTATAATTACAACCGAAAGGGGTTGTGATTCACTCAACCAAGGCAAGGAAATACAGTTGCAATAACAAGTAGCTCCTAGACTTGGAGGAATAATTTTTATTAATCTTATTTGATAATGTAACCCAATGTTTTTAAAGGAAAGATGAAAGCATTGTTTGTTTCTTACCTAGTTTTACCTGATTATGTAATGTAGGAAAATTTGCCATCCTCCTTTTGCCGGAAATCAAGGTCCTGAACATTGATGGTCTCACTTGGCGTTTCTCTTACCCTACGTGCCGCTCATCATTTAGAGTTTTGGGTGACAGATTCCAGGAAATTAGATTTAGCTTTAGGGAATTGACGTTAGATTTTTGGGGGTAGGGATGAGATAGGTACAGGTTTTCGTGGCCCCCTCTGTGATTTTAGCTGCACTTTCCCACTGAGTTAAGGAAGTATACGTGAATAGTGTCTAAAACATTGATTCGAAACCTCATGTTGTAATTTAGACACTATTATAGTCCTGTCGTTACCAGAAAGGTGGTTGGTTGGTTTTGGGCACAGACCCTGTTGTACTATGCAATTATTAGTGGGTTATCTCAAAAACATACTTCTTGCCTTTGCTATTGCAGAGTATTTGCTTTAAGTGAATTCAACATAACGCAATTCTGATTTTTCTAAGATAATGTGACCAAAGAATATTATAGATTTCTTCTGTTACTCCTCACTATGTATTACATTTAAAATATAATTTGAATCATATAATTCCATTTACAGACAACTCGTGAGTGATCTCTGAGTATTGTCTACCCTCTGGCCTTTTCACTCTATTAGAAGATAGATATGCAGGAAAGTGATGTTACCCTTGATTAATGTGTATGTGAGTTGAGAAGCCCAGGTCTTCCAATGTTGCCATCTATTGGCACATACACAGTAACTAAAGTACCAGGAATCACATTCTTTTAAAGCCCCTGAGCATCTCAGGTGGGGTCTTGACTTCCCTTGTAGCCTGGTGTCAACTGTGTATATTCGCTGAATACCAGAGTCTTGTCAGGCTAACATTGTAGCATTTTAGGTGAGAATTACTACCTCAGGGTCTCCAGATTACAGTCTTGGCAATACGTGGTGTTTTTTGTCATATTTCTTCCTCTAATCTTTTAATAATGGGCAGGAGGATATAGGTCGATGATGATAATTGAGAGAGATAGGGAAAAGAGACAAAAATAACTAATTACCAGAACAGAGTATGCAGGGTTATGACAAATGGGGGAGGGGGGAGGACTCTATATTTTGTATCCTTGATTTGACTTTCACGAAATCTAAAAATTCAAGTGCAGTGTTCCTGTAAACTCAAAAGACTATCCAGAGTAACATTTTTAATGTTGGCAAATGTCTGGAATTCTTGAGCATGGTCATCCAGTTAAAAGCAGGCAATCCTCAGAAGAAAAAACCCAGCCCATCCTTTAATACGTTTCTGTTAAGGGGCAGGATGGGTTTGGTTATGTAAGTTGGTGTGGTTACGTAATGTAACACAGACCCGTGGGTTTTCTTTCCAGAGTGGCAGCTACAAATTGGGCTTAATGGAGATTCTTCACTATATTAATAAGAGCCTAATATTGGTATACAGATGACAATAAAGCCTGAAAATCATGGCACCTTTAATTTTGTCTTTGATAAGGAAAGCCCTGGGGTATGATGGGCTTTGGTCTTTAAGATCTTTTAAACACTGGACAGACAGGGAATTGTTTTCCTGCAGCTATTTAGTGAGCGAACTTTGAGTGTGAAATATACATTCTTGTTAGCAAGGAAAAAAATCCTTAACATTTAACTCCTTTTTAAGTAGACATTTCATTTCTGAAAGTCATTGAAAGGCAAGTATTAAACATTCTCTGGGCTATGTATTTAACCCACCATTTTTAGTTTATACATGCACAAAGTTGAGCCAAGCAAAGAAAAGTGGGCTGAACTGAGATAAACTAATCACCTATGCTCAGTGTGTAGAACTACAAGGCTTCCATAGCTATATGGCTACTAGGGTTAATATGCATTGCAAAATTGACATCTGGTTAACGTTGAAAGACACAAGCCATTCAAATTACCTCTCACATTATTTAAAATGGCTTTAAAAAGATTTTTGAGCCCCAGAGTCTTGTATTTTTGAAAATCTTATCTAAGACCTTTAGATGGGTATCCTGAGTTTAAAAGTCGCTTGTTAACAAAGTGAAGAAAAACATTTACACATAAAACTTCTTTTGCTAGGACCAAGGCTGTGCCGCGTGTACAAATTCTAATTGTTTAATTGATTTATTATGTTTAATAAAATTGACTAGTTGATTTAATTTTATTTTTAAAAGGTTAGTTAAGCATTTGTCAATTATGTCAGAATGGTTGAATCTGATCACAGTTTTCCAAAGAAAATGAAAACATTTGTATATTGGCTACGAGTCAGCGATGAGGCTTTACTAAAGCCAAGTACCTTTTGCAAAATAGATTAATTACATGATCTCAAAATGTTTAGTAAGTCTAGCTCCTGTTTAGGGAAAGTAACTTGAATTGTCTAAAACTTCTAACTTGACATCCCCAAAGAGTTGTTGATTGTCACTTGTAAATCTGAAAACCGAATCTTGTAGAATATGGAACAAATTGACTTAAGTTTTAAACTTTTTAGAAGGCCAAAGAAGTAATTCTTTTAAAAACTCAGAGGGAAACAAAGCAAAACAGACCAAAATCAGCCACTACGGCTTGCTTTTGTGGAGTTATTTCTTCCGGGATTCCCCTAGTGTGGTCTGTCTTCCATCATTCTGCTCCACCCTCCTTAGTGTATTGACTTTGCCTTCAGCCAGCTCCCATCCAAGTTGCCTTCTGCTGCAGTTTCAGGCATCACATGCGGGTATGAAAATCTCTGGAGAATAAGAGGGACATTTTTCCCTTGCATTTTTTAAAACTCGTTTAAAAAATGTGAACATAGAACACATACGGAAGAGTCCATAAAACATGTACTGCTTAATGAATTTGTGTGAAGGGAATACCTCTGTAGAAATTAATCCAGTCAAAAATAGAGCATTGCCAGCAGCCCCAAAGTCCTCCACGCTGACCTTGAGGGCCCCTCTATCATTGCAATCTTCCTCTGCTCCAAAGGTAACCACCATTGAGACTTAAGTAGTAAATAGTTTCTTAAATTTTCCTTAGATTTTTACCACCTAGCCATGCATTCTTGACCTGTTTTTGAGCTGAATATAAATGGAATCATACGTGTTGCATCTTGCTTCCCTCAACACATTTGTGAGACTCATCCATGATGTTGCGTGTAGCTGTGGTTCACTCATTTTCATTGCTGTATAATAGTTTATGACTGTACCAACATGCGGAAACCCTGGTGTAGTGGTTAAGTGCAACGGCTGCTAACCAAGAGGTCGGCAGTTCAAATCTACCAGGTGCTCCTTGGAAACTCTATGGGGCAGTTCTACTCTGTCCTATAGGGTTGCTATGAGTCAGAATCGACTCGATGGCAGTGGGGTTTTGGATACCAACATTTATACATTTTAAAAACAAGTATTTACATTGTTTTTAGTTTGGGCTATTACAAATAATCTTGTTATGTTTAGCCCTGTATGGGCCTCCTGAAGCACATTTGCAGACGTTTCTCCTACATATAGTCCTAGAAAAAATTCAAGCCTCAAGTTGCAATATTGAAGAATTCTATGGGCAAAATATTGAACAATGAAGGAAGCATCGAAAGAAGATGGGAGGAATACACAGAGTCACTGTACCGAAAAGAATTGGTCCAGGTTCAACCATTTCAGGAGGTAGTATATGATCAAGAACCAATGGTATTGAAGGAAGAAGTCCATGCCGCACTGAAGGCATCGGCCAAAAACGAGGCTCTAGGAATTGACGGAATACCAATTGAGATGTTTCAACAAATGGATGCAATGCCGGAAGTGTTCGCTCATCTCTGCCAAGAAATTTTGAAGACAGCTCCCTGGCCGACCGACTGGAAAAGAACCATATTCGTGCCCATTCCGAAGAAAGGTGATGTAACCAAATACAGAAATTATCCAACAATGTCATTAATATCACGTGCAAGCAAAATTTTGCTGAAGATCACTTAAAAATAGTTGTGGAAGTACGTTGACAGGGAACTGCCAGAAATTCAACCAGATTCAGAAGAGGCCGTGGAACGAAGGATATCATTGCTGATGTCAGATGGATCCTGGCTGCAAGCGGAGAATACCAGAAAGATGTTTATCTGTGTTTTATTGACTATGTAAAGTCATTCAATTGAATCATAGCAAATTATGGATAGCATTGCAAAGAATGGGAATTCCAGAACACTTAATTGTGCTCATGAGGAACCTGTGCATAGACCAAGAGACAGTCATTCAAACAGAGCAAGGGGAAACTGCATGGTTTCAAATCAGGAAAGGTTTATGTCAGGGTTGTATCCTTTCACTGTGCTTACTCAATCTGTATGCTGAGCAAATAATCCAAGAAGCTGGACTGTATGACGGAGAACATGGCATCAGGATTGGAGGAAGACTCACTAACAACCTGTGATATGCAGATGACACAACCTTGCTTGCTGAAAGTGAAGAGGACTTGAAGCACTTTCTGGATTACACCTCAACACAGAGAAAGCAAAAATCCTCACAATTAGACAAATAAACAACATCATTATAAACAGAAAAGATTGAAGATGTCAAGGATTTCATTTTACTTGGATCCACAATCAACGCCCATGGAAGCAGCAGTCAAGAAATAAAAGGATGTATTGCACTGGGCAAATCTGCTGCAAAAGAGCTCTTCAAAGTATTGAAACACAAAGATGTCACCTTGATGACTAAGGTGAGACTGACCCCAGCCATGGTATTTTCAATCGTCTCATGTACATGCTGCAGTGCTATGTATTGCTTTTGTGTGACCTTTCTCGCCATGGTCTCGTAACTCTCACCCAAGTGATTGGGTGAGACTGTGCAGATAAGGTAATTGTGGCCCGGTCAGTTTTGTCATCCTGCTAGAATTAAAAAGAGCCAATTCCAGAGCAGAAAGAGGGTCTCACTATCACCAAGGAAGTAGAGCCTGGACTGGTCTTCTAGACCCGGAATCCCCACGCTGAGTTGCTCTTGGAACCAGGAGACCAAGAGAGAAAGAGCACTGTAACACTAAAGATGGTGAGAAGTGATGGCAGAGAAATGACAGCAGAAGAGACCTTCGTGAGATGGTGTGGTGGGCTTCCCACCCCACAGAATGAGAAAGCTGAGGAGGGACGTCTGACATCCACCTCATAGGAATCAGCCTTGGGCTGTTGATCTTGTTTAACCTTCCTCCTTGTGAAGTTAGAATATTTCAGACTCTGCCCCCACGCAATTTTTACACATGAAAAAGATGGACAATAAATAAGGAAGATCAAAGAAGAATTGGTGCCTTTGAATAATGTTGCTGTGAAGAATATTTAATATATAATGGACTGTGGAAAGTACAGCCAGAATGCTCCTGAGAAGTAAGGATGGCAAAACTTCATCTCGCTTACTTTGGACATGTTATCAGGAGGGACCAGTCCCTGGAGAAGGACATTGTTCTTGGTAAGGTAGAGGGTCAGTGAAAAAGAGAAAGACCCTCAACAGGATGGACCGACACAGTGGCTACAACAATGGGCTAGAATATAACAATGATTGTGAGGGATGGTGCAGGACCAGCCAGTGTTTCGTTCTGTTGTACATAGGGTCGCTATGCGTCAGGATCAATTCGATGGCACCTAACAACAACAACATATTCCTAGAAAGGGAATCAGTGGATGATAGGGTAGGTGTAACTTCAGCTGTACTAGATGGTGCCAAATAGTTTTCAAAAGTAGCCTTGCCATTTTTTTTTTTAATGCCCATCAGCAATGTATGAGAGTTTCTATTACTCCACATTCTCTTCAATACTTGATATTTTCAATTGTTTTATTTTTTCCAGTCTGGTGAGTGTATAGTGGGATCTCTTTGTGGTTTCATTTAACATTTCCCTGGTTACTAATAAGGGCTCCCTGGGTGGCACAAATGGTCAAGTGCTCCACTGCTCGCAGAAGGGTTGGCAGTTGGAACCCACCCAGAGGTATCTTGGTAGACAGGCCTGGTGATCTGTTTTCAAGGTCACAGCCTTAAAAACCCTACGGAGCAGTTCTACTCTGCCCACATAGGGTTGCTTTGAGTCGAAGTCAACTCACTGGCAACTAACAACAACAGTTACTAATGAAGTTGAGCACCTTTTCATATATTTATTGGCTATTTGAAATTCTTCTTTGGTGAAGTGTCTGCTCAATTATTTTTATGTATCTTGGCTTGGCATGGTGTTTCTGTGCTTTATTACCTTTATTTTTGGGTATTGAATGTTTTTGCCTGTACTATTGAGTTGTCCTTTTCTTATCGACTGGTAGGAGTACTTTGTATATTTTGAATAAGAGTCTTCTGTCAGTTATAAGCGTTACACATATCTTCTGTCTGGTGTCTTTTGATGAACAAAAGTTCTTAATGTGGTCCAGTTCAATAATCTCTTCCTTTATGGATTGTGCTTTTTCTGCCCAGATTAAGAAGTCTCTCCTTACCTCAAGATTATGAAAATATTCTTTGTAATTTTTAACAGCTCATTGTTTTGCTAGCGTATTTAATTATTTAATGTATCTGGAGTTGATTTTTCTTCATGGTATGATATAGAGGTCCAGTTTCATTTTTTTCCCATATGTATACCCAGTTCTAGGTGCCTAGGTGGGGCAGTGGTTAAGCGCTTGGCTGCTAACCGAAGGGTCAGTAGGTTGAACCCACGAGCTACTCCATGGGAGAAAGATGTGGCAGTCTGCTTCCGTAAATATTACAGCCTTGGAAACCCTATGGGGGGCAGTTCTACCTTGTCCTGTAGGGTCACTATGAGTCAGAATTGACTCAACGGCAACGGGTTTGGTTTTTTGGTTTTATAGCCAGCTCTAGCACCAGTTATTGAAAAGACTGTTCTTTCTCACTGCTCTAGATCAAGTATCCATTATGCACAGGTCTTTTCTGGATTACCTATTCTACTCCATTGATTTATAAGTCTATCCTGTATTAAATACTGAAGCTTTATAATAAGTCTTGTTATTAAGGAAAACAAATCCTTTTAAGTTGTTTTTCTTCTTCAGGAGTGATAGACTCTTCTAGAACTTTTGTGTCTCCATATCATTTAGAATTAGTTTATCAAATTCCTAAAAAAAAAAACTGTATTGGAATTTCATTTTGATTGTATTGATCCTAAAAATCAATTTGGGAAAAATTGACATCTTAATAGTATTGATTCGTCCATTCATTGAACATGGTATATGTCTGTGTTTATTTAGGTCTTCTTTTTTAATTTCTATCAATGATTTCTCTCCATGGGGTTTCTGTACTCTAATACTTTATTTTATTTTAGAGCACTTAATATTTTGAAACTATTACAAATGTTAACTTTAAAATTTTTTAATGTTTTGTTTACTTCTAGTATGTGGAAATATAAGTGATTTTTGTCCCTTGACCTTGTATTTAGGAACCTTATTAAACTCACTTAGTAACTGTTAATATTTTACCTAGATTTTCTTTATTTTTTTAACCCATGTAATTACATCCTCTGCAAAAATAAGAGTTTAATTTCTTTTCAATTTTATATCTTTTTCCTTTTTCTGGCTTGACTTAATAATGGTAAAAATTTCAACTCATCAGTAAGATATGAAAACTCTAAATTCATATGTACCTATTAACATTATTTCAAAATATAGAAAGCAAAAATGGGAAGAACTCTAATGAGAAAGAAATAAATCTATAATTATAGTGGGAGGTTTTTAGCAGTCCTTTCTAACTAAGTGTTAGAACTACCAGGCAGAAAACTAGTCACCATTATAAAAGAATTGAACAGGATTAAAAAATTGTTATAATAGACACATATGAAGCAGAGCCCACAACAATAGCAGAATATGCAATATGTTTTTTTAATTGTCCATTTGCTGAGCAGTAAAGCATGTTTCAAAAAATATCAAAGGATCAGAATCACACAGTGGTCTTCTGACCAGTCTACAATTGTGCTAGAACTGAATAAACTAGAAAATCCTCATGTATTTAGAAACTAAGAAATATGCTTTCAAATAATGGCCCAAAGAAGAATAGAAATTAGAAAATATTTTGAACTGAATTATAATGAAAATACTACATATAAAAATTTGTGGGATCCAATAAATAAAGGAGGAATAATGGAACTAAAAAATTATATTTGCAACCCATAGGAAATAGTGGATTTAGGCAAAGATTATCACATGCTGGTAGCATTACGAAAAGATAGCTAGGACATCATGGACACTCACAATACCTATTAAAATATTTTTTACAGAAAATCACTTTGATTCTGATTAAGCTTCGATCTGTCAGTTTACAGGAAACACAAGGGACAGAAGAACATGTTAACTACTACTACGGGGATACCACAAAATGTAGAATGTGAGAAACTTTACAGGACAAATGACTTCATTTCCTCAACAGATAAATTGCAAGGAAAATCAAAGAGAGATGGGGGAAATTTATAGGTAAAGAGATGTATGAGGCATGGACAAAATGCAATGTTGTATTCTGTTCTGTTATCTCTGCAGTCAGTCAGTGGCCAGAAAAGATTAGCAGCCTGTCCATCCATCAAGCACTCTCCTGGTTGGAACTCAGGTTCCAAAATAGTTGATTCAAATTCCTTCCCACTCCTAGAGCTTCCTACTCCACCATTTTGTGTGACATCACTCCTACTTCAGTAATTTTGAGCTTTCCCACGTGACTTGCTTTGGCCAAGGAGATGTTAGCAAACACGGGCGCAGAAGCTTAAAATATGCTTGAGCTCTCTTTGTATTCTAATCTTCCCAAGCAGCTGCTGCCCATTCAGCCTAGGCCCCACAAGAACATAAATGCAGAGACCTGAGCCCAGGCCCAGCCAGCCTGCAGCCTGAAGCAGAGCTGTCTAGCAGAGCCCAGCCTAGACCACTCCAACCACAGTTAACCGGCAGATCTGTGAGCAAGAGAATAAATGCTTACGTATGGAGCTGAGTGTGGGGGTGGTTTGTAGCTCAGTTTTATTGTGCCAACAACTGAGTTATTGGAAATGTCATGCATAGAGGTTGGATTTTATTCCTTGTGAGATGGAAAATACTAGAGGATTTTGAGCAGAGGAGTGACAATCTCCTTACATTTTTAAAGGGGCACTTTGAGTGTTGTGTTGAGGGCCAAGGTGGAAACAGGAAGACCAATTAGAAGCCTGTTACAGTTATACGGGCACAAGTTGATGGTGGTTCAGACTAGGAAGGTGGTGGTGAAGATGAAGGGAAGGTTAGAATCCTGGTTATATTTTACAGCCATAATACCAAGTTAAGAGGTTTGCACTCGGATGGGTAGGTGGGTTAGAAATGAGAAGGTGGGGCCTGCCACCTGCGAAGCAGAACCAAATGACTGATGTAAGAAGAGCTTACAAGTTGCTGATAGTGCTCACATTGAGGATTAATACAGGAAAGAAATAGAACCATGTAAAATAGATCTGCATTTGCACAAATCCTTCACCGAAGTTTGCAAGGAGATCCCTTGAGATTGTCCAGGAGAGCGATGTAGAAAAACATAGCAACCAAAGAAGAGCCTTAAAATTAGGATTGACTAGTAATCAACTACTAGTTGAAAAAAGAATGAAAACTGCATAAAAGGGTATGTATACAATGAAAGGTTAACTTCTCCCACTCCAGCTCCTCAATTCCCTTCCCCAGGGGCATCCTAGTTAAGAATTTCTCTTTATCCTGTCAGACATTTTCTCTGCATACCTGAACATACATAGATATAAAAACTCCAAAAACCAAACTCACTGCCTTCGAGTCGATTCCGATTCATAACGACTCTATAGCTGCCTGTAAATATGTGTGTGTTTCTCGCACATAGCTTTACTCTCCTATTTTATTTCAAAGATAAAAGCCTACCAATAATATTGCTCATCTTATTTTTATGGAAAGGCCGTTTATTACCACACATGGAATTGCCTTGTTCTTTTTAAAGGCTGCATAGTAGTTGCTTACATGGATGTATACCTATGTTGTTGTTGTTAGGTGCCATAGAATTGGTTCTGGCTCATAGCGACCCTGTGTACAACAGAACAACGCACTGCCTGGTCTTACGCCATCCTCACAATTGTTGCTATGTTTGAGCCCATTGTTGCAGCCACTGTGTCAATCCATCACATTGAGGGTCTTTCTCTTTTTTGCTGACCCTCTACTTTATCAAGCATGATGTCCTTCTCCAGGGACTGACCCCTTCTGGTAACATGTCCAAAGTACGTGAGAAGTCTTGCCATCCTCACTTCCAAGGAGCACTCTGGCTGTATTTCTTCCAAGACATACTTGTTTGTTCTTCTGGCAGTTCATGGTCTGTTCAATATCCTTCACCAACACCATAATTCAAAGGCACCAATTCTTCTTCGGTCTTCCTTATTCATTGTCCAGCTTTCACATGCATGTAAGGTAATTTAAAATATCATGGCTTGAGTCAGGCGCACCTCAGTCCTTGATGACATCTTTGCTTTTCAATACTTTAAAGAGGTCTTTTGCAGCAGATTTGCCCAATGCAATAATACATCATTTGATTTCCTGACTACTGCTTCCATGGGCATGTATACCTACAGGCTAACTTAAATGATTTTTTGCTTTTTTCTGTGGCTTCTGAGTTTATTTTCTACTCAGGACAAGTTGCAATACACGTACTAAGCACCACGTAATATTTTTATCTGCACAGGGCTTTGCAATAGACATGCCCAACAAGCACTTGAATGAATTAATAAATGAAGCAACCTCTATCACTAAATACCTGTAAAATCTTTTAAGTTTTCCTAGCACAATCTCCCTGCCCTCTACCTTTACTTCTTTCTCACTTGTTTTTCTGTCTGGTTCATTTTCTTCCCCTGTACTCAGCTTCCTCCTTCTGAAGTGCCTTTAATGGTGATTGCTGGCCTCCCTTCGCTGGCCCTTCTTTTCTTACTCAGGGGTGCCTGGTCACCCAGATGGCCTTTTACCTTTTGCTCAATTAGAAACCAAAACAAACCTACATATAAGAGTTAAACAGGATTCTTCACAGCTAATTTTAGACACATTTTAAACGTTTCCTGTTGCTATATGTTTCTATAGCTGTCTACAGTTAAAAGTATTAGGCAGTTATTTTTGGTCTTAGTAGATGACATACTGACTTTTAACTTGGGGAACTTCATAGAATCAGGGAATATTAGAGGTGGAAGGGACTTGGAAAGTATCTCATTTTATAGAAGAGAAAACCAAGGCCCAGAGGGGTTAGACGTCTTGCCTATGATCACACAATTGATCGCCATTTTGAAGCTATGTGTGTTGTCTTTATGTAAATATATCTCTTTCACACTTTCAACAAACATCTGTTGAGTTTTTGCGATACCAAACACGGGATACTGGGCGAGGCCAATCCCCCGTTTACTGAGGCTCAGAAAGTGGCTTGTTCTTGTCACACAGGGGATCACTGGGCAGACACTGCTAGGAAGAGGCCCACACTGACCTTGCCCTCTCCAGGCCCAGCTCTGAACTGCCTGGCATGACTCCATTCGTTGGCTCCACTCACTTGCTGTATGTATCCTCAGTGGTGGTCCCATTTCCCCTCCCCACTCTCTCCCACTGTGTCAAGGTCATCTCCAGGCTACTGTTTTCCTAGGGGCTGCCTGTACAATGGCGTGCTCTTGGCCAATGGCAGCTTTAACCAACCCCTTTTGCAACCTGCATGGCTCCCTCTGTTGGAGGCAGGACCTTTGGCTATGATGTTGCTTGTTAATGTGCACTACAGATGAGTTAACCATGCCTGTTTATTGTTGTTGGTGCCCTGGAGTTGATTATGACTTATAATGACCCCAAGTGACAGGGTAGAACTGCCCTATATGGTTTTCTAGACTATAATCTTTATGAGAGGAGATCACCAGGCCTTTCTCCCGAGTTGCTACTGGGTGGGTTCAAACCACCAATCTTTCTTTTTATTGTGATTTAGGTGAAAGTTTACAGCTCAAGTTAATTTCTCGTACTAAAATTTATGCACATATTGTTATGTGACACTAGTTGCAATCCCTATAATGTGATAGCACTCTCCCCCTTCCCCCTCCAGGTTTCCCATGTCCATCCAACCAGCTCCTGTCCCTTTCTGCATTCTCATCCTGCCTCCAGACAAGAACCGCCCATTTGGTCTTATGAATCTGCCTGAAAGAAGAAGCACACTCTTCACAAATATTATTTTAGGTTTTATAGTCCAGTCTAATCTTTGTCTGAAAAGTGGGCTTCAGGAATGATTTTAATTCTGGGTTAACAGAGTATCCAGGGGCCATGGCTTCGAGGGTTCCTTCAGTTTCAGTCGGACCATTAAGTCTGATATTTTTGCGTGAATTTGAGTTCTGCTCCACCTTTCTCCTGCTCTGTCAGGGACTCTGTTGTGTTCCCTCTCAGGACAGTCATTGGTGATAGTCAGGCACCATCTAGTTCTTCTGGTTTCAGGCTGATGGAGTCTCTGGTTTATGTGGCCCCTTTGTCTCTCGGACTAATATTTTCCTGGTGTCTTTTTTGCACTTCATTCTCCTTTGCTCCATGTGGGTTGGGACCAACTGGTTCATCTTAGATGGCTGCTCGAAAGCTTTTAAGACCGTAGATGCCACTCACTAATGTGGGATGCAGAATATTAATAAACTTTGTTATGCCAATTGACCTAGATATCCCCTGAAACCACGGTCCCCAAACCCCAGCCCTAGCTACTCTGTTCCTCAAAGTGTTTGGTTGTATTCAGGCAACTTCTTAGCTTTTGGTTTAGTCCAGCTGTGCTGACTTCCCCTGTATTGTGTGTTGTCCTTCCCTTCACCTAAGAGGATTCTTGTCTACTATCTAGTTAGTGAATTCCCATCTCCCTCCCTCCCCACCCTCTTAACCATCAAAGAATGCTTTCTTCTGTGTCTAAATCTTTTCTTGAGTTCTTATAATAGCAGTCTCAGACAATATTTGTTCTTTTGCGACTGACTAATTTCACTCAGCATAATGGCCTTCAGATTCATCCATGTTGTGAGATGTTTTGCAGATTCATCGTTGTTCTTTATCTTTGAGTAGTATTCCATTGTGTGTGAGTACCATAACTTGTTTATTCATTTGTCAGTTGATGGGCACCTAGGTGCTTTCCATCTTTTTGCTATTGTGCACCATGCTGCAATGAACATGATGTGCCTATATCTATTCTTGTGACAGCTCTTATTTCTCTAGGATGTGTTCCAAGGAGTGGGATTGCTGGATCATATGCTACTTCTACTTCTAGCTTTTTAAGGAAGTGCCAAATTGATTTCCAAAGTGGTTGTACCATTTTACATTCCCACCAAAGGTGTATAAGTGTTCCAGTCTCTCCACAACCTCTCCAACATTTATTATTTTGTGTTTTTTGGATTAGTGCCAGCCTTGTTGGAGTGAGATGGTATCTCATTGTAGTTTTGATTTGCATTTCTCTAACGGCTAATGGTAGTGAGTATTTCCTCATGTACCTGTGAGCCACCTGAATGTCTTTTTTGGTAAAGTGACTGTTCATATCCTTTCTCATTTTTTAATTGGTTTATCTGTCTTTTTGTTGTTGAAGTGTTGCAGTATCTTATAGATTTTAGAGATTAGAGCCTTATTGGATATGTTGTAGCCAAAAATTTTTTCCTAGTTTGTAGGTTCTCTTTTTACTTTTTCAGCAAAGTGTTTTGATGAGCATAACTATTTGACTGTTAGGAGCTCCCAGTTATCTAGTTTCTTTTCTGGTGTTTGTGCATCGTTGATTATGTTTCGTACTCCGTTCATGCCATGTATTAGGGCTCCTAGGATTGTCCTTATTTTTTTTTTCCATGATCTTTATCATTTTAGATTTTATATTTAGGTCTTTGATCCATTTTAGTTAGTTTTTGTATATGGCGTGAGGTATGGGTCTTGTTTTTTTTTTTTTTATTTGCAGATGGATATCTAGTTATGCCAGCATCATTTGTTAAAGAGACTGTTTTTCCCCCATTTAACGGACTTCAGGCCTTCGTCAAATACCATCTGCTCACAGGTGGATGAATTTACATCTGGATTCTCAATCCTGTCCCATTGGTCTACGTATCTGTTGTTGGACCAGTACCAATCTGTTTTGACTACCTTTGTAGAGGAATCCAACTGATTTTTGCATGTTTATCTAGTATCCTGAAACTTTGCTGAAATCTTCTATTAGTTCCAGTAGTTTTCTTAGGGATTCTTTGGGGTTTTCTGTGTATAAGATCATATAATCTGCAGATAGGGATACTTTCACTTCTCCCTTACTCATTTGGATGTTCTTTATTTCCTTTTCTTGCCTTATTGCTCTGGCTGGGACCTCCAGCACAATATTGAATAAGAGTGGTGATAAAGGGCATCCTTGTCTGGTTCCCATTCTCCCAGGGAATGTTTTCAGACTCTTTCTATTTAAGATGACGTTGGTTGTTGGCTTTGTATAAATGCCCTTTATTATGTTGAGGAATTTCCCTTCTATTGCTATTTTGCTGAGAGTTTTTATCATGAATGCATGTTGGACTTTGTCAATTGCCTTTTCTGCATCAATTGATAAGATCATGTGGTTCTTATCTTTTGTTTTATTTATGTGATGGATTACATTTCTAATGTTGAACAATCCCTGCATACCTGGTATGAGACCCACTTGGTCATGACAAATTATTTTTTTGATCAGTTGTTGAATTCTATTGGCTAGGATTTTGTTGAGGATTTTTGTGTTTATGTTCATGAGGGATATAGGTCTGTAATTTTCTTTTTTTGTGGTGTCTTTACCTGGTTTTGGTATCAGGGTTATGCTGCCTTCATAGAACAAGTTTGAGAGTATTCCTCCCTTTTCTATGCTCTGAAATGCCTTTAGTAGTAGTGGTGTTAACTCTTTTCCAAAAGTTTGGTGGAATTCTCCAGTGAAGCCGTCAGAGCCAGGGCTTTTTCCTTGTTTTTGTTGGGAGTTTTTTAAATTACCTCTTCAATATCTTCTTTTGTTACGTATTTATTAAGTTTTTCTACCTTGGTTTGTGTTAGTTTAGGCAGGTAGTGTGTTTCTAGAAATTTGTTCTTTCCTCTAGGTTTTCAAATTTGTTGGAATATAATTTTCCATAGTATTCTGTTAAGATTCTTTTAATTTCTGTTGGGTCTGTTGTGATATCACCCACCTCATTTCTTATTCAAGTTATTTGCTTCGTCTCCTGTTTTTCTTTTGTCGGTTTGGCCAATGGCTTATCAATTTTGTTGATATTTTCAAAGAACCAGCTTTTGGTCTTGTTGACTCTTTCAATTGTTTTTGTATTCTTTATTTCTGCTCTAATTTTTATTTCCTTTCTTCTGGTGCCCTAGGGCTTCTTTTGTTGCTGTCTTTCTATCTGTTCCAGTTGTGGTTAATGTTTTGGTTTTGGCCCTTTCTTCTTTTTGGTTGTGTTATTTTATTAATATAAATTGACCTCCGAGCACTGCTTTTGCTGTGTCCCGAAAGTTCTGATAGTATGTGCTTCCATTCTCATTTGATTGTATGAATTTATTCTGTCCTTGATTTCTTCTATAACCCAGTAGTTTTTGAGCAAGGTGTTGCTCAGTTTCCATGTATTTGATTTTTTTTCCTTGCTTTTTCTGTTATTGATTTCTACTTTTATGGCTTTATGGTCAGAACCAGGGATATCATTGCTGATGTCAGATGGATCCAGGCTGAAAGCAGAGAATACCAGAAGGATGTTTACCTGTGTTTTATTGACTATGCAAAGGATTTGGACTGTGTGGATCATAACAGATTGTAGATAACATTGTGAAGAATAGGAGTTCCAGAACACTTAATTGTGCTCATGAGAAACCTGTACATAGATCAACAGGCAGTAGTTGGAAGCAAACAAGGGGATACTGCGTGAAGGTGTGTGTCAGGGTTTTATCCTTTAACCATACTTATTCAATCTGTATGCAGAGCAAATAATCTGAGAAGCTGGACTCTATGAAGAAGAATAAGACATCAAGATTGGAGGAAGACTCGTTAACAACCTGCGTTATGCAGATGATACAACCTTGCTTGGTGAAAGTGAAGAGGGCTTGAAGCACTTACTGATGAAGATCAAAGACCACAGCCTTCAATATGGATGACACCTCAATATAAAGGAAACAAAAATCCTCACAACTGGACCAATAAGCAACATCATGATAAACAGAAAAAAGACTGAAGTTTTTAAGGATTTCCTTTTACTTGGATCCACAATCAACACCAGTGGAAGCAGCAGTCAAGAAACCAGATTCATTGCATTGGGCAAATGGGCTGTTGAAGTGTTAAAAAGCAAAGAGATCACCTTGAGGACTAAGGTGCAGCTGACCCAAGCCATGGTATTTTAAATCACATTATATGCATGCGAAAGCTGAACAATAAGTAAGGAAGACTGAAGAAGAATTGACACCTTTGAATTATGGTGTTGGTGAAGAATATTGAATACACCATGGGCTGCCACAAAAATGAACAAATCTATCTTGGAAGAAGTACAGCCAGGATGCTGTTTAGCAATGAGGATGGCAAGACTTTGTCTCATGTAATTTAGACATGTTATCGGGAGGGACCAGTCCCTGGAGAAGGACATCATGTTTGGTAAAGTAGAGGGTCAGCAAAAAAGAGGAAAACCCTCAACAAGTTGGATTGACACAGTGGCTGCAACAATGGGCTCAAACATAGCAATGATTGTGAGGATGGTGCGGGACTGGGCAGTGTTTCGTTCTGTTGTACATAGGGTTGCTATGATTTAGAACCGACTTGATGGCACCTAACAACAACCCTGTGCCTCGGTTTTCTCTGCAAGATACCGGGTCGGTGATCTCTAAGGTGCCGTTTAGTTCTGCTAACCTGTGACTCTGCAGCCAACCTGGGATGCTGGAGAGAACACCTGTTCATGACTTTGGTGATTGCAGAAGTGGAAAACAGAAATCTGTAAAAATGAGATAGATCGTCTGTGAAATCTCTTAAAGTCTGCTTAGTTTCTTAGTGCTGCTATAACAAAAATACCACAAGTCGTGGTTTTAATGAACAGAGACGTATTTTCTCACAGTTTAGGAGGCTAGAAGTCTGAATCTTTTGGGGCACTGGCTCTAAGAGAAGACTCTCTCTGTTTATTCTTTGGTAAATCCTTGTTTCAACTTCTGTAACTTTCTTTTGGGCATTCCTTGGTGATTTCCACCTGGCATCTATCTTACCCCCATTGTTGTTTGCTTGCTTCTGTATCTAACCTGCTCCTTTTATATTTCAAAAGTGATTAGTTTAAGACTCACACTACACTGATATGGCCTCATTAACATAACAAAAAAACCTTATTCCCAAAAGGGTTACATCCATAGGTAAAGTGACTAGAATTCCAGCACGTGTTTTGGGGAGGATAAAATTCAGTCCATAACAGAGGGTAATAGGCTTTGTTATGGATTGAAATTGTGTTCTCTAAAAATAGGTGTTGTAAATATTGACTCCTACGCCTGTGGATAAGGAGCCCTGGTGGTGAAATGGTTAGGAGCTGGGCTTCTAAGCGAAAGGTCAGCGGTTCAAACCCACCAGCGACTCCGCAGGAGAAAAGACCTGGAGATTAGCTCCCATAAACCTTACAGCTTAGGAAGCCCTATGGGGCAGTTGTACTCTGCCATGTAGGGTAGCTATGAGTCAGAATCAACCAGATGGCACACAACAACAACAACATGCCTGGGACATAATCCCATTTGGGAATAGAGTTTTCCTTGTTATGTTAATGAGGCCCTAACAGTGTAGCGTGTGTCCTAAACCTAATCACTTCTGAGCCTTAAAAAGAGGTGATTAGACACAGGATCAGGGAGGATGAAGGAGGGTAGATGACACATGGGGATCACCAAGAAATCAGGGAACCCTGGGGTTACAGAAGGTGAAAGAAACAAGGATCTTCCCCCATAGCCAACAGAGAGCCTTCCTCTGGAGCCAGTGCCCTGAATTTGGGCTTCCAGCCTCCTGAGCTGTGAGAAGGTAAATTTCTGTCCTTTAAAGCTGCTCACTTGTGGTATTCCTGTTAGAGCAGCACGAGGCAGCTAAGACGCACTCTGTCACAGGTGAAATCAAAGGAAGCCATAAGGGACACCCAGGGGACAGGGGAGCAGAGGGATGTGGCTGGGCAGGGTGTTTCTCAGTACGGGTCACCTTTCTCCACCAACCCCTCTGTATGACAGCCCCCAAATTACCGCCTTGCTGCCTGGTTCTCACACAAGCCCTTGATTCCAAAATTGTGGGCCTAGAATGACAATTTAGAAATCCTAAGGGGAAAAAAATCAAAAGGCCAAGGAAAGCGCAGAGTAGTAATGTCTTTTACCAAAGAAATGTCAGGATAGATACATCTAACTTTGTACAATAGATGTGATCTACATAGTATTAAGGAAACTAAACTTTGTAAATCTAATCACCCTTTGGAGGCCTGGTGGTACAATGATTAAGCACTCGGCTACTAACTCAAAGGCTGGTGGTTAGAACCCACCAGTACCTCCACAGGAGAAAGATGTGGCAGTCTGCTTCCATAAAGATTACACCCTTGGAAACTCTGTGGGGGCAGTTCTACTCTGTCCTATAGGGTCACTATGAGTTGGAATCAACTCAACGAAATGGTTTTTTTTTTTTTGGTTTTGATACCTGCCCGAAGGAGCCCTGGTGGCATAGTGGTTAAAGCACTGGGCTGCTAACTGAAAAGTGGGGCAGTTCGAACCCACAAGCAGCTCCGAGGGAAAAAGATATGGCAGTCTGCTTCTGTAAAGATTACAGCCTCAGAAACCCTGTGGAGCATTTCTACTCAACTCAGCAGTAACAGGTTTGGTTTTTTGGTTTTTAATCACATTTTAAAAGCACTAGAGGAAAACCAATGTTAGGGCAACATGCACCGAATCCTTTAAAAAGAAAATGAAAAGATAAAAAGGGGCCTTTTGATAAAGCAATCACCCTTCTCCCTTGCCTCTTCTTAGAGTTGGTGGTTTTCTCATTTTCAACTTTTTATCTAGTGAGTCTTCTTAAAGCAAGTCCCATAGTTAAAGAAAATTCACTGCAGAAAAGGAAGCTGTGTTTATGACTCTCAGAGTGTATTTTGAAATATCAAACAGAATGGCAGGAGAAAAAAAAAATTACATGCCTTCTGGTGCCAAAGAGAGGTTAAGAAACTGCAAGGCTTTTTGCAGTCGACTGAGGGAAAAGGTATCAGGGAGAAAAGAGTCGGCTGGTAAATGAGCAAAAGCACGACATTAAGGATGATGACAAATGCTTAAGGCGATGAGTCCACGTTCAAAGCTCATGAAAAAGATGTTTAATAAAAACAATCAGTGAAAGAAATAGGAACACTAGGATGCTCTGGTGGCCTTGCAAAAACAGCGGGGGCTTTCACTCATTGATTCATTCAGTATACATGTATTGAGTGCCTACTATGTGCCGGGCTCTGTTAGAGGCATTAGGGATAAAGCAGTGAACAAATCAGACAGAACTCTCTGCTCTCATGGAACTTACATTGCAGTGGGGAACACAGATGAAAAATATGAGAAATAGTTAAAACATATAGTACGACAGATAGTGGTGAGTGCTAAGGAGCAAAATAGAAGAAGGAAAGGGAGAAATGAGGCGTGTGGTGGTGTTAAGGAAGACCTCATCGAGACAGTAACTTTTGAATAAAGATCAGAAGAAAGTGAGGGAATGAGACAGGTAGATGTGGGAGAACAGGGCAGCAGGTGCAAAGGCCCTGAGGCAGGAGTGTGCCCATATGGCTGGAATAGAGTAGCAGGAGATGAGGTCACAGGGGTGATGGACAGGGGGCTTTGGCTTTTACTCTGACACGGTAAATCATCAGAGGGTTTTGAGCAGAGGAGTGTGACGTGGTCTGATTTAGATTTTTAGCAGAATCATTGTAGCTGTGGATTATGTTTTGAAGGCAGAGAAAGATTTCCTGACAAATCACATGTAAGATGTGATACAAAGAGAAGAGTCAACAGGACACCAATGTTTTTCTTCTGAGCAACTAAAGGAATGGGGTTGCCATGACCTGGGTAGGCAGGACCATGGGACGGGCAGGGAGTGGGGAAATATCAGGGACTCGGCTTTGGGTTTGTTAAGTTTGAAACGCCTGTTAGAAATCCAGGTGGATATGTCTTGTCAACAGCTGGACACTACATTTAGATTCACAGGAGTGGTGCAGCCTGAAGTGGACACGTGAGAAACTTTGGCAGATAGATGGAATTTAAATGCAGGAGACTGGATAAGAGCACCTAGAGAGTGAGGGGAAGAAGAAAAGAGGTCAAGGACAGTGGGCCATGGGACAGGCAAATATTCAAAGATAGGGACGTGATACGGTGCAGTGAGAAAGCCAGGGGAAAACTAGGCTGGTGTGGTGTCTTGGAGACCAAGAGAATTCTGTATTTCAAAGAAGAGGGAGTGATCAGCTGTGTGGAAAGCTGCTGATGGGCCACGTCAGATAAAGAGGTGACTGTGGAGTGATGGGGTAAAGGTCTGGTTACAGTAAGGCTGACACAATGGGAGAAGGCTCCACTGGTGGTTCAGTGGTAGAACTCTTGCCTGCCACATAGGAGTCCGGGGTTCTAGTCCCAGCCAATGCATTTCACGTATAGCCACCACCTGTCTGTCAGTGAAGTCTTGCGTGTTGCTACGATGCTGAATAGGTTTCAGCAGAGCTTCCAGACTAAGACAGACTAGGAAGAAAGGTCTGGTGATCTACGTACAAAAATCAAACAGGGAAAACAATAGTCTGATCAAATTGCCATGAGTGAGGATCCGACTTGATGGCAGCTGTCAACAAGAAGGTTAAAAATTAGTTCATGACGTATTGAAAAACTGTCGGTTTTAAAATAGGATGGGAGCCCTATTGTATCAGGAGATTCAACTAGGTTCCTCAGGATGGTAAAAGGGCCTTTAGCTTCTTTCTTTCCGTCATGGATTGAATTGTGTCCTCCAAAAATATGTGTCAACTTGGCTAGGCCATAATTCCCAGTATTGTGTGATTGTCTACCATTTTATCAGCTGGTGTGATTTTCCTGTGTTGTAAATCCTGCCTCCATGATGTTAATGAGGCAGGATTCAAGACAGTTATGTTAATGAGGCAGGACTCAATGTACAGGGTTAGGGTGTGTTTTAAGTCAACCTGTTTTGAGTATAAAAAAGAGGAGTGAGCAGAGAGACATGGGGACCTCATACCACCAAGAAAGCAATGCCAGGAGCAGAATGTGTCCTTTGGACCCGAGCTTCCTATGCTGAGACGCTCCTAGACCAGGGGGAGAATGATGACAAGGAACTTCCTGCAGAGCCAACAGAGAAGAGAGAAAGCCTTCCCCTGGAGCTGGCACCTTGAATTCCAACTTCTAGCCTCCTAGACTGTGAAAGAATAAATTCCTGTTTGTTAAACCCATCCACTTGTGGTATTTCTGTTATAGCAGCACTAGATAGCTAAGACATCTTCCCTCTCTCATCTCTCTTCTTTCAACGGACGTGTAATGACACATATTCTGTGCCAAGCCCTGGGCTAGGTGCTTTGGGACACGTAGGTGAATGAGCAGGGGTATCAGCCCCTCCAGATGCCCAGCCCTACATCCTTCCCCCTCAATTAAGCCACTTGACCCAGTTCCGATGATTGAATCTCCTCTGGGTCCTGTGAGCCATTCCTCCTTATCTGCTGATTCATCTCTCTCTTCCCACCCCTTAACTGCTGTGTTCCTCAGGGTTCTGCCTGCTCTCTGCTTCAGAGTGTCTCAAACCTCAGCTGGTCCCTGGATCCCCGGCAGTCATATGCAAAAGGATTTGTAGTGAAACAAATACACACCAGGGGCTAATCTTGGTGCTGTTCCTCACTCGGGGTGACCTCGGGACAAGTCACTGTGCTCCACACCACCACAATTTCCTGTAGCACACGGTGCTGTGAGGAGTAAATGAGACAACGCAGTCAAAGTGCTTAGCATAGTGTGGGATGCCCAGCAGATGGCCAGTGAATGCTGATTGGATGAATGGGTCAGGAACGAATGAGCAGCATTTCAGCTGAACTGAAAAGTGGCCGGTGGAATGGAGGGATGTGGGCAGTGCCTACTAAGTGGTGATTGAGATCCTAACAAAAATGTGCATAAAATCTGAATGATCCCAACTAGGGCAGTTAGGGAAAGTTCTTCAGTGTCTACGCCTTCCATGAATTGGAATCGACCTGATGGTCAATTGGTTTTTTAGGAGGCCCTGGGCTATGAGTTGGGGATTGACTCAACGGCAATGGGTTTTGGTTTAGGTTTTTTGGGTGATACAGACAGTTAATGTGTTTAGCTGCTGGCTGAAAGGTTGGAGGTTCGAGTCCACTCAGAGATGCCTCGGAAGAAAGGCCTGGTGATCTACTTCTGAAAAATCAGCCATTGAAAACCCCATGGAGCACAGTTCTACTCTGATACACATGGGGTCACCATGAATCAGGGCTGACTCTACAACAACTGCTTTTCTAATGTGTACATGGCAGCGGAGCGAGGGGGCCGTCCAGGGAGAGGGACTGAGTTAGTGCAAACTCAGGGCTGAGAAAGCGGCTGTCAGGTTTGAGAACGGTGGCTGGAGTGGAAGGTGTGCAGGAGACAAGACTGGAAGCAAGGGAGTGCCAGGCACGGGAAGCCTTGAAAGTCACCCTGAATATTCCTTTGTTTCATGCCTTACACAGTAAGAAGCCGCTAAAGGCTTTTAAGGGGGGAGGGAAGTGACTGGTTGAGACAGTTCAGACTGGTGGTGGTATGGAGGCTGAGCTGGAGGGAGGCAGGAAGTCTGGCTGTTGCTGGGAACCCCAGGTTCTGTTCGGCACGACTACATCGGGGGGAAAAAGACAGAGACCAAGCTGGGGAGAACGAGGGGCAACTTTATTGGTTGACCAAGGAAGGAGACAGATGGGGCTAAGTGCCTTCCAAGACTGCTCACAGACCACTTGCTGAGGCTGATTTATATAGGCAAGATCAGTTACAAAATACAAGATTGCATGTGCGTCAGTGCAGAGTGTTCTAGAATGAGTAAGCATTTTCTAGGGCCTGGGTTTGATTCTCCATGCAGGAGAAAGTTAGCCATTTTTGTTTACTAGCATGTTAGCTCTCCACCCAGGGGCAGAGAATTTACCACACATGAGGCGGCTGGTGAGCTAAAGGTTATCTGGAGTGCCAAGATGGACGGCAGGACCCATTTCAGCTGCTCCTGGCTAGCTGGTTCTGGCTAGCCGGTGGCTGTTTCTTTTCAAAGAAGTTCTGAGGAGAAAACCAACTTCAGGAAATGGGCTGGGTGAGGGGCTGCCCTGAGGAGACAGCGGTTTTAAGAAAATGGCTATCTTATGACTGGCAGCTTTTTGTCACAGCTCAGGTGAGAAGGTGAGAATTAGAGGGCCTGGCAAGAGAAGTAGAGACAATTGCAGGTGAGAGGAAGAGGAGAGGAGTGAGCAGGTTTGAAAAGCTATTTCAATGGTCAAGTCAATAGTCTCCAGCCTTGACATGCAGCCCTGCTGCTGGGTTTGGGGAACAGTAGTTTAGAAGTACAGGGATGGCTGTGTGCCAGGACATGCCTGCGGTGACTATGCGAACACAGGAAGGGTGAGGAAGGGCTGCCCAGTGCTGCCTCAGAAGCTACAGGAAGGGGACTGAAGTGGAATGAAAATAAGGAGACACTCAACGGATGGCATATTATTAGGAAAATACCATTCACCCAATTAAAATATGGGTAAAAGGCTTGAATAGACACATAATAAAATGGTTAATAAACCGCCCCCCCCCCGAAAAAAACCAAAGCTATTGCTGAGTCGATTCCAACTCATAGTGACCTTATAGGACAGAGTAGACTGCCCCATAGAGTTTCCAAGTAGCACCTGGTAGATTTGAACTGCCAACCTTTTGGTTAGCAACCTTAGCACTTAACTACTATGCCACCAGGGTTTCTGAATGGTTAATAAACACATTAAAGTGGTGCTCAACTTCTTTAGTTATCAGAATAATGCAAATTAAAGCCATAACAGGATAGCACTGCTCACCCACTGGAAAGGCTAAAATGAAAAACAGTGACAAAACTAAGTGCTGGTGAAGATGTGTAACAACTGGGATTCTCTGACCTTGCAGGTGGGAGTGTAAATTAGCATAACCACTTTAGGAGATGTTTGGTAGCACCTAGTGAAGTACGACGTATGTATGCTGTGTTGGTTGGTATGGGTGCTATTGAGTTGTTTTTGACTCGTAGGAACCCCATGTAACAGAATAGAACTGTCCCTGAGGATTTTCTTGGCTGTCATCAAGATTCCAGGTTGCAGACTTCCAGGTCTTTCTCCCGCAGAGATGCTGGTGGGTTTGAACCACCGACTTTTCGGTTAGCAGCCCAGTGCTTGTTTAACTGTTCGCGCTTCCAGCGCTCCTTATGTGTATACCATAAACCAGACCAAAACAAAACAAAAAACCCATCGCGGTCAAGTCGATTCCAACTCATAGCGACCCTATAGGACAGAGTAGACCGCATAGGGTTTCCAAGGAGTGGCTGGTGGATTCCATCTGCTGACCCTTTGATTGGCAGCCGAGCTCTTAACCATTGCGCCACCAGGGTTCCGTGAATACCATGGCACCCGCTAATTTCACTCCCAACATATCCAACACAATTGAGTGCTTCTTTCTACCAAAACAAATGTACAGAAATGTCCTTAGCAGCTTTATTCATTTAGCCTCTGTCATGGATTGAATTGTGTCGCCTCAAAATATCTGTCAACTTGTCTAGGTCATGATTCCCTTGTGTGATTGTGTGATTGTCTACTACTTTATCTTCTGATATGAATTCCCTGTGTGTGGTAAATCCTATCCTTATGATGTAATAAGATGGATTAGTGGCAGTTATACTGATGAGGTCTACAAGATTAGATAATGTCTTAAGCCAATCTCTTTTGAGATATGAAAGAGAAAAGAGGGCAGAGAGACATGGGGACTTAATACAACCAAGAAAACAGTGCCAGAAGCGGAGCATATCTTTTGGACCTGAGGTTCCTGCACTGAGATGCTACCAGACCAAGACTGATGACAAGGACCTTTCTCCAGAGCTGACTGAGACAGAAAGCCTTCCCCTGGAGCCAGCACCCTGAATTTGGGCTTCTAGCCTACTGTGAGAGAATAAACTTCTCTTTGTTAAAGCCATCCACTTGTGGTATTTCTGTTATAGAAGCACTAGATGACTAAGACAGCCTTAAAGTGGGAACAACCCAAATGTCCACCAATATGAGAATGGATAAATAAGTTGTTATACATTTATACAATGGAATACTACCCAGCAATGAAAAAGAACAACATGGATGAATCTTATATCCATAACATTAAGTGAAAGAAGTGCTATACAAAAGACTACGTATTTTGTGATTTCATTTATATGATGTTTAAACCTAGGCAAAATTATCTAATGTGATAGAGGTCAGAACAGTGTTTATATTTTGGGGTAAAGCACTGGTAAGGAAGAGGCAAGAGGGAGCATACTGCGGTGCTGAAAAAGTTTCCTGTCTTGATCTGAGTGTTGTTACATAGGCGTGTACCAATTTGAATAGTTGTATGGGAGGGGGATGGGGCAGAGAATATGGACAATTGATACAATGCATTCACACCTACTGAATCAGCATTTTAGTAAGCTCCCTAGGTGATTTCAGTGCACGTTCTGTTTGAGAAGAACTGGCTTTGAAGAAAGACTCAATAGACTGTCATGAGCAACTGGATTTGGGGGGTGTAAAGGAAAGGGAGGGAGGAGCTTCGTAGGACTCCCAGGTTTCTGGCTAGGGTGAGTGGGTGAATGGTAGTGCCATTAACTGGGGACAGAGATGCCAGGAGTGAATGGCAATGACTATGGCTTTCACAAGCACCGTATAGGAGTTGGATTCACCACTTGTCTCAGTCTTGGAACAGAGGTCAAAGCTAGAGTTATTGATTCAGGAGTCATTGGCATGTGGCTGATAGTGGAAGTCAAGGGAATGACTGAGATCACAGAGAGAAGCATTAAACTGAAAGAGCTCGGGACAGAAGTGCTCATTGTTGTTGTTGTTAGGTGCTGTCAAGTCAGTTCAGACCCATACCAACCCTATGTACGACAAAACGAAACACTGCCCAGTCCTGCGCCATCCTCACAATAGTTATGCTTGAGCCCATTGTTGCAGCCACTGTGTCAATCCACTTCATTAAGGATCTTCCTCTTTTTCTCTGACCCTCCACTTTACCAAGCATAATGTCCTTCTCCAGGGACTGGTCCCTCCTGATGTCCTTCTGCAGGGACTGGTCCCTCCTGGTAACGTGTCCAAAATACTTGAGACAAAGTCTCTCCATTCTCGCTTCTAAGGAGCATTCTGGCTGTACTTCTTCCAAGACAGATTTGTTTGTTCTTCTGGCAGTCCAAGGTATATTTAATATCCTTTGCCAACACCATAATTCAAAAGCATCAATTCTTCGGTCTTCCTTATTCACTGTCTAGCTTTTGCATGCATATGATGCGATTGAAAACTCCATGGCTTGTATCAGGTGCACTTTAGTCCTCAAGGTGACATCTTTGTTTTTCAACACTTTAATGAGGTCTTTTGCAGCAGATTTGCCCAATGTAATGTGTATTTTGATTTCTTGACTGCTGCTTCCATGGGTGTTGGTTGTGGATCCAAGTAAAATGAAATCCTTGACAACCTCAGTCTTTTCTCCATTTATCATGATGTTGCTTACTGATCTAGTTGTGAGGATTTTTGTTCTCATTTTGTTGAAATGTAATCCACACTGATGTGCTCTTTGATCTTCATCACTAATTACTTCAAGTCCACTGCACTTTAAGCAAGCAAGGGTATGTCATCTGCATAACACAGGCTGTTAATGAGTCTTCCTCCAATCCTGATGCCCCATTCTTCTTCATATAGTCCAGCTTCTCAGATTATTTGCTCAGCATACAGATTGAATAGGTATGGTGAAAGGATACAACCCTGACGCACACCCCTCCTGATTTTAAACTATTGCTCTGTTCCAACGACTGCCTCTTGATCCATGTACAGATTCCTCATGAGCACAATGTTATCTATAATTTGTTATGATCCACACTGTCAAATGCCTTAACACAGTAAATAAAATACAGGTAAACATCTTTCTGGTATTCTCAGCTTTCAGGCAGGATCCGTCTGATGTCAGCAATGATATTCCATGTCCTCTTCTAAATCTGGCTTGAATTTACCCGCACCTGTCAGCATACTGCTGCAGCCTCTTTTGAATCATCTTCAGCAAAATTTTGCTAGCTTGTGATATTAATGATATTGTTCTATAATTTTCACATTTGGTTGGCTCACCTTTCTTAAGGATAGGCGTAAATATGGATCTCTTCCAGTCGATTGGCCAGGTAGCTGTCTTCCAAATTTCTTGGCATAGGCAAGTGAGCACTTCCAGTGTTGCATCCATTTGTTGAAACATCTCAATTGGTATTCCGTCCAATCCTGGAGCCTTGCTTTTCGCCAATGCCTTCAGAGCAGCTTGGACTTCTTCCTTCAGTACCATAGGTTCCTGATCATATTTTACCTCCCGAAATGGTTGAACGTTGACCAATTTTTTTTGGTATAGTGACTCTGTGTATTTCTTCCATCTTCTTTTTCCCCATTTTCAATAGTGCAACTCAAGGCTTAAATTTTCTCTTCAGTTCTTTCAGCTTGAGAAATGCCAAGGGCATTCTTCCCTTTTGATTTTCTTTCTCCTGGTCTTTACGCATGTCGTTATAATACTTGACTTTGTCTTCTTGAGCTGGCCTTTGAAATCTTCCGTTCAGCTCTTTTACTTCATCATTTCTTCTGTTTGTTTTAGCTACTCTACATTTAAGAGTAAGTTTTAGAGACTCTTCTGGCATTTCCCGTCTTTTTAATGACTTCTTGCTTTCTTCATGTATGATGTCCTTGATGTCATTCCACAGCTCGTCTGGTCTTTGGTCATTAGTGTTCAATGCATCAAATCCATTCTTCAGATGGTCTCTAAATTCAGGTGGGATATATTCAAGGTCGTACTTTGACTCTTGTGGAACTGTTCTAATTTTCTTCAGCTTCAACTTAAACTTGCATATGATCAGTTGATGGCCTGTTCTGCAGTCAGCCCCTGGCCTTGTTCAGACTGATCATGTTGAGGCTCTCCATCATCTCTTGCCACAGATGTAGCCAGTTTGATACCTGTGTATTCCATCTTGCAAGGTTCACATGTATAGTCACCGTTTATATTGTTGAAAAAATGGTATTTGCAAAGAAGATGTCATTGGTCTTGCAAAATTCTGTCATGTGGTCTCTGGTGTTGTTTCTATCACCAAGGCTGTATTTTCCAACTACTGATACTTCTTCTTTGTTTCTAACTTTCACATTGCAATCACCAGTAATTATCAATGCATTTTGATTGCATGTTTGATCAATTTCAGGCTGCAGAAGTTGGTAAAAATCTTTAATTTCTTCATCTTTAGCCTTAGTAATTGGTGCATACATTTGAATAATAATCGTATTAACTGGCCTTCCTTGTAGGCGTATGGATATTATCCTATCACCGACACTGTTGTTCTTCAGGATGGATCTTAAAGTGTTGTTTTTGAGGATGAATGCGATGCCGTTCCCCTTCAAGTTGTCATTCCCAGCATTGTAGACCATATGATTGTCCAATCCAAAATGGCCAACACCAGTCCTTTTCAGCCCTCTAATGCCTAGGATATGATCTTCATACTTTCCATTTCATTTTTGACAACTTCCAATTTCCCCAGATTCATACTTCATACATTCCACGTTCCAATTATTAATGAATGTTTTCAGCTATTTCTTCTCATTTTGAGTTGTGCCACGTCCGCAAATGAAGCTCCCAAACGCTTGACTCCATCCATATCATTAAGTCAACTCTACTTTGAGGAGGCAGCTCTTCCTCAGTCATAGTTTGAGTGCCTTCCCTGAGGGGCTCATCTTCTACTCCTATATCGGACAATGTTGCACAGCTATACATAAGGCTTTCGCTGACCAGTTCTTTCAGAAGTAGACCACCAGGTCCTTCTTTCTAGTCTGTCTTATTCTGGAAACTTAACTGAAACCTGTCTGCCATGGGTGACCCTGCTGATATTTGAAATACTGGCGGCATAGCTTCCAGCTTCACAGCAACACGCAAGCCACCATAGTACCAAGAGCTGACAGACGAGTGGTGGTGTTCATTAATAAGCCTTAAACAGAGCATTCAAAAGATAGTAGGAGAATGAGGAGAGAGTGGGGTCTTAGAAACTAGGGAAGTGGGCAGCCAGGTCAAATGCTCTGAGGAGTTTAATTTAAAACCCGAGTGTGTTGTGGTGACCGAATTCAGAATGCAACATTATGAGGAGAAATGGGAGGAAGGAGTATTTGACCACTTTTTCTGGCAGCCTGGCTGTGAAGGGAAGAGGAGAGAGGGCCATTAAATAGTTATGGCTTATGGAGAGTTTATAAGCTGAGTGGAAGGAGGTGGTGGAGAGGAATATGGTGGAGATAGGCTGAGAGAACCTGAGTCTCCCACGTCTTCCTGGCTACCATTCATCTGTCGGTGTTGCTATGATGCTAAATAGGTCTCATTGGAGCTTCCAGACTAAGACAGACTAGGAAGAAAGGCCTGGTGATCTACTTCTGAAAATCAGCCAATGAAAACCCAATGGATTACAATGGTCCAATCGCCATAAGTCGAGAGCCAAATCCACGGTAGCTAACAACAACATGGATAGAGAAGAGAGAATTGATAGATGAGTTCCTTGAGTTGTTTAGAAAGGATAGGATCCAGACGATAAACAGAAAGAAAAGCATTGACAAGGGGCTGGGTGTAGAGACGTGTGAATGTTGAGGATGGGAAGGAAGCAGAGGACATTCAACCTGGTAACCTCCTTTTCTTCTATAAAGTAGAAGACAACACTGTCTCCTGAGAGTGACGAAGGAGAGAAGAGGGACAGAGCTTGAGGTTTAAAACAGCAGATGAGAGAATAACAGATAGGTTTACTGAAGGGCTCAGAGAAGCCAGCTGAGGTTGAGTGAATAAATAAATCTTATTCCAGCACTTTCTAAGTATCCAAATGTAAAACTTCTTCCTATTTTCCTGTTTTCTCTGAACACCTTGATTTATATGCTCTTTTATCTCTTCAAATTCCATCCCGGCAAATGCAATTATTTAAAATAATATATTGCCTTCATTTGTAAACCCTGAACAGGAAATTAGGAATTCTTGAGCTCAATATTCATCTTTGCGATGGCTCCTGATATTACTTTGGACAAACCTTGGCGGGGGGGGGGGGAGGAGGGGAGGGTAGGGAGGAGGGAGCTGGGGCGGAAAGAAAGAAAAGCTTTCCTCAAATATTTAAAGGATATCAAGCAGAAGAAGGGCTTGCCTAATTTCTGTGCAGCACTAGAGGGCAGAGAAGGGGCCAGTGTAGACACATTTCAGGAAGATGGCCTCGGACTCTGTGTAGAGCAGAGAATCGGCCACCTGGAGAGTGATCTGTCCTGGAAACGTGAGAGTGAGCAGAGGAATCCTCGCACTGTTTGGGAAATAGGCAGTTCCTTCAGATTCTTAGAGCCCCTAATCTTCCACTTGCCCTCTTGTTTCATAGTACATTCACACCTCACAGAAACTTTGCCTGGCTCAAGCTGGAATGGAACGTCCATAGGGTGTGGCACTGGGCCTGATGGTTAGAACTCAAAGGTGAGTAGGACTCAGAGAGTTCAGGGGCTGGTAGACACTTGTCGGCACCTTCTTTTTTCTTAAAAGGGTTAAGAATGCAGGGACAGAACAGGAGAGACCTTTAAGGGCTAGCATCAATTTAGAATGTGAACTCTAGCATAGTGATACTAGCACAGGCTCTAAAGATCGAGTGCTTTGGTTCAAATCCTAAGTCTCATCACTTACTAGCCATTGATCCTGAAAAAGTTACTCAAGCTGTCTGTGCCTCAGTCTCCTCATCTGTAAAATGGTGGTGATAATGACACCTACCTCACAGAGTTGTTGCTGTTAAGTGCCATTGAGTCAGTTTTCGACTCATAGCAACCGCCACGTGTTAGATTAGAACTGCTCCATAAGGTTTTCTAGGCTGTAATCTTTATGGTAGCAGATCACCAAGTTTTTCTCCTGTGGAGCCGCTGGGTGGGTTTGAACGGCCAACCTTTTGGTTAGCAGCTGCCAGAGTTTCTTACAGAGTTGTTACTAGAGTCAAATGTGCTTAGAATAATGTCTGGTATACTCAATATGTTTTAGCTATTTATATTATTTAGTGTAGGCAGCACTTTTATCTTGAGAAGCCTTATTAATTATTAATAATGTCTCTTTTCAAAAAAACAAATAGGTCTAGTTGCATAAATTCATGCTAACAGAATGGGGTTATAAAAATCTTAGGGATGAGAGCAAAAATATAAAAATGGGCCCTCTCCCCTTTACTTAACAACCAAATGAAAAGGTCCTACTGAAATATAGAGTCTACTTGAGTAATAGGCATCTCTGTGGAGAAAGAAAGAAGAGGAGCTTCTCTTGAGTGTCTTGTGCTGACTTCCCACCACCATGTGCCTGTAGGTCTGAGTGAGCAGCCCATCCTCACTGAGGAGTTATCAAAAGGTATTATGGGTCCACGAAGGACTGGGTGGCTCTGTCTTTCTCTCCTAGAGCTGCCATAACAAAAGATCACACAGTGGCCAGCTTTAAAGAACAAAAGTTTATTTTCTCATGGTTCTGGAGGCTGGAAGTCCAAACCAGGGTATCAGCCATGTCAATTCCTTCTGAAGGCGCTGAGGGAGAAGCTGTTCCATACCTCCCTCCTAGCTTCTAGTGGCTGCCAACAACCCTTGGTGTTCCACTCAAAAGGGATTAGGACCTTCATTAACTGATAACATCTACAGAGAAAATCTCCATTTCCCCAAAAGAGGTCACATTTGCAGGTAGGGGGCTAGGACATTGACATATCTTTTTGTGGAACAGAACTTAATCCATAACAGGCTCCTAAAAACGATAAGAGCCTCAGTGTGAATACTCTGCTGGTATCACAGTCTAGACAACTTGTTGAGAGATGCAACTGGTTTGCCCCTTGTGGTGGAGGAGGTGGCTTGCTGGTGACCACAGCCGGGCAGTCTCTTCAGCGTTAGTGCTGTGTGGGTTTTAGTTCTATAACTTCAGAGGAATAGGTTGGACCTTTGGTTGCCTGCCTGGGGACATTATTTGATGTGTCTAATTCTAGTTATTACTATTACTCCTACACCTCAGGAGAACCAGCGAAGTCATTGGCAAAATGAACGGTTTCTGGTCACTTGATGGTTTCTTTTAAGTCAGGTTTTGAGTCAGGCATTACCATTGGACATATGACCTCAGAGAAGTCACTTAAACGCACTCGGACTGTTTCCTCGTGTGTTACCTCATACAAAGGGGTCACAACGTTTTTGTTATGAGAATTAAATGGTACGTAAATGGCTAGCAGCACCTGGGGCACAGTAAATATTCAATGTTGTTATTGGCTGCCAACTCATCAGCCCTTGACTCATGGTGACCCCCCTACACGACGGAACAAAATTCTGGCCAGTCCTGCACCGGCCCTGTGATTAGCTGAGAATCAGATAGTTGTGATCCATAGGGTTTTTGCTGGGAGATCACCAAGTCTTTCTTCCTTATCTGTCTCAGCCTGGAAGCATTGCCAAAAGTTGCTCAGGAACCTAGCAACATGCAAACCTCCCCTGACAGACAGGTGGCAGCTACACTTGAGGTGCGCTGGCTGGGAATTGAACCTGGGTTTGTAGGCTTCCCTCAGGTACAGCTTATGTACACCAGATTGGAGACCCTTGGGTCTAGCAGACAGGAACAAGTTGGTGGAACACAGTGAGACTGAGAGTGAGGGGGCAGTGGTGGGTCAGTAGTAGAGCTCTTGCCTTCCACGAGGGAGACTAAGGTTCACGTTCACTCTCTGTCTCATCCTCCTGACAACCCTTTGAGGGAGATATTATCAGTGTCTTTGTTTATAGATAAAGGAATTGAGGTCCAAAGACAGTGAGTGATTTAATGTAGTATGGTGGTTAAGAGTATGAACTCTGGAACCAGACTGCCAGGGTTCAAATTCTGCCTCCACTATTTGCTAGCTGTGTGACCTTAAGCAAGTTTCCTAAGCCCTTTGTGCCTCATTTTTCCCATCTGTAAAATGGTGATAGTGCCTGGAACAGTGGAAGGGATGAATAAGTGTCAGCTATTTCTATTATTATTTCTTAAGTCAATAGTAGGCTGTTGATTTGTTCAACACTTGCTTATTGAGCCCCTACTATGTGCCAGGCTCTGTGCAAGGTGTCGAAGATACAATGGTGAGCAAAACCAGACATTCTCCCTGCTCTTATGGATCTTAAAGTCCAGTGGGGAAGACTTACATGAATTAATCACACAAATATAAAACTATACTTACAGTAAGTGCTATGAAGGAAGTATATATGGTGTTATAATGAGAAGGCAGGAGTCCCTGGGTGGTGCAAATGTTTAAGCGCTAACTGAAAGTTTGGAGGTTCGAGTTCCTTCAGAGATGCCTCAGAAGAAAGGCCTGGCAATCTACTTCTGAAAGGTCACAGCCATTGAAAACCCTGTGGAGCACACTTCTACTCTGACACACGTGGGGCTGCCATGAGTCACAATCGACTTGATGGCATCTGGTTTGGTAATTAGAAGGAAGTACCTTGAGGAAGACCGCCTTGAAACCTCATGAGTGAGTGGGAGTTAGCTACACCTGTGGGGGGATGGTATCAGGGTTGGAGTCAGGGATGGAGCAGACCGGGCGGGGAGACAGCGAGAACAAAGGCCCCGTGGAAGGATAGCTCTGACACGTTCAAAGGTCCTGAGGCTGAAGCATAGGTGCCAGGGAGAACCTGGGCAGATGAGTCAGTGGGCAGGAGCAGCCCCATTATTCAAGGCCTTGTAGGCTATATAAAAGATTTTGATCTTCATTCTAGATGCAAAAATAAGGATGCTAAGTTGGAAAGTGGCAACAAAGAGATCTGTGTTGTGAAAAGATCATCGTGTCTGAAGTGTAGAGAATGGATTGGTAGGTGGTGAGAGGGGATACAGGCATGGCCAGTAGGAGACTGTGGGGTGCAGGGTGCACAGTTCTGTGCTGGAGATAAAAGTGTGTTAGTCGCTGGAAGGTTGATGAGAGCCAGGGTTCGGGTGAGCTGGCCTGGGGAGAGAGAGAGTCCAGAGCTGTGCTGTCCAATACAGTAGCCATCAGCCACGTGTGGCTATTAAGCGACTAAGATGTGTTTAGTCTGAATTTAGATGAGTTGTAAGTATAAAATACACACTGACTTTTGAAGACACTAAAAGAATGTAAAATATCTCAATAATGCTTATACTGATTACATGTTAAACTAATGTTGAATATATTAGATTGAGTAAAATACATTATTACAATTGATTTTTCCAGGTTCTTTCACTTTTTTAATGTGGCTACTTGAAAAATTTAAATGACTAAAGTGATTCCTATGTGTAGCTCACATATTGTTTCCATTGGACAGAGCTAGTCTAGAACGAGAGGAGTAGAGGATCCAGGCCCCAGCCCTGGGAAACGACAATGTCCAAAGCACGGTTTCGGCCAGCACCTTAATAACTGGCAAGCATCTAGGTGGAGAGGGTGGGATGGACTGGACAAGGGGAGGGATGTGGAGGGAAATTTCCGTAAGGGGAAAGCATGGAGGCTATGGAGTCCCTGGATGGTGCAAACAGTAAATATGTTTGGCTGCTAATGGAATCCACCAAAAGGTGCCTTGGAAAAGAGGCCTGGCAATCTTCTTCTGAAAAATCAGCCATCAGAACCCTGTGGAGCAGAGTTCTACTGATACACATGGGGTCTCCACGAGTCAGAATTGACTCCACAGGCAACTGGTGTAGAGGCAGTAGGGGTGGTGAGTGAGAGGTATCAAAGACAAGATTCAACAACTCCCTCAGTTTGTACGGCATCCAGGGGCCCAGCTCACAGCCCTTGAGAGTCATTTTTCCATAGCAGAGACTGGTCTCTTTCTAGGTCTATGACTGGTGGGAAGTCTATGTCATACCCTGATCTTAAAAGGGGGGCTGGGGAGTGGGTGGAGACAGGTCGTTTCATAATTGCTTTCTTCTGTTCTTATTGTTTTCCACAAATCCCTCATCAGCTCCATGTGGAAGGAGCGCTCAGTACAGGTGTACACTGGACGGGGAAGGAGTGAGCTGTGAGCCGCCCCAGGCGGAAGGTGCAGTGCTTCTCCGTTTTCCCGTCCGTCAGAGGAGCTAAAGGCCCTTCTCCCCTTGCCGGCAGCCTGAGTCTGTGGTTGTGGCCCAGACAGCTAGGTGTGTGGAGCTTTATAGCTGAACACGGGTACAGGCGGCGTTGTGGAGCGAGGCGGTGTGAGTGTGAGTGTCGAGAAAGGGGGGGTGGGTGGTTCCTGGTGGAGAGACCTCGTTCCACTCGCATCAAGAGAGAGCTAAAAGGAAAACTGCTAACTTGATCTTAGACACGTTTTCTATCTATAATTGGTAAATATGCAAATGAAAAGGCCCACACGGTATGAAAGGGGCAAATCAAGCTTTATGCAAGCGACAGGGGGAAACAAAGTCTTCCCCCAGGAGCCCTGGAACCGCGCGCGCCCATCGAAGGGCGCGCTTGGCGGGACGGCGGCTGAGGCTCCACGTTTGCGCGTCGCCGGCCCCGCAGTGGCCGCCCGGAGGCCCGGCCCCCACCCCTCCACGCCACCCCTTTCCCGGCCACGCGGGTCGAGCCTCCGCGCCCCGCGATGCCGCCGCTTGCACGGCTGCCGCCGCCCGGTGCGCTGGTCCACCCGGTGGCCTCGGCGCGGGGCCCGTGGTCCGCCGCAGCCTCCCCTAGGGGCCCAGCGCAGCCAGGCCGCCCGCAGCAGGGGTCGCCGCGGCGCCCCAGTAGCTCCGGGTAGGAGCGGCCGGCTTTGTTCCCTGCGCCCGACGGCGAGGGGGCACAGTGCGTCTAGCGGCGGCGGCGGCGGCGGCACTGCAGTGGTGGAAGCCCGGCCCGCCCGCAGCCGGCCGCTCGCAATGCAGCACCGCGGGCGGCGAGCGCGCCGAGCCTCGTCCCACCGGCCGGGCCCCGGGGCCGCCAGCTTCCCCCGCGCCCTCCTGCGTTAACTGCTGGAGTCCGCCCCCTCCGCGGCCCGCTCGCCGCAGTACGAGCCGCCTCCCCGCCCCCGCCCCCCGCGCTGCCGCCGCCGCAGGAGCGGGCGGGCGGGAGGGAGGGAGGGAGGCGGCGGGGCCGAGCCCAGAGCCCGTCCCGGGCGCCGGCGAGTGAGCTCTGGCCGTGGCGGGAGGCGCCATCCGGGGGCCGCCGGGCAGCCGCGGCGCGCCTTGCCCTCCGCGCGCCTCGCAGCCGCCTCCCCCGCCCGATCCGGCCGCAGCCTTCCCGCGGCGAGGAAAGAAGCTCCCCTCCCCGGAGCAGAGAGACTCCTGTTTTTTTCCTCCTCGGGAGGGTGTCGCCACCTGGATCGGCCAAGTGTGAGGGGCCCGGGAGGCGGGGACCGGAGCGCCTTAACCAGCCATGGCTCAAGCGGCCAAACAGCTAAAGAAAATCAAAGATATCGAGGCGCAGGCCCTCCAGGAGCAGAAAGAGAAGGAGGAATCCAACAGGAAGCGGAGGAACCGCTCCCGTGACCGAAAGAAGAAGGTAAGAGGGGGGCGGGGGCGAAAGCCCAGTGGCAGAGACAACCTGGAGGTGGCTGCTGTGGGAAGGGGCTCTGCAGACCTGGGAGGGAGATAGGGGCGCGGAGACCCGGGCGCCGGCAGAGTTGATGCCGCCTGAGAGTGTAGGGCTCGGGGCAGGAGCGGAGGAGGGAAAGAAGCTTCTTCGGTGCGGCCAGGAAAGGGGCAGGGCAGGAGGCTGGAAGGGCAGAGCGGGCGCCAGGAGGCTGAGGGCGCGCAGAAGCTGACCCGCCCGTCGCCCGCGGAGACCTTTCAGCACCTTGGACAGATGCCGGCGGCCCGGCGCCGCTCCGGGAGGAACTTTTCCGACCCTCGGGTGCCGGACTAGGGTGGTGGGCTGCTCTGCACCGGCACGCCACCCTTCCTGGCTTCCGAAAAAGCTGGTTTGGGTAAACGCGGCTCCGGGCTCCGGAGGCAGCTCTTCCCGGGCGCCTGCCCTGGTGACCCACTCTCCAGCGCCGAGAGCATCTTTCCCAGATCTTCCCTGACTCTCCTTGGGCCTCAGAAGCGCCTTTTCTGGCACTCTGAGTCCGGTGGCAGAAAGACAGGCGTCCCTAGCCCCCCGGACATTTAGCAGCATTTTGTGTTGAGGTCACTCTAGATGAGTGACCTGTGGCCGGCAGGGGAAGTTCCTTTGGAAGCCAGGCATCGGTGCTGTCCAGCTTGGCCCAGTGGCCTGGTCAGAGAGGACCTCTGCCGACGGGGGGCATCAGACAGCCTTTCTGTGGAGGAATGTGGACACAAGCTATCTCTCCACAATGACCCGGACCCCTATGGGCCTGTTGCTTTTTTCAGTCCTGTCCTTCTGGGTCTGGGGTCTGGGGTCTGGGGTCTTCTTATTCCTGATTCAAAGCATGCAAGTGAAAAACACATTCGGTTGTGAAGGGGAGAGGGGAGGGGGGAGTAACCGGGCAGAGGGCTTCCTTCCGCAGAGAGGCTCTTTAGGCCAGGAGTACATGGATGCAGTTCTGGGAATTGGAGATAGGGTTGAACTCCAGCTTCAGGAGAGCTATTTTATCAGGAAGAAGTCCATTTGTGGTGCAGCCTGCAAGCCTCCTGACCCGGCCCCTTCAGGGTTCCAGGGCAGAGGCATTGGTTCTGGTTGAGAAGCAAACATTATTTTCCCTGAAATTGTCTCACTTTGAGAAAGCTGTTTGGAGTCTGTGGCTAAGAGCAGACTGTGGGGAACAGGCTGTCTATGGGTCACACACCATTTACCAGCCGGTCAGCAGAACCAACAGCCAGCCTTTTCCTAGAGACCAGATGTGGGGGCAGAGAAGTGCTGGGTGTTTGACACCAGTAAGCCACACCCTCCAGGCTTTCCTGTACGCCCTGTAAAGCCAACAGCCCCTCCTCCCTGGAGAGATTGCCTTCATGTGTGTAAACAGTAGTTTCACAAAGACACCACCCCTTTAGGAGGACCTGAAAGAGGCCTCCCCCAAACCCACAGTGAATCAGTTTGGGTGAGTGATGCTTAGAAAAAGAGTCTTAGCAAGCAGGTCCTTCTACTGGGGTCTGAAACACTGAGCCCATCCTGTGAGCCAGGCAGGGGGACGTCTGGTTATATATGACAACAGTGCTCACCCACTTTCTTGGCATGAACGTAAACTTCTCGTTATGAAGAAGTGCTCTATATTTCCATTTTTGCCTATTGCTTTTGGAGCCAAGACAATCCTCTCCAAGCTACTCTCGCAATGTTTTTATCCCACTTCTTGCTCTCAAGCTTCCTTCTTGGAGCTCCTGATACTGTAAATAATTTTTGAGCAATTGTCAAAACTCCCTTCTTCTCTTCGTTGATTCCTTTCTATTCTACGAAACTCCTTGGAGCATAACTCCCAATCCTGACTGCGTTTCACACACACATCCAAGAGTGCCAATTTCAGTATATTCTTTTTACTTCTTTCTTAATCTTTATGTTTTTAGTAAACTTTATTTTCCATCTAGTCCTGGATGATAATATATTCCCCCTCCAATTGTGTTATTTTGTTTTATTAACTGGCCACAGCACACTGCGTCAGCAAGCATTCAAAAATCTTCCATACAGGTTTTCATTGTTTTAGGCTGTATCCTGGGTGCGATGATTGATAGAATAATAATAAGGAATCTTATTGATGCAAAGTGAGAATGATGACATAAACTCTGATTCTTTGGGTGTGGGGGGATATGGGGTGGGCTGGGGTGTGGGGATGCTTCGTTTGTATTTTGCCATGGTTCCCCCATTGGGGTGCTCTTGAGAACCATATGAGGGAAGAGAGTTAAAATTTCTAGCGGAATATGAAGTCACAAGAAGGTGGAAGGCCCTGGAGGGGAAGGTGGGGGAGGCTGAGCAATGCAGAAAGGAGCATGTAGAGAAGGCAGATGAAGCCCAGGGAGGGGCTGGGTTCAGCAGATGGCGGGGTGGGGGAGAGGCTCATTTGAAGGTTCATATAAGGTGAGGTCTAACTAAGACTCATTTTTCACAAATGAAGCAATTTTTTTTTAAAGCCAAGTACATTAAAATCTAGCAGCTGAGGACTTTACAGTTGGTCACCCCAGATGACAGGGAGGCTGTAGAACCATTCTCCTTTACTTCTTTCGGCATGAAGAAAGATCTTCCTCCGTGCAAACAGGCATTTTATTTCAAGGGATTAGTAATTCATGTGAGTGCATCGCCGCGCCAAGGGCATTTGGAATTGACTGGAAGGAGAGGTGTTGGTCGCATGGGTAACCTACTTAATGGGGACTGACTGAGCAGAGACGCATCCCTCTCCATTTGTAGATACAATCGCGGTTGTAACTTCAGCGATGGTTGCAGTTTTTACAGTTGATGATACTGTGTGGGAAGGTGCTTGCTAAGGGGTGCTGTGCACTCGGGGCGGGGGGAGGTGGAGGAGGCTGATGTTGTGACGCACCGACTGACACAGATAGAAACCACCTTGACACAGGGAACTGAGCTTAAACCCTGGAGCTCTTAAAATGCCTGGATTCTTCTGGAGCTTCATTCAGCTTTCTGTTTGTGTAGCACAAGCCTTTGTCAGGTGCTTGCTCTTGTGGATACACAGTGTTTTTTTTTTTTTAAATAAAACCCACCATTTCTGCCATTTTCTGATAAGGCCCTGTACGTCTAAAGGTGGGATGGGAATAAATAAACGACAAAGCATATGGAAAGCAGGTATTTGCTTGGAGAGGGACATCTTTCCAGGGCTTAGGAAGCCTTGGGCATAAGGATTTGTATGCTTTATATACTTACCCAGAGCTTGGGGCTAGAAGGAGAGGTCAGGGAGATTGGAGAGAAAGTGAGGCAGGGGAAGGATAAGGAGGAAGATGGGTGGAATTAAAGGAGGAGGAGGGCTGAAGGGGCATGGGGGCAGATAGGAAGAGTGAGGGCACTGGCATCCCAGCCCAACTTCACTGCTACCCTCAATACCTGTAGGTACCCAGGGATAGTGTTTACCAAGCTTCCTCCTTGTCCCTCTTTCCATCCACCTCATGCTGATGAAGAAAAAGATCATGTCTTGTCCATAGCTGTATCCCTAGTACCTAGCCCAGTACCTGACACGCACTAAGCACACAATCAGTAACTGTGGAATGGATGGATGAATGAGTGAACAGATCTGTCTTGCTTGTCTAGGTGTTGTCTTGGTCACAGGCATGTGTTCAGGTGAACAATACTGACTTTGACCCACTGTCTGTGGGGGGTATCTGAAGAAATCTCACTATTTCTTTCTTTTTGAATCATTTGCAAAGCGATAGAGATTTGGAAGCAGGCAGTGGAGCCATCCAGTCTTTTGGTGCAGTGAATTCTGCCACTGAGCACGGGGTTAGTTCCTTGCAGGGTCTCTGCTGCACTAAATGTCAAGTGGTTTTAGCCATTTGGAACAATGACGAGGTTTGCACAGGGCCTCAAGGAACCCAGCATTTACAGGAAGAGGTGGAGGAGGGGGGCAGAAAAAGGAAGCAGGGGAGTAGAATGTGGTTCCCACTACCTGGCTGTGTAGGCTGCTTCCTCGGTCTTCCCAGCCAATACAGCATGGAGTGAAGAGCCCTAGCCTTCCTCTCACTGCCGGGGGGGAGGCCTGGCTCCCGGACTGCAGACACGTCTTTGGTTGATCCAGTGACTGGAACCACAGGGAGTACAGAGGGCAGTAGTGGGTTGCAAGCGGTGAAGGGAGTCAGTAAGGGGGAAAACCAAAACAAAACCCGTTGTACTGGAGTTGATTCCAACTCATAGCGACCCTATAGGACAGAGTAGAACTGCCCCATAGGGTTCCCAAGGGGCGGCTGGTGGATTCGAGCTGCCGACCTTTTGGTTAGCAGCTGCATGCTTAACCACTGTGCCACCAGAGCTCCAAGAGAGGGAGGAAGGGAGGAAAGTTACGCAGGAAAATCCATTTGGCCCATGACACGTTTGCCAAAACCAAACGCTTTGCCTTTGGGTCAATTCTGACTCATGGCGACCTCATATGTTACAGAGTAGAATTGAGCTCCACAGGATTTTCTTGGCTGTAATCTTTAAGGAAGCAGATCGCCGGGCCTTTCTTCCGTGACACCACTGGGTGGGTTCGAGCCACCAACATTTGATTAGCAGTTCAACTCAGACCATTCGTGCCACCAAGGGACTTTAACACATTTGCAGCCAGCCTCAAATGTAAAGTTCTGACGTTATCCTGAAATGAGTTTATACATGCAGTCCGAGAGAAAACCGACAGGATGCGAAGAGAGTGACGTTCATCACACCTCTTTAAACCTGAGTCTTGTTGTTAAACCACCTCACTAGTATATATTAGAGTATGAATCAATATTTTTATATAAAGCCCCTATTTGGCTTTTGAATAGCATAATTACGTTGCATTGCATGTTAATCATTAAAAGTGCTAATTTATTAGTTGCAAGTCTTTAAAGCACACCACCACTCTGGTAACCCTACTTTGGCATTTCTTCTTATTTTAGTACAACGGGAACCACAAAAACTGGAAGAGGCCCTGCAGCTGTCAAGCTCTGGGAGGGGCTGGCGGTGGCTAAAGATGTGGGAATTTTCCCGACCTGTTTGCATCCGCCTTCCAACCCAGTTCCTCCCTCCCTGCTGCAGAGGTGGTGGCAGTGGAGGCTGTTCCCCACGGGCTCGTTAGCTCTGGTCACTTCCCATCCGTAAGCTGGAACAGGAGAGCAGAGTCTTGCGGGCAGAGCTGTTACCCCCTCGGTTATGTCCAGCACTATACACTTTGAACAGCATTTGCTCCTGACAGCTACCTTCTCAGAGTAGGCAGGGCAGCAGCAGAAATTCAGAGCCTCCTGGGAAAGGGCCCACAAGCCAGTCCCCAGGGCTCGCTCTTCTCTTGCTTACCCACCAAAGGCTCACCATTCTACTTATCCCCTTTCAGTATGGCAGTACGTTTATACACCTCAGTCTAAGACGTCTTCCCCCTTCTTCCAATAACAACAAACAAGTATTAGTGAATGTATTATGTGCCGGACACTTGTCCTATATGTTAGCTTATTCCCATGTTTTTCTTCTGTAATGCCTTTTCATGGGCATTCCCACCATTGATATATTCCTTCTTCAGAATCCATCTCAGACACGCTCCTTCGAGAAACCTTTCCTGACTGCTGACTGCCCCTTCTCACTCCCACCCCATCACTTTTTTTCCCGCCATCTACATTACTTTTTTCTGTTGTGTGTGTGTGTCTATTCTCGTTTTATCTCTTCTACTAAATTGTAAGGGGGCATTGGTCATTCAGTGGTAGAATTCTGGCCTTCCATGAAGGAGATCCAGGTTTGGTTCCCAGCCAATGTCCCTCATGAGCAACTACCACCTGCCTGTCGGTGGAGGCTTGGGTGTTGCTATGATGCTGTACAGGTTTTAGTGGAGCTTCCAGACTAAGGCAGAGTAGGAAGAAAGGCCTGGTGATAACTACTGAAAATTGGCCAATGAAATCCCTACGGATCAAAACAACCCACAAGCCAATCAGAGGGATGATGCATTACTGGGTGGTGTTTTGTTTTGTGGTACATGGGGTAGCCATGAATTGGGGGCCAATCTGATGTTAGCTAACGACAACAACTAAATTGTAAGCTCCTTGAAGCCAAAGCCCAAGTCTTTGTACATAACCACTCAATAAATATTTGTGGCTTGAATTTATTGAGAAGATATATTTAACTAGTTCAGTTGTTTTTTCCTTAGCCTTTCTATTTGATTTTGAAAGAGTTGAAGCCAAGTAAATGTATATATATTTTTTCCCTTGAATTGTTTTGACTAAAGCCACGTCTCCTATCGTTAATGTGTTTGGTTTTGAAAAAGGCAAATTAGCTTTGCTTGGCTCCCATATCTCCATTTCTGGCTTCTTGAAAAGCAGTTCAAAAGTTCACCTCTTACAGAGCACTAGGCAAGGAGTCTGACGCCTGAATTCCAGTTTCAGTTCTTGCTCTTATCAGTTTTATGTGCATGAATAAGCCTCTGAATTTCTCTGAGCCTCAGTTTGCTCATCTGTCAAATAGGGATGGTGATCAAATGAAATAATAACTGAGAGTGTGCTTTGCATATTTTAAATCTCTCATTTAAGGGGTTATAGTTAATAACATAACGATTGTTAATTAAATTATTCTTTCCAATAAATCCAATGCCAAAACTCATGCCTGGCCTTCGGTGGTGGCATGAAAGCTTGGTCTTCACCTGGGCAGGCCAACACACTATTATTCCAATGCTGTTAGACAAGAAAAAGGTATTTTAAATCATGTCTTCATTTCACTTTCAGGAAAGAAATGAATT
The DNA here is from genome assembly GCF_030014295.1 of Loxodonta africana. Taxonomy (NCBI): domain Eukaryota; kingdom Metazoa; phylum Chordata; class Mammalia; order Proboscidea; family Elephantidae; genus Loxodonta; species Loxodonta africana. Next base: position 58,747,233 of record NC_087360.1, read on the forward strand.
TCCTATTTTGACCAGATTTATCAATACAGAGCTACTTAGCTATCTGCATGAGCTTGGTTTATAACTTTGAGATAGGCTGGGATATTTTCAAGCTTTTGCAAAATCCTCCATGGCAATTTAGGTAGTTATTGAAAGGGGAACATAGAAGTGTTGCCTGATTTTTCTGTAAAGACTATCCCTTTAGGGCCCTGACCAGTAAATCGGGGTATCACAGGTAATGGAACAGGTGGGATTATAAGGCCAGACTCCTTGTGGGAAACTTTGGATCTTAGGAGTATACAGCTTAACACACGCTCCAAGAAAGGAAAATAGACAAAGCTAAAGCAAAGAGGATTTAATGGCCAGTCAATTAAGAAAACAACTTTTTGTCCTTTGCTTCCAACTCCTCTCAAATAAAACACCTCCGTGTTTCTGCTAAGGTGATAATACATTTTGAGTTGCTTTTCCCATCCCTTTCAGAGCATCACTGATAATGATAGAAGCAAAGCGCTTTCTCTGTTTATCAAAGGAGGTGCCTGCGTTTATTGAGGGCCTACGGTGTCCCACCTGCACTACACTCATTATCGTACTTACTTAATCCTCCAGCAGTTTGGTAACACTCAGCTGGGGCTCAACCCCCAGTTCGCCTGATATCAAAGCTTATTCACAGACCACTGCACCAGGCTGCCTTCTTAGGTATGTGTCACATCCTCACCATATTCAGAACTATGTTAGGCACTGAGGGAGGTGTCAAAACTGGTATTTTTCTTCCTTCAAAATACTTAGTGGGAAAAGCAGCCAAGGTGGAGAATGGAGGCAGGTGATTCAGACTTAGGACAGAACTGCTGTCTCCAATTTCAAGTGAAACATGGGGGTCCACAGGCTCTTCTGAAAGCCCCAGGAGCAGGCGGCCTGATGATGAAGGGCTGACCTGTCCACGCACCTCCGTTAAGAGGGAAGACCAGATGAAAGGGCAAATGAGAACCAAGGCCTATGGATCACCTGCTTCGTTTCTGGTAGTCTGTCTCTCAAAATGGTTATCTCCCTTTTACCTTCTGTCTTGGAGATTTCTCTGTCTACAGGTAGTCAGCACCTTTTGATTTAATAGTCATTTAATAATTAACTGCTCATTCATTTATTATTAAACATGATTAAATTATAAATAATTGTCAGATATCATTAACTATTAACTATTATCTATTATTTAATAGTTATTATATTATAACTTAATAATGAGCTTACACACATAAACACAGAGTGATAACATTTCTGCCATTGTCATCTGTTCTTCCCCACTACCTGGGACTTTCCCACTTAAGTGGGGTACTTAGAGGAATTCTTGGACCTCTGAGGTCCTGGGCTTTTATACCCAGTGCGTGCTAGGAGCTGGGCTGCCTTCAGTGTGTTAGAGGTGGGGAGGAATAAAAGGTGAGCCCCGGAGTTCTCACATCCATCCCTCGGGTCCCATGATCTGATGTCCTGCCCTTCAGAGGGTGAGTGTTCTAAGAAGCTTCCAAGTGCCCATGAAGAGGAGTGCAGTCAGGGAGACAGCAGGCACAGGAGATTAGAAGGCCCAGGACATCATCCAACCAGAACTGGAGAAGGCAGAGATGGAGGGAGAGGAAGCTTTACAGGAAAGGAAAGGAGGCACTTAAAATTATTGGACTTGCTGTCGCAATGGCTCTTCACAGCACTTCTGAGACAGAAGGGACAGTTCCACATCCTCAAGGTGAGAGCCACAGGAAGAGAGGAGGGGGGAGAAGAATGTCTCTTTAGCAGCCCCTCAACTTGAGGGAAGGGGGCTTGTTACATGCAGAGCTGCCGCACCTCACACCTGCTGAATCAGTCTCCCAGCAGGTGGGGCCCAGGCGCCTGCTGGTCAGCAGGCTCCCCTCAGGTGCAGCTTATATAGACCAAATTGGAGAGTCTTTGGCGTATCAGACCGACAGGAACAAGTCGGTGGAATATGGTAAGACTAGGGGGGCGGTGGTGGCTCAGGTGACTTCTCGCCTTCTGTGTGAGAGTCCTGGGTTTGAGTCCCGGCCAGCTCACCTCATTCACAGCCACCGCCTGTCTGTCAGTGGAAGCTTGCTGAACAGGTTTCAGCAGAGCTCCCAGACTAAGACAGACTAGGAAGAAAGGCCTGCTGATCTACTTCCAAAAATTCAACCAGTGAAAGCCCCATGGGCCCCAGCGATCTGGGTTTGGGTACTGAGTTGCCACGAGTCTGGTGCTGACTTGCCAGCAGTTAACACCACCAAAGGACAGAGGTGAAATAGTAGAGGATTTATATTCACTTACTATTTATTCTATATCCAATTCTCCAAAAGAAGTGGGCAAGCCAAAGCTTTAACACAGTGTGGCCAGTCCTGTGACAGAAGTCACCACAGCTAGCCTCCTGGCTGTAGCACAGGACTTGGCTGGCGGGGAGAACGGTCTGGGGAGGCTTCCCAGGGGTCAGAGCAGATGGAGGCTACGTGGGTCTTTATGGACTGTTAGGAGTCAGCCACGTGGATAAGGGGTCAGGACACTCAGCAGAGGGAATAGCACATGTGGAGGGTGGAAAGCATGGGGCTGGGAAGAGGACTCAGGGACTGGTGGTCCAATAGGAGGAGCAGGGAAAAGGTTGAGGGAAGGCAGGGCGAGCCTGGAGAGTGACCAAGACTGGGCCTAGTCCGGGTTCTAAGGGCAGAGGAAGCCCTGAGGGGCTCCAGGCAGAAGTTTGAAAGGTTCCTGTACCTTCAGTGCAGAGAATGGGTTGGGATGGGTGACCCTATGGTAAACAAGTCATCTAGAGCGCTGGGAGATAATCCAGTGACAGGCTGGCCCACCCAAGCTGAAGCAGCAACGGGGATGGAGAGCAAGTGGACAAACAAGAGAAGCATTTAAGTAGTGGAGAAAATTGGCCTTTGGGAGAAATGAAGTGAGTGAGAGCAAGTAGCCAAGGATGAGGGCGTAGGTTTCCTTTTGACATAGGTTGACATATTTTCATATATATATATACACACACACACAAATACATATGTGCACACCCATGCATATATACGTATATATGCCTATGTGTGTGTATGTAATCATAAGATGGAATGTCAACAGGGCCTCATTTCTGAGTTGGTACCTGGCCAGCCGATGGTGCTTTTCATTGAGCTAAGGGCGAGGACGGGGAACAGGTTAGGAAGGAAATGACGAGTCCGTGTTTGGAATATACTGTTAGGTAGCTTCCTGGGGCTCTCTCTTGGTATGGGAGAGGGCAAATGGAAAACACTCTTCAGTATCAGGGAATCTGTCAGGCTCTTGGTGGGCAGTTCAAGCCAGAGCTCACCTGCAAGTTCCAGAGTGTGGATTTTCTGAGTGTTTGCTTTAAATACGGCCCGAGCTCCGGGCAAAGCTGACAGAGTGTCAGAGGACTCTGACCGGTGGATCCTGCAGGGAGAGTGAGCCCACTGCAGCTGGGGGGAGGCAGGGCTCCTCTTAAAAAAGTGACATTGACACCATCATCCATGCAGTGAAATGTTACACATTCACTAAAAACAATGCTTAACAGGGCTTGTAATGCCCTGGGAATATGCTTATGATGCAATATTGACTTCAAGCGGACATAATATAAACTTGTGTATGTACTATAAGCTCAAGAGACCAGGAAACCGAGGCTCAGAGTGGCGGCAGAACACGTAACGAAATAGGGAAATCCCCACAGTGTTAGTAGTGGTTATCTTTCATCTGTGCCTTTGTGTATGGATGGGTAAGTTTTCTTTTTTGTGTTTTTCTGTATTTTTAATAACTAAAAAAAGAGCATGCCACTTGGGATACAGAAAGGAGAAAAAAGTAAAGACTGAGGATAGCTTGCTTGTCAAGCCAGGTAGCCAGGCCTTCTCTGCCTGTGTGTCTTCTGGAGATGATAGCTGGAATCGATAGATGACATCACACCTCCATGAAAAGAATTCCGAGGTGATGTGGATTAGAGCCAAGTAGGTAACAGAATGTACTGGCTCAAAGCGGAGCTGGAGTCTGGTCCCTGAGAGCCTGAGCAGTTGGGTCTTGGCACATGAAGCCATCCATTGTAAACCAGCTTGAAAATGTGTGTGTGTTGGGTCTAATACTCCACTCAGCAGCCAGGGTGATCTTCCAGAAATGCAAATCAGATCTCGACACACCCGATTTCAGATCCTTCAGTGGCTTCCTAATGGCCCTTCGACTAAAGTTCAGACTTCGTACCTTGGCTTCCTGGACCCTCCAGTCTAGGCCAAAGCTGCCTTTCTTGATTTCGTCCCTTTCTTTCCTGCAGCTTCACTTGCTGTACCTTGGCCTTCTTCTGGTACTTCCAATACGTGTACTTTCTCTTGCCTTTACGTCTTCACGTATGCTGAATCTTTGGCCTCAAACACTAACGCACTCCTCTGGCAGAATTCAGTTTAAGCATTGCCTCCTCTGAAGCCCTTTCCCAAGCCCTAGATGGGGTTAGGTTCTTCTGCCCCATATTATTACAGTGTATCGTATGCTCATGGGCGAGGCAACTAGAAAATGAAAAGGATTTTAGTGTGTGTCAGGAGGTCGTGTTTGGTTGTAATGTTAAAGCAACAATGAAAAGATGTGGACTTTGGGGTTGCCTGGTGTCAGATGGTCCTTGGTTTGTGTCCTTCTCAGATTCTTATTAGCTGTGTGATGTTGGGCAAGTTACTTAACCTCTTTGAGTCTCAGTGTCCCTGTATGTAAGGTGGGGAGGAGAGCAGTGGTAGTTTACAGGTAGAATTCCTTCTTTCCATGCAGGAGACCCGGGTTCGATTCCCAGCTGATACACCTCAAGTGTAGCCACCACCCATCTGTCAGTGGAGGCTTGCATGTTGCTATGATGCCGAACAGGTTTCAGCAGAGCTTCCAGACTAAGTCAGACTAGAAAGAAAGGTCTGGCAATCTACTTCCCAAAATCAGCCAATGAAAACCCTGATCTGCAACTGATCGTGGGATGATGCAGGGCTGGGCAGCATTTTGTTCTGCTGTGCATGGGGTCCCCAAGAGCTGGGGTCCGACTCAATGGCAGCTAACAACAAGAACAAAAACAAGATAGGGAGAATAATATCTACCCCACGACCACACAAGTTTATTTGGAAGATTGAATGAGTTAATATATGTAAAGCATCTAGAATATAGTAAGCACTCAATAAATGCCTGGTCCAACGCCTCAGTTCCCATCTATATCCACTTCCCACCTCCAAGTGATCAATAAATGCCAAGACATGAGCAGCATCATGGGCTGTGGAAAACGGAGGAGGTGTGGAGAGAAACATGTCTACACCCAGAACACTGAAGAGATAAATAAATGAAGATTTAAATCTATATAGGACTTAGTAGGTGCAAGTCTGGTCCCTTTTATATAATTTGAACACAGCGATTTCCTTTCCAGAGATGGCCATCAAGGTTAAACTCCAAGGTTGGTAGTACTCATTTAGTATTACTGCCAATTTCTGAAATGAATTAGGAAAGACTTTGGAGAAATGTGAAACTGAGCTAAAACCCCAATTAAAGTGAAGAATCGGAAACAGCCCAAGTCAGAAAAGCTTCAAAGTCTGAAATGTATGGAGTGTTGGACTGAATTTATGGAGACGTTGGATTCTCCTTTGGCTCGGAGATTTGGCAAATTTGTGTTAATGTTATTTGAAAGAGCTGCTTTCGTTTCTGCCATTGATAACCATCTGGAAATGAGAAAGCCACTCTGCTGATCTTAGGCCACATGGTGCTAGTGGTCCCTTCCACAGCCCGCCCTGCCCTGCGATAGGCACACAATGGATTTGTCAGCGAGTCTTGTTTAAGATAACTGCAGCACACACAATGGGAGGGACCCAGGACCTATCTGACTGAGCAATGTCTTGGCTGTAATGATGCTGCTGCAGTTTTTGAGCAGACACGTGTAAGTATTTGCTTTAGATAGAGCAGACCATCATCCAATAGTTTGTCTTTATGTGTTATAGCCTTTTGACTTAATTGTTAACTTGAGCAGATCTTTACATTTGAAGGACCTCTGGACTAGGAGCAGTGTGGTTGGACTTCAGCACTTCAGACCTGGTTGTCGGTATCCTCCCCACATACAACAGGACTTAAAAGAGGCAAATGAGGAAAAAAATTTTTTTTTAATGATTCTGTGCCAAGGTAAAAGCTATACCATCATTAGATCTTAGGAAGAACTTTTAAGGGCCTCTCAGATAAATTCACTTCTCTCCATGCCTGCTGGCACTGCCACTGCTCTTGCCCAGCATTGTTCCTGCAGGAGCCTCCAAATGGCCTCCTCTGCTCTTGCCAGTCCCACCCATTCTTTATCTTGCAGCTAGAGCCACTTTTTTCAAACACAAATTAGATAGTTGTCACCTCCCTTCATAAAACCCTCCACTTACTTCCTACTGCACTTAGGATAGGTTGAAACTCTTTCCCACGGCTTAGGAGGCTGAGGCTATTCATGATCACCCCTCCCGCCAGGACCCTGCTCCCAGAATCTGCTGTGCTGTCTTGCTCCACACCTTCCACAAGTCCTTCCGTCTCTCTGCACTCAGCCTAATTCCTCCTCCTCCCTCAAGGTCCAGGTTCACCTCCTCCCAGAAGCTTTCCTGAGTCTAGGTCAGAGATGTGATAGAACGATGCCTGCCCTGGAGGGAGGCTAGGTGACACAGTGTCCAGGATCTCTGCCTACCCCATCACTGTATGTTGGCCCAGAGAGTTCCCCAGGCCTTTTAACGCGACTGGCACTTGTAATTAAGTCCTAGAACAACACAGGATTAGGGAGCCAGCCAGGAAATGAGACAATGCATTACCTTGCCTTGCTCAGTTGATTGAGTCTCAGTACAAGCTGGATTGTAGGAGCCTTTCCCGCCTCCCGTGCCCTCCCCCCTACGCCAGCGATTTGAGAGCATTAATCACTGTTGTGGCTGCAGAGAATGGGCCCTGGGGGTCAAGAGAGGTGGGGTTCAGTACTAGTCCTCTTGACTCCCTTGTGTCCCTTTAGGCAAATGATCACAATTCTCTGAGCCTCAGTTTCCCCACCTCTAGTATGAGGAGCCCTGGTGGCATAGTGGTTAAAATCTCTGCTGCTAACCAAAAGGTCGGCAGTTCAAATCCACCAGCCAGTCCTTAGAAACCCTGCAGGGCAGTTCTGCTCTGTCCTATAGGGTCTCTGTAAGTCGGAACTGACTTGACGGCACCTAACAACAGTATAAGGGGATTGGCTTAGAGGATTTCTAAGACTTTTCTGGGGGTACCCATAATTCTGCAGTTATGTGAATTTACAGGGCCACAGGGCACAGTGGTTCCCACATGCCAACTAGCTTACCCTGGCACGAAGGGAAACCTGGATAGGTGGATGGATGAGGCTGTCCTGTGTTGTGGTCAAGCTCGCAAAGGTGCCAGATTTCAAAGCATATGAATGTTAACCAAAGTACTAAAGACTGCGTAGGGTTCTGGTTCAGCTCATTAATGCTCCCTGCCAGGATCATTTCCGCAACACTGACACTACTGTGGGACATAAAGGTGAGGAAGGCGTGCTGATGAAGGGCCTGGGCCCATGGACCGTCGGAAGGTTGGAAGGTCAGCTTTGCTCATGATAAGCAGATCTGGTCCCTGGGTGTGTGTTTTTGAAGAATCTGCCTCTGCCTGAGCCCGTGTAATCAGGAACTCCTGTGATTCCATAAACCTCCCGCCGAGGCTGGTAAGGCGCCTCTTTCTTCTATAAAGTAATAAAGAGTAACCTCTGAGAGGGCAGAGACTACCTGCCTCGGGTGAAGGGAGAATGCAGAGGCAGAGTGCCTTCTATTTTCGGTGCAAGGTGACTGAGTCTGTCACCCACGGAGTTGCTCTGAAGGTCATGAGCAAAGTGAGCCTCTTGTTGCTGCTGCGCGCAGAGCAGTGCAGGAGGCTCTGCTCTCAGGGGGAGGGGCCTGAAGCAGCCCTTGCTGCCTGTCTGTTCTTGGAAAGCAGACCCAGAAAACCCACAACCCAGAGAGCAGCCGAGGATCTGTGAAATGCAGAATGCGGTTCGTCAGGTAGTTCTAGCTCTTTAGAGGCTTGTCTTTTACAAGTTAATTGCATATTTTTTGGCAGATCCCAGCTTCTTAACAGTTACTGAGTTTCCAAGGAGTCAGTATTTTCAGGAGAGCTCAGTATCTTGATTCACCCCCAGTTGAAATTCTTTTTAAATTTTGACCTCTACCCCAATCGCCATTGCCCCGGTGTGCAGGGCTCACTGGTTTCCATGGAAGCCTCCAGCTCCTGAAAACCTTTCACATTTTCTCCAGTGGTTGCTCAGCTGGGGCTGGGAGAGAAAGCAGAGAACTGCATGCACTGTCCCAGTAAGGTGACACTGTCCCAGTAAGGCGATGGCTGGGTCCAGGCTGTAGTGGGACTGGGGCCCTCTCCAGTGGATGAAGGTCCCTGGGTGGTGCGTACAGTCTGTGCTTGACTCTAAGCTGAAGGTTGACATTTGAATCTACCCAATGGCACTATAGAAGAAAGGCCTGGCAATCTGCTTCCATAAAGATTGTTGTTGTTAGGTGCTGTCAAGTTAGTTCCAACTCATAGTGACCCTGTGTACAACAGAATGAAATACTTCCCGGTCTTGCACTATCCTCCCAATCGTTGCCTTGTTTGAGACCATTGTTGCAGCCACTGTGTCAATCCGTCTCCTTGAGGGTTTTCCTCTTTTCTGCTGACCCTCTACTTTACCAAGCATGATGTTCTTCTCCAGGGACTGGTCCCTCCTGAAAACATGTCCAAAGTACATAAGACAAAGTCTCTCCATCTATGCTTCTAAGGAGCATTCTGGCTGTACTTCCTCCAAGACAGATCTGTTTGTTCTCCTGGCAGTCCCTAATATATTCAATATTCTTCACCAACACCCTAATTCAAAGGCCTCAGGTCTTCTTTGATCTTATTCATTGCTCAGCTTTTGCATACATATGAGGCGATTGAAAATATCATGGCTTGGGTCAGGCGCACCTTAGTCCTCAAGGTGACATCTTTGCTTCTGAGCGCTTTAAAGAGGTCTTTTACAGCAGATTTGCCCAATGCAATACATTGCTTGATTTCTTGACTCTCCTTCTATGGGTGTTGATTGTGGATCCAAGTAAAATGAAATGCATGACAACCTCAATATTTTCTCTGTTTATCATTATGTTGCTAACTGGTCCAGTTGTGAGAATTTTTGTTTTCTTTATGTCAAGGTATAATCCACACTGAAGGCTGTGGTCTTTGATCTTCACCAGGAAGTACTTCAAGCCCTCTTCGCTTTCAGCAAGCAAGGTTGTGTCATTTGCATAGCGCAGGTTGTAAATGAGTCTTCCTCCCGTTCTGATGCCACGTTCTTCTTCATATAGTCCAGCCTCTCAGGTTATTTCCTTGGCATACAGATTAAATAAGTATGGTGAAAGGATAAACCCTGATGTTCTCCTTTCCTGATTTAAACTATGCAGCATCCCCTTGTTCTGTTTGAAGGACTGCTGCTTGGTCTATGTACAGGTTCTGCATGAGCCCAATTAAGTGTCCTGGAATTCCCATTCTTTGCAATGTTATCCATAATTTGTTATGATCCACACAGTTGAATGCCTTTGCATGGTCAATAAAACACAGGTAAAGGTCTTTCTGGTATTCTCCGCTTTCGGCCAAGATCCATCTAACATCGGCAATGACATCCCTCGTTCCACATCCTCTTCTGAATCCAGCTTGAATTTCTGGCAGTTCCCTGTCCAAGTACTGCTACATCGGTACTAATGTACTGATCTTCAGCGAAATTTTACTTGCGTGTGATATTAACGATATCGTTAGATAATTTCTGCATTCCGTTGCATCACCTTTCTTTGGAATGGGCACTTATATTGATCTTTCCCAGTCAGTTGACCAGGTAGCTGTCTTCCAGATTTCTTGGCATAGAAAAGTGAGCATTTCCAGCGCTGCATCTGTTTGTTGAAACACCTCAGTTGTTATTCTGTCAATTCCTGGAGCCTTGTTTTTCACTGATGCCTTCAGTGCGGCTTCAACTTCTTCGTTCGGTACCCTCAGTTCTTGATCATATGCTACCCCTGAAATGGTTGATTGTTGACCAGTTCTTTTTGGTACAGTGACTCTGTGTGTTTCTTTTATCTTCTTTTGGTGCTTCCTGCATCATTCACTATTTTGCCCATAGAATCCTCCGATACTGCGACTTGAGGCTTGGATTTCTTCTTCAGTTCTTTCAGCTTGAGAAATGCCAAGCGCCTTCTTCCCTTTTGGCTTTCTAACTCTAGGGCTTTGCACATGTCATTATAATACTTTGTCTTCTGGAGCTGCCTTTTGAAATCTTCTGTTCAGCTCTTTTACTTCATCATTTCTTTCTTTTGCGTTAGCTACTCTACATTCAAGAGCAAGTTTCAGAATCTCTTCTGACATTCATTTTGGTCTTATCTTCCTTTTCTGTCTTTTTTTTAATGCCTTTTTGCTTTCTTCATGTGTGATGTCCTTGATGTCATACCATAGCTTATTTGGTCTTTGGTCATTAGTGTTTAATGGGTCAAATATATTCTTGAGATGGTCTCTAAATTCAGGTGGGATATATTCAAGGTTGTACTTTGGGTCTCGTAGACATGTTTTAATTTTCTTGGGCTTTAACTTGAACTTGCAAATGAGAAATTGGTGATCTGTTCCACAGTTGACCCCGGGCTTGCACTGACTGATGTTATTGAGCTTCTTCATCATCTTTTTCCACAGATGTAGTTGATTTGATTCCTGTGTATTCCATCCCACAAGGTCCACGTGTATAGTTGCTGTTTATGTTGTTGAAAAAAGATATTTGCAATGAATAAGTTGTTGGTCTTGCAAAATTCTATCATCAATCTTCCATGTCATTTCTATCAGCAAGGCCATATATTCCATTAAGATTACATCCATGAAAACCCTATGGAGCAGTTCTATTCTGTAATACATGGGGTCGCCTGAGTTGGAATTGACTCAGTGGCAATAGGTTTTGTTCCCACGCTTCTTCCTCTCCTCCCACCTTGTGGTTGCAGGAGTCCCCGGGTGGTATAAAGGGTTAAGCATTCAGCTACTAACCAAAAGTTTGGCAGTTCAAACCCAGAGGTGCCTCAGCAATAAAACCAAACCCATTGCTGCCGACTCACAGCTCAGCAGTAAAGCCTGGTGATATGCTTTCAAAAGGTCACAGCCAATGAAAACCCTATGGAGCAGTTCTGGTCTGCACACATGGGGTCTCTATGAGTTAGAACTAACTGGACGGCAATTATTTTCTCCCAGTCACTGTATCTCTGGGCAGTGAGCCCCTGGATAGTCAGATCAGTGAGCGCTTGGAGCAGTGGCACGTCACTGTGATGACAGTAACTCGTGTTATATGGGGCCTGATGGCTCCCTGAGTGCTTCCCAGTGCATTATCTCATTTCATCCTCCCAACAACCCTGTGGCGAAGCAGGGGTAAGTCTTCCCATTTCACTCAGGAGATGAGGCTCGGGAAGATTAAGTGCCTTTCACGTGGCTATGAGTGGCTGAGCTGGGGCTGAAGCCTTGGACTCTCTCTCTCTCTCTCAAAAGTCCTGGTTTATAACAAGCAGGCGGTAGCAGGTGTAGGGTGTTGTGGATCAAAATTCTTGTCATTTTCTGTTTTTGTCTGTCAGCTGCCTATCCAGCTATCAACAGGAAAACGGCCTTCTGGGGCTGATGTTCTCTCCGTGAGAGGGGGGACGGGAAAGGACACTCTGACACTTAACACTTGAGCCCACTTTGTCCTCACAACACTGCCCCCAAGGGTGGGAACAGCTCCATTTTACAGGTGAGGACCTTAGGAAGCTTGTGGTTGTCGTTGGATGGCGTTAGGTCGATGCTGACTCATAGCGACCCTATATATGACAGCATAGAGCTGCCCCATAGGGTTTCCTAGGCAGTAATCTTTACATAGCAGGTAGCCAGGCCTTTTCTCCTGAGAAGCAGCTGGTGGGTTCAAACTGCTGATCTTTCAGTTAGCTGCCAAGTGCTTAGCGTTGCACCACCGGGGCTCCTCGGGCACCGATTAGATGTATAACCTTGGGCAAGTTATGTAACCTTCCTTAGGAGGCTCGGGAGGCTGCCCAAGGTCATACACCTAATCTGTGCTGCAGCTGGGATTCACACCTGCTGCCTGATTTAAAACCTTAACCCACTGCCTCTAGGGCTATTGTGCGGAGTAAACAAAATGGGGAGTCCCTGGGTGATGTAAACAAAGCACTGGGTGCTAACCAAAAGGTGGCAGGTTCGAGTTCACCCAGAGATGCCTTGGAAGAAAGGCCTGGCGATCTACTTCTGAAAAATCGGCCATTGAAAACCCTGTGGAGCACAGTGCTACCCTGACACATGTGGGGCCACCATGAGTCAGATCAACTCGACCCCAACTGGTATGGTAAACCTAGCTAAAGGGAAATAAAATAAAGTACACAAGAGGGGGGAAAGATGAGGAGCAGGAGGGGCTAAAAATAAAGGACATTTTTAAAGCACTTAACACAGAACCTATAGCCAAGTGAGAAGTCCCCTTGACTCTGTAAGACAAGACACCACCCCTGCCCTGAATGAGCCTTCCCACCATGTGGGGAGAAAAGGTGTGTATTCCCAAGGGAACAACCAGCACCCCATATACATGCATCAGGCAGTGCACGACCAGTGCCTTGGAAAGGGACATCAGGAACGAAGGATGCTGGTCCTGTCCCGACTCTGCCCCTGACTGGGTGACCTTGGGGAAATCACATCTCTGGGCCTCTTTTTTCTCACCTGTAGAATGAAGGACCTGGACTAGGCTTGATGACATAGCATTTTGGAAGGGACCTCAGAGATCTCACACTCTGTCCCCCTCATGGGGAAACTGAGGTCTGGAAAAATGAAATGACTTGTCCAGGTCACAGAATGCTTTTTACTGGCCAAGCAAGTACTAGAACTAGGTCTGTGGGCTCCACTCTTCTGTGCTCTGGAGAGAAATTCCAGCTCTTAAAATCAATGATTCTTTGAGCGCACTATGGTGGGGAGGAACTCTGAGAAGGAAGGAGGGGCTTTGGTGGTTTCGTTCCACATGGAAACAGCCCCACCAAGTAAAGGCAGCAAAGTGCAGAACCTGCAGAAATGGGATGTGCCGTCTGCGTTGCTAGTGCAGGGCGCTAAATTATTCAGGACCCGCCCGACGCCTCTGCTGGGGAGAAGGCTGCCAGGGAGCTAGCGTCCGGGTGTGGAAGCCTGAGCCCTCCCTGGGGCCTGGTGGAGGGAAACGTGCTCTGAATAGATTATACCAAACTGGTCCTCGTCCTAGTGCCCTAATTAGTGCTCTTTGGGGCCACGTGCAGCTCTGGGCATGTGCAGAGGCGATAGCTGCCAACTAAATTCCGGGGGGGCGCAAAGGGTTAATGTACTCAGTACTAACTGAAAGGTTGGAAGTTTGAGTCCATCCAGAGGTACCTCAGGACAAAGTCCTACTACTTCTGAAAAATCAGCCATTGAAAACCCTATGGGGCACAGTTCTACTTTGACAGGCATGGGGTGGCCATGAGTTGGAGTGGAACTTCATGGTGACTGTGTGTTTTGTTTTGTTTTTGCCATGGACTGCACGGTTGGGCATGGATACTTGGTTTGCTCTAGGTATCTGGCCCCAGGGGCATGTGCAGGATTGAAAGGTATTGGAGAGGAACTGACCCCTCAGTTCATCAAGTCCAACCTTCTCATTCTGCAGACGAGGAAACTGAGGCCCGGGGTGGGGGGAATAACTTTCCCACGTCTCACAGATGAGGAGGGGACTGAACCGAAGTCTTCTGAGTGCTAATGGATGTCATGCCTGGTTGCCCCTTGAATTATCTACCTTTTGATTGCTCTTTGTCCCTGGGGGAAGACAGAGTAAGAGAAGCTCCTTTGTAGGTACGCTGTGCTCTACAGGGCCCACCTAAGCCTATCTTTCCAGCTTTATCTTCTTTTCTCCTTCCTCTCCTCTGAATATGTGCTGGGTCATCTTCTAGGAAGCCATGCCCTCCGTGCTTTATTCATACTGGAATCTGTACACAATGCCATGACCCATCTTCCTTGACTACCCGATGAACTCCTCTTCATCTTTCAAAGCCCAGAAAAAAAAAATTGCCTCTTAACGTGAAGTCTTCCTTGATTTTATTAAGAGAAATAATTACTCCCTTTTTTGGATTCCATCAGTCCTACTAATCTCACCATTAAAGCACTCATGGTTTTGCTTGTTTAAATTAGGGGTTGGCAAACTTGCACTGTAAAGGGCCAGGTAGTAAATATTTTAGACTCTGTTGCAAGTACTCAGCTCTGCTGTCATAGTGTGAAAGCAGCCATAGATGATGATACACGAATGAGCATGGCATGGCTGTATTCCAATAAAACCTTATTTAGGGACACTGAGCATTGAATGGGATCCCTGGCGGTGTAGTGGTTAAGTGGTACAGCTGCTAACCAAAAAGTCAATAGTTGGAATCCACCAGGCACTCCTTGGACACTCTATGGGGCAGTTCTACTTGGTCCTGTAGGGTCGCTATGAGTTGGAATCAACTCGATGGCAACGGGCTTGGTTTTTTGAGCACTGAATTTCATAAAATTTTCACAATGTTAGCCTTTTTTTTTTTTTTTTCCTAACCATTTAAAAACATGAAAACTTTTCCTAGCTCTCGGGCAGTACAAAAACTGATGGTGGGCCGGCTCTGGCTGTTGGCTGCTGTTTGCCAAGCCCTGGGTTAAATGCCTACTTTCCTTGTGTGAGCATGCACAGAGGGTGTGCCTTGCTTGGTCCTCTCTGCATCCTCAGAGCCTGCTGGCTGAATGAATGAACCTGCTGATTTACATTAAACACAGGCACATAGAATAATAACTATTAACTCCTTTGACCTTTAAACAACACTTTGAGGGAGGGAGGTACAGCAGGCATTATTGCTCCTATTTCACAGACTGGAAAACTGAGCCCTCCTCAGGACCTCTGACTCCTTGCAAGGGCTCTTGATGTGTCTTTGGGCCTTGGGGGGCTGCTCTGGTTGCTGAGTCCTCAGTTGCTGGGGAAGCTCTGAGGAGCTGGGCCAGCAGGATGGCTCAGCTTCTGGATGCTCCATCCAGGAGCACGTCTTTCAGCTGTGAAAATAGAAGCAATCTGGTGTCTGCTTGGGTAAAAGGCCTGTGTCAGAGTGGCTTGGTTTCCTTCCTACAGCTCTCTGGCATTGCACGCCTGGAATGAGAGGCAGCCGTGTCTGTTCTGTTGAGGCGGCATTGTTACACATAGCTAAAATTAGATGTTTTGTTTGAATTATGCTAATTTGACTTAATGGCTGGGGAATGTCAATGTTCTTCAGAAATCCAGAGCTCTGCCGGGTCTGGGTGAATGATAGTATTCCCTTATATTTGTGGAGTGCCTCACCATTCCCCAGACTTCCACCTTCATTATCTCATTTGATCTCCCACAACAAACTTGGGACGCCAGCAGCCCAGAGGACGGGATCCCCATTTTTTCTGGACAAGGAAGCCAAGGCCCAGGCTGGTAAGGCTACATTCCCAAGTTCACACAGCCACTGGGAGGCAGAGGTGGGGGACATGAACACAGGCCTCTGGTTTCTGTGTGCTTTCCACTTCATTAGTGCTGTGTTTTAAAGACTTTGTCTCTCTGTACTTAGAAGGGTCCTGTGGTTGGTTTATGGACCCTGGATGGTGCTCACCTATAACCTTAAGGTTGGCAGTTTGAACCCACCCAGCGGTACCATGGGAGAAAGACCTGGCGATCTGCTTCCATAAATATTATAGCCAAGAAAACCCTATAGAGCAGTTCTACACTGTAACACGTGGGGCTACCATGAGTCGGAATCGACTCACTAGGAATGGGTATGGTTTAGTTTTATCTTGGTTTAATGCTGTGCTTTTGCAACCTTGAAATTCATCATAATTTTTAAACAAGAGGGCCTGTGTTTTCATTTTGCACTGGGCCACGCAAATTATGTGGCCAGGGCCACACAAACTATGTGGCCAGTCTTAGCTGTAAGATTGCCTTCGTGGGCCTGCACTTGTCTTTTTCTATTCACTTAACCTTGCATGTGATTTGATCTTGGTTGTGACAGCTGAGACATCCAGAGGAGATTCTTTTTATAAACAGCTCTCCCCCATACCTGCCTGAAGGTAAGATTCCCACGTGGCATTTGGTGAGAAGGCCAGGAGGTCAGCCTTCAATTCTTCTTCCTTCCGCTTGTACTTCTGGGCTGGAGGGCAGGTGTGCGTAGGTGTCTGCACGTGCGTGAGTGCTCATGTGACCATTCTTATGTCAGACGTGAGGCTGAAGATACACCAGGCCGGAGGCAGGGTGTATATTTGGGTATTGTCTTCCCAGCAAAGTTTAAATATTAAGTGCCACCCATCTCTCCAGGTCTGCAGTCTCTATTAGTTTTTGTCATGGTTGCAAATGGTATTTGGGGTTATTTTATAGTCTCATAATGGGTTTGATGGGGGTGGGTGTCTGGTACCGCTACTGGACGCTGCCACCTTCTAGAATGTTAGTGTGTGTGCTTTTAGTTGACTGTTTTATCAGGAATGTCAATAGGCACAGGTCACTGAGCATTTGCTGGGGTGCTCTAAATGTTACTACAAAGCTCCCCAGCTTCTCCCATCACTGTGCCCGTCCTCACTCAGCTATCTTCGTACTGGTCTCTGCTCCATTCCTCAGACACACCTACCTTGCTCCCCCACTTGAAGTTATCTCTGTCTTCAGTGTCCTGCCACATAGCTGCCTCCTTTTTGTCTTTCTCAGTCCAAAAGTCACTTTCTCAGAGAAGACTCCTCGGACCTGCTCTAAAGTAGCCACTTCCCTACCCAAGCCACTCTATCACGTCATTTTGTTTAATTTTCTTCACAGCACATATTGTTATCTGGAATGATCCTATTTCTTTTTTATCTGTCTCTCCTTACCTGCATTATAAAGTAAATTCTCTGAGGGCAAGGACCTTGCCTGTCTGGTTCACTGCTCCGTTTCCACAGGAGAAGAGTGCCCGGCACACCAAACCAAAAAAACCAAACCAGTTTTTGTGGAGTTGACCTAGACTCCTGGCGATCACGTGTGTGTCAGAGTAGACTCCTGAGCACAGATTCACCACCACCACCAAGCTCTCCTGCCTTGCCACTGACTCTGCTCCTTGCCCCAGCTTGTAGCATAAGGTCAATGGTTAGCAGTTCACTGATTGGAAGGGTGTGCATATCTCACCTTTCTCACCTGTCCTGTGGGATGGCGACTCCTTTCCTGGGGCCCTTCTCTGATAGTGTGGAAGTTCCATAAAGTATCTTTGTTGTTCTAGAAAAAACTGGGCAGAATTTTTTTTTTTTTGATTTGCAAATTTATCAGTACGAGTTCTTAGATTAAATCACATTTAGTTTTACATTGGTCCAATGGCCTTTATTAAAAAGAAAAAAATACCATGAAATCTGGTCTGAGCCTCTGATGGATAGTTCCATAAGCATTAAGATAAACATGCAAAATTGCTTGGAAAAGTAGACCTGCTACAGAAACGTGAGGAGTTACCAATATCTAACAAATCTGCCATCTTGGTTTCTTAGAAAAATTGGTAAGCCCAATGAGGACCAGGTAAGGGAATTTTAGAGGTTTCCTCTCGGATTCTTCAGCACTGAAGCTGGAACCAAACCTTTCAGTGGTTTAAAGGAAAGAGCCTAGGTTTTAGAGTTGGACAACTCAGCAGGTCTGAGCTGTACCACCAGCTGGCTGTGTGAATCTTGGGCAGCAGCTTTAACTGTCTGAGCCTTGGTTTCCTTAGGTGTAAAACCAGTAATCAGCCCTCCCTTGGTTTCCCAGTGTGGTTGTGAGGATTAAAGGTTACCTGAAACGCCTGCCCCCTTGCCCTTCGCCCCCCAGGTGCTCCATTGATGTCCCTAATGGGATCCGAGCAGAGGCAGATGGTGCGAAGAGAGGTTGGAGAATGGCATGAAGACCAAAGCCTGGAGCTGCAGTGTCCTCCTGAGACCGCAGGGCCATCAGCTCTGGTGTGCGCGCGTCCTGTTCAGCATCGCCTTCCCAGGAATGGTTGTCGACGCCATCAGAGCTTGATCGCCCGTCCCGGGGTGGCGGCGCGGGAGTATTTGCTGGGGCTGGGAAGCCGGAGCTTGCTGTGGAAGTCAGACTCTTTACTCATGGCCCTTTTTAGAGTCACCAAGATTCAGGACCCGAGCCTAGGGAAGGCGAGAAGGGGGACGCGGCCGCTCGGAGCTTTCGAAAAGGGAAATCGGGTTCTGTATTTGAGCAGAAAGCTTGAGGTGAGGCTAGGTTGGCCAAGGAAGCTCCTGCCGCAGCGGACAGGTGCCGCCCGAGGCCTCACCCGGCGCGGGCTCTGACCTGCGAACCAGCGAGCCGGTGGGGACAGAGCAGGGCCGGGCGCGTGCGTGCTCCCGGGCGCGCACTGGACGACCCGCCAGAGAGCCTCGCTCAGGAAGCAGCCTGAGCAAGGAAGGCCAAGATAGTGTCTTTGGGCCACTGGTCTGCCTTGTTCCCTCCCAGCCCTTGGGACATGTAACATTATATCATCTTTAAAAAAAAGGAAAAAATAAAGATGTTGCTTTTCCTCGAAGAAGGAGCTCTGGTGTGCAATGGTTAAGCACTGGTCTGCTAACAGAAAGGTTGGTGGTTCTGAACCCATCCCGCGGCTCCGCAGAAGAAAGACCTGGTGATTTGCTCCCTTAAAGATTACAGGCTTGGAAACCCTAACAACAACAACAACAACAACAAACAAAACAAAAAACAAGCCCGCTCCTGTGGAGTTGATTACAACTCATAGTGACCCTATAGAAACCCTATGGGACAGTTTTATTCTGTCGCAGGGGGTCACTATGAGTCAAAAATCGACTTGATGACTCTCAACGACAGCCTTCCTCTGAAAGAACGTGTTCATGGTGAAATGTTATGTGGGAATCTCAGAGAACGTGCCCAAGGTGAAATGTTGACCTGTGGGAATCAGTCAGAGAACGTGCCCAAGATGAAATATTGACCTGTGGGAATCAGTCATCCCAACTGGAAAGTGTGTTGTCCTCCGGTGTAGCAAGGAGACTTTCTGCTGCTTACCATGTGGCCTGCTACTCAACTGCGTAGAAGACAGGCTGCTCAACTTGAAGGTTTGTATTCACTCCCGTTTTCATTCAACCAGTGGCTAGTGAACACCTGGCACTACAGGCAGAGTGAGAGAGACATCGGATGTGTCTAATGTGTATTCAAATGTGTTTGTCTCTGGAGCCCTGACATGGAAGCTGGGTGGCCCATTGGCAAGAGCCAGGGTTTTGGAGTTGGATGGATCTAGGATCAAATCCAGGCTCCACCACTTATCAGCCTGGCCAAGTTACTTGGAGCCTTTCTTTTCTGACGTTGTTAGTTCCCCAGTTTTAGGACATAAGTCGGCAGAGACCAGCAGTCACCTTCTCAAGAGCTTTTGGATGCCCCAGGGTGGAGGATCCTGCCTCCGTCCATGCCAACCCCATTCTGTGCATCGATCCCCTCCCTTCTCCCTGCCCCAGACTCTTCAGTCACAGCCACTGCCCCCAGCCTCTGTGCTGGGACCTGAGGGCGGGGAGCCCGGCACAGCTGATGCTCTGCAGAGTCTTTAGGGTCACAAGGGAGGGAGAAGAGATGCTGGCACCCTAGCTTCTTGATGACCGGGGCCTGGAGGAACAGGACAGAAGGGCTTGAAGCTAAGGAAAGGAGAGAAGGGCCAGAAAGAGGGGAACCTGGTCCTTCCCACCGTTCCTTGCAGCCCAGTTCTGCTCCACCTTTCCCCCATCCAAACTTCATAAGTGGACTGAAGCGCATTGCCTTTCAGGGTCAAGCTCAGGTCTGTACTCTATGATTCCAGGGATAAAAGATGCCTCCGCTCTGGACCACCGCAGACTCCCACCCAGCATCTCCTGACAGTCCTGCTGCTGGGATGAAGCCTTTCGTTTCATAGTTAGAGATGCACGATTACAATGCAGATGCCTGGGAGGGGTAGTCCAGTGTCGTACTGGAAAAGATGACATCGGGTACTTTTCCAACTTTGAAATGGGAGGTGGGAAAGCAGAAAGCCACTGAAAGGGGCAGAGGAGGACAGTGAGAGGGAAGCCCAGTGAGATGAGGAGGCCAGAGCCCAGAAGGCAAAACTCTCAGTTGTAAATCTTTTGTCAGAGCTGAAGAGTTGGACAGCTGTGAGAGAGACACTCTAAGGCAATGTTAAGGAGCCCTGGTGGTGCAATGGTTAAGCTCTTGGCTGTTAACTGAAAGGCTGGCTGTTTGAACCCACCAGCTGCTTCTCAGGAGAAAGATGTGGCAGTCTGCTTCCATAGAGATTACAGCCTTGGAAACCCTGTGGCGCAGTTCTCCCCTGTCCTATAGGGTCACTAAGAGTTGGAATCGACAGCACTGGGTTTGGTTTGGTTTGAAGGCCTTGTTGGCTCCAGAAGTTCAGTCAGGGAGTGATAAAGGCATTCGTTGTCACCTCCTTATTACCACACGTTGCCTGGAGATAAGGAGAGAGATGGGTGAGCTCACCCCTATCTCCTGCCCTTCCCACTAAGTGCACTCTGAAAGAGCTGGGTATTTATCAAACACCACCTCGGGGCCTGCTGAGGGGCCTGAGGGAAGAGACCTAGGTGAGCAGCAAAGAGCAGTTGAGCTTCAGGAAACGATTACTTTGCTAAACAATTCTCACTTCCAACGCCATGTCCTTTTCCCGGGCCCAGTGCAACCTTTCAAAATTAAATTTAGTAGAAACATGTTATGATGGATGTGAGGAAGAACAGGATCTGAATTAAAGGCATTTCCAAGTTTCTGCTCGTGAAAAGTGACAGTAGGCCTTTCTCTGAAGGCAGCCACCAAAAAGCCCTAGTCTGTAGTAGCTGCAGTTTAACAAGGTGTTCCCCTAGATAATTCAGGGTGCAGTCCTCATGCTAGCACAGTGCCCTGGCCCCTAATCTGTGGGATGTTCAAAAATCTAGGCCATTGCCCTTCAAGGATCTCACCACTCTCTGTTACGTGTCCAAGAGTCTCTTAGTGCCTACAGGCTGGTATGGGGTGGGCTGGGGTGGTGCTGAGTTTGACTGGATCTCTTTGGAGGAGCTAGCCAATGTCCCTGGGCCAATGCTCTTTCAGTCACTCCTTGGTTCAGATATGAGGCAGAGGCATTGTCACTGCTGTGCTGGTGGCCAGGTTTCCCAGAGAGAGACATGAGGTACTCCGGCAAGGGGTGGCTGCGGTGTCCGGGGCCACAGAGATGAGGTGCTGCTCGGCTCTGAAGCAGCAAGGCTTGAGGCTCTGCTCCAGTCCTGCCAATCCCGTAGGAGCCCCCACCAACCCTGGAAGTAACCACAAAGCTTGGCGTTTGCCGGTTTACTATGGGCTCTGGCTGGGGCCGTGCCATTTAATTTAATCCTTACAATAGCATTGTGATTCCAAGTCCATCATCTGTTACCACTTAACCTCTTTAAGCCTCAGTTTCTTATCAGCAAAATGGGGATAAGATGAATAATACCTGTTCATAGGATTACTGTGAAGATCGAGGTCATGAATGTAATGCTAACCCATTACCTGTCACCCTAGAGTTGATTCTGACTCATAGAGACCCTATAGGACAGAGTAGAACTGCCCCACAGGGTTTCCAAGGAGCAGCTGGTAGATTCGAACTGCCAACCTTTTGGTTAGCAGCCAAACTCTTAACCAGTACGTATGGTAAATGTTCATCAAGTATAACTTATTAATGTTGATAATATCATCATAATTTTACAAATGAGGAAGACAAGGCCTGGAGAGAGAAGCATTCCCAAGGATAAAGTGGCACCGTCGGATGTGACGGATCCAATACGATTTAAGAAAGCATTCTTATGAGGGGGGGGCTCAAAACATGTTTAGAGATGATATCAAACTAAACTTTGAGGCAATGGGGAAGAACATTTAGCCACTCGTTTCTTTATAGACTTAATCAATCAAATCTCTTAATTAGGATAGTGATTTTTTTTTTTTCTGAAGAAAATAAGCTATAACCAAGGAGATGGAGCTCTGTGTTGAATGAGAAGGCGACAAAGCCCTTTTCACCTTAAGACCATCAGCCTCCCAGCCTCTGCAGTGGACTTCCCGTGAAATTTCTGGTTCAAGAGGAGTGAGAATTTAATAACTGAGTTTCTACAAACCGTGTCACTGCCACAAAAACCCCTGTCTTTGTTCCTGGAGCTGTGGGCCCTACAGACTCTTCAGCCCTGATGCAGCAGAAGGGACCACGGGGGATGTGCTTTGGAACTTTGAGGCTGATGTTGTTCAGTCAGGCAGTGGGAACCTGTGGGGGTGGGGACCTTGGCATATCTCTTAAAGATCATCCCACAGAAAGACCTGGGCAAGCCACTCACCTTTCAGAGTCCTCATTAAGCTTTTCTGAAGGTTTTCGTCTTATGTGTTGATTTATTTTTCCACCTCAGGCTCCCTTTGTAATCCAGATGTAGGGGAAGAGAGTGCCCCCTGCCACTTGACATACACTGTGTGTGTGTGCTGGTCACTCACCCCCAGCTGCCTGAGCCCCTGTGGCTCTGAAGTCCCTGACAGTGGACCCCTGTTCTCACTGTCACCTTCACCTGGAACGCCCTTGCAGAAATATGGCTTAGTTACAGGCGGTCCTCAGATTACAAATGAGATCCGTTCCTAACTGTGTCTTTAAGTCGGATTTGTAGGTAAGTTGGAACAAGTGCATACAGTTCTTCTCGAGCCTTACTTTAGTGCAGGAGGGGCCCTGATGGCACAGTGGTCAAGCGTTTGCCTGCTAACCAAAAGGTTGGCAGCTTGAATCCACCGGCTGCTCCTTGGAAACGCTACGGAACAGTTTTATTCTGTCCTATAGGATTGCTATTTTGTTTTTTTGCTATTAGTTAGAATCGACACCACAGCAACGGGTTAGTACAGGAAAAGGCTCAAAGCTTTTCAGCGATTTAAAGGCCGTATACGGCAGGTGAAGGCGATTGTGATGAACTACTCGTTGTGAGTAGTGGTTGGTTCGGTTGTTTCAAAGTGACGGCAAATTTACATAACATTTAAGACCAAGTGTGAGTTGTCCATGAGTCAGCTGTTCACTACCTGGCGACTACCTGTAGTAGGAAAAGCTGGGGGGTTGGAATTAGAGTTATATTCAATTCTGGCTCCAAATTGCACCACCTGTGTGGCTTCTGGCATGTCATTTAACCTTTTTGGACCTGAGTTTCTTTTCCTCGGAAATGCAGGAAATAGCATTATTGGATGGGCTACATGGAGTGTTTGGTCTGGAGCCTGGCACAGCGTGGCAGGTAAACATGGACCAGTGGAAGGCAGGACAGTTGGGTGGATGGACGGAGCAGGGATGGCGGGCCCACTGAGGCCTCAGACCTCTCCAAATGTGGCCGGGCTGCTCTTGACTACTGCATTCAATCTCTGTTTGGGGAAACGTGAAGCCTCCAGGGGGTCTGCTGCTTCTCTTTGCACAGAGAGATGTTTAACTTGAAGTCATCTTGCTTGCAGCAGCATTTTGGAGAAAGTATTTTGTATGACTAAGACTCAAATCAGCTTGGGCACTGCCAGGCTCGTCTGTTCCTGAAATATTAAAAACTCTCTTAAGTGAGTTAGGCTGAGCAAAGCGATGACAGCAACTTATAAATAATAAATCATCAGGGCGGCTGAGGCGCTGTTGCCAGGAGGCTGGGTACCTTGCCTGGACCTCTCCCTCCCCTCAGAGGGCTGTCCTCAGTGAGGATCTCTGGTGGGCTTCAGGAGTTGCTGGTGCTGGGCTTTCCAGGATCCAGGGATCCCAGGCAAGCCCTGTCCTGCTCTCTGCTACCATGGCAGCCGCCATTGCTCTAGAATTTCACATTTTTCAAATGCACACTTTCTGTCAGAGCTCAGAGATGCATAGGTCAGCATGTGCCAACCTCATGTGTCTCAGAGGTCCCAGGCTGTGGCTAATGTCACCCGGGAACCCTTGACTGTCCTTAGAGAAGGGCTTTAGCTCTTGGAATCTGAGAATCTCTGGACTCTCAGAACTGGTGAGAACCTCTCTCATTTTACTGAGGAGGAACCTAAGCTCCTGAAAGTGGGAATCCCAGGCCAGTAGACTTGCCACCCACCACACCCCATGCCTTCCCTGCTTGAACTGGTATATGTGAGTGTATGTATTTCTTTGATCAGAGGAAGGGCAGGGAAAGGGGGGAAGGAAACATTTTGTGTGTATCATCTCATTTAATTTTTATGAGAACTTTTATGCTCGATATTACCAACCTCATTTTAAAGATGAGAAAATCGAGACTCAGAGAAGTTAGGTAACTGGCCAAAGATTGCACTGTACACGTAGTGGTAGAGCTGGAATTAGAACCCCAATTGGTCAATATCAAAGTTCTCTCTCTTACCACTTTCTACTGTGTTCTGCCTTGGAAGCAGCTGATTGTATCTAATGGTTGGTTGGAAACAGGGGAAGGTAGCAAGCCAAATCAATAAGGATTTATTAAAGCACCTACTATGGATCCAAGTAAAATTTTACTTGGATTCACAATCAACACCCATGGAAGCAGCAATCAAGAAATCAAAAGATGCATTGTATCAGATGGGGTAAGACCAGTGGAGTATCTTAGATGGCGGCTCAGAACCTTTAAAACCCCAGATGCTACCCACCAAAGTAGAATGTAGAATATTTTCTTCATAAACTATGTTATGCCAGTTGAGCTAGATGTTCTCCGAGACAGTGGTCCCCACAGCCCTCAGCCCAGTAATTTGGTCCCTCAGGGAGCTTAAATGTGTCTATGGAGCTTCCATGACCTTGCCTTGGACAAGTTAGAAATTCTTTTATTGATCTCTAGAACTTCTATTCTGGTGTCTGCCCATTATCTCAAGAAATGGGCCTCTTGCTATGTCCTTGCTCAGGCCACAAGTTTCTCAGGCCTCTGGCTGGTTTTCCCAGTACCTATACTTTTTTGTGCAGCTTCTTCCATGTTCCACGGGCAAGGGGTAAGTGTGAGGCCTCCTTCTCTTCCTCCCTCCCTCCCTCTCTCTCTCCCTCTCTTCCATACTTTCTTAAAAAAGAATTTTATTGTGGTGAAAATATACTCAACAAAATATTTGGCAATTCAACAATTTCAACACGAAAATTCAGTGACATTAATTATACTCTTCATGTTGTATAACCATTACCATTATCCCTTTCTGAATTATTCTACCACCATTAACATAAACTCCTTGCCCCCAAGAAAAAATTCCCCCATTCCTCCTCCCCCATAACCTCTAATAATTTTTAGTTTCTATATGTTTGCTTATTTCATGTGAGATCATACAGTATTTGTCCTTTTGTGACTGAGTTATTTCACTCAGTATAATGTTTGCAAGGTTCATCCATGTCGTTGCCTGCATCAGGACTTTATTTCTCTTCATGGCTGAGTAATATTCCATTGTATGGATATCCCGTGTTTTGCTTATCCATTCATCTGTTGATGGGCATTTAGGTTGTTGCCACCTTTTGGCTATTGTGAAAAGTGCTGCAGTGAACATTGGTGTACAGGTTTCTGTTTGAGTCTCTGCTTGCATTTCTTTTGGGTGTATACCTGGTACTTATTTCTGGTAGTGTGGTCTTTGGACCATTTGCATCTCAGTCATCTAGAGTGCTTGTGACAATGGCAGAGTTTTGTCCCCCATCCCAATGTGCTGGGCCTGATTCTCTAGGATAGATCTCAAGAATCTGTGTTTTTGATCCTCTCCCTTGGTGAGTTTTTTGCACACTAAAATCTGAAAACTACTACATTAAAAGACCAACATTATTGTTAAATATTGAACTTTGGGGATTGCAGCAATATTGAAAATACAGGTAACTTCTAGATACCATTTTGAGTGACCATCAGCTTTTACTACATCCCGAGTCAGCAAATCTCAGTCTGGTGTTACACAGCTGGCTGTAGCAGGGACAAGTTCTCAGGCCGCCCTTCCTACTTAGGGCAGCGTTTCCCAGCCTGTTCCTTGCATTACCTGTGTCAGTGTTTAGGGCATGTCTTGCCAAATGCAGAATGCTGGGTCCTGCTCCAGAGTTACTGAATTAAGATCTCTGGGAATGGAGTCCAAAAATCTGTATTTTAGGCAAGATCCCTGATGATTCTTCTGCTCAGTAAAGTTTGAGAACCACAGGCCTTACCTCCCTGTCTGAAATCCTAAAGACAACATGGGGGGCTCCTGGAAGGCTTGAGTCAGAACTTCAGGGATGGAAGGGACTGTGGGGATAATCAAGCCCAGCCACACCATTTTAAAGATTTAAAAAAAAAAAATTAGGGAACACTTATTTTCTGATCTCCCCTTCTGGCTCTTTGATTCTTTCACCTCCTTTCTCAGCACAGAAAGATTCATGAAGGGAAGGAAATGAGTATTTTTTGAGCTTCTCCTATGTGTGGTGTCTGTGCTAAGCATTTCACTCCTCTCATCTCACTTAATCTCTCCAACAAATGTGAAATATTTTAAGGCAAATATTCCTCTCTGCTCTTTTCTGGTTAGCACATAAACCAAAACCCAAAAACCGAATCCGTTGTCGTTGAGTCGATTCCAACTAATAGCTACCCTATAGGACAGAGTAGAAGTGCCCCATAGAGTTTCCAAGGAGTGCCTGGTAGATTCGAACTGCTGACCTTTTGGTTAGCAGCCAAACTCTTAACCACTACGCCACCAGGGTTTCGGGTTAGCACATAAACAACAACAACAACAAAACAGACAAATTTCCATGGAGTTGATACCAACTCATGGTGACCCCATGTGTGTCAGTGTAGAACCGTGCTCCATTTTCAATGGCTGATTTTTCAGAAGTAGTTCTCTAGGCCTTTCTTCCGAGGCACCTCTGGGTGGACCTAAACCTGCAGCCTTGCCATTAGCAGCCAAGCGTGTTAATCATTTGCACCACCCAGGGACTCTCGGGACATACTTACCTGGGTGCTAAAATCCTGGGCATTCCTATTCTTTCTCCTCTTTCTGAACCTCATGTTCTCAATTCTGTTCTCTTTTGTTAAGCAGGCCTTGTGTGAAATTTCTTTCTTTCCTTCCACAAAAAGTTCCTAAACTCTTAAAAAATATATTTTGAATGGAACAAAAGTGCTGGTTTGATGCAGCATTTCCTTATCCAAGGCTTTAGCGAGGTTTGTAAATAATGAATCAGACCAGAGTCAATACCTTATGGTCAATGAGTTAAGATTCCGACCAGAAAGATCTGTTGGGAGAGGTTCCCAGGCACACTTCTTAATTATTCACAAGATATATGAAGTGATAAATCATTCATGGGATGGTAATAAATGCTATGAATCTTTCTGATGAGATTTTGTACATCACGTGGAATCTGCATTCAGGCCTTGCACTTACAGAAGGTCAGCGAGACAGGGCAAAACTGCCTGAATAATTGTCACCATCTCAGTGCAGTGGTTCTGAAGAGGGGGCGATTTTGTCCCCCTGGGAATATTGGCACTGTCTGGAGACATTTTTAGTGTCACAATGGGGGATGGGGTGCCACTGGCCAGGGATACTGCTAAATATCCTACAGTGCACAGCAAAGACTTATCTGGCCTGAAATGTCAATAGTGCCGACATAGAGAAACCCTGTCTTAGGGCTACTATCAATTTTGTCAATTAAAACAAAAATACCTGGGGGGTGGGGCCAAGATGACAGTGTAGTCAGACACTTCCTGTGGTCCCTCTTACAATAAAGACCTGAAGAAACAGATTATTTATGACAATTTAGGAGCCCTGAACATGAAAGACAAAGTTGAGGAGTCAGACTGAGCGGCAAGGGGAGGGAGAGCTAGTTAAGAAGCAGTGAGGATTTGCCAGACCTGACCTGGCCAGCACCCTGCAGGCTGGATTGGCCCATATGCACTGGGTGAGGCAAGTGGTAGCGCTTGGGACACATTTTCCACACCAGGAGAAACTGAGTGGCAGAGAGTCTGCTCAAGCCTCTGGAACCAGGGAGAAGCGGTGCTGAACCTGCAAATGTTAATTGCAAGCATCTACCCTACCCTATGGAACCAAATAACCCTTCCCCCTTCTGGGAAGTACCTCTCTCCCATTTACCAGCCCACGTCCCACTCTGCACCAGGTCCTGGGCAGACTTCAGTGATCACTACGTCCCCTGGGCCAGAAGTAGGACCTATGTCAAGCACCAAGCCATTCTTCCTGCTTTGGAGAGGGAACAAATTAACAAACAGGAAAAAATAATCTGCCAGCTCCCCTAAGCGGGGAACTCAGGACAGGCACAGCCCCTCTGCATAGGCAAGGCATAAGGGGTCCATGGACTTTGAATGCCTTTCAACCCTGCCTAGGCCTATATGGGCCCATTTCGGGCGTCAGCCCTCATTAGCACGGGGTATACACCTGAAGCTTATTTTAAACTTCATCTGCTAAGGGAGAGTGGCAGATTTGTGACATTTGACACTGCCCTGCTCATTAAGCAGAATCTTTTTTTTTTTTTTTACCTACCGACATCTGGGCCTGAGGACTGCTGGCTCCACCCACTCTGCCTAGCCACCTGTGATGGGGGTCTGAGAATAAGTGGTGCCTCCCAGTCCTTACAGCCAAAAGCATTGGGTACCCAAAGACTGGCTGCAAAATCCACCCACCTATGTGCTCTAGGGAACAGGGACACACCTTCCATCCAGGCACTCAAGGACAGCTGTCAGCCCTCTACCTTGCTCAGCACATAACCCCCTATAGCAGCCAGATACCTGTGCCTACTCCAACCACCCAACCACCCCTATGTAGACCTGCCCATCTAGAACCGTAGGTGAGAGTCTGTTCCACACCCTGACCAATGACCTGGACATCTGAGCTGAATCCACACAAAAAAGAAAATGGCCTCCTGGGTTCACATACCTAGTAATAGTTCCAACCACCTGGTAACAGAGTGTGAGAGCTTCAAAGATGCCAATAATCCAAACTAGCTCAATGACCAGCCTATTTGGACATATCAAAACAGAACAAGAAGCTAGGACAGAGTAAGCAAACATAAAATACATAAATATAATAAACTTATTGATAGCTTGGAGTCAACAGTCAATATCAAATCACATAAAGAGGCAGAGCATGATGGCTTCAGCAAGTTCCTCCTCCTGGAGGAACACAAAATCTTGGAGTTACCAGAGGTAGAATTCAAAAGATTAAAATACAGAGCTGTTCAAAAGATCAGGAAGGAGATCAAGCAAAATGCAGACCAAGACAGAGAACACACAGACAAAGCAACAGAGGAACTTAAGAAGGTTATACAAAAGCATAATGACAAATTTAACAGGCTGCAAGAACCCATAGAGAGACAGCAAACAGAAATCCAAAAAATTAACAATAAAATTTCAGAATTAGACAACTCAGTAGAAAGTCATAGGAGCACAACTGAGGCAATGGGAGTCAAAATTAGTGACACTGAAGATAAAGCACTTGACACCAATTTATTTGTGGAAAAATCAGATAAAAGAATAAAAAAAATGAAGAAACCCTATGAATAATGTGGGACTCTATCAAGATGAATAACCTATGAGTGATTGTAGTACCAGAACGGGGTGGGGGGATAACAGAAAATACAGACAATTGTTGAAGATTTTTTGGCAGAAAACTACCCTGATATCGTGAGAGATGAGAAGATATCTACCCAAGAAGCTCACTGAACCCCACACAAGGTAGATCCCCAAATAAAGTCACCAAGACATATTATAATCAAACTTTCCAAGACCAAAGGTAAGATAGAATTTCAAGAGTGGCTAGGGATAAATGTAAAGTCATCTACAAAGGAGACTCAGTAAGACTAAGCTCTGACTACTCAGCAGAAACCATGCAGGCAAGAAGGCAATGGGATAACATATATAAAGCCTTGAAGGAAAAAAATCGCCGGCCAAGAATTATATATCCAGCAAAACT
This sequence comes from Loxodonta africana, assembly GCF_030014295.1. NCBI lineage: Eukaryota > Metazoa > Chordata > Mammalia > Proboscidea > Elephantidae > Loxodonta > Loxodonta africana. Next base: position 58,777,108 of record NC_087360.1, read on the forward strand.
GTCTCTCAAATATGATGGCAAAATTAGGGCGTTATCAGATAAACAGAAATTTAGGGAATTTGTAAAAACAAAACCAAAATTACAAGAAGTACTAAAGGGAGTCCTCTGGTTAGAAAATCGACAACATCAATTAACAACCCAAGGCTAGAACACAGGACAGAACAACCAGACATCAACCCAGATAGGGAAGTCACAAAAATAAAGTAAATCTAAAACACTGAAAATAGGGAAATAGAGATGTCAATATGTAAAAGATGACAACATTAAAACAAAAAAGAGGGACTAAATACTGTAGTCATAGAACTTTCATATGGAGAGGAAGTCAAAGTGATATCAAGAAATAAAATGGTTTAAACTTAGAAAAATAAGGGTAAATATTAAGGTAACCACAAAGGAAGCTAACTATCCTACACATCAAAATAAAAAAGAAGAAAAACATAAAGACTCAGCAAATACAAAATCAACAACAGAGAAAAAGATGAAAAGAAAATACATAAAGAAAAATGACTTAGCACAGAAAATTAAGTGGAACAAAGAAACTGTCAGCAACACACACAAAAAATACATCAAAATGACAGCACTAAACTCATACCTTTCAATAATGGTGCTGAATGTAAGTGGACTAAATGCACCAATAAAGAGATTGAGGGTAGCAGAACAGATAAAAAACATGATCTGTCTATATGCTGCCTACAAGACACACAACTTAGACTCAAAGACACAAACAAACAAAAACTCAAAGGATGAAAAAAAATATATCAAACAAACAGCAATCAAAAAAGAGCAGGAGTGGCAATATTAATCTCTGAGAAACAGACTTTATAGCAAAATCCACCACAAAGGATAAGAGAGGACACTATATAATGTGATTAAAGGGGCAATACAGCAGGAGGACATAACCATAATAAATATTTACATACCCAGTGACAGGGCTCCAAAATACATAAAACAAAATCTAACAGCATTGGAAAGAGAAATAGACAGCTCCACAATAATAGCAGCAGACTTCAACAGACCACTTTCAGTGAAGGACAGAACATCCAGAAAGAAACTCAATAAAGACACCGAAGATTTAAATGCCACAATCAACTAACTTGATCTCACAGACATATACAGAACACTCCACCCAATGGCGGCCAAGTATATTTTCTTTTCCAATGCCCATGGAACAGTCTCCAGAATAGACCACATATTAGGTCACAAAGCAAGCCTTAACAGAATCCAAAACAATTGAAATACTACAAAGCATCTTTTCTGTCCATAAAGCCATAAAAGTAGAAATCAATAACAAAAAGCAAGGAAAAAAAAATCAGATACATGGAAACTGAACAACACCTTGCTCAAAAACTACTGGGTTATAGAAGAAATCAAGGACAGAATAAAGAAATTCACAGAATCAAATGAGAATGAAAACATATCCTACCAGAACCTTTGGAACACAGCAAAAGCAGGGCTCAGAGGTCAATTTATAGCAATAAATGCACACATCCAAAAAGAAGAAAGGGCCAAAATCAAAACATTAACCCTATGGCTCGAACAAATAGAGAGCAGCAAAAGAAGCCCACGGGTACCAGAAGAAAGGAAATAATAAAAAGTACAGACCAATATCCCTCATGAACTTAGACACAAAGCTCCTTAACAAAACTCTAGCCAATAGAATTCAACAGCATATCAAAAAAATAATTCACCATGACCAAGTGAGATTCATACAGGTATGCAGGGTTGGTTCAACATTAGAAAAACAATCAATGTGATCCATCGTATAAATAAAACAAAAGATAAGAACCACATGATCTTATTGACTGATGCAGAAAAGGCATTTGACAAAGTGCAACACCCATTTATGGTAAAAATCATCAGCAACATGGGAATAGGAGGGAAATTCCTCCACATAATAAAGGGCATTTATTCAGAGCCAACAGCCATCATCATCCTAAATGGAGAGAGTCTGAAAGCATTGCTCGTGAGAAGGGGAACCAGATAAGGATGCCCTTTATCACCACTCTTATTCAATATTGTGCTGGAGGTCCTAGCCAGAGCCATAAGGCAAGAAAAAGAAATAAAGGGCATCCAAATTGGCAAGAAAGAAGTAAAAGTATCCCTATTTGCAGATGATATGATCTGATACGCAGAAAACCTCAAAGAATCGACAAGAAAACTGCTGGAACTGTACAACATTTCAGCAAAGTATCAGGATACTAGACAAACATACAAAAATCAGTTAGATTCCTTTACATCAACAAAGAGAACTTCAAAGAGGAAGTCACCAAATCAAAACCATTTACAATAGCCCTCAAGAAGATAAAATACTTAGGAATAAATGTAACCAGAGATATAAAAGAACTATACAAAGAAAATTATAAGACATTACTGCAAGAAACCAAAAGAGACCTACGTAAGTGGAAAAACATACCTTGTTCATTGATAGGAAGACTCAACATTGTGAAAATGTTAACTGTACCCAAAGTGATCTACAGATACAATGCAATCCCTATCCAAATTGCAATGACATTTTTAACGAGGTGGAGAAACAAATCACCAACTTCATATGGAAAGGGAAGAGGCCTCGGATAAGTAAAGCATTACTGAAACTGAAAAAGACGAACAAAGTGGGAGGCCTCACACTACCTGATTTTAGAACCTATTATACCGCCACAGTAGTCAAAACAGCCAGGTACTGGTATAACAACAGATACATAGACCAATGGAACAGAATTGAAAATCCAGATGTAAATTCATCCACCTAGGCACTGCCGATATTTGGCAAAGGCCCAAAGTTTGTTAAATGGGAAAAAAGGCAGTCCCTTTAACAAATGCTGCTGGCATAACTGGATATCCATCTGCAAAAAACAAACAACAACAACAAAAGACCCATACCTCACACCACATACTAAAACTTAACTCAAAATGGATCAAAGACCTAAATATAAAATCTAAAACGACAAAGATCACGTAAGAAAAAATAGGGACAATGCTAGGAGCCCTAATACATGGCATAAACAGAATACAGAACATAACTAACAATGCACAAACACCAAAAGAGAAACTGGATAACTGGGATCTCCTAAAAATCAAACACTTAGGCTCATCAAAAGCTTTTTACCAAAAGAGTAAAAAGACAACCTATAGACTGGGAAAAAAATTTGGCTACAACATATCCGATCAGGGTCTAATCTCTAAAATCTACAAGATATTGCAAAACCTCAACAACAAAAAGACAAATAACCCAATTAAAAAATGAGCAAAGGATATGAACAGGCACTTCACCAAAGAAGACATTCAGGCAGCTAACAGATACATAAGGAAATGCTCACAGTCATTAGCCATTAGAGAAATGCAAATCAAAACTACAATGAGACACCATCTCACTCCAACAACGTTAGCATTAATCCCAAAAAACACAAAATAATAAATGTTGGAGAGGTTGTGGAGAGACTGGAACACTTATACACTGCTAGTGGAAATGTACAATGGTACAACCACTTTGGAAATTGATCTGGTGCTTCCTTAAAAAGCTAGAAGTAGAAGTATCATATGATCCAGGAATCCCACTCCTTGGAATATATGCTAGAGAAATAAGAGACCACATGAATAGATATATGCACACCAGTGTTCATTGCAGCACTGTTCACAATAGCAAAAAGATGGAAACAACCTACGTGCATATCAACAGACGAATGGGTAAACGAATTATGGTGTATTCACACAATGAAATACTATGCAATGATAAAGAACAATAATGAATCCTCAAAATATCTCACAACATGGATGAGTCTGGAAAGCATTTTGCTGAGTAAAATTAGTCACAAAAGGACAAATATTGTATGAAACCACTATTATAAGAACTCAAGAAAAGGTTTAAACACAGAAGAAAACTGTTCTTTGTTGGCTAAGAGGGTGGGGAGGGAGGGAGAGGGGAATTCACTAACTAGATATTAGTAGACAAGAATTATCTCAGGTGAAGGGAAGGACAACACACAATACATGGGAAGTCACCACAATTGGACTAAACCAAAAGCTAAGAAGTTTCCTAAACACAAGCAAACACTTCGAGGGAAAGAGTAGCAGGCGTGGGGGTCTGGGACCATTGTTTCAGGGACATTTAGGTCAATTGGCATAAGAAAATTTATTAAGAAAGTGCCACCTTGGTTAGTGGCATCTGGAGTCTTAAAAGTTTTTGAGCAGCCATCTAGATTGCATCAATTGGTCCCAACCCACCTGGAGCAAAGGAGAATGAAGAGCACAAAAGACACAAGGATATAATTAGCCCAAGAGAGAAAATGACCACATAAACCAGAGACTCCATCAGCCGGAGACCAGAAGAACTAGATGGTGCCTGGCTACCATCAATGACTGCCCTAACAGGGAACATAACAAAGTCCCTGATGGAGAAGGAGAAAAGTGGGGTGCAGAACTCAAATTCATGTAAAAAGACCAGACTTAATGGTCTGACTGAGACTACAGGAACCCCAGAAGACATGGCCCCCAGACTCTCTGTTAACCCAGCACTAACTCATTCTCGAAGCCAGTTCTTCAGACAAAGATTAGACTGGAGTATAAAACATAAAATAATACTTATGAAAAGTGTGCTTCTTAGTTAAAGCAGACACAGGAGACTATACATGCAGCTCCTGTCTGAAGGTGGGATGAGAAGGCAGAAAGGGACAGGAGCCGATTGAATGGACATGGGAAATCCAAGGTGGAAAGGGGGAGTGTGCTGTCACATTATAGGGATTGCAACTAGGGTCACATAATATGTGCATAAATTTTTGTAAGGGAAATTAACTTGTGCATTAACTTTCAACTAAACACAGTAATTAAAAAAAAAGAAAAAAAAATACCTGCTTTAGAATACTATTCATTCATCCCAAAATATTTACAGAGCCCCACCTGTGTGCCAGGTCCTGTGCTAGGTACTGGGATTACAGAATACAGACAGGAGAAACAGTATTTCAGCCAAGGAGGGCACATTTTAGTGGGAGTGACAAAGAAGAAAACGAAGCAGTGCAGCAGTGGAGATGTGCAAACCTGCTGTGGTGCACAGAGGAGGGCATAACCTTGCCTGAGGGCTCCCTAGAGAAGATGATGCTTGAATGGAATCCTAGAGGACAAATATGAGATTGCGGAGTGGACTGCCAAGGTGCAGGGAGGGTGTTCCAGGCAGAGGGAATGGCATATGCAAAGACGTTGCAGAAGGAGAGTCCCTGGCATGCTTGAGGAGCTGAGTCATTCATTGTGTAGAGCATTTGAGGTGTTACCAGTTCCAGAATCTCCCTTTTCTGAAGCCTTGCTCCTTCGACCTGGCTTACAGATTTGTCAGAGATTTTCACTGATGGTGTGCTATGAGCGGGACATCATGGAAAACAAGGCATGAGCATCTTCCACTTAGCTCTCAGATGACTTCTCCCTTTGCAGTACTTGACAGTCCCCTCCCAATTCTCATCCCCTCTCAGCACTGAAATAAGCCCATCACGAGACAAGGGATGGAAGGAGCATTATCAGAGATGGGGGTAGGCAGTTAAACTGGTGCTCATGCTTATCTCAGAGATACTTGTCCAGAGAGGTCTCTCTCTCTAGGGCCTTGCACTAAATAAGGGGCAAAGCGGGCAAATCCCACCTCTATTGCTAACTAAGGTGTGATAAGGATCACCATGAATCCAATCTCCAACACTTGGGGATGGATCTTGTCCTCACTGTCCCACCTCTCTGTCCTTGTCACTAGCCACTAAAATGGCACACTTGCTCCCCAACACTGGCCACCCAGAGCTGGGTCAGAGCTCATAAGCTAGATGGACACCATCTTTCAGATTAGCTGTCCATGCAGCCCTTCTCTGACCCTAGCCACCCAGAGCTAGGTCAGAGCTCAAATGTTAGGAGGACACCTTCTTTCAGACTGCCAAATTAGCAGACACCAGGCTCTGCTGACTCTCACTGTCCCTATGGATTCCTTAGTTCGATGGAATTAAGGAACAGAATGTCAAGGAAAATATACCCTACTTACAGCTACAACTGTATTACAACCAAAAAGGATACAAATAAAGAGACACATAGGGTAAGGTCATAGCATGGCACTTCCATGTCCCAAAGAGCACATGCTACCCTTTCTGTGCATAGTCATCAACCAGGAAGCTCATCTGAGCCTTAGGGTTCAGGACTCTTATTGGCCTCTCCATGTGGCCATGATAGATTACTGTATATCATGCCTCCTGAGGCTTAGTCGGAAACCCTGGTGGTGTAGTATTTAACTGCTATGGCTGCTAACCAAAGGGTTGGCAGTTCAAATCCGCCAGGCGCTCCTTGGAAACTCTATGGGGTAGTTCTACTCTGTCCTATAGGGTCGATATGAGTCGGAATCGACTTGACGGCACTGGGTTTGGTTTTTGGTTTTGAGGCTTAGTCAACATCGGCCCCCAGGTGGTCCCTCTTGCTCTCATCAGTCCCTACTCATTAGCCTCAGGTGTGGTCCGGCTTTCAGAAACCCAGAACTGAGGGCAAATTGCTTTCTGCAAGGTGATTCCACACCTCACAGGCCTCTTAATGAACTTTAAGCAACTTGTATTTTAGCTGCTTCTTGTGGTGCTGGGGTTTGTCTTTTCCTACTAGAGCTTCGAACCAGTTAGTTCTGGTTCAAACCCCAGGTGAGAATTTGTATTTCCATCCTGGATATAATGAATCATAATCTACATTTTAACAAGATCCCCAGGTGATTCTTATATATAATAAATTTTGAGAATCACTGCTCTACCAGTGGTTCTCAGAATTGGTTCCTAATTAGCAGCATTAGCATCGCCTGGGAACTTATTAACCCGTTGCCGTTGAGTCGATTCCAACTCATAGCAACCCTATAGGACAGAGTAGAACAGCCCCATAGGGTTTCCAAGGAGCGGCTGGTGGATTCAAACTGCCGACCTTTTGGTTAGCAGCTGAGCTCTTAACCACTATGCCACCAGGGCTTCGGGAACTTACTAGAAATGCAAACTCTCAGCAGGGATTCAACCAGAAGGAATCGGTGCAAAGCCCTGTTTCCTACATTTGGAATTAATTGATCAGGTGGATGTCAAAATTACATCTGGAAAAAGGTGAAGGCTTGCTATCCTAAGACAAAAGAGAATGCTGTGTATTTGGAAAGGAAATGTACGAAGAGAAGCGGGTTGCAGACTCCTCCACCTAAGCGGGTGTCAACAGAATTCCTCCAAATTCCGACAGAAGTCAACATCATCCTGGAGGGGAGACCAGAGATGAGGGCAGAGAGGCCAGTATTGGCTGGGCACAAAGGACCTTGTAAGCCAGGGATGTTGGAGGGCCATTGAATGATTTAATGCTTGGGAGTGGTGTTACCACATTGGTGATTTTAGGAAGTTTTTTTTTTTTTTTTGTGGGGGGAGTACTGTGTAGAATGACTTTGGGAGATGGTGCAAGAAAAGAGATGGTGATGAGACTGGAGGCAGTTAGGAGGTAATGAAATCATCCAGTGGTAGATGAATGAAAAGAAGGGGATTGACAGGAGGCATATTTCAGAGGCCCTTGATAGGGTTGCATCTGGGAGCTGTGGCAGAGGAAGGAGTCTAGGCTGGCTCTCAGGTTTCCATCTCAGTTGGCTGAGCCATACAGCGATGCTGCTCTCTGGATGAGGTGGGTGTGACAAAGTTAATGAGATCCATTTTAGACAAGTCCGAGGTGCCTCAGGGTCATCTGCTGTGGTGGCCAGTGAGGTGTGTGGATTTGGCACTGAGGAGGAAGAGCTGGGCCAGAGACACGGATCTGGGACACATCAAAGCACAGATAACAGCTGGAGCAATAATTGTGAGAAGTCATTTGTTTATTCATTCAGCAAGTATTTACCAAGCCTCAACTGTGAGTGTAACACTGTGCTAGGCATTGTTGGGACACACACTGTCATTTACTCATGTGTTGGGTGAGATTTGGTGAGTAACTTGCACGGACTGGGCACCTTGCTAGGAATAAAGATGGGAGGAAGGCCCAGCCTGGCACAATGCCGGGCTTGAAAAGAACTTGTTCAAGGGAGACCATCAACTTTCAACAGTTGTTTAAAGTCCCTCCTCAGACTTGCTCAGGTAAGGAAGGCAGGAGACACGTGCAGAATTAACAGACCCTTGAAAGTGTAGGTGTTACAGCAACTTACAGGTCCCTGGTGGTGCAAACAGTCCATGCTTGACTACCAGCCTAAAGGTTGGAGGTTCAAACTCACCCAGTGTTGCCCCCACAAAGATCACAACCAAGAAAACCCTATGGAGCAGTTCTACGCTGTAACACACGTGGTCACCACGAGTCAGAGTCAACTCCATGGCAACCTTTTTTTTAAATAGCAATTTATTTAGTGGCTCCCTTATAATATGCAATATAGTTTCTATAAAAGAGTAAAATCCTGCAGGGCTCTGGATCAATTATTTAATGCTACATGTCAGACAATAATCTTCGGATGTCAAATCGGCTAGCACTCACAAGCACAGACTTCGGCTGCCTGGGAAGTTTTGTTTTTAACCCCTGTTAACTCTAACTCAGGCATTTGTTCTTATGAATCCAAGTGAGATGAATTAGGGCCGTTGTGCTCACTGATCGGAAGCTTATGGGGCTTAGAGGGCAAGGGGATCTCAGGAGCGAAGTCCAGGTCAAATTTGTCCTGTGGCATACCTGGAGGCTCCAGACCTGGCTGCCATTGGATTGGCAGGAATCAGGGGGATGATATTCTGGGTCCCTGAGGGCAGCAAACCAAAAAACAAACCAAACGCATTGCCTTCGAGTAGATCCTGACTCACGACGACCGCATGTGTCACAGAGTGCGGTAGAGCTGCCCCATAGGATTTTCTTGCCTGTAATCTTTACAGCCTCAGATTGCCAGGCTTTTGTTTTGCAGTGCCGCTGGGTGGATTTGAACCGCCCAAGTGCAAACCGTTTGCGCTACCCAGGGATCTTCTGAGGGTGGCAAGTCTTCCTAAAAGAGATTGCAGTTGGAAGGATTACTGAGAATTGTGGCTGGATTCCCTTCTTGTCATCTCATTCTCAGGCTGATCAACACTCAAGCCAGTCAGACCCTTCCTGAAGGTATATATTGATTTGCTCGGGCTACGAATGTTTATTAGAAAATAATGTATAGAAGTCCAGGTGTTTGGCTTCATGTGCACACAGCTTGGGCCAGGGAGCCTTGGGGACCTCTGGAAGAAGGCAGAGAAAGAAGTGATCCATTTCTCTAGCCACGCGATTGCTCCACACACTCCACAGTGCATGGGCTCAACAACCAACAATCAGTTATGTTGATGAGGCATGGTCTCAGTCATCCTCTTCCCCCTTCTGCTTCACCCTTTTGGTGCTAATCTCCCTGCAGGGTTTAATTTTCCTTAAATTCTTCCATTTGTTTTATTTATGATGCAATAACCACGGCAAAAGCGCTTCGGTTTGCTATTTACAATGGATCCAGAGCATGATTACTAGATAGTAAATTCTGTGCTGTAACATGCGGTGATTTCCCTTGGAATCAGGAGCGAAGCAATGAGTGGAGAGCCTCGCAGGACCGGGCAGGGCACGCTCAGAGCTGCTGGAGCTGAAGGCCTCCCACAGCTAGTGAGAGGCAGCTGCTGTGGGTGCACTTCGCCACCATGCTCACCTCTCCAAGAAAGAAGGTCCACGGACCCATAGGGTGGCTGAAAAGTATCCTAGGAGTTTAAAGAAACCTTATTATAGATTTTTTCATATATAATCCAATTTTTTTTTTTTTAATCCAATGGGAGAAATAATATTCCATTTGGCAAGACGTGGGCTTTTGGAAAAAATGGTACCTTGAATTGAAAGCAAGCACTTAACACGAAGCTGACTCATTCTTAACACCTAACGTTATATAATAAGAACGAATATGAACTGACCTGTAGTGCTTTTCTGGTCCCAAGACTCATAGAAATAGCCTGCAAGAAAGAATCCTTGCTATTCCAGGAGGCAGGAGGCCTTGGCTCTGGGCCCTAGGCCACCACTTACAACTTGTATGACATTCACAGGGTACCTCTTGGGCCTCAGTTGCTTCACCCACACAATGGGGTTACAATACCTCATGGACAAGGGTAACACTCAGAATATTTATCCATGAGTTCAGCAAAGGCTCTAGCCAATCAAAAGCTATGATTTTATGAACACTGTCAAAAGCAAATAATAGTAATGTTCATAATGTATTAATATGGAGAAAAAGCAAGTTATCAAACAGTACATGTTGCATTATTTAATTTTGGTCAGGAAATATTTGCATATCAGAAATGCCTGGCAGGAGAGTCGTCAAGTTGTACACAGTTCTTTTATTTTAAATAATATTTTGTGAGTTTTCAGTGAGTTTACACAGCAAATTAGGTGCCTGTCAACAATTGAATTGTGTCCCCCCAAAATATGTGCCACCTTGGTTAGGCCATGATTCCCAGTATTGGGTGGTTGTCTTCCATTTTGTGATTGATACAATTTTCCTATGTGTTGTAAATCCTAATCTCTGCCTGTGGTTAATGAAACAAGATTGGGTTATGTTGAAGAGGATTAGGGTGGGATGTAACACCCTTACTCAGATCACATCCCTGATCCATGTGAGGGAAGTTTCCCTGGGCTGTGGCCTGCATCACCTTTTATCTCACGAGAGATGAAAGGAGAGAGAAGCAAGCAGAGAGTTGGGGACTTCATACCAGTAAGAAGGCAATGCCAGGAGAAAAACACGTCTTTTGGATTTGAGGCTCCAGCGTAGAGAAGACCCTGGACCAGGGGAATATTGATGACAAGGACCTTTCTCCAGAGTTGACAGAGAAAGCTTTCCCCTGGAGCTGGCACCCTGAATTTGGGCTTCTATCCTACTAGACTGTGAGAGAATAAACGTCTCTTTGTTAAAGCCATCCGCTTGTGGTATTGCTGTTATAGCAGCACAAGATGACGAAGACAGTTCTCATTTGACAATCTGTATGCATTGTTCAGTGACGTTGTTGTTGTTGTCAGGGGCTGTTGAGCTGGTTCTGACTCATAAAGACCCTATACACAACAGAATGAATCATTGCCCAGTCCTGCGCCATCCTTACAATCATTGTTCTGCTTGAGCTCATTGAGGCAGCCACTGTGTCAATCCACCTCGTTGAGGGTCTTCCTCTTTTCCACTGACCCTGCACTTTGCCAAGCATGATGTCCTTCTCCAGGGACTGATCCCCCCCGACAACATGTCCAAAGTATGTAGATGCAATTATATTTTTTATAACGTGCCAACCTTCTCATCGTGTCCTGATTGTTCCATTTCCAGTGCTCTACTTTCCCTGCCCCCTCCCCCTTCTTATCTTTGCTTTAGAGTAATTATTGACCTTTTGGTCTCATATAGATTTTTTTTTCTAATGGATCCCCATACTCACGAGTAATATACGTTATGTTGTGTACCAATCTGTTATTTTGCTAAAAGGTGACTTCAGGGGATGTTTTGGTTCAAGGTTTAAAGAGTATATCTCAGGGCGATAGTCTCAGGGAGTCCTCCAGGCTTAACTGGTCCAGTAAGTCTGGACTTTTTAAGAATCTGAGTTCTGTTCTGCATTTTTCTCCTGTTCTATCCAGGTCCTGATCAGAAGGGTGGATAGTGGTAGCTGAGCACCATCTAGTTCTTCTAGTCTCAGGGTAGATGATGCTGTGGCTTGTGTAGCCTATTAGCCTTGTAGACTAGTGTCTTCTCTAAGACTTTTGTTTGCTTCTTTCTCTTTTGCGCCTAGTGAGCTGAGACCAATAGTTGTATCTTAGACACCACTTGCAAGCTTTTAAGACCCCAGATGCTGCTCACCTCACCAGGAGGCAGACCATGAACTTTGTGGTGCCAATTGACAGAGCTGTCCCATGAGACTAAGGACCTAAGCCTTCAAACCTAGAAAACCATTCTCACAAGGTGTTTGGTTATGTCTGAGAAGTATCTGTAACTGTGTCTTCTATGGATAAATATGCGTGCACACACGTATCTGTATGTACACATACAGATACTTCTGTCTGTGCACACATATGTACTCACCTGTACCTACTGTACATGTATATGCCTATATACCTACTTATATGACTATGCACTCATTTTTTGGTTATTGTTGGTGTTATTGCCAAATTAAGGTTGTACATAGTTTTGAAATTACCTTTAGCTAGAGAGATCATGGTGACTTTTTTTTTTTTATGTTTACATGTATTTTCTAATTTCCTTACAGTGAAAATGGATTGTATTATAACACATATTTTAATCCAAGAAGACAGTATAATTTCACATATAGAATACCCCCCATCCCCACCAGTGGCTTTTTCCTTCTCCCCTACCATCAGAACTTGTTTACTTTTTTTTTCTATTTGACTTGTTTACTTTTTTTTTTTTTCTATTTGACTCTCTTCTTTCTTTCTCTTCCCCTATGTCTCTCTAATTTTAAGGCATTTGCACTTAAAAATATACAAACACTTTCCCAGCTTTTTGACTTTAAAAAAGTAGGTATAGTCTATTTCCGTTATTTTAAATAAATGACACTCTCTTTTCTTCCTCTAGTAGGGGCTCTTTCTTTTTTCCATGGGGGCAGTGGTGGTTCAGTGGTATAATTCTCACCTTTCATGTGAGAAACCCAGGTTTGATTCCCGGCCAGTGCATCTCATATGCAGCCACCATCTGTCTGTCATGGAGGCCTGTGTATTGCTATGATGCTGAACAGGTTTTAGCAGTGCTTCCTGACTAAGATGAGCTAGGAAGAGAGGCCTGGTGATCTGTTTCCAAAAATCGGCCAATGAAAACCCCATGGATCACAGTGGTCTGATTCTCAAGCAATCTTGGGGACGGTGCAGGACTGGGCTACATTTCATTCTGTTGTGCATGGGGTTGCCATGAGTCTTGGTCACCTTGATGGAAGCTAACAACAACTCTTTTCTCCGGTCTGATTTAGGAAGATAAACCACCAGTTCCACCTTCAGCAAAGACTAGGGACTGTGTGAACCCCCTACCATTTGCTTTCTCTGTGCAGGGGTAGGAGGTGGTTAGTGCCTTAAAACGTTTCTTTGGCTGCCTGTTCCTGAGCCTGAACTTTCCTGCTTAGAGATGAAAGTGTTCCATGCATTTCATTTTAATTGAACCTCACCCCAATCCTGTGACAGAGATTTTTAGACACCCATTTCATAGGTAAGGAAACTGAAGCTTAGAAAGGTTAAATAACTCATCCTAGGTCACCCAGCTAATAAAGCCAGACCTGAAGCTTAAACCTGGACTAAACCAAAAACCCACTGCCGTTGAGTCGATTCTGACTCATAACGACCCTATAGGACAGAGTAGAACTGCCCCATAGAGTTTCCAAGGAGCTCCTGGTGGATTGGAACTGCTGGCCTTTAGGTTAGCAGCCCTAGCTCTTAACCACTACACCACCAGGGTTTCCAAACCTGGACTAAAAAAAAAAAAAAACTACTGAGCTCTAAATCATCTCGCTTTCTTAATTTCCAGGCAGAAATAGTCACTGGGGATGCAGGCTTTGGGAGGCTAGCGGGAGATAAAAAGGGCAAGGAAAGTGTTGACACATTTTGCCAACTTCTTTGCAAAACTTTTGTGTCACCCAGACTTACCACTTATAAGCGGGCCTGGTGTTATTTGTGTAATTGTCTCAGCTGCCCCTGGTGCAGAGGGCCTCTGGGTGCAAAGAAAAACAGAGATCCAAGGCTGGACAGGTGGTAAGAGGTGAACAGGGGTAAAATCTATCCTGCAGCACCATTTGTATTTTGAAAGCCTCTGAGGGTATTTTCTACGAGGGGGTGTCAAACCAGGGGTCCAGAAAGAGGCTGAGAAGCTGTCTTTCCCTGTGTTCCTCTCCATACCAGCTCTTAGCCATCCCTTCTGTGTGGCCATCTGTATTAGAGCATGGGTTGGCTGTGGGCATTCATGGGTTGGCCTGGGCCTGGCTGTCTCTGATGGACTCTGAGGTGTGTAGGCCATGGAGCATGAAGTCCTGCAGAAGAGCAAATGAAGGCACTGAGTCAGAACCAAGGCTGAATGAGCAGCAGAGCTGAGACTCCCAAGCCAAGGCTTTTTCTTCTATCGCAGAGTTCTAAAGTGATGTTAGCAAAGTACATTCTATGGGCTATTAGGAGGCTTTCTACCAAGTAACAAAAAATAGTTCCGTGCTCAAACAAGTTTGGCATTTGTTTACTGCAGGACCTCTCAGTGCCTTTAACCTGTGCCTTCTACAATGGGAATTATATTCTACAGTGCCCCCAAACCCTTTTGACCATAAAAAAAAAACTCAAACCCTTTATCATCGAGCTGATTCCAACTCATGGCAAGCCCATGTCTTACAAAGTAGACTGTTCGAGAAGGTTTTCTACCTTGTAATCTTTCTGGGAGCAGATCACGAGGTCTTTCTTCTGTGGTGCTACTGAGTGGGTTCAAACTGCCAACTTTTAGATTAGCAGGTAAGGGCAAACTATTTGGGCCTTGTAATAATGGAACAGGTTGTAGGACTAGTTTCCAGAGAACACACTGTGGGAAATGTTACTCTGTAGGATTATGCTAAAGACTCTGCAAATCGCTGCATTCTGTAAAATATGTTCATCAGCTACTATCTAATTTGAAGGAGGGTCTCATTCAAAGCACTTCATAGTGTTGCTTATCGAGAGTTAATCCCACCCAAGGATTGGCATCTGTCAGTCTATCCCTTCTAAGAATACATTGCCAGATAGCTCTCCTCCTCAGCTACACACACAAAGGCCTCTCCTGTTGATTTTCCCGGGAAAGAAGGGGACTTGCTAGTATTTTGATCACTGATGCTAGTGTTTCTAGGGTTAAGACATTTCTGAAGTTGTTAAAATGGTAGAGAGCTTTTCTAGAAGCTGCAGTTGTTTGGTCCACAAACTGCTTAAGTATATTTGACCTGCTTCACACAGTCTTTTGTTGGCAATGTTGCAGCCCCATTTTGGGAATCTATTTGATCTCAGGCGTTGGCCCTGGTAGGCCTCTTACATTCAGTTTCTTGTTTGTCCCTCCAGCGAGCAACCTAAGAGAGCTTCAGAGAGCTTCCTTCTAGGTAATATTCTTATTTACTGGTGAACTTCTTCACTTATTTTGCTTTCTCCATATTTGGGAGAGGTTGTTGCCCGATTAGGGTCTGTGCCCTGGAGCAGTTGAGCCAATGAAATGTACTACAAGTCAGAAAGAGAGAGAAAGTGTATTCAGGAGGTGACACCAACGGGCGGACCGGCAGCAACTCAGACTGTCTTTATGGAGTTCCAAAAGGCAATTTTACATTCTAAAACCCAGACCAAAACCTGTTGCTGTCAAGTTGATTCTGATTCATAGTAACCCTATAGACCTTATAGGACAGCGAAGAACTGCCCCATACGGTTTCCAAAGAGCACCTGATGGTTTCAAACTGCCAACCTTTTGGTTAGCAGCCATAGCTCTTAATCACTATGCCACCAGGGTTTCCAATTTTACATTAAAGCTTATATATCACTGTTGCAAGGGTTAGAAGTGTCTTTTTGGCACATAACCCATAGATGGCATGGCCAGATGAGTTATTTATTACAAGGTAATTACCAGAGACTCTTTATCAGACTAAAGACACACATGCTGGACATCTTATTAGGCTAATGATATACGTGCCAGACATCTGAACTTTCATGTGGGGGGGGGTCATAAGTCACAGGTGGCCAGGTGGCCAGACAGAATAAAATAAAAAATCATTAACAAAAGTATGCAGAAAGGAGAACACAGGCAGGGAAAAAAAAAAAAAAAACAACTTATAGGTTCATCATGGCAATAGTTGTGTCAAACTGTCAGTCGCCCATTTTGAAAACATGTTGTGGAGTATTAGGGTCAAAAGATGACTACTATAAAAACAATACCTATTGAGTACATATTCAGTGCTGGGCACTGCTCTGTGAGCTTTCCCTGTACTTCTGTAACTGCTAGCTGGTGACCCCGTGCACAATGGAAGGAATTGTGGATGGAACTGTTATGCTCCATAGGGTTTTCATTGTCTGATTTTGAGAAGCAGGTTGCCAGGCCTTTCTTCCTAGTCTGCCTTAATGCAGCTCTGCTGACACCTGTTCATCATCATAGGAACAAATAAGGCTCCACTGACAGACAGGTGATGATTATGCATGAGGTGCATTGGCCAGGAATCAAACCTGGGTCTCGTATATCAAAGGTGAGAATTCTACCACTGAACCACTGCTGCTCACTCTCCTGTATTAATCCTCATAAATATCCCATGAAGTAGGCACTTTTATTATCCCTGTTTTTCAGATGACGAAACTGAGTTTCAGAAAGAGTAAGTAAACCTGCTCAGTTCCCTAGTTAACTGGGTCAGAACTTGCCTTTCTACAGTAACAGCCTAGAGCAAGACCATTAATATCTGGGTATCTTATGAGTGCTTTCTTTAGGGGTTCATTGTCTAGTTCACCTTGCATTTTTACACAGGGTATTAGATTTGGTTTTCAGTGGTCCCTTGACAGCCCACTTCCTGAAGAAAAAAAAAAAAAAAGGGGCAGGGATAATCTGGCCTCTTTGTAGATTGGGGTACCTTTGCCTGTGAACCCCAGCAATGGAGCTGACTTAAGTCAAGGCGAAATTGTGCTGCCTGCTCAGAGGCAGCACCCAGACAGAGCAGGTCTATTCAACGTGGAGCATAAATCTTGAGCTATTCTTGGCCTGCAGAGATAAGATTTTAATGATCTGGCTTCTCTGGGCTTTGGAGACTTAGAAGAATTTTAAAGTGTTCATCTAGAATATAGACTTTTTTTTTTCAGTTGTCTCCTCCCTTTTTTATGGCATAAATGTTTGAGTACATTTTGTCTGTAGTCTGTCTTGTCTTGTTTGCTCATAGTAGGTGTCAGGAGGCCAAAGTCCTTTCTCCAGATCCTTCTTTCTGGCTCTTCATTTTCCCTTTCTTTTGTGAGGTTGAGCTGTTGGTAGCAAAGGTCAATCAGAGGATTGGCAATTTTCTAGAGAATCTGGACTCTGGACACATTGATTCTTCTAGCTGATTGGGACCAGAGTCACTTTCGTTCTGCATTTTTGTTGTGGCCATCCACACCTCTGCTTGGATTTAGGAAGCTCCAGCCTCTTAGAAAACCCATTGCCATTGAGTTGATTCCAACTCATAGCAGCCCTATAGGACAGAGTAGAACTGTCCCATATGGTTTCTTAGAGGAAACCCTGGTAGCATAGTGGTTAAGAGCTACTGCTGCTAACCAAAAGGTCAGCAGTTGAAATCCACCAGGAGCTCCTTGGAAACTCTATGGGACAGTTTAACTCTGTCCTGTAGGGTCACTATGAGTTGGAATTGACCCAAAGGCAATAAGGTTTTGGGGTTTAGCCTCTTAGAGGTGGGAAGATAGGTAGTTCATAACTCTATGCTTGAGACACTACACAAATAGTTTCATTCTCTGGCAACCAAGGGAAAATCAATCGATCAATAAGTATTTATTGAGCACATAGTCTGTAACTGTCAAAAATGTTGCCACTGAAGCAATATGGGTTTAAGAAACTCGACTCCTTGTCAGAGGGCCAAGCCCAGGGAAAATTCCTGTAGGTGCTATTGCACTCTTGCCTCTAGCCCAGGGGCCTTTTCCTTCCCCATCTGCTCCTGCCCCTACTCCCTGGGTCTAGTTTCTCAGGCTGCACCTTGGTGCCTCAGAGACCCCAATGTGGGACCACATAGGCCAACCCTCTTAAGATGAACAACCCCCAAGATCTGATTCCATTTGTTGTCGTTAGGTGCTGTCTAGTCGATTCCAACTTACAGCACCCTATGTACAACAGAACGAAGCACTGCCTGGTCCTGCGCCATCCTCACAATCCTTGTTATACTTAAGCCCGTTGTTGCAGCCACTGTGTCAGTGCATCTTGATGAGGGTCTTTCTCTTTTTCATTGACCCTCTACTTAACCAAGTGTGATGAACTGCCTGTCCGGTGTCCGTTCCTTAGAGTATCTTGCTATCCTAGGGTACCAGCCCATTGGCATGGCAGTGCCAATGACTGGTGATGGGGGAGGGTGATGGGAAAACCTCTGCTCCTATCTCCATTCTCACTCCCCACTCCTCTTCCTGTTCTTCTGAATTCTCTCCCTTCTTCAATGCCCATTATCTGCCCTCTCCCAGGGAGCCTCCTCTGTCAAGTACACTCCACACAGCCGGAGAGAATGGCCCGAATTTATTAAGCACTCTCTGTAAGTCACATGTTATATTAGGCATTTTATATAAGTATTTCATTTAATCCTCACAACAACACTGTGAAATAGGTTTTATTGTTGCCTTCTTTCCCCCTAGATGAGAAGACTATATCTTATAGATGATAAGTAGAAGAACCAGAATTCAAGCCTAGATCTGCCTGACATCTGAGCCTAGACTTTTGATCACCAAGTGCCTTGAATACCCCTCAACCTATACAGCCGTAGTCTGAAAGGCTCATGTGGCGTGTAGTACCTACTACTCTGTGCTAGTATCTTTCTGTGTAGTTGTGCTCATTTCAGAGTCCCTGGCGCAAATGGTTAACGTGCTCAGCTCCTAACCAAAAGGTTAGAGATTCTAGTCCACCCAGAGGCACCTTTGAAGAAAGGTCTGGTGATCTACTTCTGAAAAATCAGTCACTGAAAAAAAAACCCTGTGGAGCACAGTTCTACTCTGACACACATGGGGTGGCCATGAGCTGAGTCAACTCCAGTGCAACCGGACTAATTATGCTCATTTCTCTTAGCATGACTCTCAACAATTAGGAGTATCCCACAGCACCTCCCCCAGTGTCTTAGTTATATAGTGGTGCTATAACAGAAATACCACAAGTGGATGGCTTTAACAAACAGAAATTTATTTTCTCACAGTTTAGAAGACTAGAAGTCTGAATTCAGGGTGCCAGCTCTAGGGAAAAAGCTTTTTCTCTCTGTCGGTTCTGGAGGAAGGTCCTTGTTCCTTGGTTCCCTGGTGATCTTCATGTGATGTGGCATCTTTCTTCCTCCATCTCTGCTTGCTTCTCTATGCCTAATCTGCTCATTTATATCTCAAGAGAGATTGACTTAAAACACACCCTAATACTGTCTAGTTATCATAAAACACTAATACTGCCTAATTATCATAACAAAGAAAACCCATTCCCAACTGGGATTATAATGACAGGTATTGGGGTTAGGATTTGCAACACGTATTTTGGGGGGACACAATTCAATTCATAACAACCAGTGTCTCTCATGTACAAAGTGCTAAATCCACGTTTCTTTTTTTTTTTATTTTTTTTTATTGTACTTTAGATGAAACCCTGGTGGCGTAGTGGTTAAGTGCTACGGCTGCTAACCAAGGGGTCAGCAGTTTAAATCCACCAGGCGCTCCTTGGAAAATCTATGGGGCAGCTCTACTCTGTCCCATAGGGTCGCTATGAGTCGGAATCGACTCGACGGCAGTGGGTTAGATGAAAGTTTGCAGATAAAATTAGTTTCTCATTAAATAATTAATACACTTTTGTTTTGTGACATTGGTTGCCAACCCCATAACATGCCAACATTCTCCCCTTCTTGACTCTGAGTTCGCCATTACCAGCTTTCTTATCCCCTCCGGCCTTCTCGTCCTTGCCCCTGGGCAGGTATGCCCATTTAGCCTTGTTTTGTTTTATGGGCCTGTCTAATCTTTGGCTGAAGGGTAAACCTCAGGAGTGATTTCAGTACTGAGTTAAAAGGGTGTCCAGGGGCCATACTCTTGGGGTTTCTCCAGTCTCTGTCAGACCAGTAAGTCTGGTCTTTTTTGTGAGTTAGAATTTTGTTTTACACTTTTCTCCAGTTCTGCCTGGGACCCTGTATTGTGATCCGTGTCAGAGCAGCCAGTGGTGGTAGCTGGGCACCATCTATTTGTACTGGGCTCAGTCTGGTGGAGTCTGTGGTATTTGTGGTCCATCAGGCCTTTGGACTATCTTTCCCTTGTACCTTTAGTTTTCGTCATTCTCCCTTGCTCTTAAAGAGGTGAGACCAGTGGAGTATCTTAGATGGCAGCTCACAAGCTTTTAAGACCCCAGATGCTACTCACCAAAGTAGAATATAGAACATTTTCTTTATAAACTATGTTATGCCAGTTGAGCTAGATGTTCCCCAAGACCATGGTCCCCACAGCTCTCAGCCCAGCAATTTGGTCCCTCAGGGAGTTTGGATGTGTCTATGGAGCTTCCATGACCTTGCCTTGTACAAGTTGTGCTGGCTTCCCCAGTATTGTGTACTGTCTTACCTTTCACCAAAGTTACAAAAACACATTTCTTGACATATGACTTGGGTATGATGCTTCTTGGTTTAGGTGGACTTTTTAACAGGATCCATCAATGCCTTAACACAAAGGAATGAGTCAAACAGGTGATTCAAAGTGTTTTAGGGTAAGAGACTTTCTTGATGTCTGCCAAGTCTCATTAAAGGAAAGGAAAAAAAAGAGGGAGGGACAATGAAATAAAATTATTAAGCCCCAAGACACAGTGCTAGTCACTTTTCAGGCATTATCTTGAAAACTCTATGGAGTAGTGTTATCATTCTCATTTTACAGAAGAGAAACAGCTTCAGCAAGATTAAGTGGTTTTCTCAAGGATACAGGGCTATTAAGGAAAGAACTAGGACTCAGACCCAGCTTTTTTCTGATCACCACCCAGTTTCCACTCTGCATAAAACCTCCCATCTAATTTCTGAGGGACATCTAGGCAGGAAAGTTAAAATAACTCTTGTTGGTGTTAACGTTAGATGCTGTTTAGAAGACCAGAGCAAAGCTTGAAGCTGGCCTCTCTATCAGGGATGGTTAACCTAGGATTTCAGGACTCAAGGGTCTCTATGAATAGCTCTCAAGAAGTTCCCTGGAAATTGAAAACAAAAAGTGTGTTTAAGTGCATTTTCTCTGGGAGAGAGAAGGGGTCCATAGCTTTTTTGGGGGGCGGGGGTTCCATAGCTTTAAGCAGCTTCTCAAAGATTTCCATGACTCAGAGAAGGTTAAGGGCTTCCAATTTAGAAGAACAGAAGAGAGATTCCCAAAGGGAATTTCAGAGGCTTCCTTCATGGACTTTAGGTGTAGGAGGCTTTGTCCTGGGCTTTGACATTAGAATTTCATGTGCGTTCAGAGTGAGAATATCTCTCAAAGCCCCTTTAAACTCTAGATTTAGAATGTCATGGCTCTCAATCACTGGGGACTGCAGCCTCCAGCCTCCAGGCCCATCCTACACTAGCTGATAGATTGGATGTGACAGAAGGTGAATGGTATGGGAGCCAGGAGCTGTAGGATTTTTCACTTGGCAAGGGCAGGTTCTGAGCAGAGTTTTCCCCTTGGGTTAATGCATTCCAGCATTCTTGCTGATGCCCTTGGAAAAGAGGAGGAGGATGCATCCAGACTGCAGGCGGCACTCAGAAAGTCCTCGCATTCAGACAATCCAAGTGTTGTTGTGTTAACTTTTATAAAAATAGAGAGTCAGTTCTGTTGGGTAGACAGAGACCTTCCTCCTGACTTCTTTTACTTGCAATGATTTGATCTCCAATGTGGTTGGAAAAACAAACACGTTGCAGTGAGTCTGTGGTTCCACCTTTTATAAAGTGGTTTCTTTAATTGAATCAGACTGTGAAAAATACTCTCTAAACATGATCCAATGATCCAAAATGTTGACCAAAGAAGAACAGGTGGATTCTCTGCCATGGCTTTGTTATGTACCTTCCTCCACACTAGTACATTCTATAAGAGAGGACTCACATTGGGCTTTGCAGCCCACTTTCTTTACCCTGAAGTAAAGCGTGGAAAGCACATGGGTCTCCAGATGACCTGTGGTCTAGTTGGTCCACATCTTTGTGCCACTGGTCACTTA
This sequence comes from Loxodonta africana, assembly GCF_030014295.1. Taxonomy (NCBI): domain Eukaryota; kingdom Metazoa; phylum Chordata; class Mammalia; order Proboscidea; family Elephantidae; genus Loxodonta; species Loxodonta africana. Next base: position 58,798,922 of record NC_087360.1, read on the forward strand.
ACTTCTTTATGTTCTGTCTCACTGCATCTCATTTATTTATTCAATCATCCGTGCATCCATCTGTCTATCATCCATCCGTCCGTCCATCTATCTCTCTTTCTCTCTTTCTATTCATTTTTGTTAGCTGCTGCTGAGTCAGTTTTTACTCATGGCAACCCCATGTGCAGGGTAGGACTGCTCCATAGGGTTTTCAAGGCTATGACTTTTCAGAAGGAGATCAACAGGACTGTCTCTTGACGAGCCTCTGGTTGGTTTCAAATCACCAACCTTTCAGCTAGGAATGGAGCATTCAACCTTTTGTGCCACCCAGGGACCATGTATCTGTTCAACTAACACTTATTATCAGCTGTTTAACAGACACTGCAATTGGGGCTGAGAATACAGACATGGGTAAGACATACAGGTAGTCCCCAACTTATGATGTATTTGAGTTACGACGAACTGCAATTATGAATGCCTGTTTTTTTTTGGGTACATCTTCTCATTAGTAATATGTACTACATACAATGTTGCAGTGTGTAATTTGCTGATGTTATCATTCTCAGCTGTTCACACACAGATGTTGAATGTTATAATGTACTGTTCGAAACACTGCTGCATGGCAGGCTATGGCAATAATAATGAAAAAAATGAGGTATTCGACTTACGTCAAAACAGACTTACTATGGATCCATTGTAATGGAACCCAGTCGTAAGTCGGGGACCTGTAGTCCTGGAGCTGAAGATACTAGAACAGTACTTCTCTAATGTTAATGTGTCTACCAGTCACTGGGGATCTTGTTAAAACTACAGATTTTGAGTTGGAGGACTAGTGGAGGGCCCAAAATTCTGCATTTTTTAATCGTTCCCAGATAGTGCCGATGCTGCTGGCCCAAAGATGACACTCTGAGGGGCAAATGGCTGAAAGGTTCTCATCACATTCACTGATCTTCTCAGCATTATTGTGAGGATCCAATGGGTTAATACATGTAAAGTTACTTTAGAAAAGCAGGAAAAACCAAACCCACTGCTGTCGAGTCGATTCCGACTCATAGCAACCCTATAGGACAGAGTAGAACTGCCCCATAGAGTTTCCAAGGAGCGCCTGGTGGATTTGAACTGCTGACCTCTTGGTTAGCAGCTGTAGCACTTAACCACTATGCCACCGGGGTTTCCAGAAAAGCAGAAGGTACTTCTCAAATATAATGTTTTGTTAATGTGTCTTTTCTGGGTCTCCAGACAATTAGGTTGTACAGCTGGAAGTGTTATTTAGCCTCCTGGTTGGCTCAGTGGAATTGAGGACCAAGCTGAGCTAAATGATACCAGAAAATTCAAGTTTTAATCTAGATTCGATGTTAGAGCAGGCAATTACATAAGCTAAGCCTCCTCTCCCCTCCTTTGCATCTTTCCTATTTTGTGAGCTTTTATATGAATCCACTCAGAGGCACCCTGAAAGAAAGTCCAGTGATTTACTTCCAAAAGATAACAGCCATCAAAAACCCTAAGGAGCACAACTGTACTCTGAAACACATGGGGTCACCATAGTCAAAATCGATTCGATGGCCACTGGTTTGGTTTTTTATGAAGGAGGCTCAGAGAAAGAAGTGACGTCTCTCTCTTCCTCCTGAGAGTGCCCAGAGCCCTGGTGCCCCCAGCTGGGAGCCCCGACGCTGTACAGGAGATGCGGTCTTGCCATTTAACTAATTGACAAGATTGGAAGCCATAATAAATAGCCAAATATTTAATCCAAGATTAATTGGTGAATAAATACTATGTTAGCCCAATAAGGAAAAAGTGTTTCTGTCTTTTAAGTGGGAAATGGCCATGTTGTACATAATGCGTAGTGTGAGCAGGGTGGTCCTTCATTGGCCAATAAAATAGTCACCCAAGGGAAGGTGACCTTTAGTTTCCAGAATACGGATCCCCTGAAGGTGGCTGTAACAACGCGGTGGGGTGGGGCTCCCGGGGGCTTGAACTTAGAGACAACATGGAACAATTTATTCTAGTTGCCTCTTTTTTGCCGTCTTTAAGACATACAAGTTAAAATAAATTTGATTTTAAAAAAGTGAGGTAGGTTAATATGGCCTAGAGCACAATCAATAATAAAATTTCAGATTGAAAAATTACCCAGAGAAAAAATAACATTAAGTGTTCAGGTCCCAGAAGAAGGGAAAGTCTAAAATATATTTCATTGATCTTGTCAGTGCATTTTTGAGTTTGCTATTTTTCCCTGGCTATTTTGCTTTTGCAAGGCAGAAATTCCAAAGGCTTATTTGAACATTGTGCTACGGAGGCATTGTAAGCAAAGTTGCCAGAATATTTTTATAGAGTAAATCATTTTTCAGCAAACCTTGACTCTCTTTGGCATGCCAGTATCAAGAGAAAAGCCAGGAAAAAGAACTGTGTTGTTCTCTTATAAATTGACAGTAGCCATCTTTCAGAAAAGTTGAGTGTCAAATGAATTTTTGTAAATTGAGTCTTCTTTTTGAATGCACTAGGCACTGGGTTGGATTGGAGGAGGATCCCATCCCGCTATGAAAACAAAGAAACCTTTTGGTAAAGCGAATATTTTCCCTGCCTCACCTGTTTTGCAATTAAAAAAAAAAAAAAAAACTTCTAAATTTGGATTTTTGTATGTTGAGTTTGTTTAAATCATGGACCACCTGGGGGCAAAGGGAAGGGAAGGAAGAATAATTTGTCCAAATCACGACCTGCAAGGATCAGGCTAAACGCTGAGAAAACATTTCTGAGAAAATCCGGCTAAATAGGGGGAAGCTGTAGAGCAGCCTTCTTCATTGAAGACCTTCAAGAGAGGGACAAATCAACCTATGTGGTGGTGAGGATTTTGAGGGGCGAAGATTGCGGCCTTGTGGCTAGACTGACCTGAGTTTGATTCCTGACTCCACCACCCACCAGCTATGTTGTCCTCAGTAAGTCACTAAGTATCAGCCAGCTTCTATTTTCTCAACTCTCTATTTCCCTTAGAAGCTGTTTAAGAGGTGAAAGGAGACCTTGCATGGTTAATGGTGGGCAGATAGCAAATGCTTAGTAAATGGTAGCCACGTGTACCCTTCTATCAGATCGGAATATCTGAAGTTTCTCTCAGCCTCTTCCTCTCTATGTTCCCCATTCCTATACCCCAGGAATGTAAGGGAAGCTTGTGCTTCTCTTGTGTTGTTGTTAGGTACTGTTGAGTTGGTTCTGACTCAAAGTGACCCTACGTACAACAGAATGGGACACTGCCCAGTCCTGCGCCGTCCTACAATTGTTGCTATGTTTGAGCCCATTGTTGCAGCCACTGTGTCAATCCATCTCGTTGAAGGTCTTCCTCTTTTTTTTTGCTGACTTTCTACTTTACCAAGCATGATGTCCTTCTCCAGGGACTGGTCCCTCCTGATAACATGTCCAAAGTATGTGAGATGAAGTCTCGCCATCCTCACTTCCAAGGAGCATTGTGGCTATACGTCTTCCAAGACAGGTTTGTTCATTCTTCTGGCAGGCCATGGTATATACAGTATTCCTTGCCAACGCCATAATTGAAAGGCATCAATTCGTCTGTCTTCCTTACTCATCGTCCAGCTTTCGCATGCCTATGAGGCAACTGAAAATGCTATGGTTTGGGTCAGGTGCACCTTAGTCCTCAAAGGGACATCTTTGCTTTTCAACACTTTAAAGAAGTCTTTTGCAGCAGATTTGCCTAATGCAATATGTCATTTGATTTCTTGACGGCTGCTTCCGTGAGAGTTGACTGTGGATCCAAGTAAAATGAAATCCTTGACAACTTCAGTATTTTCTCCATTAATCCTAATGTTACTTATTGGTCCAGTTGTGAGAATTTTTGTTTTCTTTATGTTGAAATGTAATCCATACTGACGGCTGTGGTCTTTGATCTTCTCTTACATTCTACTAAATTAACTGTTGGGCCAGAAAAATCTCTAGAAATCTGAGAATGTCAGGGTGAGAGAACAGCAGCATTTTTGAAAGGAAAAGTACCAGAAAATCCTGGAAATCTTCCCATTGTCCCAGCAAGATCTAGTTTTCATAATATTACTAGAAATTTTCTTTAATTATTGCCTCCCTTAGAAATTCTTTTGGCGTTGTGTAACAGAGACCAAAAAAACTGTGTTTTGAACAAATTGGGATTGTTTGGTGGTGTTTTTTTATGTAATAAAAATCCAGAACTGATTTAGGGGTTCCAGAATACCAACCAGGACCACGGCCCTTCTCTCTTTGCCTAGCCATCCCAATGCTTGCCTCCCCATGGCCACAGAATGGCTGCCTCACCTCCCACACAGTGTCTGAATTCCAGGAAGAAAAAGGAGAAAGGCAAATGGCAAAGAGGGGCATGTGTCGGCTCCCTTTCAAGAGGCTTAAGCCTTTTATATCTCATTGGCCAAATTGTGTCACATGATCCTCTAGCTCCACGGGAGGCTGGGAAATGTAATTTTTTAACTGGACAACAATGCTTTCTTAACTAAAATTAAAAAAAAAAAAATTTTTTTTTTTAAATTGGGGTTATGTTAATAAAGACAAAGGAGAGAATGCATACTGGGTAGACAAATAACAGTCTTTACCATACTACCATCTGCCAAGGTGACGTTAAGCCCTGAGAATGTCCTGAGAATCCAAGAAGTTCAAAGCCCATAGCTGGTTCTAGATAGAGGGAAGACACATCCTCAGTGAACTAGTACAACACAGAGCCCTGTACCTCGGGAACCTAGCTACATGTTTATACACAGATCTTGATCAAAAATGTCCAGAAATGAGCTGAACTCAAGGTCACCTTCCTCCTCACTAAAAGTCAGAGCCCTGGGGTCCTACATGCCTGGCAGGGTGGTAGGGTGTAGGAGAAGTGGATGGGTAGGACTGTGCTCGTGCTGCACACCTCTTGCCCCATCAGGAGCAGCTACTTGCCCCCTCAGAGGTGACTCAGTGGGTGGGAGTGGGGTGGGAGAGCCCCCTAGGAGCAGGGGTCTTGTCTGTCTTTTTCACTGCTTGCTGTGCCCCAGTGCCTGCAATAGCCCCTGGCTAGCAATCAGTAAATACCTACCAAGTGAATGAAGAGGTAAGAGGTGGTCTTGGTTCTGGAGCTTATTCAAGCCCCATGTCAGGTGCCTGCCTCACTGTTTATCCTGCCCATCGTTTCACATCCCACCCATCCCACATGCACCTGTCAGTTTGTCGTGCTGTGGGGGCTTGTATGTTGCTGTGATGCTGGAAACTATGCCCCAGGTATTTAGATACCAGCAGGGTCACCCATGGCAAACAGGTTTCAGCTGAGCTTCCAGGCTAAGACAGACTAGGAAGAAGAACCCAGTGGTCTACTTCTGAAAAGAACTGGCCAGTGAAAACCTTGTGAATAGCCGTGGGACATTGTCTGCTATAGTGCCAAAGATGAGCCCCTCAGGTTGGAAAGCACTCAAAATACAACTGGGGAAGAGCTGCCTCCTCACAGTAAAGTCAATCTTAATGACGTGGATGGAGTCAAGCTTTCAGGACCTGCATTCGCTGATGTGGCATAACTCAAAATGAGAAGAAACAGCTGCAAACATCCATTAATAATTGGAACATGGGATGTACAGGAAGTATGAATCTACGAAAATTGGAAATTGTCAAAAATGAAATGGAATGCATAAAGATCAATATCCTAGGCATTAGTGAGCTGAAATGGACTGGCATTGGTCATTTTGAATCAGACAATCATATGGTATACTATGCTGGGAATGACAGCTTGAAGAGGAATGGTGTTTCATTCATCATCAAAAAGAACGTTTCAAGATCTATCCTGAAGCACAGTGCTGTCAGTGATAGGATAATATCCATATGCTTACAAGGAAGACCAGTTAATACGACTATTATTCAGATTTACACACCAACCACTAAGGCCAAAGATGAAGAAACTGGAGATTTTTACCAACTTCTGCAATCTGAAATTGATCAAACATGCGATCAGGATGCCCTGATGATTACTGGTGATTGGAATGCAGAAGTTGGAAACAAAGAAGAAGGATCGGTAGTTAGAAAATATGGCCTTGGTTATAGAAATGATGCCAGAGATCATGTGATTGAATTTTGCAAGACCAACAACTTCTTCATTGCAAATATCTTTTTTCACCAACATAAACACCAACTATACACATGGACCTCACCAGATGGAATACATAGGAATCAAATTTACTATATACATGGAAAGAGATGACGGAAAAGCTCAATATTATCAGAACAAGGCCAGGGGCTGACTGTAGGTCAGACTATCAATTACACATATGCAAGTTCAAGTTGAAACTGAAGAAAACTAGAACAAGCCCACAAGAGCCAAAGCACAACCCTGAGTATATTCCACTTGAATTTAGAGATCATTTTGAGAACTGATTTGACACATTGAGCACTAATGATCGAAGACCAGACGAGTTGTGGAATAACATCAAGGACATCATACGTGAAGAAAGCAAGAGGTCATTAAAAAGACAGGAGAGAAAGAAAAGACCGAAATAGATGTCAGAAGAGACTCTGAGACTTGCCCTTGAACATCGAGTAGCTAAAGCAAAAGGAAAAAATGATGAAGTAAAAGAGCTGAACAGAAGATTTCAAATGGTGGCTCGAGAAGACAAAGTAAAATATTATAATGACATGTGCAAAGACCTGGAGAAAGAAAACCAAAAGGGAAGAACATGCTCAGCATTTCTCACACAGAAGAACTGAAGAAAAAATTCAAACCTCGAGTTGCCATACTGAAGGATTCTACGGGGAAAATATTAAACAACGCAGGAAATATCAAAAGAAGATGGACCGAAAAGAATTGGTCGACTTTCAAACATTTCCGGAGGTAACATATGATCAGGAACTGATGGTACTGAGGGAAGAAGTCCAAGCTACGCTGAAGGCATTGGTGAAAAACAAGGCTCCAGGAATTGATGGAATACCAACTGAGATGTTTCAACAAACAGATGCAGCACTGGAAGTACTCTATACCAAGAAATTTGAAAGACAGCTACCTGACCAATCGACTGGAGGAGATCCATGTGTATGCCTGTTCCCAAGAGGGGTGATCCAACTGAATGCAAAAATTATTGAACAATATCATTAATATCACATGCAAGCAAAATTTAGCTGAAGATCATTCAAAAGCAGCTGCAGCAGTATATCGACAGAGAACTGCCAGAAATCCAGGCCGGATTTAGAGGAGGATGTGGAACCAGGATATTGCTGATGTCAGATGGATCCTGGTTGAAAAGCAGAAAGATGTTTACCTGTGTTTTATTGACTATGCTAAGGTATTCCACTGTGCGGGTCATAACGAATTATGGATAACATTTCAGAGAATGGGAATTCCAGAACACTTAATTGTGCTCATGAGGAATCTGACCATGGATCAAGAGGCAGTCATTCGAACAGAGCAAGGGGATACTGCATGGTTTAAAGTTAAGAAAGGCACGCATCAGGGTTGTATCCTTTCACCATGCCTATTCAATCTGTATGCTCAGCAGATAATCCAAAAGCTTGCTATATGAAGACCAGGGCATCAGGATTGGAGGAAGACTCATTAACAACCTGCGTTATGCAGATAACACAATCTTACTTGCTGAAAGTGAAGTGGACTTGAAGCACTTACTGATGAAAATCAAAGACCACAGGCTTCAGTATGGATTACACCTCAATGTAAAGAAAACAAAAATCTTCACAACTGGACCAATAAGCAGCATCATGGTGAATAGAGAAAAGATTGAGGTGTCAAGGATTTCATTTTACTTGGATCCACAATCAACAGCCATGGAAGCAGCAGTCAAGAAATCAAAAGATGCATTGCATTGAGCAAATCTGCTGCAAGAGATCTCTTTAAAGTGTTACAAAGCAAAAACGTCACCTTGAGGACTAAAGTGTGCCTGACCCAAACCATGGTGTTTTCAGTCGCCTCATAGGCATGTGAAAGCTGGACAATGAATAAGGAAGACCGAAGAAGAGTTGAGGTCTTTGAATTGTGGTGTTGGCAAAGAATATCGACTATACCATGGACTGCCAAAAGGATGAACAAATCTGTCTTGGATGAAGTATAGCCAGAATGCTTTTTGAAAGCAAGGATGGCGAGGCTGTGTCTTACATACTTTGGAAATGTCAGAAGGGTTCAGTCCCTGGAGAAGGACATCAGGCTTGGTACAGTAGAGGGTCAGCGGAAAAGAGGAAGACCCTAAGGACTGACACAGTGGCTGCAACAGTAGGCTCAATCATTAGCACCAATTGTGAGGATGGAGCAAAACCGGGCAGTGTTTCCTTCTGTTGTGCATAGGGTTGCTATGAGTTGGAACTGACTCGACGGCACCTGACAAGAACAAGAACAAGAAAAACAACAACCTTCCATAAACCCATGGATGATTCCTGGATGCTGCAGGGCCATTTATTCATCTCTGGCTCCACCTTAGGTGTCCAGCCAGCACAGAGCTGCCCTAAGCACACACCATGGCCCACCCTTCCTGATCTTCCTCCAACGTTAGGTCCTGGTCAGGTAGAGCCTGTGCGTTCTACCCTGTGGTCTGACGGGGTCCACATGACAGCTTGACCCTAAGCTGCCTTTTGGTTCTTTCCTGTCGGAAACCCATTAACTCCCAGATTAGAACAGCCAGAGGCTGTCGAGTTCAACCCCTCAACTATGTTGTTATTGTTAGTTGCTGTTGTCTTGGCTCCACCTCAGGTGACCTCGTGAGTAACAGAACGAAACATTGCCTGGTCCTGTACCATCTTCATGATTGTTGGTATATTTGAATCCATTGTTGTGGATGTCCTTTTTTAGTGATTGGTCTTCCCTGATGTTGTGTCCAAAGTAAGGGAGTTGTTTCTGACAGGGCTCACGATAGAGGGTTCTGGACAGAGTGGGAGAAAAATGTAGAAAAAAATTCAAATTCACTAAAAAAAAAAAAAAGACCAGACTTACTTGTTTGACAGATACTGGAGGAACCCTTGAGACTATGGCACCCGGACACTCTGCTGACTCAGAACTGAAACCACTCTTGAAGTCCACCTTTCAGCCAAAGATTAGACAGGTAAACTTGAGGACCATGCTTCTTAGTTCAATCAAGTATGTGAGACCAAATGGGCAACACCTGCCCAAAAGCAAAGACAAGAAGGCAGGAAGGGACAGGATAACTGGATGAATGGACACGGAGATCCCAGAGTGGAAAGGGAAAGGGGGAGAATGCTGACACAATGCAAGGATTGCAACCAATGTCACAAAACAATTTGTTTATAAAGTTTTTGAATGAACAACTGACTTGCACTGTAAATTTTCACCTAAAGCACAGTAAAATGAAAAACAAAACAAAACTGAGTGAGTTGAAGTCTTGTTTTCCTTGCTTCTAGAGAACATTCTGGTTGTAGTTCTTCTAAGACTGATTTTTTTATTCTTCTGGCAGTCCTTGGTATATTCAATATTCTTTGCCAACGCTACAGTTCGAATACATCAATTCTTCTTCTGTCTTCCTTTTTCATTATCCAACATTTGCATACACATGAGGCAATCGAAAAGACCATGGCTTGAGTCAGATGCACTGTACTCATCAAAGTGACATCTTTGCTTTTTAAAACTATACAAGATCTTTTGCAGCAGATTTTCCCAATGCAATATGTTGTGGATGTTGTTAAACCCCTTAAATATACAGATGGGGAAGCTGAGGCCAAGAAAAAGGAGAAGACTTGGCCTATCATCACCAACTAGTTATTGGAAGAATAAAGACCAGGACTCAAGCCTTATGACTCCCAGTACAGTGTTTTGTTTTGTTTTCTGTTTGAACATGTTTTTCAGGGGCTTGATTCTGACACGGAGTGATATTTAGCTAATGACCCAATTTGTGTGTTAGGACATAACATTTTCCAGAGCATCGCCATATGTATTTTCTCGTTTGAGTCTTAACAACAGCTGGTTAAGGAATAAATCTCATTTTCACATACTGAAACTGAGGCTCAGAGACGTTAAGTGGCTTGCCCAAGGTCACTGAATGACTTATTGGTTAAAATGAGCTTAAAACACAGGTTTCTAATTAAATTCCAAGGGAGGGTTTTAGCCTCTGTACCAGAGATGACAGATTGGTTTAATACTGTGTGCTAGCTCTGGTCAGTTTTCAGATATTGCCTGGAGTAAGTAAGTACTGTGTTGAGAAGGACTCTGAGGTTGTGTTTTGGTTCAGTAATATAGAGTGCTGTGATCAATTAGCAGAGTCTCTCCCAAGTACAGGAGAGGCAAATGGTGACACCAACGTGTCACAGTTGCCATCTAGTTCCTACACCAAGCCTTCTGCCCCATGCTTTCCTCCAAGCACTCAGCCAGGGGCAGAATCTTAGGATGGGCCAATCCCTCTTACTGCCCCAGTATCACTTTCTTGGTATCTATTCCATGGCTAATGACTTACAGGATCTCCCACTTCTCCATGTACTTAACATCGTCTTCCTCCTACCCTAGAGGCCTTTTCAAGGCCTGCTTCCCATTCAATGTTTGGAACACCTAACTTTGTTCTCCTCCCCTCCACCTGAATTTTCCCTCTCAGGTAGACGTCTGGGGCTTAACGACCTACTAGCTCTGTGATATGGATGTTATTTTTCATCCTGAAGCCTCAGTTTCCTCAGCTATAAAATGGGGATAAGGGTACCTAGCTGATAAAGTTGTTCTGAAGATCAAGGATAATATACGTAAAGCACCTTGTAGTAGGTTATAATAAGCTTGTTTGAGCTGAGGACTGGGGCCAATGGTGGAAGAATAACCAGAATAACCACTGAGCCAGTTAATATATTTGCATTTGCATTTAGCTTTCAATAGTTGGATGCGGAGATGCAGTCCCTAGAGGCTGAGTGGTGCAGTGGAAAGCCTAGCCAGCAGGCACCAGGGAGGAAGAATTAACATTATTGAGTGCCTGCTCTGTGCCAGGCACTGTGCTGGGCCCTTTTTATTGATTCAGCCTCTTAAGACTCCTTTCCCCACCTCTGTTTCCCGATCTAGGAGATTTAGTTCCAGTGGGTGGCAGGGCAGGGCTCTGGCTTTCAGGCTGGCCCTGCAACAAGCCATTGCCCATCGTCCACATGTTCTCTGCTGTTCTTGGAAGCCTGGTGAAGCTTTTGAGAAAGAAAGAGAGAGAGAACCAGCTGAGTAAGCAGATGACCATGCTGTACTGTTTAATATTGATCATTAATTGATTCCTTTCTGTGAACCCTACTGCTCTGGTATTGATCTCTAAGCACTAACATCAAATAGGAAGACATCTTACTGTTAAAGGTCAGGTGTGCTGGCCAGCTCAGATGCTGAGGTGAATTTTGAGTGAGGACACAAGGAAGATTTCTGAGGGGGGACTTCTTTTTCCCCCCCAGAGATCACTGAAGTCTCAATCATCTTTCTTCTCTTTAAAGGACTTCCCATGTGCGGCGATTTGTTTTCTAACAAAAGAAGAAAGGCAGCTTGGTGTGAGGGCAGGAAGAGGGCTTAGAGTGAGACAATACCTGGGATTGCCTCCTGGCTCAGCCATTTACCAGCTATGGGACTTCAAGCATATTGCTTAACCTTTTCATTTTGTTGTTGTTCGACAGCTATTCATTGTATAGAACACCTTCATTCAATAACTATTTAATGATCACCTACTGGATACTCAGGATATACCAGTGAAGAAGATAGACCTGGTATCTGGTTTAGTAGCATTCTTTTTCTTTCTTTATTTCTTGGAGAGTAATTTTTTTTATTTAAAATGTTTATTATACAACAAAATTAAATATACATGGAAATAGATGAAGAGTTTTCACTAAACCCCCATTTAACCACCATTCAGATTCAACAATTATCAAGCATTCTGGCAGAACTTTTAGAACATTCCAATACTGTAACAAGAACTGAATCTGAAATTGCTGTGAGATCTGAAGCGAGTTACTTAACCACCCTAAGCCACAGTCTCTTCATCTGCAAAGTGGGAAAAATAACAGTACTCACTTTACAGGGTGGTATGGAGGATTAAATAATGCGCTCCGTGTAGCCCGCTGAGTACAGTGCCTGCAGGATGGTAGGGAGATCGTGTGAGCAGGGTCTGTAGGATGGTGTGAGGATGAAGGAGAGGACGTACGTGAGCCCTGTTGTGAGGTGATGATGGTGGTGACAATGGAATAAGGGAGCAAGGATGAACATTGCTGCTGTGATGCTGACTGATCAGAGCCTGGCCAATAGCGGGCACTCTGTAGATGATGATGAAGGAGGAGAAGAACAAAGAGGAGAAGAAGAGAAAGAAAAAGTAGGTGGAGGAGGAGAAAGAGGAGGGGAAGGAGGAGGTAAGGAGGAGGAGGAGGCGGAGTGGTGATGGAGCAGGAAGAGAACAAGAGGGGGAGGAGAAAAAGGAGGGGGAAGTGATGATGGGGCAGGAGGATGAGAGGGGGAGGAGGAGGAAAGGAAGAAGATGAAGAAGAAGAAAGAGAAGGAGAAGGAGGAGGGGAAGAAGAAGCAGAAAAAGAGGAAAAAAATTTTCTCAAATTTCAGCATGGTTGATAAAAAAAAGAGTTAAGAATTTATACAGGAGAGAAAATTGTGACCAACAAGTGTTCTAATGAAAGGAGCTGAAGAGATCATTTAGAAAAGGCATTAACCTGTTAGCTGGAGATACATGACAGAGGGTATTGAAATGCTGAAGTGAAGGGAACCCCCAATGTGTGCTGAGTGCCTCCCATGTACAAGGCACTGGGCTGGGTTCTGTGGGGCTCACTGTCAGGATCCTGTATTTGCCTTCAAGGAGATAATAATTTATTTCAGGAAATAGGTTTGCCTTCAAGGAGATTATAATTTATTTCAGGAAATAGGACAGAAGCTCCTAATAAATTATGACAACAAATTAGTTAAATAATAGCCCAAGACCAAAGAAGTGCTGATGAGGGGTGAAGCTGACTAACTGGCACGTGAATTGTACAGACATTAAGTACTCCTGAGTTAAGAGGCATTACGGATCACTCAGGTAAAGACATCAGGCAGTCTCACCCAGGAAATGGATTTCCATTAAGGCTTCAAGGTTGGTAGGAGATATTAAGGGGTTCCTTCCAGTAATGGTTCAGCAGTCAATCCAATAACATTAAAGATCAGTTCAAAGTTCAAATTTCTTACTGATTTTTGAATCATTTTTAGGTTTGGTTCAAGTCCCTGGTACCCTGCCTGGCACTGGAGGGTAGAAGCTCAATAAATAAAGGCCCTGTGGGAAAAGCTTTAGGACTGCTAGAGTCCACTTGGGATGGCCTGGGGGCTGCTCCAAGAAGGCAGGGAGGGTTGGGCACTGGCGAGGGGAAGGGCTTTGCCTTGCCTCTCAGCTGTGTGGCCTTGGGCAAACTCGGAGTCTTCAATTGTAAAACAGAGTTGATGAAACCAACATTTCTGTACAGCGAGGATGGTTATGAGGATTACATGAAATTACCTTTGGGTACAGTGTATTCAACTGTGTAGACTCAGGCTGTTTCAGATTGATTCTGTGTCATCCACTTTCAAAAATAGAAACTTTTCTTCACATCAACACCACCCCTAAAAGGACCTGTTATGGAGTGAATTGTGTCCCCCCGAAATGTTTGTCAACTTGGCTAGGCCATGATTCCTAGTATTGTGTGGTTGTCTACCATGTTGTGATCTGATGTGATTATCCTATGTGTTGTAAATCCTAACCTCTATGATGTTAATGAGGCAGGATTAGAGGCAGTTATAAGATCAAGTTGTATTCTTGAGCCAATCTCTTTTGAGATATAAAAGAGAGAAGCGAGCAGAGAGGGAGAGGGACATCATGTCACCAAGAAAGGAGTGCTGAGAGCAGAGTGCATCCTTTGGACCCCGGGTTCCTACTCTGAGAAGCTCCTAGACCAGGGGAAGATTGATGACAGGGACCTTCCCCCAGAGCCAACAGAGCAAGAAAGCCTTCCCCTGGAGCTGGAACCCTGAATTTTGACTTCTAGCCTCCTAGACTGTGAGAGAATACATTTCTGTTAAAGCCGTCCATTTGTGGTATTTCTGTTATAGAAACACTAGATAACTAAGACGGTGTCCATCCCCTCCCTGTCTCCAGTATCCTGGGTGGTCTGATGAGGGGTTGTCCACACAGGACAGAGTCCCAGGGGACAGACGAGAGTCTCCCCAAAGCAGGTAGAGAACAAATGACTGATGTCAGGAGAAGAGAAGTCAGGACATCAGCCCTGAACCTAGTCTTCTTGGGTTTGGCTCTACATCTATCTATAAATGACACTGAGCTAAGGTGTGAGTGACTGGTAATGCTTCATGCTTTGCACTTCCCTGGTGAGGAATTTGCATTTTAGCCAAAGCTTCTACATACTCTACCTTATTCCGAAGGAATTTTACGGCGGTGGAAATTTGGGAGGCTGTGTAATCTGGCAGAGAAAACACTGGATGTTTTATAAGGAGGTGTGTGTTAGATGTTTGTTGCAGAATAATGTATACAGTACAGTTTTTTTTGAAGAAAATGATAAAATGACTGTATAATTACTATGAGAACATATATGCATATGCATGCATGTAAAGAAAGATCTAGAAGGATACATATCTAACTGATAACAGTGAACCTGGGTGGGATCAGAGATGGGAGGTAGGATGGTCTCTATAATGTTTTAATTTTGCACAAGAAGAATGTATGTTACAGCAGGGACTTGGGATAAGAGCACTGGGTTCTCTGAATCTCCTGATGTGTAAAATGAAGGTAATAAATTCTCGATGAGCTCTGTGGAGATTGAATGAGATGATGTCCATGGGTGGCACAAACGATTAAGTACTCAGCTACTAACTGAAAGGTTGGCAGTTCTAATCCACCCAGAGGCACCTTGGAAGAGAAGCCTGATCTGCTTCTAAAATGCTATGAATCAAAATTGACGCCATGGCAACTGGTTTGGTTTTGGTTTTTAGCACAATGCTTGTCACGGAGAACTCCATCAATAAAAGCCAGTGTTATTATTCCTCTTATAGCAGAGACTGGATGGTTGTCACCTGTCCATTTCCTCTTTCTGATCCCCAGCCTACTTTGCAGTTAGCAATCATACAACTTGTTGTTGTGTGCCATTGAGTTGATTCTGACACACAGTGACCCTATAGGACAGAGTAGAACTGCCCCATAGGATTTCCAAGGCTGTAGTCTTCACGAAAGCGGACTGCCACATCTTTCTTCCACAGAGCGGTTGGTGGGTTTGAACCACTGACCTTTTGGTTAGCAGCTGAGTACTGAATCACTGTGCTACCAGGGCTCCTAGCATATAACTAGCTCTGGCCAATGGGATGTGTGGAAAAGTGATGCATTCATTTTTGGCCTGTCCATAAATCCACCTGTGCCATCCTCCTCACATTCACCTCCTCAGATGGTAGAGATGGTGGTGTCCCAGGATGGGAGGAGCCTTCATCCCTAAGTCCCTGAGGGTGGAGGACAGCAACCCTACAAAGCCGCTTGCTCACTTTAGACTGATATAAACAAGAAGTAAACTTTTATTGTATTAACCCCTGAGATTTTTGGGTTGTTAGTTGTCAATGCTAGGTGTAATATATCTTCTCACTTGGTTCTGAGTTTGAGGTTCCATTCTGCTATCTAAGTCTCAAGGAGCCCTGGTAGCACAATGGTCAAAGGCTTGGCTGCTAACTGAAAAGTCAGCAGTTCGAACCCACCCAGTAGCTCTCTGGAGGAGGCGGGGAGAAGGAAGACTTGGTGATCTGCTTCCATAAAGATTACAGCCTTGGAAACCTTATGGGGCAGTTTTACTCCGTCCTATAGAATTCCTATTAGTCAAAATTGACTTGAAACGCTATAGGGCAGTTCTGCATTGTTGCATGGGGTTGCTATGAGTTGGGATCAACTTGATGGCACATAAAAATAACAGCTAAGCCTCAGTTTCTTCACTGTAAAGTGGAGCATGTCACTTTTTTTTGTTGTTGTTTTTGCCTTTCTTGCCTGCCTCAGAGGGTTGCGTGTGAAATTCCAGCAAGAGGTGGATTGTAAAATGGCTCTGTGACTGCAGAGGTGGGGTAAGCTGGCGGGGGCCTGGGCCTTTGAGAGCCTCTCCAGCTGTGTGCTACAGTCCAAGTTAAGTGGCCGTGCGGTGAGGCCTCTGAGGAGAGCCCGGCCTCAGACGGGTGTGAGGCACGTATGGTGGGGGACAGGATGCTGGGAGTAGGCCCTTTGGGCATCCGTCAGCTGAAGAGAGGAGCCTGTAGCGGGCTGGTTGCTGCAGCTTCTCCATTTACAATAGAATCCATGGATCAGACAAGGATTGATTCCCAAGATCCATTAACTGCAGGCTGATAAAAGATTCAATGTGTTTTTGGGGATTGGCCATTGCCCAGGCCCAAGCAAAAACTTGCAATGTAAGCAGTAATTAAGAAGCGATTTGCCCTTGGCCCCTGTTCCTGGGACCAATGCCAACCTCTGTGAGCCTCCAGCGCTGCTGGCTCAGATGGGGACAGGTGACACATGCCGGCACATGATGCGGCCCATATAGGCCTTGGCAGGACTCTGACCCCGCTCCAGGCCCAGCTCATCTGGGCCCCTGTTGTGTGGGTGACTACTGCAGGAAACTGAGACGGGCTTTTAGGGCACAGAGGTATCTGCTGGCAACTGGTCAGCGTGGTCCTGTGGAAAGTGCTGTGGACTTGGAGACAGGAAGCCTGGATTCTGTTTATGGCTTTGGCTTTATCAATAACAAGCTGCGTGAACCTGGCCACACCACAGCCATCCTCTGGGCCTCAGTTTTGTCCTCTGTAAAATGGTCAAGAGGGTCTTGTTTGTCCATTCACTGGCCCTGGGGACATGGTTTCCTTGTTGTGGGATGTGTTGTGTGTGTGTTGTGGTGTGTGTATGTGCAGTGTGTCTGTATATGTGGTGGTTTGTGTGTGGTATATGGTTTGTGTGTGGTAGTGTGTGCCTGTGTGTTTGTGTGAGGTATTATGTGTGTGATATTGTGTGGGCATGGTGTATTTGTGAGGTGTGTATGTGTTGTGTGTGAGGTATGGTGCATGTGTAGTGTATTGAAGTATTGTGTGTGTAGTGTGTCTGTGTGCTATTGTGTGTGTATGTGGTGTGTGTGAGCTATTGTGTGTGGTGTGTTTGAGGCACTATGCATGTTTGGTGTATGTGTGAGGTATTGTGCATGTGTGGTATGTGTGAGGTGTTGTGTATGTGTAGTGTGTGTGAGGTATTGTGTATGTGTAGTGTGTGTGAGGTGTTGTCTGTGTAAGGTATTGTGTATGAGGTATTGTGTGTGAGGTGTTGTGCGTGTGTGGTATGTGTGAGGTATTGTGAGTGTGTGGTGTGTGAAGTACTGTGTAAATGTGGTGTGTGTGTGTGGTACGTGTGTGAGGTGAGGTAGTGTGTGTGTGTGTGTGTGTGTGTGTGTGTGTGTGTGTGTGGTATGGCCTGCCCTCAGGGAGCTTCCAGGCTGGCTTATCTCTAAGGACCCTCTCAGCCCAAAATTCTTAGCCCAAGATTCTTAGCCCAGGATTCTGAGGACAATGAACACTGAAATCTGAAGTGTTCCATTTTGCAGAGAAAATGTGGAAATGAAGTTGGGGATAACACAGGGGAAAGACGGAAGCAAGCAGGACTTTTGGGGACTCCAACATCTAAACATTCTGCCAATCTCTGTGTAATGTATGCACCAATGTGTACTTTTTGCGTGTGGAATCTTAAAATCATTTTGGTATGTTTAAGAAAGCAGTGGGAGGGGAAGAAGCAAAACAGATGGAGAAGAACAGAAAGACATTTCCTTTTGCCTTTACTCATGGTCTGATTATTTTGTAGGAAGGCATAATTTATGTACATCTATGCAAATAGTCATGCAAATGAGTAGTTTCCTAGAGCTAATCATTTTTCCTCCCCACTGAGTGAGTGGAGTTGCGGCAGGAAGAGGGTGACTCACTGTTTCACCACCAAAACCTCCCCCATCACTTCTCCCTAAATGCACACACCCTTCCACGGTAGGGTCCTTCAGGCCTCGAGAGACCAGCCAGCCACGCTGGTGCGAAACAGAGCTTACTGGGAGGGAGGCAGGCACCCAGGAAGACGAGGAGTGAATGAAGAAATCAGGGTGACAAGATTTGCTACCCAGCTGTTTTGGGGGGTGGAGTGTTTCTTTCAGCTCTTCTTGGGCAAAAGTAAAAATGAACTCAGTCAATCAGCTGAGCAAAAGCACCCTTTTCCTTCCTCCTCGCCATCTGATGGCAGCCGCACATTCAGCCCCTGGCCTGTGGGTGTGAAGGCGGGCCCAGAAAGCTTGTCCCAAGGGGCGATTGTTAGACTCCTGCTTCTCACTTTTTGGAGCCCTGGTGGCGCAGTGGTTAAGAGCTACAGCTGCTAACCAAAGGGTCAGCAGTTCGAATCCACCAGGCGCTCCTTGGAAACTGTATGGGGCAGTTCTACTCTGTCCTATAGGGTCGCTATGAGTCGGAATTGACTCAGCAGCAAGAGGTTTGGTTTTCATTTGGCTTACAAACTGATTAGCAACTTACAAAGTTCTTTCACACTCTTTTTCTTTATATTGGTTCTTCACCATGTCTCCTTGGAGGTAGGTTGGTACCTACATTCGTGGAAACCTTGGCTGAGGGAGATTAAATGCCGTGCCCAAGATCATGTTAGTGATAGGTGGCTCAGCTGGAGCCCAGAGCCTCTGACACCATATCCTGTGCTGGCCCTCCCTACCACTGTGTGTGTGTTCTGGTGTGTGCGGTGTGTGTTGTAGTGTGTGCCTCTGTTTGCGTATGGTGTGCCTGTGTGTGTTGTGGGATGTGGTGTGTGTATTCTTGTGTGTGTGGTGTGTGTGTTGTGCCTATGTGTATTGTGGGGTGTGCTGTGTGTGTAGTATGTGGAGTGATATGTGCCTTTGTGTGTGCCTGTGTTTGTGTGTGTGTGTGTATGGTATGCCTGTGTGTGTTGTGGGATATGGTATATGTCTTGTGGTGTGTGTGGTGTGTGTTACAGTGTGTGCCTCTGTGTGTGTGTGGTGTGCCTGTGTGTGTTATAGTGTGTGCCTCTGTGTGTGTGTGTGGTGTGCCTGTGTGTGTTGTGGGGTGCGGTGTGTGTGGTGTGTGTTATAGTATGTGCCTCCGTGTGTGTGTGTATGGTGTGCCTGTGTGTGTTGTGAGGTGTGGTGTGTGTGTTCTGGTGTGTGTGGTGTGATAGTATGTGCCTCTGTGTGTGTGTATGGTGTGCCTGTGTGTGTTGTGGGGTGTGCTGTGTGTATTCTTGTGCGTGTGGTGTGTGTGTTATGCCTGTGTGTATTGTGGGGTGTGCTGTGTGTGTTCTGGTATGTGTGGTATGTGGAGTGGTATGTGCTTTTGTGTGTGCCTGTGTTTGTGTGTGTGTGTATGGTATGCCTGTGTGTGTTGTGCAATGTGGTGTGTGTGTGTTGTGGTATGTGCCTCTGTGTGTGCCTGTGTTTGTGTGTGTCTGTATGGTATGCCTGTGTGTGTTGTGCAATGTGGTGTGTGTGTTGTGGTGTGTGCCTCTGTGTGTGCCTGTGTTTGTGTGTGTGTGTATGGCACCCCTGTGTGTGTTGTGCGATGTGGTGTGTGCCTCTGTGTGTGCCTGTGTGTGTGTGTATGGTATGCTTGTGTGTGTTGTGGGATGTGGTGTGTGCCTCTGTGTGTGTGTGTTTGTATGTGTGTGTATGGTATGCCTATGTGTGTTGTGGAGTTTGGTGTGTGTTATAGTGTGTGTCTCTGTATGGTTGTGTGATGGTGTGTGCCTGTGTGTGTTTGTAGAGGTGTGTGAGGGGTACAGCGGTAAGGCAGGGGGGAGGGTGTCATCTCTACTTATTTTTCCTGGGCTGGCAGGTGCGTAGAGTCTTTCTGACCTGACTCTGCTGTATGTTCACAGCTCAAATGCTGTGGCTGTCTCTGTCCTTATTCACAGTTCATCTCTGTCTGCCCCTGACGGGATACCAAGACCCGTTAGGATGAGGGGTTAGACAGGAGCAGGGCCCCAGAAGCCCTTCACAATTTCAACCTCAGAAGGCCCAGGACATTCCCAAACCTCCTTGGCTTCCCTCAGTGACAATTTATGGTTTCCTGATATGAGATTTATAGAAACCCTTCCTGGCCTCTTCCTAATTTCTAACCTGTGCTATGTCTTGAGTTAACAAGCTCCATATATTTAAAAGCTGCTGTAAGTTTGTTCTCAAATCACCTTCAAACTTAAGAGGCATCTGCTGTCCCTGGGATCCCGGGGTTTTGGTAAATACAGTTGCCCCTCCGTCTCCATGGGTTCTGCATCTGCTGACTCAACCAACCCCGATGGAAAATATTTGGAAGAAAAATGTTGCGTTGTTGCTGACGTGCGCTATGTAGTTAGGCCTGAGGTGGTTGTGTCTGTAATGAGCATGTAGGGAGTTTTTTTTTTTTTTCTCCTTGTCATTATTCTCTAAACGAACAGTACAACCACTATTTACACAGCATTTACATTGTATTAGGTATTACAAGTAACCTAGAGGGGGTTTAAAGTATGCAGGAGGATGTTCATAGGTTATATGCAAATATGACATTTTCTGTGAGGGACTTGAGCATCGGAGAATTTTGGTATCCGCGGGGGTCCTGGAACCAATCCCCCGTGGATACCGAGGGACAACCCTAAGTTAGTGCCTGCCAGTCCCCTCGAGATTTTCTAGACCCCCATCGTCATTTCCCCCACCTTCCCAGAGAGACCCAGAAATCCCTGGGGCATCAGAACGACTCCTGTGATTTTTCCTGGCTGCACTGGGTGCTTGTTCTGTGCGCAAGACATAGGACGGAGAACTTTACATATGCGATCTCACTTTTAAACATATTTTCAGGTATTTTATCCGTGTAATAGATGCATGTGGTTAGTGAAAGCAACAGTCCCCTATCCCATGCCACCTAACTTCAGGTTCTACTCTCAAACAAAACTACTTTTAACTGCTTTTTCTATGTAGCTCTTTGGGTGGTTACCTCCATAGCTCTGCATTATTAATCCACCCTCTTATTCAGTCTCCACAATAGCCATATGAAGTAGGTGCTCCTATGATCTCCACTTTAAAAATGAAGAAACTGAGTCTTAGAGGGAATAAATGACTTACCCAGAGTTACTTTAGCTAAGACAGGGCAAAGCCAAGGCCCTTGCTTGTGTCCAGATCTTTACCTGAAAGCCACAGAGCTGTGTAAGAAGCAATTCTGGGCTTCCCTTCTCTTACCACCTGGGTGTCCTCTGAGGCCCAGTGTCATTCTCCGGCTCTAGGGCAGCCTGGTGAGTGGTAGCACAGCACTTTCCGGTTTTGACTCTGTGTTTTTATAGTGTTACCAGCTCAAAGAATGCCTTCCTACTTGTTAAAAAGAGGCTGTTCCCTTGTATTCCAGTCCAGTATGATCAGTGTGTTTGAACAAACCACTCATAACCCCACACTCAGTAACATTAGGCTATCTTTGCTGGAAATGATGCTTTCTTTACAACAGACCAGACTGGCTGATGACACGTGTTGCTCCTCAGACAGAGAGGAGACTCCTGCTGGGACCCCTAAGTGTGTCAGCCGCGATGGAGATTTCCTGCTAGGACCATACGTCGCAGTTTATCCCTCGGGGAGAACACGAAGTGAAAAGTAGCGTTCATCCACACATACTTGATGTGTGGCAGGAAAGGTGGCTTTCATTTCAAATGGACCACAGTTCGGGTTTTTTTTTTTGGCACTTAAATACTCTTATTCAATTTAATTGAAATATGATGAAGTATAATTATAAAATTAAGTAGTATCATAATGCATATATGTTTTTTATAATCAATTTTGTTTTGTAGAACTCTTTTAGATTTACAGAAAAATTGCCAAGCTAGTACAGAGTTCCCATTTGTTCCACTCTGGGTTTTCCCTATTATTAAAGCCTTATCTACACAAGTATGAAACTTTTGTTACAACTAGTGAACCAATACTGATACATTATTATGAACTAAACTTTATGTGGATTTCATTCATTTACCCCTAGGAGACCTGGTGGCACCATGGTTAAAGCCTTCAGCCGCTGACCAGAAGGTTGGTGGTTTGAACCCGCTAGCTGCTCTGTGGGAGAGAGATGTGGCAGTCTTCTTCCCTAAAGATTTACAGCCTAGGAAACCCTATGGGGCAGTTTTGCTCTGTCCTCTAGGGTTGTAATTGACTCGACAGCACACAACAACAATGGTTTTCCTCTAACTCCTTGTTCTTTTCCAGGATCTCACCCAAGATGCCATATTACATGTAGTCATCATATCCTCTTTGGCTCCTCTTGGCTGTGACAGTTTCTCAGACTTCCTTGATGACCTTGACAGTGTTAAGGACTCTGGTGCCCACTGCTGTTCTAGAATGCCATTTGGGCTGATTTTGTTGTTACAATGTGCCAGTCATTGGTGAAGGCAAGGCTGAGACAGAATTGCCCAAGCCTTATGTTGAAG
The DNA here is from genome assembly GCF_030014295.1 of Loxodonta africana. NCBI lineage: Eukaryota > Metazoa > Chordata > Mammalia > Proboscidea > Elephantidae > Loxodonta > Loxodonta africana. The sequence continues at coordinate 58,821,301 of NC_087360.1, forward strand.
AGGTCCCCACAGTGGGGAGATTTGGGGCTAAATACACCAGTTTCCTGGGCAATATTTCAACCAAAGTAAACCTTATCTCACCCATTTGTGCCATTCAGAGATGTAAAAACCACCTCCAGGGCCTGGGGGAAGCCAAGCCCATCTTCTGCTGGGCACTGTCTATTTCATGGCTGTCTGGGAGCTAGGGGCCCTGCTTCACTATGGCGGCCCCTGAGCCACTGCACAGCACGGGCGGGGGTGGGGGGTGCATACTCAGCAGGCAACAGTGCAGCTCTGGAGCCAGACTGCCTGGGATCGTAGCAGGCTCTGCCACTGCCAGCCTGGAAGACCTGACCCAGTGACTCTGTTTCCTTAACTCAGTTAACGTGAGGATAACAGTCATAGCCATCTTGGAGTTTGATGAGGGTTAGATTAGTTGGTATGTGTGAAGTGACATAGAGCCTGCACTCTGGAGGTGTTAGCTGTTATTATTACATGAACGTACCAATTATTACATTGGAAATTACTGACTCATAAAAAAGACAGGTGAGTTCCTCTTTATATTGCTCAATTCCTAACTGATGCAGGTGGTAGGTTGTGGTTTTTTTTTTTTTTTTAACCACTGCCTGGGTAAGACAGAGGAGAAGAGTGTGTGGCACATAAATCAAAAGCCAGCTGACTCTGACTCGTGGCGACCCCGTGTGTGTCAGAGTAGAGCTGTGCTCCGTAGGGTCTTCAATGCCTGAGGCCTCAGAAGCAGACCACCAGGCCATTCTTCCAAGGGACCTCTGGGTGGACTTGAACCACTGACCGTTTAATTAGCAGCTGAACATATATATTAACCATTTGTACAACCCAGGGATGCCATACTAATAATAGCGAACATTAAAATTTTTTCTGTTTATTTTGTTGTTGTTGGGAATATTCACAGCAATTCCGCAGTTTCTACATGTACCAATTTAGTGACATTGATTACATTCTTTGAGTTGTGCAACCATTCTCACTCTACTTTTCTGAGTTGTTCCTCCCCCTTTAACATAAAATTGCTGCCTCCTAAGGTTCCTATATAATCTATCGAGTTGCTTATGTCAGTTTGATCCCATGTGGATAGTTCTTAAAAGAGCATACTGCTCAAGGCAGTTATTTTTTACTAATTAAGCTAAACTATCGTTTGGTTTTAAGAAAACTTCTGTGGATATTTTTGGTTTAAGGTTTAAAGATTATCTCAGGGCAATAGTTAGAGGGATTCATTCAAACTTCATGGCTCCAGGATGTCTGGAATTCATGAGAATTGGAAATTCTGTTCTACATTTCCCCCCTTTTGGTCAGGATTCTTCTGTGGAATCTTTAATCAAAATGTTCAGTAATGGTAGCTGGGCACCATCCAGTCCTGGTCTCATGGCACAGGAAGCAGTTTTTCATGGAGGCAATTAGCCACACATGCCATATCCTCCTCCTGTTCCTGACTCTCCTTCTTCCTCTGTTGTTCCAGGCAAATAGAGACCAACTCTTGTGCCTTGGATGCCCACTTGCAAGCTTTTAGGACCCCAGGCACTATGCATCGAACTAGGAGGTAGGACTGAAGCACTAAACATGTTATTAGGCCCATTAACTGGGATGTCCCATGAAACCATGACCCTAAACCTCCAAATCAAGAAACCAAATCCCATGAGGTTTTTGGTTGTACATAAACAGCCTCAGCAGCTACTCTTTTTCTTTTTTTTTTTTACTTTGTTATAAATATATCTATCACACAACTTTTGCCAATTCAACTTTTTACAGATGTACAACGTATTGGCAGCAATTATAATAATTGTCTCTGCAACCGTATCCTTAATCAACATGATATTTCCGCCACCATAAACCACCCCTGTCCCCTTCCCTCCTGCCCCTGGTAATCACTAATCAACTTTGGTCTGTATATATTTGCCTGTTCTTGGCTTTTTATATAAGTGAGATTATACTGTATTTATTCTTTGGTAATTGACTTATTTCATTCAGCATAATGTCGTCAAGTTCCATCCGTATTGTAGGATGTATCAAGACTCATTTCTCCTACTGGCTGAGTACTATTCCATTGTATGTATGTACCACATTTTGTTTATCCATTCATTTGTTGATTGGCACTTAGGTTGTTTCCCCCTTTTAGCTACTGTGCATAGTGCTACAGTGAATATTCACGTACAAGTCTCTGAATCTCTGCTTTCAAGCCTTTTGGGTATATACCTAGAAGTGGAATTGCTAGGTCATGTGGTAGTTACGGAAATCCTGGTGGCGTAGTGGTTAAGAGCTACAGCTGCTAACCAAAAGGTCAGCAGTTTGAATCCACCTCACACTCCTTGGAAACTGTATGGGGCAGTTCTACTCTGTCCTATAGGGTCGCCATGTATTAGAATCGACTTGACAGCAATGGATTTTTTTTAGGTTATGGTAGTTACATTTTTGGTTTTTTGAGGAACCACCGCACAGTTTTCCACAGTGGCTGTATCATTTTGCATTCCCACCAGCAATGGGTAAGGGTCCCAATTTTCTCACATCCTTCACAACATTTGTTATTTTCTGATTTTTTTTTAAATCTTAGCCATCCTAGTGGTAGTGAAATGGTATCTAATTTTGGTTTTGATTTGCATTTCTCTGGTGGCTAATGACACTGAGCATTTCATGTGTTTAGTGGCTATTTGAACGTCCTCTTTGGTGAAATGTCTATTCAAGTCCCTTGCCCATTCTATGACTGGGTTGTTTGTCTTTTTGTTGTCAGGTTGTCAAAGTTGTATATATATTTTGGTTATTAGATTCTTGTTGGATACATGGTTTCTGAAAATATTCTCCCAGTCAGTAGCTTGTATTTTTCACTTTTTTGGTAAAGTCTTTTGATAAACAAAAGTTTTTAATTTTTATGAGGTCCCATTTATTTGTTTTGTCTTTTGTTGTTTGTGCTTTTGTTATTATATTAGATAATCCTTTGTTAAAATTGGGTCTGACAGCATTGCCCCAGCTTTTTCTCCTAAGAATTTTATGGTTTTCGTTTGCACATTTAGGTCCTTAATCCATTTTGAATTTGTTTTTGTGTACGGTGTGAGCCAGGGATCCTGTTTCATTTTTCCGCATGTGGAGATCCAATTTTCCCAGCACCAGTTATTGAAGAGACTCTTCTTTCCCCATCAAATGGTACCCTTGTCAAAAATCAGTTGACCATAGATGTGTCAGTTTATTTCTGGACTCTCAGTTCTACTCCATTGGTCTATGTGTCTTTTGTTACACCAGTAATAACAGCTAACATTTATTAAATACTTACGATGGTCGCTATGAGTCAAATTGACTTGATGGCAACTGGTATGTGTCACGTGGAGTCCCTGGGTGGTACAAAGAGTTAACGTGCTGGGATGGGAAGTAGGATGGTCTCTATAATGTTTTAATTTTCCATGAGAAGAATGTATTTGTGTGTTACAGCAGGGGACTTGGGATAAGAGCACTGGGTTCTCTGAATCTCCTCATGTGTAAAATGAAGGTAAGGAATTCTCAATGACCTCTTGTGGAGATTGAATGAGATGATGTCCATGGGTGGTGCAAACAATTAAGTGCTCAGGTACTAACTGAAAGATTGGAGGTCTGAGTCCACCCAGAGGCACCTTGGAAAAAAGGCCTGGCAGTCTACTTCTGAGAAAAAATCAACTATTGAAAATCCTATGGAGCACAGTTCTACTCTGACATTCATGGGGTTGCCATGAGTTGGAATTCATTCAACAGACCCACCCAGGTTATTCGGGTCATATAACCTGGTGGTTAACCTGTAGGCTCTAGAGTCAGATTCTGGCTGCTCTAACCACATCCTGGGTGATGAAACTTTTTGTGCCTTATTTTCCCCATCGGTAAATTTGGCATGATAAAAGTAGTGCCTCTTCATAGGACTGGTGTGAGGATTAAATGAGATGATGGGTGTGTGGCATGTACCAATAAATGATAGTGATTAGGGTTATTAACACGTTTGTGGAGCGCTGTCTTCATGGAAGGCATTGTTCACAAACGGCAAGGAGGGAGGTGGATGTGTGGTAGAGATGAGACCCAGTCTCCCTTCCCCAGGACTCAGGTTGCCCAAGCTTTCCTGACAGCCCTGGTCTTTAAAGTGAATGTGCTCATGCTTTGTACTGTTCATTGGGTGTCACCCAATTCATTTAGTATCTTGAAGGTCTACTTTGTGCCACGAATCATGCTAAATTCTTTCATGCATATAATTTCATTTGATCTTCACAAAAATTTTCTTATTTACAGGTAGGGAAATGAAGGCTGAAATAAGCTTTCTCCGATCACAAAGGTATTGATTAGAATAGGAATTCTACCTGTCAAGGCCTTTTCTTCCCAACTTTTGAAGACAAGGACCATATGCTCAAGTCATAAGAAACAAACATTGTGTTTATTTATGAAAAGTAGACTTAAACCTCCATGAAATCAAGGACTGTTTCTGTCTTCTTCACCTTAATCTCAGAACTTAGCTCGTAAGTGGCAACTAAAAATTAAAAGAAAACCAATCCCACTGCCGAGTTGACTCCCACTCATAGTGACCCCATAGGGCTTCCAAGGGTGTAAATCTCCATGGAAGCAGACTGCCACATCTTTCTCCTAATGAACTACTTGGTGGTTTCCAACTGCTGACCTTTTGGTTAGCAGTCCATTGCTTTAATCACTATGCTACCAGGGCTCTTAGTGGCAGCAAGTGTTTATTGAATGAATACATGACTGTAGACATTTATAGTCACAAAGCTTTGCTGCATGCATCTCCTCACCTGAGCCTTGACACACCCCTGTGAGAAAGGGGTTGATGATATTTATTTTAGGAATCAAGAAAATGTAAGAGCTATGAACATTTATCAAGGGACTTCTGTACTAATTTCCTAGGTCTGCTGTAAGAAATTACCACAAAATCGGTGGCTTAAAACAACAGGAATTTATTCTCTCTCAGTTCTGGAGGCTACCCACATCCATTGCTGACGAGTCGATTCTGACTCATAGCAACCCTATAGGACACAGTAGAACTGCCCCATAGAGTTTCCTAGGTGCACCAGGTGGATTCAAACTGCTGACTTTTAGTTAGCAGCTGTAGCACTTAACCACTACACCACCAGGGTTTCCTTTTGGAGGCTAGAAGTCTGAAATCAAGGCATCAGCAGAACTCATTCCTTCTGGAGCCTCTGAGGGAGAATTTATTGCATCCTCCTCTCCTAGCCTTCTGATGGTTGCCAGCATCCCTTGGCTTGTAGCTGCACCACTCCAGTCTCTGCTTCCATCTTCTCATGGCCTTCTTCTTTATGTGTTTGTGTGCCTCTTTGTCTCCAAATCTCCCTTTCTTTATAAGGACAACTAATCCTTGGATTTAGGGTCCACCTCCAGTTACGACCTCATCTTAACTTCATTATGTGTCCAAAGACCCTATGTCCAAATAAGGTCACACCCACAGGTCCTAGGTAGACTTGAGTTCTGGGGCAAAACTGTTCAACTCACTAGACTTTCGGGCTGACTTTTTGCTGGCGCTATCTCATTTAATCAGTGCATCTTGTCTTTGAGGAAATGTCACAGGCTGCTGGCAGCAGAGCCAGGATTATGGCCTCCACATCCACACTCCCAGGCCCATGTTCTGCCCATCGCCCCTGATACCTCTTGCCCTGCTTTACAGAGGCCCCTTCCCTCACAGCCCTGAGCCCAGGCTGAGTTGTCGCTAGTGCATGGAGAAACGGAACTTTGTCTAGGACTCCATGACACTCAGGTCCCCTGAAGACCACGCCCATGCTGGGGAAGGCAGGAATTCTGTGTCGCTGAGATAATATCAGTAAAGGGTCTGGCTCGCGGGTTGGTCTCACAGCGTGGTGGCGATTGCCATTATGAGTTCTTGTCCTTTAACCACATGGTCCCTGCTACTGTAGGCAGGAGACAGGGCAAGAAATTACTGGAGGATGAAAAATGGCTTGCTCTCTCCACAGAAAGAGCAAGAACTGAGTTTTTTTTTTTTTTTTAATTTTGGTTGTTAACAAAAGAACGGAAACGTCAGCAGGTTTTTGTTGCTGAGAAGGATTTGCAGCACGAAAGGAGGTCATTTCTGACAAGTCCTGCAAGCCGCACTGGGCACAGGGGAACTTTCTGGCAAATCAGGGCCTACCACAACTGCTGTAGTATTTTTTCTGAGGCCACAATGAGCCATGTACTTCCTGCCAGAGTTCCAAAGGGAAGCATCGGTCCTTCAACCTGAGCAGCTGTGCTGGGCACAAGCCCAGAGAGAGGCTGGGGATTGGGCTGCCCTGAGCAGAACTGTGGTGTCATGTGGTGTCAGCAGATTCGTTCTGAGATGCTCTTCTCCCAGCCCTTTCATCTCTTTTCCCCGCTTCCCATAGCACTTGTCAGAGTTCCCTCTTGGGGCTTCGGGGAGGCTTGCTGGGTGGCATCGGGGGCCCTTTCGTGAGGGTCCCAGCAGTTGGGGAAGCTTTCCATTTGCTGGAGGAACCATTGAGCCCCTGGGTGGTGCAAACAGTTAACTTGCTTGGCTGCTAACCAAAAGGATGGAGGTTCGAGTTCATTCAGAGGTATCTTGGAAGAAAAGCCTGGCAGTCTGCATCTGAAAAAATCAGTTATTGAAAACCCTGTGGAGCACAGTTCTATTCTAACACATATACAGTGCTGCCATGAGTTGGAGTGTCTGAATGGCAACTCGTAAACCAGTTGGAGGAAGCGCAGTCCTCGCCAGGACAGCATCCCAGGGCAACCCTAACTCTCTAATCTAATGTCTTAGAGCTGGAGAGGCCTTGGCACTCAGCTATCCAGGCAAACCTTTCCTGCAAAAGGCCAGATAATTAATATTTTAGGCTTTGCGGACCATACGGTCTTTGTTGCAATTATTATTCTTCTCTTAAAATTTTTTCAACCATTTAAACGTATAAAATCCATTCCCAGCTGGCGGCCTGTACACAGTGGTCAGTGGGCTGGGTTTGGCCTGCAGGCTGCCATTTTCTGAGCCCTGATCTAGTCCATGTCTCTATTCCTGCCCACTCAAAGTATGAGTCTTTTCTGTCAAGACCCCTGTAAAAAGGGTCAATACCCAGCTTGGCCTGAACATCTCCAAACAGCATACTTTCTATTCACTTCTGGGTTGGGAAAAGACTCACTGGATCTTGGGTCCCTAGATCTTTTGAGTCTCTTAGGATACCCTCTTTCTTCTTGCTTGTAGCTGCTGTGGCCTGGTTCCTAACCACCTTCTCACTGCCTTAGATTCAGACGTTAGTTGCCAGAAATCCTTGCGAGGGCTCAGGGGCTCTTTCTCTAGCACCATCCTCAGGCAGGATGACCATCCTAGTGTAGGACATTGTACCCAGTGCTTCTGGGCAGTGGGGATGCTCAGTGGTGCAGGGAGTGTGTAATAGCAGGAGGGGAACAGTAGGCGGCAGCACTGAGCTGCATATGCTCATTTTCTCCCTCAGCAGAATCCTAAACTTAGACACAGCAGGATCGTGGCCTTGGACACAATGTTATTGGACAGGCAAGGATGGGAAGGTCCCAGAGTGGAGACAGGTGCTCTGGAATCCCTACCCAGGGCTCTATCCATCACATTGCTTCTGCCAAGATTGGACCATATTCTTGTACTTCCTGTGTCCTTTTGGATGCCTTCAGGATATGGCCCTGGTGACCACCAAAAGTCACCCCTGAACCCTGGTACCTCTATTTGCAGATCCAGGTGCAGCCACACCCATGCAACTATGGCTGAAACAGCAAGAGTGGGGATGACAAAGCAGCCTTTCTTGTGACTTGTGTCAGGGGTTTGGGGGATGGAGTCTGATTTGTGTGGGCAAGGGGCTTGGGTGTGTGCCAGGATACTGCACCCTGATGTCATAGTCACATCATTCGGATGATCCTAGCCAGGTGACTGGTGTTCGAAACCTGAAAAATTGTGGAATCTGGAAACTGGGTGTTAGGGATTGAATTGTGTCCCTAAAACATATGTGTTGTAAATCCTACTATCTTGTGGTTATAATCCCATTTGGGAATAGGATATTCTTTGTTATGTTAGTGAGGCAGTATTAGTGTAGGGTGTGTCTTAAATCAATCTCTTCTGTAATATAAAAGAGCAGATTAAGCAAGCAGCAAGAAAGCACACAAGATTTCCAATGAACTAAAAAACAAACTGAAGAGACAAGGACCTTCTCCTAGAGCCAACAGAGAGAAAGCCTTCCCTTAGAGCCAGCACCCTGAATTTTGAACTTCTAGCTTCTTAAACTGTGAGGAAATAAATTTCTGCTTGTTAAAGCCCCCCACGGGTGATATTTCTATTACAGCAGCACTAGGTAACGAAGACACCCGGAGCTCACCTTCTCCCACTTCTGCCTCACCTCCCACCTCAGTTAATCCCCATGTCTGCTGGTGTTACCTCTGAATACTTCTCAGACCCATCCCGTCCTGTCCACCTGCTTCCTGGCCTGATGGAAGCCTTGTTACCTCTACCCTGGTCACCTCCTAACGGGCCACACTCAGCTGTCCAAGTGACCTTTCTGAAAGGTACCTCTGGCTGTAGGATTCCCCTGTTAGAAACTCTCAGGCCTGCTCAAGACAGAATGAGAACCTCCCAGCAGATCATACTCAGCCCACCAGGACCTCCAGTCCTCTCTCAGCACTTCTGCTCTGACTTGATACTCCAGCCACACTGTCGTTCCCTGCACACTCCCGGCTGATTCCTCCCTCCATGCCCATGCTGGGTCCTCTGGCTGAAGTGCTGTCTCTCTCCAGGGTCCAAACTCCACGCCTCCTGTTCCCAGCTAACCTCTACATACCCTTTAAGACTCAGGTTGGACATGGCCTCCAGGAAACCCAGTCCAACCCTCCTGCCTGCAGCAGGGATAGGTGCCCCCTCATCTGTGCTCCCATGAGTCTCTCAACTTAGCTCCAGTGGTGCCTTGGCCTGTTTTGGTGCTGGTTGTCCCCCAGAACATGACCTCCTTAAGTACCAGGACTGTTTTGTATACGTCTTTGTATCTACAGCACTTACACTGTGCCTGAAAACAGAAGGCTGTCAATACATGTTTGTTAAATGCATAAATGAATGAATGAATGAATGAATGGGAGGAATGGATGAGAAATTGAGACACTATCTGGCCCTTCATTAGGCAAACTCTAACCATCTTTTGTGGCACAAATTGTTAAGCATTTGGCTGCTAACCAAAAGGCTTGAACCCACCCCGCGGTTTCTCAGGAGAAAGACCTGGCGATCTGCTCCAATAAGGATTACGGCCCAGGAAACCCCATGGGGCAGTTCTACTCTGTCACATGGGGTTGCCATGAGTCAGAATTCACTTGGTGGCACCCAGCCGCAACAAAGCATCTTTTGGAAACCCAGGAGCTTGAGGTAACCCAATCCTGTGTTGTGACCATCCTTCTTTTTGCAACTTGCTTTCTGGTATGTAACATAAATCCCCACTGCTTCAGTTTAACCTTGTTCTATCAACCTCGCAGATGGAGAGCAGCTGCTGAGCGTCTGCTAGAGTTTTAATATAAATTCTGGACAGATTTTCCCTTTGTTAATGGCCAAATAAAAAGCTCTGGAAAGGAAGTGCCACCCCCTCCCTGCAGTGTGGGGGTGGGGGGAAGATGGGGGGAAGCTTGGGTGGCACCTCTCCCAGATGCCTGCTGCAATCACAGGGCCTTCGAAAGTGCGGAGGCCACCATGGATCACCCCAGGGGTCACTGGGGAAGCTCTAGGAGGCTGGGCAGAGGGCATCTGTGGGGAGTGCCTCTTTCGGGGTGGTTCCTGGTAGCCTCTGAGAGGATCTGGGTAACTTGGAGGGAGTCCTGGATGGACTTGGCACTGGCCTTGCCCTCAGGCTGCTCATGAATAGATTCTCAGTCTGGGTTTGCCTTTACCCCCGCCCCACTTATATTTGGCCTGGGAGTCCAGCTCCTGGTAAGGGGAGGTAGTTGGAGAGGTTATGTTACTTGCCTGGCTTTTTCTCTCCCTTCTCCAGCCCCCCAGTTGGTTTTGAAGTCAGGCTCTAGAGAGGTTGGAGCCCTGGTGGCGCAGTGGTTAAGGGTTTGGCTGCTAACGAAAAGGCTGGCAATTCAAATCTACCAGCCTTTCCTTGAAAACCTTATGGGGCAGTTCTACTCTGTCCTGTAGGGTCACTACGAGTTGAAATTGGAATCGATGCCAACGGGTGTGATTTTTTTTTTTCAGTGTTGGTAGGTGAGGCTACACCTCCTGGGTGGGAGGGAGGTTTGCCAGATTTAGTGACAAAAAATACCCATAGGCATTACTTGGAACAACGTTGTACTAAAAAAAATTCTATATTTTTCATCTAAAATTCAAATGTATTATTTATCCTGTAATTTATCAAGCAACCCTCATGGAGCAGTCTCCCTTGGAGGGAGTTGACATTCCCAGTGTCAGTCAATCAGGAAGAGGCAGTCCTCATTCAGGAAATGGGAACCGGAAAGCTGGGCCTTGCTGCAACAGGTCATTCCTCTTGGCTTTGCTTTCTTGGGTCAGGATTTCCAGGCCTTTAGGAAAGCCTGAGAGCCCATGTGTGGTGCAAACAGTTAATAAACTCATTTGTTGACTGAAAGATTGGTGATTCAAATCCACCCAGAGGTACCCCAGCAGAAAGGCCTGGAGATCTACTTACAAAAAATCAACCTTTGAAAACCCAGTGGAGCACAGTTCTACTCTGACACACTGGGGTTGTCATGAGTTGGGGTGACTTGCTTACAAGTGGTGGAGGGGAGCCTGGGTGGCAGAGAGGCATGGACTCTGCCTGTTTAGCACCAGCTAAAAAAAAAAAAAAAATTTTTTTTTGGGTTTATTTTCTCCTGGTGGGCAAGTCCTGGCTGCGCGTCAGCTAGGCTGTGATCTAAGGGAAGGACACCATCTATCCGTGGGGCAGCAGTGCACTGAGGCCAGCAGGAAGTGCCAGTGGGAGGTGGGCTCCAGGGAGCCAGAGTTGGCTCAGAGGCACACTTCTTTTTCTCTGTTCCCTTCCCCCAGTGGGGAGTCTCACTCTCTTTTCTGTCTTGAACAATCTGGGCTTGATTTTTTTCCCAAGTTGATTGATAGTGCATAAACAAAACAAAACAAAACAAAACACCTCAAACAAACAAAAAGGAGGGTTGACTCACTCAGGGAGCACTTATAGATTGTTTGCTATTATGTCACTAGTAGCCGTGGATTCTGACTCATAGTGACCCCTTAAGGGTTCCTAGGGCTGTAATCTTTATGAAATCAGGCTGCCATATCTTTCTCCCTAAGAGCGTCTGTTGGGTTCGAACCACGGACCTTTTAGTTAGCAGCCAAGAGCTCCTTTGCTGTTATGTTAAAAATAAAAACCAAACACTTTGTTACCGAGTCAATTCCAACTCATAGCGACCCTGTAGGACAGAGAACTGCCCCCTAAAGTTTCCAAGGAGTGGCTGGTGGGTTTCAACCACTGACATTTTGGTTAGCAGCCAAATGCTTAACTACTGCGCCACCAGGGCTCCCTGTTATTATGTCAGCTGCTGCTATTATCATTATTATGAATGTTGTTATTGTTCGTCAGGCACCATACAGTTTAAGGCTGAAATCCCTTTTATAGACTAGATCCTGAAGAAAACGTTCCACAAGAGCCAACATAATGCCCTTCTGAAGGATTTGTTCTCTATAACTCAACTTGGGTCAAATTCCATTTGTTTCATACAACATACTAATGCAGAGTCAAGTCTACTGAGAGAGTAAGACTCCTTTGTTTTTTTTTATAGCAATTTTTTAATTTTTGTAAAAATGTGTATGAAATGTCCTATTTTAACCGTTTTTAATATCCAATTCCGTGGCATGAATTATATCGACGATGTCGTGCGACCATCACTGCTATCTATTTCCAACACGTTCTCCTCGCTGCAAACAGAAGCTCTGCACCTATTAAGCAGTAATTCCCCATCTCGCCTTCCCCCAGCCCCTGGTAACCTCTAGTTTACTTCCTGTCTCTATGAACTTGCCTATTCTAGATGTTTCGTAGGAGTCCCTGGGTGGCTCAAACGGTTAAGAACTTGATGGGTAGCTGAAAGGTTGGTAGCTAGAACCCACCTGGAGGTGCCTTGGAAGACAAGCCTGGCGATCTGTTTCTGAAAGGCCACAGCCTTGAAAACCCTATGGAGCGGTCTTACTCTGACACATGGGGTCGCCATGAGTCAGAATCGACTTGACGACAGCTAACAACAACAGTTATTCCTTATAAGTGGAATCATACGATATTTGACCTTGTGTGCCTGACTTATTTCACTTAACTTTGGGGTTTTAAGGTTCATCCATTATTATGGATTGAATCGTGCCCCTCGAAATACGTGTTGCAAATCCTAACCTCTGTGCCTGTGGTTATAATCCCATTTGGGAATGGGTTGTCTTTGTTATGTTGAGACAGGATCAGTGTAGGGTGTATCTTGAGTCAATCTCCTTTGATATATAAAAGAGATTAAACAAGCAAGCTAGCAAGCAGGGATGGGGAAAGATAGATGCCAGGCCACAAGAGATCTCCAAGGAACCAGGAAACAAGCTGAAGAGACAAGGACCTTCCCCCAGAGCCGACAGAGAGAACACCTTCCCCTGGAGCCAGCACCCTGAATTTGGACTTCTAGCCCTCTTAAACTGTGAGAAACTAAATTTCAGTTTGTTAAAGTCATCCACTTGGGGTATTTCTGTTATAGCAGCACCAGGTATCTAAGACATCCATGTCATAGTATCAGATCTTCATTCTTTTTTATGGCTGAATTATATTCTCTTGTAGTGCTTGATTTTTAAAATAACTTAACATTTTAAAATTCATAAACAGTGAACTTTACTTCGCTTTTTGAACAGTCCTATGCATTTTGACAAATGCATAGAGTTGTGTACCACCACCACAATCAAGATATAGACCACAGTCAAGATATAGGACAGTTCCATCACCCTCCCCTGCCAAAAAAAAATTCTCTCTCTTTTAGTCAAATCCTCCTTATCCCCTAACAAGCACAGACCTGTTCTCTGTCCCTGTAGCGTTGCCTTTTCCAGAGTGTCATATAAATGGAGTCCCACAGTATGGAGCCTTTTGCATCAGCTTCTTCTACTCAGCACAATACATTTGAGATTGTTCCATGTTGTTGCGTGTATCTAGTTCGTTTCTACATGGATGTGCCTCAGTTTGACATTGGGGTTGGTTCCAGTTTGGGCCAATTTTAAATAAAGCCACTGTAAACATTGTGTACAGACTTTTGTGTGAACAAGGGTTTCATTTATCTGTCTATCTAGGCATGGGGCTGCTAGGTCATGTAGTAACTGTACGTCTAATGTTGTAAGAAACTCTCTGGGCTTGCTTTTTATCGCGGGAGCTGGTGGCTACCCACCGCTTTCCCTCACTTTTCAGATGATAGCATTATATGGCTGACTTCCTCTCAGTTTTACAGATGGGGAAATGGAGACCCAGTGAGGTTAAACTTCTAGTCCAGTGTCAGGGTCCAGGCCAGAATCTGGATCTCCTGTCTCCTGGGTCAGTGTTCTCTTGCCTGTATTGTGCAGTTCCCTTCATCATCTTTTGTGGCAACTTCATTCTCATGGGGACCCTGTTGGGGCCACTGGACAACCCTTACTGAGCTTCTGCATCCGCTGATAAGGAATGTGACCAAAAAGATGAATCCACTTGGTGATGAAAACCAAGTGTAGACACAACTACGTTGGTGAACTGAATTGCTCTTCAAGGGTTGTAATGGTTCTATAACCATAGGCCTTGCCCGTGTATTTGGTATGATGGAATCCTCTGAAGTTTTTTCCTGAGATTCATGTACAAAATTATTCTTCTGAGATTTTTTTTTCAAGTAGGGCCCATGTAGAATTGGTTTTCTGTGTTTTTCCTTGGGCACTGGATCCTATTTCCTTTTTCTAGTTCAGTTCTGACTGCATCCCCTTTGTACCTGTCATTTGGGATTTTTATGGTCCTGTCCCTGAAAGTCTGAGCCCCAGACAACCCTTCTTCCATTTGCTTCAAGCTTAGAATCAAGATAACAGGTCCTGATGCTCCCTGGGAATCTTGGCTTTACCACAATTTCAGCTTTTGAACATTTCGATGGAAGTTTAATTGTTATTTGTCCTGTCATTGTTATGTAGGTCACTTTCGCTTTGGAGCAAGTTGATGGGATTTTATTATCTGTGGAAAGCAGCCATGCCAGAATGGAGAACACTTTTGATTGATGATTTAGCTTTAAAATAGAGTTTCCTATTTTAAGAAGGCTCTTCAGGGACAGATGATCCCAGAAGGGAACTCCATGCTTATCTGGTGGCCTGTGTGACAACCTGTTCTTTCTGAGTATTTTGAAGAAAAGGAGAGGGAATGTGGCCACTTGGTCCTGGAGACTGGGTCCAGTAACCTGGCATGGGGTATATATTGGCCTGCCCTGGTTCAAATGACTTCCTTCTGCTGGAGAACTACAGTGTTTTTTACCCTAAGAAGAGGCAGACAATGGTTGAGTGAGTCTTTCCAGTTGCTTTCATGCAAACTCAAAATTTGATTCAACAGAGTTATTTAGTACTTGCTGTGTGCCCAGTAAGAAGCCCTGGTGGTGCAGTGGTTAAGTGCTCGGCTGCTAACCGAAAGGTTGGTGGTGGTTGAAACCCACCAGCTGCTTTGCAGGAGAAAGATGTGGCATTCTGTTTCCATAAAAATTAACCCATTAAATACAAACCTGTCGCCATCGGGTCGATTTCGACTCATAGGGATCATATAGGACAGAGTAACACTGCCTGATAGGGTTTCCAAAGCTGTAATCTTTACAGAAGCAGACTGCCACATCTTTCTTCCGTAGAGCAGCTGGTGAGTTTGAACGGCTGACCTTCCAGTTAGCAGCAGAACACTTAACCACCATACCACCAGGGCTCCTTCTGTGATGAGTACAGCCTTGGAAACTCTATGGGGCAATTTTACTCTGCCCTATAGGGCTGGTATGAGTCGGAATCGACTCAACGGCAATGGGTTATGGATGTGCCAGGTGGAGTACCCGGGGTTGTACAAATAGTTAAAATGCTTTGCTGCTAACTGAAAGGGTGGAGGTTTGAGTCTACCCAGAGGCTCCTTGGAAGGAATGCCTGGCAATCTATTGCTGCAAAATCAGCCAGTGAAAACCCTATGGAGTACATTTCTACTCTGACACAAATAGGGTCATCATGAGTCAGAATCAACTTGATGGGAATTGGTTTTGTGTACCAGGCAAAGTGTGGTAGATACTTTCATTTATATTTTCTAGGGGATATTTGGAGCCCTGGTGGCACAGTGGTTAAGAGCTCAGCTGCTAACCAAAAGGTTAGAAGTTCAAATCCACCATCTGCTCCTTGGAAACCCTATGGAACAGTACTACTCTGTCCTATAGGGTCGCTATGAGTCAGAATCGACTGGACGATAGCAATGGGTTTGGTTTTTGGTCACGGGATATCTAGGCAAAGATAGACATATAGGGGACCCTCGCTTATAAAAGCGAAATACCTTGCCAAGCCAGATTTCTTTTTAAAAGGTCAGTTAGGGGACAGCAGTCTTTTAATCAATGAGGTTCCCAAGTGCATTTCAGATGGATTTTGATTTGTGTATAAACTCTTCAGAGAATGATTGTGTTTGGTAAGGTAAATAATAAATCCATTGAGAACGATTGTGTTTGGTAAGGTAAATAATAAATCCATTGAGATAGTAACCTCATTTCTCCCTGTCTGCCAAACACGCTCGTTATCCTACAAACCTCCCAGCTCTTCCAGACCCCAAAAGTTACAGGAATGATCCCAGTAGTCATTTCTGGGTATTCAGATGTGAGCATGCCTGGATTAGAGTTTTCCATTTTAGCAAATAAAAATACAGGGTGCCCTGTTAAATTTAAATTTTGGGTAAACAACTACAACAATTTTTTTGTTATTATTAATAAGTCCTAAATATTTCATTTTATCTGGCAACCCTAGTCTGGACCCAACTTCCTCCTCTGGACTGCCAGGTGGCTGAACCTGGCAGAGAGCTGCAGGTGAGTCAGGCCAGGTGGGCGGGCTCTTTATTTCCATATACTGTCCATATACCGTGTCCTCGGCCTCAGGGACAACCTCCTCTGTGCACAGGGCTTTATCAAAGACAGACTCTAAACTTTGGCAAACCATGTATTCTAGCAAAAACAAACAAACAAACAAACAAAAAACGCTGTCCAGTCGATTCTGACTTATGGCGATTCCATGTGTGTCAGAGCAGAGCTGTGCTCCATGGGTCTTTCAGTGGTAGGTTTTTCAGAAGCAGATTGCCAGGCCTGTCTTTCAAAATACCCTTGGGTGTATTTGAACTACCAACTTTTCAGTTAGCAGACTAGAGGTTAACTATTGCATCACCCAGGGATTCTTAACCTACTGTGTAAGATCTGACGTTTACAGTGCCCTCCGATAGAGTAGGAGACACTGGTGGTGTAGTGGTTAAGTGCTACGGCTGCTAACCAAAAGATTGGCAGTTCAAAACCACCAGGCGCTCCTTGGACACTCTATGGGGACAGTTCTACTCTGTTCTATAGGGTTGCTATGAGTCGGAATCGACTTGACAACAATGGGTCTCAGATAGAGTAAGTGTCCCTGAGTGGCGTAAATGGCTAACGTCTCAGCTGCTCACTGAAAGGTTGATGGCTTGAGTCCACCCAGAGGTACTTTGGAAGAAAGGTCTGGCAGTCTGCTTCCAAAAGGTCACAGCCTTGAAGACCCTATGGAGTAGCAGTTCTACTCCGCATACACGGGGTTGCCATGAGTTGGAACGGACTCGAGGGCAACTAACAACAACAACAACAATACATGTAAAACAGCAACATATTTTTTTAAAAATTGGCATAGCGGTGCTTATGAAAATACCTGGGGGCAACAAACGTGAAAGGCGAGCATTATTTGCGTAAAAATAGGATACTAGGAGGAAGTAGAGCAGGGAGTTGAGGACTGGGGTTCTGAAGTCAGATGGCCTGGTTTCAGATCTCCTCCTGGCTGTGTAGCCTCTCTGTGCATCATCCCCACGTCTGCAAAATAGGGATAGTAATGCCCGTGCCCCCCAAGGTTGCATAACGTGTGTAGTCCCCTGGCTTTAGTAGAGGTGCTGGGTGGTGCCAAGACCCTGTTCCTTGGGGTTTGTCCCAGCCACACAGGCGAAAATCATGAGGCCACAAGATGAAACCTCAGATATTTTTCTAGGAAATGCCGCGGTTGAGGTTTTCCCTTGAAGCCTTGTGGAGGAAGCTTCTGAAAACCAACTCTCACAGCCTGGAAAGAGCTGAGCCAGGCGCCCCCATTTGTAAACAGTGGGGCAGAGGCCGAGGAGGCCAGGATGGAACAGCAACGAATGGACGCGGGCTGTCCCAGTGAACAGGGAGGGGCCCCTCTCCTCATTCAAACCCCACTGCCGGCGAGTCGATTGGGACTCACACTGACCCTATAGGACAGAGTAGAACTGCCCCCATAGGGTTTCTGAGGCTGTAAATCTATGGAAGCCGACTGCCACATCTTTCTCCCACAGAGCACTGGTGGATTCTAACCCCCAACCTTTTTGGTTAGCAGCCTAGCGCTTTAACCACTAGGGCTCCTTTAGCCCATCAGTAATTGATTCCAAAATCGTGTCCAGATAGGATTCTTTTTCCCCCACCAGAAACATTAAGTCGGCCCCAGGTTTGAGACAGGTGGAACCAAAACGGCGCACTGGGCGCGAGGGGGCGCGAGGGGGAGGACAGGCGCGGTCCTGGGCCACAAAGCCTGGCATGGTTTGGCTGGAACGGGTCCTTACCTCACTTTTTCAGGATTCTCCTGGGGAGGAGGTGCCACCTGCCAACACCCATTCTCCGCCCCACGATTGTGTTGTTGGCAAAAGTCCTTTCCCAGGGTCTTCTCTAACTTTCAGTAGATAATCTTCAGGAAAATGAAGAATAGCTCCCCACCGGATGCAGACCTCAAACTCTTGTAAAAAGACCAGACTTAATGGTCTGACTGAGCCTAGAAGTTCCCCAGAGGTCATGGTCCCGAGACGTTCTGTTAGTCCAAGACAAGAACCATTCCAGAAGCCAACTCTTCAGATAGGGATTGGACTGGAATATAAGATAGAAAACTATACTGGTGAGGAGTGAGCTTCTTGGCTCAAGTAGACACATGAGACTATGTGGGCAGCTCCTGTCTGGAGGGGAGATGAGAAGGCAGAGGGGGACAGGAGCTGGTTGAATGGACACGGGAATATAGGGTGGAGAGGAGGACTATGCTGTCTCATTAGGGGGAGAGCAACTAGGAGTATATAGCAAGGTGCATACAAATTTTTGTATGAGAGACTGACTTGATTTGTAATTTTTCCCTTAAAGCACAATTAAAAAGAAAAAATAGCTCCCCCACCAAAGATGTAAATATCTGTGAAGCATGCATGAGACATGATGCCTGTTTGTGTTACACGTGGTTGCTCCCAGCCCTGCCGTTGTAGTGTGAACTAGAATAACCCAGTGGACAGTTGATTGAAGAGCATTTCAGTGCTCCTGTTCAAGCACGTAAAAGCCCCG
Organism: Loxodonta africana; assembly: GCF_030014295.1. Lineage (NCBI taxonomy): Eukaryota > Metazoa > Chordata > Mammalia > Proboscidea > Elephantidae > Loxodonta > Loxodonta africana. The sequence goes on from NC_087360.1 coordinate 58,839,826, forward strand.
GGTATAAGACTTATCACAGAGGAATAAACAAAATGTCTGTGCAGCCCCCCAAAACAAACCAAATTTGGTGCCATCTAGTTGATTCTGACTCATAGTGACCCCATGTGTTACAGAATAGAACGGCTCCACGGCGTTTTCTTGGCCGTCGTCTTTACGGAAGCAGGCTGGATGGGTTCGAACTACCAGCCTTTAGGTTAGCAGTCGTATGTGCAGACTGTTTGCAACACATAGAGACCTGCTTGGAGCACGGAGGAGGAAAAAATTCATTCCATCTGGTGATGTGGTTAATAATAATAATTATAAGGAAAGATAGACGTTATGAAGGATGTGGCATTTGGGTTGCATTGGGGCTGCTGTTTAAGCAAAGGGGATTCGGAAAGGAAACAAGCAGATGGCTCTAAGATGGGAGCCCCTGGGTGGTGCAAGCAGTTAAGGAGCTCAGCTGTTAACTGAAAGGTTGCAGGTTCGAGTCCACCCTGGGGTGCCTTAATAGAAAGGCCTGGGGATCTACTTCCAAAATACCAGCCATGGAAAACCCTGTGGAGCACAGCTCTGTTCTTACACACATGGGATCACCATGAGTCGGAGTCAGCTTCACTGCAGCTGGTTTGGTTTTTGGTTGGATCTAAGACAGAATCTGCAGTTCTCGCACCCCCATTAAACGTCTCAGACTGACGCTAAAATGTGGAACACGAAGAAGGAAATTTCATAGAATGTTGGGCCACGAGCTGGAAGGCGCTTTAGGAGGCTACGATGCATTTACAAATGGGGAAAATCAGCTCCGAGAGGTGAAGTGATTTGTCAACGTCACACAACAAAGCAAGTGCAGGGCCAGGGATGAGGGGTGGTGTATATATTGAAGAGGGCAGCGCTCGCATTTCCTGCTTCCGACATACACAGTTCTTTCTCCTCTGCACACAGCCTTTAATATGAAATTAAACATTAAACATGAGCTGACAAAGAATTGATAACTCTAAGTGGATACTGACAGCCTGGAATTATAATCTCTTGGGTGGACTAGGGTGAAGGTGTCCTGGTTCATTTCTGTGTCCCTGGGAACTGCACACAGCTCATGAATTAATCTGTTATTAGTAACAGGGGGTTGCAACAAGCAGGGTGTCTACTTTTTCCTGCTCGAGTGGGGGGTGTGTGTGGAGGGGTAAGGGGGTAATTGTGGGTTTGTGTTTAGGACTGGAGGGAATTGTCTGTAAAATGGGAACAGAAAAAATGCTTTTCGTTACCTTAATGTTGGAGAATAACTGTCATTACTTTGTAAGCCTTTAAATTTTCATTGAAAGACCTTTTGATTTTATATTAAAGTTGTGACAATAGTAGAGTTTGCATCTCATTATTTTTTCCTTCGATTGAATAATTTAGGCTTTAGGGTGGCCCACCCTCGGTAAATGCCATTCCAGAAATGTCCAGGACATTCCACTCCGACTTCAGTGATTTTTAGAGAACTACATCAGCAAGGGAAGGGCTAAAACCAAACCAAACCAAACCCAGTGCCGTTGAGTCGATTCCGACTCACAGTGACTCTAAAGGACAGAGTAAAACTGCACCATAGAGTTTTCAAGGAGCACCTTGCGGATTCGAACTGCCGGCCGTTTGGTTAGTAGCCGTAGCACTTAACCACTACGCCACCAGGGTTTCCAGGAAGGGCTAGATTATGAAAATACATGATGCAAACTCAGACTTTTCTAAGACAAACTTTGCTAAAGAGCTCTCACCCTTTAGGTTGGCATTTACTCCTGGCTTCTCGGGGGCTGTCGCTGAGAATTCCCACTTTTGTATAGCAACAGCAAAGGGTAGAGGAAGTAATGGAACCTACAAAATGCACAGCAATGTGAAAACCAGCAAATAGTTACTGAGCACCTGCTATGGATGACATATGGTCTCCGATCTTTAGGGGCTTATATTATTGCCAGGAACATAAGACCAATTCTCAAAATTATTAAAAAAGGCCAGACACTATATCCAGCACTAAATTATGCCATCTGTGTAACAAAGGCTGAACTTATTGACAGGAACAAAATTAATACAGACTGGATTTATTAGGCAAGGCTTCACAGGACAGAGAATTAAAAGTAGGATAAGATTTGGTTGGGTGGCGGGGGGGGATTTGAGACAAGAAGAACAGACCCATGAGGATACACAGGCAAGAATAAGAGTGATGTGTTTACTGGTATGATGAGGGCTGAAATTTCAGGATGCAAAATATTATACATATACGGTATAATTCTAATACTGAGCGCAGCGGTGGCTCAGTGGTAGAATTCTCGTCTTCCATGCAGGAGACCTGGGTTCGATTCCCAGCCAATGAACATCATGTGACGCCACCACCCATCTGTCAGTGGAAGCTTGCGTGTTGCTGTGACACTGAACAGGTTTCAGTGGAGCTTTCAAACTAAGACAGACTAGGAAGAAAGGCCTGGCAATCTACTTCTGAAAACCTTACAGATCACAAGAGTCCAGTCCACACCTGATCATGGGGAGGGGCAGGACCAGGAAGCTTTTCCTTATGTCATTGTGCATGGGGTCGCCATGGGTCAGGTGCCTTCTGTACGGTAGCAAACAACAACAACATAATTCCAATTTAGAAAAAACACATAAGTATTATTCATATTCAAAGAAAAAAGTCTATAAGAAAATGTATCAAGATGTAAATCAGGTTTATCACATGATGGCGGGATTATGGGTATTTTTTATTTTCGTCTGTTTGCTTTTTGGTATTTTCTAACTTTTTGTAATGAAAAGATTTATTCTTATAACCAGAAAAGTGTTACTTATTAAAAGAGGCATGTACTCATGTACCTGTGGAATCCTGAGCACATGCTGCTCCGGGAAGGGGATGTGCCCTGGGGAGAAAAGGTTGACTAGCAAAGCCTGGCTCTGGGCAGTAGGAAGAGAGCCAGTGAAGGTCCCTGGGTGGTACAAATGGTTTGTGCTCGACTACTACTGATCTAAAGATTGGCGGTTTGAACCCACCCAGCAGTGCCACAGAAGAAAATCCTGGCAATCCATTTCTGTAAAGATTACAGCCCAGAAAACCCCATGGAACAGGTTTACCCTAACATTATGGGGTCACCATCAGTCGGAATTGACTCTATGGCAATGGGTTTTTTTTTTTTTTTTTTTTGGAAGGGTGAAGCAGGGTGTGGAGGCATGCAGGCTGTATTTGAGATTTGTCCAGCAGCCTTAAGCAGGGCGAGCTGGAAAGGGATAGGCCTTGTGGCTCTGACAGTGAATAGTTAAGAGCCAGGGAGATAGATGAGCGACTTGGCTGCAGTGGGGGTTATGGACATTAAGGTAAAGGAATACATCAGAGAAACACTTCCTAGAAAAAGAGGGCAATTGCAAAGGAGCCCTGGTAGTGCCGTGGTTAAAGTAGTGGACTGCTAACCAGAAGCCTGATGGTTCGAAACCAGTAGGAGAAAGATGTGGCAGTCTGCTTCCGTAGAGATTTACAGCCTTGCAAACCCTATAGGGTCACTATGGGTCGGAATGACTCAACGGCAGTGGGCTTGGTTTTGGTTTTCGTTTGCAGAGGTTTCCTAAGGGAGGATAAAGAGCCGAACAGTTGGCATACTTGGTGGACTGTTAGGCTCTGAAATGCCTTTCCCATCTACAGGATTAGATGTCCTTCATCAGCAAGTGGGGAGAATTCCCAAGTTGCCAGACCTCTTTGATTGTGACTTTGGGGGATCGGTGGTGACCTTCTACATATAGTCATTGGTATGCAGGACCAAGGGTGAGGTGGAGGGGAATCCCATCACTGTCCACCATCTGTCTCCACGTTTAGAAAGTGGGGGTTGTTGTCTGGTGCTGAGCTCATGACTGATGGTCCTTGGTGGGGCCCAGCCCAGCCCAGCCCAGCCACTGGGACACAATCCTCAGAGGCAGCTGCCAGACAGGTGGCCCCTGACATGTGGGGCCGCTATCAGGAGGGAGTCCCCCAGGATGTGGCACAGCTGTTTCCAGATGTAGAAGAGGGGCCGGAGCACATTCTGCTTAGGGCCCAGCATCAATGCTGATGCCACTGCTCCCCAATTAGGGCACATTTACTGTCCCTAGACCCATGCTTCTCTGCTATCATTGTGTGCCATCGAACCAATCCCAACTCAGTGACCCTACAGGCCAGAGTACAAATGCCCCATACAGCTTTCTAGGCTTAATCTTTACGGAAGCAGATTGCCAGGTCTTTCCTCCCACGGAGGTACTGGTGGGTCCCAACCACCAACCTTTTGGTTAACCACTGTGCCACGAGGGCTCCTTCTCACTTCTACAGACCTAACGAAATGTTGGAGCCAAGTTCAGCGGCCAAAATCACTTCTGATTTCTGTACAGTGGGTGTTGGAGGGTGGTTTTCCTGCCCAGCGTGAAGAAACGCAGTCATTGTGCATTATTGGCATAAATGTGACTAAAGCGAAAGTGTGACCCAAAGGCCAGTTCTGGACGGGACAGAAGCAGGAGACTTTTGCAACTTACCAACAGTTACGATTAAAGATTAATAAAGTATTGATCACTTCTATTCATAGAAATATTTTTATTTACCTGACCCAAAGGGCAAGAACACTATGAACTAGGTAATCTTTTTAGCCAGAAACTGATCCATTGCCATTGAGTTGATTCCAACTTATAGTGACCCTATACCTGTGTAATAAAAGCCTAGGGTGGGCTGAGGTCCCTCAATGCCACAAACTGTCTGTGCCTGACTACTAACCTAACGGTTGGCAGTTGAAACCCACCCAGAGGTGCCTCGGAAGAAAGGCCTGGCAATCTACTTCCATAAAGATGACATCCAAGAAAACTCCGTGGAGCAGTTCTACTCTGTAACACAAGGGGTCGCCGTGAATTGGATTCAACTTGATGGCAATGAGTTTAGGATGGGCTGAAGTATTATATTTGGGTTCACCTGCTGAGAATTTGTGCATATTACCCGCGCTTTCTTGCTCCATCCATTGTGACCAGTGGAAGGCAACAAGGGAGGGCTGTGTGGTCCTCACCTTTGAGTAGAGTTATACAGCTGGAACCTCTGTCGGGGAACTGGCCCTTGAGCCAGACAGACCTAGCCAGCCTTCCGCTCTTACCTGCCCTGTGAACTCAGGCAGGTGACTTCACTTCTCTGAGCTCTGTTTGGCAGATCGATCCCTACCATGCAGGGTGGTTTTGAAGCTGAGAGATCACTACGAGATAAACTAACCAGAGCCCGACTCGTAGTGGGAGTGCCAGAACTGGGGGCGGTTAATGAGTCTCTTTAGCATAAACTCCGAAGCAGATGCCTTGGGAACTAAACCCCCTTGGCTGGGATTCAAGAGAGTCTCACTCTATTCTGGACTCGGCTGTCTAGAAAATGAGGATTGTGAAGGTGGGGCTTCAGGGCCAAACTTCCCACCTTTCCTAGCTACTCAGTCTGCCTTCTCCACTCTTTTAGATATTCGTGACATGTCTTTATGCAGAAAATAATGCCCCGCTTCTTGAATCACAGTATCTGTCCTTGCTCTGCCTATTAACAGGATGGTGGTTTTTCTCTGGAAGTAGTTTCCACAGAAGCTGCGAAATGAAACCATTAAGAATTTGCAAAGTCTGAAAATGAAAAGGGATCATTTTTCATGTCGTTTGTGCTGACATTTTTCTAGGATGGGAAGCCAAGGGATTTTTCCCTTTCTGTTACAATTAATCATGGCACACAGAACATGTTGTCATTAGCTGCTGTTGATACAGCCCCCGACTCATGCCAACCCCGTGCACAACTGAACAAAACACTGTCCAGCCCTGCAGTATCCCCGTGGTTGGTTATGGGTGAGATCATTGTGATCCGTAGGGTTTTCATTGACTGATTTTTCGGAACTGGATCACCAGGCCTTTCTTCCTAGTCTGTCTTAGTCTGGAATTTTCGCTGAACCACATTCATCATCACAGCAACAGGCAAGCCTCTACCGGCAGATGGGTGGTGGCTATGCGTGAGGTGCATTGGCCAGGAATAGGTTCATGAGTCTCTCATGAAAGGCGAGAATTCTACACAGAACATAAACCAAAAAACAAACAAACAAACCCGTTGCCACCATGTCGATTCTGACTCATAGCAACCCTATGGAACAGAGCAGAACTGCCCTATAGGGTTTCCAAGGAGCAGCTGGTGGATTTAAACTGCCGACCTTTTTGGTTAGCAGCCGAACTCTTAACCACTGTGCCACCAGGGCTCCACACAGAACATAGTAAAACAACAACAAAAAAAAACCAAACCCAGTGCCGCTGAGTCGACTCCAACTCATAGCGACTCTATAGGACAGGGTAGAACTGCCCCATAGAGTTTCCAAGGAGCGCCTAGCGGATTCGAACTGCTGACCCTTTGGATAGCAGCTGTAGCACTTAACCATTACGCCATGAGGGTTTCCAGAACATAGTAGGTGCTTTATAAATATCTGTTACATGAATGAGTTAATAAACGAAAGTAATAATAATTATATAATAATAAAAAGTACTAATAATATACTAATGAAACTTTTTTAAAATGTAAAATTGTTCAAAACAGTACTATATTCTGTTTAAAACCAAAACCAAACCCATTGCCATCAAGTCGATGCCAACTCATAGCGCACCTATAGGACAGAGTAGAACTGCCTCATAGGGTTTCCAAGGAGTGGGCTGGTGGATTCAAACTGCTGACTTTTTGGTTAGCAGCCTGAGCTCGTAACCACTTTGCACCAGGGCTCCATCTTCTGTTTAGGGATGCATAAATATGTTAGAAAAATATATAGATAAAGGTGGGATGATAAACACCAAATTAATAATATTGGTTGGGGGGTGGCCAGGCATAAAGTGGATTAAACTGTGTTTACGATTTTTGCTTCTTGAGCTCAGTTGTGGATACGTGGGTGTCTGTTGTATTTATCTTTTTTTGTGTGTCTTAAAATGTTGCCCAATACATTTTAAAAATAAGTAAAACTACATTTAAAAAAGATCTCTAAAATCAAGAATTGCTCCACTGGAGAAAAAGTGGAGGGAGGAAAATTTGAGTGAATATGCCTGTTTCTTCTCTAAGATTTGGCACTTTCTTCTCATGTTCCTCATTAACTTCCACACCCTTTCTTATCTACACCAACCACTTCTCGCCCCTCGGACTGCCTTTCCCAGCCTTTCTAAGTAATTATCTTCAGCTACTGTCTAAGAGAAGGATACTTCCATGCATCAATGTGGAGGCCTTTAATGAGATCTGAGTGCCTTCATTTCTTACGGACACCACCTACTAAATAAAAAGATCACGCGCCGGACGTAAGAGGAAAGAAAATGTTTGTCAGGCACCAATTCTGTGTCAGGACTTGACACGTTACCTCATGTAATCCCCATAACAACCTGAAATGTAGGTATTCAATTTCTTTTGTTTTTTTATTGTTGTTGAGGAGAGACACAACCAAACAGACACCAATTCGACACTTTCTACATGTACAATTCAGTGACATTGATCAGATTCTTTGAGTTGTGCAACCATTCTCACCCCCCATTTTCTGAGTTGTTCTTCCTCCATTAACACAAACTCGCTGTCTCCTAAGGCTCTTGTCTAATCTTTCTAGTTGCTCTTGTCACTTTGATCTTATGTAGATACTTCTTAGGAAAAGAGCATAATGCTCAAGGCAGACATTCTTTGCTAGTTAATTTGCTTTCCCTTTTTATAGGTGAGAAATGTAGGCTCAGTGGTGCTTAGCACGAGTGAACTAAGTCAATCACAAAAAGACAAACACTGTGTGATCTCACTCATATGAAATATCTAGAATAGGCAAATGTATAGAGACTAAAGTTCATTAGTGTTACCAGGGGCAGGAGGGAGGGGGAGAGAGGGAGTCATTATTCAGGTAACACTGAGTTTCTGTTTATGGTGATGGAAATTTGGCAGCGGATACTGGTGATGGTGGCACAGCATGGTTAATGTGATTTGATCTCACTAAATGGTACATGTGAAACGCGTTCAACTGGCAAATGTGTTATATACAGTTGGCCCTCTGTATCCGCGGATTCCGCATCCACGGATTCAACCAACCGCAGATCGAAAATATTGAAGGAAAAAAAAAATTCCAAAAAACAAAACTTGAATTTGCAGAGAGCAGTGAGCACTATGCTGCATCCGCGCGAATGAAGTGATGTGTCGGCTTCCCCTGCTGTAGCGTCCTGCCATTTCACAAATCCTCACTCTCTCTCCAGCGCTCATTGTTTCAGCATGGTTCCCCTTAAATCTTGTCATTATTCCCTAAACAATATAGTACTGTATGACAACCATTTACCTAGCATTTACACTGTATTAGGTATTACAAGTCATCTAGAAATGATTTAAAGTATGTGGGAGAATACGCATGGGTTATATGCAAGTACTACACCATTTTATATAAAGGGCTTGAGCATCTGAGGATTTTGGTGTCCGAAGGGGTTCTGGAACCAAGCCCGCCTGGAAACTGTGTATTTTTACAATAACAAAAAAGAAACGGTACTTAGCAACTTGCCCAGGATAAGCCACACATAGAAAAAAAAAAAAGAGGTCCCAAAATCACTGTCTGTGGCAGAAATGGGGCTCAGACCAGATCACCTCCATTGCGCATGCTCATGGCTGTCCTCCCAGAGTTCGGGATGATGATACAGCCACGTTTCCGGTTCTTGCCCTTGTGAACCGCGGCACACATTGGTGAGGTGCCTGAAAGGGTTAAGGACACAAGCTGTGTGGCTCTGAAGTGCAGTGAGCCTCACTGGCCTCCAGGGGGTTCCGTCGCCATCCTGATTTTGTTTCTAGTCCTGTGTCCACCGAAGTGGGGTGCACGTACCCGAGAGGGTATGCAAGATGGACCACTGAAATGCAGGAAGAAAATATTAGGGCTTCTATTAATCTAAATTTTAAAAAACTCAACCTTTTAAAATTTCCATTTCATTGTGTGTTACATAATGGATTGGCACAGTAGTACACGCATATATGCTTTGTAGATAAGTAAATGTACATGTATTGAAGGTATATGTTCAAAAATACATTTATTGATGTTGTGTGCAGTCGAGTCAACTCTGACTCATAGGGACCCTATAGGACAGGACAGAACTGCTCTATAGGGTTTTCCAGGTTGTAATTGTTACGGCAACAGACTGCCATGTCTTTCTCCTGAGGAGTGGCTAGTGAGTTCAAACAGCTGACCTTTCAGTTAGCAGCTGAGCGCTTAGCCACTGCACCACCAGAGGATCTTTTATTGACTGAAAAAAAAAAAAAAAGCTGCCGTCAAGTCAAGTTGATTCCAACTCGTAGTGACCCTTATAGGGAAACAGAGTAGAACTGCCCCGTAGGGTTTCCAAGGCTGTAATCTTTAGTGAAGCAGAGTGCCAGGTCTTTTCTCCCACGGAGTGGCTGGGGGGTTTTGAACCACTGACCTTTCAGTTAGCAGACAAACGCTTAACCATCGTAACATCAGGGCTCCTTTTTTTATTGGTTCGTTGTTGTTGTTGTTAGGTGCTGTCGAATTGGTTCCTGCTCATAGGGACCCTATTGGACAGAGTAGAACTGCCCCATAGGGTTTCCAAGCAGTGGCTGGTGGATTTGAACTGCCGACCTTTTGGTTAGCAGCCAAGCTCTCAACCGCTTTGCCACCAGAGTGTGCAATTTAAAATGTGTGGAGACTTTACAAAGTCAACTCATCTGAAATGATCAACCTGGTTTCCTAACAGCTTTTAGCTGGCGAGTGTTAAATGAGCTCAGGGCTTCCACCCAGATGCAAGTCATTCCTGGCACTGAGTGACTTATGTTCACAGAGACACTCCTGGGAATGTTGATAAAATCATGACGAGCTGGAGAGGAAAGCTGGAGGAGACAGGTAGATGTCTCATTGTTTAAGAAAGCAAATTTTACAATGCCAAATTTTCTGCAAAAAAAAAAAAAATTAGAATGGATTATTAAAGAGATGGTTTATGGCCAGTTTAGGGGGACATAGTGGTCTCTGGCAGCTAAGATAGGTTCTCTGGGAATGAGTCATGCCTAGCTAGACTCATTTCCTTTATAATAGTCGATGGAGGCTTACTGGGAGAAATCACTGATTCACTTATGCACGTGTGCAGACATGCATGGTTCACTTAGCAGGCAACTACTGAGCAACAATTAATTATGTTTAAAATCCCAGGCTGGGATGACATCTAGTGATGAATATACTGCCATCTCTGCCCCCAAAGAGCTTACCCTTTAATAAAGGAGACAAAACATGTACACAAATAACTAAAATAAAGTATTTCTGAAGTACCTCAGCAGGATACAAACAATGAGACCAGGATTCAGACAAAGGGGACTACTGTAGGGACAATGACCCTGGATAGCAATATTATTCATTTCAGTGAGGAAAGAAAACAATAGACCATCTGTATCTATGTATTTTTTAAATGTCCTATTTTAAAAATTTATTTTTTATGTGTATATTTTATATTGACAGAGTCTCTTATAATGTCTTTGTGGAAAAGAGGAAGAAAAATGAGGAAATTTGGGGAGCCCTGGTGGCACAGTGGTTAAGAGCTATGGCTGTTAACCAGAAGGTCGGCAGTTTGAATCCACCAACTGCTCCTTGGAAACCCTGTGGGACAGTTCTACTCTGTCCTATAGGGTCATTATGAGTCGGAATCAACTTGACGGCAACGGGTTTGGTTTTTTAGGTTTGGATAATACAGTTAACTGATTTGGAACTGGTTGAACAGTCATCCCCAAAGAGATTTCCTTAATGGGCCAATGTCAGTCCAAAGAAGGTCTTTAGCGACATGCTACGGGCCTTGTTCTAGGCTGTTTACTATTTTTCACTTTACAATTTACCGCAGACAGAGAAAGCATACTTCTTCACCTCTGGGGGGGCTGGACATGAAATGTATCCAGATGAACGAAGATCATAATTGCTCTCTGTCCTGTATGAGAACATATCTGGTATATTTCTCAGAATGGGATCACCATGAGTCAGAATCAACTCGACAGCAAGGGTTCCTTTTTTTTTTCCTTTAGGATCTCCAGATGAAAGACTTTGAGAAAAGTGGGCAAACTAAAAGTATGTTTGGAGAAAATAAAAGCAATAGTAACAGCTACATTTGCTGAGCACGTACTACGTGCAGGCACCAGGTTGAGGGCTGTGCACGCATTATCTCATTTAGTCCTCGCAATAGCCATATGAGGCAGACGCTATTGTGATTCCCACCATACAGATGGACACGTTGAGGCTTAGAGAGGTTAAACGACCTGAGGTGGAACTGGAATTCAAGCCCAAGCTTGTACTCTGACCACCTCAGCATGAAGGCTGGGTGAGGAACAGAGCTTGTAGCTGCAGGGGAGCCGGCCTGAGCGAGGGAGGGCAACACCATCCTATGTGTGATTAAAAGCGTAAGGAAAGTGGTGGGTTTATTCAGAATTGGGTCAATGGGCAGAACTGGGGTCAAAAGGTGGTAGTTCCAGGGGTCAGCTTCTCCTGGAATGAAGAGGGACCTTCTGCACCTTCTGTGACAGGCTGTTCTGGAAGGTACAGGGTAGGAGGCACCACTTCTTGTCAGAGCTGTGGGAGGAGGGATTCCGGCACTAGGTGACCTTTCAGATCTTTTTCAATGTTCAGATTCTGTGATTCTGTGTGAAATAATGGACTTGCCAGCCACTGCTTATAGATGGTGGTTTGTCAGCCATTAAAAGAGACATTAATATGGCTTCCAGGCAGTCTCCATGGAGGAGCCACAGATGGCTTCACTGTGGAAACTAAATTCCTTTCCAGAGAGATCAGATCTATGACCTGATCTGGTGGAAGGAACCTGTTTGAGCTGCTGTTGCCTGAGATTTACCTCTTTGAGGGGAATGGGAAAATAGCCTCCAGCCTGTAGACTTTTGAGTATGGAACTTTCGATTCGTTGATTATTCAGCTGGATTTCCAACAGTCAGCATTTGTCAGTATGGCTGATTCTCCTCCCCCAACACCACCAAATTTAGGAAATGCCAGGCTATAAATAATCTGACAAACTGTCCCATATCTGAAATCATAAGCTGAAGATTTTAGAAGTCTAAATGCCCTTCAGGTTAGAGAATGATCCTTAAACAGAATAGTCAACACTTTAAACCTTATTTTCAAGAGATTGGGGGTAAAGTGGGAATTTAGGGGAACCTCAAGCAAAATTCTCTCTTTTCTCATCTAGTCTGGTCTTATCTCATCTCCCTGCTACACACAGAGTCTTCCTTTCCACACACGTACACACATGCACACACACATGGACTCCACATCCATCTGATACCCTTGGTCCACTGTAAAACGATGGTGAGAAAACACCAGTGAAAAATGAACCCTCAACAACATGATTAATTTATTTTCACAAAGTAGGAGATGCATTGTGGTGCGAAAGAGACTCTCACTAATTGGTCGTAGGACCATGGGCAACTCGGTTGGATTTTCTGAGTTTTGGTTTCTCTCTTTGTAAAATGGAAATAATCATAATTATTAATGATAATAAAAAACTCTAGGATTGTTTTGAGAATTACACATGAGTGTATGTCGACATGTTTGCAGACTGTAAGTTGTTCTGCAGTGTCCATTATGACCGTGATTATTGTGAAATGGAAACCTCCTGCTGGCTTGGATGTTTAACAGAGGTGCGTATTTGGTATACATTTAGTGTTTGCTTTATGAATCCTCAGAGGACTGGGATAATTAGGTAAATAAACCTCTGCTAAGACAGCATGTCTAATGCCAATACCAGGTGGTCATGCCCTTAACTCAGCAGTATGTACGAACAAGAACTGTAAGGAATGAGGTCAGTGTGGGGATTAAGAACAATTCCTTGGTTGAGGAGAGCTTCGCAAATCATCTAACCCGGGACAAGAAGGCCGTGGATTAAGGCACAGCTTGTATGGTCAGACAGGCCTGGCTGACCACATCAGGCCCCCAGCAAGACCAAGACTTGCAGGGCAGGGCATGCCGCTGTGTGAGTGGAGTGGGGTGGTGTCTTAGGCTGTGTTCTCTAGAGAAGGAAAACTGTTGTTGTTGTTAGGTACCATCGAGTCAGTTCCGACTCATAGCGACCCTATGCACAACAGAAGGAAGCACTGCCCGGTCCTGCGCCATCCTTACAATCATTGTTATGCTTGAGCTTATTGTTGCAGCCACTGTGTCAGTCCACCTTGTTGAGGGTCTTCCTCTTTTCCGCTGACCCTGTACTCTGCCAAGCATGATGTCCTTCTCCAGGGACTCATCCCTCCTGACATCATGTCCAAAGTATGTAAGACGCAGTCTCGCCATCCTTGCCTCTAAGGAGCATTCTGGCTGCACTTCCTCCAAGACAGATTTGTTCGTTCTTTAATTCAAAGGCATCAACTCTTCTTTGGTCTTCCTTGTTCATTGTCCAGCTTTCACAAGCACATAATGTGATTGAAAATACCATGGCTTGGTTCAGGCGCACCTTAGTCTTCAGGGTGACATCTTTGCTCTTCAACACTTTGAAGAGGTCCTTTGCAGCAGATTTGCCTAATGCCATGCATCTTTTGATTTCTTGACTGCTGCTTCCATGGCTGTTGATTGTGGATCGAAGTAAAATGAAATCCTTCACAACTTCAATCTTTTCTCCGTTTATCATGATGTTGCTCATTGGTCCAGTTGTGAGGATTTTTGTTTTCTTTATGTTGAGGTGTAATCCATACAGAAGGCTGTGGTCTTTGATCTTCATTAGTAAGTGCTTCAAGTCCTCTTCGCTTTCAGCAAGCAAGGTTGTGTCATCTGCGTAACACAGGTTCTTAATGAGTCTTCCTCCAATCCTGGTGCCCCGTTCTTCTTCATATAGTCCAGCTTCTCGGATTATTTGTTCAGTTTACAGATTAAATAGGTATGATGAAGGAATACAACCCTGACACACACCTTTCCTGACTTTAAACCAATCAGTATCCCCTTATTCTGTCTGAACAACTGCCTCTTGATCTATGTAAAGGTTCCTCATGAACACAATTAAGTGTTCTGGAATTCCCATTCTTCGCAGAGTTACCCATAGTTTGTTATGATCCACACAGTTGAATGCCTTTGAATAGTCAATAAAACACAGGTAAACATGTCCTCTTCTGAAACCGGACTGAATTTCTGGTAGTTCCCTGTCGATATACTGCTGCAGCCATTTTTGAATGATCTTCAGCAAAATTTTGCTTGCATGTGATATTAATGATATTGTTCTATAATTTCCACATTCAGTTGGATCACCTTTCTTAGGAATGGGCATAAATATGGATCTCTTCCAGTCAGTTGGCCAGGAAGCTGTCTTCCATATTTCTTGGCATAGATGAGTGAGCACCTCCAGCGTTGCATCTGTTTGTTGAAACATCTCAATTGATATTCCATCAATTCCTGGAGCCTTGTTTTTCGCCGATGCCTTCAGGTCAGCTTGGACTTCTTCTTTCAGTACTATCGGTTCCTGATCATATGCCACCTCTTGAAATGGCTGAATATCAACTAATTCTTTTTAGTATAATGACTCTGTGTATTCCTTCCAACTTCTTTTGATGCTTCCTGCATCGTTTAATATTTTCCCCATGGAATCCTTCACTATTGCAACTCGAGGCTTGAATTTTTTCTTCAGTTCTTTCAGCTTGAGAAATGCTGAGCGTGTTCTTCCCTTTTGGTTTTCCATCTCTAGCTCTTTGCACATGTCATTATAATACTTTACTTTGTCTTCTAGAGAGGCCCTTTGAAATCTTCTGTTCAGTTCTTTTACTTCATCAATTCTTCCTTTTGCTTTAGCTGCTTGACGCTCAAGAGCAAGTTTCAGAGTCTCCTCTGACATCCATCTTGGCCTTTTCTTTCTTTCCTATCTTTTCAGTGACTTCGTGCTTTCTTCATGGATGATGTCCTTGATCTCATTCCACAACTCGTCTGGTCTGTGGTCACTAGTGTTCAATGCGTCAAATCTATTCTTGAGATGGTCTCTAAATTCAGGTGGGATATACTCAAGGTCATATTTTGGCTCTCGTGGACTAGCTCTGATTTTCTTCAGTTTCAGCTTGAACTTGCATATGAGTAATTCATGGTCTGTTCCACAGTCAGCCCCTGGCCTTGTTCTGACTGACGATATTGAGCTTTTCCATCGTCTCTTTCCACAGATGTAGTCAATTTGACTTCTGTGTGTTCCATCTAGCAAGGTCCATGCGTATAAAAAAAAAAAAAAATTTTTTTTTTTTTTTTTAATGCGTGTAGTCACTGTTTATGTTGGTAAAAGAAGGTATTTGAAATGAAGAAGTTGTTGGTCTTGCAAAATTCTATCATTCGATCTCAGGCATTGTTTCTATCACCAAGGCCATATTTTCCAACTACTGATCCTTCTTTGTTTCCAATTGCCAGTAATTATCAATGCATCTTGATTGCATGTTCGATCAATTTCGGACTGCAGCAGCTGATAAAAATCTACTATTTCTTCGTCTTTGGGCCTAGTGGTTGGTGCATAAATTTGAATAATAGTCGTATTAACTGGTCTTCCTTGTAGGCGTATGGATATTATCCTATCACTGACAGCGTTGTACTTCAGGATAGATCTTGAAACGTTCTTTTTGACGATGAATGCAACACCATTCCTCTATGAGTTGTCATTCCCAGCATGGTAGGCTATATGATTGTCTGATTCCAAATGGCCAATACCAGTCTATTTCAGCTCACTAATGCCTAGAATATCGATGTTTATGCATTCCATTTCATTTTTGACAATTTCCAATTTTCCTAGATTCATACTTCATACATTCCAGGTTCCAATTATTAATGGATGTTTGCAGCTGTTTCTTCTCATTTTGAGTCATGCCACATCAGCAAATGAAGGTCCCGAAAGCTTTACTCCATCCACATCATTAAGGCCGACTCTACTTTGAGGAGGCAGCTCTTCCCCAGTTATCTTTTGAGTGCCTTCCAACCTGGGGGGCTCATCTTCCAGCACTATATCAGACAATGTTCTGCTGCTATTCATGAGGTTTTCACTGGCTAATGCTTTTCAGAATTAGACTGCCGGGTCCTTCTTCCTAGTCTGTCTTAGACTGGAAGCTCAGCTGAAACCTGTCCTCCATGGGTGACCCTGCTGGTATCTGAATATCGGTGGCATAGCTTCCAGCATCACAGCAACACACGAACCCCCACAGTATGACAAACTGACAGACACGTGGGGGAAGGAAAACTAGTATAAATATATATACAGAGAGAGATTTACATCAAGGAAATGGCTCATGAGGTTGTAGAGACTGGAATGTCCCAAGTCTATGGGTCAGGATAGAGGCTTCTCCTGATTCATGTAGCCACAGAGGCTGCAAACCGAAGATCACCAGGTCAGAGAGTAGGGCTCTTGCTCACAGGCATTGAAGATCAATCAATCCCAAGATCAGCAGGCAAGATGGTAGGTAAGCTTCTAACTCAAATCCCAAGAACCGGAGATCAGACAAACGGGAGCCAGCTGCAGAATCCAGCACGAGCAAAAAGCTCCCAAGCCTTGCTGGAATGTCCACTTATATACAGTGTAGGCCACATACCCAAGGAAACTCCTGTTCAACTGATTGGCTACCCATAGCAGATTCCATCATGGGGTGATGACACATCGAATCTCAATAGGGAAGTGATCACAACATTATACGACTGCCAAAACACTGAGGATCATGGCCCGGCCAACTTGACACACAATCTTAACCATCACAGATGGTAACCCTATATGAAGACATTTGCTTTTCAAAGAGTTAAAAATAAGTAACAATACTCATTGCTATCAGGGTGCAGGAAAACAGTTACACATCTTCTGGAGGAAAATCAACAATGCCCATTGTGGGTTGAATTGTGTCCCCCACGTTGAAGTCTTAACCCCTGGTACCTGTCAATGTGACCTTAAAAAAAAAAAAAAAAAACCAACTCATAGCAACCTTATGCACAATGGAACAAAACACTGTCCGGTCCTGCACCATCCTCACAACTTTTGCTGTTCTTGTGCCCATTGTTGCAGCCACTGTGTCAGTCCATCTCTTTGAGGGTCTTCCTCTTTTTCTCTGACCCTCTACTTTACCAAGCATGATGTCCTTCTCCAGTGACTGATCCCTCCTGGTAACATGTCCAAAGTATGTGAAACATAGTCCTGCCATCCTTGCTCCTAAGGAGCATTCTGGTCATACTTCTCGCAAGACAGATTGGTCCTTTTGGCAGTCCTTGGTGTTTTCAATATTCTTCACCAGCACTACAATTCAAAGGTGTCAATTCTTCTTCAGTCTTCCTTATTCATTGTCCAGCTTTCGCATTCATATGAGGTGATTGAAAACACCATGGCTTGGGACAGGCACACCTTAGCCCTCAAGGTGACATCTTTGCTTTTCAACACTTTAAAGAGGTCTTTTGCAGCAGATTTGCCCAATGAAATGCACCTTTTGATTTCTTGACTGCTGCTTCTATGGGTGTTGATTGTGGATCCAAGTAAAATAAAATCCTTTACAACCTCATTTTTCTCTCTGTTCATCACGATGTTGCTTATTGGTACAATTGTGAGGATTTTTGTTTTCTTTATGTGGAGGTGTAATCCACACTGAAGGCTGTGGTCTTTGGTCTTCATCAATACGTGTTTCAAGTCCTCTTCACTTTCAGCAAGCAAGGTTGTGTCATCTACATAGCACAGGTTGTTAATGAGTTTTCCTTCAATCCTGATGCCCCATTCTTCTTCATATAGTCCAGCTTCTTGGATTATTTGCTCAGCATACAGATTGAATAAGTATGGTGAAAGGATACAACCCTGATGCACACCTTTCCTGACTTTAAACCATGTAGCATCCCCTTGTTCTGTTGGAACACCTGCCTCTTGATCCATGTACAGATTCCTCATGAGCACAATTAAGTGTTCTGGAATTCCCATTCTCTGAAAAACCAAAACAAAACCAAACCCACTGCTGTTGAGTCCATTCCGACTTATAGTGACCCTCTAGGACAGAGTAGAACTGTCCTATAGAGTTTCCAAGGAGCGCCTGACAGATCTGAACTGCCGACCTCTTGGTTAGTGGCTATAGCACTTAACCACTATGCCACCAGGGTTTCCGTTCTCTGAAATGTAATCCATAATTTGTTATGATCCACACAGTCGAATGTCTTAGCATAGTCAATAAAACACAGGCAAACATCTTTCTGGTATTCTCTACTTTCAGCCAGGATCCCTCTGACATCAGCAATGATATCCCTGGCTCCATGTCCTCTTCTGAATCCGGGTTGAATTTCTGGCAGTTCCCTGTCGATATACTGCTGCAGCTGCTTTAGAATGATCTTCAGCAAAATTTTGCTTGTGTGTGTGATATTAATGATATTGTTCTATAATTTCCACATTTGGTTGGATCACCTTTCTTGGGAATAGGCATAAATATGGACCTCTTCCAGTCGGTTGGCCAGGTAGCTGTCTTCCAAATTTCTTGGCATAGACGAGTGAGCACTTCCAGCGCTGCATCCTATTGTTGAAACATCTCAATTGGTATTCTGTCGATTCCCAGAGCCTTGTTTTTCGCCAGTGCCTTCAGTGCAGCTTGGACTTCTTCTTTCAGTACCATCAGTTCCTGATCATATTTGCACCACCTAGGGACCTTATAATACTAAGATGTTGTTTGCTTTTTTCACTCCCACTTGTATTAGGGTGGGTTCTCTGGAGATACAAAACCAGTAAAGTGTATAAATATATATAGAGAGAGATTTATATCAAGAAAAGGGCTCACACAATTGTAGAGGCTGGAACGTCCCAGGTCCATGGATCAGAATAGAGGCTTCTCTTGATTCACGGAGCCTCAGAAGCTGCTGAACCCAAGATCAGCAGGTTGGAGAGCAGGGCTCCCGCTCACAGGCTGTGAAGGTTGAGGAATCCCAAGATGGACAGGCAAGCTGCTAGCTCAAGTCCCAAGAACTGGAGGTCAGACAAGAGACAGCTGCTGGATCCAGAAAAAGCCAACAACCCTGGCAAGGAATGCAGGAAGGAAGTAGGCAGCAGAAGGCAGAAAAATGAAGGCTGAGGGGGCAGTGAGCCGCCACAGGCCCTGCCCCCACTGGTACCACTCAGCAGATTCCATCATGGGGGTGATTACGTATCACGTTTCAACAGGGAAGTGATCAGAACATTATACAACTGCCAAAACACTGCGAATTTTGGCCCAGCCAAGTTGACACACAATCTTATCCATCTTACCACTCTTTCATGAGTGTAAAGAATACAAGGAGTTCATTGATAAGTTGTCAGATTCTACACTACAACTAACCTGTAAGAAATCACCATGTGTCGAGTTTTGGTGTAGTATCCAACAAGAATATCCGCAGGTAAAAGAAAACGCTATTAAAATATTACTGTCTTTTCCAAGTACATATCTGAGTGAGGGCAGATTTTCTTCATGTACCTCAACAAAAACAACATATCACCACACACTGAGTGTAGAAGCAGGTATGAGAATCTAGCTGTCTTTCTTAAGCTAGGTGTTAAACAGATTTGCAAAAATGTAAAACAGTGACCCTCTTTTCACTAATTTTTTTTTTGTTTCTGTAAATATAGTTATTTTTCACAGAAAATTATTTATGTTAATGTGAAAAATGTGAAGTCATTTTATTATGCTATGTTTTCAGTAAATTAATGAATACATTTTTTAAAACTCAGTTTTAATTTCTAATATAGTAAATATTGATAGATATAACCATGTTTTTGTTTTGGTTTGTTTTTTAACTGTATCGCATACATATTTTTAAGAGTGAAAAGGGATCTTGAGACCAAAAGATTTCAGAGCCACCACTCTAATTACTAGAATGAGTGGGGATTGGCCATTGGATTTTTTTTTTTTTTTTTTTTTAACTAAGGGACTACGGAGCAGTTCTACTCTGTCCTATAGTGCTGCTATGAGTCGGAATCTCGGCTCGATGGCACTGGGTTTTTGGGATGGGACTACTGTTTAATGTCATTAATCTTTCGCTTCTCCCAACTCTTCATACTGAAATAGTTCTTAAAATGAATGAGGTCACTTCTCTGTAAGAGCAGTGTTTTGCCTGAATGTAGAAATTTTGCAGGGCTGTAAGCCAGGGCTCTGTAGATGGGGATGTATAAGGTTTAAGAGACTGGGAATAAAGTTTTCAGAATCCAGAATATATCTTGACAGTTGATGAAAAAAAATCATTATCTTAATAAACTTGTAGCCTGACTAAACATATAACATTAAATAAAATTTATCAGTATTTAGAGTCTCCCTCCCATATATTCACATTCCCCCTGAAAAAGACACAAAGACCAGATGATTTTGCAAACAACAGTCACTGTAATCCTTCTCATAGACAAGTATGTCAGAGAATAGAAAAGGAAGGAAAGCTGCCCAACTCATTTTATGAGTTTAGTAGAGCATGATAGGAAAACTGAAAGCTATACAGGAAAAGAATATAACAGACCAATGTGGTGGCTTAAAAATATGTCTACCAATTCCTTGATATGCTTCCCTTCAATAATTTCCCTACCCTTGAGTGTGGACTACTCTTAGTGGTTTGCTTCTAGTGAATAAGATATGGTAGAAGTAACAACGTGTGACTTAAGAGGTGTTGTGGCTTCTGCCTTGCTCTCTTGAACCACCCTGGGGGAAGCCAGCTGCCAGGTTGTGAGGATGCTGAAGCAGCCAGAGGTCCATGTGGCAAGAAGCTGAAGCCTTTTGCCAACAGCCATTTGAGTGAGGCATTGGAGGAGCCTGTAAATAACTCCTCCCACTGCAGTCAAACTTTCAGTTGACTGCATCTTCAGCCGACATTTTGACTTCAACTTCGTGAGAAATCCTGAGCCAGAACCACCCAGATAAGCTGCTGCTTAATCCCTGACCACAGGAACTGTGAAATAATAAATTTGTTTATACTTTAGATCACTAAAGTTTTGGATTAATTTGGTATGCAGAAATAGAAAACTAATGCAACCAATATAACTTATGAATATAGATGCAAAAATTCTGGATAAAACCTTACAACTCTAAATCAATAGTGTTATGTTAAAAGTAATACATCATTTAACTGAGAAGGGTTTAACCCAGGAATGCAAAGATAATTTAGCCTTAGAAAAATCTAATAGTTCAATGAACCACATTGACAGAAAAGAACAAAAGCTTTACTTCAAACTTCATTCTTGATTAAAAACTTCTAACAAACTTTGACTATAAGGTAACTTCCTTAACTAAATAAAAGCTATCACAAAAAACCTACACAAACATCACACTTAATTTGAAACTTTAAAAGCAGCCCCATTCAAGTCAACAACTAGATAAATAAGTTGCTATCACTGCTTCCAGTCTATGGGTGACACAAAAGGTTTGCTGTCAACTACTAACTGAAAGATTGGCAAATCGAACCCACCCAGAATCACCACAGAAGAAAGGTCTGGCTATCTGTTTCCACAAATATTACAGTCAAGAAAACCCCATGGAACTCCGTTCTACTCGGTAACACATGGGGTCACATGAACCAGAATCGACTTGATGGCAACAGGTTTGACTTGTTTTTTTTTTTTATCACGGCTTTAATTCAACAATGTATTAGATACCATACCCAATATATTAGGGCAAGAAAAGAAAACAATAGGGCTTTGAACCGGTTCATACTGGTTCAGTCATGGCTGAGGAAGTGAAACTTGAGCAGACCCAAATTTTAAAAATTTGGGTGATCTGGAACCACATCCAGAACAGGAAAAAATGATGGGCCAAAGCCCTGGAATGGGAGGTTTGGAAGAGGTGTAGTGAGCCCTTTCAGAAGCCTGATGCATGAGATTGGATTATTGCCAGGACTAAGGAGAGCAACACGCATTCAAAGTGGCACAGTCGGCCGCCTTCTTTGAGCAGGGCACCGCAGTTTCCAACTTCGCAAAAATCAATGGGCAAGAGATTTGGTTGCTGTGTGCCTTAGGCTAGGTTCTCTAGAAAAGCAAAACCAGTGAAGTAAGTGTACATGTATATATAGAGAGACAGAGAGAGAGTTATATCAAAGAAATGGCTGATGTAGTTCTAGAGGCTGGAAAGTACCAAGTACATGGATCAGGCTGGAGGCTCCTGACTCACATAGCTGCAGGGGCCGACGGACCCAGCTGGCAGCTCAGACGACAGGGTGCTGGTTGCAGGCTGTGGAGGCCGATGAATCCCAAGATTGGCAGGTAAGCTGCTAGCTCAAGTCCCAAGAACTGGAGTTCAGATGACAAGCCAGATGCAGGATCCAGCTCAAGCAAAAGCCCGTGAACCTTGCCAGAAAGTCCACGTATTCTGGGTGCAGGACACACCCCCAAGAAAGCCCCCTTTCAACTGACTGGCTGCTCATAGTGACCTCATCATGGAGGTGATTACATTATATCAGATCTCGTTATGGAGGGCTCAACTACTGGAGGAGGACATGATGTTTGGTGAAGTAGTGGGCCAATGAGGGCAAGGGGAACACCTGGTGAGATGGATTGGCTCAGTGGCCACAGTGATGGGCTCAAACACTGCAGTGTTGTGAGAATGACAACCAGGCAGCATTTTGTTCTGTTGTACATAAGGCACCTATGAGTTGGAGTTGACTCGATGGCAGCTAATGAGATAAATAATAAAACATATCATAAATCAATAGCATTTGAGACAGTATGATATTGGCAAAGGATAGACAAATAGGCCAATGAATCATAAGAGAGAGCCCTGCCCACCAAAAGACCCATGCATATAGACTTATCTGTGATTGAGATGGCACCACAGTTCAGTGGAGATAGGATGGGCTATTCAATAAATAGTGTGAGAATAATTGGTTATCTATATGGAAAAAAATTGGAAATCTTAACTCACACCGTACACAAAAATAAGTCAGGTGGATTTAAAGACCTAAACTTGAAAAGTAAAACTATAAACTATTTATAATACAGGTGAATGTCTTTATGAGCTCAGATTAGGGAAGGATTTCTTAAACAAAAGCACAAACCTTCAAAGAAATGATTAATACATTTTGCCTACATTAAAATGGACAGTTTCTGTTCATCAAAAGACACCATTTTAAAAAGTGAAAAGATGAGCCACCCTCTGGGAGAAGGTATGTGCAATGCACGTAACTGATAAATGATTAGTAACCAGACTGTGTAAAGAACTCCTGCAACTCGGTAAGAAAAAGACAAACAGCCTAAGAGAAAAAGTGGGCAAAGGACTTGAACAGTAATTTCACAGAAGAGGAAAGATAAATGGCCAATAAACATGTGCAAAGATACTTAACCTCGTTAGCAATCAGGGCAAACCACAGTGCTATATCACTTTTTATCTACCAAACTGACAAAAGGGTAAAAGTCTGACGATACGAAGTGTTGATGAGCTTCAAACTGTCTACCCTGCTGTTGGGAGTGTAAATTGGAACGGCCAGTCTCAAAAACAACTTGGCGTTATCTAGTAGAGCTGAAGATGTATGTATAATACGATTCTGTAATTCTACTCTCACTAGCATACATGTTAGACAAATCTCGCACACATTGCAAGGAAGCTTTTATAAAAATATTCATAGTATTCGTAGCAGTAATGTTTTAATCCCAAAAAGCTGAAAACGACTCAAATTTCATTAGCAGTAAAATGGATAATTTGTGGTATTTGCAAACAATGGAATACCATAGAGCCCTGAAAATGAGAAAACTCTTTCTGGCGGATCTCAGGAACAGCATATTGTATTAAATGATGCAAAGAGCAGAAGAACCCATACAACACGGTTCCACTTATTCAGAGTTAGAAAATATGCAAAAATAGAACTAAACAATGCATGATATGTGACAAAACTATAAAGAGAAGCAAGAGAACAATAAACACAAAACTCAGGATAGTGGTTACTTCTGCATTTGGGGGAGGCCTGAAAACAGCAGATGTAGATGGAATCAGATGAGAAAATGGGACACCTATAACCTATGACCTTCTCTTTGTTAGTTGGGTCATGGTATTCATTTTGTTGCATTTCTTTATGCTTTTCAGATGGGTATCAGTATTCTTTTGTGTTGAAAATTCACTAACCGGATAAACACCAAATATCAGATTAGTCATTACCTCTAGGATAGAGGGGGTGGGATCAAGATGGGTTATACAGGGACCATCAACAGTATTTATAATGTTTAAGAAAAATCTGACATGAAGGTGGAAAGTGGACACAGATATTCATATTGATATTCTCTGTAATTTTATTTGAAATATTTCATAATAAAAATTTAAAGATAAAACATGTAGAAAGAGAGGCTGGAAGGAGACACCAAAATGGTAGCTATGATTGTGTTCAGTGGCGCTGAGGGGGATTGAGACTATATTTGAAGATTTTTTTGGTGTTTTTTCAATAAGATTGTCTTATTAATCTTATTATTTAAAAACCTATTAAAAATCTTCTATCAATTTATTTATCATCTTCTAAAAATAGAACACAGAGACAAGAACACTTGAAACATACAAGAAATGATTGCTGAATTTCCATACTTATTAAGGGAAAAGTACTGGCTGTGAACGGAACTAAATTAAATTGTGTTAATCTGAAAACAAAATGGCGGACTTGGCACCTAGTCTATGGATCTAGACTACTTGGCTTAGAAATCTGGCTCCCCTACTTCAAGGTTCTAGCTGTAGAATCTTGAGTAGATTTCTTGATCTCTCCCTGCCTCAATTTTCTCATTTGTAAACTGAGACTAATGATACTAATTACCTCACAAGGTAATTATAAGGATGATATATGTTACTTTTTTGTAAAGTCCTTTAGAACAGTGCCTGACACATAGTAAGCCCTATGTATAAAAAAAAACATTGGCTAAATAAATAAATGGTATAAATGAAACAAAGAAAGGAGGGACTTGTGATGGACTCATGGCGTGCGTGCGTGCGTGCGTGCGTGTGTGTGTGATTTTTTTCAAAGAATCCTCATAATCTAGGAGCAGAACATAAACAGGCCTGGCTTTATTTTAGTGAAAGTTCTAGCACATCAAGCATTGGGACAGCTTTTATGGCTCTCTGCAATTAACTGGGTGGGGGTGGGGGACAGAGGATAGTCTATGTCTAGAGCACTTATGAAAGCCCTTGTGGGCAATCTGCTGACAAAAAGAGTGACAGTTATCTCTTCAACTCACATTACATGACATACCCCTTCTTACTCTTTTCATCAGCTGACATAAGCAACGCTGCCTCTGGGGATGAATTCCAGGGTGTCTAAAACATGTGTCGGGTTCCTTGAAACCAGGCTGTTTATATAACCAGGCCAGTTCTCTTTAGCCTGGCTGTTTGGTCTGCCCTTGAGTGTTCCTGGGCTTTTCTTCCGCCCTAGATGTATCCATAGGAGAAGAGTTTTACGTGGCCTTGAGGGGCCTGGTTCCGTGGTTGAATACCTGTCTCCCGGAGATGCTGGAGTTTCGGGCTTCAAGGATCTATGAGGGGCTGTGTTGCTGCTGGAAACAGCAGACAAGAATTTAGCACAATCTATTTTTTTTTATCCTGCCTATAGGGTCGCTATGAGTCGGAATAGACTTGAGGGCAGTGCATTTAGTTTTATCCTGCCTGAGGTCTAACCTTGCTGAAGATTTGAAATTACAGTTTCTATTTACAGAGTGTTTTCTAAATCTCTGTTACACTCCATGCTTATTTTGCTGGCATTTTCTTCTCAGAGCTTGGGAACTCTGAAGAGAAACATTTTCTTCTTCCTCTTCCCTGGATGGTGAAAATGGCTCCTTGCATTTATCACCTTTGCTGATGACAACCATGGATTTATTCCAGAAACCTCTACTATTCAAGAGGACAGAAACACAAAGGCTTGAGAGGGGACGTTTCTCTTCATTCCTACACCTGTGTAGGAAACTCCGCCATCATGAACTAGCCTAGCCCAGTATTTGTTGCCAAACAAGATCGTTTGTGCTGCAGTAGAGTTCCTTGAAATCATTCCTAACATGGCCTGCTTTTTTTTACATTTTTTAGCTTTCTGACCCCTTCACTCCCAACTGTGAAAAAAAATCCATAGTTTTGAGTCCAGTGCTTCAAAAGACGCCTGCTAAGGGCTAGTGCTGTAATTATTGTGGTAGTTTTAAAAAATTTTTTTTATTGTGCTTTAGATGAAGGTTTACAGAACAAACTAGTTTCTCATTAAACAGTTAGTACACATATTGTTTTACAACACTGGTTAACAATCCCACAACATGTCAACACTTTCTTCTCAACCTTGGGTTCCCTATTACCAGCTTTCCTGTCCCCTCTTGTCTTCTAGTCCTTGCCGCTGGGCTGGTGCACACCTTTAGTCTCGTTTTGTTTTATGGGCCTGTCTAATCTTTGCTGAAGGGTGAACCTCAGGAGTGTCCGGAGGCCATAATCTCAGGGTTTCTCCAGTCTCTGTAAGGCCAGTAAGCCTGGTCTTTTTTGTGTGAGTTAGAATTTTGTTTACATTTTCTCCAGCTCTGTCTGGGACCCTCTATCAGAGACCCTCGTCAGAGCAGTCAGTGGTGGTAGCCAGGCACCATCTAGTTGAACTGGACTCAGACTGGTGGAGGCCATGGTAATTGTGGTCCATTAGTCCTTTGGACTGATCTTTCCCTTGTGTCTTTAGTTTTCTTCATTCTCCCTTGCTCCCAAAGGGGTGAGACCAGTGGAGTATCTTAGATGGCCGCTAACAGAATTTTAAGACCCTAAACACTACTCACCAAAGTAGAATGTAGAACAATTTCTTTATAAACTATGTTATGCCACTTGAGCTAGATGTTCCCCAAGACCATGGTCCCCACTGCCCCCATCCCAGCAATTTGGTCCCTCGGGAAGTTTGGATGTGTCTATGGGGCTTTCATGACCTTGCCTTGAACAAGTTGTGCTGGCTTCTTCAGTATTGTGTACTGTCTTACCCTTCACCAAAGTTACTACTTATCTATTAAATGTTTTTCCATCCCCACCCCTCCCCTCCCTCATAACCATCAAAGTGTGGTAGTTATTTTTAGTGAAAATGTGGCCTAAAATCTGCTCTACCCTCTCCATGCCTCCTGAGGTGCTGATCTGGTTGGAGATGGAGCCCCAGCCTCCACTGTGGAGCTTTCCAGCTGCTGTGGAAAACAAAGGGGTCACGCAGTGACCCTCAGTGGTGTTTTCCATGGCAGCTGTGTCATTGCCACAGGGCCTATTTGGATCTGCAGAAAAGCTCTGGAGCCAGATGGCTGCCTCCTCAGGAGACCTGGACCAGCTTCGGTGACTCAGGAGGCCACGATCACGTGAGGGAAGCTGGAGAGCCCCTTCTCAGTAAAGACTGAACCCAACAGCCACACCGCATAAATACACTGGTGGTGCAAATGTTTAATGCACTCATCTGCTAGCCAAAAGGTTGGAGGTTCAAGTCCACCCAGAGATACCTTGGAAGAAAGGCCTGTCTGTCTACTTCTGAAAAAACCAACCACTGAAAACTCTATGGAGCATAGTTCTACTCTGATACACATGGGTTCACCATGAGTCAGAGTGACTCAACAGCAGCTGTTTTGTTTTTTTTAAGAAATGAAAACAGTATACACAAGTGGCAGCCCCCGTCTAGGCCTGTGGTCACCAATCCCAGTCTCTAGGGACACTGCTATTCTCCAGGAGTCATCTGTTCCCTCTGCCAGCTACCAAGTGCCATCTCAGGGCAGTGTTCTCACCAGATAAAGCCACTCTGGGCAGAAGCCACCTCATCCCATTGTGGATGGATGTTGCAAAGGAACTCTGTCCCAGCGGAGGGATGCAGGAGTTTGGCCCAGGATGGAATGGGCCTGGGCTCTCTGGGGCAGCTGCGACCTGGCAGCCAGTTGCAGCTTGGTCTCCCTTCTCCCCAGCCGCTGTTTGCTGGTGACTCACCTCTGGTTCCCAGGAACGTTGTTATTTTTGGCCCCAGTGTTATTAAGATTGTGCCCAGAATCCTTGCAAGTCAGTAATTAAGGAACACAAGGGCTCCTAGTGAAGGCATGTAAAAAATAGAGGGCTGCCTGTCCTGGAGACCTGGGGCTGCTAAGTGGAGGACAGAGGCTCCTCCAGGGAGACTCCTCTGGCCATGGGAGGATGGCTGCCCACACCTGGGGGCATGGTCCCCAAGCCTCTTCTAGACAGCCCGGCCTCTGGAGGACTCCTGCGCCCTCTACTCTGCAGCCGGGCTAGCAGGGAGAGGTGGCCGGGGGAGATGCTCCCTTTGCGCCCTGGGCGGGTGCCGAGTCCCACAGCAGCTCTCTCCAGCAGCTGCTTCTGCCTTGCCTGCTCCCCCTTGGCCCTCTGGGAGGGATGATGCTGGCGGAGGCATGGTGAGTGGAGCCGGGTCCCTCCAGGTGGAGCTGCCTGGTGCGTTGGGTGGCGGGAACAGGCCAGGGTGTTCCTGTAATCTGCAAGCCCCAGGCGGGCGCCTCCCCGTCCACCTGCTTTCTGAGCCCGGGGAGCCCAGATAGGGTGTCTCTGCTGCTGATAAGGTCCAATGTGAGGACCCAGATATTCTAGGCCCAGGCAGAGGCTGCGGAGCCTCAGGCAGCCCCAGCTGTTCCTCCAGCAAAACTGACTGACCCTTGGAGGGTTCCTGGTTAGGAACCACCATGCCCTCTGCATTGGGCTTCTTCAGAGTGAGTACTTGAGCAGCTGCTCAGGAGGCAGAGAGGAGGGGATGGGGCTAGGAAGTGGTGGGCAGGCCGAGCTGGGAAGGGCAGCCCGGGCCAGAGAAGCCGCTGGGCAGGATGTTGGGATGTGCAGCTCTGCAGGGGACAGTCCCTGTGTGTGTGCCAGCGAGTGCGCACATGTGCGTGTTCACCTAGCGATGCGCTCTTCCTGTGGCTCTATGCTTCATAATAACTTCAGCACTCATTCGCTTTGTCACTGAAGGTAGCAGGTGGCCTCTGTGTGACTCGGTTAATCCAGCTTATATTTTTTACAGCCAGACATTTGCTGTCAAATTGAGTTCCACCTACCTGAGCCTCTGAATTATGTTCTCTCTGCTTTAGGGGTTGGGAAGAGTGGTCTTTGGAGTCTCTTCCTGTGGTCTATCTAGTGAGATTCTGGAGGCTTTGCTTTGACTTTAGGGAGTGATGTGTTTTTTTAGGTGTGAGTTGTCTTAGTTACAGGCCCCTGGCTCTGAGAGAGAAGCAAAGAGCCTGTGAGAGACCACCTGCTCTGTTGGGGGCCCCTTCTGCTCTCTTTTGGAAGATCCTGGCTTGTTTGCTGAAAAGCCTGCAAAGGCCAGTGACCACATTGGCACAATTTCTCCACTAGTTCTTGAAATTCGAAGCTTTGGATTTAAGTTGCTAAACTAACTAGAGGGAGAGAAGTCTGAGAAGGAAGGAAGAAAAAGTGTCAGTGTGGCCCAGGGACATAGGGTCTGACAGATATTTTAAAAATGATCGTGGTGGGTCACCCCACCTCACCCCCAATTCTCTCTGTGATGATAGGACGTATCGTTGCCCAGCAGCACAGAAGGGCTGTGCTGTTTTGAAAGTGTCTGTGTTGGGGTTAAGGTTCTCGGTACTGGTGGTAGGTTCAGAGCCCAGAGTTGGCTACCAGGCCATGTTCTCATGAGCCAGGGAGAGTGTCTCTTTTCCTACTTGTCTAAAAGTCACTGGAAGCAGGGGAACAACATTAAATCGGAATTACTTTTTAGGGGTTTGGGATCTTCACACTTTGCCTTCTTAAGTGATTGATTGGGTCTCCCTCCATCCTCTCCCTGCCCCCCTCCACCCCAAAGGAGAAAGTCTGTGGAGGAAACCAGGGACTCCCACTTTGATTTAGTCTCACCAGCAGCCAAGCCAGGTTAAGTTCATCTGAGTCTTCCTTTTGCTTGACAACTTCCCGGGCCGTACACTCATAAGGTGTCCTGGAGCCTTGCTGGTAACAGACCTGGGAAAGCAAGGGAAGTGACTGTGAGTGTGTGGAACATAGGTTCTGTCTCTAGATCCAAGTACATGCTCTACATTTTGCATGATCAAGGAATGGCTGATGAAGGAAATGTTTAAAATTAGCACAACCGTTTTCACAGACCAAAAGATAGCCTTGGGAGGGCCATTTTTCTCTCTGTCTCAGTTTCCTTACGTGGGAACTGGGTCTGCTGTAAGGCTGAAGTGAGGTAATAGGGATGTGAACATTCAAAAAAAGAAGAAGAAGCCTTGAGGATTGTCGCTGTAATGAGGGTATCATAAAAACTCAGCTGACCCTTGACTTTATAGATCAATTAGAATTAGTTTTTTTTTTTTTAATATTTGATTGTGTTTTAGGTGATATAATTAGTTTTTAAGCCCGGGTTCTCAACCACTCACCCTCAAATGGTTCAGCTATTGTCTTTGCAAAATCTGCTGACATATATTGGGATTAATCTAAGTAAAACGTGTTTAAAGGTAGAATTGTTTTTGCCCCTTTAACAAAGATAACTGAGTGCTTTCTAAAGGTAAAGTAACTGAAAATCTTTGTCCTCCGGGTCTGTTCAACAACATTTAACAAACATTTATTAAGTACCTGTTATGTGTCAAGAAACCCTGGTGGCACAGTAGTTAAGAGCTATGGCTGCTAAGCAAAAGGTCAGCAGTTCAAATCCACTAGGCGTTCCTTGGAAACTGTGTAGGGCAGTTCTACTCTGTCCTGTAGGGTTGCTAAGAGTCTTTGAGTCAGAATCGACTCCATGGCAATGGGTTTGGGTTTGGTTTTGGTTTATGTATCAGGCCTTATCCAAAACAACCAAACTCATTGCTGTTGAGTTGATTCTGACTCATAGCAACCCTATAGGACAGAGTAGAACTCCCCCATAGGGCTTCCAAGGAGTGGCTGATGGAGTCAAACTGCTGACCTTTTGGTTAGCAGCTGAGCTGTTAACCACCACACCACCAGGTTTCCTTAGGTCTTATAGACATTGGCAATACAGCCATGAACAAACAGACAAAAATCTCTGCTCTCATGGAACTTACATTCCAGTGGCGAGAAGGAGACAGACTAAAAACAAAATAAATGAGTAAATTACACTGTGTATTAAGAGATAAGTGCTCTGAGGGGAAAGGCAGCAAGGGGGATAACAAGTGTGGGGAGTTCTTCAATTTAAATAGGGTGCATAGAGAAAGCCTCAGTGAGGAGCCAGTGAGCAAGGCCTTGAAGGCAGTGAAGAAGAGAGCCAAGCACAGATCTGGAGGAGGAGTGCACCAGGTAGAGGAAATAGCAAGTGCAAAGGTCCTGAGGCCGGCAAGTGTTAGGGGAGTAACCAGGAGGCCAGTGTGGCTCGAGCAGAGTGGGGGGGGAAAAGCAATAGGAGGCGAGGTCAGAGTGGTGGCAGGGAGGGTAAGATTGCTGGGTGGAGGGGACCCAGGGATGCAGAACATGTAGGGCCTTGTAGACCTTTGTAAGAACTTTACTTTTATCCTGGGTGAGACAAGAAGCACTAGATAGTTGTGAGTCGGCAAATGATATGATTTGACTTATACCTCAGACATTCTCAATAATGTCTTTGAAACCAAACTCCCAGAAGTGAGCTACCAAATAGAACTCCCTGATACAGTGTGTTATCTATCACTGGCCTCTAGTGCGATGGTCCTCGACCCTTTTTTCTTCTGGGATACACGGGGCTGGTTGTTGACATGGTCATGTGTGACATACCTCCATGGCCATGACCGAGTATTGATCCTCCCCTCTCCCTTACAGACTTCAATTTAATGAGAAAATAAATAACACCATGGATGTTCTTTACTTAAAAAAATTACTGCGGAGAAAATTCAGAAGGGAGTGGAAGGCGCTATAAAATCACAACTCATAAGCAGTTCAGTCATTTGTCACTACAGTTGCTAATGAGCCTCCTTTGTTGTCTTTGAACCTTGGCATGGATAACACCACGTGGTTTGGAACCTTGATTGGATGTCTGGGACACATGGAACACAGCTGTCAAGCGAGTTTATGGAATATAAGCAGGCCAGGGCGGAGTCCTCTAGAGAATAGCCTAGAATTTGCTCTGAGTTTTAAAAAGTAGAAATGGTCTTCCAGCATGTGGTCTTGCTCTCTTTGATCTCTTCTTCACATGCAACCCCTGTTTAAACCTTCAGTGGCTTCATGCCGCTCTTAGGATAGAGTCCAAACTCCTTAATGTGGGACCTCCTGCCCTGGCCCCTGCCTGTCTCTCCTGCCCTGTTTCTTATTCAGGCCACCATTGTAACTGCCCCTGGCACACCGAACTTCTGTCAGTCCTTTAACAAGCCACGCTTGGAAATGTTTCACATTATAGTTGTAAGATCCATAGGGTGCGACTTGGGCTTGTCTTGCTCACTGTTGTATCCTTGGCACTTAACACAGTGCCTGGCACATAGGGGATGCCATTAAATACTGTTTGCCTTAGTGAATGAATAATATATCATTTACAAAGCACCTCCCTATTGATTACCACTAAACAGTGTGGTTACAAACCTGGAATTGAAAATCATTGCCCTAGTGTATGTGATTTTTAGATTCTTTGCTCTTGAAGAAAAAAAAATTTTTTTTTTTAATCCATAAGCTGGATTCTCCTTCATCTGAATGCTCATTGCACTTATTAGACCCTCCCTTGAGGGCCTTCTCATTTTCTGCCACCTTTATACTTATTTACGTCTGTGTCATCTCTCCTACAAATATATAAGCTGGGGGCGGGAGGAGGGCAGCATCCCCATTTGACTCATCTTTGAGTCACTTCCGCTCGTTTTCCTCAGCATCGACCACAAGGTCTTGAATATTGGGCTTAAGAAATATGTTTGTGAAATGAATTAATGTAAAATGAATGAATGAGTCTGAACTCTTGCATCTCCTTCACTTGCCCAAATTTTGAGCCTTGACTGAATGTTTGGAATGCATGGGGGTCATTTATTTGGAAAATCATTCTCAAAGCAGGTGGTCACACCCTACTGCCGCAGCAGGCAGAGCACCCAGACCCTCTGACACACCCAGTTGTAGACCTGGCTGGTGTGGACCTGGCTAGTGTGAACCTGCTCAGTGTGAACCTGGCTGGCGTAAAGCTGCCCAGTGTGGACCTGCTGGTATGAACCTGCCCAGTGTACACCCGGCTGGTGTAAAGCTGCTCAGTGTGGACTTGCTGGTGTGAACCTGCCCAGGGCAAGCGTGGAATTTGTCATCGTTTTCGACAGGCAGTGACAGCCAATTAGAGATCTAGTGAGAAATAGAATTGTGTTCCCCCTCACCTCCCTCTCACCCTTGACTACCTCCCTCCTCTGCGGCTTGCTATCTGAGCGGAGGCTGATTTATCTCCTGAATTTACTGTCACAGCACAGGAAGGAAAGCGCATTAAGGGAGGAAGCCGCCCCGCTGCCAGTGGGCCAGACTAACCAGCTGCTAAGATCTATTAGTACGTAGTGGAAGCAGGTGCAGGGATGAAGACAGAGTATATTGCTTTGGACAGATTAGTAAAAACACAACAGGCAAGCAACCCCTTCTCTTCAACCCAGGGTTTTCTTTCCTGAGAAAGCTGCACGCCACACAAGGGAAGCAGTGGGAAACTCTCAGGCCCTTCTTGGTTGGTACTGGTCCAAAAACTGCTCTGCCTTTTCCAGAAATGGACAGTGAAGAAACAGTTTGTGAGAAAGAACACCTGGTTTCAATTTCCTTTTGAAAAACTACTGCCTATAAGAGCTGAAAAGAAGCTGGCTTGGATCCATCCTTTCTCATTCCCTGATGGCCCAGCTATTGATCATGGGTAATGATGATTTGCAAACAATGCAATGGTTTCCAGCTACTTTGCAAACCCATTTATGGCCTGAAGGAGAAGCTTTGTGAAGTTTGTCCTTCCCACTCCTACTCTGGCAACCTCTCTCCTGGGTGGGAGTGGGGTGGGGTCAGGTCAGGATGTGTGTAAGTGTTTGCTTCTCCAAGGGAAGGGAGTGGCTGGCTAGGATATATCATCTGTAAATTTCTCAGCTGGGCGGCTAACATTTGGTCAATATGGTGTGATTTGTGAGCAGTTCTACTCTGTCCTGTAGGGTCGCCATGCGTCAGAATTGACCTGATGTCAACGGGTTTGGCTTTGTTATTGTTTTTAGCAGCATCCTGGAGCCCTGGTGGTACAAAGGTTAAGAGCTATGGCCGGTAACCAAAAGGTCAGCAGTTCGAATTCACCAGCCGCTCCTTGGAAACCCTATGGAGCAGTTCTACTCTGTCTTATAGGGTCTGTATGAGTCGGAATTAACTAGACAGCAACGAGGAATAGAATCCCTAGTCCTTGAGTACTTTTACCACCCACCTGCCATGGTTCCTGAAATTCCACCGCTAGAGACTGTTCCTTAGGTTCTTAAAGCCTTGTTGGTATCTAAAAGTCTCCTATTAATTCCATACATGTAAGCCTTTATAGTAGGATCTTGAATCTTACTGATGCAAGTAACTCATTCTTGTTTTAGTGGGATTAGTTGAGAGTAGCCAAGAGCAAGAATAGAATTCGGACCCGTTCATGGAATGGGGAGGGAAGGGAGGAGGTGCTGGTACAGTGAGGAGCAGGGAAGGAAAACCTCACTCCTCCACTTAGGGCAGTGACTGGTTGTAAGCTTCCTTCCCAGGTACTCATACATCCTAAAGTCTCGGTTCCAGGTAATCTGCACTGTCACAGTGTGGGCTATGCAATTTGATGAGTGATGTTGGACTTAAAGTGGAAATAGGAACCAGTGACAGGAGTCACTGAGATTCTAATGCCCTTTTCACTCTCATGCCATCAGGTGGTAACAGGTCAGTGCGGCATCTTTGCCCCTCTGTTAGACTCCCAAACTCTGAGCAGAAGAATACAGCCTTATACAATATGCCAAGTGTAGCGTGTTCTTTGCTTACTTTATCTTCCTGTGGTAGTGAAACCGTCCTGTAAGGTAGGCGTTATCCTTAATTCCCAGATGAGGAAACTGAGGCTGAGAAGCTAATTAACTAGCCCAACAGCTCACATCTGTGTCCTAACAATCTACAGATGGATATTCATGGGTGTGTATCTTCTTTACCTCATGTACTGGTTACACCGAAATTCTAATGCCCATCTGCACTCCCAATGCCATAACCGTAGGATTCAACTGGACTCATTCAGGCAACATCTAAGGGTGGCTGATCTGACCGTGTTGTTGTTGTATGCCATCAAATCAATTCCAAATTATAGCAACCCTATAGGACAGAGTAGAACTGCTCCATAAGGTTTCCTAGGCTATAATCTTTACAGGAGCTGGTAGCAGATCGCCAGGTCTTTTCTTCTGCAGAGCTTCTGGTGGGTTTGGTCTGTTGACCTTTTACTTAATAGCAGCCACACACTTAACCATTGGGCTGCCAGGGCTCCTGATCTGACCATAAAAACCCCTTTCCATGGAGTCAATTCTGACTCATAGCGACCCTATAGGACAGAGTAGAATTGCTTCCGAGACTATAATCTTTACAAGAGCAGACTGCCACATCTTTCTCCCATGGAGCAGCTGGTAGTTTCAAACCGCCACCCTTTCAGTTAGCAGCCAAGCACTTTAAGCACTAGAAACCTAGCAGAGTGGTTCAACCTGTGGGCTCTGGAGCCAGATCACCTGGGTTTGAATTCTCGCTCTGCCACTTTCTAGATGTGTGCCCTTGGACACGCCATCTACTTTCTCATCTGTGAACTGGCGTTGTTAGCGATTGTCCTGGGGTTATGAGGATTACATGGGACTGGTGCCTGGCATATAAGGAATTGTTGGCTACTGGAATTTGTTTAGAATCAGAAGTTCTTTTCTGGATCAATAACTTTTAACATTCTAAAACCTTTGAAAATTTAAAAAAGTCTTCCTGAGTCTAGTGTTTACATTAGCATGTCAGCTTATTAAAGTAGATATGACTTCTCTGGTGCTCTGGCGTTCTTTGTGTTCTTGTTCATTTGTGTTCTCTGGTCAGTGAATCCCATCCCATTAAGAAAATCTAAATGGCAAGTCAGTTATAACCAGTGCAGTGAGAGAAACGGGAGGCAAAATCACGTTGAAGAAGAATATGTCATCAAGATTGTGGTTAGGACTGATGAACCATTCATGTCTCACTGTGAAGAACATTGCATTTGCTACAAATTGTTGATTAAACAACATTGGAACAGAAAATGAGTCTTATTGCCTCTGTCAATGCTGGTCTCATGGTAGCAGCTGCCTGGGTGCTGTGTTGAGAAAGATTTTGAAGCTAGTTTTAGCCTTATGGACAAGACAGCTGTGATAAACTAGCCCCCTCTGCCAGGGGTGCCAGTTAGGGGAAGTCGGGGTACAGTGGGAGTGGTCTAGGAGCCATATTTGGGCCATTGTTGTCTTCTTTTCCACCTCTTTCTTCTTCAGTTTACCCTTAATCAGATGAGCAATGTGCTGACTGCTATTTATTTGAGAGACATCCTGTCTTTCACGAAGACTTCAGAAACTAACCAGCGTTGATTTTGTTGGCACATCTCTTAGAATACAATCTTATTTCCCTTATTTTCAAGTTTCTTTTCTCAGAACTAGTATCAGGCTCTGGGGTGGGCTGGGGGGGCTAAAGATAGGTCGGAGAGCCAGTAAGTGGCAGGCTTTATATTCAGATATAGACCTGTGTGAGTACAAAGCCTGACTCTTTCCACTACGCTGAAGCAATAGGAGTAGGGGTCTTCTCATTGCCAAATGTGTGTAAATTGCCACTCAGTGTCACCTGTTAGAAGTCACTGGATGGTGCAAATGGTTTACACTCAACTACTAACCTAAAGGTTGGTGGTTCGAACCCACCCAGTGGGACCACGGAAGAGAGACCTGACAACCTGCTTCTGTAAAGATTGTTGTTTTGTTGTTAGGTGTTGTAGACTCTATTTGATTCGTAGTGACCCCGTGTGACAAAGTAGAGCTACCCTAAAGGTTTTTCTTTTTGGTGGTAATCGTTTTGAGAACAGACACTAGGTCTTTCTCCTGAGGAGACACTGGATGGGTTTGAAGTGCCAACCTTTCGCTTAGCAGCCTAGCACTTAACCATTATGTCACCAGGGCTCAAGGAAGCCCTATGGAGCACAGTTCTACTCTGGAACACATGGGGTTGCCATGAGCTGGGATCAACTCCAAGGCAACTTTTTTTTTTTTTTTTAACCTTTTAGAATTGGAGCTCTCCAACCCAACTTCCCCAAGCCTTTGGTACAACGGCCAACACACAACAGCTATCCACCTCCAGGCTGGACCTGCCGCTCCACCTCCATTTCTCTGCACCTGTCCAAATGCTCTCGACCCTTTGGGCCAGAGCAAGGTCCACCCCTTCTGCAGCTGTCCCTCACCTCTGGGCCCCTAGGGCCGTAGTCTCCTCCACCTCTGATCTAGGCTATCTATTGTACTACATAAATACTTGTGGAGTTAAAATACGAGTGGCTATTGGACATTGACGCTGACATTTTTGTGAAACACTGTGAAAATGTGTCAAAATTATTGCCATGAGCCATTCATTAAATGAGACTTGTTCCTCCACTACTTTTATTCCCCTCTTTATGGAATTCCTCTGTAGAAACAGCCTTTTATAGAACTGCAGTCTTTCTCAGATTTGGTTAAACAGCGTTTGCAGATGGAGTGATGACTGACAAGTTGGGGAGTTTGGATTTTCTGTCTCTGTCTAAACTGCCTTCATGTGGGGTTTTGGAAAATCACTCAATTTTTGATGTGCCGTTTCTCCATCAGAAAAATGCAGATAATAGTACTTGCCATTGACTTCCACAAAGGAGTCTGGTGTCAAATGCTGAGTTAGGTTTAGCAGATAGTTTTGAATGTCTCAGGCACAAAGTGCTATTTAAATAGATGCTCCAGGTTTTGGATAACTGTACTGAGCCCTGTTTCTCTACCTCATTCACTCCCAACATGGCCATTAAGAACTTTAGGTTAGTCCTAAATAAATGTGATCCTTAAACCGCGGTGGCATAGTGGTTAAGTGCTATGGCTGCTAACCCAAAGGTTAGCAGTTCGAATCCACCAGGTGCTCCTTGGAAACTCTGTGGGGCAGTTCTACTGTGTCCTATAGGGTCGCTATGGGTCGGAATCAACTCAACGGCAATGGGTTTGGTTTTTTGGTTTTGGTTTATTTAAAGCAAGTGGTTCATGGGACAGCCTTAAGTTGCTGGTTAAAGGTCTTGCTTTGCTTGTTTGCATCTAGTAGGTGACATCACTAAGGAGGGCCTGGGGGGTGCAGACCATATGCCCTGACGCTGTCAGAGGGGGTGACACCAAAATGATCCCAGGGTCCACAGCAGCTGGCTTGGGCAGGGGGAGGGGCCACCAAGGCAGTGGTATCACTACGGTTGGTGTCACCACCCTGTCAAGCACCAGTCACTAGGGTTGGTGTCACCCAGTGCAATAACTCGTCATCATCACACCTCCCCCATCACCCACCAGTCAGGGTGCCAGCGGCCCAATCACAATGCTCACCATTGGTGGAGAGGAGGGTCTCTGGCTTGGCCAGTGGGAGAGGGGAGGAACTGTGGGGAGCCACAGGAGGTAGGGATGGGAGGGGCCAGGCCACTCAGCCCCCTGTGGGAGTTCTACTGCTGGCCCCAACGACCCGGGTGGGGGCAGGTAACACTATGAGTTACCATTACCTCGCCGGGTGACACCAACTCTGGTGACACCAACTCTGGTGACACCACTGGCATCCACTCGTGCTTGCTTAGGGACATATTAGTGATAATTTTGAACTTGGCAAAGTGTGTTCTCAGAGTCTCCCACAGTTCAGTGCATCTCCTCTCGAGGGAGTCCTTTTGGGGTTCAGAGAAACATGGAGAGGGCCCTAGACTCCCTTCTAGTTATCACTTTCATACATGGAGCCCTGTACTGGGAAAGTTTCCTAATTCCTCTATCGCCATCATGACTTGCCCTCACTTCTGTTCCATCAGAGTCTTGTTCCATAGCATCTTCCAGAATGATGAGCAGTTACTGATGGCCTGAGGTGGGTAAGGTCATGTGGGAGTGCAGATATAGCTGTCTGTGGGGGCTGCTCCTGAAGCACTTGGAGCTGGGGAAGGCTGATGAGGCGTGTCCACAAACAACTATCATCTAAAGTAAAAGAGATATAATGATTTGGAAATTCCAAAGAGGAGAGAATAGCGTAAGCAGAGGAAATCATGGAAAATTCCACAGAGAAAATACCTTCAAATTGGCTCTCCAGGACTGATCTGATGTAGACATTCAGGAGTGGAGGAAGAGGCAAACTTGGAAGGGCTTCCCTGATGGAGAGAATGGCATGAGGAAAGACCCTGACCTGGCCAGTGAAGTTTCTGAATGGCTCAAGGCAGGCAAAGGAGAGAGGTATGAGATAGGTTGGAAACGTAGCTGGAAAGTGAACCAAGAAGGGCCTGGGATAGGTGTCCAACGATCTGGAAAGGAGCAACGGAAGGACTTGGAGCAGGGAAATAGCATGATCCTTGCTGTGGCTCAGGACGATGAGTCTTGTACCAGTGTGTAAAACTGATGGGAGAGGAGCCTGGAGGTATAGAGAGGTCAGTTAGGAGGTGATTGCTAAACAGTTCAGATGAGAAGTAATGAAAACCCAATCTAAGGTATTAGCAGTGAAAATAGAAAACAAAGGATGAATGTGAGTGATCAAAGTGAGCCCAAACTAATACTCACTGAGAGCTTACTTACTCTGTGCCAGACCCTGTCAAATAACAATACAAGTTGTTGTTAGTGCAGTTGAGTCAGTTCTGACATGGGCAGAGTAGAACTGCTCAATAGGGTTTTCAAGGCTATGACCTTTTGGAAGCAGATTGCCAGGGCTGTCTTCTGATGAACACCTGGGTGGGCTTGAACCACCAATCTTTTGGATAGTCATCAAGAAAGGGACTCCTAGCAATACAAGTTATTAACTCATTTGATCCTGTGAGGTAACTGCATGTTACAGATAAGGAAACTGAGGCACAAAGGGATTCATTTGCTTGATTGCATAGTAAGCAGTGGAACTAGGATATGAAGCCAACCAGCTGGCCCAGAGCCTGGGTTCTTTACCAGGACGTTAATCTACCTTCATATGAATGTCATCTATAGGAGACTCAGGAAGAGAAGCAGGAGCTGGCTAGGGTTAGTGAGCATCATCCGCCTCCCAGGCCACGTGGTGGTATTTTGCATGGAACTCTTAGGAGCCCACTCGCCAAGTGGATGTCTGCAGGGTGGGAGTTTTGGCCCTGTTGCAGGGATTTTGGAAGGTCCTTCTTTTGTACTCTCCATATTACCCACTCTACCTGTTCTTTCAACAAAGACTTGTTAGACCCACTATGTAGACTTATTGGACCCACTATATACAAGGCTCTCCTCCAGACTCTAAAAAACAAAGACAAAAACCTCCATAAGTGGTTGGACTCAAAAACCAGATATGTTACGGGATGTTCATTCAATTTGCAAAAGCTTCACCATGGGGTTTCTTTAAGTAGCTAGCTCCCAGCACACATGAAAAATATTACATGTAGAATTCTCTGTGGAAGGCAAAAAAAGCGGGGGAGGGCTTTAACTGAATAGATTTGGATATACTCGTATGCTAAAAGTATCTAAAAATGTTTCCAATTTTCTCCTTACCTTTCACATTTGTCAGTGAATTTAATGACAAACGTCAATCACTTGGAAAAAATATCAGTGTGGTAAGTGGTAGCACTGAATTGTATCACAGGTCTTACTGTAGAGATGAAACTGAAATATACGAAAGTTCACATTTACAAAGCAGGAAAAGGATGGAGCTGATTAATTACATCCAAAAGGATGTTTTGCTTTAAGAAGGAATTCGCTAAATACAGTTGGGTTTTCCTTTAAAATTCTTTGTCTTAAACTAGTTCCTGGTGGCCAGGGGGGCTGCTAGGGTGGTTAGAGCGAAAGAGGGGGGCAAGTGTTACAAGTTTTATCAAACTGGAGGTCAGTCGGAGTGAAAATGATTAGCCTTTCCTGAAGTGTGTTCCACAAAACAGACATTATGTTGGGGTAAAAAAAAGAGTTTTAGAGTCAAATACTAAATGGTTAAGCTATGGTTGGCTTAACCATAGCTCATCAGGATTCCCCAGGACTGCTGAGCTTTAACATGCTTGCTTGTAGTGTGAGTCTCTAAGGATCAGGTGTGCATGTCTCAAATGTCCTTGTAGCAGAGCGCCCTTTGGGTTGTGGGCGGGTGACATCACACAGGGCTGGTGTTCCTGGGAACATACTTTGGGAAACGCAGCATCAAGCTACATTGAGAGGACAGTGTTCAGATCTTCATTTTAGGGGAGACCTTGATAATAAGGAGTACATACATAGGCAGGGAGTCATCAAGGGAGAAAGCTCTGGGATCATGGCTGGGAGGGACCTTGAAGGAACCGAGGGAGAGAAAAGTCTAAAGAGGCTGAAGGTAAGTCCGTAATTATCACCAGGTTGCCACTGGCAAGAGCAGAGACTCACCCCATGGTGTTCCCAAAGGCAGGACCAGGGAAGGGGTAGGCAAGAAGTTATAGGAAGGCAAATTCCAACTTTATATGAAAAAGAATTTTCCAACAATTGGAATTCTCCAAAGGTGGAGTATTTGAATAGAGGCCAGTTAGAAACCTATCAAGAATTTGAAGGAAAGGTAATTGCATGGACCAGAGGTAGGACTTAGATGACCCTCGCAATGATAACCTTAAATGACTTAATTATAATACACAACTCAAATGAACACCTACTGAGCTGCATTCAATTAGATGTACTATTACCTCGCTAAGAACTGACTTATCTAAACATAGTCTACTTTCTTTCTCCTCCTCAACTGGTGGGTCTTTGATAGCATGCATGGTTGGTTTAATAGCTCGCTGAGGAAATGAGAAAATCATTCAATCAGATGAAATGGATTTGGGATAAGCAAAGAAGCTTTTCCCGTTGTGGCTATTTTAGGAATGCCTATACCACTTTTTTTTTTTTTAATACCACTTAGATACCGTAGTTAGAAATCTTGGGACTTCCTGATCAGCCGGTGTGTAATGATCAAGTCAATGAAATAGTTGAGATTTTATAAACTGAATAAGATGGAATTCTTTCATCTAATTTGGGATCCAGATTTGCATCTTGTTTGCTTGGATTTGCATAGGTGATTAGAGAGGCCCTGACTCCAAATGTATAAGATGGAATAAAATTTAACTTATGCAATATAATACATTTTTATTAAAATAAAATGCTTTAGAGTTTGATTCAGCAAGAATCTGAGACTACCTGAGATGGTTCTCAACAAGTGGGTGCCTATTCCTCTTGGATGTTAGAAAATACCTGGGGGACCTTATAGACATTTAGGGGATAGGCCTGCAGGATGCAGAAGTATCCCCCTGGGAAAGAAGACCTCGTTTTGCGAAGGTGGAAATTGGGGAGTGCAACGGTTAATGTCTTGCTTGCAGCACTCTCTGCTTAGCGGAAAACAGATAAAAGGAGGCACACCGAAGATTGACATTAGGAGGCCTGAAGGATAGCTGCTTTGCTCTCCCAGTTTGAAAAACCCACCCAAGAAATGCCAAGCATATCCTTACCCAACAGAGATGGGCTTCTTTACAACATACCAAATTTCTTTTTGGCCGGTGTTTAGGGGCCTTGAGAGTTTGTATGTTTGGTTTAACTCCCTCTAAGGAAATACTGGAAACCCTGGTGGTGTAGTGGTTAAGTGCTACGGCTGCTAACCGAAGGGTCAGCAGTTCAAATCCACCAGGTGCTCCTTGGAAACTCTATGGGGCAGTTCTACTCTGTCCTATAGGGTGGCTATGAGTCAAAATCGACTTGATGGCGCTGGGTTTGGTTTTTTTTTTTTAAGGAAATACTCAGGGGCAGTGGTGGTTCGGTGGTAGAAAGCTCGCCTTGCATACGGGAGACCGGGGTTTGATTCCCGGCCAGTGCGTCTCATGCACAGCCACCACTTCTCTGTCAGTGGAGGCTTGCGTGTTGCTGTTATGCTGCACAGGTTTCAGCAGAGCTTTCGGACTAAGCCAGACTACGAAGAAAGGCCTGGCAATCTATTCCTGAAACACCAGACGATGAAAACCCTATGGAGCACAACAGTTGGATCCACAGCTAATCATGGGGATGGCGCAGGACCGGGAAATCCAACAGCAACATAAATCGAAATGCTCAGTGTGGCCCTATATCGGGGGTAGAATTTCCCAGTTTGGGGCTTGGGGACGACAGAATCTCTGGGAAAGGAGGGCTATGACAGGCAGGTCCTTACTGAAGGGCTCCTGGGGCCCTTAAGCTAGTGCCAGGTGGGAAAAAGCTGGCATGTGGCATATGAGCTGTCTACCCTCTTTGAGGATTTGCAAGTAGTTTCTGAGTTATCATTTTGCACCTAGCAATACAAATCCCAAGTATTTAAATCCTTGAATTTACTTAGCTCCATTCCCAATTTGGCCAAAGTTGTAGTTGTCCCTGACTTCTCTGTCCCTGGCCCTTTCGATGAGGCCAGCCAACCTAGGTCCAAGGCACCAGCTGCCAGGGGTCCCTTAGCCCCCACCCCCTAGCCCATCCATTTGCCCTTTATCCCCAGCACTTACTGCTACCTCCCTGGTCCCAGATTCTGCATTTAGACCCTGAAGTTGGCATCTGCCCCAGCCTTTCTTGGCCTTGGAGACCCCCTGTCCTCCTGGCCCTTGGATCTCAGCACTTTGTTCCCCTTGCTTCCTGGCTTCCTGGTCCCTGTAGACCTCAGCACAGTCTCGTCCCACTATGGGCAAGGCGAAGAGGCTATGTGTGCAGACTCCAGGGATGAGGTAATGGGATGTACTAGACTAGAGGAGGTAACCTGGTGGTGTAGTGGTTAAGAGTTCACCTGGTAACCAAAAGATCGGCAGTTCAAATCCACCAGGTGCTCCTTGGAAATCCTATGGGGCAGTTCTACTCTGTCCTATAGGGTCACTATGAGTCAGAATCAGCCCAAGAGCAGTGGATTTAATTTTTTGTTTTTAGGACTAGCAGACAGGACGTGGCTTCTGGTCTACCTCTGCCATGAACTGTGTGACCTTGGGCTGGGTACTTCATCTTTCCAGACCCAGAGATGAAGGGTTGTCTTCTAGGCCCCTAACTTTGTGCTTGTCTAGGTGCACTCAGAGCACAACGAACCCTCCAAGTTTTGTCTGGATTAGGAAAGATTGCATGTTTAGCCTTCTGTAGAAGATAACAGCACCGTGTGCAAACCAAAAAAACCCAGTCGATTCCAGCTCATAGCGAGCCTTTAGGACAGAGTAGAGCTGCCCCATAGGGTTTCCAAGGCTGTAAATCTTTACGGAAGCAGACTGCTACATCTTTCTTCCAAGTTACAGCTAGTGAGTTTGAACTGCCGACATTTTGGTTGGCGGCAGAGCGCTTTAACCACTGCACCACCAGGACTCTTTAAGTAACGTATTTCATAAACTATAAATAAATTTGCTTACAAATACGACAGTGAAGCTTGCAGCCCTTTGCCCATCTCATCATCCCTTCCCTACACCCAAGAGACCCAACCACCCCATCTAACACTCTCTGATTGACTGCCTTGTCTAGCTGTCTGAAGTTGCCCTAACACTAATGATTTATTCACACACACGCACACACCCACCATCTCAGACTCCAGGCAAATTATTACCCTGTGGGCCTAAGACACATCAACCCATTTGGCTGGGAAGAACCTAGTAAAAGAAAAGAGGCCACCCCCCACCAATCCCCACCCTGG
Source organism: Loxodonta africana (assembly GCF_030014295.1). Taxonomy (NCBI): domain Eukaryota; kingdom Metazoa; phylum Chordata; class Mammalia; order Proboscidea; family Elephantidae; genus Loxodonta; species Loxodonta africana. The sequence goes on from NC_087360.1 coordinate 58,884,377, forward strand.
GTGGGGTGTAGGAGGATGTCTCGATCCTCCCCCAGGAGAAGAGAATAAGCTGAACACTGTCATAATGAGTCACTCAGGTTAACTCAACAAACTCCTACAGGCTTTTGAAAAATGTGAATGTTATTCATGAATTCAGTCGGAGTCCAAGAGGAAATAATTGAAAGTTACTGGTTAAAAATGGAGAGAAGGTGAACTGGGGGCTCCTCTCTGGTCTGATTAGCCAACTGTGTTACAGGCGAGTCCCCCAGGGAAGCCCCAGGAGGTCTATTTCAGCTGTTTCTTACTTCAGCTTCCTCCGCTGGCCTCAGTACAGAGTAGGCACTTAGCAAATGCTAAATAATAATTATTGTAAGTGCCTGGACAAAGCAGCACTGTACAACATGGCAAGCACAGTCCATTAGGGAACAGAGGCCTTCCTGGGGCTTTCTCTCATCTCCTTCCCAGCCAGACCCAACTCCCTTACTCATTACTTCCTCTTAGTTCCTGCACTGTCTGTCTTTCCACAGTCTCGTTGTCCACATATTTTAGGCACTGGAGCAGAACCCTTATGATGGCACACTTGGTTGGCTCCAGGTTGCTAAGTTCCAATCTCAACTCTGCTACTCACATGCTCTGTGACCTTGGACAAGATTTTTTAACCTCTCTGTGCCTCTGTTTTCCACTCATACAATAAGGAGGATTAGAACACCTACCTTATAGTTGCTGTGAGGGTTTAAATGAATTCACCCTTCTGTGAAATGCTTAGAACAGTACCTAGGACATAATAAGCAATGTTATCTATTTTTTTTTTTTCTATTTTGGTTCCTCTACCAGCCACTCTGTCTTCTTGTCTGATGGGCATCAAAAGGTGCATACTAGCACCTGGAGGTGGAGAGGAGAGCATTCCAGGTAGAGATGGGAGAGGTGTGGAATGGATACTAGAGTGTTGTCTGACCATGCAAGCTTACTTCTCACAACCTTGGCATTTCCAGATACCCTGTGGTTCACTCCCAGCCTTCATCAGATCTTTCGTATCCAGCGCTGTCTAAGACCAAATCCCACATCCTTCTCCATCCCTTTCCCTGTTTGAGTTTTCTTTATAGCACTTCACTTCCCAATGTGATATATGTCTTGTTCATTGGTTTACTTTCCCTCTCTCCAATTAGAATGTAAGCTGTCTGAGAGCAGGAGCCTACAGGGTCGCTGTGAGTCAGAAGTGTCTTGACAGCAAGGGGGTTGGGTTTTTTCTGGTTCAGTACTAGATCCTAGAGTGTGCCCGCCACATAGCAGGCCTGCAAATACTTTGGAAATGAATGAATGACTATAGCAACCATTGCCTCACTTTCTTCTTTGCAGAAATATCTGCGTGAGGGGTGGAAACTCCCCTTAATGTCAGACAAGAGAAACTTAAAGTTTGAAAGCTAGACTATTGTTAGCAGTTGGTTACTCTTTTATGTAAGAGTCATGCAGTACCCTAGGATAGGCATATTGATTTTTGTTGTTGTGGAAAACTGCAAAACACTTTTGAGTCCTGAATCTTTATATGTGTCTTTTTGTCTCCTTGTCTGGAAATTTTTAAGACTTTCTATTTTTCTCCATTCTTCTGAAATTTCTAAACGAACCATTGTGTCGTATTCTTACTATCTTTTTTTTTGTCATCTCAAGAAATAATGGTTTTAATTTTATTTATTATTGTACTTTAGATGAAGGTTTACAGAACAAACTAGCTTCTCATTAAACAATTAGTACATATATTGTTTTGTGACAGTGGTAACCAACCCAACGACATGTCAACACTCCCTTCTTGACCTTGGGTTCCCTGTTACCAGCTTTCCTGTCCACTTCTGCCTTCTAGTCCTTGCCCCTGGGCTGGTGTGCTTCTTTAGTCTCGTTTTGTTTTATGGACCTAATATATATATTTGAATATGTATATTTCAATTTACAATTGTTTGTTTCTGGATCCGTGTGTCCTGATCAGGAGGTCAGGAAGCAAGTGTTTCCTTTGGTTATCTTCTATAGCCAAACACTTGGAACACCAAATCAAGCCCATTGTTGTCGAGCTGATTCAGACTCAAGGCAACACTATAGAACAGAGTAGAACCGTCCCATAGGGTTTCCAAGGAGCAGCTGATGGATTCCAACTGCGAGCCTTTTGGTTAGTAGCTGAGGTCTTAGCCACTGAGCCACCAGGGCTCCCTCCTGGGGAACACAGTGGGATCCAAATAAGTCCTGGTGGTGTTAAAACAGAGCCCCTCAACTTTCTAAAACCTGGCAGCCCTTTAAGGTTCAGATCTCACTGCTCTGTGAGATCCCCCTAGTGCTGCCGATTCTTCTGATCTCAATCCCTCCTTTGAACTCATGGCTCTTCTAGCCAGAGTCTCTCTTGAAGCATTGCCTCATTGAGTATTTAATCCTTTTATTGTTCTATTGATTTTTCACGTGGAGATATCTTTTCACCCTTTTGTTGTCCTTAAGTGCTGTTGAGTTAGTTTCTGACTAATGGTGAACTCATGTTACAGAGTAGAACTTCCCCATAGGGTTTTCTAAGCTGTAATCTTTACGCTATGAATTGGAATCAACTCAACGACAATGGGTTTTAATTTTCGTGGAAGCAGATCGACAGGTCTTTTCTCCTGCGGGGCTGCTGGATAGGTTCGAACCACCTACCTTTCAGTAAGCAGCTGAGTAAACCACAGCACCACCAAATGAAAACCAAACCCATTGCCATCGAGTCGATTCTGACTCATAGCAACCCTATAGGACAGAGTAGAACTGCCCCATAGGGTTTCCAAGGAGCGCCTCGTGGATTCCCATATACCTCCCTCCTCCCTGTACAGTTTCTTCTATTATTAACGTCTTGCACTGGTGTGGTACATTTGTTACCACTGATGAACCGATATCAATACATTATTATCTAAAGTCCATAATATACATTAGGGTTCACTCTTTGCGTTGTACGGTCCTATGGGTTTTGGAAAATGTGTGTCATGTATCCACCATTACAGTACAGTGGGGAATAGTTTCATTGCCTTTAAAATGCCTGTGCTTCATCTATTCATCCCTCCCCCTTTCCCTCTGAACTCCTGGCAACAACTGATCTTTTTAATGTCTGTAGTTTTGCTTTTTCTAGAATGTCATGTAGTATGTAGCATTTTCAGACTGGCTTCATTTACTTAGCAATATGCATTTAGGCGTATATTAAATGAAAGAATAAATGAATGAGGAGAAACAGACCTATTAGTACCACCAAGTTCTTGTATTGATAACTTACCTGTTACAACCTGAGGTGCCATGGTGGTTCAGTGGTAGAATTCTCACCTTTCATGAGGAAGACTTGGGTTAGATTCCTACCCAATGTACCTCATATGAAGCCACCACCCATCTGTCAGGGGAGGCTCGTATGTTGCTATGATGCTAAAGAGGTTTCAGCAGAGCTTCCAGACTAAGCTAGAGTAGGAAGAAAGGCCTGGTGACCTACTTCTGAAAATCAGCAAATGAAAACCCTAAGGATCACAAGAGTCTGATCTCCACTCCATCACGGGGATGGCACAGGACTAGGCATTGTTTCATTCCATTGTGCATGGCGTCTCCATGAGTCCAGGGCTGACTGGATGGCAGCTAACAACAACAACCCTCACCCTAACAGCATTTCAGGGACTAAAGGCTGATGTGGATATTGGCAATGATTTTCCTCTGGAAATGTTGATTGCCATCTTTGTATCTTATTTCAGAAATCCTGGAAATGTCTCCCTTGAGGCTAAGAACCAGCTCAGTCATTACAGAAATGATCCTGGTTTTACTAGTGATTCGTTGCCCATTTCTCTCACTCATCTCTGATATTTGAGACTCCTTTGTTTAGGAGTTCAAGGCCAGTGTGATAAGAAAGGGCATTTTGAAAAGCAGCTTATGGAACTGGAGTTATAGGTCGATTTTAGACTAGGAATAGGCCTTCCCTCTGTAAAGCAAAAAAAAAAATAAAAAGCTCTACAGGCGAAAAGAACTTCAATAAATACATCTATAACTTTTTTTTCTTTAAAAATATATGAAACCCAAGTTTAAACAGGGTACCATCTAGACATGCTTCATCATTGGGCAGATTAGAAATGTGCAAATGAGTAACATATTTTAGGATTCACCCAATGTAGGTGGAGTTCTCTACAGAAAAGAAATTCAGATGTGCTTGATGATTTAAAGCTTATTCTCTCACCTTTTTAAATTTAAATAGTTGTAAAAGGGGTGATATGAATACTCTATGAAAAGATATCTGGAAGAGGAGCAAGCCAGAATTCACAAGAGGATTAAATAGAAAGATAATGGTCTCTATTCAATTATTAAGAATAATATGACACAGACTTTATATGGAAAGGAAAGAGGCCCCACGTAAGTAAAGCATTATTGAAGAAGAACAACAAAGTAGGAGGTCTCACACTATTCAATCTCAGAAATTACTGTACAGGCATAGTAATCAAAACAGCAGGGTACTGGTGCAACGACAGACACACAGACCAGTGGAACAGGATTAAGAACACAGACGTAAATCTGTCTATCTGTGGTCAGCTGATCTTTGACAAAGGGCCAAAGACCATTAAATGGGGGCAGAGATAGTCTCTTCAACAAACGGTGCTGGCGAAATTAGATGTCTATCCATAGAAAAACGAAACAGGACCCCTACCTCACACCATACACAAAAAGTAACTCAAAATAGATCAAAGACCAAAATATAAGATCTAAAACTGTAACAATCATGGAGGAAAAAATATGTACAATGCTAGGGGCCCTAATATATTGCATAAATAGAATGAATATCAAGCCTAACTAAAAATGCACACACAGCAAATGAACTAGATAAATGGGACCTCCTAAAATTAAACACTTATGCTCAACAAAAAAATTCCCCCAAAGAGTCAAAAGAGAACCTACTGACTGGGGAAAAATTTTTGGCTATGACATATCTGACAAAGGGCTAATCTCTGAAGTTTATGGAAAACTTCAACATCACAACAATAAAAAGATAAACAATCCAATTAAAAAATGGGCAAAGGATATGAACAGACATTTCACCAAAGAAGGCATTCAGGTGGCTAACAAACATACGAAGAAATGCTCGTCATCATCAGTAATTAACCCATTGCCGTTGAGTCGATGCCAACTCACAGCAACCCTATAGGACAGAGTAGAGCTGCCCCATAGGGCTTCCAAGTAGTGGCTGGTGGTTTCGAACTCCCAACCTTTTGGTTAACAGCAAAACTCTTAACCACAATGCCACCAGGGCTCCTCTTTAGCAGTTAGAGAGATGCAAATCGAAACTACAAAGAGATACCATCTCACTGGCAAGAAGAAGAAGAAGAAAAAAGAACAAATGTTGATGAGGTTGTGGGGACATTGAAACTCTTATACACTGTTGGTGGGAATGTAAATGGTACAACCGCTAGGGAAAATGATATGGCACTTCCCCAAAAAACTAGAAATAGAAATGCCATATGATTCAGCAATCCTACTTCTAAGTGTATACCCTAAAGAAATAAGAGCCATGACACAAAAAGACACATGCACACCCATGTTCATTGCAGCATTATTCACAATAGCAAAAGGATGGAAACTACCTAAGTGCCCATGAACAGATGAATGAATTAACAACCTGTGGTACATACACACAATGGAATACTATGCAATGTTAAAGAATAGTGAGGAATCTACAAAACATCTCACAACATGGATGAATTTGCAGGACATTACGCTGAGTGAAATAAGTCAATTACAAAAGGACAAATAATTGTATAAGGCCGCTATTATAAAGTAATGACAAAAGGTTTAGACACAGACAAAAGGATAGAAAAACCATTCTTTGATGATTACCAGGGGTGGAAGGGGGAGGGAGAGGAAATTACCAATTAGATAGAAGACACACGTTAATATTGATGAAGGGAAAGGCAATACATAATATGAGGAAAGTCAGCACAACATGACCAAGGCATGAGAGGACACTGAGCAGAACGCACGAATAAAGGGCAACTTAATAATTTATGAATGGATAAATAGGTAGAGAGATACGCCAAGAAGTGCGGGAGGTTGTAAGGGAATACACCCACCAGCAGATAGAGGTCTGGTGGTGGGTATTTCTACATACTTGACTGTAGGTATGGTTTATATAGAGCACAAAAGGAGTGCAGTCAGGGAAACCTCTTAGACATAACCAAACACCTTGCGGGATGAAGTTCCTATGGTAGAAGACAAAGGACCATAGACTCAAGGGACATCTACATCAATTGGCACAGCATAGTTCATAAAGACAATGTCTTGCATCCTACTTTGGTAAGGAGCATCTGGGGTCTTAAAAGCTTGCAAATGGCCGTCTAAGATATAACTGTTGGTCTCTTCCTGTCTGGAGCAAAGGAGAGAGAAGAAAACCAAAGACTCAAGGGAGCAGTTAGTCCAAAGGACTAATGGACCACATGAACCACAGCCTATATAATCACAAGACCAGAAGAACTACATGGTGCCCAGCTACCACTACCAACCGCTCTGACTGGGATCACAACAAAGGGTCCCGGACACGGGGGGAGAAAAATGTAGAACAAAAAATAAAATTCACAAAGACCAGAACTTACTGGTCTGACAGAGGCTGGAGGAACCCTTGAGACTGTGGCCCTAAGACTCCCTTCTGACCTGGAACTGAAGCCTTCCTGGAGACCACCTCCAGCCAAACAATAGACAAGCCCATAAACAATAACGCCCGAAAGGAACATGCTCCTAGAACAATCAATTATACGATATCAAAAGGGCAATATCTGCCCGAAAGCAAAGAGGAGAAGGCAGGAAGGGGTAGAAAATCAGGAGGAAAGGAAATGGGGAACCCAGGGCGGAAATCGGGAGAGTGCAGACCCATTGTGGGGAATGAAACCAAAGTCATGAAACACTTTATGTACGAACTACTCAATGGGAATCTAATTTGCTCTGTGAACTTTGACCTAATGCACAATAAAAAGAAGAAGATGAGGAGTCCCATGTGAGCTGTTTTGTGTGGCACCTGCTCTTGTTGCTTTGGTAGTAAAGAGAAAATAGGACTATGAAGTGGAAGACAGATGCCAAGGTATATTTCAGTGGTAGCTGCTAAGTATCCTGTCGAAAGGATCTTAAGAGCACCTCAAGGAAAGGACTGTCTTCTTGTCAAGTTGTGAGGAATGGGAAAATTCAAGGGATGGTGGGCCACTTAGTAATTTAATTGCTTTGAAATATTTCAGTGCTGGGAAGAGAGGAAACCTCTTCTGTCAGCATTCAGCCCAGCTCCTTCTGCCCCTGCTCATCCAGGCCTGAATGCAGGGAAAGAAGTTTGTTCCACAGCAGAGGGTCCCTGAGTGCTTTGTCGTCCTCATTATTCCTCCTTGGGAAATCAGGGCCAGCAGGGAAGGCTTATCACCTGTTTTCTGGACCTTTGTTTCAGGATTCAGATGTTATAATTCTAGAAAATTCTGTTGGAGTAGACTGGGATTAAAATCAGCCTTATTGTTTCAAGACTCTCCATTCCCCCAACACTCTTGGAAAGGACAATCTCAGCTCAACTGCCTCTCATTAATTAAACCTTTTGGGGGCTAGGTTCACAGAAACAGTGGCTTAACACATCTTCATAGAATGTACCTCTGATCAGTGGCTGGGGTCTTTTCTGAATAGAGTGGTCACGTTAATAAAGAGGCCCTGGTTGCACCCAAATTTCCAAGATAGATCAATTCTTACTCAAGAATATTGAATTTCAGTTTTCTCACCTATTCTAAAAACAGCTTCGTTCATATAAAAAACAAACCCAGTGTTGTTGAGTCAATTCTGACTCATAGGGACCCTATAGGACAAAGTAGAATTGCCCTATCATAGAGTTTTCAAGGCTGAAAATCTTTATGAAAGCAGACTGCCACTTCTTTCTCCTGTGGAGCAGCTAGTGAGCTCAAACCACCAACCTTTCAGTTAGCAGCTGAGAGCTTAACCACCGCACCACCAGGGCTCCTTAAGCTCATATAATTATACAAAAATTAAAGCAGCTCCCTTCACTCTGCTTCATACACTACCCAAAACATTGTGTTTCTCTTCGGTTGCTGTTGTCAGTTGCCATGGAGTTAGTTGGCTCCAACTCATGGCGACCCCATGCACAGCAGAACGAACCTTGCCTGGCCCTGTGGTATCTTCCTGATCGAGTCCATTGTGGTCACGGTGTATTTTCAGTTCCTTCCAACCTTGGGAGCTCATCTGCCAGCACTGTATTGGACAGTCTTCCCTTGTGATCCATAGAGTTTTCATTGGCTGATTTTCAGAAGTAGTTCTTTGGGCCTTTCTTCCTAGTCTGTCTTAGTCTGAAGGTCTGTTGCAACTTGTTCACCACGGGTGGCTCTGCTGGTATTTGAAATGCCAGCGGCATAGCTTCCAGGATCAGCAACATGGAAGCCACAACAGTACAATAACTGGAAAGATTGGGTGGTGACTCTTGGGTTACTCTTGGATAACTTTGGGCAAATGACTTAAAGTTTTTGTGCTTTAGCTTCCGCATCTGTAAAATGGCGATAATAATAGTGCCTACCACATAGATAGGGTTATTGTGAAGCTTCAATGAGCCAACTCATCTAAAATGTTTAGAATAGTGCTTGGTACATACATTTTAGCTATTATTATTTTCAAATCCTTCCCCGTTCCTGGGTCTTCTGTCTTGATCTAATTTGTACTCTAGTGAATTATAGGCCAGAGGGCATGAAAGGGGTCACATAAGCATGATCTTTTCAGGCCGCAATTCTAAGGATGGGGGCAAGGCCCCCTCCTCCAAGCTGGGAAAGCCTTGCTCCAGGGACCGGGCAACCTTCGGGGGGCACAGATCCCTCTGGAATTCTTTAGGCAGATTTCCAGGTGGCTGGCAGTAGACTAGCTGTCCTGGCTCAGGGTAAGTTGTTCAAATAAAGTATCTGGAATCCCTGGGTGGTACGAGCAGGTAAGGTCTTGCCTGCTAATTGAAAGATTGGTGGTTCGAGTCTACCCAGAGGTGATCTATTTCTGTTGAAGACCATACGGTGTGCAGTTCTGCTCTGACACACGTGGGGTTATCATGAGTCAGAATTGAAGGCATGGCACCGTTTTTTTGTTTTGTTTTGTTTTTTGAGTGGATCCACAGTCAGCCCTCCTGCCCGTGACGGTGGTTCCTTTCTAAGGAAGGGCGGGAACCTCAGTTACTTTAGATGAACGTGCCAGGCAGGGCTGCCCAAACTGGCACTGGGGCATCTTTCAGGAACCCTGGAATCATAGGCCTCACTGCCCATACTCAAACCTGTTTTGCAATTTGAAAAAAAAATAATGTATATTTTTTCATGTTAGTGTAGTTCAAGTCAGTTTGTTTTTTTGCAGTTTCTTCAATGTCTAATACTCCTCTTCCCAGGTCAGCAGGCTGTAGAGGAAGTTTCCATAATGTTTGGAAACACTGAACTTAGTTTAGTAAATGGGACCATTCTGGCAGTGCATTTCATAAATGTCTTCCAGAATGGGTGTAATTTCCACTCTGAATCTGAGCTCCCAGTCAGCAGTTGAGCAATACGTTCTGAAGTGTCAGTTCCTCCCGCAGTGGGCGAAATGAAGCATGACTCTGCGACACAGGCCGGTCCACTCGGTGATGGGGATGCTTCCGAATTGTATTTATACACCCTCATGACACCCCAACATCTTCCCACCCTCAGCAGAGAGACATGAACTGCTGAAGAGCTGTCTGCTTCATTACCTTGAGAGGGAGTAAGAGAAGTAGCTCTGTTGAGTCTGGCCTGGCGATTTAGTACTAGTGTAGATGGTAGGGGAAGGCTGAGATGGAGTGAGGGAGGGAGCCTTTCCCTGCACCCCTTTCTCTGCTCTGGAATGGAAGGGCCCATATCTTCTCCATCTAGGAAAGGACAACACCCCAATGCTGCTTCCACAGGGCCAATCAACTTGTGGGAAAGTGAAGAATTAAGTCAACCAACCCCAAATATCTGATTTTTTTTTTTTTCACTGATATGACTCATTTTTAAATCATGAGTTGACTGGATTCATTTAGATTCCGATTCAGCTGACAGTAAGGAGCCTCTGGTGTGTGGCCAGCTAACACTCTCACACTTGTAGTTTTGACCAAGCCTGGACAAAGCTCCCATTTGGTTGACTAGGGGAACATGACTTAGTCTGAATCAAAACTCGACACTCTGTGCTAGGCTTGGGGATCCAGAGAAGAGTGTGAGAAGATACCTCATCTTGTGTTCCCTTCACAGCCCAGGTAGCTCCTGGTGGTCCCAGAACTACTCAGCAAAATCCTTCTCTTGTCCTCCGGGCATTCATGCTTGGGGGAGTCTGGTTCTATTTCATCTCCCAAAAGAGAAATGGCTACTGAAGCTGAAATTTGTTATTGTACATAAAACATTCTGTTCTCTTCAGCTGGGTGTTTGATGAGAAACAGTGAGGTTTGGACTCCTGTTTATTTCTGACCATCAGGAAAACAATCCTGTCCCTTGCAGTCTTGCCACTGGGTCCGTTCCCCCTCCCTCAGCCCCACCCCCCACTTCCCTGTAGCACAGTTTCTGGGGTTTCGAGGTGCTCAGGCTTTTGCTTGCTCATTGCGTAGCCCAGCTTGGCTGTGGGCTCTACAGTGCTGTGGAGGCAATGGTGGTTCAGTGGTAGAATTCTCACCTTTCATGCGGGAGACCCAAGTTCAATTCCTAGCCAGTACACCTCAGATTTAGCCACCACCCATCTATCAGGGGAGGCTTGTGTATTCCTGTGATGCTAAACAGGTTTCAGAGGGGCTTCTGTTCTTTTTTTTTTTTTTTTTGATGGACTAGGAAGAAAGGCCTGGCAGTCTACTTCCAAAAACTCAAACAATGAAAATCCCATGGATCAGAGCAGTCTGGTCCTGTTGTGCTTGGGGTCACCATGAGTTGGGGACTGACTTGACAGCAGCTAACAACAGTGACAAGATGCAGTGCTAGAGAGAGTGGTGTCCAGAGCATATGATTTGAAAGAAGAATGAGGGAGGAGATGACATATGTATAGAAAGTCCATTGGGAATAAACCAAATAAACCAAAAACCAAACCCGTTGCTGTCGAGTCGATCCTGACTCACAGCAACCCTATAGGGACAGAGTAGAATTGCCCCATAGGGTTTCTAAGGAGCAGCTGGTGAATTCGAACTGCTGACCTTTGAGTTATCAGCTGAATTCTTAACCATATTGTGCCATCAGAAAAAGTCTCAATGCCGAAAAATAGACCCAGCGTGCAAAGCGCTTTTCCAACTCAAGGACTCATTAGAGTCAAATTCCACTGAGGCCTTGCCAAAGAGTGAACCTGCAAGTCAAGAGATCCCCTTGGAAGGCTAGGCAATATCTGCTCCCAGGAATAGGGGGAACCCCAGTGTGTATGTGAACAGAGAATCCTAGATTTAGCAGCTCTCTCTCCCCCTCTCTTCCCCTTCCAGTGATCTCGGGTTTACTGTTGGCCTTCTAGAATCCATGTAGCACCTCTCTCCTGGTTTTAAAAATAGAATCCAGGGCTGTCAACCCTTTTAAAAGGAACATGATAGAGATGAGTGCCAACACTGGGACCTGACACCAGGCTCTGATCAGTTCCCTAAATAAACCCCGCACTTGGGATCCCTTACTCCAGTGGGGCTGGTAGCCCAGTGTTACCTAATTAGCCACTAGGAGCTCCTCACAGAAAGTTCAACAGAAAAACAACCAGGACCCTCTTTTCTTCTCTGTCTTTCTTGTCTCATTACTATAAAGGTTAAGAAGGAATTACAAGGCCTTAAGGGAATCAGACTGGTTTTCTTACTCACTTCGATATAACATTTGTGGCATATGTTCTGTAAAGTTCATTCCTGATTAATTGGGGAGGGTACGATTGTGTATATATGAAGAATAACATTTTTCTCACAATTATGCTCTCAATGGTTCATAAACCCCCTAGGGTGGCTGGTGCCTGGCTCCCAGTGGATGATAAACTGGCTTGCTTTTCTCAGTAAAGGGTGGGGTTCCTGGTAGCCACTCTTATCACCAATACCCAGAGTCTCTAGAAGCGGGGGTGACTCACCGTGTGTGAGGGGCAGAACAGATAGAAGAAGGGTCAAGAGCAAAGCTGTGCTTGTCAGCAGGTCACAATGCAGCCAGTGGCAGGAATATTTCAAGAGGAGCTGTCAGACACAGTGCTCTGGGAACATGGCTTCATGGCTTGAGAATTGTTTCATCACCGTAGAGAAAATGGAAAGTGAAATCCGTGCATTATAAACCCAAGAGGTCTAGGGGCCACAGCAGATAGGGGATTTTTTCGGGGTGCTATTCTCAGCCTTGGGTGTTTTCCCTTGGATAAGAGGTGACTAGGCCCTAGTTTTCCTGGGTAGAAGCAAGATCAATAACACCTCGTACCCGTGTGTGTGTGTTTTAACCTTTGAGAAAAGCTTTCGAGATATTTAGTTGAGAAAAAGGAAGGGAGGGAAGGAGGAAAAGAGTATCAAAACAAAATGCGCCAGAGACAACTCTAGGCATTTTTACATTATTCTAACAGTACTTGGAGAGGTGGTTAAGGTTATTTTCATTTTACTGAGAAGGAAACCAGTCTTCAGAGAAGTTCTTCCCCTTATCAGAAGTCACACAGCTCAGTTGTGGTAGGTCTACTAGCCTGGAATATTAAAGAGGCTGCCCAGAAAAGCAAACAGCAGTGTTGCTGTCGTCAAGTCAGCTCCATTTGAGCTGACCCCATAGGAGGGTCACCACGGGAGGAGCAAGAGGGGCGTGGCTGTCCTCTAATGACCTGCAGGGACAAGAGTAGTGGTCCTTGCCACACGAGTCCCTCTGAGGTGCCAGGAGGCCCTGCTCTGGGATCTCGGCTCTGCCCTGAGTCTCAGCTCTGATGTGCTTTGAGAGAGGGGCCAACTTGAGTCCCAGGCTGGCTACCACTTGAAGCTATCTGCTCTTGTTCCCCTGAAGTGCCCTGAGGAGGCCGAGTCATCTGACAGCCCCGCTCACCCAGGAAGCAAGCTCTTCTTTGCTTCAGGCTCCTGAGCAAAAAGTGTTCCACCAGTTTCCAGAAGAGATAAAGAATGACTAAACAGGCCTGTGGGGATGCATGCAGGCACGGTCAATAAGCCATCCCAGGTTCCCACTGCATTCGGGGAGCAGCCCACATGACCAAGCCGGAAGTGAGCCAGGGGTTTTAAGTGTTGTGTAGTGAATCTTTTCCCTTGCTTCTCCCCCACGAGGCCTCCTCCTGACATAGCTTAATGTGGCCTTAAGGACAAAACTCCATAGCTGAAGCCTCCAGCACTTCATTGTGCCTGTCTGCTGAGGGAACTGCAAAGAGACAGTTGGTGAAATATTTAGCAAGACCGGAAAAAGCCTACAGACTCCAGGCAGCACTGTGGGATAGAACAAGTGGTTGATCTTCCTTACTGGGAAACTCTGGTGTTTTCTTTAGCCTAGCAAGTCTTTTTTTTTTTTTTTTTATTGTGGTAAATATATTTGTAATATTACATTTACCATCTCCACATTCTTTACATGCACAACTCAATGACATTAATTGTATTGAGGTTGTCAAGGATTTCATTTTCCTGGAACCCACAACCAAAGCCCATGGAAGCAGCAGTCAAGAAATCAAATGATGTATTGCATTGAGCAAATCTGCTGCAAAGGACCTCTTGAAAGTGCTGAAAAGCAAAGATGTCACTTTGAGGACTAATGTGCCTCTGACCCAAGCTACGGTATTTTCAATTGCCTCATATGCATGTGAAAGCTGGACAATGAATAAGGAAGACCAAAAAAGAATCAATGCCTTTGAATTATGGTATTAGGGAGGAATGTTGAATATACCATGGGTTGCTGAAAGAATGGATAAATCTGTCCTGGAAGAAATATAGCCAGAATGTTCCTTAGAAGTGAGGATGTCAACACTTCGTCTCATGTACTTTGGACATATTATCAGTAGGGACCAGTCCTTGGAGAAGGACATTATGCTCGGTAAAGTGGAAGGTCAGTGAAAGAGAGGAAGACCCTCAACAAGGTGGATTAACACAGTGGCTGCAATGATGGTTTAAGTATAGGAAGGATTGTGAGGATAGTGCAGGACCATGCAGTGCTTCGTTATACACAGAGAGTCGCTATGAGTTAGAACCAATTCAATGGCATCTAACAACAACAATTAATGCCATCACACTGTGCAGTTCTTTTTAGTTTGCTTTTGTTTTGTTTTGTGTCATGGATTGAACTGTATCCCCCCAAAATATCTGTCAACTTGGCTAGGCCATGATTCCCTTGTATAATTGTCTACTTTTTTATCTTCTGATGTGATTTCCCTATATGTTGTAAATCCCATCACTGTGATGTAACAAGATGGATTAGCAGCAATTATACTGATGACATCTACAAAATTAGGTAGAGTTTTAAGTCAATCTCTTTTGAGATATAAAAGAGAGAAGCGAGCAGGGACACATGGAAACCTCATACCAGTGCCAGGAGCAGAGCGTGTCCTTTGGACCTGAAGTTCCTGCGGTAAGATGCTCCCAGACCAAGGGAAGACCGATGACAAGGACCTTCCTCCAGAGCTGACAGAGAAAGCCTTCCCCTGGAGCTGAAGCACTGAATTTGGACTTGTAGCCTACTAGACTGTGAGAGAATAAATTTCTCTTTGTTAAAGCCATCCACTGGTGGTATTTCTGTTATAGCAGCACTAGATGACTAGAGTGGTTTGGTTTCAGTACCTCTCACTGGCAGAGCTCCTGAGTATACTAAGTACCTGCATTAAAAAAATACAAACCCTGCTGGATGGTGCCCGGCTACCAGTACTGATCACTTCGATCACAGATTTTATACAAGAATCCTGATCAAAATGGAGAAGAATGCACAACAGAATTTCAAATTCCCAATGGAAACCAGGCTTTCTGGAATCACTGAGGCTGGATGAAACCCCAAATCTATTACCCTGAGACAGTCTTTAAACTAACCCTTAAACCAAAACTATACCCTGAAATCTTCTTTGAGCCAAAAATAATTTATCTTAGTAGATAAAATATGTCTACTTTGAGCATTGTGGTCTTTTAAATAATTATCTATGTGAGATCAAATTGACAACAGCAACTGAAAAGGTTAGCTGAGAAGCTTAGGGAGCAATGAGTCTAAGTCAGTGGTGGGGGAATAATTCGGAGAAGGATGATGAGAGTGGTTGCATGACTTGGAGAATGTAATCAATGTCACTGAGTTATACATGTAGAAATTGTTGAAATGGTGGATGACTGTGTGTATTTTCACCAAAATTAAAATAAATAAAATGTAAAAAGTACAACCGTAGAGAAATATGAAGAAATAGGAGACAGAGAAGGAGCTAGGGTGATCATTTGTGATCTAAGGGTGTGGTGGTGATGGAGGGCTAAGAAGGGGCAGTCAATTAATTGTGGGAGGGGGAAGATAATGGTTTGTCTTTCTGTATCCCTAGGGCCCAAAGAAACCTTGCAAGTCATTTTGTTTATCTTCCACTTCTAATGTGCCATATCAAAGGATCTCCGGCAAAGATGCACCCCTTTCTGAACAATGAGTTCTATTAGCTCACATCCCTTACAGCTGGAAAGTTCTTTCTGTCTAATTGAAATCTTCTCTACATCAATGTAACCCCTGACTTACAGCTTTGGATGTTTCCTGATGATTAGTGGGGATGGCAGATATGTCATTCTTCATACGTCCATCAGTAAGCATTTAAGTGGCACCACCGTCCAGCACTGTGCTAGCCATGGATGGAGAGTGAGGAGTAGTGAGAGAAATGAGGAAGAGGAGCTGTGAATATAGAGCATGTGAGCCAGGGTGTGTGCCTGCCAGAGCTTATACCAGGCTACCACACCTGGGAAAGGGCAGCATATAATCAGTACCATGCTGGGGTTCCAAATGGGGCTCAGCTGCTAACCAAAAGGTCAACAGTTCGAATCTACCAGCCGCTCCGTGGAAACCCAATGAAGCAGTTCTACTCTGTCCTATACAGCCGCTATGAGTTGGAATTGACTTGATGGCAACGAGTTTTTCTAGGGTTCCAGGCCCTGGTACTGGAGGAGTTTACATTTCTAAGGGTTATATCCCTTAACTTTCTCTTCTTTAGTTTCAATCATCTTAGGTCCTTTAACTTCAGGCCTTACTGAACAACTTATCTGTAGTAGTTTCCTTTCTTTGCCCCTTGGGCCTTGCCTGACTCCTTGCATATCTAAGTTGCAAAGCTTCAGCCCTAAAGAGATCATGGCTAATGTCAAGCATTCTTGGCAGTCCTGAGTATCCATGTCCTACTGATACTACCTCAGCATCTTCCCCATTTCTTTCACAATATTATGGATGTGTTCAGCTTGGTCCACTAAGACCATCTCATCTTTTTTTCTTTGTAATTATATATAACCCATAGCATTGTATGGTGTAAAGAACACTGGACTTAGCAGTCCCAAGACCTGGGTAGTGAAATTGGACCTGGAATTTTTTGCTGCTTTATTCTGAATAATTCACTTTACTTGCAAGATCTGTTTTCTCACCTTTAAAATATTGTATATAAGGAACTCTCAAAATTCAGTAATAGGAAAACAAGCACAATTACACCAAAGAAGGTGTAATGGATGGCAAATAAGCACATGAAAAGATGCTCAAAGATCACTAGTCATTTAAAACAAAACAAAACTAACAAACAACAAGTTGCCATTGAGTCAACTCTGATTCATGGCAACTGTATGTCTTTCAGAGTAGACCTGTGCTCCATAGGATTTTCAAGGGCTGATTTTTCAGAAAGAGATCACTAAGCCTTTCTTCCAATACACCTCTGGGTGGACTCAGACCTCCAACCTTTAAGTTAGCATCCAAGTGCATTAACTCTTTTTACCACCCAGGGACTCCCATTAGTCATTAAACCAGAAACCAAAACCAAACCTGTTGCCATCAAGTCAATTCCAACTCATGGCAACCCTATAGGACCGAGTAGAACTGCCCCATAGGGTTTCCAGGGAGCAGCTGGTAGATTTGAACTGCTAACCTTTTGGTTAGCAGCCAAGCTTTTAACCACTACACCACCAAGGTGCCTCATTAATCATTAAAAAAAGAAATGCAAATTAAAGAGACAATGAGATACTACTACACATCTATTAGAATGCCTAAATTGATGCTGACCTTACTAAGGATTGTTAAACATGTGGGTCCACTGGCGGGAGGGAGGGATCAGGAATGTACATGAGGAAACTTTTGGAGGTGATTGATATACTCATTATCTTGATTGTGGTGATGGGCTCATGGGGCTATACCTATGCCAAAACTTAGCAAATTGTACAGCTTAAATAGGCAGTGTATACTGTGTCAATTATACCTCAATACAGCTTTTAAAAGCTAGTCTTTCAGTTCATTGTGCCAGCCAATTACATTAGTGTTTGTGAAAGTGTTACGCACATTATCCAGCCTCCATCTGAGTAGGGTATTTTCTCTCTCTCTAAATGTTAATGTTGGAACAGGGCTTTAGAATTCCCTGAGGTATTCCACTGGGCTATGATCAGGGCTGTTCCAGTAACCATAATTTATTAATTGTAGCTCTCTCGGTAGAGGATTCCAGCAAATCTGGGAGGCAGTTTTAAGAAGCACAGGGTAGGAGACCTGTAGGGGACCTGTGTTTAAAAAAAAAATCCGTACATGGGGAGAGAAGATGCTGCAGAGACTGTCCACATCTGGACACCCTACCATCTGGTACAGCATTGTAGCATTTTCTAGCTGCCACTCAAAGGTTGCCTGTCCTAAAATTCTTCCTCCAGTGGTGCTGAGGTTCTTGGGCCTAGAGAATTCTGATGTTGCTGTCTACAAATACCAGTCCCATGTATTTGGGGCTTTCTCCTAATTGTCAACATGGCTTTGAAGAGCACCTTACTTTGGAAACACTGTGAAGCTTTTTTGTGGCTTTCAGAAGCATCCTCCTGGCACGGAGCACTCTTTTTGTCAGGGAATCTCGCCAGAGCTGCTAATGGAAGGACTTTGGGTCACTTGGACCCACCATTTACCAGTGGTGACTTGGGTCTTGCCTCTTAACCCCCCTGTGGGGCTCAGTTCTTCATCCGTACAGCTGTAAGAGCATTGCCTAAATTGCAAGGTGGCAGTGAGCATTAAATGAAGTAATGCAATATGTCCACCACCTAATAGGTGCTCAGTGCATTAGTTCCTCACCATCACACAGCTCTCTGTACAATCAGAGTAGGAAGGGGAGGGGAAAGAGTATTAGGAATTGTATCCAGACTATTGTTTGAAGGGAAACCCTGCTGGCATAGTGGTTAAGAGATACGGGGCTGCTAACCAAAAGGTCGGCAGCTCGAATTCACCACGTGCTCCTTGGGCACTCTATGGGGCAGTTCTACTCTGTTGCTATGAGTTGGGAGGCAATGGGTTTGGGTTTTTCTTTTTTTTCGTTGGTTGTTTGAAGAGACCATGGCACTGGGCTCATGATACAAAACATCCATGATTTGAACAAGCAATAATGCCAAGGGGGGCTGTCACCTGGCATTGTTTAGCTGACTGTTTCTCATCACTGAGGGTTGTGCCTACTCTTAAAAACCTCTGGTATCTGGCCCCCTGCCCCCCACAAGACTTTGTTAACCAACTACATACATGCTTTTGACATCTACCCCTCAATGACCTCACGGAAAGGTGAGGATGGGCCCAGAGCAGAAATCTGGTTGCTCCGACTCCACGGACCACAGTCTTTGGTGACAACTCATGAACACCTTCAGACCTGGGGAGGGAGGGAGACTGTACTAACTGATCTGCGTCCTGCTCTGCAGCTGCCTTACTATGCATTGTGGGGTCCAGGGCAGTCTGGAACAGGCCGATTAGCTGGTATTTCAGGACACGGTGCAAGAGCTCAAAACACGCAAATTGGTTATGGGGCATAAATAGACTTTGCTGAGCTCACTCTGGCCGTCTTTACAGGCTCCAGGGCCCATTCACTAGGGCAGTCCGGGTGGCAGGAGGCAGGGCAGGAGCGCCATGCAGCTTGGAGCTCCTCACCTCCATTGGACGTGTCTGCGTCCCTTCTACATCGACAGGACGCTTGCTCTCCACCGGGGGCCGGCCGGCACCTGGAGCTCCGACCGCACCCCGCCCGCACCCGCCACGCACCCCCTCCACTTGGCTTGGCAGCAGGTGCCTTCTCTCTGGAGATCGCTTCGCATTAACTTTCCCATCTGACATAATAATGGAGAGAAAATGAAGAAATCCCATTAGCGGCTGGCGGGCGGGCGAGCGAGCCAGAGAACGAGCGCAGGGTCTCGGGCGCGCCGAGCCGAGCCGAGCCGAGGGAGCCGTATTTTTAGCCAGATGCCGCGTAACTTGCTGGCGCTCCCCGCGCCGCCCAGCACATAACGGGCGAGGGGGAGCAGGGCGCCGGGCTCGGATTTCAGCGCGAGCGCCGGACGATGGCAGCGCGACAGGGCAGGTCCTGTCCAGCCCCTGCTGTGAGTATCCGACCTGCGCGGGGCCGCTCGGCCGTGGGCGCTCCTGGCGCTCCCCGGCCTCTCTCCCAGCGCCGCCGGCCGCCTCTGTCGCTGCGGGTCCCCCCGGGCTCCTCCAGGCGCCAACTTTCCCGGGCGGGTGCGGGGACGCGCTCCAGGGCTGCCCTTCTGCTGCCTCCACGCCGGCCACCGAGGCTTCCTAGCAGGATCCAGAGGAACATTCCTTCGGCCCCGAGGCGGCCGCCGCGAAGGGGCTGGTGCCGGGGCCGGCCCGCAGGCAGCCCGACCTGTGGCGGCGGCGGGGCTGGGAGCCGGCCGGCCGAGGCGGCGCATGCCGGAGCGCGGAGCGGCCGCGGAGGTTCCCGAGGGGCGCTCGGGGCCGGGGCGCGCGAGGCCGCGTCCCTCACCCCGAGAGCAAAGTCCCGCCGAGCGGATTTTGCGTCGGGGGGCGCCTGGCTGCCCCTAGCGGGGTCCCTCCGAACCCACGGGGATGCCCGGCCTTGGCCACTGCACGCCCGACCCCTAAGCCTTAGGAACACGAGTGGCCCGGGGGTCCATAAAAAAATAAGCAGCGGGAAATGAATGGGGGCGAGGAGAAGGGAGACGTGTGTGTGCCTGGGAGCCGGGTGCTGCCCTCATACGTTGCCTGCTTCCGTCCCCACAACCACCGAGCGAGCTGTGTGTTAGTCCCATTTTAGCAATGGGGAAATTGAGGTTTAGGAACTTGTACAAGGCACAGGATCAAGTGTCAGAGAGGAATCCACACCCGGATCTTCCCAACATCAGGGCCCACACATCCCTGCATCACCCCGCCTCCAACAACACAGACGCAGAAAGCACAGGGAAAGGACAGTGGTTTTCCCAAAGTCCTGCAGTCCTGCTGGGAGATTAGAACAAGACCCAGGACTCCTGCCTACATATCTTGTTCAATCCTTGGTCCTCCATGACATCTCTAATTTGCTCATGTTATCTTTGCCAGTGGCAGTCTGACTGGGGCTCTTCGAAACAGTTTGTAAAGCTGCAACAGCATAACTTTCCGGAAAGAAAAATGAAAACACAATAGCTTTGTTAACCAAACTGCATTTTGACCAAACAAGGCCCCTTGGGAAAGAGATGTTGCCCTATCCCTGTTGCCACGTCAATAGCTCAGTTTCCACTCATCTTTATTTATTTTTTAATTTTATTTTGCTTTAGGTGAAAGTTTACCATTCAAGTTAATTTCTCATTCAAAAATTTATACACATCTTGTTTTGTGACATTGGTTGCAATCCCCACAACGTGACAGCATGCTTCCCCTTTCCACCCCGGGTCCCCTGTCTCTTTTCAGGTCCTGTCCCTTCCTGCTTTCTCATCTCGCTTTTGGGCAGGAGTTGCCCATTTGGTCTGGTGTGTTTGATTGAACTAGGAAGCGTGTTCCTCAACATGTTATTGCTTATTTTATAGAGCTGTCTAATCTGTCTGAGAAGTGGACTTAAGGAATAGTTCCAGTTTTGAGTTAACAGAGTGTCTGGTGGTCATAGTCTTGGGGGTTCCTCCAGTCTCTGTCAGACCAGTAAGTCTAGTCTTTTTTTTTATGAATTTGAATTTTGTTCTACATTTTTTTTCCTTTTCAGTCAAGGACTCTCTGTTATGATCCCCGTCAGAGTTGTCGGTGTTGGTAGCTGGGCACCATCTAGTTCTTCTGGGCTCAGGCTGGTGGAAACTCTAGTGCATATGGTCCTTTAGTCCTTTGGGCTAATGTTTTCCTTATATCTTTGCTTTTCTTCATTCTCCTTTTGCTGCAGGGGGGATGGGACCAATAGATGTATCTTAGATGGCTGTTCACAAGCTTTGAAGACTCCAGATGCTACTCACCAAAATGGGATGTAGAACGTTTTCTTTATAAACTATGTCGTACCATTGACCTAGATGTACCCCCAGACTATGGTCCCCAGCCCCAAGATCCAGCAACTCAGTCCCTCAAGGTATTTAGATGTGTCTAGGAAACTTCTATACCTTTGCTTTGGTCAAGTTGTGCTGGCTTTCCCTATATTGCGCGTTGACTTTCCCTTCACCAATCCACTCCTCTTTTTTAGAGATGCAATTTGCACTGAAAAGTAAGTCATAATTTGTTCTGGGGAAAACTCAGGCCCCTGCAGGCTCCAGAGAAGATGCTTAGAGGTCCTGGGATTCTTCTACCCCATCTGAAACTAAACTTTGCCTGGTCTCTGGTGTTTTAAAAGCCTTCACTGCTCTTGTGTTACCGGCACGCCAGCATTTAACAATGTGCTTCCGGCCTCTCCCTCCCAGGACACTGGAGCCCCTCGGCTATTTATTTATTGCTGTATCAGTATCACCCTACTCAGGAATTCCTTCTGGGACTCAAGTTCTCCTTTCAGAGAAGTCCCGATGAGAACTTGAGTCCCAGAAGGAATTCCATTCCCTTCCTTTCCCTTTCACTTCCTTTCTTCTGAAGTTTGATGGATGAAAGGAGCCCAGCCTCTGAGGGCAGGTGGAAGGCTTCCTTGAGCCAGAGCCAGAGGAATCTTGTGGACACTCAAAAATGCTTGGCTCAGGAGGCAGTAGATTACAGTGGTTAAGAGCACAGACCCTGGAGCTATATGGTTGCTGCTAGCTGCCATTTACGTTACTCCCGACTCGTGGTGACCTCATGCACAACGGAAGGAAACGCTGTCCAGCCCTGTACCATCCCTGTGATCAGTTGTGGACCAGACTGTTGTGATCCATAGGGTTTTCCCTGGCTGATTTTCATAAGTAGATTATCAAGCCTTTCTTCCTAGTCTGTCTCAGTTGGAAGCTCAGCTGAAACCCGTTCAGCGTCATAGCAACATACAAACCTCCACTGACAGACAGGTGGTGGCCGTGCCTGAGGTGCACTGGCCGGGAATAGAACCTGAATCTCCCATATGGCAGGTGAGAATTCAGCCACTGAGTCACCAATGCCTCATGGAGCTAGGCTACCGAGATTCAATTCTGCCAAGGCATGTATTAGCTGTGTGACTTTGGACAAGTTGCTTAACTTCTCTGTGACTCAGTTACCTCATCGGCAAAAAGGGAATAATAAAAGTACCTGCCTCGTGGGATTCTTGTGAGGAACAAAGAAATTAATTTGTGTGGAAGCTTAAAACATAGTAGGAGCTTTATAAAAGTAAATGTATTTTGTTTTGAAAGGAAGTTCAGGGGTATCACCTGGATAGTCCAGCAGGAATGTGAGCCAGGGACACATCAAAACGTATGCTGTCTTACTCACTCCCCCCGTGCAGGCATGGACAATTTTCTCACTGGTAAAGTTAGATTAAAGTTAGATTAAAATACAACTCAAGACCAGGAAGGGGCAAAGACACAAGAGAGCAGCCTTGACGGGCATGCAGGAGGGGCGTTGACAGCCTTTTGGTGGTGATGCAAGGGGCTATGGACACTGTGGACTCATTTTCGATATAGTGTGAGCCGGCAGCCGTTAGCCTCCTCTGGCCTCCTCTCAGTTGGTGTAAACAGTTAACGTGCTCACTGCTAACCCAAAGCTGGGTGGTTCGAGACTACCCAGAGGTACCTCAGAAGAAAGGCCTGGGGGTCTACTTCTAAAAATCAGCCATTGAAAACCTCGTGGAGCACAGTTCTGCTCTGACACACGCGGGGTTACCATGAGTTGGAACCCACCTGACAGAGGAGGTGTTAGTCTCCTCTGACAGAAAGGCCTCTCTGAGGCTACCCGGCAGGTGATGGGTGGGTCTCCAATTTACCATAGCCTAAAAAATAGTTTTGGTTAGTATTTACTCAAGTAAATACATTTGAAATGGAAAATACTGGATTTTTTTTTTTTTAACCGTCTTTCTTTCTGTTGCATTCTACAACATGTTCCTAGATGCACCAGGAAATTGCCCCCAGGGGGGGTTGGAATTGGAGGTAATCGAATCGGATAGATGGGCAGTAGGGTTTGGAAGAGCAAGATGGTGAGAATAGGTCTCATATACCAACTAATGCCCCCAGGCCTTTCTTCCCAGGTGGGTGGACTTGAGCCACTCTGTAGCTTAAATGTTACCTGACACCCAGGAGTGCTCAGTGAACCCTTGTTGAATGAATCAGCGGATGCATGCACGAATGACCCCTTTATAACTCCATCACTTTATTCTTTCAAGCCACAAGGGCAGGGACCTATATTCTGATTTTTTTATTCTCTCTCCCTTTGCCTTAGCAGGATGCCGAACTTGAAATAGGACCTCAGTAAATGCATTATAGAATCAAACTGAGTGATCACAGTAGCCACTGAGAGTGATGCCATTATCTACAATTCACCTCTGAGATCCCCTGGGGATCCCGCTTATGCCCTTGACTACTCCATGCTTAGAGAAGACCAAAAAGAAAAACTGAACAAGTCTTAGCAGTTGAATTTCGTCTGTAACTATTTGTGTGACCTTAGGCAGTCTGCTTCTGGAAAGATTACTCGATTCTCACTCAGAGAGAACCTTATAGGACAGAATAGAACTGCCCCATAGGATTTCCACGGCTGTAATCTTTACAGAAGGAGCCTTGATGGCGCAGTGGTTAACTGATTGGCTGCTAACCAAAAGATTGGCGATCTGAACCCATCCAGCGGCTCCGTGGGAGAAAAGACCTGGTGATCCCCTATAAAGATTACAGCCTAGGAAACCCTATGGATCAGTTCTGCTCTACCATATAGGGTCACTATGAGTTGTAATTGACTGGACTGCAATAGGTAAGAAGGCAGACACTGCACCTCCCTGGGCCTCAGTTTCATCATCAGTGAAAAGAAGGACTGGGACTAGGCGATGCCTTTCTGGAGACCTGTCTTGGCCTTAACACGGAGCCCAGGGTCAGGACCAGGAACTGCTGGGACCTGCATAGGGTCTTTTGTCCATCACGGGGTCACTGTTTAACTGGCAAAAAGCACGTAGCCCCGCCTACCCACTGCCAGTCAGTCAAGGCTGTCTGGGTACCCTCAGGTGTGAAATTGCTGAAAATGTGCCCTGGAGTCAAGGGCAGTATAGAGGCATAGGCTTTGATCAGGCCGACCTGGACTGAATCCCTGTTAACTCTCTGTGGAACTTGGGCAAGGTATTATCCACTTCAAACCTCAGTTTAGTCTCCTCTGAAATGGGGATAATAATTATACCTACCTCACAGGTTGTGATGAGGATGAAAAGATATAATGTTTGTAAAGCACTTTGGCCCAGTGACTGGTATTCTCTCGTAATTTCGGTGTTATATGATAGAAACTAGAGAAGCTGTTTAGCTTCCTCACTCTAGTCCAGATTGGGCTTCCTTTCCTCTCTGTCTGCTTGTTTGTCTGTCTTAAACATTCCGCTTCGCTTCCGGGATTCAGGGCTTTGAGCAGTCAAATAGTGTCATTAGTTGATATTACATTTATTTTTTTCCTCCCATTCTCAGGCTTTCACCCTGAGTCTGTTATTGTGCTGCAAAAGATAGTTAGCTGCTGGAAGAAATGTCTCTGTAAGGCTCTCATTCTTGGAGAATAATAGAGTGTTTTTCCTAACAGTTGAATCCAGACAGGCTTTCTGAATCAGCTGGCTCCAGTTGAGTCTGGCTTCTCTGGGAATCTAGCTCCCGGAGAACCAACAGGCTGATCCTCATTTCTGAAGTATTTCCTCCTACACAGATACCTTGCAAGAAACTGGGGGACATGAGGTGCCATGTGCTTTAGGCCAAGGGAGGCCTTGGCCTAGCAGACACATAATGCTTTGAAGGATTCAAAAGAAGAGGTAGAAGAATTGGTCCTTGCCCCAAGAAGCAAACAGTTTGACTGGGGAGACAAGACTTGCATGTATTAAGTAACTAGAGAAAAGGTATTTTAAAAATCAAGCCCCCGTTCTGTGTTTCCAGGATTTTGTCGTTGTTGTTAGTTACCGTCCAGTTAGGTTCAACTCATGGCGACCCCATGTGTGCAGAGTAGAACTGCTCCATAAGGTTTCCAAAGCTGTGACCTTTTGGAAGCAGATCATCAGGGCTGTCTTCCGAGGGGCCTCTAGGTGGGTTTGAACTGCCAACTTTTTGGCTAGTGGTTGAGTGCTTCACCATTTATGTCACCTGGGGACTCCTTTCTGGATTTAAAGATGGTAACTATTGAATGGGCAGTCCTTGGGTAGAGCAAGCTACTAATGTGCTCAGCTACAAACAAAAGGTTGGCATTTTGAGTCCACCCAGAGACACCGTAGAAGAAAGGTCTGGTGATCTACTTCTGAAAAATCAGCCATTGAAATCCCTACTCCAGCATACGTGGGGTCATCATGAGCTGGGGTCAGTTGTGGTGGCGGAAATGTTGGGTATCTGGACAGCATGATGGAGGAGATAAGAAGCTGAGTCGGATCTTGAAGAGAGGGAAGATTGGTATTGGCAGTCAAGAGTGGGGAGGGCTTCAGAATCCAGGGAATAATCAGGGAGTGAGCCTGGAGGTAGGCAGAGTATGAGAATACCATAAGGGGACAGGGGAGGTGAGAGTAAGTGGCCCCCCTGCCATGTTGGGGGACAGTGAGATCTGAATGCGGGTATGTCATGAACAGGCAGCTGCAGAGCCAGAATTTGAGCTTATTTAGTAGGGGGCCTGTGTAGGTCCTGGAGTAGTGGGGGGCTGGCATGAAATCAGGATTTTAGGAAGATCAGCAAGGTGGGGTGGAACAGAGCTGGCTGCGATAGAGCTAGAGCGTTGCTTCTAGAGCAGTGTTAGAGGCCTGAGGTGGTGAGGCAGGGCGAATGGTGGGGCAGCATGGACGTGTGGAGTGGAGGGTCTTCAGATGAAGATAGACTGGAGGGTCATAATGCAGACATATTGCATTTGAGAAGTCAAGGTAAAGATCTCCCACTGGGGAGAGGATCCAGAGTTTAATTGTAGACATATGGTTTGAGATGTTGGCTCTAGATTTTATGGAGTCTTCTGTTTTTTTTTTTTTTTCTTTCTGTGTTTAGGATGATAATCATTAGTGTGTGTACTTGTTTCTTGCGACCGTCATAAAAAATTACCTCAAACTTGGTGGCTTAAAACAAGAAATTCATTCTCTCACCGTTCTGGAGGCTGGAAGTCCGAAGTCAAGGTGTCTGCAGGGTCATGCTCTTTCTGGAGGCTCTAGGGGAGAATCCTTTGTCTCTTCCAGCTTCTGGTGGTTGCTGGCTTCCTTGGGTTATGGCCACATCACTCCAATCTCTCTCTCCATCTTCACATTGCTGTCTCTCTCTCTCTGTCTTCTCTTTTTCTGTTTCTTAGAATGACACTTGTCATTAGATTCAAGGTCCACTTGAGTAATCCATGATGATCTCGTCTCAAGATCTTTAACTTAATCATATCTGCAAAGACCCTTTTTCCAAGTAAGGTAACATTCACAGGCCTGGACATATTTTGGGGGGGATCACATTCAACTCACTACAGCATGTTTTCTGAGGAGGACATCTAAAGGCAGGAGACAGAGTGCCCCTGGTGGGGAGAGGAAACCACTAGGTATCTTCTGTAGAAACGGCTTCACATATGGCTTGTCACATGACAACTCTCACCTATTGAATTAGTTTCTAAGGCTGCTGTAATAAAGTGCCACAAATTGGGTGGCTTATAAGACATAAATTTATTGTCTCGAGGTTCTGGAGGTTAGACGTTCAGATCAGTGTGTTGGCTGGACCGTGCTGTCTTCTAGGTCTCTAGGGGAAGATCTTTCTTGTCTCTTCTGGCTTCTGGTAGCCCCAGGCACTCCTTGGCTTGTAGATGCATCTTCCCGTAGTGGTCCTTCCTCTGTCTGTCTCTCCGTGTCCCTTCTCCTTTTTCATGAGGACACCACTCAAACTGGATTAGGACCCACCCTACTCCAGTATGACCTCGTGTTAACTGATAACATCTTCAAAAACCCTATTTCCAAACAAGGTCACGTTCACGGGTCCAGGGATTAGGACTTCACGTATCTTTTGGGGAGACACGATTCAATCCATGACACCTATTAAGCTCAACCTGTGATTTGTGCCAAGCACTGTGCTCAATCCTTTCTGTATGTTATTAAAAAAAAAAAAAAAAAACCTTCACAATAAGGGTATGAGAAGTGTTTTACTCTCCCTGGCTGAGAGAAGAAAATAGAAGCAAAGGGTGGTTAAGTATCTGGGGTCCTTCAGTGAGTTTCAGTGGAGCTGCTATGAGCTTAGATCTGCCTCACTCTTTCCGCTGCACCTGTCTACACTTGTCTACATCAGTAGACTTTGTTTTATTTCCCTCAGCTCTCCTTCTTTCTGGCTGTCATTCTTCTTTAATGCAAACAGTGTTCATGCTGGCAGAGACTTGGATGCATGAGATAGGTGGCTGAGCAACAACTAAGACACAGAAGTGCTGAGTGTTCGACATTGGAATGGGATCCCTCTCAAAGACTGGTCTTTCCCAGGTCCCCTGTCAAGCATGTTTGCTTATAAAAATACCAAAAGGAAGGGAGTCCTGGCCTCTGAGGCCATCTCACATTATAGACCCGAGGGCAGTCCAACCAGGAGCTGTACAATGCCCATACCATACTGGGTACCATTGTGGCCACAGCCTCCATAATGGGAAGGCACAGTGGCTGCTACAGTGGCCTCAGCCCTTTCCAAGGCCCATAGGCTTGAATGGAAGAGAGAGGCCATTACCACCCAAAGACAACCATGGTATGTTGTTTTTCCTCACAGGCCGATGCTAATCACAGCTTTCTGAAGGCAGCAAGATCGGGTAACCTGGACAAAGTTTTGGATCTCCTGCGGAATGGGGTAGATATTAACACCTGTAACCAGGTAAGTGGGATGGAGCAGACATGTTGTCTCTGAAGAATAATTCTTGCCTGCTTGCCATTTCCCAAGGGCTTGAAAACTACCTTTATTAACCTTTTCCCAATGGCCTCAAAACCCCCCCAAGGGTTTCCGCCTGTGGAAGGCCCTAACCTTGGTGTTTTGGTCCCTGCAAGTGCAGGTCCCCACAGAGAGGGGCTGACTCCTGAACAGTGTAGCAAGCCCAGCTCAGATTCCCTGTGATGACCTCTCTTAGAAACTGCAGTTGGTCCCTGCTGTTGTCATAGATGATATGGCCTTTGAAAGTGGGCAGGGCAGGAGGAAGTGCCTTTGAAGGGTGTGTGTCAGTGGTGACATTAAATCTCCTATGTCCACGAGCAGCCTTTGCAGAGGCTCAGCTGGGGCTAGGAAGAAAGCAGGTGAATGAAGCCTTGCTCTGTCAGCATGTTGAGGAAGGCAAGCCTGACTTAAACAGGCTTGCTTTTGCCATTCTTAGCACTAAACTACAGGTGCTTGGCTTGGGGACAGGCTGGTAAGAAAAAGGACTGTGTTCAGGATGGACTGGAGAACAACAAAGGGTCAAGTTTGGGCTAAAAAATCTAGGAATTACCTGAATGGAGAGGATATCACCCTCTGGAAAGAGAACAGGAGTCTGGCTTGGGCTTGTGGGTTGGATGATTTTTACAAAGCTGCCAGGGACAGATTCACAGAACACAGGTGACATTTTCCTTGGGCAACTTGACACTGTCCCCCTTCAGACTCTCTTTCCTGCCCCTCCTGTCTCTGCTGAAAATGCAGAATACCACTCGCTCTCTCTCCCAGGGCGAGACCCCATTTGAATTCAGTAGGTCTTCTGATGGCATTAAATTCACGGCTAAAAGATCAGAGAGAGTGGGATGGGTGAGCTGTGTGATAGGAAACTAAAGTAGGGCTGTAATGTGAAGCAAAAGGCTGTAGAAATGGATTTCAGAGGGGAAATGAACCTGTGTGGACTTGAACGTACCAGCTAGGTGGGGAGGAGCAAGCCCTTCCTTCCCTACTCTCATCCTTCCACCCACATACATGGACTTTGGGACATTTGTTGTGACTCTAAGCAAATGTGTGGAGCTCAGGGTCAGCCTTGGGATAGCCAGTTTGAGACTCTGAATCCATTTCTTTCGAGGGAAGAGGCTGAAGGAACAAAGTGTGGGAGCAGGGTGAGAGTCTTGCCATTAGAGCACTTCAGGAGAGGGGGCTCGCGATGGTTTAAGACTTCCGCCTTTCAGACGCAGGCATACAGGCTGTGGTGCGTTTTCCCAGACCTCCCCACGGTAGGTGAGGGGGATTGTGCTCTCTCTCCACTCTCCCAGCTGCTCCCATTCCTGGGAGCGGAGAGATGAGAGTCCCCAGCTTTCTTTGTTCAGTGCTGTGGCTAGAGAAATACAGATGACTGTTTCTCCGCACTGCAGCTCCCTGCTGGGGAGTGTCGAACCTTCCAAGGCCTTCCAAGGGTTAAGATTCCAGCTCTCAAAGGAATCCATTTAGCAGAAATGGGGACAACTGAACGTGTTAGTAAGACTTGAGCCAGTGTTCATTTCCTGTGTGAAATTGGAAGGTTTTGATGACACGCGGGGAATAGCTTTGTCCTGATTGGTCCCCTTTTGCTGAGGCCAGAGGCTTGGGTGCAGCTGGCTTGTCCCTCTGCCTTCTTACCTCAGAGTACCTCCTTGGTTCATTTTGGCCTTGGAGAGCAGCAGGGACCAAGGAATTATTTGCACTTTATTCACACCATTTCCAGTCAGTTCAGGGCCAGTGACAAGGAGCTATTAGTCCTGCTAGAGACTGAGAGAGGGAGGCTCCCACTGCAGACTTAAGACTGAAGTCCTGGTGAAGGTTAACCTCTTTCTTACAAAGAGGGAAATGCTGTAAGCGAGGAAATGGATTTCAGAGGGGGGATGAAAGAAAGCATTTGCCACAGTGCAATACCCTCTGGCCTCTGGTATATCCTACCCTACCAAGCTCCTCAAATCCTGAGCCCTGTCGATCGGAGTCTTACAAGATCTCACCTCTGCAGTGGCCAGGAGCTGCAGACAGGCTGCCCAGGAAAAGGAGCTTGTCAGCTTTGCCTGAGTCTCCTTTTGGTTTTACAGGGAGGTTTCTTTGGTTTGGTTTGGTTTTTGAGGGGAGAGTATAGGTAGTGAGGGGGAAAGAGGTCTGTAATGGCCAAGCTTATGCCCTCATTAAGCACACTGGTGCATCCGTTGGGACGAGGCTGTTTCTTTGTAATGTTTCCAGGACTAGCCTCGTGATGGTACATGGAACATTCTTCTCTTCAAAACACACGTTTGCTGTTTAGAGAAGATAAAAACAGGCTGTTGTCCTGGGGTCATGGCTTGAAAATTTGCTTCTGGTTTGAATCTTTTGAACTTGTAGGCTATTATGGTGGTAATACAGCAAGTGTTGATCCTTATATAAGTAAGACACTTTCAAAAAGTGTGTTTTGTGGAAGGAATATGTGCTGCCAGCCGAAATAGGAAATAATTACTCTAAGTAGCATGGAGAGAGGAATTCTTGGCTTATATAAGACAGACCTGAATATTTAGGGGCAGTTTCCTTATTGCATAAATTACATTCTGCTAGTATTTACTATTACCACAATTATTATACTTACAGAAAAAAAAAAACAAATTCACACATAAGAAGACATCCATACACATGTGTATACCACTATCTCTATAGGAATCCCTGATTCTTAGATTTAATCAAGCATTGTTCAAGCTCCCAGCCGATGAATCTGGTGCCAACATCTACATCTCCATGTAGATGTAGAGCGCTGGGCTTTAGAAATACTATAGTTAAAAGAAAAAGTTATAATTAAAAAAAAGAAATATAATAGGTAAAAAAAAAGTTATATATAACGGCAGTGAAAACTATTAATCAAATAATCACACTAGTTGGCGTGTAAACTCAGACTATGCTAGAAACCATGAAGGAAGGACATAGGGCTTTATGAGACTATGTAAGAGATGTGACCTAGAGTTGGGTTCAAAGACGGCTTCCATGAAGAACAAATAGTTGAGCTAAAGGAAAACCAAATTTAAAAAAACCAAAACCAAACCCATCGCCATCCAGTTGATTCCGACTCATGGCAAACCCATTTGTTACAGAGTGAAACTACTCTGTAGGGTTTTCTGGAGCCTGGTGGTACAGTGTTAAGAGACGAATGCTAACCAAAAGGTTGGCAGTTCAGTCCACCAGTCGATCCTTGGAAACCCTATGGGGCAGTTCTAATCTGTGCTACAGGGTTGCTATGAGTCAGATTCAACTGGATGGCAAGGAGTTTGGTTTAGCTTTTGGTATACGGTTTTCTTGGCTGTAATCTTTATGGAAGCAGATTTCCAGGCCTTTCTTCCACAGTGCTGCTGTGTGGTTAGTAGCCAAGTGCGAACTACTTGCACCACCCAGGGATCATAGCTAAAGGAAAAGCAGGGTTAATGAGGTGAAAGGGGCAAGAGCATTCCAATCAGAGAGAACAGCCTGTGCAAAATCTCCAAGGCAGGGAAAAGCTTGGAGAGTTTAAGGAAGGGCAGAGGCCAAGAGAGGCCAGCGAAGGCCAGAGAGGTGAAGCTGGGATGGTCCCGAACCTTATATTCAACAACAGGAACATTGTGCTGCAGGGCTGGAGCAGTGTGTGCACAGGTGTGTATGTGTGTGCACGTGTGTGTTTGCCTCCTGCACTAGAAATTAACCCTGTAGTTGGTGGGTTAAACGAGGAGGCCTGGGGGAGGGGACAGGGTGGCCAGAGCAGCAGGAGCAAGGGCCACTTGAGAGTTTGGGGCAATGGCTGTTGACCAAGAGGAATGGAAGTATTTCAGCATTTTAACAATCTGTATTGCTGGGTTAATGCATCCTGGTTGAATGTCCACCCAGCTTATATAGGCCATATTAAGGCCTTGATCTTCATCCCGAGGGTAGAAGATGTTAACAGTGGGTTCAAGCACAGGAGTGATAGAAACTGTCAACAACACACAAAAGAAGACATCAAAATGATAGCACTAAACTCACACCTATCCATAATTACTCTGAATGTAAATGGACTAAATGCGCCAATAAAGAGAGAGTGGCAATATGGGTAAAAAAAAAAAAAAGATCCATCTATATGCCACCTGCAAGAGATACACCTTACACTTAAAGACACAAACACACTAAAACTCAAAGGATGGAAAAAAATATAGCAAGCAAACAACAATCAAAAAAGAGCAGGAGTGGCAATATTAATTTCTGACAAAACAGACTTTAGAGTTAAATCAAGCACAGAAGTGACATGACCAGAATTGTGCTTTAAAGGATCACACTGGCTGCTGTGTAGAGAAGAGACTGGAGGACGCAGAGATGGATATGAGGAAGCCAGTTATAAGATTGTTCCGGTAGTTCAAGAGAGAAATATCGGTAAGAGTTGTGTCTGTGGAGATGAAGCAAATCCAACAGACTGGGGTAATGACTTGGATAGTGGACGAAGGGGAAGAAGACTTCAAGAATGACTCTTAGGTGTCTCACTTTTGTAGTGGATACATGGTGGCACCATTCACTGAGACAAGGAATGCTGGGAGTGGCCTCAATGTGTGGAAACAGGGAATGAGAAGAAAAGAACAAGGCTGTGTGGAGATAATGCTGAGGCCTATGAGGTATCTAAGTGATATATGAGCCTGGAACTCAGATAAGAGGTTTGACCCAAAGGTAGATATTTGGAAGTCATTCAGCATTCGAGGAAGTTGGCTGGTGAAAACAGAGATGAGAGGCATATTGGATATAATCCCCACTAGCATCTTTGGGCAGTCATTCCATCTATATTTATTGAATATCTACTTAGTACTGAGTCCTGTTCTAGGCACTGAGCAAGACAGACAGTCTCTGTTCTCATAGCACTTATATTCTGGTACAGAAGACAGACAATAACTAAGAGTAAACACTCTTGTAATTTTAATTAATGATAAATACTGTGGAGGAAAGTAAAGCAAGGTATTGCTGCCAAGTCAATTCCGACTCATAGCAACCCTATAGGACAGAGTAGAACTGCCCCATAGGGTTTCCAAGGAGTGCCTGGTGGATTCAAACTGCCAACCTTTTGGTTAGCAGCCATAGCTGTTAACCACTATACCACTAGGGTTTCCAAAGCAAGGTAAAGGGACCAATTTTAGAGGGATAATTGGAAAGGCAACACTAAGGAGATAACTTTTGAGAGATGTGAAAGAAGTAAGAGAGAGAACCATATGGTTTCTGGGGAAGAGCATCCCTGGAAGAGGGAGAAGCATGTGCAAAGGCCCTGGGGCAGGGGTGAGCTTGGTTTCTTTGGGGAACAGCAAGTGGAGTGGAATGTTTGAAGGGAAAGTGATAGGTAAGGAGCTAGGAGATATTGCCAGAGCCAAATCATGAAGGGCTTGTGGGCCATGGTGAGGGCTTTGGAGTTAAATCCAAGGGGGATGAGAAGTCAATGGAGGATATTGAACAGGAGATGCTCAATCTGATTTAGGTTTTTAAAAGATCACTCTGGCAGTTATGGGGAGAACAGACTTGGGGCATAGGAACAGAAGCAGGGAGACTGGTTAGAAGGCTGAAGTAAAAAGGGGTAAACAGTGGAAGTGGTGAAGCCAGAGGACTTGCCTTCTGTCCTAGTCATCTAGTGCTGCTGTAACAGACATACCACAAGTAAATGGCTTTAACAAAGAGAAATTTATTCTCTCACAGTCTAGTAGGTTACAAGCCCAAATCTAGGGTGTCAGCTCCAGGGGAAGGAAGATCCTTGTCCTCAATCTTCCCCTGGTCGAGGAGCTTCTCAGACGCAGGGATCCCGGGTCCAAAGGACTCTCTCTGCTCCTGGTGCTGCTTTCTTGGTGGTATGAGGTCCCCAACTCTCTGCTTGCTTCCCTTTCCTTCTCTCTCTTAAGAGATAAAAGGTGGCACAGGCCACACCCCAGGGAAACTCCCTTTACACTGGATTAGGGAGGTGACCTGAGTAAGGGTGGTGTTACAATCCCACCCTAATCCTCTCAACATAAAATTAGAATCACAAAATGGAGGACAACCACACAATACTGGCAATCACAGCCTAGCCAAGCTGACACGTGTTTTTTAGGGGAACACAATTCAATCCATGACACCTCCCTAGATGTGAAGTGTTGTTGCTCTGGCCATGCTTGGCTTAGCACACACATAGGTGCCAGGAGTCCCTTACTCACCTAGAACTGTGCTATCTTTGCTACTACAGCAGCCACCTTGGGATGGATTCAGGTCTCAGCTCAAAAGCCATTGTGAAGGCATCCCTGATCCCTATAGCTTGAAGTACTCTTTCCCTTTACAATTTATCTGTAGCTCTTTTATAATTTCAGTCACATCCTACCATCTATTATGGTAACGTTGTGCATGTCTTATCTCTCCTAGTAGGCTATAAGCCATCTGAAGGCAAAGTTCATGACTGCTTATTCTTACTTTCCCCACAACACCCAGCATAGGGTCTGTCACATAGTAGATGCTCTAATATTCGTTTGAATAAATGGCTACCTAATTATGTACATACTAATATTAGCATCATGTGTTCAGTTTCCAGAATTATTGCTAGGTCATTTATATCAAATCAGAATATTTTAATATAGAGGCCATAGGAATTATATAAAAAAAAAAAAATCTCTGGGATGAGCTAATTGAATTTCAACATGGACCAGTTAGCCACATAAAAAGAAGGCAAGAGGTCAGAGCCTCTGTTCTCCTGAATTCCTGAATTTGTTGGGTCAACATGGATGCTCCATTGTGAGCCAAAGCTGTAACTCCAGGGGCAAAGAGCCTCATGACTTTAGTTTTCCCTTCTGTTCTTATATAACTAACAAACACTGGCTCACTTGGCCTCTCCTGATGAAAAAGAAAGTACTTGAGTCTAATACCCTAGGAGAAAATTTCACTCTCAGAAAAAAAAAAAGGGAAGCATTATTGTGTACAGCTCTGGTATAAGGCCAAAAGGGAGAAGGGAGGTTTTCTGGACCATTATCCTGTCTTATTTTTCTCCATAGTACTTATTACTACCTGACTTATTATGTATTGATGTGTTTGTTTATTTATTTCTGTCTTCTCCACTAAAATGTAGGCACCTTGAGAAGAGAGGACTTGTTTTATTTAGTATTCAATACCAGGAGCCTGCCTGGTACAGTGTCGTTGTTGTTGTTAGTTGTGATTGGGTCAGCTCTGACTTGTGGCGACCCCATGTGTGCAGAGTAGAACTGTTCCACAGGATTTTCAATGCTGTGACCTTTTGGAAGCAGATTGTTAGGCCTGTCTTCCAAGGGGCCTCTGGGTGGGTTCCAACCTCCAACCTTTTGGCTAGTAGTTGAGCACTTAACCATTTGCGCCACTGAGGGACTCTTATGAACACATAGTAGGTGCTCATAAATGGTTGTAGAATGACTAAATGAAAATGGATGGGTGTTTAGATTGTAACCACTAATGATTAAAGATTATGTATTTTACACTTGGAGTCCCTTGGTGGGTACAAATGGTTAATGTGCTCGACTGCTAACTGGAAGGTTGGCAGTTCAAGTCCACCAGCTGCTCCTCAGGAGAAAGATGTGGCAGTCTGCTTTTGTAAAAATTTAAAGCCTTGGAAACCCTATGGGGAAGTTCTATTCTGTCCTGTAGGGTTGCTATGAGTCGAAATCGACTCAATGGCAGTGGCTTTGGTTTGGTTTTGGGGAGCCTATAAACAATAATTTCTGCTACAAAGTTATTGTACAGCAGCCAAATGCCAAGTTTTTGGTCAGGATTTGTTGGGCTCTGATGACTGTGATAACTACTCCTTTTCTATGTTACAGAATGTTAGAGCTGGAAAGGCCCAGAGATCATGGAATTTAACTCTCTCTTGTTATAGCTGAGGAAACTGAGGCCTTGAGAGGCTGCTTCTGAATATCTTTATGAGTTTTTTTTTACTTTGGTTATGCCAGTGGTGAGATGGGCTTAAGAAGACCTACATGAATTTTCTTTACTCATTCATTTGTTCCACAAATTTATTGAACCCTTACAATGCCCAGCCACCATGCTAGAGACGAGGGCTCACAAAGATGAATAAAATTTATCCTCTCAAAGAGGAGTGAGGTTTTTAAATGAAAAGTTACAAATTGTGATAAATGCCATCCAGCAGGTGCACCCATTTATTCATTCATTCGACAAATTTTTATTGAGCTCTTCTAATATGCTGAACACTGTGCTAAGTGCTGGCTAATGAAAGGTGAATAAGGCCCAATCTCTGCTCTCATGTTTCCTCTAATATGGGGTGGTGACTAAAATGCCAGTAGATCAAGGCAGTCTTTACAGAGAAGAGTCTTGAAGGAAGAATAGAAGTCTGCCAGGTAGAGAATTGGAAGAGGGAATTTAAGTGAGAAGTAACAGACTGCAAAGGCAGAGTAGTGAAAGGGCACGGTGCAACAGGTAGTTCAGTGAAGCTGGAGTAAATGAAATGAAACAGGGTGAGGGAGGTGGTCTAGAGAGGTCCTTACTTAGATCAGTATAGCTGTAGAAACTTTTACTCTTCTCTGTCACCTTCTTTTTCTTAGGAAATGTTGACAGGAATAGAAATGGTATTTAACTACATAGTTCCCTAATTCTACCCTTACCCTCACAGGCTCACACAGAAAACCTTCCTAGTGTGACATCATTGGGAAAATCATGGTTTTCTTCACACCTAATCTGTGGTAGAAGAGCCCTGGTGGCACAGTGGCTAAAGCGCTCAACTGCTAACCAAAAGGTTTGCTGTTCAAACCCACCAACTGCTCCACAGGAAAAAGATGAAGCGGTCTTCTTCTGTAAAGATTTACAACCTTGGAAACCCTGTGGGGCAGTTCTTCTCTGTCCTATAGGGTCACTATGAGTCAAAATTAACTCGACCGCATGGAATTTAGTTTTTGGTAATCTGTAAGAAGGCACACTTGGATTTTCAGATTTTTAATCTGGTTTTAGGATCAGAATTATCTATCTATGTCCTTTCTTAAGCAAGAAGTTCTGAGTCTTTCCCAAAGGCTAACAAATTCCTGATAATTTTCTCTCTTTCTTAAGACCCATTGCCTCAGTGCAGTTCTGAAATCGTGATGGGGAATATGTGATTGCAGGCCTCACGTAGGGAAGTAAAAAAAAGAAGTAAGGTCTATGAAATACTATTAAACAAGACAAGCAACTAGATATCCTACACTAGGTGCCATGGACTCTTCTGAAGTTCTAATTCCCACCAGAAAAACTATTAGTGAAAAAGATGGAACTTGAAAACTTCCATCTCCTGAATTATTTTAAGTAGGTAAATTTCTTTTGCATCTCAGCAAGAAATAAACTACTTGATGTCCATTTTGCTAATTACAATGACCAATTTACAGTTTTTTTAAGTAAGTTGATTACATGTCATGGGTCAGAGAGACCCAGGATGTTCAATAATCACAGATTATAGTTCTGTACTACCAGAATGTATCAGTTGGTCATACCGTGGTGGCTGTGTGTTGCTGTGATGCTGGAAGCTATGTCATCCCTATTTCAAATACCAGCATGGTCACCCTTATGGACAGGTTTCAGTGGAGCTCTCTGACTAAGAATAGACTAGGAAG
This sequence comes from Loxodonta africana, assembly GCF_030014295.1. Lineage (NCBI taxonomy): Eukaryota > Metazoa > Chordata > Mammalia > Proboscidea > Elephantidae > Loxodonta > Loxodonta africana. The sequence continues at coordinate 58,922,189 of NC_087360.1, forward strand.
AAAGGCCTAGCAATCTACTTACAAAAATTAGCTAGTGAAAGCCTTATGGACCATAACATAACATTGTCTTACTCATTTGTTTTGGACACGTCATCAAGAAAGACCAGTCACTGGAGGTTTAGTGAAGTAGAGAACCATTGAGGGCATGGGAGACTCTCAGTGAGATGGACTCGCACAGTAGTCACAACAATGGACTTCAACATGCTGACGATTGTGAGGATGATGCAGGACCAGGCAGTGTTTCATTCTGTTGTACCGTGGGTTGGAGTCAACTTGATGGCAAGTACCAACAACAACATTTCCATGGTGTCTGTGCTCTCCACAGTGCTTTTCTAGGCATGAACAGTTTTAATACATCACCCTTGTGAGGCAGATAGAGTGGGTGTTTGACAAGAGTCTCCCTGAACCAGAGCCCAGGCCTCTTGAATCCCAACCTGAATCTCTTTTCATTGCATTCCTCAGATGTGTTTAAAATTGAAGAGCAGAGCAGTTATTCCTCTGGGTGATCTTCCCCGGTACTGATTTCATTTTTCTTTCTTCACAGTGAAGGAAGAGTTAATTGACTAGTTCAGTTACATAAAAATGATGTTCATTTGTAGCAACACCAGGGACATCTCTGGGATCCTAGGGACCAGGAAAAGGATGAAAAGCCTCTTCAGGAATGATCTGAAACATATAGCAAGGAAAGCAACTGTTAGTAGAATACACCCTCCAAAAATCCACTTTATGGTTCAGTTGCTCTGAATTTACAATATGAAAATCAAATTTGATTTTCTTAGCCTGTAAAAACTAAGAAAAAAGATAGCCCTGTGTGTGTGTGTGTGTATCAGATTGCATAAATGTGTTTTCAGTTCCACAAACTGCTATGAAACACTCACTATGTGCCAGGCTCTGTGCTGGGACCTGATGCAAATATGAGGAAAACATGGGTCTTAGATAAATAAATATTAGAGTGCCTTGGTGGTGCAAATGGTTAACATACCAGGGTGCAAACCAAAAAGTTGGAGGTTTGAGTCCACCCACAGGTGCCTCAGGAGAAAGGCCTGGTGATCTGCTTCTGAAAAATCAGTCATTGAGTACCCAATGGAGCACAGTCCTACTCTGATACACATGGGGTCACTATGAGTTGGAGTCAGCTTGGTGGCAAATGGTTTTATAGACACAAAACACATCTGAGAACTATTGCATTGTTTTATTCTTTGAGTTGTGGAATTAGGAGGAAGCTGAGAAATGAGACACCCCACGTGTCTGTCAGTTTGTTGTACTGTGGGGGCTTGCATGTTGCTGTGATGCTGGAAGCTATGTCACCAGTATTCAAATACCAGCAGGGTCACCCATGACTGACAGGTTTCAGCTGAGCTTCTAGACTAAGACAGACTAGCAAGAAGGCCCCAGTGGTCTACCAGTGAAAAGCTTACCAATAGCAGCAGAACATTGTCTGATATAGTGCCGAAAGATGAGCCCCTCAGGTTAGAGGGTGCTCAAAAGATGACTGGAGAAGAGCTGCCTCCTCAAAGTAGAGTCGACCTTAATGACGTGGATGGAGTAAAGCTTTTGAGACCTTCATTTGCTGATGTGGCATGACTTAAAAGGAGAAGAAACAGTTGCAAACATGTATTAATAATCAGAATGTGGACTGTACAAAGTATGAATCTAGGAAAATTGGAAATCATCAAAAATGAAATGGAACACATAAACATCAATATCCCAGGCTTTAGTGAACTGAAATGGACTGGAATTGACCATTTTGAATTGGATAATCATATGGTTTACTATGCTGGGAATGAGAAATTGAAGAGGAATGGCATCGCATTCATTGTCAAAAAGAACATTTCAAGATCAATCCTGAAGTTCAACACTGTCAGTGATAGGATAATATCCGTTTGCTTACAAGAAAGACCAGTTAATATGACTATTATTTAAATTTACCCACCGACCACTAAGCCCAAAGATGAAGAGATTGAAGATTTTTACCAACTTCTGCAGTCTGAAATTGATCGAGCATACAATCAGGATGCATTGATAATTACTGGTGATTGGAATGCAAAAGTTGGAAACAAAGAAGAAGGATCGGCAGTTGGAAAATATTGCCTTGGTTACAGAACCGTTGCCAGAAATCGCCTGATAGAATTTTGCAAGACCAATGACTTCCTCATTGTAAATACCTTTTTTCATCAACATAAACTGTGACTATACATGTGGACCTTGCCAGATGGAATGCACAGGAATCAAATCAACTACATCTGTGGAAAGAGACAATGGAAAAGCTCAATATCTCAGTCATAACAAGGCCAGGGGTCAACTGTGGAACAGACCATCAATTGCTCATATGCAAGTTCAACATGAAACTAATAAAATTACAACAAATCCACAAGTATGACCTTAAGTATATCCCACCTGAATTTAGAGACCATCTCAAGAATAGATTTGACACATTGAACACTAATGATGGAAAACCAGACGAGTTGTGAAATGACATCAAGGACGTCATACATGAAGAAAGCAAGAGGTCATTAAAAAGACAGGAAGGAAAGAAAATACCAAAATAGATGTCAGAAGAGACTCTGAAACTTGCTCTTGAACGCCGAGTAGCTAAAGCAAAGGGAAGAAATGAAGTAAAAGAGCCAAACAGAAGATTTCAAAGGGTGGCTCAAGAAGACAAAGTAAAGTATTATAATGACATGTGCAAAGACCTGGAGAAAGAAAACCAAAAGGGAAGAACATGCTTGGCATTTCTCAAGCAGAAAGAACTGAAGAAAAAAATTCAAGCCTCGAGTTGCAATATTGAAGGATTCTGTGGGGAAAATATTAAACAACACAGGAAGCATAAAAAGAAGATGGAAGAAATACACAGAGTCACTATACCAAAAAGAATTGGTCAACATTCAATCATTTCAGGAGATAGCATATGATCAGGAACTGATGGTACTGAAGGAAGAAGCCCAAGCTACACTGAAGACGTTGGCAAAAAACAAGGCTCCAGGAATTGACAGAATACCAACTGAGATGTTTCAACAAATGGATGCAGCATTGGAAGTGCTAATTCATCTATGTCAAGAAATTTGGAAGACAGCTACCTGGCCAACTGACTGGAAGAGATCCATATTTTTGCCTATTCCCAAGAAAAGTGATCCAACTGAATGTGGAGATTATCAAACAATATCATTAATAACACATGCAAGTAAAATTTTGCTGACGATCATTCAAAAGCAATTGCAGCAATACATCAACAGGGAGCTGCCAGAAATTGAAGCCAGATTCAGAAGAGGACTTGGAACCAGGGATATCATTGCTGATGTCAGAGGGATCCTGACTGAAAGCAGATAATACGTTTACCTGTGTTTTATTGACTATGCTAAGGTATTCGATTATGTGGATCATGACAAGTCATGGATAACATCGTGAAGAATAGAAATTCCAGAACACTTAATTGTGCTCATGAGGAACCTGTACGTAGATCAAGAGGTAGCCGTCTGAACAGAACAAGGGGATACTGCGTGGTTTAAAATCAGGAAAGGTGTGTGTCAGGGTTATATCCTTTCACCTTATCTATTTAATCTGTATGCTGAGCAAATAATCTGAGAAGCTGGACTATGTGAAGAAGAATGGGGCATCTGGATTGGAGGAAGACTCAAGAACCTACAACATGCAGAAGACACAACCTTGCTTGCTGAAAGTGAAGAGGACTTGAAGCACTTACAGATGAAGAGCAAAGATCACAGCCTTCCATATGGATTACACCTCAACATAAAGAAAACAAAAATTTCTCACAACTGGACCCATAAGCAACATTATGATAAACGGAGAAAAGATTGAAGTTGTCAAGGATTTCATTTTACTTGGATCCACAGTCAACACCCATGGAAACAGCAGTCAAGAAATCGAAAGACATTGCATTGGGCAAATGGGCTGCAAAAGACCTCTTAAAGGGCTGAAAAGCAAAGATGTCACCTTGAAGACAAAGGTGTGCCTGACCCAAGCCATGGTGTTTTCAATTGCTTCATATGTGTGCGAAAGCTGGACTATGAATTAAAAAAAAAAAAAAAATCCATTGCCATCGAGTCTATTCCGACTCATAGCGACCCTATAGGACAGAGTAGAACTGCCCCATAGAGTTTCCAGGGAGCGCCTGGTGGATTTGAACTGCTGACCTTTTGGTTAGCAGCCATCGTACTTAACCTCTACGCCACCAGGGTTTCCGGACTATGAATAAAGAAGACCAAAAAAGAATTGATGCCTTTGAGTTGTGGTGTTAGCAAAGAATATTGAATATACCATGGGCTGCCAAAAGGATGAACAAATCTATCTTGGAAGAAGTACAATCAGAATGCTCCTTAAAAGGAAGAATGGCAAGACTACATGTTATCCGGGGCAATCAGTCCCTGGAGAAGAACATCATGCTTGGTAAAGCAGAAGGTCAGCAAAAAAAGAGGAAAACCCTCAATGAGATGGATTGACGCAGTGGATGCAACAATGGGCTTAAGGATAACAACGATTGTGAGGACAGTGCAGGACTGGGCAGTGTTTCGTTCCGTTGTACATACGGTCACTAAAAGTCGGAATCGACTCAAGGGCATCTAACAACAACAACAAGAAATGAGAGCAGTTCTATCATTTTGCAAATACATAGATTGAGGCCCAGGGGAAGAAGTGATATGTAATGGAGACCAGTTTTGAGGCCTCAATTCCTTATCCGGTATTCCTTCCTTTGAATCCCTCTGCCCTTTTTCTGTTGCTCTGGCTCTGTTCTCTTTTTTTAAAGGAATACCAAGACCTCAGACACAAACTCTTTCTAGTCCATAGGAGATATTCTTAGCTGCCAAGCTTAATTTCAGAGTCCCGTTCTCTCGTTAGCTTGAGCTCACGCTTCCTCCTCCAGGCTCCCATAGGGCCCTTCAACCTCTGCAGTTGATTTGCTGCTAAGCCTCAAAGATTTCTCCAAGCATGGGGGCTGCTGCTAGTTTTGTACAATCAGAGAGTAGAGAGAGGTGATCTGAGGTTGATTCATTTTCTTGCAGAGCTCTGAAAATAGTTGTGGGTTGGTTGGTTGGTTGGTTTTAAGATAATGAAAAGGATTAGAGCATTTTTCCTCTGCAAGAAGATCTAGTAAACTATGAATCTTAAGAGCTACCTGGGTAAATGTAGGAGAGCTAAATTTAGATTGTAATAAAACAAAGAAGAGAAAATGCTTAGAGCCAGTCTCATTCCTTTTCATCTGCGTCACTTCTTACTGAGTTTGTGCTTTCTTCTCAATTCCTTCTCTTATGATGTCCTTCCCGACCCTGGCACAAGAGACAGGTTTGCAAAGGAGATAAGGTGTGATTTTCTGCCAGGGTTCTGGCAGTTGCTTCAGCTTTGTCTAGCTTCTGATTCATTGGATTCCAAGATCATGTATTTTTATCAGACCTTTCTCACCAAGCAGTCTCTGTGGAACTGTAAAATATCTGGGTAAGAAAGAGGCTGCAGGCTGGATGGCCTAGCAGAACATAAATGTCTGCCCTCCAGAAGAGGCTTCCCCGACCAGTTGGTCCCCACCTTGGGCTTGTGGGCTGTTTTTTGTTGTAGTTTGGTGGCACTCTGGGCTTTCCATCCTGGAATAATAGGAGAACTCCTGTAGTAAAAGGAGGGATGCGTGTGGTCAGATCCATGGCACTGACTCTGAGCCCTTAGATGTGTAGATATCGCTATCACCAGAGCTCACAGCTTTGCCTCATCTCCTCCAACAACCTCGTCAAAGCTTCTACCACCATTCCTCCCTGCCTCCCATTTTCTCTTTTAACATTTTAAATCATTTCAAACCCACAGACAAGTTGTAAGAACAGTACAAAAAATTTCCATGTTCTCCTTGTCCAGATTCTCTATTAACCTCTTACTGCATCTGTGTTGCTCTCTCCATCTATCTACAATATATAATATATATGATACAACTGCGGAAACCCTCGTGGTGCAGTGGTTAAGTCCTACAGCTGCTAACCAAAGGGCTGGCAGTTCGAATCTGCCAGGTGCTCCTTGGAAACCCTCTGGGGCCATTCTACTCTGCCCTACAGAGTCGCTATGAGTTGGAATTGACTCGACGGCACCAGATTTGGTTTTCATGATACAACTCCCCATCACCTCTCAACATTCCAGATGTTTAGTGCACCACCTAAAAATAAGGACACTTTCCCACATAATCATCCAACCAGGAAATCAACACTGATATAATAAAACCATCCAGTCTACCAATGAAACCACTTGCTGTCAAGTTGATTCCTACTCATGGCAACGCCAGAGTAGAACTGTGCTTCTTAGGGTTTTCTTTGGCTGATTTTCTCAACCAGCCCCTTCGAGCTGGTATCTTTGTTCTTTAACATACCTTATCATTCTCTGAGCATTTCCTTACTTCCTGGCGCAGTAAGTTGTTCCATATTCATCCTGTACTTTCCCTGCCCTAGATCACCCATTTTTCTATGGAGCCCTGGTTTCTTATAGAGAAGGATGGTATTTAGACACCAAAATGAGATGTCCACATCTCTGAGCTGGGAGGGAAGGGAAGCAAAAAGGAAAAGAAGGGAAGATGAGATAGCTCTTTTTCATTTTTTTAATTTCATTTCTGTTTGGGAGAAATTTAATGCAGGAAACTTGAAGAAAGGAATGAAGATTTATATTGCTCTAGTAAGTTTTTTGCTAACTGCTTAATCTGTTTCCTCATCTAGTCAACACTTAGCAACAGTCCCTCCCTCCTTCCTTTACCAGCGTCCTTTGTTTTTTTCTAATGATTAAAAAACACAAAACCCAGACCCACATACTGAGCGGGTCTGGGTTTTGTTTTTTTAATCATTCCTTCTGCCTTCTTTGATTTCTGTGGTCTTTGCCTTTCTTTCTTCTCTTACTCTTATTCTCTTTTCACTAATTTCAGGATTGGGGTTGGGAATGGCAATCATTTCTACCTTTTTTTTTTCTCTCCATAAGCCCTGTTTAGATTCTTATTTTTTATTCTGCATCAGGGTTGCAGACCCACAAATATATTGTGTCAGTGATCTTGGTCTACAAATAGAGACCAATAACAGAGCAAAGCTAGAGGTCACAAATGTACAGGCTGGTTGTTATCTAGGGAATTATACTCCTGTAATACAGAATATGGGGTCCTGAGTGGTGCAAAGGGCTAATGTGCTCAGCTGTTAACTGAAAGATTGGAGGTTTGTGTCCACCGAGAGATACTACAGAAGAAAGGCCCAGTGATCTACTTCTGAAAAATCAGCCATCGAAGACCCTATGGAAAACAGTCCTACTCTGACGTACATGGGGTCACCATGAGTTGGAATCAGTTGGATGGCAACTTTTTTTTTTTATAGAGTATAATACTTATCTTCTCTGGACACATAGAACAAACTCAATAGAGAATCCAGATTGAGTAAGAAAGTGGAATATTAAATATAAAAACCTAGATATACAGGTGGTCCTGTATATACAGTATACAGGTAGTCCCCAACTTACGATGAAGTTCCATTCTGACGACTCCATCAAAAGTCGGTTCTGATGTAAGTTGAATACCTCATTTTGTTTCGTAGTTTTCGTAACTATTGCCTTTTATTATCAGTATCTTTATAAATCCGATCTTTATTTGTTTTGGGGAGTCGGCATGAGAATAAAAAAAAAAAACCTATTGCTGTCAAGTCGATTCCAACTTGTAGCAACCCTGTGAGAATAACGTCAGTAAATTACGCCCTGCAACACTGTATATAGTACATATTACTAACAATAAGATGTACAAAAAAAAAGGATGGGCATAAGTGTGAGTTGGAGACTACCTGTATAGCCCTCTGTATATACATCTTTGTTCTTATTAAAGGTAAAATATAATTGGTTCTTTGCTGACCATGTGAGTAAAGTAGAGTGTGGTACCAAGGCAAAATTACCTAAAAGTTTCTCTCTTCTGCCTCTCTTCTTGCTCACTCGGGGATCCTTAGACTTCTTGGCTTTCGCTGTTATTGCTGTTTCTTTCTAGGAGTCTAGTCCTTTCCTTCCCCATCAAAACTTCTCCTGGCCAGTGTTCCAATACCTCTAGGCCTGGCTAGATGGTAGCCAACTAATCTGACAAATAGAACATGATAGGTGCTTACGAATAAAAAGGTCATGCTTCCTTGTTACTATATTAGCGTGTTAGCTTAAGTTCCCTGGACCAACCAACCAACCAACCCATTGCCATCGAGTCGACTCAAACTCATAGAGACCCTGGAAGCACTATGCTTAACTAAAAAAAAAAGGGGGGGTGGGGAGTCAAGCAATGAATTTCAGGAGATATGGAACGGGGAGGGGCAGATAGCCTGGGGAACTCCTCAGGAACAAGACCCAGCTGTGGCTGTTTGCTCCATGGGGGCAAGGGGCCAGCCACGCTTAAAAGTAAAAAACAAAACAAAAACAGTTGTGAGAAGCGGAGGTGAAAGGTTTTTGCGTCCTCATAAGAATGTAAGCATCAACCTTTGAGGTGTTTTTTCCATTTTCAAAGAGATAGAAGATCTCAGGGCATCAAGGCCTTTTTATTTGAGGTGGCTCCTCTGTTACTGATAAGAGTTAAATTTCCTTTGACATGTCTACTGTATTTGTACATTTGGAAATCAATTAGTATAATTGGAGCAATCAGAGGAGCTAAACAGAGGAATAATTTACTGAGAACAAATGTCTGGAATTGTGTGTTTTGCCAGTGGAATTTCTCACAGTTGGTACAAGAAAAGACTCCAAATTAAATCAGTCAGACTGAATGTGGCTTTTTTTTCCCTTCTTCTTAAAAATGTTAAAAGCACCACAGCCTGGCTGAGATCTCTTCCCCCTCCCATCAGACAGATTGCTTCTCAGAAGAATCTTCTAAATTGATATTTTACCTGAAAGTGAGCAAAGGCAGATGAAAAACTCCAGGTGTTTGTGCTTGGCATGAATACTTTTACCAAAAAGAGAGCCTAAAAATGTTATCTGCTGTTTTAGGAACATGTAGAATGAGGCCATATGGGGCCAAGTGGCTTCAGACGCTCAGTGTAGGGAGCACTTAGGATTTGCTATGAATCAGAATCAACTCGATGGCAACTGGTTTGGTTTTTTAGGATGTAGAAAGATTCAAAGGACATTACTTCCATCCTAACAATGCGAAAAATCTGGATAACGTACAAAATTATAAACTTTTTCCTGAGTTTATCAGAAACCTGAAGGAGCCAGGCAACCAAGTAAGCTGACTTCCAAAGGGGGACAAGCCCCTGCAAGGAAAGACAGGCCACATAAATCGTTTCAGCTTTGGCAGAGCACAAGAAAAAGAAGCATATACCATACAGCCAAAATCATAACAAATTCTTAAAGGTCAACTGTGGGCTAGTGCGTCTCGAATAGCTATCAGCTCCCAGACACAAGCCTTTCTTCACTGGCCTCCACTGGGTGCTCACGAGAAGTTTAGAGATAAGTCTGGAGACCAGAGAGAGCATCCTTTGGTGAGAGTGACACAGGTGTGCAGAGGTGATTGGTGGCTGTGGGGGCAGGGACAGAAGGGGAGGAACAGACACAAAAACTTTGCCTGCTTCTCTAGACTGTTCTCTAATATGGAGCAAAAACAAACCTTCTTACCTTAAGACCACAGACCAAGACCAAGTCTCCTAGGCGAGAAATAGAAACAAAACCCCTTTGCCTCTAGGGGAAGAGTAGGAACCATTCTTGCCCTTAGGACACAGGCAAAAGAAAGGCAGATGCAAAGCCCCTCTACTCCTGAAGGATGGGCAGGAAACTGATCTACAGGATCAGCCTGGGATCCTACACCAATAATAAGCAGAGGTCTGCTACCACTGGAGGAGGAGCAAGTAACTCCCATCCAAGATCAAGTATATTATAAGGTACAATTTTGTTGCCACAGGGAAGAGGGGCAAGAATGCTGAAAAGCCTCATCTTTAAGGCCCAAGTGCACAGGGACTGCCTAAGACTGGAGCTGGATCAAGACAAAAAGACAAAAACAGAACTCCCCTGCTCCCACTACTTTAGCATCTTATAATAAGAAAGAGCAGACTACTGTTGGGAGAAGGGCAAGAACATGGAGAAAAACCCCTTCTGAGGCATAGGCATGCAGGGGTGGCTGAAAGTTGAGGGGAAGCAGTTGTTCAACCCTCTGGTAACCAAGTCCCTACTCTAAACTTAAGATAACAATAGCCTGCCTCTAGAAGAATTTGAAGTCTGTGGTGCAATGAAGGTAACAACAAAATCCAAACCTAGGTCAACTTCTGACTAGATTGACTCAAGCCTCTACCCCATCCCCCAGCCTGACAGAAGATGTATGCCTGTTTCCAGGCATAAATGCTGTTTACTTCAGTCTTTACTGTTCTTCTATACATGATGTCTACTACTCAATTAAAAATTACAAGACACAAAAAAGTAAGAAAGAGCAAAAACATTGTCAAGAGACAAAGCAACCAGCAGAACCAGACTCAGAGATAAACCAGATGTTGGAATGATCAAATGGACTTTAAAATAACTGTAATTAATATGTTAAAAGATCTAGCAGAAGAAGTGGTCAATATTCATGAACATATGGGAAATTTCAGCAAAGAGATGGAAATTATAAGAAAAAGCCAAATGAAATGCTAGAAGTTAAAAACCACTCAGCCATGAAGAATTTCTTCAACAGGCTCATCAGTAAACTGGACATAGCTAAGGAAAGAAAAAAAGAACTCAAAGATAAGTCAATAAAATTATCCAAATTGAAACAAAAGAGAAAAAAAGGAAAATGTGTGAGTGATGGGGTGGAAACCAGAGCAGAATATTTGAGACCTGTGGGACAGTACCAACTGATCTAACATAAATCCTAAAGAGGATCTGGAAGAGAAATCTGGCAAGATGGTGCTTTCTTCTGAAAAAGGCATGTGGTTAGAAATTGGCTACAAGTAGTTATTTCTTTGCTTCCCAGCTTCTAATTTAGCTAAAGCATTTGCTCTCATATTCCTTTGCCTCCTTCTTGCTTATCTTCTGCACCCTGTTATTTGGGGGAGGAAATATGGGATTTATTTTTGTTTTCATAATCCCTCTCAGCAGCCCCATTTGGCATCAAGAGGAGTAACTGTGAAGGTTATAGTAGTTGAAAAGATGCAAGGCAAGATTCAATATTCTGCCTTTAACTTTCTGCAAACAACTTAAACATGATTCAACTAAAACACATGGTTCCTGGTTTTGGGGGGGTGGTGGATTACAGTTCATCTCTGTCCATAGTTATAGCTAAGAACAAATAACTCACATAATTTACACGTCTCCCATTCCATTCTCATTTGAACAACAAAAAATCTGCTTTAAATAAAAAGAAAGTATTAAATAAATATGTCATTTATCCATGAAACACTCTTTTGTACAGCAAACAGCCCCCTGTATGGACTAGTTATACATTTAATAAGACAATTGTACAAGCTCCTTAGTGTATATGTGCAATAAATTCATTTTCAGGCATCCAGTGACTTCAGCTGCTGGGCGGTGATTATAGATGTTGACGAACCATTCACCTGCTGAGAACAGTTGTTGGAGAAAACTTGCTGCTGCTGGTCTTTATGTTTAGTCCCTTAAATTCAGATGCTTTAAGAAAGAATAAGCAGGGCACTTGAGAATGGCTGGGAGCATAGTTTCTTCAAATTTTAGCTTTGGGGTTTAGAATTTAAACTCAGACATGGACTCTCATTTTGCCATTATTAATAAACTTATAAGAATGGCTTTGTGTTTACTGGTTCCTGACTTGAAAAGACCTCTGTGAAGCTTGCCTTACCCCCTTGACAGAGCAGCTGTTTTTTCCTCTGTGCTACTTCTGGTCTTATACGTGCCACATTTGGGCATTTTCCTTTTACATGGTTTTACATTTATTTATTGTGTGCCTGTTTTCCCCACTAAGTTCTTCAAGGGTAAGGGTTTGTGTTTTTTTGTCTAGCACAATGCCAGGCACAGAATAGACTCTCAATAAATGTTAAATCTGATTAAGCAAATGCTCAGTGTGAAGTAACAGCAGTGACTATAACAAGTTGAGACAAGTGTTTGTTTTGGTCATGTTCCATGTGTTATTTGGTTATGCATTAAATCCCTACCTGTCATTAGCTATGCCAAGTGGGGCTTGGTTCTGTGGCTTTGATGAGGGCATTGGATTCAGATCACCACGGTAATAGACTTGGAAGTAACATAGGGTGATTATGTTGAAAACAAACCAATTAAAAATAAAGTAGGAAAAATAATGGCAAAGTCACAAAGAAGAAAGACATTGTTGAACCAGGACCCTGGAATGGAAGCTTAGTAGAACTACCAGAGATATAGATCTAGTCAGATAGTCCCTTTCATGATCTTCATCATCTCTACCAAGTGTACAGCTTTGGGAGGAAGGCATATGGCACAGGGAGGGAAGAAGAGCTACTTTCTGTGATGCCAGGGAAATGTGTAAAAACCTAGAGATCAATCACAGAGGTCACCACCCAATCCATATGGACGATTACTGCAACCAAGCTTTAGTGTCAAGCACCCTGATAATCAAAAAAATGGAAATCCATTTTCTCACCTGATAAAAAGAAGTACACATGTTCCTATGGGAAAAATCCCCAAACCAAACCTGCTTTCCTGGGAAATTCAGATTGCTTCTGTGTGTAGCTATGCTCTAGAAGAGCAGTGTGGTCTTAGTTAACCATTTGACTACTGTGAACCATGATTTCCTCAGCTGTAGATGAGAGGGTAGAATCCAGGGATCTGACTCTAGCATTCTCTAGCATTTGACTCTAGCATTCTCTGGTCAGACAGGACTAGCCACCCTAAAACATTAATAGTAAACATTAGGTATTTGCCTTGCAGACTTGCCAACTTCCCAGCTTTGAGGCATTCAGAACAAATGGATGCCATCTGAGCGACTCTGGTGCCCAAGTAAGCAGTAAAACCCCAGCAGTCAGCACCAAGTCAACACTCATCGCTGCTACTGCTGAGATCCCTCGTGGAAAGCAGACTGCAGCAGCTGCTAAGCCCGTCCTTCTAGTGCATTACCCAACAGCCGCAAACACCACCCTGAATTTCCCAGTAATCACAGGGTGCCTGATCTCAGCCCTGGGAACCTTCTCGAGGACGCTGAGTTTGAAGAAGGGATCACAGAGTTGCTAGGCTCTACCTGACTCAAACAGCACTGTTTTGGGAGAAAGGAGAAGCTCGTTGTGTGCAGACCTGCACCAGGGCTTAGCTGAGGAAGGCTAAGCTGGAGGGAGATGCTCCAGGCTTTCAGGGAATTGGTCCTGTGGCAATTGCTTCTTGGTGAATTTGTGTTTTACACATTGATTTGAGGGGAATTGGTTGATATCCTCCCCCAGATTCCTATTCTGGCAGACTGCTCTCTTACCTTCAGTCACTATCTCCCTTTCTGTGATCAAAACTGGCTGTGGCCCAGCTTTTATCTGATAAACTCCCTCACGCTGGAGTGAGAAGAATTCACACAGCTTTGGACCCTGCATTTAATGATGTACCAAAGAAGTTTCTAATGGCGATTCTCAGGCATTTGCATGGGAGAAGGGGGAGAGGAAGAAGGGAGAAAGGGGGAGGAGGGGGAGGGGAAGGCAGAGGGGAGGGGCCCTCCTGTCCCCACCATCCACCTTCCCCCTTACCCCCATTCCCCTCACCCCCCAGTTCCCCACACCCAGAGAAGGCTGGCTGTGCTGATATGTAAAGATTTGGCCAACTGCACTCATTGGGTGTTTGGGGGTACAGGGCTAATCTGATCCATATGAGAAGTAGGTCAAGTTCCCTTGGGAGCCCACTCTCTCTTTTCTCTGACTTCCAAGGCCTGCTTTAAGAGAGTTTTTGCACCTTCCATTCCCCTACCTGTCCTGTATTTCGTTACCTCAGGCCATTTTCCTCTGCTGGTTATACGAAAGCAATGTGACTACTCTGTAAGTGGGTTAAAGTCTCACCGCTCCCAGGTAGGATGTTTGTGCTTACAGGACTTTCCTGACAGTGATGCCCCGACCCAAAGTGAGAGGGGGAATTTCAGGAACCCGTGATAGTAGGCTGTGTTGGGACTATGGAAATATTTGGGGACAGGTGAGTCAGGGACCCCTCAGATCATGCTGTCAGGAGCCAAGCCCGTCCATCTTGGTAGGGAGTATCTTTTTTTTTTTGTAATAATTGGAACCTGCAATGGCTCTGGGACAACCCCTGGAAAGGAAGGCACTAGAACAGGGTTGACTGAGACAGTAAGTGGGAAGGAGTGGGAGAAGAGTCAAGAACGTTGTTGTTGCGGGGAGGGAGTAGGGGAGGGGGGAACAAAACAAAAAAGCAGGAGATAGAGATTGCTCACAGACTAAAATCATTTTCTATATGAAGCCAAGGTCTGCTTATCCATTGGAATTGAAGTTTAGTTCCAGCATGTTGTCAGAATTATTTGTGGCTCTAAGTAGCACTCTTCAAAGATGCCTTTTGCCAGAGTGCACGGATCAGAAGAGGAAGTGTGAGAGGGATCAAAAAAACTTGCACTAGACTAATTTCTAGAGCGCAGAAGTAGCTTCACCAGATATGTTTGCAATTTTAACTGGTTAGTGGAAGCTCTGCTTTGTTGGGCTGATGACTGGCATAAAAAATGTGGTTTCCCTTTTCACCCTTGGTTGGGTTCCTAAAACTTAGCTGTCAAGCAGGCTTTGGTCACATTTGAAATGGTGGGATGGCAAGAAGGCTGTATTTATACTGATTCTTCTATTGAGGAAATCTTATAGCTGGGTGGTTGGAAATAAGCCCCTATTTAGTTCACATATGGTCTCATCTTAAATTCCCCCTTTTGCCAAATATATGTCTATCTCTACAAATGTTTAGGATGCACTGATGTTACCTCTTTGCTTTTCCTGGTCCCTGTTGTGAAAATTAACTAGAAGGTTGAAGCAATACCATTCCATTAAGTGGAATGCATAATGCCGAGCCAAGATCAGAATTCCAAAGTCACCCACTGGTTTTGTGAGAGCTAACCACCCTTCATCCATATCCAGGGAGTGTGGTGATATTGTCATCACCCTCCCTTTCTTCTCCTAAGGAGCCCTGGTGGCACAGTGGTTAAGCACTCAGCCGCTAACCAAAAGGTTGGTGGCTGGAACTCACCAGCCACTCCGCGGGAGAGAGATGTGGCAGTCTGCTTCTGTAAAGATTACAGCCTTGGAAACCCTAAGGGGGCAGTTCTACTCTGTCCTATGGGGTCACGATTGAGTTGGAATTGACTCAATGGCAACAGGTTTTTCTTTTCCTGCTCTTCTGCTATCTGCTGCTGTTATAGAAGAGGCGCTGTGAGAGGCTGGGATGGCTCTGGCCTGTGCCCATTCTGATACCACTCAGAGCCCTTTCAGCTCTTCCCTTCCAGCCCTTCACACATCTCATCACCTCATTCGCAGCCACTTGGGACAGCTAGTCCTACTATCCACACCTTCCTGACTCTCTGCTCTTTACAGAATGGATTGAACGGCCTGCATCTGGCTTCGAAAGAAGGCCATGTGAAAATGGTGGTTGAGCTTCTGCACAAAGAAATCATTTTAGAAACGAAAACCAAGGTAAGTCTCATAAGGAATGGGGAAGTGTTTCATTGAAAATTCAAGTTTGTGGGTCCCTCAAGTATTTTTCCAAACCCTGGCATAGAAACCAACCCTTTATGAAAACAACCCAAAGCATGTTTCTGAATTTTTCTTATCCTTCCAATCACTTTTCTAGTTCTGTGAGTCCCTGAAGTTGCCTGAAAACACAGGACCCTGGTCCACACGGATTTAGTGGGTCTTGACTTTATTCCCATTGCTAGGTCATAAATCTAAACACATAAGCTCTATCTTCATGACTCCATGCTTTCTCTGGGTCCTTGGCTGTAATACAGGGGACTAAGGGCACTGGAAGCTCCAAAGTCAGGTGCCTGGGGTTCAAATCCCAGCTGAGCTGTTTCATACTCTAAGAAAGTCTGGGATATTACTCAACCAAGGTAAAGCCTCAGTTTCTTCATCTGTAAAATGGGGATCATAATATTTTTTACAGGACTGATACCAAAATTAGACAAGATAATGTACACAAAGTGCCTGGCATATAGAAAGGATTCACTAAATATTGGTGACTGTGTGGTTAACAAGGGTCGTAGAAGAAAGTCTAGATGCTTCATGATTAACCTAAGTCCAAAACAAAACTGTCTTAGTTATCTAGTGCTGCGATAACAGAAGTATCACAAGTGGATGGCTTTAACAAACAGAAATTTATTTTCTTACAGTTTAGGAGGCTAAAAGTCAGAATGCAGAGCGCCAGCTCAGGGGGAAGTCTTTCTCTTTCTGTTGGCTCTGGAGGAAAGTCCTTGTCTCTTCAGCCTCTGCTCCCTGGTTCCTTGGAGATCTTCACATGGCTTGGCATCAGCCTTCCCCCATCTCTGTTGCTCGTTTAGTCTCTTTTTATGTCTCAAAAGAGACAGCCTCAAGATACACCCAACACTAATCCTGCCTCATTAACATAACAAAGACAACCCATTCTTAAATGGGATTATAACCACAGGCGTAGAGGTTAGGATTTACGACATATATTTTGGGGAGGCATAATTTAATCCGTAACACAAACCCATTGCCATCGAGTCGATTCCGACTCATAGCGACCCTATAGGACAGAGTAGAACTGCCCCATAGGGTTTCCAAGGCTGTAATCTTTATGGAATCAGACTGCCATATCTTTTTTTATTGGATTGGGTGGTGGGTTTAACTGCCGACCTTTTGGTTAGCAGCCAGGCACTTAACCACTGCACACCAGAGCTCCTTAACTTAGGTCCAGTTCCTCTAATTTCTCCTTCTCTCTGTTCAGTCCCAAACTTACTGCCTTTCCTTACCAATTACCTTGCATGGCATCCTCTCTTTCTAGAAGGCACCTGGCACTTGCTGACGTCACACCACTCTCAGCAATAGAATTCTCCCCATTATCAATAGCTTATAAACACCAGTGGCTTAACGTTCTGAAACAGTAGAGTCGTGAATTTGATGCTCACCCAAGGATTGAAAAATCAGTTTATTACTTACTTATATATGTGCATTTTATTTGTTTATTAAACAAGATGCAGCCAGCATTTCAAAACCAGACTAAACAAAAGACCATCTCAGTTACTAACTCGAATACTGTTTCCTCAATTCTTGTTTTCTCTTCTCTTCCCATGTTACTTTTCCATGATTTTCTTCTTGGGTTTTTTTTTCCCCCAGCTTCTCATTTTCCATTTGTTATTTATTAAATATGGTCTCACACTCACAGCCTCAGTGGCAGTTCCACACTGCAAACCGTTTGCCACCTCTCGAGCAGAGAACATGGAAGAGCAATACGTAGAGAACAGATATAATTTATGGTTATGAAGTGAGCTACTACAATATTTTGAAGGTAGAATCATCACCCGAGGTAAAATTCTGTAATTTTCATGTCATTTCCCGAACATGAAAAGATCTGTCTGCACCTACTGGCAAAATAAACTGAGTTGCTCTTTCTGCGCGTATTTGGGCATTGTTTTTTTTTTCCAATCCATGACAAGCACCAATTGCTTCCACCCTGGTCCTTCTGTGGATGACGAGGTTGCAATTATTTCTTCTTTGGATGCTTTCTCATACCTGGCTGCAAGCAGCGTGCCATCTGACAAGCTCAGTGTGTGCCAGAGAGCTTCTCTTTCCCTGGCATTCCCTCAAGAGCTGTACAAACAGTCTGCTTCAGCACTTTTACTCTTTCTGAATTTCCCCATTTTGATTGTTATTTTGCAAGTGAACGCTTGGTTTAGCCTTTTTATTTATAGAAATTTTATAAGCCAATGTGGTTTCGGAATACCAAACAGAAGGAGAGAGAGAGAAGGAGAAAAAAAAAAAGAGAGAGAGACGGAAACCGTGGGTTAGGGAAGACTCATAACAGATTGGGGAGTTGTAATGGGTTTCCCAAGCATGAGAAAGATTTTTTTTTTAAAAAAAGGAAAAAAAAAAAGCCAAAACCAATATAGTTTTCCTAAACTGTGCTTAGAAATTTTAAAAGGACAAAATGAATGCAGTCTCTCTCCCCCACTCTCCCATCTCCTCCCTCAGAGGCCAGAGCTCAGCACCAAAGCTGTTAATAATGCAGGCTGGCTTGGAGAGGGCTTTCACTTCCATTGGAGAAAAGCATTCTCTCTGGCTCCAGCTCTCTCTCTCCTTGTCGACTGGGATTCCCTCAGCACCTACTTCAACTATCCTCCGTTCCATGGGCTCTGTGACTCCCTGAAAATGGAGAAATTGGGTTCATGGATTAACGACTAGCTAAGTAATTGTTCCTCCTCCTTTGAGGGCATGTTCCTTCGTGCTGAGGGAGAGGCAGAGCAGACAGGCGTTCACCATGCCTTCCCCTGTGACTCCCCTGACCCAGGGTCAGGTCTTTTTCTTGACCCTTGCAGTGTGTGTGTGTGTGTGTGTGTGTGAGAGAGAGAGAGAGAGAGAGAGAGAGAGAGAGAGAGAGCAGGTCCATTTCCCAGGGTCTTCCTTTGGCTCTGAAAACCCTGGTGACATAGTGGTTAAATGCTACGGTGCTCCTTGGAAACTCTATGGGGCAGTTTTACTCTGTCCTATAGGGTCGCTATGAGTCAGAATCGACTCGATGGCAGTGGGTTTGTTTTTTTTGGTTTTTCCTTTGGCTCTTATTCCTTACCAGTGCTGGTCTCAGTCCAGAGGCAGATGGTGGCCAGAACCAAGATCCATAACCACGGTTCCACATCTGACCAACTTCCCCAAAACAGGGGCACCTTCCTCCCCTCAGAGGCAAAAGGGAAACTCCGATGTGTTTGACTTCAGGCAGAAAGGGTCAAATGAAAAGAAATATCTGGTATGAGCTTCTTGAGGGCTAGGAGCCCATCTGTCTCCAGTGCTCAGCCCAGTGATTGACACACACCCGCTCAGTGTTTGTTTGACGAAGAGAAAAATGTTCACAGCATGCCTCCTTCACCTAAATGGGAGACACGAAAACTCCACTTGATGTTCTGAGTCCTGATTTCTAGAGAAGGTTACAGTGCCAACAGCCCAGTTCTACTTGGTACAGGGAGTGAATTGGACCCGAGTGCCAAAACCTCTAAATGTAGGCTCTTTGTACTTCTATGAAAAATTATTAATTAGCACCTGTACGTTCATCTCTGGCATTTACTCTCTGTGTGATAATTGAGGAAGAACCCTTTTGTTTATTAAGTGGGTCCTGAGGAGAAATCAAAAAGACAACTTCAGGAATCCACCCACAGGAAACTCCTACCTGGTCCAGATGAATCTTTGAATTACTCGAATTACTAAAGAGCAAGAAACAAAGGCATGAGGCCCCTTCCAGGCACTCACCTTTGGTGAGGGTGCCCTCATCTGCCTGTGGATGCTGGAGCAGCAGTGGCCAGTGGCCACAGAGCTTGGTCCCTTGTGCTGCCCATTACCTCCTCAGTGAGGGAGCTTTTTTCCAGATCATAGCCATTGAAAACTCTATGGAGCACAGTTCTACTCTGACACACATGGGGTCAACTGGTTAACAGATGGCCACGGTGTATAGACTGATTTTCAAGTTTCTCCTTGTCTGGCCTTAAGTTTCCTGGCACAGATAATGTTTCTGTAGCTTAGTTAAAAACTATACACTACCTAAAATCAAGTGGGAAACCCTGGTGGCTTAGTGGTTAAGAGCTACATCTGCTAACAAAAAGGGCGGCAGTTCAAATCTACCAGGCGCTCCTTGGAAACTCTACGGGGCAGTTCTACTCTGTCCTACAGGGTCACTATGAGTCAGAATCAAATCGAGTTACTTGAACTCTCTGCTCCTTAAGTAGAATAGAGACAGATGGATCCAGTTATGGTTCCATTTTCTCCAACTTGTCTTGTTTGATGGAGGCTGTCAAGTGGATCCAGCACTGCCCAACTCTCCCTGTACGGGGTGACAGTGCGGGCCCCATTGGTCAGTCCACCCTCAGAGAAAGTGCTGACATCCCAGCCCCAGGACGTGGCAGAAGGCAAGGAGGATTGGCAGCATGGTTGGCCAGCCAGGGATGTCATTATCCTGGAAACAGATGAAGGCTGCTAGTCTAGCACCCTGTCTATGAATCGTTAAACATCCAGGATGAATCCAGGCAAAAAAAAAACCTGAACGATGCACTCACTTTCTTAGAACCTGCCCCCTTTCTCCATTTCTGTTACTGCTTCTTATCTCTTCAAAAGTTTACTTTGAAATGCTTAATGACATACCTCATTTTCTCCTAGTGTTTATTCTCTCTGATGTTCCTCTCTTATTTGGTGAAACCTTTGTCATATATTTTACTTATTAACATTTTAAATATTCTATCTTTCTATTTTCCTTTGCCAGTTTTTATTTCATTTTATTCTATTTATTTTCCCCATTTACCAAATCTTTGCTACTTCTCTTCCCTAAAAACATTATATAGTTTTGTTTAACACCAAAAAAAAAATTTTTTTTTTTTTATAGGTCTGGGTAACATCTTTACATATTTTTACCTTTTCCTTTTCTGCTTTCCACTTCCCTCACTCTCTTCCATTTTCATTTTCTTTGTCCTCTTTGGCCCTCCTTTTTGTCCACGGGTGTTACCCGTAACAGCACCAAGAGTGCCAAGCCCCCTGTGCCTGCTGGCTTCTCTGAGCGCTCTGTATTATCCTGCAGAATTACAGGTTGAGAGGAGCCAAAAGTCCAAGGAAGACTAGACCTTGCCTGGTGAACATTACAGTGTGTGTCCTGAGAAATGCTGCCCATTTGCCAAGCCAATGACAGGACACGACACCTGAATGCAGCACATAGCGTGTTAAGATTTTTTTTTTTTCTTTCAGGGTATTTTTCATGGTGAACAGAAAGAATTTTCTTCTTTCTGCTTTTAGGACTATTTCAAGATGTGTGGTGGATCAGGCACACACACGTGTGTTTTGTATCCCATCCAGCCATAAAGAAAGCCTGTTGCCGCTCCCCCTTGCCCACCGGGCACTCTTGAGCACGTTTGACAGTCATTTATGATGCAGGCCCAATGGAAACCATCTCTGTTTTCTCCCCCTGATGTGTTTCAGAAAGGGAACACCGCCCTGCACATCGCTGCCCTTGCTGGTCAGGATGAGGTGGTCCGGGAGCTGGTCAACTATGGTGCCAATGTCAACGCCCAGTCACAGGTAACGGCTCAGTCTGGTCCCGGGCTGGAGGGCTTTGCCTTTCTTCTTCACCTGCACTTCCTCCTTTCGTGTACGTAGTGGGCACATTGGCTACAGCGTTAGTACACACACATTGTGTGGCTGAGTCTCGATTTATCAGCAGCATGTTTCTAGGCAATGATGACCCAATAACCGGTAGCCTTTGAGTTGAGTCTAACTCATGGTGATCCCATGTGTGTCAGAGCAGAACTGTGTTCCATAGGGTTTTCAATGGTGGATTATTTTGGAAGTAGGTCACCAAGCCTTTCTTCTAAGGCACCTCTGGGTAGACTTGAACCTTCAATCTTTTGGTTAGTAGCCAAGCACATTGACCATTTGCACCACCAACCAGGGACTCCAAGCAGTGATGAAGCCATTCTTTTATTATTTCTTCATGCTTTGACTACATATTCTAAGCATGATGGGGTTGGGTCATTGTGGACTGCATCTCTGTTCAGTAGACCAGCCAAATACACATTGAATTGAGGCTCATTAAGGGAGAGAAACTCTGCGTATGTGTGTGGGGGAGGGGGCCATGAAGGAGGGTGTAGAAATGGAGGGGAGCGAGAGCACCAAAGAGGCTGACTGAAGCTTGTAAGGGACAGAAACGCAGACTTCATGGAGTGTCATCTCCACGTTGTGGCCTTGTGCAATAATCCTACGAAGCTATTTCTGCACGACAATGAGTTTTTACAATAGGAGATATGGGTGGAGACGTTGCCCCATAGGCTAGGTGAAAATAGGATGAAAAGAGAGCTGTCCTCAAGTTTAGAGAGTTCTATGCCAGTTTTAGCATCTTTCACTATTGCGGATGGATTTTCATGACTCTTCCATTTTTTTTTTTTTTTCTCTGTGGTTTACAGAAGGGCTTTACACCACTGTACATGGCAGCACAAGAGAATCACCTGGAAGTAGTTAAGTTTTTACTGGAAAATGGAGCTAATCAGAATGTAGCCACAGAAGTGAGTACCTCAGAAAAATGGCCTCACCACCGGAAGTCTCCTAGGTGGACAACCATTGTTGCTGAGCAGTAGCTTCCAGGGACCTGGCTGGAGATGCATCGTGTTGTGATCAGTGTAGACCTTCTGGAGTGCCCTCTACCTTCAGATCACTGCACTAATCCTGGGTGCTGTAGGGCTGTGCAGAGGAGTATGAGACAAAGTCATGTGTCTTGGGGAATGCCCAGGCACATACCAAAGAAATTACATCAGGGTCTACTATGTCATTCCCACTATCAGCAACATTTAAGACTTGACAGGAGTCTGTGTATGTGTGTGTGGTTGACAAGTCTGTCTTGGTTCTTAATGAAAAAGGCACTTGCCATGGACCCACTGTACACCCTTGGACAAGTCAGTTTAGCTCTAATCTTGAGTTTCTTATCTTTACCTCTAATAAGTTTCCTCACTGGTGAAATAATGAAATTGGACTAGATCACGGCTAAGGCTTCTCTTGACTCTTAATTGTAAGACTCAATGATTACATGACTGTTATTCTGCTTCATGAGTTCATGGGGTCCTGTGTCCCTCAGTAAACAGCTGAGGGGACTGATCATAATAGCTCATAATAGAATCCTCCATGCCTAGCATGGTACTAGTATTTGGTAGGTGTCCAGTAATATTTGTGAAGTGAATTAATAATAATCTTTCATGTTCAAGGCACTACCGGGGCACCAGTAGTTGGGGTAAGAGGGAGGGTAGGCAAAGAAACAAAAAGTTTCTCAAAGCACTCAGTCAGACTGGAAGCAATTATAAAGATTGTATATAATAACATAAATATACAAACAATTGAAAAATACGTTCTAAAGAAAAATCACAGGAAGGCTGTGTAAGATGGCAGAGAAGGAAAGTGGGGTCAATCAAGGTTTCGGGAAGGAGGTGGCATTTAAGCTGAGCTTGAAGGATAAAGAGTAATTCGAAGAGCAGAGAGTTGGAGGGAGGTCATTTCAGGTTGAGGGCCTGTTCTGAGCAAGAGCCCTAAGGTGTGAAAGTGTGTGTCCTGTTTTGAGGACAGCGAGTGGTCAGATATAGTCAGAGCACATCTATCTTTCCTCTCTTCTGGCCAGGACGGCTTCACTCCCCTCGCTGTGGCTCTGCAGCAGGGCCACGAGAACGTGGTGGCACACCTCATCAACTACGGGACGAAAGGGAAGGTGCGCCTCCCCGCCCTGCACATTGCGGCCCGCAATGACGACACCCGGACAGCTGCGGTGCTTCTGCAGAACGACCCCAACCCGGATGTGCTTTCCAAGGTGAGGGCAGCTCAGCGGAGGACAAGGAAAACTCTAGGGCCTGGATCACGGAAACCCATGGGTTAGAGAGCACCATCCAGTCCCAACAGTTTCCCAAGAACAGTATAAGAAACTCCAGCAGGTATTAACCCAGACCATAGATGGTGCCAGTTGTGCAAACTGAGCACACCATGCCTTCAGGTTTCCATTCAGAACATAGAAAAGCCACGCTGGACAGGCCCACTTTAAATTGCTGGTGAACTCTGAGAGTAGTGTTCTTGGCAAGAAGCAGGAAAGGTTCTTGTTACTTCCGGTCATCCAGGAAAGTGTCCAGAGAGGACAGGGTGAGTCTGCGGCCAGAGGGAAACTTTGGAATCCCAGAAATAACCCAACCCACTGCCGTTGAGATCCCAGAAGGTGGTGTTTTTTAATTTCATCGCTGCTGTCTTCACCTGGCTGCCCCCTGGTGGAGGGAGGTGTCCCCACACGTGGAAATGAGACTGCAGAGGTACTGGCCTGTGGAGAAAGGGTTCCCCAGAGGGCTTGAACGGTTAGTTGTCTGAAAGCACGGTCTGATATTTTGAGGCAGTAGAGTGTTGATTCTGTAAGCTCAGAGTGTTAATTATGTATCTTTTGATGGGAAAGGATTAGCATAGAGTTATTTGCATAGTCCTTTGCCCCCACCCCACTGGGTTTCTCTGGAGTACGGTTGACTGGGGTTAGGCATGATCTGAGGTTATGGAACAGAATGATGGGACTGGACCCAATAAAAGGTCAAGGGTTTGCCTTTGGCCAGCCAGCTGAGTCACCAGACCATTTGGTGGCGGGGAGGGGGGTGGCTAAAACAATCCCTAGAATTAAGATCATGGACCACATAGCACTTTTCATCAATTAACTAAAATCTCTTCATAAATTATCATTCAAGTGAATGGGCCCTACAGAATTTGAGGTAATCCTAGTCCATGGTTTGTCCACATGAACAATGAGACAAATTATGGGGGTCACCCAGAGGTGGTACCTAGCTTTTGAATGCAACTTGCCACAAAGTATCTCTTAATCCCTTCAGCAAGTGTTCCCATCAGTCAAAATTTGCTTTATATATAGGGTCCCCTTGTCCTACCAATTTTTTCAGATTCCCTGGGCTGATTCTGAGACAGAAATGACTGTAAATCACATATGACAATTTTTTTTTCTTCACTCTGTCTTGTGCTCCAGACGGGATTTACCCCACTCCACATTGCAGCTCACTATGAGAACCTCAACATGGCCCAGTTACTCCTCAACAGGGGAGCCAATGTCAACTTCACGCCACAGGTAATGCCATCTAGCAGGTTGTCCTACACGCTGGCCAGGGGTTGTCTAGAACCTAGTTGCTCCTACTTCTCACTTTGGTACCATAAATTTCGTCATTACTAGAAAAATGCCTGTGGGCAAAATAGCCTGGTGTCTGTTCAGGCTTCTTGTGGACAGGTTTCTGGCCATCTGCCTCAGATTTCACCCACGTTGTCTTGAGAAAGCACTGAACCATACTTGCCCATTCTAGAGATGGGAAACCTGGAGAGGGTGTTGGTTTTCAAGTAGCTGGCCTTCTTCCAGTCAGTTACATTTACTCTGGGAGACCTGGACTTGGCCAACTTGGTGTGATGAACTACTATGCTGTTATGTTCCTGCAGGTTGTGAAATATTTTCTTAGGTGAGGAATGCCCTCACTGTAGGCTTAAAGTGGCTGCTTGTACTGCAGCGGCTGCAACACTGGGGGGCAGGAAGGGACATGGGCAGTGGGGTGCGCAGCGGCTGCATTCAAGAGAAGGGTACGAGAACCTGACTGCTCTCTATATCTCCCCCCCCAGAATGGCATCACGCCGCTGCACATTGCTTCCCGCAGGGGCAACGTGAACATGGTGCGGCTCCTGCTGGACTGGAAGGCCGAGAAAGAAACAAGGACCAAAGTAGGTGCCAGCAAGCTTGGTGGGAAGGCCGGGGAGGGAGTGCTGTCTTCAGGAGGCTCACAAGGAGGGGGGTGGGGGCTCTCAGTGACCTAATTAGGGATGCACCACCAGGCTCCAGAGCAGCCTGCAGCAGTTGCCAGAGTGCAGGGGGAGAGAAGAGTGATACCGGGCCGAAGGTGCGCTGGTCCTCAAGGAAACAGCCGAAAGCTTCCCCTGGGCTGGGAACAATGCTTGCTGCAGGCCGCCTTCTCTCCAAATGGCCTCAGATAATTGCCTCTCAGGCTTTCTCTTTCTGACTATGTCTTTTAAAGGACGGATTGACACCTCTCCACTGTGCAGCTCGGAATGGGCATGTCCACATCTCAGAGATCCTGCTAGACCACGGGGCGACCATCCAGGCCAAAACCAAGGTGTGTGCCTCCTTCCTGTCAGGGGTGTCTTTGAGGCAGGGCTCCAAGTCAGACAGACCTGGGATCAAATCCCATTTCTCTAAAATGGAGGTGATAATGCTACTTAATGGGATAGTGCATGTAACCTTAACCACAATGCTGTCACACTGGAGAGCGCTGAATAGAATTCTAATTGTTATCTAGATCAAGGTTAGCATGCTTTTTTCTCTAAAGGGCCAGTTATTAAATATTTTAGTCTTTGTAGGCCACAGTCTCTGTTTCAAGGATTCGGCTGTGCCATTGTAATTGGAATGCAGCCGAAGACGATATGTGAGCTAGCGGCAGTGTTCCAATCAAACTTCATTCACGAACATAGATGGCGGGCCAGATTGGCCTGGGGGTGTAGTTTGCAAATCACTGATCTTGATCAACCCCTATCTCTTTTATCCTGGCTCTAGAAAAGACAGGCCTCCAGAGCTGCCTAGGGTGTGAAAGGAAACAGACACTCTGAGAAATCTTAGGGGTGTGGGCTAGGATGGAGTGAAGTAAATCAAACAAAACAAAAAATGTCTTCTCAAGCACCAAAGCAAAGACCGATCCTTCAGTTCTCATGTGAGGTCTTGAGTCTTTTTCGGTTACAACTGTCAGACCACACAATGCTACTTACACCTTCTCCAAGCCCTCTGCCCCATTCTTTGGGGTGAATTTAGAAGACATGCCAAGTACAGCAAGGCAGAAACCAAGCCCATTCGCAACCACTGTGGAGGTTGTCTGTGAACTGCTCCCTGTCGTAAAATTGCAGCACAGTCTAATTTATTTCCTGACCAAGGATCATCTGAGTCATCTATACAGTTATCTTTAATTTGGGATGTGATTCACACACCCAGGCTGGCCCTTTCGTGTGTGTACGTGTTAGGTGTTGATTTGTTGTTGTTGTTGATAGTTGCCGTCCAGTCCATTCCAACTCATGGTGACCCCATAGGTGCAGAGCAGAACCATATCACCCACTAACCCAGTTCATTTTGCATTTAAGCCTCCATCCACTGCCAATTTGCTGTGCGACTTTGAGCATGCCTCTCACTCTCTCTGTACCTCGATTTCCTCAACTGGAAAGCTCTACCCCTCTTTGCTAGGATTGTTGGGATAGTCGTGTTAAACACGAGATAATGTCTTTAGAAGTACATATAAGCAAAAGTCCTTGGATAAATGAAGATAGAACTGCTATAACCAATTATAATATTAGGTCAGGCAATTCTCAAATTTTTTCCACAGAGACTCTGTATTTAAACTGACGTAAATGTTCCTAAGTTATTAAAGAATTTGTATTATCCAAATTATTAAAATGGGGCTGAAAAGGATATTTATGCAAATTCTTTACTGAGAACTTTCAACGTTTCAGACAGTTGGGAAATATGGCCTGACCTTTTTAAATTGCAATGAGTGGTTACCACCGTTAGTGGTGATCCAGCCTGATTGTGTTTCTTCCTTGTTGAGAATCCTTCTCTCCATCTTCACTTTCTAAATAAAACTCCAGGTCCGAGTTCCTTAGCTTATATGGCTTGCATGGTGCGGCTGCTACCTTCCTCTCCAGCCCCAGCTCCATGCTTCCTATCACACCTTACCCTCCTGCGTGTTAAACCCTATAGAGGTCCCCGAGTACCCCTAGGATTGCTGCCTCTGTAGCCTCGCACATGCTAGTCCCTTCCCTGGGTTGTTCTTCCCTTTTGACTGCCTGGTGAACTTCCATTCAGCTCCAGTCAAGACCTAGCATAGGTGTCACCTCCTCCAGGAAACGTGCTCACCATGTTCCTCCTTCCTCAGTGACTCTTTCCTCCTTTGGGCACCTCTGCGCTTTGATTATGCTCTTACCTTATGCTATCACACTGAATGGCAACAACTTACCTGTTTTCACATCTATTACCTAACCAGTTACTGTTGAGGCAATTCCAACTCCAGGTGACCCCATATGTATCAAAATAGAACTGTGCTCCGTAGGGTTTTCAGTGGCTGATTTTTCTGAAGTAGCTCAGCAGGACTTTCTTCAGAGGCACCAGTGAGAGGACTCAAGCCTACAACTTTTCGGTTAGCAGCCAATTGTGTTAACTGTTTGCACCACCCGGGGACTCAGTCTCTTACCTACTTATTTGTAAGTTTTCTAAGGTCAAGGATTATGTCTTATTCTATTCTGTTTCCCCAGAGCTTAACCCATCCTGGTGCACATCGATCACTTAATAAATGTTTGTTGAATTAATGTTTGAATGAGTGACTGAGTCTCCTCTGTGTTTAATTTTTTTTTTTTTTTAACAAATTGCTGTCTAAGAAACAGTGAGAATCCTTACAAGAATTTTTTGAGTGATGCGCATTTGTTAGGGGCAAAGAGCAGAGGGATTTAGATACAAATTCTATTTCATTGTCACTCATTCCTTCAAAACCACATTGGAGCTCTGGTGGTGAAGTGGTTAAGAGCTCAGGCTGCTAACCAAACAGTCGGCAGTTCAAATCCACCAGCCGCTCCTTGGAAACCCTGTGGGGCAGTTCTACTCTGTCCCAGAGGGTCACTATGAGTCGGAATCAGCTCGATGGCAATGGATTTGGTTTTTTGGTTTCTGTCAGGGTTGTAGGGAGGGTAACAAGTGCGAGAGGCAATCTCTAAATTGCAACCCCCCCTCCAAATTTCAAGATGAATAGACATTAATAGCAGCAATGAAAATGCCACGATTTCCCACCGGCCCGCTTCCCAGGCAGCTGGCAGACAGGCTGACAGGATGGCTCTAGGGGTGGCCGGGCAGTGGTAGTGGTGGCCAGAGCGGCAACTCCAGGTGGGTGAATCATCCCAACAGACACCCAGACACCGAGAGCGTCGGCAACAGAGAGCAGCGCCTAAACGTGGCTGAAGTGGGTATGGGCTTTCTGGAGCAGCTCTAGTCCTGCATAATTTGGTTCTGGACGTATCTCTGGGCCACCTGGTGTCACCCCCTCTGACAGCGTCACCTGGTGTGGTCCACACCCCCTTGCAGCCCCGTAGTGACGCCACCGGTGG
Organism: Loxodonta africana; assembly: GCF_030014295.1. NCBI lineage: Eukaryota > Metazoa > Chordata > Mammalia > Proboscidea > Elephantidae > Loxodonta > Loxodonta africana. The sequence continues at coordinate 58,950,934 of NC_087360.1, forward strand.
CCCCTAGGACTTACGCTCGGCCCCTGCTCAATACGCCTCTGCGTGATGAGTGTTACGTGTAAGAGATATTAGGTACAGTCACTGATCTTACGAAACTTGTAAGTAAGGAGAGGAGATACACACACCTGAAAAAATTAACACGAGGGCAATTAGGCAGATGCATGAATAAGTGGTGATGGTAAAATATAAAAGCCCTCAAGAGCCTGGGGTGGTCTGGGGAGCTTTCACAGAAAGGATGGGCCTGGCTGGAGCTGGCTCTGGGGATTTGGCTGGGTAGAAAGGAGAATATTTGCCATCAAAGAGACCAGCAAGATCGCGGAGGTCTGAATGAACCAAGCTCTCTCACGTGCCACGTGGAAGCGTCACGTAGGGAAGAAGGAGGCAGTGAGGTTGAATCATCGTCCTGCATTTCCATGTTCTGCCCCCAGAAGCCTTTGTGATTGCTTGTTTTTCCCTCCTCATGTAGAACGGCTTGTCCCCAATTCACATGGCGGCTCAGGGAGACCATCTTGACTGTGTTCGACTTCTATTGCAATACAACGCAGAAATAGACGACATCACTCTGGACCACCTGACTCCACTTCACGTGGCAGCCCACTGCGGTCATCATAGAGTGGCCAAGGTCCTTTTGGATAAAGGGGCCAAACCAAACTCCAGAGCCCTGGTGAGTGGGGTGGGGGGGCGTGGGGCGGGGAGTTGTTGGAGAAAGTGCGGAGGGGTGTGGGCAGAGGGGGATAGGACCTGAGGTGAATGACTGAGCCTCAAGGAAAAGTCAACAGCTCGCACCTGACACTGGTCCAAAGATTCAGGGCCTCGAAGGTGTTAGCACCTGCTTAGATCAAGAGGCGGGATAGTGCAGACACAGGGTAATAGCTTGGAGTTTACTCACCCTTCCGCACTCTGCTCCACTTCCAGCTGGGTGTTACCTCTTGCACCCAGTGACCATGACCTCCATGGTAACAGGATGAGGTCAAGGGTAGTTTGGGCCCAGAGACCTGACTCAGAAGGCAATGTATGTGGGATGGGGCTACCTCTCCAGACTGAGCTAGGCCGGGAGTTCAGGGGCAGAGAGTTATTAGAGGCAATCTGGCTTTTTTACCTGCTTTGGGGTGACTAAAGTGGCCTGAGGTAAACATGCTTCCTCTTTAGAAGGGCTTTCAGTTGACAGTTTCATGGCACTCATAGAAAGGTGAGTTTAGACCTAAGTTCTCTCCTGTGGCTATGGTTCCGTTCCCACCTCCCCAGGCCAGGGGCTCCCAGGGTCTTCCAGGCTGTGGTGGGCCGGGAGCTCTGCACAGAGCATACCTATGACACACCACGTCCCCCTGGCCATTCACAGAGGAGGAAAATTGAGGGGCAGGATATCCTCTGGGGATGGCAGAGGATAGCTCATTCATTCATTCATTCGAGAAGCTTTCATTGAGAATTTACCGCCTGGCAGGCACTGTTCTGTGGCAGGGTTTCTCAACCTGGGTGCAGCTGACCCTTTGGGCCTGATAATTCTTTACTGTAAGGGGCTGCCCTGTGCAGTGTCGGAAAATTTGTAGCATCTCTGGCTTCCATACACTAGATGCCAACAGTACCCCCCACCCCAAGTTGTAATAATCAAAAATGTCTCCAGACTTGAAAACCTGTCCTATGGGCATAAAGTAGTAAAAACAAGCAAATAAAATCCTGCCCTCATGGAGTTTACATTCCAGTATATCATTTTAGAGCAGAGCCAAAACCAAAAATAAATCCATTGCTGTCAAGTCAGTTCCGACTGATAGTGACCTTATAGCACACAGTAGAACTGCCCCAGAGGTTTTCCAAGGAGCACCTGGTGGATTCGAACTGCCGACCTTTGGGTTAGCAGCCATAGCACTTAACCACTACACCACCAGGGTTTCCAAGAGCAGAGCAGATATAGAGATCCATTTTACTAAAACCGTAAGTGGTTTTGGAGAGGAGGGAATGTGATCTGCGTCACACGAGTACTCTTTATTGTAAATTTCTCCCTAAGGTAACTTTAAACAACAGTTTGTTTTGATGCATCCAAAAATATGATAACAATTTTTCAAAAGTTTAGAAACAAGATGCTCAGGATCATGCCTGGTCCATAAAGTGAAAGCCACCTGTCTCTTACATGCTTCTTATTAATTGGCATTTTATTCTCTTGGATTCTTCTAAGAGGCTGTGGCAGAGGCTGCCTTTTAGAACAGCAAGGTGATATTCTGGGTGTTCCTTGGGCTAGTGTGTAAGCTCTCCTGCTTATCTCCCTTCATGTGGGGCTGCAGAATGGCTTCACCCCCTTACACATCGCTTGCAAGAAGAACCATAGCCGTGTCATGGAGCTGCTGCTGAAGACCGGAGCCTCGATTGACGCAGTCACCGAGGTAGGAGACACTCTACACATAAGCGTGAGCTCCCTGCCCTGTGGTCTTCTTCCAACAGCATGCACGACTCCCTTCTCTGAGAGCTGCTCATCGTAGCTACACACGTGCACAGTTGCAGAGCTGCATGTTGTACATGTGAGATAAAAATTGAAATGTAGACTGCTGGAAGGGATGAAGGCATTAATCAGAGGTGATTAAGACAGGGGAATATGTGTCACGTCTTAGGGAGCTTTCCAAGATCAGATGCAATTTTTCAAGTTGTCAAAGTGGGCAGAACTTGCCTGCCCCACGGTTATTTTTCTCCAGCCATTTTCTGGGAAGCAAACCCTCTTCACTTAACTCCCTTTTTTTTTACAACCATTTGTGGAGCCCCTAGAGGCAAGAAAGCACTGGATATGGCTCTGCTCTCTCTCTTCCTTGTGGAGCAGAGAAGGACTCCTTTCTCTTCTGTGTTCTAGTCTGGCCTGACGCCTCTCCACGTGGCTTCCTTCATGGGGCATCTTTCCATCGTGAAGAACCTCCTGCAGCGGGGAGCGTCGCCCAATGTCTCCTCCAACGTGGTGAGTCACAGGGAGTGCAAGGCTCTTCCCCCTGGACCAAGAGCTCAGAGGTGAGCTCTCACGAGTGCTCTCAAGATCTCCTCTCCTGGGGTAGAGGTAGAATTCTCAGGCCAGCGGGGGCTTCAGAGTAGAGGAGAGCATCCCCATATACTGATGCGTTCCCAAGTAAACTTTTCATATCCCCAAAATCTTGGAGTTTTTATTTTGGACTGTAATTTGAGAATTTTTGTCTAAGTGTTACCTGGGAATACATTAACATTCTTTAGCTCTGAGGCTTACTTCTAAGTGTACCTGGGATATATATGCACACGCATACACATATACACACATGCACACACATACCAGGCATCACCAGGCTGAAAGAGCTGCAGGCTGGGGAAGCTCCACCCTTTGCAGGAAAACCTGCCAAGATTCTCCCAGCTGGCACTTTGGAGCTCTGTATGTGTCCTTTTGGAAACCCAACATGTGTTAGCACTTCTGTAATTTTGTTATTTTATAGAAAGTGGAGACCCCATTACACATGGCAGCCAGAGCAGGGCACATCGAAGTGGCCGAATATTTGCTCCAGAACAAAGCCAAAGTCAATGGCAAGGCCAAGGTGAGTTTTGGAGGTGGGAAGGGAAGGATCCTGGAGTGTAAGCAATTCAAGTGCTGTGGGGAGAAATCCATCCTAATTAGAGGTCTGGCTGCAGCACTTGTAGCACAAAGATTACTTGCCATTCTATTTTAGGTTGCACTAAACTCTCAGACTTTGCAGGCGATATTTTTGTGTCAGAGAGCGATGGCTTTTTTAGGATAATGAAAGCCTCAAGTCCAAGGGGCATGGCTGGCCTGGCCTGCAATGTTTATTGGGCTGAAAGGTTTTATGATGCAAGCAGTCATGGTTTAAGAAAAGAAGCAACTTTTCGAAGAAAATGTTGCCAAGGAACAGAAGCCAGGAATTCCTTGGTCTTAAGAATGGGTGATTCCCTCTTGTTGTAAAACAATTTTTCGAGGGATCGGGAGAGTGAAGAAAAAGCTGACGAATTTGCAAATTGATTGGATGTGGCCCGAGTCAGGCTTTCCTAACCCAACAGACAACAGAAGGCTCCATTTGAGTTCAGTCAGTGATTTGTGTTTGGGCCACATGAGGGATGCCTCCAGGACCCATGATTCCAAGAGCGAGATGACGGAACCCCTTTAGCCATCAGGCATAAACAGGAAGTGGGGCAAAAGAGGGGCACAACATCATCTTCCCCTTCAACAGTGTCTCCCACAACCCCTGGCATAGAGACAAAGTGGACTTCAAACAGAGACGAGAGTGTCCACTCAGGCACCACATGGGAGACAGTAACTACAACCACAATCTATTCATTACCTATTATGTGCCAACAGTCCCCGAGTGGTACACATGGTTGACACGCTCAGCTGCTAACCAGAAGGTTGGAGGTTTGAGTCCACCCAGAGATGCTTCAGAAGAAAGGCCTGGCAACCTGCTTCTGAAAGATCACAGCCTTAAAAATCCTATGAAGCACACTTGTACTCTAATACACATGGGTTCGGCATGAGTCGGAATCGGTTTGAAGGCAGCTGGTTTATTATGTGCCAGGCACCATGATGAACACTTTATATATAATATCTGCCTGATCTGAACCATAGCCCTGTGAGGTAGATATTTATGATTCCCATTTTGTAGATGGAGTGCTGAGCCTTTGGGTTTTTGTCGTGTGCCATTGAGTTGAGTTGATTCTGACTCATAGTGACCCTATAGAACAGTGTAGAACTGCCCCATAGGGTTTCATAGGCTGTAACCTTTATGGGAGAGATCACCACGTCTTTTCTCCCATGGAGCTGCTGGTAGGCTCGAAATGCTGACCTTTTGGTGAGCAGCTGAGCACTTAACCATTGTGCCACCAGAGCTCCTTGAGCCTTTGGGTAGTTAAATGGAAATAACAACTAATTTGAAGGATTAAATGAGGTTGAGGATATCGGTTTCTGTAGGTCAGACCTGATTTGAATCCCAGCTCTTCATCTTACTAGCTGTGTGACCTTATGAAAGTCAATTTACTTCTCTGGGCCTCAACTTCCTTCTCTATAAAGTGAAGAATTGGGTTAGGTAAACTCAACACTCCCTGTTCTTTGTTTTCACTTTGGGGTCCAGGATGACCAGACCCCACTTCACTGTGCAGCTCGCGTTGGCCACGCAAACATGGTGAAACTCCTGCTGGACAACAATGCCAACCCCAACCTCGCCACCACCGCTGGGCACACCCCCCTGCACATTGCAGCCCGAGAGGGCCATGTGGAGACAGTCCTGACCCTTCTGGAAAAGAGAGCATCCCAGGCCTGCATGACTAAGGTACAGCCTTCCTCCTTCTTCTCTCAGGAAGCCATAGGCTAGTCACAACTGGGCCTGTGAGTGGGAGGAGATTCTCGTCTGATCCTCTTTGTTACCTTGATGACGATGATGCTGAAAGCTGCTGGGAGGGCTGGCACCCAAGGACTTGCCGCCATCTGCGAGCCTGATGTGCTGTCGTCCTTCCCCACAAAAAATGGTGAACCACAGTTTTGCATGCACCCACCTACCCATCACCTGCTTATCATGGAACAATTATTTGTAGAGCATGTGCTCTAGACAAAAAATAGATAAAAAATAGGTGCTGGGAATTCATCAAAGATTGGCTCAGTCCCTGCCCTCAAATAGCTAGGATCCAAGTAACAATACGTGATGGCTTTATACTGTATCACAGAGAGGCTCTAATGGTGAATGGTAAAAGAAGCTGCTAATTCCCAAGATCCTTGGCCTCTTGGAAGGATCAAAAATTGCTTTGTCCTTCATTTTATTGGCATCGCCATGCCAGTTAAGGTGGTAAACCTCCTTTGCCATGGGCCCTTTCTCCAGGGAGGACAGATGTGTCTCCCCATGGTCTTGATAGCCTGTGTTTCTCCTCAGAAAGGATTTACCCCTCTCCATGTGGCAGCTAAGTACGGGAAGGTCAGGGTGGCAGAGTTGCTGCTAGAACATCCAAACGCCGCTGGAAAAGTGAGTTTGAACTTCCCTCTCTCCTTTAGGTTAGAGGAAAGAACAAAGACTAAAGCTGGTTGTGCCTTTTAATGACTCCAGGTCATGACTGGCTCTGGAATTATTTTTAACGAGATTAAAGGTGGTAGAATCTTCACCTTCCATGAGGGAGAGCCGAGTTTGACTCGTGGCTGATGCACCTCAGGCACAGCTGCCACCCGTCTGTCAGTGGAAGCTTGTGTGTTGCTATGATGCTGAACAGGTTTCAGTGGAGCTCCCAGACTAAGACAGGTTAGGAAGAAAGGCCTGGCAATCTACTTCAAAAATCAGCCGATGAAAACCCTATGGATCACAATGGTCCAATCCCGTTGTGCAGGGGACCTACTCAACAGCAGCTAACAACGAAAACAACATAGCTAAAGGAATCCCTAAAAGAAATTCCATTAGAGTGAAGGCTGTTTTCTTTTGTGTCTTACCCCTCTGTAGAACGGCTTGACTCCTCTGCATTTGGCTGTTCATCACAACAACCTGGACATTGTCAAGCTGCTGCTTCCCCGGGGCAGCTCCCCACACAGTCCTGCTCTGGTAAGGCCCTGCCTTTCTCTACAGACTAGAGGCTCTTGACTGAGACGCTCTCATATCCTTTGGCCCCTGGAGAGCAGACCACCTGCCAGTCCTCCAGGGAGGGTTTTTTCAAAAGTAGCTGAAGAGTTTTTGTGTTTTGTTATTTTTACCTCAGAAATTTCACCTCACCTTCACAAACATTACCTACAGTATAATTGCTGCTTTTAGGGGACCAGGAGTGGAACGGGAAATGGGTAACACTTCTTAGCAACAGGTTACCTCACCGAGGTGGAGTTCATGTTACACAACAAATGTATTCCCCCAGCATGTCAGCTGGTGTCATGGGTTGAATTGTGTCCCCCCAAAATGTGTGTCAACTTGGCTAGCCCATGACTCCCAATACTGTATGATTGTCCACCATTTTGGTATCTGATGTGATTTTCCTATGTGTTGTAAACCTTACCTCTGTGATGTTAATGAGGTGGGATTATGGCAGTTATGTTAATGAGGCAGGACTCAATCTGCAAAATTGGGATGTGTCTTAAGTCAGTTTCTTTTGAGATATAAAAGAGAGAAGTCAGCAGAGAGACATGGGGACCTTATATCACCAAGAAATAAGAGCCAGAATAGCGCATCCTTTGGACCCAGGGTCACTGTGCTGAGAAGCTCTTAGTCAAGGGGAAGATTGATGACAAGGACAGAGAGAGATAACCTTCCTCTGAAGCTGACACCCTGAATTCGGACTTCTAGCATCCTAGTCTGTGAGACCCCCACGCGCCTGTCAGTTTGTTGTACCGTGGGGTCGTGTGTGTTGCTGTAATGCTGGAAGCTATGCCACCAGTATTCAAATACCAGCAGGGTCACCCACGGGGGACAGGTTTCAGCTGAGCTTCCAGACTAAGACAGACTAGGAAGAAGGACCTGATGGTCTGCTTCTGAAAAGCATTAGCCAGTGAAAACCTTATGAATAGCAGCAGAACACTGTCTGATATAGTGCCGAAAGATGAGCCCCTCAGGTTGGAAGGTGCTCAAAAGACGACAGGAGAAGAGCTGCCTCCTCAAAGTAGAGTCAGCCTCAGTGACGTGGATGGAGTCAAGCTTTCGGGACCTTCATTTGCTGATGCAGCACAACTCAAAATGAGAAGAAACAGCTGCAAACATCCATTAATAATAGGAACATAGAATGTGAGAAGTATGAATTTAGGAAAATTAGAAATTGTCAAATAATGAAATGGAGCGCATTAACATCAATATCCTTAGGTATTAGTGAACTGAAATGGACTGGAATTGGCCATTTTGAATCGGACAGCTGTATGGTCTACTATGCTGGGAATGACAAATTGAAGAGGAGTGGTGTTGCATTCATTGACAAAAAGAACATTTTGAGATTTTTCCTGAAGTACAATGCTGTCGGTAATAGGATAATATCCCTACACCTACAAGGAAGACCAGTTAATACGACTGTTATTCAAATTTACGCACCAACCACTAAGGCCAAATATGAAGAAACTGAAGATTTTGGCCAACTTCTGCAGTCTGAAATTGATCGAGCATACAATCAGGATGCATTGATAACTATTGGTGATTGGAATGCAAAAACTGAAGACAAAGAAGAAGGATTGGTAGTTGGAAAATATTGCCTTGGTGATAGAAACAGTGCCGGAGAGCGCATGATAGAATTTTGCAAGACCAATGACTTCTTCATTGCAAATGCCTTTTTTCACCAACATAAACGGCGACTATACATGTGGACCTTGCCAGATGGAATGCACAGGAGTCAAATCGACTTCATCTGTGAAAAGAGACAATGGAAAAGCTCAGAATCATCAGTCAAAAAAGGCCAGGAGCTGACTATAGAACAGACCATAAATCGCTCATATGCAAGCTCAAGTTGAAACTATAGAAAATAAGAACAAACTCCAACCTTGAGCATTTCCCACCTGAATTTAGAGACCATCTCAAGAATAAATTTGATGCATTGAACGCTAATGACTGAAGACCAGACGAGTTGTGGAATGACATCAAGGACATCATACATGAAGAATGCAAAAGGTCTTAAAAAGACAGGAAAGAAAGAAAAGACCAAAATGGATGTCAGAAGAGACTCTGAAATTTGATCTTGAACATCGAGTAGGTAAAGCAAAAAGAAGAAATGATGAAATAAAAGAGCTGAATAGAAGATTTCAAAGGGCTGCTCAAGAAGACAAAGTATTATAATGACATGTGCAAAGAGCTGGAGATAGAAAACCAAAAGGGAAGAACACGCTTGACATTTCTCAAGCTGAAAGAACTGAAGAAAAAATTCAAGCCTCAAATTGCAATATTGAAGGATTCTTTGGTGAAAATATTAGACGACACAGGAAGCATAAAATGAAGATGAAAAGAATATACAGAGTCACTATACCAAAAAGAATTAGTCAACATTAGGAGGTATCAGGAGGTAGCATATGATCAGGAACTGATGGTAGTAAATGAAGAAGTCTAAGCTGCACTGAAGGCATTGGTAAAAACAAGGCTCTAGAAATTGACAGAATATCAATTGACATGTTTCAACAAATGGATGCAGCTTGCTCACTCATCTATGCCTAGAAATTTGGAAGACAGCTACCTGGTCAACCGACTGGAAGAGATCCATATTTATGCCTATTCCCAAGAAAGGTGATCCAACCAAATGTGGAAATTATCACACAATATCATTAATATTACATGCAAGCAAAATTTTTGCTGAAGATCATTCAAAAGTGGCTGCAGCAGTATATCAACAGGGAACTGCCTGAAATTCAAGCCAGATTCAGAAGAGGACATGAACCAGGGATATCATTGTTGATGTCAGATGGATCCTGGCTGAAAGCAGAGAATACCAGAAAGATGTTGTTTACCGGTGTTTTATAGACTGTGCTGAGGCATTCGGCTGTGTGGATCATAACAAATTATGGATAACATTGCAAAGAATGGGAATTCCAGAACACTTAATTGTACTCCTGAGGAACCTGTATATAGATCATGAGGTAGTCGTTCAAACAGAACAAGGGGTACTGCGTGGTTTAAAGTCAGGAAAGGTGTGTGTCAGGGTTGTATCCTTTCACCATACCTATTTGATCTGTATGCTGATCAAATAATCTAAGAAGCTGGACTATATGAAGAAGAATAGGGCATCAGGACTGGAGGAAGACTCATTAACAACCTGCGTTATGCAGATGACACAACCTTGCTTGCTGAAAGTGAAGAGGACTTGAAGCACTTACTGATGAAGAACAAAGACCACAGCCTTCAGTATGGATTACACCTCAACGTAAAAAAAACAAAAATCCTCACAACTGGACCAATAAGCAACATCATGATAAACAGAGAAAAGATTGAAGTTGTCAAGGATTTTACTTTACTTGGATCCACAATCAACACCCATGGAAACAACAGTCAAGAATTCAAAAGATGCGTTGCATTGGGCAAATCTGCTGCAAAAGACCTCTTTAAAATGTTGCAAAGCAAAGATGTCACCTTGAAGACAAGCCATGGTGTATTCAATTGCCTCATATGCATGCGAAAGCTGGGCAATGAATAAGGAGGATGGAAGAAGAACTGACCCATTTGAATCATGGTGTTGGAAAAGAATACTCAATGTACCAAGGACTGACATTTGGAACAGATCTTTCTTGGAAGAAGTACACCCAGAATGCTTCTTAGAAGCAAGAATGGTGAGACTACGTCTCACATACTTTGAACATGTTATCAGGAGGGATCAGTCCCTGGAGAAGGACATCATGCTTGGTAAAGTAGAGGGCCAGCAAAAAAGAGGAAGACCCTCAATGAGATGGGTTGACAAAGTGGCTGCAACAGTGGGCTCAAGTGTAACAACAATTGTGAGAATGGCACAGGACTGGCAATGTTTCATTCTATTGTACATAGGGTAACTATGAGTTGGAACTGACTCAACGGCTCTTAACAACAACAACAACAGACTGTGAGAAAATTAATTTCTCTTTGTTAAAGCCATCCAATTGTAGTATTTTTGTTATAGCAGCACTGGACATCTAAGACAGAATCTGGTATTGAGAGTGGAGTGCTGCTCTAACAGACACTTAGAGTGTGGAAACGGTTTTGAAACTGTGAATGGTAGAGGCTGAAAGAGTTCTAAAGTGCCTAACAGTAAAAGGCTAGATTGCCTTGAAGAGACTGTTGGTGGAATTACGGACATCAAAGACAATTCTGGTGAGGACTAAGAAGGAAATGAGGAGAGCTGTTACACTGGAGACAGCACAGGGGACCAGCAGTGGCAGAGAAATGGCAGCAGCAGAACCAGGAGACCAGCGGGACACAGCGCTGGAGCCAACCCACAGAGCGACAGAGCTGAGTGCCTTTGCACAGGAGGCTTCCTGGTGGAGTGGGGTGCCTCTGGGCACTTATCGTTGGAGCTCAGCTTGCCAACACACAGAGCAAGAGAGCTGAGCGCCGTGCAGCTGAAGCTTACTGGCAGAGTGAGGTGCCTCCAGGCACTTATCTATGGAACTACAGAGGCTTAGAACACTTGCCCCAGCAGGGTAGAGGCAGGCAGTGATGCCCAAAGGGCCAAGAGGCCAAGGAAGCAGGAAGTAGAAGCTGAATAGGCAAGGAACTCGGGAAGCAGAGCTGCCTCAGTTTTAAAGGGCAGAGTCGCCACTCACATGGACTAGGAGAATGGGGCCACCCAAAGTCAAGGGAGCAGAGTTGCCATTCCAGTGGGCCTGGAATGCAGAGCTGAAGCCCAGGGCCTAGGGGCCTCCATTCAATCTGGAGAGTGAGGCCAATACCTACAGCCTAGAGGGCAGGGCCATTGTATAAGTGGTGTCAGAGAACAGAAGATTATTTTCAAGCCTTGAGGGCTAATGTAATGTGTTCGACTTACTTGCTTGGTGCCTGTTATCCCTTCTTTCCCTTCAGTTTCTCCCATTTGTAATGGAAATGTCCAGTTTGTGCCTGCTCCACCATTATACTTTGGAAGCAGATAACTCATATTCTGGATTTCACAGATGAAGAGAAATATTTGGATTTTGGACTTGGAGTTGATTTAAGACTTTTGCTATAATATGATGTGGTGAGTGTGTTTTACATGTGGCAAGGACATGAATTTTGAGGCACCAAAGGGTGGAATTTCATGGAATGAATTGTGTCCCTCAAAAATGTGTGTGAACTTGGCTATTCCATGATTCCCAGTATTGTGTAGTTGCCCACCATTTTGCCATCTGATGTGATTTTTCTATGTGTTATAAATCCTGCCTCTATGATGTTAATGAGGTAGGATTAGCAGTAGTTATGATAATGAGGCAGGACTCAACTACAAGATTAGGTTGTGTCTTAATCTCTTTTGAAATATAAAAGAGAGAAGCAAGTAGAGAGACATGGGGACCTTATACCACCAAGAAACAAGAGCCAGGAGAATAGCACATCCTTTGGGCCTGGGGTCCCTGTGCTGAGAAACTCCTCGACCAGGGAAGATTGATGACAAGGACCTTCCCCCAGAGCCAACACAGAAAGAGAGCCTTGCCCTGAATTTGGACTTTTAGCCTCCTAGACTGCAAGAGAATAAATTTCTTTTTGCTAAAGCCATCCCCTTGTGGTATTTCTGTTATAGCGGCACAATATAACTAAGACAGCTGGGTTTTGTAAGCTGTCAAAATTCAGCACATATAAGAATCTCCTGGGGAGTGATGAGTCTTGTGCTCAGAGTTCCCATTCCTCAGGACTTCAGAAAGGCCAAGAAATCTACCTTTTAACCAGCTCCAGGTGGTCTGATGCTGAAGGTGCAGTGATCACACTTTGAGAAGGCTTCAGAGCTGTAGGAGAACTTACTGGATCCTTGAAGCAAGGAATCTACGTTCTTCAAGTATATTAATGCCACGTGATTTATCTTCAAGTTCAGAAATTCTGACTTCTACTTGCTCAATTCTGCTCCTGTGACTTTCTGTTGAGTAGTCTACTTCTGTAATTTTATTGTTAATCTTCTGAATTTCTGATTGCTGTCTGCCTATGGATTTTTCCAGCTTATTAAATTTTTCGTTATGTTCCTGAAAAATCTTTTTAATTTCTTAAATTGCTTTATCTATGTGTTCCTTGGCTTGTTCTGCATATTGTCTCATTTCCTTCCTGATGTCTTGAAGGGCTCTGTATATTAATCTTTTGTATTCTGCCTCTGGTAATTCCAGGAATGCACTTTCATCTAGAAGATCCCTGGATTCTTTGTTTTGAGAGCTTGTTGAGGTGATCATGGTCTGTTTCTTTATGTGACTCGATATTGACTGTTGTCTCCAAGCCATCTGTAAGTTATTGTATTAGTTTATGCTTGCTTACTGTGTCATAGCTTCTTGCTTTGTTTTGTTTTGATATACCCAAATGGGTTGCTTGAGTGAGCTAGCTTATTATTTTCGCCTTTGGAGCTCTGATGTCCTGTCCCCAGATGGCTACAGCTGTTATCAGGTATATGAGTTTAGGAGTCCATTCACTTTTCTTGTATGAATTCAGCTCAGGTGTCCAGGTAGCTGATCATCAAGTGTGTAGTACGGGCTCTGTCCTACAGTCTTACATGGGCAGGGGTGATTGGTATATGTACCAGTATCTGATTGCAGCAGGGGGTCACACTCTGAACAAGGTAGGGGCCTGAGAACCGACCCCAAGTGTCTCTGAGGAAAGTGCGTCCCTGTTCCCTGGAGCATGCAGGTGGGTGGGTTCTGCAGATGGACCATGGGCACCCAGTGTTTTTGGTTGTAAGGGCTGGGAGGTACCAGTTACTCTTGGACCCCTGTTGCGGGTGGCTGGGTGACCTGAGTGGAGCTACCAGTCCTTAGGCCCCTGATGTGGGTAGGTGAGGACCCTGTTTAATAGGCAGATGTTCACTGCACAGCTGAAACAGTTGGAGTCTGCCAGCAAGGGCCTCTTCTCCTGAAATAGGCCCACACAGGTCCATGCAAAGGGGAAAGGTACTCAAAATCCATGGATGGTTTGTGCCTGGACGGTAGCTGCTTCTGTCCTCAGTTCCCCTGGTTAGTGGAGCTGGCAAATTATCTTGTCCCCCAGTTGCAAATTTTTTCCTTTTCCAAGGCTGGGAGGATAGCTCTAGGTGCTCAACAGGGCCTATCTCAGGCCTAGGGAATTCAGCCGCTGAAGCTGGCTTGGGGTTGGGGAGGGCGCGGTAAAATATACACAAGCACTTAGCTTTTGCTGAGAGCGCCGTTCTCCTCAGGTTCCTGAGGTGTGAGTGGGCTGTGTGGCTGCCTGCTTCTCCCTGAGGAAACTGCAGCCCAACACTAGTACCAGCCTGCCGCTGGCACTCTGGGAATGGTGCCTGAGGGCTCCCCGTGATTCAGGTCCTGCAACTCCTCTCCACTTCTGAACTGTCTCTTCCTCCCCCTGCCCATTAGTTCATTTTCTAAGCTTGCCTTTGATGCTCAGGGCTCCTAGCTTGTCATAAATATACTCGTTTCACTTGTTTTTTTGGGTCTTTGTTGTAAAGAGGGCTCGCTGGAAGCGTCTGTCTATTCCGCCATCTTGGCTCCACCTCCTGATTCTCAAGGAACCTGTGTGGAGTGGAAATACTCACCCCAAATTTCTTTCTTTTATGAGTTCAGTCTTTTGGAAAGTGTTTTTTTTTTTTCAATGAGGCACATCTTTATGTAGTACACGTTACACATAAGTCTAGTGTGCCAATCTCATGCCATCCTCTGAAAAGAACTGCTCAGAGCAGTACGTTCATTGACCCTTAAGGGAACTAGAGGTAAAGGGAGCAGACATGAGTTGCTTAGGTAAGACCAGACTGGGATGGTGATAGTATGAGGCGTAGGGATAAAAGACCCGACAGAACACAAGGACTATTTTTTGGGAATAGGCTGCCTGCAGAGGGAGAATGAGGATGCTCAATGGTATGAGCCAGTAGAGGTGTCTTATTTGTATGTGGGGGGAAAAGGGCGTCATGGGGGGTGGTGCAGAGACAGAGAAGGAGGGGAGAGACAGCCAGCACAAGGCTGAGGGCTATAAGGCACTCGCAGTCTGTGTACTCAGGGTGCTCGCAGGCAGCCAAGTCGCACGAGAATCAGTTGGTAATGATGGGAGAGCAGAGTCCAGCGCTCAGTCAGGCCACAGGTGTCTGTGTGTGCAGTGGAAGGACCAATGGGGTGGGTCCGCCAGGGGTTCCAGCTGACACCTGCTAACTACAAGGCAGATGTGGCCAAGTTAGTGAAACTCAGTGGGGCGCTGCGGTTCCTCGTCCCTTCTCAGATCGCATGCTCATCTTAATTTCACAGCATCGCTTTTCTGCAGACACAGCAGTGCTTGGGCCCCCCTTGTTTCCTTGGGTTTCTGTCTCTGCTACTGTTGTAGAAAGCTCCACGTCACTGTGTAGACTGAGCAGGCAGCTGGTGCGATGTCGACTTACTCCCGCCTCTAAAAATAAAAATCTGGGCTCCCCTCCTCCCCACTCTCCTACTTATATAAAAGAAACAGAAGCCAGATTTATGATATTTAAGGAGAGCTAAATCCAAGCACAAACACTGTACAGATGGGTTTTGCTTCCATGGCAAAAAATACTTTCCAAAGTAGTCTGGCAATTTTGTAGAATTTCACATGTAAATCTCTCTGCACCCAAACCAATCCTCCCCTTTCTAATTTTGATGCTGATACTGTTTTAACATTTTGGCAAAATTCTCTCACATGCATTCCTTTGGAGGAGCTGGTTTTCTTTGGGAAGAAGAGCCTTTCACTGGCACGTATCCCTCCCTAACCTCTCCCTGACTCTTACCTGGTTGCCCTTTGTCCTTGTCACCTACAGAAGGCCATTCATTTCCTTTAGTATTGATTCTGGTGAAGCGCAGAGGGCGGTCCGTGTTCTGAAACTACTGACTTGTTCTCCTTTCTGGGCTCTAACCCCAAACTAAACTTGCCCTTGGCCAGAACAGAGTGCTATTCTTGCTAGTGTGGACATCCACAGCTGCCCAAGTGGCCTGGGACTCCTGGTTATCCTTCCATGAATGTACTTCAAATTTCCCCAGCTACTGTCCTGGGAAGGACCCTGGTGGCACACCCAGTTAAGCATTTGGCTGCTAACCAAAAGGTTGGTGGTTCGAGCCCACTGAGTGGCTCCGCAGGAGAAAGACCTGGCAGTGTGCTCCCATGAAGATTACAGCCAAGAAAGCCCTGTGGGGCAGTTCTACTCTGTTTCCTAGGGTCACTATGAGCCAAAATTGACTCAACAGCACCCAACAGCCACAACACTGTCCTGCGTACATTAAAAAAAGTCCTAGTTGCTCTCGTGTAATGAATGCCTGCTCTGGGCCAGGCTCTGGCGAGATGCTTCACCTATCTGGTCTCATCCTGGCAACAGCTGAGCAGACAGGCACTTTATGCTCCTTGCCTTAGAGGGTCTATGACCTTCACCCCCTGCCCAAGGTCACACAGCCAAGATGGCGACAGGCAGGAACCCAGACCCTCTGACTCCAAATCCCAGGTGTGAACCATTGAACCACACCTCTCTCCCCTCCTCCCCTTTGATACAGTAAAAAACCGTTCTGTTGAATTCATTTTATTATAATCAAGATGCCAATCTTGTTACATGTACCCAAGTAACAAAGAGAATTTAATATTTTCTTGCGAGTAAAATTAGAAAGGAGGAACACCAGCATGATTGACACCATTCTTCAAAGAGATTAAGGTTTTATTCAATTGAATTCTTTGAGTAAATGACAGCTTTTCCTTTTCCCATAAAATCTGTTTTACAGACTGACCCTGGTATCCCTTCTGCTGTCCTCCAATGCTGTAAAACTGGGATTTGACTGTATAGAGCCTCTTCTTTTCCCCTTTCCTCTTCCTTATCCTGGCAGAATCAGAAACATTGATTTTCACAGTAAGACAGTGGCTGGCAGGGGGAGAATTCAGTCAGCTGGGATGGCCAGAGGAATGCTGGCCAAGGTGAAGAAGCCATGAGCCTTACAACAGATCACATGTTAGGTGGCCATCTGCTATGGAACTGGGCTGGGCATAGGCCCAGAAAGTCTTGCCCAGGAGGCCCTCAGGCCTGGCCTTCGCCTTGGCCCTGGGGGCTCTAGGGCTGTGCCACTCAAAGTATGGTCTGTGGTCCAACAGCATCATCTGGTAGCCTATTAGAAATGCTGGATCTTGAGCTCTCTTGAATTTGAATCTGCTTTTCAACAAGAGCCCAGGTGATTTGTATACACATTGAACCCAGGATTTGGACTCAGAAGGCCAGGGTTGGATTATCTCTTATTCCACTTACTAAGTGACATCAGATAAGACATTTAATGGGATAACGTGAATAATATTAGTGGTGCAAATGATTAACATGCTCAGCTGCTAACCGAAACGTTGGCGGTTCGACTCCACCCACAAACGCCTCAGAAGAAATGCCTGGTGATCTCCTTCCAAAAAAATCAGCCGTTGAATTGAAAACTCTGTGGAACACAGTTCTACTTGACACACCTGGGATCACCACGAGTCAGAACTGACTCCACAGCAACTGGATTTTTGGGGTTGTTTTTGTTTTACTTACCTTCCATGGTTGCAGTAAAGTTCAAAAAAAACAATGTAGGTGAAAATGGTTTCTAACAGTGATGAGCAAAGTAGCCAGTCTATAGACTGTAACCTGTCTGCGGTGGGATAAGGAGCTTGTCCAGAATGCAAATCCGTGCACTGCTTCCTTCATTGAGAAAGTCTTATAACACCTTATCCTCCCCAAAAAAAGTCAGTTGAATAAAGAGTGCATGGTGACATAGCTGATTTACTTTTGAGCCAAGCTCCTTACTCTTATGATGAGTCTGTAACAGCTTGTGAACCAGTAACCCATAGACCACACTCTAAGCAACACCACAAAACCATGGTGCGAAAGTTTATTGCCTTTATACCTTGATTTTGGAAAGCACTTTCATATATATTATGATATTTGATCCACACCAGCAACTTTGAGAAATGAACAAGTAGATGTTACTATCCACTTTTAAGGAGTTTAAAAAAAAAAAAAAAGGAAGCCAAGACTGTTGAATATCTTGCCCCAGGTCACACAACTAGTTAAGTAAATGTGGAGCTAGTCCTGGCCCTCCGCAGTCCTCAAGCCCCTTTTATGCCATGCTGCCTGAGGCAGCCAAGCCCAGAGGGGAACGCTTGGTCCAAATGCACTGGTATAGTAGAAAGGCTGTTGTTCCCTTTCTTTTATTAAATGGCTGGGTTTTTTGGTTCTTATTGTTGTCAGACAGGGTAGTTTACTTACTTACCTAGCTTTCTGGTTGATCTATAAAAACCACCCAAACCCACTGCCGTTGAGTCGATTCCAACTCATAACGACCCTATAGGACAGAGTAGAACTGCCCCATAGAGTTTCCAAGGAGTGCCTGGCAGATTTGAACTGCAGACCTCTTGGTTAGCAGCCCTAGCACTTACCCACTATGCCACCAGGGTATCTGGTTGATCTATAGGGCTACCTAATTGAATCCTAGCTCTTCCTGGTGACAGATCACTTCCTGCCCAGCAGCTTGTCCTCCAAGTGTGATAATAGAAAATAGATTGTGGGAAAAAAAAGGAACAAGGTATTTGCTGGCTATGGGAGCCTTGAAAGCTGTCTCCAAATCAAATGGATCTTATTTTGTTTGTTTGTTTACAATGAATTGCTCTCCTAGGTGACCCCAGCCCTTCTCAGTAGGTGTCCTAGCAAGTGATTTAAAAGTTAAGGTGTGTATCCATATTGGGAGCTCAGGATTCCTGTAAGCAGGTATGGGGTGGCTTCTATTTCAGAACGGCTACACCCCTTTGCACATCGCTGCCAAGCAGAACCAGATGGAGGTTGCCTGCAGTCTCCTGCAATATGGGGCATCAGCGAATGCAGAGTCATTGCAAGGAGTGACACCCCTTCACCTGGCTGCCCAAGAGGGTCACACAGAGATGGTTGAACTGCTCCTTTCCAAGCAAGCCAACAGCAACCTGGGGAACAAGGTAAACATGGCGTCTTCCACTTTGCCCTGTAATTTCAGTGATGGGTGAGTGTCAGCTAACTAGATAGAATATCTGAATATGGAGCACCTACCATGTGCCCACGTTCTAGGTTAGGTAATGATGATATGTGTGTGTGTGTGTGTGTGTGTGTGTGCGTGTGCGTGTATGTATGTAATCCCTATAACAACCCTGTGCAAGTTTTATCTCAGTTTTGTAAATAAGAAAACAGATTCCCAAGGTTGCATAGTCCTACACTTGTCAGTGGTAGAGCTAGGACATACCCCCAGCCTATCTGAATGCCAGAACCTTTGCCAATTCTCCTCCACCATTCTGTCTTTCTAAATAAATTGACTCAAGAATCTGCCAAGAAGATCATTACTAAAACCTACAATATACTTTCCCAAGAAACGTGTTAAATAATTTGGTGCTAGAAATTCGTTTTCTGTGGAAGAAGATATTTTTTAAAAATACTGACCTAACTGCAAAGATGTAATCCATGTCACTGAACTGTCCATGTAGAAACGGTTGAGTTGGTTCATGTGTTGCTGTGTATCGTCTCAACAACAACGAAGTAAATTGAAAAGAAATACTGACCTATACATTAAAAAAAAAAATTACATTAGACTAGGAGTTTTCAATTTAGGGATGATGGGTGTATGAATATACAACCTTCTAAAATTGTACACAGCATTTTGGGAGGAGAGGCCTGTGAACATTTTTCTGGGTGAAGTGGTGATAGTTTTCATCAGCTTCTAGAAGGAGTGTCTGGCCCCAAAAAAGACTAAGAACTACTACTTCTTTTATAATCGTTTTATTGAAATGTGATTCATATATCATAAAATTCACCATCTTGAACTGTACAATTTAGTAGTTTTGTGTGCCCATCATCACTCTCTAATTTCAGAACGTGCTCATCACACCAAAAGGAAACCCCATACTCATTAGCGGTCACTCCCTACTCCTCACCCCCTCCGCCCAGCCCATGGCAACAACTAGTCTTCTGTCTCTATGGATTTGCCTCTTCTGGACATTTCACAGAAATGGAATCATGGAATATGAAGAACAACTTCTTTAGATGATAAATTGACATTGCAGTGTTTCAGAAAGATAAGCATTCTAAGGGTAACTTCAGATTTCCTAAAACCTTACAGTCCATTGGCTCTCTTTACAAAAGTTTAGACAGGTGATCCCCAAGGAGGGAACTGTCATGGTAGCATCATTATAGTTAGTGGGATTCTAGGTTTTCTTGGTTGTGCCATGTAAAACACATGTAAGGAGAGAATAATGATGGAGTAATTCTCTGTACTGGGAATAGAGCCACTCACCCATTCACCACTCTCACATGGTAGACTATTGGTGTTATCCCAAGAATGGGTCAAGGCACTACACAATTATGGACTGTTCTCACTGCAGCCAAACCCACTTGCCTGGAGGGGCTGACCTGTTTGCTCAGGCTTCAGCTGGGGAAGGTTACTGTTCCTGGGGCTCTGGAGAAAGTGCAGAGAGCAGAAGAGGGGAAGCAGAGTCACTGCAGAGGAGACTAACCCTACTCACTGCCTTCTCAATGGCAGAGAGATTGGAACTTGGTTTATCCCATCATTGATAAAATGTATTGAGATAGGGAACAGGGGAGAAAAGACTTTTCTAGCATTTTTGTTTGAGCACCCACATAACAAACAAGATCTCTGATACACTAATATCCTCATGAGAAAGCTGTGATAAGAATATGATCTTTTCACTCCCAGGAGGATCCTCCACCCTCTTTACAGCACACCGTTGGCTGTGATATAATAATATACTACATTTACACGGCACATAGTGCTGTCAAAGTATTTTCACCTAGGTTATCTCAACTGCTCCCTACCTTGCCTTTGAGGTAGTTCGGTGATAATCTCCATTTTCTACATAAGGAAACCAAGGCTCTAAAGCTCACCTAGAATCATAGGAATGGGGAATGTTACAGTTGGAAGGTACCTTAAAGTTTATCTAGTTAAGACACTAGGTGGATGGCCCTCCACCTGTTTGTGTAAATAAAGTTTTATTGGAAGACAGACACATCCATAATGTGTTGACCATAACTGCTTTGTCATTACAATGGGAGAGCGGGGTAGACACAGAGACACAAGACTAAAATATTGGCTACCTAACCCTTTATAGAAAAAACGGCTGACCTCTGATCTAGTTTAACCATCTCTTTTTTTAGATATGGATACTGAGGCCTAGAGCAGAAGAGATTTGCCCAAGGTCGAATAGCTCATTGGTGGCTGCAGAGCCAGATTCAGCTGCCTTAGTAGTTTCATTGTGGCCTGGAATTCTGCTCTGGATAGAAGGTGATGAACATCTTTTTCTTTCCAGAGTGGACTCACTCCCCTCCATCTGGCTGCACAAGAAGGCCACGTTCCAGTGGCAACGCTGCTGATTGACCACGGTGCCACAGTGGATGCCGCCACCCGGGTAAGGCCTGCAACCTCACTCTTCGGCCTGTGTATGTGTCCCCACCCTTCACCACCCCCCCTTCATGCTCACATGGTCCTCCCCAGTGGTCCTACCCCTCACACTTCTGAATGGTCGCTTCCACAGAGCTTTGAACCCAGTGGTGCATTTTTCGTTGTCACTCCCTCATGCTAGGAGTGGAGTTTGCAAGAACCAATCCTAATTATCTCACTTCTCAGTTGGGAATTTTCAAACGTTTGCTAGGTCTTTGAGCCTCTGTAGTGGGAACCTGAAGGCAGGTCTGTTTGATCATGATTTCAAGATCTTATCTCAATAATGTCAAAATGGTAGACTTCTCTGCCTTCACACAAAAACCCAGCCCTGTTATTTAAGCATTTAGCTAAGTTCAGTTCAACTTTCTTTCAATCTCCCCTATGTGCAAGGAGCTGTGTGAGTGGAATGAGAATAATCCTGTGGACAACACACTTGGTACCTACCCTCAAGGCATTTGGAGCTCAGTGTGTAGGAGATTGTAAGAGGCTGGAATGAACGGCACAGTGTGATAGCTGGTAGAAGAGTAGAGCTGAACCACCTGGGAGCACAAAGGCAAAAGAGTGTTTCCATTTGATGGGAGGAAGGAAGCTTCATGGCAGAAGCATTTTCACCCATAAGGAAGGGACAATGTTATGTTGAAGAGTCTCCCTGGGGCAAAATACTAGAAACTGTTTTTCGTCCATAAGTGCCTGCAGCTTCATCAGGAATCTGCTTAGAGTCCGAGAATGTTCCGGATCTTCAAGGCTTCTCTGATGGGTCCAGTTTAGTCTTTTGGGATCCTGACCCTGAGAGACCCTACAGTGGGTGTTAGAACTACCTTGAGGGTCCCAGAGCCATCCTGTATATGAAGGTCTAGCTTACAGGGTCTATGGTAAGGTTGTCTCTGGAACCTGGCACCAGCTTCCCAGGGAAACTTAGGACCAAAGAGCTTGGAGATCCTTGGCTTGCCTCCCCCAGGGAACAACAAAATAACAAACAGGACAGATGCCTGCAAAATTAGCTCCTTAAAAGAATAAATACCCAAAGCCCACTCATATCCAACAATGGTCCGTTCCTATAAATTCTATTGTGCTACAGCCAAGTAACTCAAACCGTTTTCTAGAATGGCATTTCAAGGAGCTCTGGTGCTACAAAAGGTTAAGCGCTTGACTGCTAACCAAAAGGTTGATGGTTCGAACCCACCAGCCTCTCTGTGGAAGAAAAGACCTGGTGATCTGCTCCTGTAAAGATTACAGCCAAGGAAGCCCTACGGGGCAGTTCTGCTCTGTCACATGGGGCCGCTATGAGTTGAAATGTACTCTAGGCACTCAACAACAAAGGCATTTCATCTTTCTAGTGTAACAAGCCTATTCTTCAGCGATCTCCACGCTACCATCTGTCCTCAGCTTAGCCTTCTCAGCCACTGGGGGCCTAATAGCTCTTTCCTCCTTGAAATAATTTCCTTTGGCTTCTGTAACACAGTCTCTCCTGGTTTTCCTCCCACCTCTTTGCAGCCCCCTCAAGGTCTGACTCTCCCTCTAAATATAGCCTAGGTACTTAGGCCCAGCTTTTTTCTCTTTACCCTTTGTCCTAGGTGATTTCACTCATCTCGCTTCCATATGCTGATAGCTCCCAGATTTACCTCTCTAGCCTGGAACCCTGGTGGTGCAGTGGTTAAGAGCTCGGCTCCTAACCAAAAGATCAGCAGTTCGAATCCACCAGCTGCTCCTTGGAAATGCTATGGGGCATTTCTGCTCTGTTCCACAGAGTTGCTATGAGTTGGAATTGACTCAACAGTAACGGGTTTGGTTTTGGGGGGGTTTATATGCTGATAGCTCCCAGATTTATATCTCCAGGCTAGACCTCTTTGCAGGGTTCAGTATCAGTTTTCCAGTTGCCTACTTGTCATCTCCACCAGGGTATCTCACAAGCATCTCACACTTCACTTGTCTGAAACTGAACACTACCTTTTCAGGCCCATGGTATCTGATGGTAATAGCAGTACAGCTTATACCTTATAGCAGCTGTCAACCTTCCAGAATTTTCCCTGTCTAGCCTCTCTTTTAATCAAGTATGTTTGTAAGGACTTCATTAATGCACAATCCATAAAGTTTCCTGGTCTGCCCACAAGCCCTGTTGGCCATCCATTCTTATCTCTTGCTTTTCAGATGGGTTATACTCCACTCCATGTGGCCTGTCATTACGGAAATATCAAGTTGGTGAAGTTTCTGCTACAGAAGAAGGCCAATGTCAATGCCAAGACCAAGGTACAGGGACACCTTAAACCTGACACTTAGGCTGATGGTTCTTAAGTGCCAAATTAGGGTGCAGCCAGAGCTGCACTGGGCGCACTGGAGGCTCTGCCATAATTTTAAGCTTTGACCGTGAATGAGGAAATATGGAAAATGCATTTTTTAATGTTGTGTGCAATAGATGGATAAGCTCTGTAGTATGTGGGAAATTCTTCCTCTAAGAGTTAACCTTGCCAAAACGTCTACCTTGTTTTATAGCTAGGATACAGCCCCTTGCACCAGGCAGCCCAACAAGGACATACAGATATTGTGACTCTTCTTCTGAAAAATGGTGCTTCCCCAAATGAGGTCAACTTTGTAAGTATCAACTGGTTTTCTGGTTTCAGAATATTGATTTCCATGGGAAGCCCTGTGAGACTTCCATTAACCATGGAGATTCATCTGGATGTTAAAAATAACTTGAATTATACTTCGAACTTGGCCAGTCTCTCTCAATCTGTACTTACTGTGCTATATCTGGGAGCTGGGAGGGGCTGCAAGACCATAAAGTTGCAGCTACTTGGGGTACACAAGACCCTGGGTGTTGTGATCAGTTTTTGTTTCTTGCTAACTGAAGGTTATCCTTTTAAGCATCATTTATTTATTCTCCTCCTTTTACTTTTGTGTATATCCTCCTCTTGAATCCCTTTCTAAATTCTATGAGGCTGCTTCAAGTATGGTACAAACGAGCAAAATTAAATGTCTTGGGTGGTTCATGATCTTTTGGGGCCTCAGAATTATCCTTACCAACATCTGTGGCCATTGTTTGGTATGAATTTTCTGATCTTAAAATGTGGACGTTTTGTTAGATTGTCTCCATAGCTGCTTCTAGCTTTGAAAGTATGTGGACCTTTGTAGACGTGGTTGCTGAAATTATAACTGTGAATGGGACTGAATCTGTATGGAGCCTAGGGCACATTCTACCACTAAAGAACTTAAAAAAAAAAAAAAAAGCCTCGAAGTCAATTTATTTTTGCGTAACTCTTTCTCTCAGCCCCCTCTTACCTGTCAGTTTGTTGTACTGTGGTGGCTTGCGTGTTGCTGTGATGCTGGAAGCTATGCCCCTCAGGTTGGATGGCATTCAAAATATAACTGGGCAAGAACTGCCTCCTCAAAGTAGAATTGAACTTAATGACGTGGATAGAGTCAAGCTTTCAGGACCTTCATTTGCTGATGTGGCATGACTTAAAATGAGAAGAAACAGCTGCAAACATTCATTAGTAATTGCAATGTGGAATGTACGAAGTATGAAACAAGGAAAGTTGGAAGTTGTCAAAAATGAAATGGAACGCATAAAGATCAATAACCTAGGCATTGGTCAGTTGAAATAGACTGGTAGTGACCATTTTGAATCAGACAATCATATGGTCTACTATGCCGGGAATGACAAATTGAAGAGGAATGATATCAAAAAGAGCATTCATTGTCAAAAAGAACATTTCAAGATCTGTCCTGAAGTACAGTGCTGTCAGTGATAGGATAATGTCCATATGCCCACAAAGAAGACCCGTTAATACAACTATGATTGAAATTTACATGCCAAGCACTAATGTCAGAGATGAAGAAATTGAAGACTTTTACCAACTTCTGCAGTCTGAAATTGATCAAACATGTAATTGAGATGCATTGATAATTACTGGTGATTAGAATTCGAAAGTTGGAAGCAAAGAAAAAGGATCAGTAGTTAGAAAATATGGTCTTGGTGATAGAAGAACATATATGACAGTCATACACATGGACCTTGTCAGATGGATACATAAGAAACAGATCGACAACATCTGTGGAAAGGCACGATGGAGAAGCTCAATATCATCTTCAGGACAAGACCAGGGGCCAACTGTGAAACATACCATCAGTTGCTCATATGCAGGTTCAAGCTGAAGCTGAAGAAAATTAAAACAAGTCCATTAGAGCCAAAGTATGACCTTGAGTATATCCCGCCTGAATTTAGAGACCATCTCAAGAATAGAATTGACGCAGTGAACGCTAATTACCAAAGACCAGACAAGTGTGGGATGACATTGAGGATATCATACATGAAGAAAGCAAAAGATCATTAAAAAGACAGGAAAGAAAGAAAAGACCAAAATGGATGTCAGAAGAGACTCTGAAGCTTGCTCTTGAACACTGAGTAGCTAAAGTGAAAGAAAGAAATGATGAAGTAAACGAGCTAAACAGAAGATTTCAAAGGGTGGCTCAGGAAGGCAAAGTAAAGTATTATAATGAAATGTGCAAAGATCTTGAGTTAAAAAACCAAAAGGGAAGAACTCGGCATTTCTCAAGCTGAAAGAACTGAAGAAAAAATTCAAGCCTCAAGTTGCATTATTAAAGGATTCTCTAGGCAAAAGATTGAATGACACAGGAAACATCAAAAGAGGATGGAAAGAATACACAGTCACTGCACCAAAAAGAATTGGTCAACATTCAACCATTTCATCAGGTAGCATATGATCAAGAGCCAGTGGTACTGAAGGAAGAAGTCCAAGCTGCACTGAAGGCATTGACAAAAAAACAAGGCTCCAGAATTCACAGAACACCAGTTGAGGTTTTTCAACAAACGGATGCAAAGCTAGAAGCACTCACTTGTCTATGCCAAGAAATGTGGAAGACGGCATCCTGGCCAGCTGACTGGAAGAGATCCATGTATGTGCCCATTCCAAAGAAAGGTGATCCAACAGATTGAGGAAATTATTGAACAATATCATTAATATCATATGCCAGTAAAATTTTGCTGCAGATAATTCAAAAGTGGTTGCAGCAGTACATCAACAGGGAATTGCTAGAAATTGAAGCCAGATTCAGAAGAGGACAGGGAACAAGAGATATCATTGCTGATGTCAAATGCCTGAAAGCAGGGAATGCCAGAAAGATGTTTACCTGTGTTTTATTGACTATGTGGATCATAACAAATTGTGGATAATATTAGGAAGAATGGGAATTCCAGAACACTTACTTGTGCTCATGCAGAACCTGTGTATAGACCAAGAGGCAGTTATTAGAACAGAACAAGGGAATACTGGATGGCTTAAAATCAGGAAAGGTGTGCGTCAGGGTTGTATCCTTTCACCATACTTATTCAGTCTGTCTCCTGAGCGAATAATCCGAGAAGCTGGACTGTATGAAGAAGAACACAGCATCAGGATTTGAGGAAGACTCATTAACAACCTGTGATATGCAGATGACACCACTTTGCTGAAAGTGAAGAGGACTTGAAACACTTACTGATGAAGATCAAAGACTATAGCCTATGAATTACACCCCATCATAAAGAAAACAAAAATCCTCACAAATGGACTAATAAGTAATAGCACGATAAATGGAGAAAATATTGAAGTTGTCAAGGATTTCATTTTACTTGGATCCACAATCAATGCCCACGGAAGCAGCAGTCAAGAAATAAAATGACGTATTGCATTGGGCAAACCTGCTGCAAAAGAACCTCTTTAAAGTATTCCAAAGCAAAGATGTCACTTTGAGGACTAAGGTGCACCTGACCCCAGCCATGGTATTTTCAGTTGCCTCATATGCATGCAAAAGCTGGACAGTGAATAAGGAAGACCAAAAAAGAATTGATGCATTTGAATTATGATGTTGTCAAAGAATGTGGAATATACCGTGGACTGCCAAAAGAAAGAACAAATCTGTCTTGGAAGACGTACAGCCGGAATGCTCATTAGAAGCAAGAATGGCAAGACTTCATCTCACTTACTTTGGACATGTAATTAGGAGGGACCGGTCCCTGGAGAAGGACATCATGCTTGGTAAAGCAGAAGGTCAGTAAAAAAGAGGAAGACCCTCAACAAGATGGATTGACGTGGTGGCTCCAACAATGGGCTCAAACATAGCAACAATTGTGAGAATGGCGCACGATGGTGCAGTGTTTGGTACTGTTGTACATAGGATCACTATGAGTCAGAACAGACTCGATGGTACCTGACAACAACAACAACTTCCTCTTAAAATCAGAATATAAAAATATACCCCGCCCTAATTTTGGTTATTCATGATTTTTGATTAGCTTGATAGCCATTAATTGAAGTATATGGATTATTTTAACTATTTTAATGACAGTAGCAGTGGTTCAATGGTAGAATTCTTAGTTTCACGCAGGAGATCTGGGTGTGATTGCAGGTCAAGGCACCTCGAGTGTAGTCACCACCCATCTGTCAGTGGCAGCCTGTGTGTTGCTGGGACGCTTAAGAGATTTCAGTGGAGCACAGACTAGGAAGAAAGGTCTAACAATCTCCTTCCAAAAATCAGCCAGTGGAAACCCTATGGATCACAACAGTCTTATCCGGTTGTGCATGGGGTCGCCATGAGTCAGGGGCGGACTCAACAGCAGCTTAACAGCAATAACTGCTCAGTTACTGACACCCAGAGAACTGATCTTCGGAAGTAGCATTGCTCTGCACTTATATTCTTAAAATTGCATGTGGCGACTTCCTGGCCGATTCTTTCCCTGTTGCTTCCCTCTTGGCGTTTCTTGACTTGTCCTGGTGATGTTTGCCCCTGCTCTCGTTTCAAGGCCCTCAAACTCAATGCTACAGATTTAAAATACCACTGCCCTCCCTTCTCCCATACACCATGCCTCTGCAGGCATCGCCACTAACATATATATAGGCTCACACATGGGCAGGGATTGTTGTTCTTGGCTCCAAATCAGAGTCTATCCACTTAGGCTCTTCCGAACAATTAGAAGGTGAGCTTGTCTACGCACAAGTGGGGCAGGGCTTACCTCCCAGACTTGATTTCCTTGTTTAATCCTATCTTGCCCCTGCTTTTCTTCCCAGAATGGAGCCACACCCCTGGCAATAGCAGAGTGCCTGAACTACATTTCTGTAACAGAAGTGCTCAAAGTTGTCACGGATGAAATTGGTGTGAAGGTATGTCTGCTTCTCCCCCTTACTTCCCTCCTAAACACACAGCTGGACTGACAGGGTGTCCCTGTGGGTTAACCTCCCCAAAGTGGAGTGAGTTCCCTGGCTGTACACCTAGTAGGAAGCCAAGAGTGGGGAAGGTTGTTCCCCATCCATCAGGCGAAGTTGTACTGCCACCTAGTGGCCTGAGGAACTGAGGATGAGACCAGACCTAAAGGGGCAGCAGCAAGATGAGGTTTGGGGAAGAAATGGGGAAATGGGAAGCTGGAGTTTCCTGCTTATCCTCCTCATGGTTCCTGCCACATATCCGTTTCTAGACTGAGAGCCTCTTAGCTTTGGTTTTCTTCATTTGGGATAAATCTCCTTTTCCATCTCCTCTCCACGGTCTCCACAGTTGTGACCAGGTAACTGTTGGGTTGGTGAAAGGGCTCAGTGTTCCATTTGGGTTGAAGTCTCTGCTTCTTCTCATTTAGTCTGACAAGCACCTGAGGAGTCTCCCTGAGACAGTAGATGAGATTCCGGATGTCTCCGAAGATGAAGGTAAAGTCTGGGATAATGAGCTCAGGCTTCAGGGAAAAGATGGGGCTCTAGGCACTCACTGAGGGGCTTCCTGCTACCAGGCGTGTTGCACTCAAGGGTTCTCATGGCACACCCAAGTTCTGCAGACTTGAATTGAACCCAGAGATAGCCATTTTTTTTTTAAATGTCTGTTATCAAAAACACTCTTTTAATATAATTTCAGGAGAAGGAAGATTTACGTCTCCAATTAAAATATAAAATCCCATGAAGTTTCATAAATAGCTCTGGGTATGCATATCTTTGATATGTGTGTCAAACTGGAGGATAATTCTACTCAGATCACTTCTCAGAGCTGTGAGGAACTGTAAGAAACTTCTGCCTGGTTGCTTTCCTCCTGCTTTGAAGAAATAACAAACTGATTATTTAAAATCTGTAAGAATTTCTTTTAATAAGCTGCTCTTCTAACCCCAGTGTGTCACTAAGATTTTGGGTATATCTGTCATTAGAGCATTACTTTAACTTCGGCATCCATGAACCACAGAGGAGTTTTGTTCAGTGATTGTATAGCTTTGTCAACTAGAAGATGAAAGCTCTCCTTGTGTCCCCTTTGATAATATGCCTCTCACTTTAATTGACTTCAGTCCTATCCTTCCTTAAACTTGACTCTTCTTTGCTTTCCAGGAACTGCTCATATAACTATCATGGGTATGAAACGCTTTCTGTTTCCTGTGGTCCTTTCCACCAGAGTGCATTTCACCCTAAGCAAACCAAGCTCTCACTAATCCATTTATGCTTTCCACCCTCCTCTGATGGCTAACCCAACCGGAGCCAGGAGCTTAACTACAATAGGAAATTTACCATCATCAGATCCATGCCCTGGCAGGTTGTTCCTGCCTGTCCATCTCTGTGTTCGTGCCCATGCCGCTGTGTGTGTGATAATAACTGCATGAGCTGTTGTGATTTCATTCTGTCAGCTCCAGACCACAAAGGCAGAAAATTCACTGCTAAGTGACAGTGAATGACAGTGCAAGGTCAAGGGCCCAGGCACGGGGGGATGAGAGAGACAAAGAGGAAGCTGGGGTTGCTAGCGGCTGATTCACCCATAATTTGAACCTCTTTGTAGTGGGCTTAGGAAATAACGAGGTTGTAGCTGCCGTGGTTAGGAAAAAATCCTGCAGCCCTTCGAAATGAGTGGTTTCAGTTCCACTGCTGTTGGCCCTTCTGTGGTGTGTGGTACGGAAAAGAACAGGAACGACTTTCTTTGGTGTCTCTGGACACCAAAGAAGGGCTGTTTTCAAGTAGGACTTGTCAAGCTAAGAAAGTTTTTCCTGGCTGTATTTTCTTTGTTTCTTTACAAAGCCTCTTACAAGCTAAGATGTTAGGAGTTAGCTGCTCCATTCTATATACTGGAGCTGGAGGAACAGGAGTGGTCAAAGTCATTGCTAATGATCCCATTTGAGTATCAGAGACCTTCCTCCACTCCTCAGGTGCAAGCACTGAGAGGAGGACCAGGAAAAGCACTTTTTTAAAAAAGAAAGGCAATCTACTATCTCCATTCTGTCACTCACTTAAACTTGTGTGGTTCCAGGGGAAGACTTTGGCTTCAGAGCTGAGAAGTATTCCAGGGATGCATATGAAGAAAAAGAGCAACTGGACTTTATGCTAGACCAAATGTAAGAAGTACTCACACGGTGGATGGCCAAGGCTTAACCCTAGAACTCGAAGGATTCCAGAGCCAGGAAAAGTAGCAAGAAGGCCAGGCCTTGGATGTGGCTCTGACAAAGACAGAATGCTGGGTTGGTTGGACTGTGGTCCAGATTTGCACCAAGATAGGCTGGCTCTGTGTCTGGGCTGCTGAGAGGGAATGGAGGCCTCTTTGATAGTGGGCTGCCTGGGAGCATGTATTCCCCTCTTCCCATCCCTATCTACCAGCTTTTTTCCTCCCCTCACTCACAGTCACATATTTACACCGTCTCTCACTCTCATGTGCTCTCAGCTTCTTACCAGACGATTCCGTTGAGGAAGATTTGCACTAGAAATGGCTGCCAAGCTAAGATCCAACACTGACCATGTTCCCCTGTCCACAAGCTATATTAGGTGAAACCCACCAAGGATTTGTGTCTGCTGGAACACCTTTCTAACTTCTCCCTGTGACTGTTGAGACTTCTACCATTGGGGGTACATTTGCACACAGAGATGTTTTGTGAATAGATCTAAAATCGTCAACGTTTAAAGACAGAAGCATGCATTCCGGTTTAGTTCCGTGGCTTATGCAAAATTAGTTCTGGTCAAACAAGCAGGCTGTGGAACTAAAAGGATATTTAATCAATTAGTACTTTCTGAACATCTGTTGGAAAGAATAAGACTTGGATCCTGACCACAAGAAACTTACAGATAGATTCATTTGGTGGGACCAGAACACACGCAAAGTGGTCATCTAGCAAAGCGGGATAGTATATTATTATGCCCAGCATGAGGCTCCATCACCAAGGGCTAGAGGACTACAAAAAGGGAT
Source organism: Loxodonta africana (assembly GCF_030014295.1). NCBI lineage: Eukaryota > Metazoa > Chordata > Mammalia > Proboscidea > Elephantidae > Loxodonta > Loxodonta africana. The sequence continues at coordinate 58,982,063 of NC_087360.1, forward strand.
GATCAGTGTGAGTTGGACTAGTCAGGAGAATACTTCATGGAGGAGGCAGCTCCTTCAGCTAGGTCCAGAAGGACATTTGGGCTCCGTAGCAGCAAAGAGGAAAAGAAAGAGTCTGTAGGTGAGGCGAAGAGAATGGCCAGCACATGGAAGGGGAATAATTGTGTTGCATGTATGAATGGGGAGCTCAGAATGAAGAGAGGAACGTGGGATTGGACAGATTGTTATGGGGGTACAGAGGTGTTTCACTTAGGCCTTCCATGAAAGATAGGGGGCCACTTAGAAAGGTTGCCCTTTTGATTTCCCAATGTTCTTGGCACACAGGATGGAATCCCCAGCCATTCCGAGGATTCCTTGTGTCACACCTGAGATCGGGCTCTTCAGAACTGATGAGGAGCAGGTAAGAAGTGTTATTTCTCTCCCTTTCCTTTTGCAGAGTGAGTGGCCCAAGACTGTGATTTTTTGAGACGACCTGCACTGCACTGATAGGAATTAACGATTGAAAAGCTTTTAGCATTTATATAGTCCCTTCGGATCCATGATCCCATGTGTTTTCTGTAGCCCTTAGTGTTGTCAGCATGATTATTATTATGCCAGACATTAATGACATGCATGTCAGAGAGCCTAAGGGGTATGTGAAAAATCAGTGACCTAGTCCAGGGAGGTCGAGAAGTGACACCAGAAGTTCTGGCTCTGAAGCCCATGTTCTAGTAACCACCACCCCCGAGCACCTGGTTTCTGCCCATACGGAGACTAGAGGTCACAGTGCAAGGGAGGAGGCCATACCTGAAGCAGGCGTAGTGAACTAGAGGTCCACTTGGGTACAGCCTGTACCCATTGTGAAGCTCAGGGCCAGCCATGTACCATTTGTGACTTTCTTTCGCATGTGTAAAAAGGCAACAGCTTCTGCCTCACCTCACTCAAGGAGCTATTGGGATGAGAGTTTAAAAGGCTAATACAGGTATAAAAGTGATGTCAGTGAGCTATTCCAAATGTGGGGTATTATTCACTCTAGCACCCTGTATTGTGGCTTCCCAGGATGCTACCTGAATTTTTCACACACACACACACAGAGGAATGTTTTAAAACAATTTAATTCCCCCTAGTTTTTTTTAGTTTAATTTTATGCTGTTTGGGACTTTTTTCCAGGGCAAGGAAATTTTTTCGGGAAAAAAGAAAGCAGTATGGTGTTATAATCCCCACAAGTTTGGATGTGGCTGCTCTAAGGCTGATAGCTTTAGGTGTGTCTGTTTTCCATCTAAGGTTGATTTCCCCCTTGTCACCAAAGGGGTATATGTCTGAAAGAAGCAGGGATAACCCTGGATGCATAAATGGCACCCAGGGATAAGCCAGCTTTTTAGCTGTCTGATCAGCCATTCTACTCGAGGACATATCATCATGATCAACATTGGTGCCACTGGGTGGCATTTGGGAGATATGCTCAATTATGGCCGTGTTACTGCTGGGGCATGTTCTCTGGATGCCTTGCCAATGAGATTGAGGAGAACCCAACCAGGTAGACCTGTGTCCTATTGTTCCTTGAGCAAACCATTCTCTCCAACTCTTTGCTTAAGTCATTAACTCAAGTCAGCAGGTCTTACTATGTGCCCTGTGTGGGGCTAGATTCTATCAGAAACAGAGGAGGGCTATAAGAGGTAATACCCGGATACCTGGATACATAGGAACTTATGGTCTAACTGGAAAAGTAGACTCAGGTACATGAAACCAATTAGAAAAAATACAGGATGGTGAATAACGAAGTGCTAAATTTTGTGGTGTGAGTTCTTTGAAGAGTTCAGAGAAGGGAGTTTAGTGTCAACAGGAAGGATTCATAGATGCGATGAGACGCGAGAAATGGACAGGATTGGACTAGCTAAGGAGAGTCACAGGGCGTTCTGGAAAGCATGAGCGAGAACAGAGGTGAGAATAAGGCTGGAAGGTACCAGGACCAGATTCAGGTCCTGCTGGCTTTCATGAGTCCTTGTGAAGGACAAGACCCTGTGCAAAGTAGCCCTGTATCCCTGTATTTGCAATGTTACAGTGAGGTAGGAAACTCCCCATTTTACAGATGAGGAAATGGAAAGTTTCCGCAAGGACAGGGGCCTTGATTCATTCACCTCATGTATCTCAAACGCCTACAGGATGAGTAGATTAAAAAAAACAGTTGCCGTGCAATTGATTCTGACTCGTGGCAATCCCATGTGTGTCAGAGTAGAACTGTGCTCCGTAGGGCTTTCGATGGCTGATTTTTCAAAAGTAGATTGCCAGGCCTTTCTTCCAAGGAGCTTCTGGTTGGACTCGAATCACCACTCTTTTGGTTAGCAGCCAAGCGCATTAACTGCTTTCTACACCCAGAGGCTCCATAAGTAGCTTACCCAAAGCAAAATAGCTTGTAGGTGAGGGTGCAGGAATTCAAACCCAGAGGTTTAAATGCCAACTTTAGGGAGAAAACCAATCTGCCTAGAGCAGAGGCTTCATACTGGGGTGTAGCTAGAGAAAGGGGTGCCTAAGTCACAAGTGTGTGCAGTGGGCATAGGACCCCAAAGCCAGGCTAAAGAGTGTGGACTTACTCCATCTATTCTAAATAAAGATTCAAAGATCTCTCCCTGGATCTTGGGCCAACGAAAGGTGATGAAGGTAGGAAAATGCCTGTGCTCCCTTTTAGACTCTAAGAATGTCCTATCATGGAAAGGTTCGTGAATTAGTGTGCGGGAGTCATTTCTCCATTTGGCCACTTCGTTTCTGGCAATGAGACATTCCTGGGCCTTCTCAGCCCTGGCACAATACCCAGCTGGCCTGAGACCAGCACCTGTGGTCCAGGAGGTGAAAGGACAGGAGGGGCTTTTCTCTCCTCCTCAGGCACTTGGAGAATATGATGAAGACTCGCTTATCCCCAGCAGCCCCGCCACAGAGACCTCAGACAACATCAGCCCAGTGGCCAGCCCAGTCCACACAGGGTGAGTCCCCACCCAAGTGCAGGGAACACCTGGGACTCTGGGCCGCCCGTTCTCCCTGTCTCAGAGGGGCTGTGTAGAAGCCCAAAATGGAACTGTCTGTGCTCCTAGATTTTTGGTGAGCTTCATGGTTGACGCCCGGGGAGGCTCCATGAGAGGAAGTCGCCACAACGGCCTAAGGGTGGTGATCCCACCTCGGTCCTATCCTTCGCCCACGCGCATCACCTGCCGCCTGGTCAAGCCCCAGAAGCTGAGCACACCACCCCCACTGGCCGAGGCAGAGGGCCTGGCCAGCAGAATCATCATGCTGGGACCCACGGGGTTCCAGTTCTTGGGGTAAGAGGTTGCTCTTGCTGGGTGTGCGTGTACAAGATGTGTTCCTAACCGGTTCCTGCCCCGCAGTTCCCATTACTGCTGCCCCCACAGCAACCCCCAGAACCACCCAGCCTCAGGGCAGAGGGGGAGGCGAGCCCCGGAGCCCCTCTTATTCCTCTACCGTCCTGGACAGGGCAACAGAACTGGGAGCTTTAGTCCCCTCTCACTTCCATTTCCTAGATACACTAGAGAGTTCCTATCCTGGTGGAGCGCCATGCCCTCACATCTTGCTGTGACACGATAGGTAGAAATGGAGGGGAAGACAGGGTTGCTTGGGAGGCTCCCAAGAGGCTAATTATTTAAGCAATAAAAATAGTCTTCCTGCAAGGTCATTCCGCAGCAGCGCCCCGGAAAAAAGATTAATGGGCTTCAGAGGCCGACTCCTTCTCACCTTTTCTGCAGCAAACCGGGGTTCTCCTTGGACCTTTTTTACTCTTCAGGCAGGTCTCCACCAGGGGCCCTGCCTTCCCACCTCTGCCTGCTCTCCTTTCCCATCTCCATGTTTTCATCCACAATTTATAAAGCAGCCTGCAGAGTGCTTTCACCTTTTTAAATGTGATTCTCAAAACCGTCCTCCAAAGGTAATGGTATATCCCCATTTTATGGTCGAGGAAACTGAGGCTCAGAGAGGTTAGCTTACCTGTCTAACTGTGTCAGATGAGTTCCCGGTATCAAGGCCAAGGGCAGCCTTGTTGCCTGCGGGGCGGTAAGCAGACAGAGCTTCCTTTGTGAAATGAGGCTGAGCCCCTTCCTGGCATTCTGGAGCCTGATGGCAAGAGGAGCTGTGGAGCATCTCAGGCACCCAGACGCTGGCACGTTTCACTGTAGGGACCTGCCAGTGGGTAGGGCCCCCACTGTGGCTTCAGTGCCCCCTCCCTCCAGACAGGAGCCTGACTGCCCTGTCCCACCTCCTCTTCCCTCCCCCATCATTTGCTCTGTCCTACCCCCAGCCCCGTGTTTGTGGAGATCCCCCACTTCGCCTCCCATGGCCGTGGGGACCGAGAGCTGGTAGTTCTGAAGAGTGGAAATGGCTCCATGTGGAGGGACCATGAGAAGAAATACAGCGAAAGTGACCTGGATGAGCTCCTCAGAGGGACGGACGAAGGTGATGAGCCATGTGGATTCCGGGGCAGAGTGCTCCTCCTTCAGGAAGATGGGGTTTGAGGTTGCACTTTTGGGGTTGATTGTTGGGGTTGTCTGGAGACTGGGGGACCCTGAAAAGCTAGAAATGGCCCCATCTGGCCAAGCTCCAGGTGTCAAGGGCACCTGAGTGGGTGCTTGGCCCTTGCCTGCAGCCCTCAGCAGCTTTGGCTGACCTGGACCCAGGGGTTTGCCTCTCCAGGCCATCAGCCTCCCTCCCTACTTTTGGGTGCCAGGGGAGGGCAATACAGCCAGTCAAGGATGAGGAGGCTCTGGGGACACAGAGCGGGGCTGAGCCTGCACTCAGAGTGACCAGTGGGGGTGGGCATCGCTGTGTGATTACAGAGCTGGAGAGCCTGGAAGAGCTGGAGAAAAAGAGAATCTACCGTATCACCACCGACAGCTTCCCCTTGTACTTCATGATCGTGTCCCGGATCTACCAGGACTCCGATAGCATCACCCCTGAAGGGGGCTCTCTGAAGAGCAAGCTGGTCCCCCTGGTGCAGGCGACTTTTCCAGAAAATGCTGTCACCAAGAAAGTGACGCTGGCTTTGCAGGTGACACACCCCCCCGGGCCAGCTGGGACCCCCCCACTTGGAGCGCATGGAGGGTGGAAGGACTTACGGCCCTCAGGAAGACTGCTCCTTGTCCCCGTGATGTCCCACACTTCTGTCCTTAACTTCCCAGTGAGAGAGCTGGTCTTCCGGCTCAAAAGAAGAACGGGTGGGGGTAGAGATGAGGCAAGACGTTCCCTGTTAAGTGGCAAAAAGCCCTGGATAGCACATCACACCACATGGCCAGCTGTGCTCAGCGTAAGGGCGTACCATATCACTTCCTGGAGCAGACTGAGGCAGAGCAGAGGTGGTGATGTCCTGGCATTGGGAAGCAGCAGGGTGAAGGGGAGAAAGAGACCAGGGAGGAGAGCTAGGCAGTGACATCAGACCTCAGGCAGGCCCCGTGGCCAGCACAGTAAATAGATGTGGTGAGAGCTGCAACCAGGGACAAGAACAGTAGTAGAGGAGACCCCGAGAGGAGCCTCTGTCAGGTGAATAGACAGACCCCACTCCCCCCTTGGGGATGATGGTGCCTCCATCTCGTGTCTTGTCTGACAAGTTCCTCTCCTGCTCTGGAGCTGAGCATCCTACCTTTGACATTCCCCAGGCCCAGCCTGTACCCGATGAGCTAGTCACCAAACTCCTGGGCAACCAGGCCACCTTCAGCCCCATTGTCACCGTGGAACCGAGGCGCCGGAAATTCCACCGCCCCATAGGGCTTCGGATCCCGCTCCCTCCTTCATGGACAGACAACCCTCGGGACAGCGGAGAGGGGGATACCACCAGCCTGCGCCTGCTCTGCAGTGTTATTGGTGAGAGTACCGTCCTGCCTCCATCCTGTCTTCTCTGCAGCAGGGCTCCTTCCAGCAGGCACTGGGGCAGGGGAGGCAGGAGGGTGGGAAACCGCCATCTCCTCACTCTTGATTTCCTGTGGGGTGATGTGCTCTTGGAAGAGATGGAGGGATGATGCATCTGAGTAAAAGTCCACGGTCCCTGACCCTAAGGAGAAGGGGGTGCTGCAGATGGCAAGCAGGAGAAGGAGAAAGTGAGAGAATAAGGTGTGCTCAGAGCCATAGACCAAGCGAGCCTCAGCCAGATGTGCCCATCTGTGCCTTTGCACATTCAGTCCTTAGTGTTTACATGTGCACAGTCAGAAGATGACCCCTCGGCCCCATTTCTGTTCTTGTTGCAGGAGGAACAGATCAAGCCCAATGGGAAGATATAACAGGCACAACCAAGCTGGTGTACGCCAATGAGTGCGCCAACTTTACCACCAACGTCTCTGCCAGGTGAGATGCTGCCTAAGCCCAACCTGGTGCTCCCAAGTTCCAGATAGATTATGGGGGTCGGTGCTGCCCCCACAGGGTAGCTGTCTTCATGCCCCAACCTGCACACCCTGAGGTTCCTTCACTGCCCCTCTCCACTTAGAGGAAGCTTTATTGAACCCCAAGGAGTATTAGACTTACAGATAGATAGCTCCTGTCTGGGTAGAAGTGAAGCTCTCCATCAGGCCTTTAGGAATACGCTGTATAATTAAACGGGTCGCCATTAAGTCAATTTTGACTCGTGGCGACCCCATGTGTGTCAGAGTAGACCTGTGCTTCATCAGGTCTTTTGTGACTGAGTTTTCAGAAGCAGATTGCCAGGGCTTTTTCCAAGGTGCCTCTGGGTGGACTTGAACCTCCAACCTTGTGGTTAGCAGCCGAGTGTGTTAAGCTTTTGCACCACCCAGGGACCCCACTTTATAACGAGCCCTCCCTTTTTAGGTTCTGGCTGTCAGACTGTCCTCGGACTGCTGAGGCCGTAAACTTTGCTACTCTGCTGTACAAGGAGCTTACTGCAGTCCCCTATATGGCCAAGTTTGTCATCTTTGCCAAGATGAACGACTCCCGAGAAGGACGGCTGCGCTGCTACTGCATGACGGATGATAAAGTGGATAAGACCCTGGAGCAACACGAGAACTTTGTCGAGGTGGCCCGGAGCAGAGATATCGAGGTACTGCTCCTGGTCCCCTTTATTCCCGGGCACTCACAGACCCTCCTCGTTTCTCACATTGAGACAAAACCTCCGGAGCTAGGATAGCGGCACTCTTGGTGTACGTTGTGACCCAGTGTAGTCAGAAAACCTTAGCTCTGTAAAGGAGAGGGTTTCTAGGCTGTGTCTTTTTGATTCCCTTCTTGAGAAACATCCTGAAGAACCTTTGACAAAAGTGAGGAAAGTTAACATGTGTATCTGAGGGCAAGCAGCAGAGCCTCTGATTTGTGACAGTAAGGAGCTAACATTTGTTGAGCTCTTGGCTACCAGGGCTTTACTTGCTAAGCTCATTTAATTCTCATAACTGTGTACTTTTATTATCCCCAGTTTACAGATGAGGAAACTGAGGCCGAGAGAGGTAAAGTAACTTGCTCAAGGTCACACAAATAGTAAAAGGTAGAGAAAGGATTTGTCCAAGTAGTCTGACCCCAGAGTCCACACCTTTAACTGCTATGCTAGGGTTTTAACAGTGCTCAGATGGTGCAGCAGGGGAGAGGGCTCGACTATGGTGTGAATAAAGAAACGGGAACTAGATCTGAACCTATCACTGCTCCCAGGATACCTGAACATAAATTGTGTAATATGCCAGGACCGTTCTAGAACTATGGCCTCAGAGTCTATGCTGAGTCTTCTAAAGGAAGCACGGGACTGGAGCTCTGAGCCCCGAGCCCCGGTTTTCATCCTGTCTCAGGCACGAACTAGGCAAGGCACTTACTCTCTCTGGGCCTCAACTCCCTCAACTGTCAAATGAATTAATGATAACTTCTCAGCTGAAAGCATTATAGACGCATCTGGGATCATTAGTATAGGTGAGATTCAAATAGAACGTGGTCCTTCTAGCACGTCTCATAAATGAAAATTTGGGGGATGAACATAACAACCGATCCAGATTTTTAGAAGCCAAGTTCTGACATCCTAGGGATATATGGAGATCTTGCTTATTATGAGACCTTGTTAGGAAGGAAGCATGCCTCATTCGTCATAACCTTGAGGATAAAGCATCTTCCAAAACAAATAGTGGAATTTCTCAGAGCATGCCATCTGTGCCCTGGCTGTAGAAAGGGTGTATCTTGGGAAGGAAAAGGTCAAAGCTTAAAGGTAGGTTACCTGGGCATTTCTACCTGACGAGGTGTATTTGCGTTTCCCTTCCTACAGGTTTTGGAAGGAATGCCCCTCCATGTGGAACTCTTCGGGAACCTGGTACCAGTCAGAAAAGCTGCCCAGCAGCGCACCTTCTACTTCCAAGCCTTTCAGGAGAACTGTTTGGCCATACCTGTAAAGGTGCCAGCATCCCTTGCTGACCTCTTGTCTGGGTCTAGAAAGTTGGGGAGGCAGAAATCCCCAAACCAAGCAGCCTGGTGGCCTGTAAAACAGCTCCCTGAGCCTTTCTTTTGTGCGATTGAATTTAGGTGCGGGACAGCAGTCGAGAACCAGGAGGATCCCTGTCATTTCTGCGCAAGGCGATGAAGTATGAGGACACCCCACACATTCTCTGCCACTTGAACATCACCATGCCTCCCTGCACCAAGGTGAGCTGCCTGGCCCACCTGATGAGGACCCTCAGCCAGAGATGGGGTCCCCTAAGAACATCTCAAAACAGATACCAGGTTGAGCACTTCCAAAGGGCTTCTCCCCATTGAGAAGCTACATTTGAACGCCTCGAGGTACAGAGAGGCTCTTCGCTCACCTCTGGACATTTGTCTATGGCTTAGCAGAGAGAACTTGCCAGACCCATTATGCAAAGCTAAGTCAAGCTTTGGTCACGTGACCTGAAGAGCAACCCATGTATCAGAGGAGAACATGCATGTTCGCCTTGTGGGCCCTGAGCTCTCTAGGATGGGAAGGTTAGAAGGGGCCTTAAATACATCTTCTTTGGCTTCCCTCGTCTGAGGCCTCAGAGGCTTCAAAATAGGTCCTGAATTGCTCAAGGTTACCTGGCCATTTGGTAGCTTTTATCAAGCCTCTTTTCCATTGACTTGCTCATCTCCCCCAGGGTGCCAGGCCCTCAAAAGAAGGGAACCCTGGCGTCCTCAGCCCTGCAAACAACCAGTTTTTTGAGCTCAGCAAAAGACTCTTGACCAGGTATGTTCATTTATTGATACCTGTAAGAGTATCAGAGTCATCTCCTACACGAGGGACTTTGGAGTGATCATCGTGTCTCCATGTCTTTTTATCGTTGGTGTTTTGTTGCTGTCGTTTTTCTAATCATTAGCCTTCCATGCGAAACTAGAAAAGAAGCAAGGTTACATTCACACACTCATGACTCAGTTTCTCTTCTCTTTCTGAGGACCACAGTAAACTAACTTCTGTTTCAAAAGAGGCTCTCTTGGGCAAGCGTCCGGGGGCTGTTCCCCAGTGCCAAGGGTTAAGCCTCCTCACTGGGGCCAGTATCAGAATTGGGTCTTCTGAGAAGAAAGGAATCCAAATATTATCTGCTTCACCACTTATTAGCTCGGTGACCTTGGGAAATTTAGTTAACTTCTCAGTGCCTCAATTTTCTCATGGAGGAAATGGAAATAATAATAGTACCTACTTCATAGGTACTAAACAGGGCCTCGCACATGATAAGTGCTACAGAAGTTTGCCATTATTATTATTAATAAAACGTGAGCTTCAGCAATGTCTCTTTACTGCCACCTCTTTCCACACTTCTGCTTCTTTTTGTTGTGCATCCAAAGAAATGGAGCTACTGTTTGCCAGGGTCATCATTCCCTACCCCACAGAACGTGGGCTCAAATCCCCTTTCTTCAAGACCAGGGAATAGCCACAAAGCAAATCACCCTTTCTTTTTCTTTCTTCTGCAGGGGAGTGGAGCTGATGATAGGAGAAGGACGCTGACACCCCTGTCCTTGAGATACAGCATTCTCAGAGAATCACCACTGGGTATGAACCTCTTTGTGATGATACGTGCTCACTCTCTTTCCAAGAAAGTTGTGAATTAGATCACTTCCCCCTCCTGGCAAGGGTGCTAGATCTTGGGCAGTGCAAACAATTTGAGCTTGTCTACTTTTACTAACCCTAGTGGTGTAGTGGTTAAGTGCTATGGCTGCTAACCAAAAGGCCGGCAGTTCAAATCCACCAGGCACTCCTTGGAAACTCTATGGGGCAGTTATACTTTGTCCTATAGGATTGCCATGAGTTGGAATCGACTTGATGGCAATGGGTGGGTTTTACTAACCTAAAGGCTGGTGGTTCAAACCCACCCAGTGACACTGCAGAACAAAGGCCTGACAATCTGCTTCCGTAAAGATTATAGCCAAGAAAACCCTATGGAGCACAGTTCTACTCTGTAACACACAGGGTCAGCACAAATCAGAATCCACTAGATGGCAATGGGTTTTAGCATAAGGGTTCTGCCATTGTCGTGGATTTACTCAGCCCACTGTGGATACAGCATATAGAGCCTTTGACTGGGGTCCCACCTGGGCCTTACAGGTTTTGCAATCAATCCAGGGGTACACTGAGGTCCATTACATGACCTGTGCCCCACCAGCATCAAGTCTTCACACCTGTCAAGGCTGTGTCCTGCCAAGGCTACTATATGAAATCTCCTGCTTCTCCCCAGGTGACCTCAATGGGACAGATCAAGCAGACATGAAAATGGCTGTTATATCAGAGCACCTTGGCCTCAGCTGGGCAGGTGAGTGTGGGAATTTGGGCTGTTAAAGCACTTTGGCTGTTTCATGTGTCCCCTACCCTCACTCCCTCTTAATGAGCCACTGGTGAAAGCATTTCTTACCCTCTCTTCACCCCTCTGTTGTGGATCTGATCCATTATGGTCTTGGATAGGTCTGTTGCTCAAGCAGGCCCAGGGTGCCAATGGAAAGGGGATGCTCCCTCCTTTCTAGACTCTGCTTGGTTTTCCTTTGTGGGAGAGAAGCATCAACTTTTGATACTCTACGAGACCTTAGGGTTTGTCTAGTCCATCTCATTTTGCGGATGGGAAAACTGAGATGTGACCTTGTTGTGCAGCTAGTCAGTGACAGAGCCCGGGGAAGCAAGCATACAAACCACAACTACGTCTCTTGACTGCCTGGCCGCTGCTCCCACTTCTCTGTAAATTGCCTTGCCCCAAAGTCTGGCTTTGTGGAGATAGAGGAGGGAAGAAAAGAGAAAGTCAAAATTTTTCATTAAAATCTCCGGGTGTAGCTGAAGTCTACCAGAAGTCCCATCAACAATGGGGGTACATCTTATTTGAAGGGAGGCAAGTGGGCAAAATGAACGTAAAGGTCAAAATGCTCACAATGCTCAATCATTGACCCTATAAGCTAGTTCTCTCCCCCACTCCCTTTTTTTGCCTTTTTATAAGAATGGATGCCCTCCACTCAGGCACCCTGCAGACCACTTTAGACACATTCAGAAACCTTAGCAAAAACTTGCTGAAAGGCAGCATGACACATACTCAGAAGCTCAAAGACAGTTCATCCTTTAAACCATCTCTATTACTGCTTCTTAAGAGTCCCTGGGTAGTTAGATGATTAACACACTCGACTGCTAACCAAAAGGTTGCTGGTTCAAGTCCACCCAAGGCGGCTTGGAAGAAAAATCATTGACTTCTGAAGTCATTGAAAATAATGGAAAACCCTATGGTGCCCAGTACTATTCTGACATATGTGGGGTCGTCATGAGACGGGAGCAACTCAATGGCAACTGATTGTTGCTGCTTCTTGGGGGGTGTGTGTGTGTGTGTGTGTGTGTGTTGTACGTGCCTCTTCTGATTCTCCCTATCACTTTCCCTCTGATCGTCATCATCCTTGCAGTTAGACTCTGATGCTGTTTTCCCTTCTGAGGCACCTGTGAGATATAACAATAAAATAAGGAGGGCAGGGGAAGAGCTAAGATTCAATGTCATTACCTTGCATTTAGATGCTAATTTGTTATTTTCATTTTAAATGTAAATAATGCCTTTCCCTGAAGAAATGTAAATACAGAGACACAGAGTTACCTGAATGCATTCCCGTTATAATTGATTCTTGGGGGAAAGTGAGTGCCATCCTGTAGAAACATGAGTATAAACGGGATAAACAACACTGGAGTGGGAATTGGTGGGCTCTGTTCACTCCTGGCTCTCCTACTAACTTGTCCTGTGACCTTGGATGAATATCTAACCTTGCTCAGTCTCATCATCTCATATGTGAAGTAATAGAGAGAAAGAGCATTCATTCGTTCAATAGCTATTTATTAAGCACCCCACCCCCATCCCATTTTCTGGGGATGCAAAGATGTCAGTGATTGCATTTCGCTTATTATTTCTTGGTCAGAAGAAATATCAAATCCAAGGCAGAACTGTTCTCGAACTCCCCTTTCAACACCTCCACTCCACAACGGCTGGCTTGTGAGCTTGAACAGAGCTGGGTAGGGTCTCTGGCTTGGCTCACGTCTGATCTTGGTTCTTTGCTTTCAGAGTTGGCCCGGGAGCTGCAGTTCAGTGTGGACGACATCAACAGGATCCGCGTAGAAAATCCCAACTCCTTGCTGGAACAGAGTGCAGCCTTATTGAACTCCTGGGTCACCCGTGAAGGACAAGATGCAAATAGTCAGTACTCTTAAGCTGAGGAAGCCTTCTCTTTCCAAAGCATGTGCCAGGACCTACTCTTCACCAGTGGGGTTCTTCCTTCTAACTCCATTTGTCATGTTGGCCTTTTGGGAATCAATCAATATGTCTCTGTCTCTTTTTCTCACACATACACACACAGTCTTAGTTTCCTAGTGCTATGTAACAGAAATATTACTAGTGTGTGGCTTTAAAGAACAGAAATTTATTTTCTCACAATTCCGGAAGCTAGAAGTCCAAATTTAGAGTGTGGCTGTAGGGCTAGGTCCTTCTTTGTCTATTTCAGCTTCTGGTAGCTGGCAATCCTTGGTTCTTTAGTGATCTTCGCATAGCATCTATCTTACCCCGTTTGTGTTCATATATCTCTGTGTTTAGGCTGCTCTTTATATCACTCAGTAATGATTACGTTTAAGACACACCCTACACTGACATGGCCTCATTAACATAACAAAGAAAACCCTATTTCCAAGTGGGATTACATCCACAGGGTCAGGATTCCAACACATCTTTTTAGGAGACACAATTCAACCCAGAACACACACATACACACTATATGCGCACACACCTCAGGGTCACTAGGTCTTCTAGCCAATCGTACCAAGTTACCACAGAATCTTGGCCTCGACCTTTCTCCCACCCTTGGAATAAGGTAGAAATTGTACCAGGACCCCTAGATTACAGCATATATCCAGGGTGTGTGACTCTCATCTTTGAAGTCTTCCTGCTGAATTTCTCAAACAAATGGGTACTGTCCTCTCAGGATAGAGTATGGATGAGCCGAGTCCATCTGAAACAGTTCTCGTTCTTACAGGGGCATCTTTTTCTCCAACCTGGAGGAAAGATTTGTCTCTCATTATCTTTTCAGCTCCTCCCCAACCAAACTCCCATGCCCAAAAAACAGTAAAAGGAAATTGAGTATTCCATTTGCATCCCAAATCAACTGGCAAGGACCAAGCCTTTCAAAAGGACAGAATCCAATCCTTCTCACCCTCGTTTTCTTCTGGTACTGCTCTCAGATTACAGAAACAAGCTTTCTGTGCTTTAAAATTGGCCATTGTTAGCCTTGGGGAAAAAACCAGTTAAAGTGTTTCAAAAGAAAAATTCTCCCAAGAGGCATTTCATTTTGATTCTGACCAAGAAAGGGTTGCCTCCATCTTCTGAAAATATAAACCATCTCCTTTCTCACATCTTCCCCTCCTGGCCTAATGTTCAGAGCCCATGTAATATTTCCTTGCTGCCCTAGAAAATGGCAGTTCATTCACTAAGGGCCTGTTCTTGTCTGCTCCCTGGCAGTGGAGAATCTCTATACAGCCCTGAGGAACATTGACCGGAGCGAGATTGTGAACATGTTGGAGGGCCCTGGGAGACAATACCGCAGCCTGAGACCAGAGCGGCGGCACACCGACCAGGACTACTTCTTGTCACCCCCTCAGATGAATGGTGAGTGTCTTCTGGAATGAGGTGGGGGCAGAGCTGGGTCCTACCTTCCAGAAACCAGCCCTTGAAGTCTCCTTGACACGAGATTTTATCCCTTGATGTCATCTCTCCCGTTGGTGGGAGGTCTGTCAGCACCTAACTCCTAGGTGAGCAGAGGCCAGTGAAGGAGGCAGACTGCCTGTGGAGGTTGGTGTCCTCATCAGTGCCTGCGACCTCTGTAGTCATGTGAGAGAGGCTCTCTGACCATCAGCGACCAGGCTGGGATACCAATGGGGCCTGGTGTCACAGGGTAGAGCTTGACCCTGGAGGGCAATGGGCTAGACTCTTGCCCCTGTGTGTGTACGAACACTCTGTATAGCTCTGAACAAGGTGTGGGTCCTCTTGAGGCTTCAGTGTCCCCACCTGAAAAATAAAGAATTGCGACTATGTAATATCTCAGCTTTAAACACCCAGTGACTGAGAAAGAAAAGGCTTGGAGATTCTTGCCCAAGGCCTGATGTAGATTAACTGGATGGAGTTTTAAAAATCCTCTTGCGGCCACTTCTGTGAGGCTTAGAGGTTTACTTTTCTCTGAGTCCAGTCTCCTTCTCTTTCTCCCTTTTTTTGCTTTCCATCTCTTACCTCTCACTCTTTTTGATGTGGTTCAGCATGGCATGGATCCTCCAGTGTGACCTGGCCTGAGGATAAGAGGCCTAGGGAGACCCTGACCTCTACCCCCAGCCCCCTACTGCTGGTTCTTCTGGTTGAGGACAGCTCTCCTTGAAGTAGCAGTGGAAGTAGCTAGTCCTATGAAGGCGCTGGGGCTTGGGTGCTTCCCACTCCCTCCCCTTCATCTGCTTCCTCTCCTGGTCCTCGCTCTCTAACCAGTGGGTATAGACACAGAGCAGAGGCCTCACTTGAACATCAGTTCACTGTGGTGGGAAAAGCTTGGGTCTGGGAGTCAGGAGGCCTGGGTTCTTGTCCCTTCCCCCCACCCCCAATTCCCTGTGTGGCTGTTGTCGCTTTTAAAGTTAGGAGGTGGGATTTGATCCCCAAGATTCCGTAGGGAGCTTGAAAGAAAGTACTTTAATTCTGTGAAACATCTTCCTCTGAGGCCTAATATGTCACCCCGGACAGCTACATCATGACATTTATGCTCCAAAGTTCCCAATTTTAACAGGCTTCTCAGGCCATGCACACTTGCACTGTTGTCCAGTGCACCTGACCACCAACAGGCCGGAAGGAATGACAGTGATGAGTCCTAGGCAGGGCTGGGCACTGGGCCTCCTTCTGCTGGGAGACTCCCAGCCAGGTGGAGTCCGCACATGCTGAGCCCCTCACACTTCTCTCTCTCCTGTGTCCTGTGTCTCCTGAAACATGCCATTAAGTGCCCCTGGATGCAGGGCTCACCTTATGTCAGTCATTTCCTGTCTGCCCTCTCTTCTACCTCTGACCTCATCTCGACCTCTAGTTTGCTCATTCTCCTGTACTGCCTGTCTCCACTGTCTCCACCTCCGCCAGGTGTGAAGAGCTGTCAACCTCCAAGAGATGCATGTCATGAAAGACTCCTAACGCTTTTTCCCTACTCTGTCTCATGGCTGTGTCTGTGGGCATACATGTATGTGTGTGTATGCACAGGGGTCTGTTGTTGTGCCTCCTTGTCCTGGTTGTACACTGTGCACTGCTCACTTTTCAAATCCACCGTAAAGGGCTCCAAGACAGTGGTCCACACTCATGGACCCTTCCCTCAGATCACCTGGCTTGAACATTGCAGGAACTGCTAAGTAGGCCAATTCCCTTTCACAGAGAGAAACGGGAGGGCAGATGAGGAGTGCTACAAACTTCGGGAAACCCACATAACAGGACACTTCTCCTTCCCTACATGATAATTGGTCACTTGGTTTGGTTTTGTTTTATTTTGTTGTGGTGGTGGTGGTAAAATATATATAACAACATTTGCCACTTCAACCATTTTGATTGGGTTTTTTAATGACTCTGGTGCTGTTTCAGTAAAGTCAAATCAGCAAGTTTTTATTGAGCCTCAATTACGTACCTACAGGACAACATGCCATTAGAATTGCGTGAGTATAAACAAGGTAGTTACGTACCTACGCATTTATAGAAGTCTTTCATTGGACATAGGACTCACAGCTCCTCTCAGACCTAGAGACTATAGTGCATCAGCAGTGTTATACATACCTCTGTAGGGCTGTGTCTGTGTGTGCTCCAGGATGGGATGAGAAGTGCTGTGTTTCAGTCGGTCAGTTCATTTGACAAATTATTTTAACCTCTGGCTACATGCCAGGCACTGTTCTAGGCATGGGAAATCAGAAAGTTCTCACACAGCCAAAAAAAAAAAAAAAAAACGCTGCCTTCTTGAACATTCTATTAGAATAGCCAGACAATAGCATGATATGTAGGTGAATTATATAATGCGCTAACAGGTGATAGGTAGTGTGGAAAAACATAAACCCAGGTTAAGGTGATCAGGAGTGCTGGGATTGTAGGGATTAAATAGTATGTGCTGTGAGTGGATAGCAAAGACTTGAAGGAGATGAGGGAATGAGCTGTGTCAATATCTAGAGAAAGAGCATTCCTGACAGAGTACAGCCATTTCAATGGCCCTGATGCAGGGAGTACATCTGGCATGTTCACAGGACAGGCTGGAGCAGAGTGTGGGAGGTAGAAAGGGCAAGAAATAAGTCAGAAGGGCAGCAGGAGGCAGCTCCTGTAGATTATCATAATGACATTGAGTTTTATTAGTAGTGAGATGGAAAGCCATTGGAGGGTTTTGAGCAAAGGAGTGATATGATCTAGCTTAAGTTTTCAAAGGATTCCTCTCCCTGCTTCGTTGATTTTATATTGTCACAAATTGAACACTTCTATACTTCCTGGCTCCTCTGTCCAACCTCATCAGCCCTTCCTGAGCCCTCTTCTCAATCCAAGTGTCCCAACAGAGACAGGCTACATCCCAATGTGCACCCCACCCACAACCCAGAGCTGACACTCGTAAATAGATGCCCAACTTGGCCAGCTCTGCCTTTCTAGGCACCAGAATTGGCTTCTGTGGGTTTTCTTGCCCTCTTTCCTGTCCCAGGAAGACCATCCCACACCTGGGTGCCCTTCTGGTCTGGAAAGGAGGAGGCAGGAAGAATCATAGGTATAAGGGTCAGGAAATAGCATCCCCTTGCAACATGTCTGACTTTCTCCTGGGGAAGGTCACGTGATGACATGTCCTGGTGCCAGCCGAGCCCTTCTAGACTGATGGTCACAGTCATCACCTTGGCTCATTTGTGCTGTACCTCATTTCTCTGCTTGTCAAAACCTCGTTAATGAAGCCACAGGGACTAGGGGCAGTAATTAGTTGCTCCGTGTTCCTGTGGGTCTAAGAAAAGCAGGTGGTGTCAGGGAACTAGAAACCTTAGATCTGTTTTCCTTCCCTAGTGACTCCTCTTGCCAAATACACCTGGATTGGCCAGAGCAGAGGGGAGTTTAAATCAAAAAGCCAGTTTGCTTCTCCTACATGGGAGAGAACTACCCTGGGAGCCTTGAAATAAATGTGAAGAAAAAAATTGCCTATAAAGCAAAAAAATATATTGCAAGTCCCTGAAAATAAAACAGAACAGATTTCTCACATAAAAGAAAAGATGAACATTGCATATCCACGCTATTCAGCTCCATTTGATTTGACAAAAGAATTGGACACATATTAATGTCTACTTGGAAATAAAATGTGTTTTAGCTATATCAGCTCACAATGAATAAGACTACTGAAGTGTGGTTCCTGTCTGAGGCCAGGTTGTCTGTCCACTCCTTGTCTAGCTTGCTACTGACATTAAACAGAAAAGGACAGTCATCACATCTGAATTAGTAGAGTCAGGTTGATGACCTGAGGTGAGGAGAGACCTGGCGAGGCAGACTTAGCGAAGCTGTAAGAGGAGGACGAACTGTTTGACTGTGCTCTTCACCAAAGCAATATGTATAGTTGCCTTTTACCTGATTTCCACAAAATGGAGCTCCAGGCTAGACTGAGGGACAGACTAGTGACCCAGGTGTGTCAGGGCCTCATGGGACTAATAGTTGGGGCACTTATAAAACCCAACCTAGTAGAGCTTATTATGGTGCCTAGCAAACGTTGCTCACAAAGACGTGTTTGGGCCTTAGTGAGCATTGCTCCAGTATAATAGTAGCCCCCACCAGCACCAAGGTTTTGGTCACTTAGAGCCCCAGATCCAAGCTTGTGTGGGTGTGGATGGATGTGTGGGGTCCTCTGGAAACTCACAGGGAACATCCATGAATGCAATCTAAATATTGTTACCAGGGCAGGGGCTCCAGGGTGAACATAAGCAAGGAAGTCCTGGGTCGGTATGTGTGTGCTCACGCCACGGACACATTTTTATCTGGATGAAATGTCGCTAAAGTGAACACCATGGTAGTTATGAAGTGGAAAAGTCTCAAAGGATACCCAAGAATGAGCCTCAGATCTTCCTTGGCCAGCAGAGCTGGCCAGGATGGGGGCGACAGGGTCTGGATATACCCTCCTGCTTGCAGTGACCAAAAATGAGCAAAATACATGAAACAGCAGTTTCAACACATTGGGCACCAGACAGAAAAAAATAAGGATTCATGCAAAAGAAGATTAGTGAACGGGACAGCATAGTAATATAAACTCTCCAAAATTAATAAAGAGAGAAAATAAAATAATAAAAAACTGTGAGCTATAGGACACTTTCAAGTGACCTAATATATGTGACAGTATAGTCCCCAAAGGAAGGGGGGCAGAAAAGATATTTGAAGAAATAATGGCCATATTTTTTCTAAATTTGATGAAAACTGTAAATACACAGATCAAAGAATTACAACAGATCTTATGCACAGGAAACATAAAACAGCTACACCAAAATGCATCATAAACAAACTGCTCAAAAGCAGTGATAAAGAGAAACTCTTAAAAGCAACCAGGGTAGGGGGCAATATGTACAAAGGAATGCAGATAAGGATGACATTATATTTCTCATTAGTAGACTGCATCTTTAAAGAAGAAAAGAGCAACCTCTCTAACATTACCTAGAATTCTATACCCAGCAAAAATAACATTCAGAAATAAAGACAACCATGGAAGATGTCCTAAAAATTAATTAATTTAAAAGATGTCCTAAAAATTAATTAATTTAAAAGCTGAAAGAATTTATCACCAGGAGACACATGCTACAGGCAATGTATTTAAAAAAGTTCTTCAGGCCAAAGGCAAATGATACCAGACAGAAATCTTAAAAAAAAAAAAAAAAGACAGAAATATAGATCGACATAAATGAACGAACAGTGCCAGAAATGTTAACTGTGGGAGTAAATATATAAGATTTATTTTCTCATTATTTAAATATCTTTAAAAAAGATAACTAAACAAAAATAATAACAATGAAATATTGGGTTTACAACATATGTAAAAGTAAAATTATGACACCAATAGCACAAAAGTTGGGAGGGAGAAATGGAAGTATAGTATCATAAGGTTCTTATGTGCAAGTAGTACAATATCACTTCAAGGTAGAGGTAAAGATTTATACTATAAACCCTAAAGCCACCACCAAAATAATAAAATATTATTAAATATAAATGATCTAAATACCCCAATTGAAAGGCAGGGATAGTCATACTGGATACAAAATAAAGGCCTGACTGTATGCTACCTACAAGAAATGCCTTCAAATATAAAGACACAAATAGCTTAAAAGTAAAATGATTGGAAGAGATAAAAGTTGCTAATACCAATCAAAAGAAAGTTGGAAAGTCTATATTAATATCAGAAAAAGTAGATTTCAGAACAAAGAATATTACCAAGGATAAAGAAAGCAATTTCATAATAATAAATTGGTAAGCTCATCAAAAGAACATTGTTGTTGTTGTTAAGTGCCATCAAGTTGGTTCTGACTTACAGCAACCCTATGTACAAAAAAAAAAAAAAAGTACAACGGAAGCAAATATCATCCGGTCCTGCTCCAGCCTCACAATGGTTGCGATGTTTGAGCTCATTGTTGCAACCGCTGTGACAATCCATCTCATTGAGGGTCTTCCTCTTTTTCACTGTCCCTCTGCTTTACCAAGCATGATGTCCTTCTCCAGGGACTGGTCCCACTTGAAAGCATGTCCAAAGTATATGAAATGAAGTCTCACCATCCTCACTTCTAAGGAGCATTCTGGCTGTACTTCTTCTAAAACAGCTTTGTTCGTTCTTCTGGCAGGCCATGGTATATTCAATATTCTTCACCAACATAGCAATCCTAAATGTAAACATTTAGGATTATTTAAAAAAAAAAAAAAATGAAACTGATAGAACTGCAAGTAGAAATAGACAAAAATACAGTTATAGTGGGAGATTTCAATACCCCTCTCTCAATAATTGATAGAACAAGTAGAAAAATCACTAAGCATGTAGAAGATTTGAACACTATCATCCAACTTGATCTAACTGGTGTTTGTAGAACATTATAGTAACAGCAGAATGCACATTTCTTTTTAATTGCACCTGGAACATATACCACAATAGACCATGTTCTAGATCGTAAAACAAGTCTCAATAAATTTGAAAGAATCCAAGTCATACAAAATATGTTCTCAGGTCACAGTGTAATTAAATTAGAAACTAATAACAGATACACGGAAAATCCCAAATATTTGAAAACTAAATGATGCCCATATAAATAAACCATGAATCAAAGAAGAAATTAACGGGAAATTAGAAAGTATTTTTTCCTGAATGAAAATTAGAGTACAAGGTATCAAAATTTGTGGGATGCCACTAACACAGTACTTAGGGAGAAATTTAAGGCATTAAACGTCTACATTAGAAAAGAAAGTTCTCAAGTCAATGACCTCAGCTTCCACCCTAAGAAATGAAAAGGACAGAAAATTAAACCCAAGTAAGTAGAAGAAATTAAATAATAAGAATTAGAGTGAAAATTAGGAGCCTAGGTGGTGCAAGCAGTTTGCAATTGTCTGCTAACTGAAAGGTTGGTGGTTCAAACCTACCCAGAAGCTCCACGGAAGAAACACATGGTGAACTGCTCCCAAGAAGATCACAGCCAGGGAAATCCTATGGAGCAGTTCTACTCAGTAACATGGGGCCTCCGTGAGTCAGGGGCTGACTCGGTGGCAGCTGTCATAACCATATCTAGTGCTGCTAGAACGGAAATACCACAAGTGGATGGTTTTAACAAAGAGAAGTTTATTGTCTCACGGTCCAGTAGGCTAGAAGTCCGAATTCAGGGCGCCGGCTCCAGGGGAAGGCTTTCTCTCTCTGTCGGCTTTGGAGAAAGGTCCTTGTCATCAGCCTTCCTTTGATCTGGGAGCATCTCAGTGCAGGAACCTCAGGTCTAAAGGGCACGCTCTGCTCCTGGCACTGCTATCTTGGTGGTATGAGGCACCCCCTCACATCTCTCTGCTCCACTGGCTTAAGGCTCTATCTAATCTTGTAGATCCCAACAATATGACTGCTGCTAATCCATCTCCTTACATCATAGTGATAGGATTTAGGACACATAGGGAAATCACATCAGATGATAAAATGGTAGACAATCATACAAGGGAGTCATGACCTAGCCAAGCTGACAGGTATTTTGGAGGCACACAATTCAATTCATGACAGCAGCTAACAACAAAAGAAGAGAAATCCCAGGTTCCTAGGTGACACAAATGGTTTGTGCCCAACTCTTGAACTAAAGGCTGGTGGTTCAAACCGACCCAGGGATACCACAGAAGAAAAGACTTGGTGATCTGCTTCCGTTGAGATTACAACCAAGAAAACCCATGGAACGGTTCTGGTATGTAACACATGGGGTTACTATGAGTTGGACAATTCCAACTTGACGGCAACCAGAAACAACAATAAAGCAGAAATCAAAGACAATGAAAACAGAAGAGCACTGGAGAAAATCAATGAAATCAAAAGCTGGTTCTTTGAAAAGATCAAAAAAATTGATAAGCTGACAGCCAGACTGATCAGGGGAAAAAAAACCTAAAAATTACCAATATCAGGAACAAGAGATGTAGCATCACTGTGGATTCTACAGGTAGTGAAAAGGTGATAAGGGAATATTATGACAATTTTGTGCTGATAAATTAAAAAGCGTAGATGAAACCGACAAATTCTTTGAAAGACACAAACTATCAAAGCTAATTAGGAAGAAACAGATCACCTGAATAGCCCTGTATTTATTAAAGAAATTGAATTTGTTGTTAAAAACATTCTTAGAAAAAAACTCCAGGCCCACATGGCTTCACTGGTGATTTCTACCAAACATTTAAGGAAGAAATAACTCGTTTAGAAAATTGAAAAGGAGATATCACTTCCCAACTCATTCTATGAAACCAGGATTACCCTGACATAGAAAACAAAGACATTACAAGAAAAGACAACTATAAATCAATATCCCTTATGAACATATATGAAAAAAAATATAAATTTTAGCGAGTTGAATCCAACAATATATAGAAAGGGTAATTATACCGTGACCAAGTGGGATTTATACAATGAATACAAGAGTGGTTTAATAATCTTTAATCAATCTAATTCACCATATAACAAACTAAAAAGAAAAACCATATAATCATTGCAAAAGCTGTAGAAGGAGTATTCAACAAAACCCAACCTTCCATTCCTAGTGAAAACTGTCGGCAAAGTCAGAATATAAAGGAGCTCAACCTGATAAAGGGCATCTTCAAAAAATCTAAAGCTAACATCATACTTAGTGGTGAAAGGCTGAATGGTTTCCCTCTAAGTTCAGTAACAAGACAAAGATGTCTATTCTCACCACTTCTGTTCAACATTGTGTTAGAGTTATACCCAGTACAATAAGGCAAGTAAGAGAAATAAAAGACTACCAAATTGTAAAGGAAGAAGTAAAGCTGTCTGCCTTCACAGATGACATGATTACCCATGTAGAAAATCCAATGGAACCTATCAAAAAAAAAAAAAAAAAAAGACTAATAAATTGAGTTTGGCAAGGTTACAGGATACAATTTCAATATATAAAAATCAATTGGTAATCAAAATTTTAAAAAAGTACCATTTACAATGGCATTGAAAAAATCGAAATACATGGAGATAATCTGACAAAATGTGAAAAACCTGTATATTGGAAACTATAAATCCTTGCCAAGAGAAATTAAAGACCTAAATAAACGTAGATATATATCTTATTAATGGATCAGAAGACTCGATATTGTTAAGATGTCAGTTCTCCTTAAAATGATCTATAGATGGACCTAGGATAGCCAAAATAACTTTGAAAAAGAAGAAAAACAGTTGGAGGACTCACGCTAACTGACTTCAAGATTTATTACAACACTACAGTAATCAGTATAACCTAGTATTGGCACACAGATAGATAAACCAGTGGAACAGAATAGAGACTCCTGAAATAGACCCATACATATAAGGACAACTGATTTTCAACAAAGGTACAAAGTCAATCCATTGGAGAAACGACAATCTTTCAACAGAGTGCTAGAACAATTGGATATTCATATGCAACAATGAACTTGGATTCATACATCACATGATATGCAATTTTAACTCAAAATAGATCATATATTGAATGTAAAACCTAAAGCTATAAAACTTCTAAGACCTTGGGAAAGGCAAAGATGTCTTAGATACAACAACAATCCATCAAAGAACAAATTGATGAATTATATATACTTCATCAAAATTTAAAATGAAAAGATAAGCTACACAGTGGGAGAAAATATTGACAAATAATAATCTGATAAAGGACTTTTATCCAGAATATATAAAGAGCTTTCAACACTCAATAATAAGAAAACAACCCAATTTAAGAAATGGGCAAAAGATTTGAACAGAACCTTACCCCAGAAGATATACAGGTGGCAAATGAGCACATGAAAAGGTACTCAACATTATTAGTCCTTAAGGAAATGCAAATTAAAACTATAAGCAGATACTACTACACACCTATTAAAATTAAAAAGGCTAACCACACCAAGTGCTGATGAGGATGGGGAGGAACTGGAACTTCCATATACTGCTAATGGGAGTGCACAACCACTTTGGAAAACACCTTGATAAAAAGATAAGCACATACCTTCCACAGGATCCAGCCATGCAACTTCCAGGTATTTACCAAGAGAAAAGAAAACAAACTCCCATACTGACTAGCAGCTTTATTTGTAATAGTCCAAAACTGGAAGCAACCCAAATGTCCATTAGCAGATGAATAGATAAACCAACTGTGGTATATCACACAGCTCGGCAGTGAGGAAGGATAAACTATTGATACACGTAACAACGTGAATGAAGCTCAAAAATTCATGAGGCTGAGTGAAAGAGGCCGGACAAAAAAGAGCACATACTGTATGATTCCATTCATAGAAAATTCTAGGAAATGCTGATTCATGTATAGTGACAAAAGGCAGGTCAGTTGTTGCCTGAGAATGGGGTGGAGCACAAGGCAGGGGGTGGGGAGTGGGGGGGGGTGGAGATTACAGAGAAGAACGAGGAAACCTTTGTGGGGCCGGTCATGGATGTCCCCTATCTTCATTGTGGTGATGCTTTCATGGGTGCATACATATGTTAGAACTTAGCAAACGATGCACTTTAAATATTGTATTTATTGTCAGTCAATTACACCTCAATAAAGCCATTTTAAAAGGAAATTAGTGGTAAAACCTAGTGGAAGATCACTCTTACTAGCTGTATGACGTTAAGTAAGTTGCCAAACCTCTAGTTTCCTTACCTATAAAGTAGGAATATTACCTCCCTCACAGGGTTGTTTTCGTTCTGTTGTACATAGGGTCGCTATGAGTCGGAACTGACTTAATGGCCCCTAACAACAACATGGGGTTGTTGTGGCAATTAAAAATGACAAAATGTTAAATATGTTTTGTGCAAAGTAGATGCTTGGTAAATTACAGCAATAATATTATTTGCAAGAATAAAAATAAGAAACACAAGAATCACTCCGCTCTAAAATGTTCTGTTCACATGTCTCTGGAAGGGTTTCTATGGGGGATTTGAGGATCCTTGCCCCTGGTTTTCCAGTTCCCCAGAAGGCCACAGTTTAACATACAATGACTTGGAGTTATTATCACTGTAAGATTCAACTCGTCCGTGTCTCCTACTCTCTCACCTTCTGCCAAAGGTTAACCTTCACCACCCATCACACAGCCTTACCCCCCAAACCACCCGACCACCCGTCTCTCCCTCCTTCCCTATTTTGGGTCCTGGAACCACTTAGACTGATAGAGATTGGTCAGGAAGAAAACTCTTCTGGAAAGATTGAGAGAGAACATGTATGTCAAGCACATAGCTTGGCGCCTGGCACACTGAACACATACGTAAATGTTAGCAGTTGTGATTATACTCAGTGTGGGTGAGGTCCTTACGTCTGGCTCTTGGGTCACCCTCACACAACTGGAGAGCTCCCCAGTGATCACTGGGGCCAGTGGATTCCCAATCCTGTTTTAAGCAAGTGGGAGAAAAAAGTAGACATCATCCCTGCCCCCAAAGAGTTTACGATTACGTGAAACAATTGTTTCAATAAGTAATTGGGGAAAGACTTCATGTGAAAGAACCTGTGTGTGTGTGTGTGTGTGTGTGTGTGTGTGAGAGAGAGAGACCCCTTTAGCACAGTGCCTGGCACGTAGTCAGAACTCAATTAATGTTTTTGGTTGAACCAGTGAGTGAGTGAGGATAAATGATAGGACTGTCAAAAGTAGAGAAGAGAGCATAAGGAAAGGAAGTTTTGGCAATAAGAAAAAGATCACTTTGCTAGAATAAAGGCTTAGCCCCCGAATAGTTGGAAATACAATCGGATGTGGGATGGGGTGAGTTTGAATGGCAGAATGAAGAGTTGGACAGTGGGCCTCTCTGGGGGACAGGAAGGTCCCAACAGACTCAGCAGTGGGCAGTCCCACTCATGCCCAGTGTCCTCCTTTGGCTCTGCTCAGTCTTCAGCAGTTATAGGCACACACCTGCTCCCTGGTTCCCCAGACAAGCTGAGCTGAAGGGAGAATCTTGTCTTCTAGTCCCTTCTCCCACCCACGTGTTTAGACACCCAGTCTGAAGAGAAGTCAGAGGCTCTCTTTCCTGGTAGCGAGGACCCCCACTCCTGGCTAGAGGAGAGCTAGGGAGCCCCCTGACAGAATATTGCCCATTCCACATTCATACAAGCTCCCGCCTACCTGCCATGTACATGCCACTCACTCAGTTTCTTAGTTTGTTAGTTTCTTTCTGAGCACCAGAGAGCCACTAATAAAGCCAGCCAGAAAACTCTCATGCTCGAGCCAGTCAGCAGAGAGCAAACATGTTAACGGACTGTGGTGACTACAGGGCCATGCACTTGGGGGCTGCCATTGGCCGGCTCCCATCCCCCCAGGTCATTGAAGACCTGGAGCTGGGATGACTAGCTCAGGGCTTGAGGGCAGAATATTGAAGCAGCAGCAGATATACCTAGCACCTCATGGTGCCCCTCTGACCTTGCCCCCTCTTTTGAACCCTTACAACCCTCATCTGTGCCACTTTAGATGGTTCAGAGTTTCTGGGACCAATACACAGCTTGAGGAACAATTACTTCATCCCAAACCAGAAGCCCATTTCCCATTTGACCACCGCACTGAGGTCTGTGGATGTTCAGCGTACCCCCGTTAGACCCCTGCAAGGCAGCCTGGTTACTGACCCTGGTTTTGGATGCAGTGGTTCCTCCCTTTAGGGAACATTTCCGACAGAGCCCCTAAGGACTGTGAGGTTCTGAGCAAAGAGAGACCAACAGTTTTTTTCTGCACAACCATCAAGAAGTAGGGCTTTCGTATGATATGAGACAGATTGGACCACAAGTCCTTTGGAAAAATGCTTCTTTATCTAGTGCCCTGGGCTGAATAAGAAAGAATTCCAATCTCTTCTGTTTGCCATCCAGCAAAACAGCCCTCCTCTCCCCCACTCCCTGGCTGCCACCACCCCCCGCCCCCAACTCAGAGCCGTGTTTCTCTTGCTTTGGCGCCCCAGGCAGCAGCCACAAGGCCTGAGGGTTGGAACCTGAGCTCGGAAAGCCACCCCCACCCCGGCCCCGAATGTGCATGCGGATCTATGGCTGCGCCTGTGTGTGTGTGCGTGCACGCGAGTCTACTTGCACGTAAGCGTGTGTGACAAAAATCGCTTCTGGAGCATGTTGCCCTCTGTCTGCCCATCCAGGTTACGCCTCGCTGCAGGACGAGCTGCCGTCCCCCACCTCCCTGCACTACGTGCTTCCCTCTCCGCTGCGTGCAGACCAGGACTGGAACGAGGTGGCCGTCCTAGACGCCATCCCCCTGGCGCCCACGGAGCATGACACCATTCTGGAGATGTCTGACATGCAGGTGTGGTCTGCGGACCTCACACCCTCCCTGGTCACTGCTGAGGACTCCTCTCTGGAGTACAGCAAGGCCGAGGACTCTGATGCCACGGGCCACGAGTGGAAGTTGGAGAGAGCGCTCTCTGAGGAACCGCAGGGCCTCGAGCTGGGCTCTCTGGACCTTGTGGAGGACGACACAGTGGATTCAGATGCCACAAATGGCCTTATTGATTTGCTTGACCAGGAGGAAGGTCAGAGGTCAGAAGAGAAGCTGCCAGGTTCTGAGAGGCAGGATGACCCAACAGGTGCAGGGCAGGACTCAGAGAATGAAGTGTCTCTTGTTTCAGGCGAGCAGAGTGTGCAAGCCCGAATCACAGAGTCTCCCACCGTGAGTCAGATGATGGAGAAGAGCCAGGACAGGTAAGGGCTTTGCTGTGTGGGTGTCACTTTAGTCTTCCTGGGCTTCGGGTAACAGTGTGTCTGGCAATGAGTGTGATAGAATTCTTAGGGGCTGCTGCCACCTCTGACCCTGAGTCCTAAATGCCCTTGAGCAAATAAATTCAATATGGCACCAGCTAGGAGCCCTGGTGGTTAAGCACTCAGCTACTAACTGAAAGGTCAGTGGTTTGAACCCACCAGCCAGCCACTCTGTGGGAGAAAGATGTGGCAGTTTGCCTTGGTAAAGATTTACAGCCTTGGAAACCCTCTGGGGCAGCTCTGTAGGGTTGCTATGAGTTGGAATTGACTCGACAGCATACAACATGGTATCAGCTTGCCTGTGAAGCCACCCAGCCCTCACTTAGACTTCTGTAATATCAGGGTGGAACTGTACCCTGCAAGGGCCAGTCCTTTCCCAGGACACTCCCCTGGTTGTGGCCAGCTGAGGCAGTTGAGAGGCTGAGGGACCAGGGGAGAGGGTACTTAGGAGAGATAATAAAGCTTGGTGAGATCATAGCTCTCAAATGTGGCTGGAGCTAGAATAGCTATCATTATCGTGGTTTATTGTTTAGGGCCATATTTAGAAGCCTAGAAGCAGCAGGACCCAGAGAAGTTATTCACATGTGGTCAACCAGCCTGTGTGTGATGGAGCTGATGGTAGGTAGGGTGTTCTTTCTATTATCGCCCTTTCACAGAGAGAGACTGATAGGCTGGTATAGGGCAGGGTGGGGCTTTCGACTGTTATGAAATGGTCATTCCTCAGGGTAACTCTCTCACCTTAGCTTCTGGTGATGAGGAGGAACGGCACTATGTGGTAACAGCAAACAGTGTTGGCAGTTTGGGCAGAGGGCTTTATGCACCTCTGCAGACCCTGAGAGTCCTCAGGCTGAGGACTGTTCTCTCTCTGTCCACGTGTGGACACCTACCACAAACCCAGCACTGTGCTGAGTGTGGAGGAGGGCGCAGAGGTCAGGAGTCCTTTGCAGTCTGGAGAGAGAGAGAAGATAGACATGTGGACAGGTATCACTTTGGTCTTCCTGGGCTCTTACATGGGGTGAGTGACAGAGGCCCTTTCCTCCATATCGCTTTGCTTCCTACATTTTCTCTAAACAAGGAGATCGCTCACCTGCTCCCAGAAGGCTGTGGCCACCCAAGGAACTGAAGCCTGGCCAGGCTGTAGGAAAAATGTTCTCGTTTCCTCTTCCTGTCCTATTTGCTCCTCAGGCCCATTCTAAGGCCCAGACTGGTCAGGCCATTCCCCAGGATCCTTACAGGGTGACCCAGGTACCATCTGTAAACCCATTGCCATCAAGTCAATTCCAACTCATAGCGACCCTAAAGGACAGAGTAGAACTGCCCCATAGAGTTTTCAAGGAGCACCTGGTGGATTTGAACTGCCAACTTTTTGGTTAGCAAGCCATAGTTCTTACCCACCATGCCACCAGGGTTTCCCTAGGTACCATAGAAGAAGGGAAAAGAAATAGTTTAGGAGATAAGACAGCACAGAATTCATTAATTTCCTAGATGCATCCTTTGATTTGTGGGAAGGAATGGAAAGGCTGAGCCTGTGAGGGCTCAAAGTGACATACCGGTATTCCTGTGAGAGAGGCCATTTTTCAGCAACCTGTGGTGGTCATTCATTCAACAAGCATTTATTGAACACATGGCCACTGTACCATGATATAATAACAGGGCCACTGGATGGGGAGCCAGAGGCCTGGGCTTTGGTCTACTTCTGTCGCTTCCTGGCTCTGTGACTTTGGTCAGCCGTCCAGTGGGAACAGATGATTTTCATTCACTCACTCAACTATACTTATTGAGTGCCTGCTATGTGCTGAAGGAGCCCCGGTAGCCCAGAGGTAAAGTGCTTGGCTGCTAGCCAGAAGATCAGTGGTTCAAACCATCTAGCCTCTCCATGGGAGAAAGATGTGGCAGTCTGCTTCCATAAAGATTACAGCCTTGGAAACCCTATGGGGCAGCTCTACTCTGTCCTATAGGGTTGTTATGAGTCAGATTTGATGTGACAGCAACGGGCATGGTTTGGTTTACTAGGTGCTGGGCACTTTTTCTAGGTGCTGGGGCTATGGCATTGAAAAAAACAGGCAGAAGGGGATGATTGGAATTATAGATAGGGTGGCCAGAGAAGGCCTCACTGAGAGAGTGACATTTGAGTAAAGACTTAAAGGAGTGAAGTGAGCCTAGTGAATATCTGAGGGAAGAGAATTCCAGCAAAAGGAGCAGCTAGGGCAAAGGCCTTGAAGCAAAGCATGTCTGGCATGTTCAAGGAACAGTGAGGAGGTCCTTGTAGCTAGAGCAAAGTGAACAAGGGAGATGAGGTCAGGGAGGTAAAGGGGCCAGACCTGTAGGGCCTTGAAGTCCTAGAAATGACTTTAATATTTACTGAGTGAGATGGGAGCCATTGGAAGGTTTTGAGCAGAGGCATCATGTGATCTGCTATACCTTTTTACAGACACACTCTGGAAACTGCCTTGAGAATAGCCTGGCATGGCCAGGGATGGAAGCAGTGAGATAGTTAGGGGGCACGAGTTGATGGTGATGTAAACCAAGGTGGTAGCAATAGGGGTGGTGAGAAGTGGTTGGATTCAAGATATATTTTGAAAGTTGAGCTGGAAGTGTTTGCTGAAAAATAATGTTAAATAAGATGTGGAGTGTGAGAGAAAGAGAGGGGTCAAGGATGACACTGGCATCATTGACCTGAACAACTGAAAGGATGGCGATGCCATTAACTGCAGTGGGGAAGATGGTGCAACAGGTTAGGGAAGAAGATCGTAAGTGTGGATTTGTTCATACTGTGCTTGAGATGCCGTTTAGAAGCCCAAAGTAGAGATGTCAAGGAGGCAGTTGGGCACGCACATCTGCAGCTCAAGGAAGAGATCTGGCTAGAGGCATACATTTGGGCATGATGAGCGTATAAACCAAACCAAACCCATTGCTGTCGAGTCAATTCCAACTCCTAGCGACCCTAAAGCTGTGGACTGAATTAGCTCACTTAGGAAGTAGAAGAGGCCTGAGCACTGACCCCTGGGGTACTCCAATGTTCAGAAGCCAAGGAAATTAGGAGGAACCAACAAAAGGCACTGAGAAAGAGTAGCCAGAGAGGGATGAGGAAACCAGGCAAATGGGATGACCTGGAAGTCACAGTAAAACATGTTTGAGAAGGAGGGAGGGAACAGCTGTGTCAGATAAGGACTGAGCTGTTTAGCAACTCAGATTCAGCAACGAAAGAGGGGACTGGTGACCTAATAGGAACCATGTCAAGGGAATGGGAACGTTCAAGAGAAAGTGACAGTAATGAGCAACGGTGGACCACTCTCGAAGGGAGTTTTTCTGGAAAGAGGAGCAGAGGGTTTGTTTGTTTGTTTGTGTGGAGATAAAACAGCTGCTGAGAATGATCCTGTGAAGGGGGAAATGTTGAAGGTAGAGGAAGGCCCACTCTCATTCTGGAGAACCTACTCTCATTCTGGAGAACCTACTCTCATTCTGGAGAACCTGCACTCACTCTGGAGAACCCACACTCACTCTGGAGAATGCTCGCCCCCCCAGAGGGCTGGAACCCTGGGGGTTAGATGTGGTGGTGGGAATGCACAGCAGTTCTCTCCTGATCCCTTGAATTTTCTTGCAAAATAGGAAGCAGAGTCCTTTGAAGGTGTGAGAAGAGAGGAGAAAGTATGCAATAATCATCCAGGGGAAGACTTGGGCCTGGAAGGAATGTATGCTTGGTGGGCAGTGAGGTTGTTGTCACTGGGTGCCTTGGAGCCGCTTTTCACTCACAGTAACCCCGTGTGACAGAGTAGAACTGTTCCATTGGGTTTCCTAGGTTGTAATCTTTACAGAAGCAGATTGCCAGGTGTTTGTCCCAGGTAGCTGCTGGGTGGGTTCCAACTGCCAACCTTTCAGTTAGCAGCCAAGCACTTAACAATTGCACCACCAGGGCGCCTTTCGCTTGAGGTTAAAAAAAGAAACTTGCCGTCGAGTCGATTCCAACTCATATCAACTCTATAGGAGAGAGTAGAACTGCCCCATAGGGTTTCCAGGGAGCATCTGGTAGATTCCAACTGGTGACCTTTTGGGTAACAACCATAGGTCTTAACCCCTGTGCCACCAGGGCTCCTCGCTTGAGGTTAGTGGTTGTGAATTTCAAGCTAGACCAGTCAGGGTGGTTTGTGTTTCTCTTCAGCCATGTGCAGTGGCATCCACGCAGCACAGATAGGGTGAAGAGTAGGGTTTAATGAAGATCGATGTTTGGCCAAGGGAATACAAAAACAGTGTATGCAAGGTAGTTAGTATAATGACTAATCGCGGGATTCAGGCTGGGTAAGGAGGGGAGATGGGGGACATTGGTGGGTCAGTGGTAGAATTCTTGCCTTCCATGTGGGACACCCAGGTTCAATTCCCGGCCAATGTACCGCATGTGCAGCCACCACCCATCTGCCAAAGCCTATTGTTATGATGCCGAACAGGTTTCAGCGGAGCTTCCAGACTAAGGTGGACTAGGAAGAATGGCCTGGTGATCTACTTTTGAAAATCAGCCAGTTGGGTCCACAACTGACCATGGGGTTGCCTGAAGTCCGGGCGGCATTTTCTTAGGTTGTGCATGGGGCTGCCATGAGTTGGTGGCCAATTTGACAGCCGCTAACAACAGCAAACGAAGGGGAGAAAGGATGTGAAGGTGTTGGACTGAAGGTCCTAGTATGGGGTTAAAGGGTTGTTGGAGTCAGCAAACGAAGGGGAGAAAGGATGTGAAGGTGTTGGACTGAAGGTCCTAGTACGGGGTTAAAGGGTTGTTGGAGTCAGAATTCTAGAGGCAGTGAACTAAAACTAAAGGAGGAACTGGTTAGGAGAGTGATGGAGTGAAACAGACTGGAAGAGTGGCAGTTATTGATAAAGACAACAAGATCGAGACTATTGCTGTGGGAGTGAGAAGCTGAGGTAGGGTAGAGGTCATGTCACTGAAGGAGAAGAGGTCAAGGACCTGAAAAACCAGATGCTAGATATTGAAATCACCATCTATTTTGACATGAGAAGTCTTGGAGAGGAAACCCTGGTGGCATAGTGGTTAAGTGCTACGGCTGCTAACCAAAAGGTCAGCAGTTCAAATCCATCAGGCGCTCCTTGGAAACTCTATGGGAGGCGGTTCTACTCTGTCCTATAGGGTCGCTATGAGTCGGAATCAACTCTACAGCAATGGGTTTGGTTTGGTTTCTGTCTTGGAGAAGCCAGAACCTTCCAGAAGTCAGTAGGAATGACCTGGAAGACCGGAGGGGAGGTGGGTGGCATAGTCTGAGGATGAAAGACGGTGAGTGTGGAGGCACTAGTGACAGGGCCATCAGTACAAGCAAAGTGCCTCGGGAACCTAGAGTGGGGAGCTGTTCACCCAAAGGAAGGGGGACCTGTGGCACTGGTATCCATGGCTCTTTCCACCAAAACTGTGGGCATGGACCATGTGTGACTCTATGGACCAGAAAGTGCTCACACTCTCTCCACCTTTGGGTGGACAGTACAGGTGTGTGAATGAGCCAGGGCTCCGGATGGGAAGGGTATCTGGGAGAGCAGAGACTGGAGAATGACCAGGTGTCCTTTCTCTCTCCTGCCCATCTCTGTCACTTCTCCTGGACCCTAGACTGCAGGACCCACAAGATGCCACACAAAGTTCTCAGCAGGAGGAGGTCATGGAAGACCCACACTCGTTCCAGACAACGGACAGTGGGTCTCAGGAGCATGAGACCGTCCTGGTGTCTGCAACCGAGCACATGGGGACAGAGCAACTTGAGGCTGAGAGCACCTTCTCCCAGGAGTTAGAGGTGAGAGCCCACAGGGAGCTGCCTGCTATTGCCTGTGTCGGCACCGAAAAGGGGCCTGAAGCACTGGGGCAGCCTCCCAATTCAAGCCCTGAGCCAGGCATGTTTTCTTTCTTTAAAATTTGTGGTGGTGACTTCACTTTCTCTAGAAGTAAGAATGCAAGGTCATGGTCCACCCCTCTGCCTCCTTGATCCCTACTGATGGAAGGAAGGGGCTAACATTTATGGAGCAACTGTGTGTTCCAGGAACACTGCAGGTGGTCATCCATCCTCACCACAGCCCCGGCAGCGAGGTGATGTTCCCATGTTGCTGCTGACAAACTGTTAGGTTAACCCTGGGTCTCTCTAGCTGTGTGATGTGGACAGGCCACTCTCGGCACCTCAGTTTCCTTGTGGTAATATGAGGGGTGACTGGATTATCACCAAGGTTCATCTGGCTCTGGAATTCTGCAATTCTGTGGGTGACCTCTGGGTGGGGGTCACCAAGGTAGTTAGAATTTTCCCCATCCTAGGCCTTCTCTCTTCCTACCTCCTTCCCATTCCTGGGCCTGTCCTCTCTCAGGCCTCCTTCATGTCTGTCCTTCCTTTCCTCCTCTTCCCCGCCCTCCCTTTTACTTTGCCTTATTTTATTTATTTGCATTGCTGTTTTCTGCGTGGGTATTTTTAATATGTATATAAATGAAGTGTTACACGTGTCATTCCGTTTCTTACTCTCAACACGGTGTTAAGGTCTGTTGGTGCTGTTCTGTGCTCATCTCGTCCCGCACTTCTAATTGCCCTCCTCCCCTCTCCTTTTTCCTCTTCTCCCTCCTCTCTCCTGTGCTGAACCTTTCTTCTAGCCAAGCACCCCTGAGGACCCCAGGATGGGGTTTGCTCTAAAATGGCCCTGGGCTGCTGGCTCTGAAGAACTGCCAGGAATTAAATCGGGTTTTATTTAGAATACCTCCCTGCCAAGTATGTGCATGAAGACAGGACAGGCAGCGTGTCCGTTTTTAACCCAAGCCCACCCCCTTGCATTCTTTTCCATCAGGCTATTCCTTGGCACCCCGTCCTTGTCCTGTGGCTCCCAGTCACAGGCAGCCCAGTGCTTGCTGGAGCACAGGTGATCTTGCTTGGGTCTGTTTTCCTGAGTCCCTGGGGAAAGGGAAAGCAGCTAGGAAAATTCCCCTACTGGCCCTCTGCAGGCAGCCTTGGTGAGGGGAGAACTGGGGAGCAGAGGCAGAAAGCAGGACAGTCTGAGGAAATCATGGAGAGAAACCTTCTACATCATACTGCCCATCCCACTCATTTATACTGAGGAAACCCAGGCCCAGAGAGGCCAAGGGCTTCCCACAAGGTCATATAGTGAACGGATGTCGAGGCCAGGAAAGTCCTGATCTCCGGGTTCCCAGTCCCACATTCTTGCTGTCAGAGTGAGTATGCAGGGCCACCACGCCCAGCATTGAAATGGAGACCGCCTCCCTGACCTAGGACCCGATTGGATGGCAAGGATATAACTGTTGTCAGCAAGCATTTGGCTGGGGTATGCCAGTGGGTGACAGTGAGGTGTGTTTAAGGGGATAGTTTGCAAAGCACCCATAAACTAGAATTTCCATGGACTCCCTGAAGACAGTGGAGTTGTGACAGATAGCCAGAGAGATACCATGTAATTTGCAGTTTAGGAGCGTTAAAACAAAAACCATATTAAGCCAATGATATAATCTGAAAATTGATACGGCATTTATTTAAAATACATCTTACAAATTGGGCAATACTTCTGACTAGAGGGTCAAGTGTTCCAAAGAGAAAAGAACTCCCAAAGATTCTTATACCCTATCTTATTGACATTGCCATGGAAAAGGCCAGGGAACGGTGTTGACATAATAACAACTTACCCTAAAACACAGCTTCCAGGCTGACCCCAGAGCTTCTGTTTCTTGAAACTGGCTGCACATAAATGATTCTTCAAAAAAGCCCAATGATAAGGCAAAAAGGAGCCCTGGTGATGCAGTGGTTAAGCACTCGGCTGCTAATCGGAAAATCGGCAGTTCGAACCTACCAGCTGCTCCATGGGAGAAAGATGTGGCAATCTGCTTCCGTAAAAACTTACAGCCTTGGAAACCTAATGGGGCAGTTCTACACCATCCTATAGAGTTGCTATGAGTCAAAATCCGGGCTTTGAACCAGTTAATTCCAGTTCAAACCCTTGCTGAGAATTTGCATGTCCACCTCTGATATCCCCTCTTGTTAAAATGTAGATTCTGATTCAGTATATCTGAGGTGGACACGCAACTTCTCAGCACAGGTTTGAACTGGAATTAGCCAGTTCGAGATCCTGGTCGAAATCGACTCTATAGCAATGGGTGGGATAAGGCAAAACGGACCCCACTAAGCTGCTTACTAGGCTTTTATTTGACTGAAAGGTGACTTTCAGACCAGTCTGCTCAAGGTTCAAAAGATCACCTTAGGGCGGCGGCCTGGGTGGGTCACCCCAACTCCATGGACTCTAGAAATCTAGATTCCATGAGAAAAAAAAAACCTGTTTCTCAGGAGGCAGGCCTGGAATGACTGTTGTTGTTAGGTGCCATCCAGTAGGTTCCAACTCATAGCAACCCTATGCACAACAGAATGAAGCACTGCCTGGTCCTGTGCCCTCCTCACAATTGTCGCTGTGCATGGGCCCACTGTTGCAGCCACTGTGTCAATCCATCTCGTTGAGGGTCTTCCTCTTTTTTGCTGACCCTCTACTTTACCAAGCATAATGTTCTTCTCTAGGGAGTGATGCCTCCTGACAACATGTCCAAAGTATATGAGATGCAGTCTTGCCATCCTTGCTTCCAAGGAGCATTCTGGTTGTACTTCTTCGAAGAGAGATTTGTTTGTTCTTTTAGCAGTCCATGGTATAGTCAATATTCTTCGCCAACACCACAATTCAAAGGCATCAATTCTTCAATCTTCCTTATTCTTTGTCCAGCTTTTGCAAGCATGTGAGGCCGTTAAAAACATCATGACTTGGGTCAGGCGCACCTTAGTACTCAAGGTGACATCTTTCTTTTTAACACTTTAAAGAGATCTCTTGCAGCAGATTTGCCTAATGCAATGCGTCTTTTGATTTCTTGACTGCTGCTTCCATGGGTGTTGATTGTGGATCCAAGTAAAATGAAATCCTTGACAACCTCAATCTTTTTTCCATTTATCATGATGTTGCTTATTGGTCCAGTTGTGAGGATTTTTGTTTTTTTTATGTTGAGGTGTAATCCATACTGAAGGCTGTGGTCTTTGATCTTCATCAGTAAGTGCTTCAAGTCCTCTTCACTTTCAGCAAGGAAAGTTGTGTCATCTGCATAACACAGGTTGTTAATGAGTCTTCCTCCAATTCTGATGCCCTGTTCTTCTTCACAGAGTCCAGCTTCTCAGATTATTTGCTCAGCCTACAAATTGAATAAAAAATTGTGAAAGGATACAACTCTGACGCACACCTTTCCTGACTTTAAACCATGCAGAATTCCCTTGTTCTGTTTGAACAACTGCCTCTTGATCCATGTACAGATTCCTCATGAGCACAATTAAGTGTTCCAGAATTCTCATTCTCTGCAGTGTTATCCATCATTTGTTATGACAGTAGCCCAGCTGATTTCTCTGACAATCGGTAGAAATAGCTGAAGTTGGTCTCTTCTTGTCTGGGACAACCCCAAATGGTCCTGATGACCAGCTCCTTGGTATATGTTATGGACTTTTTTTTCTGGGTGCGTTCTTGTTGACGTGAGGCAGTACATGTAGTGATAAGAGTTTGAAATCTGACTCTTACTCTTTCACCTAAGCAAGTTACTTAACTCTCTGTGCCTCCGTGTCTTCTGTGTAAAATAGGAAAATTACAGAACTCACCTGGTAGCATTTTTATAAGGTTTAAATGAGTTATCGTCTGAAAAGCTCACAGAACAATGTCTGTGGAGTGGTATGCACTATAGTGTTTGTTATTATTATTAACAGTAAAAGAAAAAAAACCAACAGTTGCCATCAAGTCAACTCTGGCTCATGGCGACCCCATGTGTGCAGAGTAGAACTGCTCCATAAGGTTTGTATGGCTGTGACCTTTTGGAAGCAGGTTATCAGCTCTCGAAGAGTAGCCGGGCACTTAACCATTTGTACCACCCACCAAACCCACTGCCGACGAGTCAATTCCAACCCATAGCAACCTTACAGGGCAGACAAGAACTGCCCTATAGGGTTTCCAAGGAGCACCTGGTGGATTTGAACTGCCGACCTTTAGGTTTGCAGCCGTAGCTCTCAACGACTATGCCAGCAGGGTTTGGGACTTCATTATTCACAATAACAGTACTCATAAACCATGTGATCTTCACAGCAATCTTGAAAAGTAGTAGATTGCACTAGCACCCCTGTTTTACGGATGAGGAAACCGAGGTACAGGAAAGGCACCCAGCTTTCCTAAGACCTCACAGTAAGTTAGTGGCAGGTCAGTGTGCTGTGTCCCAGATCTTTGTTCCTTCCACCGTCCTAGGCTGCTCATCAAAGAGGGACAGCCAGATCCAGAAAGTGAAATTTCTTCCAGCCACAGCTGCTGCTGCCGCTGCATTTGTGAATCAGCTCTGTGAAAGCAAGTTAATACGCGTGGTTCCTGCTCAGTGGGTGTTGACAGCCTAGCATGGGAAGAGCCCTAAGGACAGGCCTTAAATGGACATGCCAGTTCTATGCTAAAGGGCAGGGCTTCCGTGCCCAGTAAAGGAAGGGACCCAGAGCTGATGGGAAGTTTCACCTCCGGCCTCCAGGACTTACCAATGGGCTTCCAGGTGGCCCCACCACCTGTGCTGGGTCCGTGCTGTGCTCATTTGACTGGGCCTGAGTAAATCACTCACTCTTGGGGCTCTTTTTTAATTAAAGTTTTAACGCTCAGAGCATTAGCTAGTCCCATCCTTAGGGGCGGGGGTGGGCATCATTCTGATCACAGCAATAGCAGCCCCAGAGAAACACACAAGTAGCTACATTCTTGGATCTTCCCTCTCTCTCCCCACCCCCCGTCCTCTTATATCCCTGGGTGAGAACATTTCCCTGGGAAGAGCTCACTCACTCCCTGGCAGCACTGTCCTCTAGGTCCCCATAAGGATGCCTTGGCAGGCAGGAAGGAAGGAAAGGCATGAGAGCAAGACCCTCTCTGAGCATTCTCTGGGTGGGGCGGGGTGTCACTTGCACGGTGACTTTGACATGCGCTCTCAACGCAGAGGACAAAAGCACCTGCCGGCTTCCTTCTCGCCCAGTTGGACAGCTCCAGCAGCTGGTTTGGGGAGCTAAAATTATAGAAGCCTGACGTCACCCAGGGTGAGGGCAAAGCCTGGGGCTGCTCAGCAGGAGAGGCACTCAGCACGGGCTATTCCAGTCGTGGGGCCACTGGGTCTCCTGTCGTGGGAGAAAGAGCGAGAGACGGAGAGAGAAAACCAGAGACAGAGAGAGAATATGGATGGGGCGGCTGGGAAAATCAGGAGTCCGAGAGGAGAATGAGAGGCTGGACTCCTGCAGTAGCCAGGCCCCTGGCTCCGCTGGCCACTGGAGGGCCAGGCCGGTGAGGAGGAGGTGAGGATGTGGACCTTCATCATCCAGCTCCTGGTCACACTGGTGCTTCTGGGCTTTTTCCTGGTCAGCTGTCAGAACGTGATGCACATTGTTAAGGGCTCCCTGTGCTTTGTACTGAAACACATTCACCAGGAGCTAGACAAGGAGCTGGGGGAGAGCGAAGGCCTGAGTGACGACGAGGAGACCATTTCCACCAGGGTGGTCCGGCGTCGGGTCTTCTTGAAGGTAAACGCCAGGCAGGCAGCAGGACTGGGCTAGAGGAGGGAGCCACTGGGGGCCAAGGCCAGGGAAGAGGGCCGTGCTGGGCATGGGGAAGAGTGGGAGAAAGTGCTAGATGCCAAGTCAGGACACATGGTAGAAAAGACGGAGCGGACAGACCTCGGTGGATCGAGTCCTGCACAGAGAGCCAGAGCTCTGTGCAGCACCCACCCAGGCCCCCCAGCAGCATGGGATGGCAGAGAAAGCCAGCTCTGGGTGTTAGAGGTCTGTTCTTGTCCTGCAGCTTCCAGATTGCAGGCCAGTCACATGCAGGGCAATGGAGTATGTGGGAGTGCTTTCTAAACTGTAAAGTGCTGTAGAAGCATAAATTAGGTGCCTCGCTTCCTCTCTCAGGGCGTCCCCTGTAAATCGTGTATGGTGGTCCTGGTGTTGCCTACTCCCTGGGGCTGTTGTGAGGATGGAGAGCACAAAGCTCTTGCAGGCTCTAGGCTCCATCCTGTCTTCAGGCCCCGCTGGGGTGCCTCTGACACTCAGTGACCCATTGGTTTGGCTGCAGCTCCTTGCCAAGTTGGAGTTCCCTGTGATAGTGGGGATTTATTGGACTGAAACTATTGCTGCTGCTGCTGCTGCCGCTCCTGCTATTTTGCTTCATCTTCCTCTTATTTCCAAACTACGACTTCTCAACCTCAGCTTTTCTTCTGCCTTTCTCTAATTCCAGGGGAATGAGCTTCAGAATATTCCAGGGGAGCAGGTGACAGAGGAACAATTCACGGATGAACAGGGCAACATTGTCACCAAGAAGGTGGATGTAGAGTCCCCCTGAGCTGGGAGGGGCAGGTGGGCTGGAAGCTGGTAGGCGGGCGGAACTCACAGCTTCTGGCTCCTGCCCTCACAGAGGGGTATAAGCATGGCTGTGGCTGCCGTCTTTACTGCTCAGTAAGCATGTTCAGATGCTGGGAGCTTCCGGGCTTCTGCGGTCCAGATATGGTGTTCCTCATAGCTTCTTTGCCTGATTCAGCCTGAGTAGTTCACACTACTCTGTTCCTGAGGGAACTGCCCCCACGGAACAGCCCAAACCTAATCCTGAGATGCCTAGCTCAGAAAATAGAGCTTTAAGAGAGCCTCCTAAAACAAAAGGATGTGGAAATTCATGGAATTAGTAGCAGGTATTAATTCAGCAGCCATGATTTTGCCTACTGAGTGCTGGGCACTGTGCCAGGTATGAGCAAAAGGGAGAAGAAGGAGCAAAGGGAGGACCTTGTGTGTGTCCACGGGGATACCGCCCATGCCCCTGTGCATCTGTCTTTCCTCCCACACAGGAAGCTTCTTGCAGGCAGGGACCATGCTTATGTTTTCATCTCCCCCTCCTAGGACATGGCAGGTAGATGCCGAGTACGCGATAGTTTGAATTTTGGGATGAATGAATGAGGGAATGAATGGATTCAATCGCATTGCATTACCGTAGACAACAAAGAAATGTTTTCTGCCTTCAGGAGTTTATAGTCCTATGGGAAAGACACACAGCATAAACTTTTCTTCATACCACAGGGCAGAATTCAATAAGGGCTTTTGCCTGGAGATAGAAGGTACATGTGTTCAAACCTTGATCCTTAAGCCTGCTAAGATCCCTCTTCAAATTCTAGCCTCTCTGAGGTTGTCCACTGTGAGTTTTCCATACAGTGATGGGACGCAAAAGAGCATCCCTTCTCTCTGCCAGTCAAGGAAGGGCCCTTTAGGACAAAGGCTGCCTCTGCCTCGGATCTCATTTCCAGGGACTTTCTCTTCTCAAACTCTGTCTTGATTATTTGACCAGCCCTCTCCCCCTTCCCTCTCTTTTCCAGATTGTTCGCAAAGTTGTTCGGGAGATAGAGTCATCTGGTGCTGATGACACCCAGATGCATGAGAAGGTGACTGTTAAGGGGCCCCTGGAGGATGCTAGTGAGCTGGACGCAGATCTCTTGCTCTTCCGAGTGGTCCGGGCACCGTTATCTGCTGCCCCATGTCCGCTCCAGTTCACTCTGGGTTTCCATCTGGGCCGTGCACTCACCCCTTCCTTTCGGCTCTCCCCTGAGCCTCCCTTCCCCACGACCTCCAGACGATCTCTTTTTCATTCTTTTGCTTATGTTCTGCCTGTCTCGCTGTGTGATCTGTCCTGCTTTCTGTCTCTGCTGCCATCTCCAGGTGGAGCCCAAAGGAAGTAGCCTACAGCCGGACCTGATAGAGGGCAGGAAGGGGGCTCAGATAGTGAAGCGGGCCAGCCTGAAAAGGGGGAAACAGTGATCTCCCAGCCTCTCCCCCAGGAATAGCCTCTTTGGAGGTAACGCCGTCTTTCTCCATCTGCTGTGCATGGCCTGGTGTGCTGGTGGAGAGCTGCCCCTGCATGCTTCCTCCTCTCCATCCTTTTTCCCCAGAGAACTCTGCTCTCAGGGCCCTTTCACCCCATCCGAGAACTCCAGCCCTCTGCCAGCATGATGTGGCATGAAAAGAAGCCCTTACAGCTGGGGCAGGGAGCAAGGGCACTCCTGAGGCATTGATTTTAGCTTGCCAACCTACTAACTGCATCTCTGAGTCTCAATTTCCTCATCAAGCAACCAACTAACAATACCTACTTGACCTAATTCTCAGGAAGTGCTTGAGAAAAATAAGATTTGAAAAACTGCTTTAATGAGTGAAAAGCATGCTGTAAATCTAAGCAGTACTGTTATCTTGGAAACCAAGCAATGGTGCTCTAGAGATGGAAAGGACAGGGCGCTGGAGGGGGTAGTGGAATCTGTGGAGCGTGTAGCAGCCAGCGTAGGTCCCTGGGAAGAGCTCCAAGAGTGACAGACAGATGTCCAACTATCAACCATTTTTCCAGGTGTCTCTTGAACCTGAAACCTACGGAAGTTTGATGAACCCAAGATTTAGATTCTCCTTGGTGCTTCTTCAAACATGCTTCTCCTTTGCTTTCTAGGAAAGAGCGAAGTTGAACAGACCCAGGGCATCTACGCCATTCTCCCTGCAAGGCAGGGTGGTTGGGTGGTTGTCAGACTGCATGGCATGCGTGCGCGCAAGCATGGGGGGCCCCCGAGGAGGAGGGTGTGCCGTGCTGTGCGGTGAGGGGGCGCGGTGAAGACGCTGCGCCGGTGGATGGTCCTCCACGCGCCCTGTGCAGTGCTGGGGACTTCAGCGGCCAGCTCTGGTCTCCGTCCTCCCTGATGGATCCTGTACTGAGCTGCCCCGAGGCCCTTCATTGTGCCCAGCTCGGGGCAGCTCAGTACAGGATGCATCGGGGTGGGAGTCAGCAGGACGCAAGGAAGCACTGAGGCCCCAGCACAGCACTGCCGAGGCTGTTACCCTTTTAAGACCCCAGGGCAAGGCTGTGGGGCTGAGCCCACGCAGGCGCTGCCTTTCTGCACTCAGGCCAAAAGCAAGCCCACTGCCTTCTGAGCCGCCAGAACTGCTGACTCTGTGCTTCCCATCATATCTCAGCACTTGGGCAGAAAAGAGGACTGGTGGATCTAGTTATAGGATAAAATTAGACCTGACTCCTCAGCAGCTTAAGG
The DNA here is from genome assembly GCF_030014295.1 of Loxodonta africana. Classification (NCBI taxonomy): domain Eukaryota; kingdom Metazoa; phylum Chordata; class Mammalia; order Proboscidea; family Elephantidae; genus Loxodonta; species Loxodonta africana. The sequence continues at coordinate 59,025,019 of NC_087360.1, forward strand.
AGGTCACTGCATTAACCCTGGCACCGCCAGGCTGTTGCTTTGAGGCTGTGATGGCCTGCGTCTTGGTCCTGGAAATAACGCAAAGGTGCAGATAATTTGAAAAAGCAGGGAGTGGAAGGAAAAGGACACTTTTCTGCCTTGTTTTTCTTGTGGTAGCAGCAGCCGTGGCTCTAAAGTTCAGCTTCTGTTTGGCTCAGATTCTGCTGATATTGTTCAACAGGAGAGAGACAGCCCAGAAGCCAGGCTGGAGGAGGGGAGAGGGGAAGCTTAGAATTATTAGTTTTTTTAATTTGCTATAGAAGATCTCCGAAGTGGCCAAACCCCCAAGGGCAATGCAGGGACTGGACCACACAAGAGTGGGCATCAGGAACACTGAGCAGGTGGTCTCCAGGATGGGTCAGGGGTCTCTGCCAATAGGAGTCTAGGAGGAGCAGAGTGTGTGGGGGGCGAGGGGGACACACAGTGATGAGGAAGCCAGCAAAGAGGCAGGGCTCCTACCTAGACCCCTTAAATGTTCAGGAGGTGGCGTAAAACCCTTTACCCTCACAATTAAGGAACTGAATGCTGTCCGATCCTCAATACTCACTCCCACCAGCCGCTCCCAAACACGTGTTTATTTCAGAGAGAGTGAAAGCTGGGGCGTTGGAGTCTAGACTCAAGATCTAGCTCCCCCTATTTCCAGATTAAAAAAAAAATGTTGCCCGGGAGTTGACTCTGACTCATAGTGATCCCACGTGTGTCACAGTAGAACTGTGCTCCATAGGGTTTGCAATGGTTGATTTTTTGGAAGTAGATTGCCAGGCCTTTTTTCTGAGAAGCCTCTGGGTAGACTTGAACTGCCAACCTCTTGGTTAGCAGCCAAGCACATTGACCCACATTACCTTGAACAAGTCGTTTAACTGCACTAGCTCAGCCTCCTTGAGGACGGATGATAATAATCTCTTCTGAATGTGTGTTACTCTTTAATAAAAAAGTTTAAAATAGTGATGTAATTGTGAAAGCTGTGGTAAAGAGTAAATAACATACGTATTCTGACAATCAATTGTAGATCTGATTGGTAGTGTGACCCGGAACAAGTCGATTGACCTTTCTAAGCCTTGGGCTCCTTATTCATACAATAGCAATAATGCTGATGATGTTTGCTCACAGGGTGGTTGTGATCAGTGTGTTTGTCTGGGATGGGGCTGTGTAACGGATGACAGTCTAGTCCACTGTTTCTCAAAGTGTCATCCACAAACCCTCTGGCTTAGAATTGTCCAGGAGGCTTGTTAAAATACAAATTCCTGCCCCAGACCTTGTGAATTAAAGTTCTGGCACCTGGGATTCTGCCTGAAACTCCTGAAGTGGCTTTTATGCGTACTGGAGGTGACTTTATGATGCCCAATGTTGGTTCTCCTTCCCAAACTTCCTAGAGGTGGTGTGGCACAGTTGTAGACTGTATGTCTAAAACGTGAGTTGTAATGAATGACGGTAATAGGCCGTCAGAAGATGAGGAACACCCCCAAAGGGTGGAAAGTCCCAGTGAGGGTTGGGATGAGGATGGAATGGACTGGAAATGCCCACTCTGATTCCCTCACTACCACTCTCAATGCTGGGAAGGTGCTTTCTGGTAATATTTTCAGAAGCCAGAAAATTGCAGTTTAGTCAGGGGATGAGTGCTGAGGGCACACAATAGCAGGTGGTGGGTTTTGCTTTGTGCCTGAGTATATAGGTCCAAGCATTAGGGTCTCAGTCCCTGGGGAGTGCAAACGGTTAAGGCACTCAGCAGCTAACCACAAGGTTGGAGGTCAGAGTCCACCCAGAGGTGCCTTGGAAGAAAGGCCTGGCCATCTACCTCTGAAAAATCGGCCATTGCAAACCCTGCGGAGCACAGTTCTACTCTGACACACATGGGGTCGCCATGAGTCCGAATTGTCTTGAAAGCCACTGGTTTTTTTTATTAGGGTCTTGCTAAAGGGACAGAATGGAGTCAGGAAGCTGGAAGGGCTGGTAGCAAGACAGCCCAGCAGTGCTCTGGATTCCAGAAGCCAAGGCAGGGGACTGATTCTCAGCAGCCATCTGCATCTGCAGATGCAGAATTCAAAGACTGCAGCCTTTTTTATTTTTACAGAGATCCTTTCCATTTGGATACTCTGGTTACAAGACTTGCATTAGCTCTGACAATGAGATATTTTGAATAAGTTAAAAAAAAAAACAATCAATAATCTCAATGGGGAGGGGGCAGGGAGGCAGGTGTTTTAATTTGCTGTTTTATTTTGTTTTAAGTTACAATCCACCCTCACTCCCCAGACATTGCAAGTATATTAGAATCTGGGGTTGGGAAGGAGAGGAGAGGGCGGCAAGCACTGGCTAATGGGGCTGCGGGGACCAGGTGTTACAGCACAGAGGGACAAAACGAGGGAAAGAAACTGACCAACACAGCCATGAGGAGTGGGAAGGGGCTATTTTCTAAGCTTTTTAGAGGGCAAGACCTTTCTCTGAGTGGAATTAGGAGAAGAGGTGTGGGACAGTGGTAGAATGAGCCAGAGACTTGTGTTCTAATCCTGCCCCAGCCACAGCCTGTAGGCTCCAACTGGGACCGGCCACAACTCCTCTCTGAGTCTCAGTTTACCCAATGATGAAATGAGAGCTTCTGCTGGAATGATCTCTAAGGCTTGAAATTTCTCCTCTGCTCAGTGCCTGGGTAGAAACCTGGGTGGGAAGTATTAACCTGTCTTTCACAGACTCAAGATTTTATAATTGTCTCTTATTTGAGGAATGCTTAGCCCTGGTGGCTCCGTGGTTAAAGCGTTCGGCTACTAACTGAAAGATCGGTGGTTTGAACCCACCAGCTGCTCCTCAGGAGAAAGATGTGGCAGTCTGCTTCCATAAAGATTTACAGCCTTGGAGACCCTATAGGACAGTTAAACCCTGGTAGTGGTTAAGTGCTACAGCTGCTAAGCAAAAGGGCAGCAGTTCGAATCCGCCAGGCGCTCCTTGGAAACCCTGTGGGGCAGTTCTACTCCGTCCTGCAGGGTCGCTATGAGTCAGAATTGACTCGACAGCAGTGGGTTTTTTTATAGAGTCTCTGTATGAGTCAGAATCAACTTGACAGCCACTATACTTTTTTTTTTTTTTTCGGTAGCACTGGAGTAAACACTGTAGGAAACACCAAGAAGGCTAAGACCTAGCAATTGCCCTCTATCAGTTTCCTTCGAATTGACCTTGACTGACGGTGACAGTAAAACTGTATTCCATGGGGCTTTCAATGGCTGGTTTTTCAGAAGTAGATTGCCAGGCCTTTCTTTCAAGGTACCTCTGGGTGGACTGAAACTTCCAATCTTTCAGTTAGCAGCCAAGCACGTTAACCATTTGCACCATCCAGAGATTCTAGCAGTTGCCCTCAAGAGTGTTCATAATCCAGCCAAGGAAATAATGCAGACATAAAAAATGAAAGGATAAAAACAGATTTCCAGAGGTCCCAGTAATAGTTTACATTCATGTAATGCCCACTATTCTAAGCCGTTTATATATTTCAACTCTTTTAATTATTACAATAATCTAATGAGATAGATACTGTTTTTTTTTCCTTATTTTATTGCTGAGTCACAGAGAGCATAAGTAACTTGACCAAAGCCACACAGTGGGTAATTGGCAGAGCCAGGATTTGAATGCATGCAGTCTGGCTCCAGAGTTCTTGCTTTTAACCACTACATTCTACTACCTCTCTAAATAAAAGGTAGTGACTGGAAGGAAGAGTTTCCGGAGCATAGAAGAGAGAATACGAGAGAGCTGGAGTTATCTGAAGGCTTCATGGAAGAGGGGACTTGAATTTTGTCTTAAGGGCGGTGGGTGGGACCTCAGCTAAGAAAAGGGTGGAGAGGATCTTTGTCAGGGGAGAAGCACAAGAAGAGGCAGAGAGACAGGGGGCCTTGTGGTTCAGAAGACATGGAGGAAACCGACTTGGCTGATAGGAAGGCTCAGGCAGTTCAGGGGGAGCCCAGGTTTCTACCTCTCTAGATAAAAGAGTCCTGCCCTTGAGGATAGCAGTTCATTCAAGTGACAGAAGTAGAAGGGCCTGGACTTTTAGCTTTACAGCAGCATCTGGCAAGAAACTCAACACCACCCCTTCCATCCCTGGAGAACCACACAGAGTTGAGTCCACCTGGTCACCTTCAGCGTTCCTCCCCAGTCCCCTTTCCTGTGGACCCTGTCTGGGGACAGCCCTGCATCAGAATAAGTTCCTGCCTTTCTGTGCCACTTCCTCTTTTATATTCAAGAGTCCTCTGGTTGCTCTTTTCCCCATTGGTCCCAAGGTCCCGGCAGACAGAATCCCGAATGGCTGGTCTTGAAAGCATGGAGTTTTCACACAGGTTGGAGGATGAGGTACCATGAGGCTAGGATGGTGCCTTGCTGTGAATCCCAGGCTGCTGAATTGGGCCTTTACTCTGCAGGCAAAGCTGCTACTTTCAAGCCTAAAACACACAGTATTTTAGAGAGGAGGCACCTCTTCTTCAAGGATTCTTTGCCACAATATTATCCATCCATGGGACATGGGAAAGCAGCCAGTGTCACTTGACAGTAAAAGCTTGTAGACCAGAGCCAGTAAAAGCTCCCCAGCCAGAGACCATATCTGCTTTGTCCCTGGGTCTCCAGGGCTGGCGCATAGCAGACATCGATACATGTTGGCTGAACTGAACTGAAAAAGTAGAGGGCTCCATTGACTAGCCTAGCCCCTTTTGTGGTACAAGTCCTGACTCATGAAAATGGCCCCCTCTCCTAAGGTACAAGGACCTGCTCATGGGGATTTCTCTCAGGTGACAGCATAGGCCTGAGAGCGGCCTGCCTCCTCTCTGAGGGCACAGAGCTCTCTTTAACCCACACAGGAGGGTGCTCTCGGGAGCTCATCTACTCAGTTGGGAACCTGGGCAGCTGGCTCTGAGAGGCAACCTCTGGGTTGGAGGGTGGGTAGATGGTAGTTCAGGAAAGCCAGAGGCCGAAAGCTCAGCATCTTTTATCTCGTCACCTTGCTAGTTACCAGTACCAGTTGCCATCAGATCAACTCCAACTCACGGCGACCCCATGTGTGTCAGAGTAGAATTGCGATCCATAGGGTTTTCCATGCTGATTTTCAGAAGTAGATTGCCAGGCTTTTCTTCTGAGGACCCTCTGAGTGGACCGAAACTTCCAACCTTTTGGTTAGCAGCTGAGCACGTTAACCATTTGCACCACTAAGGGACTTCCCTGCCTTGCTAGGGGCGGCTGTTTTTCCTGAATCAGATCTGCCTGAGCAACTAGACACAAAACTATTTGAGTTTTTTCTGGAAATTGCCCTTTTAAATTTTAAGTGACCCCTTTCTCTCTTTCTGTCCCTCAGGATCATACCTCGACACCCAACCCCTGAACTCCACACACTCTGCCATGCACACAGGAGGAGAGCTGGACCAGAGGGCAACAGAAGCGGTGCACACGTTCCTCTAGGCTCACGGCATGATCTCTGTAAGAGACTTCCTGTAGTCTCCTATTCGCATGAACGACCGACTGTAGACGCATGACCTACAGTCCTCAATCCTGCCTCTAGTGACAGATCTCTGTCGGAATCAGGACAAAAGCAGCAAGAAGGGGAGAGAGAGAGAAAAAAAAAAAAAGAAAGACACCTGAAGAGAGAGTGAGAACGCCAAAGTCAACAAGGGCTCTTTGTGGCTGGGGATGGTATTTCTTTTTAAATCATCTTAATTTTGACCTCGTACAGGGTAGATTTTTTTTTTTTCAACCTCATCAGTAAGAAATCCATGTGGGCTTCCTGTAAAGAAAAAAAGAGAAAGGAAACCAGGCAAGAAATAGTTCAGCACCTTAATCCCACGTCCCCATCTGCCAGGCTTCCCCATCCACCACACAACTCCATTCCATTTGTGACTGTCCCCTTCCGTTCCCCAGTGGGACTGCTCCTCCCAGAACGCGCCACATGACCTTCAGGACACACACACGTTCACCTCTCCCCTCCACTCAGTATACACAGATTTTACTGTGATGTCGGAAGCTATATAGACTCTCCTGTGGATAAACTGGAATTTTTTTTACATTGTCTCTCTCTCTCTGCCAGTTTCAGTATTTATCATCTTCCAATGAAAAATCATTACCTTTAGAGTGCATTCGGGGTTCCTTGTGTTAGGGACTTAAGAATCTGAGGTGAGGACCCCCAGGCTTAGCTGTAGGGCTCAAAGGGAGCCGGCACCCCATCTGAAAGGGTCTTCTCTCTCAGTTGGGGGAGGGCCGGTGGCTGTCCCAGGATTTGCACCAGCATGTTCAGTAGAGAAGAGGTTTTCTATATCTTCAAGCACTTATATCATAGTCTGTGTTCAAAGTGTAAACTGTACAGTAATCAGCCTTGTGTATATGAAAAACAATAAATACTATGCAAACCAATAGAAACACTTTAGCAGTATGTACAAAGCACTAACAGCTGAGCTCCTGAGGACTTCTCCAGGCTGCAGGAGAAGGAGCTACATACAGCCTGTCCTTTCAGTGAAAGAGAAAGGAAGGGAGTTGAGCTAGTGAATGTATCTGCCAGTTCTTAGAAGTCAGCGACAATCCCAAGGTCTCCCAGAGCGAACTTGGTGCTGTAACTCCAGGCAGCCGGCAGGATGGGGGGTCATGGGTGCCGGTACTAGGCTCTCGGGCTCGACAGCCTCAGTACCCCCACTTGACTGACCAAGCCCCTCTCGCCCCACCTGGAGAGGCAGAGCGAGGGGACCACTCCTGACCACATGCCCAGGGAAAGGACAGCAGGAGAAGAGAGCAGCTGACGACCAAGTTGCCCGGGGCTAGGAAGGAGACCCTTCTAGGCCAGGCTCCGGGTCAGGGCAGAAAGGAAGCTCGCCTCGGTGCCATCAGGGAAGAGCCTTAAAGTTACACTAGCGCCTCCGGCCGAGAGAGGCCCGAATCAGCACAACACGCCCGGCCGTCGGCGGCCGGCGCCCTCTAGGGCCAGGAGAGTGACTCCGGCAGGCTCTTCTCGCTCTCCAAAGAGCCACTGTTTGTGGATGTCCTTTGTCACTTCCTCCCCTGCCGCTCGTCTGAGTTGTCCTCGGGACACCTTTAAACCTTCCGAGTAGCACAGAGCTCCCTCAGTGTCAGAGACCCCAAGGCCCTGTGCCTGCGACCAGCCCCAAAGATCTCCCCGCGGCGCGGGGACAGCTGGCCTCTCGTCACAGGGCCCCAGCCCGCCGGTCCGGCCCCCTCGGTGCCCTCCCCGGGCCGAGCGCGGACTGCACCAGGGGCCGCGGAGCCGCCCTCCGGCCTGCTCGGGCCCGACCGGCAGCCTATCGCCCGGGCCACCCGGATACAGCTCGGTCTGCGTCCTGAGCCCGCCAGGATCCGGCGCCCCGACCCATGTGTTCTCGTGCGTTCCCGGCGGGATTTGCTTTGCTTTCTTAGAGAAGTGGGGAGGAGAGAGGAAGTTCAAACGTGTGGCCTACGTTCTCCCTGAAGGCAGTCGGAGGAAACCCAGCCTCCGGGCCGCCTCCTCCTGGGCCGCGCAGGTCAGGGTGCCCCTTGCCAGTGGGCGCTGCCGTCCCCACACAGAGGCCGGGTCTGGCTCGGCTGTAGCGGCGCGAGGGAGGAGAGGCGCCTGCTTGTCCCCAGAGCACCCCCCCCCCACCCCGCTTCGGCAGTGCCACTCGTCTGGGGGCGCCGCCGCCTCGCGGCCTGGCCCCAGGCTCTTCCCCGGCCGCAGCGGGAAAGGACAGGCAGCGCGCGGCGGTGGGTTGGGTGAAGAAGGCCCCAGGAAGCCAGGCGCAGGGCTCGCCTCTGCCACCTTGATTCTGTACCTCCCTCTCCCGGGTCGCCGCTGCAGCCGAACCCAGTAGCCCCTCTTAGAGCCCCGCGTGGGTCTCGCGGCTCAGGCTCCGCTTTGGCACCTTCTGCTCTGTCTGGCATGGCTGCTTGGCCCTCCGGCCCCAGGCCCTCGGCGGCATGGCTGCACGCTCCAGTTGCTAGTAGGAGCTGTTAGGGGAGGAGTTTGGGGTCTCCACTTGATGCCTAGAGAATGCTGCAGTCTGCACATTAGACGCTTTTTAGAAGTTTTGAAATTACCTTGATTTTTTTAATTGTTATGAAAATGAAATCTTTTCTTGACTCTCTCCCACATACTCTGTTATCGGGAGAGAACTCCCCAGCCCCCACTCTGATGTATAGACCATTCTCCCTACACCAGCTGAACAAATGTCAAAATTAATAAAGAAATTGACTCATGGCACAGGGCTCCACCTCTCCTTCTTGGCTCTTCTTTGGGGGTTTGAGGTGAAGCCTGGGGGGAAGTGAACCTGGGTTGGGACATGAAGGGGTTTGAGGGTATGATCAGCCCACTGGGAGGCCTGCACCCCAGGGAGGGGCCCACCAATGCCTGCCTCCTTCATAGAAGCCTGGGCAGCCCCTCAGTCAAGACTCCCACCCTGGGAGAGGCACCAAGAGGAAACAGAGAAGATTTCTGTCCCACCTAATAAGTGGGGAATTGGGGTCACCACACACCACCGGGATACTTGGTCAGGCCCACAGCCAGCATACACTGACGATAACCCCTAAGCGTTCCTTTAAAAGGTGTCTGGCCCCTGAACTCAACACCACTCATGAGTTCAAGAAATGCAGTAGTTAAGAACTCGGCTACTAACCAAAAGATATGCAGTTCGAAACCACCAGCTGCTCCTTGGAAACACTATGGAGCAGTTCTACTCTGTCCTACAGGGTTGCTATGAGTGGGAATTGACTCAATGGCAACGGGTTTGGTTTTATAGAGGAAAATGGAGTCCCTGAGAGGTGGAAATGTTAAGTGCTTGACTCCTAGCCAAAAGGTTAGCAGTTCAAAGCCACCCAGAGGCACCTCAGAGACAGACCTGGCAATCTGGCCCTGAAAGGTCACAGCCTTGAAAACCCTGTGGAACAGTTCTACCCTGCACACAAGGGGTTGCCATGAGTCAGCACTGACTCACCAGCAACTAAACAACGTGGAGAGAAGAGTCTAGTTCCATTCATAACTAGCTGTGACACTTTGTGCAAGGCTAGTCACCAAGCTGGACTCAGTTTCCTCATCTGTCAAATGAGGGGATGGAGTAAGTGATTGATTAAAACACTGTCCAGTTTGTTAATGCTGGGATTCACAAATATGAATGCCTTTATCAGGCCTGGAATTAAATCAGAATCATTTGTTGCAATTTTTTTTTTCTTCATAAGTGCCCATCTCAGGAGGTGACCAAATCACAGTCATACCCCAGAACATCCGTAATCCCCACCCCTCTCCAAATTTCTCTCAGAATCAGAAAGACCACCGAGGCCAGTGGGCCAATGATGGTTCTACATCAGCATCACCCAGAGGGCTTTTTAAAAGCAAAGATTCACAGTCAGAATTGCCTGGAGTGCTGGGGTAGGAACAGGAGTGGGAACTGAATTTCCCAAAGGGTTGTGATGTGCAGCCTGGTAACAAAGCCAACTCAGACGTATGAGAACCTTTTTGTTGGCAGTGGTGTTCTGAATCCAAACTTCTGGAAAAGTAATTTCCACAGCCTTTGTAAGGTCTTCCTTGTTAGGTTCCTTGAATCAACCTAAATCATTTATACTACAGAAAAACCAGTTCTATCAAGGGCACATGAAAGTAGCATGGGAGAGTCAGGCTGTGTGAGAGGGGACCCTTTCCTTAGCCCCCTCTCTGCTGGAAACCATGGAGAAGCCTGGTGGTGAAGGCTGTCTCTTGTTTCCCCGCCTGCCACAACGCAGACAGAAGTTAGTGAGCGCATCCAGCCTGATAGAGCCCACAGCCTGGTCAGGAAGGACTCTGGAGTCGCCAGGGAGGAGAGACAGAAGTCCATTGATCTGGCAAAGCTATTTTTCCTGTCACTTTGCATGGTCAGACCAGCGGCATGCTGGTTTCCATTTTTAGTAACAAACTTCAAGAAAGAATGCTGCTAGATGTGTATAGAAAGAGCCCAAGTCTCTGGTCCTCCATACCTCAGCTTCCTTGTTTATAAAATGGGAGACTGCCCCCATTTTACAAACACGAAAACCTTGCTTGTAAAAATTCACTAGAAAAAAAAGTATATGGGTGCCCTGGGATTCATCCAGTGCAATCCATCGAATCCATCAAACATTCCCTGAGCACCCACTAAATGCCCCACATTGGGGTTCTTAGGTGAATCATCTGCCATCCAACATCAAAGATTTCAAAGCCAAGCACTACACCAGAAAGAACGGGGCACTTGCTCCAGCAGAGGCGCCCAGGAGGAAGAGGCGATTCTGACAGAGGGAATCAGAGAGGGCTTCCCAGAGGTAAAGGTAGGAACACATGCACGGGCTCTGCCCCCTCACTTCAGCCTCAGGGGACAGGGATGTACACACACCCCCACCACTCCCAGAGGTCCTCCTCGCCCCTTGCCCCGATCTGCCCCTCTGCCCTGGCAGTCCCCCACTCAGGCTCTCAAGCCAGTCACAGGAACATGCATCCACCAAACAAAGTAGACACTGCCCTGCCTCCCCACTTACCCCAGCCCAGCACAGAGAAGGAGGGAAACTTCCAGGCTCAGTCTCGAGCACCCTGCTTCCCAAAACGTATCCGTACATAAAGGGGCCTGAACACCTCAGGAGTGACCTCTGAGACCAGCCTCTTCTCCCTCAGGGAAGCAGCTGCAGCAACTATGACTTCTATCTGCAGGAGCCTCCAGGGACTTGCAGGTACCCATCTTTACCTAGATGCTGGTGTTGGGGAACCAGGAGCAGATGGACCCTCTGACAAGAAACAGAGCTACCACAGCTAATTTCTCTCTCTCTCTCTCTCTCTCTCACACACACAGGCACACACACACACACAGGCTGATTTTACAGTCAATCTTTCAAAGTGCAATTTGTCTAGGAAAAGCCAATGTGAGGCCCGTGCGCGTTCTGACCAATGGTGGCGCGGCTCTCACAGCTCAGCCAGTCTCGGGCCTGTATTCTAATGGGCCATATCTTTATCAAGGAAATATTGGTTCTCTGAACTTAAAACTTCTCATGGAGGGTCCCCAGACTCAAAGGCAGAGGAGGGGTCTGAGGTGAGGAGTGGGGAGTTACCTCCTCCAGGCCAGGCAAGGAGAGCTGAAGAAAAACTGGTGAGGGCTCTCACCTGCCCTGGGGAGTACCTCCCTTCCGAGCCGCTGACGTGGGTGCCCAGTCCTTGGGCAAAGGCTGGGCCTGATGCTTTAGGTGGGAGGGCAGTCTGGGGCTCTGGGGCCAGTTTTGACCCTCCAAACTTGCCATGGGGTACTGGGCCAGAGCTTGGGCTCTCAGGCTTTAGGGACCTGGATTTGGGCAGCCAGGAACCTGCTGCCTTCCCCCTCCCTGTCCTGGGGATCATGGAGTCCAACCTGCAGGGGACGTTCCTGCTGAACAACACATCGCTGGCTCAGTTCTCAGAGATGAAGGCTCCCATGTGCCAGTATTCAGTGCAGAACTCCTTCTACAAGCTCAGCCCTCCAGGACTGGGCCCCCAGCTGGCTGCCGGGACACCCCACGGGATCACGGACATCTTGAGCAGGCCGGCAGCCACGCCAAACAGCAGCCTCCTCTCCGGCTACCCCCACGTGGCAGGCTTTGGTGGACTTGGCTCCCAGGGGGTCTACTATGGCCCCCAGGTGGGGAATTTTTCCAAGGCTGGGAACGAGTACCCCACCCGGACCCGGAACTGCTGGGCGGACACAGGCCAGGACTGGCGAGGCGGGCAGCAGTGCAGCAACAGTAAGTACAGGGCAAACCTTCACCCTTACCCCAGTGGGCACCATGAAGAATTGCAGGGGGAGAAGGCGGAGAGGAGAGGACTCTCCCGGGGCAGTCAGCACTGGCCACCCACCTCACTCATCATTAGACAATCCCGCTCAGGCCCCTGGGTTTATTTCCTTAGCTTAGCATAGGGCTGAATTCCTGCCTGCACCCGCCCCACTCCCACCCCAGCCTTGCTTGTACACAGGTGTCCTGACCCCCAACCCCACCCCTTACCAGCTGCCCTCCTAGGGCACCTGGGGAGACTCCACGTGTGATGAAGGCCACACAGGCTGCACCCTATATAGGGTCCCAGCTGGCAGCTCTTCTTACTTCTCCCACCCAGAGCCCATGGCACCATTGCTTCACCCCAACCACCATCCAGTCCTCAGAATGCAGGCAAACGCCACCCCCAGCAAGGAGACATTGCCATAGCATTTTCTTCCCAAAGAGCCTGCTCATGCCCTGGCATCGTTCAGGGACTCAGAATGTACCCTGACTCCACCCTGACCCCACCTGCAAGTGAGGGGGCCATTTCCCACCTTCCACCCCAGAGTTTATATCAATAGTAGCAGCAACAACCACCCAGCTGCTGAGCCCAGTTGGTGGGGAGGGACAGTCTCCTCACCCCACCTGTTTCCAAGCCATGGTTTTGAGAGCTGATCCAGGGGCCTGATGATGGCAGTTGGGGACTAGAGAAAGTGGCAGAACAATCACAGCTAGGTGGGGCTTACCTGAGAGGCAGAGAGAGTGACAGTGTCTGTGGGAGCCGTCCTTGACCCCCTGACATGGCCAGGTCACGTAGGAGCAGGGGCAGAGGGAGCTGCTACTCCTGTCTGATCTCTGGGCTCCCCACTGCAATAGGGGCTTGGGGCAGCCATGGAAAACCTCAAAAGCACACCTGCCCCCTTCCCCCTCCCCGCCCCCCACCCCAGCTTACACTGCTCCGGGCCACGGTGTCTGCCAGTCCACCCCTCATGAGATGGGGAAGGTCTGAGGTGGGGGACACCCACCACAAGCCACCAGCACACTTGGCCATGCCCACAGCTGACACACACCGAGGGGCTCCCAGCTGTCCCGTAATGGTGTCTGGCCTCTGTACGCAATGCCACTCATAAGTTCAAGAAATAGCCATGCTGTGGAGAGAAAATGGAGAATTAAATGGGGAGGGCGAAGACCTCATCCCCTGTAACCTATTTCATAACCCTGTTTCAGGGTGCTTTGAGACCTGCCTCAAGCTCTCCGTCTTTCTCTCTCACCTCTACTTCCATCCACCCACCCACACACACACTTTCTCCTCCCACTATGTTCTAATCCCAAATGCACACACACACACAGGAAAATAGCTAAGAAAGTCAGTGGCTGGATGAAGGCCAAGGGAGAGAGGATGGAAGACTTCTCTCAAGAGGTCTCTTCCCCCTTCTGTGCCTCAGTTTCTTCACCTGTAACAGGACAAGCTGGGACATGGACTGTTAGGCTGCCCTGAACAAGGTCTGACTCATGTGGCCTGACTTGTAGGATTTCTTCTTCCCCTGAGCCCCTGCTGCCTTCCAGCCCAGCTCCTTCACGACAGGCTATGGGCTCAGGGTCTCCAGCCACCAGGCCCAGGCTCTCCAGTGTGGTCGAAGCCTCATGGCTCTCAGGCCTGATGATATGGAGAGCACCTCCTTGGGGCCTGAGGCTCACCCCTCACTGCTTTTCCTGGAGACCTGGGAAGTTGGGACACAAGAGCACAGAAGAGAGAAGGCATTCATAGGCCCCTGGGGTCCTGCTTGTGGGTGGAGTTGTCAATCCCTGTCTTGGTAACCTCATGGGAAGTCCCGGAGACAGACAGGAAACTGAAGAAGGGGAAGTAGCTTCACATGAGATGGAGGGGCACAAAACCTGGATTCCAAGCCCCTCTGTCCCTAAGAAGCTACAATCTGGGGCAGCTACAACCTCAGGCCCTCTGCCCACTCAGACTTGGCAGAGGTCACAGTCACTGTTACCTGAATGCCAAGAATGCCACAGTGCCCCAGGCAGCCTCAGTGGCATCTCTGTTGGAGGAAGTATGCCCTGGGGAAGAGGCAGGACAGAGCTGGCATTCGGTAGGTAGTACAGTCCCTGGTCCCCACACATCCTGCTCACACTCACTTCCTTCCTCCTGCCAGCACCGGACCCCCTGAGTGACAGCATCCACAAGAAAAAGCATACCCGGCCCACCTTCACAGGACACCAGATCTTTGCCCTGGAGAAGACCTTTGAACAGACCAAGTATTTGGCTGGCCCTGAGAGGGCGCGGCTGGCATACTCGCTGGGCATGACCGAGTCCCAGGTGAAGGTGAGTCTGTGTGGAAGACAGTCTTTTCCAGCCCCTCCCAGTTCCTCGGAGTAGGTCTCTGGGCACTGCCTGTCCCCCTAACTAGCCTGTTGTGCCATCGAGTCGAGTTTCGACTCATAAAAAAAAAAAAAAAATTTTTTTGCAGCTCCATATGACAGAGTAGAACTGCCACAGAGGATTTTCTAGGCTGTAATCTTTATGGGAGCAGATTGCACAGTCTTTCTCCCATGGAGCCCCTGGTGGGTTTGAGCTGCCAACCTTCCGGGTAGCCGCTGAATGCTTAACCTTTGCGCCACAAGGGCTCCTAGAGATTGTAATAATTAACAATAACAAAATATTGGCCCCATTCTGAGAGCTTTGTATGTAGTACCTCATTTAATCCTCACGGCATCCTTGAGGTAGGTATTATTGTCCATTTTACAGATGAGGAGACAATCTCAGTTAAGCCTCTTGGCCAAGGTCACCCAGCTGGTATGTGACAGAGATGGGACTGTTAAATCTGTGGGATTCTAAACTTCATTTTTCCCTCTGCATTGCCTCGGTCAGAAAGCCCAAGAGCTGATGGTAGCCTCTGGACTGGGTTAGGTACTTACCTCTACCCTTAAATCTGTCACCATTTTATAGAACAGGGCAGTTCTGGCTTAGGTCAAAGCTTTCTTCTTTGGTGCCCCCCACCCAAAGTTTCTCCGGAGACCTCTTCTGGCTTCACAGTTGGAGAAGTTGCCCCCAGGGAGTCTGAGGAGGTGGAAATCAGTTTAGTAAGGCTTGTTTGTGAAGGCATTTCTAGCTTCTTTGGTGTGTAGTATGAGAGAATGAGTTTACCCTCCCTTGCCTTGGAAACCCTGGTGGCATAGAGGTTAAGAGCTGCGTCTACTAACCAAGAGGTTGGCAGTTCAAATCCATCAGGTGCTCCTTGAAAACCCTATGGAACAGTTCTGCTATGTCCTATAGGGTCACTATGACTCAATAGCAGTGGGTAACCCTTGCCTCAGGCTCCACAGCTTCATACTTCTGATATTCCATCTTCAGTTGGATGGTCCTGGGTAGGAGGAGGTGTTATCTTCATTTTAAAGATTAGTAAGCTAAGGACAGGAGGGCATTGGTGGTTCAGTTGTAGGATTCTCACCCACCATGCAGAGGACCCTGGTTCTATTCCTAGTCAATGTACTTCAAGCACAGCAACCACCCATCAGTCCTTAGAGGCTTACATGTTCCTATAATGCTGAACAGATTTCAACAGAGCCTCCAGGCTAAGACAGACTAAGAAGAAAGGCCTGGCTATCTACTTCCAAAAATCGGTCAAAGAAAACCCTATGGATCACGAAGGTCCAATCTTGTTGTGGATGGGGTTGCCATGAGTCAGGAGTCAACCTGACGGCAGCTGACAGCAACAACAAGCTAAAGGTAACTCCTTCTGTTAGCTAACGGAACAGACTTGAGCCCAAGTCCCCAGACTCCTAATCCAGGCCAGTGGCTGCCATCAGCTCTTGGAATTTCTCACTAAGGCAATGCAGAGGGAAAGATGAGGTTTAGAATCCCACAGATTCAACAGTCCCAACTCTGTCACTTACCGGGGGGTTGCCAGGCCGGGTCAGGAGCCTAGCCAGCCACCTCATAGTAACTCTGCTGGGGTGACAGCTGATGAATTTAAATGGAAGGAAATGACATGGGCCCCTCCCACACATTCTGCTTCTTTAAGGGCTTTTGTGCACTTTTCAGCTGTCTCAAGAGAGGGGTGTTTGTTTTGTTTTTATAATTAGGGGAAAAATCATTCATGAGGCCCCAGTTCTGTGAGGTCTGTAAACCAGAAGAGGAGGGGTGACTCTTTGAGCACCTCCTGATGTACCTTAACCTGGACTCAACCTTCCCGCCACCCCCTGGGGCATTCCAGCATCTTCCACCCAAGTGCCCCAGGTGGCAAAGGGGAAGCAAGGTGCACCACAGGGAGCGGAGCCGCGCTAAAAGGTTGCTGCATTCACGACACTTACTTTTGTTTTATTGGCCCTTCCCCAAGGACATCATGTGATATTACAGTCCACTCCACTACTGAGCCATTTATCTTACAATAATGGAGTATTTGCCACCGAGCGGAGTGACCGTCCTAAAAGCGGGCCCTGCTCGTGCTGTGATTCCGGGTGCCAGGCCCTGTGGGCCACATGATTCTCAGAGTCTTTCTCATCCCAGGTGTGGTTCCAGAACCGAAGGACCAAGTGGCGGAAGAAGAGTGCTCTGGAGCCGTCGTCGTCCACGCCTCGGGCGCCGGGCGGCACGGGCGCGGCCGGGGACCGCGCGGCCTCGGAGAACGAGGACGACGAGTACAACAAGCCGCTGGACCCCGACTCTGACGACGAGAAGATCCGGCTGCTGCTCCGCAAGCACCGCGCCGCCTTCTCGGTGCTCAGCCTGGGCGCGCACAGCGTCTGACGCCCGGTCCGCCCGGCCCGCTCCCTCCCCAAAGCCCGCAGCCTCCGGGCCAGACCCGGCCCGGTCCCCGTCATCCCCATCACAGCAGCCCGCAGCCGTCCAGGAGACTTCCTTCCCCTTTCCGTCCCCACGCTGCTGGGGGAGAGGGGCAGAGTCGAGCGTCCCCTGTCAACCTGGGTTGGGGGAGGGGAGAGGAAGAAAAGGGAGGGGACTACTCCAGCTAAGGGAGAAGGGACACAGACGTCTCCTGAGACCTGTGGACTCAAACTTCTTTGCCGTCTTGCACCTGTGGGCAGAGATCTTGCCCTGCCAATTCTGCCGATTGGTAAGTACACAGACAGGCTAAAATGGCCAGGCTCTGGCAAAGCAGCAAGGGTGGGGGTGGCATTTCCAGATACACTCCACAGACCTTTGCCCAGGAAGGATCCCACCTGAGGGGCCAGGGCCCAATAGCATAGCCCAGGCTGGAGGAAACCACCTCAGGGAAGAGAAGTGGGTCCCAGTTAAGAAAGGCTCCTGACACCAAGTTCAAGCATTTACCCCTGAGCAGCAAAAGTCCCCTGTGGGCTCCTTTCTCCACCTTTCCCTAAAAGGATCCTCAAGACAGGATCCCAAGGGCTTGGAAAGGCAAACTTGCAGGCGAAGGCATATAAAAGATGAGAGCATCCTAGAGGCTGGGGCGCACCTGACAGCTGCCCCACCTGGGCCCCCCGTCAGCAGCGATGCAAGCACAGGGCCACCCGGAAGAAAGGAGTGTCCCAGCTGAGGAGGGAGGGGGCAGTGCTGGAAGGACCTCAGAAACGTCTGCTTCTCTCCAGCAGGGGTGCCTATGACAGGAAGAGAGAGGTACCTGCAGAAGAGCACCTTAGGGCAGAGAAAGGGGTGAGGGAGTCGCTGAATGAAGGGCCTTCCTTGTTTGGAGCACCCTTCAGCCTGGCACTGCCTGGCTTGGTGCTGGGGGAGGTCCTGGACCAACACAGTGATATTATCTCATCGAAGCTGATTCTGAGCTACCGGCAGGTGGGAGGGGACAGGGCTAGGGGAGGTGGGTGGGAGGCTGACCATAGAGAAACACAGCCCAAAAAGGACCAAGCATTTGCCCCATCTTCACTGGCTTAAAAAAAAAATGAAGAGTAAAAATAAAAGTCCCAGAAACCTCCCCATGGCTCATGTGCTTCTGTGAAAGGAATGAGTCACAGGAAACTGGCTGCGGGGTCCCAGATACAACGATTGTGATCCAGCTGAGGGGTCTTGCCCAGAGGGCAGAAGTCTCTGTGGGGGTGGGGTAGAAGGTCAGTGCTCTGAGAGTCTGGAGACCCAGGTGCTGGGCCCAGGTCTGCCATTGTCTGCATGCCATTGTCCGCATGCCATTGTCTGCATGCCGTTGGTCAATTTGAATTCTTCTCTCCTGGCACTGGCACTGTCCTAGGTGCTGGAAAAGCCGAGAAGGACGTAATGGGTCCCTGACCTCCCAGAATTCACAAACTAGTGAAGATAATTATGTTTGGGGCATTAGGTACTGCAAGAAAAAGATAATTGGGAGAGAATAGAAGAACCATTGAACACCTACAGATTTCCCCCACGTTGAATGCCTGGATTATCTCATTTGCCCCCACAATAACCCCATTGTTGTTAGTTGCCATTGAGTCAGTTCTGACTCACGGCAACCCCACATGTTACAGAGTAGAACTGCTTCATAGGGTTTTCTTGGCTGTAATCTTAACAGAAGCAGATCGCCAGGCCTTTTCTTCCACAGTGCCACTAGGTGAGTTCAAACTGTCAACATTTAGGCTAGCAGTCAAGTGCAAACTGTTTGCACCACCTAGGGACCTCAATAACCCTGTTGCTGTATGCTGTCCACTCAGTTCTGACTCATAGTGATCCTGGCTCATTTCAATAACCCTAGGAGGTAGGTATTATTCTCATTTTACAGATGAGAAATCTGAGGCTAAGAAAGCACCTAAACAAAGTCACAGAAGTGGGAAGAGGCAAAATCAGAGCTGATTCCAAGGTCCTCACTTCTACTTTCCTGGGCTACAAATAATAACTACTTGAAGCCTTTTCTATAAAATGAGGGACTGGAATATCTACTACTTTTGAGGCCCTTCCAACTTCAACAAGTTATGCAAACACCAACAGGCCTCAGGTGGCTGTAAACACCAGCCTGACCCCTTGGCTGTCCCGAGAGTTCTTCAGCCCATCCCTTGGACCCCCAGGGCAGGAGAATCTGACTGGGTGGCCTCAGCCCAGAGTGGGAATGAGGGTGGGAGGAAGACTGGCTGGGCACCTCTTGGAAACTGAAGCTCCATCCTTTCATAATGACCCTGAAAGGACAGAGGACAGAGGGAAGCGTGACAAGAAAATGTAGAAGGCTTTCAAATAATCATGCCCCACTCTCAGGGCCTGAGTTGGCCTCTTTCTGTGTAAAGGGGGAAGGAAATAAGAAGGCAGCTTGTAAGCGTCTTCTAAGAGCACGAATTCCGAATGCTCCAGCCGCACTGGGTGTGAGCCGGCCACTGACTGTACCGAGGAGCCTGCTACCGCCACAGCACTGCAGGAAGCGGGACACAAACCGGGGAGGACCCGAGGACTCAGCACAGCCCACGAAGATGAAGAACCTCTGGGGGGGGGCTCCAGAGCCACGTGATGCACGATATTACTGAGCCTTGGGGGACAGCCTGGAACCTGCAGGCAAGGAGTTTGCTGACATAATCCAGGTGGAAAGCCATGAATGGGGTGAGGAGGGAGAAGCCAGTCCAAAAAAAGAAAATGTGCTAGCTTGTTTTTTCCTTAAGCATATCATAATCTTAATTGCTTTCTTATAGCTATAATTCTTGCATGCCTGATTCACATCATTTGGGGTCAATTTTAAATTAAGGCTGGAGAAAGTTTCTCCCGGGAGACATTTGCTGAACTAAATAAGACCTCTTCTAATCTCAAAGTTCTGGGACGCCAGCCACTAGAACATCCAGCATTCCCGGTGGTCCCACTAACTCCATCCTGCCTCCCTCTGTGGCCTGAGTACATGGGCCCAGCAAGGGAGAGGCACTAGCCTCCCATTTCACTAATTATTGTGCTTAAGCCTATTCAAAACATAAGACATGGGTTTGAAATAAAAGAGTCAAGGGGGAATGGCCCAGATTCCTGAGAGTAATTTGGAATAAGCCTTGCCCTCTGCAGTTGTGTGTGTGTGTGTGTGTGTGTGTGTGTCTTGCTGGGGAGAACACAAGGCTATCTCACTCTAGAATCCCTCATAAAGAACTCATCAGCCATAGGTTCCTATTTCTATCCCTGGCCTGGCCTGTTATGGGTTGTATTGTTCCCCCCCAAAATATGAATCCTAACCCCATTCCTGAGAATGTAATCCCATTTGGGAATAGGGTTTTCTTTGTTATGTGAATGAGGCCACATCAGTGTAGGGTGTGTCCTAACCCTAATCATTTCTGAGTGACTTAAGGAGCAGCCTAGACAAGACAGTGAGCACAAACAGGGAAGACAAAAGCACATGTGACCATCACCAAGGAACAGAGGAACTAAGACAACCATCCTCCCCCCAGAACCCACAGAAGGAGCCTTCCCCTAGAGCCGGTGCCCTGACTTCCACCTTCTAGCCTCCTAAACTGTGAGAAAATAAATTTCTGTCCTGGAAGGCCATCCACTTGTGGTTTTCTGTCACAGCAGCTCCAGGAAATGAAGACAGGCGGTAGAGACACATCTGTATACACTGCGTTAAATAACAAAACACAGCTTTTTAGAAATTCCTGCTCCTCGCAGCTCCCCTTCCGCCACATCAGGAACCTTTCAGAGATCGGAAAAAAAACAAAAAAACCAAAGTCGATTCCAACTCATAGCGACGCTATAGGACAGAGCAGAACTGTCCCATAGAGTTTCCAAGGAGTGCTTGGTGGATTCGAACTGCTGACCCTTTGGTTAGCAGCCGTAGCACTTAACCAGTATGCCATCAGGGTGAAAAGGAGACAGATACTAAGTCCTGAGCTCCCGATAACTGTAGAGTCCTTCTCCGACCGGCAGTCCGGTAGGCTCCAGCAGGCAGGCACAGATTTTGCCACAGCCCTGGAATCTGAGGCCTCAGATGTCAGAAGGATCTGGTCCACAGTATGATCCCCACCACTTCCTAAGTCCAACACCTGGGCCCCACACAATTAGATCACCTTCTGGCCCCTGAAAGCATTTCAGTTTTTATTCAAAACCAATTGCCATCAAGTTGATCTGTCTCCTGGTGATCCCATGAGTGTCAGAGTAGAACTGTTCTCTATAGGGTTTTCAATGGCTAGTTTTTCAGAAGTAGACAGCCAGGCCTTTCTTCCAAGTCTCCTCTGGATAGACTCCAACCTCCAACCTTTCAGTCTGCAGCTAAGCACATTAAGCATTTGCGCCACCCAAGAACACCTGGGTTGGTATAGCCTCACTACTCAAACCCTCACCTGAGAGCGTATTAGAAATGCAGACTCTCAGGCCCACCCAGCCCTACTCAGCCACAGTCAGCATATTAACAGGCTTCCCCAGCTGGCTCCCATGCACTTTGCAATCTGAGAAAGTCAAGAGAATGCTATGTGAATGCGTGTGAGGCTGGCCCCATTAGGTGCTCCACAAACAGTTGTTTGGCGGATACTGGCGACGTACATGGTTTGCATTTGAGTACTCACCTAAAGGCTGATGGTTTGAACCCACCCAGCGGCCTCAAGGAAGAAAGGTGTGGCGATCTGCTTCTGTAAATATTACAGCTAAGAAAACCCTATGGAGCTGTTCCACTCTGTAACACATGGGGTCTCCATGAGTTGAATCAACTCAACGGCAATGATTTGGGTTAGATTTATCACATTCATAACCATATAAAACAGAGTTGGAACCTGGTTGTGAGCAAAATAAGACAAAGCTTCTGAGGACAAGAAAGTAGCTGCCATAGGGCCCATACTCTGCTGTCCCAGGTAAGGCTTAGAGCAACCTTAGGTGCAAGACAAGACTTAGAGAAGCCCACGAGCAGAGACATGGGGCGGCAACCACTAGCAGCAGCAGACAAAGGAGAAAGAGGAATTGCAAAAGTACAGCACCTGGGAGTGATTAAAAACCAAACTTACTTCAGAGACATTGAAGAAATCACTATGGTTCCTCTTCATAACAATGACCCGGAGCAATCTCAAAGATTAAATTATGTTCTTTATCTCCTGCTTGAAGCAGCCAGAACTGCATAACATTTTAGCAGGATTTCCTCTGGGAAATTACTTTGCTTAGAACAACTCCCTGATGATGGTCAGATGAACAAAGCGGTAGCAGATACATAAAAATTCTGCTGCGGGGTAATCAGTTTTGGTTCCTGTCATTTCAACTTGATTCTGAGGTTTGCTTGGGAGTTTATGGAGGGATCTAATACAAACATGTGGCTGAGAGAATTTTTTTTTTTTTAGAGGCAGAAGTCATGGGGTCAAGGCAGACGGATGCTCTGTGGTCACCTTGTCTGCAGGGCCTGGTGCTCAGATAGGATCCACCTGGCATCAGGCCAGGATGCTGAAGGTGCGTTCATTCCTTCCATCTAAGGCAGGAGGTCGAGGGTGCAGGGAAGACTCACCAAAAAACCAAAAACCAAACCCATTGCCATTGAGCCAATTCCAAATCATAGTGACCCCACAGGACAGAGTAGAACTACCCCATAGAGTTTCCAAAAGTGCCTGGTGGAGCTGCCAACCTCTTGGTTAGCTCTTAACCACTAAGCCACCAGCGTTTCCAGGAAGACTCGCAGCACCCTCTAAATGAAGTGCTCCTTCTAAGTGCCTTACTCAGATTCATCATTTATCTTCCAACAGCTATGACAATTTAGTGTCCCCATTTTCCAAAAGGAGAAACTGAGGCAGAGAAATTGACTCTGTAACCCAGGTCCATGGTAGTCAGTAGCGGCTCTGGTCTACTCCAAGGTCTGTGCTGTCTCCTGTCACCACACTGCTGATGAAATGAGCAAATCAACCTCTGCTCCTACTGTTACCCTCTGCTCTTCCTCAAGCACTCGTTGTGTGCCATACCCTCTTCTAGGTGCTTTTCTTATTCAATTTTTTAAAAAAAATCATTTAATCTTTAAAAAATTATTTGATGAAGCCACTCTTACTATACTTATTTATAGCCGAGGACACTGAGGCACAGGGAAGTTAAGTAACTTGCCCTACATCACACAGCTTAAACCAGTCTGACTCTGGAGCCCCCACCCATAGCTCCTCTTGAAGCCAGCTCCCAGGGGACCCATCACTGAAACACCATGAAAAGGGGAATAGAGAAGCCCCATTTGAATTACAGGTAAGTCTAGACTATGGAATATATATATATTTTTAATTAGGACTAGGTGCATTATAATGAAAATTCATGCAGTCAACATTTGAGGTCTGCTTTTTGCCTGGCACTGTGCTCGGAGCTGGGAATACAAACACAGGACAAAGTCCTAACCCTCCTGATGCTCACAGTTTAGAAGAGGGAGACTAGCTTTCACAAGTCAAGAAAATGCAATGCTCTTAGTGCTATGAGGATGTCTTTACAGGCAAACAGGAGGCCATTGTAAAGAATAAGAGAGAATATTAATGAATGGCAATGTACATTAATAAAAATGCAATTCACAATCAATCCATAACATCATATCTCACCAAAAGCATTATATCCTTTATCATGTAAGAATGAGCATGAAAATAAAGGCAACTTTCACTCAAAAAGAATCACTGTGTCCACATTACCTAAAATTTAGAACTTAGAGAGTTTGAATGAGGCTATATTGTTGTTAAGTGCCATTGAGTCCAGTCCTGTGCCATCCTTACAATCGTTGCTATACTTGAGCCCATTGTTGCAGCCACCATGTCAATCCATCTAGTTGAGGGTCTTCATCTCTTTCACTGGCCCTCTACCTTACCAAGCATGATATCCTTCTTCAGGGACTGGTCCCTCCTGATAACATGTCCAAAGTATGTGAGATGAAATACTGCCATTCCAGCTTCCAAGGAGCTCTCTGGCTGTACTTCTTCCAAGACAGACTTGTTTGTTCTTCTGGCAGTCCATGGTATAATCAATATTCTTTGCCAACATCATAATTCAAAGGCATCAATTCTTTTTTGTTCTTCCTTATTGTCCATCTTTCACATGCATACGAGGCAATTGAAAATACCACCGCTTGGGTCAGGTGCACCTTAGTCCTCAAAGTGACATCTTTGCTTTTGAACACTTTAAAAACGTCTTTTGCAACAGATTTGCCTGGTGCAATGTGTCATTTGATTTCTTGACTGCAGCTTCCAATGGCGTTGATTGTGGATCCAAGTAAAATGAAATCCTTGACAACTTCCATCTTTTTTCCATATACATGTATGAAAGGCCATGCCCAAACCCCCATTTTTAAATATAATACTGTACTCACTACGGCATTATATGGTTTCCAAGGCACTTCCCTGAACACTATTTCATTTGATTCTCATAATGACTCTCAGAGACAGACTGGCCATCAAGTTTTATTCCCAATTTTCAGATGAAGAAACTGAGGCTTGGAGAGCTGAAAAGACCTGTCCAAGATCAAAAGAATAGTAAGTATAAGTACCCTTTGCCGTCGGATAGATTCTGACTCATAGAAATCCTATGTCTTCCAACCCTTGTCTTCTAACTCTAAGTCCAGAGTTGTAGTCACTCCCTAGTGGTGTAAAGACTTGAAACTCCATAGCTACAGCAGACACACAAGAGGACCAGATGAAGTCATCTAACCAAATGCACACTAATCGAATATGTTTTAAGGCATTATTACAGCAAATGTCATTTTTATTGATGTATTTTCTGCTGCTTTATAATTTATTGCCAATTTTCCCTGGTGGAAAAAGCTGAAGGGTACAGATAAGCGACTGCCAGAGAAGATGTTCATTTAGGCAGTTTCCTAAACCTGCCTGATGAAAGGACTTGTCAAACATGTAGATTCCCAGGGCCCTGCCCAGATATGGAAAGGGATGTGGCCCTGGAATATACATGGTTAACAAGTGCCCCCAGGTGACCATCCAAGGCACAACAATTGGTTTCTATTTGCCTGGAGCAACAGAGGAAGAAGGAAAGTCAGGAATAGGAGGAGGATATGGAATATGTGGCTAATTGCCTCCATGAGCAACTGCCTCCTTTGCCATGAGATCAGAAGAACTAGATGGTGCCCGGCTACCATTACTGAACATTTTGATCAAAGATTCTATAGAAGAACTCTGATCAAAAGGGGGTGTGGTGGATGCACAACAGTGTTTCAAATTCTCATGGATTTCAGACTTTCTGGAGCCATGGAGGCTGAATGAACCCCTGAGATAATCTTTAAGACTGAAACAAAAAATATTCCCTGAAGTCTTCTTAGAACCAAACAATAGTTTGGCTTGATTAGTAAAGAATGTCTGCCTTGAGCATTGTGCTTTTTCAAGATCTATCTATATGGGATGAAATTGACAGCATCAACTCAAAAGATTAGACAGGAATCTTAGGGGGCAGTGATTTTATGTTAATGGGGGAGAAACAACTCAGAAAAGGAGGGTGAGAATGTAAACTCAAAGAATGTAATCAACGTTACTGAATCGTACATGTAGAAACCTTTGAATTGGTGTATGTTTTGCTGTGTATCTTCTCAACAACAACAAAATAAACAAAATTTTTAAAAAGATTAATAATATAAATAAATAAAAACAAGTGCCCCAGGGCATTGGAAGTGGACAAAATTTAAAAGCCCAACTCAATTTCAATCCGTATGTGTCGGCTCTTCTCCCCGCTCTGCAGTGGCTCTCAATGAGTTCTATGGCTTTCCCTTCTTCCCCAGGTGACATAGATGCGAATGATCAGGAAAGGTAGCAGGTGTGGAAACAAAGCAGCAGAGGATCTGGATCTTTTTCCAAAAGAAAGATTGGGAGATGACAAGGCCCTTCTGGTTTCCTGAAGCCACATGCATCAGCCCTGTGGTGGCCATACTTGCAGAAGGGTCTAATATAGTGAAACCTTGGTAGGCTCTTGGGGTTTACAGTTTTACTTGACAGATCCTGCTCTCTAGGATTTGCTAAATCACTGGCACTATATTCTGGAAGAGAAAACAATGTGGGCTCGCAGTTCTGCTTTGGCTAGGACAGTCCTGCTTTCAACCACATGCCAAGGTGCACACAGCCAGGGCAGAAAGGTCTATTGTTCAAGCCGCAGGGTGACTGTAGAGTACTGTGCATTGCTTAGTGAATTACAGCTTCTAACCTTAGAGTAGTAAAAGGGTACAGTGTATATCTGTTGTTTAGGCTTGTCTGGCACTGATTCTTGCCTTTTTCTACTAATGCCACTCTGGTTTTCCTGTAGAAAAACAACCCTTCTGCCATATCTGGCATGGGCAGACCGAATATCTGCCCATGGGTAGTTGAATGGCACAGTTCTAAGCTAATCAGTGAATGCCACCTCCCTGATTATGTGATGGATTGGTTGAGGGATAGGCATGAGGCTCAATTCCAGCCAATGAGAGATGGACTCAGGTCTTTCTCAGGAGCATCTCTTACCACTTGACTTGGAGCTCTGAGGTTGTGGGTCCGGAAATGCTGCAGCCATCTTGCCTCTATGAGGGGATACCTGTCCAAGAAGACAGCCAGTGTAGAGGAAGTAGATCTTAGAGATAGAGGGAGAGTGGAATTGAATCCCAATAACATTGTTTCAGTCCTGGATCCAGCCAGGTCTGACCTACCTCTAGACTTTTCTAGAGACATTAGATACCCCTTTTTCTTAAGTCTTATTGAGTTGGATTTCTATCATTCACAACAGAAAGAACTGTAATAGACTAAGTAAAAAGTAATAATTAACCCTGTCATTTGCTTATATGGTGCAAAAGGTTAAGTGTTCAGCTATTAATAGAAAGGTTGGCAGTTCAAATCCACCCAGGGGGCCCTTAGAAGAAAGGCCTGGCAATCTATTTCTGAAAGATCACAGTCATTGAAAACCCTATGGAACACAATCCTAATCTGACACACATAGGGTTGCCATGAGTCAGAAACAACTTGATGGCAACTGATTTGATTTTTTTAGTTTGGTTTGCACATGGCCGGGCATATGAGCCAAAGGACCTGCCCTGGGTTAGAATCTTCCAGCATTCCTTCCCTTGCCACCATGACCTGAGCTGGGTCCTACCCTTTATCTCTTTACTCACCAGCTCTCATCTCTAGGCTCAGCTGGGAGCTTAAAATGGACCATACTTAGTGACAACAAGGGTCTGGATTAAATGATTCCTTCCATCCCGCTGTTATTGCTAAAAACCCAACAAAACCAAACCCATTGCCGTCGAGTCAATTCCGACTCATAACGACCCTATATGACAGAGTAGAACTACCCCATAGTTTCCAAGGAGCACCTGGTAGATTCAAACTGCTGACCTCTTGGTTAGCAGCCATAGCATTTAACCAGTACACCATCAGGGTTGTTAGGTGCTGTCAATTCCAACTCATAGCAACCCCATGAGACAGAGTAGAACTGTTCCACAGGGTTTCCTAGCCTGTAATCTTTACAGGATGCTGGGTGGGTTCAAACCACCAACCTTTCAATTAGCAGCTGAGCACTTTACCGTTGTACTACCGGGGCTCCTTCTCCTATTCGAGAAGTATTAATTCTGAGCCTGGCTCAAAACCCTGCAGTGCCCAGTCCTTTTGTTCCTCAGAGGGCCCGCTGACTGAGGCTGCCTTAACAGTAAAGGCCTGGTCTGCCCCACACTAACAACAACAAAAAAAACCCATTGTAGACCCCACACTAACAACAACAACAAAAAAAACCCATTGTAGATAATTCTGACCCATAGTGACCCTACGGAACAGCGTAGAACTGCCCCATAGGGTTTCCAAGGAGCGGCTGGCTGGTGGATCTGAACTGCAAACCTTTTGGTTAGCAGGCAAATGCTTAAACACTCTGCCACCAGGGCTCCTACCTAACATGGTGGGGAGAAAACCCTCAAGAGACCCTGACAGCTCACAGCTTGGAATAACCTTGAGTGGGAGTGACCACATCCCCGCAGCCTTCCCTATGATCTGCTACGGGCTTTCTGCCGACCAGAGGCAAGCTGTAATGTGGCTCCTTCTTGCCCTATTTATGCTTTGTGGAACCTACAAAGTCACAGAACAGAAGCTGCTCTGATCCACTCTTGTTAACCTTGTCACTCATAGACAGGGTCAGATTCCCCGATCAGCAAAGGTATGCACGGGCCCAATTGTGCTTTCCCACCAATCTGCAGTGTACAGTTTTACCTGCCCTTCCCACGTGAAATTGCCCACCACAGATGAGCAAGTAAATACAGTTAAACCGCTGCATACCTTGCTCGATGCAAACTGGTGCGTACTGTGCTTACTGGTTAATCCACCCCTGTTTACTGGCCTATGTCTTCTACCTAAGGCCATGGGGCATTCTTGGTTGTCCCCACGCCCAGTGTCCGGATATTCTGCCAGCAGCCCACCTCGGAGGCCCTGGCCTGTCCCCTCCAATATTTTTCACTCTTTGGAGCAACGAGCCAAAAACTGATACTACGGTTGCCAACAAGCTTTGGTGCAAATGAAGCAAGGACACCCTTTGCAGAGATAGAATGAGATCTTCAGGGGACAGATGGGGGAGGGCAGGCTGGTCTCCGAATCTCAGTGTGCAGGTCTGTTGAGAAGATCTTACGTGGGGTGGGGGCCAAATAGCTCACATTCTTTAACCTGTAAACTTTCGTTTGGTTTCTTTGAGGGGGAACGTGCCAGCGCCTGAATAGGAATGGTGATGTCGGAAGCGGTGGGAAGAGGCTGATTTTCCTCTATTCAGAAGTTTGCCAGCCTCTTTCCCCACAGCCACCCCAGCAGCCTTTTGTTCAAAAGCCCCTCATTAGGCCTGGCTTAGCAAGCAAACAAATATCATTTGTCTTGGTAAAGTGTGTAAAAGCATAGCCACTTGTCCAAGCAAGAGAATTAATGTTTTGTCAATAGGAAATCAGTGTTTACCCAAACACAGAACCACCGTCAGAGGTGAAAAACCCAGTGCAGGGGGGTGGGGGCTCCAGGTGATTCCCTGGGGCAGGACAGGGAAAGAAAGAGAGAAGTCCCCAGCCTCAGAAAAGGTGACTGGTGACAGCAGTGCCTTGGGGTCAAACATTCCCATTGGACTGTGGGACCCTAGAAAGACATGCCTCCCGCTCTCTACATGGACAAAGGGGGCCAGCAGAAGGCTCCTTTTTCTTTTCCCATACCAATACCTGTGGTTCTCTCATGCCGGGCAGTCGGTCTGTAGCTGCACAGGCTGAACGTGACAACATTATTAGACAAACAGCACCTCCTAAGTGTCGGGCACTGTATCTTGTGGTCAATCAATACTCTCTAAGAATCCTACAAAGCAGGTATTCTGGCCTTTTTCTCAGATAAGAGACACTGAGGTGCAGAAAAATGAAACAGGTTAGCCTTGAGGTCATACACAGGGAGGAAGTGGGATCTGAACCGAGGTCTGGCTCCAAAGCCAGTGTTTTTCCCAATCATCACCACACACACACACTCACACACACACCTCAGGAAGGATCAGTTACAGAGCTTGAGGTCAAGTGCAAAGACAGGAACTCTCTGAGAAAGCCCTCGGGGTCATTCTCCACACCCACCCCCCTGGAATGCCTCACTGTGGGAGGGTCAGGGAGAGGCAGGGTGTGTGCGTGCCTGTGTGCCCCAGGAAAAGAAACCAAATGGGCCGATAAGATCTCTTGTTTCCAGAGCAAAGCACCAATTAAACACAAGGCAGATGTGAGCAAATAAAGCTGTGGCGTCCAGAGAGAAAATCAATACTAGATTATATGTCCGGGCCCAATCATATACCAATTAATACAGAGCGGGTGGGGCTGGGTTGGGGGAGGAAGATAAGTACCAGTGGCTGCTGGCCAGAATGCAGGGCCGGCTGGGCCTGCCCCTCCAGAGGGCTTCGAAGCCACCTCAGAGACTTCACTTCCCTCCAGCTTTTCCCAGTTGGGGCTTACTCCTGTCCTTCTCAGGTGGGGACTGGGGTCCCTGATTCTAAAGGACCTGTTGACAAAGATGTGTGAAACCCATGTGAAATTGTTCACTACAGATTAGTTGTCAAGGATTTCATTTTACTTGGGTCCACAATCAATGCCCATGGAAGCAGCAGTCGAGAAATCACACGATGTATTGCATTGGGCAAATCTGCTGCAAAAGACCTCTTTAAAGTGTTCACAAGCAAAGATGTCACTTTGAGGACTAAGGTGTACTTGATCCAAGCCATGGTGCTTTCAATTGCCTCATATGCATGCAAAAGCTGGACAACGAATAAGGAAGACCTAAGAAGAATTGATGCCTTTAAATTATGGTGTTGGTGAGGAATATACCATGGACTCGATGGCACTGGGTTTTTTTTTTTTTTTACCAGAAGAAGGAACAAATCTGTCTTGGAAGAAGTACAGCCAGAATGCTCCTTAGAAGCAAGGATGGTGAGACTTTGTCTCACATACTTTGGACATGTTATTGGGAGGGGCCAGTGCCTGGAGAAGGACATCATGCTTGGTAGAGGGTCAGTGAAAAAGAGGAAGACCCTCAACGAGATGGATTGACAGTGTCTGCAACAATGGACTCAAGCACAGCAACAATTGTGAGGATGGCGCAGGACTGGGCAGTGTTTCGTTCCGTTGTGCATAGAGTCGCTGTGATTCAGAACCAACTGGATGACACCTTACAAGGACACAACAGATAAGTAAGCAAACACAAGTAAGCCCGTGCGTACCTTGCTTACTGGTTAATCCGTCCCTGCCTGAGGTCTCAGAGAGGAGTACCTTCGTGAACTTTGGCTCATTATGGGAGAACTGTCCATAGGATTTCCAAGGCTGTAATCTTTATGGAAGCAGACTGCCATACCTTTCTCCTGCAGAGCAGCTGGTGGGCTTGAACCAACGACCTTTTGGTTACCAGCTGAGCATTTAACCACTATGCCACTAGGGCTCCTATGATGGGGGACCAAAAAAAAAACCAAACCCAGTGCTGTCAAGTTGATTCCGACTCATAGCGACCCTATAGGACAGAGTAGAACTGCCCCATAGAGTTTCCAAGGAGCACCTGGTGGATTAGAACTGCCAACGCTTTGGTTAGTAGCCGTAGCACTTAACCACTACACCGCCAGGGTTTCCATGATGGGGAAAGCGAGGTAAAAATAGCTGCCCCCAGCCATGTTGGCAGCTGGGAGCAGTGGGAAGAAGAGCAAGGTGAATGAGAGACACTTTTGAAAGGGTACTGCCCACTGGGAAGGAAGGAACCCAGACCATGCAAACAGGCTGCTTGGTATTTAATTAGCTGCAGTAAAATCAGAGGCTTACCTTTGGAAAGCAGTAGAAAATCAGGCAAAAATGGTAAAATAGGAAAACAAATTTCTACCCCCAAGGAATGATAATGAAGACACTAGTTATTCTGTGTTTTACTTCATTTAGAAACCACAGCCAAGCAATTAATAAATCATTTCCAAAAGGGGCCATAAAAGACAAATGGCAACGGTTTGCAGCACAGGTCCAGGTGACTGCAGGTGATGAGTGCCTAGAACATTCCATGGGAGGGTTTCAGGCCCATCACGGGTGTGCCAGGGACAAGGCAACGTGATACACAGCCACCTGCCAACAGACAGAGGTTTTCCGATTAAATGGGACCTCCCTCCCAGGGGAGATGGCCTTGATATTGTCAGAGGGACACGTCAAAAGTGCCGACATCCCAGAGAGAGGAAATTTGGCTGAGGAC
The DNA here is from genome assembly GCF_030014295.1 of Loxodonta africana. Lineage (NCBI taxonomy): Eukaryota > Metazoa > Chordata > Mammalia > Proboscidea > Elephantidae > Loxodonta > Loxodonta africana. The sequence continues at coordinate 59,056,270 of NC_087360.1, forward strand.
TAAGGGCCTGGCCACAAGGCAGTCACAGACTGGAAAGTCCTGCTCACGTGGGTGTTGGGACTCCATGAGCTAGAGCAATACCCTCTGCTACAAAATTCCCAATACTCTTGGGTAGAGGAGACCCAAGGGTATGAGTGACACAGAGAACAAAAGTAGAAGGAAAGGTGGCAAATTAGTGGGATAACGGGCACCTGCTTCCGTTTTCCCCACAGACAGCTCTCTGGCCAGAGTTCCTCCTGCACCCTGGATGCTTCCTGACACACAAGCCCCAGAGGCAGGGGCCCTTTCTGGAGATAGCTTGTGGGCCAAGGACTGTTGCCTGCCAAAGAAAACCGAAATTTGCTAGCCGAATATTTTTTAGACATTTTGCAAGATGCACAGCCTCCCTGACAATTTTTAATGTACTAACTGCCTGGTCCAGTGAGCTGATTAATTGGTGCTGGAGAGATCAATAAAAAACAGAAAATTAAAACAATTTTAAAGTGATTAAGTAGTTTAACACCTGTCTCCCGTCACGTCAGCGCAGGAAGAAAAATAAAGCAGGTGTCGAAGGGGCCTCCTGAAGCAAGAGAAAACAGAGCCTGCCTCGGAGAAATGACAAATCACAGCTGGTGGATCAATGTGAGTGCAAGCAGCCCTTCTCCAGCCCCACCGCCGCCGCTGGAGGAGACCCGGGACCCCAACAAGGTGCTGGGTGGCTCCCCTGGTCTCTCCTGCAAAGGCAGCCTTGAGTTGCCAGCTTGCTCCTCAGCTAGGGAGGAAAGAAGGGCTTTGTCCATACCCAGAAAACAGAAAGAGGGAGCAAGGGGGGTCTAAGAGCATCTTTACCTAAAACTCTGGGTGTAATCAGATGGGCACAGATGAGCTAGCCTCCCCTTGATCTCATTCCTGCCGTTAAGAACTGAGTCTGCGATAGGTGGAAGGGGTGTACACATGGACTTAAAGTGCATTTGGGACCCAGAGGGTCAAGGGAAGGAAACACACTGTCACAGCTATCTCTAGGATCCTCCATTCTGGAAACTTCACGTCTCCTCCCTTATTGCCAAGAGGGACGGATAGAGCCTTCCAACCTCCTTGTCCCCCCTGGTGTCCTACTGCCTGGCTATATCAACAGGTGGTATAGGTACTTGCTGGTTGATGGCCCAAAGACTCCTGGTGACTTTTTTTTTTGCCAAAAGGAATGTGTCTCTCCTGTCGACCTCACTCCTCTCGCCCCCACCAGCAACTACCATGGAAGCTGCAAAGAAAATTCCCTGCCGCGTAGTTTAACTTATTTGACCTGGAAGTAAACTCATGGACGACAAGAAATCCTAAGACCATCCTTCTCCAGCTTCCTCATGGAAGTCCTTCTAACAGGAACGGAGTGAGCATGGACAGGGAAAGTAAGGTGAGAGAAGCCGATGAAGTCTAGAGGTAAGCCCCCAAGGGAGACGTTTTGGAAAAGTCTTCAGTTTTACCTTCAAAATTAACTTGAATTTTGCACTTGTAAAGTGCAAAATATATTTAATGCTGCTCATGTTCTAGAAGCTGTACCCATGCTATCCTGTGGCTCCCGTGACCTGGGCACACCACTACACATCCCTGGGGGATGGGGTCAAGCCTTGGGCACAGGCCTAAGGGATCCTTTGAAGAGAAGCTGGGCTCCTTTTACCAACCTCCTGCACGCTCTTGCAAACCAGTATATTGCTACTTACCTGCTCGGCGGAACATCCACACCTGTTTCTCTTCTGCTCTCTGGCTTGTGGACTTTCCAAGGTTCCTCATTCACCTTTAAGTCCCATGATGCAGCAGTCTTCACCACTAAGACCAGGGATAGAAAAGGAAATCCAAGCAAACAGAGAAAAACCCTGCAGCCAAGTTGAAAAGCATTGAAGCTCTCAGCTGAAATTTTTATTTAGCAATCCCAGCTTTCAAAAGCCCTTCCCTGTTAACAACTGTCACACCGCTATGAATGGAAAAGAAGATGGCAGCAGTAGCCTAGGTAAGGGCAGGGTTGAGTTTGAACTACTATTTTAAGGAAAATATTTTACTAGACAGATTTTTTTCTTTCCCACAACTTTCCACTGGACTGGGGATTCTGGTTCTATGTTCAGTTGGGTCACTCTATAAACCATCTGTCTGGGGTCATATTAGTCTCAATGAAAAGATGTCAAACCATCGACAGCAACTTCCATGGCAATGAAAATCTCACACACACACAAAAAGACTTCCAATCGTCAGTTACTGGCTCACTTTTAAAAATAATCGACACAGTCATCTCTACATAACAAAATATAGATCATCTTTTGGGATTTCCTGCCACAAGATGTGGCTTTGGTGGAGACTGGGCCAAGAAGGAAACCAAAAGGCCCTACAGTCAGTCTTTTCTCCTTGCTTCCAGAACGTCTGTTTGCACAGGCTGCCTGCTCCAGAGGGCATCAGTCCAGGTGCGGGCTTACCGGTGATCCCACCTGCGGCACCGGCAGAGGGTCTGTGCTATCCCAGAATGCAGTGGGGGGGGGCCATCCAGCCCGGGTACCTCGCCACTTTCTGGAGCAAACAAGAAGTTCTTGACATGGTGCCCCCAGGCCTGCGGCTGCTCCCCGTAGAGTGAGGCTCAGACTGACGGAGATAAAGTTTCCCTGGGCCCAAGTTCCAAACTTGGCTGTTTTGTTTCTGTTAAAATGCAATTGTTTTTCTCTGGAGTGTGCAGTGACTGCTCAGCGTCAGGAAGATGTATGAAAACCTCCACTTCAATTCAGCATCCCTTTTCTCCCAGACAAACACAGTTGGATTTTAATAAATCAAAGAGCCACACTGTTTAATAAAAATTTATTGACTTACAAGTGATTATTTATCAAAAGACCATTAATAGCAGGTACTGAAATGATGTGTTACTGGGTGGTGCTGGGAGACTAATAGGAAATCAATGCAGCTGGCCGGCCGGAATGCATATGAGAAGCACCCCCCACCCCTCGACAGCTAGCGCAATTTCACCAGCAAAATACACCAGACGCTACCCTGGTGCAATGAAAAGTTCCCTCTTTTTATTTATCGTTTACAAATGAAATGATCAATACTTTTAATCTAGAGCAAAATTTATTAACTTTCCCATCGGAGAGAGACATATTGACTGGGGGGAGAGGGGGTGTTAGTGCAATGGAAGACGGATGGCTGGATGGCCGTCTCTTAACCTGTCCAAGAGTCAGTGTGCATGCAGCTGCCCTTCCAGCTCTGACACCCCAGGCCACCGGCAAGGTGGAGAAATCAAGTCTATCCACCCAGGATGCAGAGCAGATGGATGGAACCTGAGACACAGTGGAGTTTTTCATGCATCAGGGGACAACAGGAAGCACTAACCCATAGACAGTTGAGTGGTCAATTCCAGAAAGGAAATGGCAGGATTTATAGGCCCAGAAGATTCCCAAAGAACAGGATTAGTGCCCACCACTGGTAGGGGGCTGCTGTGAAGGTATGCAACAAGATGGCACCCAAGGACGCAATAGGTGATCTGGAATAGGCATCTGAGACACCATGGAGCACTCACCACCACCCTTCACACACCAAACCTGATCATCTCTGAAGAACAGCAACAGAGAGTGGGTCTGAGACAGTAAGAATCAAGTTCCAAAGTTGGTTCTACTATACCACAAAGCTTGCTGAGCTTTGCTGGCCTGGCTGACAGCACTCTACTGAGCTTCCTGTGTCAGGGGAATTTTTATTCTTTTTTTTATTAGAAAGTTCCTGCTCTAACTAGCTGGAAAAACTCATGTTTGCTCAAAAAAAAAGAGTTTGCCAAAATCTATCACCAAAGCCACCCAGCCCAAGAGAAGTGTGTGAGTCCACCTCTACAATCACCTGCAGTACTTGAGGGGTCTCCTTTTTGGAGGTTAGTCTCATTAGCCCCAATGTTTTGGAGGCAGCAAAATAGATTCAAAACTGACTTCCCATTTCTGGACCCAGTAGGTTTTAGAAGCCAAAACTGAGTTATGATCTTAAAATCACAGATTTCAGAGATGGAGGTCACTTAGCCCAATTCCCTCATTATGGATCAGGTAATTAACCCAGAGAAATAAAACAGCAAGCTGAGTAGCAGGTTTGACAGAAGGATAAGCAGCTGGCCAGTGATGGCACCACTGATGTCACTTGGTTTTATTGCAAGACCATTGTCATCCTTGCTGGGGTCACAGAATGAACAATTTTGTACTCTGTATTAAGTATTTCTTTGTTGTTATTCCTAAATGCCATGAGGTCTTACCGCATAAGACCACCTTAGTTATCCCAAGTCAAATATTCGGACTTAGGGATAACTTGGGGCCTGCAGAGTCCCCAGTTAGAAAGCACGGTGCAGTAGGATGCTTATAATACAGCACTAGGTGAAAACCTGAGATTGTATTTTTGTGGGTGTAATTCATACCCCGTCGCTTCACTGTTAGTTCAAGAGTGAAAAATCATCACTTAGTCTCCACAAGGCTTTCTTTACACTGCAATGATTCTAAACCAGGTTCTTGCAATACCCTACTGTGTCATCAGCAATAGACAGGTTTGTTGAAAAGAATGTGAGAAAACTAAGAACAGCTATCTATATATATGTATATGTGTGTGTGTGTATATATATGTTGTTAGGTGCCATCAAGTCAGTTCTGACTCATAGCTACCCTGTGTACAACAGAACAAAACACTGCCCAGTCCTGTGCCATTCTCATGATCATTGCTATGCTTGAGCCCATCACTGCAGCCATGGTGTCAATCCATCTCATTGAGAGTCTTCATATATATATATATATACATAAGTACCTGTGTAAGTCATGAAATAAAATTACTAGACAACAGGAAGCTGAAAAGTTAGTGTTTGTTTTCTTTTTAAGGCAACTTGACCTTCAAGATCCATTTTTAAAGATTATTCCAGATAGCTTTTAAACACTATAAATGGCACCTCCTATAAAGGCTCAAAACCACTTTCTATCCTTGAACATTTTGTAAAACATTTCAGGAGAGGCTGTTATTATAGTCATAATAGTGTTTTTATTTGAGAGAAAAAGTTAGGAGATGGTTTCACTGGTTAGCAATATGCCAGGTAAGAGAAAATGGGAGGCCATTTAGGAAGGAAGGAAGAAGGCTGTTAGGAGTGACTATGGAGTCCCTGGGTGGTACAAACAAACTCTTGACTACTAGCCAAAAGGTTGGCAGTTCAAACCCAACCAGAGGTGCCCTGGAAAGGAGGCTTCGCAATCTGCTTCCAAAAGGTCACAGCCTTGAAAACCCTACACAAACGGTTCTACCCTATACACAGGGAATCAATTCAAAGCCAACTGGTTAAGTGGTCACAAAAGAGGGGGTCCTTGAGTACGACAAAGTGGTATCAGTTCAACAGCCTTAGGAGCGAGGTTTCACCCCCCACATCCCCCAAGCCCCAGGCCAAATGGCAACCTTGGAGATGTCATTTACCTTGACTGGTACAATATCCTGAATCACTGCTATGGAGAGAATGGAGGGAGGACCAGTGGGTAGGTGGGTGGATGGTAAATGGTGGGGGTAAGGCAACACTCTCTTCTGATGGATTTGGAATTGGTTGACCCCAGAAGCAAGAGTTGACAAGGGTTGTTTGGCTTTGGATCTCCGCTCACAGACTGTGAGGTAGGCCCGTGAGGCCCGGGAAGCCTAGTTTCCTCTCCGGCTGCACAAGACACTAGTGAGCCTATTCCTCTACCACCCTCTTGCCCTTCCCAGGGCCTCCTGCTTCTGCCTTGTAGTTACTTGCTTTTTCCCAGCATCCCCTGCCATGCAGACTGGCCCTGCCATCTTCCATTCTTCACTCCCACTCAATGAAACAGGTCCCCCATTACATGCTTCTAGGCCCCTGGCTTCATTTGTGGAGACGTCTACATCTCGGTCTATACCAGAAATTCTCAACTGACCCTGTGCATCTCTGAACCAGACCTATGCATACATCTGAAATGACTAATTTATCCTTTTCTGAATAACACTAGCCTTCATTCCAAAAGTCAGCCCCAGGGTTACATTCAAGTAAGAGAACCGTCATTTTGACAAGAAGCATGTTATACAGGGCTACACCTAGGGAAGAAAAAGAGAAGGGAAAACTCCCCCAATCCATTCACCAACCAAGACGATTTTATTTACTCACAAAAACAAATCCAAAGGCCTGTGCAGCAGCTCGGAGCCGAGCTCGTCCTGCCGCCTGTCACGGGCCTGTACTTAGAACACTAAGCTTTACTTGTTCCTTCCTGCGAAGTAGCACTTGACGCCCCACAACAACCCTGTGAGGTAGGTATCACCACCCCTCCCCTCCTGACCCACGTTACAGATGGGGAAACTGAGGCACACATTAACAAAGAGTGAGTCACATGGGGAGTTCTGGGCCAGCACTGGAGTTTGAATGCAGAATGACTCCTGGTTCTCACCACAGACTAGTCGGTGGGTGGCTGGCCTCTTCCCATCCCCTTTGGTGACTTCCTATGGGTAGTAGCACAAGAATTGAAACTTCCTTTTGCTGAAAGCCCCCGCAGACTACAGTTTTCTTTTTCCTGAGTCTGTGGGGCTCCAAGGCTGGGGGGCGATGTTAAGGCTGAAGCAAGCCACGGTACCTCAGCAGTGCCTCTCAAGAGCAGGTGGGCCCTTCCCCTTCCCCAGCAGAGCACCCTGGGATTTGGGCCTCTGGGACTGACTAACACACCTAACATCCCTGACGGGAATGTGGATGGTTCTTCCTATATACTCAGCCCCGCACACCATGCACAGGTGGAGAGTCGACTTTAATGGCATTCCTCCAATGGAATTAAGTGTAAAAGAAACAAAAAGGCATCTCCCCCCGGGCAGCAACAACCAGCAGCACTCACTTCAGCCAGAGGGCAGGCTGCACTGCCCCAGGGCCCAGGGGTCCAAGCGCGGCTGAAGAAGCTGGAAGTCTCGGGTGCAGAGCAGTCCGAGGAGCCCCGGAGTCTGGAAAGGATGCAGCACGGGGGCAGCGGCGGTGGCAGCAGCAACAACTCCAGCTGGCTCACAGGTCAGGATTCGAGCATGGCGGCTCCAGCCAGCGCAAGGCGAGGACTCAGGAACGGCTCCTGTCCTCATGGTTCCCAACAATCATCTTGCTATACAGCTTCTGCTGCTCCTCTTTGAATGTATCCTTCACCTTCTCCCTCTTCAGGCCACCATCCCTGACGAGATAAAGGCTGGAAGTCAGAGCAAAACAGCTTCCAACCCACCCCTGCATCACAGATAGACGCTGTATGCTACTCACAAGCCAAGACAAACCTGCCAGAGACAAAAACACTCCATGGCCCCCTCACTGAGGTGACCTCTGAGTTGGCCCTGGATTCTGGGAATCCACCCTTTCTACCTCAAGACTCTCACACTCTTGCCCTGCAGTCAGAATTCAGTATTCGTATATAAAATTGGAAAAATAAATAATACTAAAAATACAAGGCAAGATTAAAAAAAAAAGAATTCATCATTCATATCCGAGGTATTTTACAATGATTTAACCTACCAAGGAGTTTAAAATTCTTTTTACTATCACATACATCCTCACCTAGATAAAGCGGTGTTCTGGCATTATGGATGTGGAGCCAGGCTTTAAAATATGAGACACACTGAGTCTCAATGAGTAATGAGCAAAATACACACTCAAGGATACTCCAAATTCATGCAAACAACTAACATAAGACAAATGCAAGCTCTTACTTCTTCCATGCTTAGGGGATTAAGTACCTTGCTGTTAGTTGGTGCTGAATCGACTCTGACTCATGGCAACCCTATGCATGTCAGAGTAGAACTGTGCTCCATAGGGTTTTCAAGGCTGTGACCTTTCAGAGGCAGATCTCCAGGCCTGTTTCCTGAGATGCCTCTAGGTGGGTTCAACTGCCAACCTTTCAGCTAGTAGTCGAGCACTTAACCATTTGCACTACCCAACGGCACCTATTAAATACCTTAATGGAACCAACTTTTAAACTCAACTAGCTCTCAATGTCCTGACCATCTGGCCTCAGCACCTCCCTCCAACATCCCCAAATGAATCCCCTCAGGTTAGATTTATTTCTTCACAACTCTGTTCCCACTCACCTTACTCACCAACTCCTTGCCTCAACTCTAGATGTATTAGTACCTTTAACAACTGCTGAAAACCTAAGCCCACACTCAGACCTTCTGCCATACCTTTGAAAAGCTGCACACTTGTCCCTGTTAGGCCTGTGACAGGCAACAGTAACCATTCAAGCTCTGGTGCCTGACAGACCTGGGTGCAAAATCTAGCTCCAGTGCTTACTTTGTGACCTTGTAATAGAGTAGCTAAAGAAAATGGAACATATGATGAAGTAAAAGAGCTGAAAAGAAGATTTCAAATGGTTGCTCGAAAAGACAAAGTAAAGTATTACAATGAAACGTGCAAAGATCTGGAGTTAAAAAACCAAAAGGGAAGAGCATGCGTGGCATTTCTCAAGCTGAAAGAGCTGAAGAAGAAATTCAAGCCTCCAGTTGCAATATGGAAGGATTCTATGGGCAAAATACTGAACGATGTAGGAAGCTTCAAAAGAAGATGGAGGAATACAGACTCACTATACTAAAAAGAGTTGGCTGACATGCAACCATTTTAGGAGGTAGCATATACTCAACAACTGTTAGTACTAAAGGAAGAAGTCCAAGCTGCACTGAGGGCACTGGTGAAAAACAAGGCTCTAGGAATCGCTCACTTGTCTATGCCAAGAAATTTGGAAGACAGCTACCCAGCCAAATGATTGAAGAGATCCACATTTGTGCCCATTCCAAAGAAAGGTATTCAGGAAAATGCGTAACTTATCAAACAGTATCATTAATATCACATACAAATAAAATTTTGCTGAAGGTCATTCAAAAATGGTTGTAGCAGTACATCGACAGGGAACTGCCAGGAAATTCAAGCCAGGTTCAGAAGAGGACATGGAATGAGGAACATCACTGTTGATGTCAGATGGATCTTGGCTCAAAACAGAGAATACCAGAAAGATGTTTACCTGTGTTTTACTTACTATGCAAAGTCATTCAAAGGGGATAACAAATTTTGGATAACACCGTGAAGAATGGCAATTCTGGAACACTGTGCTCATGCGGAAACTGTACATAGGCCAAGAGGCAGCTGTTCCAACACAACAAGGGGATACTGGGTAGTTTAAAATCAGGAAAGGTGTGTGTCAAGGTTGTATTCTATCACCGTGCTTATTCAATCTATTATGGGGAGCAAATGATCTAAGAAGCTGGACTATATGAAGAAGAGACGTGGTATCACTATTGGAGAAAGGCTCATTAGCAACCTACAACATGCAGGTGACACAACCTTGCTTACTGAAACCAAAGGTCTTGAAGCACTTACTCGAGAAGATCAAACACCACAGCCTTCAGTATGAATTACACCTCAACATAAAGAAAACAAAAATGCTCATAACTGGACCAATAAGCAACGTCATGATAAATGGAGGAAATACTGAAGTTATCAATGATTTCATTTTACTTGATCCACAATCAATGCCCATAGAAACAGCAGTCAAGAAAGCAAACAATGCATTGCATTGGGCAAATCTACTGCAAAAGACCTCTTTAAAGCACTCAGAACCGAAGACATCACTTTGAGGACTAAGGTGCGCCTGACTTAAGCCATGGTTTTTTCAATTGCGTCATATGCATGGGAAAACTGGGCATGAATACAGAAGAGCAAAGAAGAACTGATGTCTTTGAATTACAGTGTTGGTGAAGAATACTGAATATACCACGGACTGCCTAAAGAACAAACAAATCTGTCTTGGGGGAATACAGTCAGAGTATTCCTTAGAAGTGAAGATGGCGAGACTTTGTCTCACACACTTTGGAGATGTTATCAGGAGGGCCCAGTCTCTGGAAGGACACCATGCTTGGTAGAGGACTGGTGAGGAAGACAGACTGACACAGTGGCTGCAATAATGGGCTCAAGCATAGTAATGACTGAGGATGGTGCAGAACCAGGCAATGTTTCGTTCTATTGTACATAGGGCTGCTATGAGTAGGAAGCGACTCAGCCGCACCTAAACGCAACAACAGTAGACTGGTACAACCCCAAAAAGGCACACAGAATTGACTGCTCTGGTGCAAGTCTATGTCCCCTGAGGATAGGTCAAAGTAGCACCGGGGATTTCTAAGTTGGAACTAGGAAACAAGAGTCAAACTGCTCACTATCTGTAGTACCGTGCTGCACATCTTGGTAGGGAGTTTAACTCTCCCTACCAGGGAGAGGAAGATTCTTTGTAAATGGAGGCAATAAATCAGCATCTGCTTCAGAAATTCATGTTCTCTTAGACTGAGCCGATGAAGTCTGGCTCTAAACTCACCAGAGCAGGTCCACGAGTCCTCCTTGCCTGGCAATGGCAGATTTCACCCTGTTTGCAAACTGGACGGCATCTTCATTTGTCTGTAAGAAAGAATGAATGAACCCACTCAACCCAGGCTCAAAGTCATACAAGAGTAAGTGAAGACCTCTGCACTGCCACGGGTACCTACCTCTCTGGTCATGGGTGGTAGGTACCAAACACTGCAGACAATGGCCCAGCTGGTCATCATTCTCAGCAGGTATGTCACCATCCCGTATTTGCTGCTGTTCCAGAAGGCATCACCAAATTGAGGGTCATACTGGAAAACAATGGAAAGCTGAATGGTAAGAAGTTGGTAGTTTCAACGATGTTGGGTGTCGACAGCAACTTCTCTGACTAGGTCAACTGGGGCTGTATCAGTGCCAGATACTGCTACTGCCAGACCCTCTACAGGGACACTTCTGAAGTAATTCTACCGCTGGGCAGGTCTGACCTCCAGCAACAGTTAACCTTCCCTTGACGGACCCAAGGTTCTGCTGTAGATCACGAGGGAGGTCTCCTAACAGCCTTCCACAAACAGATCACTGCCTCCCTCTTTAATTAATTTCATGTCTTACTTACAAGTGTACATGCTTTATCATTAGTTTTTGAGTATATTCAAAAATAAAATAGGATAATGCACTCCCATATATCCATTCCTCAGATTCAACAATTATCCACCTTCTACTGTGCATTCCACCCTTTCCCTTCTTGTAAAGCCCACCTCCAGCATCACATTGGCTCTCTTATAAATACTTGACAGCTACCTCACCTAAGTAAGCGGCTTTCCGGTACCTCACCCAAGTAGGCGGATTTCCTTCCATAACCACCAACTTTTAATATTTCTGGTGCCCCACACCAAGGAGAAAACAATTAGAAACCTTGCAATATTGTTCTACAGTTACACTTCTACTAACAAAGCTAATTTTACAAGAAGGCTCTTTTACGTCAGCAGTATCCACTGATAGACGCATACCCGGTGTCATGAGGTCTCTATCACATGGGCTCTGTGTTTCCCTCCAAGGAGTAGGTTTATCACACACTTTTACTTGCCAACAACTTTCACGGAAGCTTTACTTAAACAGCATTTTGTGGGAAATGTAGCTCCAGCTGTGCATCTCTTTTTTACCAATCAAGAATAACTCAAGTGGCACGTAAGCAAGGGTGGGAGAGGCGGTGGAGAAGGAAGCTGTACAAGAAGCAACAGAAAGAAATGGGTCCTCCAGAAGAACAGCTGAACCAAGTGTCACGGAACTGCCAGGGCCATCAAAGACAAGACACTAGACTAACTTTGTACAATTTACAATGGGAAGACTTAGGACCAGAGAGAGGAAAATTAAAAGGAGACAGAATTTGAAGAGTTATGCCACAATGGACCAAGATGCCACTGGAAGTCACAATGCCCTTTCACTGGAAGAGACTGAAAGGAATACCTAGAAGGGATCCTGCAGTGGAGCCTGGCGCTTGGGGTGGGGCTGGATTTCAACTGTATGACCTTTCAGGCATTTCCAGGCATGAGTTCTATGACTCTGAATAAAAAATGCCTAGATTGTAGACCTGATTACAGAAATGAAGACATTTAGATTTATAGAAATTGAGAAATTTAAGTTTCACTAAAGACAGTTTAATAAGTTCACATAAGACCAAAAGGCAATAAGGGAGAAAAATGAGTTTTAAAGAGTTAATTAATGAGTATGATTAGAAAGTGTTATGGTATTTTATGAAGCACAATATGAAATAGAAATTTTGATATTACAAGTGAGAGTGTGAAAGTCCTTTGTCTAGAGTTGATTCTCTGTTCCATGCTGGGCAGACATTGTGGAGAGAGAAAAACCAAAGCAAAAGCTCAAAAGCCACAAATTCCTCAAAATCAGATAATGACCTGACTTTGATGGAAATGTTAAAAGACTAGGAATTAACTGCTAAGCTCACCCAAGTCTGGTTACCAATGAAGGTTTCACAAAAACTAGAAAAGTATATGTGGAAGAGAAGTTCTTAATCACAGATAAACCAAACTCACTGCCGTCGAGTCAACTCTGACTCACAGTGACCGTACAGGACAGAGTAGAACTGCCCCACAGGGTTTCCAAGGCTGCAATCTTATGGAAGCAGACTGCCACACCCCTTTCTTCAGCGGAGTGGCTGGTGGGTTCCAACTGTCGAACTTCTGGTTAGCAGCTGAGCGCTTAGCCACTGAGCCACCAGGGCTCCTTTAACCACAGATGAGACTTTAATAAATCTTTTAGCCAAATAATATTATATATAAGATTTGCATGTATTTTTCTTGGCAGAAGTCACAACTTTTCCCAGGGCTCATGCTCCAAAGATGGTCGAGGACCACTGCCCCAGAGCAGCATCAGCGCCACCCAGAAACATGGCAGAAATACAAATTCTGGGCCCTTCCTGGAGGTGATGCTGATGATGGCTAACGTTTAAGAACGGCTGCTCCAGAGTGAGTGACAAGGGCTTTCACCTAGCAGTGTGCGTTCACGGTGGAGCCCCTGACTCCCATCACACTCATGGAGGATGGACCGTGTGTGGTGCCAACACCACCCCCACCCCTCTGCCCACGGCAGACACTGCTCACAGACTATGTACCTAGACACAGCATCCTCAACAAACCGCCCTGGCAGGCCTAACCATTGATCAGAGCTCCCCTGCAGCTGGTATTCATTTGCCATCCCCGTCCTGATGCTTAACCCCACAGGTCCAAGGTGAATGACTAGGTAAGCATCTGTTTAACCGAGAGGAGCAACTCTCTCCCCCAACGGCACCAGAAGTAAGAACTATTTCTACGGAATGCTCTACAGGCAGTAAACAGACCACACAGAATTTTGGAGACTACATTCTAAGCGTAACTCTGACTCAAGTTTACTCAAATTTTACCCTGATCTGGAATTTCAACCTAATACTGTAAACATACTGACAATGGCCTGTGTGTTTTTTTAGAACTAATAATGTAAGGCCCAAGTTCTTTCAGAAATAATAATACATATGTATTTATGAAATCAGACACGAAGGGGCAAGAGACAGAGAAGGAAAAAAAAAAAAAGCAAAGCTGACTGGCTAACTGCTTCCCACCTCTCCAGGTAAATCTGAACAGTCAGAGGTAGAAGTTCCTAAAGGGTGGGGGACAGATGAGATAAGCACCTAAGATCCATTTCCTGTTTATGAGCTGTTCTCGGTGACAAGACGATGCCACAGGCCAGCACAGCAGCCTTGTTTCTTCAGTGGTAAGGGCCTAGCTATAGTCCCATCCACCTTCACTTCGCCAAATGTTCAAACCTAGCCTGGCTTAGCCACACCTCCTACTCCCTGCAGTAAGCTACCTTTTCAAGTGGACCACCCCACATTCCAGCTAAGGTTATGAAGAGGTAATAGACAGGGGAAAATACAAAGCCTGCAAAGAGTTTACCATTTCGCGAATCTGGTGACCGCAGCCAGGTGTGGATGGGAACCTGGATGTCCCTCGGTTCAAAGCCTGCCAGCTGCTTCTGACAGTCTGGACAATTTGGCATTCTCCCCCTCGAGCACTCCGCCCTCCTCAGCCAGCCCCCACTTGCTCTGCTGGAGACATCAGCCCCTTCTCCCACCTCCTCTGGCTGCATCCCTCCAAGGGGGCTCCGATAACGACCACGCGTGCCCTCAGAGGTCTCGTACCTTGATAGCAACAGGGTACACCGTGGCTCCAATTTCAAAACTTCCCTTTTTGAACATCATCACCGATGTATTGTTAATGCAGGTTCCTAAAAAGCAGGAGAGTGAAATGTTGTTTCTTTTGGTCCTTTACCCCAGTGTCAGGTGTTCCTTAAGGACTAAATACAGTAAAAAGCCTTCTAATGACTCCTCCAACAGGATAAACGTTATCATCTTCCTGCAATATGAGTAAACACATAAAAGAGAAAGGCAAAATGCTATACTGCTTCCTACCTTCCTATTCTCTTTTTACAGGCCCACTTTCCCCGATTAACCCTTAGCAGCCTCAGTAAAAGACCAGAGACCTCAGCAGACTTAGGAGGTCTTCATGAGAACTCCACAGGAAGCTGAAAGACCCTGTCGAGAATATTAGAGAAGCGGTTTTTTTTGCAATGAGTAAGCTCCCTCTGGAGTCCCTAGGTGGCATAGACGGTTAAGAGCTTGGCTACTAACCAAAAGGCTGGTGGCTCAAACCCACCCAGAGGTGCCTAAGAACAAAGGCCTGGTGATCTACTTCTGAAAAATCAGCCACTGAAAACCCTATGGAGCACAGTTCTACTCGGAGACACACGGGTCAACATGAGTCAGAATCGACTCAAAGGCAACTGCTGCTGTTTTTAAGTTCACTCTGTAGTCCAAGCTCTGAAACCCCCCGCGTTTCGAGCTCCACAGCCAACCTAACGGGGGCCTGACATCATTCACTGAAGACAAATAACCCTAACCGGGCTGAGGGGCCTGGTCCCTAGGCTAAGCCCACAGGCACAATCCTGCGTGGCTTCCCTACACAGTGATTCTTTGTGGTGATCAAGCCTTACCTTCTGGGAAAATGAGGATAGGTAGCTTGCTTTTATCCTTTACATGCTCAGTCAGTCTTCAGAGGAGAAAAAGAAAACCAGGGTCAGACAGCATGGTGTCCATCATTTCCAAATACATTTATAAGTAATCTATTTAGGTGTGACACTAGTTTATATGCTGAATAAGAGCAAGGTAAAAGATATGAACCTACCCTTTATAAAGCTACAGTCTAAGGCTCATTAAGGCAAAACTTATAAAGAGAAGGGAAAATCAGATTATCATTATTTAATCCACATAATTTTTAAAGTAAGTATGAAAAGTCTATAGTAGAGGATACTGTTCAGACTTGGGACTATCTAAAAAAAAGCCTGGCCCAGGGCTGGCACACAGCACCCTCAATAAATGTCACCTGGCTGCATAGCAGCCTTGCTGGGCTGAGCCTACAGTCCACCTGGTGCAATGCTCTGGCCCTGAGATGCTCCAAGGAGATGCTGGTGGGAGGGCCATTTACCCTGGAAGATGGTCTCATTGGAGGCGCCTTCCTCTCAGTCTACTGCAGAGCTCTTTCCAGTACCTGCATAGACTTATCTTTTTCTCAAGTCTGAACAGAGAGGGCCCTTTGTTTCACTGCCTTGGTTTGTTTTCATGTGCGATAATAATTTATTTTGTGAGATGTCAACTAGCATTAGAAGTTCCCATTTTGTTTATTACACGTGGACAAGGAAACAAAAAAGGTTAGAAAACATTACTACCTTGGTAAATGATACTAAGGCTTCTGTACTTTTATAGTCCACATTTTAAAAATGTCTTTAATATGAAAGCAGTATAGGCTCCTTTTTTTTTTTTTTAATAGGCTCAGTGCAGAAAACACTAAGAAAGTGCCAAAAAAAAAAAAAAATCAAATTTACTTGTAATTCCACTGTGGGGGAATAACTACTCCTGAAATGTTCTCTTCTGCATACTTTTTATATTACTGATCACAGGAAACAAGAGCCTTGTGTCAGATTTACCTTTTAGCCACCAGGTGGCGGTCTTTCACTTCGGAGCGCTCAAACCAGACATGAGGACAGGCCTTCACCATGGCTCTCTGAATCACACCCATGAGCCCTCCATGCACTTGACCCACCTTATCTCAGACAAAGAAATAACTATTAGTGAAACCATCCTCACACAAATGCCCCCGCTCCATTCCCAGGGAAGAAACTCCAGGTCCAAAAAGTGTGTCAACCTCTCACCAGCTCATATCTCACTATCACTCCCTGGGTCTTAAATTTCTCCTTTTAATTGGTGATACCAGAGATGTGTAATTAAAAACATAACTGAAAACCCTAAAACAAAATCATAAAACTGAGCAATGCCTTGTGTAAAATGCCCCTCCCTGTACAGGTCCTCAAGTGCCCTGGAACCCAGCCCCTTCAGGTCTTCCCTTCCCTAATCTTCAGCCCTCTCCACAAAGATCCAAAGTAGAGTCTCCAATCACTCTCTCGGTGACACAGGGCTGCTGCTGCTCAGACTATCTCCTATCAAAACAGCAAGGAGTTCCCAAAAGCAACAGAAACCGAGGTGATCACGTAGGTTGGGGCCCATGCATAGAAAGCACGTTTACATGTTTATACCTTAAGAAAGCACTCTGGAAAGGGTCCAGGAGCCTCCCAGCCCTAACGGATCTAGAGCAAAAAATTTTGCCACAAGGAAACAACAAACAGGTATCTTACCATCGCATAGTAGCCGTCACTGGCCAAAATGATCACATCAATAGGAGAGGTGTGATTGGCCACACAGATGCCACCATTTCGAGGTCTGTTTTTCCTGGGTTTCAAAAAGGTGTGCAAAGGAACAGACATTAGAGTCAAACAATTCATTTGGAATTCACCCCTCCCTCACAAGCTCCATCAGCTCTAACTAAACCAAAAAAAACCCCAAAACCGGTGCCATCGAGTTGATTCTGACTCATAGCGACCCTATAGGACAGAGTAGAACTGCCCCATAGAGCTTCCAAGGAGCACCTGGTGGATTCAAACTGCCGACCTCTTGGTTAGCAGCCACTGCACTTAACCCCTATGTCAGCAGGGTTTTCCAACTCTAACTAAAAGCGCAGAAAAGTTGCTGTTTGGCTGTTTGTAGGTGGGCACCCTATGTATCTGTACGCAGCGGCAGCACCTGTCATGGTAGGTGATGATGGCTGTCAGCGCTCGCACGCAGATCCGGTAACACATCAGGTGAACGTGTTTACTCAAGAACTCCTTAAACCTGCAACAACAGGACTGAGCTTTTGACTTCGTTTTACATTTAGGAAGACGGGAAAAGTTGCTGACCCCAACAATTCAACTACTACTGCTTATAGTCTTTTATGACTGCAAAATGCTTCTGTAAGTATTAGTGTATATGGTAAAACCCTATAATACGTTAGCACCTTCATGTTTACACGTGAGGAAACACGATGCTGAGACTGGCTTAAATTCACCTAAGTTAGTAGGTTTAGAAATCATAGCTTAGAATTTCCAGCACAGGTGAGCCAGGATGTCTCTTGGATTCCTTTCCTCCTCAGTCACTACCTAGAGGTGGGGCAAAGGTCAGAGTCACATCTTCTCAGCAGCTTGGGCAGAAGAGAGGTCTGCTAAGCCCCAGAACTTTCTAGAAGGAGATTTTTCTTCAAAAAAAAAAAAAAAAAAGAATTTCTTCCTACATTTTATAATCATTTATTTTTTTAAGCCTTATCCTTTTACCAATTCATCTGTCAGTGTAGCTGCTGTTGTTGGCTGCCGTCAAGTTGGCCCCAACTCATGATGACTCCATGGGTTATAGAGCAGAACTGGCTTCTTGGCTATAAGCTTTACAGAAGTGGTTCACTAAGTCTTTCTTCCACACAGCCACTGAGTGCTAACCAACCTTCAGGTTAGCAGTGGATGGCAAACTGCTCACACCACCCAGACTCCTTAGAACACTCAAAACTAAACAACATGCTGTAAGATCTCCTACCGTCTGAGTCCTGAACTCCACATTTTTGTGGCTTTTCTCTTTTGCCTTTACAGTAGGAAGACTGGGAGGGTTGGAGGGCAAAAAGAACAGTTATAGGTCACTTAATGCTGATGTCACTGTTACTACTGGGTTATCTCAGACATCTAAATTCCATGGACCTTCACATCAATGTCTGAACCATCATTCCCAGGCCCAACTCCCCTTAGCCATGGACATGAGAGCTCTACTCACCTCCCATGTGGTACGTATCCCACCATGGTTGTGCCCACCACCAGAAGGCTGATCCCCGTGAAAGCAAGAGCTATCCTGTAAGAAGAAGACAGGTTAAACGACAGCAAACAAATCGTTGCACCAAGTACAGAATATGTGAAAGTCAAAGAGGGCATCACAAAAACCACTCCGGACATCTGATCACCTAGGTGGGCCCTGGAGCCCTGGTGGTGCACTGGTTAAGAGCTCGGCTGTTAACCAAGAGATCAGCAGTTCAAATCTACCAGCTGCTCCTTGGATACCCGATGGGGCAGTTCTACCCTGTCCTATAGGGTCACTATGAGTCAGAACTGACTCGATGGCACCTAACAATAGGCCAGCCCTAGACAAGCTTCACCAAGAAATTAGAGCAGTCCTCTCAAAACCAGAGATCATTTCCATCCCAATCTGACAGTGAACTCTGGATCTGGTTCTCAGGTGACACCATCTCCTCAGGCATCAGGCCGCTAAAATGATGGGAAACCTGAAAGTCGGCGGTTCCAAAACCTGAAAGTCGGCGGTTCTACCCCTGGGCTGTCTGGCTGTCTTACCCCTCCCTTTGGCTTCCAATCCCACAGAAACACAGCCTCTGTGTGAAGCAATAGGAGGTGGACCCTGAAGGCCCAGCATCTGGCAAGATGTACTCAGAACAGCACAAGGCACAGAAAAACCGAGACCGATACTATCTCTGTACTGGACAGGCAGGAAGGAATCGACCATGCCCAGGGAAGTGTCCAGAAAGTACATGATGTTCCTGTCCCTGTGTTTAGTCCACCCAGACAGGAAATCTGTCTCTATGAAACTGATATGCAGAGACTCCAATGGCTGTTAAAGGACAATCACCAGCGGCCCCTTTAAGGGGCAGCAGGAATGGCCAGTGAAAGATTCCTACTGGCCTTCTTTCTGAAATGGGAACACGAAGCGGAGGGAACGAGGTGGACGGATCAAACGTTAGGCCTAAGCGGTGGCAGCTCACACCCTCCTTTCCCATCAGGGCCTGCCCTCACCTGAGCGGCAGGAGGAAGCAATACCGAATCAGCACTCCTAGCCCCCATAAGACAGTGAGCCGCAGGCTGATATATTGGAAGTTATAATTGGTTCTGCTCAGCAGGTTCCAGGACTCCAACTCCTCTGCTGAGAACCTCTTTGTCACCTCATCATCCATTATGGTCTCCATTCCTTTCCGGCAAAAGTAGAAGATGTCAGAGAGCTCAAAGTCTGGAGTGTTATCCAGAGCCTTACTACTCCCACTCCGACGAATTTCTTTGATTTCTTCTTCTAGTGAAGTGGGATCTTTTGCAATGATTCCTGCAAGAAAGAATGCTCCTGTCAGGCAGCATGCTGGGAGAGAGCATGTTAGACATATTTGAAGCACACACCCTACATTTTCTATAAGGAAGGGTATGTGTAGCATTAAAAGACCTGGGAACACATTTGGGAGGGACCTTTTAGGATAAGAGTCAAGATCCGCTCTTACCATTGGTATAAGGCTTGTAAAGTTGGTGGTTCTTCTCTTTGGCTCCTCTCTGCATCCTCAAGGTAGCCCACTGCAGCGGGGAGGGGGGTGGGGGAAGGCAACATACAAGAGCAAGAATGAGATCTTTTTTCATTCAGTAAAAACCTCCATTTCCAGGCGGGGAAAGCTTCGGTTCTAGTCAGTTGAGATCAGATTATAGCCAGGAAAGCACACATTCTAAAAAGAGACTCAAACCCCTCTCCTCCCAGATATGCCCCCTCCTTGATAACTAGGACCAAAAGTTAACAGTCACCTATGGTAATAAGCTAGGGACTCACCAAGTTTTGGGTAAGTTTCTGAGGCCTAGCTTCCCCATTTCCTAAGCTCTCTGCTCCCAGGTTGTTTAAGGAACTCATTAGCTTACAGAACGCAAACCTCACAATTCCTTCTTTATTGCCAAACAGCAACTATTCACAAAGGGCAAAATCAAGCATCCTTTAAGCAACTGCCTACCACCCAATGAGGCCAACACTGCAAGTTATTTCAAGAAAGCAACAATTTTCATTTTAAAAAAAGATTAAATAATGTATGTCTGGACTGTCCATTCACCCTCTGAATAAGCTTTTAACAGGAGAACCCAAAAGCTAAGCAGAGAAAGGCCTTGTGGGGGCTTGTTGTTTTTAGCTGCCATCGAGTTGATTCTGTCACAGCGACACCATCTGTGCACAGCAGAACTGCTTCATAGGGTTTTCAAGGCTGTGACCTTTCGGAAGCATATCTCCAGGCCTGTCTTCCGAGGTGCCTCTGGGGTGGGGGTTCGAACTGCCAATCTTCCAGCTAGTAGTTGAGAGCTTAACCATTTGCGCTACCCAGGGACTCCTTGAGAAGGGCTTAGTGGTGGGCTCAGAAATGTTTAAAAAGGAGCACTGTGTTGGAGATAAAAAAAATCTAGGTTCAGGTCTCAAGTCTGACCCTCGCTAGCTACGTCCCATAAGCAACTCACTGCCACTCTCTGAACCTTCGTCTCTTTATCTGCAAAACAGGATTGATAATACTTGAACATTCTACTTCATGGGGTCACTGAGGATCAAATGAGATCATGTATGTGACAGAATTCAGGAAACTGAAGCACTCTGGTTGTCCTCATGATTACCGAAATGCAGACTCTACAAGTAAGGATCTAGAAAAGAGAAGTTTCTAGAGCTTCTCTTCATTCAATACAATCCTTTTAACTGTAGTAAAAGAGAACCAGAGTTTGGGTCTCTCCCACTATCAAATAATGAGAGGTAAACACACGAGCTTGTGTATTCCCTACACTGGAATACTTTATCATGGAATAGAAAGTTATGCCCACAGTGAGTCAAAGAAATAGAACGGAAATTTTAAAAAGTATCTTTTCAAAGGCCTCTTTCTACAGTTAGACAAGGTAGGAGAGAAACCTATCATTCCATGACGCAGCAAAATCCACCGGGCTTGATGCATTTGGTGTGGCTTCTGCCAGCAGAGTCTCAAGTATTAGCAAGACTGCTCTGCACAGTCTAGCAAAGTCAAAAGGACGACAGGATTTTAATCAGTGATCTGACCGCATCTGGAAATTTCTTCAAACACTACCATCTAGAAAAAAAGTCACCCGCTCAAAGAAAGGTCTAAGGCAAGAAAAGTCACATAACCCATCTTCTCTATTTCAGATATTTAGCCATTGGCATTCTCTGACTCTTTGCATGAATGCTGTTTTACGGAAGGAAAAGAAAATATAAATATGACTCCTAAAATGGAAAAAGGTGACGTCTATCTGGTTTTCTGGAATTAGGGAAGAGGTGAATAAGGGCAAGAGTTTACAAGCCTGGAATAGGGACACAAGCTGCTCAACCAGAGTCTAGGGCTTCACATTTTGGCCAAGACTCTGTATTGGTATTACAAGAATCGTCACAATCAGAAAAGCTGATCCTGTCCTGACAATTGAGATACTTAGATGGCAGTGGGCAAGTAACAGAAGATCTCCAGTCTCTCTAGGGCTGGAGTTTAAGTCTGTGAGGATTGTTTCAACATGCAAAACTCAAGATGGCTGTCGTTTTGTTTTTGTCTTAATCGGAAAAACCCCAAAAAACAAAATCTGCTGCCGTCGAGTAGATTTCAACTCACAGTGACCCTACAGGACAGAGTAGAACTGCCCCATAAAGTTTCCATGGAGCGTCTGGTGGATTCAAACTGCCAACCTTTTGGTTAGCAGCCATAGCTCTTAACCACTGTGCCACCAGGGTTTCCTTAATCGGAAAGGTATCCCTAAAACGCCATCCAGGTGTCTCCTGGTTCTAACAAAGCTCTGGAATAACCCTCCCCTTGGCCTCCTGCTTTGTAATACTAGTTTTATTTTTTCATACTTCAGGGTCATTGGAAAATGCTTCTACATTTAGGAAAGACTGTGCAAAGCTACAAGGGAGGGGAAAAGTGGGTAGGGTTGGAGAATGCCTGACTGTTAGTGGGGACTAGCCTCTGAAGGAATGGCTGAGTCTATGAACTTGATTACTTTCATTCTGCTGAAGGGAAGGGAGCGAAAGAGCCAATCCATGTTAACAATGGCTGATAACGACACAACTGGCTTCCCTGAGCTGTCACTTGAAGAGGTACACTTTTCACATACCTGGAATAAAACTGAGAATCCTAGGTTCAGAGTTTACTTCACTCTAAAAGTCCTCTCCCTTTCCCCTGATCTGAGATGCCATTTACTAGGCTATTCAATATCAGTTTACTTAATTATTCCTTTTCAGCTTCTCCCAGACAAAGAAGAGCACAGCTTTAAAAAAAGGACACTAATAATGCTGCACTCTTCAGTAACACTGACCTGAAGGGAGCCTTGGGCAGTAATCAGCAGGCCCAGTCCTCAGGAATGCAGTGGGTTGGTGGTGAACTTCTGCTAGTTACTCATCCTATTAAACACTACAATTTAAGAACTAATCATACAAGCAAGGTCTAGCAGTCCTGGCAAAACTAACCTCAGCAGAAGCCTTTGCCTCCTCCTTTTCATCAGTCTCCATGGCATTTTCCCATGGCCTAGGTACACCCAAAGAACCAGACTCTTCGAAAAGTAAGGCTCACGTCATCTATCGCCTTCAAGTTCCCATGCAAAGACTCCATTCTTGCTTCAGCAGTCATCTCTGGGTAAAAACAAACCAACCCAAACCTGTTGCCGTCGGTTCCAACTCATAACAACCCCATAGGACAGAGTAGAACTGCCCCATAGGTTTCCAAGGCTGTAATCTTTATGGATGCTGACTACCACATCTTTCTCCAGTGGAGGAGCTGGTAGGTTCAAACTGCTGACCTTTCGGTTTGCAGCCGAGCGCTTAACCACTGCACCACCAGGGCTCCTAATCTCTAGGTAACTTCTGTCAAATGATTTCTCAAAAGTGCCAATCTCGTACTTCCTATCACCGGCTGGACATCTCCACCTGCAAGTCCACGAGCCCTCACCACTGGGCACCTTGAGAACGGTACACCTCCTCCCACCCCCCAATTTGCTCCCTCTCACTCTTCTCCTGTGTCCCTCCCAATCTTGGTCTGATATCACTGTCCTTCTAGTCACCCAAGTTTTCAGGCTTCCCACCTGTCATCAAGTCCTGTCACCACTCCCCTGAAATGGTCCTCTCTCTCACAGCTGCCTCTGGTTTCATGCCACCACCTTTCTTCTCTCCCTTCTTCTCTTGCCTATACTCACGCAACAGCTGTTTAATTGCTCCCTCTTCCCGTCCTCCAAACCATTCACACACACTGCCAGAGTCTGGAGATCATGTCACTTCCCTGCTCAAAAACCTTCAATGGCTTCCCAATGCCTGAAGAAACGTTCTGCTTTATGACCCACCTCATTCCCTGCACGTGCCCAATGTTTTTGCTCTACCAAACTTCGTACTGTCCCTAAACAAGCACTGCGCTTCCCCAACTTTATCCACTGTGCTTCTAGAAAGCTCTCTTTTTCTCTTTTAATATCCAGTTCAAGGGCTAAATCTCACATGAAATGCTGCCTACCATCCACCCACTTCCTGCAGTCGGAATTAACTTTTGCTGTATTTTAACTTGTACCACATTCTTAGTTAGGTAGGCACGTACTTGTCCTTCCTACTAGACTGTAACTACCTTGAGCGCCAGAACCCAGAACTTATATTTGCGTTCCCACACAGTTTGACAGAGTGCCTTACACTTAGTAGGCAGTCAACAACAGCTGAATTTATCAACTCCCAAGATTTTTCTTCATCAAGGTCTCCATATGAAAAGGCAGATCTGAAATGATAAAACCTAAAACTACTTCCTATCAACTTGTTGCCAGAGTTCACATTCTCATCTCCTTCAGTTACTCCTTTAATCTACTAAAGGTTAGGTGAAAATTATCCTCACGTGGTGAGGGAGGACATACATGATTAATGTTGTCTCTGTCACAACAACCACGTGTAGGAGGTATTCTCATTCCCATTCTATAGATGAGATAACAGATTCAAAGGTTAGATGGCTTGGGAAAACTTTCAGAACTGGTAAGTGAACGCTGGTATCCACACTAATGGCCATCTGACTCGACAACTCGACCACAACCCCACCACCACCTCCACAGTCTCTCAACTCCTTCACACTGGTGTGTGTTACTCACCACCAGTAAATTTCACTTTGGAGTTTAACATCTATTGGATTACAACAGTCCCACCTTCTCTAACCTCTGATCTCTCTCTTTCATATCAGGCAAGAAAACAGGTCATTTATTTTCATCTTTCTCTTTTATATCCAGGCTTTCTTTTCTCCTTTTCTCCAAATTATACTCAACTCAGTTGTAAGTCCACACCTAAGTATTCTTCCCCAAATAATACTATGCTATCCCCACTGAAGCACACGCATCAAGGGGGCCAGCTGACTGACTTAAAGGCTTTAAATAACATGCTGCTCTCCATACACAAAGATTTTCAGTGACTCAGCATTAACAATGAGTTAAGTCTTCTGGGACACAGAATAGAAAGCCATTGATCCACCATATCCTCTCTCTATTCCCCTCTTGGCAGGTATAAAAATATTTGCTCTTGGTTCCTTTATATACGAAGATGAACTATCCACTAGAAACTGGATGTTAAGCCAGGGCTTACTTAGGTGTGCCCAAAACATAAGTATATGTACTGCATGGCCTATTAAATACCCAGTTTTAATGATCCTTATGGAATTATCCAGCAAAACGTGATAATGGCCGATGACATGTCAAAAGAAAAAAACAGAAACAAAATTATGTAAGTATGCTATTAAAGGCAACCATAAAATATGAATGCATATCGCCAAAGACTGAAAGATAATACACAAAAATATATATATTTAATGGTGTTGTAAGTATGGAATCACGAATGAATTGTTTAACATTTTCTTATATTATCTGTGTGGTTATCTACTGCTGTGTAACACACTACGCCATAACTAAGCGACTTAAAACAACACCATTTATTTTGCACGGGGTTTGGCGTCAACTGGATGACTCAGAGGCCAGGGGCTGGAGTCCTCTGACATCTTGCTTACTCACGTGTGTAGCAGTTGATGCTGGCTGTCAGTCAGAGCCTTACAACACGGTGTCTGGGTTCCAGGGCAGGTGTTCCAAGACAGAAAGAGCCAGAGAGAAGCTATATTCCCTTTTCTAACTTTATCTTACATTTCATACACTGTCATTTCCACCACATTCTATTTGGTTATAAGCGACTCACTAAGGCAAGTCTGTTACCCTAGGGTGGCACAAATGGTTAGGCTCTGGACTACTAACTGGAAAGTTGGAGGTTCAAACCCACCCAGAGGTGTCTCAGAAGTAAGACCTATGATCTGTTTCTGAAAGGTCATGGCCTTGAAAACCCTATGGAGCAGTTATGTTCTGCACACGTGGGGTCACTATGAGTTGGAATCAGCTCGACAGCAACTAATAACCAGGCAGGTCCGCATTCAAGAGGCGGGGAATCAGACTCTGCCTTCTGACGGTGGGCATCGCCATCACCTAGCAAGCTTTTAAAAAAAATTAAAAATTTTAAATTTCCACCTAGAGCAGTGAAATAATAATCTCTGGAGCCCCAAAATAAGTATTTTTAATGCCTCTCTAGATGATTCTAATGCATAGTCGAAGTTGACAACCGCTGAATTAAGGTGTCCTCTAAGCTCTCTTCCAGCTCTAAAATTACGTGTGTGTGTATATATGTAGTATGCAAGTATGTGTGTAAAAAAAAAAAAATGTGTGTACATATGTATATATATTCTCATTCCAATTTAGGAAAGGGAGGAGAGGGTCAGGAGGCTAAAAAAGCCTCTACGGAAAAAAAAAGTATACACAAAACCACCAGTATATGGTACATGAATACATAGATAACATACTTCCCAAGATCTGAAACCAGTTTGGCTAACACCTAATACCACTGCTGATGAAAAGAGCATTTGGTTCTTACTGTCCATTAATGTCAGCCCTGAGCATGAAGGGAGGGTGAGAAAAGACGAACGCTCCTCCAGAGCCACCCCGTACCCTTGCAGGTATATACCAGGCCTTTTTAGCCTACCCTGTAACCTAGCTGATGGCCAAGTTTTCTCATCATTCATGAAGCGTGACAGGACAGGATCCACAGAACCCCTCCGAGTGCACGACACACATCTGGGAAATAAGAGTGCAAATCTGGCTCTTGAAATTCTAAATCTGAAAGTCACAAATGGGTACACATGTACTATTTCCACCCCCACTTCCAAATTACTGTGCCCTAAACCAGTGACAGAGCCTGGGTGGCACAGTGGTTAAAAGCTGGGCTGCTAACCAAAAGGTTGGCAATTCAAATCCACCAGCCGATCCCTGGAAACCCTATGGGGCAGTTTTACCCTGTCGCTACGGGTTGGAATTGACTCAACGGCAATGGATTTGGTTTTCTGGTTTAAACTAGTGATTTTCAAGATGTGATCTGCAACGAGCCTCTGATGGCTAAAGTTTACCTACCTATTCCATGGACTGGCCCAACAACATACGTTTAATAACTTATCTACATTAAAAGTCACAAGAGTGTACATCTTAAAAATGCAGCCACAATAATAATGATGTACTTGGCTATGAACTTTACACCATTAATTTTTTTTGGACATTGTCAAAATGGCATAGGGAAAATATATGGATTCTAAGCTTTTTGCTCACCCAGAGTTTGATCCAAGTTCAGAAAATGTAGCAACAAAAGAGCCCAAGTCTAGTAACCCTTATTTCTATGTTTTAAAAATGATAAATTTCCACAGGTCCATGAATTAATCACTTGTTTATAAATCTGAATTATTCACTGTTCTCTCCTAAAAGTTTATCAACTTGTCTTCTGAGTCTATTCTGGTGTATGTTTTTCAAAGAGGCAAAAGGCCACAAGTAAGTATATCAAACATAGTGATCCCATGCTCTGCTAAAGATTTTCTTGGGCTGACATACATGAAAATTACATTTTTTTATTAATTAAAATATATACACTAGTAAAGGCTACTCCAAAGACCAACTAGATCAGCACTTCTCAAGCTTTAAAGTGCACACGAATCACCTGGATCTTGTTAAGCTGCAGGTTGGAATTCAGTAGGTCTGGAGTGGGCCTGAGATACAGCATTTCTAACAAGCTCCCAGGTGAGGCTGTTGCTGTTGGTCTCCCAATTGTACTGTGAGCAGCCAGAAATCAGATAACCCCAGAAACCGTAAGAAGTGCTTAAAAATCATATTCTTACAGGAATATTAAGTAACAAAAAAAAAATTACACACAAGATTCAATAATATGCCTAAGAAATATTTCCTACTGTGAACTCCATATAAGCTCACCTGACCCGTCTGAATCTCTATTCCTTCATTAATAAAATGTAGATATTTCCCTGCCCACCAGAGAATTATAAGGAAAATGAAATGAAATTATTCTGAAAAGCATGTTACTGTACGAACAAATAATACTGTATCATTTTTACTATTATGAGTGCGTTTCTCAAATTATACGTGGTCTCAGCCGTGGAAAAGAACACTTAAAGATTTGGTGACTACTGAATGTCATCTTTCTTCAGAAACAGACAATGCAAATACATTACCAAATCTCTGGCTAGATTAAAAGTCTGTGGCATGGATCAACTTCCGGGAAATACTACTTCTCACCCATTTCCTTTACATTGTGACCAGTTCTGTTCTGTGGTATAACCAGGCAAGTTCTGACATATGTATAGGATCTTTATTACCCTTCTCTTCTATCTTTAAGAAAATAAAAAAACTTATCCAATGCTTTTTTTTGGTCTGAATTGCCATTAATTCTTCTGTCTGAAACGCAGAACCTATTTAAGAGAAATGTCTGAAAGTGCGAAAAGGTTCTCCCAGACTTATCAGTGAGGGACTGTATCAGCAGGAGCTTTGTGCTTCAATATCTCTTATATAGGAAGAGGTAAGAGTCTGGCAATGGTTTTTTTTTTCAATTTTAAGCCCCACTATCTGCTATGAGTCGGAATCGACTTAAGGGCACTGGGTTTTTTTTTATCTTTGAAGTATACAGGGAAGGTGTGGAGTCACGACTAGGTCCCTTTGCTCAGCATAAATCAAACATACAAGTACCTCAGCTCAAGAAGAAAGACTGCTAAAGGCTCTCGAAGGACACATTTGGTTGTCCTTTTTCCTCAGAATGCCATTTTCCATTCTCCCAACTTTCTCCATATCCAGTAAAGAGAGAACATTCAGCCAGGTAAGAACTCATTTTGCTAGGAGCACTTCTTCCCTCCTCTATGAAGCAACCATCTGTTATCAGCACAACTTACCGCAAAGATTTTTAACAAAGTTTTCATGTAGAGCTTTCGGATACCAAAGGAGACTCCAAAAATGGCGGGGACTATGATGAAAACAAGGAGGAGGGTGAAGAGGACAGTCAGGGAGATGCCCAGAAGGTTGACAATCAGGCTATCAAAAGGCAGCAACAGGAACATGGTGGAGGCTCCAGGCAAGGCCAGTGCCCTCCTCCCTGAAAACAAACCACAGCCTTCAAATGGTCCTCTCTGACAGCACCCGCCTGGAAAAGGAAGCAAGTCCCCAAAGTATAACAAACTCCATTCCAGAGTTCACATCACTTGACTGTCTAAAGAGAAACGCTGAGAGTGGGATGAGAGTAGAAAAGGGCCACAGGAGGCAGCTGGAAAACACAAGACCAGACTGCTCCAGAAGAGACAACTTTAGAGATGAACGAGGCAGGACAAATCTTCAGTACGAGCATCCAAGTCCAAGCTGAATTTCTGGGAAAGTGAGCAGCGAGGGAGGGATCTCGGCTCCTTACACTGCTTCCAGAGGTTTTCCTCTTGCTCCTGCCCAAGGGCACTCAGCAGAGAAAGCTATCCTGCAGATCTGTCATTGCCAGAAGTACCAAGAAAAGTTCAACCTGGTGCCAGAAAAATCCCAGTAACTCCTATGGAGGGGCGTGGCTGCTGGCACTTCACACAGAAGTCTACTGAACTGAAATATGTGGAAATTAAATAATTGTTTTTCTTAAAATTCTTCCATAAGGTGAAAATCGTGTTCACTGTAGAGAGTTCGTATCTGGCCCCATTCTTCCTCTAGAGAGTCTCCTGATGTTCTTCTAGTTCCTGGACCCTCCTACCTGGAGAGCCCCAGGCTTTGCCAGTAGGACACAGATGCCTGTGCAGAATGGCTCATGCTGCCTGCAGTGAGTGTAATTCCAGACGTTGCTGGCATTAGCTTCCCCTGGATAGTCTTCTCCCTAAGGCCCCCTTCACAGCGGTGACCTGGGTTCTTGGCAAGAAGTGGCTCGCATGCTGCCAAAGCTGAGGGTGGAAACAGATACACAGTCAGTCAAACAAATCAAGAGGAGAAACGTCAGTGTGCTCGGGGAGGTGGGGGCAGCGGGGGAGGCACTGTTTTAGGGTGAGCCTAGAGTCAGTTCCAGCTTCTCAAGTCATCAAGGTCAAAGAGACTTAAGTGGCAGACATGGGTGTGAGAGGCAAACACACAGATGCTTCATACAATTTTCAACTCCGATGATATGACCTAGGGCCACACAAACGTTTTGAATAAGAAAAAAAATAGATATATACACACATACATACATATATACATACATAGGACACATTTCAAAAGATAAAAAGGGTATACTTTTAAAAGTAAATCTCCCCCCTCTACCTGTCCCCCAGCTACCCAGAATTCTCTTCCACAGATGCAATCCTATGCCAGTTTCAAATTCTTCCAGAGATACTCTCTGCTTCCACAAAGAAATCCTAATTGTTCTTTTTCTCCCCCACCCCTGCAACAATAATGATGGCATACTACGTGCACTGTTTTTGTTTTTAGCTTAACATATTTTAAAACATATTTTATTGTGTTTTAGGTCAAAGTTCACACAGCAAATTAGGTTCCCATTTAACAATTTTTATACAAATTGTTCTGTGACATTGGTTACAATTTTCACATTATGTCAGCATTCTCATTGTTTCTATTCTGTTTGTTCTGTTTCTGTTGATCTAGCTTCCCTTCTCATCTTTGCTTCTGGGTAAATCTTGACTGTTTGGTCTCATATAGTTGATTGCTTAAGGGAACATATTACTCGCACCTGATACTGTTTATTCCATAACCTGCTTAACATATCTTGGTAGAGTATTCTATTGATGCACAGAGTTCCTCAGTCTTTACAGAGCATAGTTTTCAACTGTGTGAGTGGACTACGATTTAGTTAACTAATCTCCTAACCTTGGGCGTTGGTGTTTCCACTTTTTTTGGAATGTTGCACATCGACAATGTTGCAATAGATACCCATGTACACACATGGCTTAGCACATAAAAGGTACAGGCAAATGTATTTTCAGAATCAATTCCTAGAAATGGAACTGCAGGGGAAAAAGGAATACACATTTTTAATTTTGCAAGATAGTGCCACGTTTTCTGAATTAAATCCCACCAGCCTATCTCCCCACACTGGCCACTCATTTTCTAATTCTACTATTTCAAATATCTTACAAGCGTATTCCAATTTTGTATTATTCATGCCAAATCACAAGTTATCAATGTAAGTCCTGATCCTTGGAGTATTCTATCAACTTTCTCAGGTAAAACATTTTGGCTTCATACCAATCACCTTGTGGCTCTGTCCCAACACATTTAGAAGTTCCAGAAACTGAACAAATGAACAGGTTACTGATGTCACCTTAAATTTTATCCAGTGCTTTATAGAACTCAAAGCCTTTCACACGCTACCTCATTTGGTTAACCTACAACCTGTCAACACATATTTCCATTTTACAAATTAGGAAACTAAGAGAGGTAGACACAGATCAGTTCTCCTGACCCCTCCTCCTGTCTCCATTACACTCCCACATAACTAGTGATGAAATGCTCAGCAGGGACGTAATATTTCAGCAGCACTGAAAATATTAGTTCCTGTCTGATCCTCCACTTCTTCCATTTTCCTCCACCTCC
The DNA here is from genome assembly GCF_030014295.1 of Loxodonta africana. NCBI lineage: Eukaryota > Metazoa > Chordata > Mammalia > Proboscidea > Elephantidae > Loxodonta > Loxodonta africana. The sequence continues at coordinate 59,087,240 of NC_087360.1, forward strand.
ACATTGTTATGCATTATTATTACAGCTAACATTTATGGAATGCTTACAATATGACAGGCATTGGGCTAATCACTTTACATACACTATCCCCACTTAGGAAACCCTGGTGGCATAGTAGTTAAGCGCTACAGCTGCTAACCAAAAGGCTGGCAGTTCAAATCCACCAGGTGCTCCCTGGAAACTCTATGAGGCAGTTCTACTCTGTCCTACAGGGTTGCTGTGAGTCGGAATTGACTCGATAGCAATGAGTTTGGGTTTTTTAATTTATCCTCACTTAATCTGCACAACAACCCTATGGTAGAGTATTTATCATCACTGCCATTTACAGTCGGGGAAACAGGCTCAGAGGGCTAAGGAAGTTACCCAGGGTCATGGAGCCCGTAAGAGGCAGGGGAGGCGTTTGAACAAGTATATCTGTCCCAGAGCCCATACTCTTTAACCGCTACACTCTCCCGTCTCTCCAACTACCTCGAAATGAATTAACACTTCCTTAATGCCAGGCCTGCTCTACAGAACTTCTTGTGATTCGGGAAAACACAAGGCAAACTGAGATTCCTGTGTCAGAATTTGCTGTTCTTCTCAGAATCCAAGGTACAAACCTACTCTTCCATTTTTATAAACTGGCCAAACTGATCGTACATTCCAGATTTCTAATTACATTCCAACAAACGTTAAGGAAGTTAGGTGTATTCCTGAGATACAATCAATTTAATTCCCTGTACTCCTCAGGACTGTCTAGGCCAGCCTAATTTTAGGGCCACACCTCATTCCCACTCTTCCAGCCCTGTCTACATACCCCAGTGACCAGCACTGCCATGGAAGAGTCGGCAGGAGCCCTCTGCCCCACTGGGCAGCTTCACCCACAGTAGCCAAGGTTACCTCAAGTTCCATGGACCCAAGGTGACTGACACTTGGGTGACTGTAATCCCCTAGGCCAGAGCTTGGATCTCTCACCTTTGGATCAGAATCAGTTGAGAATTCCCAAGGTTATTCTGGGTTCATGTCCCCAAAACACTAAAGCAAACACATTTAGCAATCAACTCCTTTATCACCTAGTTCAGGGGTAGGCAAACCTTGGCCCATGGACCAAATCCAGCTATGGCCTGTTTTTATATGGCCCATTATCTAAGAATGGTTTTTACAACTTTTAAAGTGTTGTTAAAAAAACAAAACAAACCTCTATAGGGCAGTTCTACTTTGTCCTACTGGGTCAGAATAGACTAGCAACAGGTTTGGCTTTTGGTATGGTTACACAACATGATGACTGTAATCAATGTCACTGAATTATTTAAAAATTATTGAATAGGCGCATGTTTGGTTGTATTTATTTTTACTACAATAAAAAAAAAGCTAGGTAACATGTTAAACAAACAAAGATGAATATGCGACAGGGATCATGACCTGCAAAGCCTAAAATATTTATCATCTGGCCCTTTACGCAGAGAGTTTGGTGACCCATGACCTAGCTGATCTTCTCCCCCCTTGGGGGCAGTGAACTCTCCCCTTGCTGTCCCACCCCACCCCCTGAGCTTTTGTTTGTGAGTGCCAGACCCAAAACAGAGAACAGCAAACTAGTCAAACAAGTTATCTGGCCAGCACTAAAAAATCCTCACGTAAGTTCTTAGAAGTCCAGAGAAACGCAAGCAACCTGAGGCTATCCAATAAATTTCCAAATGTCTTGCTGGATTGGAAAAGCAGTCATTAAAGCCAGAGGTAACTGCTGTCTTAAAAAAAAAGACAAGAACAGAAAACCATTGCCATGTACCAACTCAAAATGGGGGAAAAAAGGCATTTTATTAAAAATAAATGCGTAATTAGAGCACACAGAGAAAATGCATTTCTAAAGCCCACATAGCACAGTGCCTGTCACGTATTAACCAACCAAACCCACTGCTGTCAAGTCAATTCCGACTCACAGTGATCCTAGAGGACAGAGTAGAACTGCCCCACAGAGTTTCCAAGGAGCGCCTGGTGGATTCGAACTGCCAACCTCTTGGTTAACAGCTGTAGCACTTAACCACTACACCACCAGGGTTTCCTGTCATGTATTAGATCTTGATAAAATGGGATATAACTATTATTTCATTATGATCAGAAGAGACTCAGAGTACTGTCCTCAGTTCTAGGTACCAAACTCTAAGAGGACCACAGAGAGAGGAACGGAGCCCCGCCAGTGCTGTGCTTAAGCGCCTGGCTGCTAACTGAAAGGTCAGTGGTTCAAACCCACCAGGCACTCTGTGGGAAAAAAGATGTGGCAGTCTGCTTCTGTAAAGATTTACAGCCTCAGACACCCTATGAGGCAGTTCCACTCTGTCCTATAGGGTTGCTATGAGTCAGAATCAACTCAACGGCGACTAGTTTTACATAGAGAGGAAGGCATTTCAAAGTATGACACAAAATCCAAAAAATACTATGTGCCTAGCATACAGTAAGTGCTCAAAAAACAGCTACAAAAAAAAAAAAAGAAAGAAATTCAAATTAAAAGTACAGTGACATAGCAAAAAAAAATTTTTTTTAATAAACTATTCTAAGAAATGCCCTCAAATATTGTTGGCTAACATGTAGAATGATAAGGCTTTTATGGCGAACAATTTAGCAATAAGCATCAAAATTTTAAACGCACATAACCTTTGATCCAGCAATTCCACTTCTAGAGATTTATCCTAAAGATAGATTAGAACAGTGGTTCTCAACCAGAGGTGATTTTTGACCCCCTGGGGAGCATCTGGCAGTGGCCACAACTGGGAGTTGGGGAGCTACCGGCATCTCGTGTATAGAGGACAGGATGCTGCTATAAATATCCTACAATGCACAGGACGGCCCCCCACAACAACGGAAGATCCAGCCAAACCCTGTACTAAAGCGTGTGCAAAATGATCTAAGTGCAAGGTTACTGACTTGAGCATTGTGTGTAGTATGAAAAGAAAACATCGATGTCCATCAGTGGAGGACACAAAAGAATACTATTCATCTGCTTAAAAGAATGAGACATCTGCATGTGCACCGACAAGAAACAATCTCTGAGTTAGATGCAGAACAATGTCTACAATAAACACCACCTGTGAGGGAGGAAAAAAAGCGAAAAAATATACACAGTTTATACTTATTTGCAAAGAATAAGATTCGGAAAGATACGCAGGCACTGGCTATAGTAGCTATCTCTAGGAGCAGAAGGGAGGCAGTACTGTTTACCCTTTTGATGTTTTTAAAACTGTATTTATCAATTTGAAGAGGTAATAGCCCCATGGTTCAAACACAAGAGCACACACACACACAAGGTTTGAATCCTGGCTTCATCACTTAACTAGGAGTATGAGTTTAAATTTGGGTAAATTATTATTTAATCTCCTTAAGCATCTGTTCAAAAAGACCTGTTTAAAAAAAAAAAAAAAAAAGGACTGTTCAAAAAACACTTCAGGCCAAAATGGCGGCTTAGTCAGACACACCATGCTGCCCTTCTACAGCAAAGACCCAAGAAACCAAGCGAAACAGATACAGGGGACAATCCTGAATTCAGAGCATCAGATGAAAGGGTAAAGAACTACATCAAACACTGACTGGAGGAAGAAACTGACTGAAAACAGCAAATAAGAAGAGATGGAGCAGAGGAGCCCTGCCAGCCAACCCGGCCTAGCGTGGTCACCTTGAGACAAAGATAGCAGTGATCACAGGTGAAGTGCACAGGTGAGATGCAACTTCACAGAATTCCCAACAGGACACAGAGTAGCTGTGTAGACATACTCGGAGTGAAAGAAGGTCCACGTGAAGAGCCCAGGCACCCCTGCCTGGTGACCAGAGGAGCACGCTCCCCCTCCTACCACCCTCCTGGTGATTAGTAGCACAAATCCCCCATTCCTGCAGCCCTGACTGCTGGGAATCAAGGTGTGAGCCCCCCCATTTCCCCCACCCTGCCCTGACTGCAACTCCCCCACCCCAACCGACCCAGCAGAGTGGTACCCTAGCCGCTTGTTCCACCCCTCCCACCCGTGATGCAGCCTAGCTCTCTCCCTCCTCGCCTGCCCACCACTCCCCCTCCCTCCCCACACCTGTCCGTTTCTCCCACCACCCGGTAAGTGGCTGCAAAAGCACAATAGCGTGGACACTGGCCCGCCATTCACACCCTCCCCCTACCGTGTGAGAGGTGATGACGGCACAACCATGCGCAACCACACATGCACCTGCCTGCCACTCCTCACTCCCGCCTGGCAATAGGTGGCGATCGCATCCCCACTAGCCCGCCATACCTGCCGTCCCACCCACTCAGCGAGTGCCACTGCGCCATTGGACCGACTACAGATGGCGGCCAATACCTGCCCAACCTGCCTTCAGCCACCCCACAAGACCACTGAACCGGTGCTCACACACTCAGCCACTACCCCACCTGCCCAGAGAGAGGTGGCGAGTGCTCCGGTGCAGCCAGACTAGCGACCAGAGTAGCACACCTATCCCGCCTGCCCAGATACATCAAAACAAAACATAACAAAATCAGAACACAGCAGACAAAACGTACAATAAATAAATATGATAACACCTTAATGCCTCCAAAACAAAAGACAATATCAAATCACCTAAAGAAGCAGGACAAGTTGGTTCCAGCAAGTGACTAAAATAAAGATGCAGGAAACCTCCCTGAAGAAGAAATGACAATGGAACTGCCTAATAAGTAATTCAAAAGACATATATAAGGGCCTCCAAGAGATCAAGGAAAATACAAACAAAATCAAGGAAAATACATACAAAACCCCAAAAGGATTCAGGAAAACAATACAAGAACAAAATGACAAAGCACACTATTGGAAGCCATACACAAACAGCAACTAGAAATCCAGAAAATTAACACTAAAATTTCAGAAACAGATAACGCATGGGAGGGGTAAAGGAGCAGAATTGAAGCAATGGAAGACAGAATCAGCAAAATGTAAGACAAATCCCTTGATACCAATCTGTGAGAGGAACAATCAGAAAAAACAATGAAGAACGCCTAAGAGTTAGGTGGGACAATATCAAGAGGAACACTTTACACGTGACTGGAATTCCAGAACAGGAAGAGACAAAAAAAACAGCAGAGAGAAATTTTTTGAAGATTTCCTGGCAGAAAACTTCCCCGATATCGTAAAAAATGAGAAGATACCTATCCAATAAAATCGATGAATCCCAAATAATATAGACTACAAAAGAAAATCAACAAGACATATTATAACAAACTAAAGAGACCTACATAAATGAAAGAACACACTATGGTCATGGATAGAAAGACTCAACACTGTGGAAATGTCAATACTACCCAAAGTAATCTATAGACACAATGCAATCCCAACCCAGATTCCATCAACATTCTTTAAAGAGATGGAAAAACTAATTATCAACTTTATATGGAAAGGAAAGAGACCCCCAGAGAAGCAAAGCACTACTGAAGAACAAAGTAGGAGGCCTCACATTTCCCAATCTCAGAACCTAGCATGCAGCCACAGTAGTCAAAACACCCTGGTAGCAGTATGACAGACACATAAACCAATAGAACAGAACTGAGAGCCCAGAAGTGAACCCATTCACCTACGGACAGCTGATCTTTAACAAAGCGCCGAAATCCATTAAATTGGGGAAAAGGCTCTTTAAAAAATGGTGCTGGCCAACTTGGCCAAGGCAAGGTCACTGAAGCTCCATAGACACATCCAAACTCCTGAGGTTCACCCTTCAGCCAAAGATTTAGACAGGCCTGTAAAACAAAACATGACTAAGTGGGCACACTGGCCCAGTGACAAGGACAGGAAGGCAGGAGGGGACAGGAAAGCTGGTAATGGGGGAACCCCGGGTAGAGAAGCAGAGAGTGTTGCTATGTCGTGGGGTTGACAACCAATATCTCAAAACAATATGAGTATTGTTTAATAAGAAACCAATCTGCTCTGTAAGCCTTCATCTAACACACACACACACACACACACACACACACACACACAAAGCCTCCCTTACTTTCTAGCTGTGTGACCACGAGAAAATAAATGAACATGTCCATGCTTCATGTTCCTTATCTGTAAAATGAGAACAGGTATTCCATGAAACTGTTGTGAAGACTGAAGGTGATAATGCATATCAAGCTATCAGTGTAGTGGATGGCACAAAGTAAGTGCTCAATAAACCGAAGCCACTGCTAACAGTCATCACTGTAAATCTGGAGGCAGTAATAACAAAAAGATAAACTACAATTTTATTAGTTTATCATTAGGAATTCCAGTCCAACTTCTTCATTTTATAGCTCCGAGAACTGAGTCTTAGAAGGGTTAAGTGACTAGAGCAAGTCACAAAACTGGCTACTATCAGTGGTCTTTCTGCTACCCAGGCTGACTACTCCTTTGCTTTGGGTAGGTTGTATTGAAGAGGAAATTGATCCATTTTTTCCTAGTTTACTCTGTTGGGACCCAATGGATTCAATGGGTCACTGAATGCCCCAATCCTGGTGTGACACCAATAGACAAATGTGTGTGCACACATACATATGAGCACAAATGAAATGTGTGCTGCGATGAATTTAACGTCAAGTGTATTGGAAGTAGCGCGGCATAAACAATCTGCTAGAATAGAATGCTGCTGCTTGGGAGGAAGACGGGACAGCACTCAAGAGTTATTAGGTTGAAGTGAACCTGAAATGCTGAAAAACTAAGAATATACACCCAGCAGACATCAATCTTGGGTAAAATAAACTGCCCAAGACAAAGCCAGGATACAAAAAGCCAAAGGGCAGGCCAACTCACTAAGAAAGGGACATGAATACGGTCAGTTTCAGGGCCTTGGTCTTGTCTAAAGTTTAACTTGAGTTGGAAGTGGGTAAAAAGTAACACCGTACCAAGTTCACCCCAGGGCAACATAATTATCTCATGAAGTTGGCAAAAAAAAAAAGGGGGGGGGGGCGGGGGGACAGATATTTGGGAGCTTTTAAATAGTTTATCAAAGGACAATTTGCTGGGGCTGTAAGACCCAAGACGTGTCATTACCCAACCTGAACGCTGCTCTGATAGTTCAATTTCAAAACTGGTACTTTTACATTTGAATACTGTATACGTAATTGGAAGGGATTTCCTGGCCTTTTTCTTTTTTCCATCTTTTTTTTTGGGGGGGGGGTCTGGTTTATTTCATTCAGCATAACTGTTGTGAGCTTCACTCATGCTGTTCATGTATCGACTGTTCACTCCCTTTTATTGCTGAGTAGCATTCCACCGTAGGGATGCACCACAATTTGTTCATTCATTCACCTACAGGTGTACATTTGGGTTGTTTCTGGTCGTTGGATATTACAAATGAAACTGCTATGGACATTCATCTACAAGTTTTTTATAGGCATATGATTTCATTTCTTTTGGGTAAATACCTAGGAGTGGAATGATTAAGTCTAAAATACCTTAAGAAATACCAAGCTATTGTCTAAGCTGGCTGTACTGGTCTGAATTCTCACCAGCAGTGTATGAAGGTTTCATCACTATCTGGCATTTAGACATTCTAATGTCTCTGCGTGGTATCTCGTAATTTTAATTTGCATTTCTGTAACGCCTAATGACATTGAGCACATTTTCATGTGCATATTTCCCATCCATATATCTTCTTTGGAGAAGTGTCTGCTCAAACCTTTTCCCCTTTTTTTTTTACTGGGTTGTTTATTATTGAGCTTTGTTACTCGCCACTGTTTAAAGGTCATGCCATTTTTGCCCAATGATGAAGCAGTCTTCTTTAAAACTAGAAAGCAGTTTGCAAAAAGGTACAAGCTATTTACTTTTTTTTTTTATTTACTTAATAGATCAACCCCACAAAATTCATGAAACATCAGACTTCTTAGTTCAACTCTCAACAAACTCGAAATCATCTTAACTGTGCAAAGAAGATCACTAAAAATGAAAAGAAAAACCTGTGACCACAACCACAAACTCCACTTTAACCTCAGAACTGAAATATTTACCTAGAAAAGGCTCTTTGATCTTTATATTCAGCTGCCAGCGAGTTTCTCCATTCAGTCATTTAAAACAGTGCCGCGCAACGCAGCAGCTGCCAACCACATGTGACTCTTGGGCACTAGAAATGTGGCTAGTCTGAACTAAAATGTGCTGTAAATGTGTAAAGGAACCCTGGTGGTGCAGTGGTTAGAGCGCTTGGCTTCAAACCAAAAGGTCGGTAGTTCGTACCCTCCAACCACTCCGCAGGAGAAAGACGTGGCAACATGCATCCGTAAAGATTACAGCCTTGGAGCAGTTCTACTCTGTCCTATACGGTAGCTATGCATTGGAATCGACTTGACAGCAGTGGGTTTGATGGGTAAATGTAAAATGCACGCAAAATTTCTCTTTAATGACTTTGTATGAAAAAATAAATGTAAGATATCTCAATAATTTTTTATACTGATTACATGTTGAAGTGATACCAAAAAAAAAAAAAAACCAAATGAAGTGATAGTCTGGTTAAATTATATTATTAAAATTATATTCACCTGTTCCTTTTTACTTTTTTTAAAATGGCTGCTATTGTCGTTAGCTGCTTTCAGGTGAATTCTGACTGATGGTGACCTCAAGTGTTACACAGCAGAAATATTCCAGAGGGTTTTCTTGGCTGTAATCTTAACAGAAGCAGATCATCAGGCCCTTTCTTTCACAATACCACTGGGTGAGTTCAAAATGCCAACTTTTAGGTTATCAGTTGGGCCCAAACTGTGCCACCCTAAAGTGGCTACCAGAAAATGTAATATTACTAATGTAGCTTGTATTATATTTCTGCAAGATAGCACTGATCTAAAACTTCTGAAGGAGACCCTGAAAATAGCATATCTCCCAAAAAAAAAAAAAAATCTCCAAAAGTTAGGGGAAAATAAAAAACAACAAAAAATATATATGTGTGTATACACATATATATGTACACATATATATATAAATGTATTATTCTTTCTCTTATTTCTCTGAATATTGAGTATACCACGAACTGCAACAAGAACAAACAAACCTGTCTTGGAAGAAGTACAGCCAGAATGTTCCTTAGAAGCAAGGATGGCGAGACTTCGTCTCACATACACTGGACATGTTATCAGGAGGGATCAGTTCCTGGAGAAGGACATCATGCTTGGTTGAGGGTCAGTGAAAAAGAGGAAGACCCTCAATGAGATGGACTGACACAGTGGCTGCAACAATGAGCTCAAGCATAACAACTGAGGACGGCACAGGACTGGGCAGTGTTTCATACCGGTGTATATAGGATTGCTATGAGTTGGAATCGACGTGATGGCACCTAACAACAACCACTTCTCTGAAATGTGGAGACAACAGTAAATGGAAAGGGCTTAGAGCTAGAACTCAGGAGTCTTCTTAAGTTCTAGGCACAGCTCTGTTAGTATCCTGTCTACGTGATACTGCCTAAGTCATTCGGCTTCCCTGGACTTACGTTTCCTCACCAATAAAATAGGTTTTCATTAAAACAGTCAACAAAAATTTATTTCGTCCTACTATACACAAAACATTATTCTAGTACTGCAAACCGTGAGCTTACAGTTTCACAGAAGGTGCCATCCAGACACAGTGACAACTATCGTACGAGGTAAAGTAAAACCAGTGTTCTAAGAAAGGAGACAAGCCTCGGGTGACCGTGGGGCAGGTGTACTATGTGAACGTTTTAAAAGAGAAAGAGTGCCTTAAAGGAGTTAGGAAAGACTCCAAACACTTTCAGTGTTCCTTCTAACTTGAAAATTCCATTCCCTTAACGAGCATTAGCCACGCTACAGTGAGCATTATTATGGAGCTTACTGATACACAGAATTAATGATACTCAGCCAAGTCCTCCCCATGAGCATAACGATACAGTAAAAACTAAATGACTTTCCATGATGCGGTTCTAGTCTCCTTGAAGGACAACTCTGCGGAACAGTTCAAGCTTAACCGGGACCAAATCATCTCCAGCTTCCATCTCCAGAAAGGAAGAGATTTTTTTAAGAGGTAGACTTTCACAATATGTACACAAATAAGAGAAGTGGTTTATTCTTTAGCAGAAACCAGTCAGCTAGTTGGCTAAAATCCTGATAGGCCAGCCACAGCACTCTGACAACAGAAACAAACAAAAAAACCACACAAAACACGCAACCCCCTCACGCCCACACAGCCCAGATCTTTATGGGGTAATGATTTACCCAGACACCCGGACGCTGTTAACTGGATGTGCGTGACAACTACTGTATTTAGGTCACAAACTCATATCCCTGAAAGCAAATTTATAAACGATTATGTCACATCAGCATTGTAACAAATAAACTAACTCAATTTATATACAAACTCAAAGAACTTGAGCTACAAAGATGCCTGTCTTCACAGCATTACTTGGAGAGGCAAAATTTACCCATTTTAATGGGAAGAAAATTGAGGCACAAGTATAGGTACTGAATTCACCTTTCTTGAGATAAAAAACTTAACAGCTGATAGTGTACTAGGGGATAAAAAAAAAAAAAGGGGATACACACTATGATTTTGTAAAAGAGCTTATCCTGTAGTTCACCCCACCTAGGATTCTTATCTGTTAATGGCATGAAGAATGTCTTATGGCAGGGTGCTACTGTCCTCTCTGTTATCTAGAACAAAACTCTAGGGATGCACTCCAAATCATTCCAGTTTCCCAAAGGACTGCTTTATTAAATAAATGTGAATGTTATCTAGATGTTTTAAAATCATGCTCTTATCCTCTGTCTGGTATACCACTGCTGAGGTCAGAATTTTCCCATGTTTCCTAAAAGCTATGATTAGAACTTTTCATTTACCCTAAATCTATTTTAAGAAATAAATTTAAGGCTTATCCTCTAGTTTTACTATTTCAGAACTTGGTAGAAAAACTAATGCTTACTCATTCAAACTCTCACGATTCTAGGAGTTTTCAGTCATAGCCCTTCTCCACGTTCCTCTCTCCAGAAGGAGGCAACCTAATGGCAGGCAGTACGGTACAGCGGAAAGGAGACTGGCTGAGAAGTGGAGAGATATCGTTTCCAGCTTCAGTTCTGCCTCCTTTTACCTATGTATCCTGGACAGGTCACTGAATCTCTCTGGATTTTAAGGGGCTCATCAAAAATGAAAAAGCTGGACAAGGTGACCTGGAAGTTCTCATTCAGCTCTGAAATACTTTTTGTTTTAACCTGTCCTCCAGCAGCTTGATTCTTTTCGATACATTTGTCTGGTCCTTCTCCAAATCTATTCTGTGCTTCTTCCTTGAAAAATCTGTGATAGTAACCTGTGTTCCAGACAAGTACACCTTGGTTTTATACAACAGTAAGCTTTTTATTTCCAACGTGAAGCTACTTTTGACAAATGAAGGTTCACTTTCCACTGAAGCATCGAGTATTTATCCCTGAGAAAGAGGGGAGGAGGGGACTGGATGGAGATGGGGATGGGACAGGATTGGCCAGAAGTGATGTTGGCACTAGATGACAGGTACTCGCTGGTTTACTATCCCATCTACTTTTGTATATCTGAAATTCTCCATACAAAACTAAAAAAAAAAAAAAAAATCACTGTCAAAGAGAGAAAAGAATACTCGGCTGGCATTATTACAGAACTTTTCTACACAGTCTTTGGCCTAAGGATAATTGCTTTTCACATCATTTCCCTTGGGTGGAGACAGAATCTACAAGACATGAAACTGGGCAGAGGTGCTCAACGTTGAGCCAGAATTAAGGAAAAGGAGCCAAAAAGAAAATCCCTTAACTGATTTCGGAAATTTATCAGTTAGAAAACCCACGTCATAGAGGACATCGACAGTGAGGCCCTGTACTATACAGTACAGTCTGGAACGTGTTTCTATAAAGCTACGTCTCATACAGTATATTTTTCGTAACTTTCAAACTGTAACACTTAAAGCCCTGGGTGAAACGGGAAGTGAGTAAACAAACAAAACCCTGTGGCAAGAGGATGCCTCGGAGGGCGTGACATAACAGAAAGGCAAGAAATTTCAGAAGGTAAGATCTGTAAGAAAAAAAGGGGTGGAGGGGATATTCACTTGGAGAATAAGAGAGGGAAAAATGAACATCCTAGGAGCGCAGAACACAGAAAAATAAATGACAGGCATCGGCGCTTTCCGGTGGTCTCCTCCAGCTCACACCATCTACATTCCTCGACTCTAGGGGGGAAGGACAGCGGGGCCCCTCGCATTCGGGACGGATGCAGTGTGTGTGGACACAGAAGGGTCCATCTCGAAGACGGGGGCGTCCGGAGACAGGAATGGCGGGGAGCCAGCCAGCCCCTCGCTGGACTCCGGCAGCGCAGGCTCCTCCCTGGCGCGGCGGCCCGGGGACCAGGCACCGTTCTGAAGCCGGCAGGGAGCCGCGCCGCGGCCGCCGCGAGCGCGCACCGGGAGGGGCGCGGACTGTTCCACTGCGGGGGAGGGGGCGGGACGTTCCATCTCGGGCCGGGAAACCCCACAAACGGTAATGGTGTCTCCTGCCGCCGGAGCGGCGTGGGGACGGTGTCCCCGGAACGCAGGCCCCTCGCTGAGCGCCTGACCCCGAGCCCCAGGCTGCTCTCAGCTCCCCCGAGACCAGTGACATTTAGGAAGGGGCCAGGTCAGTTGTACTCACCGACCGCGAGGCTGCGGGGCTCCGAATCCCTCCGCTGACTGTCCCTCCCGCCCTTGCCCGCCGCCGCCGGCCGAGCCGTGCGTAAGGACGTGCGCGCGCCCGCCCTTTGTCTACGCGGCTTTGACGTGCCCCTCGCGTCCCGTCCCCACCCCTCCCGCCGTTTAATCTCACGCCAGGCACCCTCGCGCCCGGCGCGCGCCAGACCGGCCAGGTCGGGAGGTGGGAGCCGAGGGGGCGCGGGCGCGGGCGCGGGCGGGGGCGGGGGCGGGGGCGCCGCGTCACCTGTGCCCGCGGGTGGGTGCGCTCGGGACGCGCCGTCTCGCCCCCTGGCGGGCGAGGGGCTGCTGCCCGGAGTGAGGCGCATGCTGGAGAGACTGGTCCTGTGTGCCTTGGTCTGAGGGAGCGCCCTGCCCTTGTCACCTGCCCTCTCCCTGTCGCGTGCCACCGGGATTCCTGGTCTGATACGGGGAGCGCCTCCTAAAGAGGGGCTCCACGTTTCTGAGATGCGCCGGGGCCTGAATACTGGCTACTTTCCCAAAGGTATACACGTATGTTCTTGAGAGGGAGAAATCAGCGAGAAGAGGTTTGAGTCGCTGAATTATCTTGTCATCCAGGGGCTGTTTGTTGTGAGTTTGTAGCGAGATGTAAAGAAATGAGCACAGGGCCTGGCACGCCCAGAAAATGTTAGCTGCCATTATCTTCATCCTCATCATCGTCCCTGAATCTCATTTGCTTTACTGGTAAAGCCGAAGGAGTTCAAGGGGTTAGCTGCTATCATCATCATCATCATCGTCGTCCCTGAATCTCATTTGCTTTACTGGTAAAGCCGAAGGAGTTCAAGGGGTTGGTGTAGAGCACCTCAGCATTCCCACTCATTAGAAACTTTCCAGTGTCTACCTCACCTGGAGCTGAGTTCTCTGCCGGAGTTGAGCAGGTGCTTACTGGAGATTTGCGTGTGTATTTCTCACCGTCTCTTCAGACTTCGAACGCCTAACCCAAGCTTATCATCTTCCCTCAAATTGGTCCTCTTTAAAAAAAGAAATTAGCTCTTCTCCTTCCTGTTCTTAAAAGAATGTTTTTTTGTTTGTTTTGCTTTTGTTTTTTTGCCCCTACTCTGTTCTACTGTGCAGCAGATGGGTTCGCCATGACTCAGATCTCAAAGGCAACTGGTTTGATTTGGTTAAACAACCCTCTCTCCAGCCCCACACACACGATCTGTTCTGCACATTGGCGTTTTGTGTCTGCATATTGTCATTGCATGCCAAATAATCTGTTAATAAATATGTAGGGCAAAGTCTACATTCTTAGACCTCAAAGTCTGTCTGTAAGAATGATGGTTCAACTCCAAAACACTGGACCACTAATCCCCACGCTAAATATTACCACACCTATCTGCGACTTGGAACCCCCTGGAAGTGTAGTGGTTAAGTGCTACAGCTGCTAACCAAGAGGTCGAGGTCGGCAGTTCGAATCCACCAGGTGCTCCTTGGAAACTGTGGGGTCGGTTCTACCCTGTCCTATAGGGTCGCTATGAGCCGGAATCAACTCAACGCAGCGGGTTTGATTTTTGGGTTTGTCTGGGACTTACCACATTCACTAATTGAATCATTCACCCATTCATTTAACAAACTTTCATTGAGCCCTTATTTATGCCCAGCTTTTTGCCAGAATCCAGTGATACAGAGATGAGTAATGCACAGACTTGTCTAATCTTCAACTAGATCAAATTCCATGAGAGAAGAAACTGGACATCATACATTTTCATGTCCTCCACAATGCTCAAGTGCTCTTTGATCTCCTCTATCTGATCTCCTTTCCTGCTCCCAGAGCCTGCCAATACTTAGAAGTAGTTCATCCATCTGCTCTGCTCTCCTTTTGTGTTTGTGTTTAAATTTTCTCAAAATCCTTACCATCTATTATTGTTCTTTGTGCATGATAATTTTTAAGTAAAAAAAAAAAAGTGTTTCACACATATTATGGCCTCAACAAGAATGTTCTTGATTCTTTGCCTATCCAAATAGTAGACCCAGTTGTTGGGTATCAACACACATGTACATGAGAGTATGTACATATTCACTGGCACAGTCTCAAAACTTCTTTAGTACAAGAAGGCTATCTCGGAAGAGGGAGCGAAGAAAAACAGGAGTTAATATAGTTCCCTGAGGTGACAAGGTTTTGTTTGCAAAGGTCAATGCTGGACAGGTCTTTGTCACCTTCATTTCTAGATATGAGGAATACAAATGGAGCAGATAAAATCAGCAAGTAATACTTAAAAAATTAGACACGAAGCAGGTTTGTTTATACAAAAGCCCTACTGCCTATAACATTGCCAGGCTTATATCCAATATTAAGGTTCTTGTCACTGAATTTAGACTGTAGATTATTATGGAAGGTATTTTACATTCCACATGAAAATACTCTTGTACTATAGAAACTCTATGAGTAGTTTCAAAAACCTGAAGAAGGGAATCACAGTGCTTAAGTTTCCAGTGAGAGGTTTAACAACTCTCACCTTATTCTTACTTTGAGTGCATTTCCCAAAATATGCCCCTACAGTCATTGTTTTGGCTGTGTTTATGCCATGACCCAGGGATACTCCTTTCCCCTGGAGAATAATACCATACGTGTGCTGCATAACTTCTCTCCACAGCTCACCTTTAACATGTACAGAGCCTTGAGGATTCATTGAGGGATGAATCCACAAATGTTTACTAGATAATCAACAATACAACTTTCACATCCAACTACCAAGAGAAAAGCCAAATAAAGCGAAAGTGTTCTTTATCTTCTCTTAGGATATGAGTTCTTGATACTAAGCACATATTCTGACTACTATTGACTTTGTATGGCACCTAGAATAGAGCACTTGCTCATAAAAGAGAGGAAGCCAATTGATAGCAAGTAAACTTTTTTTTTAAACTATTTTTGTCACAGAAGAGAAAATGGCGCAGCCAGTGCTCTTGCTTTAATGCCAGGGGCGTCACTGCATATAAGAACTCTAGGGTTAAAAGGGTGCCCTTCACACTGTTGACCTACACTACTGTTGTTAGCTGCCACTGAGTCAGCCCCCAACTCATAGCAACCCCAGGTGTTACAGAATAGGACTGCTCCATAGGGTTTTTTTGGCTGTAATCTTTATGGAAGAAGATCACCAGGCCTTTTCTTCCAAGGATTCACTGGGTATCTTCAAACCATCAGACTTTAGGTTAGCAGCCAATTGCAAGATGCTTGTATCACCATACAATTTATATGAAAGTGTTGCAGAGATTGTGAGGCTAGTCCTGGAGTGGCAGGGAATAACCGACACCTACATGAACTACACACACACACGGCACACTGGCACATATGCTTCTGTGTGTAACTTAACTAGGCTCTGGGAGTCAGTTAAGGTCACTTCTGTTGTGCCCAATTCCCTTTTACCAACTCTGATCATGAGGGCGTGTGTGCAGTCCACGTGAGTGTCAGCCGACCAGAATGTAGGCCTGTGTATGCACACAGCCAGGGCTGCTACTCTCTGGGGCTCCGGTCCCCTGGGCAGAATTGACAGGGTTGTGTAAAACATTCTAACTTAAAAAGTCCACCCAAGGAAGGGGCATCATCTTTTTCTAACAGACCACAGAGTATCTTATGGGATGGTAGAGGCCCTGTTTAATGTTCTTAAGAGATGTTATGGAAAGCCATACAATTTTGCCCTTCTAATTCTATCCAATAATTGATTAATTGCAACAAATTTGAAAGTTTTTGTCTTCATCAATCACATTACTCATTCAAGAAATATTTAATGAACATCTCTTCTGTGTCAGGCACTGTTGTAAGCACTGCGGATAGAGCAGTAAACAAAGAAAGAAAATTAAAAAAAAAAACTCACACAACTCAGCTGTCATAGGGCTTATTTTCCAATAGAGGAAGACAGACAATAAAAAAGGTAAAGAAGTAAAATAACATGCTACAGGGGTGATACGTGCTAAAGGGAGAAATAAAGCAGGGAGATAAGGAGTATTAGGGGCAGGTTGCAATTTCAGTCAGACTGGTCAAGGGACGCCTCATCAAGAAGGTAATATTTGAGGCAAGACCTGAAGGAGGTAAGGGAGCGAGCTCTGTAGGTACAGGAAGAAAAAGCATTTCAGGCTGAGGGCACAGCAAGAGATAGAAGTCCTGAGGTAGGAGGATGCCTGGTGTGTTTGAGAAAAGGAGTGACTGGAGTAGAGTGAAAAAGGGCAAGTCTAAAAAGAAGTCAGAGAGATGGAGGAGTGGCGGTGGATCGTGTGAGACTTTGTAGACAATTGTAAGAACTAGCTTTTACTCTGAGTGAGATGGGAGGCCATTGGAAGGTTTTGAGCAGAGGCATGGCTGGCTTTCTGTTGCTTTGTTCAGAACAGACTGAAAGGAGGCAAGAGCTGTAGCCCAGAGAACAGCTGGGAGATGATGTTAGCTTAGACAAGGGTGATAGCAATGGAGGTAGTAAGCAGTGGTTGGATTCTTGCTAGGTAGCTAGAGGTGTTTTTATTGTTAATTGCCATCGAGTAGATTCTGATTCATGGTGAGCCCATGTGTTATGCAGTAGGTCTGCTCCATAGGGTTTTCTTGGCTGTAATATTAACAGAAGCAGATTGCTAAGACTTTTCTTCTTCGGTACCACTGAGTGGGTTCGAACCGCTAACCTTTAGGCTAGTAGTGGAGTGCAAACCATTTGTGCCACCCAGGGCCTTAGCCAGAGTGTGAATAGGCTCCCTACCCCTGAATGTGTTGGCACTCTTCCCCCTTCCTCCCTCAGTTTCCCCTGTCCATTCACTCAGTTTTCCTGCCCATATCATCCTTCCGAATTTTGCTTTTGGGGCAAATGCTGTTCTTTAGGTTTCATATAGTTGATTGTTCTGAGGTGTACATTCCTCACTGGTGTTACTGTTCATTTTATAGGCCTGTCTATTGTATGTTTACTTGTGTTTTATTGACTATGCAAAGGCATTTGGCTGTGTAGATCATAACAAATTATGGATAACATTGCAAAGAATGGTGATTCCAGAACACTTAATTGTGCTCATGAGGAACCTGTACATAGACCAAAAGGGAGTCATTCGAACAGAACAAGGGGATACTGCATGGTTTAAAGTCAAGAAAGGTGTGCATCAGGGCTGTATCCTTTCACCATACTTATTCAATCTGTGCGCTGAGCACATAATTCAGGAAGCTGGATTATATGAAGAATACCAGCATCAGGATTGGAGGAAGACTCACTAAAACCTGTGAAATGCAGATGACACAACCTTGCTTGCTGAAAGTGAAGAGGACTTGAAGCACTGATGACGATCAAAGACTACAGTCTTCAGTGTTGGAGTATACCTCAACATAAAGAAAACAAAAATCCTTACAACTGGACCAATAAACAACATCAGGATAAACAGGAAAAAAAATTGAAGTTGTCAAGGATTTCATTTTACTTAGATCTATAGTCAATGCCCATGGAAGCAGCAGTCAAGAAATCAAATGATGCATTGCATCGGGCAAATCTGCTGCAAAAGACCTCTTTTAAAATGTTCAAAAGCAAAGATGTCACTTTGAGGGCTAAGGTGCACCTGACCCAAGCCATGGTGTTTTCAATCACCTCACATGCATGTGAAAACTGAACAGTGAGTAAGGAAAACCAAAGAAGAATTGATGCTTTTGAATTATGATATTGGTGAAGAATATCGAATATACCATGGACTGCCAGAAGAACAAACAAATCGGTCTTGAAAGAAGTACAGCCAGAATGCTCCTTAGAAGCAAAGATGGTGAGACTTCTTCTCATGTACTTTGGACATATTATCAGGAGGAGCTGTCCCTGGGGAAGGACATCATGCTTGGTAAAGTAGACAGTCAGTGAAAAAGAGGAAGACTGTCAACAAGATGGAGTGACACAGTGACTGCAACAATGGGCTGAAGCATAACAACGATGGGATGGTGTAGTGTTTTGTTCTTTTATATATAGGGTCACTATGAGTCAGAACTGACCCAATGGCACCTAACAACAATAGCATTGTATAGCTATAATGTGATCTCTAGGAGTGATTTCAGTTCCAAGTTTGAACGGTGTCTGAGGGCCGTAGTCTCGAGGGTTCCACTAGTCTCTATCAAACCATTAAGTTTGGTCTTATTTATAAATTTGAATTTTGTTCTACATTTCTCTCCGACCCTGTCCATAACCTGCTACTGTGGTCCCAGTCAGAGAGGTTGGTAATGGTAGCCGGGCACCATCTAGTTCTTCTGATCTTAGGCTAGTGGAGGCCGTGGTTCATGTGGTCCATTAGTTCTTTGCACTAATTGTTTCCTTGAGTCTTTGGTTTTCTTCACTCTTCTTTGCTACAGATGAGAAGAGACCAATTGTTGTATCTTAGATGGCCGCTCGCAAGCTTTTAAGACCCCAGTTGCTACTCATCAAGATAGGATGTAGAACATCGTCTGTATGGATTATGATATACCAGTTGACTTAGATGCCCCTCCTGAGACCATGGTCCCTAGCCCTCAAGCCCAGTATCTCCGTCCTGGGAGGTGTATGGTTATGGCTAAGAAGTTTTCATAACTGCGTCCCATGTGTGCAGTATTGCATACATGGATGTATTTGCAGCACGTGCACATATATATATATATATATATATATGAGCATACCTCCATATGCCTTACCACTCCTGTTCAGCTTACATATCTACCTGTGTATCCACTCATACATTGTTTGCTGTTACTATTGTTGCAGGATTGTATATGTATTAGTATTTACCATTGTACACTTTTACTCTTGCGTACCTTTCGGTGCCTTCCTTTACCTTGATTATGTTGTGCTGACTTCCCCCATATGGTGTATTATCTCTCCCCTCATCAAAATTAGTATGTGTCTACTGCCTAATTAGTGGTTTTCTTTCCCCAACTTCCATCCCCAGTAGCCATGGAAGAATGTTTATTTCTGTGTGAAAACCTTTTCTTGACTTTTTATAGCAGTGGTCTGATACACTATTTGTCCTTTTGTGATTGACTTATTTCATTCAGCAAAACATCCTCCATGTTCATCTATGTTGTGAGGTGTTTCACAGACTCATCATTATTCTTTAATGTTTCGTAGTATTCCATTGTGTGTATGTACCACAGTTTGTTTATCCGTTCATCCGTTGGTGGACACTTAGGCTGCTTCTATCTTTTTGCTATTGTCAGTAATGCTGTCATGAACATGGGTGTGCATGTGTCTATTCGTGTCACAGCTCTTATTTCTCTAGGCTGTATACTTAGAAGTGGGATTGCTGGATCATATGGTATTTCTCTTTCTAGCTTTTTGAGGAAGTGCCATATTGTTTTCCATAGTAGTTGTACCATTTTACATTCCCACCAGCAGTGTATGAGAGTTCCAATCTCCCCACAGCCTATTCAGCATTTGTTGTTTTCTGTTTTTTTGATTGTGGAAACCCTGGTGGCATGGTGGTTAAGAGCTACGGCTGCTAACCAAGAGGTCAGCAGTTCGAATACACCAGGTGCTCCATGGAAACCCTATGGGGCAGTTCTACTCTGTCCTATAGGGTCGCCATGAGCTGGGATTGACTCAATAGCAAGGGGTTTGGTTTTTTCAAGGTTTTTTTGATCAGTGCCGTTATTACCTGTGTGAGATGGTGTCTCATTGTAGTTTTGATTTGCATCTCTCTAAAAAAAAAAAAAAAAAACTTTTTTTTTTTTTTAATGTCCTTTGCCCATTTTTTAATTGGATTGTTTGTCTTTTATTGAGTTGTTCGAGTTTCTATAAACTTTAGAGATTAGGTCCTTGTCAGATATGTTGTAGCCAAAATTTTTTCTCCCAGTCTCTAGGTTCTCTTTTTACTGTTTTGGAAAATCTCTTGATGACAACAAGTATTTGATTTTCAGGAAGCCCCATTCATCTGGTTTGTCTTCTGCTGTTTGTGCTTTTTAAGTTATGTTTGATAGTCTATTTATGCCCCTATTCTGTCTTCTATGATCTTTATGGTTTAAGGTTTTACACTTAGGCCTTTGATCTACCTTGAGTTAGTTTTTGTGTGTGGTGTGAGGTATGGATGTTGTTTCATTTTCTTTTTGCAAATGGATACCCAGTTTTGCCAGTACCATTTGTTAAAGAGACTATCTCTTCCCCATTTAATGAATGAATTTTGACCCTTTGTCAAAGATTAATTGTCCATAGGTGGATGGATTTCTGGATTCCCAATTCTATTCCATTGGTCTGTGTGTCTATCGTTGTACTAGTACCAGGTTGTTTTGACTACCGTGGCTGTATAGAGGTTTTGAGACCAGGGAGTGAGAGGCCTCCTACTTTGTTCTTCTTTTTCAACATTGCTTTACTTATCTGGGGCCTCTTTCTTTCCATATAAAGTTGGTGATTAGCTTTTCCATTTTGTAAAGAATGTTACTGGATAGCCAATGTGTTTTAACCAATTGTAGTCATTATTCTTTTTGATGCTTAAACAGTCTCATTTTTTGGCTAATTGGGAACGCTTTCATGTTGGCTTCTGTGTCCTTTTGACATTTCTTCAGTAGCTTTCTTGCTCTTTGGTACAACAAGGTGTTGCAGGCTCACCCTATACTTCCAGCCATGCCTCTGAAGAGCCCTGGTTCCTTTTTGGTGGAGAAGAAGATTTAGGAACCACAGTCTGGACACTAGTTAGCTTCTGAGCCTTTTCAGAAGATAAAGCCAAGAAATACAGCTTTTTGAAAAGAGAAATCATAAACATATTGATAACCTAATTCAAATTTAACATTATATGACATTTACTTCTTTGATTTCATACTTGCATCTCTTATACTGACAATCTTACTTATTTGCATTACTTTACTATACATATTTTAAAGGCAAAGCTGCCAGGATAAGATTTGGGGTGAAAGCGAAAGACTGGGGTCAAGGATGGTTCTAAGATTTGGGCCATGGACAGCCAATAGGATGGAGTTTCCAGTTGCTGAGATGGGGAAGAGAGGGGTGGGGATGAGGGCCAGTTTTAGAGGAGATCAATAATGTATTTTTGCACATGTTAAATTTGAGATACCGTTCTTTGATGTACGAGTCTGGAGTTAGAAGGAGAGTTCCAGGCTGGAAATATAAATTTGGAAGTCCTCAGAATATGGACAGTGTTATAGATTGAATTATGTCCTCCTTCCCCTGCCTCTCCCCAGAAACCCTCGTGGCATAGCCGTTAAGTGCTACAGCTGCTAACCAAAATGTCGGCAGTTTGAATCCACCAGGCACTCCTTGGAAACTCTATGGGGCAGTTCTACCCTGTCCTATAGGGTCGCTATGAGTTGGAGTAGACTTTATGGCAATGGGTTTGGTTCCCCGCCCCCCCCCGCCGCCGCCCCAACACAAGTATGTATTGTAAATCCTTACCCTTATACTCATGGATTTAATCTCATTTGGGAATAGGGCTTTTGTAATGTTAATGAGGCCATATCACAGTAGGGTGTGTCATAAGCCAATCACCTTTGAGATATAAAAGGAGCAGATTGGGCATAGAGAAGCAAATAGAGATGGGGAAGATAGATGCCATACCACATGAAGATTGCCAAGGAACTGAGGGACAGAAGCTGACAGAGACAAGGACCTCCCCCAAGTGACAGAGAGAGAAAGCCTTCTCCTAGAGTGGGCACTCTGAATTTGTACTTCAAGCATCCAAAACTGTGAGAAAATAGATTTCTGTCTGTTGAAGTCACTCACCTGTTACACCAGCACTAGAAGATTAAGACAGACAGTATATGCGTTGGATCGGACTAAGAGAAGAAAGCTCAGACTTAAGAAGCAGAGACCTTGCAGGTAAGAGCAAAGCAAAGAAGACAGATTTCAGTCCAGATCTACACCGTGTTCCCCAGTTTGAAAGTATTCGGACTCAATTTTGCCAATTCACAGCAGGATGATCTGGGTCTGGGGACTGATTCGTAGTAATTAGAAAACACTGATAAAAAAGAGCAGGCCTATTTATTTATTTAGTGGGTAATTGAAACTGCAAAATTAACTGGAATAATAGATTTTACATGTCAGGTCATACTTTTAACAGTAGGAAAGCCTACTCGGGAAACAAAAGCAACATCAATAGGCTATTTGTTGACCCCAGAGTTTAAAAAGAAAGAAAGAAAGAAAAAAAAAGAAAGAATGGGTGGTTTTAAGGCTCTGGTATTTGATGTACCCTCAGATGTTCTACCTGTACAGGATTCTACCTGCCAAAAAAAAAAATTTTTTTTTCAAGCAGCCCAAAAATCATGGCTGGGCAGAGCATCCTTTTGTATAAATATGGATAAACTATTCCTTTGCAGCATTCCTTTTTCTAAAATGTACTCCTACGTAGCATTATCTCCCCTGTTAAAACAATGGCTTCCTTCCTGAGATCCCCAGGGAAAGAAAAGAGGAGCTTCCAATTATTTTAATACAAATTTTAAAATCTAATGGAAATCAGACATTTCTCTGAGATAAACACTTACGTAAGCTTACTAATGTAATTTTTGGCTAATGTCTACTCATCTTTTTAAGACTCACTTGAGGGTCAACGCAACAGGAAGTTTTCTCTGATTACTCCCCTCAACTGTATTAGAGGCTTTCTTCGTTATCTAGTGCTGCTATAACAGAAACACTACGAGTTGATGGCTTTAACAAACAGATTTATTGTCTCACAGTCTAGGAGGCTAGAAGCTTTGGGTGGCAGATCCAGTCCCATCCCCCCTGGCATTTGTGAATGGCAGCCCCACATTCCAGAACTGAATATCTGACTCTTTGAAACCTAGAAGGCCGTGGCCCCACCCTTTGAGACCCAGCAGGCCATCATTCAACCCTTTGAGACCCCCAGAGGTCATGGCCCTACCCTTTGAGACTGAGGCAGCTCTGCTTCTGCGTCCTGGTTCCTTGGCCTCTTGGCCCCTCAGCCCCTCCGCCTGGCCTCTGCACTGCTTGGGCAATGAGTGACCAGAAGCACCTGACTCCACCAGCCTCAGACCAAAGGCACTCGTCTCTCTCACTCCATGGGTTGCCAAGCATAGCTCCACCAGCAAGTGTCCGGGGGCACCCCACTCCACTAAGAAGCCTCCTGCCTGAAGGCCCTCATCTCTCTCACTCCATGGGTTGGCTCCTGAGCTGTCTAGACCTGGTCTTCTGGTTCTGCTGCTGCCATTTCTTTGCTGCTGCTTCTCCCTGTGTGTGCCATCTCCGGTGTTATAGCTCTCCTCACTTCCTTCTGAACTCTTGCCAGAGTTGCCTTTGATGTCCGTAATTCCACCAACAGTCTCTTCAAGGTAATCTAAGCTTTTACTATTAATTAGACACCTTAAAACTCTTCCAACCTCTACCCATTCACAGTTTCAAAACTGCTTCCACGTTTTAGGTATCTGTGAGAGCAGCACCCCACTCCTGGTACCAGATTCTGTCTTAGTTATATAGTGCTGCTATAGCAGAAATAACACAAGTGGATGTCTTTAACAAACAGAAATTGATTCTATCACAGTCTAGGAGGCTAGAAGTCCAAATTCAGGGTGCTAGCTCCAGAGGAAGTCTTTCTCTTTCTGCTGGCTCTGGGGGAAAGTCCTTGTCATCAATCTTCCCCTGGGTCTAGGAGTTTCTTAGTGAGGGACCTTGGGTCCAAAGGAGGCACTCTGCTCCTGGCTGTTTTTTCTTGGTGGTAGGAGGTCCCTCCTCTCTCTGCTCACTTCTCTCTTTTATATCCCAAAAGAGATGGACTCAAGATACAACCTAATCTTATAGTTTGTGTCCTGCCCCATTAACATAACTGCCTCTAACCGTGCCTTGTTAACATTTACAACACATAGGATAATTATATCAGGTCACGAAATGGAGGACAACCACACGATACTGGGGCTCATGGCCTAGCCAAGTTGACACACATTTTTGGGGGACACAATTGAATCCGTAATAGGGGCTTATCCTCATCACTTCCCTAACACTCTCTTAGTGCCTCTGACATAGTTTTATTTTGTTAATTACCTATTTATATTTCTAAACCTGTTATATGTCTAGTTCCCCTCAATGGACTGTGAATTTTGTTTTATTTATCTTCCTATCTCCAGTAGTTAACATAATGTCTGGCACATAGTAGTTGCTCAGTGTGAATGAAAACTACATCAACAGAAATTATAAAAATTAAATGTGTACTTTTAAAAAATAAAATGGAGAAATGTACTAGTACTTAATGTATAAAATTTAGTAGACAATACTGGGGTATGTGGGAAAAATAATAAAAGTTCTTAATGGTAGCATTATCAGAGCTCATTGAAGCAGTAGGAAAGGTTATAATAAATTAGATCAGTTAATCTTATTCTGGACTTTTTAGAGCTCAAAAGAGACCTGGGCCACTTTTGTTTTTTTGAGGTTTTCACTTTATCAGTATATGTGCTGCTGAAGTGAACACGGTTTTCACTATATTAAAAAAAAAAATTACATGATGACTATTGTGGCATACGGTACATGTGTGCATTTCCAAAATCAACAATTTTAACAGGAAAAAGGCAATAAACACAATTATACTATTTACAAGGTGAGTCTTTATAAAAATATTAAGCATTAATTCAAAATCCATTTTGGACAGTGTGGTCTGGCAATGGCACACATATTTGAAATTCGAAGACAAACAGTGAGTGGCATCTTTTGTTTTTTCATCCTGTTAGTTATCTCTGTGGTTGTATGTGTAACTTCATTTGGTGATAATATAAAAAGTACAGATTTGAGGACCTCTACAACTGTGGGAAGGAGGCTTGGTGGTGCAGTGGCTAAGCATTCAGCTGCTAACCAACCGAAAGGTCGGCGGTTCAAACCCCACAGTGGCTCTGTGGGAGAAAAGACCTGATGACCTGCTTCTGTAAAGATTACAGGCTAGGAAACCCTATGGGACAGTTCTACTCTGTCAGACGGGGTTGCTATGAGCTGGCATCAACACCACGGCACACGACAACACAGCTGTGGGGCCTGATCCACGTGGTCTTCCCAGCCTTTCCCTTCCTGGTGGTAGGCCCTGATGTGTGTTGTATTTTTTCCATTTTCTCATCGTTGAGACTTCAGAAACCCTAGTTTTGTTAGAAATACATTGCAAAACATTCTAAGGGTGAGTCATTTTTACAGCTGAATACCCTCATTGTTTTCTGTTGATTCTTACTAGCTTTAATTTCAGAGAGTGAACCCCAATTCAGACAGCATACCCTTATTCATAATCGTGCCTTTAGTGGCGTCAGGACTAGGAAGCATAGATGGCGGGGGGCGGGGGAGGAAACCATAGCGATGACAATAGTATCCCTTATAGGAAGAGGAAGCGCAGCTGTGTTCACACTGTCCCTGAAGCCTGTGTGTTTGGCTGCTTCTGTCTTTGCCCTATGAACCACCTGGCAGGGCATTCTGGCTTACACAGAGCATGAGCTGGCCAGGGCAGGCCCTTCAGAGAGGAAAATAAAGCAAGAGTCGCTTGCTCAACCGTTGATTGCGTTTACATCGCCTGCGGTTGACACAAACAAATTTAGCCCAAGAAGTCAAGGATCAGAGTAGATAAAGATAAGAAAACACTTTTATTTAAAATATGTCATCCCTGAATAATAACCTAGAGAATGAACAATTTCTGAAAAGAGGTTTAAATTCTTCCAAAGCCTAAAGATCTCAAAACATTGGATGTTGAAGCTAAAGGCATACTTGCCACGAATATTCATGTATTTATTCCAACCTGTATGTTCTGAGTTTCTAAGGGATACGCAGCCTGGGGCCAGGAGTACACAGGCAGTTCTGTCCCAGCCTTCCCAGAACCTATGGTCTAGTGCAAGAGGCAAACAGTTCAATAAGCAGCTTTAGTACAGAGTGATAAATACCACAGTAGGGAAGGTATCAGATGCTTGGAAACAAACGGTAAATTATCAAAAACAAAACTACTAAGCAAGTTAAGTGTTTTTTCTTTCTTTTTAAAAATTTCTTGTGTGTGTGTGTTTTAGGTAAAAGTTTACAGTACAAATTAGTTTTTCATTCAAAAATCTATACAGAAATTATTTTGTGACAAACTGCATTGGTTGCAATCCCTGCAATATGCTGGTGCTTTCCCCCCTTTCCCTTTGCACTCTGGGTTCTCCATGTCCTTTCCTCCAGTTTTCCTGTCTGTTTTTTTTTTTTTTAAGTACACCTATTTTGAGGTGTACATTAAGGACTTGAAGACTAAGATGTGCCTGACCCAAGCTATAGTGCTTTTAATTCCCTCATATGCGTGCAAAAGCTGGACAATGAATAAGGAAGCCCAGAGAAGAATTGATGCCTCTGAATTAAAGCGTTGACCAAGAATATTGAATATACCATGGACTACCAGAAGAACAAACAAATCTGTCTTGGGAGAAATACAGCCAGAATGCTCCTTAGAAGCAAGGACGGCAAGACTTCATCTCACGTACTTTGGACATGTTATCAGGAGGAACCAGTCCCTGGAGAAGGACATCATGCTTGGCAAAGAAAAGCATCAGTGAAAAAGAGGAAGACCCTCGATGAGCTGGATCAACACAGTTGCAGCAACAATGAGCCCAAGGATAACAACGATAGTGAGGATTGGCGTAGGGCCAGGCAGTGTTTTGTTCTGTTGTACATAGGGTTGCTATGAGTCAGAACTGACTCAATGGCACGTAATAGTAATAATTTAAGGAATGGATATATGCACTCCCATGTTCATTGCAACACTGTTTACGATAGCAAAAAGATGGAAGCAACCAAGGTGCCCATCAATGGATGAATGGATAAATAAATCATGGTGTATTCACACAATGGAATACTACGCATTGATGAAGAACAATGATGAATCCATGAAACATTTCATAACGTGGAGGAATTTGGAAGGCATTTTATGCTGACTGAAATTAGTCAGTTGCAAAAGGACAAATATTGTATGAGACCATTATCATAAGAACTCAAGAAATAGTTTAAACAGAGAAGAAAATATTCTTTGATGGTTAGGAGAGGGGAGAGGGAGGTAAGGAGGGAGAGGGGTTTTCACTAATTAGATAGTAGATAAGAACTATTTTAGGTGAAGGGAAAGACAGCACACAAAACAGGAGAGGTCAGCACAACTGGAGTAAACCAAAAGCAAAGAAGTCAACTGAACGCTTTGAAGGCCAGTGTAGCAGGGGTGGGGGTTTGGAGACCATGGTTTCAGGGGATGTCTAAGTCAATTGGCATAATAAAATCTATTAAGATGACGTTCTGCATCCCACTTTGGAGAGTGG
Organism: Loxodonta africana; assembly: GCF_030014295.1. Classification (NCBI taxonomy): domain Eukaryota; kingdom Metazoa; phylum Chordata; class Mammalia; order Proboscidea; family Elephantidae; genus Loxodonta; species Loxodonta africana. The sequence continues at coordinate 59,115,030 of NC_087360.1, forward strand.
CATCTGGGGTCTTAAATGCTAGCAAGCGACAATCGTCAATTGGTATCAACCCACCTAGACCAAAGGAGAATGAAGAACACCAAAGACACAAGGTAATTATGAGCTCAAGAGGCAGAAAGGGCCACATAAGGCAAAGACTACATTAGCCTGAGACCAGAAGAACTAGATGGCGCCGGCTACAGTGGATGACTGCTCTGACAGGGAACACAAAAGAGAACCCCCAAGGGAGCAGGAGAGAAGTGAGATGCAGACCCCAAATTTTCGTTAAAAGACCAGACTTAATGATCTGACTGAGACTAGAAGGACCTCGGTGCTCATGGTCCCCAGACCTTCTGTTAGCCCAAGACAGGAACCATTCCCAAAGCCAACTCTTCACACAGGGATTGGACTGGGCAATGGGATAGAAAATGATACTGGTGAAGAGCGAGCTGCTTGGATCAAGCAGACACATGAGACTATGTGGGCAGCTCCTGTCTGGAGGGGAGATGAGAGGGCAGAGGGGGTCAGAATCTGGCTGAATGGAGGCGAAAATAAAGAGTAGAAAGGAGTGTGCTGTCTCATTAGGGGGAGAGCAATGCGGAGTATATAACAAGGTGTGTGTAAATTTTTGTATGAGAGACTGACTTGATTAGTAAACTTTCACTTAAAGCACAAGAAAAAAAATAGTAATAATTTAGAGGTGGAGAGGAACAGAGGCTCCCTAGACATTATGTGATAAAAAGGTGGAAAGGCCAAGTGTTTACAACATAAACAGGTGAAGATACTTTAGTGAATATTTCTTTTGGCAAAAGTTGAAAAAGCAAGAAGAATATTTCAAGTTACCAGAAAACTAGCCCTTCCCAGATGGAGAGAAAAGAAAGAGGGCAAACAGCTGTCCTGTATCCTGCCTATGTTCAATGTAAAGAACTGCCCCACAGTGTGTTTAACACACACACACACACACACACACACACACGCTGGCCTTACACACTCATTGGCTAGGTCTTTTAAATCGTTACATATTAAAAGCTTTATTTACATTTGGTCTATTTCCCCACTCCAAAGGCTTCCTTGCAAATGATAAAGGGCACCATTCCCAGTATGTTCCTAAGAAACTTTAGTAAGTGGCCCTGCCCATGTGAGAGAAGAATGCAAGGCATTTGAGACCTTCTGCTGAGGTCAGGAGTTGAGGCAATCCTGTTTCCCCGCTGTGAACCCGGGAGCAAAAAAAAAAAAAAAAGTAAGTGAAATTCCAGAGGAATCATTGGATGGAAATGGTTAATGTGTTCGGCTGCTAACTGAAAGGCAGGAAGTTCAAGTCCACCCAGAGGTGCCCGGGAAGAAAGGCCTGGCCATCTGCTTCCAAAAAAATCAGCAGTTGAACTCTGTAGAGCACAGTTCTGCTCTGACACACATGAGGTCGCCATAAATTGGAATCCCCTCCATGGAATGCACAACTGGTTTGTGTGTGTGTGTGTGTGTTTTAACTCCAGGACAGCTAAGAAATGAGCAAATCCTGGACAAGAAATTCAAGCTTTAACTACGAAGACAAAAGTAACCACAGAGGGCTTAACCCTATTTGCTGGCGCTCACAGAACTCAGCTTTGTTCCGATTAGCCAGGCTGGGAACCAGGCACCAAGCCATAGTTTTGCCCTTGATTATTGTCTCAAAAAAGCTGCGGAGCACACTCTAAAGAGAAAAGAACTGGATACTGTTTGTGGGGCCCTGGGGGACCTAGAGGCAGCTCGATCTGGAACGCAAAAGCGGTAGGTCTCACGTCTGCAAGGACCAGGTGTATAAACGTCAATGCAGGGCACTACTTGGAAGGAGCCCCAGGCATCAAAGGTGATGTGCATCCACACTGCCTTCTGGAGAAGCAGCTTGCACGCCTGCAGGGTGCCTCGCAGGAAGCCCCTCTGCACAGCGCACCGCTCCAGGCACATGCTGTGTCCACAGGTGCCTCAGGAAACCTGCGTAGTCCTGCCACGGTGGGGGAAAGCCCAGAGCGAGGTGGTCGGCTCTGCACGGCAGAATGGTGCTGAGCCCGGGAAGCTGGACGTGGGACACGGGGCCTCTCCAGTCTCTGCTGTAGCATTTTGAAACCTGTGCACGGATGTCAAGGAGAGCCCCTTCGTGTCTGCGAACACCACTTGCTTCTTGGGTCTCAGGGGTTGAGGAGGTCGTGCCAGGCAGGAGCGGATGGACGATGGCCTGGGCTGCAGCACCACTTGGCAAGACTGCAGGTGCTGCTGGAGGAATGGGTTGTGACCGAGGCAGAGGTGCATGGGGAGGTCCCAAAAGGCACAGCGGGCAGCACTGGGGACCTTTGACAAAAGGGGAAGGAAGTTTGGATGAGAGGACAGAAGAACCAGGCTTTCTCAACTGTAGACCAGCTTGCCCTCTCCTCCCCCTCTCAGCATCACTGCACTTCTCTTCCCCTCACTCCCCAACCCCACAAGTGCCTGATGAAACTGGATGAAAAGAAGCACAGGCAAAGAGTGGCAGCGGGTTGGGAGCCTAGTGAGAGCCGTGAATTCCTAGGACACACAGAGGGGAGACCAGGGACACAGAGCTAGGCAGGAAGTACTTACACCCAGTTTCTTCAGGCACCCGGGAGGCAGAGGTGTTTGCTTCTCTTGACTGAGGCCCATTTCCCTGCAGGAACTATTTATGTGCTTCTGACTCCAGAGGGTCAGCAGTACTGAGACACTAGCCCTTTGGAGGAACCAATCAGAAGAGCCTATCATGTCTTCAACACTTTGGGGAAAGGAAAAAGACGTGATAGGGGACGTGACAGGCAAGTGTGACTCAGACTGTTTGCCACAGGCCACCAGCCCTCCACCTCTGAGGATTATAGCCTTAAGGGTCACTCCTGGGTTACTGCCCTCTGGTGGGTGTCTGTGCTAAGGTGGTTGTTGTGAGCTGCCCTCCAGTTTGCCTCTGACTCATGGCGACCCCATACACAGTAGAAAAACTGCCAGGTCCTGCACCATCCCCATGATTGGTTGCGGAGACCAGACTGTTGTGATCTACCCTGTTTTCACTGGCTGATTTTTGGAAGTAGATTGCCAGGCCTTTCTCTCTAGTCCATCTTAGTCTGGAAGTTCCGCTTAAACCTGTTCAGCATTATTGTTGTTGTTGTTAGTTGCCATCCAGTCAGAATCGTAGTGACCCCATGTGCGCAGAATAGAACTGTGCTTCGTAGGGTTTTCAAGCATGTGACCTTTTGGGAACAGATCACCAGGCCTGTCTCCCGAGGCACCACTGGGTGGATTCAAACTGCCAACCTTTTGGCTAGTAGTAGAACACTTAACTGTTTTTGCTGCCCAGGGACTCCACTCAAACCACCATTGACAGATGGGTTGTGACTGGGCATGAGTTGCATTGTCTGGGAATTGAACCCCAGTCTCCCGAATGGAAGGTGAGAGTTCTACCACTGAGCCACCAATATCCCCCTGTGATAAGGAAAGGAGAGAAAAGAATGAAACTGGAAACCCTGTGGGCTGTGAAACAGACAGGCTTTGGGGAATTAGAAGTTCATACACACGCTATGTATAGTTTCCATAGGGGCTCGCACCATACTTTTTTCTCCTGAAGCTATCCCACTACCCACTTTTTGGGCTCTTTTCTCTGCCTCTTGGCTTTTCCTTATTCACCTTACTGTTGAGTGCCTTCTCATATTTCTGTGTCCATCTATTCTCTGTACTACTGTGTGTGGGGTGTGTGTGTGGGTGTGGGTGGGTGTGTGTGTGGCACCCAGAGAGAGAGGAGGTCACTAGGTGGAGCGCTTGTTGACCAATATAGAGAGCCTCTATGGGGCCTTGGAGTTGGATCCCTGATTTGGTCATTTGTGGCCAGAGTGACAGGGTCATATAACATGCAAAGTACATCCATAAGGAACCCACCTAGTGTACCTCGATGGTACCCCTAGGCTCTGTGGTCTGTGCTGGACATGATCAGATTGTCTCAGGAGGCGGTGAACAGCTTCTTGGTGTTTCTCTTACCCCTAGTATCCTTCTCTGTCTCCTTTGCAGACCCAGTTTCCTCTATCTATCCCTTAAATCTTAATATCCCTCAAATCTTCAGCCCTCTGTATTTTTCACTCTGGTACATTTTCCTTGGATGTCCTTACCAATTTTGACAAATATGCAATTACTACTTGTATACTAACAACTCCTAAGTCTGTATCTTTAAGCCAGATCTTTTCTTACAAGCTCTAGACTCCTGGATACTGTGCTATTTCTGGAGCTGGATGATGGAAACAGGTGTGTGCCCTGTGTAATCTTCTGTATGTGTTTTGTACCTCAACAACAACAACATGTTATACTTCAATCAAAAGTTTATTTAAAAAAAAAAAAAGCAAGGTTGTAGATTGTTAATCTTGCAGTGGTTCGAAGATTTTATTTCTACAAAAAATGGTCTCATAATATATCGTGGTTGTTGTTAGGTATCGTTGAGTCGGTTCTGACTCATAGCGACCCTACGTACAACAGAATGAAATGCTACCCAGCCCTGTGCCATCCTCACAATCGTTGCTATGCTTGAGCCCGTTGTTGCAGCCACTGTGTCAATCCATCTTGTTGAGGGTCTTTCTCTCTTTTGCTGACCCTCTACTTTACCATCATAATATATATGTATTTATCTTTACTTATATATCATAATTATTTATATATGTAATTGTATACCTATGTAGGCAGTTGGCATTTTTCAGTTAATATATGGTGGTCATTTTTTTTATATTAGTATATTTTAGATGTAGCTCATTTTCACTATGGTACGTGGCATTCCATAGTCTGGATCCACCAGGATTAACCAATTCTCTGTTCATGGACATTTCGATAGCCCTCAATTTTTTGATAATAAAACTGTGCAACAAACCCTTTCAAAACATATATTTGTATACGCACGTGAAAAGTTCTTCATGATAGATATTTAGAATGAGAACTGCTGGTTCAAAGGAAATGCACATTTAAAACTCTGGTGGATGCTGCCAAATGGCCTCCAAAAAGGCCACATAAATTTACAATTTAACCAACAGCCTTTAAGAGTTGCCTTTTTTCCATACCTTCGCCATTACTACAAATGATCAAAATTTAAAATACCTGCCAGTATAATAGATGAAAACTAGTATCAAGATTGTTTTAATTATATTTTTAAAGGCAAACAGTATGTAGCTTTTTTTTCATATATTTATTGACCATTTCCATTTCCTTTCCAGTGAATTCCTTTTCATACCTTTTCCCCCATTTTTAAACTAGGTCCTTTGTATGTACTTAATGAAGTTGTATTGGGTAATAACTGTAGCTCTTGGGTTAATGATATTTGGCACAGTTGGCTATCTATCTATTGACACAGTTGGCTGTCTATCTGGAAGGAAGTAAAGGTAAACCCTTACCTCATACCAAAAATAATTTAAGAACTTAATAAAAATAAAATGATAAATTGTAAGGAAGAGTTACAGGAGAATATTTGTATAGTCTTTGGGTGGGAGAAAGTCTGTGTGGCTAAAAACATCATAAACAAAATGAACAGGTAAACAAAAGACTGGGAAAATGTGTTTGCAAAATATCCGACCAACCAAGGTGATATTACTTTTTCTAGAGTCAGTTTTGATCATTTATATTTTCTTAGACTACCATCCATTTCCTCCAGACTTCTAATTTAATGGTAGAAAGTTAGGCATACCCAGTGTTCTCTTAATTTTAAAAACAGTTCCTTGCTACCTGCAACCCTTTTCTTATTCCTAAAATACTTTGTTTCCTTTTTTTTTTTTTTTTCATGGTCAAGCTTGATAAAGATTTTGTTTGTTATTTAATTTGTTAGGTACACCAGTTTCTTTGTTGCCTGGTTCGTTATTTTTTGCTTTCATTTTTCTAGTTTTCTCTTGTTTTTCAACTTTTTATTTCTGGCTTCTTTAGTAGAATACTTTATTTTCTATCTTCTGTGTTTTCCAAGAAATACATTTAAGATTATATATTTTTCTCAGTTTAAAATAGGTTTTATACACAGTGCTCTTATTGCCATTTATTTATAGGCTGTAATTTCTTCTTTGACCCAATAATTATTTTTAAGAGCGTTATTGAAATTTCTGTATACTTTTTACATGCTTTGTTTGTTTTGGTTATGTTGTGGGTCATCATTCCTTCCTTCCTTCACTCATCCATTTATATGACAAATCCTTATGGATCCCTACTATGTGCTAAACAATGTGGGAGGTGTTGAGGTACAAAGGTGAACAAACCCAACCTGGTTGCTGCTCGCATGGGGCTTACTTTTACTAGTTAAGTAATTGTTTGGCTTTAAGAAGGCTTCAAGGGATAGTTTTGGTTTAAGGTTTAAAGATTATCTCAGGACAATAGTTTCAGGAGTTCAGCCAACCTTCATGGCTCCAGGAAGTCTGGAGTCCATGAGAATTTCAAATTCTGTTCTGCATTTTCCCCCTTTTGATCAGGATTCTTCTATGGAATCTTTGATCAAAATATTCAGTAGTGGTAGCCGGGCACCATCCAGTTCTTCTGGTCTCATGGCAAAGGAGGCAGTTGTTCATGGAGGCTATTAGCCACACATTCTATTTCCTCCTCCTATTCCTGACTCTCCTTTCTTCTTCTGTTGTGCCAGGTGAATAGAGACCAATTGTTATGCCTTGGATGGTCACTTGCAAACTTTTAAGAATGGGGCTTACTTTTGAGCGTTTAGAGAATGTGGCCTTTATGCTCTGTTTAGGGGAGTTTATTGAGATTTTCTTTGTTGACTAGTAAGTAATCAATTTTTCTAAAAAGAAATTAAACTCTCAATTGACCTTCAAATTTTGGGTAGGGAGTGTTGAAGCCTCCCAAGATGACTGAGTTTTTCTCAAATTCTTCTACTTCTAACAGTTTGGCCTCAGTATATTGTAATGCTATCTTGTGTGAAGTCTCCTTTGCTGTCAATTCTGACTCATAGTGACCCTACAGAACAGAGTAGAACTGTCCCGTAGGGTTTCTGAGGTGCAGCTGGTGGATTTGAACTGCCGACCTTTTGGTTAGCAGCCTGAGCTCTTAACCACTGCACCGCCAGAGCTCCCTGTACTATTATATCTCATTGGTGATTTTATCTTGTACCTATGAATGATTAGACTCTTTGTCCTATTTACTGCTTTCACCTTTAAGCTACGTTGATATTTCTGTTGACGCCCCTCTTGCTTTGTGAATATCAGTCGAGTATGGTGTGTTTGTTTTATTATCCACTTTTCTGTTCTTTTAAGTGTTTTGATTATTTGGGGGGAACAGCAAGTAGCTAGATTGTGTTTTTCGGGATTTCTATTCTTTTTGCTCTTGTTCTTGGTACTTTCAATAAAGTTTTCAATTTACTATCATTGCTTAAGGGTTTGTTTTCCTCTGTTCATGTTGGCTAATGCCAAGCACCTAGCTCAGCGTGATCCTGGGATTGCCATCAAAGCTATTGTAGACTAAAAGAGAAATTTCTCAGACAATTATTCAAGCCTCTTTTTTATCAGGATTGTGTGCACTCATCCCTCATACCTAAACCTCCCAAATCTGGTTACATGTACAAACACACATGTGTGTACAAAGGTCTCAAAGATTCTAAAAACCTTTCACCCACAAACAGACCTTGAGCTGGAAGAACATATTCAACTTAAGTTAGAACTGGAAAAGATCCATCACAGATTAAGCAACCGTGCCACTTAACAAAGTTGGAAACTGGGTGATTGGTCAGGGATTGCCTTTGTAAGTACCATGTGAAGAGCTCAAGTTTAGAACATATTTCTGCTTGACAGGCAGTGTGGTGTAGGGGAAAGATAACTGATATCCTGAGGTAGAAGTGCTAGCTTCCAATTCCGGCTGTGCTGCTTATTGGTGACTGTCTGAGTTTCTGGGTCTGAGTTATCTAGTGCTGCTATAACAGAAATACCACGAGTAGATGGTTTTAATGAACAGAAATTTATTCTCTCACAGTCTAGGAGGCCAAAAGTCTGAATTTAGGGCACCAGCTCCCAGCAAATGCTTTCTGTCTCTGTCTGTTCTGTGGGAAGGTCTTTGCAATCAGTCTTCCCTGGTCTAGGTGCTTCTCGGTGCAGGTACCCTGGGCTCAAATGACGTGCTCAGCTCCTGGCTGTACTTTCTTGGGAGAAGGTCCCTCTCTCTCTGCTTCCTTTTCTCTTTTATATTAACTCAAGATACAACCTAATCCTGTAGATTGAGTCCTGCCTCATTAACATAACTGCCTGTGATCCTGCCTCATTAACATCATAGAGATTAGGATTTACAGCACATAAGATAATCACATCAGATCACAAAGTGGTGGACAACTGCGCTATAGTGGGAGTCATGGCCTAGCCAAGTTGACACACATTTTGGGGGGATACAGTTCAATCCATAACAGTGACCAAGGCTTTCACATCTGGGAATAATGATATCTGTCTACATCAATGTATTGTTGTAAGTAGATAGAGATAATAATGAATTGACAATTGTGTAAGCAAACTCCAAAAACTGAGGTACTTTGGCAAAAGTGGATAGCTGCCCCAGAACTAAAATCTAAGACTCTATTTTTAAATCAAGCTGTAGCTAGGCCTGAAATCTTCACTGCCGCTCTGAAGAGACAGTTGAGCTTCTTGTAGAAGTTTAGCTGCTTAGAACATAAAGAAAGCAAGGGTCAGAACTTAAGCTTGTGTAAGGAATTGTTTGTAGAAAAGATGTTTGTCAAGAATGTTTATGCAGCTTTTGTCAGACAAAGTACTTCGGTCAACATTTCCCAGGAGGTTAGGAAATAGAATTGATAATGTTAAGTAAAGATGAAGCCTGCTATTGTGTAGCTCTATAACCAAAAATTTAGGAAATAGAATTGATAATGTTAAGTAAAGATGAAGCCTGCTATTGTGTAGCTCTATAACCAAAAATTAGCTCTATTGTCCCTAATTTTCTACTTTGACTCCCTCAAATTAGAGCATTTTAAATTAGACTTCATCCTAAACCATTCGCTGAGGCTTCGGCTCCCGTTTTCCCGACTCCTTGTAAATCTGTAACTAGGGTAAAAAACCCATTGCTGTGGAGTGGATTCTGACTCACAGAGACCCTGTAGCACAGGGTAGAACTGTCCCATAGAGCCTCCAAGGAATCGACCTGCTGACCTTTTGGTTAGCAGCCATAGCTCTTAACAACAGTGCCGCCAGGGTTCCATAACTAGGGTAGAATTTAAGATAAGAGGAAGAAACCGACCTGCAGCTGTAACAGAAAATTGACTCAATTATTCCTGACAGAATGCTTTGGTGAGCATATCTCAGGATGTTAACAAGTAGACTTACTGATGTTAAGGGAAGTGTTTAACAAACCCGTTGTAACTTTTGCCATATATCCGCCAGGCCTGTGAGCACAGCCCTTGTTTGCTTCATCTGATAAAAACCTGTCTCTCTTCTTGCAATTTGAAACACTGCAGCAACCTGCCTGGGTGCTTGTGTGTCTCCTGTTTTGCGAAACCTTTTCCACAATAAAACCTTTGTTTTCACTTCTAACAAAGTGTCAGAGTTGCGCTCTGCTGTGGTACGATTAATATATGTAGAATATTTTGTCGTTGTTAGGTGCCCTTGAGTAAGGTCCGACTCATAGCGACTCTGTGTACAACAGAAGGAAACACTGGTGGGTCCTGCGCCATCTTCACAATCGTTGCTATGCCTGAGCCCATCCTTACAAGCACTGTGTCACTCCATCTTGCTGAGGGTCTTCCTCTCTTTTGCTGACCTCGTACCTTACCAAGCATGTTCTTCTCCAGGGATGGGCCCCTCCTGATAACACATCCAAAGTATGTTGCTCTTGCTTCTAAGAATCATTCTGGCTGTACTTCTTCCAAGACAGACTTGTTCATTCTTCTGACAGTCCATGGTATATTCAATATTCTTCGCCAACACCGTAATTCAAAAGCATCAATTCTTCTTTGGTCTCCCTTATTCATTGTCCAGCTTTCGCATGCATATGAGGCACTTGAAGATACCATGGCTTATTAAGTGTCCTCAAAATGACATCTTTTAGAGTCACTTTTATTTTAAACTCAATGCCATTGAATCAATGCCAACTCATAGCAACAACCTTTTCATACCTTATCTCGATTTTTCCTTGCAACAAACCGGTTAAGTTGGTATTATTATCTGTTGTAGAGATAAGGCATTTATTTCTCCAGGTTTCCTGAGTTAAGAAAAATACAGATTCAGGACTTGACCTTAGATTTTCTGGCTTCAGATCCCAAGTTTATTTCATTATACCCTGCTCCCATGAAAAACACAAGGCACCCCACAGTTGTAAGGAATTAGCCTACATTTTCTGAAAGAGGTGTGTGTGGGACCCTGCATGAATCTCCAGAAGACTGCTGGGCTGCAAGCAGTTTGAGAAATAGAAGGACACTCGAGAGGGTTTCTGGTCTGGTCCTTTGCTGTTAATTAAGCATTTAAACCTTACAGAACAGAAAAATATCTCTTTTTTTGGCACCTCTAATACTGTAATTTTTTTTTTTTTTTTTTAATACTGTAGCCTCAACAACCTTCTTTAATAGATCATTCCCATGTTTCATTATCTGGATGGCAAAAAACCTTTTCTTCATAACACAATAGGGCCTCTTTCCTTTTCAGAAAAAGTTCTAGGCTCAGCGCTCTTTGTCACTTGTCACTCTTCTGGCTTGTACCTGTATATGTTCCCGAGCAAGCCTACTTGTGCTTTAGAAAAGCAGCTTGATTTTTATGAGACTCACTGTTTTGTTCTTTTTGTCTTTCTTTCCCCATTGCTTTCTCCTTACCAATCATAATGTAAGTTTGGTCTTTTCACATTCATTAAAAAAAAAAGCTTGCTTAATTCCTTTCTTCTTCCTTTCGATTAAATAATTTCCTAATCATCTCCTAAATTTTTTATCTTTCACAAAACTAATTTTTCCCTAAAAGCCAGGATCATACTGGGTCATCATCACGAGTTTAGACCTGTAATTACCACATGCAATCTGAGGGTCTTATCACTGATCACCACGTCCAGAGCCGAGACGGTTCTGGCTAATTCACTAAAATTAAGCCAGTTACGTTTTAACGGTCACTGGAGTCTAAATCCTCTTGGTTGGCTGCAAATCCTAAGCAGTAAGGAAGCCCCAGATTCCCATGCCATAGTGGATAGAGGTCCTCCTTTCTCAGAGTTTTCCTGCGATGGAAATTCCATGGACCTCTTGATATCCCAGTTGATTCTTTTATCTTCTTGGTAGTCAAGAATCTTGCCTCATGTTCTCAGAACATTTCCTTTGACTTAGGTAATTTTATTCCTGTGTGGTTCTTTTTAAAAATAAACTGTTCAGCATTATTCTAGAAATTCTTCTTCAAATTTTAAGAACATATTTAGGTTTTTTCCTGCATTCCCCTACTTAAGCTAAAGAACTCCTTTCTGCTTTGGGCTCATTTCCTATACGTTTTTCCTTTTTGCTTAATCCTTTAGCTCTAGCATCAATAATGACGCATATACAACAATATTTTAGTGGTGGCTATTTCATGACGATGAGATTTCAAGTGATTTTTATTTTCTTCTCAGAGCTTTTCTTCCCAAACTGCAATGACATATGCCAAACCAAACCCACTGAGTCGTTTCTGACTCATAGCGACAGTCTTAGTCATCTAATGCTGCTGTAACAGAAATACCACAAGTGGATGTCTTTAACAAAGAGAAATTTATTTCTTTACAGTAAAGTAGGCTAAAAGTTCAAATTCAGGGCATCAGCTTGAGGGGAAGCCTTTCTCTCTCTGTCTCCCTTCTCATCAATCTTCCCCCCAACTAGGAGCTCCTCCATGTAGGGATACCCATCCAAAGCATGAAGGATGTGCTCTGATCCCCGCACTGCTTTCTTGGTGGTATGAGGTTTCCACTCTCTGCTTGCTTTCCTTTCGTTTTATCTCTTGTAAAATAAAAGGTGGTGTAGGCCACACCCCTGGGAAACTCCCTTTACATTGGATAAGTGATGTGACCTTAGTAAGGGTGTTACAATCCCACCCTAATCCTCTTTAGCATAAAATTACCATCACAAAATAGAGGACAACCACACAATACTGGGAATCCTGGCCCAGCCAAATTGATACACACATTTCTGGAGGGACATGATTGAGTCTATGACAGCGGCCCTACAGGATAGAGTAGAACTGCTCCATAGGGTTTCCAAGGTCACATCTTTCGCCTGCGGAGCAGCTGGTGGGTTCCAAATGCCAACCTTTTGGTTCGCAGCAACCCACTTTAACCACTGCGCCGCCAGGACTCCTTGTAATGACATGTATACTTAGTAATGTAAAAGGTTAGAACTAAGAGTTATACTAATAAAACTGTGTGGTTTTAGGACTAGAACAAACTAATACACTAATGCAGATGGTGAGCCAAGAAACTGTCTCAATCTCTGTCCCTGTCTGTCTTTTTCCATCACACACACACTTGGGAAGTTGACAGAGTGACATTAAAACTCAGAAGACTGGGGACATCTAGCTCAATTGGCATAACATAGTTTATAAAGAAAATGCTGTACACCTTACTTTGGCGAGTAGTGTCTAGGGTCTTATAAGCCTGTGAGCGACCATCTAAGGTATTCCACTGGTCCCACCCAATCTGGAGCAAGGGAGAATGAAGAAAACCAAAGGCACAAGGGAAAGTTTAGTCCAAAGGACTAATGGACCACAGCTACCACAGCCTCCACCAGACTGAATCCAGCATAAGTAGATGGTGCCTGGCTGTCACCACTGACAGGGATCACAATAGAGGGTCCTGGACAGAGCAGGAGAAAAATGTAGAACAAAATTCTAACTCACAGAAAAAGACCAGACTTACTGGTCTGACAGAGACTGGAGAAACCCCGAGAGTATGGCCCCTGGACAACCTTTTAACTCAGTACTGAAGCCACTCCTGAGGTTCACCCTTCAGCCAAAGATTAGACATAAGGTTGCCATGAGTTGGAGCTGACCTGATGGCATCTAACGACAACAGCAACAAAAATATGTACCTAAATGTAAAAAGCAAAACTTTAAAATTTTGGAAAATATATTTATGTCCTCGAGATAATAAAAGATTCCTGAAATAATATATAAAAGGCACAAACCAGAAAGAAAACTGATTACATTTGTCAACTGACCACTACTTAGGACACACTAAGAAAAGCTAAAAGGCATACCATAGACTGGGAGAATATATTTGCAAAGCATATGACTAAAAAAAGGACTAGTATACAAGATATATAAAGTACTACTACAATCCTGCTTATGGGGATTTATCCTACAGATGTCCCTACACATGAATGAAATGACACATGTACAGGCTATTCAATGTATCATTGTTTGCAATAGCAAAAGTAACAACCCAGATAATCAACTCTAGGAGCCTGGTTAAGTAAAGGGTGGAATAGTCACACAATGAGATCCTATTTAGTTGAAAAAGAGATGAGGAAGTTAACTGATATGACGTAATCTCCAGGTATAGTATTAGGAAAAAAAAAATTAAATAGCAGTCTTTTTATATCGTTCGGAAACCCTGATGGCATAGTGGTTAAGTGCTACGGCTGCTAACCAAAGGGTCAGCAGTTCTAATCCACCAGGTGCTCCTTGGAAACTCTACGGGACAGTTCTACTCTGTCCTATAGGGTCGCTATGAGTCGCAATTGCCTCGACGGCACTGGGTTGGGTTTGGTTTTGGTCTGTGCTTTTCAATGTGCTTGAAATATTCTATAATATTTTATGATAAAAAAATAAAGATCCAACTAGGTTGTTACGGAGTCAAAGATTCAGTAAAGTCCAGTGGAAGTGATACGGTTCTATCTGTAAGCCCAGCATTGATGAACAAATGGTACAGGAAGTGGGCAAACAAGGGATGATTCCTATAAGGCTTTTGAGTTGCTCAGTGAAGGCAGAACTGCTTGGGGATTTTAGTCTCCTTGTTCCCATAAATGGTAAAGAAAACCAAAAACCAATCCCATTGTGATTGAGTCAATTCCGATTCATAGCGACCCTACAGGACAGGGTAAAACTTCCCGATAGGGTTTCCAAGGAGTGCCTGGTGGATTCAAACTGCTGACCTTTTGGTTAGTAGCTGTAGCTCTTAACCACTACACCACCAGGGTTTCCTGTTTTACGTAAAGTTGCTATAAATCAGAGCTGACTCAACAGCACCAACAACAACATGATTAAAAAAAAAAAAAAAAAAGACTCTAGTCCACTGAGATCCCGGGTCACTGGAGGAAACAGAAGAGGATAACAACCACTCCCTTTGGATGCAACCTTATAAAAAGGGCAAGCAGTTCCCCTTAGGGACCACTGTGGTGCATATGTTTTCGTGGTCCCATCCACAAGTGAACATGGGTATAGCACAGGGCCGGGCAGTGTTTGGCTTCATTGTGTATGAGGTCACCATGAGTCAGGGGCTGGCCCCACAGCAGCTAACAACAGCTCCTTAGGGATTTCCCAGCTGCTCTATCCGTCCAGCCCTTCCTCCATTTGCATTTCTGGTAACACCCTGGCTGGGCCATTCTTAGTTATGGTGACTGGTCCAAGGGATGGGTCCATGCCCCCAAGCTGTGCCAATCTCTAGGACTTTAAAAGTTCAAGCTAAGACCCGGATGGTATCATTCCATGCTAACCTGGAATAGGCTAACTTTGAATCTGCCTGCATCCCTATTTCCTGCCCCAAGGATGAACTCTACTTGCAGGAGATAACGACGCCAAAGGGCGCAGAGAAGCAGGAGAAAAGACAGACATATGGACAAGCACAGACAGGTTTACACACACATCTCTGAAAATAGCGTTCAAAATCTATGGACCTCGTGGATTATCAGAGACCAGCTGCCATTTTCAGTTGCAGGAGCTAGTCAGCCTCCTTTTTCCTTAAGCTTATTCAGGTTGAGGTTTATCGCTTGCAATTAGACTCCTTGATCCACAGAAGTCTCTTCACACTCGATATTGCTTTTTGGCCACTCCCAGGGGTCCAACTTCACCTGGGTACTGAATTCCATGTTATACCTCCACACCAGACCTTCCTGACTTGTCCATTGCGAAAGCTCTTTTCCATATCTACCATGACACTTCTTTCTGCTGCCGCTTTTGTCTCTGTGACTATGATTGTTCTACAGCCTGTGTCTAATAATTTCACTCTCTGGGGTACTCCTGGGTGTGTTTCTGTTGTCAGTTGCTTCTGTCCATTCTCATTCATATTTTTTTCTCCTCACGTGCCTTGTTATCTTTATTCTACTTGTTGCTGTCCAGTCAATTCCGACTGATAGCCACCCCAAAGGACGGAGTAGAACTGCCCCATAGGGCTTCCAAGGAGTGGCTGGTGGATTTGAACTGTGAACCTTTTGGTTAACAGCCAAGTTCTTAACCACTGTACCACCAGGGCTCCATGTTCATTCTAAGCATTGTATTTGAAAAATTATTTATAGAAATAATTTTAGGCCCAGGATGTTATCTTTCCTCAGAGATGATTTTAACTTACTTCTGCCTGGTAGCTGAAGACACCAGCAATCTGGATGGCTTTAATTCAATTTACAGGTTTGACATTTTCAAGGTTATCCACGTGATTCAAAGCTGGGTTGAAGTTTGTGTATGTGAGGACTTGTTTATTTTTGATTTACTTTTGCTCCTAGAGTTGCTATCATAAAGGCAAGGTTGTTTACCAGAACTCCCACCCTTCATAGGTATAACTCCATCTTTTGACCTCTGGTCCCACTAGGCCAGAGATGCTTAACCTTTTTTTGTTCCATAGATCCCTCTGGCAGTCTGATACAACTATGGATTCCTTCTCCAAACAATGTTTTTAAAAGCATAACATAAAAGATGTAAGATTACAAGGCAAACTTATTACATTAAAATATAGCTATGGAAACATCTTAAAAACTAAACTTGTGATACAGTAATATATGTACTTCTTTTTTAATGCATTAGATAACAAGATTTAGCAGCAGGTCTAATAACAACTATAACTTAGAAATAGTGATGTTTTGGGATATCTGCTGCAACTCCAGATCCCTGGTGGCACAGTAGTTAAGAGATCAGCTGCCAACCAAAAGGTCGTCAGTTCGAATCCACCAGCCACTCCTTGGAAACCCTATGGGGCAGTTCTACGCTGCCCTAGAGGGTCACTATGAGTTGTAAATGTAGTTTGAAAATATCTGATTTATATTGCTTTCAAAGTCACAAACACTGCTAAAATTACTGTGGCTTACTGACTAGATTCACAATAGAAGGCAGGCCTAAACTTCATTTAAAGGTTAAAAAAAAAAATGTAATTTTTTCCCTTAACCAAGTTCACAGACCCCCTGAATTCTAGTCTATGAACCCCAGATTTAGAATCGCTGCATGAGGCTGTTAGAAGAGCTACTGCCTCTCAGCTCCCGCTGCGTCCAGGCTAATGCTGGGCTCACCTCTCTCAATTTCTGTCTTCTGCTGGATCTTGGTGTAACAATTCCTTGATATCTCATTAGCTCTTTGATGTCTTTAAAAAATGCTTTTTATATCTCATCTGGAATTTTAAATTATCTTCAGGGTGGGAGTTGATCCAGATTACCTAGTCCACCTACTCAGGAAGCACTTGCCTCCTGCCATATTGTCGCCATCTTTATATAACCACAAGGCCCTCATTTCTTCCCACCTGGTCGTTAGCACAGCCACTGGTTTCCAACCCTCCAGTCTGGCCTCCATCCTCCACAGTCACCACAGGGATTTTTCTGAATGCAAATCGGATTTCTAAAATGCAAATCTTAGATCTTAGTTCAAAGTCCTTCAGAAGTTCCTAAGTGTTTTAATAGAGCAAAATCCAAACTCTTTAGCATGGTAAATAAAACCCTAAAAACCAAACTCACTGCTGTTGGGTTGATTCCAACTCATAGTGACTCTATAGGACAGAGTAGAACTGCCCCATACGGTTTCCAAGTAGCAGCTGGTACATTTGAACTGCTGACCTTTTGGTTAGGAGCTGTAGTTCTTAACCACTACACCACTGGGGTTTTCTGCTTAAAGGGGAAAGTCTGTCTTCTCCACACCCCAGCTCTCATAGTTATTGCTGGGCCCAGCATGCTGCATGTTCCCTCTGATGTCTGTGCCTTTGCATGTGGTATTTTTGCCTGAAAGAGTCAACCCATCTCTTTTCCTTAGCCTGGGTAACTCCTCCAATGTTTCAAGGCTCGGCTCAGGCACTACTTCCTCCAGGAAACTTTCATGATTCCTCCAGCCTTTGGAGTTCTTTCTCCTATGTTCTTTTGTAACACTTCATGCCCATTTTATAATTTAGTTTTTGGAAAAAATAAAAGTATATTGTTCTGTGATGTGTTTTCTTGCTGGTCTCCCTCACTAGACTGTAAGGGGTTTTCCTACCTTTGTATGCACAGCACATACCACCATGTCTTCTATCTAGTAGGCCCTGTGTGTTTAACAAATAGGTGGAGCTATACTGGCCATACTGCTATTTGTATCATGTCATTTGGATGACCGATTCTCTCTTTTCAGAGTGCTAGAGTGATAGGACACTACAGTTCTTACCTTCATTATCACTTTCCCTTATCTGCCTCACTTAGGAATTTATATTCCATGAAATGGCTCGTGCATTGCTCATCCCCATAAAAAGTGGGACCTTCAATCTTCAATATATGCCCAAGAATTGTAAACTCTCACTTAAAGCACAATAAAAAAGAAATATATATATATATATATGCCCAAGTTACTAATATGTACTTCTTTATCCTTTACTTAATTCCAAAAAAAATTTGTGGTAGCTTTTAATAAAAAAAAAAATTTTTTTTTAATCAAGACAAAATAGAACAGTGAAACTGTAGGTATAAAAAGGAGATCAGAAACTATTGAATTCACAGTGGCCCTATAAGACAGAGTAGAGCTGCCCTATAGGGTTTCCAAGGCTGTAAATCTTTATGGAATCCCATGGTAGCTGGTAGGTTCAAACCACCAGAGACCTTTAGGTTCCCAGCCAAGTGCTTAACCACCAGGGCCCCTCATAGGTATAAAAAGGAGATCAGCAACTATTGAAGGAAAGATATAGGGCAATGTTACAAGGAAGCTGGGGTGGGCAGTGCACACACTAATTGGGCTCTGAGTTCCCTGGTATACCCATCTATACCCATTGCGGTCGAGTTGATTCCAACTCATAGCGACCCTATGGGTGGTGATACCTAGGTAGGCTAAAATGGGGAATCCAATAGGACTTATTTGTCTGATTAAATGAATCACGTAAGCTTGAAGAGACAAACTTTTATTTGCATTCAATTCTGAGAAAAATTTATTACATAGATCTTTATACAGAAAACAGTAGGTCATGTAATTGATACTGTCTTCAACTGTAACTTGTAGAGGACATGGAGATGTTATTCACGTGGCTGTTTCTTATAGTGGTCTTCAATAAAAGCATGGAACTAATAAATTAGTCCAGAAATACTGCTTTCTGGGATCAAGATTGATACAGTAATAAAACTTGGGGAACCAAGAGAAATAGACTGACAATATCACCTTTAGTCTCTCTTGTTTCATTTATTAAACTGACAGGCTATGGTTAGCAGCCTGTTTATGACTGAGCTCACTAGGCACTACCTGAAAAAAAAAAAAATTTTTTTTTTAGTGTAGACATATTATGTTGTTGACTGGAGATTAGAAAGCTTTAGGTATCAGACAATGGCAAAGTTGATGATCTACTATCAAAACTAAGGAGCCTGACTATAATCTTGCTCAGACTGAGGGTCTACCAACCAGTGCTGGAAACTGAGGACAGGAATGCCTGCAGGGTAATGATTGTGCACCACATACCCCAATGCCTGGCACTCACAGGGCCGCTGTGTTTAACAATGAAGCTAAATGTGGTGTAAGCCATTTTCCATTGTTATTTACTTGACCTATTCTGGAAGTTAGAGCCCTGATGGTGCAGTGGTTAAGAGCTCAGCTGCTAATCCAAAGACTGGCAGTTTGAATCCACCAGTAGCTTTTTGGAAACCCTATGAAGCAGTTCTACTCTGTCCCATAGGGCCGCTATGAGTTGGAGTCAACCGGTTTGGTTTTTGGTTTAAATGGAAGGTAGATTGCAGGTATGCCTTTAAAGCTGGGCGTCCCTAACCATCTTGCTTATTCCAATGTTACTGATATGAAATTATTTATACCTTAATTCCCTCAAGAATTTTGGTGAGGTTTTTAATAAAGACAAAACTATAGATATAAAAAGATTAGAAACTATTTAGGGAAAGATAAAGGAAAATTTTGCCCAGAAGCTGGAGTGAAATGGTGAAACTAGTGTTTTCTCCATAGGGTTGTTGTGAGCATCAAGCCAGGTATTTATAGAAAGCCTTTTGCACTGTCTAGGACCCAGTTGTTCAATAAACACTAATCTCCCTTATGCCCTTTTTTGTAGACAATGAGAACCACTGAAAGGTTTTAAGTGAGGCAATGAAATGTCAGAATTATGCTTGAGAAAAAGTATAGGTTCAGAGATAACGGAAGCAACAATTTGAAGTTTTAGAAATTTACATTTGAGCTGGGAAATATTTTGGGTCACAAGGAGTGTCCCATTCAAGAGGCTTTGAACCAAAGAAAATTGTTTCCTTCCAATCTTCTTTGTCCTGGATGTTAAAAAGACAATTTTTTCTGAGCCTAACAATCTCATATTTTCAAATTTACCCTTAAGAAGTCTTTTTAGGATTCATTGTAATTTCCTTGGGGGCAAAAATAGCCACTTAGTCCTATTCTGATCCTCACAGAATCTAATAGAACTGGGCTGAGAGGACAGGCTTAAGTAATTATGTGTTGAGTTTAATTCATTCTGAATGGCTTTCCTTGTCTTAACAAGTTGGGTAGAATTTGTAAGCATGGTGGTATATAGAAAATTCTCTAATTCAGAAAATATTCCTACATTATGAAAAATGCCACCTCCTCTAAAGGAATGTGAATGGTAGTGATTATTCTCTCAGAATAGTCTTTTTGGAAGCCTAGAATTTGTTCCAATGAAGCTACCTTTGCTCAAAACATTATTGGATCTTTTCCCTTTTTTGGAGAGAGTATTGCAAGGTGATTAAGAGGATGGGCTCCAGGGCTCTGTGTTTAGTGGGGTTGAATCCTCCTTCCTCTACTTACTGTCTCGGTGGCCTTCAGTAGATTAATCTTTTTTTTTTTTGGTTTGCAAAATCGGGATATTAATGACCAGAAACCAAACTCCTATTCTGACTCATATCTTACATTGTTGTTAGTTGCCTTCCAGTTGATTCTGACTCATGAGAACTCCATGGTGTTAACATATTTTAGAAGATACAATCATGAGTCTCATACAGATACAAAATGAACATGTACCAAAGATTTTCTTTAAAATAACTTACTGTTTAATGAGGGAACCAGGAAGGTGTTGCAACTGGTTCAAATGAAGATTTGACTTTCTCTGTTGGATAAAATTCATTTGCATTACCATGGGCAGGAGTCATTTGCAATAGCTATGGTTAGGAAATAGTCATATTGTTATCAGTTTTTTAATAAGATAACTTCTACCTCTACTAAAAAAAAAATTTTTTTCTAAAATAGCCTAGTCAAAGACAAGGGCACATACCCTACAGAGATCCAGGATTTCATTGAAAGGCTATTCATTTCTTTTACCCATTTCAAAATTTCAAATTTTCCTTGCATAGAGTTGTTGTGAAGGTTTATGTAATCCACTTAAAAACACTTAGAACAGCCTGATTCATAGTAAAGACTCAATAAACATTAGATATTATTAGTGATTTCAGAATCTATAGTACATTCCTTTCAATACCCTCAAAGTATTTTATTTTTTTGTCCTCAGAGGGTGTTATTATCTTTATTATAAACATCAGTTGCCATCAGGTCGATTCTGATTCATGGAAACCCCATGTGTGTAAGAGCAGAACTGTGCTCCATAATTTTTTTTTTAAATAATTTATTGCGTTTTAGGTGAAAGTTTGCACAACAAATTGGGTTTCCATTTAACAATTTTTATACAACTTGTCCTGTGACATTGGTCTTACAATTTTCGCAATGTGTCAGCATGCTCATTATTTCCATTCTGTTTACTCTGTTTCCATTAACCTAGCTTCCTTTCCCCTCCTTGCCTTCTCACCTTCACTTTTGGATAAATGTTGACTGTTTGGTCTCATATAGTTGATTGCTTAAGGGAGCACATTATTCAGGGGTGATATTGTTTATTGTATAAGCCAATCTATTATTTGGCTGAAAAGTGACCTCCAGGAGTAGCTTCAGCTCCAATTTCAAAGATAATCTTAGAACCATAGTCTTAGGGGTTCCTCTAGTCTGTATTGGTCCGGTAAGTCTGGCCTTTTTTAGGAATGCAACTTTTGTTCTACATTTTTCTCCTATTTTATCCAGGCCCTTCTCTTGTGTCCCTGGTCAGAATGTTTGGTAATGGTAGCCAAGCACCATCTAGTTCTTTTGGTCACAGGTAGAAGAGACCGTGGTTCAAGTGGGCTATTAGTCCTGTGGACTAGTTTCTTTTTTGAGCCAATAGTTGTTTTGAACCACGGAAAGTGTATCCAGTTCCTTGGAAGGAGCCAAGTTATTTGAAACTAAGTCCATTAAATATGCAAAGAATACTGATCTTGCTTTTTAAAAACTGATGTTTGCTTGACAGTGAGACTACTCGCACAGCTAGTTTATCAGCTACATTAAACAATTGATTTTAGAAGAATCTAAAAACTGTTTTGAAATGCTTAGCCTCCCAAGATAGAGAATATTACATGAAGAATTGCCATTTATATATAACGTGCTTGCTTAAAAATTCATTCTGAAAACTTGATGGTTAACTCTTAAACATAACAGAATTATGTTTGATGCTTTAGAAAGAAGGTGGCACTGAAGCCACACTGACTGCCAGGGCCTGGGCCGAGAGGAAGCATAGCTGGAGTTTCCCTGCAAGGTCACAGCTATGATTGCTGTGGCTGGAAAAGACAGACAAGGACCTGCAAGCATTCCTCCGGAAAGCTGTCTTGCTAGGAACAAGCTTATGATAAAAAACCAAAACCAAACCCATTGCCGTCGAATTGATTCTGACTCATAGCGACTTCACGAACGGACTAGAACTGTCCCATAGGGTCAGCAGCCGAACGCTTAACCACAGCGCCACCAGAGTTCCTTGTGATAAAAGATGACGCAATTATTTGAAGAAAACGTCCTGTCATGCTTCCAGTAGTGAGGTTTTAACAACCAAGCGAAATACTCACCACCACCGTCAACTAAGCCACATCATTTCCCTTTCTATTCGATTTTGAAATTCAGCTTCCCCTTTATGAAGCTGATGGTCTTCCTTTGAAGAGGTAACTTAGGAAGTGGAGCAATTCACTTTATAGCTTCAGTAGAAACCTTAAGCTGCGTGCAGCCTGACATGCCTCCAGAGTGGGGACCCTAGGATTTACAGCTTTGCCACTCTGCGTGTGGTCTATGGAGTGGCAGCCACTGCATAACCTGGGGGCTTGTTAGCAATGTAGACTCTTGGAACCTCCCTAAACCTTTCTCCATCAGAATCTGCATTTTAACAAGATTAACTGAAATCTCTTTGATGGAGTATGCACATTAAGGTTTAAGAAGCACTGTTCTAGATTATAGCCTGTGTCCCCCTCCTGGCTGCTCAGCACACGTGACTAGCAGGCAGGAGACTGGGTACTCGTCTCAGACTTAGTACTATCTGCTTTGTTTTTCATCTAGTGTATACTACCTGCCCTGCTTCCTTCTCAGGACTGCTGTGAGGACCAAATGGGATCCTTGCTAACAAAGCCCTACCCGATCTGGCCCTGGCCTGCCTCATTCCTTTTCCCGTTGCAATCTAGCCACACTGACCCTTTGTCAGGCTCCTTTCCTTCTTCAGGGACTTTGCACTTGCATCTCCTCTCCCTGGAATGTTCTTTTTGATCTCTGTATGTTTGGCTCTCTCTTGTTATTCAGATCCCAGCCTGAACTTAACCTCTTCAATGAGACCCTCCCAGACCACCCTATCTAGTCACTGACATGTCACCCAGTTCTAATTCGCTGCACAGCACTACCATCTGAACAGGGACAGTGTCTTAGTCATCCAGTGCTGCCATAACAGAAATACCACAAGTGGATGGCTTTAACAAAGAGAAGTTTATTTCCTCACAGTAAAGTGGGCTAAAAGTCCAAATTCAGGGTGTCAGCTCCAAGGGAAGGCTTTCTCTGTCGGCTCTGGAGGAAGGAAGGTCCTTGTCCTCAATCTTCCCCTGGTCGAGGAGCTTCTCAGGTACAGAGACCCCGGGTCCAAAGGATGCGCGCTTTGCTCCTGGTGCTGCTTTCTTGGTGGTATGAGGTCCCCAACTCTCTGCTTGCTTCCCTTTCATCTCCTGAGAGAGAAAAGGTGGTGCAGGCCACACCCCAGGGAAATTCCCTTTACATTGGATCAGGGAGGTGACCCCAGTAAGGGTGGTGTTAAAATCCCACCCTAACCCTCTTAACATAAAATTACAATCACAAAGTGGAGGACAACCACACAATACTGGGAATCATGGCCTAACCAAGTTGACACATATTCTTGGGGGGACACAATTCAATCCATGACAGACAGTGACTGTCTTATTCCAGGTTGAGGTTCAAGTACCTTGAACTATGCCTGGCACACTGTATGTTCAATGTATATTTGTTTAATGAATGGCTGATGAGGGTAAGAACACTCTGAAAAAAGCAAGGTATCACATGAAAGAGCAAGTACTTTTATTAGCCATTCAAACCTTCCTTGCTTTCACCTCGCGATTTCCCTGGAAGTATCACACTGATTACTCTACCAACCTAAACACGTAAATGGAAACCTGCTGCCCTGTCATCAAGCAAGAAAAGCTGGAATGCAGGTTGCTTTTTCTCCCATTTCCAGGAAAGACGACTCCTGCTCTGCCCGGACCTCCTTCCTTCAGGTATATCACTGCAGCACAGTCCATTCACACTATGTCAATTCCACTGATTACCTGAGAGAAAGCTATGAGCTTCAGAAAGAGAAGCTGCTACTGGGGTCACAATCCGAGATGGTTCGTGTTGCTCTGCTAACAGAGCCCGTGGCCAGGAACAGACAGATGGCCTGGGGGCTGGCTTGGCCAAGTTGCCTGACATTCAGCGACGGCTTGCAGGTTAGCCAACAAGCAAAGAACTGTCCAGAGGCTCCTTCTGCCACAAAACAGGAACTTAATAATGGTGTATTGGTTTAGTTTTGATTCTCAGTTAAGCACGACAGAAATTGGTTTTAAGTGCAATAAGAGAGGTTCCAAAAAGTTAGTTCACACAATCTGGTGCCAGAAGGCCACAGCTGTTTTCTTTAATCTCTTTACAGTCTTCCTACTAGAAAGGTGAAAGGAACTAACCCTCCTACCATTATCAGATCAGGGGTAAATACAGTCCCCTAATCAGAGGCAGTAACTCCTATTTATGAACTACCTTTCCCTTGCTTTCCTTAGACATGTCAAAAAACACCACAAAGTAAGTCTCCATTGATTTGCCTGCTATTCGGAATAAACAGAGCAACGGCCCCCTCTGCTGATACTGGATAAAATGGCAGAAAGTTAGGGGGATGTGTGACAACATCAGGGATCAGGGATCCTGCCCTGAGCTCCTTTATAATCTCCAAGGGATCCACAGCACTGCTGAGAACCGTGTAAAGTCCAGAGAACTACTTCATTATTGTCCTAAGGCACAAAGTGACATCAGGAGGTTCTCAATATTGTCTCCTAAGGTCCCGTGTCTTCATTCTTGTTCATTTGTTTTTGGTTCTAAATTAGTCGTACTGCTCCAGAAGCAACCAGAGGTGCAATGGTTTTATATCGGATCAGGTGCTGCGAGCCCTCCTCCAAGTCAATCACATAGTCCCTGCAAGAGAAGCAAAAAAAAAAAAAAATTATCTGCAGCGCTTGGCTGGTTCTCCATCAGGAGGAATATGTCCCACTGTGAACAACACATATGTCACTTACCTCTGTTCATCTGTTTCTGGTTCTACCAGTATGTTTTCTTGTCGTTCTTTCACTCTCAGAAACACATATGAATCTAGATCAGGTTTGGGAACTATGAGAAAAACAATAATGTAATCAGAAAAGGCTCACTGACGAGGTCTCTCTGGAAAGAGTTGCTAGGATTAATGGTATCGAGCACTAAGAGATCTCTGGTATAAAATCATTTGGGAGTATGCTATGAGGACAGACCTGGCTTCTGAGAGAAAAAGCGCATTTCCCATCCAGGGTTTCACACAGCAACCATTCACTCAACAAAGGATGAGAGCTTACAATGCGCAGGGAATTCCGTTACGTGTCGTGGAGGATACAAACAAGAATAACACGTGGTATTTCCAGATAAGGTGAGAACAAGGTAGCGTTTGATGGAAGCCTCACAAGAGTGGCACATACAACTCAACAGTGTGGGGAGAAAGGAGACGTGGGCTTTGAAGGAAAGGTAGGACTTAAAGAGGAAAAGTGAGTCTGGGAGGTAATAGCACAGGCCTAGGTAGAATTTTTTTTTTTTACGTAGAAATGTGCATACAGTTTGGGGTCGGGGGGTATATAAATCTGGTTAGAAAATATTTTCTAAAAAGAGTACAAAGTAATTTTCTAGACGTTAGATGGAGTCATATGATAAGAGCCTTGACTACTAGACTAAGGAATACAGGTTGCAACCTCTAAGTGGTCCCTCATCGGTTGATTATAGGTTAAGAAATTGCTGCCATCCTTCTCCTTCTACCACCAGCCAACATTTCAAGTTAGTAAGTGTCCCAAGCTGGGCTGCTCTGTGATAGTTCATCTCCTGGGACTCCATTTGTACCCAGAAGACTCCATGAGTTTCAGGGTCCACAGAACCTACTAGATAACTCTCAGTTTAAGAGCCCAGCTCAGGTTTCTCATTGCCCTGAGTTCCCTCACCTATGGCAGAGGGTCCACGATAACTGACTCCCAAGATCTAAGGAGAGTCCCTTAGGCTGCTTTTGGGGTCTGAGCATACCAAAAAGACTCCAATGTTACCATAGTCAGCTGGTCACTTCTGCTTCCAGGAAACTCAGCTTAGGTTTCAACATGCCTTCCTCCACCCTGCCATTGGAGTCTACAATGTTCCAGAGGCCTCAGGGGGATTCAGAGCACCCGGGCTAACTAAGCAAGACCCTGCTTTCACTAGGATAGGCTGGCCCCACTGTAGAGCTGCCAATCCTAGTCCTTGGAAGGGATCGAGGACAAATAACACATGAGTGTTTCAGGAGGCATTCACCAGCATCAAGTATAGCTCAGGGACAATGGCCTAGATCCGGTTCTAGGAATTCAGATTTATCCTCTTCGGCAGTTCCTTAGCTGATTTAATCAATTAAATGTGACAAGTCCTTGCTCTCTTCTTCTAAGGTACAGA
The DNA here is from genome assembly GCF_030014295.1 of Loxodonta africana. Taxonomy (NCBI): domain Eukaryota; kingdom Metazoa; phylum Chordata; class Mammalia; order Proboscidea; family Elephantidae; genus Loxodonta; species Loxodonta africana. The sequence goes on from NC_087360.1 coordinate 59,141,375, forward strand.
CAAAAGTAGCTGACCAGGGAGGTAACTGGACATGGACTGGGTCTTCTGTTTTGTTCTGGCAGGCATAGTAAAATGACCAATTCAGAGTTCCACAAATCTGGTATGGGTTTTAGATTGCTCTAAGTGAACCATGTCTCCATTCATCCTTGTTCTAGCTGTTCTGCTGTGCCACAGAGGTCATTATGGCCCCCCAGCAAAGGCTGAGTCAAAGATAAAATTCCCAGGGCTCAGTTTGTACCAGGCTTTCAACTGATTCTTCCCAGTTCAGTCATGGCCAAGGAAGTGTCACGGGAACAGACATGAAATTTAAAATTTGCGTGAATCGGGACGATAAAGAGAATGGGAAAAATCATGAGTCGAAGCCCTGCTGGAAACTTAATATCCCTCTTAGAAAACAAGGGCAGCGTAAGTGTTGCATAGCAACCAAATCTCTGGCCAGTCAGATTTTGAGCAGTCAGAAACAGAAATGCCTCTCTCAAAGATGGCTGCTTCCCGTGGCTGACTGTGCAGCTTTGAATGTGTGTTGTTCTCCACAGTCCTGCCAATAACCCAATCTCACACATCAGGCTCACTACGCCTTTTCCAGGGCTTTGACCTGTAATTTTTCCTGTTCTGTTACTGTGCTGAATCACCCAAACTGTAAATTTGGGTCTTTTCCGGTTTCACTTCTCTGGCCATGACAGAACCAGTTCGAAGCCCTGGTTTGTACTTGAGTTAGTGACCTCGGCGCACTAAACTTAGCCTGTGAACAAGATGGATTCCAGTCTCCTGGTGATTTGCTTTAGTCTGACAGTTTGCCTGACAAGGTCCTGCTCAGATATGGCAAACTGTGAAAGACTAAAGAATACAGGCTTTTACCTATAAGCCAGGCATCCCTAGTTGGTTGAGCCAAGGTTAGGAATTACTCCCTGGTGGTGCAGTGGTTAAAGCTTCCTGCTAAACACAGGTCAGCAGTTCAAATCCACCAGCCACTCCTTGGAAACCCTATGGGGCAGTTCTACTCTGTCCTATAGGGTTGCTATGAGTCAGAACTGACTCGACAGCACCTAACAACAACAACACCATAACTCCCTTGCCAGAATTTTAAGGGAATTGTGAGAGGAGGGCTTGAGAAGAGTCTTTGGCCACACTTCCCTTCCCCCAGTTGCTTTCCCTTCCCCTCCCATAATCTCAGTATCCTAACCCTTCTCCCTCTTTCCTTAACTGGAGAAACTCCTCACAATAAAAATGTTAGGAGCCCTTACTACAGGCAACAAGAAACTGTTGAAGGTTTCCCTAAACTCCTGTTCATATCATCCAATCTAGCTAGACAGTTCCTGAATATCCTGGAAGCTGTGCGGAAAAGACCGCTAGCTCCTACAGAGTAGAGACTATGTCATAATGAGCTCTGTATCTTCAGTGCTTAGCAGAGCTTGGCATATCAGAGATGCCCAGAGGATAACTGTTGAATGAATGAATGAATACATGAATGAGTTCATATTCAATATGGCACTCCAAAGAGTTTTAACATAACCTGAAGAACACAAAAGTAACGCTGAAATGGCTACACCTGTACCTGTTTTTAATGATTTTTTGTTGTTTTTAACCCAGAACCCTTCCTCTCTTCTCTTTTCTGCCTATCTACGTCCTTATTTTCCCATACTTGAGAATGAAGAGTGGTGACGAAGATTCTATTCTAAGACACCTGAAGATACTTGCAATATAAACTATGGACCCTCAGAATTTCTAGAAAGAGAATGTTTTGCTTACCTGATCTTAAGAGGTCCACCTTCTGTAAGTTAGGAGGCATATGCTTTAAGGCTACATTTCTTAGATACATCTCTGTATTAGCCATGTACCTGAAACACATAAATTCGACTTGCTGTGACATACACAACTGGTAGGAGTCACCAGGGCTCTTGGAGAGACCACAATGGATGAGACTCTGAGATCATCTCCTGGAGTATTCAACAGGGCTTCACTGATACAACCCCCAAAACTCATTCTCACAAGCCAGGGAAGGAAAGGCCATTTCCATACTTGAGGCTTACTCACTCTCTTGCAAAGGCAAACTCTTCTGGAGAAAGGCAGGAAGGCTCCCTGTCAGAGCGTGTTTTCTCCTTTTCAAGGATATGAGGGAAAAACTTCTCTATCTGTGAGGATAAGTAAAAGTCATCATTAAAACATTGTCAAAATTCAAGTGTCAAACATCTTCCAAAAGACGTTGAGGTTAATCTAAAAATTGACTTCAAACATGGGAAGTCTTAGTGGCCAACACTCTTTCTAATAATAAGACCTACATTCTGGACCTCAAGGAGGCAGGTTTCCAAGAATTCACAGATAAGATAAGGGCTCTAGTAGAGAAGACAATTTAAAAGGGATGGAGGCTTTCAAAAGAGAAAATCTGCGAACAGTTGTAAATGATAGTTAAGAGGGATAGAAAGGGATATCAGTTAAAAAACTTACATAATTATACAGGGTGTTCTTCTTTGAGCTGAAATATATACAAAAGCTAGAAGGACACACAGAATACACCAGCACATGGAATTAAAAAAAAACAAACCATTGCCCTTGAGCCAATTCTGACTCATAGCGACCCTATAGACATAGTAGAACTGCCCCACAGGGTTTCAAGGAGCAGCCGGTGGGTTCAAACTGCTGACCTTTTGGTTAGCAGCCAAACACTAAACTACTGTGCCACCAGCACTCCAGTACATAGAATAAAAACATAGAATAGTGACACTGAATTATAAGAAAACATTCATTAAGGACAAAGCCCGGAATGAGGTGAGGCTTGGACAAAATGTAAAGAACTATGAAAAAAATGCTAAAAGCTACAAAAAGGTGTCCTGTCAGTAAAAGAGCTACAGAAAAGGAATGTTGTCAGGAACCAGGAAGGGACTGGCCTGGAGTGAATGGTGTCATGGGTATCGCTTTCAAAAAATGTTCTTTACAAGTATGGAAATGACAGTGGTTAAGGAGGAGCCTAAGGCCGAATAAAGGACATTTAGTCTGTTTTAATGGAGTTTAAGTCTTCTAGGATCAATTATATTCCTGGATAAATTAAATTAGTATTTATATGAAGCTTAAGTTTCTAAAGCTTTCTCCTATCATATGTAAATTGCTCCTAATCCTATATTGTTTAGTGTACTAAAAGCCTATGTAGTTTCATTACCTTGGAAGAATTACTGAGCTCAGGAAGAGTGTGAAAGACTAAAGATGGGCACATTTCCTGATTTTCAAAAATTTCAAAAATGGAAAGGTGGGGAATATTCAAATACAGACTAGAGTCCTTAACATTGACATGGGGTCATATATTAGAATACATAATTTAAAAGATGGTTGTGGACTCAAAGAAAAGGCAGTGATTAACATGAAGAGGATTTACCCAATCAAAACAAAACAAAACTGCGTGGCTTGTTGTTTGGGGGTGTTGGGTACAGGAGTATACTGTGTATCTCAATTTTCTCAAAACATCTGATAAAGTCTTTATGATACCTCGTGGGCAAACTGTAAACCTGGGGCTGGGTGACAGCTTATACTGGGAGATTCATAAACAGTTGAATAAAGAATATTGATTCAATGAATGGCTGTCATCTGGAGGAAAATCTCTGATGGAATAATCTGTCACTGGCCCAGTCCTAGTAATCAATCAGTAAGAGCTTTGATGGCATACTTATCAAAGCTGCTGATGACAAAGTGTTGAGATAGCTAATTTAATGCAATTAAAGTCACTGAGGAGTCCTGGTAGCACAGTGGTTATGAGCTTGGCTGCTGTCATGGACCGAATTGTTACCACCCAAAAATGCCTGTCGGCTTGGCTAGGCCATGATTCCCAGCGTTGTGTGACTGTCCACCATTTTATCATCTGATGTGATTTTCCTAGGTGTTGTAAATTCTATCTCTATGATGTTGATGAGATGGGATTAGTGGCAGTTACGTTGATGAAGCAGGACTCAATCTACAGGATTGGGTTGTGTCTTGAGCCAATCTCTTTTGAGATACAAAGAGAGGACAGCAGAGAGACAGGGAGACCTCATGCTGCCAAGAGAGTGGTGCCAGGGGCAGGGCACGTCCTTTGGACCAAGGTTCCTCAGTGGAAAGGCCCCTAGACCAGGGGAGGATTGATGACAGAGACCTTCCTCCAGAGCCGACAGAGGGAGAGAGCCTTCCTGTGGAGCTGACGCACTGAATTGGACTTCTGGCCTGTTAGACTGTGACAGAATAAATTTTTGTTAAGGCCATCCACTTGTGGTATTTCTGTTAGAGCAGCATTAGATGATTAAGTCAGAATTTGCAGCACTACATGACCAAGACAGCTGCTAACCAAAAGGCTGGCAGTCTGAATCCACCAGGTGCTCCTTGGAAACCCTATGGGGCAGTTCTACTCTGTCCTATAGGGTCACTATGAGTCGGAATCGACTTGATGGCAATGGGTTTGGTTTTGTTTTTATTTAATGTCACTGAATTGTACATGTAAAAATGTTGACATGTTTTGTTATATACATATATTTCACCATAATAAAAAAAAAAAGAGAGAGACAGCTAATATATTAGGTAACAAAATCAAGACATGGAGACCACAGTAAGTAATAAGCTCTATATTTAGGAGGAAAAAACCAAGCCATACAAATACAGGATGGTGATAGGATGGGGTAATAACTTAAAACATCAGCAAGGGTTAGAGTTAATAATAAGCACAGGATGAGTTTAGTAAGATGTGCCTGTCAAAAAACTAATGTGATATTGGGTGGTATTACTACCAGTTTAATATCCAGAATAAGGGAAATGATCATCCTGTTTTTTACAAAAAAGGCCAAACCACAACTGGTATATTGTATTCGGTTCCAAATGGCACAATTTAAGAAGGATACTGACAAACTAGAACTATTTTAGAAAAAACAGCAAGAGAGTAAGTTTGATTTAAATGGTTGGAATGTGTAGCTGAGAGAAGACTTAAATGAGACGTGTTAGCTGTCTTCAGATAGCTGCAGCACTCTGTTAGTTTTATAATACCTAAGGGGACAGGTGGAACCCAATGAGAAGAAACTTCAAGAACTTGCCAGGGTTAGAACACACATCATACAAATTAAGAATGTTTTGCAAATTTCCTTTTTCTATATGTCAAATTAGCATGGTCTGTTTGACACTGACTGTCTGACAGATAGAAAACAATTTTTAAAACTAGTTCTCCTCTCAGTATTCTCTAGTCAATCACTGTCGACAACTCTGCCTCAGGACTACTATGTTGTAACCCCAGGGGGCACCATACATAGCAGATAAATACAATAAAACCCCGTGTGTTACCCTCAGAGTGGTGCAACAGATGTTCCAGCTAGGCCTCTCCAGAACAATCTCCCGCCCTCTGAGAGCGGAGGCTCTGCAGTATTTTCAGGCCCTAGACTCTCCCAGGCCCCAGCCCGACTTCTCCTCCTCAGAGCTCTCAGCATGTATCAGAGACTGCATTGCTGTAATGCCTACAGTTATCTCCATGACAAACCTTCCTGAGCCGACACCGCAAGTAGCTGCTAAGGACATAGCGGATCCTTTCCATCTCCATTCGGTGGATGCTGACCTTCAGATCCCCCTTTTTGGCTCTCCTGAGATTTTCTTCCTATTAAAGGAGAAATCCAAGTATAAAAATCATGATTTTTCAAGACTAAGAATCTTTTTTGTTCAATCTATGTATAGCCCACAAGGACCACCATCATTGGCAATGTTTAGGACCCAAAGACTACATTTCAAAGGTGAACCAAAACTAAAAGTCATAAGAGCTCTCATTTTAGTTTTAATTTTAATCACACGAAAAACATGAGCCTAAAGTCTCACTATACAAAACGTAAACAATATTCATCTACTTTTAGAAAATGACTGCGCAAATAGAATCTGAATGTGGTCAGTCAGGAGGGCCCAGGATGCTAACCCAATTGTAAAGGTGGTGATACAGCACACAGAAGAAAATGTCTAAGGGGTCTGAAAAGCAGAGTTAAAACACCAGTTAAGACACTGTAAAATGTCAAAAATTTTAATGCTGATAATTATTTATACCCAGATCACCTAAGCCAAGGATCACAAACTCAAATGACTACAAGGGCCAGGCAGGAAAGGTATATGAGAAAGGTGGGTAGTTAGCGGGTGTGGGGAACAGGGAAGCACACAGAAAGGAGTGGCTCTTAGCCTGCTCTGGTCGACTGTTCTTTGTAGAAATGTGGGGCCAGTGACGCTGGGTCTTCAGATTTTTCATGGGAAGCTGATACCCAGATTCTTATGGGAGCTCTCATGCTTTGTAAATGTCGGCAACCATTTCAGTATTTTAAAAAATACTGGGCTGGGCCAAACAAAACAGATTTGTCGTCATACCACAACTTCTCATTATACTGACCAAACCCTTTTAACTTTCTCTTCCTTTGTAACCCTGAGACAAGCAGCTCTTACCATGTGATGTAGCTGCTCTATGACACATTCTACAATTTCAGACTTGCTTTCCAGCAGCTCTGGGGCAAACTTTTCATTCATCCAGGCCTTAAAAAAAAAAAAAGCCAAAAAAAAGAGCATCACTCACAATGGAGCAGAATAACCCCTTGGGTTAGTATCCTGGACAAACCCCAGTGCCGTCGAGTCGATTCCAACTCATAGCACCCCATGAAAATCACAGATCTCTCAGGCAAAGAAAACTAGTTTGCCTACCACTTGAAAATGCTTTGAAGACAAGCTGTTCAATGATGGCTTTTCCATTTCTTTTTTTAGTGAGAAGGCTGTGTTCACAACCTTATATTCGACCAAGATTAAAAAAAAAAAACAAATCACTATTACTTCAAAAATGTTAAAGTATGATACCTATTGCTGACAGTAACACTCCCTGGTATTCAAACAGTACCTTTTACCGAGTAGCATTAACACTTTTTTTTTCCCATTTTTTCACAGGGTTTTTGTTTTTTTTTTTTCCCACTAGGGGGCACCAGCACCATTTCTATTTTGAGAGATGAAGTTAACACCATTTCCATTTTGAGAGATGAAGTTAACACTTAAAACTTTTTTTTTACACATCTCTTCATTCCTGAAGCTCCAAGCATTTTAAACACACTTTTTCATTCACCATCATAGTATCTCTGAGAGGAAATGGATATAGTATTGATGAGAAAAAAGAGATTTAAGTAATACACTAAAAGCCCAAGAATTTAAAAGATCACAACGGAAGTGGATATTCATCTATTAAACAGTTTTGGAACAAGAGGTTAAATCCCTAGTTTATGACTCAGGCCTAACTGCTTGGTACATTCTAGAAACTTCCAAGGCTTAGAGAACTGAAGTAGCCACAGGAAACTAAGGAAAACTATACTTACCTCTCCATTACAGAAAATTTAGTTTTAGCATAGGTCAGAATTACATGCTCATCAAGCTCCATCTATTTCTTTTGGTTTCCTTGAGTCTCTGTTTCTTCAATTATCCCTATGAAGACACCTTATTAAATACTGGCTATTGTTACTACCATAAAAATTTTTTCAAGTGCTTTAGCTTCTGTGGAAACCCTGGCGGCATAGTGGTTAAGTGCTACGGCTGTTAACCAAGAGGTTTGCAGTTTGAATCCGCCAGGCAGGCACTCCTTGGAAACTCTACGGGGCAGTTCAACTCTGTCCTATAGGGTCGCTATGAATCGGAATTGACTTGACGGCAGTGGGTTTTTTGGTTAGCTTCTGTAATACTATTGCAACCAAACCAAAAACCTGTTGCCGTTGAGTCAATTCCGACTCATAGCGACCCTACAGGACAGAGTAGGACTGCCCCATAGGGTTTCCAAGGAGTAGCTGGTAGATTTGAACTGGTGACCTTTTGGTTAGCAGCTGAGCTCTTAATCACTGCACTAAAACCCTAACTCTAAATACAGAAGAACAAAATATTAAAGAATACTTTTTGATTTTTTTTTGTAGGGATGGTCTTCTTAAACAGAACATAAAATGTTACATGAAGAAAATTTTGATGAATTCGACAATATCATAATTTTAAATGACTGTATGACAAACATAATACAAACAGATTGGGAAAAATATCGCAACATATATTGTAAAGGGTTACAATCAAAACAACAAAGGACTACCACAACTCATCAATTAGAAGAGGAAAAAACTCTTTGGAACAATTGGCAAAGGATATATAATGGCATGCCACAGGGAGGAAACTAAAAGACCTAATAGGCATGAAGAGAAAATATTTAATCTCATTAGTAATCAGGCAACTCAAAGTTAAACAATTAGATAATATCCGTATCCATCAAATTATTGCAGATATATAAAATTAACCTGGAAGACAACCTATATTTTTAAGTAGCTTAATTAATGAGAAAAGATCAAATTATCATGGAGAACTTAAAAAGCAGTTTTTCTTTTTAATTGGTGTTATTAAATACTAAACAGCTACAAAAGAATATGAGGTACATATTAACCACGAGAACGATGATACAAACACCTTTGTGTGCACAACTTAGTTACAGAATATTATCATTATTTCAGAGGTCCCTGTGCACCTCTCAGGAGCCCTGGTGGTGCAGTGGTTAAGTGCTAGGCTGCTAACTAAAAGGTCAGCGATTCAAACCCACTAGCTGCTCTGCAACAGAAAGATGTGGCAGTCTGCTTCTGTAGAGATTTACAGCCTTGGAAACCCTATGGGGCAGTTTTACTCTGTCCTACAGGGTTGCTATCAGTCAGAATTGACTCGACGGCAACAACTTTGGTTTGAAAGGAAGAAGTAGCCCAGAAATTTTAGGTAAGCAGTGGAAATAAAGACAACATCTGACTCAAAGTATATGAGAGGAAAAGGAAGAATAGGCCAGTTTTCTCCTCAACATGTTTCAGCACTTTCTTGTTAACCCGACATTCTCCAGAGAAACATCAGTTATTTCAAGAGACTAAGGTACAGTCCCTGAAGAAGGACATCATGTTTGGCAGAGTACAGGGTCAGTGGAAAAGAGGAAGACCCTCAACGAAGTAGATTGACATAGTGGCTGCAACACTGGGCTCAAGCATAACAACGATCGTAAGGATGGCGCACTACCGGGCAGTGTTTCGTTCTGTTGTGCATAGGGTTGCTATGAGTCGGAACTGACTCAACGGCACCTAACAACAACAACAAGGTACAGAACCGACAAGTCCCCACAACACCTCTGCAGCCCTCACAAATACAAGTAGAACCTTAAATGTAAATACTAGTGAACGATGCTATTAAATGAATCCAAAACTGTTCCTTTCTGATACCACTTAAGAATTGTGTTTGATGTTACGTGGTCTCCAGTAGACTATGGCCCCCTACTTCCTATTTCTCTTGAAATAAGCCTTGAATTCTATTTCTTCATTTTCTGATTCCTCCAATTTGCCCAGTTGGATTGGAGCTAGGGGATTCTGTTTGGGATGCTTACCTCCTCCAGCCTTTCAATGAGCTCTGCAGGAGTAAGGACCACCTCATCACTACCTCCATCAGAGTCCTGTTCCATGAGATTCAGTTCCTCTGTCATTTCTGAAACCAGGAACCTAATGAAAATAAAAGAATCAATATCCTGCAATATGTTTCCCATATATTTACAAGAATACCCACTGCCTTCACGTTGATTCCGGGTCATAGTGACCCAATAGGGACAGAGTAGAACTGCCCCCTAGGGTTTCCAAGGCTGTAATCTTTACAGAAGCAGGTTGCCACATCTTTCTCTCCCATGGGGCTGGGGGGTTCCAGCTGCCAACCTTTTGATTAGCAGCCGAGCTCCGAACCACTGCGCAACCAGGGCTCTATTTACAAAAATAGACAATTATACATACAGTGAAGGAAAGTTTCATGTGGGGTTGTCAGGTTCATTGGCAGTGGCTACAGAATTTACAGACTCTGATTTTTCAATTCTTTGTTTCTTCCTTCAAGGTTTAGGTCAGGTATCAAGTGCTCAAAGAGGTGCCCCCTTACATCTGTTTTCACTACGTACACTTCGAATTCTGCACCTATCACACCATGTAATGATTATTCCTTTAATTGGCTTCCCAGTATAGCTCCTTTTCATCAGGGACTGTATTCATTTCAGTTCAAATATGAATCCCGCATTGCTCAGAGCCTGGCACTTCTAAGTGCTGGAGATACATTATCTGTATGGACCCAGCGCTCAGCACAGGGCTTGGCAGCAGACACCGAACTACCTTAGGAAGTTGTGCGGTGGGTTGGGGGACGAGGGTATGTCCCCAGAACCTCAGGGAAGCTGAGCAAATTCCTCCTGCCCATCTCCTCTTTCGCTGGCACCAACACAGACCACCCATTCCCCCAAACATTCGCGGGCGCGCGCGCGCACACACACAGTACAGAGGTCCCATGTGGGTGCTCACGCGAGGTGCTGGGAGGCAGAGGCACTCCGAGGTAGCAGACGGCAAGGACGAAGCTCGTTGGGAAGCAGCCCGGGCCCTTCCAAGGACGAACTGGAAACGGAGGGTAAACAGGCCAATTCCTACGAAGCCTTTCCCGGACGTTCCCCACTCGCGGCTTTTCAGCTCCCGCGCTTCTCTCGGACACTTTCCGCCCAGTTTACGTCCCCACGCACGGACGACGCTAACCAATCACGGCCCGGGGGCGGAACCAGCAGTCTTCTTGCCCCGCCCCCTAAAGGGGCGGAGACTTGCGTCGCGGAGGTTCACTCTCGCGTCAGTCTCGAGAATGGAGGTGACGGGAGGCCGGTCGCGAGGGGGCGCCGCGGCACCGCGGCTGAGGAGATCCGGCGGCGTCTGCCTTCCGGCCACCAGCGTGAATCGCCTGAATGAGTCTTCAGATGGTAGAGCCCTCAGTCAGCTTCAAGCCGCTCCAGCTCGCGTGGAGGGGATCAGAGACGAGCTGTCTCGGGTGAACCCTGCCCCGATTGCAGATTTGTGAAAAATATCCTCGAGTATTATAGACTTGAGTCCAGGTATTCCCTGCATTTAATCTGGCACAAATAACATCTACACAGAAGTACCAGTTACTTATTTTACTGATGCAGACACTGACTTCCCTTTTCTGGTGCCAACTGTCTTCTCCAGTCTTTCCCTGTTTGTCCATCTGGGAGATGGAGGCCAGCCTCAGTTTCCTTACTTAGTAAAGGTGTGACCTTGAACAAGTCACTTCTCTGAGCTTCGGTTGCACCACCTGTGACGTGAATCATATTTGTTTGCCTGAAGACAGAGAGATAGGTCAAAAATTATTTGGGGGATCCCTTTCACTTCTACAATCTTTGATTCTAACTAATATTCACCAGACAAAAACACTTTAGAAAAAATGAGTTTGCCATGTGAAAAAAAAGAGTATTTTAAGGAGATGTCAAAAAAGAATGTATAAAGCTACTTGGGGGATGCAGCACAGAATTGCGAAGAAATGGCTGATCAAGTGGCACCACAAAATTCGGGAAGGAAAGACATGTCTTAAGTTACATTATTTAGACTGAAGAGAAAAATCGGAAATACCTGCTTGATTTTCACCCACCATTAAGAAGTTTTCTTTTTTTTAGAAATGATTACACAGCCGTATAAATGGAATGCTATTCATTAAAACAGTCATGTTATAAAAAATAATTACGTAGGTTATGATAGCAAGAGAGTGACATTTGATGGTGATACATAAAACTTGAGTACAGAATTTGTAGAATGTTCTGATGATTAAAAGAGCAAGGTGACCACGCTAACTTGATTTTCAGACAAGTAAAACATGAAGTTAGAAATATGGCATACGAAGGAAAAAGCTACGGCCCAAAGTTGAAGAGGATACAGAAAATAGAATTCTACACAAATGAATAAAGAGACCTGTCGACACAACTTGCGAATATTGCTGAATGAAGAAAATAACCGCGGTTACAGTCATAGCAAATGTTGTTATTAGTGCCATCAAGTCGGTTCTGACTCATAGCAACCCTATGTACAACACAACGAAACACTGCCCGATCCTTCACCATCCTCATGATTGTTGTTATGCTTGAGCCCATTGTTGCAGCTACTGTGTCAATCCATCTCATTGAGGGTCTTCCTGTTCTTTGCTGACCCTCTATTTTACCAAGCATGATGTCCTTCTCCAGGGACTGATCCCTCTTGATAACATGTCCAAAGTATGTGAGACATGGCCTCGCCATCTTTGCATCTAAAGAGCATTCTGGTTGTACTTCCTCTAAGACAGATCTGTTCATTCTTTTGGCAGTCCATGGTATATTCAATATTCTTTGCCAACACCACAATTCAAAGGCGTCAAATCTTCTTTGGTCTTCCTTATTCATTGTCCAGCTTTCGCATGCATATGAGGTGATTGTAAACGCCATGGCTTGGGTCAGGTGTCTCTTATTCTTCAAGGCGATATCTTTCTTTTTCAACACTTTAAAGAGGTCTTTTGCAGCAGATTTGCCCAGTGCAATGTGTCATTCGATTCTTAACTCTGCTTCCATGGGCATTGATTGTGGATCCAAGTAAAATGAAATCCTTGACAACCTCAATCTTTTCTCCATTTATCATGATGTTGCTTATTCGTCCAGTTGTGAAGATTTTTGTTTTCTTTATGTTGAGCTGTAATCCATACTGAGGACTGTGGTCGTTGATCTTCATCAGTAAGTGCTTCAAGTCCTCTTCACTTTCAGCAAGCAAGTTTGTGTCATCTGCATAACGCAGGTTGTTAACGAGTCTTCCTCTAATCCTGATGCCCCATTCTTCTTTATATAGTCCAGCTTCTCAGATTATTTGCTCAGCATACAGATTGAATTGGTATGGTGAAAGGATACAACTCTGATGCAAACCTTTCCGGACTTAAAACCACGCGGTATCCCCTTGTTCTGTTCAAACAACTGCCTCTTGATCTATGTACAGATTCCACATGAGCACAATTAAGTGTTTTGTAATTCCCATTCTTCATAATGTTATCCATAATTTGTAATAATCCACACAGTCATATACCTTTGCACAATCAATAAAACACAGGTAAACATCTTTCTGGTATTTTCTGCTTTCAGCCAGGATCCATCTGACGTAAGCAACGATATCTCTGGTTTCATGCCCTCTTCTGAATCTGGCTCGAACTTCTGGCCATTCTCTGTTGACATAAACTGCAGGCAGGTTTGAATGACCTTCAGCACAATTTTACTTGCGTGTGATATTAGTGATATTGTTCGATAATTTCTGCATTCGGTCGGATCACCTTTCTTGGGAAGAGGCATAAATATGGATCTCTTCCAGCCAGTTGGCCAGGAAGCTGTCTTCCATATTTCTCGGCATAGACGAGTGAGCACCTCCAGCGTTGCATCTATTTGTTGAAACATCTCAATTGATATTCCATCAATCCTGGAGCCTTGTTTTTCGCCAATGCCTTCAGAGCAGCTTGGACTTCTTCCTTTAGTACCATCAGTTCCTGATCATATGCTACCTCCTGAAATGGTTGAATGTCGACCAATTCTTTTTGGTACAGTGACTCTGTGTATTCCTTCCATCTTCTTTTGATGCTTCCTGTAGATAACTACAGAAATTTACGTTAATAAGAATATACATTAATAAGAATGAAGCTATTCTTTTCTTTTTAAATCACTGAAGATAAAATACAAAATAAAAATAGCTTTACAGTATTGTGAGGCTTTTTGGAGAATGGTGCTTTCTAAATACAAGGTAATACCATCATTGCTGTGAGCCATCATTATTGTGAGTTCTGGGTGGTGCAGACAGTTAAGTGCATAGCTACTAACCCAAAGCTTGGCAGTTTGAACCCACCCAGAGGTGCCTTGGAAGAAAGGCCTGGTGATCTGCTTCCAAAAGATCACAGCCGGGAAAAGTTCAACTCTGACATATATGGGGCCACCATGAGTTGGTATTGACTTGATGGCAACTGGTTTGGCTTGTTTTTTTACCATCATTATTGTTTACATGGAAACCCTGGTGGTGTAGTGGTTAAGAGCTTGGCTGCTAACCAAAAGTCGGCAGTTCAAATCCACCAGGCGCTCCTTGAAAACCCTATGGAGCAATTCTACTCTGTCCTATAGAGTCTCTATGAGTCGGAATTGACTCGATGGCAACGGATTTGGTTTTGTTATTGTTTTCACATCATCACTGCCCTAGATTATTTGGTCAACAGCTGTTTTTCACGTTTCCTTCCTCTGAACACCATCACCTTCTTGGTCTCACCAGCTAAGAACAAAGACAATGAGTTTGGGGAGTGTTACCAAAGTTTAACCCTTGGTTTTTTCGAAAGAATGAAGATTTGGATTAAGGATAGGAGAGTAAGGGGGCAGCTTGCATGTTTAAGGAAGGCAGGAAGGAGCAAAGCTATTGGCTACGGAATTTGTGAATATTTTTCTGGCCAATAATTAAAACCTAATATCTTCCTGTACAGCAGGGATACTGGAAGAGTCAGGAAACCAGGGCCAGGCTTGGATCTCTCTGACAGATGTGAAATCTTGACAATTCATGATATCCCTAATTCCTTGCTTTTGTCTAGACTCTAGATCCTACACCCCTTACTCTCATCTTGTCTTGATTTCAGTCACGTTAAATGAACCTATACAGGCTCCCCAACGAGGATATAAACTTTTCAAAGCTCAGCTTTTCCGAGTTCTGAAACCACAATTTAAAGACTTTTAAGAGACAGAGCTGAATTAGGTAATTTTGTAGCATTATCTAAACTAAAAAGCCTGTACAAACTTTTACTGCTATGTTCTTTATTTTTTCTGCCTGTTCCTTTGTAGGAAAATGATGTGAACTGAGCTCTTAACCACTATTCCACCAGGGTTTCCTACCATCAGTTAGGTCTTAACATAGCTCAAGTTTCTGGCACAGACAAATAAGCCCTACCTCCACCTGTGCCTTTTGTTTTCTCGAGGCTGGAGGATATTTTTTCTCATGACTACAGAATTAACCTTAGGAATAACAAAAAAGAATCAGTTTTCCTATGAAGGGGTACACATATCTTCTGAAAAGAATACTTACCCAGGAAACAAAGCATCTGGCTTCAAATACCGGCTCTAACAAAGTCTTTACAAGTCTGGGCAAAGACTCTGTAGATGACATTTCCCTGTTTGTAGTAACATTGTCAATAAGGAAGCAGAGCATTGATACCTGTCAAACTCTGATATCTCCTCAAGGAATAGTAAGGTGATATATTTCCTCATCCCAGAGAGTTACTAACTTACATTCTTTAACTTTTCCTTGGGGAGTAGTGATCAGAACTCCTCTAGGCTGGTATCTCTTTGCCTTTAGACTTTGAAAAACTATACTAAACCGATCTGTTGGGAGATGGAGTAAAAATATCCTCAAGAAATATAGGGAGGATATTGGGGTGCTGGTGTGATTTTAGTCACTGAGAAAAGTAGATGCTGCTGACTTTCTTGTCGCTCAGGGCTTTTTTCCTTGCACCCTCTTGGCTCTAGTTATGTCAGATTACTTATGGATATGAAGGATTTTGTCTCCTTTCTGCACACATGCTGTTGCCTCGTTCTGAGTTTCTCTCCATTTACTACCCGATGAAATTCTATTCATCCGTGAAGACCCAGCTGAAATATCCCTTCCTCTGTGAAACCATCCCTAACACATCTATCCCCTCTTTAGGCCACCACTATACCATATGGAGCCCTGGCGGCATAGTGGATAAGAGCTTGGCTGCTAACCAAAAAGGTCTGCAGTTCGAATCCACCAGCTGTCCTTAGAAACCCTATGGGGCAGTTCTGCTCTGTCCTATAGGGTCGCTATGAGTTGGAATTGAGGCAATGGCAATGGGTTTGGAATGGTTTATAGCATCTAATATCCTGGTATGACATGTATTACATTATCTTGCAATTTTAACGTCTCTATTTCTCCTTTTAGACTTTGAATTCTCTGAGGGTATCCCCCAAGCCTAGCATTCATTCATTCATTTATTTCTTCATTGAACAACAATTTCTTGAGTATTTACTGTTCCAGGGGTAACATAGGTATTAAGGTTAAAGCAGTGACTAGGTAACACATGGAAACCCTGGTGGTGTAGTGGTTAAGAGCTATGACTGCTAACCAAAAGGCCAGCAGGTCAAATCCACCAGCTGCTCTTTGGAAACCCTATGGGGCAGTTCCACTCTGTCATATGGGGTTGCTATTGAGTCGATATTGACTTTATGGTAGTGGGCTAGACACATATATCCTGTTATAAATAGCAGGTGGTGATAAATGCGATGAAGAAAAATAAAGCTGGGTAAAGGGTAGAGAATGTTGAGGGTGGAGACATTTTCGATAAGATGACCCCTGTGAGAACAACTCTTAGAATACAGTTCAGATTCATTTATGTGTATAAATGGTTACCCTGAGCTGAAAAAATACAGTAACATGTATTTAAATTTTTCTTAGTTTCATATTTTTTAATTAGAGTTACAGAGATGGTATTACATTGCAATTATTACCATTATTATTTTCATCTATACATGGAGCATCTATAAATTATATATCTTCTGAGTTGTCAAAACTTTACATAATAAAGAATAAGACACCTGGGTTAATATAGGGAAAAAAAGTGAAATTTTAAATTCGTGACATCTTACAAACTCCCTGGAATTATGTCTAGGTTTCTTGTTTTAAACAATTCTTACAGATTTCTCACTGGTGAAAGTAAACATCTTAACTGAGTTAAAATTCACCTTCTGTCTATCAGAAGGCAGGAGGATGGGATGACTAATTATATTCCTTGTCACAAACGATTATCTGAGAATTTTATTATTAAATTAGCTCAAAATAGATAATGTAAAAATTCCATTTTTAGCATATCTCTCCAAATGATAGAAAGCATAAGATTTTTCAGCTGATGTTCAGTTCAGTTATGAGAATACTTTCAGCTGAAAATACTGAAAAGTGGCCATGCGATTGTGTTCAATGTACCCTGAAGTTGGTATTTTTTGAAACATGAACCAGAAGCCTTGGGTCATTTGGTCTCTCAGAGCTGGTCTTACTGTAAGAAGCCATCATTCTGAGTTGCAAACTTGTTAGAATCAGTTAAGATTTGAGTATGACCCATGGAGCTTTGTGAAGGCTGAAATCACTTTGGAGTTTTCCTTGTTTGTGAAGAAGTGAAATCATAAAGTTTCCCAGTCGTCCTCTCTTTGCTTCGTCTTAGGCATGTTTATTTTAAGTGAGAAATTCAGCTTGACCCTGAACTTTACCCTTGGCTATATGCTGCTACTAGGCTGCATATATACTTGTAAGCAGGAAAAGCCATTCCTTTTATTTTTTCACTTTTTCGGGTATAATTAGAAGTAGCAGAGCTCAGAGACTAGTGTCTTTTGAGGATCATTGAGACTTAAGATGTACATAGACCTGGAGATTTAAGGGAAATTGAAATTGGAGACTTGGATGAAATCCCAGGGGAGCGTTGAGTATTGTGTCCAAATTACCAAAGCCCTTCGAGATACTGAAGATGTCAACTAGTATGCATAATATTTAGGGTATGGTCATTTATAGTGCCACACCCTAAAATATTGTGCACACCAATAATTTATATTGAATCTTAACAAATGGACCAATAAGCAACATCATGATAAACAGAGAAAAATATTGAAGTTGTCAAGGATTTAATTTTACTTGAATCCACAATCAAGGCCCGTGGAAGCAGTAGTTAAGAAATCAAACGACATATTGCATAGGGCAAATCTGCTACAAAAGACCTCTTTGAAGTGTTAAAAAGGAAAGATATCACCTTGAAGACTAAGGTGTGCCTGACTCAAGCCGTGGTATTTTCAGTCGGCTTGTATGCATGTGAAAGCTGGACATTGAATTAAAAAGACCGAAGAATTGATGCCTTTGGATTATGGTGTTGTCGAAGAATATTGAATATACCATGGACTGCCAGAAGAATGAACAAATCTGTCTTGGAAGAAATACAGCCAGGTTACTCCTTAGAAGTAAGCATGGCAAGATTTCATCTTATGTACTTTGGACATGTTATTAGAAGGGGCCAGTCCCTGGAGAAGGACATCATGCATGGTAAAGTAGAGGGTCAGAGAAAGAGAGGAAGACCATCAACAAAATGGATTGACACAGTGGCTGCAACAAAGGACTGGAATATAGCAACAATTGTGAGAATGACGCAGGACCAGGCAGTGTTTCGATCTGTTGTACGTGGGGTTACTATGAGTCGGAACCCACCGGACAGCACCTAAGAACAATTTATATTGACAAACACGTGTTGTGGTTTTCATAATAAAAATATCTTTTGGCATTTGAAAAAAGTATAGAAAATAATTTGGGAGCCCTGGTGGCCCACAATAGTTAAGCACTGGGCTGCTAACCAAAAGGTCGGTGGTTTGAACCCACCAAGCTGCTCAGGAGGAGAAAGATGTGGCAGTCAGCTTTGTAAAGATTTACAGCCTTGGAAACTCTGTGAGGCAATTCTACACTGTTCTATAAGTTTGCTATGAGTTGGAATTGGCTAGAAGGCAGTGGGTTTGGGTTTTTGATTTATAGAAAACAATAAACCATATTACATTACAAATTCAATCCAAGCTGTTCGTGCTCCTTTTCCTAACCCCATTCTTCTTCCTCTCTCTCTAGAGATAACTGCCATCCTCAACATGGCGTTTACTCTTCTCAGGCATGTTTTTATATTTTCCCACTTATGTGCATACAAAAGTAATATATGGTAATAGTATATGAGTTGTGTGGATATGCGTGTGTGTATCCACTACGTCAATTAGCATAACTCATTTATTTTTGTGTCCAATTTTATTTTTGTCATTTTACATGTATTTGGTGGGAATAGTCCTTCCCCTGACCCTGGGTGGAAACCGAGAAAGGTCCATGATTACTTGTCACTCTTTTGTTTAAAAAAATCCCATGATCTCTTTAAGTTACAAAACACAGTTCCAATTCAGTAATTAAAATGTCCAGTTTTATGTTATAATCAAAACCCCCTCCTGGGGAGTGATGACATATTAGGGGTTTAGCATTGGCCTTGTTGGCAGATTGGGCACTCAGCAGTGGCAGTAGCCAGATCAGCCATGATGAGAGGAAGTCCATGTTATTGTAATCTCCATCTTTGCTGCCATGGCCATTTTATATGGTCCCACTGAGCAAGTACCAGGGAGCCTGGGGAAAGAGGCTGACTAACATCCAAAGAGCTTCCCACTTCCTCAGTGAGAACCTCTCTGCAGTGGATGGTATCTGCTGGGCATTTACATAGCATAAGAATTTCTTCACCAGCACAACTAGACGGTGCCCTACCACCACCAACTGCTCTTACAGGGATCACAATAGAGGATACCAGACACAGCTGGAGAAAAATGTAGAATAAAATTCTAACTTACAAAAAAAGACCAGATTTACTGGTATGACAGAGACTGGAGAAACTTAAGAATATGGCCAGGGATACCCTTTTAACTCAGTACTGAAGTCACTCCTGAGGTTCACCCTTTAGCCAAAGATTAGACGGGTCCATAAAACAAAATGTTAAGTCTTCCTATCCATGAGCAAAGTATGTTTTCCCACTTATTTAGGTCTGTTTTGGTTTCTTGCAGTAGTGTCTTGTAGTTTTCTTTTGTATAGGTCTTTTATGTCTCTGTTAACATTTATTCCTAAGTATTTAATTTTCTTGGGGGCTACTGTAAATGGTATTGATTTGGTGATTTCCTCTTCGATGTCCTTTTCGTTAGTGTAGAGGAATCTAACTGATTTTTGTGTGTTTATCTAGTGTCCTGATACTCTGCTGAGCTCTTCTAATAGTTTCAGTAGTTTTCTTGAAGACTCTTTAGGGTTTCCTGTATATAAGATCATGTCATCTTCAAATAGAAATACTTTTACTTCTTCCTTACCAATCTGGATGCCCTTTATTTCTTTATCTAGCATAACTGCTCTGACTAGGACTTCCAGCACAATGTTGAATAAGAGTGGTGATAAAGGACATCCTTGTCTGGTTCCGGATCTCAAGGGGAATGCTTTCAGACTCTCTCCATTTAGGATGATGTTGTCTGTTTTTGTATAAATGCCCTTTATTATGTTGAAGAATTTTCCTTCTATTCCTATTTTGCTGAGAGTTTTGATCATGAATGGGTGTTGAACTTTGTCAAATGCCTTTTCTGTATCAATTGATAAGATCGTGTGGTTGTCTTTTGTTTTATTTACATGATGGATTACATTAATTCTTTTTCTAATGTTGAACCATCCCTGCATACCTGGTATGAGTCCCACGTGGTCATGGTGAATTATTTTTTTGATATGTTGTTGAATTTTATTCGCTAGAATTTTGTTCAGGATTTTTGCATCTAAGTTCATGAGGGATATAGGTCTGTAATTTTGTTTTTTTGTGGTGCCTTTACCTGGTTTTGGTATCAGGGAGGTGCTGGCTTCATAGAATGAGTTTGGGAGTATTCTGTTCTTTTCTAAGCTCTGAAATACCTTTAGTAGTAGTGGTGTTAACTCTTTTCTGAAAGTTTGGTAGAATTTTGCAGTGAAGCCATCCAGGCCAGGGCTTTTTTTTGGGGGGGGAGTTTTTTGATTAGCTTTCCAATCCCTTCGTTATGGATCTATTTAGTTGTTCTACCTCTGTTTGTGTTAGTTTAGATAGGTAGTGTGTTTCTAGAAATTCATCCATTTCTTCTAGGTTTTCAAATTTGTTAGAGTACAATTTTTCATAGTAATCTGACATGATTCTTTTACTTTCAGTTGGGTCATTTCTTATTTGGGTCATTTGCTGTCTGTTTTGTTTTTCTTTTGTCAGTTTGGCTAGTGGTTTATCAATTTTGTCCTTGCCCCTGGACTGGTGTGCTCATTTAGTCTCATTTCAATTGTTTTTCTGTTCTCTGTTTCCTTTAATTCTGCTCTAATTTTTATTATTTGCTTTCTTCTGGTGCCTGAGGATTTCTTTTGTTTCTCTCTTTCTATTTGTTCGAGTTGTAGGGATAATTCTTTGATTTTGGCCCTTTCTTCTTTTTGTATGTGTGCATTTATTGATATAAATTGACCTCTGAGCACTGCTATAGCTGTGTCCCAAAGATTCTGATAGGAAGTGTTTTCATTCTCATTGGATTGTATGAATTTCTTTATTCCATCCTTAATGTCTTCTATAACCCAGTCATTTTTGAGCAGGGTATTGTTCAGTTTCCAAGTGTTTGATTTCTTTTCCCTGCTTTTTCTGTTATTGATTTCTACTTTTATGGCCTTATGGTCAGAGAAGATGCTTTGTAATGTTTCGATGTTTTGGATTCTGCTAAAGCTTGCTTTATGAACTAGTATGTGGTCTATTCTAGAGAATGTTCCATGTGTACTAGAAAAGAGAGTATACTTGGCTGCTGGTGGGTGGAGTGTTCTGTATGTCTATGACGTCAAGTTGTTGATTGTGGCATCTAGATCTTTCATGTCTTTATTGAGCCTTTTTCTGGATGTTCTGTCCTTCACTGAAAGTGGTGTGTTGAAGTCTCCTACTATAATTGTGGAGCTGTCTATCTCACTTTTCAATGCTGTTAGAGTTGTTTTATGTATCTTGCAGGCCTGTCATTGGGTGCATAAATATTTAATATGGTTATATCCTCCTGGTATATTGTCCCTTTAATCATTATATAGTGTCATTCCTTATCCTTTGTGGTGGACTTAACTTTAAAGCCTATTTCGTCAGAAATTAATATTGCCACTCCTGCTCTTTTTTGGTGGTTGTTTGCTTGGTATATTTTTTTCTATCCTTTGAGTTTTAGTTTGTTTGTGTCTCTAAGTCTAAGGTGTGTCTCTTGTAGGCAGCATATAGACAGATCGTGTTTTTTAATCCATTCTGCCACTCTGTTTCTTTTTTGTGCATTTAGCCCATTTACATTCAGTGTAATTATGGATAGGTAGGAGTTTAGTGCTGTCATTTTGATGTCTTTTTTTGTGTGTTGTTGACAGTTTCTTTTTCCCACTTAATTTTTTGTGCCGAGTAGTTTATATATTGTCTTTTCCTCTTCTTCGTTGTTGTTGATTTTGTTTCTGCTGAGTCTCTATTTTTTTCTTGTATTTTATTTTGATGAGTAGGATTGTTAGTCTCCTTTGTGGTTACCTTAATATTTACCCCTATTTTTCTAAGTTTAAACCTAACTTTTATTTTTTCATATCACCTTGTCTTCCTCTCCACATGAAAGATCTATGACTACATTTCTTAGGCTTTCTTTATTGTTTTAACGTTGTCTTCTTTTACATAAAGACATTGCTGTTTCCCTGTTTTGAGCATTTTTTCATCTTAATTTATTTTTGTGATTGCCCTATCTGGGTTGACATCTGGTTGCTCTGTCCTGTGTTCTATTCTTGGGTTGATATCTGATAGTATTGATTTTCTAACCAGAGAACTCCCTTTAGTATCTCTTATAGTTTTGGTTTGGTTTTTACAAATTCCCTAAACTTCTGTTTATCTGGAAATGTCCTAATTTCGCCTTCAAATTTGAGGGACAGTTTTGCTGGATATATGATTCTTGGCTGGGAGTTTTTTTTCCTTCAATGCTTTATATGAGTCATCCCATTGCCTTCTTGCCTATATAGTTTCTTCTGAGTATTCTGAGCTTATTCTTATTGACTTTCCTTTGTAGGTGACTTTTTGTTTATCCCTAGCTGCTCTTAAAATTCTCTCTTTATCTTTGGTTTTGGCAAGTTTGATTATAATATGTCTCGGTGACTTTCTTTTAAGATCTACCTTATGTGGAGTTCAATGAGCATCTTGGATAGATATCTTCTCATCTTTCACAACATCAGGGAAGTTTTCTGCCAACAAATCTTCAACAATTCTCTCTGTATTTTCTGTTGTCCCCCCCCACCCCCGGTTCTGGCATTCCAATCACTTGTAGGTTATTTCTCTTGATAGAGTCCCACATGATTCCTACAGTTTCTTCATTTTTTAAATTATTTTTTATCTGATTTTTCTTCAAATATATTGGTGCCAAGTGTTTTATGTTCAGTCTCACTAATTCTGCCTTCCAATTCCACAATTCTGCTCTTCTGACTTTCTATTGAGTTGTCTAATTCTGTAATTTTATTTTTAATCTTCCGAGTTTCTGATTGCTGTCTCTCTATGGATTCGTGCAGTTTATTAAATTTTACATTATGTTCTTGAATAATCTTTTTGATTTCTTCAACTGCTTTATCTGTGTGTTCCTTGGCTTGTTCTGCGTATTGCCTGATCTCTTTCCTGATCTTGTTCCTGATGTCTTAAAAGAGTTCTGTATATTAATCTTTTGTATTCTGCATCTGGTAATTCCAGGAAGGCACCTTCATCTAGAAGATCCCTCGACTCTTTGTTTTGAGAGCTGTTGAAGTGATCATGGTCTGCTTATGTGATTTGATATCAACTGTTGTCTCTGAGCCATCTATAAGTTGTTGTATTAGTTTATTTATTTATTTATTGTATCCTAGCTTCTTGCTTTGTTTTGTTTTGATATGCCCAAATAGGTTGCTTGAGTGAGCTAGCTTGATTATTTTCACCTTTGAAGCTCTAATGTCCTGTCACCACATGGCTAGAGCTGTTATCAGATATCTGAGCCTAGGAGTCCATTCAATTTCTTGTATGGATTCAGTTTCCCTAGAGCGCACAGGTGGGTGGGTTCTGCAGATGGACCATGGGCATCCAATTCTTTTGGTTGTAAGGAATGGGAGGTACCAGTTATCCCAGGACCCCTGTCATGCATGGCTGGGTGGACTGATGGAGCCACCAGTCCTTAGGCCCCTGATGTGGGTAGGTAAGGACCCTGTTTAATAGGCAAAACAGTGTCAAACATCAAACACCCACCTCTCATCTGCACAGCTGAAACAGTTGCAGTCTGCCAACAAGGGCATATTCTCCTGAAATAGGCCCACACACGTCCATGCAGGGGGGAAAGGTATTCAAAGTCCATGGACTGTTTTGCCTGGACAAGAGCCACTTCTGTCTTGAGCTGGCAGACTATCTTTTCCCCCAGTTGTGAATTTATTCCTTCTCCCAGGCTGGGAGAATGGCTCAGAATGCTCAGCAGAGCCTATTTCAGGCCCAGGGAAATCAGCAGTCACTGATGCTGGCTTGGGGGCTGGTGGCACGGTAAAATATACGCAAGTACTTAGCTTTTGCCTAGAGTGTCATTATTCTCTGGTGCCAGAGGTGTGAGTAGGCTGTGTGGCTGGCTGTTTCTCCGTGAGGAAAACTGCAGCTGAATGCTACCACCAGCCCGCTGCAGTCGCTCCCAGGAATGGTGCCTGAGGGTTCCCAGCGATTCAGGTCCAGCAACTCCTCAGAGCTTCTGAACTGTCGCTTCCTCCCCCTGCCACTCAGTCTGTTTTCTAACTTTGCATTTGATGTTCAGGGCTCCTAGCTTGTCATAAATATAATCGTTTCACTTGTTTTTTTTCAGGTCTTTGTTGTAAGAGGGGTCACTGGAAGCATCTGACTACTTTGCCATCTTGGCCCCACCTCCACTCGTATACTCTTTAGAAACAATATTCTACTACTAGAAACTTGTTTTAACTTGACAATGACCCTTAGCCAAAAAATTCTGGTTGTGTCTGGTTTAGAAAATTATTTCTTTTTGCAAAATGGAGGCATAAAAAAAGTTAAAAGTAGGTATTAAATTCCTATAGGGCTTCCTGGTTTTAGGCCCCACATTATTTGAGGTACTTGAGAAGGACTGAGAATACAGTGCAAAAGTGCCAAACCTTTATTTTGGTCATTTAATTCTGTGTCTACTTATTTTGGAGCAAAATACATATACTGCTGCATTCTTACAACTATTCCAGAACTTAAGGGGTCCAGAATCTATGTCTTGTCATTCCCAACAAATGACAGCAAATTAGATGTTATCAGAGTACTACTGTAAAACTATTTACTTCAGCTCTTATGGGGAGGAAGAATAAAATCCTTCACACCTACACATTAGCCAATTTAAGAGATTTAAAGTTGGTCACTATGTAATGGTTATTTTTTAATATATATTTATCCTCTTTCAACCAACTACAAATGATGATGGTGACCACTTTGGCCTGTTTTCAGTTGGTATTTGTAGTCAAGAACTAGTTTCTGGTGATGTTAGTTTGGAGCCCTGGTGGCACAGTGGTTAAGAGATTAAAAGCATGTTTTATTAATTTAATCTAGAGTGATTAGCATGTTTTTCACACCTCTTCTCACAACTTTGATCATACATAGAGAAATCTAGTAGCAAAGACATAGTATAAAGTATTGTTCATGCTTTATTAGGCCCTTAGAGAACTCTGAAAAGTGAGAAGTTCCTAGAAATGAATTTTATCAGAATAGTAAATAAGTGAATTTGTAAGATTTAAGGAGAAATACTTTAAAAATGCTTTCTAGTTTTAATTATAGGCAGATTAAACATTACAATAAATTAGCAATGCCAATGACAGTTACAGTAATAGAAAGACAAAGTGCCAGTAGGAGGTTTATTCATTATTTACATCAACTCCGTTCCTGAGGCTTTGCATGCAATTCCTCTCCTTTCCCTGGGCCTACTGTCCCAACTTAGCTGAATACCCAATGCGTAGATACCCAGGCTTCTGCATCTATAGTGTAGGCTTCCAGTGAGCTAGGATTCTGGAGCAACTGTGCTAAACCTGAATCAGAATCACTTGGGGAGCTTAACAATACAGATTTCTAGGTCCTAGCCCCAGATTCTGGCCCATAAGGACTGCCCATGTCAAGGCCCAGTAATTTGTGTCTTTAAAAAGCTGTGCAGGTGACTTTGATATTGGGCAGGTTTGGGAATTCCTGGTCTAGAAAAGAAAGGTCACTGGACTCAAGTATTTCTCTCTGGACAAAAGCCCAGTCTAGGGGAGTATGAGCCCCAGACATCTTCTTGTCTCCCAATCTTAGCACAAGCCTTTATAAGGTGAACATACAAGTCAGCATCTTATCAAAAGCCCAAGACTTTAATAATTAAGGTGTAGTAAACTATTTTGAGGTCGATGACTTGTCAAAACTCATTGATTCACTTTACAGATATGAGCACTAACTACCATATTTTTACGCATCACGTACTTCCTACTTTTCTTTGCCAACCAAGCCCTCCACCGTGAAGTATTTTTGTAAGCGCTGCTACGCCAATTTTTTTTTTACATGTTGCTGTGAAAAAAAAAAAAAAAGCTTGCATGGTTGACAAATGTAGGTGTGTTATTTGAGTAAAAATACAGTATACGTAGCACTGTGTATGAATGCTTGGGGTTAGGGATAGATGCAAAAATAAATAAGAAACAATCTCTGCCCTTGTGGAATTCATAATCTCCTTTGTTGTGGGGAGGGGTCAGAGTGAGAAAGAAGAGAAGCATGGTAAGGGGGAGGGAAGGTAAGCAGTAAGTCAATAGTCTGACCTCTTTTGCATGAAATTAAAACAAAAACATGTTCTTCCTGAGAAACTGACTTTAGCTTATGTCAGGAGCCAGGGCTCAGAGGAATGCAGAACTTAACTGAGGTTTTATGACCTCTTTTTTTGACTACTGACTACATATGAGTATTAAAAAAAAAAATGTGGGTACAAAAGAGAAGCTAAAGTTTTTAGAAAGGAAAATCAGCTCATAAAAATTTGAATATAGACCGTGTCTTCTAAATTTTCTCTACAAGTCTACCTCATGTAAAACAACTGAGCCATCAGATGATCCAAGACAGTAAGATTAACTGTATTATCTTTTTCCTAATGAAATATTCCAACCTTTTATTTCTTTCATTGAATACATTACTGGCTATTAGGGACTATGTTTTGATTTTTACCTATGGTAGCCTATCTAAAAAGATAAAGCATGTAAGAAGTTGAAAGATGTGATATACTTTATAAATGTAAGATACTTGTTTAGAAATACTAAGCTACTGTACCCGTAATTTGAGCAGTACTGTCTGTCTGCCAAATTTAATGCCACATCACTGACCACTTTACCAAATCACACCAAATATGACACAGAGACAATTTGTTTAAGAAAAGTTTTACTAATGTGTTAATATTTCGGCAAAGTTATTGCAACGGGTTTAAAAGGCAGACAGGTAACACTATTACAGGCTATAAAGTAACAAAGGGGTTTTATACAATTAAAATATTACACAGACCTATGGAATTTATCAAGAACTAACAAACCCATTAAAGAAATTAAATCTGAAAGATTAAATCCAGTATTAGCACCTACAACATCTCTGATAGTAAAACTTTTAACTATTTCATTCTTTCCTAATGTATTTCTTAAGTTTCACCCAAATACAATGCTCTCAAACCCCAAAGAACTAAGGGCATAAGCAGCCCTGATGTTAAGAACATACAGCCAAAAGAACTAGAAATATTGACTTAGACTTGAGAGTTTTACTTGGAAATCACTTAACTTCTTTTACTTGAACCAATCATAGGATGTGTGCATTGAATACTGTATATGAGAAAGGTCTATGATTCATAAGGTTTGCCAGTAGGGACAGTTAAAAATTAGCAATATACAGTATTATTCCTATCAAATTTTTTTCTCATAAGTTATATTTATAACAAAACTATAATTAAAATATTTATTACAGTTGCTTATTACACATTCAGGGACACAGCAGGGACATTTATGTGTCTGATGGTTTAGCATCCACTTTATTGTGCTTACTTATTTTTGGAATGAAACAAGCAACACATATCACATCTTTCTAACAATCATGGTAATGCAATCATAAAATTTTCAACAAAACAAAACAAACCTGGAAATTGCATTAAATACTGGTTTAATTAGGAATAATTGCTATAATAAAACAAGTAATATTATATGTTATTTTTCCAATGAGTAAATAGCAGAAATACTAGATCTTCTCAAGATCTGAGTCATGGCAAACTGGTAGTTCCTTGAGATCTCAGAGATGCATTAGCAAAATCACGGACACAGCCTACCCCTCACCAAAATCCTGGAGAAAAAGTATTTTATTAATTTGGGGGAATAAGACTGAACACTGACTAAAATATGACTTGTTGACATTTAAAGCCACCTGGGAACCTGGCCCAAGGAACAAAGCGAACCCAATGGTGGCAGATAAAAATAACCTTGCATCGGGCTGACCAACAACATATTAAATGCTTTGAATACAAAAGTGAAATGCTTCATTTGTGTTTCTGCAGAAATTAACCAAAAGATTATAAAGTCCTGCACAATTCAGAGACACAAAGTGGATGCTGAGCGGCTAGAGGTCACCCCAGGCGTGGAATTTTAGAAAGTTAGTCCTTGGAGTAAATGGCACCATGGCTCTGGCAGCAGATACAAAGGAATGACGCTCTGGAGAGGAGGTAGGGGACACTCTGCGGTTGGCCAGTGGATAGACGAGGGTCCCAGCTTGAGGTGGGATCTATGGTGAGAGGGGAAAAGTGAAGACTTTAGAAAGAGATGTTAAAAATAACCTTTAAAAATGTCTCTCTTACACCAACTGATAGTTCATAATATGAGGGTAATAGTCTACGAGTCTAGGGTTCTATTTAATAAAATACTTGGACCTATACTGCTTAAATGAGTGTATAGCTCAACAGCCTAGAAATCCAAGCCCTGTATACTTAAATCTCTGACCAATCATGTCACAGAGGTAGTACGGCAGAGGTGGAGGACAGACTTGGGAGCCACAATGCCTCAGGCTGGAATCCTGGCTCTGCTTGTTACCTACTACTTGTTTCACCTTGAACATGTAACTTCCCCATGCCTCAGTTTCCTCACCTGAAAAACAGGGATAACCGTATCTACCTTGTAGGGTTGTTGCGACGATTCAAATCAAGCATTCAGAACAGTGTTTGACACATAGTAGGTGTTAATGTTAGCTATTTTTATTATCATTAATTTATTAGGATAGAATAATCATATATTCCATTTTTTAAATAAGAAAGAAAATACAGAAAGAGAAAACAATCAGTCTAGCTAACATTGTGACTGTAAAGATGTGACTATAAAATCTGCAGGGTAGTAAAAAACCTAAATTTAAAAAAGACAATATATTTTTAAGACTTTTTTTCTTTTAATAAAGGCGATCCCCGTGTTTGTATATTCTTGTTAAATCATTAACTTAATTCCCATATAATACTTCAACCTGCAGAGACCTTGCAGGCTTGAGAAAAAACAGCAGAAATGAATTAGTCCTATAACTTTTCTCCTGCTCGAAAATCTCAGCCCACACAGGGTCTTGGGCTGATGAAGACATAGCTCTGAAAACTAAATTGTGTTGAATGAAAATATTTGCATTCATGAAACTATCCAGAAGTTCCTAATGTAAATCTTTCCTATTTCAAAATTTCACAGTTGTTTGAATATTGATCGATTAGCCTCTGGTGTATAATTGCTCAAAATGCCACACCACCTCAGAAAAGCATCCTAGGTAGCCATAATAGCTGCAAAATGAGTCATGACGAATGGGGTGTGCCAAGTCAACGCAGCTGCAATTGATAAAACAAACTTATTCCGACGGCATGTAACAAAAACCACACATGAGGCTCCTGATGGCTCGTCTGAGAAATATCAGCTTGGAAACTGTACATGGGAAAGTAACACTAAGGGTTCCAAAACAAAGTCTTTTTAAAGAAATAAACATATGATGGAGCATGTCATTACATCTTTAGCCTTCAAGAATTCAGGTGACACATTTACCAAGGCTGAAAAATGGCAGTTTTGAAATGTTGGCTGGTTTGTAGGATTCAATAAATGGTACAAAAGCAGCTAAAATACTTTAAAAGAGTACTGAAAAAGAAGTGGATAAACACTTACAATAATCTGATGGATTCTGTTCCTGCCGCTACAAGTATACAGAGAGGATATGAAAGTATGTAGTATAAAAAGCAAGGGTTTTACAGGGAATCAGATTGGGTTCATATCCCAATACTGTACTCATTGAGAATATCATTTAATCTCCTTGTACCTCAGTTTGCTCATTTGTAAAGTGGGGTAAACACCTTGCAGGGTTCTTTTGAGAATTAGAAATACACTATGTGCAAAGGCTGACACACAGTTGGTGCCCCCAAATGGCAGCTATCATTATTGTTGCTGTGGGAAGGAATATGTCTGCTTTGGTACGTTCGTTCTCTGTGCTGCCTGTTAATTAGTGATAGACACCTGCAAACAAAGTCAATTATAAAAGGTGCAGCAGCAGAACGGATCTCATGACTGAAATTGACAGAAACACTGAAGTACAGTTTCCTGCCATTTAGAAGGCTGTGCTAAAGTACTATGACTTCAGAAACTTTGAAACTAGTTCCAGAATGTCACAACATGGTCCTGTATATGGATTCCTAGTTGTTATTAGGTGTTGTAGAATCAGTTACGCCTCATAGCAACTTGATGTACAACAGAATGAAACACTGCCTAGTCCTGCGTCATCCTCATAATTGTTGCTATGTTTCAGCCCATTGTTGCAGCCACTGTGTCAGTCTATCTCGTTGAGGGTCTTCCTCTTATCGCTGACCTTCTACTTTACCAAGCACGATGTCCTTCTCCAGGGGCTAGTCCCTCCTGATAACATGTCCAAAGCGTGTGAAAAGAAGTCTCGCCATCCTCGGTTCCAAGGAGCATTCTGGTTGTATTTCTTCCAAGACAGATTTGTTCATTTTTCTGGCTGTCCATGGTATATTCAGTATTCTTCACCAACACCACAATTCGAATGCATTAATTCTTCTAGATTCCTAGTAGTATTAACTAATTTGTTTCTCACTTATTCAAGGGCATTATATGGATATACAATAACATAAACTTTCTGAACAAAGGAATGAAATTTACTGTTCTACCTACTGGGTTAGGTTTCTTCTCAGGGCTCTGAAGCCACTGAAATACAATAAACGAAATATTCAGAATCTCTCTATTCCCTTCTGAAATGTCCCTTTGGTTATTAAAGCTATTTGTCACATAAGAGTGAATGGGAAATGTCTAAACTGATCCTTACACGCAAAACTATTTAAATGCCTGATTGTTTGGAAATATTAAAATAAAACAAATACCTTCCCCCCCCCAGAAAAAAAAAAAAAGAAAAAAAGGGCAAAGCAACAACAAAACCAGTATAAAAACAATACAGGGAAAAAAAAAAATCAGGTTTAAATTCTGTATCACCAAATAGAACTTTGGTTAAACACAGATTTTAAATACCAAGCTAACATGGTAATTAGCTTAAACATTAAGCTAATATAGCATATACACCACTGTTTAACAAAATGATTTAATGATTTATTTACCATGCAGGGAAGAAAATCTATGCATTCAAATTTGTAAAACCTGCATATAAACCACATTAATTTCTTATTTACCTTGAATTCTAAGGTTTATCTTCCACTCATGCCTCTGTCTTCATAAATGGTAATTTCAATCTAAACAGCATGGCTGTTAAGAAAACACACTACAAAACAAAATGCATGAAGGCTACTATGGCAAGATGATGTGTGGTATCTGCACAGACTTTTCTTTCAATTTGCTTATTTTGAAATTATTAAATTTTTTTTTATTACATAAACATGCTTTCTCTACCTTGCTGAAAATATTAAGAAATGTAATTACTTGAAGTACTCCATCTGGAGTTCCTCCCAAACATTTACCATTTATTTTCAGTTTCTGAAAAAACTTCTGCTTTACTACAGAGCTAGGGAGTTCTTAATCGGGAGTCCATGGAGGTAATGAACTCAGGGGTTCAAAAAACCTCTGGTAATTATATGCAAAAATTTTCTCGGGAGAGAGTTCATGGCCCCTGAAAGTTTCGGAACCATCGCTGCAGAGTGTAATAAAGCTGCTGAAATTATTATCAGCTGGAAGGCCTGGAATTCTGTGATCTAGATTAAAAAAAAAAATTTACTCTATCCATGACTCCAGTGTCATCGAGCTATATTAGTTCTTTTGCAGTTTTATTTACCAAATTCACTTAGTGCTTTTCAAAGCTTACTGCCTCTAAAAATATGCACAGTATGTCAAAGGTAATGAAATTATACATCTGGCAGCTGTAACTGATTTCAACTAGTCAGATGAACCCAGGGAACTGCAATTCATTTGGATGACAAGTCTCACCACACATTATGAGTTTCTGCATTTCAAAGGGGCTTTAGGTTCAGAGTTTCTGCAGCTGAAATGCATTACTCATACCACCCCCATTATTACTACAAGATGCCCTCAGAACACCAAGAAAGACGCTAACCAGAATACTAAACAATCTGCAAAGACCTGCACAATACAAAGGAAGGAGACATGCTTCAAGAGAAAATGCTGGAGATAGGAGGCTTATGGTAGGCATGCAATTCACAGACAAACTTCGTAGGGCAAATGCAAGAAACGGGAGTTAAATTCTCTCTGGCGAATGCCACAGAATGCCGCCAGATTTTTTTTTTTTTTTTTAGTAAATATTTGGACCTTATGATGTGGACTAAAAAGATACAACTCGAAGTCCTCTCTCAATGGGGTCTGTCAGAAGGAGGCCTTGGGGAGCGTATATCTTCTCATTCTGCTCTTGAATGTATTTGGAGACTTTCTTCAGAACCTGGCAGAAAGAAACACCACAGTTCTTTTTACACATTTCATCAGATTTTCCTTTAAGTGTCAGGTAGATCTCAAAATATTCTGGCAGTGGAATTAATTTTCAAAGCAAGACATATGGAGATTCACATGGAGGAATACAGTTCTGATCATTTGGCTCATACCAGTTGCATACAACTCTCCAGGACAGAACACATAACACAGAGCACAGCATGAGGGACTCCCCTTCAAGTCCAAAGTGTCATCAGTGCAGTAAAAGTGCAAATGCAAAAAAGCATGATGAGACCCTCTCCTGCTAACCCACCATCCTGGACATAGAGAAATAAATTGAAGAACACATAAACCATGGTTAGTTATGCTGTTGTCTCTCTCTCCACTTATAATGTGTTGTTAGTGTGACATCTTCTAATATCAAGGATAGTTCTTGGGCTTTCCTTTTAACACGGAAGAACAGTTTCTTCTCCCTTTCGTATGTTTTCATCAATCTGAAGTAACGATATGAGGTTGGCCTATAACAAAAGATAGCCCAGTCATTTTAGAACTGCCAATTTTATTTCCTTTGTAAAGGATGTGGCTTTAGCTGCCATTGAGGTGCAGACCACTTCGAGTTTCTTGTTATCACCTCCATGACTGCACATTGTCCTGCTACTCTACAGTTTGCTCTGTGTCCTAGAAAGGACCCTCAACTTATAAGTCGAGTATTAAGGTTGTAAAAGTCAAGGCAAATGTAGACAAAAACCAGATAAGATACAAAGGAACTTCTGGAAATTGCCAAATCTCCAGCTTTAATAAGGGCAATTCTGAGACAGATAAGCTAGAAGAAAATAAATCTTAACAGCTATATCCAAAAATCAAAGAGTTACATGTTTTATTTCAGACTAAAAGTCATCATAACCCTTCTCTGGCCTCAATGTTCAAAGAGGCTTTGATCCAGCTCTTTAAATTACTATATATTTCCCTAAATTCACACTATTAGCAAACGATAAAATCACAGATAAAATGTGAACACAACATAAAGGGAAAAAAGAACTGTACGAAATAAAGTTGGAAACTGAGCAATGATGTAAGTGTGAGCGTATAATGTACCAGGTCAAACTAACATATTAGGATGTTATAATTTAGCTGCTTTGGTATAAATTGATTGAGAATTTCAAACTCTATATGGCTTTCACAAAGAATCTTCTTACTGAAGGGAAATAATTTAAATAGTTTCCTCAGGTTACATCTTAGGGGGTAATACAATCTCATGGTCTGTGCTTTTTTTTTTTTTGAAGTGAGTGACAGTACTGAAAGAGCAATCTACAGGGCCAGGATTTTCTACATGTAATAAATTAAGAACATTATTTTTAAAGAAAAACTTTTTTCACCTAATTACCTGAAGTAATACATACATCATTCTTCTATTTTCAAGTCTCAAAGAATGTGACTTGTGCTTGGTCTTTACAAGCAAAAAAAAAACCCCAAAACATTTAGATACTATCTTTATATCAGAGTTTGTCAATCATCCCTTAAATAATGAACAGGAGGAAGTAGCCCATAAAGGTACCTAACTCAGGACTCTGTGTTCTCTCCAATTTCCTTCTCAACTAACCTGCCAGAACTGGAAACTGGAGAGTCAAGCTCCCCTCATCTCAGTCCATTAATTCTCGGGGAGACACTCAGAAAAATGCTTGCATGGCTGGTTTCAAAGAAAGGATTCCTTGAGAACAGATTTCCTCCCTCTTTCCTTGGGTACAGATTACTAGCAAAGAAACAGCATTCCTTTATTTGATTCAACCATAACTTT
Source organism: Loxodonta africana (assembly GCF_030014295.1). NCBI lineage: Eukaryota > Metazoa > Chordata > Mammalia > Proboscidea > Elephantidae > Loxodonta > Loxodonta africana. Next base: position 59,175,515 of record NC_087360.1, read on the forward strand.
GTTGGGTAAGGTTTTTATTTAAACTTTAGTTTTTTTAACACACATATGCGCTTGGGTATCAGTTCTGAAAGAAAACAATTAGTTTTCTTTTTGTACCCCAATCCTCTTATATTCTTTTGGTGAAGGCATCGCTGTCCAAAACATGATGCTTTTAAACTCTTAGTCTCTTTGGTAATTGCAAAGCGTTAATATGAGTAAACTCATACTGCATCCAGACAGAACAAAGCACCATTCTCACCCCCAAGAAACCTTATGCTGACATTTTACACACACTGTTTTTGGTTAATTAATGTCAAAACAAACTATAGTGTTTTACAAAATTATCCGTTATTCTCAAACCTTTAACAAAACCTCAAGTTGTATAATGTTTACAAAGCTCCACAGTCTCTTCACCACAATCAAATCTCAGGAAAGGCTACTATCCTCCCTGACAATATCAAACTAGAGAAAGGCTACTAGAACCTCCAGAAAGAACAGCCTAAGCAAGGACAGGTGAGACCACCAGGACCTTAGTAATTTCAGAAAGTATCCAACTTCTCTCCTAATGGTTTGTTTTCCAGATTACTGGGTGTAAGCAGAAGTGATGCTTTCTAGTTGATGAACAAGGCAGACAGCTACAGAGCGGAGATCGTTCTACAAGCCTGTTTGTCCCTAATTATGATGGGTAGCAACAGTAGAGAAGTAACACTGAAGTCTTTATCTTCATTTTAAATCAATAAATAGCACATTATAGAGGAAAAAAAAGCATGATTGTTCTAGTGAGATTTAAAAGGCCTATTTACAATTTCAAAAAATTTAACCCACATGACAGAGTGTGAGCACTATTATCTTAGACTTACTGTTTGTAGACTAGCAATTTTAGTGTTTAAAATGATAAAGACTAAATGACTCAATCCTGTCCTTTCATAAAGTACAACACAATTGCACAAACTTGGGAGGAGGAGAAGGCTGCTGTTCTTACACTTCTAACATTTTATTAAAAATATACATTTAAAAGCTTGTCTTTTAAAAGTATAGGTACTTTACATTTAATTATGATCATTCCAGTTATTCACTTTGCATGATCCTGGTATTCATATCCATTTCTAAAACAAAAACCAAACTAAACTAAAAAAAAATCCCACTTATTTTAAAATATGGCCATGCCCTATATTTTGGTTTCTAGATGAATTTTACTTGGTTTTTATTTGCTTTATAATCTACAAAAAGAAAGGAAATTTGATTTGACCTATGAAGTAATATTTTATGTTGTTGTTGTTGTGTGCTGTCCAGTCAATTCCAGCTTGCAGCAACCCTACAGGACAAGGAGAACTATTCCATAGGGTTTCCAAGGCTGTAATCTTTACGGAAACAGATTGCCACATCTTTCTCCCTTGGAGTGGCAGGTGGGTTTGAACTACCAAGCTTTTGGTTAGCAGCCGAGCTCTAAACCACTGGGTCACCAGGGCTCTTTATATACGGCTGATAAACTCAAGTTAAAACATAATTTAGAATCAATCAATTTCTATTGTATTTATTGTACCAAGAACTGCCTTCCAAGATTAATGGTGAAAGGATTTAATTGAGAGCTGCTAAATATTTCGGCATCAAAATAAACTAGCAGGTGCTAAAAAAAGATTACTCATACTTGAAATAAAAAAAATTATGTATGAGTTCATAAATATCAGATTAAAACAGGCACCAACTTCATTGTTTAATCTTAAAAAAACACTGTTTATCAACTGTATGTGAGGCAGCTTATTAATTCTAAGATCCATTTTATAGTTGAGAAAACTCAACTTGTCCAAGGTCCCACAATTGGTAAATGACCTGGATGACACCCGACTACCAATTTATTTTTGATAACCAGTATCTGTATATATTTCAGCAAATATACATGAATACATAAAAATTTGATTAAAAATTTATCAACAAATCCAAAAGTTACAGTGAAATGACAACTTAAGCATCTAATACTCCACTCATCAGGACTAAAATACTCTGGATGATGCATTTCCACCTTAAATCTGCAATGTTATATATTTCTTTAAATGACCATCCAGGGATGACCAAGTTTTTATTCATCTGAATTCAGCCTTACCCTCCTCTCCCACATTCAGCTTCTCATAGACTCTTTAACACAGACCATGAATCTGTCCACCCCTTCCTTCTCCACTGCTCTGCACCTAGTATCAGCTAGCATCACCTCCTGTCTGGACTTTTATGGAATCTCCCAAGTGGCTTCCCTACTTCCACTCATATACCTTTTCTCCACAGTACAAAGGGAACTCTTTAAGATGAAAATCTGATCCTGTCACTCTCCTGCTTAAAACCTTTGAGGTTCCCATTGTATGAAAAATAAAATCTAAACTTCTTTCCATGGACTACACAGTCTGGTACCACACAGCTCCTCCTTACTTCTCCATATTCATCTCTAGCCAATCTCTCTCCTACATCTCCTGCCACATGGCCTTCTTTCAGCTGCCAAGATCCACCAAGTTCTCTAGGCCTTTGCATATATGATCTCTCTACCTGAATGGCTCTGCCCTGGGCTTTTCATCCTTCACGTATCAGCTTAAATGCCACCACCTCACAGGCCTTTTTTGACCACGCAGTCCAAATTAAGACCTTCCCACTATTTTCTATCATAGACTAGTTTGTTTCCATCAAGGTACGTGTCACATTCTTGTTTGTTTTGTTTCCTTGTTATTTTCACCAAGTGTAAACTTGAGAAGGTCAGTAACCACGTTTGCTTTGTTCAGTTATGTCCCCTGCACATTGCCTAGCATAGTAAGCATTCAATAATTATTTATCAAATGAATGAATCCCCTGCCCCTTCACTCACCAAAAGAAGTGTGCCAACAGAACTCAATATATTATTAAAAAGGAGATACTAAGACCAAACAGACTGAAAGCTGACACAAATCCTTTCCAACTTCTGACTCTGAATGTCAAGACATCAAACAGGAATCAATGTTAGCTGCTGCTGTGTGTGATATGGAGGAGATAAACTACTAATTTACTTGCTTAAATATACCCTTTTGCATTAGATAGGATTATAATAACACTAACAGAATACACATCAGGATGCTTATGAAGAATACAGCAGCATTTTCAGTTAGTCGCTGAAAATAATTTTAGCTATTGCAGTTAGATCTGCTCTCTGCTACACAGAGTGCAAGACAATCACAGGGACACCTGTTTCAGATTGCATGTAATACTGAGATCCTCACAGGATTTCATTTCCTAAATATTGTCAGAAATATTGTCAGAATGTAATGATATACTAGGGTTTATTACGATTATCTTAAAGTCATTAATTTAATGCACATTTAATAAGCACTGACTATACCAAAAGCATGTTGTTAGGCATTAAAAGGAATACAAAAATGGTTAAGGCATTGTCCTTGACCTCAAGAAAAATATGGACTTGAAGGGCATATAAGACAAGAATGTAAATGGCTACATCCCAGAGTAGAGAGGGACAAGTGCTGTGAAACAGATACAAAGATGTTGTGGGGATACACAGGAGAGAAAAAACTCTGATTAGAAGAGTCAGGAAAAGTTAAATGGAAGTGGGATATATGGAATGGTGAAATTTGAACATGGGAAGAATGGCATTCTAGTGGAAGAAAACCATGGAGGCTATGTTTGGTGACCAGTGAGTCATCTAGTTTGACTCAAAGATAACCTGAAGGAAAAGGTGGGTGGTAAAGCTGAAAAGGTAAGCCAGAAGTCTGCTTGAGGAGGGCTTGAATTTTACTTAGCAGCAATAAATGGGATGTCAGGGAAGGTCTCTGAATTGGCAAGCGTGGTGGGGGAAGTAAGGCTGTATTTTAGGAAGACAGCAGCAGACAGAATGGAAAGGCAAAAGAATGGAAGCGGTCAGGAGATCCTTTCAAGAGTCTGTTGCTGGTTGCCGTCAAGTTGACTCAAACTCATGGTGACCCCACATGCGCAGAACAGAATCGCTCCATAGGGTTTTCAAGGCTGTGACCTTTCAGAAGCAGATTCCCAGGCCTGTCTAATGAGGCATCTCTGGGTGAGTTTAAACCACCAACCTCTTGGCTAGCTGTTGAGCACTAACCATTCACACCACACAGGGAAACTTTTCCAACAATCTAGGAGAGAATAAGGGCACAAACGAGGATAGTGGCAAGGGGAATCGTGAAAAGGTAATAAATGTGAAAATGGTAGATATTTCAGTCAGAGGTGTAAGGTTTGACTTTGGATATTCTGAGTTGAGGAGACAGCAACTATGGGTCTAGGAGGCAGCTGCAGAGAGAAGATAAGAACTCAGGTGGATGAGAAAGCCTAAAGATGGAAATTTGGGGAAATAAACTAAAAGGATTCTCAGAAAGCTGGGCAGGATGAGAACATAGGGATTTCCTACATTCTTCTTAAGGGTAAGCCAATTTGAACATTGTGATATATCAACTCCGAGTTGTCCAATTTTGATCCGTTTTAAAAGGCTCAAGACTCTTTCCTACGTGCTCTAGGTGCTAAGAACAAAAACAGAATTTTATTATAAATGTCCCTATAAATTTTATGGCAACTGTTATCATGTAAACATAAACATGTAATAAGCTGATGGTCACTATGAGTCGGAACTGACTCGACGGCAATGGGTTTTTATGATTTATAAAAACATAGCCTCACCTTTTCGTAATGAGTTTCCATGCATAAAAAGATGGTGTATGCTGTTAAACAAGCCAAACATCCTTCAAGATATGACTGGCCCCCAAGCTTCTCTGCTTCTGCATAAAGGTTATTTAGAGTTCGAACTGTTTCTTCAAACTGTTGTCTATCAATCTGTTAGGGAAGAAAGAATTTAAAAATAAGTTTTAGGAAAGAAATCAGCAACTCACTAATGGCTGCTATCACTTATTTTGCTGTTTCATCAATATTCATGTATAATTGTTGTTAGTTGCCACGGAGCTGATTCGGACTTCTGGTGACCCCACGCATGTCAGAGTAGAACTGTGTTCCATAAGGTTTTCAAGGCTTGACCTTTTGGAAGCAGGTCGCCAAGCCTGTCTTCTGAGATGCCCCTGAGGGGGTTCAAACGGCCAACCTTTCATCTATGGTCGAGCACTTAACCATTTGCACCACCCAGGGACTACATTCTTATCTAAAAGCAAACAATTTTTAAGTGATTAAGTCCGGACCTATGTTACTGAAACTGCTTAGGGTTTGTTTAATTTTATTCCTCTTACGGACATTGGATATCTTCAAGGCTCGATATGGGACGGTTGCCATCAAGTTGGAGTTGAGTCAACAGCAACTGATTTTGGAGTCCCTGGGTGGTGCAAACAGTTAACACCTGCCACCTGAAAGGTTGGAGGTTAGAGTCCATCTCCATGTGCCTCGAAAGGAAGGCCTGATGATCTAGTTCCGAAAAACCAGCCATTGAAAACCCTATGGAGCACAGCTCTACTCTGACACAAATGAGGTCGCCATAGGTCGGAATCAACTCCATGGCAACTAATTTTAATTTTTTATACTGTCAAGTAACTTAATGAAATCATACAACCCATCCGTCTTTTCATTCACTTTATATTCACATTTACTAAGTACCTATCATCTGCCCAGATACTACGACAGGCCTCAGAGAAAGATGAGTAAGACACTGTCTCGGTCCTTAAGGAGTTTAGTCATGTGAGTGTAACAGGTATGTAAACTCAGCAATGTAATAAATTGACAGGGTGTTAGAACAGAGACATATATAAAATATAGCGGGACAGAAGAAGATTCAGAACTTTCCTTTATTTAGTGAGAGCAGATAATCTTAAACTGAGTACCTAAACACGGGAATTTGCTAGGCAAAAAAGGCAAGGAAGAACATTTTAAGCAGAAGAATCAAAAGGTACAAGTTTGTATTGTTTACTCAATCTCCCCCATCCCTTTTTTTTGTAAATGAACGAGGTATTTTATTATTGTTTTATACAGTGAATATACATTTTATTTTCCACATAGGCATTTTATCAGGTGCTCTTCATTTCTTCAAGCATTTGAATGTTTCCTTCATGGATCATTTTTATTCTGTATAAAGAAACTCTTTTAAAATTCCTGTTGGTATATTTATGTTGGCAGTGTTTATCTAACTTGTTTTTGGATGTCCTCTCTTTTAAAATAACTGTTTTGTTACTGAAAGCTCACAATGAACAAGGCAAAATCCCAAACTACCACATAACTCTTCACACCAAACCAAACTCGTTGCTGTTGAGTTGATTCCGACTCATAGCGACCCTACAGAACATAGTAGAATTGCCCCATACAGTTTTCAAGGAGAGCCTGGTGGATTCGAACTGCTGACCTTTTGGCTAGCAGCCGTAGCACTTAACCACTGGGCCACCAGGGTTTCCCTTCACACCAAGTCCTTCCTATTATCTTTCTATTCAGTGACACCATTACCTTACATTTACATTAATGCTACTGTCACCCATTTTCCATTCTAATCATCTGCTTCTACTTTCCTCTTCCAACATCACTTTACTTCTTCTCCCATAAGCACTCTGTAGATTTCAAATCTCAATATCTTATCCTAGGACTTTCAAAGGCCATTAGTCAAATGTTTCACCCAACACTATCATTCCTGGTAACAAACCACAACTTTGCTGTTGTCATGCTGGCCCTTCTCTCACATAATGCCGCCCTTATTCCTAAAAATAATAACTGCTTATACATGAATTCTTTTATAAATCTTTCTTTGTATAGAAAAACTCAGGAAAAAAACAGCCTAAGGTGGGGGGGGGGGTGCAAATATGAATTTGGACAAATAAACATTGAACGTCAGAACGGGAACAGGAATTAGGCTCATTTTCCCCTAACTTTTGTTACTTGTTGAACTATGTGGTAGAAAGCAAGGAGCTGGAGCTTAAAGTGATCACAGTGGCAAGTTAGAAGGTAATCTCTACAGACATACAGACGTATTTCAAAAGATATGCAGAGAAACAAGGAAATGCCTCAATTATAGTTCACTTGTTTCTCTTCTACCCAGACCAAGGATGCCTAAGATGTCTATGTGGTTAGTTGCCGTTGAGTCTGTTCTAACTCACGGCGACTCCATGCATGCAGTAAAACTGTTCCACAGGGTTTTCAAGGCTGTGACCTTTTGGAAACAGATCACCAGGCCTATCTTCTAAGGCACTTCTGGGTGGCATTGAACTGCCAACTTTTTGGCTAGTAGTCAAGTGTTTAACCTTATGCACCAGCCACCCCAGGGGCTCCTAAGATGCCTATATTTTGGCTACAATGAGAGCAAAGCTTCCTTTTAAGAGCTGTTGTGGCAACAAAGCACACAGCATCAAAGTAATACATTCTAACAGGCAGTGGGGGAAAGTAGACAAAGTAAACTCATCAACACACAGAACTTGTCCTCGCTCCCAAATTAAAGGGCATAAATGCGGGTTTTTTTTTTTTTTTTAATGCTGAAAAGTAATATGAAACACTTGTATATTAGTTTCTTCCTATATTAAGTTGCCAAGTGTAATATTCTCACAAAAGGAAAACCAGCCCCAGTGGCGGAGCAATCAGTAAAACTTCTAGGGTAAGTAGTAGCAAAACAAAGAAAGAAATCTTTCAATTTTCCATCATACAAAGCAAGAAAAAATAAAACCTGTAATTTAAATGTAATCTCAACACAGAAAAAAAAAAATCAAAGTTTTCCAAGGCTGTTTAAATTATAAAGCTAGTGTTTTAAATCAAACATTTAAAATGAAAAAAAGAAAGAAAGGCACAATTGAACAGTACAATGTAACATTTCATATAGTTCTGGGCTATAGGAAATCAAAGAACCAAAAGGACTCCAGAATTTAAAAACATCAATTTCCTGTAAGAATCAGCAGAGGACTAACTACATCTCATTGCTTTACGCAGATGATAAAATGAACGTTCTACCACACACAGAGTGCAAGGCTAACGTCTGGTTCTGCATACATATATTCAGCTAAACTATGAGTTCGAAGTTTGACATTATAAACCTATAAACAAAGAAGCCTTGTAAAATCCAAATAAGTGTGGTGAAGAAGAAGAGTTTACATTCTGATCTGAAAATACAAAATTGTCTAAGTCATAGTTTCTATTACAGGAATAAAAATAAAACATTCGATCTATTGCATGTAAGTCCTGACATGTGAAACATGTTAACTGTGATGTTAAATTATTTTTAAAAAACACACCCAGCAGCTAAAGCCAACGGGCAGCTTACTTAATTTCTACCTGTTCAAACCACTGTGGAAATATCCACCTACTATCAGGCACAATGTCTTTTTTTTCCTAATTTTTTTACTGTGCTTTAGGTGAAAGTTTACAGAGCAAATTAGTTTTCCATTCGATAACTTGCACATAAAAGTGTTCCGTGACATTGGTTGTGTTCCCCACAACGTGTCAGCACTCTCCCCATTTCTGCCCTGGGTTCCCCGTTTCTTTTCGTCTGGATTTTCTACTTCTTCCTGTCTCCTAATCTTTGCTTTCAGGAAAATGTTGTCCTTTTGGGCTCACAGAATTGACTGTTCTAAGGAACATGTTCCTCTTGGGTGTTAGTTTACGGGCCTGTCATCTATTATTTGGCTGAAAGTTAGTCTCCAGGAATGGCTTCAGTTCCAGGTCAGAGGGATATTTAGGGCCATCATCTTGGGGGTCCCTCATCTCTGTTAGACCAATAAGTCTGGTATGTTTTGTCAGTTTTTTGTTCTACATTTTTTCCTCCCTCTGTTCAGGATCCTCTGTTGTGATCCCAGTCAGAGCTGTTGGTAGTGGTAGCCAGGCACCATCTAGTTCTTCCGGTCTCATGCAGGCTGTGGTTCATATGGTCTGTTAGTCCTTTGGACTAATTGCTCCCTTGAGTCTTTGATTTTCTTCACTCTCCTTTGCTCCGAATGGGAAGAGATGGCCCCTCACAGCTTTTCAGACCTCAGATGCTACTGAGCAAAGTAGGATGCAGAACATTGTCTTTGTGAACTATGTTGTGCCAACTGACGTAGATATCGCCCAAGTCTATGGTCCTTTGCCTTCAAGCCTAGGAACTTTGCCCCATGAGGTGTTTGGTTATGTCTAAGAAGTTTTCATAACTTTGTGTACCCTATTGTCTATATTAACACACATGCAGCACCTATAATTCTGTATGTAGAAACAGCCACAACCAAAACTGTATTTGCATGTGGGTGTGTTCCCTTACACCCTCCCTCACCTCTTTAGCATACCTATCTGCCTATGTATCCATTCATAAATTACTGTTTGTTAATACTATTGTTGGATGATTGTTTATGTTACAGTAATTACCATAATTGCCCTTTGTTCTTGTGCTCCTCTCAGTGTCTTCTTTTGCCTTGGTCATGTTGTGTTGACTTCCCTCGTGTTCTGTATTGCTTTTCCTTTCACCAATATTAACACCTGGCTTTTTTCTACCTAGTTAGTAATTTTCCATCCCCTGATCCCTAGTAACCACTAAAGAATTTTTTTTTTTTTGGTATGTGTGTGTAAACCTTTTCTTGTTTTTTTATATAATAGTGGTCTCATACAATATTTGACCTTTTATGATTGACTTATTTCACTCAGCATAATGTTGCCCAAATTCATCCATGTTGTGAGATGTTTTGCAGATTCTTTATCATTGTGCAGTATTCCATTGTGTTTATGTACCAGTTTGTTTATCCATTCATCTGTTGATGGGCACTCGGGTTGTTTCCAGCTTTTTGCTACTGAGAAGAATGCTACAATGAACAGGGGTGTGCATCTACAAGCATAATATCTTGACAACCAATTGCCAATATTTATATGACGTTTCACAGACTAGCTAATCTACAAAACATCTTTATAATGCATGTTTGACCTTTAATTTGCAGGTCAAGAAACATACTTGGGCCACTAACCTGCCCATGGTTACAAACAAGCTGAAGGAAAGACGAATATTATGGTGGTGGTTGATTTTTCTGACTTTGGAAATCAGGTAGAACAACTCACCTAGCTACAAGCTGACTATAAATGACTGCTACACATTTCTCTAGCACAGATTCATCTACGCCCACTTATTCCATGACCAGCATTTCTTAATTCCATACCCATAGCATGACTAATCACCTCTCAATCTGAGTAAAATATCAAAAAGCCACAAAACCTGCTCCCACCTAACTAGTAACTGACCTCTCAACAGGAAATAGAATCTAAGGCAACATGGCTCAAGACCAAAAGAATTTCTCTCTGGGTGGATGCCCACATGTGGGCACAACACACACACACATACACCACTGTACCTTTACAATACGATACAATGATTTTTTTTTTAAGGCAAATCTGAAGAAAGGTGAAACAAATCCCATTTTTCCATTCCTGTATGCAAGGTTGCTCAAAAGACCTATTCTGAAGACAGTTTTGATATACAAGCCACTGGTGTCTCCCAGTGATCAGAACAGGGAGTGACTAGTTTATGGCCTGTTCTCAGATATATTCCTGACCAGGCCCCTCAAATACTCTATGTTTTCAGGTCCCAAGGAGGCCTGTCTAGACTGGTCTCCATAGCACTTAATAAACCCTCTCTGCGTAGCAGCACGACCAGGACAGTGGCACCAAAACCAGTCATCAAAATGATTTCTCTTGCGTGCGAAGTAGGAGAATAGTTTATAACCTGCTGAGTGAGGTGACTGGAACCTCAAGAATTAGCTCCCCCTCACTGTTCTCAATAACCTGGGGTGACGGCTAGCAGGGGAAGGGGACTGCTGGGTACGGATTCCCGCATGGGGGGCATCAGGGAGTTCTTTAAGATCATCACACCCGGTGGCTCGCCCTTATTCTTCCTCCTGCCAACACCAGGTCTTGCTTAGTGGCCCTCTCCGTGCACTTTTGGTTAAAGCCCTTTCTTGGCCGCCCCCTCCCCAGGGCCGCGAGACACTTAGCAGGCCGGGTGGCGGCCCAGACCCTCTACCGTTGTTGGGGCGTCTCCCCACCTCGCCCCAGGGCAGATGCGGGGAGCCGGCGGCATACCCGGTTCTCCAGCTCCGCGGGGAACTTGGTCTGGAACTGGCAGCGTGTTCCGCTGCTGTAGTCTCGCTGAATGAAGACCTTCCCGGACACTGGCGCCTGCTGCGGCCTCATGGCGAGGACAGGATGGGCCGCGCTGCGGGTTCGGAGGGACACCAACCACGGGTCAGATCCTTGGCCTGGACCCGGGACTCCGGCCCGCCAGCCCCGCGGACCCACCCACAGTCCAAAGCAGCCCAAGGCCTCCCCCGTCCCACTTTCCCTCACCCATGCTGTCACGACAGCTCATTTGCTACCGCCCCTACCCAGGCCCCGCGCCCCCCACAGCCGGGTTCGACCGGGGAAACACCAACCCGCCTCCTCTGCCCTCCAGCCGCTGTCGTGCTATCTTTCCCGTCACTTACGTCCTGCCGCAAAAAGCTTCTTTCCCCCGCCCCTCAAGTCGGCCTCCTACCTCAAGTCTATGACCCAGGCAACGCTTCGGCCGTAAAGTGACGATGCCGAGGCTGCGCGCTGGGGCGCGGGGGCGGGGCCCGGGCCGACTCCGCCTCCCGCCCGGCCCGGAGGAGACTTTCCGGAAGGAAAAGGTGAGGCGGGGCGGAGCAGGGGAGGGTTGTCGGAACTGGAGGCGAGAGGAGGGTGTGCGGCTGTGAGACTCGTGCTTTCCCGGTTGGATCAGTACCCTGTTGATTGTGGCGAGATATTTCCTGATCAATGATTGTAAGGGGTTATTTTCACTCTGGATTGGACGTCGCAGATGACACGTGGACGCCACCCAACTCCGTACAAAACAAATTGCTCACACAAACTTAGAAATGAAAACCAGGTTACTGGAGGTGCATTTGGCCCCTCACAAGGCGGGACGAAGGCGGGGGGGCAGGGGATGAAGAACTTACCTGGGATTCAACTTCAAGCATCCCTCTTTCAACCCTTTTCTCACGCACCCAAGGATTTTCATCCAACACCCCAGCCCACACCCTTTCAGGTGACCCCACGACAAGCAGTTCTGTCCATGGCCACTGGCGCCCTCACTTTTCTCGTATGACTTTCCAAAGCAGCCAAAGAAACCCCACCTTACTCTTCTGGTGATGCCTGGCTAATACAATTTATTGGTACCACCATCTGATCCTGCCTTTTATTTATTTTTTAAAATTTCCCTTATTTTAATGCATTTTTAAACAGCTTTATCAAGATATAGGAGCCCTGGTGGTGCAGTGGTGAAGAGCTTGGTTGTTAACGGAAAGGTCAGCAGTTCAGTCACCAACCGCTCTTTGGAAACCCCATGGGGGCAGTTCTCCTCTATCCTATGGGGTCTTTATGACTCGGAATCGACTTAGCAGCAAGGGGTTTATCAAGATATAATTGACATACAATAACTGCACATATTTAAAGTGGACAGTTTGATAAGTTCTGACATAAGTTTGTTTTAAGTTGTCAAATCGATTCTGACTCATGGCAGCCCCATGTGCGCAGAGCCTGTCTTTCCAGGAGCCTCTGGGTGGGTTGGAACTACCAACCTTTCAGCTACGGTCAAGCACTTAACTGCACCACGCAGGGACTCCTAACATAGGATACACGTGTGAAATCATCATTACAATCACCATAGTGAGTATTCATCACCCCTGAAAGGCTCCTCTTGCTCCTTCGTAACCCCTCTTTCCTGTCCCTCCCCATCGTCTTTTCCCCAATCACTGATCTGCTTTTTGTCATTATACGTTAGTTTGCATTCCATCTAATTTAACCCAAATTGAATTATACAGTATTCACTCTTTTATTGTCTACCTTCTTTCAGCCTAATTATTTTGATACTCATCTGTGTCGTATGTATGAACAGTTCATTCTTTTTTTTTTATTGCTGGGTGGTATTCCATTGTATGGATATCTCACAGTTTATCTTTTCTCCTGTTGATGGATATTTGAATTGCTTCCAGCTTTGGACTTTTACAAATAAAGCTGCAGTGAACCCTGGTGGCGTGGTGGTTAAGTGGTACAGCTGCTAACCAAAGGGTCAGCAGTTCGAATCCTCCAGGCACTCCTTGGAAACACTATGGGGCAGTTCTGCTCTGTCCTGTAGGGTCACTATGAGTCAGAATTGACTCCAGGGCACGGGGTTTGGTTTTGGTATAGACATTCACCTCTAAGTCTTTGTATGGACATACACTTTCATTTCTTTTGAGTAAACACCTAGGAGTGGCCTGCTGGATCATCTGGGATGTATATGTTAAATTTTTTAGGAAACAGCCAAATTGTTTTCCAGAGTGATTATACCATTTTACATCCCCACCAGCAGTGTGTGAAAGTTGCAGTTGCCTAACATCTTTGCCAGCACTTGTGTAGTGGTATCTCCTTGTGGAGAATGAAATGAAAAATTTTCATTTTTATATGATGAGTGGTTTTAAAGGGAGCCCTGGTGGCATAGTGGTTAAGTGCTTAGCTGCTAATTGAAAAGTCAGCAGTTCAAACCCACTCAGCCGCTCCTTGGGAGAAAAGGTTTGGTGATCTGCTCCTGTAAAGATTACAGTCAAGGAAACTCTATGGGACAGTTCTACCCTGTCATAGAGGGTCACTGTAAGTCAGAATCAACTTGATGGTAAACAACAACAACAACAACAGTGATTTAAAGCCTTTTTTCATGTACTTATTTTCATCCAGAAACCCTGGTGGCATAGTAGTTAAGTGCTACAGCTGCTAACCAAAGGGTCGGCAGTTTTAATGTACCAGGTGCTCCTTGGAAACTCTATGGGGCAGTTCTGCTCTGTCCTATGGGGTTGCTATGAGTTGGAAACGACTCAACAGGTTTTATTTGTCATCCGTATATCTTCTCTGATGAAGTATCTGTTCACATCTTTTGCCCATTTTATGTTTATCTGTTTTGCTGTTACTGAGTTTACAAAGTTATTTGTTATTTTCTGAGGAAAAGTCCTTTTCGGATATATGATTTGCAAATATTTTTTCCTAGTTTATGGCTTCTCTTTTTACTTCCTTAACAGTATCTTTTGAAGAGCATACATTTTTAATTTCAATGAAATCAAATGTATCAATTTATTCTTGTATAGACAAACGCTTTCTGTATTGTATCTAAATAATGTTTGCCGACACAAGGTCACAAAACTTCTCCTGTGTTTTCTTCTAGGAGTTGTATGGTTAATGAGGTTTTACATTTAGATCTATGATCCATTTTAAGTTAATTTTTGAATGTGGTGTGAGGTATTAATTTTCTATTGATGCTGTAATAAACTACCATAAAGTTAGTGGCCTAAATGATACAAATGTATTATATTGCAGTTCTGTAGATCAGAAGTCTGTTCAAACCTTTTCCTTTTTCATTTGTTTGTTTTCTTACTGAGTTTTGAGAGCTCACACATAGGTCATACCACGCTAAAATCAAGGTGTCTGTAGGCTGTTTTCTGGAGGCTTTAGGGGAAAATTCATTTCCTTACTCATAGGTTCTTGGCAGAATTCAATTCCTTGTGTTTGTAGGACTGAGGTCCCAATTTTCTTGCCAGCTGTCAGCTGAGAGCCATTCCCAGCTTCTAGGGACTGCCACAATCCTTGGCCTATGGCCTCCTTTCTCCATCTTCAAAGCTAGCAATGGCTGGCCAAGTCCTTCTCATGTCTCATCTCTCTGACCTACTCTTCTGCCTTCCTCTTCTACTTTTAAGGACTCATGTGATTATATGTGGCACAAATGGTTAAGCACTCATCTGCTAATCAAAAGATTGGAGATTCGTATCTACCGAGAGGCACCTCAGAAGAAAGGCCTGGTGATTTGCTTCCAAAAAATCAGCCATTGAAAAACCTGTTCTACTCTGACTCACGTGGGGTCGCCATGACTCGGAGTCTACTCTGTGGCATATGGTTACCCAGATAATATGGGATAATATTCCTATCTCAAGGTCCTTAACCTTAATCACATCTGCAAAGTCCCTTTTGCCATGTAAAGTAACATATTCAGAAGTTCTAAGAATAAGACATATTTTTTTGGTGGGGGACATTATTCTGCCTACCACAGCTATAGATTGAAGTGTATGTATCTATTCGTTTTTGCATGTGATTATATAATTGTTCTAGAGCCACTTGTTGAAAAGACTCCCCTTTGTCCAGTGAATTGCCTTGGCACCTTTGCAAAAATCAATTGTTTATGTGTGCACGGCTGTTTCTAGACTGTTCTGTTCCATTATCTGATCCTGATGTCTGCTAGTGTTCGTGTCTGAAGTTGAAGCTTCTAACTGACTCAGTGTCAGTAAGATCCCCTAGGAGTTGTTTTTCTACATGTTCAATATTTGCAGCTGGAAATACCAAAATGAGGTAAACAGCCTCTACTCTCAAGCTCTTAATCTGGTGGAGTAGACAAAGGAAGCCCTCGATTTTCATACATTGTTTTAAAAGGTAATATTTTTTTAAATATTTCCCAGTGTACTTGCCCTTGTCTTTAGTTTGAGGTTTTCCTTATAGCCCTTTGGCCACTAAGATTAGGTGGTAAAACAGGTTTTTTTTTTAATATATATATATATATATATATATATATATATATATATATATATATATATATACCTATTTTGTCCCAGGAAATGGAGGGCAAATACAAGCCAAAGAAAAGAAAGTCCTTTGGTACTGAGGAGGAGTATCCTGGGTGAAAGAGGAATTGAAGGACAACAAATCATATTAAGTGTCATTGTCTACCTACTCTCCAGCACACTCACACATCCTTTTCTTTCAGGAAGAACCTGGTGGGGAGGGAGGGAAGGGCAGTGGAGATGTCCAGAATGCCAGGGCAGGGTAGCTTGCACCTTGTTTCTCAAGGTTTAGACCAGAAGCCCCTCTTTCAGCATGGAATTGGAGCAACATAGGTGCCATCCGGGTGGCAGATGAGAGAGATTCGAGGTTGGTGGGCCTGAGATAGTGCCTCCAAATCTCCTTGCCGTAGACTCTGCCTGCTGGGTGGGGAAGCCAGCAAACCCTGTGTGGAAGTGCTGAGACCCAGGGACTTGGGAGAAGGCTGGGATGAGGATGTGGAGGCTGCAGAATGTGAGGGCCTTGAGATCCCCACTTTGGCTAGATGTGCAGACTTCAACATTGTTGTTAGTGTGATGCTCAAAAGAACCAGGCAGAACCTGCCACATGGCAGTGAATAGCAACGCAGGATACCCAGAGACCAGGCAGGGCAAGCTAGACTATGGAGGATTCCAGGGCCAAGACCCAGCTCTCCTTGTTACAAACCAAATTGACACACAGGCCTCTCCGGGGCTTAGATTTCCCCCAGGAGAATGGCGGGGGGGATCTCGGAATTAAGTGAGCTTAACACCTACTGACTCATGTTAAAAGAAATAATTACTTGAAGAAGTTTTCTTGAATGGACAATTTAAGTTCTGCTCCCCCTCCCTTGCCACCAAGTGTAAATTAAGTTAAAGAAAACACAGCTGTATTTCTATGGCCCACCTGACTCACAGCCTATGAATTTTACCTCATGCATGCTACATCTGGAAGATTATCCCAAAGGAGGTGAAATCTGATCTTCTGTGCGAATAGGACTTAGCTGGGTGAGTTGGGGCCTCTCCTCCGTTTATGTTTGTTTTGGGACTGATGATTGAGGTTCAGGTTCTACCTAATCACTGAGGGAGATAGAGGTGTGACTATAGAATTGTTTTCTGGAGGGATTGGTTAAGATTCAATTAGTGCTATACTTTTACCTGGTGGCTCCCAAGCTGTTTTCTGCCTTGAGATACCTAACGGATGACGATCATATTTGTGACACACTGCCATGGAGGTGCCCAGGTTAAGGCCTGTAGTGTAGAGGAAGCATTTCCGTTTCCACCACTCTTCATTCTAATGTCTCCTCCTCCCTCCTCCCCTCCTCCTCTTCCTCCTTTTCCTCCTTGTTATTCTCTTCCCCCTTCTCCAGTTGACGTATAATTAGAGGTTGTCTTAGTTATCTAGGGCTGCTATAACAGAAGTACTACAAATGGGTGGCTTTAACAAATTTATTTTCTCACAGTTTAGTCAGACTACTATGTTTATTGATGTTTCTGAACCGCTACCTATTCCCATTATACCTTCTTTTGTTCCCTTATCTATAGTGATCTTCCACATTTTCTTGGCCTAAATGAAACCCTGTTCTTTCCATACTCACTTCAGTCACTCGTTAGATCATTCATTCATTTACCTGTGCCACTGTGGACTGCCAAAAGAAGGAACAGCTCAGTTGTAGAGGAAATACAACCAGAATGTTCCTTAGAAGTGAGGATGGTGAGACTTCAACTTGCTTATTTTAGACAGGTAATCAGGAAAGACCAAACGCTAGAAAAGGACATCATGTTTGGTAAAGTAGAGGGTCGGTGAAAATGAGGGAAGCCCTCAGTGAGATGGACTGACACAGTAGCTGCAACAATGGGCCCAAACATACCAGTGGTTGTGAGGGTGGTGTAAAACCTAGTAGCAACATTTTATTCCTTTGTACATGAGGCCGTCACGAGTCAGAGCCAACCTGATGGCAATCAGCAACAACAATAAAAACAATGCCGTGCCAGATACTGTGCTAAGTCTTGGGATACAATTATGGATGACACACCCTTGAGCTGCTCATAACCTATCAGCAAAGAACGACCAGAAACAATGGTCTTTAACAGTGTGGGATACATGCTCCAATAGCAGAGAAATCCATCCTAACTAAACTCTCTGGTCTATCAAGAGCTTTCCTTCCTTTTAAGGAGCACTTACGGATACCATGTGGGCTACATTATTATGCACTCACTTCCATGATCCCTTGGGATTACTTTCTTTTCAAATATGTACATTTCTTAAGGGTAGTGATGGACACTAGAAATAATAGTATGTTAAAACGAAACTCTTTCAGAATTCCAGCGGTTCTAAATGCTGAGAACAGTGGTTAGGTTCCAGGTACCCAACACCTGAAGCTGGGTGCTTGACCACCTATATACGTGCATTAAGGAGACTGTAAAAGCTGTTCTGTGAGCATCAGCCAATCACCCATCTCTCTCTACAGCCTCTTGAACCTTCTTTCTTTGAGGGGATTATTGGAGTGCTATGGGATTTCCCCTTAAACCAAGTTAAAAGGGACTCAAGAGGACTATTCTGAGAGGTCAGTAAACAGTAACTTGACTAAAACTGAAGGGGCTGTGTGAGAAAAAAGGGAGTATGTGGTTGAATTGAGGAGCCCTGGTGGCGCGGTGGTTGAAGCACTTGGCTGCTAACCGAAAGGTCAGTGGTTTGAACCCACCAGCTGCTCTGCAAGAGAAAGATGTGGCAGTTGGCTTTTGAAAAGATAACAGCCTTGGAAACCCTTTGGGTCAGTTCTGCTC
This sequence comes from Loxodonta africana, assembly GCF_030014295.1. NCBI lineage: Eukaryota > Metazoa > Chordata > Mammalia > Proboscidea > Elephantidae > Loxodonta > Loxodonta africana. Next base: position 59,193,790 of record NC_087360.1, read on the forward strand.
TGTCCTGTAGGGTCACTATGAGTCAGAATCTACTTGACGGCAGGTTTATGGGGTTGAATTAGGTAAAATCAGTTAAATTAGGTAAAAACACCAGAGTTAGACCCAATAGATGTTAGGAAAATGCTTTAGTCTCTCAAGCCGGAGTTTGAGGAATTTGGCCCCTGGTTTTTGACACGTGTGTGAAAAGTCTGTAAAGGCTGGAGACAGTGCCCACAGCTGCCCCCTGCTGGTGACCTAGTGAAGAGGCTGCAATGGAAGGGAACTGCACTTTCCTTGATGGTGCTGCAAAAGTGCATGTTTTCTAGGGGAAGTTGGTCTGGGGTCTTCTCAAAACGGATCCCACCCAAGAGGACCTTCTGGAGAGGCAAAGAGACCCAAACAGAGGGGTGGGTGGCTAGAGGAAAGCTTTAAGCAGCCCGTGGGAAGAGAGGTATTGCCTCAGCTGATGGAGTTGTGTCAGAGGTCCCAGCCTGACTCTTAGAGGAAGCTCCTAGGTGCTTACAAAAGAAAGTGATGATTTTCTTTGTCCTTCTGCCCCCAAGAGAGCACCACCACCAGATTACAACCATATTAGCTGCTGTGTTATTTTTATCCTTGGGTTTGACCCTGAAAGGATAAAAATGGTGGCTGACAGGATGGAGGAGGAGATGGAGCAAGGAAGAGAGACTAATTAAATCACCTCTTTCCCAACTGTTCCCTCTTTTAGCTTCCAAGCTGGGAGAGGAGAAAGTCTTAAATGTAAACGAGCTTAGAGTGCTGATGTTAGATTGTGGGATGTCTTAATTACGGAAATGAAACTTTCCACTTGATTGGATAGGACCAGACAAACCATGGAAGCTGCTACAGATTTCATGGGGGAATGGAAAAGAACAAATCCAGAGAAGGCCAGAAGAGGCAATGGGAAAAGAATAAAATCATTTTCTGTTTGCACCCAGTATAACGATTAAGTTCGAATCATCAATCCCTGTTTTCTCCCCAAAGCATCACAGAATCAGCCTATTTCATCTTTAACGTTGTGACAAATCTTTAGGTATTTTAAGACAACTTACAGACTCTTGCCCCTCCCCTGCTCCAGTCATATTAAATATTCTTACCTTCTCATGTAACATGATGTTTGGACTTTATATATATATTTTTGTGACGTTTCATCTTAACTGATTTTTGGTCATACATGTTGAGAACATTCTACGTCTTGATTCTGTCACCTATCTTATTAGTCATTCCCCCTGGCTTTGTGTCATTTTTCAATTTTATAGGCAATCCTTCTTTGATTTCCTGGAAATGATCAAGAGGCAGGATGTTGTAATGGTCAAGAGAATGGACACTGGAGCCAGATTACTTGGGTTGGAGTCCTGGCCCTGCCACTTGTTAGCTGTGTTACCTTGGCATATTACTAAACCCCTCTGTGCTTCAGTTTCTTCATATGTAAAATGATAAGCTAATAACGGGTACACTAATAACAGACTGGGAGCAGTGGTTATTCAGTAGTAGGATTCTTGCCTTCCATGTAGGAGACCTGGGTTCGATGCCCTGCGAATGTATCTCATGCACAGCCACCACACATCTCCTGGAGGAGGCTTGCATGTTGCAGGCTTCAGTGGAGCTTCCAGACTAAGATTAGGAAGAAAGGCCTGGGGTTACCATGAGTTGGAGGCCAGCTCTGTGGTAGCTAATTAACAACAGTAATAGTCCACCTACCTGTGTTCAGTAGGTATAGCTGCTTAACAAACACCTCGAAATTTAGTACCTTATAACAACAGTAATGTATTAAATTTAGGATTCTGCAGATTGGCAATTTAAACTGGGCTCTGCTGGTCAGGTTTTCTGGTCTCGGTTGGGTGCCCTCATTTGTTTGTGGCCAATTGCAGGTCGGCTGGGTGGCTCCACTTTTGGGGTAGCCTGGAATGCCCTCTCCAGCAAGCTAATCTGGGCTTGTTTTCATGGCATGAGAAGTAGAAACTTGCAGGGCTTCTTGAGGCTGAGGCTCAGATCTGCCACATTGTCATCTCCACTATATCCAAGCAAGTCACAAGGCCAGCCCAGATTCAAGGAGCAGGAACTAGGTTCCATTACCTCCCAATGGGAAGAACTACAAAGCCATACTTCAGGGGCATGGATATGTAAAGAATAGGGGTTTCTTTTTGCTTTGTAATCAGTCTCTTGCATTACCTCACATAGGGTTGTTTGAAATAAGTGTATTAATATACATAAAGTACTTAAATGGCACCTGGTACATAGTGTTTACATAAATATTAGCTATTATTGATAATATTCACCAATAGGTGAACAGGTCTGGAATAAACACCTTCTTCACCTCTCCAAAAATGAAGAAATGAGTGAATGAGTGAATACCATTAAAGAACCCTTCCAATTGACATCAGTGTATTGATTAACATTGGGCTTGGGCTGCAAAAGATAAACCAGCTGCTAACCTGTGGACCAGTTTACATTTTAAGAGCGTGAGCTTGGAACTCAGACAGACCTGGGCTGGAATCTGGGTTCTGCAGTTCCCTAGCTTTGTGTCCTTGGAAAAGATGCGTAACCTTTCTATATCTGAGTTTCCACACTCTAAAATGGATATGCTAATACCTACCTTGTAGGGTTTCTGAGGAGCCCTGGTGGCGCAGTGGTTAAATGCCTGGCTGCCAATCAAAAGGCTGGCATTTTGAACCCACAAGCCACTCTGCAGGAGAAAGATATGGCAGTCTGCTTCTGTAAAGATTACAGCCTTGGAAACCCTATGGGGCAGTTCTAATCTGTCATATAGTGTTGCTGTGAGTCAGAATCTGTTAGATGGCAACAGGCTTCATGGAGTTTTAATGTGATATTTTATGTACAGAACTTAGGATATGTTTGGCACATAATGGTAGCCTTTATTCTTATTACTATTATATCATTAGAGACATAGTAAAACATGTGGCTAAAGTCAATATAATAATACTAATAGCTATCATTTCTTGAGCTGTTAGTGTCAGGAGGCAGGCTAGCAGTATATATACTCATATAAATCCATAGTATTACTATACCTATTAATCTAGTCCCCCACATGTCTGTCAGTTTGTCGTACTGTGGGGGCTTGTGTGTTGCTGTGATGCTGGAAGCTATACCACCGGTATTCAGATACCAGCAGGGTCACCCACGGAGTACAGGTTTCAGCTGAGCTTCCAGACTAAGACAGACTAGGAAGAAGGACCCGACAGTCTACTTCTGAAAAGCATTAGCCAGTGAAAACCTTATGAATAGCAGCAGAACATTGTCTGATATAGTGCTGGAAGATGAGCCCCCCAGGTTGGAAGGCACTCAAAAGATGACTGGGGAAGAGCTGCCTCCTCAAAGTAGAGTCGACCTTAATGATGTGGATGGAGTAAAACTTTCAGGACCTTCATTTGCTGATGTGGCATGACTCAAAATGAGAAGAAACAGCTGCAAACATCCATTAATAATTGGAACCTGGAATGTATGAAATATGAATCTAGGAAAATTGGAAATCATCAAAAATGAAATGGAACACATGAGCATCGATATCCTAGGCATTAGTGAGCTGAAATGGACTGGTATTGGCCATTTTGAATCGGACAATCATATAGCCTACTATGCTGGGAATGACAACTCGAAGAGGAATGGTGTTGCATTCACCTTCAAAAAGAACGTTTCAAGATCTATCCTGAAGTACAACCCTGTCAGTGATAGGATAATATCCGTACACCTACAAGGAAAACCAGTTAATATGACTATTATTCAAATTTACGTGCTAACAACTAGGGCCAAAGATGAAGAAATAGAAGATTTTTATCAGCTGCTGCAGTCTGCAATTGATCGAACATGCAATCAAGATGCATTGATAATCACTGGCGATTGGAACGCAAAAGTTGGAAACAAAGAAGAAGGACCAGTAGTTGGAAAATATGGCCTTGGTGATAGAAACAATGCCGGAGATCGAATGATAGAATTTTGCAAGACCAACGACTTCTTCATTGCAAATACCTTCTTTCACCAACATAAATGGCCAACATAAACGGTGACTATACATTTTTTTATACACATGGACCTCGCCAGATGGAACACACAGAAATCAAATTGATTACATCTGTGGAAAGAGACGACGGAAAAGCTCAATATCATCAGTCAGAACAAGGCCAGGGGCCGACTGTGGAACAGACCATCAATTGCTCATATGCAAGTTCAAGCTGAAACTGAAGAAAATCAGACCAAGTCCGTGAGAGCCAAACTATGACCTTGGGTATATCCCACCTGAATTTAGAGACCATCTCAAGAATAGACTTAACGCATTGAACACTAGTGACCAAAGACCAGACGAGTTGTGGAATGACATCAAGGACATCATCCATGAAGAAAGCAAGAGGTCAATGAAAAGACAGGAAAGAAAGAAAGACCAAGATGGATGTCAGAGGAGACTCTGAAACTTGTTCTTGAGCGTCAAGCAGCTAAAGCAAAAGGAAGAATTGATGAAGTAAAAGAACTGAACAGATTTCAAAGGGCCTCTTGAGAAGACAAAGTAAAGTATTATAATGACATGTGCAAAGAGCTGGAGATGGAAAACCAAAAGGGGAGAACATGCTCAGCGTTTCTCAAGCTGAAAGAACTGAAGAAAAAATTGAAGCCTTGAGTTGCAATAGTGAAGGATTCCATGGGGAAAATATTAAACGATGCAGGTAGCATCAAAAGAAGATGGAAGGAATACACAGAGTCATTATACCAAAAAGAATTAGTCGATATTCAACCATTTCAAGAGGTGGCATATGATCAGGAACGATAGTACTGAAGGAAGAAGTCCAAGATGCTCTGAAGACATTGGCAAAAAACAGGGCTCCAGGAATTGATGGAATATCAATTGAGATGTTTCAACAAACAGATGCAGCGCTGGAGGTGCTCACTCGTCTATGCCAAGAAATATGGGAGACAGCTTTCTGGCCAACTGACTGGAAGAGATCCATGTTTATGCCTATTCCCAAGAAAGGTGATCCAACTGAATGTGGAAATTATAGAACAATATCATTAATATCACATGCAAGCAAAATTTTGCTGAAGATCCTTCAAAAACGGCTGCAGCAGTATATCTACAGGGAACTGCCAGAAATTCAGGCTGGTTTCAGAAGAGCACATGGAACCAGGGATATCATTGCTGATGTCAGATGGATCCTGGCTGAAAGCAGAGAATACCAGAAGGATGTTTACCTGTGTTTTATTGACTATGCAAAAGCATTCGACTGTGTGGATCATAACAAACTATGGATAACACTGTGAAGGATGGGAATTCCAGAACACTTAATTGTGCTCATGAGGAACCTTTACATAGATCAAGAGGCAGTTGTTTGGACAGAACAAGGGGATGCTGATTGGATTAAAGTCAGGAAAGGTGTGCATCAGGGTTGTATTTTTTCACCACACCTATTTAATCTGTATGCTGAACAAATAATACAAGAAGCTGGACTATATGAAGAACAGGGCATCAGGACTGGAGGAAGACTCATTAACAACCTGTGTTATGCAGATGACACAACCTTCCTTGCTGGAAGTGAAGAGGACTTGAAGCACTTACTAATGAAGATCAAAGACCACAGCCTTCAGTATGGATTACACCTCAAAATAAAGAAAACAAACATCGTCACAACTGGACCAACGAGCAACATCATGATAAATGGAGAAAAGATTGAAGTTGTCAAGGATTTCGTTTTACTTGGATCCACAATCAACAGCCATGGAAGCAGCAGTCAAGAAATCAAAAGACGCATTGCATTGGGTAAATCTGCTGCAAAGGACCTCTTCAAAGTGCTGAAGAGCAAAGACGTCACCCTGAAGACTAAGGTACGCCTGACCCAACCCATGGTATTTTCAATCACATCACATGCATGTGAAAGCTGAACAATGAATAAGACCGAAGAAGAATTGATGCCTTTGAATTGTGGTGTTGGCAAAGAATATTGAATATACCATGGACTGCCAAAAGAATGAACAAATCTGTCTTGGAAAAAGTGCGGCCAGAATGCTCCTTAGAGGCAACGATGGCTAGACTGCGTCTTACAAACTTTGGACATGTTGTCGGGAGGGATCAGTCCCTGGAGAAGGACATCATGCTTGGCAGAGTACCGGGTCAGCGGAAAAGAGGAAGACCCTCAACAAGGTGGATTGACACAGTGGCTGCAACAGTGAGCTCAAGCATAACAACAATTGTAAGGATGGCTCAGGACCGGGCAGTGTTTCGTTCTGTTGTGCATAAGGTTGCTATGAGTCGGAACCGACTTGACAGCACGAAACAACAACAACAACAATTAGTCTAGTAATATGGATTGAATTGTATCCCCCCAAAATATGCATTGTAAATCCTAACTCCTGTAGTGACTATAATCCCATTTGGGAATAGAGTTTATTTGTTATGTTAATGAGGCAGTATTAGTGTCGGGTGTGTCTTAAGTCAATCTCTTTTGAGATATGAAAGAGATTAAACAAGCAAGCCAGCAAGCAGAGATGTGGAAACATAGATGCCATGCCACATGAAGATCACCAAGGAGTTGAAGAGACAAGGACCTTCCCCTAGAGCTGACAGAGAGAGTAGCCTTTCCCCTAGAGCTAGTGCCCTGATTTTGGACTTCCAGCCTCCTAAACTATGAGAAAATAAATTTCTGTTTGTTCAAGCTCTCCACTTGTGTTTCTGTCATAGCAGCACTGAACAACTAAGACATCTAGTAGCTTTGGACAAACCAGTTAGGGGTGTCCGGGGGGTGGGGGTGGGTGTGGACTGTACCAAGTGACACTGTCAGAAGGGTTGACACCAAAATGACTGTCTATAAAAGTATCCCTGTAGTTATAACCACCAAAAAAACATTTTGTAAGCTCAGATTACATGTATCAGTATACCTATGAGGCCAAAACTCTATGCTCATTTACTTTTTGAACCTCCTGATGCACTCTGGTCAGAGCTGTCATCATTACCCAATTACAGTGACTCTTTGAATCATATGGTTTCATCTGCACGCACTACAAGGACGCACCGTTGTTTTTGTTGCTGCTGGTGTTTTTCCGTCACTGATTTTGTCACATATTCTGGTGTTTTAGCTACAATATTGTGGCAATTAGTATTTGTGAACCGGTGTCAATTACATTTTTTGAGAATTTTTCAGTAATTAAGAGAAAAGGAATGATACGTGGGAATTACTATTTACAAGTGACATTAGTACAAAAAACATTACTGCGGATTCTGTAGGGTCTGATACGGGAGGAGGTCCATGGGAAGGTGACACCATGAGTTACCACACTGGGTGACACCAACCGTCATGATACCACTGGACCAAATACTGATTAATAATGTGAATCCGATACAATCAATCTATGATTCATGAACCTATACTACTTCCAAACTATCATCTTATTCTCTTCTATGTTTTAAAAAATCCCCTCAGTTCAAGGGACCGGAGTCACTTGAAAATTCATCCTTTCCTCCTCTGGAGATTTGAGTCCTTTGTCTGTCTCTTGTTTCTTTGAACCCTCCATATTATCTGCCATAATAGAGTCTCAAGAAATGCTTTTAAAGTGAACTCATTCAACAAATATTTTTTTTAGAATGTCCTTACAGAGCTGGGGATGAATAAACCATAGCATATGTCCTGGGAAAGCTCCCTTTCTTGTAGGGGTGGGGAGGGCTGGAGGAATGGGATTATAACAGGTAGATAAGGTGGGAAGGAGGAGACGGGTTTTAACAGATAGGGAGGTAATTGGACATCCCAGCCCCTGCGTTCAGGGACAGATGAGTGCACCTAGAGTGACCAGAGTCTAGCATCTGCTTGGGTAAGGGTCAGGTAGGGGTGAGGGTGGAGATGGGGATGGGGGGCTCTTTAATAAAGAAGAGAGATGGTGGTAAAAATCATCCTTTTACACACTCCTCTATTGTCTCTTCTTCAAGGTAAATGAGCAGTTCCCTTTGCTTTTATATATAGTAGGATCTGTTTCCCAAAGCTTCAGTCTTTTTCTACGACTCTCCAAACCTTCTTCTGGTCTTTAGAACTAATTACAGAAAGCCACTAAGAGCATTAATCTGTGCTGACTATTATCAGAGAATTGCCCTTAGTTCCTCCATTTTAATCTCTATTTTTTTGGTATCAGAACAAAGTTAGCTTTTCAGCACAGGGTCCTATTCTGTATCACTGACTCAAGCTCAACTTTTGACCCATAGATCATTTTCAGCCCTGCTTACACACAGCAGTCCACACTGCAGTTCCTTTCTTTTCTTCAGCAGCTCTCACTCCTGAACTTTGTTCTATTTGTGTCTGACCACTTCCTCTCAGGTACTTCATACAATTTGAATTGACCTGAAAGATGTACTTATACTGAAGAAACTTTTAAACGACTCTCCTTGGCCTCACTGATGTTTTTGCTGCCCCTCTGTTTTGTCTAACATTGCTTTTTTGTTGTTTCCTTCTGTAGCATCGTAACACAATTTTGTGGGCAGATGAGATTCATTTTCTTAGCTTTCATTTCTTATTCCTAGGATGCACTCGTACAATGGGCAAAACTCCAAGGATCGTTGTCTCTTTGTTTTCATGCATTTGTTGGTAATTTCAAGTCAGCTTCCATTTCAGAAGCTTGGATGTTGTTATTGCATTTTGAGACAACATTATTAGCATACCTGAGTCGACAGCAATCTGTTCTTTCCCACTGAAATCCCACCATCCGAAGCAACGTGTGTCCTAGTTTCAGGAAACAGACTGAACAGATGCCTAATTCTGATACAGTTGTATTGAACACTTCTCCCATGAAAGAGCTGCTCTTGTCTGCATTTTTGTATTTCTCCCATCTCAAGGGACAAGAATGGGTTGAACATTGTCACTAATAAAGATCCTTTGCCTTCACTTTTTGGACTAATGCTGAAGACCTTTCATATCTGAAGTGGCTAGTGGTTGGAGATGGAAGAGGGTGTGGAAATTTCAGACTGTCTCTTTACCAGAGCAATGTGGAATCACCAAGCAGGGCTAGCTTCATGGGTGCTATATACTGAATTGTGTTCCCCCAAAATATGTTGTAAATCCTAACATCTATGCCTGTGGTTATAATGCCATTTGGGAATGGGTTGCCTTTGTTATGTTAATGAGGCAGGATTAGTGTAGTATGTGCCTTAAATTAATCTCTTTTGAGATATAAAGGAGATTAAACAAGCAAGTGGAAAAAGAAAGCAGAGATGGGGGAAGAGAGATGCCAAACCACATGAAAATTGCTCAGGAGCAGAGCTCAGAAGAGACAAGGACCTTCCTCCAGAGCTGACAGAGAGGGAGAGCTTTCCCTAGTGTTCTGAATTCAGTGCTCTGGATTTGGACTTCAAAAAAAAAAAAAAAAGACTCCTAAGCTGTGAGAAAATAAATTCCTGTTTGTTAAAGCTACCCACTTGTGGTATTTCTGCTATAGCAGTGCTAGATAACTCAGACAATGCGTGTGTGACCTGTGCTTTGCCCTTAGAAGGGTCCTGTGTGTGGTCTTGTACTGTGCCGTAACCATCTTGAAATTCTTAATTTTTGAACAAGGGTCCCCATGTTTCATTTGTACTAGGCTCCACTAATTATGTAGCCAGTCCTGGCTGAAAGGAATGTTAAGAGGGCGTCTAGTGGGAACACACCATCATTATCAAGGATAAATGAATAAACTTTCATAACCCCTGTGGAACCTGATTCAATGTGGATTTTGGCAAAGTTTAAAAAAAAAAAAAAATCCCTTAGAGTTGAATCTTCCTAAAGTTGGAAGGACCTGACAAGAGTCTGGTCCAGGCACCCTCCTTAAAGCAGTTGTTGTTAGCTGCCATCCGAGAAGGCTTCTGACTCTTGGGGACTCCAAGCATGAAGGAATGAAATGCTGTGAATCAGACTGTTGCACAGGGTTTTCCTTGGCTGGTTTTTGAAAGTAGATTGCCAGGCCTTTCTTCCTAGTCCCTCTTAGTCTGGAAGCTCTGTCAAACCTGTTCAACATCAGAGCAACACTCAAGCCTCCACTGATAGAGTGGGTGTTGGCTAGAATTGAGCTAGAGTTTCCCGCATGGAAGGAGAAAACTCTACCACTGAACCCACTACTGTCTCCCCGCCCCACTTAGAGCAGAGAACCATCTAAACTACCTTTATGACTTCTAGGGATAAAGACTTCACAACTCCCTCAGGTGGTCCTTTGCCGTCTGCTGCAAGTTATGTCTAGTTTTCTTATAAAGGAAAAACACTCATCAAACAGGAAGGATTTACTCCTACAGTGTAGTTATTGTTAGTTGCCATCGAGTTGATTCTGACTCATGGCGACCCCATGTGATGCAGAGTAGAACTGCTCCGTGAGGTTTTCAAGGCTATGATCTTCCAGAAGCAAACCACCAGGCCTGTCTTCTGAGGTGGACATAGGTGGGTTTGAACCACCAACCTTGTGACTGGTAGTCAAGTGCTTAACTGTTTGTGCCACCCAGGGACTCTGTTCCTACAATAGTTTCATAACAATGTGCATTCCAGGGCATAGGCAAAATGGGAAATAATACTGTAAATTTAAGGATTTTTTCCCCCTGAGAACTAGCATTATTTACGAAGGGAAGCATAGTAAGATTTTTATGTTTTGGGGAGTGAAATTACTCTCCTCTTGACAATTGGCCATGGATACCTATTTATAGAGGGGAAGGAGTTAGACAACTTAGAGCTAGAAAAGAATCAAGAAGAGGAATGAATGTAGTGAAGAACATCCAAAAAAGAGAAAAGAGAAGATGATAGGCCTTATGGAGGATGTTTTGAGAAGGCTGTATTTGTGGTCATAAACTCAGACCTCTGTTTTGTATGTTTTAGAATGCTCTCTGCTTTCTAAACCATCCATTCACAAATATTATTGAATCCTGCTGTGTATAAAACACTGCATGTTCAACTCACCCTTTCTGCCCCTCACATCTTTTTCTGTTGAGTAATACTGAGCCAATTATTCTCCATATTGTTTTTGGTACGTTTTTAGTTCCTTAATACAAGACTTGCATAATGTCCCCGTTAAACTTCATCTTACCCTTGAAAATCAGTCTAATTTAGTGCCTTTGACCAACAGATTTTCTACTCTTACCATTTCATTTAAGTCACTGAAACAAAAATATAGCCAGGGTTATTTAGTAGTAGAGGTTTAAAATATCACTATGTAACTTAAGAAATGGTCCAAGGCCCTCTCACCCAAAAATATACCCCCACTATTACATTTTCTTTCGAACAGCTTAACCAGGAAGCCGTGATTGATGAGCACATTTCTTACCTGAGCCATATTTATTTTGATGAATGTGTTAGCATAGACTAGTTTCTCTATTTCACAGAAGTCAGGAAGAAGGACCTGTGAGGGTACAACAGGATGTGAACGAGTTTCCTGTGGAGAAATGTGAAAGAAAATAGGTGGGCATAGAGCAACCCAAGAGAGCCCTCAGAGGTATTGCTGCAGGACCAGAGGCTGCCTGAGGGCACAGGGTGCCTGGGTAAGGGCATGTAAGGTGGTAGCGAATGCTTATCTAGGATGTCAGCACATATTTCACAATTTTGCCAAGAGCTAGTCCAGGACAAAACATTTACCTTATATTTTGTTGAGTCTGTGGAAGGGAAGTGCACTGCTCAACTGTCCCTTGGTCTCTGTCAGATGAGTCAGTCACCAGACAGGGCCAAGAACAGAACAAAGACCAGGTGAGCCTGGACGAGGCAGAGGGAGAAGGGGGAGGTCTGAAGCGGGGTGAGCTTTTGTATGATGCTCTCCAACGGGTATGTGGAGGGGGGACTTGGAAAGGGAAAATAGGGGTGGGGAGCCTTTTAGGTAATCTTTTCCTACTTAGCAGTTTGACTGGTGTGGTTCTGCTACAACTGATAAGGTCCCTATCAAAACTGAGAAGACTGTCAGAGCTAGGCGCTTCAGGATTTAATGGGATTGAGCAGGGGTGGCTGAGTTTGCAGATGCTAAAAACCAGGTGTTCCCTGGTATGTCATATATCCTGCCAGGTGAGATGTGTTCCTGTGGAAAATAGCCCTTCATCCCACACTTCTGAGGATGAGGAGAATCTTCCCAGTAAACTGTCTCTTTTCTTCCACTGCTGTTGAGTCAATTCTGACTCATAGTGACCCTGTAGAACTGCCCCATAGGGTTTTCAAGTCTGTAATCTTTACAGAAGCAGACTGCCACATTTTTCCCCCGTGAAACTGTCTCTAGGCTGCACCTATCCTTGAGATTTTTCTCTTCTTTTTTTTTCCATTCATCTAGCATGTTTTAGTGGACAAAAACTCTTTTTCCTTGTATAAATATCAGAGATAATTGCTGGTCTCAGAGATTATAATGAAGATGAAATGTGATAAGTAAAATTCCTAATAAAGCTTCTGGTAGTGTAACTCACTGGATTCTAGTTTTCTAGCTATTTTTCATTCATTCATTTATTCATTCTTTCACAAATCATTATTGAGTGACTGTGGCACTGTTCTGAATTTCTTTAATTATTGCCTTGAAAAAAATCTGAAGTCCTGGGCTGTCTGTAAATTAGTTACTGTTGTGCCAACATTAACCGTAGAATTAATTATTGGTGCAATTATTGTACAATTGATTAACACTATGATTAATTATCATACTATTAATTAATATGACTGATAATTGCACTATGGTAAGTTGGGGAAGCTAGGTAAAGAGTATGTAAGATCTTTTTCTACTATTTTTACAACTTTACATGTAATTATTTCAAAATGAAAAGTTAAAAATAGTGGGATTGATCTTACTCTCCGAAATGAGTTTTCCATTTTGCATTTTTATCCACTGCTTAGGTATATATACCCACCACACCACTCATTGCCATTGAATCGATTCTGACTCATAGTGACCCTATAGGACAGAGTAGACTCCCCCGTAGGGTTTCCAAGGCTGTAATCTTTATGGAAGCAGTCTGCCACATCTTTCTCCCATGGAGCGCCCGGTGGGTTTGAATAGCTGACCCTTTGGTTAGCAGCTGGGCGCTTAACCACTTTGCCTAGGGGTGGACTGTCCAATAGGTAAGGTAAGAATGGTGGCTTACCTTACTAATCAGATCATTGGTAGTGAAAAATGGGTAAAACCCATGTGGAATTGTTCACTATAGATTAGTAAGTGAGCCTGTTCTTACCTTGCTTGCTGGGTCATCCACCCCATCAGGGATTGTAAATTTGAAAAGAGGCTTTGATTCTGTAGAAAGGTGCTGTGGGGTTGGGAGAGAGAGAGATGCCAGACATCCCTAGAAGCAGAGTCTTTGATGTGGCGAAAAATGTGAAACAGTTCACTACAGCTGATCTGGTAAGCAAGTCAGCCACTGTGCTTACTTTGCCTATTGGATAATCCACTCATGACTGTGCCATCAAGGCTCCTTTAGGTCTATATACATACTTTTGTTGTTAGGTGCCATTGAGTTGGTTCTGAATCATAGTGACCCTATGTACGACAGATATACATACTATATAAACCAAACCCATTGCCGTCAAGTTGATTCGAACTCATAGTGATCCTGTAGGACAGAGGAGAACTGCGCCATAGAGTTTCCAAGGAGTGCCTGGTGGATTCAAACTGTTGACTTTTTGATTTGCAGCCATAACTCTTAACCACTACGTCACCAGGATTTCCATATACATTCTAGTGCGTGTATATCGAGACAGGACTGTTTTGTGTACTGCCCTTTCCTCACCCTGCTGGCCACCCTTCCATTATGGCTCCCTTCAGAGGTCTGCTTTGTGATTTGTTTTCCCCTTCAAGGCTGGCCTTGTTCATTTCAACCAGGTGTTGACTGTTTTAAAAACATGGGTCTATATAGAGTTGTGAATAGGAATTGTCATTTGATCCAGGTTTTGTGCCTCTTCCTCCCACTCCACAACCCCCTAGGGATGACATTCCCAACCATTCCTCCTATTTCAGCTCTGGCTTCTGTGTTTTTATTTTCTTTACTTCTTTTTATTCTGGGCCCGTGGAATGTCAGTTTTAATGATGTTTCTGCCAATATCCAATTTCCATCGAAAATACTCTTTTTTTATATCCAATAAACTTTAACTCTGACCCCAAATTTCAAGCTATAGGCTTCCTGGTTCTCACTAGTCACTGGTTTAATTTTGTTTAATTGGCTCTGCAGTTTATACATTGCCATATGGCTTCAATATGTATGTTTTCTGTATCTCCTAATATGTTATCTCCTAGAGCCAGAGCATTTATAAAGATGTTGCAAATGCAATTTAATTAAAAACAGATGGATCCTCTTTGAAATGCTTCCTTATCAATTAACAATGCCCAGCTGTCTCCCTAACACAGTCCCAGGGAGATAGAGACCATCTATTACAACTCCCTTGTACTGTAGATGAAGAGGCCGAGGGCCACAGATGTTAATGTGACTTTCCAGAGGCCATGCAGCTGGATAGTGAGAGCCCTGTGCTTTGAATCAAAAGACCTGGGTTCTAGTCCCAGTTCTGTTACTGTCAGCTCAGGTTGCTCCCCTCTCATGATGTGTGTTTGCAGGGACTCCCGTCTGTCATGTGTTTTAGACACCTCTGGGGCAGTACTTTTTTCATGGAGGAAAGGTCACTTATTTCCTGCTGGCCTCTTCCTCCTCCTTGTCTCTCCTCTTCCTTCTCCTCTTCTTCTTTCAGTCAGATAAAGCTTAAGTACATTTTTAAAGACTCTTATATCTTGTTCTTGAAACATATAAAAATAAAAAGGTCCTTGCAAAGACTTAAGAGATCATTGAGCCTAACCCAAACCAGTTGCCATCTAGTTGACTCCACTCATGGCGACCCCTTGAGTGTCAGAGTAGAACTGTGCTCCATGGGGTTTTCAGTGGCTGATTTTTTAGAAGTAGATTGCCAGGCCTTTCTTCTGAGGTACCTCTGGGTGGTGTCAAACCACCAACCTGTTAGCAGCCGAGCACATTTAACCATTGATACCACCCAGGGGCCCCTCATTGAGTGTAACCTTGCAGTGCATAGATAAGAAAGCTGAGGCTGAGAGTTTAATTAACTTGGCCAAAATCACAGAGGGTAGCAAATCTGAAATTAGAACCCAACTTGGCAGACTTGAACGGAGTGCTCTCTGCACAATATCCCAGCAGAGAAGGATCCTGCAGAGCCATTTTATTTAGCAAGCAGAGGGTGCAAGTAGGGTTGGGAGCAACAGGGAGGGGGAACACTTAGGAAAAATTTAAAAGTAAACCCTTCACTAAATCTGTGTGAAGAGGATCCAGTGCCTCTAAAAACATGTCCCTGGGTCAGAGATAGCACTGTTGCCCTGTACTGCTGAGAAGATGAAAAGCAGAAGTTTGCATTGGCACAGTCTTCTTCAGTTCACAAAAAAGGGAAATGTCCTTTTTTTTTTTTTTTTGATGCAAAGACTGCATGGATTATTCAATTTCTTTGTGTTTTCCTAGGAATTTGAGACAGTGAGAACAGATTGGCCTTTACTCACACATTATTTCTCAGTTTATTTTGCTGATAAACATATTATCATTTCCAGACCAATTAACCTTTGACGTCCAGAATCCTGCCTTCACAAGACACAAGCAAGGTCATAAGTTATTTTGCTCAACAAAACATTTGAATGGTTGTTACTCCACGAACTCAGCTGCTTTTATATCTATTTTTAGAGGTTTCCTTTATAAAATCAAAACTCAGCAGCTTTTTCTAAAGAGAAGCAAGATTATTTGTGAATTGATTTTTTTTTTTAGTTATGATGATAAATTTGAACAAGACATTTGAAGCCCTGAGGATCAAAAATGGCATGTCTTAGAAATGTCTCTGCATTAATAACCTGAGACATTTTGGGTCTTTGTAATGCTGAATTAATATTACATTTGAAAGTAAATCAAGTAGTAATTTCAGTGCTTTGGAGTAGGGAGAGGGTGCTTAGAGGACACAAAAGGCCCTTCTTTCCCTGAGAAAGACTAGGCCGTGGGCTTCTCACTCACCTTCTGGAGCTGACAAGAGGCTCCAATTGGATAATGTGTGTAAATTGATTAGAAAACTGTAAGTCATTGTCTAGCTGTGTGACCTTGGGCAAGTCTCTTTCGTGTCCGGTAATCAGCCTCCTGTTCTGTTAGAAAAGACAGCCGACTCACGGCTACCCCACGTGTGCGGAGTGGGACTTCTCCACAGGGTTTCTGATAGCTGTGGCCTTTTGGAAGTAGGTTGCCAGGCCTTTCTTCTCAGGCACCTCTGGGTGGGTTTGAACCACTAACCTTTCGGTTAGTAGCCAAGTACTGAAGTGTTAGCCATTTCTGCTCCCCAGGGACTCCTCCTGTTCTAGAAGATTCCCTTGATATTCTGACAGTGGCTCTGCATTGCTGCTCAGCGCACCTCTCCAACTGGGCCACCAGGGGAGTAGGTAAAAATACAGATTCCCAGACCCCCTCAGACCTACTGAATCAAAATCGCTGCAGGTGCTGCGCAGGAATCTTTATTTTTAACAGACTCTCCAGGAGATTCCAATGGAAAGCCAGGCTCGGAAATCACCGAATTAGATCCTTTCCGTGATTCCTGCTTGCTTCAGCATTCTGTGCTTCTGTGCATAAGGCTTCAATCCCGGACTTCCAACAAAGCAGCGAAGACTTGCAAGAAAACGAGCCATGGAATTTTCTTATCTCCAGTACACCCTAATTATGCCCGTTTTTATTGCCTGCCCATTTCCCTGCCAGCTTCCAGAAGTTTTGAAGCTTCGCAGGACAGCCTGGGTCACGAGGGGAGCTAGCTGGGAGAAGGGCTTGGGCCATATTGGCAGATACAGATAGGGCTGTTGACGGCATGCAGGACTGGGTTGGTTTTGGTTTTGGGCTTCGGCAGAGGGATCAGACACTAGGTGCTAGAAGGGAGGCCCAAGGCCGTGGCGACACATAGATTGATGGACTGAATCCTGCTCCCAGCTCTGTAATGTGCTAGTTGTGCGGCCTTGGCCAGGATATTCTGAACCTCAGTTTACTCGTTTACAAAATTAATTTATTTTCTGCTCTGCCTGTCTCATAGGACTTTTGGGAAAGATCGACTGAAATAATGGTTATCAAAATACGTTGAAAAATACAAATCCTTTTTCCTAGATTACGATTCTGTAGTTAGAATAAAGTAGTAATAATGGGCTAGGACCTAGGATAAGGCTGATGTCAGGAGTGTGGTTGAGACAGAGGGTAGGTCTTTGGAGAGCTAGAAAAGGTGAACTGGTCCATTTTAACCACATCTTCTGATATGTATTTAATTAAACTGTGCAGCTTTGGTTAATACCTAGCCAACATTTTTAATACAATGACATGACATTGTATTGTTTAGGAAGCATTGAATTTCTGTTTATGGTGATAGAAAATTTGGCAGCGGATATTGGAGATAGGTGCACAACGTGACTGATGTAATTGGTGCCACCGAATTGTACACGAGAAAAATAATGAGCTGGCAAATCTTGTGTTACATATATTTTTACAACCCCCCTCAAAAGAAAGAAAGAACACGGAATTGAGCAAAGGGATAAGGGGTTACTATGCCAGAGAGTTGTTCAAAGTCTCCAGGCCAAAAATGTAGCCAAGTTAGAGTGTGCATCAGGTCTCCTGGCCCTGGTGTTCTGGGCTCCTTCCCCACATCACCTCGCCTCTGTCCAAGTGTAAATGCCATGCCACTGGCCAAGTCAGACCCTTGTAAGGGCAGGTTCCAAAGAGAACCTCATAAGAAGTTAATAGAGCCACGAAGGCAGATTTTTATCAAATCCGTTTAATGCCTACATCCTGATTTGTGCAAGACCCACCTTGGTTTCTCTATATACCCCAGGCCCATGTTGATATCTGTACATCTGATTTTTATAATGAGTTTTAGCCTCACAATATTTATAGATGTTAACTAGTGTATCCTCAGACAATTCCTCTGTAAGGCTAGCAAATACAATAACATTTTATGAAAGGGGAAATTAAGGCTTGGAGAAATGATGGGATTTCCTCCAAGCTCCTGACAGTAGGGAGCCAGATTCAGACTATACCAGCTCACTAACCTCTGAAGTATTGTCACGTCCCTTAATCACCTCTCAGGTGGCTTTGGACCAGTAGCGGTGAAGTGGTCAGCTTCTCTATTTTATTTATTATCTCTCCTTTTACACACACACACACGCACACACACACACACACACACACTCACACATACATAAAAAACCAGTTGCCATGGAGTTGACTCCAACTCATGGCAACTTCACCTGTGCAGAGTAGAACTGCACTCCATAGTGTTTTCAAGGTGTCTCTAGGTGGGTTTGAACTGCCAACTCTCAGTTAGTGGTTGAGTGTTTAATTGTTTGCTACACCCAGGGACTTCTACACACACATATATGTGTTGTTATGGGTTGAATTTTGTCCCTCCAAAATGTGTGTCCTAAATCCTAATGTCTATACCTGTGGTTATAATCCCATTTGAGAATGGTTGTTTTTGTTGTGTTAATGAGACAGGTTTAGTGTAGGGTATTGTCTTAAATCAATCTCTTTAGAGATAGATACAAAAGAGATTAAACAAACAAGCAAGAAAGCAGAGATGGGGGAAGAGAGTTGCCAAGTCACATGAAGACTACCCAGGAGCAGAAGCTCAAAGAGACAAGGACCTTCCTCCAGAGCTGACAGAGAGAGAAAGCCTCCCCCTAGAGCCAGCACCTTGAATTCAGACTTCCAGCCTCCTAAACTGTGAGAAAATACGTTTCTGTTTTTTAAAACCACCCATTTGTGGTATTTCTGTTATAGCAGCACTAGATACTAAGACGGAATTTGGTACCGAGACGTGGGGGTACAGCTCTAACAAATACCTAATATGTGAATGTGGTTTTGGAACTGGGTAATGGGTAGAGGCTGGTAGAATTTTAAGGAAACCCTGGTGGTGTGGTGGTTAAGAGTTTGGCTGCTAACCAAGAAGTCATGAGCTCGCAGTTTGTAATCCACCACGTGTTCCTTGGAAATCCTATGGGGCAGTTCCACTCCTTCCTATGGAGTCACTATGAGTCAGAATCGACTTGACGGCAGCAGTTGTTTTTTTTTTTTGGTAGTTAAAGGCTAGATTCGTGGCAGTGGGTTTTTAAAGACTAGATTGTCTTGAAGCGACTGTTGGTAGAATTATGGCAATTCTGGTGAGAGCTCAGAAGGAAGTGAGGCTAGATAAAGTCTTTGTCTTAGAGAGTACATATGGCACCAGCAGCATAATGTTGTTGTAGAAATGTGGACGTTAAATGAGTTTCTAGTGAGGCTTTAAAAGAAAATGATGAACAAGTGGTTGGACAATGGAGGAAGGGCAGTGCTTTTTATGCAGTGGCAAAGGACTTGTCGGAATTATATTCAAATGTCTGATGGAAGATAGAACTTGTAAGTGATGAACTTGAATATTTGGCTGAGGAGATTTCTAAGCAAGATCTTAAAGGGGCTGTGTGGTTTCTCCTTGCCGCTTATAGTACAATGCGAAAGGAAAGAAATGGACTTAAAAATGAACTGTGTAAAATGAAACCAAAGCTTAAAGATCTGGAAAATTCTGTTGTACACACTAAGGACACATGCCATAGAATTTTCACCAAGGCTGTGGCTACACAATCTTTTGTTAAAGAGATGAGGCCTGTGACTGATGGATCTAACCAACTACCACAGCAGAAAACCCATCAGCTTACACTGAAGGGGACAAAGAAAGAATGAAAGGAAAGAACATTGTCTGCCTCTTAGAATCCTATGCACAGGAAACAGGCCAAAGGAGCTACATCTGCTGTCCTCCAAGAAAAGAAAAGAACCATTCCTAGGTTTCAAAGAGTCAGATCTTCACCAGCTCAGTTCTGGAGTGCAGGGCTGCCATTCATCTTGGCCAAGAGGATGGGGGCACTGTCCAGCGCTGAGCTGGTGGGGTTGCTATGCTGAAGAGATAATGCCTCTTCTCCTGGCCGAGGAGGTGGGGTCACCACTCAGATGGACTAGGAAAATGGGACTGCCTAAAGCCAAGGCAGCAGAGTTGCCATCCCAAAGAGCCTGGAAGGCAGAGCTGAAGCCCAGGGACAAGGCGCCTCCACCCAGAATCCAGAAGGTTTGGCTAACTCCCAGAGTCTAGAGGGCAAGGCCATTGGGTAGATGTTCTCAGAGAACAGAGGATTATTTTTAAGCCTTGAGAGCTAATGTAAATTGTTTGGATGAGTTTTGACTTGCTTGTTGCCCATTATTCCTTCTTACCCTCCAATTTCTCCTGTTTGTAGTAGAGATGCCTACCTTGTGCCTGTTCTACCATTGTACTTTGGAAATGGATAAGTTGATGTCTAGATTTCACAGGTTCACAGATACAGAGGAATTTTGCTCCAGGATGCAGTATGCTTCAAGTCTCACCTGTATTTAATTTAGATGATTTAGAAGGTGAGATTTTGGATTCAGAGTGGAGTTTTGGGATGATGTGATGGGATAAATGTGTTTTGCATGTGTTAAGGACATGAATTTTGGGACGATAAAGAATATAATGTTATGGATTGAATTGTGTCCCCCCAAAATGTTGTTGTTAGGTGTCATTGAATCAGTGCCAACTCATAGCGACCCTACGTACAACAGGACGAAACACTACCCAGTCCTGTGTCAGCGTCACAATCGTTGCTATGTTTGAGGCTAGTGTTGCAGTGCATGTGTCAGTCCAACTCATTGGCGATCTTCCTCTTTTTTGATGATGCTCTACTAAGCGTAATAATATCCTTCTCCAGGGGCAGGTTCCTCCTAATAACATGTCCAAAGTACGTGACACAAAGTTGTGCCATTCTCACTTCTAAGGAGCATTATGGGTGTACTTGTTCCAAGACAGATTTGTTTGTTCTTCTAGCAGTCCGTGGTATAGTCAGTATTCTTCACCAACGCCATAGTAGAAAGGCATCAATTCTTCTTCATCTTTCATATTCATTGTCCAGCTTTCACACGCATAAGAGGCAATTGAAAATACCATGGCTTGGGACAGGAAGGCCTAAGTCCTCAAAGTGTTATCTTTGCTTTTGAACATTTAGAGGTCTTTTGCAGCAGATTTGCCCAATGCGGTACATCATTTGATTTCTTGACTGCTGCTTCCATGGCCATTGATTGTGGATCCAAGTAAAATGAAATCCTTGACAACTTCAATATTTTCTCTGTTAGGATGGTGCTTATTGGTCCAGTTGTGAAGATTTTTGTTTTATGTTGAGGTGTAGTCCATACTGAAGGCTGTAGTCTTTGATCTTCATCAGTAAGTGCTTCAAGTCCTCTTCACTTTCAGCAAGCAAGGTTGTGCCATATGCATATTGTAGGTTGTTAATGAGCCTTCCTCCAATCCTGATGCTGTTTTCTCCTTCAACTAGTCAAGCTTCTTTGATTGTTTGCTCATCACACAGGTTGCATAAGTGTAGTGAAAGGATACAACCCTACTGTGCACGATTCCTGGTTTTAAACCATGCAGAATCCCCTTGTTCTGTTTGAAAGACTGCCTCTTGGTTTATGTACAGATTCCACATGGGCACAAATAAGTGTTCTGGAATTCCCATTCTTCACAATGTTATCCATAATTTACTATGATCCACACAGTCAAATGCCTTTGCATAGTCAATAAAACAGAGGTAAACTCCTTCTGGTATTTTCTGCTTTCAGCCAAGATCTACCTGACATCAGCAATGATATCCCTGGTTCCATGTCCTTTTCTGAATCCAGCTTGACTTACTGGCAGTTCCCTGCTGATGTACTGCTGCAACCGTTATTGAATTATCTTCAGCAAAATTTTACTTGTGTGTGATAGTAATAATTTTTTTTATAATTTCCACATTCAGTTGGATCACCTTTCTTGGGAGTAGGCATAAATATGGATCTGTTCCAGTTGGTTGGCCAGGTAGCTGTCTTCCAGATTTCTTGGCATAGACTAGCGAGTGCTTCCAGCATTGCATCCATTTGTTGAAACAGCTCAATTGGTATTCCATCAATTCCTGGAGCCTTGTTTTTCGCCAGTGCCTTCAGCGCAGCTTGGACTTCTTCCTTCAGTACCATTGGTTCCTGATCATATGCTACCTCCTGAAATGGTTGAACGTCGACCAATTCTTTTTGGTATAGTGATTCATGTATTCCTTTCATCTTCTCTGCATGCTTCCTGCATCATTTAATATTTTCCTCATAGCATCCTTCAATATTGCAACTCAAGGCTTGAATTTTTTCTTCAGTCCTTTCAGCTTGAGAAGTGCTGAGGGTGTTCTTCCTTTTTTGTTTTCTAACTCCAGGTGTTTGCACATTTCATTAAAATACTTTAGTTTCTTCTCAAGCTGCCCTTTGAAATCTTCTGTTCAGCTCTTTTACATGATCATCTCTTCCATTCGCTTTAGCTACCTGACTTTCAAGAGCAAGTTTTAGAGTCTCTTGTGATATCCATTTCGGTCTTTTTCTTTCCTGTCTTTTTAATGATCTTTTGCCTTGTTCATGTATGATGTCCTTGATGTCATCCCGCAACAGTCATTAGTGTTCGTGGTGTCAAGTCTGTTTTTGAGGTGGTTTCTAAATTTTGGTGGGATATACCCAGGGCTGTACTTTGGCTCTCGTGGACTTGTTTTAATTTTCTTCGGCTTCAAGTTGAACTTGCAAATGAGCAACAGATGGTCTGTTCCACAGTCAGTCTTTGGTCTCATTCTAACTGATAACATTGAGCTTCTCCATCATCTCTTTCTACAGATGTAGTTGATTTGATTCCTGTGTATTCTATCTGGCGAGATCCAAGCATATAGTCACTGTTTATGTTGTTGAAAAAAGATATTTGCAATGGGTAAGTCATTGGTCTTGCAGAATTCTGTTATGCAATCTCTGTCATCATTTCTGTCACCAAGGCCATATTTTCCAATTACTGATCCTTCTGCATTTCCAGCTTTCACATTCCAATCACCAGTAATTATCAATGCATCTTGATTGTATGTTTGATCAATTTCAGACTGCATAAGTTGGTAAAAATCTTCAATTTCTTCAGCTTTGGCCTAGTGGTTGGTGCATGAATTTGGGTAATAGTCATACTAACTGGTCTTCCTTATATGCGTATGGATATTATCCTATCACTGACAGCATTGTGCTTGAGGATAGATGCGGAAATGTTGTTTTCGATGATGAATGTGACAACATTCCTTTTCAGTTTGTCATTACCAGCAAAGCAGACCATATGATTGTCTGTTTCAAAATGGCCAATGCCAGTCCATTTCAGCTGACTAATGCCTAGAATATTGATCTTTATGCATTCCATTTCCTTTTCGATGGCTTCCAGTTTACCTAGATTCATACTTTGTACATTCCGTGTTCCGATTATTAATGGATGTTTGCAGCTGTTTCTTCTCATTTTGAGTCATGCCACATCAACATATTTAGGTCCCAAAATTCATCCGTGTCATTAAGGTTGACTTTGAGGAGATAGCTCTTCCCCAGTTGTATTTCGAGTGCCTTCCGACCTGAGGAGTTCATCTTCTGACACTATATTAGACAGGGTTCTGCTGTTATTCATAAGGTTTTTATTGGCCAGTCTTTTTTGGAAGTAGACCACCATGTCCTTCTTCCCAGTCTCTCTTAGTCTGGAAGCTCCACTTAAAGCTGTCCTCCATGGGTGACCCTGCTGATATTTCAAATACTGGTCACATAGTTTCCAGCATCACAGCAACACACAGTCTACCACAGGAGGACAAACTGACAGACGAGTGGTTGCCCCCCAAAAATATGTGTTGTAAATCCTAATTTCTATGCCTGTGGTTATAATCCCATTTGGGAATGTGTTATCTTTGTTATGTTAATGAGACAGGATTAGTGTAGATTGTTTCTTAAGTCACTCTCTTTTGAGATATAAAAGAGATTAAATAAGCAAGCTAGAAAACAGAGATGGGGGAAGAGAGATGCCAGGCTACATGAAGACTGCCCAGAAGCAGACGCTCAAAGAGACAAGGACTTTCCTCCAGAGGCAACGGAGAGAGAAAGCCTTTTCCTAGAGCTGGCACCCTGAATTTGGACTTCCAGGCTCCTAAACTATGAGAAAATAAACTTCTGTTTGTTAAAGCCACCCAGTTGTGGTATTTCTGTTGTGGCAGCACTAGACAACTAAGACATATCTATTATGTATACATCCTTTTTTTCATGAACGTTGTGAAACCTCACGACATCATTATATCCCTAAATACCTCAGCATGCATCTCCTAAGAATGAGAACATTCTTCTCCATAAACACAATAGTTTTTTATGCCTAAGAAAAGCAACAATTTCCTAATCTCATCTAACATCCCGTCCATATTCAAGTTTCCCCAGTTGTCCCAACGATGTCTTTGATAGATTTTTTTTTTTTGAACCAGGATTCAGTTTGAGACTCACACATTACATTTGGTTTATGTCTCTCTCTTTTTTTCTTTTTCTACGTCTGTTTAAACCAGTTGTAGTGAAATCAGTTCTGACTCATGGCAACCCTATGTGTGGCAGGGTAGAACTGTGCTCCATAGGGTTTCCAATGGCTAATTTTTCAGAAGTAGATCTCCAGGCCTTTCTTCCCAGGTGCCTTTGGGTGGACTTAAATCTCCAACCTTTTGGTTAGCAGCTAAGTATGTTAACTGTTTGCACCACTCAGGCACTCCTGTGTCTCTTTAGTCCCTGTTAACCTTGAACGGTCCCACAACTTTTTTCTTTTTTATGACATTAAGTTTTTTGAAGAGTCCAGTCCAGGTGTTTTCTAGACTAGCCCACATTCTGGATTTGTCTGTTTTATTTTTTCATGGTATTTTAAACTTGTTCCTCTATTTACTGCATTTGCTGCAGAAGGAATATTAATTTTAAGTCTTGATTAGATTCAGGTTAAACATTTCTGGAAGCATAAACCATAGGCGATGCTGTGTACTTTGTACTGTGCCACATCAGGAGACAGGTGATACGGTAGGTCGTCCCCCAGTTAGTGATGTTGCATTGCTGTCATGATTAAAGGTGATGACTGTCAGATATCGTATTGTAAGGTATATTTCTATCTGTGTAATCCTAGGTCCTCTCAGTCGACAGAGCTAGGAAATAATGACTTTAAAAAATGAGTTCATATTGCTATTTCCACATTGAAACTAACATTTTAGGTTTTTCCTTCACTCCTTTTGTTTATATGAGTGTTGCTGCTCTCCTATCATGAAAATCCTGGCTCACAGAATAACTTCTTTTTACTTACTTCCTTTAATCTAGTAATATATGTAAAATATTTCCATGATTAAAATCACAATGCTGTTATTAACAGTGAAGTGACCAAATGAAGTTTAATATTTTCTTGCAATACTTTTTGTCCTGAAAATACAGCCCTTTTGTGCTCAAAAGTTGCTCAAAATAATACTGTTCTCATAATACAGTTATTAATTTGATAACCAGTTAGGTACATTTGTTTCTGTTCAATATTAGGGTTTGGATTTTTTTTTTCCTTTTTGATTTCATTTAAAATTTTTGAATATGTAAAATATTTATAAAGTTTAAAGGTCAAAACAATATAAAAAGTATGCTTGGAAAATTCTTTATCTTACCTTTGTCTCTTTATTCTGCCCCCTCTGCCTACCCTAGAGGCAGCCATTTTCATTGGATTTTGGATTATACTTCCTGTATTTCTTTTTGAAAAAAAAAAAAAAAGAGAAATGTATATGTGTTTTCCTCCCTCCCTTCCTTGTCTCCTTCCCTTCCTCCTGTCCTCTCTCCCTCGTTCCCACCTTCTTTGCATCCTTTTCTGTCTTCCTTCCTTTCACAAAAGGAAGTATAGTATTTCTGCCCTTCTTTCCTTCACAAAAGGAAGTGTATACCATCTACTTTATTCTTGACTTTTTCCTTAACAGTCATCTTGGAAATCACTCCGTATCAGTTCATAGAGATCTTCATTTCTCTAAGGTTGCGTAAAATTACGTTGCATGGATGTATCATAGTTTAGTAAACCAGTCCCCTCTTAATGGATTGTTCCCAATCTTTTACTATTATAAATAATTTTTTTAATAAGTAAACTTGCATATATAGTGTATGTGCATTTGTGGAGCTATATCTTCAGGGTAGATTCCTGGAAGCCCCAGGCTTCCTTTGTCAAGTCTTTTCCCACTCTTACTAATGTCTCTTTGTTTCCTTGTTTAGGGTGTCAAAATCAAAACGAATAGTAATGTGGGATATGAGGAAGAGGATTTTGGACAATTATCAGTGAACTGAACTAAAGAATTTTTAATATTAAGCTCTGCATAAAGGCTCTCACTATCTAGCACAGTGTGTAGACCTTGTTGTTTATATTTGTAATTACCCTAAGGAGTTGGACTAAGGATAAGAAGTACAGTCCAGTGCAGTTTTGTTTTTATGCAGTCTTCCTCAAAGTCCTTTGTCTTAGCTCTTATTTCATATCCTCTTCTTTGGTCTGCCTTCTCTCCTGATACTGGGCTTGGCTTTCCTGTGTTCCTAAATTCCCACCCTATCTTAGACACTGGACTTTGTTTTTATTTTTTCATTTGTGGTGGTTATACTTCATGCAAGCACAGTTCTGCTGAATGAAGCATGAGTTTTGAGTAACTTGGGCAACTCCCTTCTTTTCCAGGGTCACAGCTCAGGCATTCAATCATGTATTCTTGCTAACTCCCTGATCTCTTGGTAACTAAAATCCCTCTGCTTAGATATGAGTTGATAGTCTATAATCCCTTTACTCATTTATATCAAGAATGTTCATTATCTTAATCTAGGCCAAAGTTAGAAACCATTGAACTCCTATCACACAGCTCTTGTTCCCTGAAATAAACTTTAACTCCACCCCAGAATTACTGATCCCGTCTCTAAATCATGTCATTCTTGTATAATTCCCTTATATCTGCCACTTACCTTCTTCTATGAACATTTGGTTTAGCGAAGAATGTCATCGATTCACCCCTGGGAAACAAGTGAGTTGCTGACTGTCTTGTGCTTCCATACTGTTCTGTACTTATGATGTACTTCTCTTTTATAACACTGAGACATACAGACACAAAATTATGGTGACACAATATGAGATTTCCCCAGTGGGCCATAAGCTCTTCAAAGGTGCCTCGAGAGCTAAGTCTGTGTCCTTATGCTAACACAGCGTAGGGCCACAAATGAATGAACGATAATACCTTAACCTTATTCCTTCTGGGGCATTTATACTTAGTCCATGGAGGTAAATTGTGACATTTCAGGATTGCTTCAAACAGAGAAGGGGACAATCAACAAGAATCCAATATGGAGTTTAGAGATACATGAATATCTGTGAGGAGGTTGACATGGGAGAACAAAAGCAAACTGTCCTCTTGGTAAATACGAGCTGAAGAAGGCATTCTAAGCCAAATAATTCAGGGAACGCTATGGGACAGAAGAAATGAAAAACTTAGTTAGCTCCATTGTATTTTCTATATATTTATAGTCTAACTCAGAGGTTACCACAAACTAATCTTTGCTTGGGTCATCCAAATGCCTCCATGTATTCTAGCTTTCAAGGGCTATCTTTTCCTTTACTATCTAAATGAAGTGATGCAAGCTCCCCTTCCACATATTGTGTTGAATTCAATGTCCTCCCCAATACTGTGAGAATTCCTAGGGGTGAGAAGGAAGAGGAGGAGCATATATTTTCCAGTCACCTTTTGCTTCTCAGTTTTCAATCCCTGCTTGGCATTTTACTTCTTACCTTCAGTCTTCTTTCCAACCCACTTTATCCCTTCGATCCCCCAATGACAAGGCTGTTGCTTGAAGCAGACTTTAATTGAAGGTGGAGGATAGCAGAAGGTAAATACATTACAAATCAGGACACTGAATTCTTATTCAAATTCTGATCTGTTGCTATGGTGTTGGATGATTTCTCTTTTCTTCTGAACTAGCTTTCAACCCCTACCCACCCACTTCCAAATCCCTGCTGTCATCTTGAGGTGGGACACATGATTCCCTCCCTCCCCACAACAAAAAAAATATTCTGTTACTTTATTATACAATGTGATTTAGTTTCTGAAAATAGGCTCAAGGGCATAACCAAGGGGCATACCAACAAGATCTCCTATATCAAAGATCCACCTATATATTAAAAAGTAAATTAATTAGGCAAGCACAATTGCCAGCTAATGTTGTAGGTGCTGTAGGTACTTTGGTAGATGAGACAGATATTATCCCCACTATTATAGAGCTTTAATTGTAGTGGAGGAGAAAGACAAAAAAAATCCCAAAAACGATTTAAGAAGAAAGTGGACTCCAAGTAGAGATGTCAAAGAGGTAGTTGTTAGAGCCATGTCTGGAGAACTGGAGAGTGGCCAGGACGAATGATGCAGATGTAGGAATCCTTAGTGTACAGATGGAATTTAAAGCCATGGGACTTAGATAAGGAAAAGAACAAACGGGGCACGCCAACTTTCAGACATCAAAGAGATGAGGATGACCCAGCAAAGGAGACTAAGGCACGGCCAATGAGGTCCTTCCTAGAATGCAGAAGTATTTACAGTGAGTTCCTTTTTTTTTAATATTAAAATTTTTCACCTCCAAAGGTATTAATGGATAATTAAGTTGTTTACTCAGAAGGACTTAAAGTTTGGCTTCTGATTCAATCCTTTCACCTACATTTGTGTTTATATGTTAGAAAGGCGCTCTCAAAAACAGGAAGAAAACCTACAAAAAACCCTCTGAAAACCAGTGAAAAAGGTATACTGTTGGAATGACAGGCATTGGGAGAAGAGAGCCTTGCCCAAGGTGTCTTAAATAAAACCATGTAGGTGGTTCCCTCTCTCCTTTGTCTGAAGGGCCCTGGCCACATGCCCTAAATGCGGGCTACGCCACAAACACTGCTCATGCCACCTCCTGTCATTTCCAAAGTCTAGCAAGTTAAGGCAGGGAACTAGAAACAAAGAAATCTTCTCTCCCAGCTTTAATTTCAAATCCTGTTATTTTTTAAGGAGCAGCATTTTATGCCTTGGATTCTGTCTTTTGGGTCATTTTTCTTCTTCTCTACTGCAATTCGACAGGAGCTAACAAAACAACATTGCTTGTTTGCTCCAAGGGCATGTTTGTGGCCATATGAGAATCTCTAACCTTTACAATCCCTTGCATATAATAGGCATCCTATAAATACTTTTTGAGTGAATACATATGGCCAAAGAGAAATTCTTAGGTTCCCTCAAGAACCAAGGTGCTAATTAAACAACTGTATTTGGAAAGCCTTCTGGGCCATCTTTCCTTTTGAAGTTATTTAGAGATGACGTATCTATCACAGTAATCCAGATGTTCTACATCTGGCTTCAAGACATGGTGCTGGCGGTGACGGAGTCTCCTTTGTCACCTCATAAGCAGATAGATTTAGACTTTGTGTAAGCTACCATTTGGGATGCCTACGCCCCACCCTTTGGGGAGGTTCTAGACAGACTTGAAGTTATGGTTTGAATTATGTCAAAAATATGTGTTGTAAATCCTAACCCCTATGCCTGTGGCTGTAATCCCATTTGAGAATGGGTTGTCCTTGTTATGTTAATGAGACAGAATTACTGTACGGTGTGCCTTAAGTCAATCTCTTTTGAGACATAAAAGAGATTAAACAAGTAAGCAAGAAGCAGCCATGGGGGAAGAAGGATGCCAAGCCACATGAAGATTGCCCAGGGGCAGAAGCTCAAAGAGACAAGGACCTTCCTTCAGAGCTGACAGAGAGAGAAAGCCTCCCCCTAGAGATGGCTCCCTGATTTTGGACTTCTAGATTCCTAAACTGTGAGAAAATAAGTTTCTGTTTGTTAAAGCCACCCACTTCTGGTATTTCTGTTATAGTAGCACTAGGCGATTAAGACGCCAGGGGTATGCGTATAGATACTGAGGTTTCCCTGGTGTAAAACTTCACCTAAAATGGTTTGCACTCAACTACCTACCTAAAGGTTGACGGTTTGAACCCACCCAGCATTGCCAAGGAAGGGTCTGGTGATCTGCTTCTGTAAAGATTACAGCCAAGAAAACCCTATGGAGCACAGTTCTACTCTGACACACATGGGTTGCCATGAATAGGAATTGACTTGACAGCAACAAGTTTGGGTGTGGTTTGGTTTTAGAGAGGTTGGTAAATGCCATCCAAGCAGAGCTGGGCTTGAACTAGGTCTTGTGGAAACTACAAAACTTAGAAAAGCAGAGAGGCAAAAGACTAGCCTGAGCTATGGTTTGGAAGCTGGAGGGCATCCAGTATGTTCATGGAGCCATAAGAAGGCCAGTCTGAACAGAGGGGAGGGTTTGTGTCGGGGCCATGTGGGAGGAGAGTTTGGAAATTTAGCTGGAGGCTAGATGGCAGATTGCTTTGACTCTCCAGCTAATAAGTTTTAGCCTAAAGGCAGGGGTGAGGGGGAACCCGGTTTTGTGGGTTCTGAAGCTGATACAATTTTAGGGGCCCACTCTAAGAAAAAGAATACGAAATTATGAAAAAAAAAATTGCTAGGGCTCCTCCCAAGAGCCTGTGCAAACGACAGGCCGTGAAGCTTCAGCTTCATTGGCCTCACTATAAATGGGGAGTCCTTGAATGTTTCCGAGCAATGGGTATTCTCTGGGCTGCCTTGCTTGGCAAGAACTGTTTGGTTCAGGGCTGCATGCAGATATAAATTTTTGGAGTTCCCAGGTTGGTACCAGAGAAGTTGGCAGTCTTAGTGGGGACTGTTTTAGTTTCCTGGGGCTGCCGTAACAGCCCCATGACAGCTCCGGCAAATTACCTCAAAACAACAGAAATTTATTCTCACAGCTTAGGAAGCCAAGAGTCCAAAATCAAGGTGTCATCAGGGTTCGCTTCTTCTGGAGCTTTGAAGGAGAAACTGCCCCATGTCTGTCTACTAGCTTCTGGTGGTTGCTAGCAATCCTTGATGTCACTTGGCTTATAGACACATCATTCCAATTTCTGCTTCTGTCTTCAAACTGCCTTC
Source organism: Loxodonta africana (assembly GCF_030014295.1). Lineage (NCBI taxonomy): Eukaryota > Metazoa > Chordata > Mammalia > Proboscidea > Elephantidae > Loxodonta > Loxodonta africana. Next base: position 59,224,645 of record NC_087360.1, read on the forward strand.
CTCTCTGTGTGCTCTCCTAACAGTGACACTGGTCATTGGATTTAGGGTCCACCTTAAAGACAGGTCACTGTGAATTGGAATCGACTCAACAGCAACAGGTTTTTTTGGTTTCAAATATAGGATGATCTCACCTCAAGATCCATAACTTCATTAATGCAAAGACCTTATTTCCAAATAATATTACATTTACAGGTTCCAGGGGCTAAGACTGGAACATATTTTTTGGGGGGAACACTATATACCCACTCCCTGGAGGAGGAAATCATGATTCATAAAGTAGAGGGTCATCGAGAAAGACGAAGACCCTCAATGAGATGGTTTGCCACAGTGGCTGCAACAATGGGTTCAAACACAGCAACGATTGTGAGGATGGCGCAGGATGGTGCAGTGTTTTGTTCTGTTGTACATAGGGTCGCTATAGTTAGAACTGACTTGACGGCACCTAACAACACCAACATTCAGCCCACTATAGGGACTAGCAGAGAAGTGGCACAATTTAGCCTTTGTTTTGGTTTCATTTTGCTTCATATTAGAACTTAAAATTCCTGTTGCTCTGGCCACATCTCATATGAATTAAAATCTCTCAGGGTGGGACTTAGGCATTAGCATTAAAAAAAAAAACCTCTTCAGGTGATTCCAACCTGCAGTTGAGTTTGAGGCCGGTGAGTCTCAACTTTAAATGTGCGCGTGAATCTCCTGGGGGTCTTGTTAAAATGCAGATTCCAAGTCAGTAGTTTGGAGCCCTGGTGGTGCAGTGGTTAAGAGCTCAGCTGTTAACCATAAGGTCAGCAGTTCAAATCCACCAGCTGCTCCTTGGAAACCCTATGGGGCAGCTCTACTCTGTCTTACAGGGTCACCATGAGTCAGAATTGACTCGAAGGCAACAGGTTCGGTTTTGGTTTGGGGAGGGCCTGAGACTCTGCATTTCTAACAACCTCCCAGGTGATGCCAATGCCACTGGTTCTGAGCACTGAGGTCCTAGACGACCTCACCCCTCCTCCCACCCCCCAAGCTCTTATATTTAATGTTCACTCTCATTCTGTGGTTGAGTGTCTGGTCTGCGATGGGGTGAGGTGGAAACATCTGTAACAGGAAACAGCTTTTGCTGAAAGACAGTTCAGTTTGGAGATGGTTTATATATTGGGAAAATCCATATGGTGTAGATAAATGGACCCCCGAATCTAATGACATTATTTAGAAACAGTTTAACTAAATGAAAGTCAGCAGCCAGCCCTGTGTGTGCTCCTCCTGGGCCCTGGAATGCTTCTGTTTAGTATAACAAGTGTTAATATGGCCTCCTCAAGACCTCTGAAAAGGGACAGCGCCCTCTCAGCAAACCAAAATGCCAGAAAAGCAGCAGGAAGGATGTAAACAGTCTCCAGCTTCAGATTTTAATCTGTCAAGTGGTGGTACTGTAAAAACAAACCTCTCCTCAGTCTGGCCCTGGGGCCTGGGCTGTGTCAAATTCATCATTGAGCATTTTCATATGTCACATGGAGTGGGGGGGAGGATAGGGAAGGAGAGGTTTGTCCACAGCCCACGGTTTTTTGCTCTGCACTGAGTCCTCAGGATCAGACCTGAGAGAGCCTTACCTGCTCTGAGACTTCCTGGATTTCAGCAGCGATTCTCACCTATGGCCGCATATCAGAGTCCCCTGGGAAATTTTCGAATGGTGTTTATGCCCAGGCTCTGCCTGAGTTTCTCTGGGGGTGAGGCTTGGTCAAGACTATGTTTTAAATCTCTTTAGGTGATTCCAGTGTGTAGCCAGGGTTGAGAACCTCTACATCATAGACCCTGTAGATAATCAGTTTGTGGTAGATTCCATAATACATTCAGCACGTATTTATTGAGTGCTTATTTTTTTTATTTTTATTTTTATTTTTTTACCATGTTTCAGGTCCTGGGCTTGACACAGGGAATACAATGGAGAACAAGTGGCTTCTGTTCTAACTGGGAGGACAAACACACAACATCAAATTAAGAAATTTTAACATTTCAGTTGTGATCAAGAGCTGTAAGAGAGCACTACAGGATGCTACAAGAACATGTAACAGGAACCAGCCCAGCCTGTGAAAGCTTCCTTGAGGAAGTGACATTTGAGCAGAGTTCTGGAAGATAGTAGGAACTACCTAGGAGAAGAAATACAAAAAAAACAACCAAACCCAGTGTGGTCGAGCCGATTCCGACTCAGAGCGACCCTATAGGACAGAGTAGAACTGCCCCACAGTTTCCAAGGAGCGCCTGGCAGATTTGAACTGCTGATCCTTTGGTTAGCAGCCGAAGCACTTAACCACTAGGCCACCAGGGTTTCCAGGAGAAGAAACAGGGGGAGAGAATTACAGGCTGAGGGAACAACATGTGCCAAAGCCTGGAGAAAGGAGGTGGTTGGTGGATTAGAGGAGGTGAGTCTAGGAGGGCGCCATGCAGGGAGGAAGGAAGGGCCAGTCACAGAGGTGTAGGGAGCGGGGCGCAGAGGGGAGCACTTACTCCGAGGCTCAAGTCCAGGGGGGCGTCAGAGGAGACACGGAATGATATTCTGAGGTGCCCCGAGTATGAAAGGCGCCTGATTGAGACAGCCCACAGGAGAGGGGAATGCGTTTCTGCTGACACAGTGCCGCTACCAACTGTCCATTCTTCTTGAAGTTGGGGGGGGGTGCAATTTAGAGATTGCCCCTGGGCCCTCGAATGGGGGGGGCACAATTTAGAGATTGCCCCTGGCGTTCGTTACCCTCGCTAAGCCCTTAGCCAGTCAGTGAGCTGGGACGGGGCCTTGGAAGCCATCTTGGGGGTTAGGTGTTCATTAGTTGTAAATGTGTAAATACCTTTTGAAGTTTTTATGTTCACCCTTTCCCAAGGAAACTCCTCCAGGGCAAAGTCCGTGTCTTTTCATTTTTTTTTTTTTTAACTTGTTTTCTTTCTCCACCATCTCCCATCATCTTTAATTTGTATTATCAGTGAAGTTTACAAAGTGCCCTCACCTACATTATCCATGTAATCTTTACAAGGTAGAAGAGTAATTCATTGTTTATAGAAGAGGTGGTTTAGATTTAGAGAGGTTATAACTTGTCCAGGGTTACAAGGTGAGAACTCTTTTTCTTTCTCTCCCTCCCTCCCTTCTCCTTTCGTTTTCTTCTTTGTTTCTCTCTTCCTTCCTTCTTTCTTTTGCTTTTTTTTTTTTTAACAAATGGAATTTGAGTATATGCGTTATTTTATAATATGCTTTACTTATGTAACACAATCTCTGAGTATTTTATTCACATTCTTAAATATTCTTCAAGAATGTGATTTTAAAAAATGGCTGTTAGTATCCCTTCATGTGGATATATCATAACCTATTTCGTCAACCCTAGATCATTGGATATTTGTTTTCTCTGATTTTTCTAAATATCAGTTTTCCTTTACAGTGAACATCCTATATGTACATCTTTGGGGGCATCTTTAATCATTTCTTTAGTGAAAAGATCTTATAGGTGGAATTATTGGGTCAAAGGATATGTACAACTTAAAAGTTTGTTACATGTATTGATAAATTGCCTTCCAGATTGATTGAACAGATTTAAATTCCACCAGTAGTCCATGAGATTGCCCATGGGAAAATTTTCAATTAAGCAAGGCCAATTGATCTGTAGCACTTTGGTTGCTGAGAATATTTGAATCCGAGCCAAACAGCAATTTCAACAAAGTATATTCACAGTGGAGCTCTTACTAAGCTGGCTTCATCAATTTCCCCTTCTTTATCGCTTACTTCTTCTGCATATCTCCTTTGGGTCTTGAGGGTGCAAGATGCTTTGCTCATGTTTTTCTGGGTATTTCTGATAAATGGAGAAATTATTGAAGGATTTCATTTTACTTGGATCCACAATCAACACCATGGAAGCAGCAGTCAGGAAATAACATGATGCATTACATTGGGCAAATCTGCTGCAAAAGACTTCTAAAATGTTGAAAAGCAAAGATGTCACTCTTTTGAGGACTAAGGTGTGTCTGATCCAAGCCATTGTTCTCAATTGCCTCATATGCATGTGAAAGCCTGGCAATGAATAAGGAAGACCAAAGAAGAATTGATGCCTTTGAATTATGGTGTTGGCGAAGAATATTGAATATACATACCATGGACTGAGACAGAAGAACAAGTCTGTCTTGGAAGAAGTACAGGCAGAGTGCTTCTTAGAAGCAATGATAGTGAGACTTCATCTCACATACTTTGGACACATTACCAAGAGGGACATGTTTCTGGAGAAGGACATCATGCTTCGTAAAGTACAGGGTCGGCAAAAAAGAGGAAGACCCTCAGTGAGATGGATTAACACAGTGGCTGCAACGGTGAGCTCAAACATAGCAGCAATTGTGAGAATGGCGCAGGACCGGGCAGTGTTCTGTTCTGGTGTACACAGGGTTTGCTATGAGTCAGAACCGACTCCATGGCACCTAACAACAACATCTACTCCTTCTTCCGCCTCCTCAATCCTACCTAGCCTTCTAGATTGAGGCAGGATCTCGCGGTGTATATATATAAATCAGCTGTCATTGAATGGATTCTGATTCATGGCGACCCCATATATGTCAGAATAGAACTGTGCTCCATATGATTTTTCAGTGGCCCATTTTTTGGAAGCAAATTGTCAGGCTTTTCTTCTGAGGTGCCTCGGGATGGACTCAAACCTCCAGTCTTTTGGTTAGCAGTTGAGTATGTTAACTGTTTGACCCACCCAGGGATTCTGTTATATATACAGTAAAACCTGTGAAAGCCAGAACCTGTGTAAGGTGGAAATCTGTCAGAGAAAGAAAACGAAAATATTCCACTAAAAAATGAGGAATAGAAAAGTGGTAAGACTGTACCCTGTCAAAGGCAGAAAACTTATGAGGCCAGGAAAAACAAGGCAGCCGCATCACGTTCTGGCTTTTACAAGTTTCACTGTATTTGACCAATGCATACAAGTTTACCATTTTCCCTTAACAATTAGTGAATTACCTTAAATCTTTGTCCAGTTCCAGGAATCTAGTTTTATGGTTACAGAAATTGGGAGGGTTTTTGGTGTCGAAAAGGACCCTGGAACCCATCGGGCCTATCATTCCACTGACAGCAGCCTTGACAGGTGATCCATCAAGTGACTGGACACTTACCACCTTTCAAGGTGGCTGGTGCCACTACTGGGTCGTTCATATTGTTACATTGTGAGAAAGTTCACTCTTCTTAGAGATTTGAAAGGTTATGAAATAGCTCAAACATACAAATAATACAGAAAATAATGTGAACACTCACATTCCTACTGAAACCCTAGCTAGAGGCTCCTGGAAGTCGCCCCAAGGCTAAAGGCTCCTGAGAGGCACTCCAAGATAAGATAGAGTTGTTACACAAGATCCGTTAACCCCCTTTTCTTCAGGACTAACCACTCATACGCTCTAGGCAACATTTTATTAGTAACATTTTTCGGGCCAGAAGGCTGCACCTTGAGAACCAGCTCCAACTGGCTACCCACACTTGCCCAGAACCTGACCTCGAAACTTCCCTCCTCTGGAGAGAGGCACAATTATCAGCCCACCCTTGTACCCGGACCCCATTCTGGAGTGAGAAGTCCATCCACCAGTACATCTGGCCCCACATGACTCAAGAATCTGACTCCCAAACTTGGACAGGGAAGGGGAATTCCAAGAATGGGCAGGCTAAGGGGGACTGAGGTGTAAGACCCGGAACCAGTCTCCGCATAAAAGATCCCCAAGTTCCTGGCTCATGGAACTCTTGGTCTTCTGGTCACTAGACCCTGCGTTGCTCCCTATCCGTGCAGGTAATAAACTTGCCACTTCCTGTTTCCCTTGCAACTGGTGTTGGTCTTATTTCAGTTGTAAACCCTGGTGGCCTAGTGGTTAAGTGCTACAGCTGCTAACCAAAGGGTGGGCAGTTCGAATCCGCCAGGTGCTCCTTGGAAACTCTTTGGGGCAGTTCTACTCTGTCCTATAGGGTCGCTATGAGTCAGAATCGACTCGACGGCAGCAGGTTTGGTTTGGTTTAATAGGACAGGACAAGAACCCGAGGGCCTTCGGTTGCACTACAGCTTATATCTACCAAAAGTTAATATTATATTTGCTTTAGAATTTTTAAATTTTAATGTAATGTATTCAATAAATTATTTTCCAAACTAGTTGATCATGGATTTTTGTTATAAACAGAGACATAGATTACAGATAGAGATTGAGAGATCGATTTTATAGGTTCCCTTTTCAGTACCATTGACCAAATTACCTGTTTCTTTGTCAATAAGTTGTCAACACAGTTTGTGTTTGTTAGGGTAAATTTTCATTACCTTTCTAAATTTTTGCTTTTTATTACATTTTCAATGTTTTGTAATTACTAGAGGAACATTAGAAATATCACTATGTTCCCTGGTATTACATTAATTCCGATGCTTATTTTGTGAATTGTATCGGCATTCTCTTAAAAAAAAAAAAAGGACTCCAAATATAACTAGAGCCTCATCATTTCCTCATCCTTTATTTCTTCCTTCCTTCTAGGGATAACCACTATCCCAAGGCTGATATGTGCTACTTCCATGCATGTTTTTATCCTTTTACTACAGATGTATATAACCTATTTTTTTTTTCACCCAATGTTATGTTCTGAGATTTATCTATGCCAATTCATGCCATCAAGTAGAACTAAATAATTTAAGTGTTTTATGGTCTTTGGTTGTATGAGCAAACCAGTTTATTTATTTATTTTAAATAATTTTTATTGTGCTTTAAGTGAAAGTTTACAAATCAAGTCAGTCTCTCAGAAAAAAAACCCATATACACCTTGCTACACACTCTCAATTACTCTCCGCCTAAAAAAAAAAAATTTTTTTTTTTTTTTTAAGAAGACAGCCCGCTCTCTCCCTCCACTCTCTCTTTTCGTGTCCTTTTCGCCAGCCTCTCATCTCCACTCCAGGCAGGAGATGCCAACATAGTCTGAAGTGTCCACCTGATCCAAGAAGCTCACTCCTCACCAGCATCCCTCTCCAACCCATTGTCCAGTCCAATCCATGTCTGAAGAGTTGGCTTCCAAACCGGTTTGTTTTTATGTTTCTCTACTGACGAACAGTCAGGTTGTTCTCGTTATTACTGAGCTGTGATGAACATCCTTGCTCATATAGCTCATTGGGCACACCTGTGACTGTTTCTCCTTGGACTTTTTACACATTGGTCCTGGTTCTGCCCTCTGGTCAGCCTTTCAAATATGGGAACCTAGGCATTTTTGTCTCCTCTTGGTCTGCTCTTCTTGAGAATGAACAGTCCCATTAGGGCACTCTTTCTGGACTCCGCACCATTCTGGCATTTCCAAAAGCACTCAGGTTTGTCACAGTTGTTCCAAAGTTATGGAATCCAGAACTGACCTCAACAAACCAAGTGTGTTTTGACCATCACATGGACGTAGCAGGCTTGGACACTTCAGTCTTGTTACTGCAACCAGAGACGTGTGTGTGTTTAAAAACCAGCTTTTGTTGACTCACATTGAGCTTGTACATGATTACCTTCCCTAAGTCTTTTTCACTTATACTTATGGGACAGCTTCTGGAGTGTAAGTTGCTGGATGGTGCAAACTGTTAAGTGCTCAAGTACTAACCGAAAGGTTCGAAGTTGTGACCCACCCAGATGCTCCTTGGAAAAAAGGCCTAGCAAACTGCTGAAAGTTCATGGTTGTTGAAAACCCTATGGAGTTCAGCTCTAACTTGCACATAAGGGGTTGCCATGAGTCAAAACTGACTTGATGGCAATGGTTTTGATATTTTTGGTGCTTAAATGAAGGAATTTATATTTATCCCTGTTAAACCTCATCTGGCTTGTTCACCCACAAGCTGTCAAGATAATTTCAAACCTTGATTCTGTCCTCTGCTGGACTGATATGCTGGTTTTCCATACCACCCAACATGTCTCGATATCTGGGTGTGCCCTGCCTTCCATCTTCTGAATCCAGTGTTTTCTGAACTTAGTGCCAGACAAGGCACAAGAGAGACAGATTCCCAAGAGGATACAACTATATATCATTTATCAAGATCACCACCTCCATTCCCACTTTGTTCTTCTTAACCAAGTAATACATGTTTATTGTGGGAAAATGAAGAAATAAATAAAAGAAGAAAATGAAAATCACCCATGAGCCCATCATCCAGAAATAGCTTTTGTTAATTTTTTGTTGTATGCATTTCCAGATTGCCTCGCATGCTTTTTTTTCTACACACCATACACATGTTCACAAACACATTTTTTCTTTGCAAAATGGTATTCTATTATGTATAAATACAACATACAGCAAGGCAAATAAATCTCAGAAGCATAATACTAAGTAAAAGAAGTAAGATATAAAAAGTACATGCTAAAAAGTATATACTGAGTGATTCTATTTGTGTAAAATTCAAAAACAGGGAAAACTATTTATTAGAAGTCAAGATAGTGATTACGTTCACAGCGGGGTGTAGAGGCTGGCAGGGAAGATAAGAGGGACTTTTTGGGGTGGTAGTCATGTTTTATCTCTTGACCTGAGTGTTAATTATGGGAATTTGTCCACTTTGTAAAAATGCATCAGGTTATGTAGTTACGAGCATTTTTTAGTAATTCTATACCTCCATGAAATGTTTTTAAAAAGAAGGAGTGCAAAATAAAGAGAAGAAAAATGAACACGAAAAAGCCATCAGCCATCCATACAATGGTATAGTCTTTTTAGCTGCTGTTGAGTCTAGGTAGCCATTAAAATTTATGTAAGTATATTTGTTGAAATCAATGATGTTCCTAGTTAACTAGTAAGAGGAAAAGAAAAACAAACAACGTCAAAAACAGTATGTACACATTGAAATAGCAAATGTTTTGTTACCTATGTATTTGCCAAACTGCCCTCCAGAAAAGATGTACCTGTTTGGACACACCCACCTAAAATATGTGAGAGTGTCCCTTCCCCTGCCTCCATGCCAGCATTGGGCCTTGGCTTTAATTTTTTTCCTACAATGTGATAGACATAAAATGCTTTCCTGTTGGAGTTCTAATTTGCATTTTATTGATTATTAAGGAGGTTGAAAATTTAATCGTGTGTTTATTGGCCCTTTAAAGTTCTTTTTTGAACTGCCAGCTTATGTCTTTTGCTCATTTTTGTGTTAGACCATTAATCTTTCGCTGTTGAGTTTTAAGTGCTCTTTATTGTCATACATGTTGCAAATATTGTTTGCATTTATTTGTCTACTTTTAAATTTTATTTCTTGTTTTTTATTAAACAGAAATGTAAAGGTTTCATTTAGCCAAATCTATTGGTTTTCTCCTTTGTCCTTTTTGCTTTGGGTGTTAAGTTTAGGAAAACGTCCTTTATCTTAAGATTTTATAGATCTATTCCTACATTTTCTTCTAGTCGTTTTCACATTTAACTTTTTTAATCTACTGGTAATTCTGAAATAATCTATAAGGCAGAGCTCTAACTTGATTTTTTCCTCTCATACTTATATTCAGCCACCTTAATAGTTTTGGTCATCTGTTGTTTTCCCATGTATTTCAGATACCACCTTTACCCTATGACAAATACTTATAGATATTTGGATTTGTTTTTGGATTCTCTAGTTAGTACCATTGATCTATTTATAGCATATGACATTAATGAATTAGTTCTGTAACTAGTTTTTTTATTATTTTAATGTCATGATATATTTTAATAACTGATAATATGCCATTATTATTTTAATTTTTCTTATATATTTTAGGTAGCTTTAATTCCAAAAGCTGGTACATAAATATTTCATGATGAAAAAATAAAAGTGATATATGCTCACGGCCAATAGTTTAGACAGTAACCAAAACCCAAAACCAAGCCCATTGCTGTCAAGTCAATTCCAACTCACGGTAACTCCAAAGGACAAAGTAGAACTGCCCCATAGGATTTCCAAGGAGTGCCTGGTGGAGGCAAACTGCTGACCTTTTGGTTAGCAACCATAACTCTTAACCACTACACCACGAGGGTTTCCAGTAAAGAATGGTATAAAATGGAAAGTAAAAGCCCTCTTTCCCTCCCTTCTCAACACTCCTCAGTTCCACTCCCCAAAGGCAAGCACTGTTAATAGTTTCTTCTGCATCCTTAGGAAGCATGTATTAAAAATTACATGTGTATATATTTACATGCAAGGGATCATGTTATACAGACTTCTTTGTGAGTAGTTTTTTTTTTTTTTTAATGTATTTGGATAATGAACCCCCTGAAACTGTTGCCCTGAGATAATCTTTAAACCTTAAACCAAAAAATATCCCCTAAAATCTTCTTAAAACCAAACAATAGTTCAGCTTAACTAGTAAAGAATGTCGGCCTTGAGTACTGTGCTCTTTTAAGAACTATCTATATGGGATCAAATTAACAACAGCAACTAGAAAGATTAGATAGGAGCCTTAGGGGGCAGTGAGGTTCTGTTAATGAGTGAGGAACAATTCTGAAGAGGAGGGTGAGAACGGTTGTACAACTTGAAGAACGTAATCAGTGTTACTGAATTGTGTGCGTAGAAAATGTTAAATTGGTGAATGTTCTGCTGTGTATATTCTCAAAGACAAGAATGACAAAAATAAATTTAAAAATAACATATGTATATATGGACTTTTTTCCATATCAGTATGCACAGTTCTAACTCATTCATTTTAACAGATTCATAAGTCAGTAGGGTGAATATAATTTGTCCCTGATTGAAGGCTATTTAGATCCTTTTTAGTTTTATGTTAGCAGAAATAATTTCTTATATTTTCCTGATGAACTTTAGACATTTTCTCCTGTTTTAAAAATTGGAATTGCATTAAATATAAGAATTAATTTATAGAATTGGCATCTGTATTTTTCTGAATCTGTTCATCCAAGACTAAACCACATCCTTCCATTTATCTGAATATCTTTTATGCCTCTAAGTAAAGTTTTACAGTTTTTTTTTTCCAAATAAAGACTTCATAGTCTTGTTAAATTTATTCCTTGGCATTTTATTTTATCTTTTATCAGGAATTTGAATGACATTATTTCTCATTACATTTTCTAACAAGTTATCTCTGGTAAATTGGTAGAGAACTGCTTTTTTGTATATTTATTTTATGACTATCCATGCTACTCAGTTCTATTATTAATAATAAGAATTTTAGCTATTTCTCTAGTGTTTCACATAATCACACTAGCTATGTAAATTACATTTTTTTCTCTTTTCTGATAGCAATATTGATTTTATTTTTATATGGAAAAGTACAAGTTACGTTCTTAGAAGAAAATATAGGAGCAAAGCTCGGGACCTAATTTTTTTCAATGATAGATTATTAAAAAAGCAACAAATGCACGTGCAACAGAAAACAAAATAGGTAACTGGGACCTCATAGAAGTTAAATACTTATGTTCATCAAAAGACTTTATCAAAAGAGTAAAGAGAAAACCTACAGACTGGAAAAAACTTTTTGGGAATAATATAACTGGGAAGAGTATAATATCTAACATATGTAGAAAACTTCTACAACTTAACAAAAAAGACAATCCAGTCAAAAACTGGGCAAAGGACATGAACAGACACTTCACCAAGAGGATATTCAGATGCCCAACAGACACATGAAAAGATACTCAATGTCATTAGCCATCAGAATAATGCAAATCCAAACCACAATGAGATACGATTTCACTCCCACCAGGATAGCTAGGAGCCCTGGTGGCGCCGTGTTTAAGAGCTCGGCTGCTAGCCAAAAAAGATCTGCAGGTTGAATCCATCAGCTGCTCCTTGGAAACCCTTTGGGGCAGTTCTACTCTATCCTATAGGGTTGGAATTGATTCAATGGCAATGGGTTTTGGATTTTTAGGATGGCTAAGATAAAAAACCAAAAAACAGAAGATAACGCTTGTTGGAGAGGATGTGAAGAATTGGAATCCACATCCATTGCTGGTGGGAATGCAAAACAGCACAGCCGTTGTGGAAAACCGTCTGGCGGTTACTCCAAAAACAAGAGCTGTCATATGACCCAGCAATTTCACTCTTAGGTGTATACCCTAGGGATCTAATAGAAGGGATAGAACAGACATATGCACACCTGTGTTCATCGAAGCATTGGTCACAATAGCAAAAGGATAGAAACAACCAAAGTGTTCATCAATGAATATATGGATTAGTAAAATGTAGGCATACATACAATGGAGCATTACTCAGCAGTAAAGAAAAGTGAGCTCCCAAAACATCTTGGAACATGGAGGACATTATTAAGCAAAATAAGTTAATCACAAAAAAACAAATATTGTATGTTCTCACTTTTATGAAATGATATGAACAAGTAAATATACAGAAATTAATGTTCATTAGTGGTTACCAGGGATGGGAGGGGAGGGATCAAGAGGGGAATTCAATCTCCAGATAGTAGACACCTGTTATTTTTGGTGATGGGAAAAGTAACACCAAATAAGGGTGAAGTGTACACAGCTGACAAAGGTAAACAATGCCACTAAAAAGCACACAAGAAAAAAGGACCTGCTGGAAATTGCTATGGCATAATTTTGAAACAACAATAAAAAATATATGTATGTTGGCCTTTATGTGTATAACCCTGAACCAAACTCATGCCGTTGAGTTGATTCTGAATCATAGTGACCAAGTAGGACAGAGTAGAACTGCCCCATAAAGTTTCCAAGGAGCTGCTGGTGGATTCAAACAGCCGACCTTTTGGTTAGCAGCCAAGCTCTTAACCACTGCACCACCAGGGCTCTGTATACATGTGTGTATATATAGGTGTATGCATATGTATATGCATCTATGTGACTGTATATCTATGCACATATATTCATATACATAATAAAGCACATGGGGGCACAGTTAGGGATACTTCTTGGACATAACCAAATACTTCATGGGATTGGATTTCTGAGTTTGAAGGATTAGGATCACAGATGATGAAAATGTTCTAAAATTGCTTGTGGTGATGGGTTGTACAGCTCTATGAATATACTAGAAATTATTGAATTGTACATTTTAAATGGATAAATTGCGTGGTACTTGAATCATATCTCAGTTTTTTATAATAAATTTTATTTTTGTTGTTGAGAATATACACAGCAGAATATATACCAATTCAACAATTTCTATATGTACAGTTCGATGACATGGATTACATTCTTTGAGTTGTACAACCATTCTCACTCTCATTGTGAGTTCCTCCCTCATTAACATAAACTCACTGCCCCCTCAGTTTCCTGTCTAATCTTTCAATTTGTTGTTACCAATTTGATTTTATATAGATAGATCTTAAAAGAGCACAATGCTCAAGATAGACATTCTTGACTAGTTAAGCTAAACTATTGTTTAGTTTTAAGAAGGCTTTAGGGAATATTTTTGGTATAAGATTTAAAGATCATCTCAGGGCAATAGTTTCAGGGATTCATCCAGCCCTCCGTGGCTCCAGAGAGTCACAATTCCATGAGAATTTGAAATTCTATTCTGCTGTTTTCCTCCTTTTGGTCAGGATTCTTTTATAGAATTTTTGGTCAAAATATTTGGTAGTGGTAGCCAGTCACCATCCAGTTCTGATTTCATGGCAAAGGAGGTCATTATTTTAACAATAGCTATTATTTAAAAAAAAAAAAAAAAAAGGAAAATCAAACCTTGGAATACAGTTTCAATTTAGACAGACACTAAAAGCAGAAGCCCAGGCCATAAGTCAAGTGAACAATTTAGGAAGCATGGGAGGTAGTTAGGAGCCCTGGTGATGCAGTGTTTAAGTGCTCAGCTGCTAACCAAAAGGTTGGCAGTTTGAACCCACCAGCTGCTTCTCAGGAGAAAGATGTGGTGGTCTGCTTCTATAAAGATTACAGCCTTGGAAACCCTATGGGGCAGTTTTTCTCTGTTCTATAGTGTTACTATGAGTAGGAATTGACTCGAAGGCAATGGTTCTTTTTTTTTTTTTTTAAATGGGTTGGGAGGTAGTTACAAAAAACACAGGAAATCACAATCGTTGTTAGAGCTAAGAAGCTGTCTTCACATGTGGGGAGAGTGAAAGTATTCTGCATGGCACTGTGATGGTGGAGGCATGCCATTATGCATTTATCAAAACCCATAGGACTGTACAACACAGTGAGCCCTAGCGGTGCAATCGTTAAACTCTGTTCTGCTAACCAAAAGGTTGGTGGTTTGAACATACCACCCGTTCCATGGGAAAAAGACCTGGCAATCTGCTTCTATAAAGATTTCAGTCTAGGAATCCCTATGGAGCAATTCTACTTCGTCCTAAAAGGTCGCTATGAGTCAGAATCAATTTGATGGCACGTAAGAACAACAGTATAAGCTATGGACTTTATTAATAAAAAAAAAAACCCAATTGCCATTGTCGATTCTGAACCATGGCAACCCCATGTGTGTCAGAGTAGAACTGCACCCCATAGAGTTTTCAAAGGCTGATTTTTCACAAGTAGATCGCCAGGCCTTTCTTCCAAGGTGCCTCTGGGTCGACTCAAACCTCCAGCCTTTTGGTTAGCAGCCAAGCGCATTAACTCTTTACACCACCCAGGGACTCCCTAGTTAATGTTGTTGTTAGGTGCCATTGAGTCAAATACAACTCATAGTGACTCTGTATGACAGAGTAGAACTGCCACATAGGCTTTTCTAGACTTTCATCTTTACAGGAGCAGATGGCCAGGTCTTTTCTCTCATGGAGCTGTTGGTGGGCACTTACTTAACCATTGTGCAACCAGGGCGCCTTTCTTGGTTAATAATAACGAATATTGGTTCATCAGTTGTAACAAATATACCATACTTATGCAAGTTGTTAATAATAGGAGGAACTGTGTGCGGGAGGAGAAGGGATATATGGAATCTCCCTGTAATTTCTGTGCTTTTCTGTAAACCTATATTTGCTCTAAAAAAAAGTGTATTAATAATAATTTTTAAAAGTATGCCATAGATACACTTTTAAAACTTGAGGACAAAACTTGAGGACCACTTACAAACTGATGGTGGGTGCTCAGGAAGGACTGAGTCACAAAACTCCATCCCAAAGGTCATCTGATGTGGCCAGAGACTGGCCATCCTTTACCTAAATTGTGGGGCCCCTAAGGGTCTCTGTTGTCAGCTGTCCTCTCCCCCAGCTCCCTGAAACATCCCTGGCACCCATCTGTCACAGAATTTCTCTGAGGCTTGGCTCCTCCTCCCCAATCCAAACCTGCTCTTTCTGGAAGTGAGTCAGAAAGAGCTCATGGGTAGATTTGTGCTAAGAAGTCTAATAGGGTGAATGCATTTCAAGTTTGTAATCTAAAGAAATACATTTCTAATACTGACACATAATAATGGAATTTCAGACCTAGTTGCTGGGCCTTCCTGGGTGTGCTTCAGATTGTCACATCCCAGTTAATCAGTTGCCATCTCATTTCATCTCATGGTGACTCCATGTATGTCAGAGTAGAATTGTGGTTGATTTTTCAGAAGTAGATTGCCAGGCCTTTCTTCCAAAAGCACCAGGCTCCTCTGGGTGGACACGAACTGTCAACCCTTCAGTTAGTAGCCAAGCGCTTAGCCATTTGTGCCACCACCCCCCCAAAAAACCAAACCCACTGCTGTCGAGTCGATTCCGACTCATAGCGACCCTATAGGACAGAATAGAACTGCCCAACAGAGTTTCCAAGGAGCACCTGGCAGATTCGAACTGCCGGCCCTTTGGTTAATCACTATGCCACCAGCGTTTCCTTGTGCCACCCAGGAACTCCTCAAATCATCACAACTTGATTCCGACTCATAGCGACACTATAGGACAAAGTAGAACTGCCCCATAGGGTTTCCTAGGCTGAAATCTTTACAGGAGCAGATCGCCAGGCCTTTTTTCCCTTGGAGTGGATGGTAGGTTTGAACCACCAACCTTTTGGTTAGTAGATGAGAGCTTAACCATTGCATCACTAGGGCTCATTATTTGTGTTGCACAGCCATATGGGTTTTGATAAATGTATTCACCATCACAGTGCCTTGCAGAATAGTTTCACTGTATGCCACACTTTTGAATTGTGAAATTTTGCAGTCCTCTTAAAGGAATGAACTTGAGTTATTGCTATTACATTAGTGTTTTGGTCACCCTTTGGTACCATGTTGCTGTTTGAATAGAACTGCTTCCGGTTCAGATGGTGCCCTTTGAATTACTCTTGAGATAAAGCTCTTGCATGTTCCGTTAAGCATGTAATTCTTCAGACTTGTATTCATCTTCAGGTAGTATATGGTTCCATGTCATTTTATGTGACCCTATCAGCTCAGTGTCCCAGCCGACAAGGATTGCTGTAACAATACGTCACAAAAATACAGTTTACATGTTGATCAAAAACGTGGTATTGCTTGCAATAGCTTGAAGGTTGGGCACACACCACTGTATCATAATACACTGACTCAGAACCACTGTGCTGCAAAATACACACACACACACACACACACACATGCACACACATTCTGTACAGGTTTCCAGTTCAGGATTAGATTCTCACCCCTCTTATATACACCTGTATTTTTTTCACATAAGCAAAGCTGTACTTGAATTTTTCAGCAATTGTCTTTCCTTCTCTGAACTTCAGATTTCTTACCTTTAAAACAGAAGGACTAAATCTTTACTGTATTTTAGCCCTCCACAGTTAGGATTTCTGATGAGAATATCTGGTTTCTCTAGTAAGTGTGTGCGCTCCCCAAGGCTAGAGATGCTAACTTACTTTTTGAGAGGTTTCCCTTCTATAACACCTAACAGTAGTTCTCTACAACAATTGGGTATGGAGAAAGAAGAGTGTTTTCAAGCTACCTCCTGCCTTTCAGAATTAAAAACAAAAAAAAAATTGTCCCTGTCCTGGTTGAGAATCACTAGTCTAGTTCTTCTCCAGGCCTACAGGAAGTGCTGGATAAAGTAGCTAGTGGTTACTTGATTGTCAGTATTTTAACCCTGTGTGCTCATATTATTTTGCACTGTGTGTGCCTCCAAAACTTTCTTTGATAACTTTGACTGTGAACTTTGGCATTTGCTTTCTAGTTTGTATCATAAAATGGCCCTTCTTGAAATATCCCCATCTCTATTCCCTGTTCTCTCTCTGTCTTGGGACAACCTGAGATCCCCCCCTTTGGCAGCTGAGAACCTGGAATCCACTTAGGGCCCATTAGAGCATGGCAGAAGAAAATGCGACGGTGTTTAATTGCTTAGGGATCAGAGAGATCCCGCTCTTTCTGGTAATTGTTGTGGAAGGGGCCAGAGGGGCAGAAGCTTCATTCTCCTTGGACTCCCTCCCCCACCAAATTCTGTCTTGGCAAAGGCAAGTTGGCCAATCCTGTGATACCCCTTGTGTCTGACTTATTGAAGCTCTTCATTCCCTTGTAGCATCCACTCTGCCATCCCATCCTGAGGGCATGGACTCAATCAATCTCTCCCTACACCAGCACCCAGCAGAGAGACTGAAGTCTACAGTGGAGCTAATGGCTCAGCTCCCCAAGCACCTGGACAGCATCCAGGGCTCAGGACACATTCCGTGGTGAGGTCATCCATCTCCTTCAAGGGCGCCTCCGCTAACCCAAACATCTGAGCAAGGAGATTCATCTTACTCTCCTGCCCGAAGACATGGGATAGACAGAGCATTGTTTCCACAGTGCCACCTGGTAAGAGCCAGCTGGTAGCTAATCACTAAGAGAAGACTTGAATGGGTAAGGAGGAGCAGAGAGGGGTGTGAAGAAGTCTAATATTCATTGAAACCTACTGTGTGCTATCTAAGGCACCCTGAAAAATAAGTCAAAACATTTGTTGAAAACCTACTCCAAGTTTTACATTAAGTCTATTAAATAGGTATAATAGGGATACCATAATTTTGGGAGCAATGGGGGGATGGTAGAAGAATAGAAGGGGCAAGTGGAGCTTGGTGAAAGGAGGGGACGGCCAAAATTTCTCTTACTGTGGTTCCTTTCCCATGTCTTTCAACAGCAAGACATTGGCTGGGTGTGTCTTCTGCTTGGCAATGCTTAGCTAGAGAACCAAATGGAGACATAGGATGTGCCAGAACTGTGTTGGGCTTCCTGGTGGAGGGCTCCCTCCTTTTCTTTATCTTCTCCTTCAAAAGTTTACAATGACTTGAGAATGAGAAAACAAAGACCACATGTTCTGCTCTTGAGGAACTCACATTCTAAATGGAGATAAAAGAGGCAGCACAACTAAAGGAATACTTAAGTTCTAAGTCAATGTCGATCACACATGAGCTTTGTGTCTTTGGGCAACAACTTAACACTTAACTTCTCTGAGTCATTTCCACAACTGAATTATTAGAGAATGAAGAATAACATATACACATATAATAAAGGAGTTTGATAAGTGATAACTTTATTATTATGTAATTATGCACATAACTTGAACACAACCCAGAACAAGATATACGATAAAAATGAGGTACTGATAAAGTGCTTCGAAGTTGAAAGGTTGGAGCATTTTTTTTCCCCTTCCGGAGGAGTGAGAGACGTCTTCATGAAGGCAGTGTTCCTTTGAATAGGTTACTTTGTCTTCTGGAGCCTCCCTTTGAAATCTTCTGTTCAGCTACTTTTTGTGATCATTTCTTCAGTTCACTTTTAACTACTGTATGTTCAAGAGCAAGTTTCAGAGTCTCTTCTGACATCCATTTTGGTCTTTTCTTTCTTTCCTGTCTTTTTAATGACCTTTTGCTTTCCTCATCTGCGATGTCCTTGATGTCATCTCAAAACTTGTCTGGTTTTCAGGCATCAGTGCTTAGCTCATCAAATCTATTCTTGAGTTGGTCTCTAAATTCAGGTGGGATATATTCAAGGTCGTACTTTGGCTCTTGTGGACTTGTTTTAATTTTCTTCAGCTTGAACTTGAACTTGCATATGAGCAATTGATGGTCTGTTCTGCAATCAGCCCCTGGCTGTGTTTTAACTGATGACATTGGGTTTCTCTGTTGTCCATTCCCACGGTCTGATGCCTGTGTATTCCATCTGGCATGGTCCATGTGTATAGTTGCTGTTCGTGTTGCTGAAAAAAGGTATTTGCAATGAAGAAGTCGTTGTCTTGCAAAATTCTTTCATGCAATCTCAGGTATCATTTGTATCACGAAGGCCATATTTTCCAACTACCAAATCTTTGTTTTCAACTTTTGCATTCCAATCATCAGTAATTATTAATGCATCTTGATTGCATGTTTAATCAATTTCATACTGCAGAAGTTGGCAAAAATCTTCAATTTCTTCATCTTTGGCCTTAGTGGTTGGTGTGTGATTTTGAATAATATTCATATTATCTGGTCTTCCTTGTAGGCAAATCGATATTATCCTATCACTGACAGTGTCGTAGTTGAGGGCAGATAGATCTTGAAATATTTCTTTTTGATGATGAAAGTGATGCCATTCCTCTTCAATTTGTCATTACTGGTGTAGTAGACCATGTGATTGTCAGATTCAGAATGGCAATGCCAGTCCATTTCAGCTCACTAATACCTAGGATATTGATCTTTATGCATTCCATTTTATTTTTGATAACTTCCAATTTTCCTAGATTCATACTTTATACATTCCACGTTCTGATTATTAATGGATGTTTGCAGCTATTTCTTCTCATTTTGAGTAGTGCCACATCAGCAAATGAAGTCCCAAAAGCTTTACTCTGTACTCATCAATAAGGTTGACCCTATTTGAGGAGGCAGCTCTTCCCCAGTCATATACTGAGTGCCTTCCAAACTGAGGGCTCATCTTCTGGCCCTATATCAGACAGTGTTCTGCTGCTATTCATAAAGTTTTCACTGACCAATTTTTTCAGAAGTAGTCTGCCAGGTCCTTCTTCCTTCAATAGGAAGCTTGAGAAGATGAAGTAAAGTATTATAATGAAATGTGCAAAGATCTGGAATTAGAAAACTGAGAGGGAAGAACAAGCTTGTGATGGTTAAGATTGTGTGTCATCTCGCCTGGGCCATGGTTCTCAGTGTTTATATGTGATCACTCCCATGATGGAATCTGCTGTGAGTAGCCAATCAGTTGAAGGGGAGGCCTTTTGGTCTTGCCTGTCAATCTTGGGGTTCTTCGATCTTCACAGCCTGTGAGCAAGAGCCCTGCTCTCCAGCCTGCTGATCTTGGATTTTCCAGCCCCTGTAGCTACTTGAATTGAGAAAAACCTCTATTCTGATCCATGGACTTGGGCTGTTGTATATAGGAATGGTTAAAGATAGCATCCACATTTTTTAGATCCCAAATCAAGACATGTGTTCTGATATAAAGATGCTCACAGTGAAAAAGGCACAGGATATGTGAAGCCAGGAGCACACCAGGAATTCTGTGATATGTGGTTACTCAGCTTATTAGACCCCTTACAAGGCATTTTACCTCTCAGGGCCCCAGTTCCTGCACCTAAAAAATGAAAAGGTTAAGCGATTGTTCTGAAGTGCTAGAATTCTGCTGTTGTCAAAAATTCTTTTGGTGGGGAGGGAAGCATAATGGATTCTGCTGTTTCTGTCTACCTAATACCCCTTCCCATCTCCTTCTTCCCTAGGATCAGGCATGGTCATAAAAAATCAGGCCTGGTCAATCAGTGTTTTCCTTTCATCTGGCCAGAGTGATTGGTTCAAGGGTGAGTGTGTGACCAAAGTCCAGCATATAAGACTTAAATTTTGGGATTTTTTTTGGAACTATTAGTCCCAACTAGGCAGATGCTGTTAGTTTGCCTCTAATATTCATTTTCTCTATCTTCCTTAGTAGTCGTGTTCCTGATTTTCAGCTGGGCTCATAGATGCCAGAAATAAAGATTACATTTTTAGTCTCCCTTGCAGCTCACCTGTCACCTGTTGCTGTTGAGTCAATTCCAACTCATAGTGACTCTACAGGACAGAGTAGAACTGCCCCATAGGGTTTCCAAGGAGCCGCTGGTGGATTTGAACTGCTGATCTCTTGTTTAGCAACCAAGCTGTTAACTACTGAGCCAGTAGGGCTCCCTTATAGCTAGGTGTGGGCATATGATTAAATTTAACTCATGGGATATAAAGGGAAGTGTGGTTATCAGTCTTGGAGGAAGTACAGCCAAAATACTCCTTAGAAGTGAGGATGGCAAGACTTTGTCTTGCTTACTTTGGACACATCATCAGGGGGGAACAGTTTCTGGAGACAGACATCATGCTTGGTGAAGCAGAAGTTCAGTGCAAAAGAGAGAGACCCTCATTGAGACAGACTGACACGATGACTGCAACAATGGACTCAAAGATAGCAATGACTGTGAGGATGGAGCAGGGCCAGGCAACATTTTGTTCTGTTGTACGTAAGGTTACTATGAGTCAGAGCCAACTTCACGGCACCTAAGAACAACATGATGTATTAATTTCTAAAAATGTCCTTAAAGGAAAAGGACAAGTTCTTTTTCTTCTCTTCCTCTTTCACGATGGCTAGATTACAGACATGATAGCTGGAGGTTAAGCTGCCATATTAGATTATCAGGTGGAAGTTATGGGTGATGTCATGGGCTGAATTGTGTCCCCCGAAAATATCTGTCAACTTAGCTGGGCCGTGATTCTCAGTATTGTGTGATCGTCTACCATTTTATATGATTGTCCACCATTTTATGTGATTTTCCTATATGTTGTAAATCCTGTCACTATGATGTAATAAGATGGATTAGTGGCAGTTATATTGATCAGGTCTACAAGATTAGGTAGGGTCTTAAGCCAATCTCTTTCGAGCTATAAAAGGGTGAAGCGAGCAGAGAGATATGAAAACCTCATACCTCCAAGAAAGCAGCGCTAGGAGCAGAGCGTGTCCTTTGGACCTGAGGTTCCTGCACTGAGATGCTCCCAGACCAAGGGAAGACTGATGACGAGGACCTTCCTCCAGAGCCGAGAGAGAGAAAGCCTTCCCCTGGAGCTGGTGTCCTGAATTCGAACTTCTAGCCTACTGGACTGTGAAAGAATAAACTTCTCTTTGTTAGAGCCATCCACGTGTGGCATTTCTGTCTTAGCAGCTCTAGATGCCTAAGACAGGTGGCAGATAGCAAAGTAACAAAAGGAAGAATTCATGATGATTGTGGAGCTATTATACAACCTTACTTACCTCTAGACTTTGTTTATATAAGAAAGAATAAACTTTTAACTTGTTTAAACAGCTGCCTAATTGATAGTGAGCTGTTGGGGAAGAGAATCATTGGACCTGCTGAGATAATAGGATGGAAGCCTGGACCTGCTGGGTAGTCATCTTTTCACTGCATGGGGAGGGTTGCCTGAATGAAGCCAACATAGAAGGAAGCAGAGTGAGAAACAGAGTGCCTTAGTCCTGTTGACATTATTTGTTTGTGCTTGAAGCCACATAGCCTTTAACTTTTTTCCCCTTTTAGTAATGTTAATAAAGCAAGTAGACACCTTAATTGAAACAAATTAAGCTGTCCCAGGATGTTCAGTATCCTGGTCTTGTACATTTGTTCTTAATCAAGATTTAGCAATCAGACCCTTTCGTCCTAAACAATTCATTTATATTTTAGCTTGTGAGTAATTTTTTTTAGTGGCCTTAGGATTAGGTAAACCTATAGGGACATTAGCCTCCCTCTGGTTAACTTGGAGCCCTGGTGGCGTAGTGATTAAGAGCTCAGCTGTTCAAATCCACCAGCCGCTCCTTGGAAACCCTGTGGGGCAGTTCCACTCGGAATTGACTCGAAGGCAATGAGTTTGGTTTTTTTGTTTTTTGTTTTTCTGGTTAATTCTGTCGTCATTTAGATCTTTGACATTTTGAATTTGTCAAGTTGGTTGCCCTTTGGAACCAGATTTAATTTGCAAGTGCTTGGTAAGATCTGGGAAGGTGTCAGATTTCAAATCTGGATCCCAAGTTTCCATTGCTTCAGGAAAGACTCCAAATATGGGACTGAGACCAAAATATGGGATCCCCATGGGAGATGGAGAACACCACCTGCCTCAGCTCCTACTCTGCATTCAGCCTCTTGGGAGCGGTCATGTCTTCTAACCACACGGGACTTGTAGGTTTTTGGAAAGGAAGGGTGTTCCTTCCCTCTCCCCAGCACCATCCCTCAGACCACCATTGATCTATTGGAATGTGGGATACCATTTTCCAATGGAACGAGCATTTTCCTCTTGATTTGAGCATTGTTGACATTTTCATCAGCAGCCCAGGCTCTAAAAGCCACATCTTGGCAAGGGAAGAGGTGAAATTTTACTCAAGCATTTGTTCCAGGCCATTGCTCTGGGATGCAGGGTTGAGTCTTTTCATCAGAGCCACAGAAGCACTGGGATCAAGGCGCATAATTCTTTCCAGCTTCAGGGAGGAAAAACACAGCAATACTGAGATGTTCTTTCTTTCTTCCAGGGGTCATGTGTGCCCTTGCTGCCGACCCAGGGAATTTTTAGAACTGGATTTTGGTATCAGATCAGAGGCTTGATAGAGTTTCCAGTTCCTCATGTGAGAAACACGGCAACAATGGTCTTCAAAGCTGCCCGAAGTCTGACCTACCTGGTCAAACTACTATTGGTTTTTCAGGAGTTGATGTTATACAAAGTTGGAGAGCACCTCAGCTAAAACTTGTCGTCAGTTGCTGTCAAGTTGGCTCCAACTTAGGGTGAACCCGTATACAATAGAACGAAATGTTGCCCGGTCCTGCATCATCTTCACGATTATTGGTGTGCTCAAGTCCATTATTGTGGTCACTGTCTATTTTGAATGCCTGCCAACCTAGGGGCTTATCTTCCAGCAGTATATCAGACCGTGTTGTGACCCATACGATTTTCATTGGCTAATTCTCAAAAGTAGATTGCTAGGCCTTTCTTCCTAGTCTCCACTGAAAACTGACACCATGGGTGACCCTGCTGGTATTTGAAATACTGGTGGGATAGCTTCAGCATCAAAGCAACATGTGAGCCACCACAGTATGACAAACTGACAGATGGGTAGTGGCAACTAAAACTAGTTAGTTTTAAAGGTAACAAAGGTAGACCAGGATGGACGTACCTCTCCCCAAAGGCAGACAGGTGAAGTTTGCATTTAAGACAACCCTTAATCTAACTGGCGTGCCGTGTCCCTTTTATCGTTGGTAAGTTCCTTTGCTCAGTCAATAACTGTACAAGTATTTGCCGGGCACCCGTTCTGTGCCTAGAACCATGCTTGGTGCTAAGGAAATCTTGAGAAAGATGGAGGATATAGTTTCTGTTGTCAGAAGTCTCCTGGTTTAGTTGGATAGAATACCTTTGCTATCTGGAATGAATACACTGAGCTGTTGTGAACCCCAGGCCACAGTGGGAGTGGGAGAGAGTGTAAAGGATTTGGTTGCTTGAGAGTACAGCAATGAGGTGAAATTCGCTGCATCTTCACATCATATTCTAAGTTGGCCATACCCTGGACTTTGTCACGTCCCTGAACTAAGGCTTACCAGCCTTTCTAGCAGAAAATTTTATGAGGCCAGGGTCCTTATCTCACTCGTGCACAGCTGTGTCTTCTGTGTCCAGTGAAATAGCTGAGAATACTGAGCACTTGATAAATCTTTGATAAACAAAGGAATTAATGAAAAACTGAGGTGGTCTCTGGCACATGCTCCCCTTCTTTCACTTGGACTACCTTTGCATTTATTTCTGAATAAGTTTTGGGGAGAGCTCCCCTTTCTGCCATGTCTTTAGGACCTGGGGGAAGGTTTCAGGATGAATAAAGCATGTCATAGCAGCTGGGAATGTACTGCCAGACACTTTTCTCTCAGTTGCTTATTACAACGGCCTCCTAAGAGCTTTCCAGAAAGCTTACGAGAGAAGACCAACATCCGCTTATCTTTGGGAGGCATATGAATTCCCCTTTGCTGTCTCTGATGGTTGTTATCTGAAAACTGTCTAGACTTTAGATTCGAACTGGGAGAAGGAGAATGAGAATGAAATATTACTTCGCTTGGGTCTGGCGGGTGGACACGATGAAATATTCCCATTCCTGACCTCTGGGCTGACTCCCTGCCCAGCCAACTTGCAGCCCCCAGCTTGGGGAATGGGATTTGTCAGTGTCCAAGGGAAGTGCCATCACAGGGAGACTATCTGTTGTTTGGTTCGCACAGAGAGTTTTTTGCCATAAACTTTTCCATTTGAGTGAAAAGGGAGCAGGGAAAGCTTTTCATCTTGTCGTGTACATGGTATCTGTGATGGGGTTAGGGTGATAACTCCCAACTATTTAGAAAGCATTTCAGTGGGATGGTGGGAGGTGAATTCCAGCCTCCCTTTGGATCCCTGTCTTTCTATTTTCTTTTTAGGGAAAAAAAAAAAAAAAACTCCTTTATCCCAAAGCTCATCATGCTGATTATCCAGCCAAAAGTACATTTTCATGCAGTTTATTAAGCATGTTGCCTCTTAGATCTTATATGAAAATCTATTTCCTTTCTGTAGGGGACAAGCTGAAACCAGAAAAGTTGCCTTGTAATTTTTTTCCACTTTGATTCTGCTGCTTGCAAAGGGCATCTCCAGCTCTCCTGTTGCAGGAGGGAGTTGTTCTTTAGGGAAGGAAGGGAGTTAACTCTTGATTTGGTTCCTTGCAGCTGGAGAGGGTCTGGGGCCCCTCCTCATGGTCCAGCTCTGACTTGGCTTCAGCAGAATGAGTTATGGAAGCTCCTCAGCTGTGAAATTGAAATCAAATTCAACTCTCCCTTCATCTATTCCACAACCACACAGAAATTGTTATCTACTATTTCAGGCCCACAAGGAATTCTACCTACCCTATGAGGTCTTCCTGGAACTCTCCAGCCTTCAGTGAAGTCACCCTCCTGGGATCTCCTGGAGCATTTGCCTTGTAGTGATGGGCATTTCAAGGTCAGAAAGTACTCAATACCACTACTAGTAAAGAACTCATAATTTCCCTAGTCAGTCTATCCCATTCCAAGCCTCTCTAATTGTGAAGAAGTTCTTCCTTATGTTGGATTGAAGTCTGTTCTATCCCCAGACACTCAGTTTAATTCTGATCACTCTCCCACCTGGTAAGAGTGAGGACAGTCTGAGACTCCAGGACAGGAGTTGTGAACACAAATGCTCTCAAGGATTTTGTAGGAAATCTGCACAGATGGAGCAAGCCAAGTGAATGGTAAGTGGACAGTGGGATGGTTAGTGGAATGAGCCAGGCGGAATGTAGGTGAACAGTGACAGCCTAAGTGCTAGAGAGACATGGTGGTGACATGTCCCCTCTCCAGGAGGTGGAGGTACTTCACCTGCCAATCATCATAATATGGAGAGGGGGGCCCAGTGCAGGAAGATCTGGTAATTTCTCAAGAGAAGCTCAAAATTCAGATTTTAAAACATGAAATCTCTCACTTTTTAAATGCCAGTAACTAACTTAATTTGACTCGCTTACCTAGGATAAGTCATCAGGAAAGCCCAATCCCTAGAAAAAGACTTCATATTTGCTAAGTAGAGGGTCAGCGAAAATGAGAGAAACCCTCCATGAGATGGACTGACACAATAGCTACGACAGTGGGCTCAAGCATAGCAACGATCGTGAGGACGGTGGAGGATTGGCAACGTTGCGTTCTGTTATACATAGGGTTGCCATTAGTAGGAGCCAACTTGATGGCAACTAACAACCAGTTAAAGAAGAAATTACCATAGAACAATGTAACAAACTAACCCCAGCCTCAGGCCAGAAGCAACACTTGGATCTTTACTTTGTGATCGAAAAATGAAGACCAGGGACCACAGGTATGACAACAGTGTACAGCTCTGAAACTTTTAGGACAAGCCCTCTCCCCGACCCCCGGAATAGTTACTTTCGTTGTTCTCTATTTCTCAGGAATGATTAGCATGTGATCCTTAAAGTGTTCATTTTCAGGGATGTCAAGGAGGGGGCATCTAGAGACTGTGTCCCATCCCAAAGCTAGTGGCAGGGGAGGGTAACCTCGAGGGATGGAATGGGTGACCGAAGCCATTGTTGCTGTTGTTAGGTGCTGTTGAGTCGGTCCAGACTCATAGCAATCCCATGTACAACAGAATGAAACACTGCCTGGTCCTGGGCCATTCTCACAACAGTTGCTATGTTGAGCCCATTGTTGCAGCCCTGTGTCAATCCATCTCACTGAGAATCTTCTTCTTTTTCACTGACCTTCTACTTTACCAATCATGATGTCCTTCTCCTGGAATTAGTCCCTCCTGATAACATGTCTAAGGTAAGTGAGACAAATTCTCATCATACTCACTTCTAAGGAGCATTTTGGCTGTACTTCTTCTGAGACAGATTTGTTCATTCTTCTGGCAGTCCATGGTATATTCAGTATTCTTCACCATCACCATAATTCAAAGGCATCAATTCTTCTTCGGTCTTCCTTATTCCCTGTCCAGCCTTCGCCTGAAGATCAATATCGTAGTCATTAGTGAGCTGAAATGGACTGGTGTTGGCCATTTTGAACCTAACAATCATATGGTCTACTATGTCAGGAATGACAAATTGAAAAGGAATGGCATTGGATTCATCATCACAAAGAACATTTCAAGATCTATTCTAAAGTACAACACTGTCAGTGATAGAATAATGTCCATATGCCTATAAGGAAGATCAGTTAATATGACCGCCATTCAAATTTACACATCAACCACTAAGGCCAAAGCAGAAGAAATTGAAGATTTTTACCAACTCCTGCAGTCCGAAATTGATGAAACATGCAATCAAGATGCATTGATAATTATTGGTAATTGGAATGCAAAAGTTGGAAAAAAAACAAGGGTGACTAGTTGGAAAATATGGCCTTGATTATAGAAAGGACACTGGAGATCACATGATAGAATTTTGCAAGACCAACGACTTACTCATTGGAAATACCTTTTTCATCAAAATAAACGACAACTATACATGCGGACTTCAATGGATGGAATATACAGGATTCAAACTGACTTTTGTTGTTAGGTGCTGTCAAGTCGATTCTGACTCATGGTGACTCTGTGTACAACAGGACGAAACACTGCCTGGTCCTGTGCCATCCTCACAATCGTTGTAATGCTTAAGTCCATTGTTGCAGCCACAGTGTCAGTCCGTCTCATTGAGGGTCTTCCTCTTTTTCACTGAACCTCTACCGAGCATAATGTCCTTCTCCAGAGACTGATCCCTCCTGAAAACATGTCGAAAGTATGTGAGATGTTGTCTGGCCGTCCTTGCTTCTAAGGAGCATTCCGGTCCTACTTCTTCCAAGACATTTTTGCTTGTCCTTTTGGCAGTCCATGGTATATTCAATATTCTTCTCCAATACCACAATTCGAAGGCTGTACTGGGTGAGGGGAGGGCCTCAGGAGGGTTTTTTGTTTGTTTGTTTCCTTGTTGATGACTTGGCTCAGATTTCTTTCTCTGTATTATATGAGTGTGTGAGCACTTTAATTTTATATCTGTGTACCCAGCACATAGTAAACCTTAATGAATGTTTGATGAATGAATAAAATGCACATGTGTAGACTGTGTGTGTATTTGTGTGTAAAATGTGTGGCATTGGCCATAGAGGAGAATATGCACATAGTCCTCAAAAAACCAGATGTTAGCTCAGGGTATG
Organism: Loxodonta africana; assembly: GCF_030014295.1. NCBI lineage: Eukaryota > Metazoa > Chordata > Mammalia > Proboscidea > Elephantidae > Loxodonta > Loxodonta africana. The sequence goes on from NC_087360.1 coordinate 59,253,109, forward strand.
AAGGGTTCAGTTGTCATGATGGTGCTAGGCTCCTCGGGAGACCATCAAGAGCTATTTGTCTGGCCTTGGGGGTTTCAGGCTTATGACTCCTAAACAAACAGGAGAAACTATGGTGTTCCGGACTTCAGTGGGGAGGAACAGGCTGGAATAAGTTATTGGGGACTTGGCAGATGCATATCAACTTTGAAAAGAGCTGAAAGGTATGTTGGACTCTTGGTGGCCATAGTGGAAACAGGATGGTGTCAGGCCCAGTCCCTGGGGAACTTTTTTCAGGGCCCTGAAGAGAATGGTGAAGTGAAGAGAAAGGCCAGGCTGTCCCAGTGGGCTGAGAAAACGGTCATGACTCAGAAAAGGCTCTTTCTGGCCTCACAGCAGTGGCCCTGAGGTAGGCACGAGCAGAGCAAGAGTGTGGGCAGCAGCAGAAGAGGTGGGAGTGACAGCTACTGTTGCGAACCAGAAGACCATCCCTTGTGACCAACTGTAGAGTTCTTGTGACCATACTGATTGGCGACTGAGCCGAAAGTCTGTATTTATGCCCAGAGTGCAGAAAATGTGTTTATTACTATCTATCATCTACCTATTAATAAATGTGTATCTACATATGTATGTATAAATATGTATTACATATGTATAAATGTGTATCTTCAGAATTCAAAATAATCATAACTATTTGCATATCTGTTGTTGTTGGTTGCCCTCAAGTCAGCTGTGACTCACGGCCATCCCATGTACAACAGAGTGAAACGTTGCTTGGTCCTGTGCTATCTTCATGATTGTTAGTATGTTCAAGTCCATTGTTGTGGCTGCTGTGTATTTTGAGTATCTTCCAACCTAGGGGACTCATCTTCCAGCACTATATTGAATAATATTCTGTTGTGCACCATAGGATCGTCATTGGCTAATTTTTGGAAGTAGGTCACCAGACCTTTCTCCCTAGTCTGTTTTAGTCTGGAAACTTTGCTGAAACCTGTCCACCAGGGTGACTCTGCTGGTGTTTGAAATTTATGTTGGTGTTTGAAAGTTATAGTAGCATAACTTCCAGCATCATAGCACCATACAAGCCACCATATACGACAAACTGATAGATGGGTGGTGGGTGCATATCTCTACTCAGAAATAATTTCATCATGTTCCAGAAAATGCTGAAGTGATAAGGCCTAGACTTAAAAATCTAGGGTTTTCTACTGACTTTGGGGGATGCTCTTTGAAGTTCCTAAACTTCTTGTTCCCATTCTTCCATAAGTCTTATTCCTTCTAAGAGAAAAAAGTATTAAATTTGCAGTGAATTCTTAAATTATTATAATTTAAAAGAATATGGTATTAAATGAGAGGAGGAAAAGAATTTCCTTGCAGAAGCTATCTATTTCAAGGCCACTTGAAATTCCAGATGTTGATATTAAATCGTGGCTTCTAATTCAAGCTGTTGGAAGGAGAAAATGCTTTGGGTGTGCTAGTCTGGCCTTAATTGAGTAGGTGGTTTATTTTTTGTGGGTCTGCCTGTCTACCTGGGGCACCGAGACAAATAGCTATTAAGCCAGTGACAGAACCTCAAGAGGAAAGCCCTTCCTTTTTTTCCTCAAGACAGCTGTCTGTGATCATGTCAAACCAACCACGTCTGCTTTCTAAGAAAAGGGAAAAGGAGCTTCCCTTGGGAGGAAACCATGGAGTTTGTGCTAAAGAATTCCTGGCCGCAAGGGACCAGCTAGGCAGAGCTTAGTAACAAAATGTGGGTTTTTAGGGAAAAAACAAACAAACAAAAAAAACCCTCAAGAAACGTACTTTCGAGAATGCTATTCACCGGCGACCCCGCAAATTCCATGATCAATGTCTTCTTCCTAAGGGTAGAAATAGAAACCTCCAGATGCAGGGAGTGATTTGGAGCCTTCTCTGACAAACTGGAACCCACTGGTCTCTGGTCTTCCAGACTGCAGACGGCAGTCATCTACACCACATATTTGGACATTTAATTCTACTCTGTTTCAAATTATTCTCCAGTTGTTTCATGCCTAGGTGTGCTGTCTTCCAAATAGCCTGGTGTCAATTCTTCCCTGTTTCAGACTTGTCACCAAAGGTTTCTTCTCATAGAACTGACCCATTCTGCTTTGGATTCAAGGAGAACGCTAGTGTGTGGCTCTCCAGCTGGTGTATGGGGGGCTTTGGGAGCCCTGAAGACCCATATGAACTCAACTCTATGGCTGAGGCCAGGTTGGCTGCCTGGTTCTGGCTTGGCTCTGGTTTTCCTCTTCCCATTCCCACTGGGGTGGAGGCTGATGCCGAGTCAGCCAGATGACCACCCTACCACCTTGTCTGTTCCTTGCTTGGCCTGGATCCTCATTCTAGCCTTTATGCCTTGACCTCTATAGACCTTTACTTCTATGTTTCTGCTTCCTTCCTGTCTGCTGCTTCAGAGATGCTGCCATGTCACTCAGCCCTGCTCTCTGGCATTGAACCCTTGGGCATCAACTTGACTTAGATCTAATGAGGGCTGACAATACCCCATTGACTTGGTGAGTCTGATTCCTGGCCCCACCTCGGCAAGGGACCAACCTTCTATCTTAATTAATTCTCTCCCCTGTCTCCACCCATCCCCATCCTAGTTCTCTCCTGCCCTCCTTGGAGCTCTGAGGTTATTGTCCCAACTGTCATCTCTATGCAGGCTGCATCAGTCTTCTTATTCCTAATGGCCCCTAACATGGTGCTCAGAACTCAACGATGTTCGTGAATTTAAATATGAATGGCTTCAAGTTAAATGACAGTAGATATGAGATGGAGACGCCACCAGGGAAAAGAGACTGACAATGGGGTGTGCAGAAAGAGCATAATCTTCCCCACAGGAGGGGTGGTAGGCTTCCACCCTCCTAAACAGGGTAATCCTCAGAAAGAAGGACATCTCACCTGAGCCACACTGACTAAACAGCAATCACACAGCTGCTCATGTTTTGACAATCTGCAACTAAAAATCAATTTGGGGTGGTCTGTTGTTATTGTTGTCATTAGGTGCTGTGGAGTCAGTTATGACTCATAGCAACCATATGTACAACAGAATGAAACACTGCAGGTTCCTTCACAATCGTTGCTATGTTTGAGCCCATCGTTGCAACCGCTGTGTCAATCCGTCTCATCAAGGGTCTTACTCTTTTTTGCTGACCCTCTCTCTACCTTACCAAACATGATGTTCTTCTCCAGGGACTGGTCCCTCCTGATAACGTGTCCAAGTATATGAGATGAGGTCTTGCCATCCTTGCTTCCAAGGAGCACTCTGGCTATACATCTTCTAAGACAGACTTGTTCGTTCTGGCAGTTCATGGTATATTCAATATTCTTCAGTAGCGCCGCAATTCAAAGGCATCAATTCTTCTTTGGTCTTCCTTATTCATTGTCCAGATTTCTAATGCATGTGAAGCGATTGAAAATCCCATGGCTTGGGTCAGGTGCATCTTAGTCCTTAAAGTGACATCTTTGCTTTTTAATATTTTAAAGAGGTATTTTGCCACAGATGTGCCCAATGCAATACACCATTTGATTTCCTGACTGCTGCTTCCATGGGTGTTGATTATGGATCCAAGTAAAATGAAATCCTTGACAACTTCAATCTTTTCTTCATCTATCATGATGTTGCTTATTGGTCCAGTTGTAAGGATTTTGTGTTCTTTTTGTTGAAGCGTACTCCACACTGCAGGTGGCAGTCTTTGACTTTCATCAGTATGTGCTTCAAGTCCTCTTCGCTTTCAGCAAACAAGGTTGTGCCATCTGCATATCGCAGGTTGTTAGTGAGTCTTCCACCAATCCTGATGCTGAGTTCTTTATATAGTTCAACTTCTTGGATTATTGCTCAGCATACAGATCGAGTAAGTATGGTGAAAGGATACAACCCTAAAGTTGAGAAAAACTATTTAAAATATATTTATCTTCTATTCTGTTCCCTTACCAAATTATATGAAATTTTCTAGTAGATTTTTTTCTTTTTGTAAAGACCCTTGGATTCTCTAGGCTTACAATAATATCTTCAGGGAAAAAAAGCAAAAGACCAAAAGCCTTTCTTTTCCAATGTTTATACACATTATTTCATTATGAGTCTTAGTGTATTTTCTAGAACCTCTATGACATTAGATAAATATAATGGTAATGACAAGCATTCTCCTCTAGATGGTTTTACTGTTTTATCATTTAGGATAATTGCTGGTATTTTTTCATAAACTGTCTTTATTATATTTAAGTATTTTTCTTCTACTTCTATTTTATGCAGAATTTCAAAATTATGATTGACTGTTGAATTTTATTATATGTGTTTCAGCATCTATGAATGTAGTAGATGGTATCAGTACCTGCCTTCATCTCCTTAGTGCTCACCTCTACATACCAAAGTTGTTAACTCTGAACAACTGTGACTCCGTTTGAGAGCTTTATTTTCTGGCCATGAGAACAGCAGGGTAAGCCTGATGTGCTGGAGAATTATCAGCCCTAAAGCAGTTCTCAACCAATGACAGATAGAGAGTTGGTGGATAATACTGCAGTTTATTTGTCCCTTGGCAGAGTTAGCTCTAAAACATATTTTATATTATCTCCCAGAGTTCCACAGTTGGATTGAACCCCAGTTGCCCACAGTGGTAGTTTGTTTGATAATGCATACCTTTATTGGCTTTCTTCCCTACTCTGCCTCATGTCCTCAGATTTCTGTTGGTGTTTCCTGGGCTCATGTAGTTAATAATGACTTGTATTTGAATCCTTATCTCAGGGTATGAAGCAGGGAGAAATCTAAAGTAAGAAAATTGGTAAAATAATATGATTTTCTCCATTAGTTTATTGATGCAGTGCAAGTCAGCAAACCATAGACAGGACTGGATTTCTGTTTTTGTAAATAAAGTTTTATTGACACACAGCCATGTACATTCATTTACTATTGTATATGGATGCTCTTGCACTACAATGGCAGTTGAGTATTTGCAACCAAGACCGTATGGCTTGAAAACCTAAAATATTTACTGTCTGGCTGTTTAAAATAAAGTTGGCCAACACTATTCTAGTGGATTATTTTAATAGATACCTTGTTACTTACTGCATGCTATATATATTCCTGAAATAAACTCTATTTGATCAGAGTGTACTATTCTTTTGAAAATTTGATAGAATTATATTTGCTTATATATATATATTGCATACATATTCATAAGTAGTATTGATCTATGGTTTTATTCTTTTTTACTTTTTTAGGTTTTTATATTAAGCATATTCTGGCTTCAGAAAAATTGAGAACTTTCCATCTTTTTCTATATAAATAATGTAAAAATATTGGAATTATCTAATCTTTAAAGATTAGCTAAAAGGTCACAAAACCTTTTTAATAGTAAACCTTGAAACGCCTTTCTAATATCTTTTAAATAAACTGATTTATTGAAGTTATCTATATCTTGGATCAATTTGGGGAGTTTTGGGTTCCTCTAGATTGTCACTTCTGTTGGTTGTTATAGAGCTGCATGTGCTATTCTCTCATAATTCTTTTATTGTTGTTTGTATCTGTGATTATGTGCCCTTTCTAATTCTTACTTTGTGTTGTTGCTCTCTCTCTTTTTTCCTTGATCAGAATTGTGAGAGGTTTATCTACTTTATTGGCTTTTTCAAAGAACCAACTTTTTGGAAATTAAAAAAACTCCCTTTGCTATTTTTTCTTGCTTCATTATTTTCAGATTTTATCTTTGTTACTTTCCTCTCCCTAGTTTCTTTTGGTGTATTTGTTGTTCTTTTTAAAATTTCTTCAGACAAGCACTTAATTCCAAGGTTGGGTTCAGGTTTTGTGATACCTGAAGCTTATATAATTTTAGAGCCCCTCCTTAAGAAAAGGATTATAAAATTATGAATATAAAATTAAATACAGGGGTCTATGAGTCAGAATCGACTTGACTGCAGTGGATTTGTTTTATATAAGGGACCTGAATCTTAAGCCTCATTAATGCCATAGTAAATGCACTCAAGATTAATTCATTTTTAAAAAATATTTGTCTTGTAATAATGAAAGTGTTTTTGCTATACATGTCTAGTTTTTTGTGTGTCCCATAACTTTTAGTAGACAGTAGAAAAACTTGCATAGACCACTGAGAGAAAGGGTTCCACACAAGAATTCTATACCTACCTAAGATACAATTCACCTGCAGGGAAAAAGATGTTTGCATACGGACAAGAATTCATAGAGTATATCACCCACATACCCAATCTAAGAAAAACATTGAGAAGACATCCAAATAAAACAATAAAGAAACAGAAGGGAAATTTCAAGGTGGAAGAAAGTGAGAAAACAATGTTTAGCTAAAAAAAAAAAAAAGAAGGAAATATAAATATATAAGGATAAATTGTCTGGAACTGAGTAATATAAGTTTAAGAGAAAGACCCTTAAAAGAAAACCACTAAATTATCTCACCATAACATAGAGACTGTTGTCAGGAGGAGAAAGTGTAATGAAAAGCATTCCAAATGTCTCGAGGAGTTGGGAGGCGAAATGACATCTGTTCTGTTTATGGGTTCTGTATTCTGTTAATCTATCTTTACTGCAATACCACACTTCCTTATGGTTTAAGAATATCAATTTTATTATTATTTTAATCTTTTCCTTGTCTAATTTTACCGGTTAGTACTCCAGTACAGTGGGTGAGTAGAAATGGTGATAGTAAGTATGCTTGCCTTATTCCTGACGTAAAAGAGAATTTTATTAAAGGTTTACTATTAAATGTGATGTTCATTGTGTATTTTTTAAGAATTTTTTTATTAGGTTAAAGATATTCTTAGTCTGTTAAAAAAATTTTTTTTAAGGTTCATGGATGGATTTGAATTTTGCTGAAATTTTTTTCTGCATCTGCGAAGATGTTCATATGGCTTCTATCCTTTGAACATTTGATGTGATACATCATTTGGTTTCAATTTTTGAACCATCTTATTCTTTTCAAGCACAAATTTAGCCTGCCACAGTTTCATTAGTGGTAGCAGAAGACATGAGATTTCTGGGTTAGAGGCAAAGGATTTATTACTCATGGCACAGCAAGCAGCATGAGCATCAGCATATTTGTGTCAGTACTCCTGACCCCAAGTCTCAAAAGAGCCAAGTGGATGGGCTCAGATGGATGGCTGTATATGTAGTGGGTTGCATGACAAGAGAGGAACATGAAGCTTAGGGAATCCCAATCTTTTATAATGAGCAGTGAGCATGCTCGCCCTTTGCTCTGGAGAGAGGCACTATCTCTATCTTCCAAGGCTGCTCACTAGATAGAAATCTTGGAAAGATAATCCAGAACAAAGTTAGTCAGTACTTCTGCTCATAAAATATGCAGACATGCAAGTGTCATGGATTGAATTGTGTCCCCCCGAAATATATGTCAACTTGGTTAAGCCAAGTGTGGTTGTCCTCCATTTTGTGATTTTCCTGAGTGTTATAAATCATAATCCCTCCCTGTGGTTAAAAGGATTAGGGTGGGATATAATACCCTTGCTCAGGCTACATCCGTGATCAAACATAAAGGGATTTTCCCTGGGATGTGGCCTGCACTGCCTTTTATCTCTCAAGAGATAAAAGGAAAGGGAAGCAAGCAGAGAGTTGGGGACCTCATACCACCAAGAAAACAGTACGAGGAGCAGAGTGTGTCCTTTGGACATGGGGTCCCTGCACCTGAGAAGCTCCTTGACCAGAGGAAGATGGAGGGCAAGGACCTTCCTCCAGAGCCGACAGAGAGAGAAGGCCTTCACCTGCAGCCAGTGCCCTGAATTTGGACTTGTAACCTACGAGACTGTGAGAAAATAAATTTCTCTTTGTTAAAGTCATCCTCTTGTGGTATTTCTGTTATGGCAGCACTAGATGACTAAGACAGCGAGAGACCCATAGAAAATTGTGTCCCAATGACTACAATCCCAAACTTGCATGAGGTTAAGTTTATGGTTACAAAGTCTCATGGGAGATATTTTATTTTCTTCCACACAAAACCAAGGCTGAGGCAGGCAAGTATCTTTATCATTTTCTTCTGATGGTATATTTTTCTTACTTTCTTTGCTCGGTGGTGCTCTCAGAGTGATGAGTGTTGGGAGTCTTTTCTCTACATGCAGTTCTCATGGTTGATTTGCCATCTTATACAGACTATAGGCCTTGTGAGGCCTTATCAGGCCTATAGTGAGCTTCTGGGGTACCAGAGATTGGCAGGCCCTCCAGCAAAGCCACCAGCTTGAGGGCTTTTTGAAGGCTCTTTCTATTTGTGCTTCCTTGTTATTTTTGGCCTTGCCAGTTCAGCCATAATCTTTAAAAGATATTTAATTGTATTTAGCATTTTTAGGTATTGTGTACTGGGAGGCTTTTTCAGTTTATTTAGTCCACCATATTGCTGAAAAGAGAAGTGCCTATAGAGTTTTTAGAGTTCAAAAGGCTTTTAAGATTAGTCTAATAAAACTTTAATTTTATAGATTAATAAATTAAGGTCTTGCGAGTTTATTTAAATTGATTTGATATGCCTTGTGTCTTATATTGTGCAAGTAGAAGCATCAGTTCTCCAATCCAGGGCTTCTGACTCTAAATCTAGTGTTCTTTTTCCTCATCAGGAAGGCTAGTACAGTTTCCTAGAGGAAATCTCTCTTAGTTCTTATCTAGATGATTGGCTGTGGTCCAGCAAAAGACTGAAAAGGTCTAGAGAAATTGCTGTCTACGTTTTGGCACCAGCTGTCTCTGTTTTGGTAAAATAGCTAGTCCTACAGGACACACAGACTCTGAAGTCAAAGGCCAGTGTGTTGTAATGTGAATAAAACTCTTATTACCAAGTTAGGCAGTCACATTGAAAAGACAGATACATGCATACACACATACATATGCATAAACAGACACACAAATACACAGGAATAAATAGACTATATGCATAGAATTTTTTATTTTTTTTAAACATTTGTCAAAGGGCAAACTATGTGGGTGGAAATTTAACTTTAATTTCTGTTAAAATTAAAGCAAAGATTATTATCGAAGGAATAAATTGACCTGGATCGGGCAGCACTTTGTGAGGATTCACAAAAGCGCCCCCACAAAAGGAATTTTTCACAGAGTTTAAGTGTAGAAAATTCAGAAACTTACAAGGAAAAATTCTGATTGGTTGACATTTACAAAATCATGCTTCAGCAGACATCAGACAATTATGAGATACCTTAAGCATTGTTTTGTTAATCATAAAGTTTGAGCCAGTTAACTTCTTGCTAGTCTGTGGATTATTTTGGGGGCCAGACTGAGTAAATATCTTTCCTAGGAGCATGCTGTGAGAGGAAGGGAGGAGAGGAGAGCCCGCATGCTTCCTGAGGTATTCTGGCTAGTTGACTTTTGACAGTCAGCTCAGAATGAGCAGTAAACAACAAAAAATGGAATCTGACCTACATCTTTGGCAAACAGAAGCCTCTGTTTATGTCAGGCATCTAGGTTTTGGGGGGGCTTCTTGACAACCCCCATCTGATCAAGAATTTCTATAGAAGTTTTATGATAACTATTGTAAGATTCCCTCCTCCTGCCTGGACTTATTTTCCTTGTGTTTATTAGATGGCTACCTATTTAAAATAGGCTTTTAAGACCCAAGACACTCTCCATGAAAGGTAGCTGGTCCTCATCTGTTCCATCTTTTCCATGCCGTATCTTTGACCTCTGTTTCTGTGATCTTTTAAAAAGGGATGTATTAATAGGCTGAATTAATAGGAATACTTGGTAGAGAGGGGCATTGGCCAAGGTGAAGAGGAGAACTGTTCTCTAAGGAATTACTGTTTCTTCAAAATACCTGATCTTTTGTATAGCAAAGTAGGCTTTCTGTCTCTGTCAGCTCTGGAGGAAGGTCCTTGTCATCAGTGTTTCCTTGGTCTGGAGAGCACCTCAGCTCAGGAACCTCAGGTCCAATGGATGCTCTCTGCTCCCGGTGCTGCTTTCTTGGTGGTATGAGGTCCCCACGTCTCTCTGCTTGCTCCTCTCTTTTATATCTCAAAAGAGACTGGCTTAAGACACTATCTAATCTCAAAGATCTCATCAATATAACTACCACTAATCCATCCCGTTACATAATACTGATAGGATTTACAACACATAGGGAAATCACATCAGATAACAAAATGGGAGACAGTCATACAATACTGGGAATCATGACCTAGCCAAGTGGACAGATATTTTGGGGGGACACAGTTCAATTCCTGACACCTAGGATATCGATATTTATGTATTCCTTTTCACTTTTAATGACTTCCAATTTTCCTAAATTCATACTTCATACATTCCACATTCCTATTATTAATAGATGTTTGGAGCTATTTCTACTCATTTTGAGTCATGCCACATCAGCAAATGAAGGTCTTGAAAGCTTGACTCCATCCACGTCATTAAGATTGACTCTATTTTGAGGAGGCACCTCTTCCCCAGTTGTATTTTGAGTGCCTTCCAACTTGAGGGGCTCATCTTCTGGCCCTATATCAGGCAATATTCAGCTGCTATTCACAAGGTTCCACTGTCCAGTTTTTTAGAAGCAGATTACCAGATCCTTCTTACTAGTCTGTCTTAATCTTGAATCCCAGCTGAAACTTTTCCACCATGGGTGACCCTTCTGGTATTTGAAATACCAGTAACAGCTTCCAGCATACAGCAACACCGAGCCACCACAGTATCACAAACTGACAGATGAGTGGTGGTTGTCCATTTTAGGGCTTTCATAATTTTTTTTGTGTTGGGAAAAGAGTTTCAGATCATTGGTCCAGTGTACACTTTCATTATAAGAGTAGAGACTTAGGGAAACCCTAAAAACCAAATGTACATTGACCTGTCATTTTTAAACCATCTAGGCATGGTGATGCCCAAACATAAGGTTTATTATTTGGATTTGGGCTTTATTGGTAAGGTATTTTGATTCCTCACATAAAACTATGTATCCATAAGGAGCACAGATCATATTATTTCAAGTGTCATTTTGTGGAGAAGGGATAGTTTGGTTGATTTTTTCGAGCCGTTCTACATTCAAAGAGTTCTACATTCATAGACAACTCCGATATTTAGGGTGGTAAATGCTATGAAAAAAGGATGATTTTCCTTTGATGTTGCTGCAAGGTCCTTGTATTAGGATTTGAAGATACTTGGAATTCTTTGGGTTTATGAATGACCAATCAGCACATGGGTAAAGCTCCACTGCATTTTTAGTACAGTTTTTCAAGCTGTCATTTGCATCATTGACTCAAGGATGTTGAGTTAAATTAAACATAGTACTTAGGAACCTGTTAATAATTCTGGAGGGTATCACAACCTGACATGTGTAGCCTGTTTGAAAGAAATATTAGGATTTCCAATAAAATCAGTGTACAGAGCTATGGTTAAACACAAGCATAGCTAAAGGGTCCAATTTAGTATGTCAGGATTTTGGGATTTCATGGCACATCCAACAGTCAGATTTTCAGCACTAGCTACTGATTGAGCTAGTCTAAAAAAGGCATTATCATGCTAAGTATCAGCAAGAGTCATGATATACAGTAAGAGAATACTTAAGAAAGACTTCATTGTATGAGAATACTAATTAAAAAGTAATACAACCAGGCAAATAAAAATAATAACTATGATAAAAGCAAACTCCTCCTTAGTTACTTGCATAGAAAAGAAGATATTAAAATAAGAGCTAATACCACAAGTGTGTAATAAAGCAACTACCATAAGAATACCAGTAATCAGGAAACAAAGTAAGAAAATCTCAGCCGCTTTCATGAAATTTTGTTCTGTCATCTTGGTAGGAGCTGTCTACTATGACATTGTCTGCTTCTGGTCACAAGGGCATTTAAACTTCAGTTTAAGTCCTTCACTATGTTTAATAGTCCAGGCAGGGGATTAGCCTTCTTAAATTTGGATAGGTGGATGCACGTTTTAACTTCATGTAATTTGGTGGCACAAGGCTTAGTGAGGAGGACCAAATACAGTCCTTTCCAGCGAGGCTCTGAGGGAATGTTTTAATTGGTGCCTCTTCCAATATACATACTCATCTGCTTCAATAGTAGGTAATTTTGGTATTTCTAAAATTTGGCTGTTAAAATCTTCTTTGGCTCATGAAAGGTGCTCTTTAGAGTAATGAATCAAAGCCTGACAATATTTCAATATTTCAGGTTGAACTAAATTAGAATCAGTATCAGTACAGGTTGAGAAATAAAGAAGCACTGAAGGCCTTCTAGTAATAATTTTATGCAGGGTTAATTTATGTGGCCCAAGTGATGTGGACTAAGGGAAGGACTTTAGTTCAGGATAAGCTTAAGGACTCAGAAAGCTTGGCTAATTGGGTTTTTATTATACCATTAGTTCTTTCTACTAGCCCAGAAGTTTGTGGATGGTAAGGGCAATGAAGTCTTTGATAAATAGGAAAAATCTTACATATTTCTCTAATTACTTGTCCAGTAAAATGATTCCACCTGCCACTGCAAGGAATTGTTGGTGATCCCCAAGTAGGAATTATATTTTCAAGACATTTCTTAGCACCAAGGTTGCAGTGGCATGGAGACTAGGAAAACTTTTACTCAATGTGAAAATCTACAAATCATCACTAATACATATTTGTAATCACTTGAAGGTGGGAGCTGGATAAAACCTAATTGCCAGTCAAGCATAGGCCTTGATGGTAATGGGTGTTTTCTAGGTGAAACTTTAAAAGGTTTGCCTCGGTCATAGTGAGAACAAATAGAGCAATGAGCAGCAACATGCTTGGTGTACTGAAAAAATTGTACCCACCAGTATTCCTTTAAAATTTCAATCATTTTATCTTGTTCTAACCGGGATCTTTCATGGAGAGCTTTCAACATAGGGACATGAAATGATTTAGGTAAGACAAGCTTCTGATCAGTCCTGAGCCATAGTTTGGTTATGGAACCCTGAGAACAATCTGCTTTCTTCCATTTTTCAATTTTTCTCAGTCTTAGCTAATTACTGATTTTTTTATTACTATTTATAAAGTTAATTCATTAAGATTATGATTATTTATGAACAAGTCAGGATAATCTCCTTTTTTCTGTTTTCTTTAGGGCTAAGGTAACTTGAGAGGTGGATTGTTTTGCTGCTTCATCTACAAGGTTGGTCCCTTTTATCTTTGCAGTCTGAGGAACTCTTTTAAGTTTATGAGTCTCAATTTTTATCACAGCTGTCTCAGAGGGGAATGGTAAAATGTTTAAAAGTTCTGCTACTAAAGTTCCATTTTTAGTGGCAGTTTCAGAAGAGGTTAGAAATCCCCTGTTACCATAGCATCTAAAGTCATGAGTCACTCTGAAGGCATATTTAGAATCTGTGTAAACAGTCATGGACCTTCCTTTAGCAAGTTTGCAGGCTCTAGTGAGAGCAATTAATTCAACTTGTTGGACCAAAGTAGCCTCAGGAAGGGCTTGACTTTCAAGAACCTCACTAGAGGTTGTGATGGCATGTCCAGCCCGATAGTGAGAGCTACTAGGATCAGGTTTCAAAGAGGAGCCATCAACAAATAGAACTAAAGCAGGGATTGCCAAAGGAGTTTCTCTTAAATATTTTTGGGGAGTTAAAAGCTGTTGAATTAAATTTAAGCAATCGAGTTGGGTAATCTTCATTGTCAATTTCTAGATGGAGAGTGGAGAGATTTAAACAGGCCACAAAATGCAGTCTAATATTAGATGCAGCGAGGAGGAGCATGTCATAGGATGTGAGCCAACTGGCAGAGAGATGTTGGATTAAAGCAAAGTTAAGTATTGCAGATACTACATGGTGAATGTAAACATTTAGAAAATTGTCACTGTACCAAAAAGAATTGGTCACTATTCAACTATTTTAGAAGGTAGCAGGTGATCAAAAACAGATGGTATTGAAGGAAGAAATCCAACCTGCACTGACTGCATTGTCAAAAAAAAAAAAAAAAGACTCCAGGGACTGACGGAATACCAATTGAGATGTTTCAACAAATGGATGCAGCTCAGGAGGTGCTTACTCATCTCTGCCAAGAAATTTGGAAAACAGCTACCTGGCCAACCAGCTAGAAGGGATACGTGCTTGTGCCACTTCCAAAGAAAGGTGATCCAATAGAATGCAGAAATTATCAAACAACATCATGAATATCACACACAAGAAAAATATTGCTGAAGATAATTCAAAAACAGTTGCAGCAGTACATCGACAGGGAACTTCCAGAAGTTCAAGCCAGATTCATAAGAGGACGTGGAAGGAGAGATATCATTGGTGATGTCAGATGGATGTTGTCTGAAAGCAGAGAATACCAGAAAGATGTTTACCTGTGTTTTATTGACTATGCAAAGACATTTGACTGTGTGGATCATAACAAATTATGGGTAACATTGCAAAGAATGGAATTCCAGAACACTTAATTGGTCTATGTTCATGAGGAATCTGAACATAGACCAAGAGATTCAAACAGAACAAGGGATATTGTGTGATTTAAAATCAGAAAAGATGTGCATCAGGGTTGTGTCCTTTCACCATAATTGTTCAATCTGTATGCCGAGCAAATAATCTGATAATCTGAACGATGTGAAGAAAAACATTGCATCAGGATTGAAGGAAGACTCATTATCAACCTGAAAGTGAAGAGGACTCGAAACACTTGCTGATAAAGATCAAAGCCATCAGTATTGATTACACCTCAACATAAAGAAAACAAAAATCCTCACAAGTGGACCAATAAGCAACATTATGATAAACGGAAAAAATATTGAAGTTGTCAAGGATTTCATTTTCCTTGGATCCACAATCAACCCCCATGGAAGCAGGGTCAACACCCAAAATGCTGAAGGTGGAGAAATGCAAAGCAGGTGAAAAGGTGATAAGGAAGAGGCACAGAGTTTGTGACACACTAAAGAAGCATGGCAGAAAGAACAATTTCATCAGAACCTTAGGCTTTCATTAAGGTCCTTCACATGAAGAATTTCTCAATTCTGAAGATACAGAAATTTCTCCTCTAACATCAAATTCTTGGTTTTCTAATCTTGAATCTGCAGCAGTTTCAATTAAAAAAAAAGTTTCTTAAACTCAGCAAAATAAATCACTGCTAAATAATTTTGTACTTTTTATTAATCCAGTTCTTTACCTTCTCTGTAATTGTAAATAAAGCTACATTCTGGTCTCTGTAGGCAGAAATGAATCTTACTAAAATGTGCAAGAATTGGAGTGAGCAGATACTGAGAAACTGTAGATCATGTCATGGATTGAATTGTGTTCCCCCCAAAATTTCTGTCAACTTGGCTAGGCTGTGATTCCCAGTATTGTGTGATTGTCCACCATTTTGTCATCTGATGTGTTGTAAATCCTGCCTCAGTAATGTTAATGAGGCAGCATTTGAGGCAGTAGAGTGTTAATGAGGCAGGACACAATCTACAAGATTAGGTTGTGTCTTAAGTCAAGAAATTGACTTTGAGATTTAAAAGAAAGAAGCAAGCAGAGAGATAGAGGGACCTCATACCACCAAGAAAGTAGGGCTGGGAGCAGAGCTTGTCCCTTGAACCCAGGGTCCCTGTGCTTAGAAGCTCCTAGACCAGTGGAAGATTGATGGCAAGGACCTTCCCCTAGAGCCGACAGAGAGAGAGAAAGAGCCTTCCCCTGGAGCTGGTACCCTGAATTGGGACTTCTAGCTTAGATTGTGAGAGAATTAATTTCTCTTTGTTAAAGCCATCCACTTGTGGTCTTTCTGTTATAGTGGCGCTAGTTAGCTAAGACAGTTTACAATGAAAAGAATTTCTGAGACTTATGGAGACTTCTAGGAAAGTATCCTAAATACCCTTCCTTTTTCATTCTTGACTGAAATGATCAAACCTTTCCAACTCACAGAGACCCTATAGGTCAGAGTAAAACTTCCCCATAGAGTTTCCAAGGAGCAGCTGGTGAATTCGAACTGCCAACCTTTTAGTTAGCAGCTGAGGTCTTAACCACCAAGGAACGTGTCATGGATTGAATTGCGTCCCCTCAAAATATCTGTCAACTTGGCTAAGTATGATTGTCTACCATTTTATCTTCTGTTGTGATTTCTGTATGTGTTGTAAATCTTATCACTATGATGTAATAAGATGGATTAGTGTCAGTTATATTGATGAGGTCTAAAAGATTAAGTAGTGTCTTAAGCCAGTCTCTCTGAGATATAAAAGAAAGACTCGAGCAGAAAGACCGGGGAACCTTATATCATCAAGAAAGCAGCGCTGGGAACAAAGCATGTCCTTTGGACCTGAGGTTCCTGCATGAGATGCTCCCAGACCAAGGGAAGACTGATGACGGAAAGCTCAAGCCAGAGCCCTGAAATCAGACTTCTAGCTTATTAGACTGTGAAAGAATAAACTTCTCTTTGTTAAAGCCACCACTTGTGATATTTCTATAACAGCAGCACTAGGTGACTAAGACAGAATGTAAAAATAGGGAGCAATGTAAAGATAGGACAAGATAGGAGAAGACATGGAAGGCCAAGTTGCAATTCCATTCCTGGGAAAGCCACAAGGTGTTCACAGGAAATAATAGGGGATCTTGCAGAATCTCAGGAACATCACCCAGTTTGGAGGGAAATGGTTGGCACTGAACCCTGGCAGACTGTGAGAAAGAGGATCCTTCACATAGAACCCCTCCTGTCTCTGTGAATTAGCAGCATTTAGAACCCAGTAGTCTTTCTGTTTAGAACCCAGTTGTGGCTCTAGAGGCACAAGGGTAAGTGCAGCAACACCCGACAGGATATTAAAAGAATAATATAGAAAGAAGTAGGCTAATTGAGTGCTACAAAATCTACTGACTCATCAGTAGGTAAAAATTACTTTAGTTTTCTCGGATACCCAAAACATTCTTTTTTCTAGACCTTTGCACACGTTTTCTTTGCCTGAAACATTCTTTTTCCCTTCTTCCTCTAACTTTCTTCACCTGGCTAATGATTTTTTAGTATCAGTTGTCAGCTTCAATGCCACTTCTTAAAAGAATTTTTTCTCTAAAATCTATCTGCGTAACTCTGCCTGACCAGGCTAGATGTTTCTGCCCGGCACTCTCATAGCATCCTACTCTTCCTGTGTCATAATTGCTGGTTCTATTGTCTGTCCTACATGATGACACTGCATGTTCTAGCATCTAGCAGAGTGTACTTAGAAGACAGTCGAGTGTACAATAGACCATCAGTAAACATTTATTTTATTGGATGGATGGCTGAATGGAAATGTAAAATTTTTTTTTTTACCCAGTCTTCTCCCCAATTTTGGGGGTATCATATTCAAATTTTCTTCCATGTAAACTTTCAAATTATTTTGCCAGGTTAAAAAAAAGTACTGTTTGAATTTTAATTGGGATTTCTTTTGTAGAACTGCCCCATAGGTTTTCCAAGGAGCAATTGGTAGATTCGAATGGCTGACCTTTTGGCTAGCAGCCATAGCTCACTGTAGCTCTTAACCACTGTGCCACTAGGACTCCTTTTAATATATAAATTATTTTTTGGTGTATTGACACATTTACATTGAAATTTCACATTCAAGATTATAGTTTTTCCATTTAGTTAAAATTTTTCCTGTATTCCTGGATAAAGACATATATTTAATGAAGGTCTTACATGTTTCTATTATATTAATTCCTAAGTGTTTTCACAGTTTTTGCTCTTAATAGGATCTTTTTTTGAATTATATTTTCTGCCTAGTTATTGCTTGTATATAAAGAAATAATTGACTTTTTATAATTACTTTATAGATTATCTCACCAAATTTTGTTACTTATTCTTTTAGGTTTCCAGTGGATTCCCTTTGAGTTTTTCAAATAGACAG
This sequence comes from Loxodonta africana, assembly GCF_030014295.1. Classification (NCBI taxonomy): domain Eukaryota; kingdom Metazoa; phylum Chordata; class Mammalia; order Proboscidea; family Elephantidae; genus Loxodonta; species Loxodonta africana. The sequence goes on from NC_087360.1 coordinate 59,270,857, forward strand.
TCATAGTACCTGTAATTAATGAGTTTTTTCCATGCTTCTTTTTTATTTTTTATTTTTACTGCCTTATTACAATGGCTAGAATTTCCACTTACTTTCATGGAACAACTTCTAATGCTTCACTATTAAGTATGAACTAGGGAATATCTACCAATCTCTCTTTCTCTCTGTCTCCCTCTCTCTCTATATATATCAAACTATAGATAGGGCATATTCTTTTATTCCTAAGGGGCTCCAGCAACCAAAGAGACAATACTCAGAATCAGAACACACCCAGTGGGAGGGAACTTCTGGGGAAAAAAAAATAAGAAGAACTTTTAAGGGGATTTATATGCAGTCCCCAAATCACCATATACCCAACCCAGTGCCATCGAGTTGATTTCAACTCATAAAGAAGCCTAAAAACATGATTTTCAACCATATATTCAATTAAAAAAATATAAATTAAAAGAGACGGTGGTTACTGTTCAGGCCTAAATTAGTGATGGCTTGTGTGATGGTTAAGATCATCTTGGCTGGACCATGATTCTTAGTGTTTTGACAGTCATATAATGTTGTGATGGCTTCCCTTTTGAAATCTGATATGTGATCACCCCATGATGGGATCTGCTGTGAGTATTCAATCAGTTGAAAGGGAGTTTCCTTGGGTGTATGGCCTATATCCAAATATAAGTGGATGTTCTGGTTTTTGCCTGCTCTGGATCCTACAGCTGGCTCCTGTTCATCTGATCTCCTGGGTCTTAAGTTAGCAGCTTACCTGCAGCCTTGCCTGCCAATCTTGGGATTCACCGATCCTCACAGCCTATTTGTCTGACCTCTTGGGACTTGAACTAGCATCTTACCTGAGGTCTTGCCTGCCAATCTGGGATTCATCAATCTTCATAGCCTGTGAGCAAGAGCCCTGCTCTCCAACCTGCTGATCTTGGGTTTGCCAGCCCCTGCAGATACATGAATCAGAAGAAGCCTGGCAGTTTTGCCTGCTGATCTTGGGATTTGTCAATTTTCACAGCTGGTGAACAAGAGCCCTGCTCTCTGGTCAGTGGAGCAAGGGCAGGGGGTTGGGGACTATGGCTTAAGGGAGCTTCTAAGTCAATTGGCAAAATAATTCTATTATGAAAACATTCTGCATCCCACTTTGAAATGTGGCGTCTGGGGTCTTAAATGCTAACCAGCGGCCGTCTAAGATGCATTAATTGGTCTCAACCCACCTCGATCAAAGGAGAATGAAGAACACCAAGGTCACACGATAACTATGAGCCCAAGAGACAGAAAGGGCCACATGAACCAGAGACTTACATCATCCTGAGACCAGAAGAACTAGATGGTGCCCAGCTACAACTGATGACTGCCCTGACAGGGAGCACAACAGAGAACCCCTGAGGGAGCAGGAGAACAGTGGGATGCAGACCCCAAATTCTCATCAAAAGACGAGACTTAATGGTCTGACTGAGACTAGAGGAATCCCAGCGGTCATGGTACCCAAACCTTCTGTTGGCCCAGGACAGGAACCATTCCTGATGACAACTCATCAGACATGGAAGGGACTGGACAATGGGTTGGAGAGAGATGCTGACGAAGAGTGAGCTACTTGTATGAGGTGGACACTTGAGACTGTGTTGGCATCTCCTGTCTGGAGGGGAGATAGGAGGGTAGAGAGTATTAGAAACTGGCAAAATTATCACGAAAGGAGAGACTGGAAGGAGGGAGCGGGCTGACTCATTAGGGGGAGAGTAAGTGGGAGTATGTAGTAAGGTGTATATAAGCTTATATGTGACAGACTGACTTGATTTGTAAACTTTCACTTAAAGCATAATAAAAATTATTTTAAAAAAAAAAAAAGAGCCCTGCTCTCTGACCTGCCAATCTTGGGCTCATCAGCCCCTGCAGCTACGTGAATCAAGAGAAGCCTCTATCCTAATCCACGGACTCAGGACATTCTAACCTCTACAACCGCATGAGCCATTTCCTTGAAATATAAAAAATCTCTCTATATGTATATATATATATATATATTTATATGCTTTACAGCTTTTGCTTCTCTAGAGAATGCAGCCTAAGACAGTCTGGAAGACTAAATGCAAGAAATATCTCAAAGTCTGGACAAAAAAATAAATAGATGGACTCAAGAAGGAAAAACATAAGAGACTTGGAGGACAGACCCAGGAGAACGAAATTTCAAATTGTAGGTATTCTAGAAGGGGAAAATGGTACAGAAAGAGGAGAAACACTAACTAAGCAAGTAATATTTCCCTGGGTTAGGGAAGAATCTAAGCCTATAGTATAAAAAAGAAGGGCTTACATAATTCTAGGTTGGACTGTTGAGAAAAAGTACACCTATGCATAACCTGATACAATTCCTAAACTATTAGAAAAAAAGATAGCCTTCAAAAATTTAAAGGCAGAAAAAGCGAAGCTATTCACAGTGCAAAAAATAAGACTGACATCAGACTTCCTTTCCGTAACCCTCAAAGTTAGAAGATAGTGGAATAGCATACATAGGTGAGAGGAGGAGGGAGAGAGAAGGCAGGAAGAGGGATAGAGACTACAACAAAAGATATTCAAGAATACTCAAGAACTGAGAGTATATTACTCATGTACCTTGTCTGAGGAAAATAAAAAATACTTGTGAAAGCCTCTAACCAAATGATAAACCAGAGCAGATACTTCAAATATAAAAAGATACAGAAAAGTGGGAGTAGTGATAAGCAATTTATGTGTTTAGTGCATAGGGTAGATATTCTGGGAATGTGTATTATGAGAGATAAATAAGGAATTTTGCAACAGAAGGAATTCTAAATACGTTCTGAGTGATTTCAGCTAAACCCAGAATTTGTGGGTGAGTTAAAAAAAGGGAAAGGATTTAAAAGCTTTTCAAAAAGTCATAAGGAGGAGGGGAAAGAAGAGGGGAAGACAGAGGGGGAGGAATTAGAGTGTTATAGTGAAGGAATATTACATCTAAATAGGGAAATAGTAGGTATCTTGTTTATAAATAACACTAAAGTTTTAATGTGATTAAAAGTGCAGAGAAAGAGACAGTTATCAGTAGTGGAATGGAAACATACAGCAGAGCTTCTGAACAAGGTTAAACAAACAAAAGTAAAGAAAACAGAATGGCAACTTATCAAACCTGTAAAAAAAGAAAAAATAATTAAAAAGAAAACTAGTCTAAAGTAAGTAATAAATTTTGAGTAGTATGGAATAAGAAGGCTGGTGGCGCAGTGGTTCAGAGCTCAACTGCTAACCTAAAAATGGGCAGTTCAAATCCACCAGCTGCTCCTTGGAAATCCTATGGGGCAGTTCTACTCAGTCCTATAAGGTTGCTATGAGTTGGAATTGACTCGATGGCAATGGGTTTGGTTTTTTTGGTTTTAATATGGGACAAAATAAGATGCATGAGTCATCACATCCGATGTGAAGAACTTGGAAACACCTGTTAAAACACATTATTCATCACGTTAGAAGAAAAAACTCAAATATACGCTATTTAGAATAAACTCACCTAAAAGAAAACAACAAAGAAGATTTAAAAAAAGGTATAGGCAAATGCAAACCAAAAACATAGAGGAGCAGTAATATTAGTATCAAATAAAGTGGAACTTAAGGTTATAAACTCCAAATAGAATAAAGGGAGATGCTCTCTAATGATAAAATACACAACTGGTGAAAAAGGACAGTTATAAGTGTACCAAACTGCATAACAGAGTAATAAATCCAAAGCAAAATAAAAGGAGAACTTGACAAAAATAAAATTTTAACGGGAAATTTGACTACCCCCCTTTAGATTTGAGCCATGCAAGGAGTCATGGGCACGTACCACTAGTTCCACTTGCTTCAGATAAAACATAGAGGAAAAACATATGCAGAAAAGTAGCATTTTCTCAAAGAATAGGCTGGGTCCAGATACTCTGGGTGCACTATGGCCAGCAGACTAGATGTGCTACTGAGAACACTCTAAGGGAGAACAAGTCCCACCCCCCACACCACATTACAGATTTATGGGCTAGCCTAAGAGAGGCTAGGGAACACCTGGTTTCACCAAGTAACTAGAGATGTATCTAGGGATCTTCTGGGTCCAAGATCATTGTTAGGGGTCTGCGTATGGAGGGCTGTCGGAATAGCCTTGTGTGCTAAGAATGTTGACTGCAGCCAAATGCCTGTCTTTCAGCAGATTGGCTCAGTCCAGTTGAGCTAGTTCTCTACTAAGCTGCTAAAAGGGAGAAGGAAATGAGCCTCCAGGGCTTTCAGATTTGTCTCTCATCAATTTGGATCTATGTAGTAAATTGTAAAAGTTAGAACATGGAGGTAAATAATAAAATCAATAACCTTGATGCAATCAATGTATGACCTTGAGTCCCACAAACAGAGAACATACATTATTTTTTTATATTTGCATAGAAGCTTCATAAAAATTGATTGAAATAAAAAAGTAGAGCAATTATAGCACACATTCTTTAGTCATGAGCCAATAAAATTAGAAATAAACAATAAAAAAGGGGACTGACTTAACTATTTGGAAATTAGAAACGCAGTCCTAGCTAACACCAACGTCAAAGAAGAAATTTAAAAAAGAAATGCCTATCTAGAAAAAAACAAAAGGAGAATTACTGAAATACAAAATAACCCCAAAGAAGGATAAATAGAAATCAAATCCATCAATAAGTTAAAAGAGAAAAACCATATGATCATAATAGTAAATGTCTAAAAGGTATTGGATTAATCAGTTCTTCCTAATGAAAACAAATACCAAAACAAAACAAAACAAAAAACCAAACCCAGTGCCATTGAGTCGGTTCCAACAAATAAAACAAATAGAAGAAAACTCTTGAGTATAAAGGCTATTTACTAAAAACCAGCAGCAAATATTATCCTAAGGTGAAAGACACTAAGATAATTTCAATTACAATAAAAACTAGAGAGAGGGATGCCTAAGTCACCATTATTATTTAACATTATCTTTGTAGGTATTACCAAATGTAATAAGGCAAGAAAATTAAGTAACTGACATAAGCATTGGAAAAGAATAGATAAAACCATCTCTTCTTGCTACTAATAAGATTGTGTAGTAAGAAAATCCAAGGAATTTGGCGGGGGAACCTACTGGATTTAATACATAAAATTCATCGCAAGATTATTACACAAAAAATCTATATATCTTCACTACTGTAGCAATAAGTGTTGTGAAAGCATTGGGAAAGGGCTGCTGGAAGTATAAATTGTTTCAATGCTTCTGAAGGATTAGTTCTTTCAAACTTTCAAGGAATGGACAATCCCCGTAATAAGTAATCCCCAGAGCGTAGACAATGATGGAAAATTTATCCGCCCATTATATGAAGTTCCCATTCAGGGCCTTGTTCCTTTCCTTCATGACCTTTAACACAGTTTGTAACTTTATTTAAAATGTCTATGTACTGTGTATTTGTTTGTGTAATTATTTTGTTTATATCTGTCTCTCACACTAAATAGGAGGAGGGACCATGATTTTGTGTTTTGCTTTTCTATCTGTAGATTCTGCAGTCCCAGCACCTAGGACAGGGCCAGAATCATAATAGGCACTCAATAAATGTTTACTGTTCATATGGATATGATTCTAAATTCTGACATGCTCTAGGGAAGCTCAACAAATTTAGCTAAAAATCAAAACAGCTTCCTGGGTGCCTTAAATAGACATTGCAAATTTTTAACAGGGTCTTGTAACAGAAAGTCTCTGTTTTCATCACCAGATTATGATCACCTTGAGAAAAGGGACTTTATCTTCTCCATTTTTATATTTCTCTTCAGGTCCCTGAGTGGAGAAAAGGGTTAACAGCTCAGCTACTACCCTGAGATAGGCAGTTCAGTTGCACCCAGAGGTGTTTCAGAATAAAGGCCTGCTGATCTACTTCCTAAAGAGCACAGCCATTGAAAACCCTGTGGAGCACAGTTCTACCCTGAAACATATGGGGTTGCCATGAGTTGGAATTGATTTGATGGCAAGTGGTTAGTGTATTACTCATCCCAGAACTGAACAATAAATATGTAGTAATACTAATGTAAATGCTATTTGTTGGTTTTCAAACTGTTAGCATTAGCAAAGCATGGAAGATATGGTTGTGGTTGCTGGGCAGAGGGAGCAACTTTGTCAAAGCCAAGTCCAAATTAATTGACTAAAGGAGAAAAGGAGAATTATGGGATGCAAACTTCCTCATCTTACAAAGTATCAAGTCAAGAGATGCTATAGAAAGATGCAGAAAAAGAAATAGATAAAGGAAACAAGGAATTAAAAAAATAATATAAGACCCACCCTGTCTAGACCAAAGGAGAATGAAGAAAACCAAAGACACAAGGGAAAGATTAGTCCAAAGGACTAATAGACCACAACTACCACAGCCTCCGCTGGACTGAGTCCAGAATAACTAGATGGTGTCCGGCTACCACCACTGACTGCTCTGACAGGGATCACAATAGAGGGTTCCAGACAGAGGGGGAGAAAAATGTAGACCAAAATTCAGACTCACAAAAAAAGACCAAATTTACCATTCTGACCAAGACTGGAGAAACCGCGAGGGGGGCCTCTGGACACTCTTTTAACTCAGTACTGAAGTCACTCCTGAGGCTCATCCTTCAACCAAATGTTAGACAGACCTATAAAACAAACAATAATACATGCAGGGAACGTGATTTGTAGTTCAGCCATGTATATGACTCTAAATAAGAACACCAGCCCAAAAGTAAAGAGGAGAGGGCAGGAAGGGACAGGAACACTGGACCAAAGGAAATGGGAAACCCAGGGCGGAGAAGGGGAGAGGTTGACACATTGCAGAGTTGACAACCAATGCAAAAAAACAACTTGTGTATTGTTTAATGAGAAACTGATTTGCTCTGCAAACTTTCACCTAAAGCATAATAATACATATATATATATATATATATATGAATGAAACATTGGGAGTAGGTAATAAGGAAAGTATGAGGGTAAATGAGCTAAAGCGTCATTCGTATGATTCGTATCAGTGGTTGTTGTTAGTTGCCCTCAATTGGTTCCAACCCATGGTGACCTTATGTGTAACAGAATGAAACATTGCCTGGTCCTGTGTCATATTCATGATCTTTGATATGTTTGAGTCCATTGTGTCAATCCATCTCATTGGAAGTTTCCCTCATTTTCACTGACCCTTTACTTTACCAAACATGATGTTCTTTTCTAATGATTGGTCTTTCCTGATGAAATGTCCAAAGTAAAGTGCTACCTTCAAGGAGCATTCTGGTTGTATTTTTTTGGACTGATTTGCTCATTCTTCTGGTAGTCCACAGTACATTCAGTATTCTTTGCCAATATCACAGTTTGAATGCATCAATTCTTCTGTCTTCCTTTTTCATGGTCCAGCTTTCCCATGCATATGAGGCAATTGAAAAGACCATGGCTTGGGTCAGGTGCACCTTAATCATCAAAGTGACATCTTTTCTTTTTATCATATCAGGTAGTCAATAAATATTTTTACAGTTGATATATGAAGGCATAGTGATATTTCTAAGATATCTAGTGGTGCTATAACAGAAATATCACAAATGGGTGACTTTAACAAACAGAAATTAATTTTCTCATACCTTGGGAGGCTAGAAGTCCGAATTCAGGGTGCCATCTCGAGGGGAAGGCTTTCTTTCTGTATCAGCTCTGGAGGAAGGTCCTTGTCTCTTTGAGCGTCTGCTCCTGGGCAGTCTTCATGTGGCTTGGCATCTCTCTTCCCCCATCTCTGCTTCTCTGGCTTGCTTGTTCAATATCTTTTATATCTCAGTAGAGATTGACTCAAAATATATCCTATACTAATCTTGCCTTATGATCATAACAAAGACAATCCATTCCCAAATGGGATTATAACCACAGGCGTAAAGGTTAGGAATTACAACACATATTTTGGGGGGATACAACTCAATCCATAACATGGTACAAGTATATTCTCTAGCTTTACAAGGTAACCATCAGAAGAAAAACCTAGAAACTTAAAGAAGAGGTTGCCTCCAGTAAGTATAGCCATGGGTAGTTTGGGTTGGAAAAAGACAGTGTGGCTTTTCAATGTATGCTTTTCTATACTATTTGCTTTATTACTTATGTGCACATACTTTGATAAGAGAGAAAAAAAATCCCACTGTGTTTTGTAATAGATGAATCAAAGTAAAGTCAAACTCTATGATCCCACAGTGAACTAGCTGGTATTACCAACGATCCTATCATAATGTCAGCTTTCCACCAGGGTCTGAAAGTCATAGCATCTTCTCACAAGGTGACAGTCCTCTCTCTTCAGGAGTCTCCTTTTTGTTTTAGGTTACCAGCTCTTGTCCCATTCCAGAAAGGCTAACTGAACCTCATCTTAAACCTCACATTCTCCATACCTTTTTCCAGGCTCTGGCAGGATGCCCTGATGTTTACCAAGTGGGACTATGGGGAAAGAAGGGCTCTTCTTCATGAGTATCACCATCACCACCCATTGCTTTGGAATTGCCTGTCAAGCAGTTTTAAACTCTCCAAACTCTGAGCAATGGCGCAGTGAATGGGAGTGTGGTTGCCGATAGGGCACTGACACATGTGAGACTCAGAATCTTCAGTCTTGTCAATCAGAGCCACAATTTTATGATCCTGCAAAATTTTATATAGGCAAAGTGGGGTGTGCTGGAAAGAGCATGCCACCAGGAGTAAGAGGATCTGGGTTCTAGCTTATTATTGGTGTTCACTTAACCTGCTCAGTTTCCTTATCTGTAAAGTGTAAACAGTGATAACCTGTTCAGCTTCCTCCTTATGAAAATGGAAAGAGAGGATGCATGTGGATATGTTTTACAAATAGAACACTGTGTAAACTTGGATCCACAACCAACACCCATGGAAACAGTAATGTATGGCATTGGATGAATCTGCTGCAAAAGACCTCTTCAAAGTGTTAAGAAGAAAAGATGTCACTTTGAGGACTAAGATGTGCCTGACATAAGCCATGGTATTTTCAATTGCCTCATATCCATGTGAAAGCTGAACAATGAATAAGGAAGACCAAAGAATTGTTGCCTTTGAATTATGGTGTTCGTGAGGAGTATTGAATATACCATGGACTGGCAGAGGAATGAAGAGATCTGTTTTGAAGAAGTGCAGCCAGAAATCTCCTTAGAAATGAGGATGGGAGACTTCATCTCACATACTTTGGACATGTCATCAGGAGGGACCAGTCCCTGGAGAAGGACATCGTGCTTGGTAAAGCAAAGGATCAGTAAAAAAGAGAAAGACCCTCGACAAGATGAACTGACACAGTGGTTGCAAAATGGTCTCAAACATGGCAACAATTGTGAGGATGGCACATGAGTGGGCAGTGTTGTACCTAGGGATGTTTTGAGTTGGAACCAACTTGATGGCACTTAACAGCAACAACATAAAGCAAAACAAAAAGTTGCTACAATTTAATATTGCCCACCATGTAATATGAACTTTATATTTATCAACACTTATTCTTACAACTCTGAGGCCCAGAGAAATTAAGTGATCTTTCATTCCTTCATCAAAAAATTCTTGGAGGCCTTACTATGGGTCATGCCCTATTCTAGGTGTTTACATGTATTATCTCATTTAATTTATTACAACCCATGACATCCAGTGCTGTGTGGAGCCATACTGGAACCTAAGGCAAAAAGAAAAATCAATAATACTGACCCTGCCTTTAATATTTTGGTGTTTTGTTCATCATGGATCATTTCTGCATTAATATTGATTTTGAAAAATATTGGATTGAAACATTGTTTACCTTTATTACTGAGTTTTTGGCATCCTTTTAAATTTTTTTGTCTGAGGCAAGTGCCTCACCTACTTTACCCTAGTCCCAGCCCTGTTTACAAGCCTATGAAATAGGCATTATTCTAATCATGTTACAGAGAAAGAAATTTGGGTTTAGAGCAATTGTCAAACTTACCCAAGGCCATAAAACAAGTAACTAATAGAACAATAATTTAGATCCATATCTGTGTGACCTCAAAGTTCATGTCCTTACCACTGTGCCAGTCTATTTTTTCACTGAGGGGATATACTGAAAAATTCTGTTCAGATCTAGAAAGTGCCATTTACTATCATCATTTTAATGCTTCTGCATCCTCTCAGTGTGTTTCATTTTGCAGTAAATGCTCCTGTAATTTGGAGACTCTCATTTTCTTTGTAAGACATAGGAGTTTGGTTAATAGCAATTACTTGTATATCATCCACAGTGTGTGTCCACATCCATGATCTGTTTGCTCCTCACAAGCCAGAGAAATAGGTTTATTTCTCCGTTTCTTGAATAAAGACACTGAGGCTTACAAAGATTTAATGCCTTATAGGCCTCCACCTCACGTTGACATGGAATTCAGTCTCCTCAACGCCTTTTTGTTTCTTAATGCTAATAATGGTTAGATTGCCCATAGCACTAGAGTAGGAGACTCAAGGAAGAAATGTCACATATTAAGCCAACAAGGAGATGATACTAGGGGAGTCTGAGCATTCAAGGAATGGAGTGGTAGAGGCGGCTTGAGATCCTATCAACCTGGCTCATAGATAAGTCAATAAACAAACAGCAGGTCTGAAAATCTTCCTGTGGAGCAGTTTTCTCTGGAAACTTATCAGAGGCAAACTGCACACCTGAGAAGTGGAATATTTATTCCTGGTTTGCATAGGACTATCATTACTTACTCTTCATCAAAGATCCCTCCACCATGGAAGAGGAGAGAACGTGCTTTCTCTTCCCTTCCTTTCCCTTGTCTTGCCTTCCCTTCCCTTCTGTTCTTTTCCCTTTTCTTTCCTTGCCTCTGTCCTCTCCCTTCCCCTCTCCTCTCCAGTCTTTTTCCCACTTCTTTCAAGTTGTGTGGTGCGTGAAGCTCCAGACCAGCAGAGGGAGCTCACGCCAGTTGGCAAGCCATCCAGTGGATGATACGCTCAATGAACCAATGAGCTGTTACCTCATGAACACCAGCCACAGCCTCAAGAAGATCAGCAATGTGACAGGGCCTTTAGGTATAGATCCTACTGTAATCTAAGGAGAGAACTTAAAGCAGCAACATCCTAACTGGGCTCTCGATCTACAGTTTTGCTCTTCTCAAACTCATTTTCTACATCATAGCCAGAATGATCTTTCTGTATTTCAGTGACTTCCCACCTTCCATTAGGATGAAATCCAAACCAAAGTAGTTATTTACAAACATGTCCAGCCCCATTTCTTATAACCCCTACCTTCACATGTTATGGTTCCACAACTCTGAACCATTAAAAAAAACAAAACAAAACAAATTCCCTGACCTGTCTCTTACATCTGGAGCTATGCACAACTTATATCTTCTGCCTATATTCTCTTCCCTCTAGACTCCTTTTGCTTCACTAATATCTCCTCTTTCTTCAGTTCTTTGTTTCGATGTTATATTTTCTGGGAAGTCTTCCCTGTCCCCTATGATGGGGTTAGGGGCCCTTCCCATGTTTCTACTCACCCTGCCTTGCCCTGGTGTGGCACTGGGTCTAGTGTATACAGGGGTGGATTATCCAATAGGCAAGGTAAGCGTGGTGCTTACCTTGATCACTAGATCATCTGTAGGAAACAATTTCACATTTTTTCACCACACCAGAAGTATAGCTGGAATATATCTCTCTCCCAACCCCACAGTACCTTCCTACAGAATCGAAGCCTCTTTTTAAATTTATTACCCCTGAGAGGGGCAGATGACCCAGTAAGCAAGGTAATCTATAGATGATCTGGTGAACAAGGTAAGCACCATGTTTATCTTGCATATTGGATAATCTGCCCCCGAGTGCATACAGTAGTCCCCCCTTATCCACGGTTTCAGTTACCCATGGTCAACCATGGTCCAAAAATGTTAAATGAATAGTGTGCTGAAATCTCACACCATCCCAGGAAGGACCACATTCACAAAATTTTTATTATACTATATTGTTATAGTTGTTCTATTTTATTTTTAGTTATTGTTGTTAATCTCTTACTGTGCCTAATTTATAAATTAAACTTTATCATAGGTATGTGTGTTTATAGGACAAAACATAGTATATTTAGGGTTTGGCACTATCCATGGTCTCAGGCATCCAGGGGGGTCGTGGACCATATCCCTCACAGATAAGGCGAGACTACTGTTCTTGACTAACTCCTCCACTAAGCTCCATGACTCTCTGACACACTGGTCTCTAAAGTACTTCATCTTTTGTTCTCCAATGTGGTATCCTGTCTCAGGCACTCATGCTCATGCTGTATATCCCTACAGCTTCTTGCCCTCTGTACCTTCTACATAGTGGGAACTCAGTAGAAACTATTTGGTGAATGAAATATTTGTTACACAATTTGTTCTACAGCACTGTTCATTCAGGAAGTACCTATGCAGTTTGTTGAAATGCAGATAGCTAGACACCACCCTTAGAGATTCTGCTAGATCTGGGGTAGGGCCCATGACTCTGCATTTTTAACAGATTTCTCAGGTGATTCTTATGAATGTCGAAGATTGGGAACTACTGCTTTAGGTTTTATCAGTGATGGAAGAAATTTTCTTTCTATTTTTGTGTTCCACAGACAGCAGCAGTCAAAAATCCTGTCCAAGAAATACTGTATAATTCCATTTACATGGAATACCTACAACAGGCAAGTGTATAAAGATTAAAGGGGTGGTGTGATGGTTAAGGTTGTGTGTCAGCTTGGCTGGATCATAATTCTTCAGTGGTTTGGCAGTTATGATGTAGTTTGGCAGTTATGTAATGATATAATCACCTCCATGATAAGATCTGATATAATTGCCTCCATGATGAGATCTGCTATGAGCAGCCAATCAGTCGAAAGGGATTTTTCTTGGGGGTGTGGCCTGCATCCAATATGTATGGACTTTCTGGGAAATCTTTCTGGCTTTTGCTCTGCTCTGGATTTGTCTTGTCATCTGACCTCTGGATCTTGAGACTTGAGCCAGCAACCTACCGATCTTGTGTTTGTCAGCCCCTGTAGTACTTTTTTTTTTTTTTTTGTAGTACATGAGTCAGGAGAAGCCTCCAGCCTGACGCCTGACCCATGAACTTGGGATTTTCCAGCCTCTACAACTGCATGAGCCATTCCCTTGATAGAAATTTCTCTCTCTCTCTATTTATATATATATATACATATACATATACACACTTCACTGGTTGTGCTTCTCTAGAGAACTCAGCCTAAGACAGGTGGGCTGGTGGGAGTGGAGAAAGAAGACACAATGCTTAGGGAACATTGACCTTCTGTTAAGGATGACAGACAAATTTGGGAAGGGTTAATAGTGATGGGTAAACAACATGATGGACATAATTACTGTCACTGAACTGTACAACTGAAGATTGTAAAAATGGCAACTGTTTTATTACCTATATATTTACCACACACACACACACACACACACAGACATGCAAACTAAAAAAAAAAGAAAAAATTCTGTCCAAGAATTTCTCAGACTGTGGAATCTCCTTCAGGGAAGGGTTAGTGGGATTTAGTGGGCTCTCTGGGGCAGTTTCTCAATGCTATCTAATCCTCCCCACTGGAGACTCCATCTCTCTCTTTGCCTTTAGCCTGGTCCTGATGAGGCAGCTGCCATCAGGCATGGGTATGAATGTGGAGAATGGGCTCTATTATTCTAGAGAGAAAGAGGTATTCCTTGGTGGAAACCAACCTCTCTCCCAACATCCTTGGCTTTTTCCCTCTCCGGGTTTTGTTCTCCCTGTGTGTGCCAAGCACTTTGTAAATGTGATAATGAGAGGTCTAATTTGCTGTGCTAACAGATAAAATAAGAGAGCTGAGTGGGTGGGGGAGCAGCAGGGCCCCCTGGGAAGGCAAATGTCAGCTGTTGCTCATAATGTTCCCTCATTTCCCCCTTTTGCTGCTACCCCCTACTCAGCTTGAACTAATTAGGCTGCTAGCGCTCCACTGGGTATGGGTGGGCACTCCATAATGAAGGCTCATAAACACCTAATGGATAGTCTTGAACTAACAAGCTCTAAGGGTTGTAGCAAAACCAGGATTTCCCCATTCCTATGCCTTTTGGGAATTAGGCCTGTGCTGGAAGCCAGGACAGGTGGAATGTCTCAGAAGCTCCTCAGGTACCTGAGGCCAGAGCCAGAGAGTTGATGGAGACCCATCCCTTTCTTTGCTCAGCCTGGTGAAGATTTGCCATTACAACCAAGGCTCCTGGATTGGCCAGACCTTAGTCTGGAAAGAGAGGTGGAAAAGCAGCTGCCTTCATCGCCACCAGTGAGACAACCCCCACACCACCTGATAACAGGAGTTGGGAGAGGGCAGTGTCAAACTCCCCTGAGGCGCTGTGCTTTCAGAATAATCTAGTTTCAAAGACAAGAACAGATGGATTGCATTTTCCTAGCTTTTAGCTGGTTCCAATGTGCAAACAGTTAAGATCATAATGTTAACATTTTCTCAATGTTTTATGTGCATATAAAATATTCCTGAAGAATGTTCTTTTGAATGCAAAGTTTGATCCAATTACAATTTTATAGAGTTTATAAAAACATAAAAAGTATGTTTTCTGGGTGTCTGAAACCCTGTTGGCCTTTACAGTAAACTTGGAAGCTTGCAGAGAAACATAATTGCCACCATGTCAGAGAGAGCCCTATGGAGCTTAAAATTATAAGCACATTATGTAAATATGGAAACATCCCATAGTCTCTTGGGGTGAATGAGATACTGATGAATGGAATTAAAAACAATCCTGTGGTCTTGGATCAGATTGGAAATGGTTGTTGTTTTCTGTCTTTGAAGAGCTATAAGAAAAGAAAAGAATCCTTAAACTTAACTTCTGTGGTTGAAAAGGCATAAGGTGGCTCCATGCGAAATCAGGCAGTTTCCCCATTAGTGGGGCAGAAGAAACAGCTCCAGAGCAAAAACACAGATTAGAAGATCCCTTTGCAAGGTGCATTGTAAAGTAGGCCAAATGTGAAAGAAGCTTACACTTGAGGCATGAAGTTCTTAAGGCACATTCCCAGGAATGGAGACTGGGAGGTTTCCAGCTCATTTTCACTGTACTTAGGCAAATAACTTAGCAATCTGAGTGAGCCTTGACACCTTGATCATAAAAAAGGAAGGGTGGGTTTGAGGATCTCTCTTCTATCTCCAAAATGCTGTGATTGATTAACCTCCCGTCTCTCCCCCAAACTCATTACAAGCCGTTGGAACACATGAGACAACCATCAGCAGCATGTCTGGAGGATGGTGTCCATTAAACGAAAGGATATCCGGAACTGAGTCCCCAATCAGAGGATTTGGTTTTTGGAAAATATCATTGCATAACAAACCCATGTGTCTGTAGATTCACTTGCTATATTTTCTGGTTGCATTTGTAAGTAGTTTATAACATTGACAGCCCATCCCCATTAAGAGATGTCAACTTGGGATAGCTCTGGAAACCATAGTGAGAGCATACACAGGATTTAAAGGATAGTTTTGTTAAGGAAATGTGGACTGGATTTCTTTCCAGGGACTGATCCAGCTTAAGCAGCTTCCCTATGGCATTCAGGTGCCTTATGACGGCGAGGGTTTTTCCATTGCACACATCTGGGGCAGGTCTCCTAGCTCTAGAGAAGCCTACCAATTGCACCAATCTGAGCCTGTATCATTGATTTGGAGAATTCTCAGCTCTCAGAACTGGAGGAAACATAGAGATTATCTTATCTTTACATACAAGGGAAATATATTAGGCTCAGAGATGTCGTGAGATTTGGGCGAAGTTACACAGGCTCTTATGCCAGAACTCCTGCTCTTTTGATATAATCTGCTGGCATCTTCCATATCCATATGGGGAGTTTGAGGAGGCCAGTGTGGCTGGAGCCAAATGAGTGTGGGAGTGAGTAGTAAATGGTGAAGTCAGAGAGAAGAGCAGGGTCCAAGAAGTTCCTGAAACATGCCAAGCATGTTCTCCCTTCACAGCTCTTGTACTAGCTGTTCCCTCTACCTGGAATGTTCTTTTCTCAGATATCTGTGGGGCATGCTCCCTCATTTCCTTCAGGTCCTCTCCTTCCTCACTTCCTGCAAGCATTCTTTATTATGTGGAGTCTTACAGTCCATTGGTAACAACTTTGACTTTTATTCTCAGTGAGATGAGAGGCCCTTGGAGGATTTTGAGGAAAAACGAAACATGATCCTGACTTAGGTTTTATAAGGCTCACACTAGTAGCTTTGTAGAAGATAGGCTGAAGAAGGTAAGCATAAAAGGAGAGATAGTTATGTGGCTTTTGCAATAGATCAGGGGAAGGATGCTCAAAGTTGGAAGTGATAGAAATGTAGGAAAATCTTACATGATCAAATTCTGAATGTATTTTGAGGTCAAGCTGGAGTTTTGGCCATTTAAGATTGAGATATCTATTAGGTGTCCAAATGGGACATGTTGACTAAGAGTTGGGTTTGTAAGTCTGGAATTAAGGTGGGAGGTCCACACTGGAGATACATTTTTTGGAGTCACAGCAATTAAATGGTATTTAAAGCCATGCTACCAGATGAGATCACCTTAGGAGTGAATGAAGATGAAGGAAAAAGAGGTCTGAGGTCTGGGCCCTAGGATTCCATATCATTTAGAGGTTGGAAAGATGAGAAGGATGAGGAGAATACAGCAAAGGAAATTGAGAAGAAATGGCCAGTGAGATAGAAAGAGACCAAGATAAAGTAGTGTCTTGGAAGCCAAGTGAAAAAAGATTCCAAAATGAAGGGAGTGGCCAACTGTGTCAAAATTGGCTGGTAGATGAAAAAGGATGAGACCTTAGGACTGTGGGAGCCCCAGGGGACCTTGGCAAGAGAAGTTTTCATGGAGTGATGAAGATAAAAGGGTAATTGTATGACTGCCCTGTGAAGAACTCTGGGTCAGGTGGATAAGAGCTGGGATGGAATCTGCCCTGTCCCCATTCCAGGGGTCGATCCTGTATGGTGTAGCCAATCATGAAAATTTCACTTAACCTACCCATGGCAGCTTTATGTAACCATGTAACCTATGTTTGGGCAATGAGACCAAAGAGAAAGTTGATTGAGGGGATAAAGAGAAAACATGTCCCCATGACTGGAAAGAAAAAAACTGGAAGAAATACGCTCTTCTCTTGGTTTCTGGACAGGACATGATATCTGGATGAGCTGAATGCAGCCCTGAAGAGGGTTCCTTTTCTTTCTGAGCACAGGGAGGTCTACTATGCTCCCTCTTCCCAACTCCCAGACAGCTCTGAGGAAGGAGGCAGGAGATATGGATGACTCAGGCCTGACCAGCTTGTCTCCTAGATTTTGAGCATCAGTGCATGGCAACATTCCCAGCAAAAATGCAACTTCCCTTTGGTCTCTCTCTTCTAGTCTCCAGTTTCAGCCACCCACCCAGTTGATGTCCCAGTTTTATAGACGTTTGCTTTCTGCCCTTACAACCTCTCTGCAGTTTAAAAAGTGGGCTCCTAAAGTTGGAAAAAATCTTCCAGGCCTAAAACGTTAGGAATGGAATAGAGGACTCTTCAGCATCAAGGTGGCCCCAGGAGACTCATTTTAGAGGTGAGGGGTTCATTCAATGAGCCTTAAATACAACACATTGAAAAAACTATGCTATCTAGTCTCCATTTTCTTAAGGCCTTTGCATCTCCCAGGCAGACTCCCTGGGCGCTCTTTAGCCCACAGTACTTCACAGGAAGCTAGAGAAGAAGTTCTTGGAAATGTATAGAAGCCAACTACATGGGGGTGAGCAAGAGGTAAAACATTTTTGTTCCACAGGGAGGAAGTGTAGTGGAGGACGCTTTCATTTAGCCTGTGATGACAAGATAAGAAATTAATAGGTTTAAGCTGCACTGAGGAACGCTGAGATAACAGCGGGTGATAAACCTCCGAACCAGATGGTGCTCTAGACAACATGGGAGGATCCCTGGGCTCCATTCAGTCCAGGCTCCCTCGGAGTTTCAGTGCTTTCAGGGCATTAGCAAGGGCAGCCCTTTGGCCTTGGGAGTGGGTGGGAGGTGGACATAACAACCTGCAGAGACCTGGGAAAGGAACACACACAACGAGGAAGGTCTGTTCCAGCCTGGGGAAGTACCGGAGTCAACAAGGACTGACCTTGTGTGGGAGATTTGCTTATTCCCTTCAGGAGATTGAAAAATTCCCATGTTCCATGCCAGGAGTCCAAGATTTCACAAAGTGAATTTCAAGTGAAGTGATTCATTTTCTAAAAGTCAATGGGATTCTTCCGAGGTCTTCCCTCTGAAACTTGTCTCTGAACATGTCCACTCTTCAACACAGCCGTCTTATGAGTGGCACTTGGTGAAAATGTGGGTCTGTTCTCTAGAAGGGAGGTGGGGGCGTCTGTTTGCTTGTTAGACAACAAGGCAAACCTCTTGTGGCCCTCACCCCTCTGAATCTCTTCTACCCAGAATGGGTCATTTTGCCTATAAGGCCCAGTCTCATCCCTTTCTGTACCCCTGCAAAAAAAAAAAAGGAAGAACAGCCACACAAATGCAGTAAGTGAATTTACAGAATGCCAAAAAAATTCTTTTTTTTTTTTTTTTGGCAGCAGCAAGCATCTTTATGGAACAATGCAGACCCTGTCTGGGCCAGAGCAACCCACCAGGATTCTCTCCTCCAAAAGCTCTGGGAGAGGAAAGCTCCCTACTCCTGGTACTCTTTCTCAATCTCTTGATCAGATTAAGCCTTCCCCCCTCCCACCTGGGCCTTCATACTTTATTCACCACCCCTCGTCCTTATACATCACTCCTCTGTCTGCGTTTGTGGGTAGAAGCCAGTGAGAATGGCAGAGTAGCCTTCCCCTCCTCTCTCACTCCATCCTGTAACTTTATGAAGCCCACCCCCAAAGCCCCCATGCCGAGCTCTGGAACACTAGGGTAATTTGAACCTGCATCGGTGGATAGCTTCGTCTGTGTTTACAGATAAAAGGCAGGAATGGATTTGTTATTTGTAAGTCAAACCAGCTGTGATCTCCTGTCCATGGCTGCTTCCTTTGCAAATGCCAAATGTCACTGTGGTTGGAGCCACTTTTCTTCCCAGTTATTTTCCCCTCATGTAGCCAGTTTTCCTTCTGTGCCTTTCTCTCCCACCAACTGCTCCCCTGCAAGATGTCAGTTTGCTGGGTCAGCCTGTGCACTGACCCCAGCCCGCCCCCTGAGGAGAATGCTCCAGCCCAGGAGTCACAGCACCTCTTGGAAGCTTCTTGGCTGGGGAGGGGGTGGGGTAAGAGACTGGAAGTGGGACTCTTTCCTAAAGTCTTCCCTTCCTTCCATCTTTTAGAAATCAACTTCGAGTTTATTTTCATGAAGCTGAATCAAGAAACACTTTGGAAAGAAAAAAACAAAACACAACCTAATTTGCTACTCATTGGAACGGTCAGTGGAATCTCTGGGTGGTACAAATTGTTAATGTGTTCAGCTGCTAACCAGAAGGTTAGAGGTTCAAGTTCACCCGGAGGCACCTTGAAAGAAAGGCCTGATGATCTACTTCCAAAAAATCAGCCGTTGAAAACCCTATGGAGCACAGTTCTACTGTGATACACATGGGACTGGCCTGAGTCAGAGTTGACTCAATGCAACTCAATGGAACTGGTTGGGAGTGAGCATTGTTATTGTTAGGTGCATTTGAATTGGTTCCAACTCATAGTGACCCTATGCACAACAGAAGGAAACACTGCCCAGCCCTGCACCATCCTAAAAATCATTGTTATGCTCAAGCCCGTTGTTGCAGCTACTGTTTCAACCCTCTTTTTTGTTGACCTGTTACCACGCATCGTGCCATCCAGAGACTGATCCCTCCTGATAACATGTCCAAAGTATGCGAGGTGAAGTCTTGCCATTCTTGCTTCTAAGAAATCCAGCAGTTCGTGGTATATTCAATATTCTTTGCCAACACCAAAATTCAAAAGCATCGATTCTTCTTTGGTCCTCCTTATTCCTTATCTAGCTTTCCCATGCATATGAGGTGATTGAAAATACCATGGCTTGGGTCAGGTGCACCTTAGCCTTCAAGGTGACATCTTTGCTTTTCAACACTTTAAAGAGGTCTTTTGCAGTGGATTTGCCCAATGCAATATGTTTGATTTCTTGACTGCTGCTTCCATGGGTGTTGATTGTGGATCCAAGCAAAATGAAATCCTTCACAACTTCAATATTCTCTCCATTTGTCATGATGTTTCTTATTGGTCCCGTTGTGAAGATTTTTGTTTTCTTTATGTTGAGATGAAATCGATACTGAAGGTTGTGGTTTTTGATCTTCATCAGTAATTGCTTCAAGCCTTCTTCACTTTCAGCAAGAAAAGTTGTATTATCTACATAACTGCAGGTTATTGAGTCTTCCTTCAATCCTGATGCCTCATTCTTCTTCATATAATCCAGTTTCTCAGATTATTTGCTCAGCATACAGATTGAACAAGTATGGCCAAAGGATACAACCCTCACACACACCTTTCCTGACTTTAAACCATGCAGTATCCCCTTGTTCTGTTTGAATGACTCCCTCTTGGTGTATGTACAGGCTCCTTGTGAGTACAATTAAGTGTTCTGAATTTCCCATTCTTTGCAATGTTGCCCGTAAATTGTTATGATTCACACAGTCAAATGCCTTTGCATAGTCAATGAAACATAGATAAACATCTTTTAGGTATTCTCTGCTTTCAGCGAAGATCCACTTGACATGGGCAATGGTATCCCTCATTCTACATCCTCTTTTGAATCCGTCTTGAATTTCTGGCAGTTTCCTATTGATATAGTGCTGCAGCTGTTTTTGAATGATCTTCAGTAATGTTTTACTTGTATGTGGATATTAATGGTATTGTTTGATAATGTCTGCATTCTTTTGGATCATCTTTCTTTGGAATAGGTACAAATATGGATCACTTCCAGGAGGTTGGCCAGGCAGCTGTCCTCCAAATTTCATGGCATAGACAAGTGAGTACCTCTAGTGGTGCATCTGTTTGTTGAAACACCTCAATTGATACTCCATCAACTCCTAGGGCCTTGTTTTTTGTCAATGCCTTCAGTGCAACTTGGACTTCTTCCTTCAGTACCATATAGAGTGACTCTATATGTATTTTGGGACAAACCCAGTGCCGTCGAGTCGATTCAGACTCATAGCGACCCTATAGGACAGAGTAGAACTGCCCCAGAGAGCTTCCAAGGAGCACCTGGTGGATTCGAACTGCTGACCCTTTGGTTAGCAGCCATAGCACTTAACTTTTGGGACAAGTGCATGTCAAATTTGTAGTATTTAAATATTCTTACAAAAATGAGCTTTTGCGTTTAAGCTTGTCATTATCCATTTTCCCCCAATTTGGGCTGAAATTTCCTTGGGAACTTCTTTAGAAAGGTCCATATGCAAATTGCCGATCAGCAAGTATTTGCTGAACACCTACTACGTACTCATCCGTCCTTAAATAGCTCACAAACTACTTAGAAGACAGGAGAAGAAAGGTATGTAGCCGTGTAAAAAGATTTATTCTATTCCCTGGTATATTAAGTGAAGGTCCATTTGAGGCTTACAGGCAGACAATACTATGGAAGTTGACTGCAGGGAATCACAGTAGACTAGGTGGGGCGGGGGGGAGTGATCAGGGAAGGCTTCAGAGAGGAGGCAGAACTTGAGCTGAGGCTCAAAGAAATGACCCTATGTTGATAATAAAAGGACATGGAAAACATGGGGGGTAGGAATAGCCAGGTGCGTTGATAACCAAGTTTAACAATTAGCACCCTCTCCCTGTTCCACGATCCTCCAGTTTATAGCGATGGACAATTTCCATGGTGTAAATACTCCCAGCATGGCCAATTTCATGGTCAATTACAAGGTACCAACATGAAGTCAGTGAACCAGGAATCAGGTATAGAATTGCACCATTATGTAGCATTTTTCCCATATAAAAAAAAAGTAGAAGTAAATCACACAAGAACAGATATGAATACAATGCAGTAAAATAAATAGGAAGTGGTGTGTTTTAAGCATTTATTATCTTTGCTTTAATATCATATATTTAATTGTAAGTTTATATAATTTAATTTTCAATGATGACTCACAAAATTTCTGACCATTTAATGATCAGCTCTCTTGAACCAGTATGAACTGGCTCTAGCACACTACTGGTATAGCATTGGTAAAAGCGTAGAGTGGGAATGTATATGGGGTGTTTGGTGGATATTGTACCCAATGAGAAGGCTTTGGTAGCACTGATGGTGATTAGCTTTGATATTCCTGGTCACATTCTATTTTCTTCTCAGCTAGATCTAATCCTAGAAGCTCAACTTGCTAGGAGTTCCAGTTACCCGCTTCCTAAGCTCCACAGAAAAGTCTTACAGACGGGATGATATTTTTTGCTCTTTGAGACCTCATGAAAGACAGTTTTTGAAACATTGATGGTCACCTTCTGGGACCAGGCAAAAGGCACTTTCTTAGACCTTGAGGTCTTCCCCATGGGACAGGCCAAAAACTTCTGCTTGCTTTTGCTTTCCTCCCAATGGCTTACAGTGGTGGGACCCAATCATAGGTGGAGGAAAGTACCACCATGTTTCACAGGAGACTCCTTTCTGGAAGGCAGCTGAGTGAGGGGAGAGAGAGGTCCCAGGGGTGAGAGGCTGCATTCAGTTCTCTCCAGGAAGAACAGTCTTAAATACATGCCCAGTGCTTACACTGGATTTTTAACCTCTGTTAAGATGATTTTCTGGATATCAGTATATAAATGTTAAGTGCAGAAATATGAGTACAGGTGATACTTTACAGGAAAAGAAAATGAACTAATCTGTTTAGACATCAACGTATGAGTTGTTTCCACATCTCAGTTGCTGAACAAGGCTATCTTATTGTCCTGGGATAAGATGGGATGTTGACTGAAACAAATGGACTGGGTGAGCTGGCTGTACTTTAAATCCTACCCCTAGAGCCTTCTTTTGGAATTTTGAAGGTCTCTGATTTCAACTCCTCTGAAGATTCCTAAGACTTTAGTTTACAGACGCTGATCACATTCTTCCTTGTAGAGTAGTAAATGAGGGTTTTATTTTCCCTACTGATCTTTCTACCAATTTCAATTGTGTGGGAAGAATCAGCACTGAGTTCTGATGATACTGAGAGAAATACAGTGTAAATAAAAGTAGAGAAGAGGTCTGAAGATTGAGCTCTTAGATCATACTTAGGTTTTTGGTCTCATACCTTCTGCAGTTCTCTTGCTTCTAGGATTTTGATCCTAAGTCTGTACTGTCCTACCATCCCTAAACCCTGTCCTCTGACACCTGAGTTGGTAAGACTAATTTTTTTTTTTTTCTTTGCTTTCATAGCTATGAGGGTTGGGGAGTTCTCTGAGGTTAAAAAAAAAAAAAAAAAAAAAAGCCGTAACTTTGCAATTCTTACCCATATCAGTTGCAATCTCTCAAGAGTAGGCTCTTCTATGACTTCTGTATACCAGCCTCTTTAAATGGTTGTTTTTGTGTGTGTGTGTGTGCTATACTTTTTTTTAATTGTGCTTTAGATGAAGTTTTACAGAGTAAATTAGTTTCCCATTGAACAATTAATACACATATTGTTTTGCAACATTGGTTGCCAACCCTGCAACATGTCAACACTCTCTTGTTGTTGACCTTGGGTTCCCCATTTCTATTCGTCCAGCTTTCCTGATCCCTTCTGCCCTCTTGTCCTTGCCCCTGGGTTGGTGTGGCCATTTAGTCTGGTATACATGGTGGAGCTACGTGTATTATTGTTTCATTTACGGACCTGTCTAATCTTTGGCTGAAGGGGGAACCTCGGGAGTGACTTCAGTACTTAGTTAAAAGGGTATCTGGGGGCTATACTCTTGAGGTTTCTCCAGTTTCTGTCAGACCAGTAAGTCTGGTCTTTTTTTGTGAGTTTGAATTTTGTTCTACATTTTTGTCCAGCTATGTCTGAGACCCTCTGTTGTGATCCCTGTCAGAGCAGTCAGTGATGGTAGCTGACTCATCACTCATATGTTGATGTCTAAACAGATTAGTTCATTTTCTTTTCCTGTAAAGTATCACCTGTACTCATATTTCTGCACTTAACATTTATATACTGATATCCAGAAAATCATCTTAACAGAGGTTAAAAATCCAGTGTAAGCACTGGGCATGTATTTAAGACTGTTCTTCCTGGAGAGAACTGAATGCAGCCTCTCACCCCTGGGACCTCTCTCTCCCCTCACTCAGCTGCCTTCCAGAAAGGAGTCTCCTGTGAAACATGGTGGTACTTTCCTCCACCTATGATTGGGTCCCACCACTGTAAGCCATTGGGAGGAAAAGCACCATCTAGTTATGCTGGACTCAGTCTGGTGAAGAAGGTGGTAGTTGTGGTCCATTAATATTTTGGATTAGACTTTCCCTTGTGTCTTTGGTTTTCTTCATTCTCCCTTGCTCCAGATGGGGTGGCACCAGTGAAGTATCTTAGATGGCTGCTCACAAGCTTTTAAGACCCCAGACATTACTCCCCAAAGTAAGATGTAGAACACTTTCTTTATAAACTGTTATGCCAGTTGAGCTAGATGTTCCCATTACCGTGGTCCCCAGCCCTCAATGCAGTAGCTTGGTTCTTCAAGACATTTGGATGTGTCTATAAAGCTTCCATGACTCTGCCTTGGTGAAGTTGTGCTGCCTTCCCCAGTATTGTGTAAGGTCTTACCCTTCACCAAAGGTACCACTTACCTACTGTCTAGTTGGTGTTTTTCCCTCTTCACCGCTCCCCTCTCTCATAACCATCAAGCATTGTTTTTTTTTTTCTGTGTGTAAACCTTTTCATGAGTTTTTATAACAGTGGTCTCATACAGTATCTGTCCTTTTGTGATTGACTTATTTCACTCAGCATATGACCTCTAGATTCATCTGTGATGTGAGAAGTTTTACAGATTCATCATTGTTCTGTATCATGGCATAATATTTCCATTGTGTGTATGTACCATAGTTTGTTTATCCATCATCTGTTGATGGGCATTTAGGTTGTTTCCATCTTTTTGCTATTGTGACTAATGCTACAACAAACATGGGAGTGCCTATGTCTATTCGTGTGATGGCTTTTATTTCTCTAGGATATATTCCTAGGAATGGAATTGCTGGATTGTATGGTATTTCTATTTCTAGCTTTTTAAGGAAGTGCCATATTGTTTTCCAAAATGGTTGTAATATTTTGCATTCCCACCAGCAGTGCATAAGAGTTCCAATCTTCCCTCTGTCCCTCCAACGTTTGTTTTCTGTTTTTTAGATTCATTCCAGTAATGTTGGGATGAGATGGTATCTCGTTGTAGTTTTGTTTTACATTTCTCTAATGGCTAGTGATTGGGAGCATTTTCTCATGTTTCTTGTTAGCTACCTGAATGTCTTCTTTGGTGAAGTATCTGTTCCTGTCCTTTGCCCATTTTTTAATTGGATTATTTGTCTTTTTGTTGCAAAGGTGTTGGATTTTCCTATAGATTTTAGAGAGTAGACCTTTGTTGGATATGTCATAGCCCCAATTTTTCCCCCAAGTTTGTAGGCTCTCTTTTTACTCTTTTGACGAATTCTATTGATGAGCATTCATCTCATTCATTCCAACTTGACGGCAGCGGGTTTGGTTTTTGGTATTGATGAGCATAAGTATTATTTTTCAAAGATCCCAGTTATCCAGCTTATTTTCTATTGTTTGTGTGTTGTTAGTTATGGTTTGTATCCTATTTATGCCATGTATTCAGAAACTCTGGTGGCATAGTGGCTAAGAGCTATGGCTGCTAACCAGAAGGTCGGCAATTCGAATTCACCAGGTGCTCCTTGAAAACCCTATGGGGCAGTTCTACCCTGTCCTTTAGGGTCGCTATGAGTCTGAATTGACTTGACAGCAACGGATTTGGTTTTTTGGTTATCAGGGCCACTGGTAGTGACTCTCTTTTTTATTCTATGATCTGTATAGTTTTCAGTTTTATATTTAGGTCTTTGATCCATTTTGAGTTAGTTTTTGTGTGTGGTGTGAAGTACGAATTGTGTTTCATTTTTTTGAGTATGGACATCTAGTTTTGCCAGCACCATTTGTTAAAAAGACTGTCTTTTCCCCCATTTAATGGACTTTGGGCCTTTGTCAAAGATCAGGTGACTGTAGATGGATGAATTTATATCTGGGTTCTCAATTCTGTTCCATTGGTCAATGTGTCTGTTGTACTACTACCAGGCTGTTTTGACTGCCATAGCTGTATAGTAGGTTCTGACGTTGGGTAGTGCAAGGCCTCCTACTTTATTCTTCTTCAGTAGTGCTTTACTTATCTGGAACTGCTCTTCTTTCCATATAAAGTTAATGATTAGTCTATCTCATTAAAGAATGCTGTTGGTATTTGGATTGTGATTGCATTGTATTTTTGGTTGCTTTGGGTAAAATTGACTTTTTCACAATGTTGAGTTTACCTATCCATGAGCACGGTATATTTTTCCATTTATGTAGGTCTCTTTTGGTTTCAGAAACCCTGGTGGCATAGTGGTTAAGAGTTCGGCTGCTAATCAAAAGGTCAGCAGTTCTAACCCACCAGGCACTCTTTGGAAACCCTATGGGGTTGTTCTACTCCATCCTTTAGGGTCACTATGAGTCAGAATCGACTCGACAATGGGTTAATTTTTGTGTTTGCTTGTTTTCTTTTGGTTTCTTGCAGTAGTGTTTTGTAGTTTTCTTTGTATAGGTCTTTTACATTCCCAGTCAGATTTGTTCCTACTTTTTTTTTTTTTTTAGGGGCTATTATAAATGGTATTGCTTTCCTGATTTCCTTTTTGTAATTCTCCTTTTCGTATATGGGAATCCAACTGATTTTTATATGTTTATCTTGTATCTTGCTCCTCTGCTGAATCTTTCTATTAGTTTCAGCAGTTTTCTCATGGAGTCTTTTGGGTTCTGTATGTATACGATCTTATCATCCACAAATAGGGATAGTTTTACTTTTCCTTACCAAGCTAGGACTTCCAGCACAGTGTTAAATAGGAGCAGTGATAAAGGGCATCCTTGTTTTGTTCCTGTTCTCAGAGGGAATGTTTTCAGCCTCTCTCCATTAAGAATGATGCTGGCTGTTAGTTTTGTATAGATGCCCTTTATTATGTTGAGGAATTTCCTTTCTATTCCTATTTTATTGAGAGTTTTTATCAGGAATGGATGTTGGACTTTGTCGAATGCCTTTTCTGTGTTGATTGAGATGATCACATGATTCTTCTTTGGTTTGTTTGTTTTATTTATGTGGTAGATTATGCTGATTTATTTTCTAGTGTTGAGCCATCCTTGTGTACCTGGTCTGAATTCCACTTGATTGTGGTGTATTATTATTATTTTTTATATGATGCGTTGTTTCTCTTACTCTCCTGTGCTGAATCCCTTTTGTTTGTGGATTTCTTTTGTTTTTGTAGATTTTATTCTTACTGAGACTTTACGTTTTTGTTCTTTATTTTGATGAATAGGTTTGCCAACTTTCTTTGTGGTTATGTTGACATGTACCCTTATCTTTGTAGGTTTGAATCAATCTTTTATTACTTGGTGTTGTCTTGCCTTTCTCTCCATTCGCAAGTTCTATATCTACATCATTTATTCCCTCTTTTATTGCTCTTGGATTGTTGTCATTTACAAATTAACCTCTCTGGTTCCCTATTATAATTCTTTTGGCTTTGAATAGTCCTTGAGGATTCATTTCCTAG
Source organism: Loxodonta africana (assembly GCF_030014295.1). Classification (NCBI taxonomy): domain Eukaryota; kingdom Metazoa; phylum Chordata; class Mammalia; order Proboscidea; family Elephantidae; genus Loxodonta; species Loxodonta africana. Next base: position 59,298,479 of record NC_087360.1, read on the forward strand.
GTTGGTATCTGGCTGGTACAATCTTGCATCCTGGATTCAGGCTGTGATCTCATGTTGTTTGTTCTCAAACCAGAGGATTCCCTTTAATAATTGTTGTAATTTTGGTTTGGTTTTTACATATTCCCTGAATTTCTGTTTATTTGGAAATGTCCTAATTTCACCATCATATTTGAACAAGAGTTTTTCAAGATGTATTATTCTTGCTTGGCAATTTTTTTTCTCTCAAGGTTTTATATATGTCATCCCATTGCCTTCTTGCTTGCATGGTTTCTGCTGAATATTTGGAGCTTAGTTCTATTGTTTCTCCTCTGTGACTTTTCATTTTTCTTGAGCGGCTCTCAGGATTCTTTCTTTGTCTTTGGTTTTAGCAAGTGTGATTATGATATGCCTTGGTGATTTTCTTTTGGGGTCTATCCTATATGGGGTTCGTGGAGCTTCTTAGATAGCTTTTCATCTTTCATGACATTAGGGAAGTTTTCTGTTAGCAAATCTCCAGTGATCTCTGTGTTTTCCATTTTTTCCCCCTGTTCTGGTACTCTAATCGCTTGCAAATTTTTGCTTTTTATTTATATCCCACATAATTCTTAGGGTTTCTTCATTTTTCTTTGTTCTTTTTTCTGATTTTTCCTCCAACAGCATTGTATCCAAGCTTGCCTTCAGTTTTGCTGATCCTGTCTTCCATGGTTTCAAACCTGCCCCTCAGCCACTCTATTACACTGTTCATTTCTGAAATCTTGTTGTTTATCTTTTGGATTTCTAATTGTTGTTTTTGTATGATTTGTAGTTGTGAATTTGTTTGGGCATTTTGTTCCTGTATTATTTTTGTGAATTCTTCCATTTTTTTTGTCTTTATTTTCCATGAATTTGTCTGCCTTTTCTATGATTCAGTCTATTTTTTCCTCATTTTTGTCTGCTGTTTCCTTCAACTAGGATAGCTCTGAATGAATTCTTCCATTTTTGTCTGTGTTTTCCATGAATTTGTGTATTTTTTCCCTCATTTTTGTCTGCTGTTTCCTTCAACTAGGATAGCTCTGAATGAATTCTTCCATTTTTATCTGTGTTTTCCATGAATTTGTGTATTTTTTTCCCTCATTTTTGTCTGCTTTTTGCTTCAAGTCTTGGATCGCTCTGAATATTAGATTTGAATTCCCTATCAGGTAGTTCTAGTGCTTTTTCTTCTACTGGAAAATCATCTGGTGTTTTATTTTGGTTGCCTACTGGATCCATCTTGTCCTGTTCTTATATGTTTTGGTATTGTCTGCTGTCTTTGGAACATTCAGTAGTTATTTTCTTTGTTTATTGACTGTAGACTTGTTTGTTTCAACCTGCTTTTTTGTTTATTTGGTTATGTCTGAGCAGGCAGCCTGTGTCTTTGTTGTTTGCCCATCTGTGGGCACTATGCTTTTCACCTCCTTGTCCAATGGGCAGGGCCAATCACTCAGCTATGGTGCATCAGGACAGGTCCAGCTGAAAGTGAGGGGCTTGGATGGGTTTTTGTGGTAGACACTAGGGCTGATAGGGCAGGCCGGGCATCAGTGCAGGGCAGGTTGCAGTAGGCCATGCCTGTACTGCTTGGGAGTGTGATGTTCAGTGCACCGTGCAGGTTGGCAGGAAGGAAGGGGTAGGTTGTGATGTGTGGAGTTAAGATGGGTATGGGAAAGTGAGAGAGAGGAGTGAGAAATAGGAGCCAAACAAACAAACATACAAACAAAAAAGAAGAAAAGAGCGCTAAGGGAGCATGCCATTGGAGTGGAGAGATGAGAAATGGAGAAAAACAAAAAGGAAAAACATAAAGAGAAAAAAATAATAAATAAGACTTAGAAAAAGAAAAGAAAATCCCCTAGGGATTCCACTGGTGGGGCTGCAAAGACTGGGGAAGTGGCTCCCAGGCTGTGCAGTACAGCCTGGCTAGAAGGGGCAGAGATGTCACACAGTAGCAGGTATTAAGGAGACAGGAAAAGAAGGTAAGTATAGAGAGATGAAAAACTGAGAAATGAAAAAAGGGAAAAGAAAAAAGAAATGCCTCCAGGGATCCCACCGATGCAGCTGGGCAGACCAGGGGAGTGGCTCCCAAGCTGCACAATACAGACTGACTAGAACAGCCTCCTAAGCCATGAAAAGAAGAAAACAAACAAATCAAAGCAAAACAAAACACAAAAAAAGGTCCCCGGATCCCACCAGCCTGGCAACAAAGACCAGGGAAACAGTTCCCTAGGGAAGCAGTGCTTCACAGCCTTTCAAAAAGAAGCCAAGATGGCACACGGAGCCAGGTGTTCAAGAGATGGTAAGAGGCAGGGAAGAAACCAAAAGAAGTGGAAAAAAAGCAACATAGGCAACAAAGGAATGGCACTGAGGGAGCCGGCTAGTGTGGGCTAGGCGAATCCCAGTGTCACAGAGCCAGAGCCCGTGCCTTCTGACCAAGAGACTGTGGCTGGCGGGAAGTGGCGGAGGCCGAGTGGGGGGAAGAAGAGTGTGGGGTGGGAAAATGTGTATCACTGGTTACTGGGTGCTCGGTGTCCTGCTGGGAGCTCCGTGAAGCTGCTTTCCCTTACTCCCTGTCCACCGATATCCAATGTGGACGGGGCGAATCCAAACAGCGCGGAGCCTGCAGTTCCCAGCTGGCCCAGTGACTGCAACTAGCTAGGAAGTGGCAGAGACTGAGTAGGGGGGAGAAGGATGGGGAGTGGGAACGCGTATAGACAGAAACCGGGTGTTCTGTCTCCTGCTGGGAGCTCCGTGAAGCTGCTTTCCCATACTCCCTGTGTGCGGATCTCCGACAAGAGTCCAAATTGGCTAATCTGTGCTGTGTTAGTTAATAGGTGACCTCTATTTTTTTTTTTTTTTTTTTTTCTGCACGTATCTCTCCTCACTGTCTGTTCTCTGTCAGTTTCTTATTCCATTCGGTGCTTGGCTGAGTTCTTTATTTCTTCATTTGATGCTTAGGGTTCCAGGATTGACGTTTGTCTCTGTTTTACTTAGTTTTTCGGGTCTTTCCTGTGGAGGGATGTCGTGGTGCTTCTGTCTATGGCACCATGTTGGCTCCGCCCTGTCTTTTTTTAAAAAAATAAGGTTTGGTATTTTCTGCTGTCTCTCGGACATTCAGGGATTATTATTTTCTTTGTTTATTGATTGTAGATTTGTTGGTTTCGTCCTGCTTTTTTTGGTTGTTTTTGGTTTTGTCTGGATAGGCAGGCCGATCCTGCTTTGTTGCATGCTCATCTGTGGACGTGACATTTCTCTCCACCTTGTCCAGGTTGGCAGGACTGGTCACTCAGCTTTGGTGAAGAAGGGCAGGTCCAGTGGGGTGGGGTTGTTTGTGACACAAACTGGGGCTGGCAGGGTGGGGCTGGGGAGCAGTGCAGGGTGCGTTCCAGGGGTTTGGTGGTCCATGCCAGTGCTGCTCAGGGGTGCGGCATTCAGTGTGTGGTGCAGACACGGAGGAGAGAAGGGAGAGGATGTGATGGGCGGAGTGGGTGCTCTGTGTCCTGTTGGAAGCTCTGTGAAGTTGTCTTCGCATACTCCCCGAACACCGTCCTTGGTGGCTGTAGTCCAAAATGATGAATCTATGCCACATTAGCTGGTAGGGTGCTTCCACTCTGTAGCACTCCTCATTCTCTGTTTTCTGTCCGTTTCTCATTCCATTCGGTTTTTGATTGAGTTCTTTATCCCTTCATTTGACACATACAGTTCTAGGATTGACTTTCGTATCTGTTTTACTTAGTTTTTTTGATCTTTGCTGCAGAGGGACCACATGGTGCTTCTGTCTATAGCACCATGCTGACGCCATCTTTTTTTTTTTTTTTAATAATTTGTTCATATTTTATGATTGCCATCAAGGAACAGGTTTACCAATCACTTCACTCCACCAGTACTGGAAGTGAATTAGGACAGTAGTACTATAATTTTTCTGTCTTCTTCATGACTTTTAATGTTTTCCTGTGGCATAAAAAGCTCCCTACCTCTTATTCCCTGAATCTTCCTCCTGATCCCCTCCTTCTTTAGTTTTTGTGCCTACTTGGTGCTCATGGCACCCAGCAACTTAATATTTCATTTTATAAATGATATTTCTTCACATAAAGAAATTTTACAATTTTATGTATTAATTATTAATTTTTTTAAATGTATTTTCTTTTGCCTTAATGCTTAGAAACTCCTTCTCAGCCCCCAGGATGGAAAAATATTTACCTATATATTCATTAAGTTATGGCATAACACTCTCCCATTTAACCCTTTGTTCCATAGGTAACTTATTTGAGTGTGTGAAGTGAGGTAGGAATTGAAGTTTGTTTTTTAAGTGGTTAATCAGTTTTCTCAGCATGATTTTAGTGATTAATCCCTCCTCTTCCCATCGAGATGAAATGTTGCTTGATGGAGAAATGGTTGTTTCCCCATTCCAGATGTTCTTCCTCCAGGGGAATGTGATACTTCTTATTTTTCTCCATCTCTTTCCTCGCTACTGTTCTGAAGAGATTGAGTGACTTTTTCTATTTAGTCAGTTTGGGGAAAACAATCAAACATACTTAGATTGGTTTTGTCTTTCTTGTTGGAATAAAGTTCCCCACAGAGAATGGTCTTTCTGCTGTAAATGTTTTTGGCTTATGCACCTAATATAGGATTTTTTGAAGGACATTTCTCCTTTCACATGAGTTCTGAAGAAACTGAGATGATGGAGGCCCGTCTTTATTACTGATAAATGTTAAGTTGGAGGATGCAGTTTAGTATGACAGCCAAATGCAACTGCTAACTGGACCTTGAGTCAGGCAGATGAACCCACCAGTGAATGGAAATACTAGATCAGAGTAGTCCTACCAAAGCGTGGGGAGAGCCTGTTGCTGAAAACAGAGGAGAATGTCTGTTCTTTGTGGGAATTTCACTCCCAGATGGAAGAAGAACAGAGTTAGACTGAGCACGTCCAATATCTTCCCAAATGTACCAACAGTTATATCATTTAACCTCCCTCGAAGGGGAGTGAATAAAGGGGTGGATACAGGCCAGAGAGGTTATAGCAGTGCAGCTTCTTCTACCTGAAGAAAACATTAAGAGTAGGGAAGAGACATTCCTCAAATACTACTTTTATTGTTTTCTAAATTTTCAAATACAGATACTTTCAGGCACAAATTTCTTTCTTAACTTTTTTCAGGATCTATTGATTTGCTTGTTATTGCACTAGAATCATATTCTTATAAATTATTGGAGCTTTATAATTCTTGTTAATATTTGGCAGAGCAAATCACACATTATTACATTCTTATTCAAACATTATTGATAATTCGTGATTCTATGTTTTTTGAGATGTATTTTAGAATAACTTTGTTGTTAAAAACATCTAAAGATTTTTACTGGAAGTGTATTATATTATTTTCAGAAGAACTGATGTATTTTTAATATTGAGTTTCTCATCTAGGATAGTATATTTCTCTTGATATTTAAGATTTCTTTAATGTTCTAATAAGTCTTGTAGTTTTATTTATAGATAACCTAAACATTCTCTTTATTTAAAAAATTTGAGAGGGATTTTATGATTATTATTGTGAGCATACTTATAAAATATCAGTGGAGTTTTTGACTGTTCCTTAGGGCAGCTTTTGTACATAGAAAAAGATTATTTGCAGGGTGTTAATGTTAATATTTGACTTATTAAAATTACATATTGAAAAACCTAGATTTTCCTTAATCTTTTAAGTTCAAGTTACAAACAATATTATCCTATTCATAAACTTAGTAAAATACAAACAAAACTTTAAAATATTCCTTTGATTAAAGTTTAATTAATGCAAGATGAATAGGGCATATTTCTTTAAACAATTGGTTCCATTTACAACTAAGTTAATTAAATTCCTTCAGTCATTAAAATTGTATTTATAAGTTTAGCATAATTGATTTTCTTTTCAATGCTTCAAATGCCTCTAACAAGTACTTGGCTTCTCAAGTACTTGAACAACTCTATTAAATCTGATATAACAAACTGATAAATATGGCAAATCTTTAAAAAAACTCCAGTGCTTTTTAAAAAACTTAGCTAAGGTGTTATACCTTTGAACTTAAAGCTATAAAATCAATTGCTCAATTACATGTTGTAAAATGGAGTCACAACTCTAATCCATTAGATTTTCTCATATGCCCCAAACTCTTAAACCTTATGTCACTTTAAATACTAAATATGTACAGATTGTTCCAATGATTACTAAACCTATTTTTTTAAAATTATATTGTTTATAGCACAAATTGGTTTCTCATTCAAAAATTCACACACAAATTGTTTTGTGACATTGGTTGTGATCCCCAAGTGTGCCATCACTCTCTCCCTTTCCACCCAGGCTTCCCTATGTCCATTCGTCCAGTTTTCCTGTCCCTTCCTGCCTTCTTGTCTGTTTTTAGGCAGATGTTACCCGTTTGGTCTCCTATACTTGATTGAACTAAGAAGCATGTTCCTCACGTGTGTTTGTTTTATAGGCCTGTCTAACCTTTGGCTGAAATGTGGACTTCAGGAGTGACTTCAGCTCTGAGTTAAAAGGGTGTCTGGGGCCATAGCCTTGGGGGTTCCTCCAGTCTCTGGAGAAAATATATTTCTCTAGGATACATTTCCAGTAAGTCTGGTCTCTTTTTGTGAATTTGAATTTTGTTCTACATTTTTTTCCCACTCTATCTGGGACCCTCTATTGTCATCCCTGTCACAGCCATCAGTGTTGGTAGCTGGGCACCATCTAGTTTTTCTGGGCTCAAGCTGGTGGTGGTGGAAGCCATAGTTCGGGTGGTCCACTAGTCCTTTGGACTAATATTTTCCTTATGTCTTTGGTTTTCTTCATTTTCCTTTGCTCCAGATGAGAAGGGAACAATAGATGTATCTTAGATGGCCATGTGCAAGCTTTTAAGACCCCCCAGATGCTACTCACCAAAGTAGGATGTAGAACATTTTCCTTATGAACTATGTTATGCTAATTGACCCAGATGTACCCCAAGACCATGGTCTCCAACCCTCAGTCCAGGTAACTTGGTCCTCAAGGTGTTTGGATGTGTCTAGGAAGCTTCTGTGATTTTGCCTTGGTCAAGTTGTGCTGACTTCCCCTATATTGTGTGTTGTCTTTCCCTTCACCAAAGTTAACACTTGTCTACTATTTAGTGGTTTCCCCTCCCTATCCATTCCCCCTCTCATAACTATCAAAGATAGTTTTTCTTCTGAGCCGTAAGCCATGGTGGAATAGTGGTTAAGAGCTTGGCTGCTAACCAAAAGGTTGGCAGTTCAAGTCTACCAGCTACTCTTTGAAAACCCTATGAGACAGTTCTACTCTGCCTTATAGGGTCACTATGAGTTGGAATTCACTCAATGGGAACAGGTTAAACCTTTCCTTGAGTTTTTATATTAATGGTCTCAATTACAATATTTGTCCTTTTGTGATTGACTTATTTCACTCAGCTGAATGCCCTCTGGATTCATCTATGTTGTAAGATGTTTCACAAATTCATCATTGTTCTTTATTGTTGCATAGTATTCCATTGTGTGTATGTACCATAATTTATTTATCCATTCATCTGTTGATGGACACTTAGATTGTTTCCATACTTTTGCTATTGTGAATTATGCTTCAGTGAATGTGGATTTGCGTACATCTGTTCATGTGACAGCTCTTATTTCTCTAGGATATATTTCTAGAAGTGGGATAAAACCTATTCTTGAAGGTAACACAAATGTATTAATGTCATAGTTTGATTTGTTTTCTCACATAGGGTTTCCAAGGCTGTAATCTTTACAGAAGCAGACTGCCAGATCTTTCTACCATGGAGGGGCTGGTGGATTCCAACCACTGCACTACCAGGGTTCCAGTTTAGGATGAAGTATAACTTAATTTTTCTGTCTGGTTTAAAGTCTGCAGCCTCCCACACAGTTTGCTTCACAACATATTTAGACCCAGTAAATCTAATTCCAGCCTGATTCCACTCCAGAGTCTTTTCAGGTCCTTTCAATACAGGTACCTCCTGTTTTTCGAAAGTTCATATTAGGTCACTTTACTTTTATGAGAGACATGTGTTAGTACCTGGTTTCATTAACCCGAAGAAATCTGAAGAGGATTTTAGCCTTTATGAAGAAAGGCAAAAAGCTGAAATACTGTTCGGTGTTTGTTTTGCAGCGAGCAGCTAAAGAGGCAGCAAGCACCCGAGCAGAGAGAGTGGTGTTGCGAAGCTCCTTTCTTGGGAACTACCTTCAGCATCTCAGCATCAAGTCTCCATAGCTTTGAACTGTGTCTGTGAGCATCTGTGCTTTATCTTGATTTATTTTGTGCATCCATTAGCAAGATGTGTCCTAAACTTGCTGCCGTTGAGTCGATTCCAATTCATAGCAACCCTATAGGATGGAGTAGAACTGCCCCATAGGGTTTCCAAGGAGTGCCTAGTAGATTCGAACTGTCGACCTTTTGGCTGGCAGCCGTAGCTCTTAACCACTACACCACCAGGGTTTTCAGATGTGTTCTGAGGTATCAGAAAAACCTGAGAGAACTCATAAGGATTTTATATGTTATTTGGTATGGTTTGGTAGGTTATTTTTTGGGTCTGGGTACACTCAAAAATTATTCCCATATAAATTAATGGTAATTGCTTCTTCAATTTACTCCATTTCAGCTTATGAAAGGTTTCATGGGAATGCACTACTTTTGGATAGAGAGGAAACCTGTATTGCCTGGCCACACTTTCATAGCTATTTAAATGACAGCCAGTTGAATTTGCATACCCTTCCTGTTTGGCTCCAAGCTGTCAGCGCCGCAGGCATCCTCACGGCAATAGAGAATATTTTGCAGACATTCATTTATATATCACTCAGCCTTATCAACTCTAACTTTTTTTTAATTGTACTTTAGATGAAGGTTTACAGAACAAACTAGTTTTTCATGAAACAGTTAGTACACATATTGTTTTATGACATTGGTTAACAACCCCATGACATGTTAACACTGTCCCTCCTCAACCTTGGATACCCTGTTGCCAGCTTTCCTGTTCCCTCCTGCCTTCTAGTCCTTGCCTCTGGGCTGGTGTGCCCCTTTAGTCTCGTTTTGTTTTTTGGGTCTGTCCAATCTTTGGCTGAAGTGTGAACCTCAGGAATGACTTCATTACTGACCTGAAAGGGTGTCTGGGGGCCATACTCTCAGTGTTTCTCCAGTCTCTGTCATGCCAGCAACTCTGGTCTTTCTTTCTGTCAACTCTAACTTTTTATTACGTGTACTTCAGTTTTTAAAAAATACTAAAACATTTCTAATGCAGCTAGAGCCTCCATTGTAATCTTCCCTGGTTTCATTTTCTCCCTCCCAATAGGAAGATTCTCTTGAATTTTGTATTTATAATTTCTAAGCATCTTTTTTTTTTTTTTTGAAGTTGTTAAGGATTTCATCTTACTTGGATCCACAATCAACGCCCATGGAAGCAGCAGTCAAGAAATCAAAAGATGAATTGCACTGGGCAAATCTGCTGCAAAAGACCTGTTTAAAGTGTTGAAAAGCAAAGATGTCACCTTAAAAACTAAAGTGTGCCTGACCCAAGCCATGGTATTTTCAATTGCATCATATGCATGCGAAAGCGGGACAATGGATAAGGCAGACTGAAGAAGAATTGACACCTTCGAATTGTGGTGTTGGACTGCCAAAAGGACAAACAAATCTGTCTTGGAGGAAGTATACCCATAATGCTCCTTAGAAGCAAGGCTAGCAAGACTGCATTTTACATACTTTGGACAAATCAGGAAGAATCAGTCCCTGGAGTAGGCCATCATGCCTGGTAAAGTAGAGTGTCAGGGAAAAAGAGGAAGACCCTCAATGAGATGGATTGACGCAGTGGCTGCGACAATGGGCTCAAGCATAACAAGGATTGTGAGCATGGCGCAGGACCAGGCAGTGTTTCATTCTGTGGTACATAGGGTCGCTATGAGTTGGAACTGACTTGACGGCACCTAGCAACAACAAGCATCTTTTTATTCTGTTATAACGTATGAATGTATGTATTGCTTTGCATATTCCAAAATTTTATGTAAATATTATTTTGTATGAATCATTCTGCAAATTGCTTTTTTCGTAATCAACGTTATGTTTCTGAGAATTACTAATGTTGATTATACATAGCTCCAGTTTATTTTAACTGCTGAATAATAGGAATTCATTCAAGGAACATATAATTTATTTTTCCATTAATCTGGTTGACAGAAATTTAGGTAGTTTCCAATTTTTTGCTATTACAGCATTGTTGTAATTAATATTTTTGTATATATTTCTCCATGTACACATGGGTTGTCTGAGTTGTCTTAGGATACATATCTTGAAGTGCAATTTTTGGCCTGAAGACCTATGTTTTTAACTTTGTCGATTATTTTCAAATTGTTCTCTAGCAGTATACAAGAGTTCCCATCGCTTTCTCATCCCTGCCAGTGCTTTTTTTTCCCAAACTTTTGCAATCTGGCAAATGTGAAATAGTTTCTCACCATTGTTTTAATTTATAATTCTCTGATTATTGGAAAGATGGAACATTTCTGTTTACTGACCATTAATTTTTTCTCTTCTATGTATTCCCTCCTCGTATGTTTTACCCATTTTTCTACTTTTTTGCCTTAAATTGACTTGTAAACTCTTATTAAATGCTAATTTAATCATTTGTTAGTTTTATGCATCAAAAATACCAAATTTTAACTTTTATTGGGGTCATATTTTAAATTTGTGTTCTTTATAAAGTCATAAAGATTTCCTATGTTGCTCTCTAAAAGTTTTAAAATTTTCTCTTTACATTTAGATCACAATTCATCTGGAATTGCCTTTTGCGTGAGGAATAAGGTAGTATTTATTTTCCAAATGATGTCACCCTTTATTAAATGATTAATGTATACTTCCTCTTCTGTCATATAGCAAGTTTTTCTTTTTTCTTTTGTTTGTATGTGTAGGTCTACTTTTGGCTCTAAACAGAATGTGTGTGTGTGTATGTGTGTACTGTGTCATACCTGAGGCAATATTATTTTATTTTAATGCTACAGTTTTGTATTTATTTACATGTAATCCTATACTCTTTATATGCATTTTAGATCTGCTTATAAAGTTCAAAACTTATGTTAGGATTTTGATTGGAATTGTATTGAATTTATAGGTTTATTGAAGAAGAATTAGCATCTTAATGATCCTGAAATTTTTTTTTAATCTGTAAGTCCATATGGCTCTCCATTTCTTCAGGTCTCATTTTTGTTTTTTATTTATGTTTTGTAATTTTTCAATTAATGTATCTTGGCCAATTTTTGATATATTTGTACATACATCCTTTAGTTTTCATTGTTATTATGAATGGAACTTATTTTTATATTATAATCTCTAATTGGTAATTGCCAGTGGAGATGTAAATTATTAATTTTTAAATGTTGAGTTACATGCTACTAACTCCTCTTATTAGTTATAACAGTTTGTAGAATTCTTAGGTTGGTTCTCGATGTAGAAAATCATATCATGTGGGGATAAGGACAGTTTTAAAATCTTGTTTTCCAGTATTACTTGTTTTATTCTTCTGTCTTATTCTATTGGCCAGAAACTCCTGTATAATGTTCAATTTAATATAAGCTATGATGGTGGACATTCCTGATTTCGTTGTTAATGTTTCCCAAATTGTACCATTAACTGTGGTATTTCATAGGTTTTTATATCATGTTTAATAATTATGATGGTGGACATTCCTGATTTCGTTGTTAATGTTTCCCAAATTGTACCATTAACTGTGGTATTTCATAGGTTTTTATATCATGTTTAATAATACAGGCTTTGAGATTAAAAAAGTAGTCCAGCTTTCACATGCATGTGAGGTGATTGAAAATACCATGGTTTGGGTCAGGTGCACCTCAGTCCTCAAAGTGACAGCTTTGTTTTCAACACTTTAAAGAGGTCTTTTGCATTAGATCTTCCCAATAAAGTACGTCGTTTGATTTCTTGGCCGCTGCTTCTATGGGTGTTGATTGTGGATCCAAGTAAAATGAAATCCTTGACAACTTCAATATCTTCTCTGCATATTATGATGTTGCTTATGGTCCAGTCGTGAGGATTTTTTTTTTTTTTAATGTTGAGATGTAATCCATACTGAAAGCTGTAGCCTTTGATCTTCTTCAGTAAGTGCTTCAAGTTCTCTTCTCTATCAGCAAACCAGGTTGTGTTATCTGCATATCAGAGGTTGTTAATAAGTCTTCCTTCAATCCTGATGTCACATTCACCAAATAGTTGAGCTTCTTGGGATTATTTGCTCAGCACACAGATTGAATAAGTATAGTGAAAGGCTTCAACCCTGATCCACACCTTTCCTGATTTTAAACCACACGGTATCCCCTTTTTCTATTTGAATGACTGCCTCTTGGTCTAGGTACAGTTTCTCCATGAGCACAGTTCTGGAATTTCCATTCTTTACAATGTTACCCATAATGTATTATGATCTACAGTCAAATGCCTTTGCATAGTCAATAAAACACAGGAAAACATCTTTCTGGTATTCTCTCCTTTCAGCCAAGATCCAGCTGACATCAGCAATGATATCCTTTATCCCATGTCCTCTTCTGAATCTGGCTTAAATTTCTGGCAGTTCCTTTTCAAGAGTACTGCTGCAACCATTTTTTTATTATCTTTGCAAAATTTTACTTGTGTGTGATATTAATAATGTTCGATAATTTCTGCATTCCGTTGGATCACCATTCTTTGGAATGGGCTTGTATATGGATCTCTTCCAGTAAGTTGGCCAGGTAACTGTTTTCCAAATTTCTTGGCATAGACAAGTGAGCGTTTCCAGCCTCACTGCAGTTTGTCGAAACATCTCAATTGATATTCTGTCAATTCCTGGAGCCTTGTTTCTCACCCAGTGCCTTCAGTGCAACTTCAACTTCTTCCTTCAGTCCTTGACCATATGCTACCTCCTGAAATGTTTGGACATCAACCAATTCCTTTTGATACAGTTATAATAATATAACTGCATCCCATTAGTCTTAATATGTACCTCTTTTATTGTTATTTCAATTCTGAATATTTAACATTTCAATTTTTGTTTCCTCTATAGTCCAGAAGTTATTTTGCAGCACATTTTAAAATTCCCATACAAGTCATTAAAAAAAAAAAAAAAAAAACTATCTCTTTACAAACCTTTTTATTTGTTTTGTTGTTGTTGAGAATATACGCAGCAAAACATACAAGAGTTCTACAGTTTCAATGTGTATAACTCAGTGATATTGATTACATTCTTTGAGTTGTGCGACCATTCTAATCCTCCTTCCTGAGTTGTTCCTCCCCGTCTTAGACTGGGTTCTCCAGAGAAGCAAAACCAATAAAGCATATAATTATATATAGAGAGAGTGGCCCACATGATTGTAGAGTCTGGAATGTTCCAAGTCCATGGGTTAGGATAGAGGCCTCTCCTAATTTACATAGCCACAGGGGCTGCCAACCTAAGATTGACAGGTCAGAAATTAGGGCTCTTGCTCACAGGCTGCAAAGATCGCCTATCTTAGTTATCTAGTGATACTATCACAGAAATACCACAAGCAGATGGCTTTAACAACAGAGATTCATTCTCTCACAGTCTGGTAGGCTAGAAGTCCAAATTCAGGGCACCAGCTCCAGGGGATGGCTTTCTCTCTCTGTTAGCTCTGGAGGAAGGTTATTGTCATCAATCTTCCCCTGGTCTAGGAGCTTCGCAGCGCAGGAAAGTCAGGTACAAAGGACACGCTCTGCTCCCGGCATTGCTTTCTTGGTGGTATGAAGTCCTCATCCCAAGTTTCAGATCCCGTTTCTTCCCAATCAATGCCCTCACTTTAACTTCAGACACTACTCTAGGTTGGGAATTTAGCTGGTGTTGTAATTCAGCCACTCTTATGATAAGACTCTGGGTTTGGTTTTTGGGAAAGTCAGCTCTTTTACTACAAGAAATAAGGCTTTCTTTTAAGGCTCTAGTGAAAAATTTGAGGTTGTTTATATGGTGCTTGAGTTTTGACTCTGAAGTTCTGAGCTCATCTCTTTATTTCACCATTTTGCTTAGCGAAAGTGGGACCAACCATCCAACTTCCTTATACTTCTCTTTATGACAAAATTGTAGAAAGGTATCATATATAGAATCACCCAGAGCCTTGCCTTTCACTAATACTGGATCTATTGGGGGTGATATTTTGTATTTCTGTTGCCACCTCACACCACAGATTAGCAGTTCCCTCTTTACTAATGGAAGCAGAGTCATCAACATCTTTAAGACTAACTAGACTTGAGAACTAATTTAGAAAACTTATCCTTACAATTTTGTTTCTCTAGAACCACTCCTGGTACCAAATGTCTTAGGCTGGGTTCTCTAGAGAAGCAAAACCAGTAAAGCATATAAATAGATATATGTTGTTGTTGTTAGGTTCCATCGAGTTGGTTCTGACTCATAGCAACCCTATGTACAACAGAATGAAACACTGCCTGGTCCTGTGCCATCCTCAAAATCCTTGTTATGCTTGAGCCCATTGCTGCAGCCAGTGTGTCAGTCCATCTTGTTGAGGGTCTTCCTCTTTGGTGACCCTCTACTTTATCAAGCATGATGTCCTTCTCCAGGGACAGATTCCTCCTGATAACATGTTCAAAGTATGTGAGACATAGTCTCACCATATATAGAGAGAGATTTATATCAAGGGAATGGCTCACGTGATTGCAGAGTCTGCAACTTCCCAAGTCCATGGGTCAGGATAAAGGCCTCTCCTGATTCATGTAGCCACAGGGGCTGGCAAACCCAAGACCAGCAGATCAGAAATTAGGACTCTTGCTCACAGGCTGCAAAGGTCAGCAAATCCCAAGATGAGCAGGCAAGACAGCAGGTAAGCTGCTCAAGTCCTAAGAACCTGAAGTCAGATGAACAGGAGCCAGCTGCAGGATCCAGAACAAGCCAAAGCCTAGGAGCCTTGCCAGGAAGTCCACTTATATTTGATGCAGGCTACCATCCTAAAGAAACTCCCTTTCAATGGATTGGCTACTCATAGCAGATGCCATCATGGAGATGATCACATTATATCGAATCTCATCATGGAAGTGATCACATCATCATACGACTGCCAAACTACATCGTAACTTCCGAACTACTGAGAATCATGGCCCAGCCAAGCTGACACACAACCTTAATGATTTCATCCCCATTAACAAACTCACTCCCCACTCAGTTTCCTATCAAATCTTTTGAGTGGCTATTGTCATTTTGATCCCATAAAAATAGTTCTTAAAAGGGCATGATGCTCAAGGCAGACATTTTTTAATAGTTAAGCTAAACTATTGTTTGGTTTTAAGAAAACTTTAGGGGATATTTTTGGTTTAATGTTTAAAGATTATCTCAGGGTAGTAGTTTCAGGGATCATCCAGCTTCCATGGATCTAGAAAGTCTGGAGTTCGTGATAATTTGAAATTTTGTTCTGCATTTTCCCTCTTTTGATCAGGATTCTTCTACAGAATCCTTGATCAAAATGTTCAGTAACGGCAGCCAGGCATCATCCAGTTCTCCTGGTCTCATGGCAAAGGTGGCAGGTTTTCATGGAGGCAATTAGACCCACATTCCATAGCCTCCCCGTATTCCTGACTCTCTTTCTTCCTCTGTTGCTCCATTGACTAGAGACCAGTTGTTGTGCCTTGGATGGGCACTTGCAAGGTTTTAAGACCCAGACACAATGTAACAAACTGGGAGGTAGAACAGAAGCACTAAACACATTGTTAAGCCAGTTAACTGAGATATCCCTTGAAACAATAACGCTAAACCTCCAAACCAAGGAACCAAACCCGGTGAGGTTTTTGGTTGTACCTAAGTAGCCTTAGCAACTACTCTTTTTTTTTTTTTTTGTCGTTGTTGTAAATATATCTATCACACAACTTTTGCCAATCGAACTTTTTATAGGTTTGCAACTTACTGACTGCAATTACAACAATCAGCTTTGCAACTCTACACTTTATAATTTAATTGCTTCAAGAACAAAGAACATGGTTTACATGATATTCTTCGAAATCACTTGAAAATTTCTTTAAAACCTAATATATGTTCAATTTTCATAAAATCTCGTGTAATTTAAAAATTATGTTTTCTATTTTAGGGTAGAAAAAGTCTCTCTTATGTGCATATGTGTTTCAAAGAAAGTTGAATTTAGCAGTTGAGGTTGTAATTTTTATGATTACTGAAAATTGGGATGTATTTCTACCATCTTATTTTTTTTTAGTTTATCATTCCTTTCTTTGCTTTTTTGCACCTTGCATTTCCTTCCTTTGATTTATTGGTAGTTTTTTATGTTTCCTTTTTTCTTTTGTCAGATGGGTGGGAAGCTGTGGCTGATATTTCTTTTTTTTGAAACATTCCTACTTAAGTATAACTTTTTAAACAAGTCTATAGCTATTCAGGCTGTCTGTCTTATTCCTGACATGACAAGAGAACTTATCACACTTTGACAACCAATTGAACAACAGTTTCCTCCCTACCCTGCCATTCCATCACCCTGAAATTATTGCCTAGGTTAGTGCTATTGATAGCCACACATGTAATTGTGAATTTCATAGTAGCCAATTAAAAGAAAGTAAAAAAAAAAAAAGTGAAAACAATTTAAATAATATATTTCACTTAATTCATCCAAAATATTATCATTTCAACACGTAATCAATATAACAATTATTAATGAGCTATTTTACATTCTTTTTTCATACTAAGTTTTGAACTCCATTATGTATTTCACATGTCATCATATTTCAGTTTAGACTAACCACATTTCAAGTACTCAGTAGCTACATGTACTACTACTAGCTACTGGCTACCATATTGGACAGCTGATGTTGGGAGTTTTCATTTTACCTTATTTTAAATACAAGACAACTTACAATTGCTATTATTTTGTAGCTAATAGCTAAATTACCAACAAATCTATCCATTTTTGTGCTTGCTCTTGTTTTTTAAATCTCATACCTTCCCTCTGGATTTGCTTTGCTTTTTGCTGAAACATCATTCGTGGTTCTTTTATTAAGGGTTTTTGAGATACAAACTTTATCTGAATCTTTGTATGTATTTCTGAAAGTGTTCTAATTGGTCCTCACTCTTGAATAGTGGTTTAGCTGGTTGTAATCCTAAATTGACGATCATTTCCCCTGGGGATTTAAAGATATCCCTTCCTTGTCTTTTGCCTTCAAGCAGTGAGTCTGGTTCCTGTCCTCTGTCTTGCATGGAGCACTTTTAGTGCACTTTATCTTCAAGGAGCTGAATTCTGGCATTGTCTGCCTGCTCAGGCCAGAAGCCCAGCAGACCCTTAGCTTCAGCCTTACTGCTTCATATTTCTCTTTAGTTTCTGATCTATGATGATGTTTATCTTATTTTTGAACTAGCTATAGCTCTCAAGTATTCTATTTTACATTTCAAGAATCACTGCTATGTCTCTGAAGGACAAGGCTTGTGTCAAATATGAGTTTATGGAGCCATCTTGTCCAGAAATCAACAACTTTATTAAAGTGTAATCTTATTTGATTTATTGCTTTGTGGCATCTATAGTTTTTTTTTTTGTAATTTCTATCTTTTTATTCATGGCTTTTAGGAAAGTTGTCCATTTTTATACATGTATTTGTAATTACACATCTCCTTTTTAATTTTAGTTCTGCTTAATGTTTCAGTTGATTTTCTAGGTAAAAGGTAAATGATGTGCAAATAATTTATTTTATCTTCATTTATTCAGACAAGATTTGTATAATTCCCTTCTCTTGTTGCATGAATTAGTACTTACATGTTAATTAACAATACCAAACCCCAAATCAAACCTGTTGCCGTTGAGTCAATTCATAGAGACCCTATAGGACAGAGTAGAACTGCCCCATTGAGTTTCTGAGGAGCACCTGACGGATTTGAACTGCTGACCTTTAGGATAGCAGCTGTAGCACTTAACCACTACGCCACCAGGTTTTCCAATTAACGGTAGTGATAGCTATTATTCATGTCTTTTCTCTTATTTTAAAAAAGATTTATCTAATACCTTGTCATCAAGTATAATATTGCAACTTGACACAAAATAAATATTTTTGGTTGGGTTAAGAGAGGATTCTTTTATTTCTAGTTTAATATCTTTAAAACATATGAGAAATGACTGTTAAATACTTTTTAGTTTTCCTCAAGATATTCATATGTTTTAACTTACTGTGTTAATATATATTGATTTAATACAATTGAATCATCCTTCATTCTTGGAAAAAACCTTACTTGGTCATGGAGTATTATTCTTTTAATATATTGCAGGAATCCTTTGCTATTAGTTTAGTTAGAATTTTAGATTAAAATAATAAGTGAGATTAGCTTGTAGTTCTCCTTTTTGTGCTTACTTAAATTTTGTTTTGAGAGTTATGCAGGCTTTGTAAAATTAACTGGGAAGTTTTCCATCTTTTCATATGCTCTGAGAAAGCTTAAATAACATGGGAATTATCTGTTCCTTGAAAGTTTGAAAGCATTCATCTGTGAAACCGTCAGATTATTGTTTCTAAGTTGTTATTATTACATTATTTATCTTCTCTTTCAGAAGTAATTTTTAACATTTGCAATTAGTTATTTAAACAGGGTTGTAATAATTATTTGTATTTAACCCTTTGTTAACCTGGCTTAATTGCTTATCATCATTCTTTAATACCACCATTCTTCCCTTCTTCAGCCCTCATTTGGTTGAATATTTTAAGACTCTTTCAGAAAGACTATAGATAGATAGAGAGAAAAAAGGATAAGTAGATAAACCAAAAAAAACCAAACCCAGTGCCGTCGAGTCGGTTCCAACTCATAGTGACCTATAGGACAGAGTAGAACTGCCCCATAGAGTTTCCAAGGAGCCCCTGGCAGATTTGAACTGCCGACCCTTTAGTTAGCAGCCATAGCACTTAACCACTACACCACCAGGGTTTCCAGATAAGTAGGTAAAACCAAAAAAACCAAACCCACTGCAGTCGAGTCGATTCCGACTCATAGCGACCCTATAGGACAGAGTAGAACTGCCCCGTAGAGTTTCCAAGGAGCACCTGGCAGATTGGAACTGCCGACCTCTTGGTTAACAGCCATAGCACTTAACCACTACGCCACCAGGGTTGATAGATAGATAGATACATTAAAAAAAAGAAAAATTGCCATTGAGTCAATTCTGAATAGAGTAGAACTGCCTCATAGGGTTTCCGAGGAGCACCTGGTGGACTCAAATTGCTGACCTTTCGGTAAGCAGCTGTAGATCTTAACCACTATGCCACCAGGGTTTCCAACAGATACATATATGTGAATTCAGATCCCTTGCTTATAGACCATCTCTTATCTTTCCTTCAATCATGAAAGATAATTTTTCTGGGAGTAATCCTGGGGCTACAACCTCTTCTCAAAATGCGTATACTTTGCTTCTAGCACTTAATATACTAAAGCATAGCATTCTAAAATGGTGTAATGTTTGTTTCTTTGAAGGTAACCTTTTTTTTTTCCTTTAAGATATATTATTCCTAGCTCTTTAGCGAACTTTTATCTGTACCTGATAATTTTAAAATTCTAGGAAGTGGTTAGAGTTGGGTCTCTGCTTATTGATTTTTGCCTAGAATGTGGTTGATTCCTTCAATGTGAATTTCCACATCTATTTTTGAGTAAGTATACTTCCTGCCCCTGTGTATATCTGTATATTTTACTCTGGTGGCAAAGTGGTTAAGAGCTCAGCTGCTAAACGAAAGGTCAACAACTCGAATTCACAAGCCGCTTCTTGGAAACCCTATGGGACAGTTCTACTCTGTCTTCTAGGGTCACTGTGAGTCAGAATCAACTTAACAGCAATGGGTTGGAAACCGTGGTGGCGTAGCAGTTAAGTGCTATGACTGCTAGCCAAAAGGTCAGCAGTTCCAATCCACCAGGTGCTCCTTGGAAACTCTATGGGGCAGAACTACTCTGTCCTATAGGTTCGCTAAGAGTTAGAATCAACTTGACAGCAGTGGATATGGTATGATATGTATGTAATACATATATACATATGCCAGTACTTCATCAGTTTGTTGTACTGTGGCAGCTTGCGTGTCGCTCTGGTGCTGGAAGCTATGCCACCGGTATTTCATACCAGCAGTGTCACATGGTAGACAGGTTTCAGTGGAGCTTCCATACTGAGACAGACTAGAAAGAAAGACCTGAAGGTCTAGTTCTGAAAAAACTGGCCAGTGAAAACCTTATGAATAGCAGTGGAACATTGTCTGATATGGCACTAAAAAATGAGCCCCTCAGATTGGAAGGCACTCAAAATACGACTGGGGAAGAGCTGCCTCCTCAAAGTAAAAAAAAAAAAGTAGAGTTGGCTTTAATGACATGGATGGAGCCAAGCTTTCGAGACCTTAATTTGCTGATGTGGCATGACTCAAAATGAGAAGAAACAGCTACAAACATTAATTAATAATGGGAATGTGCAATGTACAAAGTATGAATCTAAGAAAATTGGAAGCATCAAAAATGAAATGGAACTCATGAAGATTGATATTCCAGGCATAAGTGAGCTGAAATGGATTGGTATTGGCCATTTTGAAAGAGATAACATATGGTCTACTATGCTGGGAATGACAAATTAAAGAGAAATGGCATTGCATTCATCATCAAAAAATTTCAAGATCAATCCCGAAGTACAGTACTATCAGTGATAGGATAATATCCATATGCCTATAAGGAAACCCTGGTGGTGTAGTGGTTAAGTGCTACGGCTGCTAACCAACGGGTCAGCAGTTTGAATTCACCAGGCGCTCCTTGGAAACTCTATGGGGCAATTCTACTCTGTCCTATAGGGTCTCTATGAGTTAGAACTGACTCCACGGTACTGTTTTTTTTTTTTTTTTTTTTTAAATATAAGGAAGACCAGTTGAAACAACTATTATTCAAATTTACGCACCAACCACTAAGGCTAAAGGTGAGGAAATCGAAGATTTTTGCCAACTTCTGCAGTCTAAATTTAATCAACCCTACAAGCAAGACTCATTGATAATTACTGGTGTAGGAGAAGGATGGTAGTTGAAAAATATGGCCTTGATGATGGAAATCACATCAGAGATCACATGATAGAATTTTGCAAGACAACAACTTTTTCATTGCAAATACCTTTTTTCAACAACAAAAACAGCAACTGTACACGTGGACCTCACCAGATGGAATACACAGGAATCAAATTGACTACATCTGTGGAAAGAGACAGAAAAGCTCAATATCATTAGTCAGAACAAGGCTGGGGCCAACTACTGAACTGATCATCGATTGTTCATATATATGCATGTTTAAGCTGAAGCTAAAGAAAATAAGGACAAGTCCATGAGAGGTAAAGTATGACCTGGAGTATATCCTACCTGAATTTAGAGACCATTTCAAGAATAGATTTGATGCATTAAACACCAATGATTGAAGATCAGATGAGTGGTGCACATCACACATGAAGAAAGTAAGAGGTCATTAAAAAGACAGGAAAGATGGAAGGCATTATGCTGAGTGAAATTAGTTGCAAAAGGGCAAATATTGTATAAGACCACTATTATAAGAACTTGAGAAATAGTTTAAACTAAGAAGAAAACCTTCTTTCGTGGTTATGAGAGGGGGGAAGGGGTACTCACTAATTAGATAGTAGATAAGAACTACTTCAGGTGAAGGGAAAGACAACACACAAAACAGGGGAGGTCAGCACAATTGGACTAAACCAAAAGCAAAGATGTTTCCTGAATAAACTGAATCCTTCAAAGGCCAGCATAACAGGGGCAGGGGCCTGGGGACCATGGTTTCAGGGGACATCTAAGTCAATTGGCATAATAAAATCTATTAAGAAAACATTCTGCATCCCACTTTGAAGAGTGGCGTCTGGGGTCTTAAATGCTAGCAAGCAGCCATCTAAGATGCATCAATTGGTCTCAACCCACCTGGAGCAAAGGAGAATGAAAAACACCAAGGACACAAAGCGATTACGAGCCCAAGAGACAGAAAGGGCCACATGAACCAGCGGCTACGTTATCCTGAGACCAGAAGAACTAAATGGTGCCTGGCTACAACCGATGACTGCCCCAACAGGGAACACAACAGAGAACCCCTGAGGGAGCAGGAGAGCAGTGGGATGCAGACCCCAAATTCTCATAAGACCAGACTTAATGGTCTGACTGGGACTAGAAAGACCCCAGTGATCACGGCCCCCAGACCTTCTGTTGGCCCAGGACAGGAACCATTCCTGAAGCCAACTCTTCAGACATGGATCGGACTCAACAATGGGCTGGAGAGGGATGCTGGTGACAAGTGAGCTTCTTGCATCAGGTGGACACTTGAGACTATGTTGGGGTCTCCTGCCTGGAGGGGAGATGAGAGGGTGGAGGGGGTTAAAAGCGGGTGAAATGGACACGAAAAGAGAGAGTGGAGGGAGGGAGTAGGCTGTCTCGTTAGGTGGAGAGTAACTGGGAGTGTGTAGCATGGTGGATATGGGTTTTTGTGTGGGAGACTGATTTGATCTGTAAACTTTCACTTAAAGCACAATAAAAATTATTAAAAAAAAAATACAGGAAAGAAAGAAAAGACCAAAATGGATGTCAGAACAGACTCTGACAGTTGCTCTTGAACATTGAGTAGCTAAAGCAAATGGAAGAAATGATGAAGTGAAAGAGCTGAACAGAAGATTTCAAAGGGTGGCTCAAGAAGACAAAGTAAAGTATTATAATGACATGTGCAAAGACTTGGAGAAAGGAAACCAAAAGGGAAGAACACACTCAGCATTTCCCAAGCTGAAAGAACTGAAGAAAAATTCAAGCCTCGAGTTGCAATGTTGGAGGATTCCATGGGCAAAATATTGAATGCTGCAGAAAGCATCAAAAGAAGATGGAAGGAATATACAGAGTCACTGTACCAAAAAGAACTGGTCAACATTCAACCATTTCAGGAGGTAGCATATGATGAGGAACCGATGGTACTGAAGGAAGAAATCCAAGCTACACTGAAGGCACTGGCAAAAAACAAGGCTCCATGAAGTGACAGAATACCAATTATTTCAACAAACAGATGTAGCTCTGGAAGTGCTCACTTGTCTATGCCAAGAAATTTGGAAGACAGCTACCCAGCCAACCCACTGGAAGAGATCCATATTTATGCCTATTCCAAAGAAAGGTGATCCAACCAAATGCAGAAATTGTTGAACAGTATCATTAATATCACACGCAAGCAAAATTTTGCTGAAGATCATTCAAAAACGGCTGCAGCAGTATATCGACAGGGAACTGCAAGAAATTTAGGCTGGTTTCAGAAGAGTACATGGAACCAGGGATATCATTGCTGATGTCAGATGGATCCTGGCAGAAAACAGATAATACCAGAAATATGTTTACCTGTGTTTTATTGACTATTCAAGGGCATTCGACTGTGTGGATCATAATCAATTATGGATAACATTGCCAAGAATGGTAATTCCAGAACACTTAATTGTGCTCATTGAGGAATCTGTACATAGAAAAAGGAGCAATTGTTCGAATAGAACAAGGGGATACTGAGTGGTTTAAATCAGGAAAGGTGTGTGTCAGGGTTATATCTTTCACCTTCCTTATTCAATCTGTATGTTGAGCAAATAATCCGAGAAGCTGGACTATATAAAGAAGAATGTGGCACCAGGATTGGAGGAAGACTTATTAACAACTTTCGATATGCAGATGATAACCTTACTTGCTGAAAGTGAAGAGGACTTGAAGCACTTACTGATGAAGATCCAAGACCACAGCCTTCAGTGTGGATTACACTCAACATAAAGAAAACAAAAATTCTCAAAACTGGACCAATAAACACATCAAGATAAACAGAGAAAATATTGAAGTTGTCAAGGATTTCATTTTACTTGGATCCACAATCAGTGCCCATGGAAGCAGCAGTCAAGAAATCAAATGAGGTATATTAAATTGGGCAAATCTGCTGCAAAAGACCTCTTTAAAGCCTTAAAGAGCAAAGGTGTCACTTTGAGGACTAAGGTGTAAGTGACCCAAGCCATGGTATCTTCATTCACCTCATGTGCATGCGAAAGCTGGACAACGAATAAGGAAGACCGAAGAAGAATTGATGCCTTTGAATTACGGTGTTGGCGAAGAATATTGAATATACCATGGACTGCCAGAACAAACAAATGTGTCTTGGACGAAGTACAGCAGAATGCTCATTAGAAGCGAGAATGGCGAGATTTTGTCTCATGTGCTTTGGACATGTTATCAAGAGGGACCAGTCCCTGGAGAAGGGCATCAAGTTTGGTAAAATAGAGGGTCAGTGAAAAAGAGGAAGACCCTCAACAAGATGGATTCATACAGTGGCGGCAACAGTGGGCTCAAACTTAGCAATGATTATGAGGATGGCACAAGTCTGGGCAGTGTTTCGTTCTGTTTTACATATGGTTGCTGTGAGTCAGAACCAACTAGATGGCACCTAGCAACAACAAGAACAATGTAAATATTATATATAAATATATTTTGGAAACCCTGGTGGCGTAGTGGTTCAGAGCTACGACTACTAACCAAAAGGTCGTCATTTCTAATCCATCACGTGCTCCTTGGGAACCGTATGGGGCAGTTTTTTTTTTTTTCAAAACCAAGGTCTTCATTGCAAATACCTTTTTTCAACAACATAAATGGCACTATATACACGGGTCTCGCTGAATGGAATACACAGGAATCAAATTAACTTTATCTTTGGAAAGAGACGATGGAAAAGCTTAATATCATTAGTCAGAACAAGGTCAGGGGCCAACTGTGGAACAGACCATGAGTTGCTTATGTGCAAGTTCATGTTGAAGTTGAAGAAAATTACAGCAAGTCTAGGAGAGCCAAAGTACAGTCTTGAGTATATACCACCTGAATTTAGAGATCATTTCAAGAATAGATTTGATGCATTGAACACTAATGACCGAAGACCAGACAAGTTGTGGAATGACATCAAGGATGTCATACATGAAGAAAGCAAAAGGTCATTAAAAAGACAGGAAAGAAAGAAATGACCAAAATAGATGTCAAAAGACACTCCAACAGTTGCTCTTGAATGTAGAGTAGCTAAAGCTAAAGGAAGAAATGATGAAGTGAAAGAGCTGTACAAGAAGTTTTCAAAGGGCAGCTTGAGAAGACAAAGAATTATAATGAGATGTGCAGACACCTGTAGGTAGAAAACTAAAGGAGAAGAACACCCTCAACATTTCTCAAGCTGAAAGAACTGAAGAAAAAATTCAAGGCTCAAGTTGCAATATTGAAGGATTCTGTAGGGAAAATAGTCAAAGATGCAGGAAGCTTCAAAAGAAGATAGAAGGAATATATGGAGTCACTGTACAAAAATAATTAGTTGACGTTTAACAGACTCAACAGTGCCTAACAACAACAACTACAACAGTATTTATGACAGCGACATGTTTCTCCCGTGGAGTGACTGATGTGTTCAACCTGCCACCTTTTGATTATCAGCTGATCATATAGCTACTGTATTACCAGAGCACATTCTTTCTGTCTCTCTAGTTGTTGCTTCAGTTTGTCAAATAGCATCTGTCTTTCTCCTATATGTGCTTGTGTCTCTGTGTCTAGGCTGCTGTTTATGCAACTCATAAGTGATTAGCTTTAGAATCTATACTACACTGGTATGACCTCAACTGATTGACTGATTATATTACATCCACAGGTATAGGGGTTAGGATTCCAACATGTATTTTGGAAGTCATTATTCAGTCCTTTACGATTTCTATGATTGTTCTTCAGAGTTTTAAAGGAATTGCACCATTATCTTTTTTTTTAATTGTGATTTGTGTGAAAGTTTGCAGAGTAAATTAGTTTCTCATTAAACAATTAATACGCAAATTGTTTAGTGACATTAGTTGCCAACCCTGCAATGTATCAACACTCTCCCCTTCTCCACTCCAGGTTCTCTGTTTCCATTCATCTAATTTTCCTTTCTGTTTCTGCCATCTCATCTTTGCTTTTGGGCTGGTGTGCCTATTAGTCTCATATACGTGATTGAGCTATAAAGCATGTCCCTGAAGTATGTTTTGGCCCTATAGAACTGTCTAATCTTTGGCTGAAAGGTGAACCTCAGGAGTGACTTTAGTAGAGTTAAAAGGGTGTCTGGGGGCCATGCTCTTGGGGTTTCTTCAGTCTATGTCAGGCCAGCAAACCTGGTCTTTTTTGCGTGTGTGTGTGTGTGAATTTGAATTTTGTTCTACATTTTTCTCCTGCTCTATCAGGGATCCTCTATTGTGATCCCTGCCAGAGCAGTTGGTGGTGGTAACCAGGCATCATCTAGTTGTTCTGGGCTCAGTGTGGTAGAAGTTGTGGTAGTTGTAGTCCATTAGTCCTTTGGACTAATCTTTCCCTTGTGTCTGGTTTTCTTCATTCTCCTATGCTTCAGCCAGGATGGGACCAGTAGATGTATCTTAGATGAGTGCTTGCAGACTCAATATTGTAAAAATATCAGTTCTACCCAAAGCAATCTACAAATACAATGCAATCCTGGTCCGAATACCAACCACGTTCTTCAACGAGATGGAAAAGCTTATCCATTATCTTCTAAGATTGCTGTGGAGAGATCTCATGACATTGTGATTTTCTTTTTTTATATGAAAGCTATTTTTTCTCTCTGAAGGATTTTAGCATCCTCTCTTTGCCTCAGTGTTCTGATATTTCATAATAATGTGTCTTAAGGTGAATCTACTTTCAAGTACTTTTTCTGGGCACTTTGTGTACCTTTTCAACTTGGAAATGCAGCTTTCTTGAATTATTTTTTTGAAATTTTCCATTCCTTGTTTTCTGTGTTCTGTCAGATTTTGGACCTCTGAGACTAATGCTCCAATTTTCATATTTTTTTCTCTCTGATTTTTCATCTTTCTTTCCTTTTTAAAAATTTTTAAAATAAACTTTTTATATTAGAATATATTTTGATTTATAGAAAATTTGCAAAGACGGTACAGTGAGTTCCCATACACTCTACTCCCCTTTTCCTCTATTGTTAACATCTTATCTTAGCATTCTACATTTATCACACCTAATGAACAAAAAAAAAAAAAAAAATTTTTTTTTTTTTAAATGAACAAATGGAAATCCTAGTGGCATAGTAGTTAAGTGCTATGGGTGCCAACCAAAAGGTTGGCAGTTTGAATCCACCAGGTGCTGCTTGGAAACTCTATAGGGCAGTTCTACTCTATTCTGTAGGGTCACAATGATTTGGAATCAACTCCATGGCAATGAGTTTTTTTTTTTTTTTTTTAATGAACAAATGTTGATGCATTATTATTAACTAAAGTCCATAGTTTATTCAGATTTCCTTAGCTTTTACCTAATGTCCATTTTTCTGTTCCAGAGTCCCATTCAGGATGCCATGTTACTGTCAGTTGTCATGTCTTGTTTGGCTCCTGTTGGTTGTGGCAGCTTATTAGACATTCCTTCTTTCTGGTGATCGTGACATTTTTGAGAGGCACTAGTCAAATATTTTGTAGATTGTCCTTCTACTGGAATTTGTCTGATATTTTTCTCATTATTAGACTAGGATTATGGGTATTTGGGAGGAAGACCTCAGAGGTACACTTCTCATCACTACTACCAAGGGCGAATGTTATCCACATGACTTATCACGGTCGATTACCTGGTTGAGGTAGTGTTTGTCAGGCTTCTCCACTGTAAAGTTACTTTGTGTTTCCCTTGTTCAATGCACAGCTTGCACTTTAGTAGTGTGGAGTTATGATCCACCTCCTTGAGGGTGAAGTGTCTACATAAATTATGTGGACTTCCATGAAACATTCTCTGGACTAGACCACATATTAGATCATAAAGCAAGCCTTAGCAGAATCCAAGCACTGGAATATTACAAAGCATCTTCTATGGCCATAAGACTATAAAAGTAGAAATCAGTAACAGAAAAAGCAGGGAAAAGAAATCAAACACTTGGAAACTGAACAATACCCTGCTCAAAAAAGACTGGGTTATAGAAGGCATTAAGGGTGGAATAAAGAAATTCATTGAATCCAATGAGAATGAAAACACTTTCTATCAAAACCTTTGGGACACAGTGAAAGCAGTGTTCATAGGTCAATTTATGTCAATAAATGAACACATACAAAAAGAAGAAAGGGCCCAAATCAAAGAATTACCCCTACAGCTTGAACAAATAGAAAGAGAGAAACAAAAGAAACCCTCAGGCACCAAAAGAAAGCAAATAATAAAAATTAGAACAGAATTAAATGAAATCGAAAACAGGAAAGCAACTGAAAGAATTAATAAGACCAAAAGCTGGTTCTTTGAAAAAATTAACAAAATTGATTAACCATTGGCCAAACCGACAAAAGAAATACAGGAGAGGAAGCAAATAACCCAAATAAGGAATGAGATGGGCAATACTACAACAGACCCAACTGAAATTAAAAGAATCGTATCGGATTACAATGAGAATTTGTACTCTAACAAATTTGAAAACCTAGAAGTAATGGATGAATTTCTAGAAACACACTACCTACCTAAACTAACACAAACAGAGGTAGAACAACTAAATAGACCCATAACGAAGGGATTGAAAAGGTAATCAAAAAACTCCCAGCAAAAAAAAAAGCCCTTGCCCGAATGGCTTCACTGCAGAGTTCTACCAAACTTTCAGAGAAGAGTTAACACCACTACTACTAAAGGTATTTCAGAGCATAGAAAAGGACAGAATACTCTCAAACTCATTCTATGAAGCCAGCATATCCCTGATACCAAAACCAGGTAAAGACACCACAAAAAAACAAAATTACAGATCTATATCCCTCATGAACTTAGATGTAAAATTCCTCAACAAAATTCTAGCCAATAGAATTCAACAATATATCAAAAAAATAATTCACCATGACCACGTGGGATTCATACCAGGTATGCAGGGATAGTTCAACATTAGAAAAACAATTAATGTAATTCACTATATTAATAAAACAAAGGAAAAGAGTCATGTGATTTTATCAGTTGATGCAGAAAAGGCATTTGACAAAGTTCAACACCAATTCATGATAAAAACTCTCAGCAAAATAGGAATAGAAGGAAAATTCCTCAACATAATAAAGGGGATTTATACAAAGCCAATAGCCAACACAATCCTAAATGGAGAGAGTCTGCAAGCATTCCCCTTGACATCGGGAAGCAAACAAAGATGCCCTTTATTACCATTCTTCTTCAACATTGTGCTGAAGGTCCTAGCCAGAGCAATTAGGCTAGATAAAGAAATAAAGGGCATCCAGGTTGGTAAGGAAGAAGTAAAAGTATCTCTTTTTGCAGATGACACGATCTTATACACAGAAAACCCTGAAGAATCCTCAAGAAAACTACTGAAACTGTTAGAAGAGTTCAGCAGAGTATAAGGATACAAGATAAATATACAAAAATCAGTTGGATTCCTCTACACCAACAAAAAGAACACCAAAGAGGAAATCACCAAATCAATACCATTTACAGTAGCCTCCAAGAAGATAAAATACTTCGGAATAAATCTTACCAGAGATGTGAAAGACCTATACAAAGAAAACTACAAGACGCTACTGCAAGAAACCAAAAGAGACCTATATATAAGTAGAAAAACCTTGCTCATGGATAGGAAGGCTTAACATTGCAAAAATGTCTACTCTACCAAAAGCCATCTATAGATACAATGCAATTCCAATTCAAATTCCAACAACATTTTTTAATGAGATGGAGAAACAAATCACCAACTTCATATGGAAAGGAAAGATGCCCTGGATAAGTAAAGCATTACTGAAAAAGAAGAACAAAGTGGGAGGCCTCACTCTACCTAATTTCAGAATCTATTATACCACCACAGTAGTCAAAACAACCTGGTACTGGTACAACAACAGATACATAGACCAATGGAACAGAATTGAGAACCCAGACATAAATACATCCACATTGGAGCAGTTGATATTTGACAAAAGCCCAAAGTCAGTTAAAGGGGGAAAAGACAGTCTTTTTAACAAATGGTGCTGGCATAACTGGATATCCATCTGCAAAAAAATGAAACAGGACCCATACCTCACACCATGCACAAAAATGAACTCAAAATGGATCACAGACCTAAATATAAAATCTAAAGTGATAAAGATCATGGAAGAAAAAAATAGGGATAATGTTAGGAGCCCTAATACATGGCATAAACAGTAACTAGGAGGTCCTAAAAATCAAACACCTGTGCTCATCCAAAGACTTCACCAAAAGAGTGAAAAGATTACCTACAGGCTGCGAAAAAGTTTTTAGCTATGACATTTCCGATCAGCGCCTGATCTCTAAAATCTACATGACACTGCAAAAACTCAACTACAAAAAGACAAACAGCCCAATTAAAAATGGGCAAAAGATATGAACAGGCGCTTCACTAAAGAAGACATTCAGGTAGCTAACTGATACATGAGGAAATGCTCTCGATCATTAGCCATTAGAGAAATGCAAATCAAAACTACAATGAGATTCCATCTCACTCCGACAAGGCTGGCATTAATCCAAAAAAACACAAAATGATAGATGTTGGAGAGGGTGTGGAGAGTCTGGAACACTAACACACTGCTGGTGGGAATGTAAAATGGTACAACCACTTTGGAAATCGATTTGGCATTTCCTTAAAAAGGTAGAAATAGAACTACCGTAAGATCCAGCAATCCCACTCCTTGGAATATATCCTAGAGAAATAAGAGCCTTTATGTGAACAGATATATGCACATCCATGTTCATTGCAGTACTGTTTACAATAGCAAAAACATGGAAGCAACCAAGGTGCCCATCAATGGATGAATGGATAAGTAAATTATGGTATTGTCACATAGTGGAATATTACACATTGATAAAGAACAATGATGAAACTGTGAATCATTTCATAACTTGGAGGAATCTGGAAGGCATTATGCTGAGTGAAATTAGTCAGTTGCAAAAGGACAAATGTTGTTTAAGACCACTCGAGAAATAGTTTAAACAGAGATGAAAATATTGTTTGATGGTTATGTGGCGGGGCGGGGGGGGGGGGAGACGGAGGGGGAGGGTTTTCACCAATTAGATAGTAGATAAGAGCTATTTTAGGTAAAGGGAAAGACAACACACAAAACAGGACAGGTCCCCACAACTGGATTAAACCAAAAGCAAATAAGTTTCCTGAATAAACGGAACGCTTCGAAGGCCATCGGAGCAGGGGTGGGGGTTTGGGGCCATGGCTTCAGGGGACATCTAAGTCAATTGGCATAATAAAATCTATTAAGAAAACATTTTGCATCCCACTTTGAAGAGTGGCTTCTGGGGTCTTAAACGCTAGCTGGCGGCCATCTAAGATGCATCAATTGGCCTCAACCCACCTAGAGCAAAGGAGAATGAAGAACACCAAGGACACAAGGTAATCATGAGCCCAAGAGACAGAAAGGGCCACATAAACCAGAGACTAAATCAGCCTAGGACCAGAAGAACTAGATGGTGCCTGGCTACAACTGATGACTGCCCTGACAGGGAACACAACAGAGATCCCATGAGGGAGCAGGAGAGCAGTGGGATGCAGACCCCAAATTCTCATAAAAAGACCAGACTTAATGGTCTGACTGATACTAGGACGTCCCCAGTGGTCATGGTCCCCAGACCTTCTGTTAGCCCAATACAGGAACCATTCCCAAAGCCAACTCTCCAGACAGGGATTGGACTGGACAATTGGATAGAAAATGATACTGATGAAGAACGAGCTTCTTGGATCAAGTAGACATATGAGGCTATGTTGGCATCTCCTGTCTAGAGGGGGGATGAGAGGGCAGAGGGAGTCAGAAGCTGATGGAATGGACACGAAGAGAGTGGAGGGAAGGGGTGTGCTGTCTCTTTAGGGGGAGAACAATTAGGAGTATATAGCAAGGTGTATATAAATTTTTATATGAGAGACTGACTTGATTTGTAAACTTTCACTTAAAGCACAATAAAAATTAAAAAAAAAAAAAACTAAAAGAAATTATGTGGACTTCTGTTTTGGTCTACTTCCTGAGAAAAGTTCCCAAATTTATGTACCAACCTGTATTGAGTTTTTCCTTTCTGGCACCGTAATTTTAATTTCCAAGATCTGCTTTTATGTTCTTTGAATGTTGCTTTTTTAGATTACTCGTTCTTGTTTCATGGATGAAATAATTTCTCTGATTCCTTTTGAAGCATTCTTCCTTTCCTGCAACTGTTTTCTGCAAGTCATTTTTATCTGTTTGCTTTGGCTCCTATCTTTCATATTACAGATGTTTCTCAAATATCTACTTATTCTTGGCTATCCCCTCATATTTGAAAGCGGGTCATAGAAAGGCTAGTATAAGCCCTGGGTGAGAACGCAGAGTTCATCCCTGTAGGTTTCACTGAAAGGAGTTTTTGCTGTGTCACTCCATTAGGGAGCCCCCAAAGTCAGTATCTTAAGGTCTTGTCAGTTGCTCTAATTGGATTCCCCCAAAAAGGTTTTTCTAATTTCCATTCCAAAAGTTTATGTGCCTGCTTGTCTAGGACCTTTGTGTGGCATAAACGGTTAAGCGCTGGGCTGCTAATGGAAAGGTTGGCAATTCAAACCCACTCATAGGCACCTCAGAAGAAAGGCCTGGTGATCTGCTTCTGAAAGTTCACAGCCACAAAACCCTATGAAGTGTAGTTCTACTCTGCAACACATGAGGTTGCCACAAGTTGAAACTGATTTGATGGCAACTGGTTGGTTGTCAGTGGTCTGGATGTCAAGAAGGAGTAGAAGGCTAGGTATCTCAACATTCAGAATCTAAATTTTCCCTTTAACCCTGTATTTTTGGTATGACATCCCCTTCCCCTGAAATGTGCCTTGCTGTTCTGTGATCCAGGGACTGTAAGCTTTACCACCCTTCCCGCCACCCCTCCCTTAGTGAACGAATCTCCAACTTGCTGCCAGGGCCAAGGAAAGAGCAATCATCCAGCAGCATGGAGGTCTCAGTGTCTGTTAGATAGACTTGCCTCTCATTTTTGGCCTCACCTGCACCCCTGCTTCCAGAGGTATCTGATTGTAACTATTGAATTTCTATGGTGTAAACTGGGTTGCTTCTCTTATTTCTTCACTTTTCTCTTAGTATTTATCTTTTTATGGATGGCTAAATCAGCTACTTTCAGCATACTTATTCAATCTGTATGCTGAGCAAATAATCCAGGAAGCTGGACTACATGAAGAAGAATGCAGCCTCAGGATTAGAGAAAGACCCATTAACGACCTGTGTTATGCAGATGACACAACCTGGCTTCCTAAAAGTGAAGAGGACTTGAAACACTTACTGATGAAGATCAAAGACCACAGCCTTCAGTATGGATTACACTCAACGCAAAGAAAACAAAAATCCTCACAACTGGACCAATACGCACATCATGATTAACAGAGAAAATACTGAAGTTGTCAAGGATTTCATTTTACTTGGATCCATAATCAATGCCCAGGAAAGCAGCAGTCAAGAAATCAAATGATGCATTGCATTGGGCAAATCTGCTGCAAAAGACCTCTTTAAGGTGTTAAAAAGCAAAGTTGTCACTTTAAGGATTAAGGTGAACCTGACCCAAACCATGGTGTTTTCAATCGCCTCATACACATGCGAAACCTAGGCAATGAATAAGGAAGACCGAAAAAGAATTGATGCCTTTGAATTATGGTGTTGGTGAAGAGTATTGAATATACCATGGACTACTCGAAGAACAAACAAATCTGTCTTGGAAGATATACGGCCAGAATGCTCCTTAGAAGCAGGATGGTGAGATTTCGTCTCACATACTTTGGACATGTTATCAGGAGGGAGCAGTCACTGGAGAAGGACATCATGCTTGATAAAGGAGGTGATCACTGAAAAAGAGGAAGACCCTCAATGAGATGGAGTGACACAGTGGCTGCAACAATGGGCTCACACATAGCAATGATTATGAGGATGGCGGAGGACCAGGCATTGTTTCATTCTGTTGTACATAGTGTTGCTATGAGTCAACCGACTCGATGGCACCTAACAAGAAGAAGTCAGTTACACATTTATTCATCTCCTTTCCAGCTTTCAACATTTTATTGTTGTTTTATTTCTTTCCAGATCTCACTGTCTTATGGGGGAGTGAAAGGAAAATAATATATATGTTCAGTCTTCCATCTTTAACCAGGAGTCTTTAGTATCTGTATTCTCCAAGTCATAGCTTCTCACATAGAGAAGGCCTTGTGCACATGTATAGGCTTAAGTACAATGTGGAGAAGGAAGCATTTGTTTGGGCAACACTGACCATCGCCACTATTGTTAGTTTTCTTCTCAGAGAGCTTACAGCTCAGTGAGCCAAGTGGTGAGCTCTGGGTTATAGACTAAGAATTAAGGTTACTTCATTATTGTGAAAAAATTCGTTAATTGTAAAAAGGGTGTAGATTTTTCTAAGATCCTGTTTTGAAATACAGTAGATACATAGTTTGTTGAAGCAAGGGGTGATCATTTTTTTGAGCCTGGATTGTACTACAAGTACCACCCTGCTACTTGGAAATAGCTCCGTCTTTCCTCTCCCAGTGGCCCAGTGGTTAAGAACTTGGCTGCTAACCAAAAGGTCGGCAGTTCAAATCCACCAGCCGCTCCTTGGAAACCTTATGGGGCTGTTCTACTCTGTCCTATAGGGTCACTGTGAGTTGAAATTGACTATACGGCAGTGGGTTTGGTTTTTTTTGTTCATTTGTTTTCTTCTCCTGGATGTATGGTGCTACGTACAAATGTTGTTGTTTTAGTCATGGAGTAGATTCAGACTCATGGTGACCCATGTGGGCAGAATTGAACTGCTCCATAGGGTTTTCAAAGCTGTGACCTTTAGAAGACAGCCAGGCCTGTCT
Source organism: Loxodonta africana (assembly GCF_030014295.1). NCBI lineage: Eukaryota > Metazoa > Chordata > Mammalia > Proboscidea > Elephantidae > Loxodonta > Loxodonta africana. The sequence goes on from NC_087360.1 coordinate 59,333,291, forward strand.
TCTGAGGTTAAGCACTTTACCATTTGCACCACTGGGGGACCCACAAACAATATCTTTTAAATCCTCCAGTAGAAGGGAGAGGGTTTCTGGTCAATCCCACACAGCAATAACCGAAAAATCCTAAATAATACAACCCCTACATTTAGCACATTCTTCCATGGGGTGGTTTTGCTCTCCTGAAGTGTGATTGTCTTCTATCTCACTAGCTGGGTTTTTGGTAGACCAGTCTACCAATGGAATAATTGAAAATGTAAAAATTTTGTGCAAGCCCTGGTAGCTGAGCATTTGCTGTCTTGCCCTGAGCCAACAGTAAATGACTCACGGGGACGCCACCTCCCAAGATGCAACAGAACACTTCTAGCCCCCAGTCCCAGATTCCTGGGCTGTTGATGTCTCTTCAAATGGATGTAGAACGTTTGGGAGAGAGAAAAGAAGCCATCCAAAACACAAACAAGCAAAAAACAAAAAACAATCATACTTGGAAATTAGAGGAATGACAATTTGATTTCCAGGATATTAGTGAATCAGGGTGAGGATGATGTGGGGAGAGAGAGGAAGTTTTTCAACAGTTTTTCAGGAGGCCTTTATTTTATACAGCAAAATTTCAGTTAAGATTGTCAGAAGTCTTTTGCAAAAAAACATAGATCATTATGTATGTGTGTAGACAATATATTTTTGGTCAAAATATTTATTTGAACATTTCAATAATGTGTTTCTTTTAGAAAGAATTGTTTTACTCTGTGGGAACCTCACAGAAAAAATGTTGGAAAAGATAAGTAGTTCACAGAGATTTTACGACATTATGCTTCCTTTGTCTCCATGTTATTCATTCTGTTGAGAATTCCTTTTACACCTTCATCTGAGACAGGAACTGATACACAACACTGCAACAATTCCAACAAATGTCAACTCAAAAGTTAAGAAGGCATATACTAGGTGTAAGGTGACTTTTGCTCCAGTATTCCTGCTTCTTTGGGCTTGTTATAAAGAAAATTGCCTTGGCTATAAAATAGTAATGTTACAATATTTTATAAGATATTTTTGAATCAATAAAATGTTAATAATAATGAAAGACATTTACAGTTTTTTAATTTTCATTTTGCTGATGATTTAGGAATAATATTGGAATCATTATTCCCTGTCGTTGATGACTCACAAGGACTCACAAGGACACATCAACTGGGCCCTGAGGTATAAAGACAATAGCTAAAACAATCTTGGAAAATATCTTTTAGGGAAACAAATCATCAAAGAGAACACAAAAGACTTTCCACTCTTATCTTCTTCTATTAGCATTTAGTGAACAGAAAATTTGTTGGACCAGGGAAGGTCCTCCTGACTGTCCTTACTGAAACCTGTGCCAATGATTGTTAAGAAAGGCAATTCAAAATACAGGATCACAGTTTCTAGCCAATCTGTGAAAATGTGAAGCTGTCAGTGGTTTTGCCCATTTGTAATGTTAATATACTGATGCTTCTGCAGCGTTCTTTGGACATAGACAGACATGGCAGTGGCAGCATGCTTGTCCATTTTCCCATTCTTGCTTACTCTGTAGTTTCTTTAGACTCGGGCAGACAGAGCTCTAGGAGCATGCTTATCCGTTTTCCCACTTTTGTTTGTTCTGTAATATTTCCTTGGACTCGGGCAGACTTGGCTTAGGCAGCATGCTTTTCTGCTTCCCACTTTTGCCCTTTTGTATATATGCCGAATAAAACTTTCTTTTGCTTTACTAAACTTTGTGATGTTTTTTCCCTGCAACACCGGGCAGGAAGTAAAAACTCAGGATGATCAACTTAACACTCAGCTGACCTGAAAAGAAAGGTTTTCCTATCCTGCTCTCTTGGATTCGAGGTTAGTGGCCATTCCTCCAAAGCTCTAGTGGCACAGTGGTTAAAGCATTTGACTGCTAACTGAAAGGTCAGCAGTTCAAATCCACCAGCTGGTACTTGGAAACTCGATGTGGGGCCCTTATGAGTTGGAATTGACTGGATGGCAGCAACTGGCAATTCCTCCAGATTTTGATAGGGGCTTTCAGTGAACTTGCTCCTGTGAAGTTTCTGAGGCTGAGTCTTTGGAGAGACTCAGGGGTGGGAGGGGGCTGCGGTGGGCTGGCCCTGCTCTTTGCTTTTCCCTGTGGAAGCTCCTCAGGGATCTGTGTAAGAAAAGCCTTTTCCAGGCACGGGAGGGCTCTCTCTCCCTGGATTGCACAAGCAGTTTGTGATTGGGTGCTACACTAAAGGCTGGCCATTCAATGCCAGCTCGTGGCACCATGGAAGAAAGGCCTGGTGATCTGCTCCCGTAAATTACAGCCAAGAAAACCCTGTGGAGTAACTATTCTGTGATACACAGGGTCAGCATAAGTCAGAATCAAGTTAATGGCAAAGGGTTCGTTTTTTTTTTTTGGTTTTTAGACACACACACTCTAACCCACAGGTGAGTGTTAGGCAACCTCAAACTACTGTTTATCTCAGCTCAGGTGAATTACAGACAGATTCAGATGTTTGGGCTACACTGTTAAAAAAATTAGTCCAACAATTCATCTCTAAGGGTTTTTTTTTTTTTTTTTTTACTGGTGGTAACCAGGGGTGGGAGGGAGGAAGGAGAAAAGGGGGACTCACTACTCGGTAATGGCAGTGGGTGGACACCATGATAAACATAACTAAAGTCGCTGAATTGTACATGTGAAGAATGTTGAAAAGACAATTTGTCTTAATCACAATTAAGGAAAAAGGTGCTAACAGATAATAGTTTTCTGCATCTCCGTGATTAATTGATGAATCCTCACTGAGTGTTTTTTTCTACCCAATTAACTGGCAAACTTCAGATTTACATTGTTGTTGCCTTTAAAGAATCCAATGGCACTTGAAAAAAAAAAAAAAAAAAACTCTCAATGGCTCATTTCAGCTCCACCTAAAAGTCCTTAAAGCGCAAACGTTATTTTTGGCTCAGGGCATATGCTTTCGGCTAACTCCCCGGTGCTTTTTCCCTCCCAGCCAGTGGAAACCCAGCTTGGCGGAGTCTATTCAGGCCCTTTCACATTTGCATGTCTATCGGTGGTCTTTCACAGCCCAGTGGCCCCAACAAGTACTTACCAATGGCCGCATTGTTCCCCTGAACCACCCCAAATCACAGCCTCCAGCTTCCTCTGCCTTGCTGCTTCAAGTGTGGCTGAAGCACCTGTTATTTTCATGGGATTCTAAAATCTTCGCATACTTGTAGGAGTGTCACCTTCCCTACTTCTTGAGCTGACTGTTTGTGGGGAAGAGGATGAATTTTCCTTTTGGGAACGTCATTAGAAAGCATATCAGTACCTTTTGATCGGCCTTATTACTCCTTTCCACTTCAAAATAGGCTGCAGACTGGATTGCCGCATGGATGAGAGAATGAAAGATATTTGCTTCTCTATCTCTCTATGAATCAGACATTTCAAATTGGACTCTGTTCAGGGGAATGAATGAATGGATTAAACTCTACTTCAAATATTCCTCCAGGTTATGGCAGATCCAATAAGCCCACTTATGAAAGAGTTGGGCACGGCTGTGTCTGAGTAGATATTTTTGCTCTGGTTTGTGTGGTTTTATACATATGTACATATATATGTATGTACATATATATGTGACATAGGTATACACGTTGTTGTGTGCTGTTGAGCCGCTTCCGACTCATAGCAACCCTCAATGACAGAGGAAACTGCCCCATAGGCTAAGCTGTAATCTTTACTGGAGCTCACTCCCAGGTCTTTTCTCCCAAGGAGCAACAGATGGGTTCCAACCACCGACATTTCGGTTAGCAGCTGAATGCTTAACCACTGTACCACTAAGACTCCTTATATACACATTATGCGTATATATTTATTATAAATATACGCATGTATATATGTTTGAACATATAAAAAAAAAACCCAGTGTTTTTTTTAAATATGTTCAAACATATATACATGCATACCATATAAACATCTAAAATTACTTATATGTGTTGAAAATGAAATATCTTTTTTTGGTTCTTTAAAATCAACACTTAGGGTCTGCACAGGGTCAGCTCACCTGTAAATCTAAGAACAGCTCTCACATACATTAATTTGATACATCAAAAAAAGCTTACATCAGACCTGGAAAACTCTGGTGGAGTAGTGGTTAAGAGCTACGGCTGCTCACCAAAAGGTCGGCAGTTTGAATTTACCAGGCACTCCTTGGAAACTCTATGGGGCAGTTCTACTCTATCCTATAGGGTTGCTATGAGTTGGAATTGCCTCAACAGCAGCAGATAGTGGTAGTACCAGACGTGAGAGTAAGGCAGCCTGGTAATTTTATTGCTAGGTTATGAATGAATTATTATCTTTATCATTAATAACTTGCCCAGAGACATTTAATTACTTGGAAACAGAACCAGAAGAAGAATTCAGTCTTTGTGACTTCTGGGCTTTGTTGTTGTTAGGTTCTAATCAAGTCAGTTCCAACTCATAGCCACCCTTTGTACAACAGAATGAAACACCGCCTGGTCCTGCGCCATCCTGTCAATTGTTATTATGCTTGCACCCATTGTTGCAGCCACTGTGTCAATCCATCTCATTGAGGGTCTTCTTCTTTTTTGCTGACCCTCTACCAAGCCTGATGTTCTTCTCCAAGGACTGGTCCCTCTTGATGAAAGCCCTTTACACTGGCCTTTTCCTCTTTGTTCCCAGCTCAGTGACAACTTCCTCAAAAAGTTGCAATGGTTTTATATCATCCTACTTCACGTTTATTGAATTCAAGTATGAATAACAATAAGCAGAGAATTACTGGGAAAGCAAGTCATAAAATTCAGTCAATGCAGGTAATTGCTAACTAAGATGTAACGAGTTCGAACTTCTTTATATTCTCTGAGTTCAATGAAGTTGTGTGTGTTTTAAAATTTTACAGTGTTGCTTTTCAAGCAGTTTTGCTGAACAACCCAGGAAGCTTCGTTTACTGTTTTCCAGAAGGGTGGCAAATTTGCATTTGGGCAAACCATCTCTGGATTTCTGTGTAAATTGTATATAAAATATTTACTCTTTTGACTCTACCAAGAGAAATGATTGTTTTGGGACATTTTGTGGTTATAGCCAGATAGAGCTAAAAGGAGTAGGATCTAAGAAGAAATTTAAAGCCCTGACTACCCAAATGAATGTAGCATATAAGGCATTTGGGCTGAGGTCCCCTAGCCCTCTGGTGTCTCTGGGATCCTAGAATGACCAGAGGAATGGTGGTGTGCTTGTCTGAAGTTTGGCTGTATTTCGTCTGGATTCCCCTTTCCTTTTCCTTCTGGCTGGAAGGATTCTCTTGCCAGACTGGCTGTAGTTCCTGAATTCACCATAGTAGGCGTTACCACAAGGAGCCCTGGTGGCACAAGGGTTAAGCGCTTGCCTGCTAACTGAAAGTTTGGCGATTTGAATCCATCCAGGGCTCTGCAGGAGAAAGATCTGGCAATCTGAGCCCATAAAGCTTACAGCTTGGGAAACCCTATGAGACAGTTCTACTCTGTCATATGAGGTCACTATGAGTCGAAAATCGACTTGATGGCATCCAACAACAACAGGGATTATTATTCCTCCAAATGTATTTTTTTCTCTCCTAGGCTTAAAGCGAGACTGGCAGTGGCTAGGAAAGTTGGGACCGTGTAAAGCCAGGATGGGAGCATCAAAAAGTCCGCTGGGAAGACAGCGTTCTTGAGAGACAGAATCGGCTGTGCCTGCAAGGGTTCCTTGAGAAATGTTTCGAAACTGTGGATTTGACACAGCCCCCAGCCTGTACAGCACAGCGAGCTCATTCAGCTCAGGGCTCTTTCTGCCCCCTTTTCTCTGTGAGTGACCAGGAGAGAGGGCAACCGTGTCACCGTGTTTCCCAAGGAGCAAACAGTGGAGGTTGCCAGAGGTGAAAGGTTAAACACTGGTGTCAATAAAGTGAAGGCGATTTTTGGGGAGGGGGAGTAGGTCAGCAGGGAGGTTGGGGAAAAGGTGGGGGGAGGTGAGAGCCCTGACATGCCTGTCCCAGAGTTGAGAGAAAACAGACTGACCGTTCCCCCTCTCCCGCTCCAACCTCAGACCTTACGTTTGTGTGCTGGTGGCTGTGTTTAAAGCTTTTGCCTCCTTCAGCTTTGTGGTTTGGCATTCGCTGCGATGTTATCACGTTATACGCAGATATCTGCAAAGGACGGTCTTCCGAAAGTATCCTGATCCTGCCTGGACTTTAGCTTCTTCCGAAATACTCTGCTTTTTTGGAATTGCTTTAAAGACTGGGCCTATTTTTTTAATACTGCCCTAATAGTCACTAAACTTCCTATATATACTAAGGATAGGCTTGAGTTTTGTAATAAGCCCCAGGTGAATCTGAATAAAATCTGAAAAAAGTAGAGAAGAAACCTGGGGCTCATTGAAAATGAACCCCTTTGAAAACCCCGGGGGGTACTAGAAAGAAATGTATATGTTGTGTTTGCGCTGCTCTTATACACATTTTTTTTTTTTTTTCTGAGAACGTTCCAAAATAATTTGGCTAATTGCTAATACATTTGGGGTAAGCTTGCAGCTTCTCCAAGTGACTGGTCATTTTGAAGAGCCAAGTCAATGTCGACAGTGTTTGTTAAGAAAGAAAGACCATTTTCTTCCCGTATCGTCACATCCCCCATGGTGAACTCTTCCTCGAGAGCTGAAGAGAAGCTCTACTCATACTTCAGAGAAAAAAACCCAGTTACTTCTTGGACCGCATTCCTGCTGGTTGCCAGGAGCCCTCATTAGAGGAATTCTGCCACCTAAGTCAAGTGGAGAAAAGTACACTCTGTTCTGGTGTCCAGATTGGTTGGAGGGAGGGATGGATACACGTTAGGAGACCTGGCAGGGATTGAGCCTACCTACTGGTCATTGATTGGTTTAGTCATTTGTCAGCTTTCCCTCTGACTTCCTGACTGAATGTAAGACCCTCCACTTTGGCTTCTGTTTTCCTACCTATAAAGTAGAAATAAAGATGATCTCTTTCTTTGCACAGCCCACTGCTAGAGGGATGGCTGTGAAAGTCTTTGAGCTTCAAAAGGAAAAAGAAGGAAAGAAAGCAGAGAATACGTAAGAAAAAGTAAGGGGATATAGAGAAAGAACTGGCAAGACAATGGTAGGAAAGAAAAAAGATGGACAAAGAGAAGAAGAGAGGAAGAAAGCAAAAGGAGGGATGAAGACTGGAGGAAAGAGCAAAGGAAAGAATGATTCTCATTAGACAAGAGGTCAGGGTGGCCTGAGAATCTCTACTGCATCTGGGGAGACAGAGTAAGATTTGATCTGAAGGTCTTCCGGGATCTGTTTTCCTAGATGTCCGTGGGAAAGCATTCCAACGGATGGACACCATCATTGTGTGTTTTTTGGGTACAGGCTCCTGGGATGAGAGGGAGGGGAAGGAAACCCTCTGCAGAAGCAGAAAGTAAGGGATTCCAGCCTCAGGCTTGTTCTGGGTCCACAGAGCACGAGGGCCGGGTGGGAAGGGCCAAGTTCTCAGAGGGGAGAGAATTTCAAAGTGTCTGAAGTGGGATAAAACTGTCCAACATCTATGAAATCATGTATAAAAGTTTTAAAACACATTATAATTCTATTCGTTATAGGACAAAGTACAGCCAGAATGCTCCTTAGAAGCAAGGATGGCAAGACTTCGTCTCACTTACTTTGGACATGTTATCGGGAGGAACCAATCCTTGGAGAAGGACATCATGCTTGGTAAAGTAGAGGGTCAGCGAAAAAGAGGAAGACTCTTAATGAGATGGATTGACCCAGGGGCTGCAACAGGGGTCTCAAACATAGCAATGATTGTGAGGATGGTGTAGGATCAGGCAGTGTTTCATTCTGTCGTAAATAGGGTCGCTATGAGTAGGAACCGACTCGACGGCACCGAACAACAGCATAGGAAAATGTACAAAACAAAATCACCGTAAAAGCAATCAGTAGAAATGTGAAACCTAACACAACCAGGCTGGAGTCATGTGTGCGCCCTCCAGCTCCCACGTTCACAATATATTAGCCACTCTCTGCAAATGGATCCTCACTGTGAGTGGAGAAGGCGCTTTGTTGCTGATAAGCTCTTATAGCAACCTTATATTCAAAACCCAAAATGGAGCCATGGGGCTTCATACACAGCCTGACACTGGATAAAAAAAAAAAATTTTTTTTGGATAGAGCAGTCAAATTAGACTATTCGGGAAAACCACTGAATGTGTAGACTATCCCATTTAGGCCTCAGTGACTCAGCCACAGACCTGGTTCACCCTCACAGTGGGGAGGTCCCGGTCCCCTCACAGTGAGGAGTTCCTGGCTCTGACACAGGAGCTAACTGCCTCAGGTTTGTGTCATAAAGTTGAATGCAGGGCTAGCCCCCAGGGATCAGTGGTCCACCGGGCAAATTTCCTTTCCCTTTTTTTCTCAAAGTGGAGGCTCTGAAGATACCCAAAGGGGAACTTCTCCCAGGGAAGAGTGGCACAGCAGAGCGAGGGGGTGGTGGGGGGAGGAACGGCAGGGGTCCTGCCTCCCTCTTGGCTGGTGGACATCAAGCTACCCTCTCGCCCTTCACAAGAGCCAAGTGAAGGAAAAGGAGAAGCAGGGAAGCAGACAGGTTGCGCTGAACTCAGAAACTGCTAACAAAATGCAAACATCTCCTTGCTTCCCTCACACCACCCCACCCCCTTGTGCCCCCATTTCCCCATCCCCTCTCACCACCCCCACCCCGCTGGTAACGCAGGGTGTAATCTTGCTTCTAAACACAGAATTACAGAAAATGAGGGGGGAAAAGCCCCGAAAAAAATAATTAATTTCTGCTTCCTCATGCAAATCCTTTGGCCAGTCATTTAAGGTTCAGAGCAGGACCAATTCAGTTCCTTGTGCAAATTCCTAACTGAAGGCATTTAGAAAAGAAGAGAGAGGGAGAGGAGAGAGATTGAATGGATTTACTTTTCTAAGGACCAGAATTAACAAAGGTTCCATTTTCCATGGTTATGGGTCTGGCTAGACAGCCCTCACTGACAAGCTCACCAAGCACATGTGCTGGCCTGTTGAAAAGGCCTCAGTGTTGACTGACAGATAATTGAAGTGACAAATTGTTTCATTGTATTTGGCAGGGAGAGTGCTGTATTAGATAATTATGGGGAACAGAGGAGCTCTGGGGTCTCAGGTCACAAGACATGCCTGACCCTATTTTCTGAAAACTCTGAATGGAGTTCTCCGTCCCAGAGGACCCGCGTGTGAGCCCGTCTCTTTTTCTGTTGTTGTTATTGGGTTTTTTTTTCTTTCTTTCTTCTTTTTTACCTCCCCCTCTGCCTCGACTCCCCTCCCCCTCCCCCCTTTCCGATCTAATGATTAAGAGCTAGAGAATATAGAGACCTCCAGAGCTGAGAGAACAGGCCCCACTCCCACCCCACCCCACCCCCACCCTAATTCCTTGGCTTTTAGAAAAACAACTTTGTGTATTTTATCCACGGTAGCAAGTTTGCAAACTCTTCCTCTTATCAGCTGCCTCTTATCAGCTGCCCATGGCGACCTAAAAGGAAGAGGGCTGCTACTGGAAGGAAGGTGCAAAATCAGCTGCCGTCACAGTAGAGCTGTGCTCCATAGGGTTTTCAATGGCTGATTTTTCAGAAGTAGATTGCCAGGCCTTTCTTCTGAGGTGCCTCTGGGTAGACACAAACCTCCAACCTTTTGGTTAGCAGCTGAGCTCATTAACCATTTGTACCACCCAAGGTCTCCTGAAGGGATGATGGCAGGGTTGGTGTGGGGGGACAAATTATTCTTTTCAAATGGTTGAGGGGCCAGGATACACCCCGGTAGGACAAGAGTTACTGCGTGCGGCCTTGTAAGGTGAGATTTTCTGCATTTGTGCTGGACAGGACCCTACAGATTATTAGGTAGTAGAACCATCTCATTTCTGGCTGAGGGGATGAACCCCGAGAAGTTAAGTGAATAGTTCGGGGCTGCACAGTTCGTTAGCGGTGAAATGGGATAGATCCTAGGCTGGGAAACTCCCTGTCCAATGCTATTTCCCCAAGCCAGGTGCCTTCTGGGAGACAATAAAAAATTTCTTATCTGTGAAAAATGCAAATACAATGTTCTCCTCCGCCTTCATGGTGTCCTCTTACCACCGGCCAAGAAACTAGAAGCATCTTCACAACAAACAATATGCTCAGGGTAGGCTTTCTACTTTGTCGCACTGGAAGGGAGACAGCAAAGCCCTAACACATCCTCCTACCCTCCCCGCTGTCACCCCCAGGCAGGGATTCTTGCAGAGAAAGAACTCTGAAGGGTAGAAATGTCCCTTGATGGTGCAGCAGGGAGCCCGGAGTGGACCTGAGGAGCTGAGTGTAAATGATCCCCTGCTCGCACTTACTGGAGCCCTGGTAGTGCACTTGTTAAGAGCTATGGTTGCTAACCAAAAGGTCGGCAGTTTGAATCCTATAGGGCTGGCCTATTGGTTTGCTATGAGTAGGAACTGACTCGATAGCAATGGGTTTGGGAACGAGGTACTTACTCTTACAGGGAAAAGCAAAGGGTTTAGCACCACAGCCATCAGCTTGCAGCCACTGATGTAAAAAGCGGCCCTAGTCAGATCAGAATGTGAAGATTTTCTGTGTAAACCTCATTTCGTTCTTTACAGAGCTTTGGTGCCTCTGAAGAGTCACTTTCAAACGGAAAGGTTTTAGAATTATGCAGGCTCTCAATTTATTTTTTCAGCTGAGTTTTCACTCCCCCTTCTTCATTTTTTTATTCTTTCTTTTGACTTTTTACTCTTAAAATTACTCTCAGGGAAGAAACTCAGAAAGTGGCTTGCAGTTTCTTTTCTCAAAGGAAAAAAAGTATGATGGAAACACCTGAAAATTTCTGGAGTAGGAGTGACACAGCGGAGTCTCATGGACTTTCTCTGTTTTAAAAATGCTGTAACTTAAATGAAAAAAAAAAATTAAAAAAAAGCTCTCCGGTGGTTTTAAGGCAGCCATTTTCTGGGTCAGAAGCTACTGGGCTCAGTCTGGGCTTGACTATACAAAGAAACAATGAAACCTCTTTTCATGACCTACAGAAGCTATGCTTCCTGATAAGAAATCAGTTGCCATCAAGTTGACTCTGACTCGTGATGACCCCACTTGTGTTGGAGTGAAATTGTGCTGCGTAAGATTTTCAGTGGCTGATTTTTCAGAAGTAGATTGCCAGGCCTTTGTTCTGAGGCACCTCTGGGTGGACTCAAACCTCCAACCTTGTGGTTAGCAGCCAAGTGTGTTAATCAGTTGCAGCACCCACGGACTCCAGACTTCCTAATAGAACACATTAATTAGAGGATCAAAACCTTGAGGGGAAAGAAATTGAGAAGGCGTAGGGCAAGAAATGAATATAATAGTTTTAGGATCTTGGAGTGAGAAGAACAGGGTTTAACAATGTGGTAGAGGGTCTCCAAACATAGCTGTCATCAATCCTCTCCCTCCCTACATTGCACACTGCTCACCCATCAGGGGGTGGAGCCTCATCTCCCTCCTCTTTAATCTGGGCTGGTGTAAATGACTTGCCTGAACAATAAAATCCAATGGAATGGACATTTGGGGATTTCTAAGGCTTTAAGGCTAGGTCATAAGGATCTTTACAGCTTCTATCTCAATCTCTTGGAGTGCTGGTGTCTTGGAAGACGCTGTCTTCCCCAATCAGCATGCTGTGAGAAGCTCAGGCCATATGGAGAAGCCATGTGAAGGCACTCTGGTCAAGACCTGCAGCTCACCTCCGGCTGATGGGCAGTTATCAGCTGCCAGCCATGTGAGTGGACCATCTTGGCTGTCCAGTCTAGTTGAGCCCTTTAGATGACTCCACCTCTGGCCTCCCAACTTGATGAAAGACCCTAAGTGAGAACTGCCCAGCTGACTCAGTCAACACACAGACACATGAGAGATAATAATAAATTGTTGCTTTAAGCTACTAAGTTTTCACATGTTTTGGTTCATAGCATATAATAACCAGATCAGACAATGAATGAAGCTTTTGTACCTAAAAGCCCTGTCCCTGGGAAGGTGCTGAAGAGAGAAGGGGCTCTTCAGAAGGGTAGGAGGAGTAGGACACAATCTAATAACTGTGGATGAAGAAAAGACCCAGGAGAAGGTGACACAGAAATTCTAGGGCACCAAAGGGTCTTGCCCAGCGGTGGACATAGAACATGCAGCTGGGCCCCAAATGCTCTTAAGTTCTAAGGAGAAACCTTTATTTCTCTCTCCTTTTCACTAAACAGATGTTTTTCCTCATGAAATAAATCCAAAGCATTCACCATGGAAGGGAACCCCACTTCATTTGTGCAAATGAGCATTAACAGACTTGAAGGGGAAGGAGGGTATTTATGGAGTGCTCAGGTGGAGTAAGTAGAGACTGAGGGTGTCTTTATGGACAGAGGGTTATGAGTGAGGATTCACATCCAGAAGGTGGAGAGGTTGGCAGAAATGCACGGTCACCAGGAAAACAATCTGAAGACCCTGTCAGCTCTGTCCCTGGGCCTTTAATGTACCTGGCCCAACCACACAGCACCACTTGGGAGCAAGTGAAAGTCAGCAACATGAAAGGATGTTGTCATGGGTTTTCTATCTCCCGTACCCAATGGGCTTATTATTTCTTGGTTTCTTTTCCCTGCTAGTCCACCCTGTTTCATTCTGTGGTATAGATGCTCCCTCATGATTTAATAACCTCTTTTGGGGCTGATGATCTCAGCTCTTTCTCTTTTACTAAACCTCCCTTTTGGAGTTGGGCTCTGCTGTGTTATTTGGACCCACGTACAGCTCTGGCGTTATAGGATTTTGCAAGACCAATGACTTATTCACTGTAAATAACTTTTTTCAACAACATAAATGGGAACTATACACGTGGACCTCACCGGATGGAAAATGCAGGAATCAAATTGACTATATCTGTGGAAAGAGACAATGGAAAAGCTCGATATAATCAGTCAGAACAAGGCCAGGGCCCGACTGCAGAACAGACCATCAATTGCTCATATGCAAGTTTAAGTTGAGGCTGAAGAAAATTAAAAGAAATCCACAAGAACCAATATTCCACCTGAATTTGGAGACCATCTTAAGAACAGAATGAGTTGAACACTAATGACCAAACACCATCTGGATGGGATGGGACCAATAGATGCATCATAGATGGCCACTCACAAGCTGTTAAGACCCCAGACGTTACGCATCAAAGTGAGATGTAGAATGTTTTATGAACTATGTTATGCCAGTTGACCCAGATGTCCTCCAAGACTATGGTCCTCAGCCCCCTGCCCCAGCAAGTTGGTCCCTTGAGGTGTTAGGATGTGTCTCGGAAACTTCTATGCCTTTGCTTTGGTCAAGTTGTGCTGACTTCCCTTATGTTATGTGTTGGCTTTCTCTTCACCAAAGTTGACATTTGTCTGCTATCTAGTTAGTGATTTACCTGGCTCCTCCCTTCCCACTCTTGTAACCATCAAAAATCTTTTTTTTTTCTGTGTGTAGACCTTTTCTTGAGTTCTTATAATACTGGTCTCATACAGTATTTGTCCTTTTGTGACTAACTTATTTCACTCAACATGATGCCCTCCAGATTCATCCATGTTGTGAGATATTTCACAGATTCATCATTGTTCTTTATTATTTTGTAGTATTCCATTGTGTGTATGTACCACAGTTTGTTTATCCATTCATGTGTTGATGGGCATTTAGGTTGTCTCCATTTGTTTTACTATTGTGAATAGTGTAAAGGAGTCTATTCTTCATGGGTGTGAATTTTATTTTATAGGCCAATAGGGGTGTTTCTTCTACAGGGCAGTCCATTATTTGGCTTAAAGGTGACCCCTGGAAGTGGCTTCAGTTCCAGGCTAAAAGGGTGTGTTAGGACAATAGTCTTGGGGATTCCTCCAGTCTCTGTCAGTCAGTAAGTCTGGTCTTTATCATGAATTTGAGTTTTGTTCTACATTTTTTTCCCACTATCACCAGGACCTTCTGTTATGTCCCTGGCCAGAGCAGTAGGTAGTGGTATTTGGGCACCTTTTAGTTCTTCTGGTCTCAGGTTAAAGGAGGCTGTGGTTCATGTGGGCTATTAGTCCTGTTGACTAATTGCTTCCTTGAGTCTTTAGTTCCTTCACTCTCTTTTACTCCAGACAAGAAAAGACCAATAGTTGTATCTTAGATGGCCGCTAGCAGGTTTTTGAGACTCAGATCCTATTCACCAACATAGGATGTAGAACATTATTGTTATAAACTATGTTATGCCAGTGGACCTAGAAGTCCCTGAGAGTATGGTCCTTAGCCTCCAGCCCAGTAACACAGTCCCACAAGGTGTTTGGATATGTCTAAGAAGTTTCCATAACCGTGCCCCTTATGTGCTCTACTGTGTATATGAATATACAAGCAACAAATATAGATACATATACAAATGCCCACAGTTATACCTATATATGCACATGCATGTACTCCCATATGCCCTTTTACACCTATATAGCATACATATCTACCTATATAACCACTCACAAATTTTTGGTTTTTATTACTGCTGATGCAGAATTGTGTATGTTATAGCATTTACCATTGTTGTTGTTGTTAGGTGCTGTCAAGTCGGTTCTGACTCATAGTGACCCTATGCACAGCAGAACAAAACACTGCCCGGTCCCGCGCCATCCTCACAATCGTAGTTATGCTTGAGCTCATTGTTGCAGCCACTGTGTCAATCCACCTTGTTGAGGGTCTTCCTCTTTTCTGCTGACCCTGTACTTTGCCAAGCATGATGTCTTTCTCCAGGGACTGATCCCTCCTGACAACATGTCCAAAGTATGTAAGATGCAGTCTTGGCATCCTGGCTTCTAAGGAGCGTTCTGGCCGCACTTCTTCCAAGACAGATTTGTTCGTTCTTTTGGCAGTCCTGGTATATTCAATATTCTTTGCCAACACCACAATTCAAAGGCATCAATTCTTCTTCGGTCTTCCTTATTCATTGTCCAGCTTTCACATGCATAAGATGCAATTGAAAATACCCTGGCTTGGGTCAGGCACACCTTAGTCTTCAAGGTGACATCTACTTTCGACACTTTAAAGAGGTCCCTTGCAGCAGATTTGCCCAATGCAATGCGTCTTTTGATTTTTTGACTGCTGCTTCCGTGGCTCTTGATTGTGGATCCAAGTAAAATGAAATCCTTGACAACTTCAATCTTTTCTCCACTTATCATAAAAAAAAAATCATGATATGGCTTATTGGCCCAGTTCTAAGGATTTTTGTTTTCTTTATGTTGAGGTGCAATCCACACTGAAGGCTGTGGTATCTGATCCTCATTAATAAGTGCTTCAAGTCCTCTTCACTTTCAGCAAGCAAGGTTGTATCATCTGCATAACGCAGGTTGTTAATGAGTCTTCATCCTATCCTGATGCCCCGTTATTCATATAGTCCAGCTTCTTGGATAATTTGCTCAGCATACAGATTGAATAGGTATGGTGAAAGGATACAACCTGACACACACCTTTCTTGACTTTAAACCACTCAGTATCCCCTTGTTCTGTCCGAACAACTGCCTCTTGATCTGTGTAAAGGTTCCTCATGAGCACAATTAAGTGTTCTGGAATTCCCATTCTTTGCAATATTATCCCTAATTTGTTATCATCCACACAGTCAAGTGCCTTTGCATAGTCAATAAAACACAGGTAAACATGCTTCTGCTTTCAGCCAGGGTCCATTTGACATCAGCAGTGATATCCTTGGTTCCATGTCCTCTTCTGAATCTGGCTTGAATTTCTGGCAGTTCCCTGTCGAAATACTGCTGCAGCCACTTGTGAATGATCTTCAGCAAAATTTTGCTTGTGTGTGACATTAATGATATTGTTCTATAATTTCCGCATTTGGCTGGATCACCTTTCTTGGGAATAGGCATAAATATGGATCTCTTCCAGTCAGTTGGCCAGAAAGCTGTCTTCCATATTTCTTGGCATATATGATTGAGCACTTCCAGCGCTGCATCCGTTTGTTGAAACATCTCAATATTCCGTCAATTCCTGGAGCCTTGTTTTTTGCCAATGCCTTCAGAGCAGCTTGGACTTCTTCCTTTAGTATCATCAGTTCCTGATCATATCCTACCTCTTGAAATGATTGAACATTGAGTAATTCTTTTTAGTATAAAGACTCTGTATTTCTTCCATCTTCTTTTGATGCTTCCTGTGTCATTTAATATTTTCCTCATAGAATCCTTCACTCTTGCAACTCGAGGCTTGAATTTTTTCCTCAGTTCTTTCAGCTTGAGAAATGCCAAATGTGTTCTTCCCTTTTGGTTTTCTATCTCCAGCTCTTTGCACATGTCATTGTAATACTTTACTTCCTCTTCTTGAGCCGCCCTTTGAAATCTTCTGTTCACTTCTTTTATTTCATCATTTCTTCCTTTTGCTTTAGTTGCTCAAAGTTCATAAGCACGTTTCAGAGTCTCCTCTGACATCCATTTTGATCTTTTCTTCCTTTCCTATCTTTTCAATGACCTCTTGCTTTCTTCATGTATGATATCCTTGACGTCATTCCACAACTTGTCTGGTCTTCGGTCTCTACTGTTCAATGCATCTGTTCCACAATTGGCCCCTGGCCTTGTTCTGACTGATGATATTGAGCTTTCGTCTCTTTCCACAGATGTAGTCGATTTGATTCCTGTGCATTCCATCTGATGAGGTCATGTGTATAGTTACTGTTTATGTTGGTGAAAGAAGGTATTTGGAATGAGGAAGTCTTTGGTCTTGCAAAACTCTATCATTTGATCCTCCGACCTCCAGCATTGTTTCTATCACCAAGGCGTATTTTCCAACTACTGATCCTTCTTCTTTGTTTCCGACTTTTGCGTTCCAATCACCAGTAATTACCAATGCATCTTGATTGCATGTTTGATCAATTTCACACTGCAGCAGCTAATAAAAATCTTCTACGAAGGACAACTACGCATTTACCGTAGTTGTTCTTTATTCTTGCGTATATCTCAGTGTCTTCGTTTACCTTGGTCATGTTGTATTGACTTTCTTCATGTTGTGAATTGCCCTTCCCTTCTAAATTTTTTTTTTCACCAGAATTAACACTTATCTAGTAAGTGATTCACCCTCTTCCCCTCCCCATACCTGGTAACCACCAAAGAATCTTGCTTTCTGTGTGTAAGCCTGTTCTTGATTTTTTATAAAAGTGGTATCATACAGTATTTGTCCTTTTGTGATTGACTTATTTCACTCAACATAATGTCCTCCAGATTCACCCATGTTATAATTTGTTTTGAGAACTCATCATTATTCTTTATTGTTGTGTGGTATTCCACTGTTTGTATCTACCACATTTTGTTTATCCATTCATCTGATGATGGACACTTAGTTTGTTTCCATCTTTTTGCTATTATGAATAATGCTGCAATGCACATGGGTGTCCATATGTCTACTTGTGTCACTGCTCTTATTTCTCTAGGATATATACCTAGGAGTGGGATTGCTGGATCATATGATATTTCTATTTCTAGCTTTTTGAGGAAGTGCCATACTGTTTTCCATAGTGGTTGTACCATTTTACAATTCTGTCAGCAGTGTATAAGTTGAATTATTTTTTCTGAGAGAACCAGAAAGAGTGAATGTATTTTCCTTGAGCAAACACAATATGAAAAATTCACATTTGACAGATAGGTAAATTAGAGAGTTGTTCGTATTGCAGGAGGTATTTCCTTAAATCTCTGCTAGTGTATTTAAATATAATTTGATTTAAAAAAATAACCAAGGTAGCATTTCTTCAGATCATCTTTACTGGGTAAAGGTAGAAAGACAGATTTTTGAAGGAAGGAACTAGCAGAATGTGCTTCGGCCTAAAGATAAAGTTCTTGATTGATTTCTCACAGAAGACATTTTTTCTACCTTCTGAAGTTAAAAACAAACAGCAAAAGAGATGAACAAACCCAAGCTTCCTACATTCAATTCACTCCACCAAGTCTTTTTTAAGAAACCTTGTGTGCCCTGTGGAATAAGCCAAATAAAGAATTTCAAATTAGTAGAGGAGACAAGGAAAACAACAATTTTACTGTTTAAACAGAGCATAAGATGAGACAGCCTTCAATTCTTTGTTCTACACAATTACTAGTTTTTTTTTTTTTTTACACAATTACTAGAACAGTAAACTGAAATTCTTAGGTCTCAGGAATGGAAAATAAAAAATTTTGCCAAATCATCTGGGAAGAAATGTCTAGATATAGAAAGACTTTTACATTCTAAGGTGTCTTAGTCATCTAGTGCTGCTGTAACAGAAATACCACAAGTGGGTGGCTTTAACAAAGAGAATTTTATTTTCTCACAGTCTAGTGGGCTGGAAGTCCAAATTCAGGGCATTGGCTCCAGGGGAAGGCTTTCTCTCTCTGTTGGCTCTGGAGAAAGGTCCTTGTCATCACTCTTCCTCCGGACTAGGAGCTTCTCCGCTCAGGAACCCCTGGTTCAAAGGACACACTTTGATCCCAGCACTGCTTTCTTAGTGGTATGAGGCCCCCCAACTCTCTGCTTGCTTCCCTTCCCTTCCCTTTTATCTCTTATAAGATAAAAGGTGGTGCAGGCCACACCCCAGGGAAACTCCCTTTACATTGGATCAGGGATGTGACCTGAGCAAGGGTGTTACAATTCCACCATAATCCTCTTTAACCACAGGCAGAGATTATAATTTATAACACAAAGGAAAATCACAAAATGGAGGACAATCACACAGTACTGGGAATCATGGCCCAGCCAAACTGATACACATATTTTTAGGGGACACAATTCAATCCATTATATAAGGTAAACTTCTGCCTTCAGCAATTTTTTTTTTTTTATACTGAGGGTAAATCAAAATCAAACCTAAACAATCAAAATACACAAGCTAACCATCAAACAACCACAACAATAACAACAGGAAAAGGAAAGGGAAGAAAAGAAACAAAAATGGCTCTGTGGAAGGCAGTCGCACTTACTTCCTGCCCAAAGAAACAAACGAACAACAACAAAAAAAACCAAACTGGTTACCATTGGGTCGATTTCTACTCAGAGTGACCCTATTGGACAGGGTAGAACTGCCCCAAAGGGCTTCCAGGGAGCAGCTGGTGGATTTAAACTGCCGACCTTTTGGTTAGCAGCAGAGCTCTTAACCACTGTACCACCTGGGCTCCAGAGTGGAGGGTAATTCAATTCAACTCAATTCAATTCATATTTAAGGAGTGCCTACTATGTGCCATGCAGAGTGTTAGATTTTGAGAACTAGAGTTTACCCAGTGCCGTCAAGTCGATTCCGACTCATAGCGACCCTACAGGACAGAGTAGAACTGCTCCACAGAGTTTCCAAGAAGCGCCTGGTGGATTCGAACTGCCGACCCTTTGGTTAGCAGCCATTGCACTTAACCACTACGCCGCCAGGATTTCCATTGAGTAAGGCACAATTGCTGCTTCTAAGAAAACTACCTTTGCAGTGTTTGCCAAGGAGCAGACATGCATTTATACTGTTAGAAAACAGCCCAAGCAAACCTACTGTTTTCCAGCTGTCTGGGAAAGCCCTGAGCTTTATACCTCATCTCTGCTGCCGGTGAAGCACGAGGCCTTCTCTCCTGCTTGGAGGGAGATGCCACTGCGCTGTGTATGTGGGTGTGGGGTAGATGGTGATGGTTGAGCAGGTATAACCCATCTTTCCCAGCACATCTGCTAGAGCTTGAATTTCATTCCTGTTCCTTTTTTCTCTCCCCACTGTCAGTCTAGCACAAATAATAAGTATTAAAGTCCCTTGCCCACTATCAAAATAAAATACAGCCAGAGAGCTAAAGCACAGCCAGTCCATTGAGAGGCGGCTGAAGCTGGGTTAGACTAATAATTCAAACCAGATGAACGGTATGGCAAATACTATGGGCTCAGTATCCCAGACTGACCCGACCTTTGAAACTTGCTGAAAGTTATCCTTGAAATTCCCCAGAACTCCTTGAATAACTTCTGTAAAAGGCTTATTTATCACAAAGTCATAAATAATATTTGCTAGGTATTTGCTCCATCTATCTAGAAAATGAATTAGGCTAGAAGATGTGAGCTCAGTGGCTCAGCTGGGGGTGGAGTGGCCAGGGTTGTGAGGGAGTTGTGGGGAGAATTTTTGTAGTTCCCGGAAGGAATAATGGAGACGCTACAGCTCTCCATCTTCCATAAGTGGGGGGCTGGGTAGGCTAAGGCTGCACCCGGAATTTGGTTCAGTGCCATGGTTTTTAATTTCATTGCTTCTACACAGAGGTGGCTGTAGACTGCTGTCAGGAAATAGAGCTCTGGTAAATAATTCAAGTGATACTTTTACAATCACCAAATTGTTTCTGGGCAAGAATCCCAAAGTCTCTGCCCAAAGACCTACACATGCTCCATGGTTGCCTTCTGGGAAAGCTGTGGGTTTGAGCCATTCATTTATTCACTTGTTCATTCATTCAACAAATCTATCTAAGTCATTGTCCTAGTTCTGTAGGGGATCTAAAGGTGAATAGGGCTTAGTTATATTACTCAAGGAACTTAGTGTCAGCAGGGAGACAGAATAATACACAAATACCCAGGACACAAAGTAGAAAGAGATAAACATCTTAGGCCAGGTACAGAGATAGAGCTACAGGAATTCAGAGAACGGTTTGATGATTTCCAGCTTTTGTGTGTGTGTGGTGGATGGTGGGAGGGGGCAGGGTAGGACATGAGAGGGTTCCTATTGGAGGCCACATCTAAGCAGACTCTCGAGGGCTGGGTAGGATTTGACAGGACAGAAGTGAGCCCTTTCAGACTGAAGGGAGTTTGTCAGAATCAAATATATGGTATTTAAAGGGTTTGGCCCAGAATAGGCTATTAATTTTTTAAAATTTTATTGTGCTTCAGATGAAAATTTACAGTGCAAATTAGTTTCTCATTTAAAATTTATACATAAAAAGCTTTATTTTATTTATATATTTTTAAATAATATTTTACAGTGTTTAAGATCAAAGTTTCAAAGCAAATCAGGTTCCCATTTAACAGTTTCCACACAAATCATTCAGAGATGTGGGTTACATGTTTCACAATGTATCATCATTCTCATTCATTCCATTCTGGTTGTACCATAAAAATAGTTTTATGACATTGGTTGCAATCCCCACAATGTGTCAGCACTTTCCGACTTTTGGCCCATGTATATTTGTCCAGTTTTCCTGTCCCTTCCTGCCTTCTTATCTTTGCTTTTGGGCAGGTGTTATCCATCTGGTCTCGTATACTTGATCGAACTAAGAAGCACGTTCCTCAAATTTGTTATCGTTTGATTTATGTTGTTGTTGTTAGGTGCCGTTGAGTCAGTTCTGACTCATAGCAAGTCTATGTACAACAGGACAAAACACTGCCTGGTCCTGAGCCATCCTCACAATCGTTGTTATATGCTTGAGTCCATTGTTCAGCCACCGTGTCAATCCATCTCATTGAGGCTCTTCTTCTTTTTCACTGATTGTCTACTTTCCCAAGCATGATGTCCTTCTCCAGGGACTGCTCCCTCCTGATAACACGTCCAAAGTATGTGAGACAAGCTCTCACCATCCTTGTTTCTAAGGAGCATTCTGGCTGTACTTCTTCCAAGACGGATTTGTTTGTTCTTCTGAAAGTTCATGGTGTATTCAATATTCTTCACCAACGCCATAATTCAAAGGCATCAATTCTTCTTTGGTTTTCCTTATGCATTGTCCAGCTTTCCCATGCATATGAGGTGACTGAAAATGCCATGGTTTGGGTCAGTTGCGCCTTAGTCCTCAAAGTGACGTCTTCGCTTTTGAACACTTTGAAGAGGCTTTTGCAGCAGATTCGTGCAGTGCAATGCGTTTGATTTATAGGCCTGTCTAATCTTTGGTTGAAAGGTGGCTTCAGTTCTGAGCTAGCAGGTTGTCTGGTGTTCATAGTCTTGGGGTTTCCTCCAGTCTCTGTTAGAACAGTAAGCCTGGTCTTTTTTTGTGAATTTGAATTTTGTTCTACATTTTTCTGCTGCTCTGTCCGGAGCCCTCTACTGTGACCTCTGTCAGAGCCGTCAGTGGTAGCTGGGCACTGTCTAGGTCTTCTGGCTCAGGCTGGTGGAGGCTGTGGTTCATGTGGCCCATTAGTCCTTTGTACTAACATTTTCCTTGTGTCTTTGCTTTTTTTTTTTTAATTCTTCTTTGCTCTGGACAGAATGGGACCAATACATGTATCTTAGGTGGCCGCTCAAAAGATTTTAAGACCAAAAACACTACTCGCCAAAGTAGGATGTAGAACATTTTCTTTATGAACTATGTTATGCCAATTGACTTAGATGTCCCCAAGACTGTGGTCCAGCCCTCAGCCCCAGCAATTCGGTCCCGCAAGGTGTTTAGTTGTGTCTAGGAAGCTTCTATGACTTTTCCTTGGTCAAGTTGTGCTGATTTCCCCAATATTGTGTGTTGTCTTTCCCTTCACCAAAGTTAACACTTGTCTACTGTCTAGTTAGTGATTTTCCCTCCTCATTCCTCTCCTCCCTTGTAACCATCAGAGATTGTTTTTTTCTGTGTGTAAATCCTTTCTTAAGTTTTTATAATAATGGTCTCTGTCTTAGTTATCTAGTGCTGCTATAACAGAAATATCACAAGCGGATGGCTTTAACAAAGAGAAATTTTTTCTCTCCCAGTCTAGGAGGCTAGAAGTCCAAATTGAGGGCACCAACTCCAGGAGAAAGCTTCGTCTCTCTGTCAGCTCTAGGGGAAGGTCCATGTCATCAATCTTCCCCAGCCAAGGAGCTTCTCAGCACAGGGACCCCAGGTCCAAAGGACATGCTGTTCTACTAGCTCTTGTTTCTTGGTGATATGAGGTCCCCATGTCTCTCTGCTCACTTCTTTCTTTTATATCTCAAAAGAGATTGACTTAAGACACAACCTAATCTTGTAGATTGAGTCTTGCCTCATTAATATAACTGCCTCTAATTCCGCCTTATTAATGTCGTAAAGATAGGATTTACAACACATAGGAAAATCACATCAGATGACAAAATGGTGGACAATCACACAATACCGGGAATCATGGCCTAGCCAAGTTGACACACATTTTTAGGGGACACAATTCAATCTGTAACAGTCTCATACAATATTTGTCCTTTTGTGATTGATTTATTTCATTCAGCATAATGCTGTCTAGATTCACCCATGTTGTGGGATGTTTTGCAGATTCATCAGTGTTCTTTATTGTTGTGTAGTATTCCATTGTGTGTACGTACCATGATTTATTTATCCATTCATCCGTTGATGTGCACTCAGGTTGTTTCCATCCTTTTGCTATTGTGAATAATGCTGCAATGAACATGGGTGTGTATATTTCTATTCACGTGACAGCTCTTATTTCTCTCGGATATATGCCTAGGTGTGGGATTGCTGGATCATATGTTATTTCTATTTCTAGCTTTTTAAGGAGGCACCGTATTGTTTTCCATAGTGGTTGTACCATTTTACATTCCTACCAGAAATGCCTAAGAGTTCCGAGTTCCAATCTCCTCATAACCTCTCCAACGTTTGTTATTTTCTGTTTTTTTTTTTTTTTTAATTAGTGTCAATAATGTCAGGGTGAGATGGCATCTCATTATAGTTTTGATTTACATTTCTCTAATGGCTAATATTCATGAGCATTTCCTCATGTGTCTGTTGGCCGCCTGAATATCTTCTTTGGTGAAGTGTCTGTTCATATCCTTTGCCCATTTTTTAATTGGATTATTTGTCTTTTTCTTGTTGAGATGTTGAAGTAGTCCATAAACTTTAGAGATTAGACCCTTGTCGAATATGCCATAGCCAAATTTTTTCCCCCAGTTTGTAGGTTTTCTTTTTACTCTTTTGGTGAAGTCTTTCAATGAGCACAAATATTTAATATTTAGGAGCTCCCAGTTATCTAGTTTATCTCCTGATGTTTGTACATTGTTAGTTATGGTTTGTATTGTATTTATGCCATGTATTAGGGCTCCTAGCTATGTCCCTATTTTTTCTTCCATGATCTTTATTGTTTTAGATTTTATATTTAGGTCTTTGATCCATTTTGAGTTAGTTTTTGTGAATGGTATGAGGTATGGGTCCAGTTTAATTTTTTTTTGTTTTACAGGTGGACATCCAGTTTTGCCAGCATCATTTGTTAAAAAGACTGTCTTTTCCCCATTTAATGGATTTTGGGCTTTTGTCAAGGATCAGCTAACCACAGGTGGATGGATTTACATCTGGGTTCTTGATTCTGGTCCATTGGTCAGTGTATCTGTCATTGTACAGTACCAGGCTGTTTTGACTACTGTAGCTGTATAGTAGGTTCTGAGATCAAGTAGTGTGAGGCCTCCTACTTTGTTCTTCTTCTTCAATAATGCTTTGCTTATCTGGGGCCTCTTATCTTCCCATATAAAGTTGGTGATTGATTTTTCCATTTCATTAAAGAATGCTGTTGGTATTTGGATTGTGATTGCATTGTTTTTGTAGATTACTTTGGGTAGAATTGACATTTTCATGATGTTGAGTCTCTCTCTATCCACGAGCATGGTATGTTTTTCCATTTATGTAGGCGTTTTTTGGTTTCTTGCAATAGTGTTTTTTAGTTTTCTTTGTATAGGTCTTTTATATCGCTGGTTAGATTTATTCCTAAGTATCTTATCTTTTTAGGGTCGATTACTAATGGTATTGTTTTTTTTTATTTTCTTTTTGAAGTTCTTTTTGTTGGTGTGTAGGAATCTAACTGATTTTTATACGTTGGTCTAGTATCCTACTACTGTGCTGAATCCTTCTATTAGTTCCAATAGTTTTCTTGTGGAATCTTTGGCGTTCTCTATGTATCAGCATCATATCATCTGAAAATAGGGATAATTTTATTTTTTCCTTTCCAATTTATTTCTTTTTCTTGCCCTATTGCTCTAGCTAGGACTTCCAGCACAATGTCAAATAGGAGTGGTGATAAAGGGCATCCTTGTTTTGTTCCCATTCTCAGAGGGAATCCTTTCAGCCTCTCTCTGTTGAGAATGAGGTTGGCTGTTGGTTTGTATAGATGCCCTTTATTATGTTGAGAAATTTCCCTTCTATTACTATCTTATTGAGAGTTTTTATCAGAATTGGGCTTTGGACTTTATCAAATGCCATTTCTGTGTCTCTTGAGATGATCGTGTGATTCTTTTGTTTTATTTATGTGGTAGATTACGCTGATTTATTTTCTAATGTTGAACCAACCTTGCATATCTGATATGAATCCCACTTGGTTGTGGTATACTATTTTTTTGATATGATGCTAAATTCTATTGGCTAGAATAGAAACCCTGGTGGCATAGTGGTTAAGTGCTACGGCTGCTAACCGAGAGGTTGGCAGTTCAGATCTACCAGGCGCTCCTTGAAAACTCTGTGGGGAAGTTCTACTCTGCCCTATTGGGTCGCTATGAGTCAGAATCAACTCGATGGCACTGGGTTTGGTTTTGGTTTGTAGAGTTTCGTTAAGAATTTTTACATCTATATTCATGAGCGCTATTGGTCTATAATTTTGTGTGTGTGTGTGTGGTGTCTCTGCCTGGCTTTGGTATCAGAGTTACACTGGCTTCAGAGAATGAATTTGAGAGTATTCATTCCTTTCCTATGCTCTTAAATAATTTGAGTAGTACTTGTGTGAACTCTTGTCTGAATGTTTGGTAGAATTCTCCAGTGAAGCCATCTGGGCCAGAGCTTTTTTTCTTGGGAATTAAAAACAATTACCTCTTCAGTCTCTTGTTATGGGTCTGTTTAGATTTTATATCTCAGTATGTGTTAGTTTAGGTAGGTAGCATGTTATAAGCCAAACCCATCGCCGTCAAGTTGACTCTGACTCATAGCAACCGTATAGGCTGTTGATTTTTAAGAGGAGAGTTGTAGACAAAGTAGGGTCCAAAGACTCTGACAATGCCTGCTAAAATGTAAGGAAGATTGTGTGCATGGGCTTGAAGAGAATGATCCTTAATGGTGGGTAACGTTGTTGCTAAGTGCCATCGGGTTGGTTCAGATTCATAGTGACCCTATGTACAGCAGAATGAAACTCTGCCCAGTCCTGCTGCATCTTCACGATCACTGATATGTTTGAGCCGATTGTTGTAGCCACTGTGTCAATACATCTTGTTGAGGGTCTACTTCTCTTTTGCTGACCTTTTACTTTACCAAGCATGATGTCTTTCTTCAGGGACTGGCTCCTCCTGATAACATGTCCAAAGTACATGAGGACAAATTCTTGCCATTCTTGCTTCTAAGGAGCATTCTGGCTGTAATTCTTCCAAGACAGGTTTGTACATTCTTCTGGCAGTCCATGTATATTCTATATTGTTTGCCAACACCATAATTCAAAGTGATTGATTCTTCTGCAGTCTTCCTTATTCATTGTCCAGCTTTTAGCTCTCCCTTGCATATGAGGCACTTGAAAGCACCATGTCTTGGGCTCACCTTAGTCCTCAAAGTGGCGTCTTTGCCTTTTAACACTTTAAAGAGTTGGAGGGCAATTGAAGTTGGCAACCAATTGTGTGGGTGTTGGAGGTGAGGTGGGGAAGGGAGATGAAGGAATTCTCAATGATTTTTTTCTTTTTATCGTTGTACAAATATAAATAACACAACATTTGTCAATTCAACGTCTTTCACACATGCAATTCAGGTACACCAATTACTTCCATCTTTTTGTGTAACCATCACCAATATTAAGCAACAATTTTAAGACCATTTCCTAACTTGAGCGTTTGATGCTGTTAAAGATGAACCTCAGAGTTTGAGCCTCCATGGTTGGGAATTGGGGAGGAATAGGGAAGCTAGGAAAAGAAGCCTGCTTGGGAGAGAGCATCACAAAAGGGAATCAAAGAGTATCTCCTGCTACAGACAACTGAGGATAAGGGCCGGTGTTGGGATGTTTGCAGATGAAGGGCAAGGAGCCAGTAGAGAGAGAAACTGAAGATAAGTTGCGGGGGATGACACACATAGCTGAGGTGTAAGAAAAGGTGGATATATAAGCATACAGAAGGAGGAATGAGGATAGGATGTGTGTCTGTGCAGATTTGGAGACGAAGAGAGGGAAGTTGAGAGAGCACCTGTCCTCATCCCAGTGAGTCAAAGGACAGAATGGGCTGCTTTGAGATATCGGGAGGTGGTGAGTGCTGCACACAGGAAGTGGGGGGTCAAAACCTGCATCACATTTTGCTGTTGTTTTCATTCTACTTCCAGAGCCAACAGGGTCAACTGGGAGCGTGGCAGCAGCCATTTCTTCCCTGGAATAGGGCGCCCTGAATTAGGTGATTGAGTTGTTCTGTTTTTACTACCAAATTAGCCTCTATGATAGGATAGTGGCAGAAAGAAAGATCGGGGGTGGGGAGGGATGGGGTGGAGTTGTACAAAGGGGAAGGGAGGAGGTGAGAAGCCAGATTTGTGCAAGGCCCAGGAGCTCTGTCTTTGGGATGTCCTGAAGACCCTGCCTTGCTTTTCTGGTCTTCTTAGTGGCTTTTCTGTATTGGCTGCTGCTAGTGGAGGTCTGCTTTCTCAATGGCACAGGATTATTGGTTGTGATGGATGACATCACTTGGGCGCTTATCACGGTTCTTATCCTAGAGCCTTAAAGCTGAGAAGGACCTTAGCAGTCATGTGGGTCAGGGGCCCCAGCCTGTCAATCCAGAAAAACAGATCTGGATCAAGTCTCCCAGCAGCTCTGAGCCTGAGAGGCCCTCAGGGTTTAGGAAGGGGAGCACAGCAGTAAAAACTGGGGTGGTACTTCTCTTCTTCACCCTTGCAGTTGGAGGTGCAGGGCTTCAGAGAAGGAGCAGGGAAGTGTGAGTCAAAAAAGGTCTGAGAACCAGTCATCTAGAACTGGCAACATCACGAGTTTAGGGGCCAGTGCCTGGAATAACTAGAAGCTCAATAAATATTTGTTAAAATGAAAATAAAGGAGGAAATCAAATTATGATTAGGAAAGGAGCAAAGCCTGAGGATTGGGACTTAGGGCTTTGGATTCTTAGTTCAGTTTTCTCTCACTATATCCATAGGCCTTTTCTCTCTAAACACTGTATTCTTTAATGGGTTTGCACCTTAAAGAGCTGTGATTCTTTCTTATGCTTCTTCGCAAAATATCGGAATCCTCCCCCAAGCCTGGGATTTCAATATTCTTTAGGCACTTTGAATGTTAGCACTGCATTCACCGAATCACTCTCCCACTCACTCCTTTTTAATCACTCATTCCTTTCTTTTATTGTTTGCTTGCTTATTTGTTCATTCACTCAACCACCCTTCCACCCACCCATCCACCCACCCATCCATCCACCCATCCACCCATCCACCCACCCACCCACTAAAATACTTACGGAACACCTATTATGAGTCAGGTATAGTAGAGAAGAGATGTTCTTGTAAGAGGAATATTCTAATAAAAGATAGATAGCCTAATGGTCCACCACCTATTTGTCTGTGGTACTGTAGGGGCTTGTGTGTTGCTGTGATGCTGAAAGCTATGCCTTCAGTATTTCAAATACCAGCAGGATAACCCGAGGTGGACAGATCTCAGTGGAGCTTCCAGACTAAGACAGACTAGGAAGAAAGTTCTGGCAATCTGCTTCTGAAAACTCTGTGGGTCACAACAGAGTGTTGTCCGATCCAGTGCTGGAAGACGAGTCCCCTAGGCTGGAAGGCACTCAAAATACACAGTGGCCATTCTGATCAGGGCCACAATAGATGGGCCCAGACAAAATGGGAGAAAAACACGGAACAGAGCTCAAATTCTTAAAAAAATCCAGACTTACTGGACCAGTTGAGACTAGAGGACTCCCTAAAACTATCACCCTGAGATATTCTTTAAACTTTGACCGAAACTATTCCCTGAGATCACCTCTTAGCCAAATAACAGATTGGTACACAAAATGAAGGACATTATCTATGAGTAGGGGGCGCCATTAAAACACTATCGATATGAGACCGAAAGGTCAACAATTACTCTAAAGCAAAGATGAGAAGATAAGGGGCCAGGGAAACTAGAGTAGTGGAAATTGAACAACCAGAACACAATTAAAGAGACGGGTTGACGCATTGTAAAAAATGTAACTAACATCACTGAATAATTTGTGTAGAAATTGTCAAATGGAACCTAATTTGCTGTGTAAACTTTCACCAAAAATACAATAAAATATTATTAAAAAAAAAAAAATACACAGAGGCCAGGACAATGGACTCATGAATACCAAAGATGGTGAAAATGGCGCAGAACCGAGCAACATTTCTTCTGTTGTAAATGAGGTCGCCATGAGTTGGAACCAACTCAACTGCAACTAAATAACTAAGTCTTATGATTCCATTGATCCTTGTGGTAGGTTGCAAAAAATGGCCACAAATCCTCCCCTCCTTGGACTCCTACCCTCCTGCTCTGTAGCTCTGACTGCCCTCCCACTCTGAGACTGGCCTCTGTCATGTGACTGGCTTTGACTTCCCTGCCACAAGCAGAGCCTGAAAAGCACTTGTGCTGGGACTTCTCTGTTGCTGCTTTTGGAACCCTGTGACTGCCACCACATGAAGAAGCCTGGGTTAGCTTCTGGTGAAGAGAGAGACATAGCCCAGTGGCCTCTGTCATCTCAGCCAATAGCCTGCCAACAACCAGACGTGGGAGTAAATCCTTCAAGTTTCAGAGCTGGTTATTTTACACCCATAGCTAGCTGAGACAACACTCCTCCTTCTCATTCTTGAGGAGGCTGTAATAAGTGAAGACCTTTCCAACCAAAAATCTTCCTTGCACCAAGATATGCTGTGCTTAAAGCCCAAATAAATTCTGTAGGGGCCAGCTGTAGATCTTTAAAAAAAATTTTTGTTGTGCGTTAGGTGAAAGTTTACAGAGCAAATTAGTTTCCCATTCGATAGCTTGCAAATAAGGTGTTCCGTGATTAGTTTCACTCCCCACAATGTGTCAGCACTCTCTCCATTTCCGCCTTAGTTTCCCCATTTCTTTTTGTTCTGATTTTCTACACCTGCCTGCCTTTTCATCTTTGCTTTTGGGCAAATGTTGCCCTTCTTTTTCTCGTATAATTGATTGTTCTAAGGAGTGCAGTCCTCTCGGGTGTTAGTTGTTTATGTTATGGGCCTGTCTATTGTTTAGCTGGAAGGTGGTCTCTGGGAATGCCTTCAGTTCCAGTTCAGAAGCCATGGTCTCAGGGGTTTCTCCAGTCTCAATCAGACCAGTAAACCTGGTCTTTTTTGTGAATTTGATTTTTTGTTCTACAATTTTTCTCCCGCTCTGTCTAGGACCCTCTGTCATGACCCAGTCAGAGCGGTTGGTAGAGATAGTTGGGCACCATCTAGTTCTTCTGGTTTTGGGGTCGTGTAGGCTGTAGTCCATATGGTCTTTTAGTCCTTTGGATGAATTGCTCCCTTGAGTCTTTGGTTTTCTTCACTCTCCTTTGCTCTGGATGGCAAGAGACCAATAGTTGCATCTTAGATGGCTGCTCACAAGTTTTTAAGATCCCAGACACTACTCACCAAAGTAGGATGCAGAACTTTGTGCCAATTGATATTAATGTGCCTGAAGTCTATGGTCCTTTGCTTTCGAGCCTAGGAACTTTGTCCAGTGAGATGTTTGGTTATATCTAAGAAGTCGCCCTGACTGTGGCCCTTGTGTGCTTTATTGACTACATTAATATATAAGCAGCACCTACAGTTATGTATGTAGAAATATCCACCACGAAACCTATATTGGCAGCCAGCTGTCTATCTTGTTAATCATGTTCACATTTTCTTGAAACTCATTTGGTCTCTTATAATCTCCAGGTATCAACTCTGCAATAAATATTTATTGGATTCCTAGTCATAGATAGGAGTCCGTGGGCAGTGCAAATGGTTAACGCACTCAACTACTAGCTGAAAGGTTGGCAGTTCAAGTCCATGCAGAGGTGGTGATCTACCTCTGAAAAATCAGCCGTTGAAAATCCTATAGAGTGCAGTTCTACTCTGACACACAAGGGGCCACCAGGAGTCAGAGTCAACTTGGTAGCAACTAGTACTGCTAGTCACAGATAAGATAAGATGCACTGGCATTGGCAAATTCCCAGGTCTGATTTGAGCAGATCAGGTAGACGTGAGTATTTGAGGTCAGCAGCTACAGAGGTGCCCTCAGGGAGCATAAGGGAGAGCTCTGCAGGCTGGGGCCACTCATCTTGGCCAGCTCAGGGTCCCCTGGTCACCCCCCACCCAGGAGGAACTTATGGTCTTAAAGGGCCAGAGGCAGATATCCTGCCGTGAACACCCCTGCTCCGCACCAGGGCTGACATCTTTATTCATCCTGCGGGAGCCTTCAGTATGTGAGGGCGGGGTCTCAGTTTCCAGGGGACGAAGTGTCAGCTGAGGAGTCTGTGCTTTGCTTATACAGAGGGGATAGTTTCAGAGGGTAGAGCTAGATCTGTTTGAGAGGTTCTCTGTGACTCAAGGGGTATCTGCATAGCATAGTGAAGGAGAGAATTATTGGGGTAGAGAGGGATCAACACTGTGGTAGGTACCATGGAGAAGGCAAAGAAGAAGGTGAAGAAGCAATGCAAATAAATAACTAAATAACATTGATAATGATAACTGCAGCTCTTGATTTGCAGGCACTGTGTGGTATGCTTTTTTTTTAAAAAAAAATTTATTGTACTTTAGATGAAGCTTTTCAGAACAAACTAGTTTCTCGTTAAACGGTTAGTACACATATTGTTTTATCACACAGGTTAACCACCCCACAACATGTCAGCACTCTCCCTTCTCAACCTTAGGTTCCTTATTACCAGCTTTCCTGTCCCCTCCTGTCCTCTAGTCCTTGCCCCAGGCCTGGTGTGCCCCTTTAGTCTCATTTTGTTTTATGGGCCTGTCCAGTCTTTGGCTGAAGGGGGAACCTCAGGAGTGACTTCATTACTGAGCTGGAAGGATGTCTGGGGGCCATACTCTTGGGGTATCTGCAGTCTGTCAGAACAGTAAGTCTGGTCTTTCTTTTTGAGTTAGAACTTTGCTCTACATTTTTTTTCAGCTCTGCCCAGGACCCTCTATTGTGATCCGTGTCAGAGCAGTCAGTGGCCATAGCAGGGCACCATCTAGTTGTGCTGGACCCGGTCTAGTGGAAGCTGTGGTAGTTGTGGTCCATTAGTCCTTTGGACTAATCTTTCCCTTGTATCTTTAGTTTTCATCATTCTTCCTTGTTCCTGAAGGGGTGAGGTACACTCTTTTAATATGTCTCTGTTAATGTCCGCTGCCCTCACGGTACTTCAACGTTCTTGATAACAGCCCAACCTGTTGCTATTGAGTTGATTCCAACTCATAGCAACCCCATGGAGTAGAACTGCCCCAAAGAGTTTCTAAGAAGTGGCTGGTTGATTCAAACTGCCGACCTTTTGGTTAGTAGCCGTAGCTGTACCACTGCACCACCAGGGCTCCCCATTCTTGACAAGTAGGGTACAATGAGTGCCCAGGCTGTGGGGCAGGCCGTAAGTGCCGCAGCTGGAATTAGGACACTAAAGGCTGTTAGTGGAAGTGGGGGCACTCACTACACTTCAGTGCTGGGTTTGCCACTCCATCTTGCTCTGGGCCACACACGTTAGGAAAATGTATAATTTACGTTTGGCGCCTCATCCTGAGAGCAGTGATGATTCAGCAGTAAAATTCTCACGTTCCAGTGGGAGACCTGATCCGATCTCTGGACAATGCTCCTGTCTTAGTTATCTAGTGCTGCTGTAACAGAAATACCCCAAGTGGGTGGCTATCAAGAACAGACATTTATTTTCTCACAGTTTAAGAGGCTAGAAGTCCGAACTCAGGGTGTAGCTCTAGGGGAAGGCTCTCTCTGTCTGTGTCAGCTCTGGGGAAAAATCCTTGTCTCTTTCAGCTTTTCCTTCCTCAGTTCCTTGGTGATCTCCACGTGGAATCAGTCTTTCACCATTTGTGCTTCCTTGCTTCTGTGCCTAGTCTGCTCTTTTTATATTCCAAAGGCAATTGACTTAAGACTCACTCTGTACTGATACGGTTCCATTAATATAACAAAGAAAGTCCTATTCCCAAATAGGATTATAGCCACATGTATCCAAAAAACCAAGCCCGTTGCTGTTGAGTCAGTTCCGACTCATAGCGACCCTAGGGGACTGAGTAGAACTGCCCCATAGGGTTTCCAAGGAGCAGCTGGTGGATTTGGACTGCTGAACTTTTGGTTAACAGCTGAGCTCTTAACCCTGCTCCAACAGCACTCTACCACATGTATAGATATGGGTTAGGGTTTACAAGACATATTTTTTTGGTGGGGGACACAAATCGACCCATAACAGCACCTCTTATGCATCCACTGTCAATGGAGGCTTGCGTGTTGCTATGATGCTAAATGTGTTTTAGTGGAGCTTCTGGACTAAGACAGACTAGGAAGAAAGGCCTGGTGATCTAGTTCTGAAAATTAGTCAGTGAAAACCCCGTGGATCATAATGGCCTAATCCCCAACTGATCATGGAGATGGCACAGGACCAGGCAGCATTTTGTTCCGTTGTATATACGGTCGCCATGAGTTGGGGCTGACACTGTGGCAGCTAACAACGGCTCCCTCTCTCTGGGCTCTCCCACCTCCAACCTTCAGGTCTCACCCCAGTCCTTCTGACAACCCATGAATATCCAAGACTCCCCTCCCTCGAATCAGAGTGTCCCCTCTCTATCATAATCCTCCTGGGCTCTGTTCTCTACCAACAGACGGTTTTGCCCAGATAAAGACAGCCCTGCTAATCTTTTCGTTAGCTCCTGTGTTACCCGTACCAGATAACATAACTCATTAATGCAGACACTTTGCAGGACTCTTGAAAAAGGCCCTTAAATAACAGTCCTCAGGGTAGAATTTCAGTTAGTACCTCGGCGATCATGGAGGAACGTTTGAACAGATGGGGTTTCGTTACCTCTCAAAAAATATCTCGAAGGTGGCAGGTTGGTCTTCCTAAGTGTGTCTGACACTGAGCTCTGACAGCCAGGCTGTCTGAACTGGTGCCCTGGAATCAGAGGACTCCAGCTGTGCCTTTTAGAAGCTCTGGGTCTTAACAGGTTTACTTAACGTCTGATGCCTCAGTATTTCTCATCTGCAAAACCAGTGGCCAGTTGCCGTCGAAATGACTCTGACTCATGGAGAGCCCGTGTGTGACTCTGACTCATGGCGAGCCCGTGTGTGTCAGAGTAGAACTGTGCTCCATAGGGTTTTCAGTGGCGGGTTTTTTTGGAAGTAGATCGCCAGGCCTTTCTTCTAGGCTACCTCTGGGTTAGCAGCTGAGCACGTTAACTGTTTGCACCATATAAAAATGGAAAAAATTTACCCGCCTTGCGGGTTGTTGTGAGAATGAGAAGGAATATATGAAACACGTTTAGGTGTTGTGGGTCTGGGGCAGTGCTGGTATTATCAGTTCCCTTTGCCTGCAGCCATAGTGTGTGACAAAGATCTCCCAGGGCGCCTGGGTGCATGTCTGCACCCTGGAACCAGACTGCCAGTCCAAATGCTGGTTCCTCCACTTATTAGATGTGAGGCCTTGAGAAAGCTATTTTTCTGAGCCCCAGTTTCCTTATCTGTAGGGGATGGTAACAGTCCTTACATCACAGGGTGTTTCGAGAATTAACTCAGATATTTCAGGCGTGTGATAGAGCTGGGACAGTGCCGGGGGCAAAAAAGATGGTCAAAGAGGACAGGTGTTGGGGGTGGGTTGAGGACTTTGTGGGCTGATGGTTTCCTCCTTCTCACGGGTTTATTATTCCTAAGTTATTGCTAAGCTGCTCTCAGCATTTGTTTAGCAACTACTGTGCTACAGCCTTTAACCAAAAGGTCAACAGTTTGAATCCAGCAGGTGTAAGGGCAGTTCTACTCTGTCCTGTAGGGTCGCTATGAGTTGGAATCGAATCGATGGCAACGGGTTTGGTTTTGGTTTGGTGTACTAGAGTCGTCAAGTCCATTCCAACTCGTGGTAACCCCGTGTGTGTCAGAGTAGAATTGCACTCTGTAGAGTTTTTAGGGGCTAATTTTTCAGAAGTAGATCACCAGACCTTTCTTCCAAGGTGCCTCTGGGTGGACTCAAACTGCCAACCATTTGGTTAGCAGCACCCAGGGACTCCAGAGACCATGCTAGACACTTTCATATGCGTTGCCTTCATTAACCTTCACAGCACCCTGATAAGGGTACGTTATTATCATCCCCACTTTCTAGATGAGGAACCCGAGGCTGAAAGATTCTGTAACTAACGTGCTGAGGCCACAGAGAGAGTTAGTATGAGAAAGAGATTTGAATACACCTCCACTGACTCCATGGTTTCAGGCTCTGTCACTGAAGCACAAGAAACTTTTTTGGCAGCCAAGCATTGTCAGGTGGGGTGGCTTTAGTCCTGATCCTGTCCAAGTATTTTTCTGTCACTAGGAAGAGGATAAAAAACAATACAAAACTTTGATTACCTGGGATGCTTTGGGGTGGGGTTTTGTGAATTGGGTCCATCAATCAACAAATACAGGCAGCCTCTGGCTTGCAAACCAACCTGGACTCAAGGACTACTGCATTTGCCAATTTGGGGCAGAGTTACTAGCTACCTTTGTGAAAATTGTTACTGTAACGCCACGTGCTAAAACACCCTCCTTCTGGTTTTTCCTGGAACTGTTCTTGAGCATATCTCTAATGTCAGTTTGCTTTCTTGGATTCTTTCTCTTTTTCTTCCAGAGAGGGTGCTGAGATCTAGAGGAAAACAAAACAAAACAAAAAAGAAACTTGATGAAATGAGTTTTGCAAGTGGGGTTCTGGTTAACTGAAGCTTCATTGTTGAACTTGGTTTTTCTTGTTGCTTGGCGTTGGCTTGAGGCTGGGGCTTTTGTGTGTCTACGCAGCATGGAGAATTTGTCACTGCCCTTTTTTTTAGTGACAACAGTGACTTAGTGGTTGAGAGGATTGTGTGTGTGTCCTGCTGTGTGTGGTCACAATCAGCTTCCGGGGTGTCGGGGCTGCAGGATAAAGGGGGCCCAGCAGGTTAGTCTGTCCCTCTCTGGTTTCCTGTGGGGGCAGTGGCCCTTGAAGAAGAGGATTTCACGGAGCAAGGCCACCCCTGCTCTGCCTTTGCAGAGTTTTCCTCAGAGCCCTGTGACGAATGCTGCTAAAGGGAGGCCTGGGGAGGGGAGGAGGGGCAGGAGGAAACCATTCAGAAACGGGTCTGCACTTTCATCATCCCATCTTCGGTGAGCCAGGCCTCTGGTGACTTACTGAGAAACTGGTGGAAATCCAGGGCAATGGGTCTTTTGTTTCTTCACCATTCTCTTGCCCATCACTTCATTCTGTCTTTCCCTCTTTCTCTCCCTCCTTCCATCTAACCATCGTGACATTGTGAAAGGGTTTTGGGGGAAACATACAAGATTAGATCCCTGCCCTTTGAGAACCTCCAATTTCAGAGGGGAGATAAGACAAATGCACACGTAAAGCTAGGGAGAAAAACAGCAGGGCTGTGTCCCAGCTGCCATTGCGTGGACTCTGATTCATGATGACCCCATGTGTGTCAGAGTAGAAATGTGTTCCATAGGGTTTTCCACGGCTGATTTTCAGAAGTAGATCACCAGACCTCTCTTTCAAGGTGCTCCTGGGTGCATTCAAACCGTCAACCTTTCAGTTAGCATCTAAGCAGGTTAATCATTTGCATTACCCAGGGACTCTGCAGCACCGTATAGCAAAGTACAAATTGTCACAAGCATTCAGAGAAGGGATCCTGCTGATGTGGCCAGGAAAGTCTTCATAAAAGTGGAGGGGCAATTGAGTTGAACCTGGAGGGACAGCTGGGAGGATTTCAAACGATGAAGGTGACAAGATTAGCACTTCGAGAAACAGAAGCAGCGAGGGTAGAGGTTGGAAGTGGGAAAAAGCCTTGTTCAGGGAAAGGCCAGGGCTTCGGCTGAGCCATGGAGTAGGACTGAGTGGGAGTAAAGCTGGAGGGATAGTTCTGAACTGAATAGCGGAGGGCCCTGAAGTCAGGATTTATGCAGTAGGTAATGAGGATCCACTCAAGGCCTCTGGATGCCTGTGCGTGCTCAGAGCTGTGCTTTGGGAAGACAAAGCTGGAAGAGACATGGGGCATCAGGAGGAATTCTTTATAGCTCTTCTCAGATGCCCTGTGGGTGAGCCTACACCCACTCACTCCTTGTCCCTGAGAAGTTGGAGCCCTCACTGGTCAGGCTTGGCCAGCCAGCTGGTTTCCTGCCCAGTTGGCACCCTTGCTTCCTGTCTGAGCTCAAGTGACACTTTTGGCTATGACCATCCAGTGGCTCAGGCGCAAAGGTGGGAATCCAGGACATGAACCCTGGCATTGAAGAAACACCACCAGGCTAGATGACTAAGTGATGGATAGTCCTTATGGAAGAACACTGGCCAGAAGAGCTTTCCAAGGTCTCTGGGAGGCAGAGTTTGAGGCAATTAAACTTTGTCAGTGACGCAGAGAGGCACCATTTGGTGGGTGTAAATGTTCCAGTCATGACTGTCCTTTTAAACTAAAGGTTAGTGTCCTTCTTCTGGGACTTGCCCTAGAGCAGAAAGGTATTTTTCCACAATAATTACTCCCCACCCCCACCCACAATGCCTTAAATAGCTACCATTAAGCATTCTTTTGGTCTAAGGATAAGAAGATCCCCAGCATGCAGAAGCTGTATCTGGGGAAAAAAAACAAAAAAAACACATTTTAAGTCCCTAATGGAAACCCTGGTGGCGTAGTTGTTAAGTGCTACAGCTGCTAACCAAAAGGTCAGCAGTTCAGATCCACCAGGCACTCCTTGGAGACTCTATGGGGCAGTTCTACTCTATCCTGTAGGGTCACTATGAATTGTAATTGACTCAACAACACTGGATTTTTGGTTTTAAGTCCGTAATACCTCAGCATAAATAGAATTCTTAGGTTAGCAAATCCTGATGCCACTGGCTTCTGAAGATTAGCACCCAGAATTGAATGGATATGCATTATTTTAAATACCTATTTAGCAAGGATCTAAGCTGGGACTGGGGAACTAAAGTTGAACACACCTCAGTTACTGTCCTGCAGATTCTCAAGGGATTCTACACCTCAGCAAAAAAGAACTATCATAGCTAACATTTTGGAGGGGATGAGTATTGATTGGAAGGCACTGTTAAACTTTTAAACACATTACCTTATTTAAATGCATTAATATACCCTTAAAAGATAGCTGGAGTCCCTGGGTGATGCACATGGCCAATGGGCTCAGCCGCTAACTTGAAAGGTCGGAGATTGGAGTCTACTCAGAGGCACCTTGGAAGAAAGGCCCAACCATCTACTTCCAAAAAATCAGACATTGATAACCTTATGGAGCACAATTCTACTCTAAAATGTCTGGGGTCGCCATAAGTCAGAATCAACTCAATGGCAACTGGTTATAAGACAGCTACTATGATTCTTGCCATTTTAAGATGAAGAAAAATGCTCAGAAACATATGTAAGTAGTGTTAAGAATTAAATGAAGAGAGTCTAGGGCCAGGGGGATGGGAAGGAGCTGGCGAGGGACTGAGTGCCAACTTGGCAGCCTCCAGCTTCCATATTGTAACTACGGAGTTATGAGGGGGAAAGGCCACTATAAAGTCCTACGCCAGCAGTGAGATTGGTAGGTGAAAAATGAGTCAGACTTGGAGGTGGGGGAGCAGAACAGAGGGGAGCCAGGGCAGACTCGG
The DNA here is from genome assembly GCF_030014295.1 of Loxodonta africana. Classification (NCBI taxonomy): domain Eukaryota; kingdom Metazoa; phylum Chordata; class Mammalia; order Proboscidea; family Elephantidae; genus Loxodonta; species Loxodonta africana. Next base: position 59,371,938 of record NC_087360.1, read on the forward strand.
AGCATGGGGTCAGCGCAGGGTGGCTAACCAGAGAAGGGACTGTGTCATAGTCCCCTCAGTATCTCCATTCCTGGCACAATCTGGGTGCATGGTAGACAGTAAATGCCTGCTAAATTTGTTCCTATTCAGCCGGTTTCTTTCCTTATCAGTAGATTCAGGGACTACAACCCCAAAAAGCAACTGTGGAGACCTATTAAACTTGAAGGGTTAACTCAATCAGACTGAGAGATTAAGCCCCAGAACTGGATGGATACTGATTAGCCATTCCTCCCAGCTGAGAACCCTCCCAAATGGAACATGCAGCTCCCAGATATACTGGGGTATCAACCTAATTCCTTCAGTTGAGTGCTAGGATAAATTTTGATGCAGCTGCAAAGCTGGGTTGAACATAAAAGCCTCCCCTGGTGGATTCTGGGAGAATACATGCATGCGTGTGTGTGTGTGTGTGTGTGTGTGCACACGTGAGTTCAACCAAGCTCTCCCACGCTCATACAAACGTGGACAGCTTCCCTTGGAAGGTCAGTGACAGCCCAGCCTTCCATTCACAGGTTGGAGAAAGGGCATTAATCTTCTTGACGTGACACTGGTGTGGGAGGAGAGCTTGAGGCTGGGATCCCTCAAATCGGGGCATCCCTATGAGTAGAGGATTCCTCGTCTTATTTAGCTGTTTGAATAAGCTGTAGTGTTTAAGCCCAGGGCATAAAAAAGTCGGGGATGGGGCTAGGGGGGTGGAGGGCTTAAAGAAAATCCAGTAGCATTATAAAAAGCAAATATCATCCTTACCTTTTATTCTCATTCCTTTTTGGGGGCGGGGGAGAGAGGTGGTGCAGGCTCTGTGTCCATGGAGAAACTCTGAAGTCTTTCTGAGGACAGACACCCGTATTCTCAGCAGGAGGTGGCAGAGAGTACAGGGTTTGGGGTAGCTCGCGCTGTGGAGTGAGGGCAGGCCTGGTAAAGTCTCAACTTGTGAGCGGAATGTAATTTATATGTCCAAAGGCTTTTGCAAACTTCTGGCTTGCTGGTGGGGCCTCCACCGCTCTCTTATGAAGTCCTCCCTTACCTGATATTCCTACCTAAGCAACTCTCTCTGTTCACCCGGGTTCTGTGGCCGCAGAGTGGGGCTGACCAAGAAGGGCCAGGATTTAGAGGCCAGACTCATGAGGGTCCTTCCTTAGGAAAGTGTTCCCTGACTCCTCTGCACCCTCAGATTAGGTCTAGTTCTTCTGGAATGAGGAAGACAGGACTGGGAATGAGGAGAGGTGCAGTGTTGAAGTACCAAGATGTATCAGGTAGCGTGACATAGGACAAAGAGGCAAGTGGGTGTCACACACTCAGCCTGGTTCCCTCACTGTCTCGTGAGCAAGCCATGTTCTTTCTGCTTCTTGGCCTAGCTCCAGCCGTTCCTCCATCTGCAACACCCATCAACCTCTTCTTTGGCTATCCCTGAAGTAACGCATATTAGCTTCTTCCTCCTTCCTGGAACCTCCAGCCAAGTCCAGCTAAGTGTCACTCCCACGTCACTCAGTACCTACTTGCTCCATGATTGTTGTATGTGTGATAGTCCCAGCCCTCAAGGGCTTTATCTGGGGAGTTGGAACTGTCCTACACTTGCCATTCAGGTCTCAAGCCAAATGTCACTTCTTCCCTGATCTGAGCCCTCCAGATCTAATCACTGTTTGATCTTTTTCATAGCATTTTCCACTTCCTGATATCTTCTTGTTGATTTATGTGTTGTCTTTTCTTGTCTTACCCCTACCAGAGAATACATCCCAAGAGAAGGCAACTTGCCTGCCTTGCTCACTACTGTGTCCCCAGTGCCTAGCACAGTGCTTGGCATGCGGTTAAAACAACCAGCTGCTGCTGAGTCATCTCTGACTCATGGTGACCCTCTGTGTGTCACAGTAAATCTGTGCTCCATAGGGCTTTCAGCAGCTGACCTTTTGGAAGTGAGTCACCAGGCGTTTCTCCTGGGGCACCTCTGAGTGCACTCGAACCTCCAACCTTTCAGTTAGCACACCGTAGACCCTCAAAACTTATGTGTGGAATGGACTGATGAGTGAATGAATCCTTCCCCCACCCAGTATGGTCACCAATACATGTTCGTAATGGATTGTTTCAACAGTTCACAGAAAAAAGCTAAAGACAATCAAGGGAGGAGCAGCCAAGGAGGGAGCAGTGCTGAAAGGAGCCATGGGTAGATCCGGGTCTAGGCAGGATTTGGGTTTCTTGACTCCAACCCATGGGTGACCTTGGACAAGTCCATTGGTTTCCCTCTGGTTGGATGATACCATCTCTGTGGTCACTTCCAGCCCTTCCTCTTGGGATTAGAGAACTCTGGAGGTGAGAACATTTGGAAGACTCTACTGCTGGCACCGGATGCTCCCGTTTGGCAAATGGATCTACTTGGCAGCCAGTGCCCTGAGCGCAGGGAAGGTGCTCTGGTTACCCCGAGGGGCTGGAAGGTTCTTTATGGAGTCATTGGAGCAAGGCATCGTTAGTGAGGAGAGGAAAGGGGAACAAAGAGGAACCTTCCCAATTATTAATAAGGCAGCAACCCCATCCATCTTAATGAGACAGGGAGAAAAAAACAGCAGCCAGGCAGCCAGTACACAATACGGCACAATGGAGACCTTGCTTTCTTTTTTAAAAAAAGGGGAATGAAAGAGAAACAGACAGAAAGGAAAAGCTTTGCAGATTAGAAAGCAGTTCCAAAACGTTCACCTCTGTGTCTCCTTATATAAAGGTGTCGCCCTGCTCTGCAGACACAGCAGTTTGAAAAATGCACAGGACACGGTGGCCTTCTACAGGGCCCTGGGGTAGGAGGGGCCCACTTCTTCAGCAAGTGGGGGATGAAGCATCACCACCCTGGTAAAAGCCTTTGCTTCCTGGGATGGCATGGCCCAGTGCGAACATGAAGAACTCCAGCCCAGCGACACAGGATACCATAGATTCAATGGGCGCTCAAAATGATTCATTAACCTTTTAAATTGATAGCTTTCCTCCCCCACTCCACCCCACCATGGCCATCATGTCATGCCAAAGATTTTCTGAGCCATGGATTTTGGTTCCTCTATTTGTTAGCTGCATGACTTGGAGTAAATTTCTTATTGTCTCACCCTCAGTTTCTTCAGAACTAACTTACCTCCTAGACTTGCTGAGAAAATTATATTTTATGTGTGTGTGGTTAGTTACTTAGTGCTGCTGTAACAAAATACCACAAAGTGGGTGGCTTTAAAGAACAGAAATTTATTATCTCATGGTTCTGGAAGCTAGGAGTCTAAATTCAGGGTGTTGATAGGGCCCTGCTCTCTCTGTTCACTCTAGGGGAAGATCCTTCCTTCTGTCTACCAGCTTCTGGTAGCCTTGGGTTTTCTTGGTGTGGTTTTTGGATACATCTTCACATAGCATCTCCTCCTGTGTGACCCTGTGTCTATGTTTATTCTCCCCTTTTATAAAATATCACTCAGAAGAGATTAGAACCTACCCTACTCCTGTGTGGCCTCATTAACCTAACTGACCACTTTGCCAAAGACCCTGTTTTTCAAACAAGATCACATTCATTGGTACGTGAATTTCAGCTTACCTTTTCAAGGCACACAATTCAATCCATAACTACCTATAACTGTAACTATAACTATATTGTTGTTAGGTGCTATTGAGTTGGTTCCAACTCATAGAGACTCTGTGTACAACAGACCAAAACACTGCCCAGCCCTGTGCCATCCTTACAATTGTTGCTGTGTTTCAGCTGTGTTTCAGCTGTGTTGCGGCTACTGTGTCAATCCATCTTATTGAGGGTCTTCCTCTTTTTCACTGACGCTCTACTTACCAAGCATGATGTCTTTCTCCAGGGACTGGTCCCTCCTGATAACATGTCCAAAGTACGTGAGACAAAGTCTCGCCGTCCTTGGTTCTAAGGAGCATTCTGTCTGTACTTCTTCAGGACAGATTTGGTTGTTCTTTTGGCAGTCCATGGTATGCCCAATGTTCTTTGCCAGCACCATAATTCAAAGGCATCAGTTCTTCTTCGGTCTTCCTTATTCATTTTCCAGATTTTGTGTGCATATGGGGCAACTAAAAATACCATGGCTTGGGTCAGGTGCACCTTAGTCCTCAAAGTGACACCTTTGCTTTTCAACACTTTAAAGAGATCTCTTGCAGCAGATTTGCCCAGTGTAATATGTCATTTGATTTCTTGAGAGCTGCTTCCATGGGTGTTGATAACTATAGCACTATATGTATATAATTACTAAGGTATCTGGTGTGAATTAGTCAATCAGCATATTCTAACTGAATCAGAATTTGAATCTTACTTCAGATCGTGGACAAGTGAATGAGGTCTTCTCCAGGAGGCTGGAAATATCTTAAGGTAGAACTGTCTTGTATTTACTTTGATCTTCCAGGACTTATTACAGGGGCCAGAGCCCTGGTAGTGCAGTGGTTAAGAGCTCACTGCTAACCAAAAGGTCAGCAGTTCGAATCCACCAGCCACTCCTTGGAAACTCTATGGGGCAGTTCTGCTCTGTCCTATAGGGTCACTATGAGTCAGAATCGACTCAATGAAAACAGGTTTCTTTTTTTTTTTTTTTGGGTTATTACAGGGCCCAGCACATAATAGCTGAATGAATGCCTCAAAGGATGCAATTATAAAGACAAGGCACATCTAAGTGTTGGCCACTCCCTGAAAGGTGGAGAATTTTCCTTCCATCTGGAGGATGTCCTGCCAAGCTCAGAGGCCCCACCAGCTCTGGCTTTCCTTCCCTGCAGTCGGTGGTCCCCCATGCTGCAAGTCTAGCTGGGAGCATTGCAGCGCTATTCCACTTCCAGTTGATGTTCCCCACCTGCAAATAGATGTGGGGAAAGGCGGAAGAGAAGCCCCCTATGTGGTCTAATCAGGACCCTGGAAGGTGGCCCACACGGAGGCGGGACTGCAGGCCTACAGCACATAGATGGGCCTCGAAGATGGCAAGAAGCTGGCTTCTGGTCATCTCTGCTTAGGCTGAAGATTCCTGGGAATTGTGCTAGTGGGAATGTGGAAAACATTTTGACGTGGGAGGAAAGTGGAGGGAGGGAGGAGGAGCTGTTGGTGAGGCTGTTGTCAGCTGCTGTCAAGTCAGCCCCGACTTATGGGGATCCCATGTATTACAGAGTAGAACTGCTCTATAGGGTTTTCTTGGCTGTGATCTTTAAGGAAGCAGATCATTAGGACTTTTCTTGCATGGTGGGGCTGGGCATGTTCAAACCGTCAAACTTTTGTACCACCAGGGCTCCTTGTTGGTGAGGCTAGTGACACACTATAGAGAGGTCCCAGGCTCTTGCCCTATCATGGGTCCTAGGCCAGAAGGGGGCAAAGAAGTTTCTTCAAAGAACCAGCCTCAGCCCTCACATGTTCATCCTTCCGGAGATGCTGAGCTGGAGTCCCATAGAGCAAGGATTCCTGTCAGTGAGTACACCACTTCTGCCAGGATCCTTGCAAGCCTCCGGGAGACTCTTGTGGTCAGGCCGTGTGTCCAGACACACTCTCCAATGTCGAGCACCCCAGCTCTCTGCCTCTCCTGCCTTACTGGGTGAGACACGAAGAAGAGTCCAGCATTTTCTCAGAACAAATACCTCTCAGCCTCTGCAGGAAATGCAGGCACTCTCTGTGGCACCCAAGGCAGTGTTCTCGCCCTGGGGAGCCATTCACCATCCTTCCCACCCCGGGACAGGGTCCAGTCCAAACGGGAAAGGTGTGTTTTGTGTGGCAAGTTATTACAGGATGCATTCCTGCAGCCAGAAAGAGCATCTGCCAGATGCTTTCCTGCTATGACAGGTACATGACCTTCCAAGTCTCCCTTCTTGGCACGGCTGCCTGATGCGGTGGATCCCCTTAGGCTGTGCTTGTTCTAGTCAGAGTGTAGCCCGAAGGGTGGAGGGGCCTGAGGTGAGCAGGCTGAGAAGGAATCCTGTATCCACCAACTGTGTGACCTTGAGTAGGCTGTTCAACTTCTCTAAGCCTGTTTCCACCCCTCTCAGGCTTCGCTGGCCCCTAGCCCCAGAGCAAGAACAGGCGGAAGAAGCTCAGAATCTCTTAAAGGGGTGCATGGTTCAAGGGATAGACCCCAGACTGGGCCTGTGATGGCCAGGGAGGAGGCAGGGGCCCAAGAAAAGCAGACGGAGGAGGTGAGAGCGAGGGAGGGCAGGAGTGAGAGAACGAGAGTGAGAGCAAGCAAGAGAGGACACCCATCAAAGACAGAGCTTTACACATAGTGGGGGCTCATTAAGTATTTGGTGATTGATCGTGGGCATCAGAGTTCTCACTCTGTAGTTCACTTCTGTGTGGTCTGGAAGAAAGACATAGAATATGACTACACATGCATCGTGAACTGGACAATGGGGGCAATTATCCAGAAAATGTGAGCCATTGCTCGCTGCTTCCCCCACCCGCCAAGTCTTTTGCAATAACCACCTGACATTTTAAATGAAGCAGAATGTTTAAAATCCTCTGTAATCGATTCTAATACCGGAGAGTCACGTCATCCCTTCTGCCCAAGAGAATGAAATTTATGCTGTTCTATTTCCCCATCTTCTTTTCTTTAAAATTAATATTGGAACTTTGTTCTTATTTTCAAAAGCGATTATATGGTCAGTGTAGAAATTTTCGATACTGAAGAAAAGGAAGATGAAGACAGTTTAAACTGCCTACAGTCCCAATAACCAGAGATAGTCAACATTTCATTGTCCCTATTTCCAGGTTTTTTTTTAAGCTAGTTTTTTCCTTCTTCTCTGCCTTCCTCTGCTCTTTCCCTTTCTTCCCTTCTTTCTGCAAAATTAGAATCATAATTCTGTCTTGGTCATGTAGTGCTGCTGTAACAGAAACACCACCAGTGGATGGCTTTAACAAAGAGAAATTGATTCTCTCACAGTCTAGTAGGCTACAAGTCCCAATTCAGGGCATCAGCTCCAGGGGAAGGCTTTGTCTTTCTGCTGACTCTGGAGGAGGATCCTTGACATCAATCTTCCCCTGGTCTAGGAGCTTCTCAGCTCCAGGGACCCCGGGTCCAAAGGACACACTCTGCTCCTGGTGCTGCTTTCTTGGTGGTATGAGGTCCCCCACTCTCTGCTCACTTCCTGTTCATCTCTTGTAAGATAAAAGGTGGTGCAGGCCATACCCTAGGGAAACTGCCTTTACATTGGATCAGGGATGTGACCTTATTAAGGGTGTTACAATCCCACCCTAATCGTCTTTAACATAAAATTACAATCACAAAATGGATGATAACCACACAATAGTGGGAATCACAGCCTAACCTAGTAGACACATATTTTTGGGGAACACAATTCAATCCATGACATAGTGTATATGTTTTTATCTTATATTCTTCATACAACATTCACCCACTCATTCATTCATTCATTCATTCATTCAGCAAGTGTATATTTATTGAGTGCTTACCAGGTGCCGGAAACCCTGGTGGTGTAGTGGTTAAGAGCTATGGCTGCTAACAAAGAGTTCAGCAGTTCGGAATCAACTTGACGGCAGTGGGTTTGGTTTTTTGGTACCAGGTGCCAGGGCGCCCTTCTATGGGGATATAGCTACGAACCAAGCTGATAAAAATCTCTGTCTTTGTGAAGTTCACACATTCTAATGGGGGAAGTCATACAATAAAATACATGAGCAAAACATGTGGTATGTTAGAAGATCATCATAACTAGGCATGAAAATGAAGCACGAAAGCAAGATAGGGAGTAATGGAGAGAAAAAAAACCATGCAATTTTAACTAGCAGAGTCCTCACTGAGAAGGCGCTCTTTGAGTCTGGATTGGCCGAGCAAGGTTGTCTCTTAAGATCCTTTATTTTCAATATCAAATTGTTGAGTGCTTGGAATCACTTTCTCAGGTGCATAAAAATATATCTAGACAAAATCCTTGTATCAGCAATATCAATAATGCAATAGCCAAGAAGAAAAATGCACAGAAAAGTGCTAAAAGCTTATGACTGAGTCCTGGGTTTTCTGTTCAGGGTGATCCAAGTATGTCCACAGCAGTAAAGAGAAGGCATCTGGGGACAGTAAACCCTCCATGAGGTGACATTGCAGATACCCAGCTCCTCACAGCTCTGGCAATGTTGTGGTGACATTCTCATCTCCCTACGTTGACATATGCGTCATAGGAGTAAAGAAGAAAGCACATCAGAATAGCTTTGTTCTTGGTGTTTACTTTGTTCACGCTGATCTTTGCCAAAGGTTATAATCATCGCTAACATTTGCATTGAAGTTTTCAGTTTTCCTAATGCAGTATGGGAATCCCTGGTGGTGTAGTGGTTAAGAGTTATGGCTGCCAACCAAAAGGTTGGGAGTTCAAATCCACTAGGTGCTCCTTGGAAACTCTATGGGGCAGTTCTACTCTCTCTGATAGGGTCGCTATGAGTTGGGTTTGGTTTTTTTTTTTTTGGTTTAATGTAGTATGGGAGGGTAAAATAAAGGAAACATGGACAGAGTTTTCATTTCCCAGGAAATTTCAAAGTTTGGAAGGGTCATGAGACTATCTAGAGTCCCTTGGTGGTATAAATGGTTAATAGGCTGGGCTGCTAACTGAAAGTTGAAAGTGTGAGTCCACCCAGAGGCACCTCAGAAGAAAGGCCTGGCTATCTGTTTTGGACAAATCAGCCATTGAAAACCCTATGGAGCACACACATGGGATCACCATGAGTTAGAATTGACTCAATGAAACCTTTTTTTTTTTTTTTAGAGCCTATCTAGACTAATTCCCTCATATAACAAAGACCTGAGACTCAGAGGCTGAAGAGATTGTGAAATGTCGCTGTTACCTCAGACTGGCAAAGCTAGCCCAGTGGTTTTCCATGGCTGATGTATGTGAAAGGTACCTCTCACATATGTTGACATTATTCTCTTATGTCAGCCAGGTTGGTTCCAAAGTTAAGCTCCGAATAATAAAGACTGTTCTGGAGTCAACCACGGGTACCAGGTGTGAGTTCCTCAAATTTAAAACAGAATTTTTCTTGCCTGTTTTCAGAGTAGCAGCTTCTCTTCTCTCAGGACTGGTGAGGACGTTGAAGGGTGTTTGGGAGAAGGGCTGCCTAGGTGGGCCTGGATGGCTGGTGTAGTCTCAAGGCTCTTCCCTGGGCATCGGAATACTTTGGGTGCAGCCGCAGACCCAAGGACATAGCCTGATAATGGTCCCCAGTGCCCATTAGCCTACCCTTCTAAGGCCCTGAATATGGACTTTGTCTACCGAGTTCCACTCTGCTCTGGATGGATCAAAGCCAGTCATTTGGCAAAAATCAGCTCAGTTGCCGCCATTGTTCTTAAAGAGGCAGAGCTGAATGGGCTGTGGGGACTAATGTATTCTATTATGCCCCTGGAGGCTGGCCTCTGGGTGTTAGGGAGAGGGCTGCATTCCACAGACCCTCCCTCACCCAGCACTCTCTGCGCTCCAGCCCTGCAGGCCCCGAGTACCACAGAGAAGCTACTCCACCAACAGACCTGTTGGTGTCTCACCTCACAGTAGGTGCCCCTGAAAATCACCTGTGGCAAAGGCACCCCACGTGGAGCACCTGGGGTGGTTAGAAACGGTGTTCCAGGAATGGAAGTGGAGCGTCGGGATGATGAGGATGAATTGTAGCCTGGGTGTCTGGGAGGAACAGCAGCCGGCGGGGCCCTTCGTCCTGCCTGGGCATATCTCCCCCTGCTTGCTCCCTGGGCCTTGGCTCCACAGGGCACATTCGTCAAACCCGTCACATGTGTCTCAGCCCCTTTCTCCACTGCAACCCACTCCCCATCGGGAACACTCCTCCTTCAGAGGACAAGGTGGGGTCACGGGAGTTGTTTTGAGCAGCCTGTTGCTCTCTTGTCTCAGGGTCAACTCTGCCTAAACCAAGAGAAATATGACGTGTGAAAGACAAGGGAGAGAGGGCTTTGGAGACTCAGAGCCTGCACGTACACATTTATCATACACGCCCTTCTAAGTACAAAGCAGGGGGTTGCTGAGAGTCTCTGGGTCACTACCTATGGTTCCTGTGTTTTGCAAAGCTAGGACCTCCCTTCACCTTGGAGAGGCTGGAGGGGAGCTCAGCCAGGGGAGGAAGGAGTAGAGGCCGGGTGAGGGCGCCTGGTTTAGGTGTCTCTCCTAACAAGACAGAGGTTTGGGAGTGTTACTTCCCTGACTCCAAGGGCTGGGTGAGCTCATTCCTCAGAGTGCTCTCTCCTTTTTTGGACATTAGCACTGGCTGGCTCCATTTCTCCTATCCTGCCCTGTGGGCTCCTCAAGTCCTTTAATCTGTTACAAGTGTACTTATTCTCATTGACAACAACTATCCAACCTTGGAGAGAAATTAGAAGGTTCAGAACCTACTTGTTTGGGCCAGACAGAAATGACAGAGAGAGAGAGAGAGATCCCTGATTCTGTCAGACTCCCCAGACTTGAGGAGAATGGGGGTCTCCGAGTGCCTGGGCCACAGTGGGGGTGGGCTGTTGCCCTGTTGTTTTCTCTCGGGGCAGGATTAACTAGTAAGCAAGATACACACCAGCTTACGTGTGTTTGTCTGTAACGCGCAATTTCACATGGGGTTCCTGGTGAAAACCAGGTGAAAGTGTGCACCACAGATTAGTAAGTAAGCCCATGTGTACTTTGCTTATTGGGCAATCTGTCCCTGCTTTTGCTAGTTGCTGGACAGCGGGTGGGCTGATGAATCCTCCAGAATGAAGCAAGTTGTCTTGGCTGACAGAGACATCTCAGTTCCAAACTCTTCCCCACCTGCACTATTCCTAACCCTTTATTCTGCATGGAAACCCTGGTGGTGTATTGGTTAAGAGCTACGGCTTCTAACCAAAAGGTTGGCAGTTCGAATCCACCAGGTGCTCCTTGGAAACTCTATGGTATCTTTGAATGTGTAACTTTCTTCCCTATATGCTTCTTAGAGTTGGGAAATACATTTTACCTGTCTTCTTTTTCTCACATGACCCTGCACAGGGCCAGGCACACGGTTGTGGTTAGCTGCCGTCAAGTCAGCCCCCAACCTGTGGAGACCCCACGCATGATGGAACAAAATGCTGCCCGCTCCTGTGCAATCCCCACAACTGTTGCTGTTTGAACCGTTGTGATCCATAGGATTTTCACTGGCTGCTTTTTGGAAGTAGAGTGCCAGGCCTTTCTTCCTAGTCTGTCTTAGTCTGGAGGCTCGGCTATTCAGCATCATAGCTGCACATGAAGTGAACCACGTATCCCTCAAGAAAGGTGAGAATTACACCACTGAACAGCCAATGTCTCCCTGGGCACACAGTAGGTGATCAACACATGCTTATTGACCCATTGGCTCCTAGAAGAAGGGGAACGTGACTCAGAGAATGCCAGCCATAGGCAAAAGTTATATTAGGTGAAAAAAGAGGCTGGAATTAAAACCTGATCTAAAATCCCTGTTAATAGTGAGGAGGCCATTTCCTTGGGGTGGGGCTGGAACTAAAACCAAATATCTGGGAAATCAGGTGAGTTAAGACCACGCAGGATATACAGCATCTCATCCTCTGAGAAGAATATTTTATTCTCCTGTCAAGATTCCAATGATAATCGCAATGAAAGAAAACCTAAGTGATGGTGGTAAGGGTTATATGGCAATTTAGGAAACAGCCGGTTCTATATTTATGGACCTAAATGGCTGGAAACCCCTTCGCACCCGAGGAGTTAATGCAGAACTTGGAAAGTGCTCCAAGGCTGAGTGGCTGTACTTGGGAAGTTGTTATTTATGGCGCTTTATACTGCTTATGAAGCAATTTGGTGGTCTAGACTACTGTTAAAAAGAAAGAAAGAACGAAAGGGTTTGATGGACAAATTATGCTTTTCTGGGGGGCAGGTATGGCTTTCTTTACAGTGTTAGAAGGATTTGATAAAAGGCAACGTTTATATAGTGACAGATATTAAATATGATAGGATATGAAACTGCTGGAAGATTACAGAAGCCTCCAGATATACAGCTGCTTATGTTACCAAGTGCAGGGAAGAAAGAGAGGTCTGTTTGGCTCCTGGCTGCTGCAGTCAGCCTCAGAGAGGCCAAGGACACTATTATTTGCTGCTGATCCTGCTGCGTCGTGACACCCCAAAACAGCGCCTGCTTCCTTAAGAAAAGTTGGTTGCTTATCCACCCTTTCTGCCTGAGAATTTGATTTCATTTTGAAAAGATTGTCTGGATGCTGCGTGCTTGGGGTTGGCTGATGAAACTCTCTGTGACTTAGTTTCCTCTTCTGAAAAGTAGAGGGAGGGTTCCATAGGACCCTCCCAGAGGGATGCTAAAAGAAGGGTCCAGAGCAGTGTGGGTACATGTATGTGATGCAATCCAGTCACATTTGGAAATAGGCTGTTTTGCAGCAGTAAGGGTTGAAGCCAGAGAAAGATGTAAAAACTTCTAGGCACGTAAAAGAGTCTCTTAGGATGATGCTTCTCGTTCTTCAAAGTGCATAGGACTTAGCTGGGGATCTTGTTAAGATGCAAACTCTGACTCAGTAGGTCTGGGGTGGGGCCTGAGATCGCTCTTCTAGCAAGTTCCCAGGGGATGGTGATGCTGCTGGGCTGGGGACCACACTGGCAACACCCTAGGAGATAGTAAGAACTAGAACTTTCAGGCTTTGGGTTTTCTGTTTGCTGTGAGAGTCCCTAAACTACAGACTGTATCAACGAGGTTTGTTTTTAGCTGTAAGAAGCAGAAAACCCAAATACTGGATTTGAACAAGTGAGAGAAAGGGATTGTAGGTGCCACCTAATGAGAAGTCCTGGAGTAGATGGTTCAGGGCTGGCCCAGTGGTACCATAAGACCCAGGCTCTTCCCAGCTTTCTGTTTCATCCACTAGAGTGTTGGTATTTATCCTCATGCTTGTGGTCTCATGGCTGCAAGATAGTTGTTGCACCTTGTGGTATTATTACATCTGAATTCCAGGTAGGAGGAAGAAGGAAGACTCAAGCTGTCTGTTTTAAAATGTTTTCCAGGGTGTCCCACTTGCCAGTTTCTGATTACATCTCAGTGGCCTGAGCTGGGTCAAAAGACCAATCTCGAGAAAGTGGCTTCTTCCATGCTCACATGGCAACGGTGGACTTACTACTTGGCAGGCACTAGGCTAAGTACTGGAGATACAATGATGAAAGAGATAGAGTTTCTGCCCTCAAGAATCTTCCAGAGAAACTCCAGACATGTGAACAAACCCAAGAGCAAGGAGAGGTGCTCTGACATCCATGGTGTATAGACGTGCACAAAGGGCCACCCAGCCACTTCTACCTGGGTTACTCCAGAGAGTGGTCAGGAAAGAGAAGATGGTTGGCTGAATCTTAGAGAATGGGTCAGTGGATATGGGCTGGGAGAACAGCCCAGCCCGAGAGGGCAGTGTGAGCCCAGGCGTCATGGTGCATTCTGGGAGCTGCACATCCCATTTCACACCTAATATCCAGCCGGTTCACACCTGTAGGGCTGCACAGGTGGTCTGTGTCTGGCACACATTTGGATCAGTCAGTGCCTGTACCATTGACTTCCTGCCTTACACTGAATCAGCTTGTGCACAGCTGCCCTTTCTCACTCTTTCGTGGGTATGTATTGTGCTGCCTCTTCCTATGGCTCAGTCTTTTCTCCTCTTGAGCCAACTTCTGAGTAGCCACATAATGGAAGTCCAGCTGTACACAGCTCATTGGCAGCTGCCTGTACAGAGCACTGCAGTCACCTCTGGGACCCAGGCAGGCCCTGGCACCTCTCCTTGCAGCAGTCCCACATGCCCCCTACTGACTCCTGATGGATACCTGCTAGTCCATCCTTCTCTTCCTCCATCCCAGGTCCGACACGGTATGTATGACATCTCAGGGGCTTGCTCAGGCCTACAGACCTATCTCTTCCTTTCTCCACTTTCAAAGCCATCTTCCAGCTGGCCTTTTGGAGGAGCCTGATAAATGAATCACAATAAGATGTTAATGACTGCCAAAGGCTCTCCAGGTTTCTCTCTCCAGGGACTGGCATTTACTGAAGGCAGCTAGGCCTAGTGGAAAGCCAACAGGATTTGAAATCCAAAGGTCTGTGTTCCTGACCTGATTCTGTCACCCACTGGAGCACTTTGTTGCTGGTGAAGACCTCACCACTCTGAGCCTCAGTATCTTCCTCTGTAAAATGAGAATAATGAACTTCTCTGCTTTTAGTGAGGCACAAACATGATAATGTGTGTAGACTGCAAACAGGGAAAGACTGCATCAAAGCAGGTTGATGGCATAAAGGTTAAGTGCACAGCTGCTAACTGAAAGGTTGGTGGTTTGAACCCACTCAGCAGCTCTGAGGGAGAAAGACCTGGCAATCTGCTCCTACATAAAGATTTACAGCCTAAAAAACCCTGTGGGACAGTTCTACTCTGTCACAAGCAGTTGCTCTGAGTTAGAATTGACTTGATGGCACCTAACAACAACAACAACAACTGCCTTGCCCCGGAAGAGTAATGACTGCCTGACGGTAGATGAGTTGTTTCCAGCAGAGGGAGCATGGTGGGCTCCCAGCACTCCCCAGATGGAGCCATGGAGGTGAGCACTTTCACAGCCGCGGATGAGGCCACAGACCTACAGAGGAGGGGAAAGGCTGTCCTGAAAGGGAGGAGAAGTGCGATGAAGGCTACTCCCTCACACCTCCCCCCAGCACTTCATTTATATCCGAGTTGTCCTGAGCTCAAACCCTTGAGCAAGGCCGTGGAGCCGTCTGGAGTGCCTGCCACAAAGGGTTAGGTAAACAAGCCCATGGCTCCTTAGGAAATGTGTCCCGCCGATGGGCGCTGCCCTCCCCACAGCACTCTGGCAGATTTATGGGCCTCCAGTCACTGAAGCATGTGTCACTTCACTTTCACTTCCCTGGGATTACTAGAGGGAAAGAGGTTTCCTAAAGACCCATTTCTCCTGCTCTGTGGAGCTGGAGCGGAGCCTCGAGCCCTAGAGTAAACCAAAATCCAAATCACTTGCGGTTGACTCTGTTCTGACTCATGGCAACCCCAAGTATATCAGAATAGAACCGTGCTCTCTAGGGTTTTCAACGGCTGATTTTTGGATGTAGATTGCCAGGCCTTTCTTCCAAGGCTCCTCTGGATGAACCTTTCAGTTAGCAGCTGAGTATGTTAACTGCTTGCAATACCTGGGGACTTCTTTAGGCACCAGCCCCTTTTTTTATACACAGGATTGCACCTGGAGCACAGTGTTCAAGTAGGATTTATAGAAGTCCTGCTCTTGTCCCAGACTTGGCCACTGCATTGACCAGCCCTCCCACCTTCCTGTCCTCTATTGAGCAACCTATTCAGTGTGCTCGGCTCTGGGGGGAGAAAAGTGAATCAGAAGTGGCATTCGCTCTAGAATGGGAGAGGAAAATGCAAATGTCCCACACTCTGTTTACAGTCTTTGTATAAGGAGCTCTCGGTGATAAATTCCTTTTAGAATTCAGATCTAGAAAAGATTTTCCTTGCTTGTGAGTTATTTGTGCTTAGTTATTACAGGGCCCAGAGCCCTGGTGGTGCAGTGGTGAAGAGCTCAGCTGCTAACCAAAAGGTTGGCAGTTTGAATCCACCACCCGCTCCTTGGAAACCTATGGGGCAGTTCTACTCTGTCTTGTAGGGTCGCTGTGAGTCGGAATCGACTCAATGACAAGGGTTTGGTTGTTTGTATTCTCTTGGCTCTTAGGAAACTCAGTGCAAAATTAATGCCCATTTGTCTATCAGCCTGGATATCTCCCATATCTGCCACCCTTTACCACGTACTTATACATTTATTGGAGCAGGGCTTATTGAGCACGTACTGTGTGTGTCTGGCACTGTACTAGATGCTGGGGATGCAGGGAGAGGTAAGAAAAAATAAGCCAACGTCTTGGCCCTCGAAGAGATCACAGTATTATTACTGTTGGCTTGAAAGATAGAAAAGCTAACAGTAATAATACATAGATGGGACTGCTGTAACGACATGTGCACTAGCGGCTCCAAACAGAGGCAGGAGACAGGGTCTAGCTCATGCCAGGAGAGAGGAGCGAGCTGATAGGCTGAAAGGAGGTCAGGTAAGGCTGCAGGCAGAGACAGTGCTAAAAGGATAGGTAGGTGGGGTTGTAAGACCAAATGCAGGATGCCCAGTTAAATTTGAATTTCAGATAAAATACCACCACCCAGAGAAATAATTTTTAGTATAAGTATGTCCAGTGCAACTTTGGGGACATACTTATACTAAAAAAAAAATATATATATATATATATATATAGTTTATCTGAAGTTCAGATTTAACTGGGTGTCTTGTATTTTTATTTGCTAAATCTGGGAACCCAATGAGTAGGGATTTTCCAGGGGTGCAAAGATGACTGAGGGCATCACAGAGAAAACAGTGTGTGCGAACCGCATGTGCAAAAGGTGAGAAGCCAGAAGCTGTTGCAGTGGGGAAGTTCAAGCAGTTCTTCAAGACTATTGAAAACAATGCCTATTATTTCTACTTCCCTGGGATACTTTCTGGAAATAGCTGGCATATACAATTTATATACTTACAAATAAATTAATGTATTCATAAAACAAACGAACAAAAAGGAGTAAAAATTTTTCATCTGGAGAGTGAGTGGTGGATCTGTCTGGGCAGTTCAAGTCCACAGCCGGTTGATTAGTGTGAACATTAAGGCTACAGTGGTCTATACCACCATTGTCAAATCAATTCTGGTTCCTAGCAATCCTACAGGAGAGAGCAGAACTGCCCCGAAAGGTTTCCAAGGCTGTAAATCTTTATAGAAGCAGACTGCCACGTCTTCCTCCCGCAGATCAGCTGGTGGGTTCAAACCCCTGACTTTTCCTTTAGCAACCACATGCTTAATCGCTGGACCATCGGGGCTCCTTAGAGTGATCTAGAGGGTAGACATTATGGGGGAGCAGAGTTTTCCTTCAGGAAAGAAAGAACATTCTAGTTGAGTTGTCCCGAAGAATTGAAAGGGCTGTGAAGGTGGCTGGGATGGCCAGCCAGCACCGGTCAAGAATGGTGGTGGAGGGATGCTTGTAGGGGGAGGAGGTGGGGCTGGAATTTGCTTTCAACTCCAAAATTTTATGATTCTTCCCAGATGTTCACAGACTTCAGGCAGTAGATCAGGGTAGTTCTTTAGAGTCAGAGGGGTTCACAATCAGCAGAGAAAACAGTACCAGTGGCGGGCATGATGCTTGCACCTCAACAGAGGCGGAATGGAAAGGAGGCATGTCCAAGGAAGAATGTGACTGTTTAATGATGTCATGCATCGTACTACTTTACACTTTCAGACTTTATTTAAAGCTTAATTATGTGCCTCACGTCTTACTTCCCCCCTTCTCCCCATTGGCCTTGAATCGATTCTGAGTCATGTTGCAAAGAACTATGCTCCGTAGGGATTTCATGGCTGTGACCTTTCAGAAGCAGATCATTAGGCCTTTCTTCCAAGTCTCCTCTGGGTGGGTTCGTACCACCAACTCTTTGGTTAGTAGCTGAGCGCTTCTAGAAAGCCCTGCTGGCACAACGGTTAAAGCACTCTGCTGCTAGCTGAAAGACTGGTGGTTCAAACCCACCAGCTGCTCCGTGGGAGAAAGATGTGACCATCTGCTTCCATAAAGATTGGAAATGCTATGGGGAAGTTTTACTCGTCCTATAGGATCCCTGGAAACCCTGGTGGTGTAGTGGTTAAGTGCTACAGCTGCTAACCAAAGGGTTGGCAGTTCGAATCTACCAGGTGCTCTTTGGAAACTTTATGGGGCAGTTCTACCCTGTCCTATAGGGTTGCTATAAGTCGGAATCAACTCGATGGCACTGGGTTTGGTTTGGTTTTTTGGTTTATAGGATCCCTATGAGTTGGAATCGACTTGATGGCAACGAGCTTGGTTTTGGTTTTTTAGTTGAGTGCTTAACTGTTTATGCCACACGGGAGCTCCCACATTATACTAGATGCTAAGAATTCACATCTTTGATCTCATGATGTAGCAGGGCATCATATTTTACAGCTGAAGACTCTTCAGGCCAGGGAGAGTGTTTCCTGAGAGTTACCCAGCCTATGAGGAGCAGAACCAAGGCCACGGTCAGTGTCTCCTGACTGAGCTAGAACGGTTTTCTCCGTGTTGCACCGGACCCCACACGAACCATGTTTCTCTCTTCCTGGCTGCTAGAGAAGATCCTGAGCTTATCTTTGCACAGTGTATTAACAATCCCTGACAATAGGAAAAAGGGAAAAGAATAGGAGGGACAGGCTGGGAAGGCTTCCCCCTCTCTGAGTCCCTGGGAGATGTGAGGAAGGAGTTCCAGATGTGTGGAATGAGGCCACCAGGTAGGCAACTAAAGGCCTCAGTGACTCTGCTTGGCCCAACCGTCAGCTTCGGGCAACAAGAGAATGAAGAATGCTGGTGTGTTAGGAAGCACCAGGGAATGCTCTGCCAGTTTGCAGGTATGGCCACCTGGCACTCTGGGAAAATCAACTTTTTGGACGTGAGAAACACAAATGGAAAGTTGTATTTTGCCTCTGTGCATTTAAACCATTCAAGAAGGAGGAAAAATGTGCCTCTGGGCCCACAGCTGTCATACTCAGGAACCCCGGTTTCTGGAAGCTCTGGCATGTCAATAGCAGGTTTAAAGATCCCTTGTTCTAGAACTTTCTTCTCTAAGCCACACACACACATGCACACGCACACATGCACACACGCACACTCTCTAGACTTTAAAGTACAAAGTTCCGACAATATGAAAAAAGACAAAAAATAGTGTATGCAACTGAACGGTGAAGGTTTCAGGCCCTTCTGCCTGGCACTGTTGTACAGTGCGTGCGTGAACTGACTGGCAGTGGGTAGTCATACTGCAAGATCTCAGGTGTGAGTTAAACTCTCCTGGTGGAATCTGGGACTCAGCAGAGAGGCAGCCCCTAGAGAGAAGGACCAGGAGGCAGAGTCCTTCCTTTCCAACAGGGTCTTGGGAGGAGCCAGGAATGTACTGGGATTAGGATTCTGGAGTCTTACGTATAGGGACACTCCCTTTTTGTCCTTGAGACAGTTGTGACCCTGCCACAGCCCAGGAGGCCTATCTAGAAAGCAATAAGGCCATTTGGGGGTGGGGCGGAGAATTGGGGGCTGGGGATGATCAAAGCCAATGAGGAATAACCAGACATAGGCTAGTTCCTCCTGTGAATGGGCTTGTGAGATTTATTCACTCCTTGACTTGAGAGGCTGGTCTACCAGGGCTAGTGGAGGTACAGAGACCTGGACTGATACCCAGAATTTTAATGGTAGACAGGCCCAAGTCCTCCCAACATTTGGAGGAACTGTACAATCACGAGTGAGAGGTCAGCTAAGCCTGGATTCAGAGGTGAGAGAATGTTATCTACAAACACAGCTCTTTCCAATGAGTGAGTAAACACACACATTTGGCTTGGGGCTGAGAGCCTGGCCACAGGAGAGAAAACAACCTCCTACCAAACATCGGTTTTCTCTAAATGCCCCTTAAATTGAGACACAGTTGCTGGGTCTCCTGCGGTCCATTCTGTGTGAGGAATGTCTTCCCCAGCTTCTCCCGGACAGAGCATTACCAGTTGGTTCAGGATTAACCGTTTGCTAGCCAAAGTTTTGCTCTCTCTCTATTCCTATTCCGTCCCCTCTTGCTTTGGGACACCTCTCATTGGCTAAGAAATGACTAAAAAGCTGACCATGCGCAGATGCTTCCTGTGTATGTAACGAAATTACAATTTCCTTATGGTCATGATTGCTTTAAGAAAATGGCCCACACCCTCACAAACTCTAGTAGTTTTACTTGGAATCTGTCCATCAAGAAATCAGGTCTCCTGAGTCCAAAGCAAGCTTCCCTGGAGCTTTACAAACAAGCCAGCCCGGCAAGGCACAGCCTCCTAGGGCGTCTGCAAAAAGCTCTAAGATCTGTGGTCCATTTGCCACATGGGGTGGGACCACACTGCTCAGATAAGGTTTTCAGCATCCTTTCCCTCCCTTTGGTTTTTGGACCTGCTATTCAGGACAAAAGCAATGTGGAGACCCAGCAAACTTCATGAATTGCTTGTGTTGTCTCTTACCTCTGGGATTGAGTCTTGGTTACACTCCCAGCTCTCTGGAGCTCCAGTCTCTGTCAGAGAAACGTTTCAAATACACAAAGAATTTCCAGGAACTCCTGAGGTGGAGGGTAGAAGGGAAACTTCTGCTCCTGCGAGGGTTAAAGGAGATAGCCAAGCTATGTTTTTGCTTAATTTCTTCCTCTTGCCTTAACGCCGTTGAGTTGAAGTTCCCGGACCTGGCCTGAATGCAGCATGTGTGCCTGAGTGATGGACTTGATATTTACACAAGCCACGCTGATAAGTGCACATGTGTTTTTAATGTTTTGGCTTTCTACACCACAAACATGTCAATGTGTATATGCGTGCACACAGTCCGGCTGGGACTTGAGTAATGAGTTTTTTACTGTCCTCCAAAGCTGACACCTTTGTGAGCAAGATTTCCTGCCGCACTGAGCAACCTGCATCCAGTACCTCCCGTGTTGTTTGAGGGCCACCTTCCAGTTGTCCCACCAGGAAAGGCGCTGCACTTCCAAAACAGCAAACGACCCCAGGCAATCCTTCCCCCTGTCTTCGCGGGAGCCAAGCTCAACAGGGCTGATGATTTAAAAGCAGATTTCCCTCAATACAGCCTTCCTGAGCCCCCAAAGTCCTGAAGCGGCCTGTCTTTGTACTGCAGCTACAGAGAACAAAACGGAGGAGGAGGTGAGCTGCTAGTCTGGTGGACTGCCGCTTGAAATTCAGGAAAGAAAAGTGTTAAAAAAGAAAATTTAAAAAAGGGCTTAATTATCTCGTGGTTTTGCAACTGCTGTTAAGGTTCCTTGCTTTTCTGCAAGTTGACTCAAGTTAATTACAGCGTTAAACATTCTTTTTACTTACCCCTCACTTCTATCCTCCCCTTTCTTCCCTTTAGTTCTTTACTTTTTTTCTCTCTCTCCTTTTCTTTTTTTGGTTTTGTTTCTTAAGGGGTGTTGACCTGTGTTTAGTTCTAGTAAACCGAACCCTCTTGCACGTGAAGCGATTGGTTAATTGAGCCGGTGACTGACGTGGTAAATGAGTGCGGCTCGCAGCAGCCGGGAGCTGATTGGCTGCGTCGGGAGACTCCGAGGGCTTTGCAACAGGAGCACGGGGCACTCGAGTCCTGCAGCCTCGGGAGTAGGTGCTGCGCGCCGCCCACCCGCCCGCCTGCTGCGCGTCCGGAGCCGGGGCGCGACTCAGTCCGCGGCGTTGCGCTGCCCTCTCTGCTCGCGCGAGCTCACGCAGCGCGCCCGCGCCAGGCCAAGGTCCGCCACCGGCCGGAGGCTGGGCAGGAGCGTGCGGCCGCCGAGCCTGGCAGGGTGGGGACGGCGCCTTTTGTCCCTGGAGATTCCTAGAAGGAGCCCCAGAAGTTTGCGGCGGGACGCGCGCGTGGAGGCAGCGAGGGCAGCCCCGACGTCGCGGGTGCGAGTGCGCGGAGCCAGCATGGGCAGCGGGCGCGGCGTGGGGGACCGCCGCTGGGCCGCCTCGGGCTTGCTGCTGGCGCTGGCCGCCGGACTCCTGGCCACGGGCTCGGCCAGCGAGTACGACTACGTGAGCTTCCAGTCGGACATCGGCTCGTACCAGAGCGGGCGCTTCTACACCAAGCCGCCGCAGTGCGTGGACATCCCGGTGGACCTGCGGCTGTGCCACAACGTGGGCTACAAGCAGATGGTGCTGCCCAACCTGCTGGAGCACGAGACCATGGCCGAGGTGAAGCAGCAGGCCAGCAGCTGGGTGCCCCTGCTCAACAAGAACTGCCACATCGGCACCCAGGTCTTCCTCTGCTCGCTCTTCGCGCCCGTCTGCCTCGACCGGCCCATCTACCCGTGCCGCTGGCTCTGCGAGGCCGTGCGCGACTCGTGCGAGCCGGTCATGCAGTTCTTCGGCTTCTACTGGCCCGAGATGCTCAAGTGTGACAAGTTCCCCGAGGGGGACGTCTGTATCGCCATGACTCCGCCCAATGCCACCGAAGCCTCCAAGCCCCAAGGTAAGGCCGCCCCCCACAACCCCGGCGCCCGCGAGCCCCGGGAGCGGCCAGTGACGGGCCGCGGCGGAGACTGCGGGACAGCCTCTGCCACCCGCACCCGCACCCCGCCGCTCCTCCCCGGGGTTCGGAGGTGCGACCTAGAGGTTGCTCTCAAGCTGTGCAGCTGATTTTTAAAAGCTGCTAGTCTGTCCGAGGTGTCGCTTGGCGCCTCTGGAGACCCAGGTGCACGGCGGCGCTTGCCCGGGAGGGCGGCTGCGCCTCGGCCCCATAGAGTCTGACTCGGTCCTGCCCCTACAGCAGCTCTTCTTGGTTTCCACTCTCGCTTTTTCAGTTCTGAAACAAAGCCTAACTCCTTAAGTAAAAGGAGAGCTCGCCTTTCCTCGGGGAGGTGGGGTGGGGGGGGGGGAGAATCTGGTCCCCGTGGAAGTTTTTAACTCGCGAGATGGAATGCCCCAGTAGGAAAAACTCAAAACCCAAAGTGGAGGAAGGCCCAGAGAATGCTAGACACACAAAAATGCTAGGCGCAGCTTTATTTTCATTGCTTCGATGAGGATTTTTTTATTTTTAAACTTTCCTTTAGCTAGTCCTGCAGCCCCGTAGCCCCAGGACTTGGGAATAAAGAAGTTCAGACACTGGGGGGATTTGGGTTTCTCCACCTTTTTCAGGCTCCTAATTCGGAACTCCGCGGGGGGAGGGGTGGGAGGATGGAAGACCTCTCTCATTCCTGCCTACCCCCTGCTTCCCTCATTTACACAAATCCTCAGGTAATTAGAAAGATAAGAAGTGTAATTAGCTCCTTGTTCCTCTTCTCCTTGGGGAGTGGGGCAGAGGTCCTGCAAATTGGAGGCATCCCTGACAGTCTCTAGGAAGGGCCTCTCTGCCCCCTCTGGCCCTCTCCCCTCTTCCCATTTAAAGGGCAGAATCACAGCATGTTGACCTTACCGTTGTAGGAGTGAATTCAACTCTCATTTCTTTGGAAGCGGGGTTTAGACTCAAAGATGTGAACACTGGGCTGGGGAGCCATATATCCCAGGTGCAGTTAGCACAGAGGACTGGGCCATGAGGGCTTTTTGGAGAGGGTCTATAGGCTGGGGGTAAGGGCTGCTCACTTGCTTAGCCAATCACCCTGAAGTGTTTAATGACTTTAACCTTTTCTATTACTGATGCCAAAAGAAGAAATGCCCACCAAGGGCCTGTACAGCCACCTGGCTTCCCCACAATGGAGACAGGTATGGGGAAAGGGGTACCCTGAATTCAGAATGCTCTTACTTATTCTAGGGAGGGAGGAGATGGGTCCAACGTGACCGCTGTTGGGCGGCATGGGCCCCGGGGCTGGTGGGAAAGGCAGCAGCCTGCCTGCAGTGGCAGGGTCTGGGCATCTCTGCTTGCCGCGTCCTGGGTGTTTGAGTGCACAGGGCTAACCTTCGGGGAAATGCAGCCCTTTGAGAGCGAGAGCTGAGCAGTTACCTAGAGCAAACAAAGCACTTTGTGTTCTGTCCGTGTAGAACCGTCCCCTGCAGCCCACAGGATTTTCCTTCTCCTCTTTCTCACCTAAGTGGGGGATTAGCCCAGCCCTACCCTGAAAGGCAGTGGCCAGCTCTACTTGGGCTGAACTGAAGTCCACCCCCAATGGCCATTAATTTTCTCTTTCTGGACATGAAGTGGAAACCTATGGGGGAACACCTTCAGGGAAGATGGCTGGAAGTCCAAGGGGGAATTGGTGAACTAGATGGAGTGTCTACTTATGAGGGGAGAATTTCCCTGCAACCCAACTCCCCAAAGGCTAGGGTGGAATGGGGGAAAAACAAATAATTGATGTTTTCTTGATGCCTTTTGCCCGTGGCTGCTGTTCAGCTGGCCCCGCTACCCCATCAGTAGCACGAGCCTGAAAATTTGCACCACGCTTCTCTGTGGATCCCTCCGCCCCAGCAGTGCTCAGGTAGTCACCTTGCCTGAGAGAGCAGCTGCTCAACAGAGAGAGAAGCTGTGAGAGGACCAGGAGTGGGATTTGGGTGCTGGTTCTCCTCTCAGCATTTCTGGTGGAGAGGCCTTGCACCTGAGAGGGCACATGTTCCTTCCTGGGTCTGCAGCCCCTTGGTGTGAGGGGCCCCCTTCGATTTCCTCTGAGGAAGCTACTGACTGACAACTGAGGTGTGTGTGTACAGGGGACAGGTTGAAATAGAGCAAACTATTGGTCCTCATCCGTGAAGAAAACTTTATGGCTGGTGGCGCTGGAATAAGAACTGGTGGCTTTGGATAAGAATAAGTATACGTGCACTAAAATTTAAAACTGAATTTACAAAGTAATCTCATATCTCTACATACTTGTGGGCTGGTTTCTGTTCACATACATGGGCATGTATAGTTTTGGGACATTGGACAGGCCTTTGTGGCCATATGTTTATTCAGGATAAACCTGATAATGATAAATAAATCAAAAGATATCTTTCCCCCCCAAAAGGCTGATGTCCAAGGCACATCATCTGGTATGGAAGAGGTGGTCATTCTTTTTCCAGGCCTATAGGTTGTGGAAACCCTGGTGGCGTAGTGGTTAAGTGCTATGGCTGCTAACCAAAAGGTCAGCAATTCAAATCCACCAGGCGCTTCTTGAAAACTGTGGGGGCAGTTCTTCTCTGTCCTGTAGGGTCGCTATGAGTTGGAATCGACTTGACAGCAACGATTTATAGGTTGTTGCTTCCCATCTCTACCAGGTTTTCTGGATTCAAGTTGTACGAATGACCACATACTGTTCGTTATTGTTTAGGCACGTTGTGCATTAAATCACCCTGACTGGTTTATTCACAGATTGCAGAGGCCAGGGTGCCATCATTTCCCTACACGGCCTTCCTTAAAGCCTTTTCTCTGTGCTTCCAGGAGTTGGCCAGGAAAGACCTGCTGTGTGTATGTGCGCAAGCATGTGTGTGTGCGCAAGCGTGTGTGTGCATGTGCATATGGGCGTACGTGTGTTGCGTGTGTGTACATATATGTTTATGTGTGTGTGTTTTTTTTTTTTAGTTCACGTAGTACTGGTTCCAGTGTTGGGCTTTTTCTTCTGCTCCCCCTTAAATGTTAATAAAACACAGGCCCTTTTAGTCCTTTGCTCTAGACATTATTTTAAATACACCTTAAAACAGCCGCTTAGCTCTGCTACTCAGATGGATGACCAGGTGGATTGCTCCTGCTGAGGCAGCCTGCTGGGGCCCAAGGACACACCAGATGAGGCGCAGATTAATACTGCATTGCACATTCCTCCTCTTTTTCTCAAGCTGCTCCAGAGCCACCTATAAGAAAAGTTGAGACGATTAAAAACACCCTGAGCTCACCTGCAACAAACTGCTACTACAATGGGAGGCATAGCCGTCCAGCATAATTGATAGGCCTGAGGAAAAGGCCCCAGTGGGGCACAGGGCCCTGGGCTGTCAGTCGGATAAGGGAACCCAGGGTGTCCAGAGAGGGTGCAGAGGGGATGGGGCGTTGACTGGAGATTTTGATAGTCCCGACCTGATAGCTACTGGTTTGGTCAAGACTGTATTTTGTAGAATGTTGCAATGTGATGACTTCCCCTTTTTTTTCTTTTCTTTTTTAAATAACCTGTGAAAGGAAAATTCAGAAGCACAGGTCAGTCTTTTGGTATAGGCAACATGGTCATTTCCGTATTGCAAGATTTCGTTTCTCTGTTTTTCTTTCCGTGGAAGCAAGACTCATAATACAAAATTCTAGGTAAGTTTTAGCCTGTGTCAGGAACACCACCTCCAGAACGCAATCTCAAGTTCTGTGTGAGAAGCAAATTCCCAGCATCGGGACCGAAAGACAGTCATGCAGTCTGCTGCTTGGAGTGTGTTTCTTGCTGCCCTGAGAATCTGAACACAGAGCAAAGACGGGAGGGCTCTGTCAGTGAAGACTAAGGGGCGTGCTCTCTGCTGGGCCACACAGGGACCCTGCTTGGACGTGGGGAGAAGTAGGCACCATGTGTCTCGTGTGTCCTCTGTGCCCTGTGTGACCTCCCCACTGCTGACTAGGTGCAGGTGCGCAGCTGGGCCCTGGGGCCACCATTTACCTTGGAGGGATGAGTAGCACTGTGCCCTCCGGCACCTTGGCAGGCTTTGCCCATTTCTCTGTGTGAGCCATTGGGGTGCACAGTGGGGACAGAGATAATGTCACAGAAGCCACTCTGGAGAGGGAAATGGGAGGAGGAGGAAGAAAGGAAGGACAGAGAGGCCACCTATTGGCCTGCTTGTACACACACACACACACACTCACTCACTCACACTTCTTCTTCAAAGCACTTTACAGTCACTCACTAAAGCCCCTCCAAAGGGTCTCTTCCCATCAAGCTCTGTCTTCCCATTTGGCAGCTCTTGCTAGTGCCTCACCAACCCCCACCCCAGCTGCTCTTGCTTCCTGCTCCCAAAGGAACTCTTACTAAATAGCCCTTGGGTTGGAGTGTGGGAATCTGTCCGAGCTTCTTTCTGAGCAGTCTCTGAGAGAGCTGGTCGAATTGATTGCCTCTCTTGTTGGGAATTTGGAAAAGAGAAAGGGGCGAGAATTCAGAGAGGGCTATTTAAAGGAGAAGGGAGAAACGATCGGGGACAGATAAACCTGGAAATCTTTTTGGTTTCTAAGCCAGCTTTTTCCCAGGGCCCACAATACTCCATCAAGTCCCAGTTCACAGAACCTGCCTCTATCCAGCACCAGGCAGTGTGGGTTTAAATAGTTCTGCCATATCCAACAGCTTGAGCCTCACATTTTTTAAAGAATGTACTGTATGCCTGTTTATAACTTTAGATGCTGGGCTCAAGGAATATTCTTTTTCAGTTCTAAGGTTGCCCGTCAGAAATCCCAGGAGACCTTTACCTACCTTCAGCCTGGTCCTGATGAGCTGTTTCCCAGGGGTGCTTCCTCTCCCTTCCCCTCAGCTTCATTACTTACAGCTCTGTTTCTCCCCTTTTCCCTTCTCAGGCACAACTGTGTGTCCTCCATGTGACAACGAGTTGAAATCTGAAGCCATAATTGAACATCTCTGTGCCAGCGAGTTTGGTAAGAAAGTGTTCCTGGCCTCCTCTGCAAGGTTTGGAATTCCCTGTCCCTGAGTGTCAGTGCCCCTGCTGTACACAGAGAGCCTGTTTGTGGTGCTTGATATTCCTTACAGCCGTCTCCCCAAATGGCTGCGTTTCTTGGGCAGATAGAAAACTTAGATAGGGCGGGGAACGTGCCAGTTTTTATAAACGTCAGACTTTCCTTCTTGACACATCTTGGGGGGCTTTCTCTAGGAGTGGAGGGAGGCAGCCCTGGGGACAGGTTGACAGGAGCTAGGGGAAAACACCAAGTCCTGTGCAAACGTGGGAGCTGCGAGGAGGTACAGCCACCTCTTACCTGCTCCAGCAGGCAGTTTTGGCGCTTTCTTTCCAGACTAGCTCTTTTTGACATCCACCCCTAGGTGTCAGCACTACTCCACACAGGATCTGAAATGGCCCAAAAAAAGCCTGACCCTGGGGTACCTTCCAGGGAGTGGGAGATTTCAACACTTAGGGGGTTCAGATGAGGGTCCCCCATCACGCTCTTCCAGGCGGAGAGAAGCGGCATCCCCACGCTAGCATTATGTCGCTCCCTTCTTCTCAAATCGCTCGGGTTAAAAGTGAATCCAGAATCTGCACTTGGTCCCAAAGAGAAGGGCTGCGTGTGGCCTGGGGAGCAGATCCCGAGGGTCCTTTCGGGGAACACCCCGATTCCAAATGTCTGGGAATCTCTCCTCTGGGAAACTGCGTCCTGTTGAAGGGCCAGCCCCTTTCTGCCCTGCCTCTGTTTTACACGGGTGTAGAGAAGTGGCTCAGGTCAGGGTCACTTGCGGAAGGACAGGTTCAGCCTAAAGCTGGACAATGTGTTTCCTGTAATTCCTGCATTGAGTTTCAGAGGTTGGATTTCTTACAAAATTCCCACCAGGAAAAGCATAAAGGTAGGTAATGTGAGTCTTCGTGTCCATCAGAGCTGCCTCCTCCATGTTGTCATTATTCAAACATGTTAAAATATACGCAAGGGCCTTGTGCTGGTAAAGTGCCATGCACACATGTATGCGCACGCACACGCAAGTCGAAGGAAATTTTTACTTCATGACAGATGCGTTCTTAGGGCGTTTGTAACTGTGAATAAAGATGGAGGCTGGAGAATTCAGACCCTTTGCCACAAGCAAGCTTCTTGAAAATGGATACATTCTACTTGCTTTATCCCTGTATTAGGCATCCCTACTCTTTTATTCTTGGTGGAGGCCAACAGGACCTCTAGGAAAAAGTCAAACTACTCTATACTTCTCTCTGCTTGTGTTTGAGTCACACCCTTTTATCTTGTTTCCATTTAAAACGAACTCAGATAAAATTGCAGAGGCTACCTGAGGTGGTGTTTATAAACTCTGATTATCCTTTCATATCGCTGTAGTTAACGTTTGCTTCTTGATGTTGACTCTTGCTTCACCCGGGTGCCAAAAATTGAGCCTGGTGGGTCTCCTGCTGTAAAATCTGTGGACACACAGCCCCTCACTACCTTGTTGTTGTTGTTGGTTGCCATCAAGTTAGTTCTGACTCATGGTGACTTTATGTCTAACAGAACAAAACGTTGCCTGGTCCTATGCCATCTTCATTATTGTTGGTATGTTTCAGTCTATTGTTGTGGCCATTTGTGTCAGTCTCATTGAGGGTTTTCCTCATTTTTGCTGACCTACTTTACCAAACATGGTATCTTTTCCTGCAACACACTTCCTTAGCAGTGAGGTTTTAATCTGCGAAGGGGGTTGAGATTCCTTCCCAAAGATGCGTTTCGACATAGAGAAAACAAGGGCATAAACACAACCTCTGAGACATCGTGACAGGAAGCTTTGGCTACATGGCTGGGGCACGAACAATCTTCTCAGATAAGGCTGCTATTCCTAAGGAGTCTTATGAGGGATAGAGGGGCAGCTCTTCAGATATTGTAAATTGAAAGACTCACTTTGAGAAGTTGGCCCCTAGACATTTTGAAAGTCCTGAAGTCATATTTGAATGAACTCTGAAGGGTAGTTTATTTGAATAAACTCTGGCAGGTGATGCTTGCTGTTGGGGTACTCAAAATTCAATGTATCTGATCATTTCTTCATTCATGTATTCAGTCAACAAGTATTACTGAGTACAGAGCACTGTGTTAGGTACTGTAATCCAGAGTACTTATGTGGAATAAACTTAGTTTTTCTAATCCTGAGCAAGAGCTACAGCTGCTAACGTAAAGGTTGGCAGTTTGAATCCACCAGCCACTCCTTGGAAGCCCTGTGGGGTAGTTCTCCTCTGTTCTGTAGGGTCACTATGAGTCAGAACTGACTGGATGGCAGCTAACAACAACATCAATCCTGACCAAACACCGATCAGTGATTCCCTAGGGAACTGTAGAGTCGCTTTTATAGCTCACAGGTTTCAGAGGGGGCTGTGGGCACTCGGATCAAAGTGAATATTAAGGAGCTGTGATGCATTTATGTTCAGAATCTTTGGGACTCATCAATCTAAAGTTGCCGTCAAGTCTCCTGTCTACTCCCCAGTTGTCCACTAACGTTCTAGGACCTTGTGGCAAGTAGTTAAACTAGAGGCATTCCTTAGTAATGGGCTGAAGAGCCAAGCCTTGGGAAGGCATTTGAATGTGGCAAGGTTGGCAGTTTGATGTAGGGCAGGGACCTGGAAGTTACTTGGGAAACTCACCTGGAGTTGGTCATCTTTTCCCCACTGAAGTGGTACCTACTCAGTCACAAAGCTACCTCTTTACTGCTTCCAGGAAGGAGGGAAAAAAGAAAACCAACCCAAACCCATTGCCATCGAATTGACTCCCAACTCATGACAATGCCGTGTATGTCAGAGTAGAACTGTACTCGGTTGGGTTGTTTCAGTGACCGTAACCTTATGGAAGTAGATCACCAGGCCCTTCTTCCATGGCGCTGCTAGGTGGATTTGAACAGCCAACCTTTTGGTTAGTAGCTGAGTACAGTAGTCATTTATGCCACCCAATGACCTACAGGAAGGAGAGGTATGTCTTACTTTAATAACCAGTCTGGTCTTGGGGAATCAGAGTAATTAACTGCTTGGGACTGTGTTCCTTTATCCCTGAGATTGTATTCTACTTGGGTTCTTAGAATGTTTGAGTTCTTCCTGGACCTTGGAGGTCATCTTCTTAAGTACGCTTATTTGGTAAATAAGAAAACTGACTTTCCCACCTGGAGCTCTTTTGCTCTGTACCAGGCTGCCTTCCTCACTTAAGTGAAGCCAAATGCCCACTGGGAGCTAGTATATAAAATCTTGTTTCCGTAGAGCTTCCAGTAGGAGCAGGAGGCATTTATGTCCTCAGCACGGGCATGGTGTTGGCCTGTGACAAACTTCCTGGATCTGGATGCAGTAGAGACGTTTGGTTTATTGTTTGTGATGTTCTTAAAGAACAAAAAATACGATTTTTTTTTTTTTTTAATCTCTGTGGGGACTTAGCTCTGCCCTTCTCAGCACCCTGGAGAATGCAGCCCTGTTGGGAAACTTGTTTCCTAACTCAATCCAGTTCGTGTAAGTGAGGCCGGCAGCCCCGCTGATGGGATAGTTAGGAAACAAAGAAATTCTACAGTCCAAACTGGCACAGAAGAGAGAAGAAAATAATGTTTTACTCCCTACTCCAGGGATCAAACTTAGCATTAAGTGGCACTGACGTACCCCGGGGGAAGACAGATTGCTGGAAGGTTCTCTGAGCCCCAGGAATGAGGTGTGCATTCTGTCTGGGGGAACACGCACAGCTACCCTCCTGCCTACAAGCCCTCGGGCTCCCGTAGCCTCCTTGGAGCCCCCTTACCCACCTCCCTGGCAGGCCGTTTTTAACGCTGACAGATCTGCTTGGTGACTCGTTTCCCACCCCTGCACTATACCCCCTCAGTTCAGAGCACATCAGTAGAAACACCTGTGTGCTGGTGCTCAGGAATGCAGCTGGATCAGCCTGGATCAAGTACCAGATGTGGGAAGCCAAAAGTTACTTGGTGCAAAGTCTCTGAATTCAACATGGCAGCCTGCCTGCCTGCCGGACTTAAATTAGGATGCTCTGGTCTGGCTTTGTTGCTGTTCATTCTCTTTCTGCTTTTCAAGTGGGAAATTCTTACCCTGCTGTATAATAACGGAGTGCTGCTCTTGCCTCTTAAACAGGCCAATTTAGTATTTGCGAGCCGCTCACTAATAATCTTGCTGTTAACAGCTCCGTACCCACAAGCCATCTTTCCTTCAGGTTAGTTTATTCCAGGGATGTGAGGATATGATTTATAATTGCTTTTTTATGGTGTTAGCAGCCTTCAGCCATTCATTCTCTTTAGCTTTTTCTCCAGTATCTGTGGACACCCTCAAGCTTTTCTGGCGGAAATTGCCACGATGACATACTTTTGTTAGGATATCAGTTACCAGTTGGCTGGTGAGTTGACTCCAACTCATAGCAAACCCATGTGTGTCAGAGTAGAACTACGCTCCATAGTGTTTTCAGTGGCTGATTTTTCTGAAGTAGATTGCCAGGCTTTCCTTCTGAGGTGCCTCTGGGTGGACTGGAACCTCGGACCTGGTGGCGTAGTGGTTACGTGCTGCTAACCAAAGGGTTCGCAGTTCGAATCTGCGAGGCGCTCCTTGGAAACTCTGTCCTATAGGGTCGCTAAGAGTCGGAATCGACTCGACTGCACTGGGATTTTTTTTTTTTACCACCAGTTCAGAACTTCTAACCACTCCGGTTTTTTGAGCTTTGAGAAAGTTCAGGTGGCAACTTCTTGAGCCCGCTGTTAGCTTGCCATGGAAAAAGATTTCTTTGCCCCCCTGAAATTTTCCCTGCTTTCTGGAAGGAATTTTTTTCCATTTGTATTTATATGTTTTCTCATAAAGAGTAAAATCGTACCTTGCAACACTAAAATTAGTCGAAGAGGAACGAAAAGAAAAATCAGCTCCCACCGTGAGCATTTGGGAGTATTTCCTAAAACAATGTTTTCTGAGGTTCCTGCCTCTTCTCTGGTATGTTCACACTCTGCCGCTCTCTTCTTTCAAGGTATTTTGGCTGCGCTGCTGGTGGGAGGCATAGTGCGTTACTCTGAAGGACAGTTTGATCTTTTGCAAAAAGTAGGCTAAGTAAGCCTTTCCAAACTAATCCTTGAGGCTTTCTCCCCCAAATGGGGAAAACCTTTGGCTGCCAGCACAGTGATTATAAGCAGCATCTGTAGGTGGGTTCAGGGCAGGCTCTGTATCTGATGCAGTATTTTACTGAATCTAAGGCACTCATTGTCAGATGCACTATTATTTTTATAGCACTGACAAAACATACTTCATGTTAAAGTGGGCAGAAAATATGTATTTTAGAATGATCAAAATCACGCTTTTTTCTGTACTCAGTCACTGACAGTGTTGTATAGGTGGTAGGCATAAAGAAAAAACTTTGTCAAATGAGCATATGAATGATAGGGGATGGTGAAACCAAAAAAACCCATTGCCACTGAGTCGATTCCAACTCATAGCGACCCTATAGGACAGAGTAGAACTGCCCTGAAGAGTTTCCAAGGAGCGCCTGGTGGATCTGAACTGCCAACCTTTTGGTTAGCAGACATAGCACTTAATCACTACGCCACCAGGGTTTCGATAGGGGGTGGCAGGGACATGGAAATTGGATTTCCTTCTTTATAAAAGGATAAAGCTCCTTCTTGGGATCTGCAACTTGTTTATTAAATTCGAGGAAAACTACACGCCTTTGTTTTGGATGATTGAGTGTTGTATATATATGAATATGTTTAAAAAAAAAACCCTAACCTCCAGAAATCTAGTTCCATAGAAGTAAAATTAAATAGACATGGGAGAAGGAACTGTTACCCTGGGGTGGAGTTGGCAGGCTGAAAACAACTGTTTTGTATTGTCATTGAAGATCTCTAAAATATATACCCCATTCACAGACATGTAAATTCTTGGAACAAGTTCTTACGGCGTTTCATGTGCAGGAAAACAGTCAGGCCCTTCGTTAAGTGTACTGGAAGTGTAACCCACAGCTCAGGGCCTGGGTCCTAGCCTAAATGGTCTTCCATTTTAACCCATTCTAAATGGGTTATACTGTGCAGAGGATACACCGAGCTAGAAGCATTTGAAGCCTTTGAGCTGTGGGGGAGAGTTTGTGATATTAATCACCTCTTCACGCATGGTCTCAGATTCCAGAGTTCCTGAGTAGGTTCTGGAGCCTGGGGGCCTGGCCGGCGGAATCAGGCTCTGGGAAATTGAGGCTGAGAACACTGGGAACCACTTGCACTCTGATACCACATTGAGGAGCCAGGAGGAAAGGCTGGATAAAGAGTCAGATTTCTCCTGTGGGGAGCGTGGGACACCCTGTCTTCATCTCTGATTCTCTCTTGGCTGTAAGAGCGTCAGGGAGATACTTAAATAAGGCAAATTTCAGTTAAGAAACACTTTATTTTTGACTTTTTTTGTTCTTACTGTGCTTTAGGTGAAAGTTTACAGTTGAAGTTAATTTCTCATTCCAAAACTTACACACATACTGTTTTGTGACATTGGTTGCAATCCCCACAGTGTGACAGCACGCTCACCCTTTCCACCCTGGCTCCCTGTGTCCATTTGTCCAGTTCCTGTCCCTTTCTGCCTTCTTGTCCTGCTTTTGGATAGGAGCTGCCCATTTGGTCTCGTATATCTGATTAAACTAAGACGCACATTCCTCATGTGTATTATTTTTTGTTTTATATTCCTATCTAATCTTTGTCTGAAGAGTGGGCTTTGGGAATGATTTCAGTTCTGGTTTAGCAGAACATCCCGGGGCATAGTTTAGGGGGTTTCTCTGGCTAAGTCTGATCTTTTTACATGAATTTGAATTCTGTTCTACATTTTCTTCCTGCTCTATCTGGAGCTCTCTCTTGTGATGCCTGCCAGGGCAGTTGTTGGTGGTAGGTGGGCACCATCTAGTTCTTTTGGTCTCAGGCTGGTGGAGTCTCTGGTTCAGGTGGTCCTTTAGTCTCAGTAAGGAACACTTTAGCATCTTTGAACCAATGAAAGTATATTGAAGGATGAGAAAGGAT
This sequence comes from Loxodonta africana, assembly GCF_030014295.1. Lineage (NCBI taxonomy): Eukaryota > Metazoa > Chordata > Mammalia > Proboscidea > Elephantidae > Loxodonta > Loxodonta africana. The sequence continues at coordinate 59,406,030 of NC_087360.1, forward strand.
GCAGACGTCCATAATCAATGGATGGGTCATAGCGTCCTCTGGAACAGAGTTCCGATGCTCCCTCTGCCATTGTATATAAGCCCCACGACACTGGACAAACTTCTTAACCTCTGCAGGCCTCAGTTTCCCTCTTTGAAATGACAACTGATACCCAGTTCATAGGGTTTTGGTGAGGAACAGGTGAAATAGTGTCTGTAAAGAACCTAGCCTGGGCCTAGCACGCGTAAATGAAGGCAGTAAATGTTCATTTGAGTATTCTTTTCAGGAAGTAAACCAGCCATTTGTCTCAGGTAGATGAGACCTCCCTCCATGGCTTTCCCCAAAGAAGCGAGGGGTGCATTGCAGAAGTTCTTCTGATCTTCTGCTCTCAGCATATTTATTTGGATCTTTCCTGAACCTAATCCCATTTCCAGCCCTTCCTCCCTCCTTGCAACTTGATGGAATGATTGATTTTCTTTTGGTGCAAACAGTTAATGCACTTGGCTGCTAACAGAAAGGTTGGAGGTTTGAGTCTACCTGGAAGCACCTTGGAAGAAAGGTTTGGCATTCAGTTTCTGAAAAATCAGCCAGTGAAAACTCTATGGAGCACATTTCTACTCTGTCTAGCTCACATGGGGGCACCATGAATTAGAATGCACTTGATGGCAACTGGTTTTAGACAGGTTTAGGTGTGGGTACAGTTGGTTCAGAATCGGCTGACATGTGGCTTCTTCCTCTTTGTGGTTAAGACATGGTTTCCTCCAGTTCTGACTAGCTTATTCCTTGGGATGGTCAGTTGCCAAAAAGTATGGTTTAGATGTCCTTTGAAGTCCTTTCTAGCATGCAATTCTCAGATTCTGTGATTGTGAACAACCAAGCCCCACTTCCTAGCCCTCTTATCTTTTGACGTATGTATAAAATATCATGGAGTGTAGGAACGGGGGAAGGATTTACCCTCAAATTCGCTTCTGTCCTCTGTAGCTTTTCTGAGGAGGAGAAAGAGAGAGAGAGGGAAGCTATTCACAGCCCACACAAGCTGTCCCTTTCTTTGGGTGTTGGGTTGCTCATCTGTGCCACTTTGTCACCGTAAAGATATGCTGAGCTGGGTGAAACTTCAAAGATCAACCAGTCAGTGCCCTCATTTATAGACTGAGGAAAATAAGACTCGGATAAGACTAAGGAGTTAGTCATTTGATTGTCCAAGGCCTCACCACCTGGCATCTCCCACAACTTTCATTTCCATCAGCACTTCCTTGGGTAACCAGACCAGATTCCATACCCATGCTTCCTCACCCTTGCTTCCTTGTGTCCTCCAGGGCCCTCCTGTTTGAATCCCTGCTGAGAATTTGCATTTATAACAAGTTCCGAGGAAGTTATAAGTAAGAATCGAATCGCTTGGGGATTTTGTTAAAATGTAGATTCTGATTCAGTATATCTGGGGATGGAAATGCGAATTCTCAGCACGGGTTTGAACTGGAATGAACGGGTTCAAAGCCCTGGTGTTCTCTCAGGCCCATCATTGTCATTCTGCTAGGAGTGGTCCCGGAACCTCCTTGGGAAGAGGGCATAGGGTGTTTCTTTGCTACTTTCAGGGTTTGTGGACATTAAATGGACTACGCATGTGCTTAACACATAGAAGGAGCGTGGTAGTTGTTGGTTCCCTTCCTTGTGGGGAGGCAGGCTGTGTGGTCGAGGAGAAGGAGCCTAGGCTTTGGGTCAGAAAGACTTGGATTAAATCCTAACCTTGCAAGCTGAGGGAAACCCTGGTGGTGTATTGGTTAAGTGCTATGGCTGCTAACCAACAGGTTGGCAGTTTGAATCCACCAGGCGTTCCTTGCAAACTCTATGGGGCAGTTCTACTATGTCCTATAGGGTCGCTATGAGTCGGAATCGACTCAACGGCAGTGGGTTTGGGTTTTTTGGTTTGCAAGCTGAGTGACCATGAGTAGACATCTTCCTAAGTTTGTTCCCTCATTTGCAAAATACGGATAGTAATTCCTACTTTGCTGTATTGTGGAGAGAATTGAATTAATCAAGTGTGTAAAGTCCTGAAATATGGCAACTGCCCAATCCGTAATCATTGGTATCTGCTCTTCTTGGAGAGACTTTGTTTCAGGATGGAAATTAGTCTGGAAAGGAGGATTCAATCTAGCAATCATGAAATCGGTTTGTTTAGCAGAGAAAATGTAGTAAGTGGAATGGACTATCCTGGCTAATTGAGGGTTAAATGAAAGAAGCCCTTTAAAACACCTGTTTGGGGAAAACTTTAAAAGCTTTATGCAGTTTCATGTTATAGTAAAAAAGAAAAAAACACCCTGTACTGTTGTGGTGGTGGTGTGTCGTCGAGTTCATTGTGACTCACAGCGACCCTGTATGACAGAGTAGAACTGCTCCATAGGGTTCAATCTTTCTAGGAGCAGATCGCCAAGGTCTTTTCTCCCAACAGAGTAGCTAGTGGGTTTGAACCACCAACGTTTCAGTTAGCAGCTGAGCAGTTAACCATTGTATCACCAGAGCTCCTTCTAGACCTTATACTTTTTTTTTTTTTTTTAGAAGTTAGGAAATCTGGGCTTTAGCTAGATGACACCCTACGTCATTGTAACATTAGACATCATCAGACAATTACGACTTCAGAACATGTGGAACTTGGACTGAATTTATACCGGTTGTAGGACACAGAAGATTTTTGTTTTCTGTTTTTAAAAAATCTTATTTCTAATATAAGCTCTCCTGTTCATAATTTTTGGGGTTTAAGAGTGATTTTTAGATTCTTTTTGTGTTGTTTTCTCTCCTCTTTCTCAAGCGATATCTTTAAGGCAATTTTCTTTATCTTCCAGTAGTTGACTTGTAACACTTACTGTCTTTTGCTAAAGAAAAAGACTATTCAGAAACAAATGAGCACTTAAATATTGGTAAAATTCTTCCAGTTTTGCAGAAATGAGCCAGAAGCTCCAATCTGTATTTTTTTTTCCCCAAAAAGAGAATAAATGGCCAAAGAAATGCTAGGCCCTTGCCCTGCCCCAACCTGCTTAGAGCAGCCAATTAAACATGCATTAGTTTTGGAAAGCTTCTCAAAGACCTATAGATTGCACTTGAAATCTTTGTTTAGTCTTTCAAGGACACTGTCACACGGATGATTTATCAAAGAAAGTTGTTTATCTGGCAGTAAAATAAACTCTGGGTCTGTTCAGACTAAGATTTCCCGTGAATTTCTACCAAGGTAAACACTGGTAACTGGCAGGTTGCAAATTCCGCGTGAAAGCCAGACACATACAATAAATATTTGAACTACAGCTTTGCTGTGTAAGAGGCCCAGCCTGTCACTGTGCTGTCACTCCCGCTGTGGCTCGGAAGACCTGGCATGGCAGCCTGGCTGGCTTGGTGACCGGGAGACAAACCTGGCAGTGCTGGTGTCTGCAGGGGCTGTCCCTGCTGTGTAGGCCTCTCAGGGTCTGAGTGGCACTTAGTGCTGGCACCGGTGACTTCCTGGTTCAGAGACTGGGAGGCTCAGGACGGCTTCCCTCAGCATCACACAAACAGCCTTGTGATGAGTTATGGGGGAAGCGAACCAGGCTTCCTAAAAAATAGAGGTTCGTTGGACCGAATGGGCATGGGGCTAGGGTGTGTTGAATGAATTGGGGCCATGGGGTATAGGAGCTGGGGCCAAGGGATGGTGGTGGGGGGTGAAACCACCTTCTGTGTTCTGCTGTGCTTAAGTGATACAGTTGATCCTCATTATTCACGGATTCCGTATTTGCAAATTTCCTACTTGCTCAAGCAGTACTTGTGACACTTTTGCAGTCATTTGCAGACATGTGCAGAGCAGCAGAAAATTTGAGTCACCCAACCTGCATGTTCCCAGCTGGGGTTGAACAAGGTGATGTTCTGCCTTCTTGTTTGAGCTCTGATACTGTGTACAGGTATCCTTTCTGCTGTCTATTTAGTGCCATGTTTTTCGCATTTTTGTGCTTTTTGGTGATTTCCCTCTTTTTTTTTTTATATTAGCTTTTATTAAGCTTCAAGTGAACGTTTACAAATCCAATCAGTCTGTCACATGTAAGTTTACATACATCTTACTCTGTACTCCCACTTGCTCTCCCCTATTGAGTCAGCCCTTTCAGTCTCTCCTTTCGTGACAATTTTGCCAGCTTCCCTCTCTCTCTATCCTCCCATCCCCCCTCCAGACAAGAGTTGCCAACACACTCTCAAGTGTCCACCTGATATAATTAGCTCACTCTTCATCAGCATCTCTCTCCCACCCGCTGACCAGTCCCTTTCATGTCTGATGAGTTGTCTTCGGGGATGGTTCCTGTCCTGTGCCAACAGAAGGTCTGGGGAGCATGGCCGCCGGGATTCCTCTAGTCTCAGTCAGACCATTAAGTATGGTCTTTTTATGAGAATTTGGGGTCTGCATCCCACTGATCTCCTGTTCCCTCAGGAGTTCTCTGTTGTGCTCCCTGTCAGGGCAGTCATCGATTGTGGCCGGGCACCAACTAGTTCTTCTGGTCTCAGGATGATGTAGGTCTCTGGTTCATGTGGCCCTTTCTGTCTCTTGGGCTCTTAGTTGTCATGTGACCTTGGTGTTCTTCATTTTCCTTTGCTCCAGGTGGGTTGAGACCAATTGCTGCATCTTAGATGGCCGCTTGTTAGCATTTAAGACCCCAGACGCCACATTTCAAAGTGATTTCCCTCTTTAAAACGGTCCTTAGTGCTGAATTGCTGGCTAGTGTTCCTAAACTCAAGAAGGCTGTGATGTGCCTTATGGAGAAAATACATGTGCTAGATAACTTTGGAAACCCTGGTTGCGTAGTGGTTAAGTGCTATAGCTGCTAACCAAAGGGTCGGCAGTTTGAATCTGCCAGGCGCTCCTTGGAAACTCTATGGGGCAGTTCTCTGTCCTGTAGTGTCTCTATGAGTTGGAATCGACTCGATGGTGCTGGGTTTGGTTTTTGGTTAGATAGCTTCGTTCAGACATGGATTATAGTGCTGCTGGCTGTGAATTCAATGTTAATGAATCAACAATATATATTAAACAAGATGTCTTCAAACAAAAGCACACATAAAAGCAAGGTTATGGATTGGTTGGCGGAGTGGTTAAGCGTTCAGCTGCTAACCAAAATGTTGGCAGTTAGAATCTACCAGGTGCTCCTTGGAAACCCTGTGGGGCTGTTCTATGCTGTCCTATAGGGTCGCAATGAGTTGGAACAGACTTGATGGCAATGAGTTTGGGTTGGTTTGGGTTGGTGAAAATGTGATGAAGGCTGGCAGGAACCTACCCTGTTTCTTCCTTCGGAGCAACATATTCAATATTTGCTAACTCAGTGTTCACAGCAACTTTATAGAGCATCACTACCGCGAGTAACGAGAATCAACTCTGTTGGCAGAAACCACTGCAGGTGCTTCCCAAGGGTCTCTGGCTTTGCTCAGTGGTGGTTGTGAGTGATCCAGTTGGGGATAAAGATGGCAGATCTAGCTTGGTGAGTGCTGAGTCTTAAGCGCCCCCCTGTGTGTTGAAGTGAATGAGTAAACAAAATACTGGTGATGGTGAACTAAACCTTTAAAAGGGCGAGCCTGTGGTGATTGTTTATAGTGGTTTTTCAGGGAAGGATCAGTGAGTTATGAATTGCTGGTTCTCAGGCAGTCCCAGATGCCGGAGCTTCAGTATCATGCTGGCTTTGGGGTCCTAATGCAGGTCTGAGTTTAAAGGTGCTCATGGGTTCCTCCTGCAACTTAAACCCCACCCTGGGACCCTCTCATCTGACTTCCTTGGTGGGCCAGGCCAGTTGCTGGGAGGGTAAGGAAGGGACCTGGAGAGGAGGTGAAAGCTGAGCCTGTTCGATGAGGGCTTTTTTGGTTTGGGGTCTGGGCTCGGCTGTAGAGAACCCAGGTTCATACTCGAGCCTCAAGAGGAAAAGGTATTGGGGGTTTAGAGAAGCGTGGGGGTACGTGAGGCTGAGCTGCTTGGACAGCTGTTGGGGATTGATGGTTTTTTAGTATGAGTGTAATAGGTGGTTATTGGCTTGCAGATATTTAGGGGAATAAAGGAGTATTTTCTTTAGGGCATGAATTAAGGGGAATCATTTACAAATTCTGAAAGGGTGTCTGGGAGTTGTGAAGAGATGCCAAAATAATACTTTGGCAGTGGGGAAAAATTAGGAAACAGCTTCCCCACACTCTGTTCTCTCTCATTCAGGCAGGATTATCAGAGGGATTGTATGTCTGTTGTTTTCTCTAGCCCTGCCATAAGCCACCTCCCCAGGACATTTCCTTTTGGGACCACCTCAGACGCGTTCTCTTCTCTTTGTGAGCCTTTTGAAAATTAGCTCACACTGTTGTGTATTCCATAACAGATCCACTTGGCTTTTGGACATGGCTTTATGGCTGAAGGAAATCCCTAACTCTGTGTCTGTGGCACCAGGGCTAGAGATGGGCCCGGAAGAAGCACTTTAAACCCCTTAAACACAGCTGGTAGCTGAAGAGCAAGTTCCCTCCTGCAGCCCTGCACATGGGTGCAGTGTCGCCAGCTGGCTGAGTGGAGCTCCTGGACACACGCACTTGTGTCTGCAGCAAGGGACTCAACAGAGAGTGCCCGTGTTTCTTCCATATGTCGCTTGGCCTCAGCTCCATGCTAATGACCTTGTTCCTGCCCTCAAGAATCTGATGGGCATGACAAGCCTTGGCCATGCTTGTTTCACTCTTTTCTAGTAACTTCAGGTGCTTTAGTGCATAGTTCCAAGTTTTGGGCCTGAAGGAGGGAGGGGGTCTTTAGCTGAGGCTGAAGAAATTCAGGGACGTTTCCTGGAGATGAGCGTTCTCACTGTCAGATTAATGGAGACGCTGAAGAAGGGCATTCTCTGGTGTTGGGAGATTAGAGACAGGAAGGGGAGTGAAGACTCAAAACAAATGATAATACTTAAAGTTAGAAAACCACATTCAAGTAAATAAATACAGATACAGAATGATCATGTCTCAGTTCTAGCAACTAACTCAGACTTCTGTGTCAGGGCTGGCGCTGACCAAAATCTTGGGGACTCGAAGGCTGAAGTGGGGTGTGACCAAGGAGTTGGCCCTTCTGATTCATTTCTCTTGGTTACCCAACTTGAAGGATGTTGGGGATCCAGGAAGGTACCTCTGCTTCTTATGGAGCAGCAGTGGTTCTGCAGTGGCAGCCCACTCCGCTGTAGCCACGGGCCTGAGTTAGAGTACTACCCAGGTACTCTAACTGGAAGGAAGGGCTCAGTCAAGTAAGCACTAGTTGTCTGCCCTGGGCAAGGGGCTGAGAAGTGGAAGGGCAAGACTGAGCTGAGGGCGGGTAGCCTCTAACCTCCCACATAACCCGCAGCGACTTCCACCTAGAGAAGCAGGGCTGGCTGGAAAAATCTGGGCGTTTGTTCTGAGATGCAGAGGTGCAAAGAGGCAGTGGGTAGAGCTCAGATGCCTGCAAGGAGACAAACGCCAGCCACCACCCAGCCTCTCAGGTTACAGCTATTTTACCCTTAACACGTATTCATTTTAAAACAGGTGTGTGTGAATTTTTTTTTCCCCTTTGGCAAATCTAACCATCCACAGATGGCAAGCACTCTTGCACAGATTTATTTCAGCAGACGGTTGTAGGGTTCCTTTTGAGTCCATGGCTCTGCCTAGACCTTATACCGCATTTACTATAAAATCGTCATCTGAAGAGGTTTTAGTTGTGCAGACAAACGTATTCATATCATTTCTTCCCAGGGCCTGGCAAGAGGAAGGTCTCCATAGTCAAAGCCAAAGAGGGCAACCATAGAGTCAGACCTGCTCCCTTCAGGTGCTCTGAACCTTGAATTAAACATTTGGCAAGGAAAGTGAGACCATAGTTCGCCAGAAGATAGCTCTTACCTGTGTGCATGCATACAGGCAAGGGAGGTTTCTAGTAGGTCCAGCTTTATCTGGTTGCATGTTGTAGTTGTATTTAGTTGTATTCTGAGTGAGAAGCCCCGAACACAGCTGCTTGGATGAGGAGAGTGCACCTCACTTTATCACACCTTGGTCTGACTGACCCAGAGCTGGTGAGTTTTAGAGAGCAGAGGAGAGGGGATGTTTATGGGTGAGCTAATGGTAGGATGTCTTTTTTTTAATGATAGGATGAGGGCACCTCACCACACCCATTCCTGGGGCCAGCCTGAAGCAAAGGTGCCTTTGTTCTGCCTCTCAGGCCCAGGCACCTAGCACTTGTGCTACTCCTTATGGTATTTCCTGCCCTTGGGAGGAAAGTGACCCAATGAACTCAACCCCATGTGGTGTTAGAGACTTAATAAATGCCAAACCAACCAAACCAAACCCAGTGCCGTCGAGTCGATTCCGACTCATAGCGACCCTATAGGACAGAGTAGAACTGCCCCATAGAGTTTCCAAGGAGTGCCTGGTGGATTCGAACTGCTGACCATTTGATTAGCAGCTGTGGCACTTAACCACTACGCCACCAGGGTTTCCTAATAAACGGCAGTTGGGTTGAATTGAGGATGCATCACATGCCTGGCTCAGCACTGATTCCTGCACATAAAAGGATGATGGGGTTGTGGTTCCTGCCCTCAAAGGGCTTATCGTCTAGAGGAAGAAAACAGATACATATAATACTGTATGACAAATGCTCACCCTTCTGTAATAGATAAGCAGTGGATGCCAAGAGCGTAGATGAGGGAACAGTTCTTCTAGGAACGGGTTAAGAAAAACTACAGAGAGGAGATAACCTTTGTGCTGTCTTCTAAGGAACTGATAGAAGTTCGCGAGGCAGAAAAAGCGGGCGTAGGAAGAATGTTCCAAGCGGAGGGCCCAGCAGAGATAAAGACATGGCAGCATGACATTGTCTGCTGGATTTGGAGAGCAGTGAGTCTCCGTAGTTAACACAGAGGGTGTATGGTGGTGAGTGTCTAGAAATGAGATCAACAAAGCAGGCAGAGGCTAGCTCAGGAAGGGCCTTGAATGCCATGCTAAGGAATGGAGAATTTGTTTTGCTGATCATGGAGAGACATCAGGAGCCCATTTCACTCACGTCTTAAAAGAAGACCTGCGGGTGGGGGAGACAACTTTCAAAGAGAAGGTACTTGTTAATCTAAAGTAATGCAATTCTAATGGCAGAACACCAGGTACCACTAGGTGAGATGTTTTTGGACTGGACAATCTTGTAGGTGAGAGTGAGGGAAGGAGAGAGGAAACCCTTTAGTCATATCCCTGAAGAAGGCTCAGGGCAGTGCACTGGCTGGGTCTGGGCCAGCTCTGGGCCACCTACTTGATGGAGCCCTCAAGAGTCTGGAGCGATGAGGTCAGCCAAGGCTGCCCTAGCAGCCAGGGAAGGGCCATCTTACTGCCATCAGTGCCCCCAGGAACTTTGTTCTGAGTGTGTGGAGCAGGAGCCAGAGCCTGTAATCAACTCATACTTGGGTCACCACAGAGCTGGTCATTACCAAGAGCAGTCATAATTAGGAGCTGTCATAAATTGCCCTGACTTTTCTCTCCAGACCTTGTTAGTGGCCCAGGTAGGCAGCAAATATGGCATTTTTGGAGCCAGCCCCATAATTGTTGGACTGGTCATGGCATTAGTCAGGGCCTGAGGGGCTGGGTCGGGTAGGTGTCTTAGACTTCTTGGGAGGAGGGAGGTGAGAGGAGCTGTAGCTGCATTAACGGATAAAGGGAGAGAGATACAGATGATGGGGTGTGTGTTGTGTCTGTGTGTGTGTGTGTGTCTCTGAGGTGCATGTGTAGATGCACGTGCATGGCTGTGGGGCACCGTGGGCCATGTGCACGTGCACATATGCATGGTTGTGTTTGTGTTATGGGTGCACAGCATATTTGCCTGCAGAGCTTGCATAGCTAATGGAGCCTGTCTCTTACCTCCGCTCTGGGCTCACCAGGTGCAGTGCTTCAGAGTGAAGCCTTCAGGAACAGAGTGCCAACTTTCCCTTACTCAGGAATGGCTTTACAGAAGCCCATAAGGGGTTTCTTTAAAACAATGTCGTTGTGCAAGCCAAAGGCCATCTTTGTAAACTGGGGAACATTGCTAGAGTCTTGGCGTTTTGCTTCTTACTCCAAATACCAAATAGGCCCGGTTTGTTTTGGTTTTAGTGTTGGCGGCAGGTTCCCTTAGAACTGTTGGTTCTTTGGGCAGGAATCGCTTCCTGGGCAGATTTTAGCTGCTGGCAGGGATTGTCATAATGGGTGTGGTATAATCCCCAGGATTTTAAAAGTATGTTGGACAGAATATGCATAGCCTTAGGAGTGTCAGACACACCTGAGTTTAAGGTCTGGTTCTATCACCTACTATGTCAGCTCAGACAAGTCTCTTAACATCTCTGTAGCTCAGTTTACCCACATGTTAAAAAATGAAAATAGAAAACTTCTGGGCTGGGAGATAAAATATGATGTGATGGAAAATAACACCAGTTCTGGAGTCTGGGGATCTAATTCTGTCTTAGCTTTGTGACTTTGGGCTATTTGGTGAAAGTCTCCGAGCCCCAGTTTCTATAAGTAAAATGAAGGGCTCACCATAGGTCACTTCTAAGGCTTCTTCCAGCTCTGAAATTGTCTGGTTTTTTGGGCAAACTCTGTGACTTGGTTTCTTGATACAGTGTCTGTGTAGGTACCTCGTGCCCTGCAGATCTTTCCACTGGGAATTGTTGGGCCTCATCTTAGGCACATGTGGAAAAGAAGCTTGTAAGTCAGGGAGTGGAAGAGGTGAAGAGTGACTTGGATATACTAGTTGAAGAGCTGAGTTGAGCTGGGCAGAGGTGGGGGGTGGGGTTGTCGGACCTCTGCCAAGGGCCGTGGACTGTATGCAGTATGGGTCAGCATTCTCCACCAGGGCTGGAGTGTCCACTGGATGTCCTGGCTGGAGCCCCTTCTCCTTGAGCTGAAACCCACATTTAGGGTCCCTCTTCTGAATACGTCCTTGAGGTTTGTGTTCTCCCCTATGTTTACTCAGAAACCCAGGCATGGAATGTGTGGGAACCGCTTGCCTGGGATAGGGTCTGGGAGGGAAGCTGTTTGGAAGTTTGGAACAAGTAACTTTCTAGGGATTCAGAACTGGGCTTTAATTCCTGATCCACAGTTTACTAGCTATGTGACCTCGGCCACATCCATTTCTCTGAGCCACGGTTTTCTTACCTGCCAAATAGGTGCAAACCATGCATACTTCACAGAGCTCCTGTGTAGACCCCATGGGATTGTATCAGAGTGGCGACGGTGACAGGGTGCTCCCTTATAGCTCTGCTTGGTGTCTCTAGGAAAAGCTTGCAGCATGGCTATTTAATACTTAAAAGCCACACACTTGGCTTTTCTTAAATACAAAAATATAAAGGGTGCATTCATTTTACAGATATGCCAGGTCTGAACCAGGATAGTAATATTAATGTTTTTCTCGGAGGGGTTTAAAAAGAATTTTAGAGGTTATCAAAATCCAGGCTGATCTAACCCCAAAACATCTCTGTGGGTTGTCAGGGGGAGCAGATAACAACTGAAGACTCTGAGGACCAAAGCAGTGGGTAGGAGAGGCCACTGGGAAAATGGCTTGAGACTTTGTGAGGGCCTCATTCCCAAAAAGGGGAGATGGCCTAGGTGCAGGGGCCTCATGTAGGCCCAGTGCAGACCTTACATCTGGGGCCTCCAGCCTTCCTCCATACTTGACCCATCTCTAGTGCATGTGACCTAGCCAAAAAACCAGAATCTTCTTTTTCTAGAAGAGTGATGAGTGCTCTGGTGCTTTTATTGACTCTCTCTACACTGTACCTTTGTGCTGATGCCAGCGTGTAGGATGACTGTTCAGCATTCCTTAGGCCCGTCATGGCTGGTGGCAGATCTTATGTATAGGTGGGAGTTGTGAGGTGGGAGAAAGTGAGCTGCCAAGTCATTGTCCCAGGACACTGAGGTGGCAGGTTGGTTGTTCTCCACTTTCCAAAGGGCCTGCCAATCCTCTTTTCCGTGTCCTCTCTTCCAACAGGAAAGCTTATGTGTTTCAGAGTGTCCCTCCTAAGGATACAGGTATCATGATGAAAATAATTGAGAGAGCTGAGACCTTAGGCCAACAAAGGGAGGACTTGTTCTGGGTAGCTCTAACAGAACCTGGCTTAATGAGGAAATAATACCTTGTTCAACAGAGAGATGGGCTACCTTGCCAGATAGTGGGAATTCTAGCACAGGAGCTAGCCACAGGCTGCCTGTGATGCCTGGAGGCTGGCATTTGGCAGGAAGTCAGAAGACATGAGCCTATGAGCCTTTTCAACCCTGCAGATTCATGATTCAGGGATTCTTGGAGCAACTGCTGTCTGCCTTCCCACTGGTGGCTTCAACCCTGGAGGTGGCTTTATTGGTAGATGACCATTCCTTTTCTTGAGAGAATAAGAGGATTTTCCTGAGGAATATGGAGAACTAAACTGGGGTATCCCCAGCTCCTTAGGTCATTCAACTAGTTCGGAATCGCACCTTTGAAATGCGTTTCTATTCAGTCCCCCATCTCGCATATGAAGCCTCTCTTCAGTGAGCAGAGGGAGGGCTCCTTGGTGTGCAAAGCCAGAATCACACAGTTTTTCTGAATTGCGTGTCTTTGAGATGGAGACCAGATGGCTTGGAGCAGCCTGGTGGTCATGACTTGTATGGAATGGTCCTCTAGTTATCAATGGACATGAAATGAGGCCCAGGCCCTGGGCTGGGCTTTCCTCTTCTCCTCTGTACCTCCTGCCTTTTCCTATATACAAGCAGGACTGTCTGATCCCACCCCCCACTCCCTGAACCTCCCTTGGTATCAGTTTTCCTCGTGGTTTTTAAAAAAAACTCGCTTTTTGCCTTCACAGTTGTATAACTCTGTGTGTATGTATGTGTGTTGGGATGGGGGGAGGGAGGAGGAGTGGTGAGAAAGTTGACCATGAAGCCGTTCCTCCCCTGGAAAAGGAGTAAAATCAATATATTCTGTTTATTTTCCTCTGTGACTGACAGCTCTGTGCCTGGAGCCTTCTTCTCTTACAGACTTAATGTGTCTTCTGGCATATTTCCTTGTTTTGAGTGGTTATTCAAAGCAGTGAATGGGCAAGCCTAAGAAAGAGCTAGGAGCTTTCCTTTTCCTCCTCATCCCCATCCCTGTCCCCCCTTTCTGATGTTTTTTGAGGCTAGGTCAGTGGGAGGAGTCTGGTCTGGGCCGGGCCTCACCCTCCAGGTTCCTAAGAATGAGAACCTGTTTGGAGTTGAAGAGCAACCTGTTCCTCCCATGGAGCTCTCTGCTTGGCAGTTCCTGGGAGACCCAAACCCCAAGAAACTGGCACAGGACCGCACATAGACATCTACTTCTGAGGCAAAAGAGAGGGATTATTGGCATCCCCAGGCCTATCGTGACCACCTTGTGTGAGGCCATGAGCTGAGGTCCAGGGTTTCTCTAATACTTGAGATAAACTGCACCCAGTATGGTGGTCCCAGGTCCCTGCCTCAGCCCAGCACACTCGTCCAAGGAAGGCGGGCCAGGAACACACCTGGACAAGTCCCAGGAGAGCTCAGTCAGTGTCTCCTGGAATGGAAGGGATTGAGTGCTGAGCTGCAGTGCTGCTGTTTTATCTGATATGGGGTCCTGGGAATGAGGGAGTGGGTCTGGGGTTCTGGGAACGAGAAGGGGGTCCGGGCAGTTCTCCTCAGGCCCCCCTGAAGGGGGAGGGGCGGGCTGGCAGGAGGCCTCAGGGTCCTCGCTTTCCTCTTTTACTGCAGCCACTTTCTTGCAGGAAATAACTTATCTGATTGTGAGCTGCAGTCGTTCCTCTTTAGCCGAAGTGGGGCTTAGTTTTCTTTTTTTTTTTTAACGTTTTGTTCTGGCATCAAGATAGGAAGAGGACTGCTTGCCTTTGGAGAAGGAGGGCGGGAGGAAAGAATTCTGAGGCTGTTTGATCACAGGGTGCTGGGACCTGAGGGGCTGTGGTGAGGAGGCAGGGGCACCCTTCCAAGACAGAGTGTGTGTCAAGAGTGAAAAATGAGAGGAAAAAGTGCTGGGGGGACAGCGGGGGCCACGGGGAGCTGGGAGTTCTGGCTCCAGTGCCTGGTCAGCAGCTGCTGGCTGAGTGACTGGCCCTCAGTTCCTCTTTAGGCCTTAGTTTTCTGATCTGTAAAACGAGACTTGGGCTAGATGGCCTCTGAAGTCCCATTCAGCTCTAAGCCTCTTTGCATTTATGCCCTCAGTGTTCTTTAAACACACACGCATGCCATGAAGCAAAAGCCTCTCTTCAAAGGAAATATTACCCTGAACTCCATTATAGAAATCTGTCAACGTGGGCCACGAGGTTGGAACAGGAGGGAACCTGGAGCTGGCCTGCTTGGCCACCATTTACTCCTGGGGCACGTCTGTAGGGTGACTCTCACTCTTGTAGGATGTAAAGGGTCCTGTGGAAGTGAGTCTGACCTCAGTGAAGAAAAGCTGAGATACCTCAATGAGACACTCACCCTGTTCTGTCTTCCTGGTCTGGAACATTGGGGCTTTTGTCAAATGTCCAGGCCTCTGGGTACAAATGATTACATTTCCATTCAAACCATGTTAGCCTGCTAGCCTGCCTTTGCTGGAATTCTCCAGGCATTAACCAAATGATTCATGGCAGTGCCCCAGGGGAGAGTCTTATTCCCTGTGCCGTCCTTGCTGGGTTTGCTGAATGAGCGGCTACTTACTACAGTCTCTGCAGGCTATGGCTGAGATTTGCTGAGGTTGCCTCGTTGGCAGCTGCCTGAGCCTGTGTCCCTGTTGCTGCTCGCCGAGCTGGAGATCGCTTGATGCTTCCAGCTCAGCTTTGCAGGGCCCCAGCTCCACTGCCAGGTTGCAGATCCCTGCTGCTGCTCCTAGCGCTTATGGAGCCACGCGAGTATTATACCCGGCCTCTAAGTGCGAGTCTGTATTAGACAGGGCCCTACAACCAGGTTGCTTAGGTTGTGATGTGTTCCAGCCTCTAGTGAAACAGCTCCTTTCATCTATTTACACATCCATAGACTGAATGGCCTACATAACAGCCACCGTGCTCTACCCGGAGCCACAAATCGCTCCTCCCTTCAGGTCCTGCTTTTGAGTCTGGGCTAATGAACCAGACTTTCTGTTCCTCTTGGATTTCTCCAGGGCCTTCACATTCCCTCTCAGTGATTTGGCTCCTCTCAGCTCCTCCAGTTGCACCTGCATATGTTTGGATCCTACTCACTTGACAACCTGGGGTTTTATTTTCCCCAGAAAGTTCTTCACCACTCAGGTAACTGGTCAGTTGCAAACAGGTAATGATGGGGGTAGGGGAGGGTTGTGGGGGACAATGTTGTCCAGTTGCTCAGACCATCTGTGCTCTGGCCCAGCTTGGGCACTTTGTACCCAGCCATAGGCTAGATGGAGCAGTCAATCTGAGAAAAGAAATGGGCTCCAATCAACTTGATCTATTTTTTGAATCAATAGACACAGGAAAATCGCAGGAATGGTATTTTTTTTCTAGAAAATATAGTGTTGATCTGAGAGATTTTGACAAGCTCACCTGCTGATTTTGGTCTGACCTCCATTCCCTCCATTGGATTGTCTTTAAATAAACCTTGAGAATGGCTGGAAAAAACAATCCGGTGCCTACACCTTATCTTTCTAAGGACTGTTTTGCTGAGTTTCCTATCCAGCCACCAGGTCTATTTGATATGGAAGACTTGCCCTAACTCCCAGGAAAAGGCATAAAGATCATTCCAATGTCATTTAAAAGGGAGAATCCAAATATGTTTAAGAGGGGCAAAAAGGAGGAGTTGCATATGATGGCTACCTGGTAGTCTCTCTGATTCTAACACTTGTACAGCAGAGTGCTTTTTGTTGTAGTGGAGGGAAGAAGAAGCCAAGATGTGACTGTCTCCTGAAGCACAAGAAATAAAGATGCTGAAATCTAAGTGCCAGAAGGAGAGGGAGAAACAGGGTGGGGAAGATTTGGTGTCAGCAGACACATACTTAAAAAGCAAGAGTCTAAATTTATCAGTGTACTTACCTGTAAAATAGTCCGGGATCTTCACTCTTTTGGGAATGGGATGAAAAAGAACGAGATTATAGATGGCACAGAGAACTTTTTGAAAGACCCCAGGGAAAATTAAAAAAAAAAAAAAATTTAAAGCTAGGGTTCTTTTGGCTTAACCAGAGTAGAAATTATTTTTTTATACTTCTCTGTTTCCCCTGAAAGCAGAGGGGTGTTTAAAAATTGGGGGAGAAGATCAGGAGAATAAAATGGATGAATGAATAAAATAGAAATAGTGAGATACATCTATACATATATATCTAATTTATTTTTGAATATGTAATTTATTTTTTAAAAGACAGTATATTTGCATGGTATAAAATTTTAAAAAATGTACAAAACAGTACAGGGTTAAAAGAGAAACAGTTTGCCATTTTCAAAATACTTTCCCATATTTAATCTTACTTTTATTTTGAGTATACAGTGACCTGGTGTGATACGGAAAATGTTGTTATCCCTCTTTTTCAGTTGAGGAAAACGAAGTCCAGAGAGTTCAAGTGACTTGCCCAGGGTCACACAGCAGAGCTGAGTGGAACACAAGGCAGGGTGTCAGGATGCAGGTACCATGATGGGAGGACTCCCTTCCATGTGTCTCTTAGCAGCCTGTGTCTGTTGAGACCTAAAATGCTGTGGGGTTAAGAGTTTGGGCTGTAGGACCAAGTTGCCTTAGATTGAATTCTGGCTCTGTTGCTCACTAGTTGGTGTCTTTTGGAAAATCCTGTGCCAAAGCGCCTTGTCCTAAAAAGTGGAAGATAATAGTACCCACTTCATTAAGTTATTGTGAGGATTACGTAGAAGGCACTTAGGCCAGTGCCCAGCTCTTGACAGTCAATACCCGGAATCTCGAGACAGACTTGGTAGGTGATGGTAGAGGAAGGTGATTTTTAGAGGGATGGTGATCTCTGCCACACAGAGAAAGGCCAGCTTGATGCAGTGGGTACTGGTGTGTGAATCTAGGAAGGCACTCCAGTGAAGAAAGCATTGTTGGTCTAGAGCAGCTGGTTTAGCAGAGGAAATTCTAGACATGGGATGGGCACCCAAGGGGTGCTATATAACAAGTCAAGGCCTGTATCCTGGCAGCCACTGGGAGGCATATATGCAATGGCTCTGATGTCTCTCTGCTTGGAGGGAAGGGTGTTACAGACCTAATTTATAGCATTACCGCTGTGCTTTGTGAACAGAGTCAAAGAAAAATTCAGACGTGCCTGTGCCTAGAACACCTGAGGTTAGAGGATATCCATCTGCCTTGTGGCCAAACCAGAGAAAGTTAGATGTTCCCCTGGTAGAGGGAAACCAGTCAGCTACCCAACAGGCACTTTAGAAACTGGGTTCGAAAGGGTGAGGAGAAGGACTGAGGAGTGTGCCTTTGGTACCGAGCGTTCTGAAAAGGCCTCTAGCACTCGAACAAATTGCCCCAGAGCTCATTTTAGGCTCTCGGAGAAATACTAGTACCAGTTGCCATTGAATCAATTCCTACTCACGGTGACCGTCATGGATTGAATTATGTCCCCCCAAAAATGCGTGTATCAGTTTGGCTGAGCCATGATTCCCAGTATTGTGTGGTTGTCCTCCATTTTGTGATTGTAATTTTATGTTAAAGAGGATTAGGATGGGATTGTAACACCTTACTAAGGTCACATCTCTGATCCAGTGTGAAGGGAGTTTCCCTGGGGTGTGGCCTGTACTACCTTTTATCTTACAAGAGATAAAAGGAGAGGGAAGCAAGCAGAGAGTTGGGAACCTCGTACCACCAAGAAAGCAGTGCCAGGAGCAGAGTGCGTCCTTTGGACTTGAGGTTCCTGCGCTGAGATGCCCCCAGACCAAGGGAAGACTGATGCATCACAATGACCTTCTTCCAGAGCCGACAGAGGGAGAAAGCCTTCCCCTGGAGACGGTGCCCTGAATTCAGACTTCTAGCCTACTGGACTGTGAGAGAATAAACTTCTCTTTGTTAAAGCCATCCCCTTGTGGTATTTCTGTTACAGCAGCACTAGATGACTAAGGCAACCGCCTCATGTGTTACGGAGTAGAATTGCTCCATAGGGTTTTCAGTGGCTGATTTTTAGACGTAGATCACCAGGTCCTTTTCCAAGTTGCCTCTGAAGGACTTAAACCTCCAACCTTTCGGTTAGTAGACAGATGCTTAACCGTTTGTGCCACCTAGGGACTCCTTCAGGGAAATAAGGATCCTTTAAAGCCTCAGTTTGTTTGTTGAATGTCAGCCACAACGTAGGTATTCACCAGAAGTCCTTTGGAGGAATCATGCTCGGAGTAGATGAGAGCGCCAGCGAGCAGTCAGTAAAGCTGTGAAAGAATCCCAGATCCGGAGACTGTCTTTCCCGATTGGCCATGCATTTGAAATTCTTCATACCATAAGGTGTGCAGGTTTACTCTGAACATTGCACAGCCCCCCGGCTGGTGTGCAGGACTAGCCATGGCGTGCATACCATATTAAGGATCCTTTCACAGCAAACCCTCTATTTGTGACAAACTGGCATTGTGGACTGTTATTTTTATAGTGTCTCTGTATATATAGGGTCGCTATGAGTCGGAATCGACTCGACAGCACTGGGTGTTGGGTTATATATACATCTGTCTGCACAAAGATATAAACAGGTACTTGTGTTTGTGCATTACCTGACAGATGACAAGATATCTTCCCACTTGCCAAATTATCTGAAATATTCTAATGGCCGCCATGAGCACAAATATTTTGAGTTCTGAAGTGACTCAGCTGGTGCTCTAGCTGTGATTGTACACAAGGTGACATTCATCTTCCATCTTCCCACTGTATGGATGTTGCGTTCGTCCTTCTATGCTGAGAGGCTGAGGGATGCTGTGAGTTTATTTCTCTAGCGAATCGATGGTAAGGACCTGCCCACTCTTGGTGACTCCCCCAGGTTTGTAACAGGGCATACCCTGCTGATGAGACTTACGGGGAGGAGCTGTGATCAGAGTCCTCTGGTGGAGCTCTGGTGGCCTTGGAGACGAGTTGGAGGAGAAAGGACTGTTCCTTGCTCCCTGGGTGGGACAGCAGCCCATGAACAAGGTGTGGGGGGCACTTGGCAGGCAGCATGAGAACCTGTGAAAGGAAGTCAGAGAGAGTGAGTGTGTTGGCTTTGAGGGTCAGCTGTATAAATTAGCACTGACCGGGGGGAGCTGGGAGCTTGTAGAACTCCCCACAGGGCTCTCAGCCAGAACCACTGTCCCTAACCCTTGGGATTTCAACTGTCTTTGGTAGGAAGAGAAGCGCTATACGTGGAGCATACTGTAGTGCCTTAAAAGAAAATCTGTCCATTCTGGAGGTAGGAAATTGGTAAACAGAAAGCGTTTGCCTTATGAATAAACCAGTAAACCAGTTGCCATCGAGTTGACTCCAATTCATGGTGACTCCATGTGTGTCAGAATAGAACCATGCTTCATAAGGTTTTCAGGGGCTAATTGTTTGAAAGTAGATTCCCAGGTCTTCTCCTGAGGTGCCTCTGAGTGGATTCTATCTGCCAACCTTTTGGTTAGCAGTGAGCACGTTAACTGTTTGCAGCACCCAAGGACTCTACCTTATGAGTGGTAGGAGTGGATTTTAGAGTTGGAGATGGTGCCCTGAATACCTGTTTCTTGCTAAGCTCTGTCTCAGCTGTACCCCAGAGTCTTTGCCCATCTTCTGGAGTTCATGTGGGTCTCCTCTGGGGCTGCGACTCTTTATTCTTCCTCTGGGCTGACTCAGCCCCATTGGTCAGCAGCCTCCACAGCTGTGAGGCAGTTGTTCTGTATTTTGTGGGGCCTTTTTTCTTTTAATTGTGCTTTAGGTGGAAGTTTACAGTATAAATTAGTTTCCCATTCAATAGTTTGTACAGAAAGTGTTTCATGACCTTGGTTTCATTCCCCACAATGTGTCAGCACTCTCCCCATTTTTGCCGTTTTCCCTATTTTGTGGTGATTATCTAACCCTTCCTGCCTTCTCATGTTATAATTGATTGTTCTAAGGAGTACATTCCTCTCTGGTGTTATTGTTTATCTTATGTGCTTGTCTATTGTTTGACTGGGAGGTGGTTTCCAGGAATGACTTCATTTCCAGGTCAGAATGATGTCTTAGGGCCATAGATTGAGTTTCCTCCAGTCTCTGTCAGACCAGCAAGCCTGGTCTTTTTTGTGAATTTGATTTTTTTGTTCCACAGTTTTCTCCTGCTCTTTCCAAGACCCTCTATTGTGATCCCAGGCAGAGTGGTCAGTAGTAGTAGCCGGGCACCATCTTGTTCTTCTGGTCTTGGGGTCATGTAGGCTGTGGTTAATGTGGTCGATTAGTCCTTTGGACCAATCGCTCCCTTGTGTCTTTGGTCTCCTTCACTCGCCTTTGCTCCAGATAGGGAAGACACCAGTAGTTGTATCTCAGCTGCTTGTAAGCAGGGGATTTTTCATTTTTGTTTTTCCTTTATTTTTTAAATAAGTGGCTTTCTTGAGGCAGAAAAGGAGCATGGAATTTGGGGCATGTGAGTTTTCATTGCCTTTTATTTTTCTTGCACCACCTAGTCCTTCAGGCTCTCAGAACCTTTGTCCTGCTACCTGTCTGTGAGGCTCCACGTAACTTAAAAGAAAGACAGGAACCCCAGTGAAGGTCAGAGGACCGAGCAGAGGAGTCAAGCCACCTGGCTCAAGACTGAGGACCCCCTCATCCCACCCTCTTGACTGCCTGCCCTCTGAGCCCAGCAGGGAACGGGAGCCTAGGAAACAGAAGGGCCAGCTTTGAGATAGGGCCGGGTGCCGAGTCCATTAACTTTTTAGACTCTTGGCTTCAACCAAACTTATCTCAGGCAAAGACAAATTTCACCTTTGGAAGACAAGCCTTCGTCTCCATCCTGTTTTGTGTAAATTGTAATCCAACC
Organism: Loxodonta africana; assembly: GCF_030014295.1. Lineage (NCBI taxonomy): Eukaryota > Metazoa > Chordata > Mammalia > Proboscidea > Elephantidae > Loxodonta > Loxodonta africana. The sequence goes on from NC_087360.1 coordinate 59,426,893, forward strand.
AGATAGTTGTATATCTCAAGTGGCGCTTTGCTGGCTGGGTGATAGGAGAGCCATATGTGCTGTGTCCCCCCGACTTAAGGGCTCTGCCCAGTGGAGCCTGGGCTTGGCCCCCATCTGAGGGCAGGGAAAGGTGTGCATGGTAGGCCCAGGCGGGCACTGGACCTCGGTGCCTGCCAAGGGGCAGAGTTGGGGCAGGCTGCCAGGGCAACACGGGCCTTTGGAGCCTTCTGGTTGTTTAGACAAAGTCTAGAAAGGTTGAAAAGAGAAAAAAAGAAAATGCAGACAGTTGGATAGAAATTTCGGGTTAGAAACGTGAACGAGTAGGAAGTAACTTAATGTGTGACTGTAGGGACGGCGTAGGCTCCAGTCTAGAGCCGAGGCTTCTGCTTCTGTTCCAGGGGCAATCTGTGATGTTTGAATGAAGGATTTTGGAAATATGCGTTTTTCTTTTAAAAAAAGATTGTTTTAGCTTTCTTAGTTTTGTATTTTGAAGTCCGATGAATCTGAGGGGCGCTTCCCTCTCTGAATTATATGTAGAATGCCCTCGGTAGGGAAGAGGGTAGCAGTGAGTCCTTAGTGAGAGCCTTCCCTGACCCCAGACCTGAAAAGCAGCTTACCCAGTAGAAGGAGGACACCCCAGGACACAGGTCACAGGCTCCTGTTTTGGTTATGTCCCAAATAGCTCCATGACCTCGGACAAATTGGTAACATCCAAGGTCTTTGGTTTCTTCACCTGTAAGCTAAGGAAAGGGACCCTGGTGGTGCATTGATAAAGCACTTGGCTGCTCACCGAAAGGTCAGCAGTTGGAACCCATCAGTCATTCCACGGGAGGAAGATGTGGCAGTCTGCTCCTTTACAGATTACAGCCTTGGAAACCCTATGGGGCAGCCCTGCTCTGTCCTATAAGGTCGCTATGAGTCGGAATCGACTCCATGGCAATGGAAGCTGAGGAAACTGGGCTGAGAACCTTGTAGTGACTTATCTCTAAGGTTCCTTCCAACTCTGGTTCTATGCTCACCAGACTCTGATTCTCTAAAAGCCAACGCTGTCTTTGTTTAACCGCCCTAAAAGGGTTGGAGAAACTGTACATTACTCTTACCTGTGGACTTTCTGGGGTCTTTAGGAGCCCAGGAGGAGGAGAGGAGTGTTCTGACCCTCCTCTTCTCTAGGCTGGTCCCCGTCCTGCCCCATCATCACCTCTACTCCAGCTATGTATCTTTAAAACATATGCTTACTTGTGCACAGGGGCCAGTTTCTTGTTAGGGTGGCTGAATACCCTTGTTTGCCCTGGTCAGTCCCAGTTTGTTCCCATGGTCCTGGCATAATAATTAATTGCCCTCATTCATTCTCGAAAGTGTTCTGCTTTTGAAGATAAATTATGTGGTCAGCTTGTGCTTCCTCTCACCCGCCTCCTCCACCGCCATTACCAGTGCTGCTCTGTGGTGACTGCCCCAAGAAACTGCACGGGGTATAAGGGATTTAAATTGTTTGGATGGGAAATCCTGGTCACACACACACAGGATTAATGATGTTTAATTTGGTGTCTTCTGGGATTTCTATGAAGATCTGCTTCCCCTCCTGAGGCAGCAGATTCTCTTAAAAGGGAACAGAAATTAGTCCCCTCAAAACCTGTTGATGAGTGGGAAGAGATTTAAAAAAAAAATAATATTGTATTTTTTTTGGTGAAAGTTTACACATCATATCGGGCTCCCATTTAACACTACATAAATTATTCAGTGACATTGGTTACATTTTTCACAACGTGTGAACATTCTTATTAATTCTGCTCTGGTTGCTTTGTTTCCAGTAACTAGTTTTCCTGTCCACTTACTCTTCCCTTTTTGCTTTAGAGTAACTGTGGACCATTTGGCCTCCTAGATGGTTTTTTAAAGGCATGCAGTACTCGCAGGCGATATTCCTTATTTTATGAGCCAATCCATTATTTAGCTAAAAGGTGACCTTGGGATAGCTTTGGTTCAAGGTTTAAAGAATATCTCAGGGCAGTAGTCTTGGGGAGTGTCTACTCTCAACTGGTCCAGTAAGTCTGGAGTTTTTAACAATTTGAGTTCTGTTCCACATTTTTCTCCCATTCTATCGTATCCATGTATTGTGGCCCTGATTAGAATGGTCAGTACTGGTAGCTGGGCACCATCTAGTTCTTCTGGTCTCAGGGTAGATGAGGCCATGGTTTGTGTAGACTGTTAGTCCTGTAGACTAGTTTCCTGTCTGAGTCTTTGGTTTCCTTCTTTCTCTTTTGTTCCAGATGAGTACAGACTGATAGTTGTTGAACTGTAGGTTTTAAATATCTCATTTGTCCAAATCTTTTCCTCAAATAACTGACCTCTTTTTTTGGTGAACTTTCTTTGTTTTTCTGATTAGGAAACACATAGTTGTTATTAGTTGCTGTCAAGTCAGCATGAAAGAAATGAAATATTGCCTGGTCCTGTGCCACCTTCGTGGTTGTAGGTGTGTTTGAGGCCATTGTTGCAGCTATGGTGTAGTGCCTTCCACCCTAGGGGACTCATCTACCAGCACTGTATTGGACATACCCTGTCATGATCCTAGGGTGTTCATTGGCTAAGTTTTGGAAGTAGATCAACAGGCCTTTCTTCCTAGTCTGTCTTAGTCTGGATGCTCTACTGAAATCTGTTTATCATGGGTGACCCTGCTGGTATTTGAAATGCCACTGGCATAGCTTCCAGCATCACAACAATGAGCAATCCAGCACAGTAGGACAGACTGATAGGAGGGTGGTGAATAAAATACCTACTTACTGTATAAAACTTGGAAGATTGTGAGAGGTGTAATTAAGAGATTGGAAACCAGCCATATACATAACACCCAGAGACAGCTACCATTCAGACTTTATGTATTTCTCCCCTTCTCTGCATCACTGATACCCCCATTGCTTACTGATTCCCTTTCCACTTAACATTATATTGTAAGCATTTTCCTTCCCTAAAGTTACTTTATAGTTTTCTTCATCCTAGCCCTTTGAAAACCAGACATTTTTTTTTTTTTTTAATTATGAAGGACTGAGGGAAATGCTGACTCAGGTTTGTTCGGAAGACTTAACTTTATGTGAATCGGCTTTTACCTTTTTTTTTTTTGGTAATTTTTATTGTGCTTTAAGTGAAAGTTTACAAATCAAGTTAGTCTCATACAAAAATTTATATATACCTTGCTGTATACTCCTAGCTGCTCTCCACCTAATGAGACAGCACACTCCGAGACAGCACACTCCTTCTCTCCACCTTCTATTTCCATGTCCATTCTGCCAGCTTCTGTCCCCCTCTGCCTTCTCATCTCCCCTCCAGACAGGAGCTGCCCACATAGTCTCATGTGTCTACTTGATCCAGGAAACTCACTCCTCACCAGTATTTTCTATCCTATGGTCCAGTCCAATCCCTGTCTGAAGAGTTGGCTTTGGGAATGGTTCCTATCTTGGGCTAACAGAAGGTCTAGGGACCATTACTTCCAGGGTCCTTCTAGTCTCAGTCAGACCATTAAGTCTGGTCTTTTTACGAGAATTTGAGGTCTGCATTCCACTGCTCTCCTGCTCCCTCCTGGGTTCTCTGTTGTGTTCCCTGTCAGGGCAGTCGTTGGTTGTAGCTGGGCACCATCTAGTTCTTCTGGTCTCAGGCTGATTTTTTTTTTTTTTTTTTTTTATCCCACTGCTCTCCTGCTCCCTCATGGGTTCTCTGTTGTGTTCCCTGTCAGGGCAGTCGTTGGTTGTAGCCAGGCACCATCTAGTTCTTCTGGTCTCAGGCTGATGTAGTCTCTGATTTATATGGCCCTTTCTGTATCTTGGGTTCATAATTACCTTGTGTCTCTGGTGTTCCTCATTTTCGTTTGGTCCAGGTAGGTTGAGACCAGTTGATGCATCTTAGGTGGCTGCTTGCTAGCATTTAAGACCCCAGATGCAACACTCCAAAGTGGGATGCAGAAAGTTTTCTTAATAGATTTTATTATGCCAGTTGACCTAGATGTCCCCTGAAACCATGGTCCCCAAATCTCCGCACCTGCTACGCTGACCTTCAAAGCATTCAGAAAAGCAGACAATTTTATTTACTGTCGTCACCCTATCAAGTGAATACCACCTTAGTTGTAAATATGGCACCATGCAAAGCTTTAAAAGGCACTTCTCTGTTAGTACTTCTTAGGGATGATATTTGGAATGAAGTTTTTGGAGAACATTCTCTGCATTTTAAAGAGAAGAAATACTAGAACACAGCACGGTGGTAACCTGTAGGCCTCAAGTGAGGCATCCTTGTTGGCTTGGACCTTCATGAGTACCACCTGTGTGTCTGAGGGGTTGAAGGAAGACAACCTTGCCTAGACGCTCTTCGCAGAGTTAGTTTCCCCTCTGATAGTATTCGCATTTTGTAAGCCAAACTCTTGGGGACCACATCCCAGCTCTGCCGTTGACTATCTGTGGCACCTTGGACCGATTACTTGAACTCTAGTGTGCTTCAGTTTCGTCTTCTGGACACTGGTTATAATTATAGTGTCTATCTCATAGGGTCTGTGATCGTTAAGGTGTGTGTCAACTTGGCTGGGTCATGATTCTCAGTGCTTTGGCAGCTATCACCTCCATGATGAGATCTTGTATAATGTGATCACCTCCATGATGGGATCTGCTGTGAGTAACCAGTCAGTTGAAAGGGCATTTCCTTGGGGTGTGGCCTGCATACAATATAGGTGGACTTTTCTGGCAAAGCTTGTGGGCTTTTGCTTGCACTGGCTCCTGTTCATTTGATCTCTGGTTCTTGGGACTTGAGTTAGCTAGCTTACCTGCCATCTTGCCTGGTGATCTTGGGTTCACTAGCCCCTGCAGCTATGTGAGTCAGGAGAAGCTTGCAGCCTGACCCAGGGACTTGGAGCTTTCCAGCCTCTACAACCATGTGAGCCATTTCCTTGAAGTAAATTTCCCTCTCTATTTATTTATACACTTCACTGGTTTTGCTTCTCTAGAGAACCCAGCCTAAGACAGGGTCATTGGAGGATTCATGAATATGGACAAGTATCAAGTCCAGTCCCTGGCCTGTAGCAAGTGCTTAGAAAACTATTAGCCATTGCTATTATTGCTGTTACTATTACTGTTATTAAGGCTAAAAGAGAGGTTTGTGCAGGCCTTTCTTCCTAGTCTTAGTTTGGAAGCTCTGCTGAAACCTGTTCAACATCATAGCAGCATGTAAGCATCCACTGACAGACGGGTGCTGTCTGAGCATGAGGTACATTGGCTGGGATTTGAATCCAGGTCTCCCTCTGAGCCACCACCGCCCTCATCTTCACTGTCGGGCATGGTAGATGTAAGCAAGGTTCCTGGGCAATGTGAGCAGTTGGGGTCGGCAGTTACGAATGATCAGGGCATCTATATTAGATTTTGAAGACAGAGAAAGGAAATAATGAAGATTTAGGAAGCTTGCCAGTGCTGGCATGGAAATTGAGATGAACTTGTCCAGAGCTTTCATCTTGCAGATGGCCACACTGAAGCCCAGAAAGTTAGTGGTAGACTCTGGACCAGAAGCTGGGGTCTGCTGACTCTGGGCTCAGGGTCCTTCCCTCTGAAATGTGCTGCCTCTCGCTATCACAGGCTTTGTTTATCTGATGTTGCAATCAGCCACAGCTGTAGAACACAGACACCGTAGACGTCAGGGCTTCTGGAAATGATGCCAGACCCAGCTTGCTCCATGTCAGCTGCGTCTTGGACATGCTTGTGCTGATCTTACGGCCTTTAGCCTGATCCTCGGTGAGTTTGGAGTGCTGCTTAGGGCCTCCAGAATGTTTAAAGCATCTCCCAAGAAAGATTCCTCAAAATGTGGGACTGTGAAAAGCCAAGGTAGCAAATGGAACAGCCCACCCTGTCCCCACTTCAGACCCCTAAATCCATGGCTCTCAAGTGTGGTCCCCAGAACAGCAGCATCATCATCACTTGGGACCCTGTGAGAAGTGCAGATTCTTGGGCCTCATCCTGTTGCTGCTGGGCCAGAGGCTTTGGAGTTGGGGCTCAGCAACTCGTGCCTTTAAGGGGTCCTCCACGTGACACCGATGATGTGGAAGTCTGAGAATCCCTGTCTTAAGTATCTCTCAGAGCCTGGAATAGCTCGTGGCTTTTCCATTTCATTGGTTCTGAAAACCACTCCTCTGGCTACATCTTTTTCCTTCCAGGATACCATCCCACCCTCTCTACCTTGCCATTTGGGCGAACACTAGGGGGTGAAGTGGAGAGGAATGGAAAACCAGTGACCCTGCAGCAGGAAAAGCTGTTTGCTTTGGCAGGTTTGCCTGGACTTGGAGCCAAGATTCAGTCAATCCTAATGATTGACTTTATTTAAGCGATTCTCCTATTCTCCTCTGCCTCTTGCTTTGTGGGCAGGGGTGGGAGTGATTCAGGTGTTTACTGGAAAGGAGCAGGACCAGGGCTATCCTTTGTCCCACTCTGATGGCCATGCCCCTGCTGCCAGGCCACCAATGCACATGACTTCTCAAATAAAACCCAACCAGGCAGCTCTTTGCTGAGTGGGGTTTTCATTTTGCACCATTAGGTTAATTCAGTGAGGTTTTAACACAATCCATGAAATCAAACAATTAGGCAGCTGGATTTTGGATGGCTGACGTCGATGCTGGCTTGTGCGTGTGTGTGTCTGTGTGTCTGTGTGTCTGTCTGAGGACGGGCAGTAAAGTTATAAACTCTACTCCCCTGCCTGACACACTCCCCACCTCCTCAAGGTGTCTGAGATCCAGAAGACAGGAACAGCTTCAATTAAGTAATTTGCCCCCAATGAGTCACTCAGGAGCGTTGTCTGCATCTGCTGGTTTTTTGCAGATGGGAGAAAAAGCTGCTTTCAATCTTTTTGTTTTTTGGCAGTGTATGTCCTCGTAGTCAGTAAAGGCATGTAAGTATGCAGCGTGTGGTTTGTGGTCAGGAGAGAGAGTCTGAGTTACTGTGACAAAGTGCAAGCCCCTTTCTTTGCTAAATGAATTAATGATTCCAAGCACTGACTCCTGCTGGGAACAGAGGAGCCTGGTAAGCTGCCGTTGCAGGGCCTTTGTCAGTCGGGCTCATTTGGGCCCTAATGCCTCAAAGGCAGCCCTCCACAGTGCCTAGACCCTCTGCTGAGCATTGGAAGGAGCCTGCAGTTCTCATAGCCAAGGGTGCTTACCCAGTGCTGTTACCAAATCTCATGTACACAGTTGGATTTGGGGACTGGTGCTTCCCCCTCAGGGTCGCCCACCCAAGAGATGTATGACACTGGAGTTGGGAAATGAAATCTGACCCTCTCTCTCAGTATGGCTTAGTTAGGCCTTATTAGCCGAACCCACCCAGAGGTGCTGCAGAAGAAAAGCTTGGCTTCCGTAAAGATTACAGCCGAGAAAACCCTATGGAGCAGTTCTGTTCTGTAACACACAGGGTCGCCATGAGTATGAATCGACTTGATTTCGACAGGTTTGGCTATTATCGTAACAGACTTTTGCAACTGGTGGCACTGTGTGTATAGGAGGGTGTGTATGCTCAGCCCCAAGGGCTGATGCCCCAAATCCGGGCATTGGTCTGTGGACCACCTCTGATTGACCCGGCTGGTCACAGCCAGCTGGTAACAGGCCATTTCGTGAAAGGGCATGCTACCCTCATCTCTGTGACTAGCTTACCCCCTGCTCCTCAAATTGTCTATTGGGGAATGTTAGCCCTCTCTGAAAGGTTGGCAGTTTGAGCCCACCTAGTGGCTCTGAGGGAGGAAAAAGCTGGTGATCTGCAACTGTAAAGATTACAGCCTAGAAAACCCTATGGGGCACTTCTGTTCTGTCACAGGGGTTGTTATGAGTCAAAATTGACTCCATGGCACACAGTAACAACAGCCCTCTCTGAAACAGAAAGTAATTAAAAAAAAAGAAAGTAACTTAGGAATCAAGGTTTGCGGTCAGATATCTGCCCCAAGACGATTTTTCATCAGTGCCTTTTGGAGAAAATGTATCCAGAGTGCTTGCCCAATTGTCCCTAGAATCTGCTGGCACCTCACTTGTCCACTTTTGTTCTCCTGCTCAGAAGAACTATGGAATAAAATAAAAAGCTCTGGGTGGCCAAGCAAGGGAACAGATTCTAGTCGTAGCTATGAGCCTCTCCAGCTCTGTGACCTTGGGCAAGTCACTTAACCATTCAGAGCATCATTTGAACTAAACTTAGTATCTCTTCCAGCTTAAAGTAAATAATCCGGATTCTAAACAAATTAATTTTTTATCTGAAAAATGATAAAGACAAAGCTCTGCATTCTATTTGGTGAGTAATGTCCGGGGTCTTAAAAGCTTGTGAGTGGCCATCTAAGATACAACTATCGGTATCTTACCATTAGGAGCAAAAGAGAATCAAGAAAACCAAAGACCCAAAGGAGCAATCAGTTCAAAGCACTAATGAACCACAGCCTACACAACCCAGAGACCAGAAGAACTAGATGGTGCCCAGCTACCACTACTGACTGCTCTGATGGATGACAGCAGAGGGTCCCAGACAAAGCGGGAGAAAAATTGCAGAGCAAAAAATCAAATTCACAAAAAGACCAGACTTACTGGTCTGATAGAAGCTGGAGGAACCCCCAAGATCGTGTTCCTAAGACACCCTTCCGATCTGGAACTGAAGCCGTTACCAGAGACCAAACCATAGACAGGTCCATAAAATAAACAATAACACCCAAGAGGAACGTATTCCTTAGAACAGTCTATTATACTAGATCAAAAGGGAACATTTGCCCAAAAGCAAAGAAGGCAGGAAGGAGTAGCAATTCAGGATGAAAGGACATGAGAAACTTAGGATGGAAATGGGGGGAGGGCAGGCACACTATGGGGAATAGAACCAGTGTCATAGAACACTTTGTGTACAGACTGTAGAATGGAAACGAATTTGCTATGTAAGCTTTCACTTAGTGCATAATAAAAAATTAAACATGAAACAAAACAAACAAACACAAAAATGAGAATGTAGGGGGGCTAGGAAAGTAGATGAATGGAAAGGGAACCAATGAGAATGTTCATGCACTATGAAGAATGTAACCAGTGCCACTGAACAGTTTGTGTAGAAATTGCTGAATGGGAACCTAAACTGCTGTGTAAACCTTCACCAAAAACACAATAAAATGTTATTAAAAAAAAAAAAAAAGATGGGCATTGACTAGATCTGTAGTAGTTCTACCCTCCCCCAAAAAGGGGGGGACAGCAGGAAAAGCAGTGAAATTCTTATTCAAACAAACCCTTGTTGTTGTTGTTAGGAGCCGTTGAGTCAGTTCTGACTCATAACGACCCTGTGTACAATGGAACAAGAGACTGCTCGTCTGGTGCCATCCTCACAGTCGTTGCTATGTTTGAGCCCATTGTTGCAGCCACTGTGTCAGTCCATCTCATTGAGGGTCTTCCTCTTTTTTGCTGACTCTCTACTTTACCAAGCATGATGTCCTTCTCCAGGGACTGATCCTTTCTGACAACATGTCCAAAGTACGTGAGACAAAGTCTCTGCATCCTTGCTTCTAAGGAGCATTCTGGCTGTTCTTTTTCCAAGACAGATTCGTTTGCTCTTTTGGCAGTCCGTGGTATATTAAGTATTCTTTGCCAACGCCGTAATCCAAAGGCATCAATTCTTCTTTGCTCTTCCTTATTCATTGTCAAGCTTTCGTATGTGTGTGAGGTGACTGAAAACATCATGGTTTGGCTCAGGCACACCTCAATCCTTAAAGTGACGTCTTTGCTTTTTAACACTTTAAAGAGGTCTTTTGCAGCAGATTTGCCCAACAAATCCTTAAGAAGCCTTAACTAAGGCTCTAACTAGCCTTGCCTGGTTGAACAGGAGAGTGGAAGGCTTGTCAAAAAACATACGTATGTAGTTTAAAAACTCAAATAGACTTTTAAAAAAGGCCGCAGCCCCTGCCTTCCCAACCCTAATTCCCATACCTCAGGGTAACCATTCTCAATTATTTTAGCTGTTTCTTGTGATAGTCAGCAATACGGAGTAAATACATAACATGCTCGTGTTTTGATTTCTTGATTTTTGTTTTTAGACGTTATCTATTGATTTTCTGTTATGGAAGATAAAGATTTAGTTTATGCTCTCTCTCCGTGTCCTTTCCCCATTCTTTCTAATATTGTTTTGTCACACTTTTGGTTAAATTAATAATTAATGTTCATAATTATGTAAATCTTCTTTGCAACTGAGCCATGTAGTATACTGCCTTTGTATTTCCTTTCTTTGTCATCTTTTTGTTTTTCCCTTGAAATAGTAATTGCCTTAGTTTATTTGCCCAGTTTGTTTCGGTTATGAATTCAGCACTAATCTTTCTGATGGGACACCTAATACGGTCATATTCATCAGGTAACCTGACTGAGTTGAGCCCTGTCTTCCTGTTCCAATCTGGACTGGCTGATCACTAGGCCTGATATACAGCTGTTCTGGAACCACTGTTCTAGGACTGTCCTTGCCTTTGTCTTATGTTGGCTCTTTGGTTTCCTGAATCTTCTTTCTTCTTTACTTCTGTGTTTTTGTGGAGCATATCATTGCCTAGTTTCCTAAGAAAAGATATATAGGATGTGTGTGTGTGTGTGTGTGTGTGTGTGTGTGTATATACTTTTGAATGTCCGAAGTTGTCTTTTTTCTCCTCTCGCACACTGATGGATAGTTTGGCTGGATATCAAATTTGGGGGTCTTAAAAGAATTGCTCCATTATCTTCCAGCATCTAATGTTGCTGTTCATAAATTCAGTGCCATGCTGATGCCTGATTCTTTGTACTGAATATATTCTTTCTCTGTCTTTTCTGGAAGATTTAAAAAGTTCTCTTTATCCCCCTAAATGTCATGATTTAGTGAGTTGGGCAGTATTTAATCTGAGAACTGATGTTCCTTGTTTCTGGAAAGTTTTCTGTATTATTTCTTTGTTATTTTCTCCCATTTGTTTGTTTGGTTTTCTCCTTCTATAATGCCTTTAATTCAGATGTTGAAACTCCTGGATTTATCCTTTATTTTATTTTTTTTCCTTCTATTTTCCACCTCTTTTCATTTTATTCAGCTTTCCAGAAAATTTCTTCAACTTTGTCTTAAAGTACTTGTCTTGAATTCCTTGTTTCTTGGTCTTATATTCTAAATTTGCAAGTACTCTTTCACGTTCTCTAAACAGTCCTTTTAATATATGAGTCGGAATTGACTTCAGTGGCAACGGGTTTGGTTTATTCTTGTTCAGGAGCCCTGGTGGCACAGTGGTCAAGAGCTATGGCTGCTAACCAAAAGGTCAGCGGTTTGAATCCACCAGCCACTCCTTGGAAACCCTATGGGGCAGTTCTACTCTGTCCTGCAGGGTCACTATGAATTGGAATCAACTCAAGGACAATGACTTTGGTTTGGTTTTATTCTTGTTTGTAAATACAATATGTTCTCTGAGATTATTATCATTTTTTAAAGTTTTCTTATTGTTTCCTGCATTGTCTCCGCTATCTCTGAGTTCTTTTTCCTGTTTGTTTTGTAGGTTTTTGTCTCTTGTTCACATTTAGAGACCTCCCTTAAATGCCTGCCATCCTTGGCTCTCCATTTGGACTTAAGAGTCCAAAACCAAACCCATTGCTGTTTGGTTTTGGACTCTTAAATCCAAAATTATAAACACTTGCAAGAAAGGAAACAAGAACACGTCAACGACATTTTGTATAATAGAAAGCAAATGGATGGCGGAACATGGCTTGGTAAACCCGTAAAAAAGCCCATTGCCGTCGAGTCAATTCTGACTCATAGAGACCCTATAGGACAGAGTAGAACTGCCCCCATAGGGTTTCCAAGGCTGTGATCTTTACAGAAGCAGACTGCCACATCTTTCTCCCGCAGTACGTGTAGTGAGTTTGAACAGCCAACCTTTCGGTTAGCAGCCCAGTGCTTAACCATGGGGCTCTAAAAAGCCACGTAGGAGTCCTTTGCGCTTCCACAGGGGCTGTGAATTTTTTGCACCTCATTTTAGTTTTATTGGAAGGACTCGTAGGTGTTTTCTTTTAGGCTGCTAGTTTATTTAGAGAGAAACCCTTCAGTCCTCTGGCTGGGCGATGTAAATTTAGCTACCAGTGTTCTCAGAGCTGACGGTCTCACTCTGCAGACTGTATTAACCTCCTGGTATCAGCGTTTTTTTTTTTTTTTTTTTTATCAGCGTAGCAGCTCACCCCTGCCCTCCTATGGGTCTGATGTATCTGAGCCTACAGTCTGTCTGGTTCAAACTTTCTAGGGTTTGGACAGGCCAGTCACCTGGCTTCATGGCCTAGGGGAGGGAATCTGAGTGTCCTCATACAGACTTTATACCAATTCCTGTATTTAATACAGCCTCTGTAATGGAGTTCAGACGCACCCAGTGGCTCCAATTCATGAGCATTTCTGGGTTCTGCGTTGTGGATCAGCTTGCTGCTTCTTACTGGCATCCCCATCTGGAAGCACCCAGGTTTAGGCTTTTCTGTCTCCCTAAACCCTGGTGGCATAGTGGTTAAGAGCTACAGCTGCTAATCAAAAGGTTGGCATATCAGTTCCACCAGGCGCTCCTTGGAAACTCATGGGGCAGTTCTAGGGTCAGTATGACTCAGAATCGACTCGACGGCAACAGGCTTTTTTACGGGTTTGCCAAGCCAGATCCTGTCATCCATTTGCTTTCTATTATGCAAAATGTCGTTGATGTTGTTGTTGTTTCCCTTCTTCCATGTGTTTATAACTTTTTTTTCTTTTTAACTATAATTTTAATCTGATTTCAGGAAGGACTGGAAATGATTGTGTGCGCTCAATCTGTTTGGCTAGAAGTGGCCAGTGGCATCTCTTCACAGACTTTCCAGAACGCGGTGGTCAACTCTACAGTACACGTTGTTTTTTCAGCTCCCACTGGCTCTGCTTTTTAGGTCTCTGGAATTCACTGTTGCTCCTTCATATTCCGGCCTCCCAGAGGTCACCCGTGACGCCTGATCACCAGATCTGGTGACCTACCTCTCAGACTTCATTCTTCTCCAACTCTGTAGCATTTGGCATGGACGAATGCATCCTCCAGTTGAAATGCTTTCCTCCCGTGGTTTTTGTGACACTGGTCTACCTGGTTTTCCGTCTGTACCTCTGATGACTTGTGATTATTTTTATTGTGATGAAAATTTGTATATAACAAAACATTTGTCAGTTCAACAGTGTTTACATGTGACATCTGTTATGTTCATCAGTGTTGTACGACAGTCATCACTGTCCTTTTCAAAGTAGCCCATCACCATTGACAGAACCTTGGTGCCCCCATAAGCAACAATTGCCCCACCATTCCATGCCTGGTAACCACTGATCAGCTGTGGTCTCTGTGTTGTTCTTGTGTGCCATGAAGTTGATTCTAATGCGTAACGACCCTATAGGACAGAGTAGAACTGCTCCTTAGGGTTTTCTAGGCCATAATCTTTACGGGAGCAGATTGCTCAGTCTTTCTACAGCAGAGCTGCTTGTGGGTTCGAACCACCAACCTTTCGGTTAGCAGCCATGCTCTTAACTGTTGTGCTGCCAGGGCTTTTTAAGACTCCACTGTTGTTGTTGTGTGCTATCAGTTCAATTCTGACTCATGGCAACACTATAGGACAGAATAGAACTGCCCCATAGGGTTCCCAGGATGAAATCTTTATGGGGGCAGATTGCCATGTCTTCTCTCCTGTGAAGCCACTTGTGTGAGTTCGAACTGCTGATCTTTCGATTAGCCACCGAGCATGTAACAATTGTACCACCAGTGCTCCTTAAGACTCCACTAAAAACCCCAAAACCAAACTTGTTGCCATGGAGTCAGTTCTGACCCTTTAGGACAGAGTAGGGTTTCCAAGGCTATACATCTTTAGGAAAGCAGATGGCCACATCTTTCTCCTTTGAGCAGCTGGTGGGTTCAAACCAACAACCTGTTGCTTAGCAGCTGAGTGTTTAACCACTGTGCCACCAGGGCTCCTTTCCTTCTGTATACATTTGCCTATTTCATATAAGTGGGATCATAGAATATTTGTCCTTTTTGATGATCTTTATACTAACTCCTCTTCTTCTTCTCACTCCAGTGAAGACGCTCCAGGGGAAGCCCTCTTTCTTCTTTTCTCTATACTTTATCTCACCACGCCCTGCATTTTAACTATTGCCTGTAATCAGATGACTCATAATCTCATTTCTCACTCAGCCCCATTCCCACTTTCCCACCAGATCCTCCTGGATCCATGCAGTAATTCCACGTCACTGATTGGCACTTGGCAGAGGGTTGCCTTACATCCAAGCATGATGTCTAGGTAATTGGAAGAACAGGGACACCATTAGTAGAAGCAGGGGAGTCAGGCGGGAGAGAGAGTTTTGAAGAAAGTGTGAGTTTGGAATGTGTGTAATGAGAGTCCTACTCTCATTTCAGCCTCAGAAATATGACCAAGTCTCGTGGGGAGACTACAAAAAAAGTGTACTTCGTGAGCAAAAAATCGGGTTTGGGTAACTGAAAGTGGACTGAGACTTTAAAGGTTTACTTGAATATAAGGGATTATTAAAGATTGCCATCAGTTGGTCTCAATCCACTTGGAGCAAAGGAGAATGAAGAACACCAAAGACATAAGGAAAATATTAGCCCAAGAGACAAAAGGGTCCACATAAACCCAGAGGCTCCATCAGCCTGAGACCAGAAGTACTAGATGGTGCCCGGCTATCACCAGTGACCGCCCTGACAAGGAACACAACGGAGAGTCCCTGACGGTGTGGGAGAAGAGTGTGGAGCAGAACTCAAATTGACGTAAAAAAAGACCAGACTTAATGGTCTGACTGAGACTGGAGGAACCCCCGAAGCCATGGCCCTGCAGACACTCTGTTAACCCAGAACTAAAAACCATTCCTGAAGCCCACTCTTCAGACAGAGATTAGATCGGACTATAGCACATAAAATAATACTCGTGAAGAGTGTGTGTCTTAGTTCAAGCAGATACACGAGACCAGTGGGCAGCTCCTGTCCAGAGGCAGGATGAGAAGGCAGGAAGGGACAGGAACTGGTCGAATGGACACAAGAAACCTGAGGTGGATGGGGGGGGCGGGGGGTGTGTGCTGTCACTTATAGAGACTGCAGCTGATGTCACATAACAATATGTGTTTAAATTTTTGTGTGAGAAATTAACTTGAGCTGTAAGCTTTCACCTAAAGCACAATTAAGGGAAAAAAAAAGTACTAAGACACACCCAGGCAGCCCCTACCTGCAGCTTCAAGTTTTGAGTTTTCAAGGTTGCCGGGTCTCTGGATTCTTGTTAGTTCCCTGGGTGGTGCAGATGGTTAAGCAGATGACCACTCACCAAAAGGTTGGCAGTTTGAATCTACCCCGAGGCACCTCGAAAGAAAGTCTTAGTGATGTACTTTGAAAAAATCACAGCCATTGAAAACTGTTATGAAGCACAGCTCTACTCTGAAACACATGTGGTCACTATGTATTGGAATCAGTTTGATGGCAACTGGAGAGAGGATTCTTGCTGGCGGTGACCCACAGGTGTGAGTAGTGTCCTACTCTTAGAGGATATCAAGTTGTTGTTAAAAAAATGACAATTAAAAAAACTAATCTTATTTTTAGTTCACAGTCCAGCTCTTACAGGTAGCTGAGATCAAGGGCCTTAGATCGTAATGGAAACGTTACCCCTCAGGGTGAGAAGGGCACGTGGTAAGGGAAGAACAGCTCAGGCAGAGGACACGCACTGAAGATGAACGTTGCTGGCTGCCCAGCGTTGCCCAGCGTTGGCCGGCACCAGCCCTCTGTGTGGTAACCTGCCAGGCTGGCAGTCACACTGTAGCCTGCACTTGACAGATGAAAAACAGAGACTTGGGGGGCTCCAAACCAGATTTTGCGGTCACACAGTTAGAACCTAGGACACAGGGCTCCGTCCAGCATACCAGCTGTCTCCCCAGCTGCTGCTTCTGGAAGTGGCTGCTCCATGCCCACCACCATCATTTGTCTTGCAAACTGTGAGCACGACCTATGGGTGAGATCCCTTGGGTCCGGGCACTGCCAGCAGGGTGGGGAGGACGGCTGCTCCCAGGCTACCACCACCCCCGCCCCAGCAGCCTCTGGATGTGGCTTGGTGGGGGGTCGCACACATATTCACAAGGAAATCAACCTCGAACAGTTAATCACCTATCCAAACATTGTTGGTAATCTGCATCCTTAAAATAAACCCTTGAAAGATAGAAAGATGGTAGTAATTTCTGGCCATATGTGCCTTCTCCCTTCCTACTCTTCCCTGCCTCAAAAAAGAAAGTGAGCCAAATGGCAAGGAATACAGAGTCTAATGCCTAACACGTTGCCGTCATTTGATTTCCCCTCCCTGCTCCCCTCACCCATGTAAACGAGATTCTTCTACACGGTCATGGCTGAGGAACATTAGTTTTTTATTTGGGTTATGATTAAAAGCAACACAATCAAAAGAGTGGAATAGTTTCCACTGAAGCAATATTTTAAACTGAGTCATGGTATGGGAGGAAATGGTGTGGCCTTGGGGGCTAGATGTGTATTCTAATCCTGATTCTGTCTCTTAGAAACTGTGGCCTTGTCCTGACAGTTCTTAACCTTCAGTCCTTCTCAACTGTAACAAAATAACAAGGATGCTTTTTTAGTACGGTTGCTGTGAGTATTAAATAAGGAGCCGTATGTTGTTGTTGTGTGCCCTCGACTTGACTCCTACTCATAGCAACCCTGTATGACAGGGTAGAACTGCCCCATATGGTTTCCTAAGCTGTCGTTTTTACAGAAGCAGACTGCCAGGTCTTTTCTACTGCTGAGTGGCTGGTGGGTTCAAACTACCAAAGTCTTGGTTAGCAGCCAAGCATTTAACCGTTACGCCACTTGGACTCCTCTACAAGGTATATAGAGCCCCTCTCTCAGAGCCTGGCATGTGGTGGGCCCTCGGTAAATGATGGCTCACTTTATCTGAAGGCTGGGTGTAATTTGTCACTCCTGGCAATGCTGAGCAGCCCTGGTGGTGCAGTGGTTAAAGCATTTGGCTGCTAACTGAAAGGTCGAGGTTCAAACCCACCAGCAGCTCTGTGGGAGAAAGATGTGGCCATTTGCTTCTGGGAAGATTTGCAGCCTTGGAAACCTATGGGGCAGTTCTACTCCATCCTACAGTGTCGCTATGAACTGGAATCGACTTGGCAGCACTGGGTTTGGTTTTTGGTGTACCCTTAGGCTTTGGGAAGTAGCTTGGAACTTATCTAATCCCATGGGGCCACTTCTTGGAGGAGCTTGTGAAGGGAGCAGACTTTTCCTTCCTCCCTTGCCTCCCTGCAGTGCTCCTTGCAGCCTTGCTTTGAAAAGTGGTTTCTCCCAGCCCCTTTGGCCCTGTTTCTGCAGAGGGTGATGGAGACTTGACTTTGCCTAGGCCTGGGTAGTGAATCTCCTCTTGATGGTCCCTCACTCAACCCCACTGAGAAGTTTTCTCATTCTGTGAACCACAGGCTAGACAACGTGACATCTCCTAACTAAGCGAACCACCAAGTACGGGGTCGGTAAGCCAACAGGAAAAGCTGAACCAGTTGTGGGCCTGTTTCGGGTCGTCTGGGTGAGGCTTTGAGGGGGCCGTATCTGCACTTTCTACTCGCTGCGCTCCAGCCTGCTGACCTCCGCTGAGCTCTGTCCACAGTAGGGGTGGGAGTCAAGCGTAATCAGAATCACTGGGAAGAACTGGTTTGGAGTGGGGAAGAACCCTCTCTTGGAAGGACACAGCACTGGCTCCTGGCTGCCTGTCTGGGAGGTACTGTTGAATCTCACTCTAAAGTCGAGAAGTCACTAGGTTTCGTTTTGCCCTGGAGGAAACTCACTGGGAAAATGCCCAGAAGAAAGGAACTTACTGGGAGCTAGACTTGACTCACTTGCATGTGCCAGGAAGCCTGGGGCATCCTGAGAGGATGATGTTACTCTTCAGCTAGTCCATTCTGCTCATTAGTACCCTGTTCCTGAAACTTCTCCCAGCCTCAGGGGTAAGGCGTTTCTCAGGGGGGGTACCAGGCCTGGGGTATTACGTGCATTTTGAGTTAAGTAGGAGTCCCTGGGTGGTATAAATGCTTAATGCACTTGGCTCCTAACCAAAAAGCTAGAGGTTCTATTCCACCCAGAGGTGCCTTAGAAGAAAGGCCTGGCTACCTGATTCTGAAAAATGAGCCTTTGAAAACCCTGTGGAGCACAGTTCTACTCTGACATACATGTGGGTCACCATGAGTTGGCGTCAACGGCAATTGGTGAGTTAAGCAGGCATAAGAATCTGAAGCTCTTTTCATAAGAAAAAGCAGTGGGAGAGTGTTTAATTTACCGGCTTTGACACATTCATTAAAGGTTTGTTCCAAAGATTTTTCCCTCCTCTTTATTCTTGGATTAGCCAAAGGTATATTTTTCTCATCAACTAAACATTAAGTAATAAAGTCTCCACGAATGCAGTTTTCCTTTGCCAGAATAGTCTCTTTCAACCAGTCTTGTACCATTTCAAGTCAAGTCATTTTGAAATGGAGGTGAAATTGGGAAGTAGGTCTAAACGCCTCCCCCTAGTTTTCTGGTCCCTTGAATCAGTACTTTAAGTTTGGAATTCATTATAAAGAATTTGGGGACCACAGAGTCAGTATGGACAGAATGGTGGTTAAAAGCGCACTTCGAGATATGGTCTAAGTTCAGGATTGGTGACTTTGGGCAAGTAAACGTAACTTCTTAAGCCCCAGCGCTCTCATCTGTTAGATGTGGAAAATAATTAGATCTTCCTCATGGAGTTCAGATTAAATGAGAAAATGCATGTAAAAAGCTTAGCTTACGTTCTGACACATCGTGTGCTTTATAATTGTGTCAGAGTAGAACTGTGCTCCACAGGATTTTCAGTGGCTGATTTTTTGTACGTAGATCGCCAGGCCTTTCTTCAGAGGCACTGTTGGGTGGCCTTGAACCGACAGCCTTTCTACTAGCAGCTGAGATCTTTAACCATTTGCACCACCCAGGGACTCCTTATAATTGTTAGCTGTTGCTGTTTACTTCGGGTTCAGCACTTTCCTCATGGAGTGTAGGTGGAAGCTTTGAGTTGTTAAGACAGAGGGCTTGGTAATTTTGAATTCAAGAGAGTCCAGAGGATATATGGAAACCCTGGTGGCGTAGTGGTTAAGTGCTGCAGCTGCTAACCTAAAGGTCGGCACTTTGAATCCACCAGCCAGTTCGAATCCTCTACGCGCTCCTTGGAAACCCTATGGGGCAGTTCTCTATTCTGTCCTGTAGGGTCGCTATGAGTCAGCAACAGGTTTTTATGGTGTCTGTCATCTAAGAAATACATCTCTCAGCTCCCTTGGAAGTATTGAGCTGGCCAGTCTTCAAGGGGAATTGTCTTAAAGGGCCTCCTCCCCAGAGGTATTATCAGTGACATCACGTATTCAGTGCTTTTCCAGCTGACACTGTGCCGTCTCCCTAATTTACCTTCATCAATAGATTCTGTATGCCCATCACTAAAGTATTTGGTCACAGGTTAAAAATAACGTTAATTCAGGGTCTGTAGAGACAATGGAAAGAACTCAGAGCTGGTGGACGGGCTGGTTTTCTGTTTTTGCGGGAGTTGTGCTGAATAACAAAAGAGGCTTGGGGGCCGTATTAGATTGGTAGCAGAGATTAACACCATGACTTAACCAGGAGGACTTGACCAAGGCTTGCTCTTACCTGCCAGAAAGTCAAAATAGAGTCTGACTCTATGAGGGTGTACTCGCTGGGCTGACAGAATATTAACGGTCCCTGCTGTTAAAACAGCTGCCTTAGAGATGCAATCTGATGGACCCTGATTGCTTTGACGCTGAAGTTGGGTTAGATGCACCCCAGATGTGACAATTAGCAATACTCTTTAACTTCCTATTCCCAAGGGCACAGAAATAGATTCTGCGTGTCTTATTTACAGGGCCCAACCTTCAGGGAATTTTAGGTTCTTAAAAAACTAAGCAAATAACTTTTTCTTTAAAAAAAAAAGATCCAGATAATATTTTTCTTTGAATTCTGAGATCTGAAGCATTAGATTATATGACTTATGTTGGGTCATATGATTCCCTTCTTAAAGCATTATGATATTCTAAGTCACTGAAGTTTAAAAAAAAGAAATGATTTGATTTTGCAAATTTTTCTGAGGATTTTGACGCCCCATGGAATTTTCGAGCTACCATTAGACGCACAAACCGGGGGGCAGACTCAATAGCATAAAGAGTAACTGAGGCCTGGATTTTTATTTATAAAGCTGCCTCCTCCTTTTACTTGCGGTTTGTCTTGCATTTTTACCCTCGTCTTCAGCCATAAGCTTGGGTTATTGTTTTAGATGAAAAACTGCTCTAAAATGTTCTTTTCCTCTTCTCTTCTGTCTTCCCTGCCCCACCATTTCTAGCACTGAGAATGAAAATAAAAGAAGTAAAAAAAGAAAATGGTGACAAAAAGATCATCCCCAAAAAGAAGAAGCCCCTAAAGCTGGGGCCCATCAAGAAGAAGGAACTGAAGAAGCTTGTCTTGTACCTGAAGAATGGGGCCGACTGCCCCTGCCACCAGCTGGACAACCTCAGCCACCATTTTCTCATCATGGGGCGGAAAGTGAGGAGCCAGTACTTGTTGACAGCCATCCACAAGTGGGACAAGAAAAACAAGGAATTCAAAAACTTCATGAAGAAAATGAAAAATCATGAATGTCCGACTTTTCAGTCGGTCTTTAAGTGATCCTCCTGGGGGTGGGCTGGGGAGGGAGCTGGTGGGTTGGGGTGAGGGGTGGGGGAAGAGCGGGACAACCCTGGATCCATGGTGGTTCACACACATTGCTCCTTCCCTTGGTAGTGGACATTGTAATCCAGTTGGCTTGTTCTTGCAGCATCCCCATCCCCTTCCTCCATAGCATGCTCCAGACCCCTGTATAGCCAATATTTAAAGCTGTACGTTAAGGTAAAGAAAGGACCATTTAGATTAGGGAGCCATTTTTTAAGAGCTACAGTGCGAAACAGTATGCCACTGTGGAAAAGGAGGCGCAAACCCATTTCAGCCAGAGACACAGCCACTAAAAAAAGAAAATGTTTGCTGGTAGGAAGAAGGGGCTGGGCAAAGAAGTAACAGACATCCACAAACACCAAGTTCTGCAACTTGCCCTGTGTTTCAGATTGCTTGTGGATCTGTCGGTTAACAATAGCTTCGGGACTAGCAGATTCTCTCGGTAAACCACGTTGCTTTCAGTTAGAGTATGTCTCTTCCTGCCTATTTTAGCCAGAAACAGACACACCACATTTACAATTTAAGATCAGTTCCGGAAAGTAATAAGGACACAGAAGAGAAACTCAAGCAGAGCGTATAATAGTGAAAACAAAGGAACTAGGAGGTAGGTCACTGCCTGCTCTCCCGTCAGTCTTTCCAAATGATATGAATCAGCCATTCTCAGATGCCATGTAAGTGGCAGTTAACATCAGCCTTAATGCAGGCTTTTACCTCTAGACTTGTGGAGGGGAGGCACGTGCCTGCCTTTGTGAAAAGAAAAAGAACACACAGTGGGTACCAAACCCACAGCATGAGAGAGACGACGAGTTTCAGACTGAGAAGGCAATGGTTAGTGGTTTTCAAAACACATCTTTAAAGAAGAAAAAGAGAAGAAGATGTTTTAGAACAGCCCAGCAAATTGCTGGTCGGGGTGATTGGGTGAAGAGCTTAGTGTTCTAATTTCATCTGTTACTTCACCTCACATTTTTTTAAAGAGCCACCACCAAAAAGAAAAAGAAATCCACTTACTTGTCAAGGTTTTTTTTTCTTTTTAAAAGTCTGTATTGAGCATTTGAAAGGTATGCTAAGACCAAGGTCTCTTGATCCATCTGAGACCGCTTTCTATAAGTCTTGCTAGGCATTTTAGTGGGAGGTAGACTCACCCGGTAGCATAGCCATGTGGTTCTTTTCTTTGTAAGGAGATTGATTGGTTTGCCCTCTCCATGGCTCTCACCCCAACACAAAGCTCATCAAAACAGTGCCTACCAGTCTTTTCAGCAGAAGCTGATTACTTTAAACATGATTGCCCATAGATCAAAGAAAATAAAAACAACTTGTCTGTCCCCTTGCACTTTAAAAAAAATTTTTTTTTTTTAATTTCTGCAGAGGGAAAGTTGAACCGCTAATACGTCCCCATCCCAGGAGATAGTACAACGTCCCTGCAGCGTCTCCCAAGTGCCCTAAGATATTTCTCAAAGCCCCTGCGTTTAATAAAAACCAGTTGCCGTCAAGTTGATTGCAACTCACGGCGACCCCATGTGTGTCAGAGTAGAACTGTGTTCCCTAGGGTTTTCAGTGGCTGAGTTTTTAGAAGTAGATCACCAGGACTTAGGTGCCTTTGGGTGGACTCAAACTGCCAGTCTTTCAGTTAACACATTAATGGTTGGCACCACCCCGGGACTCTTGTGTTTATAAAGTGATATACATAAACTTTTCCACTTAGAACAACTTCATTTCTCTTGGTCAGTTTATAGGAAGTAATTCTGAAAAACCAATGCTAATTTCTTCCCAAAAGCCTGATTCGTAATTCTCTGTGACGCCTCCAGGACTTAAGTGATTGTCCCTGTAGGTGAATGTTTATAACCCAACCTGAATGCTGCATCGAGGCTGGGAAGTGTCACTCTGTGACCCTGGTCTGCACACACAAGAAAGTGGAAGATTGTTAACTTCTGAAGACGCCAGTGTGTAAATCAGCCTGCCAGTTTAGTTACCTACATGAGAGTTATCCCACCATAATTAAGCTTTCACAATTAGCGATCTCACCATTTTAACACTTTTCTAATATTTATCTCTGACCTTTAATCATAGCGTTGGGAGAACTTCCGTGATTTGCCTGTAACTTGGGATGATTTTTTTTTTTTTTAAAAAGTGTGTATTAGTTAATTAGAACTATTCTCTTTTCCTCTTGTCAAACTGAAATTCAGAGCGATCCACGAGCGCGTGACTCTGGGTCTTCGTTTTGATCGATTAACTCAAGAGTTCAGTGCACTTTGTCTTTTTGACCAAGTGCATCACGCAACAGCGCCCTCTTTCCAAGGCAGGGCTGTATTAGATGGGTGTATCTGGGCTCTTAGCAGTTACGGCAGCAAGAAATTTATGAAAGAATAGGTGGCCATACTCTGCAACTCTGTAAATGGGAATTCTCAGATAGGCAGAGACGGCATTTGAAGAAAGTTCAACATAAATTGGAAGTACGATTTGCAGCTGCAGGTTTGACCCCCACCCTCAGCGGCCTTGGACTTGTGAGTTCCACCGTGAACTTTATGATGGCGTTAGACATCCATGAGCTTTTTCTACATCCCATCAGCAATTTCAAGATGAAAAGGGAGGCTCGGGGCCAGTAGCTGCATTTTTATCATATAAGCCTTTGTTTTTTCTCAACAAAAGATGTAACAAAACCAATGTGCAGACTCATTGGCTTGGTCATTTGTTTTTCCAAAAGAGGAGGTCAGTATACAACTTGGTCATTAGTGCGAGTGCAAAGGTCACATTTCTCAAAGTCGAAAATAATCACGCTGGGTCGAGACCTGCCAGGTGGTTGGCAGAACTCAGCTACATCTCGGAAGAGTATTAGTTGTTACCTTAGAAGGCAGAATGTGAGGGGAGAGTGGCCAGAGCCTTTGATCTGTAACATATTCTGTGTAACCCTTGGTTCTTGGTGTCTGTGGCTTAGCACCGTGTTCTCTGAGTAGCTAGTTGTTCTGTTGTAAGTCCCTAGATGCGGTGGTCTCAGATGACCTGTCTTAGAAGCAGATCTTAGTCAACTCCCGAAGCATAATGCACTGTCTGTTCTAACCTGTCACCAGCAGTCACATAGGACACAGACAATACCCCTTTTCCCTCTAGTTTCTTCACGTAGCGCCCCTCTTAGTGTCTAAGCCTTTTCCAAAAGCTTTGAATACTGTGAAAATGTTTTACATTCCATTTCATTTGTGGTGTTTTTTTTAGACTGCATTTTACCAGATGTTTTGATGTTATCGCTTATGTTAATAGTAATTCCCATCTGTGTTCATTTTATTTTCATGCTTTTCCTGTCATGTATCAGTATTCACTTGACTAAAATCACTCAATTAATCAATACTGTGAGTTGTGACTTTTTTTTTTTTCCATCATCCACCCCTTACCCTCATACACTCCACATGTAACCCTCATCTTGAATTTTTTAAATAATGTTTTTTTGGTCCCAGTTCAATAGCTTTCAAATGGGAGCTGGGCGTGGGTGGGCTGAAGGAGCACCTGGGAGGCCCACAAGCTGCCCCGACCCAAAGCCTACATTTACCATCTGCTCCTATGAATAACTTCCAGAAGTGTTTCTCCTGGCTGTGTGTGTTTCAGATCGGAGAGAAGGTTAAATACTTGCTCTGCAAGAATGTATTTTGCAGTCCTGCCTGAGTTTCTTTGCCCCGTTTCTGCTTTCAAATGTTCTCTGACCTCCAGCCTAATTCAATGTTAAAATGGCCAACTAACATTTTAAAACACTTTGGAAACCCTGGTGGCGTAGTGGTTAAGTGCTACGGCTGCTAACCAAAGGGATGGCATTTCAAATCCGTCAGGCGCTCCTTGGAAACTCTGTGGGGCGGTTCTACTCTGTCCTATAGGGTCGCTATGAGTCGGCATCGACTCTACACTGGGTTTGGTATTTTTGTATCTGGAGTCTCAGGCCTGAGTGAGACCTTAGAGAATGCCACACCCACCCTTTAAGTTGCAGATGGAGAAGCAGATGGAGACCTGGGCCCCCAGGTCACAGGCATTGCTGGAACTAGAACCCAGGGCTCCTGAATCCCAATTGTATAGACACAATGTCTGAATCACCTGCTGAACTTCCCCGTTGAACCCAGAGTCTTGCAGTTTGCCAAGCCCAAGCTGTTCCGCATTAGAATATATGCTTCTTGCCCAGTGAATTCTTCAGTGTGACAGTTAATTCTGTTAGCAATTACAGCGATAACTTCAGTCAATGGAGTTCCCTGATTAACAAGGCACCTCCACACCTCAGACAACCAGCATTCTTACCCAGAAGTGAAAGAATAACTCCCAAATCACCCAAAGCCACACCCAAGCCCAGAGACACCACTTCTTAGGCCAGCTGTGAGGTCTTGTAAAAATGTCATTAAAGCCATGCTCCAGTATAGAATGATTTTCACACACGTGGGTACCTGACTGGTAAAATAGTGATAGTCTAGCTCAGCCAATGAAAACAGTGGCCTTTTTTTTTTGTTGTTGTTTAAACAGAAGAAGGATGGTGAAGTGTGTACAAAGGCATCTTGGCTCCAGCTGCTGTAGTCACCATGAAGTTTGGGGTGCCCAAGGATCTGGGCGGCTTGAGTCTTGTGCTTGAGAGATACTACAAGATGGTCAGCTTGCCCTTGAGCCATTACAACACCTATACCTCTTCAGTGAATTATACAGGCACTCCCCTTGAATTTTGTGGAGCTGACTCATAGCAACTCCGTAACTGCCCCCTGGGTTTTCTAGGCTGTAATCTTTATGGGAGCTGATCACCAGGGCTTTTCTCTCTCGAACCTAATGAGTTTGAACAGCCCACCTGTTGGTTAGCAGCCATGTGCTTAACCATTGGGCCACCAGGGCTCCCTGGCACTGTCCTACCCAGGAGCAATCCAAGAAGAAGGGTCACAGTGTTATCCAAGTTAAATAGATCATCTATGGACACCTCTCAGATTGGACCCAGAGCTGCCAGCAATTCACTTTTGCTCATGAGGAAGAGAAATCTGTACCACTCACTCAACTGTAAACAAACGTAATAGGGAAAATCAGTCTTAAATTTTAGCACCCTGGAGAGCTTGCGAACACACAGTTTCCTGGCTTTCACCCCCAGAAATTCTGATTAAGAAGGTTTGCCATGGGGCCCTGGATGCTGATCTTTGAGCCAGTGCGCTAGGTTTCTCTGAAGCCAGCAGTCCACTGGATCTTAGTTTGCAAAACACTAATAGGACACGTGTCATTTGGGGACGGGAGACAGGAGATTACTTCGGCATTTCCTTTTCCACTACCCACACTTCATATTGCTACAACTTTTATGAAATCCCAAGAGTTGTTCTTACTGGGTTTTAGTTGGTAGAGGTAAGTTAAATACCCAAGTGAGTGAACCCTAACTCGTTCCTTCATAGCTGGGTACTCCTGGCTCTCCAAAGAGTGCTGCTGAACTGTAGTGTGCATGTGCTTCACCTGGGACAGTGTGGTCTGCGTTCTGCATTCCTAACAGACTCCTGGGTGATGCTGAGCTGTCGGTCCGGAGAGCACGCTGAGTAGTGAGTCTCTAAAGCCGGGTGAGAGGGCTGCCATGGCTCAGTAGTGCCCCTGCTCCCCGCTATAATGCCACCATCTCTGGGATCTGCGCATAGATCCCATCTCCTGGGGACTTTGGGACGTAAAGAAAGTTAAACCATGGAGAATCACTGTAATAAACCGGGGCCTCGAATCGGTTCACTCTGGTTGAACCCTGTGTTGAGAATTTGCCTTCCCGCTCCAGATATACTAAATCGTAACTGACATTTTAACAAGATCCTCTGGTGAGTCATAGGTATATACAAGAATCACCTGGGGATTTCTAAGAAGCCCTGTAAAAATCCCAAAGCTGGAGGCTCATCCTTTCAACCTACTCATTAGATTTCATGTTTGTCCCAGACCTTGAGGTCTGACTCTTTTTTCCCATTCTCCACTTATTCAGGAAACTCAGAGACCCTTTTCCTTTTTTCTTCCTCAGCCATCTATTAGCAATCTAGGCTGTGGCTTTTACCAAACTTCCCCTGCCCCCAGCCCTGGACCCAACAGGGGTGACTGGCGCTTACCAGCCAGTGGTAAAGGCAGTTATAGTTTCCTTAGATGTTTTTACCTCGACAGCTAAAGTAATATTGGGATTTGACAACAGAACGGGACTTTTCATGTTTCATTTGTTCACCATGTCTGGGCAGTTTCAAACTCAGGCTGTGGGAGGAGCCAAGCAAAAGGGGAAACTGAAATAATTGGAGGGAAAATCCCACCTCTTTGATAAACGGAGGCCAGCCTGCCCAGTCGGCTGATTTACTGGGGGAGCAGGGGCTCGGAATTCCTGTCAGCAAAGGCTGGGGAAGGCTGCCTTTTGTAGGTTTGGAGAAGATGGGTACCAGAGCAAGCCCCAAATAGGAGCCGAAAGCTCCTGTATCCTTATACATCTGTGGACTATTTAGATAAGAAAGGGCTGGACTTAATCACAGAGAGAGTTGTTTGCTTAAATAAAGGGAGGGAAGTTTGCATGTGTGTGTTTAAGCAGACTAAGAGGAGGTGGCAGGAAGGAGAAAGGAGCCAGCCATTTTCCACAGCTGAAGCCCCACCAAGTGGTTTTAATTAAGATGACCTTCCCATCACCTGAGTACCAGGAGTGGCGGATTAGGGGGTGAAGGATTCAGAATTCTCATGATCTCGTCCTTGGGGTTTCAGCTAAGGTCTGCTGTGGATGGCAGCAACTTCCAAGGAAAAGTTCTTCTCTTCCCCTCTCTTTGGAGTGGCTGAGCCCAGGGCCCTAGGGCTGTGTACCCTCAGGAAGCTTGCCCGTTATCTGGCCAGGTGGGGTCCCGGGCCAGGGCTTCTCTTAGGTATGGTCCTGTGCCAGGGCTTCTCTCCGATTCCTTGGGTGTCGGGATTTAAATAAAACAATCAAAACCCAGAACTGCACGTTAGATTTTCTGTCCAAGAAAGGAATTAGGAAGAAAAGAGGAGACGCTGCTGAAATGCTTCATACATGACTCCTCCTTAGTGGTACTTTTTAACGATTCACACCAGCACCCGCTGTCACTATGGGGAATGGATTAAAAAAAAAAAAAAAAATTAGGGGCGGTGTTTTGAGGGCTTCAGTTTCCATTTTTGTTGCCTAGTTATCCAGAGAGCTTATGCAGATCTGGGTAATTTGGCCTCTTTGTCCAGAAGATTAAGCCCATCATCATCCAAAAAAACCAAACCAAACCCACTGCCATCGAGTTGATTCCGACTCATAGCGACCCTATAGGACAGAGTAGAACTGCCCGATAGGATTTCCAAGGAGCACCTGGCGGATTCGAACTGCTGACCTCTTGGTTAGCAGCGGTAGCACTTAACCACTGCGCCACCAGGGTTTCCAAGCCCGTCATAGGAAAGAATAAAGTATTCGAATGCCAAAACCCAACTGCCTATTTCACAACATGGCCCAGGGACAGCCATGGTGGGTTCCACAGAATTAGCTGGATTCCTCTGGGTTCAGCGCTCCCTTCCAAGGCTGGCAGAGACACCACGGGGTATCTAAACTCGGCTGCTGGTCTTGCCAGGTTACTCAGTGACTCCTAGCAGCAGTGCATCCCTCTGGCATGGCAAAGGCAGCCTTGACCTGGGCCAGGCTTTGAGGCGCCCCCGAGGCCCCTGCAGAGGAGAACGAGGAAGAGCCGGTAGTCAGCCAGAGGGAAAAATAAGCGCCAGCCTGGAAACTGCAATTCATGTCAGCACGTAGCCTTCCCCGCTCTGCCCTGCCTTGCCAACCAATGCCACGCGTCCACTCTCCATGTCTTCTCATAATGCTCTCAGGTGGCTGCCTTGCTTCCTTGCAGTGCCAAGACTGGCAGCATTTACAATATGGAGGCTGGAGCTGGTGATGGAGGCATCCCTGACATAAGTCGGGACCATTTAGATTTACACTAGGACCAAGAGACTTGCATTTCCAAGTAACTGGTTCGAGGAAAAGGAACTCACCTGGAACCCCTATAAAATGGCGTGACTGTGCACGTGCACGCTTGCACACACACACATACACTAAAGTGCACGGAATCACATACAGTGTAGTGGGAGACGGTCACAGCTCCGCCCCAGAAGGAGTATTTTTTTCCAAGTGCAAGCTGCTCCACGTCTTAATTTGTTGCTATCATTTTTATAATCACCGCTAAGTGTTCAGAGGATTCTGAGCAGCATTGGGAATGTTTGTGCTTGGGTAATTGCTTGTTCCCTACTGAAATTTCCGTGTCAAACCCTTTCATTGTTCTCATTATTGCTTGCCCAATATTCTACCTGACCAGGAAGGGCAATAGCAGCCTGTTGGTATTGATTATGGAAGTCTCGGTGCTTTCCATAGGCAGGCAGGCAGGAGGGCAGGCGGGCAGGCAGGCAGGCAGGGAGGGAGGGAGGCAGGCAGGGAGGGAGGGAGGGAGGGAGGCAGGCAGGGAGGGAGGGAGGGAGGGAGGCAGGGAGGGAGGGAGGGAGGGAGGCAGGGAGGGAGGGAGGGAGGGAGGCAGGCAGGCAGGCAGGCAGGCAGGCAGGCAGGCAGGCAGGCAGGCAGGCAGGCAGGCAGCTGTCATGTGCTGGCCACAGGAATTCAAGGCTATGAGTGAGGAACAGTGGGGGCAGCAGTTCCTGGTCCCTGAGCCAAACATCAGGACAAGAGAGACTTGACAAGGCCCTGGCCTGCCTCCTGATTTTGGGTGAGGCCAAACGCAAAGTGCATTTTGCACCCCCACTCCAAGTATTGCAGAGGAAATGTGACCCTTGAGTTTCTGATTCATGTTCACTTAACTCATTAAAATGTTGATTTACAAAGGCCTTGTGATGTCCAAACAAACCCCTGGGACCTCTATTCCAAGCCAACTTTTTTTCTTGGTGACTTTTGTGGGGAGGGTAGGTGGGAAGAAGGGATCAAAGATTTTGTCTTTGAACCAGGAAGCCACATTCCATCAGGAATAAAACTTGGACTCTCGGGCAGGAATGTAGACCTTTGGAATTGATTGGGTTCTCCCTTGGGTGAGTCATGTGCTTCTAAACCATAATCAGAACCACCTGGACTTTCTGAAAGCCTAGTCACTGTCCAGGCATTGCATTTGAACTTGACCCATGCTGAAAAAGAGCCAGGGTACATTAAAAGGAAGACCAGTGTCCATTTATAGGAATAAATGTATGTCTACAGAGAGCACTCAGCAACCTGGGACAAATAGTCCATACTTGGCTCTTCTCTTTTGCACCTAAAATTTCTAATGACCACCTCAGATGAACACTCATTTACCCCTTTAAAAAAAAAAAAAAAACCCAACCATTCCAAGAGCCTAGGGTGAATTTTCTTACAGGATACACATAAAGTCTGTTTGGAATGGGGCAAAAGGATGACTATAAGTTCAGCCATGAGTATCTTCTTGGACCACCAAACTTCTTTAGGAAGCCTGAGCTTTTGTCCATTTTTCATTTCTTTTAAGAAAGAAAATGCCTCCTTCCTTCCTTCCTTCCTTCCTTCCTTCCTTCCTTCCTTCCTTCCTTCCTTCCTTCCTTCCTTCCTTCCTTCCTTCCTTCCTTCCTTCCCTCCCTCCCTCCCTCCCTCGCTCCCTCCCTCCTCCCTCTCTCCCTCCCTTCCTTCCTTTCTCCCTCCCTCCCTCTTCTACCCTCCCTCCCTCTCTTCTACCTTCCCTCCCTCTCTTCTACCCTCCCTCCCTCTCTTCTACCCTCTCTCCCTCCCTTCATCTCTCTCCTTTTCTTTCTTATCCCTGAACTGGTGTGAGAAGAGTACATTTCTTTTCAGGGCATGTGTGTGGTTGAGTATCTGTGTATATATGTGGGGGTATCAGTGTATATCAATGTTAACAATGTATGGGTTGCACTGGCATGTATGTGCTTGTGTCTGTGTTGTTGTCTGTGTGTGTAATGTGGCTTCAATCCAAGGCTGCTACAATCTCCTACTCCTCACGGGCCTGTCTCCTGCAAGCACGTACCTCCCTTGGTGTACAATGGAATGTTAAATTGTGTGGCACCAAGTCTGTCCTGTGTTGATCACTCTTGTTTCTTGAATGTCTTTTAATCACTTCAACCAGTTTGTAGGTACCATGAGGACCATAACGACGTATAATACGACTCCTGTACTGGCCCACTTCACTACCATCGCTCTAAGCACAGTGCCTTGCACATGGATTAGTTCATGTAGCTTGTACTGGATGGTTAAGAAAGAAGAGGAATGGGAAGAAACAAATGGACCTTAGAGTCTTGTGAATCATGGCTGCATGTGGGACCTCTTCATCCCATCTAAAGGATGAAGTTGGGCAGCATTCCCATCGTTTTGCTTGCCTTGCTTTGTAGCCCTTTCCCTACCTCCTATTGGTACTATTATGTTGATGCCATCTTCAATTAACCTAGCTCTTTTTCCATTATGACTGTACTTGAATGTATTAAAGGCTGGTCTGGCTTCACAGACGGTGTCCATCAGCTGCTGACGTACCAGTGAAATTAAAGAAAAGCTTGTTTTCCAGTATTTCTTTGGCAGAGGACCCAGCAGCTGACACTAGCTCAGAATTATGGCTCATAAAGCATACCGCCAGACCCCTAGATGCTGAGTGCTTTCTTATAAGGTGCTTTCAACTCCTTATCTTTCAGAACCATTAAATGTCCACATTTGGCTCGTTCCCCTTGGGACCATTTATTGACTATTTAGGATGATTCTTTGTAGTGCAAGTACAGGCAGACCCCCGGTTATGAACGTCAGACTTATGGACAACTCGTAATTGCCTTTTAATGTTATGTAAATTTGCACTCACTTTGAAATGATTGAACTAACCCCTACTTGCACCAAATTTTTCATCAAAATCACCTTTACTTGCTGCACTGCAGCTTTGAAATCACTGAAAAGCCTTCGAGCCTTTTCTTGCACTAAAGTAAGGCTAGATAAGAACCGAATGGACCTGTTCTGACTTACCTACAAATTCGACTTAAAGACACACTTAGGAATGGCTCTCGTTTGTATCCCAGGGAATGCCTGTAGTCAAGAACTGGCCAGGAAACCTGCGACTTTTCCTTCTAAATAAGTGGTTCATTTGGGATCTTCTATGTGAAATTAATTCTTCGTGATTCCTTGTTAAAGGACTTGAAAAGCATACTCAGAAGGCAGGGAAGAAGCATCACCAGCATCACACAAAACCCAATCAGACAACAACAACAACAACTACTCCCCTCCCCCCAAAATCCAAAATTTTTGCATGAATTTAGTATAAGTCTGCCAAGAAAGAAATTCTGATAACCTTATGTGCTAACTCTGACCTGGAAGGTAAAAGAACAGAGGTTTAGCTCCTAACCTGGTAAACCCCTGCTTTGTGGGGCTTGTCGGAAACATATTGGACATACCTTGCATTCATCAGGTTGGTGTTTCATCTCTGTTCTTTCTCTCACTTCATGGTGTCTCAGGAAGAGCCATAGCATTGGAGTTGGCTTAAAATACCCTTCCTTCTCTCCTGGGCATTCCTGGGTCAAGAAAATGTCTCCAAAGCCCAGGAATATGTGAGTTGGAAGTTGTACATAGCAGACCCTTGTTTCTGAATGACTTACACAGTTGACTGGCCTCCTAATGGGGGGAAACAAAAACAAAAAACTTCATGAAGTGTTTTTCAACCTCCCTCTGCTTACCACACTGGGGATTACAAGAGGAAAACAGCTACACCAACATCAAAGTGACCAGACCTCTCACAGTGGCAAGATTTTCCAAATGCACGCGTGCACACACACACACACTTTCTGCCATCTCTCAGTAGAGATGTTGCCATCAGATAGCCTCCTGGCCCAGCTACAATAGAGCACTGGACTTGCCTCCCTGGGACTTCGGCTGCCTAGGAGGAAGAGGAGGGGACTTAGATTTCACCAAGACCCTCACAGCTTTACTTGTATGGCCCTGCTCCTTGCTGGTGTGAGAAGAGGGAGCTTGGACCAAGGGCCACCATCCTGGAAGGGAAATGTATCTAAGAAACCTTTTCTATCAATGAATGAAGCTCTCAAAGCTATTACTGTTAATACTATTATTCACCATCTTTTCTCCTCCCTTTTAAAATGTCCTCATTTTCCCTTTTTTTCTACTGATTTTCTTTGTCTTTTTCATTATTATGATTACTTTTTAATCATCTTCGCTCATCTCTCTCTTTTTCAGGCCCCTCCCACCCCCTACCCTCTATCTTTCTGTTTTCTTTGCTCCTTACTTATACTTCTCTCTTTCTTGGCTCCCCTTCAGGCTCCTGATGGAAGCTGAAGATGCTGTACTTGGCTCAGGGACTTTCCTTCTGAGGCGTAAAGCAGTGAGAGCCTAGCTCAGGGACCCCCTTTCAGACTGGGTTGCTGGCAGAGCATCTGATCCCACTTCAGAAGGTCAGGTAGCCTCCTTGAGAAGGGGAAACCCATTTCCCAGGCTCTCCCTCCTTCCATCTCTCAGTCACCTCTTAAGGCTGCCTTTGACGCGGGGTGACCAAGTCTGCTTTATGGCAGAGGCATCACAGCTGAATTGCAGGAAGAGTTGCCATTCCAAGAGGCAGGATGGATGTGGGTTTGGATCCTGCAGGTATGAAATGTGGCATTTTGTGCCTGTACACGGCCACTCATCCTGGTCCATCCTCACATACAGGAACAGAAACAAACCACCGTTGTTTTCCAGCCAGGCGGCACATTCCTTCCACAGTTCATCACCCTGTAATCAAGCCTCATGTTTGCCACGCACACTGGGGGTCTAAACAAAAGTGGTTTCCTTTCACACAACACAAACCTATCTTCCATCTGTCAAGTTGACTTCCCCATCTTGGGACAACTGGCATTTGGGCTCTGACACCCTGCTAGGTAGCAAGAAGGCCAAGTGACATGAAAGGAAACTTCCTGCTTGACTGAGACAGGCGACAGCTGGTGTCCTCGTTTTCTGAAGGGCTTAGAGAGGCACAGAGCCCTTGGAAAGTGTCCACTTAGCAACCAACCACTTTCCCGAGCACTCTTGGGATTTCCTTGGCTGGAGTCCATGAGGGGCTGGACCTTGTTGGCACTTGAGGATAGGAAGAACAGACAAACTGCTATTTATCTCTGCACTGCCTGCTCTATCTGGAGGGAGAAGCTTCTGTTGTTTCCAGTCAATGATAACAGCCAACTCTGTTGAGTAACCACTATGCTGGCTATCATGAAGGATGCAAAGAGAAAGCAGAAACGAATCCTGCCCCTATGTATCTTGCAACCTCAAATGGAAGGTAAGACATGGGTGTGAATATCCACAGGGCTGGGTAGGAAGTGAAACACATAAGAGAGGTGTGGATGAACTGCTTTGAGAAGCTCAGGAGTGATGCTGTCCAGGAGGATCCGAAAGGTGGAGCAAGTAGCACTGATGTTGGGCCTCAAAGAATGGCTAGGACACACCAGAAAGAGGGCATTCCAGGCAGAGGGAACAGCGCGGACATTGAGATTGAAATTTAGGGCATGGAACTGATCCTGGAGGACCCACTGAAGGCTGAGGTGCAGGAGACCGACATAATCAGAAGTGCTTCCAGTCAGGGCTTTGAACCTGTTCATTCTGGTTCGACCCCCTGCTGAGAAGTTGCCTTTCCACCCCAGATATGCTGAATCAGAATCTATAGTTTAACAAATTCCTCAGGTGATTCTCATAGATCCCCAGGTGATTCTCATGAGTACATAAAGGGGATCTTGTTAAAATGTAGATTCTGATTCAGTGTATCTGGAGTGGAAAGGCAAATTCTCAGCAGGTAGTTACATCAGAATGAACCAGTTCAAAGCCCTGCTTCCAGAAGACTGGAGAGGCCATCAGCGGGGAATGAAAGGCACAGAGCAGGTCAGTCAAATGGCCTGCAAATGTCAATGACTGGCTCCTGGGTAGTGCAATGGCCAGGGCTGGCTGCCACTAACAGTCCCAGGCTCAGAGCCACTCAAAACACTGCCTGTTACTGATCCACGATGAGATAAGCGCAGAAGTTGCAATGCGATGGAGTTATTTTACACTAGTTAAATCTAATAATATAAATTTTGAGCTTGTGGTTAGTATACTTTGGTTTTATTTGATTTTTTTTCTTATAATTCTTTTTTCTTGTCAGACCACAGAGAATGCATGCCCCGTCTGGACCCTGTGTCAGGGCCCCACAGGGTGGGCTGTGGGAGAGAGGTGGGAGGAAGGAGGAGTGGATTCGTTAAGCTGTCCCTGAGAGCAGGGATTGGTGTCCCCTTGCCCCATGTGAGCATCTGCTGGTAATGAAGCTGGTCTGTAGCTGGTCTGGTCATCGGCCTATAGCCGAGGCCACCTAAGTGGAATCCCACAGAGCAGGCAAGCAAAACCTTCTCCTTGTGGGCCTCTGAGATCCCATCTCTTCCTATAAACTATTTTCACCTGAATGAGCTGGACTTGGGGTCAAATAATGAAATAATACTCTATTTTTCACCTTTACTTTTCTTACCTGCTTTCTGGTCCCTTTCAGGTACTAAGGAACTGTCTCCTTTTTCTGTAGCAAAAAGTCTAGACTAATCCAAAGAAAAAATTCAAATTCTT
Organism: Loxodonta africana; assembly: GCF_030014295.1. Classification (NCBI taxonomy): domain Eukaryota; kingdom Metazoa; phylum Chordata; class Mammalia; order Proboscidea; family Elephantidae; genus Loxodonta; species Loxodonta africana. The sequence goes on from NC_087360.1 coordinate 59,462,180, forward strand.
ATGTAAGTTAAATCTCCTCTCCTCCCCCTCTCCCTCTCCCTTACAGCCTCAGAAGCCCAGAGTGGAGAAAGGCAGGGTGTGTGGTTTTTTTCCTCTCCTTGTCCTGCCTCCTCCTCCACTATTTCTCCTGGTTGTTGGGGAGCCAGAAAGGGATGACAATCTCATCCTCAGCTAGTGTCTCAGTAAGCTGGTGTAGGTGCTCTCTAATTGGTGGGTGCACAAAGCTAGGCTCTTTCTCTCACTGGGCACTTTTATGAGCTTGCTGGGAGCCTCCGCCCCCATGGAGATCACCCATCTTCCAGCTGACACAAGCAATACCCCTTCAGTTTCTGCTCGCTTGTCTGGTGGTGTCACTTGGTCCTGGAGGGAGCTCTCCTGAGTGTGGGCCCTTACATGGTGTCAGCCCAGCCCACATTCTGGCCACAGACACACCTGGCACTATGGCCCTGACAGACTCTGGAAGATCCTTCCCAGAGTTGTCCTCTTATTACTCTGCCTTTTCAAAAACCCTATCCACCCTCACCTTCAGGAATCTTTTTGAGAGTCAGACACCAGTCTCTGGGGCCTTCAGACTCCAGGGGACCTTCTTTATGCTCCCTAGGAACTCTCCTACTGGCTTCCCTCTGCTCTAGTCTCAAGGCTCCTTTTCTCGAGGTAGGGAAGGGGGTAGGGCTACCTCTGAATGCCCTACACTTACTAAGCCACCAATCTTCTTCTAAGAAATATATTCTCACCAATCTTCTCCCTCTATCTCTCTTTCCCATGCTTATTAAACTGAAGGAAGATGGTTGATGTTTCAGTCAGGGCCCTGACAGGAGTCAGAAAACATTCTATTTTAACAGAGAGAATGCAATATAATTAATTGTTAGCCAAACTTTGGATTCCTGAAAAGGCAAAACAAACCACCAAGATGCAATGGTTAAACACTCAGCTGCTAACTGAAAGATTGGCAGTTTGAACCCACCCAGTGGTTCTGTAAGAGAAAGACCTGGTGATTATCTCCCAGAAAGATTGCAGCCAAGAAAACCCTATGGGGCAGTTCTGCTCTGTCACATGGGATGGTTATGAGTTGGAGTTTACTTGATGGCACCCAAAAGACAACAACAGCAGTTATTATGGAGGTAGTAACTGTAACAAGCAGCTACCACACCTCAGGGAATAGAAGGAGGAGGTAGAAATTATGAAAACTTAAAAGCACTTCCTATGAATGGGAACAAGGTCTGCAATTGACCTCCTGCTGTAAACAACTAGAAAACTGAACCAAATCAAAAACCCATTGCCACTGAGTTGATTCTAACTCACAGCAACCCTATAGGACAGAGTAGAACTGCCCCATAGGGTTTCTAAGGAGTGAATGGTGGATTCAAACTGTGGACCTTTTGGTTAGCAGCCAAGCTCTTAACCACTGTACCACCAAGGCTCCAGAAAACTGGACAGAACATATGAAATGGACATCGTTAAACGCTGGATAACAGACAGTGCAGGACTGTGATCTCTGAGAGAAGAAAAACAGAAGAGATAAGCCCTACAATTACCCTGCCTCTCTGCCTGGAGCCAATTTCTGAACCTGGTTACAGGGAGAGGGAACACAAACAGAGCCCAGCAGGCTTGCTGAGACCGTGTTTAAGAGAATTTAAGAGCATTTCGGGAGGTGGAGGTAGCTGGAATTTGTGTGGTGGAATACTGGAAATGAAAGAGCTATATATAGAGAGAGCCCCAGGAACATACATAGCAGTCCCCTTGAGTCTTTGGCTGAATATCAATGTGCATGCGAGTAGGATGACAATCCATGAGATTGAGCAAAAAAACCCAAATACTGAGGAATTGACAGCCACAATATTTCCAGAGCCCACACAGTATTGGGAATCATTAGTTTCCACAAGACAGAGTGAAGAAACCTTGTTATATACAGAGACAACCCAGAAGGAACACTCCTTAATGGTTGGGCTTAAGTAACCTATAAGGCTACTCTAGACCTCCCTGAAAAAAGGTAATAAAAAAGTCAGAAAGATTAAACTGATATGCAGCTAACTTAACTGCCTTCCCAAGTAAAGTCCAACACTCTAAAGAAATGCAACAAAGCCCAGTGTTCAAGATTGTAAAATTTACAAAATTACTAAACGAAGCAGGAAAATGTGATCTATAATCAAGAGAGAAAAAAATCATTTAAAAGAAATAAATCCAGATATGACAGAGATAATGGAATTAGCAGAAAGTACTCTAATGTTTCCCACTCTCAACCCTTTATGTGTGGTTGATCTTAGTGACTCACCTCCAAAGAATAGAATATGGAATAACAAAAAGAATATAGTAAACTTGCAGTGGAGAGTCCTGGAAGTGACTACCTGAACCAAGTGATCAAGGTTCACATCACCAGTGATATGTTAATCTCATTTACTTCCTATTATGATGCGATGAGAAGGGCACTTCACTGCAATATAACCCCTACCTGAACATGAGAAAAAAGCCAGAGAACTCCTAGTTGAGACACATTCTATAAAATACCTGAACAGTGCTCTTCAAAACTTAAGATCTTGGAAAATAAAAGAAGACTGGGGAACTATCACAGTCCAGAGGAGACAAAGGAGATAAGATGACTAAATGCAATGTGGTATCCTGGATTGAATTATGGAATAGAAAAGGGATGTTAGTGGAAAAAACAGTGAAATCCTAATAAAGTCTGGAGTTTAGTTCATAGGGTGGTATTAATGTTTGGTAAAATAGAAGGTTAATGAAAACAAGGAAAACCCTCAATAAGATAATAACCTTAGCAATGGGCTCAAACATATCAAAGATCATGGAGATGGTACAGGACTGGGCAACGTTTTGTTCTATTTTGTATATGGTCATTAACAATCACAGCTGACTCACTGTCAACTAACAACAACAGCAAGGTACCGATGTTAATCTCTTAGTTTTGATAAATATACTGTAGTGTAAGATGTTAACATAAAGAGAAATGGCACATTGAACAATATTGATAGGTCAACATACATTAGTTTGAGTCCCAAAAAAAAAGGAGAAAACATAAATATTTGAAGAAATAACAGACCAAAATTTCCCAAATTTTTGAACACTAAAAATGCATAAACCCAAGAAGCTCAGAGAAGCTCAAGCAGGAAAAACAAAAAGAAAAGCAAATCAGAATCAAATTGCCAAAAACATGATAAAATGAAAATCTTAAAAACCTAATGATCAGCCAAAGAAAAGGACACATTATATCCAGAAGTGCAAATATAAAAATGAAGATTGACTTCTTGTCAGAAACTATGCAAGTCAGAAGGCAGTGGAGCAGTATCTTTAAAATGCTGGGGTAGAGAGAGGTGTGGGAGGCTTGCCAACACAGAATTCTATACCCAGCAAAAATATCTTATGAAATTAAGGCAAAAGAAAAGCTTCAAATGAACAAAAGCTGAGAGAATTTATCTCCAGGAGCCATGCACTATCAGAAATGTAAGAGGAAGTTTTTCAGGCAAAAACAAAACAAAACGAACACACAAAAATAAAAAGGACCCCATATAGAAACTTAAAAAAGCATGAATGAATACTGCCAAAAATGGTAAATGTATGATTACATATAAAAGGTATTTTCCCTCGTTTTTGAATTTCTTTAAAACACTGTTTGAAGCAAAGTTAATAACAATGTACTGTGAGATTTATACTTCAGTAGAAAATGTATGACAATAGCAGAAAGGATGGAAAGGTGGAAATGAAAGTATACTGTTGTGCAATAATATTATTTGAAGTTAGCCTGTGATAAGTTAAAGATACACATTATAAACCTTAGAGCAACCACTGAAAAATTAAGCAAAGAGAGATAACTAAGAAGCCAATGGTGGAATTAAAATGTAATACCAAAAAATATCCAATTAATCAAAAAGAAGGTAGGAGAAAGGATTTTTAAAAAAGCTATGAAAAAGAGATGGGACACATAGAAAACAAATAACAAGATGGTAGATTCGAGCCTAACCATATCAATAAGAACTTTAAATGTGAATAGTGTAAACATTCCAATTAAAAACACAGATGGTCAGACTGGATAAAGTAGCAAGGCCCAACTACTTGCTATCTACAAGAGATGCACTTCAAATAAGTTACAGAGAAATTAGAAAATATTTTGAATGGAATGAAAATGAATCACAAAATATTAAAATCAGTGGGATGCTGCTAAAACAGTACTTGAAGTGAAATTTATAGCTTTAAATGCTTAGATGAGGAAAGGTCTAAAGCCAGTGATCTAACTGTCCACTTTAAGAATCTAGAAAAAGAAGAGCAAATTAAACCCAAAATAAAAAGAAGGAAGAAAGCAATAAAGAAAAGAGTAGATCCAAAGGACTGATGGACCATGTGAACACAGCCTCCACCCACCTGAGCCCAGAAGAAATAGATGGCATCCATTTACTACCACTGACCACTCTGACAGAGATCACAATAGAGGGTCCTAGACCAAAAAAAAAAAACCAAACCCAGTGCCACACACACACACAGACCAGGCTTACTGGTCTGACAGGGACTGGAGGAACCCCTGAGACTATGGCCCCTGGACACCCTTCTAACTCAGAACGGAAGCTACTCCCGAAGTCCACCTTTCAGCCAAAGATTAGACAGGCCTGTAAAACAAACAATAACACATGTGAGGAAAATGCTCCTTAGTTCAATCAAGTACACAAGACCAAAAGGGTGACACCTGCCCAAAAGCAAAGACCAGAAGGCAGGAAGGAACAGGAAAACTGGACGAATGGACATGGGAATCCTTGGTGGAAAGGGGGAGAGTGATGACACATTGCGGGGATTGCAACCAATGTCACAAAACAATTTGCGTATAAATTTTTGAGTGAGAAACTAATTTGCACAATAAAATTAATGAAAACAAAGAAAAGTAGAAATTGATGGAATAGAAATGATAAAAATAAACTATTGATGAACTTCAAAGTTAGCTCTTTGAATAGAACAATACAATTAATATACTAATCAAGAAAAAAAAAAGACAGAAATGATCAATATCAAGAATGAAAGGGGAGATACCATTGAAGATCCCACAGGCATCAAAAAAACAATAAAGGAATATTATAAAAAGCTCTATGCCAGTAAATTCGACAACCTAGGTGAAAAGGACAAATCTACTTAGAAATATCAACTGCCACAAGAAGAAGTAAAAAATCAGATAGCTGCAAATCAATCAAAGAAATTAAATTCACAGTTGAACAAGCGTTTAAGGAAGACATTGTACCAACCCTGCACAAATTCACACAAAATAAAGAAAGGAATGCTTCTCCACTCATTTTGTTGTTGGTAGCTGCCATCCAGTCTGCCCCGGACTCATGGCAACCCGGCACACAGCAGAACTAAATGCTCCCCAGTCCACTGTCATCCGTAGGATTTTCATTGGCAGATTTTAGGAAGTAGATTGCTCGGTCTTTCTTCCTAGTCCTAGTCCATCTTAGTCTGGAAGCTCTGCTGAAGCCTGTTCAGCATCATGGCAACACACAGGCCTTCCACTGAGAGATGGGGGTGGCCATGCCTGAGGTACTTTGGCCAGCGAACTTGGCCAGGGATCAAACCCAGGTCTCTAGCATGGGAGGAGAGATTTCTACCACCAAAATACCACTGACTTCCCCCCTCCCTACCCCCAAGTGACACCCCCTTTGTGCTCCTCTAGATCTTATATATCCATCAAGACTTAGTTCAAGGCTACTTCTCAATGAAGCATTCTCTCAATTATTTTAGAAGACCCAAATCCCTTCTTTCCTGAACTCTGCTTGCAATAAGAAGCCAGTACCTCATCACTGAGCACTCCATGGCCCTTTAGTTATTTCTGTGTGTCACTGTCACCAGCACAGCTTGACAACTCCTTGAGGGTATGTGCTACATGCATTGCATAGTTCCACACACGCCTTCAGGTTTTACATAGTTTGAGTCCACATTTGGGTCTCAGTAAAGAGGTACTAAGGAGGCCTGTTGGTGCAATGGTTAAGCCCTTGGCTGCTAACCAAAAGGCCAGTGGTTTGAAACCACCAGCCAGTCTGGGGAAGAAAAGTCCTGGCAATCTGCTCCCATAAAGTTTTCAGCCTAGGAAACCCTATGGGGCAGATCTACTCTGTTCTATAGGGATGCTATGAGTTGAAATTGACTGGAAGGCACATAATAAAAAAAGAGTTACTATTTGAAATGGGGATGGCTTTTCTCCAACCAATCTCCATGGGCAAACATCCCCAACACCAGCCCCTACCCTGCCCTCAGCACTTACCAAGCAGTTTCATTCCTTCCCTTTCTTTTCCCCTCTTCCATTTCTTATGTTGAGAGAGGGTGTGGCTTACACCCTGATCACAGAGTAACCTGGGGAAGGCAGATACAGCTCCACAGCCTTACCTCCCAGCCTTGTGTCAGTGCCTCTGTTGGATCTTACAGTCCCGTTAAAGGGAACATAAAACAGTATGCCAACTTGCGGCCATCCCATGTGTGTCAGAGTAGAACTGTGCTCTGTAGGGTTTTCAGTGACTGATTTTTCAGAAATAGATCACCAGGCCTTTCTCTGGAGGTGCTCTGGGTGGATTTGAGCCTCTGACCTTTAGGCTAATAGCCAAGCATGTTAACTGTTTGTACTCCCTAGGAACTTACATCCTTCTTCACTTGGGTCAGTCTTGGTGACACCTGTTTTGTGTCATAATTGTTAGTAGCATCCCTTTTCACTCTCAAATTCCCTGTTTGGATGATAAACTTGTGGTCACCATTGAGAACCTGGAGCCCTGGTGGTGCAGTGGTTAACAGCTACGGTGAGCTACGTCTGCTAACCAAAAGGTCGGCAGTTGGAATCCACCAGCCACTCCTTGGAAACCCTGTGGGGCATTTGTACTCTGTCCTGTAGGGTTGCTATGAGTTGGAATTGACTAGATGGCAATGGGTTATAGAGAACCCGAGAGATCGAAGCACATCTTTATGCCAGTGAAGAAACTGAGGCCCAGGGAGGTTAAGTGGCTGTACAAGGACAACCAGCTATTTAGTGGCAGAGCTGAGATTTAAACCCAGGTCTCTGACTCACTGACAGGACTCTTTCTGCCTCACCCACAGCCAATGAGCCTACTTCATGGAGGCAGTGAGCCTACCGCAGTGGCTCCACCCTTCTTCCCAACACTGCTTCCCAGAGAGTCCTTCAGGAACACAGAGATTTATCTTCTCTGAGTGGATGTTTTGAGTTGGGAAAGTTATGGCTGTGGCCTGCTGGGTCTGGGGGCTGAGCCAGCAAGGGGCTAGGACCTGGGGAATTAACAGTGTTTAAGGAAGAGAGGTGCAGATACTTAAGCTGGGTGAGATGCAAGTGCGCATTGTAACTCTCCCACGTTCATTCCTGTCCAAGGTCAGGATGCCTCTTCTCTCTGCACAAGCCCTCCCACCCTGCAGCAGCTGGGCTGTGGAGCTCATTCTTGCTAGGCTGCTATGATGAAAAGCTACCAAATGTGGATTGGGCACACTTATTCAGAAATATTAGGTGGTTGAACTGCTGAATGAATGGTTCCCAGAAATAACTTGTGAACTCTTGAGGGTGGGGAACCTGCCTTCCATGTTTGTAGAGCCTAGGCCCTGCCACCAGGCTGAGCACCTAGCAGGAGCCCATTCTTTCTTGTCCTGTGTTCCCTGATCCTGTCAGTGACACCCTGTCCTTCTGATCATCCAGTTGCAAAACCTCCTTTTAATACTTGGCACCTTCCTCCTGCTTCTCCTCCCCTAGTCCTCTGCATATTTAACCAGCTACCGAGGCCTACACGTTACTCTATGTGACCTCTAACTTCCGGTCCCTCTTCTTTGTGCTCTCTCTTAAGGCTTTCACCAGCTGTCACCTGGATGACTGTGAAACTGTCGCCTGTGCCTCAAGGCTAGAATGCAGCAAGAGTACAAGTGATGGCAGGGTGTTTTGACTGCTTTGCTCACTGATAAATTCCAAATGCCTTGAACAGTGCCTGACACTTCGTGGACACTCAATAAATAGTGAATGAATCAATCTCCCCCCACCTCATTTCTACTGTAAGATTTATCTTCCTGAATTATAGCTCTGATCAAGCTGCTTGAGGTTTCAAATAAAGTGTATTTTTCTAAATAATATGGTCCCCAATTTGGTAACCCCTATCCTGAATTTAAGAGTCCCTAGGTAGTGCAAATGGTTGAGCTCTCCACTATTATCCAAAAGGTTGGTTGTTCTAATCCACCCAGAAGAACCTCAAAAGAAAGGCCTCGTGGTCTGCTTCCAAAAGGTCACAGCCTTGAATACCCTATGGAACAGTTCTACTCTGCACACATGGGGCCGCCATGAGTCAGAATCAGCTTGATGGTAACTGGTTTTTGTTTTGTTTTGTTTTTTTAACCTTGAATTTGGTATTTGGTATTTGTTATGAATTGCACTGTGTTCCCCAAAGTGTGTGTTGTAAATCATAACCCCTATACCTGGGAAGGGAAACCCTGGTGGCTTACTGGTCAAGTGCTATGGCTGCTAACCAAAAGGTTGACAGTTTAAATTCCCCAGGCGCTCCTTGGAAACTCTGTGAGGCAGTCCTACTCTGTCCTATAGGGTAGCTATGAGTCAGAATTGACTCAATGGCAACAGATTAACAGATTATACCTGGGAAGAACATGCTCAGCACTTCTCAAGCTGAAAGAACTGAAGAAAAACTTCAAGCCTCAAGTCACAATATTGAAGGATTCTATGATGAAAATATTGAAGAAAGCTGGGAGCATAAAAAGAAGATGGAAGGAATATACAGAGTCATTGTACCAAAAAGAATTGGCTGATGTACGTCCATTTCAGGAGGCAGCATATGATCAAGAACCGATGGTACTGAAGGAAGAGGTCCAAGCTGCTGAAGGCATTGGCAAAAAACAAGGCTCCAGGAATTGACGGAATACCAATTGAGATGCTGCAACACAGGGATGCAGTGCTAGAGGTGTTCATTTGTCTATGTCAAGATATTTGGAGGACAGCTGCCTGGCCAACTGACTGGAAGACATCCGCAAGAAAAGTGGAATGACTGGAAGACGTTGCAAAGAAAAGTGATCCAATGGAATGAGGAAATTATCAAACAATATCATTAACATCACACGCAAGTAAAATTATGCTGAAAATCATTCAAAAGTGATTGCAGCAGTACATTGACAGGAAACTGCCAGAAATTCAAGCCAGATTCAGAAGAGGACATGGAATGAGGGATATCATTGCTGATGTCAGAGGGATCTTGGCTGAAAGCAGAGAATACCAGAAAGATGTTTACTTTTGCTTTATTGACTATGCAAAGGCATTTGATTCTATGAATCATTACAAATTATGGGTAACAGTGCAAAGAATGGGAATTCCAGAACACTGAATTGTACTCACGCGGAACCTGTACATAGACCAAGAGACAGTTGTTTGAACAGAACAAGGGGCTACTGCCTGACTTAAAGTCAGGAAAGGTGTGTGTCAGGGTTGTGTCCTTTCACAATACTTACTTAATCTGTATGCTGAGAAAATAGTCCCAGAAGCTGGACTATATGAAGAAGAATGAGGCATCAGGATTGGAGGAAGACTCATTTTAACAACCTACCATATGCAGATGACACAACCTTGCTTGCTGAAAGTGAAGAGGGCTTGAAGCACTTATTGATGAAGATCAAAGACTACATCCTTCAGTATGGATTACATCTCAACATAAAGAAAACAAAAATCCTCACAACTGGACCAATAAGCAACAACATGATAAAAGGAGAAAACATTGAAGTTGTTGAAGATTTCATTTTACTTGAATCTACAATCAAAGCCCATGGAAACAGCAGTCAAGAAATCAAATGATGACGTATTGCGTTGGGCAAATCTGCTGCAAAAGACCTCTTTAGAGTATTAAAAACTAAAGATGTCACTTTGAGGACTAAGGTGCACCTGACCCATACCATGGGATTTTCAATTGCCACATATGCATGAGACAGCTGGACAATGAATAAGGGAGACCAAAGAAGAATTGACACCTTTGAATTATGGTGTTGGCAAAGAATATTGAATATACCATGGATTGCCAGAAGAATGAACAAATCTGTCTTGGAGGAAGTACAACCAGAATGCTCCTTGGAAGCAAGGATGGTGAGACTTTATCTCATGTACTTTGGACATCTTATCAGGAGGGATCAGTCTCTGGAGAAGGACATCATGCTTGGTAAAGTAGAGGGTCAGTGAAAAAGCAAGACTCAAGCAGATGGATTGACACAGTGGCTACAACAGTGGACTCAAGCATAGCAACGATTGTGAGGATGACGCAGGACTGGGCAGTGTTTTGTTCTGTTGTACACAGGGTAGCTATGTGTGGGAACCGACTTGAAGGCACCTAACAACAAAAACAATATACCTGTGGTTATAATCCTATTTGGGAATGGGTTTGCTTTGTTATATTAAGAGGCAGTGTCAGTGTAGGGTATGTTTTATGCCAATCACCTTCGAGATATAAAAAGAACAGATTAGGCATAAAGGGGTGTTTTAGTCATCTAGTGCTGCTATAACAGTCATACCACAGGTGGATGGGTTTAACAAAGAGAAATTAATTTTCTCACAGTCTAGTAGGCTAGAAGTCCAAATTCAGGGTGTCAGCTCCAGGGGAACGCTTGCTTTCTCTGTTGGCTCTGGAGGAAGGTCCTTCTCGTCAATCTTCCCCTGGACTAGGAGTTTCTCCATGTAGGAATCCTGGGTCCAAAGGATGCACTCTGCTCCTAGTGCTTCTTTCTTGGTGGCATGAAGTCCCCAACTCTCTGTTTGCTTCCCTTTCCTTTTATTTCTTGTAAGATAAAAGGTGGTGCAGGCCACACCTCAGGAAAACTCTCTTTACATTGGATCAGGGATGTGACCTTAGTAAGGGTATAACAATCCCACCCACCCTAATCCTCTTTAACATAAAATTAAAATCACAAAATGGAGGACAGCCACACAACACTGGGAATTACGGCCCAGCCAAATTGATATATACATTTTTGGGGGGACATAATTCAATCCATGACAAGGAACAAGCAGAGATGGGGGAAGATAGATGCCATACCACATGACTGCCAAGGAACAGAAGCTCAAAAGAGACAAGGACCTTCCTCCAGAGCTAGCTTAGAGAGAAAGCCTTCCCCTAGAGCTGACACCCTGAATTCGTACTTCTAGCCTCCTAATTGTGAGAAAATAAATTTCTATTTCTTAAAGCCACTCACTTGAATTTCTGTTATTGCCACACTAGATAACAAGACATCTTTCTTATACTATTTTATATGCATGTTTTTGTATTATTTCTGCAGACTATGTGTCCATAACAATGATAGCATTATTTTGCATTTTTCAAATTTTATTTAAATGGTATCACATATATATGTTTATCATTGTGCAAAGCTTTTAAACTGAACTTTGTGTGATTTATCCACGTTGATACATGTTACCTTAGATTCTGCATATGAATGATTTAAACTACTCTGTTACACAAAAAAAAAAAAAATTTTTTTTTTCTCTGTTACACCCATAGCCGTAATTTACTTATCAATGCTCCTGTTGATGGATTAATAGTTTGCTTCTATTTTCCAAAGAAATCTAAGAAGCCTCCATGGGTTCTTTTGCTCTTTTCAACCTGTTTCTGATCTTTATAATAAAAGCTCAGAAGTTGAACTGTGAGGGAAAGCAGGAACCTCAAGGAGAGGCTTTGAACAGTTGTATGTAAATGTAAACATATGTTTCCATAATATTTCAGCAATATATAATAACTGTGTGCCAGGTTCTCTGCCAGGTACTTGGTGTGCCCTGGTATATTAAATAGCCTTAGACTCTGCCCTTGTGGAGATTACCATTTGGTGGGAGAGACTGGTGTGGAAGAAGGGCAGAACTAGATAGTGTTACAGAAGGAATTAGGAAGTACAGATAGTCCCTGACTTACACATATTCTAGTTATGACCAACTGCACTTATGACTGCCTTTTTTTTTAACCTCTTATCATTAGTAATATGTACTACATAGAATGTTGCAGCTCACAGTTTGCTGATGTTATCATTTTCATCAAAACCAAAAAACCAAACCCACTGCTGTCGAGTCGATTTCGACTCATAGCAACTCTATAGGTCAGGGTAGAACTGCCCCATAGAGTTTCCAAGGAGCACCTGGCGGATTTGAACTGCCGAACTCTTGGTTAGCAGTCCTAGCACTTACCCACTACGCCACCAGGGTTTCCATCATTCTCATGCCAGCCCCTAAAGACAAGTAAAGATTAGGTTTATAAAGGTACTGATAATAAAAGGCAATAATAATGAAAACTAAAAAAAAAAAAAAAAAATGAGGTATTTGACTTACATCAGAGCCAACTTGCAATGAAGTCATCTGAGTGGAACCCCGTCGTAAGCCTGGGGACTACCTGTACTCACGATTAGAAAGTGGCCTTCAGTTCCAACAACTCTCTCTCAGGCACTAATGTGTTCCTTCTAAAGACCTATCTCCAAACTGACTGTGGGCTAGGACATCTCTAATTAGCCATAGCTAGTAGAGTCTTTCAAGGAGCCCTGGCGGCACAATGGTTAAGTGCTCTCAGGTGCTTATTGAATGGTCAATGGTCTAAACCTACCAGCTGTTCCGCTTCCATAAAGATTACAGCCTTGGAAACCCTATGGGGGCAGTTCTACCCTGTCCTATAGAGTTACTATGAGTTGGACTTAACAGCAACGGGTTTGTTTTTTTTTTTTCTAAGTGGAGTTTTAAGTAGCCCTACTGAAACCCTGGCAGCATACTGGTTAAGTGCTATGGCTTTTAACCAAAGGGTTGGCAGTTCAAATCTGCCAGGCGCTCCTTGGCAACTCTATGGGGCAGTTCTACTCTTTCCTATAGGTTCGCTATGAGTCGGAATCGACTCGAGGGCACTAGGTTTGGTTTGGTTTGGTTTGGTTTTAGTGGTACAGTGGTTAAGTGCTTGGCTGCTAACCAAAAGGCTGGCAGTTCAAACCCATCCAGCAGCTCCATGGGAGAAAGACATAGTGACCTGCTTCCATAAAGACTACAGCCGAGAAAACCCTGTGGGGCAGTTCTACTCTATGGTCGAAAACAACTGGATGGCTCCTAACAAAAACAACAGACTTCTGCCATAAGTAATCATTACAAGTGTGATTCTACCTTCGCAGGGGTGCCTTTCCTGACTGCTTTCAAGAGAACCACTCTCTGAGTCTGGTATCTGACCGACTAAATGCAGACACAGTCTCTTACATAATAATAGTAACTAACCATGTTCTCAGTCCTAGTCTAAGTGCTTTCTTTGTATTAACTCACTTTACTTTTACAACAACCCTGAAGGCTTGGTACAGATAAGGAAACAAGAGAGGTTAACGTTCCACAGGAAGGAAATGGAAGAGCTAGGATTTGAGCCTGACCACCTAAACACTGGATCTGTGAGAGACAGTTTGTGCAGTGGTTACAGACATGGTCTTTAGAGTGAAACATCAAACCCTGGCTCTATTTTCTTGTAACGTTAAACATGCACCTTCCCAATTACCCAGTAATTCCGCCTACAAGTGAAATGAAATCCTATGCTCAAACCAATACTTCTACAAGAATATTCACATCCATCTTTTTCATAATAGTCCTGTCATGGAGTCAGTTGTGTCCCCCAGAAATGTGTATATCAACTTGGTTAGGCCATGACTCCCAGTATTGTGTTGTTGTCCTCCATTTTGTGATTGTAATTTTATGTTGAGAGGATTAGGGTGGGGTTGTAACACCACCCTTACTCAGGTCACCTTCCTAATCCAAGGTAAAGTGAGTTTCCCTGGGGTGTGGCCTACATCACCTTTTATCTCTCAAGAGATAAAAGGGAAGCAAGCAGAGAGTTGGGGACCTCATACTACCAAGAAAGCAGTGCCGGGAGCAGAGCGGGTCCTTTGGACATGGGGTGCCTGCGCCTGAGAATCTCCTCAACCATGGGAAGACTGAGGACAAGGACCTTCTTCCAGAGCCGATAGAGAAAGAAAGCCTTCCCCTGGAGCTGACACCCTGCATTTGGATTTTTAGCCAACTTAACTGTGAGAAAATAAACTTCTCTGTGTTAAAGCCATCCAGTTGTGGTATTTCTGTTATAGCAGCACTAGATGACTAAGACAAGCCCCAAGCTGGGAACCATGCAAATGTCCATAGACAGGAGAATGGATAAACATATTGTAGTATATTTATATAAGGAAATACTACTCAGCAATAAAAAAGAATAACTACAGTTGTGATGGTTAAGGTTGTGTGTCAACTTGCCTGAGCCATGATTCTCAGTGTGTTGATAGTCGTACGTTGGTGTGATTTGATTCCATGATGAGATTTGATATTATGTAATCACCTCCATGATGGTATCTGCTGTGAGTAGCATGTCAGTTGAAGGGGAGTTTCCTTGGGTGTATGGCCTGCATTGAATATAAGTGGATATTCTGGCAAGGTTGGTGGGCATTTGCTTGTTCTGGATCCTGCAGCTGGCTCCTGTTCACCTAACCTCTGGTTCTTGGGACTTGAGCTAGCAGCTTACCTACCACCTTGCCTGCTGATCTTGGGATTCACTGGTTTTTGCAGCCTCAGAGCTAGAGCCCTGCTGTCTGACCTGCTATTCTTGGGTTCGACAGCCCCTTCAGGTGCGTAGATCAGGAGAAGCCTCCAGCCTGACCCATAGACTTGGGGTGTTCTAGCTTCTACAGCCTCATGAGTCATTTCCTTGATACAAGTCTCTGTGTATATTTATATACTTTACTGTTTTTCTAGAGAACCCAGCCTAAGAAAATCTCATTAGCATAATAAAGAAAATCCTATTCCCAAAGAAAAAGAAATTTTTTTTTTTTTTTTGGGAATGGGATTATTTCTACAGGTATAAGGGTCAGGATTTACAACACATATTTTTTGAGGACATAATTCAATTCATAACTACTTACAGACCCAACAACACAGTTAAATCTCAAAAGCATCCTGTTAAGTGAAAAAAGGCAGACACAAAAAAGTACTTACTTTATGATTGCATTTTTATAAAATCCAAATACTGGCAACTCTAATCGATAACAAAAGATACCAGATAGTGGTTGCAGGTGGTGATAGTGGTGGAAATATTCTGTATCTTGTTTTGGGTGGTGATTACAAGAGTGTATACAATTGCAAAAACTCATCAAAATGAACCATAATATTTATCCATTTTATTGTGTGCTAATTATGTTGTTGTGCGCTGATGAGTCGATTCCAACTCCCAGTGACCCTATATGACAGAGTAGAACTGCCTCGTAGGGTTCCCTAGGCTGAAATCCTTACAAGAGTAGGTTAAAAAAAAAAAAAAAAGAGCAGGTTAAAAAAGGTCTTTTTTCCTGTGGAGCGGCTGGTGGTTTCGAAGCGCCAACCTTTTGGTTCTCATCCGAGAGTGCTTTAACCGTTGTGCCACCAGGGCTCCTTGTGCTAATCATACAGTGGCGCAAATGGCTACACGCTTGACTACTAATCAAAAGGTCTGTAGTTTGAACCCACCCAGAAATGCCTAGTAAGAAAGCCCTGGGGATCTGCTTCCCGAAGTTCACAGCCACGAGAACCCTATGGAATACAGTTCTACTCAGCAATTGAATCGACAGCAACTGGTTTGATTATGGTTTTTAATCATACCTTAATTAAAAATAAAATCTTGGCTTTGCCATTTATTATCTCTGTGAGCTGGTTGCTGAATTATTTTCCCTCCTAAGCCCACATTTTCTCATTTATATAATGAGGGCTTTCACAGCTCTTCTAATCCTGATATGTTGTGATTCGATCATCTAGAAGAAAATGTAGGAGACCATTTAACCGTTCTTGGGATGGGGAGAGCTTTATAAGTATCAAAGCCAGGGGATAAATCACAAAGGTAACTGCTGGTAGATTTAACCACATGAAACAAACAAGCAAAACACAACCTTCTATACTAAAAATAAACTTCTCTGGAATAAAATTAGAAGTGAAAGAAAAAGTGGAGAAAATATTTGCAGTGACTATGACAAAGGATAAGCAGTTTTAATTATATCAAGTCAATAAAAAGCTACTAATGCCGCAAGTGAAAAATGACCAAAGAAGATGAACAGACAATTTATAAAAGAAGAAATCCAAATGGTGAATAAACCTAGGAAATGTCGATAGAACCATTAATCAAAGAAATATGAATCAAAACAATGAGCTATCCTTTCCTCCTATTAAACTGAATAACATCTTAAAATACTGGCTTGTTTTTGCAGTGTGTTTGCATTAACACATTGCTGAAAGGAGTGTAAATTAGTATAACATTTCTGGAAAAAAATTGGCAATAAGAATTTTCTTTAAAAATGTTTACATTATCTGTCATAAAAACCTCACTTTTCATAATCTCCTAAAGAAAATAATCAGAAAGATGATCAAATATTTATGTGTAAGTATTTACACATAGGAGCCTTGGTGGCGTGGTGGTTAAGAGCTTGGCTGATAATCCAAAGGTCAGCAGTTCGAATCCACCAGCTCCTCCTTGGAAACGCTATGAGGCAGTTCTACTCTGTCCTATAGGGTTGCTATGAGTTGGAAGCGACTTGACAGCAATGGGTATGGTTTGGTTTTTGGTCACTTACACGTGAATATTCATCATAGCACTATTTATATTAGTGAAAAATTAGAAACAACCTACATGTTCAAAAACTATCGTTCAGCTGTGAATATAGGGTTTTGAAAGACTATATAACGGCAACGACACAATTATATTAAAGTGGTAAGAGAACAAAGCAATTTAATTTAATTTAAAAATACAGTGTGTGTTTATATATCCATAGAGAAAAGCCTAGAAAGGAATACACCAAAATGTTAGCAGTGGTTGTGGAGGGAGGGGAAAAGAGACCCTGGATGGCAGTAATTTTCTTTAAATTTTTAGGATACTTACATCTCCAAAATTTCTACAGTAAGTACAAATTACTTTTACTTATTTCTTTTTAATGAAAAAGTATTATTAGTTTTATAATCAATGAACAAAATAAAATCTTATTTAAAAAAAACTGATTTGAAGACACAATTCTGGCTGGGAGCTTCTCTATAGATGGGCCAGTGGGGTGGGGTGGGCAGCAGCTTCATCCTTCCTGGTGGGCCAGGGTGTCCCACTCCCAAGGGGTCACTTGCCAGGTGCAGCTCCATGTGGCCTGGGTACTGTTAACATCTCCACTTATCCAGCCAGATGTGGTCCCTCAGGGCAGCATCACACTGCTGCTGGATGCGGAGGCTCCATGCATGACTGTTCTGAGCAGAAGGTTAGAAAGGGATGCTGGTGAGGTTAAGGCTGGGTCCCTGTGTGTAGCCAACAGCTGTATCTTTGGGCCAGCCATTCCTCAAACGCAGGTATTGGTCATGGACTGGAAGAGAGCATGTGGATGGATCTGTGTCTTCCTAGTCCCACTGGGAAAATAGCTACTTAATTCACGGTTCATGTCCCCAACCCCCACCTGTGGTGGGTTTACACAAAGTGTGGACTCACATTACCTCTGCCATTGCCTAGGTTTATAACATATCCACACCTCGAATGCACCATTTCAGGCTTTCTCCAACTCACCTCTCTCTTGTTCCAGCCTTCACCGTGGCAACCAGCTCTGCAGGGCTCCCATGGACTCCATGCAGATAAAGCTGACATGCCCACCTCATGCTCACCTTGGGCTCCTCCTGTCTTCTGCCCTGGGCCCTTCCTGGGATGCTCCTCCATGCTCATGCATAAGCACCCTCCTGCCCCAAGTGGAATTCCACAAGTTGTACTTCACAAAGCTTCCTGGACAGTCTCCAGGGGTCAAGCAGTCAGTTGCATTTAGTGATGCCAACTTGCTGATGATCAGGCCCTCCTTTCTTCCTTCCCTTTTTTTTCCAGGGGAAAAAAATCTCTTCATACAATAGTAATATAGGCCCTCGTTTCAGACTCAATTTTTCTGAGGAATCCAGGCTATGATGAAATCCTGGGGAAATTACTTAACTTTTCTGAATCTTCATCTTTAAGATAGGGGTGATATAACAATACATAATGTAACCCATTGATACCAAGTCGATTTTGACTCACAGCAACCCTATAGGACAGAGTAGAACTGCCCCATAGGGTTTTCAAGAAGCAGCTGGTGGATTCAAACTGCCGACCTTTGGGTTAGCAGCCGAGCTCTTAACCACTTTGCCACCAGGGCTCCAGTTTTGGGTGAATAAATGAGTCAATAGATGAACCGACTCGACGGCACTGGGTTAGATGTAAGATGGTGAAACAGTGCTTGGCACATATTAAGTGTTCAATATGTGTGAGCCGCTATTATTAGCTGTCTATTAGGCCTCTGGGTGGTGCAAATGGTTTATGACCGGCTATTAGCCAAGAGGTTGGCAGTTCAAATCCGTCCAGTGGTACCACAGAAGAATGGCCTGGTGACCTACTTCTTTAAGATCATAGCTATTGAAAACCCTATGGCTCACAGTTCTACTCTTGGCACACATAAGTTCACCATGAGTTGGAATGGACTTGACAGCAACAGGTATTAGGAGTTAGACACTATCTTACGCATGTAAAGACCTCACTTTATTTTTACAGAAATTTTGCAAGATTGATATTACTCATTATCTCCTTTTTATTGTTGAGGAAATTGGTTCTCAGGGAAGGGAAAGTCTTGCTTACAGTCACTGAGCCAATCACAGGTAGGGCCATGACCACACCCAGCGCTCTCCCCTCTGTACTACCTGCTTCTCCTGCACTGAAGTCCTGGCCCTATGACTTCTCAGTAATGTGAGCCTCAGGTTTCATTTGTAAAATAGAAAACTATCTTAACTAACTTACCTCATAGGGTTATTGTTCTTCAAGTTAAATTTAAAAAGAAAAAATATTATTTGTAAATTGTTCATTGTTGTTTTTGTTAGGTGCTGTCAAGTTGGTTCTGACTCATAGTGACCCTATGTACAAAAGAATGAAACACTGCCAGGTCCCTCGCCATCCTCACAATCGCTGTTATGGTTGAGTCCATTGTTGCAGCCACTGTGTCTGTCCATCTCATTGAGGGTCTTCCTCTTTTTCACTGACCCTTTGCTCTACCAAGCATGATGTCCTTCTCCAGGGACAGATCCCTTCTGATAACAAGTCCAAAGTATGTGAGATGTAGTCGTGCCATCCTTGTTTCTAATGAGCATTCTGGCTGTACTTCTTTCTAGACAAGTTTGTTCTTCTGGCAGTTCATGGTGTATTCAGTATTCTTTGCCAACACCATAATTTAAAGGCATCAATTCTTCCATCTCTCTTATTAGTTGTTAGTTGTGTATAAACAAATTATTAGTTGGGTATAAACTTAGAGCTTAGAGGCTGTATCGGTTTATACTAGCTGCTTTGAGAGATAAACCCTGTATTCTCACAGCTTGAACACAATACAGGGTTCTTTCTCACTCATGCACAGTCCTAGTGGTGCGGACTGAGCTCTGCTCCATGTGGGCATTCAGGGACACAGGCCAAGGAGGCTCTGGACATGTGGCTTCCAAGGTGGCTCTGCATGCCAACATCCAGGAGATAGGAGAAGAGAATGAGGAGAAGACCCATCTGTTTCTTGTCCATTTTGGTCCAGAAGTGACCCAGTCACTCCCAGTCATCCTTCCATTGGTGAGAACTAATCACAAAGAGGTCTGGGAACTGTAGTTCCTAGCTGGGCAGCTGCTTTCCAGCAGCAAGTCTAGGGGCTGGGGAGTGCAGATCTTTGATGGACATTTAGCCTCTCTGCCAAAGAGGGCCTACAGTTCAGCCTCCTTCTTTTAGAAGATAAAAACTTAGGCAAGAATGGTGAAGCCATGTGCCTAGGATCAAAAACTTAACAACAGAGAAAGATCTTGAACATAGGTCTTCTGACTTATGCCAAGTGTCACTATTCTTATCATTATCATATTAGGAAGTCATTCACACAATAAACTCTTTTTTGCCCATCTCGCACTATAGAGCCCTGGCAAAAACAAGGCTGGGGTGACTGTCTTCTTCTGGTTTTCTATAACGTTGCCCAAACTTTCCTGACGTAACCAGCTGAGTTGGGGCTGACAGGATCTGTCCCAGATGTCACTTTGATTGAAAGCCTTCTAGGGCAGCCTTCTTTTCTGTTGAACTGTGTGCACTTGCTCCACTTTCATGCTATTTCAGAAAAGGTGGCCTCTTTCCAGTTACAGACTCAAGCAGAGTGCTACAGGAATGTCCCCTGTCCCTCTAGAGGCAACTCCATCTCCTTCCCACCTTCATCCACTCTTTCCCCTTTTTCCTGCATCCCCAGCTCTGTTGAGGAGTGTCATGGGTTGAATTGTGTCCTCCAAAAATGTCTGTCAACTTGGCTAGGCCATGATTCCCAGTATTGTGTGACTGTCTACCATTTTATCATCTGATGTGATTTTCCTATGTGTTGTAAATCGTATCTCTATGATATTAATGAGATGGGATTAGCACTAGTTATGTTAATGAGGCAGGACTCAATCTACAAGATTAGGTTGTGTTTTAAGCCAATCTCTTTTGAGATATAAAAGAGAGAAGTGAGCAGAGACACAGGAGGACCTCATACCACCAAAAAAGGAGCACCAGGAGCACAGTGCATCCTTTGGACCTGGGATCCCTGTCCTGAGAAACTCCTTGACCAGGGGAAAATTGACAAGGACCTTCCCTCAGAGTTGACATACAGAGAAAACCTTAGTTTGTAGCTGGCACCCTGAATTTGACCTTCTAGCCTCCTAGACTAGAATAAACTTCCCTTTGTTAAAGCCATCCACTTGTGGTATTTCCGTTATAGCAGCAGTAGATAAATAAGACAGAGACTGAGTGGTAACCACACTGATGAGATCGCTAGGAAGGTTCATTGTGGCTCTCCCAACTGCAAAAGGCCACCACTACTTCCTTTCTTCCCATAGGCATTTCTGAGGGATACTTAAAGATGTGATAACTTCCCTTCCCCTGTGGCTTTTGGAAAACTGATTAACATGTTGAGTTTCTTTGCCTTTGGCTGGAATTATATCAGTGCAGGGCCAGAATGTTGGCATTCTTGGGGTGACCAGCAGCTTTGATTATCTGTTAGTCATATAATATGAGAAAGCAATTTATTTGGTACTTAACATCATTTTTTGGTAGATGACACATTTAAAAGAAGATATATAAAAAATAATTTTTGGGGGGTAAACATTAATAAATGGGTCTTGGTGAAAATGTTGTGAACAACTCCCAACCCTGAATCGCTAGGTACTTGACAGGCATAAGGTCTTGTAGGTTTGACACAGTTAACAGCTTCTGGCACGACCAATAGCTAAGACAGCCTGTCAGTGCCTATTAAAGGTGGCAGGTCAAGGGCCTAGGACAGCAGTATACAGGACAAGGTTCAATCAGAGAACCACTAGGATATGTAATAAAGATTTATTATAGGAATTTGACCTTACACAGTTGTGGGAGTTAGTTAAAAGGTTTTTTTGAGAGGTTGTTGCTTCTTTGTCTGCCAGCAGGGAAGGCAGTCTGAACAGACAGTTATGAAGTGGGAGATGCAAAGACAAACTGAAACCTATGCAGGTGATTCTGAACCACAAGGATGGACTAGAACCTGCATTGACCTCTTAGCGCTTCCAAGTCTTCATCTTTGATGATGGGCGGTGATGGGCAGGAGAAGCTGTGCTCTCTGTCACAGAACTAAAGCTCACCTGGCCTGGGAGCTGAATATGCTTCAGAGAGATCTCCAGCAGGAGCTGGACTTGCTGCAGCCCCCCACTAACAGGATGAGCCAGCTAAGAAGCGACAGTGTGTGTGAGCTGCAACAGCGCCTGGTACCCCGCACCAATTTTTTGAGCATTAGAAGAATATGGCTTCTGCTTGACTTTTGCCTTCCAGATCTCATGTAAGATGTCTCTTATGGCCGATACTAACCCAGGACTTCTGGAAAACATAGTTCCAGTTTAGCTAAGTTGACACAATACAAATTCACCACGGTTCACCCCTTTTAAACGTCTTATCCAAACACACCTATTTTAACATACTTCTTGTTGTTAGATGCTGTCAAGTCAGTTCTGACTCAACAGAACAAAACACTGCCCGGTCCTGCATCATCCTCACAATCGTTGTTATGCTGGAGCCCATTGTTGCAGCCACTGTGTCCATCCATCTCGTTGAGGGTCTTCTTTTTTGCTGACCCTCTACTTTACCAAGCATGATGTCCTTCTCTAGGGACTGGTCCTTCCTGATAACATGTCCAAAGTATGTGAGATGTAGTCTTGCCATCCTTGCTTGTAAGGAGCATTCTGGCTGTACTTAATTCCTCATAAAAACAATAGAAAAACCATACCTTCACCTAACATAATGCAACTAAAAGCTTGCTTACCACTTTCCTTAAAAAAAGTTATAAAGTCCCTTTATCTATCTGTGAGTGATGGGGGGATGTGAGTTATATTCCAGTTCTAGCTGAATTACATTCCCCCACCAATATCCTCTAACTTAAATATTGAGATATAAAGTTAACTACTACTGATAAAACTTATACTAGATGATAAGAGATTAGAAGGTCAAGAGGGAAAAGATTTGGTTAATATATACACAAATACGTTTATATCAAAATAAGAAAAAATACTATTACAGTTCTCATTTCTGTAATTGTTCACATGGTTGCAGCTGTTACTTATAGCTCGCTTCTTGCGCTCCTGATTCCATACTTATTTCTTTTGCTCTTAGCAAGCACTGTGGTTGGTCATAATTTCTTGCCTGGTGGAGTGACCCAAACCTTTATGCCTGAAGGGTCTGGGCCATTAGCAGTTCTATCTGTATTGGGTTCTATAATTAATTCAATTATAGGGTATGAGAGTACTAAGAGGCACCCCAAGGGATTTCCTCTATTCTATTAGAATCCTTCTTACCCCAGTTATGTAGTAACAACCCAGTTTCTCCTGGATAATCAAGATCGGTTACTCCAGCCAGTACAGTCACCCTTACTTAGCCTGTTGATTTACTGGCATGAGGAGCTCAAAGTGGCTGGGTGACAGCAGAGGATCCACTCTCATCTCCCTTCCTTGGTTTCTGGGTCTGTGAATCCTAATTACAGGAGAAGTGGCACCGTATATTTAGAGAATATCTTGCATGTTGGAGGACATTACTCTGTCTCTGCAAGGTGTTGCCCCCCAAGTGGTGCTGTAACTGAGCTCCAAACAGGTCATTCAATCATCATATTAGGCGAACTGCTTCAGGGTTATGCGAACATGGTTAAACCAGTGAATTTCATGAGCATGAGCCCATTGCCACACTTCATATAAAACGAGTTTCTTGGTAAAAACAAACCAAAACTATGCTGTGTGGCATACTTGAGAGTGAATAAGGCAAAGCCCACTGATGGTGGTGTTGAACAAAGAACTGTGGATAGGGGAGGCAAATCTGGGTCCAGATTAAGTGTTTATTTCAGTGAAAACAAAGCGCTGCCCTTTCCATGATTAAAGCAGTGTCTGGCTGCTCTCTCTGGGGAACGGCGCCATATTGGGGCTCACTGTTTGCTTCTGTTTTTGGCAGATTGGATGCTCAGCTGTGGGTGTAGTCAGATCAGCCTTGGTCAGTAGAAGTCCATGCTGAGCCCATGTAAAGCTTTCATTCATGTTTCGATCCCCATTTGTTCATGAGCCCATTAAGGAAGGATGAGGTGGTTGGGGAAAGAGGATAACTGATAGTCATAGGACAGGTCATTTTATCCATCTGATTATTAAGATTCTTCTCTTCTGAGGTTGCTCTTTGAAGAGCTTTCGCAAGTGACACGTGTCTTTGCACTCTGCCTCATTCAGCGAGTTTTATCCAATACCTCTTCCCCAAATCACTTTGTTAACAATTTTCTAATCTTGATACTTATAAATCCCTGACCCTGCTGCCTAATGGTTAGCTATTGCATATGAGTCCATACCTCTGGCTGTTTTTTTTTTTTTTTTTTTCAGGCAAAATGAACAACCAGTGCTCTTTTCACCATTCTGTCCACTATTGGGATTTTCCATCACCACCCTTCTTTATGGTCATTTAGAATTAAACTGTAGTGCTTCAGCCAACCATTTTCAAGTACTGTCAGCATATTGTACAGAGCCACTTGGGCTACCAGGCCCAAAGCTTTTCTTTCTCAGACAACAGGTCATAGGGATCTTCCCACAAAGCCATAGGCCCAGGTTGAGAGGGAAGAGGCAATATGGCAGAAGAATGGGCCACGGGCACCTGCACCACTGTTCATGTAACTCACTGGTACCTTTAGGATATGCTCAAGCCTGATATCATACATACCACTTCCATTTGATGATGGAGTGCTACTGTGCCTCCTCAACTGTATGGAGTTTGGGGGGTTAGACAACACCCAGTTCATGATGGACAGCTCAGGCTGTTTGGTAGCCAATGGTGAAATATTCAGTCTCTTCTAAAGCCAAGTAGCAACCCAGAAGATGTTCTTCAAAAAGATAATATTTAACTGTAGAGGATGACATCGCTTTGCTTCAAAATCCCACGGGCCTGGGCCATGATTCCTCTGTACAGGCCTGCCGAAGTTTCCATATTACGTGCATATCTGCCACAGACAGTTTAAGCACAGTCAGATTTGCTGAGTCATATCGTCCATGTGGCAGAGCAACTTTCATTATAGTTTGGACCTTCTTCAGAGATTTCTTTGGTTTTGGATCCCACTGAAAACTGGTAGATTTTTTGGTTTCCTTTGTCAATGTATCAGAGTACTCAAACGAGGTTTACGTTGCCTTCAAAATCTAAAGAAACCTGCTAAGCATAGACCCCTTTCTTAGTGGTAGGAAGGGTCAGATGTAGCAATTTGCCCTTCAGTTTGGAAGGGATATTTCAACATGCCCCTGACCACTGGACCTCAAGAAGTTTTACCAAGGTGGAAAGCCCTAGAATTTTTGTGGGAAATTTATTTTCCACTCTCTGACATTCATACAGCTTGCCAGTGTGGCTGGTGTAGTTGCTACTTCTTGCTCATCAAGTACTATTAACATATTATCAATGTAATGGGTCAACATGATATTCGGTGGTGTGGAAAGACTAATGAAGGCCCTTACTGAGTAGACAGTGACATAGGGCTGAAGGGTTGATATACCCCTAAGATAAGATAGTGAAGGTGTATTGCTGGTTCTGTGAACTGAAAGCCAACTTCTTCTGATGGTCCTCAGTAAAAGGTATAGAGAAAAAAGCATTCATCAGGTCAATAGCCGCATATACAAAACAAAAACCAAACCCATTGCCATCAAGTTAGTTCCAACTTGTAGTGACCCTATAGGGTTTCCAAAGCTGTATATCGCTACAGAAGCAGACTGCCACATCTTTCTCCAGTACAGTTGCTGGTGGTTTTGAACTGCTGATCGTTTGGTTAGCAGTTGATCACATTAACCACTGCACCACCAGGGCATCAGAAACAACAACTGCAATTAGAATCACCACCTCATTAAGTTTATTCCATTTCTGCGAGGTCAAACAGGTGAGCTGAAAGGTGATGTAGTAGGGATCACCACCCCTGCACCTTTCAAGGTCTTAGTTGTGGTACTAATCTCTTAAAAACAGCTAGAAATGTAGTATTGCTTTTGGTTTAATATTTTAGTAGATAGAGGGAGTTTTGGTGGCTTCTACTTGTCTTTCCCCACAATAATAGCCCTCACTCCATGGGTCAGGGAGGAATGTGGAAATTTTGCCAGCTCTTGAATATATGTATTCCAATTATGTATTCTCATACTGGGAGAATAACTACAGCATGGGGTTGGGCTTTGAGGACCTGCTGGGTCCGCTATGAAATGGACCTGAGCCAAAACTTCATTGCTTATTTTTGACCCCACAAGCTCCTACTCTGACTGGTGTACCATTGTGGTGTCTAAGAACTAGTGTCAGTTCAGAGTTGCTGACTAGTAGTCTTCCCAAATTTTGATAATTTCCTTTTCTTCAATGCACAGTCACCGTGGAAAATGACTCTGCAATATAACTTTTTTGTAGTGAAGTGGGATCCTTCCTGAAGAGGGCCTGGGCTCCATTTCCGGGGTAGCAAATAATTTTTTTCACCCAAAGCCTTGCCTTCTATAGGTTCTTGATTACAGGCATTTATAAGTGATAATTTAGGTAACTCTTTTGTGACTAAATACCAGGGACTACTGGTGCCCATTCTACCACTGCAAGCAGGGTCACTAATGCCTTTAAATCTAGTCAGATGAGGACACCAGTTCCAGAAAAGCCAGGCCCAATTCAGAGATCCCATTCTTAAAGCCTGTTTTTCTGGAACCATCTCCAGTACCAAATTCTGTGTCAGAGAAGTAGAACCACTAAGGAATTTATTATGGGAATTTGGCCTTAAGCAATTGTGGGAGCTCTGGGAAAGGCTGTTGCTTCTGGTCCTAGTGCTGGACCCTCAAACCAGCTAGGAAAGCAGCCCCGAAAGATGACCATGAAGTACAGGGAGCAAGGACAAACTAGAACCTACACAAATGAACCAGAATCCATGAGGATGGACTGGAACCCATGTAGGTTTCTCACCATCTCTGACCCTGAAACTTCGGTGATGGGTGGGATCTGTAGGAAAGACTGGTGCCCTCTATCACAGAGCCAAATAACACCTGATCCAGGAGTCAAAGATGCTAACCAGGAGGTCTGGCAGGATCTGGAATGGTTGCTTCCCCAGGCTAATGAGGTGAGCCAGCAGGTAAGTGATAATATGCTGGAGCTGTGACAGCACCTGGTACACTGTCCTGACCTTCTGAGTGCAAAATCACTCTGTTTTTGTTTTACTTTTGCCTTTCAAAATGACACAAAATGTCTCTTGTGTCCTGTACTAACCTGGGCCTATGCATGGGAATTTGGGAAACAACATTCCATGTTAGCGGCATTAACTCCACACAAACCCACCACAGTCTCAAAGCTTGAGAAAATGCTCTTTCCAAGATTCCACTGCTCTTTCAAATGCTGACCCCATGAGAGACAGAAATTAAGGAGAACTCTTGCAGCTGTGTCTCTGAGCATAAAAGCATGTTCCTTCCGCCTGCGCTGATGCTGACATCCAGGGTATAGACCAGTGGGACCCCACCCCAAGTGTAAGATAGAGCTCTGGGTTCAGTGCCTGGAATGGTCGCAGGCCTGTTTGCCTTATATCATCCTATCCCAACAAGGTCCTTGTGGGACTCTGTCCTCTGATTCCAGGCGCCCATACAAAAATCTCTGATATTTCTTTGAACTTTAAAAAGTGTTTTACATGTATTTTCTCATTAAGTTCCCACAGAAACTGAAGCCAAGAGAAGTTTGATTTGTCTAAGTTATCTCCAAAAGATCAAGGAAGTATGAGAGCCTTGAGTAGGGGGATCAGGGTCACTTTTATCTTCAGAGAACTTTCTTGTGCAGGGCTAAGCGCCATTATGCTGTTATCAATTATCTTCTTGGCAACTCGAACAGGCCTTTGCAAAACCAGGAAACAATCATGGTGATTACTTATCACTTTAGCAGCTTGGAAACCAATCATGCTTTGACAGAAATCCAGGAGGCCCTCCACAAGTAGTTGGGTCTCCTGAGGAACAATTTGAAAATACACATGCTAGGGGGTTATCACATTTTTGTAGGCACGGATTGGGGCCTGTGAGGTGGTGTGGAGATTTCTGGTATACTCCTCCAGGTGAGAACGGCTATTCTATTCTTGATACTCAGCATAATGTCAGGAGATGACTATCCTAATAAGATATTTTACTTGACCAATAGGCCTAAGTAGTTAAAGTGATATGCAAATACTAGTTGAAGATTAAAAAAAAAAAAAAAAATACACTTTAATCAAACGATGACATTAATTCAGGAGGTGGTATATATAGGTGCTCAATTTATGCGTTAGGTCCTTTTGAACTCTGTACGGCAAAGTGACGTCTACATTCAATCAGATGACCCAGAGGCATACCACGCTGTTGATCTTATAGTCAGTTATCCTCAGGGAATAACTTGGTTCTTCTCCATGAAACAAATATTTTCTAGAATGAAAATGCTGATGAGGTACTTGCAATTTGGGTGTGCGGGAGGAAGAGAGGGGAAGCTGCCAAGTCTTCTGGGCTTCTTTCTCTTGTGCCCTTATCCTCTACTAGGGCATTCCTTTGGACCACTAACCTGCCAAACAACCAAACAAATCTCCCAAATAAAACACTAAAATGAAATGTTTTTCAAATTCTAGATCTTGGAGAAGGAATGTAGTAGGTATACACATTACTTGTGTCATCTTTTGAACCCAGAAAACTGTTTTCCAGCAGATGGACTCAGCTCTTTTTCATGTCCAAATCCTGCCAAATAGGTCAGCAGCATGCGCAATGTCTTTAGTTTGGCAATGTTGTAACAAAACAAATGTATGCTCTAGTTTTCTAAGGACAGAAATCTTTTCCTCTTGACATCTCCTCTGATTCATATAGTTGCTTTTGTTGTTGCTACTTGCCATCAAAGTAGGCTCTAACTCATAGTGACCCATGTGTAACAGAACATAATGTTGCCTGGTGCTGTGCCACCTTCATGACTGTTGGTATGTTTGAGTCCATTGTTGTGGCTATTGGGTCAATTCAACTCATTGAGGGTTTCCCTGGTTTTCACTGACCCTCATGATGTCCTTTTCTAAAGATTAGTCTTCCCTGATACGATGTGTCCAAAGTAGCCGGCCATAGTCTTGCCATCCTTGCTTCTCAGGAACATTCTGGTTGTACCTCCTCTAAGACTGAATCGTGTCAATCCATAATGTCTAGCACATAGTAAATACTCAATAAGTATTTGTGGTTAAGAGTGATAAAAGGCTTTAACCCATCAGATAGAAGACTGCTAGCCTAATCATGGAATAGTACAATACACTTCATTATTGGACTCTTATTTTTGTAATATTACACTGGTTGGGTAGTGGTTAAATGCTACAGCTGCTAACCAAAAGGTCAGCAGTTCGAATCCACCAGGCGCTACTCAGAAACTCTATGGGGCAGTTCTACTCTGTCCCGTAGGGTCCCTATGAGTTGGAATTGACTCGATGGCAATGGGCTGGGCCGGGCTGTAATATTAGAAGAATCAATTTCTGAAAAACGGCAACTGTCCCAAGGGTTAATACACATCTTGGAACACTTGTTTTCCTGGACACGTAGTATTTATCTGTTGCTATCCATGCAATCCTGGAAACGAGGATGAATGAAAATAAGAAATTAGTAAGCAAATTATTAGCACTTACTACAGCCTGAGTATCATACTTGAGCCCATGGGCATACTGAATATAAGGCATGATTTGTGCCTTCCAGGAACTCATAGTCTATTTGGGGAGGGAATTAACCTATTGAATCATAGTGAACTATTAAGGAGCAAATGATGTGGTTAAAATATAAGGTGAGTGAGGAAGATTAGAGTGGTAAGAGAAAGTTTTTAGGGCAGGTGGGTACTGGCTAGGTTCTTGAATAGTGGGCAGGAGTTAAATAGTCTACTCTTGATGAAGAAGAGGGAGACAGACAGACAGACAGACACAGAGTGAGACTGAGAGGGAGAGACAGAGAGTTTCCTGAGCTGGTTGGGGTCAATAGTAGCTCACCACTTTGAGGAGAGGCATGAGTCTGTGATGGCTGAGACTGTGAAGTTCCTTTTCATTTCTGGCTTTTCCCCAAGCAACAGGCCACTTCATACCAGGGTCAGTCCTGACCAGGGCAGCCACATCTGGTGACCTGTCTCTTCCAGCAGGTGGTCTTTCTGTCCTTAAGCCAGTGCGTTTTTTCTCTCCCATCCTGCTGTGCTTGGCCAGTCTCTATGGCTGCGTTGTTGCTTTAATTCTCCAATTTATGGTCTAACTCTTTTGCTGAGGACCCAAACACCTTCACTCTGCACCTGGATGCTAGGTCCTGTTGCCTGTAACTTCAGGTGCTGGTGGGCATCTGCTTTAAACCACGGGAACTACCAGGAAGCACACTATAGCTATTAACCTGCCCCCTTGCCCAACACTTCCTGGGGTCCCAGCTGGGGGGACCATCCCAGTCCTTGTGCAGGACAAGTTTACCATGTTTCAGTGGGTCCTTGATTATTGCTCACGTATGGGCCACCCACTGTGCACTCTATGATTCTGGTTTTCCTCAAAAAACAATCTGGAAGGCATAAATTATTATCCCCTTTTTAGAGATAGGACTCCCTGGGTGGCACAAATGGTTAACTCGCTTGGCTGCTAACCAAAAGGTTGGAGGTTCGAGTCCACCCAGAGGCTCTTTGGAAGAAAAGTCTGGTGATCTTTTTCCAAAAAATCAGCCACTGAAACCCCAATGGAACAAGCCCTACTCTGACACCCATAAGATTGTCTCATGAGTTGGAATCAACTCGATGGTAACTATTGGGTTTAAAAAAATAGATACGAACTCTCTCTCTGAGAGAGTTAGTAACTTGCCTGAGCACACCTAGGTCTGAACGGTAGAGCTGTAGTTTAATCCGACATCTTATTCTAAAACCTGTGCTCACTCCTGCAGATCACAGCTGGTGGGCCTGACACCCACATCTTTGCACATGACAAACTCCAATGTTAACACAGTCTGTTGTTCTCCCACTCCTCCCTCTTTCTGATGCCTTGGGGGAACTCATTTCTCAACATGGGCACTCTGACAATATTTTGAAGAATATCCATGTGTAGAAAGCCTCACATGTACGGTGTATAATTATGTTAAAACAAAAAAGAGAGTTAAAAATCCCAGCTCATGTTAGCAAATACATATGTCTGAGGTTTCAAATAGGCCTTGCCAACAACTGCAGTCACACAAATGTTCTTTTGAGTCATTGTACTATAGTATAAAAATAACTTGAATTTGGAGAAGATTGGGCCTTGTTTGTGAATGTCCATAACTGATTCAATATGTAACCGTGAAGGCTATTTTTTAATTCTTTCTTTCCCCTTTTCTTTGTGTCACTGGGATTTAGTTCAACACAACAAGGATTAGGTCAAAGTTTGATTTCCGTGGTAAAAGTTGAAGCTGTTACAGATCTGAGCGGATGCCAAGGTTTCATGAAACTTCCTGGGGTCTCTGGAGTATGTTCACTTATGTCTTGGAAGGGCCCATCCTATGAGTGCCAGCAGCTGCCAGCCAAGTGCAGTGATTGCTGCTGGCCTGACTTTATCACAGAAAGGACAGATGTTCATTTCCTGGCCAACTGACAAGCCCTCGTTATATGACAGTTGGTAAAGAAATAGCAGCTATGGTCTCTGATTCAAAGGATCTTAGTATCTAAGTAAGGAGTCAGGACTAATTTACTGGAAAGAAAGGGAGGCAACCAAGCTCTAGGGTTGAAAATGCTAGAAGGGTTCAGGGGAAGGAGTCCCTGTCGAGTGGAATGGCAAGGACACCTTCCTAAAGAAGGAGGGTGGAGTA
The DNA here is from genome assembly GCF_030014295.1 of Loxodonta africana. Classification (NCBI taxonomy): domain Eukaryota; kingdom Metazoa; phylum Chordata; class Mammalia; order Proboscidea; family Elephantidae; genus Loxodonta; species Loxodonta africana. The sequence continues at coordinate 59,493,510 of NC_087360.1, forward strand.
GGGCCTTGAAGGACGGAAGTAACTGGGAAAGCCAGAGGAGAAAGATAGGGGTACAGACTCCCTGAGGTGACACTGTCTCTGGGGATACTGAAGGTCAGGGGGAGACAAGACTGAGGGCAAGATGCTGGCAGATTTTGAAAGTCAGGTGGAGGGGGCAGCTACTTTATCCTAAAAAAAAAAAAAAATATAGAGGCCTAATAAAGAGCCTTGGGATGATTTCGGGAATGGAGACTGTCAAAGATCCAGGAAGGAGTCCTGGAGTGGCTCAAACAGTTAAGTGCTTAACTACTAGCCAGATGGTTGGTGGTTCGTATCTACCCAGAGACGCCTTGGAAGACAGGCCTGGCAATTTTTCTTCTGAAAAGTTACTGCTTGAAAACTTTGTGGAGTAGTTCTAGTCTGCACTCAAGGGGTTGCCATGGATTGGAATCTACTTGACTTTGGCAACTAACAACAACAACAAACGAGCCAGGGTTATGGAGTGAGTCTATAAACATAGACAATGGCATAGCCTGGCACTGAGGCTCTGGGGAGGATGTTGCTAGATGCAATGGGCTTGTGGGCCTGGCTCTGTTGTTGTTTTTCTTGCATATATTTAATTATTAGTTATTTACTTGTCTTGCTTTGCTTTGGTTTGCCTTGTTAAGTTCTTAAGTACTCTGGTTGCCAGAGCCAGAAGGTGCAGCTGAAGGGCCTATCTGGGAGGTGGGCCTGTGGAAGTCCCTGGTGTCTGGCCATCCTTGTTGTTTGGGGCAGAGGGATAGTATAGTGTGTGTGTTTTAGGGGGGAGTTACCCTAAGGAGATGTGCCCACCCACTTTATGCCCATATGTTCTGTGTCTGTAGGAAACTAGGAATAAACAATGCACTGAGAAGGTTGTTAGTCAGTGGGAGCCCCCATGACAGAAAATGAAGAAGGGCCTCCAAATTTTGTTATTGGTGACATTGCCACAACTCAGCCTCTGCAGCTGCCTGGGCTGGCTGCTTGTCCTCTGACTCAGGATTGCGCCCCGCTGGTCTTTCCCTGAACTGATGAGAGCCGTGTGAGGAATTGTTGTTTTTAGTTGCCATCGAGTTGATTCCTACTCATGGCGACGCCATGTGTGCAGAGTAGAACTGCTCCACAAGGTTTTCAAGGCTGTGACCTTTTGGAAGCAGATTGCTAGGTCTGTCTTTTGAGGAGCCTCTGGGTGGGTTCAAATTGCCAAATTTTCAGCTAGTACCAAGGAAAATTAGTCCCCTGCAAATTAGCAGCTGAGAGCTTTTTGAGAGACAAAGAGGGGCTAGCAGATGCTGTGTTTTGTGATGCTGTAGAGGTCTGTAATCTCTACCATAAATGTCCTTGTTGCTCTAGTGGTTGTTTCTGTCACTTTGGGCTTGGCCTCCCAATGGTCCCTCTCTCTCTTCCAGTCTTCACTCTTCCTTAGGTACAACTGGGAGAAGCTTGGAGTGAGCCTTTCAAGGTACTTCATGGAAATACAGGGTAGGGGTGCTGGGATAGTGGGCTCTAGAACTGCAGGGATTGGAGGTTAAATTCTGACTCTCCACTCACCATGTGACCTTAATCTCTCGAAGCCTCAGCTTGCCCTTCTGGTAAGAAACCTATCTCATGGGGTTATTCTGAGGCTTCAATAAGGTAGTAGGGGGCTTTTTGGCACTCGGTAAGGGCTTTTTGGGCCCAATGATGGTTTACCTGTTGCTTTTTCCAGTTGGGGTGTCTTGGAGGGTAAGGTCCTGAGCCAAATGTGTTCTTGGGACCATCTTATACCTGGGATGCTGCCTAGCATATCAAGGCATAGTATCAGAATGTGATCGGATATTGTGATAACAAAAGAGAACCGGTTCCTTTCCTCTGAATGTTTACTGGTTGTGACTCCATCTTTCAAAGGATGATTTTAAGTATTAGACAGCTTCATTCAGGAGACTCATAGTACCCTCATAGCCTTGTAACCAGAAGAGGGTGGAAGAAAAAAAAAAAGAAACCCTCTCACACCCACAGGAAAGTGTTTATACTTTCCTTTCCATTTCTGCCCTCTCAGTCATCCTAAATGTTTATTTAACGATGCTCAAAGACCTTTTAAGCTTTCTTGGTTTAATGTTTGCAAAACACCCTGTCACTTCCACTTCTACTGATAATTTCCTGCTTGCTGCAAAATTGCTCATGCTTACGCACCATCTGGAAACTCTTAATAGAACGACTAAAGGCTCAGTCCCTCAACAATGGGTTCCCCACAAGTGTGTGGGTAGCCCATGAGGTCAGGGTGCTCTCTGGGGCAGAGAAAAATGAAGAGGAACTGTGAAGTTGGGAACTCACTTGGAATTCAGGAGTTTCTAAGACTTTTGACCAAAAGTTTCAAATGGATTGTGAAAATTGTCAGAATGCCAGACAGCAGCAATCTTGTTCATCCCTAGATGGCCCCTAGACCCTTGACTTGGCTCAAAACATTGTCCAGAGTTTCTTCATCATGACGAGGGAATGACGAGCATGACTAGAAGCCAGGTGGTGGTTCAGCATGACTCCTGGCACACGAGCTACAGAATACCAAAGAGCAAGAGCTGGCTCTTTTCCCAGCCACAGGCTGAATGTTCAACCAAACTCCAAGCTCAGCTCATCCTCTGTGTGATCTCCTTTTCTCCTGGTGGCCATAGATGGACAACTACCAAAAAATGGACTTCTGACCATTATGGCAATAGGGAATTAGATAGTACTGCCATGTATGGCTGTGAAGATTGTGTGTTGGACAACTCTAGGGGGCAATAGTCACATTGTACTGTAAGTGAATGACACTCTCTGGAGTTGTACAATGACAAAGATTAGATATAAATTGAGAAATAAGTTGGGCACTTTTGTGTCAATGGACCAGGGCAAAGCTAAAGACAAGATCTGCAAAGGTCAGGGTAAGGACTCCCAAGAAGGAACCTCTGCTCTAGACCAGCTCCAACTGCACCCTACCCCAATACAGCAATTCCAGATTAGAAAGATGCTCAGAGGTGTGTAGTATTCTTGGATTGTTGGAATTTAAGTCTGGAGCCCTTTCATCTGTAAGAAGGACTATAGATTTCTGTCCTTCAAAGTTTATAGTCTAGTAGAAGTCATAAAAATGCTAATCATAGGCTATATCAGGACCTTAAGATTTTCTAGTAAAGAAAGAACAGCAAGAACTAGAATATCTCAGAGCAGAGAGAGATCAGTGTCAGCTGGAGTGATTAGGGAACACTTTTCAGAAGAGATGGATCATCATATGCTACTTCTAGAATGGGTTGGATTGGATGAGTTCGAGGATGAAGAGAGCAGAGTTCTCCTGTGTAATGAATTGGGGTGAGAGCCAGAAGGCTGGGAAGCATGTGAACATTGGCCTGGATTGGGAATGAGTAGGGGATAAGGAAGCATGCTAGCTGAGACCATGCTTAATGGAAGGCTTGTCGGTATGGCCAAGTGGGGCCAGATTTGAGAGACTTTGATTTGAGGGAGCAGTCTGGAATATATTCTCTTGGGGAGTCACTGAAAGATTCTGAGTGCGGCATGCATATGAAATTAAAATGGTGCTGCAGAGTGGGTCCTACCTCCACCTTTTCCACCTAGGTACCTCCAAGCTTAGAAAGGGCTTTGGAAGCCCAACTAAGGAGAGTTGGCTTAGACCTCTACCTCTGCCCTTCCCCTAGGCAAGTTCCTTTCCTTCTGGCTTTGGTAGCCCCATCCTCAGGGACAGTGGGTGGTGTCCTTCCCTGAAGCATAGCCAGTCTCCAGCATGACCAATGCACAATGGGTGAGAGCGTCCAAATTCCACCCTGCTGCTTCTCATTGTTAATGGCTGGCTGCTTCTGAATGGCTGGTAAATCCTGGCATTTATTTCCTGTGTTCTGCAAAGGCCCTTTCCTGACCACTGTAGGGGCAGGGAACCAGGGCAGGAACAACCTCAACAAATCCTAGGAAAAGAGCTCAGCTAATCAGAGGCCACTGCCACACTGCTATCCCTCTCCAGGTTGCCCGTGTCCAAAGGCACATTCACTTAGGCCATATTTATCAGAGAAAACATGTATTTGAGATGATGTCATATGAGATAGCTGCAGGCAGCATGGCTACCTCAGCCCCAAAGACCTCAGCTAGTTTTGGGAGCAGGGCCTTCTCACCAGTTAGCTTGGCTCTTGAGGCCCTTCCTCCCCAGTTTGAGCCTTTGGAGCGCTTGCCTACCCTCTTGGCCAGGTTAGGGTTCTTCTGGGAATTAACTGACCCTTGGACTTCTTTCTGCTTTGAATCTTTCCTGTCATGCTCCTTTTCCCAATCCAAGAGCAAATTGATGATAGACAAGAGCAATGGGCCCGTCTTGCTTCTATTCAGCCTGTCAGTGAGCAAAGCCATCTGCTCACAATTATGGCTCTTCAGGTTGAACAATGGGTTGGCAGGGCTGACTTCCTAAGCTGATAGGAAAACCCCATCGATCCGTAACTTCCTCAGAAAACCACCACTCAACTCCTTATCAGCCTGGGGGAGCTCTTCAGCCCCCACTGATCTTGGACGGTGACTGTCAACTGGTGGACTTAGGCCTTGCAAAGCAAGAGGAGAAATATCATTTCCATTCCAGCAGTTCTCGATTCTGAATCAGAAGCCTAATTCTAAAACTGGCAAGGATTTGGTATTCAAAACAATAGGGATACAGGTCAGCAGAGCCAATCCCATTTTTCTTGTGACTTTGGCATATAATAGGGATTCTATGAAACTATAGTGAAGCCAAGATTTCAGGAGCAAAGAAAGGCACTCCGAGGTGTTACAGCCTTACAATACTGTCTAGCTGGGGCTGAGAGTGACTGAGCCCCTAGTGTGTGTGGGAAGTCCTGCGAGGGACAGCCTTTTCTTTCCTCTTTGAGTTAGGAGGCCTCTCACATTTTACTTACCCTGCAGAATGGTATTTGAATTTCTCCCCTTGTGGTCTTCAATCAGGAGCCCTGGTGGTACAGTGGTCAAGCACTTGGCTGCTAACTGATAGGTTAGTGGTTCAAACCCAACAGCCTGCTCCACAGAAGAAAGATGTGGCAGTCTGCTTCTGTAAAGATTTACAGCCTTGGAAACCCTATAGGGCAGTTCTACCCTGTCCTATAGGGTTGCTGTAAGTTGAAATCAACTTGATGGCTGTGGGTTTGGTTTTCTGGTTTGGCCTTCAATCAGATCATGGGCCTGTGAGCAATTCTCTTTCCTTTCCATTGGAGAAGGCTGAGTCATTGTTTGTTATATTGAAGAATCCTGGACTTTCAGAGTTGGAAGAGATCTAAGATCTCTCCTTATCTACCCCTGGACTTACATCTGAAGTAACCAAGGCCCAAGAGGTGGAGGGTTACATTTCAGGTCACATAGTGAATGAAGAGTTAGACTTTGAGAGCCTGGTCTCTTGACTTCCACCCCAGTGTTCCTTCCATCCCACCAAACCGCCTCCACTTGCTGCAGGTTTATATAGTAAAATCTTTGAAAGCTGGAACCTGTGTAAGGCAGAAACCTGTCGGAGAAAGAAAACTCAACTATTTTCCACTAAAAGGAGTGATAGAAAAGTGGTGAGTCTACACCCTGACAAAGGCAGAAAACTTGAGAGATCTGGAAAATCAAGGTGGTACCATTGAGTTCTGGCTCTCACAGGTTTTACTGTACCTTGATCAGGGCTAGGAAAGGGGTGGAGATTCCACCTGTTGGGCCCTGCGAAGGTATTTGAAATCTATCATCCTCCCCCATACGCAAACTCACTTGGGCTGATTCTGGTGTGTGGTGGGGGTTGAAAACAAAAAATTCTAGGGCAGATACCTGGTCCCAGCCCTGACCTAGTACATCAAAATGTCTCAAGTGGGACATGTATGTTTTAAAAACTCTGCAGGTAATCCTGAACGACAAATAGATTTGAGAACCATGGCCCAGTTAATGCCCCATGAGGGGCAGCCTGGACTGCAGTGTTGATCTGTGTGAAAAACCTAAATTTCTTAGAAAACCAGAAAAAACCAAACCCAGTGCAGTTGAGTCAATTCCGACTCATAGTGACCCTATAGAGAAGCACCAAAAATTAATGTAATAAAATATATTTATTATGAGTAGATCCGATTCGAATCTGGCACCATCACCTTAACAAGTCAAGAAGGCTCTTTGGAAGAGGGGACAGTGAAAGCAGGTTATATAGGTCATTGTTATGTTAATTTCTCAGAAGATAACCTGAAACAGGAGCAGGGCTGAGCAGGATCCTTTGGTTACAGAAACAAAATCACCAAGGACACACCATACATCTTAAAACAGTCTCTGGTCAGACCCTGGAGTTCCTCCTTCTTGAAGTTGGCCGCACATATATAATTTTCCAGAGGAACTCAATGCCTAAGGCAAACGTCTCCACTAAACTGCTTACTAAGCTATTGTTCCACCTGAAGGTGACTCCAGGGAACCAGTTCCTACAAGGTTCAAAAAGAGACACCTAAGGGCAGATGGATCACTGTGAGTCAGAATCGACTGGATGGCAATGGGTTTGGTCTTTGGTTTGGTAAAGGCAGATGGGAGCCCTTGTGGCATAGTAGTTAAGAGCTCAGCTACTAACCAAAAAGTCAGCAGTTCAAATCCACCAGCCACTCTTTGGAAACCCTATGGGGCAGTTCTATTCTGTCCTATACGGTCACTATGAGTTGGAATTGACTTGATGGCAATGGGTGTTTTAAGGGCAGATGGCTTATGTGAGCCACCCCAATTCCATGAACCCAGAAACCTAGATTCCAGGAGAATCAAAATGATTTTGTCACCTGGTGAAGCTAAGGGGCAACTCTGGTGACTTTTGCAGGGTGCTTGTGAGGAAAACCTCTGCTTTTCAAGTCTTTTGAGGGAAGATGGCTGCTGATAGGGAAAGAACCATTTGAACCTGGTGCCATTAGAATCTACGTTCTTTGAGGACAGAAAATCCTTAGTATGCTCAGCCCTAGCACAGTGCCAGGCCTGTATCAGCCTCTATGAATATTTGTCAAATGAAATGATGATAATGCTAGAGGCTGTGCCTAGCGCAGCAAGGTAAGTCTCCAGCCTGCTTTATGAATGTTGTCCACTCAATCCCAGTTGATTTAACTCATTTCAGCTGATGATCATGGACCCTCTGCCAAGTGCAGTCCAGATGCTAAGGGCCATACATACCTGGGTTAGCTGTGAACCCTGCTCCCAAGTCCTGCCACTTTGGACAGGGAAAGGCCTCACTCAGTCAGTAAGGCATATGATTGAAGAACGGGCTCCTGGGATATAGGGCTGAATCATAATAGCAAATCCAAGTCTGAGCTGTTCTCAAATGGCTAAATTAGGAAAAAAACAATCATGTAGGTCTAAGTGTGTGCATGTGTGTATGTAGCCTATGTGTGTGTTTGGCAAAGTACTTTCTTAAGCAGCCTTAGAGCTCTCATTCACTTTTCTTGGCCTTTTCAGGGTGATGAGCTCATCATTGAATAGGAATGACTCTGTAGAACAAAGAGGTGACTCTGACCAAAAATCAGTCAATTGATCAATATGTCACTAATACTTGCCTAGGGCAGAGACAATGGGAAAGTACTTAAGTTCTCAAACAGGTGACTCACTGAAATGGAAGGAATTCATCATAAGAGATGAATTCTGGTCACCATGAGTCAGAATCAACTTGACAGCAACTAACAACAACAACAAAGCCTTAACTGTCTCCAGTGTGCCTGTTCAGTGTATTTTCTTTCTGAAAGGCCCAAACCCCCACCCAGAGCCTAGGGAATTCCCTTGTAAGCAAGGACATTGCAGTCAGCCATAGAAATCTTGCCACAGGCAAATTCTCTGTCTGAAGGTCCAAAAAACCCAAAACCAAACCGTTGAGTTCCAACTCACAGTGACCCTATAGGACAGAGTAGAACTGCCACACAGTTTCCTAGAAGTAGCTGGCGGATTCTAACTGCTGATCTTTTGGTTAGCTGTCATAGCTCTTAACCACTGTGCAACCCAGGCTCCCAGAGCACCTTTAATGATGTGTGCCTGTGATGATTCTGGCCCGTCATCTGGGCTCATCCTCACTGAGTGCCTTCCCTCAGACAGGCAGAGTCCTCCCTATGGGCAAGGGGGCATATCTCTCCCTTCCATTTGGGAGCTGCCTGGAAGAACATTGGATCTGTCCTGGCCGCAATCAAATCATCCCCTACATTTGTATAATCCCTTTTTAGTTCACATAGTGCTTATGCTGCAGTATCTCCTTAGCTCCTCACAGCAGCCCTGAGCAGAACCAGCAAACAATCAACAGACTGGAATGTGTGTGTGCCAGGCCCTGTGTCAGACACATGTAAATGAGTTATTTCCTTGAGAGCGAGATAGTAAGCGCTAGGTAAGCAGGGACCCTGGTGGTTTGCTCATGAGCATTTTCCCAGCTCCTAGCAGAGTGGAGACCCTGGTGATGTAGTGGTTAAGTGCTATGGCTGCTAACCAAAATGTTGGCAGTTCAAATCCACCAGGCACTCCTTGGAAGCTCTATGGGGCAGTTCTACTCTGTCCTGTAGGGTCTCTATGAGTTGGAATCGACTTGATCGTGATGGGTTTGGTTGGGTTTTTGTTTTCACAGAGTGCCTGGAACACAGGTGGTGCTCAATGAATAGACGGACAAACGAGAGCTGTGAGATAAGCATTTCCATTCTCTTTGTACAAAGAATTGAGGGGCAGAGAAGGCAAGTGACTTGAGGAGCAGACTGGAATGGCTTGCCACCAACTAGGACAGAGTAGACTTTGAAAAGACTCTGATTGAGGTCTTCTTGCCTTCAAGCCCTGTGGGCCCCATCCCTGCTCCCATCACTACCTTACAAGCGTCCTGTCAGCAGCCTGCAAGAAGGATGGGCCTGGGGTAGGAAGTGCTGTGTCTCCCATGAGCAGCTCCAGCGAAGTGGGGCTGAAGCACATGTGTGGCAGAAGCCAACATACAGTGTACTGAGGAAGCTTCTGGGTACTCAGAGCCTCTTCCCAGAACATCCCAGTCCCAGGGAGTGCATCCCAGGCTATAGCTGCCTTCCTGGGGGAAGCAACAGGTTGGCAGGTTCTCAGCCACCTGGGTTTGCTTTCCTCTTGATGGCAGTCCCAAAGGGGTTGAGGGAAGTGGCTACTGTCCTCCTTTCCAGGCCCGTAGGCCTTTGGGGGCACTTGGCAGAGGAGTGAGGGTGCATCTTGGAAGGTGTGCATCTTCAGGGGACGATAAATTGACACGCACTGAGCTTCCTGCAGACAGGGGAGGCTCCTGGACAAGTGGTCGGCTGCAGAGTTGCCTGGCCCAGCAGTCTGTTTGTGTGAAGCTCTGCAGAGCAGTCCTGAGGGAAGAGAATGTGATGACTAATGGAGACATGTCTGGGCAGATGGGCGGGCCTGGCTCAGGCTGGGCTTCTTGCTGACACAACAGGCTCCCAGCTGGGGCTGGCTCCAGCCCCTGGGAGAAGGGTGGAGCAGGCGCGTTCTAGGTGGGCGCTCTCTGGGGTTTCTTTGGACTCATTCAGAAGAAGGACTTCTTGTTGAGAACTGATCAGATGTGGGGGAGGTATTCAAAGGAGCATACAGGCACCTACCCCTTCCTGATGCCATCGCTGAGGAGGAGGCAACGCATAAAGCTAAGCCATAGCAGTGCTGAGCAAGCAGGGCGAAAAGCCAGCCCCTGCAGGGTTTGCAGCAGCACCATGGTTGGCCAAGGACGTGCAGTGTAGTGGAAAGAGCATCAGACCTCGAGTCAAAAGACAAGTTCAAATTCTTGCTCTGTCACTTGAAAGCTGTTTGATCTCAAGCAAGTCCCTTAATCCTTCTAACTGCAGCGTATTCTCACCCACAGAAAAACCTGTTTGCCATGGAGTTCACTCCCACTCATGACGACCCCATGTGTGTCAGGGTGGACCCGTGCTTCATGAGTTTTTCCATGGCTGATTTTTCAGAAGAAGACCTTCAGGCCTTTTTTCCAAGGTGCCTCTAGGTGGACTCGAACCTCCAACCTTTGATTAGCAGCCAGCATGTTAACCATTTGTACCACCATTGTAGATATAACATCACTGACTTTAGTTCCTACCTCAGAGGGTCACTATGAGGATCAAATGAGATAATATGCATATAACTAATTTGACAAACTGAAAAACCTTGTATGAACACAATGGGCTTTGTGTTCCACCAAAGAGCTGGTGGCAGGCAGGGTGCAGGCCAGGGGACTTGTCACACTGTCAAGTTCAGTGCTGTGTCAGGTTAGGATAGCCCTGGTGGCGCAGTTGTTAAGAGCTCGGCTGCTAACTGGAAGGTCGGCAGTTTGTATCCACCAGCTATTCCTTGGAAACCCTATGGGCAGTTCTACTTGGTCCTGTAGGGCTTCTGTGAGTCGGAATTGACTCGAGGGCAATGAGTTTGGTTTTTATATTCTCTCCAGAGTTTTTCCAGGTAAATAGTTTCTTCCTTCCCTCTGCCATATTTTTGCCTGGAAGCCTCCCCTCTCTGTGGCTGTACTTGTCCCTAGTCCCAGCTGCCCCATCACTTCCTGGCATGTGACTTCAAACAGGGCACAAACCCCTTTGGAAGCTCAGCTTTCTCTTCTTACAATCGAGGACTTTAAGAATGGCGTCTCCCTTAGAGGATTTCAGTGCGATACTGTATGAGAAAATGCTCGAAAGCTGTTATCGATGTAAGTTTCTGCTATTGCTAGTGACAATTCCTCAGTACCCGTGTGGCATTAGCAGTGTGACATTTTTGCAAGCCTCCAGCCTGTGTGGTATATCCACCTTTCTCCCTGTCTTCCTCCTTTCTTCCTTTTCCTTCCTTTGCCTTTACCCCGGGCAAGTCTAGAGGCACAACACAGTGACTTCATTGTTTTATAACTGAGAGCTGGGGGCAAAAGGCGGGGGTTTCCCCTGCTTTGTGAGGCCTTCCTAGCTCCTCTGGGTTATCTTGTAAACACAGCCTCCCTGACTATGCACAGGAGCCCCCAGCACTCAGCGGGGTTCAGCCAGGCAGACTCTCAGAAGAGGCCTGGATGACAGACACTTCCCAAAGAAAATAAGCCAACCCTGGAGGTCGCCCTTCTCCTATAACCTCCTGGAACCCGGGAGGACAGCTTTTATAGAGCTGTTCACTGACCTTCCTCCTCAAAGTTCCTGAGACGTTGGTCACCCCTGACACTAAGGAAAAACACTCTCAAAGGAAAATGAAGAACATTTCTGTAATGGAAAATCAGTGGTCCGTGGTAAAGGATCTGTTTCTTAGAAACAGCATGTACCTCTTGCAAGAGCTTTTAGGTGATGGTGAAGTGTCTGATGCTACAAAAACAGACATCAGCAACTGGGTCTTTGGGAAAAGATACGAAAGTATTAGGTATGAAGTAACTGTTCAGACTAAGGACTCACGCTAGGATAAGGACGGCAGAATTACACAACCATTCTTAAGTGGAAAGGGGGTGGGTACCAGGTTTTAAAATAACGATTGTGCCTTTTTCTTTTGCTTTGCTGATTATGAGACCTGTACTCTGGTTCTGCACTGCCCAATATTGTAGACCCTGCCAACAGGTATAAAGGTCCTTCGGTTGCGTAAATGGTTTGCGCTCAACTACTTATGTAAAAGTTGGTGGTTTGAACCCACCTAGTGGTGCCACGAAAGAAAGGCCTGGCAACCTACTTCCATAAAGATTACAGCCAAGAAAACTCTTTGGAGCCGTTCTACTCTGTAACCCATGGGTCACCATGAGTCGGAATCAACTCAACCACAACTGGTACCCGTATGTGGCTATTTTAGTTGGAATTCTGTAAAACTGAAAAGTCAGTTCCTCAGTCCCAGTAGCCACATTTCAAGTGCTCAGTAGCCACATGTGGTTATTGGATCGAAGAGCAGAGATACAGAGCTTTCCCATCATCACAGAAAGTTCTTTTGGACAGGAGCTGTTGTTGTCTGCTCAAAACATTCTTCGGTTTTGGGGGTGGAAGACCACAGAGGAGATGAGAAACATTATTTTAAAAATGCAAAGAGGAAAAACAACTTAACATTCAGTCTTTGACATTCAAAGTCTGGTCTTTCAGCGACAGGATAGCTTTGTAAGTCAGACTATTGTCTTTGAGAAACACATTTCCACATTTCTTTACCTCCTTTATCATTTCAACAATGGAGCCTGGAAGACTCTGCTAAAAGATTTCTCCCACAGCATAGAGGAGAGCCAGACTTAGCTGGAGTAAGGGGGAAGGAGGATATGAAGTTGGAAAGTAAAACAGAAGTCAGGTCCCTTTCCAGCTTGAAGAATGTAGGCAGAAGAAGGAAGAGAAAGAATGAGGCCTGGGGAGCAGCTGGGCTTGTTTGCTGAATTGTGGTTTCTACATAATTTCCACAGTTTAGGCTGGTGAGGGACGGGGGTGTCAGACAAGAGGAGGGCCACACTGCAGGCAGAGTTTGCCACACATCAGCCTGGGGGACCATTAAATCAATGTCAACCTGTGGCTCAGCACAGGGTGGCCCGGGGAAACCCTTACGGCTTGCTTTCTCAAGCTGCCTTTGGCCACCACGTGGTGTAAACATGGAGCTGGCAGCCAGTAACCTGCCATGGGGTCCACTATGGCAGGCAGAGATGACTCTACCACAGAGGCTGGGGCTGGGCTTCTTGGGGAGTGAACTAGATGGTGGTTGAGCAACCATCAGGGTCTGCCGCTAATGGTGGTTGAGATAGGGCCAAGGCAATCTGAAGTGGCTACTGGATCCTGACCAAGATAAGGGAGACCAGCCTGGGAAAGATCCACACTGCAGGCTTCAGCATAGAAAGACAGCAAAGCAAACATCGCCTGGTGGACAAGAGATAATATCCAGACGACATCAGAGGAAGCTGAGAATATTGAATCCAAGGCCTCTGATCCCTTCTCCCTGACACAAGGATGAGCAAGCCCCGTTCCTTTTAAGCGCCCAGAGACCATGTTATGGAGAGAAGCAGGAAGAGGGGAAGGCTATTTCATTTCTGAGAATTTCTATCAAAATGACAGTCTGTGTATTTCCTACAAAGGCTGTTTACATAAATGGATCAGAGTAAGTTTAAATTGCATTTAGTTAATATTTTCTTGCTAACCAGTGGGTGGGGGCTCTGGAGAATGGCCAGATTAGCTATTAGCACAATAAAAGCATTGCATTTTCTCGCACATCTAGGTTATGATTGGAGTTGAATTTAGAGTCCCTGACATATAAGCAAATGCTGACAACTCTTGATGATCGAGAATCAAGGCCCCAAAGGAAGATCAGACCATGTAGTGCAAGAGCAATCCGAAATCCAGAGGAAAGGATAATCACAGAGACTGTACCCAGACAGGTTCAGAGTTACCTCCTTTGTTCTAGAGAGGAGGAAATGGGGCCTGATGTCAGACTTGCTGGGTAAGTCATCACACATATACTTCACAGTTGGTTGTATCCTGTGATCGGGGTCAAGTATCCAAAAAGCAAGGTAAGCATTGGCTTACTTGTGCTTACTTACTAATCTGTAATTGGTTTCACTGTACCACATCAGCATGTAAATTTGAAAAGAGGCTTTGATTCTGAAAGAAGGTGCTGTGGGGTTGTTACATGGTGGACACTCCAGGTTCTTCCTCGGCATGACTTGTATTGGCCAATAAATGAGAGACCTAGGTGGGAGAGCAGGAAAGGCATATTTATTTCGTTGTACAAGGAAATGAAATCAGTTGGAGCTGCTGCCGCCAAGACTGCTCACCAAGGGTGGGCAGGCAACTTACTTTTAAAGGGGTTTACAAGTAGGGAGTTCGTACAAGTTATGTCAGCAACATTCTCAATCATACCATGTAGGTGCAATGGGGTTTCCATATAACCTCCAAGCAAAAGCAGGATTCAAATGCAAAGCTGGGTTGGGGAGCGGGAGGGGAGCCCAGCAAAGGAAACGATTTTTCAATACAACACTGTAGGGGAGGAAGCCAGGTAAAGAATACAGCACTGTGGGGACTCTGTATCAGGGTCTGGAAAGAGATGCCAGCCATACCTACAAGTAGAATTTTTGATGTGGAAAAAAAAATGTGAAAATTTTCACTGTTGTTGTTGTTAGCTACCCTCAAGTCAGTTCCGACTCATAGTGACCCTACATACAAGGGAACTAATATCACCTGGTCCTGTGCCATCCTCACAATCATTGCTATGTTTGAGCCCATTGTTGCAGCCACTGTGTTAATCTACCTCCTTGGAGGTCTTTCTCTTTTTCACTGACCCTTTACCTAACCAAGCATGATGTTATTCTCCAGGGACTGGTCCCTTTTGATAACATGTCCAAAGTATGTGAAACGAAGTCTTGCCATCCTCGCTTCCAAGGAGCACTCTGGCTGTACTTTTTCTGAGATGGATTTGTTTGTTTTTCTGGCAGTTCATGATATATTCAGTATTCTTCGCCAGCACCATAATTCAAAGGCATCAATTCTTCCTCAGTCTTCCTTATTTATTATCCAGCTTTCATATACATACGAGGCAAGTGAAAATACCATGGCTAGAGTAAAGTGCACCTCAGCCCTCAAAGTGACATCTTTGCTTTTTAACACTTTAAAGAGGTCTTTTGCAGTGGGTTTGTCTAATACAACAGGTCATTTGATTTCTTGACTGCTGCTTCCATGGGTGTTGATTGTGGATCCAAGTAAAATAAAATCCTTGACAACTTTGGTATTTTCTCCATTTATCATGATGTTGCTTATTGATCCAGTTGAGAGGATTTTTATTAAAAAAAAAAATTTTTTTTTCTTTTTTTTTTTTTTTTTACCTTGAGATGTAATTCATGCTGAATGCTGTATGTAGTCTTTGATCATCATCAGCAAATGCTTCGAGTCCTCTTTACTTTCAGCAAGCAAGTTTGTGTCATCTGCATATTATAGGTTGTTAATAAGTCTTCCTCCAATCCTGATGCCATGTTCGTCTTCACATCATCCAGCTTCTCAGAATATTCAGCTAGCATACAGATTGAATACGTATGGTGAAAGGATACAACCCCAACACACCTTTCCTGACTTTAAATCATGCAGTATTCCTTTGTTCTGTTGGAACGACTGCCTCTTGGTCTATTTACAGGTTCCACATGACCACAATTAAATGTTCTGAAATTTCCATTCTTCACAATGTTATCCATAATTTATTATGATCTACACAGTCGAATGCCTTCACTTAGTCAATAAAACACAGGTAAACACCTTTCTGGTATTCTCTGCTTTCAGCGAAGATCCATCTGACGTCAACAATGATATCCCTTGTTCCACATCCTCTTTTGAATCTGGCTTGAATCTCTGGCAGTTCTCTGTTAATGTACTGCTGTAACCATTTTTGAGTTATCTTCAGCAAAATTTTACTTGCGTGTGATATTAATGATATTGTTCGATAATTTCCACATTCAGTTGGATCACCTTTCTTTGAAATGGGCACAAATATGGATCTCTTCCAGTTGGTTGGCCAGGTAGTTGTCTTCCAAATCTCTTGGCATAGATGAGTGAGCACTTCCAGTGCTGCATCAGTTTGTTAAAACATCTTAATTGGTGTTCTGACGATTCCTGGAGCCTTGTTTTTTGCCAGTGCTGTCGGTACAGCTTGGAGCTCTTCCTTCAGTACCATTGGTTCTTGATCATTTGCTACCTCCTGAGATGGCTGAACATCAACCAATTCTTTTTGTTACTGTGACTGTATATATTCCTTCCATATTCTTTTGATGCTCCCTGTGTTGTTCAATATTTTGTCCATATGATCCTTCAAAATTGCATTTCGAATTTTACTGAATTTTCTCTTCATTTCATTCATCTTGAGAAATGCCAAGCGTGTTCTTCCTTTTTGGTTTTCTAACTCCAGATCTTTGCACATTTCATTGTAATTCTTTGTCTTCTCAAGCTGCCCTTCGAAATCTTTTGTTCAGCTGTTTTACATGATCATTTCTTCATTCCTTTTAGCTACTCGGCGTTCAAGAGAAAGCTTCAGAGTCTCTTCTGAAGCCCATTTTGGTCTTTTCTTTCTTTCCTGTCTTTTTAATGACCTCTTGCTTTCTTCATGTATGATGATGTCCTTGATGCCATCCCACAACTTGTCTGGTCTTCAGTCATTAGTGTTCAATGAATCAAATCTATTCGTGAGGCGGTCTCCAAATTCAGGTAGGATATACTCAAAGTTGTATTTTGGCTCTTGAGGACTTGTTTTAATTTTCTTCAGCTTCAACTTGAACTTGCATATGAGCAATTGATGGTCTGTTCTGCAGTTGGCTCCTGGCCTTGTTCTGACTGATAGAGCTTTGCCATCGTTTCTTTCCACAGATGTAGTCGATTTGATTTCTGTTTTCCGTCAGGTGAGGTCTACATGTATAGTCGCCGCTTATGTTGTTGAAAAAAGTTGTGTGCAATGAATAAGACATTAGTCTTGCAGAAGTCAATCATGTTATCTCTGGCATCATTTCTCTCACCAAGGCTATATTTTCCAAGTATCGATCCTTTTTTGTTTCCAACTTTCACATTTCAATCACCAGTAATTATCAATGCATCTTGGTTGCATGTTTGATTAATTTCAGACTGCAGAAGTTGGTAAAAATCTTCCATTTCCTCATCTTTGGCATTAGTGGTTGGTGCCTAAATTTGAATAATAGTTGTATTAACTGGTCTTCCTTGTAGGAATATATTTATTATCCTATCACTGACAGGAAACCCTGGTGGTGTAGTGGTTAAGTGGTACGGCTGCTAACCAAAGGGTCAGCAGTTCGAATCCACCAGGCGCTCCTTGGAAACTCTATGGGGCAGCTTTACTCTGTCCTATAGGGTTGCTATGAGTCAGAATTGACTCGAAGGCACTGGGTTTGGTTTTTTGGTTATCACTGACAGCATTGTACTTCAGGATAGATCTCAAAATGTTCTTTTGACAATGAATGTGATGCCATTCCTCTTCAGTTTGTCATTCCCAGCACAGTAGAGTATATTATTGCCTGATTCAAATGACCAATACTAGTCCATTTCAGCTCACTAATGCCTAGGATATTGGTCTTTATGTATTCCATTTCATTTTTGACAACTTCCAATTTTCATAGATTCAGACTTCATACATTCCATGTTCTGACTATTAATGGATGTTTGCAGCTGTTTCTTCTCATTTTGAGTTATGCCACATCAGCAAATGAAGGTCCCCAAAACTTTACTCCATTCATGTAATTAAGGTTGACACTACTTAGAGGAGGTAGTTCTTCCCCAGACATATTTTGAGTGCCTTCCAACCTGAGGGGCTCATCTTCCAGCACTATATCAGACAGTGTTCTGTCACTATTCATAAAGTTTTCACTGGCCAATTTTTTCAGAAGTAGGCCTCCATGTCCTTCTTCCTAGACTGTCTTTTCCTGGAAGCTCTGCTGAAACCTGTCCACCATGGGTAACCCTGCTGGTATTTGAAATACCGGTCACATAGCTTGTAGCATCACAGCAACAAGCAAGCAACCACAGTATGACAAACTAATAGATGAGTTTTTCACTACAGATTAGTAAGTAAGCACAAGTAAGCCAGTGCTTACCTTGTTTGTTGGAGAATGCTCCCCTGTGATACGGCATTATTTGAGAATCTTTTTGTTACAAGTGACAGAAAACCCAACCCAAGCTAGCTTAGGCAAAAAGGGAGTTTATTGTTTCATTTATTCTATTCCAGCTTCAGCTATAGCTAGATCCAGGGTTCGAATAATGTCTTCAAGTCTTAGTCTAAATTATTCTCTTACCTCTGCTGTTCTTCATCTTGCCTTCATTCTCAAGTAACTACATGGTGACAACATGTCTGCCAGCAGCTATACAAACCCCACAGGACATAGCTTATGCCGTTTTTCCCAAAGGCCCGAAAATAGCCCTTTCATTGGCTCTGATTGTGTCTGGCACTTTTTCCTCATCCAGTCACTGCAGCCAGGACAATTCAGTGCTCAAACTGATCAGGCCTGGTTCCCGTGCCCACCCTGAAGTCAGAGGTGAAGTTAATTACACCTGCAACCCACGGACTAATGGAGGAGTGAAAAAGAATGCTAAGCAGTCAAAAATAATCAAGGTCAACTCTGCTTGTAGAGTAAACTACATTTGGTTATTTTTATACAGGGCAGCAGAGTGAATCATTCTCAAAAAATTACTTTATTGTCCTCAAAGGTACTTAGGTTCAAGAATCCCTTCAGGTACTGTTAGATATATTGTAGATACGTATCTACCTGAAACCAGGTTGACTTATCTCATTATCATGGCCCAGATCCTGATGCTCTCTCTCTTATGGAATTGCATGTGGACATGCAGTGTGTGATGAAAGCCTACTTTGTAGTATCCTTTTCCTGAGTCCATGGGAACTGTTGTGACTAAAAAAATAAAGGGGTCATTTAATGCCTAACTTCCTGCTTTATTCTGGCTGTTATTCTAAAGCCTGGACCATTGGTGTCCCCTGGAATTTGCCCTTAGGTCACCGTAAATTTTAAGATATTGTTGAGGAGGTTGTACATATTTGCATAAATTCTCAAGGTGAAATATTTTTAGTGTTTATCTTGTGGCTGCCATTTGTCTTTCTCTCTCTTTCCTTCCATTTACTACCAGTGATTCAAATCTCTTAATCCTAGAGAAGATCTGGGAACAAAATAACCCTAAACCTGGGGAAAATGCAGCAGTAGAGACCTCGAGTGTGATCTAGAACTCTGCCCAAAGGATATCAGGTAACTGTCAAGCTCCCCATTATTTTATTCCCAAGTCTTCATTTTTTAGGATTGTAGTGGTTTGCATATTGTCCTCATGAGATTTATGTCCACCTGGAACCTTGGAGCATGACCTTATTTGGAAATAGGGTCTTTGCAGATACAATGAATTAAGAGGAGGTCATACTGAATTAGGGTGGACCCTAAGTCCAGTGAACGGTGTCCTAACAAGAAGAGGAGGGGACGCACAGAGACACACACAGGGATGAAGACCAGGTGAAGACAGAGGCAGAGATTGGAGCAATGCAGCTACAAGCCATGGGACACCAATGTTTGCTGGGGTCCTTCATAAGCTAGGAAGAAGCAAAAACTAGTCCTAGGGCTTTCAGAGGGAACATGGCCCTACTGACACCTTGATTTTGAACTTCTAGCCTCTAGAACTGTGAGAGAATAAATTTCAGTTGTTTTAAGCCACCCAATTTGTGACCCTTTATTACAGCACTCCTAAAAACAAATACAGGGGCTTAAAAAAAGAAAAAAAAAAATCTAATGCCCAGAGCAAAACACGGGTCAAAAAATGGAAATGCTGAGATAGAGACCCCTTAGAGGTTCCTTGACAGGATCTATTTGAAAGATTAATTTCTTCTGCAAGACAATGTTGGCCACCACCTTCAGCTCTGAACTTGGTACATTGCACAAAACCATACAGCTGAGAGGTGAGAAGGCACAGGAATCTGGTCTCTGCTTTACCAGCCAAGCCTCAAGCCCTCATGCAAAGCCCCATTTCCCTAGAGGAAGGGGTTTCCCTTTCTTCACTTGAAGGTTCTAACTGTTCCATGGGTTCCTTAAGCTATGTGCTGCGGGGTTGAGGCTGTCCAGAGAGGGTACTATGAGCAAATTAACAAGAAAGCATCATGCAGGCTAGCCGTGGCTCTGATCTGGCTGTGCACAAGCCCTGACATTACCCCAGCCACAGAAGCATATATTGAAGATCTGCATGCAAGCCCTCAGCTCAGCACCAGGAGGGTAATGAAGATGACTTGGGTAGTGTCCCTGTGTTTGAGTGCCTCTCTGTCTGTAACAGAAGGAAGAAAGCTCTAGAGAATGGGAGCTCTAGAAAATTCTAGGTTCTAGTCTGTGAAGATCACTGCTCTCATTTAGCAAACATATTCAGAACCCCCATGGCATGGGAGGGAGAGGTGATGCCAGCATGAGGCAGGGCTTTACCTTAAGAGTTGAGAGACAGCAAACACTTTCTCTGCAGCAGTGATTTAACTTAGCACCTCTCCCTGGCCCAAACAAAGCAAAGCAAACCCTAAACAAACAAAACAAAACAAAAAATAAAACTTACAAATCAGAAAACAAAAACAATAAAAGCAAACCTCTGCCTAACAACATGCATGTCACAGAAGGTGATTACTTGCTGTTGACCCAGTTCAATTATATCAACCCAAGTGGATGGTGCGTTGCTGTTAGGTGCTTTCGAGTTGTTTCCAACTGATGGCGACCCTGTGTACAACAGAAGGAAGTGCTGCCCGGTCCTGTACCATCTTCACAATCATTATTATGCTTGAGCCCATTGTTGCAGCTACTGTGTAAATCCATCTCATTGAGTGTCTTCCTCTTTGTTGCTGACCTTCTACTTTACCAAGCATGATGTCCTTCTCCAGGGATTGGTCCGTTCTGATAACATATCTAAATTATGTGAGATGTAGTCTCACATTCTTGCTTCTAAGGAGCATTCTGGTATACTTCTTCCAAGACAGATTTGTTTGTTCTTCTGGCAGTCCATGGTATATTCAACATTCTTTGCCAACTCCATAACTCAAATGGATCAATTCTTCTTTACTCTTGATTCATTGTCCAGGTTTGCATGCATATGAGGTGATTGAAAATGCCATGGCTCGGGTCAGGAGCACCTTAGTCCTCAGAGTGACATGTTTGCTTTTTAACACTTCAAAGAGGTCTTTTGTAGCAAATTTGCCCAATGCAATAGTCATTTGATTTCTTGGCTGCTGCATCCCTGGATGTTGATTATGGATTCAAATAAAATGAAATCATTGACAACTTCAATATTTTCTCCATTTATCATGATGTTGCATATTGGTCCAGTTGTGATAGCCAGTGGATATTTGGGAGAAATGCCAGGATAAAGAAATCCATTAGCTTCTGTCTTAAAGGCCTATCCGGGTCCCTTTCATTCTTGATGTGAGTGGTGTTGTTAGTTGCTGTCGAATTGATTCCATCTCACGGTGACCCTGTGTGTGCCAAATAGAACTGTGCTTCATAGGGTTTTCAAGGCTGTGACCTTTTGGAAACAGATTGCTGGGTCTGTCTTCCGAGGCATCTCTGAGTGGGTTCAAACTGCCAACCTTTCAGCTAGGAGTTGAGGGCTCATTCTTCTAATTCTCATTAAAGCCAAAACACAACAAAACAGCAATAACAAAACCCAGAAATCTGAATGGAGGATCTCCCTACTCACTGTACTATATTAGTCTAAGGGCTTAACAAAGTAAGTTAAAAAGTAGCTGTGAAAATTATAAGGCTGGAAACGTGGGTGCAGTGACCTGGCTTATTAAAAGAATATACAATAAAACCGCGTTTGCTAACCTATCAGTAATTCAGAATTTGAGTAATTCTTAGAGAGTTGAGGCTAAGGTTTAGTCTGAACTTTCCTGAAGAAATTTAACCTAAAGAAATGACTTACAATGCAAAGCAATATTGGAAAATCATTTACTCACGGGGAATGTTAAAACTATGTAAGAGAAGGAATTTTTTAAGGTTAGCCTCCGGCAACTGGAGGTCAATCAAAATGTATTTATGGTATTATAGTGCCTTCCACATGCAAAGTACTGTGCAGTTTTCAATTTAAAACTAACTTTTGCCACTGAGTAACCGTGGGTAATTTACTTCAAACTCTCTTTGAGCCTTAGTTTTTTGATCTAGATTCTGAGACATGGGGTCACTGAGAAGGTCAAATGATAATTCACACGAAAGAGCTTTCTAGATTATAAAGGGCCATGCAAGTGGTAGGAGTCGTTATTATTGGGTGCTTCCTTCTGTCTTATCCCAGGCTCTTTTCCCATCATACTCTTCACTGGTTCTGTTTTCTAGTCAAGTCAAATGGTCTGTTGTACCTCTCTGCTTTTCCTTCTCTGTATATCCAAATTTTACCTTTCTTGCAGTACCCAATTAATATCTTATTGCTTTTATGAAAAATTTTGATAGACCTTCAGCTAGTTGAAACCTCTCCCTCCTCTGAATTTCCATAGCACGTTATCTGTACATATTTCATGTCACGCGCCGTGTTATGCCTTCTATGACAACAATTTTGGGTGACAACTTTATACTCTCTGCTGATACGTAGGCTCCTTGAGGGCTGGGACACTATCTGATAGGTCTCTCCTTCCCACACATTGCTTAGCCCAGTGTCTTCCATGGGGCATTTGAACAACACCGTGTTCAATGTATAATACATATTCTAGACTGATCAACCCAGCCAGCCTCCTTTGCGTGGACTCCAACTTTTAAGGACCCTTTGTAAAATAAGGTAGTGCTCAGGACTGAATGCAGCCCCACAGAAGTGGTTTGATTCCAACTGTCTTTTAGGAAGGCTAATCTGTCCTATAGGGTCGCTATGAGTCGGAATCGACTCGACGGCACTGGATTTGGGTTTTTTTTTTTTGGTTTAATATAGCCTCAATGTACAGGTTGGAACCAGGATGGGCTGATGACAATTGAAGGACAGTAGCTATCAGAGATTTAGGTTAGTAAGGATAGAGTTTGTGCAGTGGAAAGCAACAAGAAAGAACTTAATATGATAATCCTTGAGAGAAAGGACTTGTCCAAAATTGTTTTTATAACTGTAGCAGCTATCAGTAATTGTTGGTTGACTGCTACTGTTATAGATAACACCTCTTCCCCACTATCCCCCACCATCCCTATTTGCTTTGCTTCTGAGGGACCAGAGAGGAATTTATGGAGAAGGAAGTGAACCAACACCCCCCTCCAAAAAAGTAGAAGGTGTATGGATGTATGGAATTTGTTTTCCATGGAATCAATTTGTTCTTTACAGATCAGGGATGGGAAGGTTAGTACTAATTGCTGATAGAAATATTAGTGAGATGCCATGAGACTATGAGTTGGAATCGACAGCAATAGATTATGAGACTCTGTGTTTAGGCAGAGGTTTCAGGGCAAGAAGACAACATTTAGCCTGCGTTTTACTCTTCTCTTGCCTTGTCAGGAACCTAGCCCTCTGGGAATGAAAGTGCTGGGAGCATCTGGAGACAGCCCTGGCAGAGGCAACAGGAGGGGTTGAGGCAATGCTACTCCAAGAGGCTTTCCTGGGGGTGGCATGGGCAGGTGGGAGGATGAGTGGGAGGTTGCATGGATCCAGACTGGTTGGAAGGCATGTGAGAGGCATCCCTTGAAGGCTGTCTCAGAAATGACAGGGATGTTATAGGGCACTGAGTCCCTGCTACTGCTTGGTTGGTAGCTGGGGAACTGGCAAATGTTTAGGTGCTATCTTACTTCCCAAAGGCATTTGGCGAGGCTCAGTGGCACATTAGAAACAACACTTACTGCCAACAATTGGGGCACTCGATTAAAAGGTCTCATTTCTTTTGATGGTCAAAATTCAAAAGGCATGAAAGGTACACTATGAAAAGTCTGTATCCAGTTCCTACACTCCAGACATCCAATTTTTCCTCCTGGAGGCAAGCAGTGTTAATTTTTTTGTGTATCCTTAGAGATATTCTATGAGGTCATACTGGAGTAGGTTGGGTGCTAATCCAATCAGAATGCTGTCCTATAAAAGACGCGAAAAGACACAGAGAGTCAGAGAAGGAGGACAGCCATGTGAAGATATATCTACAAGCCAATGAACGCCTGGAACTACCTGAAGCCAGGTGAGACAAGAAAGGATCTTTCCCTTAGAGGCTCCGGAGAGAGCAAGGCTCTGCCCACACTCCGAATTCAGACTAATAGCCTCCAAAACTGTAAGACAGTAAACTTCTGTTGTTTGAAGCCATTCACTTTGTGGTACTTTGTTACAGCAGCACTAAGTAATGAATACAATACTCTTTTCTCCCCAACTCTTTTACTGTGCAGATGACAACAATGTATAATACACATTGTCCTGTACTTTGCCTTTTCACCTAACAATATATTCTTTTTTTTTTTTTTTAATTTGACTGTGCTTTAGGTGGAAGTTTACAGTGCAAATTAGTTTCTCACTCAAAAATTTATACATGAATTTTTTTGTGACATAGGTTACAATCCCTGCAATGTGTCAGCGCTGTCCCCCTTTCCACCCCAGGGTCCCTGTGTCCATTTGTCTGGTTTTCCTGTCCCTTCCTGCCTCTGGTCTTTGCTTTTGGGCAGGTATTGTCCATTTGGTATCATACACTTGATTGAACTAAAAAGCATGTTCCTCACATGTTTTATTGTTTGTTATATAAAAACCGAAACACTGAACCCATTGCCATTGAGTCGATTCTGACTCATGGCGACCCTATAGGACAGAGTAGATCTGCTCCATAGAGTTTCCAAGGAGCACCTGGTAGATTTGAACTGACAACCTTTTGGTTAGCAGACATTGCGGTTAACCACTACGCCACCAGGGTTTCCCTTTGTTATATAAACAAACAAACAAAAAAACCCCCACCAAACCCAGTGCTGTCGAGTTGATTCCAACTCATAGTGACCCTATAGGACAGAGTAGAACTGCCCCATAGAGTTTCCAAGGAGTGCCTGGCAGTTTCAAACTGCTGACCATTTGGTTAGCAGCCGTAGCACTTAACCACTGTGCCACCAGGGTTTCCCTTTGTTATATAGGCCTGTCTAATCTTTGGCTAAAAGGTAGACTTTGGGAGTGACTTCAGTTCTGAGTTAGTAGAGTGTCCGAGGGTCATAGTCTTGGGGGTTCCTCTGGTCTCTGTCAGACCAGTAAGTCTGGTCTTTTTGTGTGTGTGTGTGAATTTGAATTTTGTTCTACATTTTTCTCCCTCTCTGCCCAGGAACCTTTATTTTGATCCCTGTCAGAGTGGTTGGTGGTGGTAGCCAGGTACCATCTAGCTTTTCTGGCTCAGGCTGGTGGAGGCTGTAGTTCATGTGGTCCATTAGTCCTTTGGACTAGTATTTTCCAGCATCTTTAGTTTTTTTCATTCTACTTTGTTCCAGATGGGATGGGACCAATAGATGTATCTTTCTTAGATGGGTGTTTGCAAGCTTTTAGGACCCCAGATGCTACTCACCAAAGTAGGATGTAGAACATTTTCTTTATGAACTACCTTATGCTAATTGACTTAGATGTCCCCTGAGACCATGGTCCCCAACCCTCAGCCCCAGTAACTAGGTGCCTCAAGATTTTTGAATGTATCAAGGAAGCTTCTATGACTTTTTCTTGGTCAAGTTGTGCTGACTTCCCCTATCTTGTGTGTTTTCTTTCCCTTCACCAAAGTAAACACTTGTCTACTATCTAGTTAGTGATTTCCCCTCTGCACACTTCTCCTCCCCCATAACCATGAAAGATTCTTCTTTTCTGTGTGTAAATCTTTTCTTGAATTTTTATAATAATGGTCTCATACAACATTTGTCCTTTTCTGATTGAATTATTTCACTCAACATAATGCCTTACAGATTCATCCATGTTGTGAGATGTTTCAAAGATTCATTGTTGTTATGTATCTTCGCATAATATTCCACTGTATGTATGTTTATCCATTCACCTGTTGATGGACACTTAGGTTATTTCAATCTTTTTGCAATTGTGAATAATGTTGCAGTGAACATGAGTATGCATAAGTCTATTCATGTGATTGTTCTTATTTCTCTCAGCTATATTCCTAGTGGGATTGCTGGATTGTATTTCTACTTCTAACTTTTTAAAGAGGTGCTATATCATTTTCCATAGTTGTTGTACAATTTTACATTCCCACCAGCAGTGCGTAAAAGTTCCAGTCTCCCCGCAACCCCTCCAATATTTGTTATTTTCTGTTTTTTTTTTTGATTTGTGCCAGTAATGTCAGGGTGAGATGGTATCTCATTGTAGTTTTGATTTGCATTTCTCTAATGGATAATGATCTTGAGTGTTTACTCGTGTGTCTGTTAGCTACCTGTGATGGTTAAGATTCTCTGTCAACTTGGCTGTGCCATGATCCTCAATGTTTATATGTGATCACCTCCATGATAGGATCTGCTGTGAGTGGCCAATTAGTAGAAAGGAAGTTTCCTTGGGCGTGTGGTCTGCTTCTAAATATAAGCGGATGTTCTGGCTTTTTTCCTCTCTGGTTCCTGCTGCTGCCTACTGTTCGTCTAACTTCTGGTTCTTGGAACTTGAGCTAGCAGCTTACCTGCAGATATTGGGATTTGTAGATCTTCACAGCCTGTGAACAAGAGCCCTGCTCTGCGACCTGCCAGTCTTGGATTCACCAGCCCCTATGGCTATGTGAATCAGGAGAAGCCTCTATCCTGATTCATACGCTTGGGATGTTCTAGCCTCCACAATCGAGTGAGCTGTTTCCTTGATATAAATCTCTCTCTATATATATTTATATGCTTTACTGGTTTTGCTTCTCTAGAGAACCCAGCCTAAGACACTGCCTGAATGTCTTCTTTGGTGAAGGGTGTGTTCATATCCTTTGCCCATTTTTTAATTGGATTATTTGTCTTTGTGTTGTTGAGGTGCTGAAGTATTTTATAGATTTTAGAGATTAAACCCTTGTCAGATATGTCATAGCCAAAAATTTTTCCCAGTTTGTACGTTCTCATTTTACTATTTTGGTGAAATCTTTTGATGAGCATAAGTGTTTGATTTTTAGGAGCTCTCAGTTATCTAGTTTCTCTTCTGGTGTTTGTGTACCACTGGTTATGATTTGTATTGTATTTATGACGTGTATTAGGACTCCTAGCATTGTGCTTATTTTTTCTTCCATGATATCTATCATTTTAGGTTTTATATTTAGGTCTTTGATCCATTTTGAATTAGATTTTTTGTATGGTGTGAGGTATGGGTCCTGTTTCATTTTTTTACAGATGGACATCCAGTTTTGTCAGCACCATTTGTTAAAAAGACTGTGTTTCCCCCCATTTAATGGAATTTGGGCCTTTGTCAAAGATCATAGGTGGATGGATTTACATCTGGGTTCTTGATTCTATTCCATTGGGCTATGTGTCTGTCATTGTACCAGTACCAGGATGTTTTTACTACTGGGGCTGTACCATGGTTCTGAGATCAGGTATTGTGAGGCTTCCTACTCTGTTCTTTTTCTTCAACAATTCTTGGCTTATCTGGGGCCTCTTTCCATATGAAGTTGGTGATTAATTTTTACATCTTTAGTATATTTATGTCTTTGTGTCTAATGCTATTGGTATTAGGAACAGGATTGCATTATATTTATAGATCACTTTGGGTAGAACTGACATTTTCACAATGTTGAGTCTTCCTATCCATGAGTATGGTATAATTTTCCATTTAAGTGGGTCTTTTTTGGTTTCTTGCAGCAGTGTTTTGTAGTTTTCTTTGTATAGGTCTTTTATATCCCTGGTTAAGTTTATTTCTAAGTATTTTACCTTTTTAGGGGCTATCATAAATGGTATTGTTTCCTTGATTTCCTTTTTGAAGTTCTCTTTGTTGCTATATGGAATCAACTGATTTTCTTTTTTTAAATTTTATTGTATTTTAGGTGAAAGTTTACAGGCAAGTTAGTATCCCATTAAAAAATTTATACACAGATTGTTTTGTGACATTGGTTGCAATCCCTGCAATGTGTTGAAATTCTCATCTTCTCCTTTTACACCCCAGTTTCCCCATATCCATTCATTTAGGTTTCCTGTTCCTCCTGCCTTCTCATCTATTTTTTGTTGAGAGTTTTTTTTTTTTTTTTTTTTTTTTTTACCTCTTCCATCTTTTCTTTTGTTATGGGTCTGTTCAGATTTTCTGTCTCAGTTGATGTTAGCTTAGGTAGGTAGTGTGTTTCTAGAAATTTGTCCATTTCCTCTAGGTTCTTAAATTTTTTGGAGTACAATTTTTCATAGTGTTTTGTTACGATTCTTTTTATTTTAGTTGTGCCTGTTGTAATGTCCCCCATCTCATTTCTTGTTTGGGCTATTTGCTTCCTCTCTTGTTTTTCTTTTGTCAGTTTGGCCAATGTTATGGATTGAAATGTGTCCCCCAAAAATGTGTATCAGTTTGTCTAGGTCATGATTCCCAGTATTGTGTGGTTGTCTACCATTTTGTGATCTGATGTGATTTTCCTATGTGTCGTAAATCCTACCTCTTTAATGTTAGTGAGGCAGGATTAGAGGGAGTTACGTTAATGAGGCAGGACTCAATCTACAGGCTTAGGTTGTATCTTGAGTCAATCTCTTTTGAGATATAAAAGAGAGAATCCAGCAGAGAGGACAGGGATCTCATGCCACCAAGAAAAAAGTGCCAGAAGCAGAATGTGTTCTTTGGACCCAGGGTCCCTGCACTGAGAAGCTCCTAGGCCAGGGGAAGACTGATGACAAGAACCTTCCCCCAGAGCCAACAGAGACAGAAAGCCTTCCCCTGGAGCTGGCACCTTGAATTCGGACTTCTAGCCTCTTAGACTGTGAAAGAATAAACTTCTGTTTGTTAAAGCCATCCATTTTTTGTTTTAGCAGCACTAGGTAACTAAGACAGCCAGTGGTTTGTTGATTTGGTTGATCTTTTCAAAGAAAAAACTGTTGGTCTTGATGATGCTTTGTATTTTTTTCTGTTCTATATTTCATTTATTTCTGCCCTGATCTGTATTATTTCCTTTCTTTTGGTGCCTGTAGGCTTCTTTTGCTGTTCTTTTTCTATTTGATCAAATCATAGGGCTAACATTTTGATTTTGCCTTTCATTCTTTTTTGATATATGTGCCTATTGCTATGAATTGACCTCTGAACACTGCCTTTGCTGTATCCCAAAGGTTTTGGTACAATGTGTTTTCATTCTCATTTGGTTCCAGAAATTTTTTGATTCCATCCTTGATTTCTTCTGTTACTTAGTGATTTTAAAGCAAGGTGTTATTCAGTTTCCATGTCTTTGATTTTTTCCTTGCTTGTCCTGTAATTAATTTCTACTTTTATGGCATTGTGATTAGAGAAGATGCTTTGTATTATATCAATGCTTTGGATTTTGTTGAGGGTTGCTCTGAGGCCTAAGATGTGAGCCATTCTGGAGAACATTCTGTGAGCATCGGAAAAGAACATATATTCTGCCTCTCTTCAGTGTAGTGTTCTATATACATCTATTAGGTCAAGCTGGTTGATTGTGGCCTTTAGATTTTCTGTATCTTTGCTGAATTTCTTTTTACTGAGTTGAAATCTCCTACTATTACTGTAGAACTGTCAATTTTGCTTTTCAGTGAGTTCATTTTATGTGTGTTGAAGCTCTGTCATTACGTTCATAGATATTTATTATGGTTATGCTATCGTGGTGGATTGTCCCTTTAATCATTATATAATGTCCTTCCTTGTCTTTTGTGGTGCGTTTTGCCTTAAAATCTATTTTATCTGAGATCTGTATTGCCATGCCTGCTCTTTTTTGGTTACTGTTTGCTTGATATATTTTTTTCCCATCTTTTGATTTTTAGTATATTTATGTCTTTGTGTCTAAAGTGTGTCTTATGTAGACAATGTATTAATGGGTTGTGTGTGTGTGTGTTTTTAAATCAATTCTGCCACTCTCTGTCTCTTTATGGGTCCATTTAAGCCATTTACATTTAATGCGATTTATGATAGGTATGAGTTTATTGCTGTTGTATTGTTGTGCTCTTTTTTTTTGTGGTGCTGACGTTTTCTTTATTCCTCTTACTCTTTTGAGCTGAATTCCTTTTGTTTGTGGATTTTCTTTTCATTTCCGTCATTATTATAGACTTTATGTTCACTGAGTTTTTATGTTTTTCTTCTTTTGTATTTTGATGAGTAAGTTTGTTAACTTTCTTTGTGGTTACCATGAAATTTACTCTTAGCCTCCTAACTTTGAAGCAGTCTTTTTTTACTTGATATCTTATCTGTGGGAACGATGGCTCTCACCACCTTATCTCGGTGGACTGAGCAGCAGGCAGAGTGAGCCAGGTTCACTGTACGCTGGTTTGGTGAGGGTGGACTTGGCAGGGGCTGTCTGCCTGGTGATGTTCATCCAGCTGCATGGGAGCATTCACAGCCCCTCACCAGATGGTGTGGGTGTGGAATGGGTATTGGCATGGGCTCATTTTCCACCATTCAGCAGCTGGTCAAGTGATGGGAAGGGAGGAGCAGTGCGTGCTTGTTGTGGTGGTGGACCTGAGCACAAGAGGCTCTCTAGCCATGGTGGTGTGATGAGCACCAGTGGGAAGTGCGGGGAGGGGGGTGGTGTATGTGGCTAGGTAGGGGGGAGAAAAAAAGAGAGAGAGAAGAAAAAGGGTGGCACAGCGGGAGCTGGCACGTGGGGCCTGTGGGGACTCAGGCCAGTGGGAAGGGGAAGGGAGGTGTTGTATGTGGAAGAGAGGAAGAATAGAAAGAAGTAAAAATAAAAACAAAGGTTGGCAGGGTGGGGTCCAGTGGGTGGGGGCAGGGTGGACTCAGGGTAATGGCTCACTGGTGAGATGGTGGCACCCTATCTGTGGCAGCATGGCTGGGGCCAGTGGGAAGAGGGGGAGATGGCATTCAGGGCTAGATGGGAGGGAGAAAAAAAGTAAGAAACAAAAAATATGGTGGAGTATTTAGGCTGGTGAGTGGGGGGTGCAGACCTGGGGGGTGGTGGGTGGGAAGGAGAGGTGGCTTACAGGGCTAGGTGGGAGGGAAAAAGAAAAGAAAAAATAAATAAATGGTGATGTGGCAGAAGCCGGTGGTTGCGGGCGGGCCAACCCAAGGCAGTGGCAGACCGGTGGCTCTCTAGCCACGGTGGTGCAGCAGGGGCTGGTGGGAATGGAATGGGAGGAGGTGGCATATGGGGCTAGGTGGAGGGGAGAAGGGGAAAAAAGTGGCAGCATGATGAAGGCTGGTGATCAGCGGCAGGATAGACCCAGGCACTGGTGGGAAGTGGGAAGGTGGTATATGGGGCTAGGTGGGAGGAGAAAGAAAAGGAAGAAAAAGAAAAAAAGAAGAAAAAAATTAAAAATTACGTGGTAGGAGGGAGCGAGGTAGGCCCATGGGGGAGCTGGCTTTGTGGACCCTGGTGGTGGAGGCTGCCAGGATGGGGGTGTTCTTGCTTCCTCATCAGAAGGGTGAGAAGTGGCAAAGAGTGTTTCTCTGGTTACTGGGTGCTCTGTCTCTTGTTGGGAGCTCTGTGAAGCTGCCTTTCTGTATGCCCTGTCTGGGGTCATTGCTGGCTGTGTTTCAAGATGGCCACAACACAGTGCGGGAGCTCCACTCTGTATCTCTCCTTGTTCTCTGCTTTCCGTCAGTTTCTTCTTCCGTTTAGTGTTTGATCTAGTTATTTATCCCTTCATTTGATGCTCAGGGTTCTAGGAATGACATTTGTATCTGTTTTATTTAGTTTTTTGGGTCTTTGCTGCAGAGGGATGGTGTGGTGCATCTGTTTACGGTGCCTTGTTGGCTCCGCCTCCAACAATATATTCTTAACAGTACGTAAAGAGTTCCCTTAGAACTCAATCCCTTTTTTACATTTGCATAGTATTTCATTATATGGATGCACCATAATTTATTTAAGCAACGACCCCTATTGATGAACATTTAGGTTTTTCCAATCCTTTGGTGGCACAGTGGTTAAGAGCTCAGATGCTAACCAAAAGGTTGGCAATTTGAATCTACCAGCTGCTATTTGGAAACCCTATGGGGCAGTTCTACTCTTTCCTATAGGGTTGCTATGAGTCAAATTGACTTGACAGCAGCGCGTTTGGTTTTTTTGGTTTGCCATTAGAAACAGTATTACAATGAATAACCTTGTGTATACATCATTTCACATACATGAAAACACATTTCTTTGACAACTTCTTGTAAGCTGAATTACTAGGTCAAAGGTGTGCTCAGTAGTAATTTTTATGAATATTTTCAAATTATCCCCTAGAGAGGTTATGTCAAGTAGTGTATGGGCTTGCCTGTTTCCCCAAATATTTGCCCAGAAAGTTGTCAACAAAGTATGTTATCAAACCTTTTGAAATGTGCTTATCTGGAAGGTATATGATGTAGTTTTAAGTTGCTTTTTCCCCATGAATAAGACTGAGCACTTTTTTTATGTTTAAGCTCCATTTTTATTTTCTTTTGTTACATATCCTTTGCCCATCTGTGTGCACGTGTGTGTGTGTGTGTAAGGCGGGTTGGTGTTTTTATTTTGCAATGTTCTTTGTATATTAGGGAAATCTGGATTACAATTTTTTTCATCAGCTTATTGTTTGTTATACATTACTCTAACTAACCTAGTTAAACAAAATATTGACCTAGATTTAGCTATTTTATTTCCTTGAAAAGTATGTGATTACATTCCTGAAAAGGAATACTACGCAAATAAAACATTTACTGCTGGTGAGAGTTTTCTATTCAGACACAGAACATCCTGATAAATAGTGCCTGAAATATTCAAGAAACACTGAACACCTGTGTTTGACACTGTGTGAGACATAAACAAGCATTAAAAGTGCTGAGCTTGGCACTGTGAGGAACACAAACAAGTAGATTTCAAAATCCACAGTTGAATAATTCAAATAGACTAGGTAAGTGTTGAGAAATGGGGACCAAGGTGTGGGCAGGGCGTGTTAGGGCAGAGTGAGGATGGGGCTGGGAATCCCTCGGACTGCCAGGAAGAGAGCACTGCGTGCAGCAGGTGAGGATGCAGGAGTCCCGGGGAGGACTGTGCAGAGCAGAATATAGTGATCTGGAGGATGTGCCAGCCAAAAAGTAAGGCCTCAGAGAGTCTAGTCAGCAATGTAGGTGTCCAATGCTACAGAAAGAGTCAAGGCCCCACTGCCAGAAGGTCCAACCTTCTCAGAGTAAACTTTGTTTGCCCCTTGGGTGGCTGGGGCTGTAAATAAATTTGTGACCTCTTCCCTTGCTATCCTTGGTCCAATTCACTACCCAGTCCCCCTTCCCACACTAGCCTTCTAGCAGCTCTGAACCACTGCTGAAGGTGTAGGTCTAAGCCAATCTGGAGGTAGATGGTGCTACTATAGGCCACTTCATCTTCCTCTTTAGTTTCTACCTCAGACCTCATTCTTCTATTACAAATGCCAAGGGAAAGGAAAAAAGAAATGAACAATTTGGTTTTTTCACCCTAAAGAACAAGATTATCTGGCAAAGCTCAGGCCTACTAGGATGGTGGGCCAAGGCATCAACAGAGCTCAAGGACGCCAATGCCAAAGACAAAACCAAGATGTATTATCTATAGCAGTAGCACACAATGAACTATTTTTGATTGCTCTTATGGTTATAAGTCAGTAAACATTTGTTTGCTGATAGTTTGTCATTTGACCCATTCATATTATAGCTCTGTAGAAATTTTGTGGTCTGACCTAAAATGTTGGAAATCTGTTCTTTTGTCAGATCTAGGAATCCATCATTCCCCATTCTCCACTTCTGTATTTCTATTCTCCTTGTCCAAATTTCATAGAACCTTGATCCAAATGTGATCAAATTCCAGCTTCGACGCATAGGGTATTGGAATAGTCAAAGCAATCTTCAAGTGTGGTCTCAGATCATTAATAAGCAAGGTTTTTCCATTATTACATGGTAGTAGCTTATTGATTGTCTATATGTACCAAAACACTGTGCATACGTTATCTCTAAGTCTCTCAACAGTACAAGGTAGGTATTACATTCTTTATTTTATAAATGAAGGAACCTAAACTCCTCAAGGTCATACAGTTAGTAAGTGGCAGAGCTGGAATCTAAACCCAGCTCTGTCTAAACCCAAAGCCTGAAAATTTACTTCTGCCTCCTGCTGTATCCTCAACTGAATAATTACCTGTTCAATGCAACTGGAGAGCAATTTAAAAAACACACATTTACAATGAATTGCTGAACAACAAGTTATAGATGGCAAAGGCATTAGAAGCTTGGAGATGCACTTGACACTACAAACTGAAATTACTGGGAAAGAATTTCTGAAGGAGAGAGGTTCTGTTTTGGGTCTCAATTGGTGGTTAGGATATTGAAAGGCTAAAAAGAAAAAAGAAGCTAACTTCTACTTCTGGCTATGTGGTGGACTAGATGTCGTGGAAAACTTTCCCATATAATACAGCTAACTGTACTAAATACAAAATTCCTTTGGAATGCATAACTGAGTTTGCAGAAAGGTAGGAGTAGTTTCTAGAGGATAAAAACAAGGAGAGAGTTGCTGATGCCTTTGGCAATCCTATTGTATAGAGCAGGGGTTGGCAAACTTTGTAAAGGGCTGATTAGTAAACATTTTGGCTTTGTGGGCTATGTGATCTCCCTTGCAACCACTCGACTCTGCCTTTGTAGCATGAATGTGGCCATCAACAATATATACACAAAAGAGTGTGAGAGGATTTGACTTGTGGTGAGCTGAATTTGGTCCATGGCCATAGTTTGCTAACCTCTGGTCTAGAATCTTG
This sequence comes from Loxodonta africana, assembly GCF_030014295.1. Lineage (NCBI taxonomy): Eukaryota > Metazoa > Chordata > Mammalia > Proboscidea > Elephantidae > Loxodonta > Loxodonta africana. The sequence goes on from NC_087360.1 coordinate 59,527,660, forward strand.
GGTTTTGGTGCTTTGCGAGGGCCTGAAGTCTTGGGCATATACAAGGTAATAAGATAGAACTTAGACAGTCCTCACACACATACAACAGGATCCCCAGGGAAAATGTGGATTAGGAGAAATGTTCCCATTGGCAAAGGAAAACAGCCAGAGAAACTTGTCTTATCGAGTTGATCTTTGGGTGAAAAAAAAAGTATCTTTTCTGGGAATTGGGGGATTTGTTACTATAGGTCTACTCTCACATGGGTTTAGCATTTGAATTTATACTACATTTATTATAGAGGAAACTTCAAGCTACAAAATTAACTTGACATTTTTCTTGATTGGTAGTGCTCAAGGGCACCTTACCAAATAAACATGAGTTTATAATCCAAAATTAAAAACACACGACTAAACAAGTCACTGTGAGCAAGAGTCAGCAGAGACAACAAATGGCAGAATTATTGTCTCCAGGATTCAATGTATGGAAATTATTGGTTACAGAAAATGTTCGAGGAAATAAAAAAGAGAATAGAGGGGACTAATGGATCACATCTACCATGGCCTCCACCAGACTGAATTCAGTACAACTAGATTGTGCCAGGCTACCACCACTGACTGCTCTGACAGGGATCACAATAAATGGTCCCGGACAGAGCTGGAGAATAGTATAGAACAAAATTCTAACTCAAAAAGAAAGGCCAGACTTGCTGGCCTGGCAGAGACTGGAGGAACCCTGAGAGTATGGCCCTCCGACACCCTTTCACCTCAGTAATGAAATCACTCCTTAGACTCACCCTTCGGCCAAAGATTGGACAGGGCTATAAAACAAAATGAGACTAAAGGAGCACAGCAGTCCAGGCGCAAGGACTAGAAGGCTGGAAAGGACAGGAAAGCTGGTAATAGGGAACCCAAGGTTGAGAAGGGAGAGTGTTGACAGGTTGTGGGGTTGTTAACCAGTGTCATAAAACAATATATGTACTAACTGTTTAATGAGAAACTAGTTTGTTCTGTAAACCTTCAGCTAAACTACAATTTTTTTAAAAAAGGAGAGAATAGAGGATACTTTAGGCAAAAGGAAGAACAGTAGTTAAATTTTAATAGCAGGGATGAGGATATGTTGGGGGCAAGGAGGAAAAAAATCCTAGGTAGGATTCATATGAGGGTATGAATAAATGAGTGAATTAAACTTTGGTTAAATTCACAGTGTTAGTGCTGTGTTAGACACTAGACTCAATGGTGACTAACAACAACAATAGAGATGAATGACACACAGGATTTGTCCTCAAGGAGATTCCAGTCTAGAAGAAGAATCAGGTAATCCAGTAAATATATAAATACCATAAAATGTACTTTAACTAAAGAAGACTTCATGCTTGAATCAAGTTCTGAAAGATCTGAAATTTATCCTACAGGTGATGGTAACTATTGAATAATTTTAAGGAATAAAGTAATATGACCAGAATAATAATTTTGAAAATAACCATGGCTGCCATAAAATGAACGGGAAAAAAAGAGTAGAGAAATGAGAGACAGGAAGACCAATTCTTAGATTGTTTGAGTAACGGTGAAGAGAAACCATGACACCCTAATATAAAGCAGAAGTGTAGGGGAGTGTGAATTTGAGAACTATTTTATAATTTTGTTTATTGGGAATACCAAGCGGTAGTAACATAAATTTAATGGCTGTAGCTTCATTTATGATGGCATATCTTATACCATTGCTTCCCAAGGGTTTCTGGGAGTTCCCAGGGGTGCCCACAAGTGTTTACAAATGAGTGTACTCCTGGCTGACTTCCCCTGCTCTGTCTAGTGCTTTTGCTGTCACAGACTGTTGGGCCATGAACTGGGCAGGCAGGGAGGGTGGGAAGGATGTCTCTACCCCTTTGATGTTGAGTGTATTGAAGTAGCAATGCGTGTTCCCTAACAATTATGCGTCTTTCATTAAATGGTTCTTTCGGATTCTTTGGTCCCATGGAAACCCTGGTGGTGTACTAGTTAAGAGCTACAGCTGCTAACTAAAAGGTCGGCAGTTTGAATCCACCAGGTGCTCCTTGGAAACTGTATAGGACAGTTCTACTCTGTCTTACAGGGTTGCTATGAGTTGGAATCAACTGGATGGCAACAGGCTTTTTTTTTTTTTTGGCCCTGTAGGATGCAGACGAAGTCAGCGGGGGCCGTTCTGGGGAAAAAGTGCAACCGTCAGAGCCCATCCTCATGGTGCACCTCACTTCCAACAACCCAGCTCATGGTTCCTGGCTCCTTCTTTCTTTACGACATCCATGGAGAGCTAAGGCAGGGGCAGGAGGAAGAATTTGGTTCTCCCAGGATGTTGCTTAACTCTCGTCCCAAAGGCACTTTTGCTGAGTCTTCTACCAGTTCCTCAGAAATGCCTTTCCTTGGGATGTTCATGCAAGTGTGGAAACTATAGTTCTGAGGCATCAACTAGATACGGGGCGGAGGTAGGGAGAAGGCTGGAAAGGTTTCCAGGAGCAATAGGAAAGATCATTGAAAAGATCAGTGAGGTCTTCAGTGCCAGCCTAAGGGTTGTTTACCCCAACAAAGCAGTGTCTCTCCAGGCGTGGACTGGTTTATTACAGCTCTGAAATCACCTGGGGGAACTGGCTCAAAATTCAGATTCTTGGGTCTTACCTGACTCAGGAGCCCTGGTGCGTGGGGCTTTGGAAACTTGCATTTTTAACTTGTGCCTCCTAGGTGATAGTTTGAGAATCCACACATATTTCTGTAATGAGGATAGTTTGAGAATCCACACATGTTTCTGTAATGAGGTCCCTAAGTCACATATTTAGGTACCTTTAAGGCTCCTGAGTATAGGTGCTGTGTCTAAAGCTTTTCTTCAGGCACATTGTACACCAAAAAAACAAACCCACTGCCATCGAGTCAATTCTGACTCATAGAGACCCTATAGGACAGAGTAGAACTGCCCCATAGGGTTTCCAAGGCTGTTAATCTTTATGGAAGCAGACAGCCACATCTTTTTTCCCACAGAACAGCTGCTGGTTTTGAACCGCTGACTTTTTTGGTTAGTAGCCAAGTGCTTAACCGCCTTGCCACCAGGGCTCCATGGCACATGGCAAGTATATTTAAACATATACTATTTATTGAAGTTGACCAAAGGATGAAATGCCAAAAGCAGAACGACGGTGCTTGTAAACCGCCTTCTCCAACAAGACAGCCATTCATTCACTTCTTTGTTACTCTTTTCTTCTGAAAATATCTATTAGTACCATCCTAGGCCATGCGCTGTGCTGGTGCTGAGTGTCAAGAGAATTAGGGTGGTAGAGAGGCAGGGGCACGGGCGTGGAGAAGGCAGCAAGGGGTGTGCGATGATGGGGGTAAGGTAGGCCATGGCAATGCGACTTTTTAGAAGAAAAGTCGGTGTTCAAGCAGGAAAAGTGAAAATCCCTTAGGAGGCTTTTCTTAGGATAAGCTATAATTTCTGCATTGTTCTCTGTCTCCCCAAATGAAGAAAGACACCTCAATTCCCCCCTAATTCCCCAGCTTCAGGGCATGGCAGGCAGTTTGAAGACTCTTGGAGTCAGGAGATAAAGGGAAGCATTATGTTCCATTGAGCCCCGTTTGATCTTTATACCATCAACATGGGGGCTCAGGGCTTCTCTGTTTCCCTTTCTCTACTCCAAGGTCACCCAGAAGGCCGTGGGCTCTTTGATGTTCAAAGAAAGTTTGAACAACTTGCCTGGTCCTTTGTGCCTTAGTGCGCTGTTGGCAGAACTTTCTGGAATCAAGTCAGGGCAGATGAAAATTCCTTACCTCTTTCTGAGGCAGATCTCAAGGCTATTAGGAGCAGGACGAACATGTTCGTAAATAAAGCCCCCATCTCCTCTTTTTGGTTTGGTCACAAATGAAGTTTTCAATCCTTGCGCATCTCCATTCTCTTAACCAGCAAATTTTCTCCTTAATTTTGACCATATAAGAGTAGCAAGAAACACTTAGGGGTCAAGAAAGGCTTCAAGAATAGTAATGCATTCAGGCAAAACTCATGAGGCCACAGTAAACATGTATCTTTGCAGCACTCAAACTTCAGGAAGCTGAAAAGAACAGATGTCACAATCCTAAAAAAAAAAAAACAAAAAGCAAAATGGAGAGCCACCTCTACTTTTCCCTTAGCTCAATATTGTAACACAGTTTCAAGGCTGTCTCTGTGTTGTATGAAAATGCCAAGAGTGCACCTCAGCAGTTGTGATCAGGGGTTTTCTCTCTGGTGCTAGTGAGACCTTGAGTCTCGGCTGGTTTTAGGAGGGGTGCTTCAGCTGGTTCCCTGTGCCAGGGCACAAAGCAGGGGCAGGAAACAACTTTGCAGTCATCCGACACTGAGAGGAGCATGGTGTAAGGGAAAGAGGTGTGGGTATTAGTTGAGGCCACCCAGTGACTTCAAGGAATGGGAACTTGGAGCGAAGATCATCTTCAATAGAGGAAGAAAGGAATGTCACAGGATACCAGGAAGAACCATATCACTGGCCTCAAGGACACTGGAATACAGTTTGGGAACTGAATAGATGCAGCTCTACCCACTCAGTTATCGTTTCCTGACACCCTTTGCCCAGCCCTGGTGTTACTGGTCCCCTACAATTTTGGTGACTCAGAATGTCTTAGTCTCTGCTTCTACCACTTAGGCTGCAACCAACTGACTAGCTCACTCTCCACCCTTTATATATGTTTGTTCTCTTCTGACTCAGATATTTGGCTTACTCATTTATTCTGCTTATTCTTGGGGCCTTGTGGCCTCTTCCTGTCTTCTTTCTGAGTGCCTTTTAAGTCCTCCCACCCTCTAAAAAAAAAAAAACAAAAAAACTTAACTGTTTATTCTCTCTCCCTGTATCTCCTGTTCAAGGTCAAGACACAGAGAATTTCACTGGCCCAGGCGAACCATCATTATCCTTCCTGGGACTGAGATAACTTCACAGGACTCTCTGTTCAGCCTAAAGATTGGCCAACCCCGAGGCAGGAGCTTGGCCTGGCTCTGGTCAGCTTGGCCAGAGGCACTAAGAACCCTGTTTACAGCAAAGCAATACTGTCAAGGATTGAATTGTGTGCCCCCCAAAATATGTGTCAACTTGGTCAGGCCATGATTCCCAGTATTCTGTGGTTGTCCTCCATTCTATGATTGTAATTTTTATATTAAGAAGATCAGGTTGGGATTGTAATACCACCCTTACTCCGGTCACCTCCCTGATCCAGTGTAAAAGGAGTTTCTCTGGCGTATGGCCTATACTACCTTTTATCTCTCAAGATATAAAGGAAAGGGAAGCAAGTAGACAGTTGGGAACCTCATACCACCAAGAAAGCAGCACTAGGAGCAGAGCGCATCCTTTGGGCCTGGGGTCCCTGTGCCTGAGAAGCTCCTCCACCATGAAAAGATCGAGGACAAGGACCTTCCTCCAGAGCTTGGAGCTGACACCTTGAATTTGGACTTCTAGCCTACTTTAGTGTGAGGAAATAAATTTCTCTTTGTTAAAGCCATCCTTGTGGTATTTCTGTTACAGCAGCACTAGGTAACTAAGATAAACCAAAATACAAACACATAAGATTTATTCCTCAGATGGTTCTAGTGAACTGACCTATTTTCTCAAAAGGGGCTTTAGGTATAATTGCCATTTTCTACTTGGTGCAATGAGGGAAGATAGATCTGGATTCAAGTTGCAGTTCTTCCATTTACTAGCTATGTGACCTTAGGTAAGTTACTTAATCTTTCTGAGCTCATTTCCTTACCTGTAAAAATGGAGATAAAGATACTATCTTGTAGTGATGTGTGGATTTGAAATACAGTATCTAAAGTACCTAATAAATAGTGGGAAATTAGATGCTCAATAAATAGTTTCTATTATGACAATGCTCCATTGGTCTGCATGATTCTGGATTTTGCACGCCACTGATTTTGTCATCATAATTTCTTGGCAGGAGTCCAGCTCTTGATTCAAACCACATGGTTCCTGCACAGTCAGCTTTGATGGTAAAAATGAAGATAAACAGGGGCAGAAAGAGCACCCATGAGCAACATTCAAAACATATTTTTGGCTGTATTGTAAGGTCTCATCTAAGTCTGACTAGAAATAATAGGCAAGACTTTAAGTGTTTCCTCTTCAGTAATTTAACAAGAATGACTCCAGTTGTTAAATTTGAAATGAGTAACCAGACAAGTCTTCTTGGTTAGTCTCATTCAGTAATTCATTTAAGAGACTCTGCAACACCTTTGCAGTAAGACACAATGGAGACAATTGAGAGATACATCAATGGATAAATGCAGACCCAGTCAGAAAACATAATGACCGGTTATTGGTGTTTTGCAAATAACTGGCTTAGAGTTGTGATTGCTGCAGTAGAAATTGTAATCAACCACAATCAGCAGCCATGTGGAGAAGCAGCAGACCAAAATGAAGATGTTCTTTCTTAGGTATGTCCCCTGAGAAACAAATATGGATGATTGCCTCCAGCTTCTTGATCACGTCCCATGGAACAGGAGGAGGCTTGACTAGCTGGGCTCATGCTCCACTCCTCTGTCTTCTTCTCAATTTCAGAATCATCAGACAGAACTTCTAGCCAATTCTTTCACATGAATAATTCCTGGAATAAGCTGCACATAGCATAGCCAGGCCTTCTGAGTTTTGGTGTGATCGTCCATAAAAGGAATCCTTTGTAACAGCTCATGTTGATCACTTATGAATGGCTTGAATTTCATCAGGCTGATTCTCTTGGCATCCAGTTTGTGACACTGGGACCAGTTTGGGATTTCATGCAGCTAACTGCAATTGATCATCCTGAAGGAATAGGTCAGGGAGGACTTCTAGCATCCATATTCCCATGGAAAGTTTCCTATTATAAGTGGGGAACGGTGGTGCCAGAAGGCTCCAGCTATCAGCATCTTGCACTGTGCATTCAGACTTGTTGACAAGTATGGTTTCTTAGTCTTCTAGTGCTGCCCTAAAGAAATACCACAAGTGGATGGCTTTAACAAAGAGAAATTTACTTCCTCACAGTAAAGTAGGCTAAAAGTCCAAATTCAAGGCATCATCTCTAGGGGAAGGCTTTCTCTCTCTGTCGGCTCTAGAAGAAGGCCCTTGTCCTCAATCTTCCCATGGTTGAGGAGCTTCTCAGGTGCAGAGACCCTGGGTCCAAATGATGTGTTCTGCTCATGGTGCAGCTTTCTTGGTGGTATGAGGTCCCCAACTCTCTGCTTACTTCCCTTTCCTTTTATCTCTTGAGAGATAAAAAGCAGTGCAGGTCACACCCCAGGGGAACTCCCTTTAACTTGGATCAGGCACATGACCAGAGTAAGGGTGGTGTTACAATCCTACCCTAATAGTTTTAACCTAAAATGACAATCACAAAATGGAGGACAACCACAGAATACTGGGAACCATGGCCTGACCAAGTTGATACACGCATTTTTGGGGGGACATAATTCAGTCCATGACATATGGTATGAGAAAAATTGATACCTGGCGACATAATTAAGGATGTGTATGTGTGTGTGTTGCCATCAAGTCAATTCACACTCATGGCAACCCCATGTGTGTCAGGGTAGAACTGTGTTCCATACGGTTTTCAATGGCTGTAATCTTATGGAAGTAGATCACTAAGGCCTCTCTTCCATTGTGCTGCTGGGTGGATTTGAACCATCACCTTTTGAATAGTGGCTTAAGTTTTTACAGTGTCTTCTAAAAGACATCATGGAGACATGATCTGGTGAAAAATATTCTTCTAGTAAGTGAGGAAGGCTACTGTTATAGAAGCAACATTTTTTCCAGGTGCTATTTTTGGTAGAAATAAAGTGAGGTAGAAAAATGCGTAGCTTACTCCTTTCATTTTGCTGGAAAGAAGACAAATAATGAACTGCAAGATCTTAAGGAAGTGAATTCCAGACTGTACTCGCCTAAGGGGCAACACTGAAAGTTCTCTTTTCCACTCAGATTTCTGATAGATAGAAGGCACTTGAAAATGTTCTTGTGTGAACGTGTATTTTGTTACATTGATTTAATGATTGAACAAATATTTATTGAACACCTATTATGTGCCAGGCACCACCTTAAGTACTGAGAATTTAGTAGCAAACAAAGCGAATATTTGCCTATTAATTGGAATTTAGGCTTTATCCACAAAGAACCAAACTTGTTGCTGTCAATTTGATTCCTACTCCTAGTGACCCTACAGGACAGACTAGAACTGCCCCACAGGGTCTTCAGGGAGTAGGTGGTGGATTTGAACTGTGGACCTTTTTGTTAGCAGCCATAGGTCTTAACCACAACGCCACCAGGGCTTCAGGCTTTATCTAGTTCTTTCTATTACCAACAGAATTTGATCTCCATTCATATATGTCTGGACTGCCTAATCTCTTCAATACTTCTCTATTCCTTCATCAACGCTTCTGTCTTGATTAATCTACTTTTATAATAAGTCTAAGGAGTCCTGGTGAGACAGTGGCTAAGCACTTGGCTGCTAACTGAAAGGTCGGTGATTCAAACTCACCAGCTACTCTGCAGGGGAAAGATGTGGCAGTCTAATTCCATAAAGATTATGGTCTTGGAAACCCAACTGGGAAGTTCTACTCTGTCCTATAAGGTCGCTATGAGTTGGAATTGACATGAATGGCAATGAGTTTTGGTTTTTTGATATAACAAGTCTTGATAACTGTAGAGCAATATCCCATATCTACTTTGTCCTTTAAAATTTCCTCTACCATTCTTGGCAATTGGCTCCTCCATATAGTATTTAGAATTAGTATTTTGCATACATTGAAAACATATTGGAATTTAGACTAGTATTTCATTGACTCTGTAAAATAATTTGGGTTGAATTAATACATTTGACATGTTCATCTTATAAACCATCATCATGGTGTTTCTCTTCATACACATGTCTTCTTTAAAGACTTTCTAGTTTTTTTAAACCTTTTTGAAATATAATTCACATAACATACAATTTATCCTTTTAGAGTGTATAATTCAGTAGCTTTTAGTATATCCATAGGGCTGTGCAACCACCCCACTATCTAATTCTGAATATTTTCATCACCCCAAAAGGAAGCCCCTATGTATTAGCAGTCATTTCCCATCCTTCCTCCCCCTATTCCTGGCAACCAATTGTATGTTTTTTTATCTCTATGGATTTGTCTATTCTGGACATTTCTTTTAAAAAAAAACCATTCCCATCGAGTGGATTCCAACCCACAGTGACCCTAAAGGACAGAGTAGAACAGCCCCATAGGGTGTCCAAGGAGTGCCTGGTGAATTCAAACTGCTGACCTTTTGCTTAGCAGCCGTAGCTCTTAACCACAATGCCACAATTCATATAAATGGATTCATACAACATGTGGCCTTTTATGTCTAGATTCTTTCATTTAGCATAATGTTTCCAAGGTTCATCTACATTGTAGCATTTGTTAGTACCTCATTCATTTTCACAGCCTAATAATATTCCATTGTATGGATATATCACACTTTGTTTATCCATTCATCAGTTGACTGACATTTAGGTTTTTTTCCACATTTTTACCATAATGAATAATGCCACTATGAACATACATGTACAAGGATATATGTTTCTGATTCTCTTTGGTATGTGTATATATAATATATATGTGTATGTGTGTGTGTGTACACATATATACATATACATATACATACACAGATACACGTGTGAGCACACACACGCATACATATATATGTGTATATATATATCTCGGAGTAGAATTACTGGGACATACCCAGGAGTGGAATTACTGGGACATATCCAGGAGTGGAATTATTGGGTCGGATGGTGACTTCATGTTTAACTTTTTGAGGAACTGCCAAACTGTTTCTCAAAGTGGCTGGGACCTTTTACTTTCCCACCAGCGGTGCATGAGGCGTCCAATTTTTCAACATCTTCACTAACACTATCGTAAGTCTGTTTGATTATGGACAGCCAAGTGGGTGGTATCTCATTGTGGTTTTGATTTGCATTTTCCTAATGATGAATGATGTTGAGCATATGTGCTTATTGGATATTCGTATGTCTTCTTTGGAGAAATGTCTCTTCAAATACTTTTCCCATTGCTGGGAGGGCAATCTGCCTTTTGGGTTCCCTTCCAGGCGCCTTAAACTGGCGACTTGGTCTCTGAGCATTCTCTGATAAGGGAGGCTGGGAATTGGGTCTCACTCTCTCCCAGTTTCTTCTTGTCACAGAATGCTTTCTCCTTGTTCTGAGCTCTCAGTAACTTTCTCTGTCTCCATGACTACCTCAAACTACTTAATTGTACAGAATTAATCTTGTAGTTACAGGAGAAGCTGGTCACAGGATGACCACACTGTTTACTTCTGAACAAAGGCACCTCCTTGGTCACAGGATGGTTCTGCTACCTGCTCCTAAACAAAAGCACCCCCCTTTTTACCCCCCTTCCTCTTGCTTCCATGCAGTCCAGCATGTACACTCCTCTGGTTGATCTATATAAGCCGCCACAGGCCTGAATTCCATTTTGTTCTCTTGTCCAAGGCGTATTGAGGGGCACACATGGAAGTGATTAAACATCTCACCCTTGGAATGGAGTCTTTTAGGGGAACCTAGCTCTTGATAAACCCTACTCCATTTATCTCATCCTGATTGTTGTAAGGAATAAAAGTCTGCAACCACACCAGTGAGTAGTGTGATTATTCATCCTGATCCAAAGAACCCTGCGCTATCTAATTTCTTTCACTTGCAACATCGCACCCATTTTTAAAATTGTGTTATTTGTCTTTTTATTGTTGAGTTCTAAGAGTTCTTTATATATTCTGGTTGTAAGTCCCTTATCAGCTATATGATTTGCAAATATTTTCTTCCATTCTGTGGGTTTTTTGTCATTTTGTTAAAGGTATCCTTTGAAGAAAAAAGTTTTTAGTTTTGATAAAGTCCAATCTACCTATTTTTGTCACTTTTTCTGCAAAAAAGATAGCTAGGATTTTGATAGGGATTGCATTGAATCTGTAGGTCAGTTTGAGGAGTATTGCCAGGTCAACAATGCTAAATCATCCAATTCATGAATACAAAACGTCTTTCCATTTATTGAAGTCTTTTTCAATTTCTTTCAACAATGTTTTGTAATTGTTAGTACACAAGTCTCACTTTTTTTTGGTTGAATTTATTCTTAAGAATTTTGATATTTTATTCTTATTGATGCAACTGTAAGTAGAATCATTTCCTTATATTTCATTTTCAGATGGTTTGTTGCAAGCCTGTAGAAATACAATTGATATTTGTATATCAGACTTGTATCCTGCAACCTTGCTGAACTCATTTATTACTTCTAACAGTATCTTTGGGTTTCCTATTCCTTCGAATTTTCTATGTACAAGATGATTTCATCTGCAAATGGAAATAGTTTTACTTCTCCCTTTCCAACCTGGACGCTATTTAGGTATATATGTATGTTGCCTGGTTGGGGTTTTGATTTGCATTTAAGCACATGTGCTTATTGGATATTTGTAGATCTTCTTTGGAGAAATGTCTACTTCAAATAACTGTAGTACAATGTTGAATGAAAGTGGCAAGAGTGAACATACTTGTATTGTCCCTGGTTTTAGTGTATGATATTCACTGTGGGTTTTTTGTAAATGGTTTTATCAGGATAAAGAAATTTCCTTCCATTTCTAGTTTGCTGAGTATTTTTTTTATCATGACTGGGTATTGGATTTTGTCAAATGCTTTTTCTGCATCAATTGAGATAATCCTGTGGTATTTGTCCTTTATTCTATTAACACAGTTTATCACACTAATTGCTTTTCATATGTTAAAACAACTCTCAGTGCTGTGATGAATCCCACTTAGTCATGGTGTATAATCCTTTTATATATTGCTGAATTCAGTTTGCCAATATTTTGCTGAGGATTTTTGTGTCTATATTCATAAAGATATTGGGCTATAGTTTTCGTTATGTCTTTGTCTTGTTTTGGTATTGGGGTAATACTTTGTTGTTGTTATGTGCCGTCAAGTCAGTTCCAACTCATACCAACTCAAGTAGAAGAACTGCCCCACAGGGCTTCCAAGGAGTGGTGGTGGATTCGAACTGCCAACCTTTTGGTTAGCAGCCAAGCTCTTAACCATTGAGCCATCAGGGCTCCAGAGTAATGCAATGTCATAAAATGAGTTGAGAAATATCCCCTCCTTTCCTGTTTTTTGGAAGAGTTTGTGAAGAACTGGTGTTACTCTTTTAAATATTCGGTAGAATTTATCAGTGAAGCCGTCTGGGCCTGAGGTATTTTTTTTTGTGGGAAGTTTTTTGATTACTAATTCTTGTAAATATCTGTTCAGATTTTTTGTTTCTTCTTGAGTTAGTTTTGGTAGTTCGTGCCCTTCTCGGAATTTGTGCATTTCATCTAGGTTATCTAATTTGTCGGTATACAATTATTCATAGTATACTATTATAATTCTTTTTACTTCTGTTTGGTTAGTAGTGATGCCCCACTCTTTTATTCCTGATTTTATTAATTTGAATCTTCTCTCTGTCTCTCTGTTTCTAGTTAGTCTAGCTGAAGGTTTGTCAAATTTGGCAAATGTTCCATATTATGTGTATTCTACTGTTGTTGGATGAAATAGTCTATAAATGTCAATTAGATCTAGTTTCTTGATGGTCTGTTCAGTTCAAGTACATCTTTACTAATTTTCTGCCTGTTGTATCTGTCAATTGCTGATAGAGGGGTGTTGAATTCTCCAACTATAATAGCGTGTTTATTGATTTCTCCTAGAAGTTCTATCAGTTTTTGCCACACGTATTTTGCTTTCTACTGTTAGGCACATACGCATTAAGAATTACTATGTTTTGAGTATTGACTGCTGTACCATTAGGTAATGTCTCTCTTTATCTCTGATAATTTTTCTTATTTTGAAATCTGCTTTGTTTGAAATTAATGTAGCTACTTCAGCTTTCTTTTGATTAATGTTAGCATAGTGTGTCTTTCTTCATCCCTTTACTTTTAGTCTATCCATCTTTACATTTACAGTGAGTTTTTTTGTAGGTAACATATAGTTAGGTCTTGTTTTTTATTCACTCTGATAGTCTGTCTTTTAATTGTTATATTTGAACCATTCACATTTGAAGTGTTTACTGACATAGCTGAATTAATATCTGACATATTTGTACCTGCTTCTATTTGGTGCCCTTGTTCTTTGTTGCTTTCTTTGTCTCCCCTCACCACTTTATTTTTTCTTTTCTGGTTTTAATTAGACAATGTGTACGATTCTATTTTCTCTTAGTATATCAATTACACTTTGAAAAAAAAAAATTTTTTTTTTGGTTTCCCTAGAGTTTGCATTACACATTTACAACAAATCTAAGTCTACTTTTAAATACCACTCTACCACTTCACACTTAGTACAGTTACCTTATAACATAGTATTCCCAATTCCTCCTTCCCATCCCTTATAACACTAATGTCCATTATCCATTAGATACAATAATCCAATATATTTTTGCAGTCGGCTGCTAACTGCAAGATCGGTAGTTCAACCCACCAGCCATTGCATGGGAGAAAGATGTGACAGGCTGCTTCTGTGAAGATGTTCAGCCTTGGAAACCCTATGGGGCAGTTCTACTCTATCCTATAGGGTAGCTATGAATCAGAATCAACCTGGTGGCAAAAGGTTTGGTTTTTGGATTTTTATTATCTCAGTCTTCTGTTATGTCAGCTAAGAATAAGAAAAATAAAAAATTTGTGTTACCATCATTTTTTCTTTCTGGAGTGCTCTTCCTTTTTTGTGTAGATTGCTTAGTTTCTGACCTATATCAGTTTCTTTCCTTCCTTCAGAAGAACTTTTAACATTTCTTGTAAGGCACTTATAAAAACCAAAACAAACAAACAGCACGTTGCCATCGAGTCGATTTGGACTCCTAGCAATCCTATAGGACAGAGTAGGACCGACCCATAGGGTTTTCAAGGCTGTAATCTTTACAGAAGCGGACTGCCATATGTTTTTCCTAAGGAGCAGCTGGTGGTTTTGAACTGCTGACTTTTCAGTTAGCAGCTAAGCACTTAACCACTGTACCACCAGGGATGGGCTCTTTAGGGCACATACTGTGGTGACAAATTCCTTCAGTTTTTATCTGAAAAAGTCTTCATTTTCATTTCTCCTTCACTTTTGAAGAATTTTCCTGATAGTTTTTCTTCAAACACTTGAAATGTTTCACTCCCTTGTTTTCTTGCTTGCATGGTTTCTCGACAGAAGTCGGAAGTAATTCTTACTCTTGTTTCTGTATTGGTAGTGTTTTCCTCTCCCCCTCCCTCCCATTTTGGCGTCTTTGAAGATTTTCTCTTTGTCTTTGATTTTCTGCGTTTCAGATATGATATGCCTAGGTGTAGATTTTTTGGTATTTATTCTACTTGGTATTCTCTGAGCTTCCTGGATCTGTGGTTTGGTGTTTTTTGACTATTTTGGAAAATTTTCAGCTGTTATTACTTCAGTTTTTTTTTTTTTTTTTTCTGTTTCTTCTTTCTTTCTTCTTTTTTTGGTAAACCTATTACCCATTGGAAACCCTGGTGTCATAGTGGTTAAGAGTTCGGCTACTAACCTAAAGGTCAACAGTTCGAATCTACTAGGTGATCCTTGGAAACCTATGGGGCAGTTCTACTCTGTCCTACAGGGCTGCTATGAGTTCGAATCGACTCAATGGCAATGGGTTTTTTTTTTTTTTTTGATTACCCATTGTTACACCTTTTGCAATTATCCCACAGTTCTTGATATTCTGTTCTGTTTGTTTCAGTCTTTTTTCTCTTTGCTTTTCAGTTTGGGGAGTTTATACTGATATACCTTCAAGCTCACCGATGCTTTCCTTGGTTGTGTCCAAACTACTAATGAGCCCATTAAAGGCATTCTTCATTTCTGTTACAGTGTTTTTGATCTCTCACATTTCCTTCTGAGTATTTCATACCCTTCTGTTTCTGCATATCATCCACTTTTTCCATTAAATAAAAAATAAACCATTGCCGTTGAGTAGATTCCAACTGCCCATAGTGTTTCCAAGGAGAGGCTAGTGGATTTGAACTGCTGACCTTTTGGTTAGCAGCCAAATGCGTAACTACTGTGCCACCAGGGCCCCTTTTTCATTAGCGACCTTCAAATACTAATCATAATTATTTTAGATTCCCAGTCTGATAATTCTAACATCTCTGCTATATCTGCGTCAGTTTTGATGCTTGCCCTGTCTCTTCAGAGCATATTTTTGGCTTTTTGACATTCCTTGTAATTTTTTGTTGAAAGCCAGAGATGATGTATTGGGTAAGAGGAACTGATTTTTTTTTTTCAGTTGTAAACTTCTGTTAATGTTGATGTAGTGGTAAGGTGTAGGAGGGAAAGGAAGTGTTATACTGTCCTATGACTATGTTTCAGTCTTTTAATGAGCATGTGCTCCTGGGTTGTGACCTTCACAAATGCTTCACAGCTTTTTTCCCTATGCCTTAGGTAAAACAGAAAGGCTAGAGAGGCCTGAAGTTGGGCATTTCCCTTCCCTTACATCCAACACTAAAGAGGCCTATAGTTGGGTATTTCCCTTCACCCATGATGAAAGATAGAAGGGGCTTAGGATTTGGCAATTCTCCTCCCCTACATGGAATGCTAGATGGGGCTGGAGCTGGGTATTTCCTTTTCTTTGAGTCAGCTATTAGGTTGTTTTAGGTGCCATTGAATTGGTTCTGATTTATAGTGACCGTATGTACCACAGAATGAAACGCTGTCTGGTCCTGCGCCATCCTCACAATTCTTGCTATGCTTGAGAACGTCGTTGTAGCCATTGTGTCAATCCATCTTGTTGACTGTCTTCTTCTTTTTTGTTGATGCTCCACCTTACCAAGCATGATGTTCTTCTCCAGGGACTGGTCCTTCCTGATAATATGTCCAAAGTGTGTGAGATAAACTCTCACCATCTTTGCTTCTATACAACATTCTGGCTGTACTTCTCCCAAAACAGACTCGTTTGTTCTTCTAGCAGTCCATGGTGTATTCGATATTCTTTGCCAATACTTAATTCAAAGGCTTCAATTCTTCTTTGGTCTTCTTTATTCATTATCCAGCTTTCACATGTATACGAGGTGATTGAAAATACCATGGCTTGGGTCAGGTACACCTTAGTCCTTAAAGTGGCATTCTTTGCTTTTTAACACTTTAAAAAGGTCTTTTATAGCAGATTTGTCCAAGTCAGTTAGGCTTTAATAAACTCTACATTGGCTAGGTTCTCGTGAAGAAGTTTCCCTAGAAGAGATGAAAGCACTGTTTCAAAATGCTCACTTTCCCTCTCCTCCTGCCAGAGCATGAGGGAATTTTTCTCCAGGGATTTTTCTCCAAACTATGAGAACCTAATAGGGCTTTTGGAGATGAAACTCCTGAAAGTGTGGAGGTCTTCTCAAAGCTGGGCCTCCAGGAGTTTTTATCTCTCAAGTTCACACTCAGTCTCCAACAATTAGTCAATTACCCTTTAAGTATTCCTATCTGATGCTGAGTCCAGAGGTATAAGTGGCAAGGGATCTCTGCCCCCAATAAGTGTGATTCTCTATTTGTCTGTCTGTTTCTAGCTTTCAGTGTAGAATTGCCCTGTGACCTCGATTATCTAATGAATCTAAGAAGAGTTGTTGGTTTTCAGATTTTCAACTTTTTTCTTTTTGTTACTATGGAAAGGATAACTTCCAAGCTCCTCATATGCTGGACTAGAAACTGAAGTCCTCAACTCATTCTACACAGCTGCTTAAACCCTAGTGGTGTAGTGGTTAAGTGCTACAACTGGTAACCAAAAAAGTCAGCAGTTCAAATCTACCAGGCAGTCCTTGGAAACTCTATGGGGCAGCTCTACTGTGTCCTACAGGGTCACAATGTATGAATCGGGATCCACTCCATGACAAAGGGTTTTTTTTTGTTTAAGTTTAATACCAAAACAAGATGAAAGCAATATAGGAAAGGAAATTGTGGCCAATCTCACTTGGGAATCTAGCTGTAAAAATCCTAAATAAAATGTATTAAGTATATATACTAAGTAATTTTGGTCTATCCTGGGAATACAAGGATGGGTTAACATTGTAAAATCTATTAATGTAATTTACATCAACAAATGAAATGAGTAGAGTCAAATGATTATCTCAATAGATTAATGAAAAAAATGACTAATTCAATACCTCTTCATTATTTAAAAGACAAAAACAAGTATTTTAAGGAACTAGCAACAGAATGGAGTGCTGGTGGTGCAGTGGTTAGACGTTTGGCTGCTAACCAAAAATGTTGGCAGTTCAAATCCTTGGATGCCCTATGGAACAGTTCTGCTCTGTCCTACAGGGTCCCTATGAATCGAAATTGACTCAAGGGCAATGGGTTTGATTTTCTTTTTGTTTTGGTAGCAACAAAATGAACTTCCTTAATCAGATAAAGAATATTTGCTAAAAACTTACTTAATGGAGAGACATTCCTCTTAAAATCAGGCAAGAATGGCCTTTTTCACCACTTCTCTTCAACATTACACTGTAGATCCAAGCCAGCAGAGAAGACAAGAAAAATAAATTTTAATTATATGTATCTTGGAAAGGAAGAAAAAAGAGTCATTTTTCCACCAATAATATGATCTTCTACATAGGAAAACCAGAAGAATTTACAGGTTATTACAATTAATAAGACATCTCAAGAAGGTTGTTGTTTTGAGCACCTTCCATGTACAAGAGGCTGTGGGACTGGAAAAAGATGAACATAAGAGTATCCCTTTTTTATGTAACTCAGAACTTATCGGAGCAGATAAATGATTGAAAGGGTGAAAAATGAAGGAATGAATGGATGGTGTGGAAAAGAATCCACACTAACTACTCTGGTGGGGAAGACTGTTACCCCTTCCACGCTTCCTCATCCTCTGAAGCTCTGGAATGAGGAGCGTTATACATTGTGCCCTTCAACAGAAGATGACTTTGTAATGTAATTCAAGGTGAGGAAGGGAAATAGATGTGCTGTGAGCATAAAAAGGTCAAAGTTTTATCAGCTACAGGGAAGATACGAATCTGGTATATGGACCTAATGAGAGCTTTTGGTGGGAATCTAACACTTCCAGGGAAAGATTATCTTTACATATTTCGGGACAAGAAAATTAAATAAAATTCAACTGTAACCTGGAGATAAGGTTTAATCTAATGTCCTTCCTCCATCCTGTGCTACACTAAAGACTCAAAGCTCACCTTTCTTCTTCATGCAGGAGCAGAACTGGGCAGGTGGAACTAGATAGAAACTTGGGACTTGCTCAATTTTGAGGAAGGGAGGAGAAGACTGAGAAACTGAAGATGGAGTTAAAAGAACATCAAGAATGGTTGAAAGGAGAATGAGGTAGGGAGAGGAAAAGAGGGTATCTGGGCAGCGGCCTTGCCTCATTATATAGGACAGCAGTATGGGTTGACTGAGCTAGAGGCATAACTCCAGACTTTCACATTTCCTTTGAATTTGTGTGTGGCTTAGGCTCAGGTACCACTGGTGATGGAATTCCCATAGAGGGAGGCTCAGTACCTTACCCACATCAGTATAACAAAGGACCTTAAGCATGCTGAAGATTTAAAGCAACCCTTTGCCAAGCAGTGGGGCAAGGTTGTCAGCCCCTCCACTGGGACAGGGGACAGGATGGCCAGTTTCAAATTTGGTTTCTGACCACACTGAAGAGCATTGAGTTCTGGCCATCCTTTCTGGAAGCTCTTATCAACATCAAGCTCATCTGATCAGCCTTGTCTTTGATGGCAGAGCTTTTGTGTGGCTCTTACACGTGACTGGAGTGAAAGAGGAAGAATTTTACTACCACTAAGATACTGTCCTGTGTCACGTGGAATGCTTCTTCCTCTTTCTCCCCACCCATCCATAGCCATCCACCACATCATATGCATGTGAAAGCTGGACAATGAATAAGGAAGAGTGAAGAAGGATTGATGCTTTTGAATTGTGGAGTTGGTGAAGAATATTGGACTACCAAAAGAATGAACAAATCTGTCTTGGAGGAAGTACAACCAGAATGCTCCTTAGGAGCAAGGATGGCAAGGCTGCGTCTTACGTACTTTGGGCATGTTGTCAGGAGGGTTCGGTCCTTGGAGAAGTGCATCCTGCTTGGCAAAGTACAGGGGCAGTGGAAAAGAGGAAGACCCTCAACGAGGTGGATTGACACAGTGAGCTCAAGCATAACAGCGATTGTAAGGGTGGCGCAGGACTGGGCAGTGTTTCGTTCTGTTGTGCATAGGGTTGCTATGAGTCGGAACTGACTGGGTGGCACCTAACAACAACAACAACAACAACATCCATAGCCTGACTGAAGTTTTATCCCTTTCAGGTAACCCTGGACCAAAGTGATATCACTGCCCTCTAAAGTTCCTTGGACTGCATTATTCCATTACTGTTTACATATAGCTGCCTTGTGTCATAGCCGCTGCTGTTTATTTAGCTAGTCGTATATATATGTAGGCTTTCTGTTTTCAATAGACTGTGAACTGTTTCAGAGTAGGGACCAGATCTTTACATTGCCCATAGTACTTGTTCATAGTAGTTACTCCAAAGATACTGCTTGAATATACTTACGAGTAAATTTATAAATTAGCAAATGAATGAATAAATGAAATACAAGAGAACTGAACATACTGAAGCTTTTGGTTGCTTCTTTGTGGTGACTTGATACAGGAGGCAGGAAGAAGAGCCAGAAACTTCTCTCAGACCCAGGCATATATAATTACAACCCTGTGGAGGGAGTTTCTGCACTACTATCCCTCTAGGTTTTGTTTTACTAAGGAATTTGTTATGTCGTTAACTCCAATTCTTTTCCAAGGATAAATGTTACCCCTGACGCCCAGGGTCCTCACAGCCCCTGGTTTAGTTACTGAGCACAGCTCTGTGTTTATTCAAATCCTGTCTCCAAGTAGCCGGTAGGAAGATGCTGGTTAACAACTCTTACTGTACATGGCAATGGAATTTAATCACTTCCAAATGCCCCTGATCTTCATGTTATATTGTTTCAGCCACTAATTTTCAAAATCCTCAAAACAAGACCTCTGCTCTGAAACATGTGCTTCGGAGCTGTTCCTTTCGGCTGTGTTCTTCTTGAAAACTGACATGTGGTTTAATTCAACAGCGGCACTGAAGAGGGGGACATGTTCCATAATTTTTCTCCCTCTTTTGAGTCCTGTTTCTGCCAAAGCCCTTGGCCAGCCTCCAGAAATGGCACATCCAATAATACCCAATGTGTTTGGGTAATATTTCATAATTACGTTGTTGTTGAGAAAATCGTTGCCTTGAGAATAATTCACTCTCCATAAACAGAAAGCCTGGGACCCATGTGCCCTCCATACTCACCATGCTGGGGGGAGAGGGAGGCGAAGAGGAAAAATGGAAGGAAAAAGGGGAAAAAGGAAGTGGGGAGGAATATGAACTCTGTCCTTTGGGCTTTAGCAAAGGGCCACTTTAGAAGAGATTTAGCAAAGGGAGAAGGATGAGGATTAACAGCTTTTAGGAACCCTGCTGGTGCCGTGGATGGAACTGATTTTCTTCAGAAGGTAAATAGAAAACCCACACCCAGGTTTCTAGGAGATGGTTGGGCGGGGGCTGGGGGGGGGTTCTTAATTTCCTAGTGCTGCTGTAACAGAAATACCACAAGGGAGTGGCTTTAAGGAACCGAAATGTATTGTCTCCAAGTTTAGGAGGCTAGAAGTTCGAATTCAGGGCACTGGTCTAGAGGAAGGCCTCTCTGTAGGCTCTGAGGGAAGATCTTCGTCCCTTCAGCTTCTGTGTAGCCTCAGCGTTCACTGATACCGTGGGAATCTTCGTGTGGCATCTGTCTTTCCACACGTGAGCTCACTTCTGTATCTAATCTGCTCTTTTTATGACTCAGAGGACATACCCTACACTGATGGGGCCTCATTAGCATAACAAAGAAAACCTTATTACCAGACAGGATTACACTCACAGATACAGGGGTTAGGAGTGCAACACATATTTGGGGGGACACAATTCAATCCATAACAGAAGAGTAGGCAGTGTTATGGACTGAAAACTTGGGAGAAAGTCAAGTCTCCGACCCACCTACATTCATGAGTCCCCAGTGATGCTGCTCCACATGGCTCCCTCAGGCAGCCACTCTTTCCAGACTTAGCACCTCACCTTGAAGCTGGGTTTTAAGACTCAAAGGAAACAGCACTGTAGTAAAGCCCAAAGGAAAGGCTGTTCGGTGGGTGGAGGAAAAGAGGACTGGAGCAATGGCTGGTTAAATTGAGATGTCAAATTAAAAGGTGGTTTCTTGGCTGTAGACTCAAGAACCTATATGGGTCAGGATGGCCTATGAAGCAGCTGTCCTCCAGGTTGGGTAATAAACACTGGAGATGAGCGGTCAAGCGAACCTCAGTTTCCACACCTTATTATAAGGTGCTAAGTCCACTTTAGTATCTAACACACTTTGGAAGGGGCTCTGGGCAGACCCACCTTCCATGTGGATTCCATTCTGGATTGAAAATCTTGGTATCAGGTGCCAGGAGATAGCTCCATCCCCAGGAGAATGTCAGCACCCACAAGGAGAGCCATCTCTCTAGGGCACTCATCCAGGATAAAGTGCTCCACAGGCGCCACCGAGAAGCCTGGCAACTAAGGAGGAACCACAGCACCTGAGGTCATTCGCGGGTGATTCCTGAGCTAACTTAAATTGATGACAGCAGTTGGTGCTCTCATCATCCCCCTAACAGTTCCAAACAATTCGGGATAGATCATCTGAGCCGTTTCAGCCAAAAGAAACTTTTAGTTAGAGTCCAAGATGTTCATGGATTAAGAACAAAACAAATAAAAGTAATATTAAAAAGAAATAGATCCCAAAGCATCATCTTCAGATGCCGAACTTACAAAACAAAGAGAAATTAAACCGCCAAACGAAATAAGCCATCACATTACAACACAGCATGTCCTTTTACCTTCTTGAGATTCCCCCACGACTAGACTGGGATTATGCCAGTTTTCTCCTCATTGTATCCCCAGCACCTAGCACAGACACTGGCATGTATACTAAACCCCCCAAAAGAAAAACCAAACCCATTGCCCTTGAGTTGATTCTGACTCACAGCGACCGTATAGGACAGAGTAGAACCGCCCCATAGGGTTTCCAAGGAGCGGCTGATGGATTTGAACTGCCGATCTTTTGGTTAGTAGTCATAGCTCCCAACCACTGCACCACAAGGATGCCGCATGTTATACTCATCCTTCAAAAAGTTCTTGATGAATGAGTTAATTAATGAATTTAAAAAAATACTGAATAACTTAAAAAGTAACAAAGTGAACAAAAGAAAACACCAGGAAATGAGATCTGAAAGAGAAATTTCCAACTCAAATTACACTTCTCGGCCAGGTTGGACAGATATGCTTGTATGTAACTTCCCATTCAGTCTCTGGATGAGTAGGGCTGGTTTGTTTCTCCCCTGGAATCTGGGACTCTTCCTAAATTTTAATAGCATTTAAATTGAGGAGCTGTTTTAGGTGATTACTGGGGAAATAAGTATTAAAGGATTCCCTATCATCTTTTTTTTTTTATCATCTAGTCCCTGCTTGAGGTGCATTGAGAAAACAATCCATATTTATTTACGTATTTAAAATTTTTGTTGTTGTTGATGTGAAAATATGTATAACACAGCATCTGCCAATTTACCTTTTTTCATGTGTAGAATTTGGTGATATCAATTACATAATCACATTGTGCAACATATTTATTTTAATAAAGTTTGTACATTTAGGGAGGCACTTAACCCACTGCCATTGAGTCCATTCTGACTCATAGGGACCCTATAGGACAAAGTAGAACTGCTCTATAGGGCCTCCAAGGCTGTGAATCTTTACCGAAGCAGATCGACACATCTTTCTCCTGCAGAGCGGCTGGTGGGTTTGAACCGAAGACCCTTTGGTTAGCAGCCGGGTGCTTTAACCGCTGTGTGCCGCCAGAGCTCCAGGAGGCTCTTACACATACAAATTCAAAAGCTGTTTTCTCTCTGCAAGTCTTTTGTTAGGTTAGCACCTTGGGCCAAATGCCGTTGCCACCATTTTCTGAATTCTCAACTTTTGTCATTTCTGCTTTTGATGATCCTGGGTCTCCCATGGAAGGACATGGCTGTCTGAAAGCTTCACTGCACTGCCTGAGGCCTGGTGCTTCACTAATAAAAGCCAGAAGGTACAAATTTTGATTGATCCAATTCATAAAGCACAAGGCCAGAGCTTTCAGCAGCTCCTTCTTGCTTCTAGCCAAGAGCAAACTCACCGAAACATACTTGCTGTCTGAGATTTGGCCTCATTTTAAGCCTCGATAAAGTACATTTCCCCCCAAGTCTCCTCCTTTTTTCTCTCTTGTCACCCCCTAACACAACAGTCTAGAGAATCTAGCAGGATGGGAAGGGAACAGAGACTTTAGACCAAGTGAACAGCAACAAGCTTCTGGGCTGTATAAAACGTCAAATGTGACTTAATTTATAGGAGCTTGGGAGGCCTCCTGATAAATCAAATCCAATCCCCTTAATTGACCTGGCTGGAATTTTTGCCACAGAGATTACAAAACTGGGAGCAATTAGCTGGAGATATGAATAGGCTCTGTCATATAAAATATTTGTAACAAAGCCTTCAGTTGGATTCCAAACGGAGAAGCTTTACTCCTGGAGCCAAAGAGGTCTTTGTTCTGAGGTTTACATCATGAAACTATTTTCAGAGTCCAAGTTTGCTCTGGCCAGGAGACCAATGGAAGGAAGTACAACCTCGGTTTATTGCCCTCCTCCTCCTACTTCCAAACCCTTGTGCCAACACCCCTCACTTCTTTCCTTCCCCAGAGCTGGCACGTTGTCTGGATATGACTAGGGAGGGATGAAGCCTTCAAGAGGGTCACCTGGGGTGGCCTGCTATCTCTGGGTGGCTCCAGCAGGGGTGAGGGTGGGGAAATCAAGGATTATCACAAGAGTCAACCAAACAGACAATTTTTTGGAGCTCCTGGGAACTGTGATGGGGTGTTTGGAAAGACTGGAGGAGATCACCTATCTTTCCTTGTCAGACTGAAAGAGGAGACATTTGGTTCTGTATCAGTAAAAAATTTCTGTAGTTTCCCCAAACTTCCTCATGGACTCCTACATTCTATGTTTGTATAGGACCTGTTGCAGGGGCAGAGATATGACCTGGGAGGGGAGGAAAGGGTCTCTTAAGCATAACAGCACTCCTGTTATCCATTTTATAGTTGTGTATTTCTTTGTACTTTTCCTATCAGCCTCCACCTTATTTTACGTGATCTTCTCAGCCACCCTAAGCAGGACCTGGTATTCCAGTGATGGGAAGCTGAATACCAGAGAAGGGAAACCATTTTGCAAAGGTCACATAAAGAGATACCAAGCCAGGTTTCCCAACTCCTGTTTCAGAGGTTTTTTCCAGTAAGCTAAGCACATTGCCTCAGCTGGATAAGAGGGTTTCCAGGAAGATACTGTCCAGTGGGGGAAGCTTCCCGCTTTGGCCTGGCTTGATTCACCAGAGAGAGGAGCTGAGTTGGGCCACATCTTTTAAGCATGCTGGGGTAGCTTCCATCTTGTCAGACTCCTGGAGAATGGTTTCTGATGGGGTGGAGGGGAGGGGCTCTGCCCAATTTCTCCTTTCTTCGTGGTGCCATCGTCCTAAGGGTCAATCTCAAGGGCACTGGGAAATGCCTGGAACAAAGGAGGCCAGTTGAGTCAGCCCCTGAATAGGAAGGGCGTATCTGAGAAAAACACCAGTTTGTCAATTGAGTCAGTTCCAACTCTTGGTGGCCCCATGTGTGTCAGAGTGGAACTGTGCTCTATAGGGTTTTTAATGACAGATTTTTCAGAAGTAGGCCACTAAGCCTTTCTTTCAAGGCACCTGTGGATAAACTCAGACCTCCAACCTTTTGGTTAGCAGCCAAGTGCTTAACTGGTCAGGGGTTCCTGAGGGGTTTATAGGTTTCTGGGTACAGGGGTGCCACTAGCCCTGGCAGTGCTTTGAATGAATTGGAAAAGGCACTTCCTACAGGCAGATGCAGCCTTGCAACAGGGCACAGGGCTTGGGAGGGGAGGACTGACCAGCTTCATCCCTGACTTCTTTGCTGGCCAGATGCCTTTGTATATTGTCATCATTGTTGTTGTTAGGTGCCTTTGAGTTGAGTTTTGACTTATAGTGACCCCATGTGAGTAGAACCGCCCCAAGGGGTTTTCTTGGCCGTAATCTTTATGGGCCCGGCAGTGCAGTGGCTAAGAGTTCAACTGCCAACCGAAAGGTCAGCAGTTTGAGTCTACCAGCCACTCCTTGGAAACTCTATGAGGCAGTTCTACTCTGTCTTATAGGGTCGCTATGAGTCCAAATCGACTTGATGGCAAGTTTTTTTTTTTTTTTTTTTTTTAATCTTTACAGAAGCAGATTGCTAGGTTTATCTCCTGTGGAGCAGCTGGGTGGGTTTTAACTGCCACCCTTTTGGTTAGCAGTTGAGTGCTTAACTGTTGTACTACAAGAGCTCCTTGTACAGAGGACATAAAAAAGAGCACAAAGCTTGGGGTCCAGGCTTCACTGCCTTCCCTCCATTACACTGAAATCAGGGAACTCACACAGATGGAGAGAAGGGGGTGGTGGTTCCATGCTACAGTGTGCAACATTCCTGCCTGACGGATGAATTCATTCTCTTGTTTTCTGGGCTGTAGGAGCCTTCTGCAAGAATGAGTTATTTTCCACTTCCTCGGAAGAACAGCCTCTGTGTTAGGGAGAGCTGGGCTTCCTTTGCATCAGCATATGGAGGGGAGGAGCTGACTTATCCCAGAGTGGGAGACTTCTTGGGTTGAAGAGACAGGGTGATACTCCAAGGAAGAGTTGGATACAGAGATGGCATAATGGAGAGTGCTGGGCTCCTTGGTTGTGGGGACCTATGCTCTGCTCCCCACAGTGGGCTAGAGTAGCAAGACCTCAGATGATGTCACTGTTCATCAGAATGCGCCACCTCCTTAAGGGCCATGACAGTGGCTCCTGGGCTCCCTTCTTGGCTTGGAGAGAGGTTGCCTGGAGCAGCAGAGCTACCAGCCTTGGACTGGACCACACAGGAGAGGACATCAAGCATCAAAGCGATGACCACATTGTACTTAAGACAGAAGGCCCTTCCTCAAGTTTCCTGGATTATGGGAACCCCAGGATATATTTTTTAGAAATGACCCTAAAGGAACTGAAAACTGATTTAGGAGACTGAGCCAGGTTTAAGCTCATTTAGAAAAATAAACACGTGTTTTTTCTAGTGTCCAAGACTTATGGAGTAAGTCCATATTGCTTACAAGTCCTAAGAGGAACTTGGTTCACATTCAGTCAGCCCATGACCTCTCCCTTACACTCATTACTAAGGTACATACATCGAGGGTAGCTTCCCCAACACAACACAGTTGAAGTGCCCTCTTGGAAAACACTTTTTGGAAAATTTTTGCCCAACTTTTTTTGTTTTTTTTTTAATGTTACTCTGATTTCACCTGTAAAATGCTCATGGGAATATAGAAAATCTCATGAAGAGATTTGCTTTTATTCCTTTAGGTCCATTTCACCTTCCGGAGAACATGGTGGTGTCTCTGATCACCCAAGACACAGGGTAATGAGGAGCCCTCAAATAACTGAGAAAATTGTAGGTTCAATTAGAATAGAAAATGGGGTTTGCCTGACTCTGAAAATTCTGAGAGGACGGAGTCTGGGAAAGCAGTCTGTCTGCAAATAATGCCCATAAATGTCCTGACTTGTCTCCAGGCCGTCCTTGCTGTACCCCTGTCTTCCCTGGCAACGTGGGCAGGATTCATCCATTCCTTCGCACCTCTACTGGGAAGTGGAGTCCCTAGGTGGTGCAAATGGTTAAAGCACTCAGCTGCTAATCAAAAGGTTGGAGGTTGGACTCCACCCAGAGGTGCCTTAGAAGAAAGGCCTGGTGATCTGCTTTTGAAAAATCAGCCATTAAAAAACTGTGAGGCACAGTTCTACTCTGACATACATGGGGTTGCCATGAGTTGGAATTGACTCGAAGGCGACTGAATTTTTTTTTTTTTTAATCTCCAGGGCTTCCTTGCTGTGCCCCTGTCTTCCCAGGCAGTTTGGTGCGATTCCTACATTTCCTTATACCTTAACTGAGAAGTGCTTTTCCCAGAGACTGGGGATCTCTGCCTCTCCTTTATCTTGAGTAACAGAGAAGGCTATACTGTGGCCTTGCTTCTAATGAGATCTTAAGACCCTTTTAGACAGAAGATATTGTATGAGAACAGATAATTTTCTTTGCAGTGATAAAAGCTACATCAGATCCAAATTATTACTGCCCTGACCCTCTGCCTCCCTGACCAAACCTGGAACTGATTCCGAGGGTGTTTATACGTCTGAAATAGGAATAAGTATTTCCAGTTCTATGATCTAATGTAAACTGTTGCAAACATTTGGTTTTGGCTTGAAGAAAACTCAAACCAGGGTAACTTCAAGCTCAATTCAACCTTTGTTATTATTAATTTTGAGCTTCTGCTGCAGAAAATTGGAAGAACCCCCCATTAGACCTTTTTTGTTTCTTCTGTTTTCAGCACTAACCTCCCCCTTACTCACTTCACCTGGAAAATGTAAATGTTCAGGAGCCAACTTTGCAGAGCAAAGATTTACCACAAGCTTGACCTCTGGGAAGCCTTGTGGAGCTCACCGGGTCTCTTGAGTTCCCTCTTTACCAAAAGGCAGCATTCCTGGGCTACACACATGGATTTGTGGTTCCTGGCCTGCTCAGCTCCCCTAGGACGAACTGTATTCCTCAACCACACCGTGGAGATTGATGTCCCCCAGTTCCTCATTCTTTCTTCTCCATCTGCTCACCACAGGCTGCTCTTGGCTAAGGATGGCTCATTTCTCTTTTCTGCACCCCAAAGGGCACTCCTGAGACCCAATCAATCCAGAGATTTTTTGCTTTCTGGGGCCACTGAGCCAGCTTGCTGCACCTCATTCCTCTGCTGCCATCACTTGAGGGCTTAGGGAGTTGATTAGCAATGGCCCCTGGAGCAGAGCTGCAGCCAAGACTGCTCTTTTTCAGTTTTCTCCTTGGCTCTTTTGCCCTATCTTTTAGCTCTGCACGCGTTGTTCCTTTCAGGACAATGAGAGTTAACATGCGCAACGAGGATCCCAGCATAAAGGAGAGGGAAAAGGTGCCTGAAGAGGCCAACAAAACCCTCTGGAGAAGAGCTGCCAAGGCATCATTAGTACCGGGCTGGCTGCTTCTGCTGAGTGAGGCTGGACAACACTAAATAGTTCAGAGAGCTAGAAGGTTAGTGGACAGAAATGCCTGCAGAAGACTGGGAGGCAAGCAGCTCACCATGGGCATTTCCAGGTGAAGAATTAAGGTGTTGAGATACCTCTTTAGACAGACTGAGGAAGAAGTAATGGGAGAAATAGTTATTCTTTTGAAAATCAAGCCTCTCGGAATTTTGACTTGTTGCTCATCTCTTTCACCTTTCTAAAGTTGAAGTAAACAATGTGGGGAGCTATTGCCCTGGACTTAATTCTGTTCACTGGGGCTGAACACTGAGTGGTAAAGGAACTTCAGGAGAAGTTCATGGAAGAGGGTATTGGTCATTGTGAGATAAATGCCCCAGTTATTGGGAAAGGAGATTACCAAGAGGAAAACAATCAGAAAATAACTTAGGAGATTCCATGGCATGTGAAAATCCAACTAAATAACCAGGAATCATAGCAATAAAAAAAAAGAAAAGAGAAGGCACTAAAGAAAACGTAACCACCCATAAAACTGGCTAATGGGTTCAGATTTTGAGAGGATCATAGAATAGATGAAAGAAAAGGCACGTTACCAGGCCAATCCACATGAACAGTGTCAGAAAGACTAAAGATCAGAATAAGTTGGGGATTGTGAAATATGCCAAAAAACAAAATGGACTGTTGAGAGCCAAGAAATGGTGAAACGATGAAGCCGATGCTTAGGAAAGATTGTTTAATGGCTAACGGACCTACCCTTCTTCTTCTTCTTTTTTTTTTTTTTTGAGCCAAAAAAGATTTCAAGATCATCTTGTTTGTGGTAGACACTGGTTCCTGGTATTCATTCTTCTCTTTTCCCCTTTGTTAATAGGATTTTCCCTTTCTCCACTTTCAGCTTCATCTGGATACCTGAATACTCAATTACAAACTAAATTTCTCAGCCTTCTTTGCAGCTGGGTGTGACCATGTGGCTGTGTCATGGGCCAGTGGAATGTAAGAAGAGTGATGTGTACATATAGAGGAAAGCCCTGGACCATCAGCCTGACTCCCTGGATAACATTTTGAGTAGAACTGACATACTAGCCCAGGACCAGTCACTTTTAAATTTTCCCAGAGAGAGGCATAAACTTCTAACTTATTTAAGCCATTATATTTTAGGGAGCCTAAAAAAGCCTTAGTTAACACAGTCTGTTTCATTTTGCAAAAGAGGAAAAGAAACCCAGAGAGTTTAGTGCTCTGTGAAGGTCAAAGCGCTAATAAGTTAGTGGAAAAGTAGAAGTAGAATCCAGGTTTACTGTTGTCAGTATAATGTTCCTCTTTCTACTCCGTCTTCTTAATCGGAGATCACAGTGCTAGTCAACTCCTAGTTAGCATATCTTTTCTGCTAAAAAGAATGATCTTCAACCTGGAAATGGTAGGCCAAAAGAAACGGTATTGACTAAAAAATCAAACTAAAGGTAGAGAATATGGAGTTTCACTTTGGATCAATTCAGGACTCCAAGTTGTCAAAAGTTCCCACGTTGGCCCCAGTAATTCACATCCCAGAGTGTGAAAAATCATGATTGTTTCTGACAGCTATAGTTTCAAGCCAGGTGTTGAATAGTATATGGAGAGGGTCATGTGGCAAGGAACTGTGGGTGGCCTCTAGGAGCTGGAAGTGGGCTCCAGTTGACAACCAACAAGGAAACGGGGACCTCAGTCCTATAGAAGCAAGGAGGTAAATTCTGCTAACAACTTAAGGGAGCTTGGAGATGGATCTTTCCCCAGTCACACCTCCATATAAGAACACAGCCCAGTAGACGCCTTGATTGCAGTCTTGTGAGATTGTGAGAAAAGGATTCAGCTAAGACATACTTGAACTCCTGACCCAAAGAAACTGAGATGGCAAATGTGTGATGTTTTAAGCTTGTGGTAATTTGTTATATAGCATGGAAAAGTATACAGTCATGGAGTTTACAGTTTAGAGAGGAAAAATGGAGTTAAATAATTACTGCAGTAGAGCCTGGCCTAGATCAAACACATATGGACTATTTGCAGATCAATGAGAATATATGATTCTTGTCCCTGAGTTTTGAATTAGCTGTCATTGAGTTTTAACTGGTTGTCACTAAGTTTTGGAGTGGTTTGTTACACAGTATTTTTGTAGCAATAGCTAACTAGAACAACTACATAAATAATAAATTAATCATGATTGTGATATTTGTTATGAAAGAGAAATATGGGAGAATTCAAGAGTATATGGAAGTCCCTGGGTGCAAACAGTTAATGCACTTGGCTGCTAACCGAAAGGTGGGAGGCTCAAGTTCATCCAGAGGCACCTCAGAAGAAAGGCCTGGCAATCTACTTCTAAAAAAATTCATTGAAAACCCTGTGGGGCACAATTCTATTCTGGTGTTGCCATGAGTTGGAATCAACGTGACAGCAACTGGTAGTGATGAAGAATATAATGGGATAACCGGATCTCATCTGAGGGATCAATGAAGCTGAGACCCAAACCTTGAGTAGGAAGGAACTAACTAAGCAAAGTGACATTGTAGTGAGAGGAAGAACATTCCAGGCAGAGGGAGCAATAAGTACAAGTTCCTGAGTCAGGAAGTGTTTCACACATTTGAAGAACTGAAGGAAGGCCACTGCAGCTAGAGTTCAGAGAGAAAGAGAGGAGAAAAGTGAGGTAAGGTGAAGCTGAAGTTGAAGAGGGGCCCAAACTTGTAATCTTGGGAGCCATATTAAGCATTTTCTTCTTCTTCTTCTTCTTTTTTTGCTAGGAATAATGGGGTGTGAAGAATGAACATAAGCAGGGCAAGAGCATTGGTGGGAGACCAGATAAGAGGCTATTTTATCAGTTTAGGGGAGACAGAATGGTGAGGTAGATGATAGCCTAGTGGTGGAGATGAAGAGGAATATTTAGCAGATAGAAATGACAGAATTTGGTATTTGATAAGATGAATTTGAGGAACAGGCAGTTGTCAAAGGTGTTTCTGGCGTGGATTATTGGTAGCTGGTGCATATAATCACTGATATAAGAAACTGGAAGAAGAGCAGGTCTGGGGGAAGGTATATGGCTTTGGTTTTCATGACCTTGGGCAAGTCATAGTCTCTGAGCTTCAGGTTTTTATATGAGAAATGGAAGTGATTAAGTTTTAGGATTGTTGAAAAGAACAAATGAGACCATGCATAAGAAGGAGCTTTGAAACCAAGAATTCACAGCTCAAGGTAGAATCTTATTATTATAGCAGAGGTAGAAGAGATAGATGAGAGAAACAAGGTGGAGGAGCTGAAGGGGTAAGAGGACAAACAGGCTAACCTTGAACCAAATCCATCTGGTTCTTTGGGGGGAAAATCAATAAAGGAGAATGAACCAGACCTTGAGACCTCATCAGAGATGTTCTTTTGCAACCTGCTACAGACCCTGGGCTCTTGGTGGCCTTGCCCTTTGTAATTGCTTCAGGCTGGAAGCAGAGAACACTTCCCACTCCTGACTACCACCATTAGAACACACTGTCTCCATTA
Source organism: Loxodonta africana (assembly GCF_030014295.1). Lineage (NCBI taxonomy): Eukaryota > Metazoa > Chordata > Mammalia > Proboscidea > Elephantidae > Loxodonta > Loxodonta africana. The sequence goes on from NC_087360.1 coordinate 59,559,376, forward strand.
GCCCAAATAGGGAGAAGTCTTCTGTGCACCATGGAAAATCCTTGAGGTTAGACCCTGATGGTGGAAATCTGAACTGGGGTGGATGCAGAAGTGGAGGGGCTGATGAGAGCCTACTATTTAGGATTATGCAACTCTAACCTGCCTACAGTATAACAGCCTTGGCTGTTTGCTGTGCTCCACAGACCACAGGGTTTCTTATGAGGCCAATGATAATTTTTATTTATTTAGAAGCATTAATTGAGCACTCCTGGCATATTCCACTAAATTTCAGTAAATGAAATTACTGTTCAGGTAGTTATTGAGGCCAAAAAACACAGCAGTCTTTAATTTCTTGCTCTTTCAACCCCCCCGCCCCCTCCACATCCCATCTATCATCAACATCTACCAAATCCACCTCCAAGACATACCCTGAATGCTCCATTCTCCCTATCACTACTGCCAAGACCCTAATCTAAAATACTTCCATCTATCTGAACTATTACAAACACTGCCCTCAGTCCAATCCCCAAATAGCAGCTTATGCTACTTTTTAAATGTAAAAGTCCATATCACTCCCCTGCTTAGAATTCCCATTGGTTTTCCCAACAAATTCGGAGTAAAATCCAAACTCTTTGCCACGGCCCATGAAGGCTACACTCTCTAGCCATTTCCTACCTCTCTGACCTCATTGCATATCAAGTGATGATACTGAAAACACTCAGTATCTGGTTCTAGTACAGAATAGATATTGACTAATTGGAATGGACACTTGACCAATCAGAACAGATGTACAAATACATCAATACAGTGCTTGCTGGCTGAATGTTAGGTCTGCTCATGCCACTGAGGCACACCCATATCTGCCTTTGTGTGATTTCTCAAACATAAATGCTTGCTCTTGCCTTGGAGCTTCTGTACTGCCTGTCCCTTCTGCCTGGCACTCTCTTTCCCCAGCTTCTTGTATAGCTTCGTCCTGTCATTCAGGCCTCAGCCCTCTCTTTAAAAGGCTTTCATGGACCTTCCAGTCTACAGTGCTCCCCATCTCCCAGCCAAAGTATTGTCATCACAGTACCCTCTGACTAGTCACCTGATAGTTTCATTTTTTACTTAGCCTTAGTTATTTAGTGCTGCTATAACAGAAATACCACAAGTGGATGGCTTTAACAAATGGAAATTTATTCTATCATAGTCTAGGAGGCTAGAAGTCCGAATTAAGGGTATCAGGTCCAGAGGAATACTTTCTCTCTCTGTTGGTTCTAGGGGAAGGTCTTTGCCATCAATTTTCCCCTGATCTAGGAGCTTCTCAGTGAAGGGACCCTGGGTCCAAAGGACCCACTCCGCTCACGGTGCTTCTTTCTTGATGGTATGAAGTCCCTCTCCTCTCTGCTGGATTCTCTCTTTCATATATCTCAAAATAGACTGATTCAAGATACAACTTAATCCTGTAGATTATTTAAGGTGCAAGGGCACCTTAAATAGATTTGAGAAAAGGCTGAGGAAACCCAGAAGTGCAGGGGATGTGGGAGAGGATGGATGGGCCAGAGGAAGTAGCTGAAGGCAGAGAGGAGTCACTGGGTATTTGGGAACTCAGAAAGGATCATGAAGTAAATTAAGAAAAAAGAAATGGACCTTTGAAAAGCTTCTAAAAGCCATAGAAGTGCAAAGGAAGGTTCAACTAGCTTCAGAGAGCAAGTGAAAACAGCACTAAATTCAGGATAAGACAGCTTTGGTTCCTGCCCTCGTCCCTTCTGAGTGAGGGTATTCATAGACCTGGAAAAAAGCCCTGTCCACTGCTCCTGGTTCCTGTTGGAATATCTGAGGGGATCAGTGTATCCCTGTAGAAGCTGCCAGAACATGAGAGATGGATGAGGTTGTGGATGGGGAGTGGCTGGTTACATAGAACCAGCCTGTGAGAGGGAAGCTTCCAGATCTGCTCAGAGCTTCTCAGAGACATGGCTCTGCTCCTCCACAAATATTATTTTTGAGCAGGAAAGCCTTTGGCAAACACCAGTCTACAGCTCAAGTTCTGTAGGAAGGAGGGTTTAAGGCCTTGGTCAGGATGTACAAAATTGCCAACAGGTAGCAAGGCCAAGAGCAAGCTCCTGAAGTAGGATGTATGAGTCCCACTAGGCATGGGCATATTTTTTAATTGAATTCTACTTGGAACCAGCCATGGTTGAAATTGCAAAGTGGCAATGTTCGCCTCAGAAATTCCTAAGTCCCTAGTTCTGGCCCTCATTTCTCGCTCCCCAACTCCCATCCCTTCTGCCTCCTTTCTCCCTCTCCTCCCTAACTCCTCTCCCATCCCTCTGGCTTTTCTCTGTGCCCATATCTGTCCTCAGCAACAAATTTGAAGCTGAGGTTCACTCAGGTATAAATGACTGATAATAGTTTACTTCAGGAGATTTGATTTGCCTGAAGACCTTTGTCTAAAGAAATTAAGGCAGTTGGGGTGAAATTTTAGTTAGACTGATGCTCAGAGGCCTGATATTTTTGAGGGATGGCAAGGCGAGGTGGTGGAGGCAGTTGCTATGTCTATTTGGGCACATGGTCATATATTGTTAGGTCTGGAAGAGACATTTATTATTGTTTTGTCTTGAGGTTCTCAAAGCAATATTAATCCGGTTAACTTGGGTGACCCAGGAATCTACACTTTAACCATAAAAAAAAAAATGCACCTTGGTAATTTAAAATATGTGTTCAAAGAACCAGAAACCCTGGTTGGGTAGTGGTTAAGAGCTACAGCTGCTAACCAAGAGGTCAGCAGCTCGAATCTCCCAGGTGTTCCTTGGAAACCCTATGGGGAAGTTCTGCTCTATCCTATAGGGTTTCTATGAATCAGAATTGACTCAATGGCAGTGCGTTTGGGGTTTTTGCTTCAAAGAACCACGCTTTGAAAAATACTAATTTAGTTCCTCATTTGACAGATGAGGAGCAAGGAGTGGCCGAGGTTCTCCCCACATTCTCTCACACCTCAGTTCAACTCTAGTGCAGGTCCCAGGGCAGTTCACAGAAGATGTCTTAGACAAACCCCCACCATCTGCCACACAGGGATTCTTGAAGGTTTCAGATCTTGATTCCTTTTTTAAAAAAGGGAGGCGGAGCCAAGATGGTGGAATAGACGCTTCCGTTGAGCCCTCTTTACAACAAAGACCAGAAAAAACAAGTGAAACGAGTATATTTGTGACAAGCTGGGAGCCCTGAGCATCAAAGGCAAGCTTAGACAACGAACTCAGGGGCAGGGGAAGGAAGAGACCGTTCAGAAGCGGAGAGGAGTTACCGGACCTGAATCATGGGGAGCCCTCAGGCACCATTTCTGAAGTAGCAGCAGCAGCGGCAGTGGGCTGGTCCTAGCGTTCGGCTCCAGTTTCCTCAGGGAAAAGCAGCCAGCCGCACAGCCCACTCACACCTCCAGAACCTGAGGAGAAGGGCGCTCTTGGCAAAAGCTAAGTACTTGTGTATATTTTACCGCCCCCCCCCCCCGCCAAGCCAGCTTCAGCGGCTGAATCCCTGGGCCTGAGATAGTCCCTGGTGAGCACCTGGAGCCATCCTCCCGGCCTTGGGGAAGGAAAGAATTTCTAACTGGGGGGGAAAGATAATTTGCTAGCTCCATTAACTGGGGAAGCTCAGGACAGAAGCGGCTCCTGTCCAGGCATAAACTCTGCATAGACCTTGAGCACCTTTCCCTTCTGCATGGACCTGTGTGGGCCTATTTCAGGAGAATAGGCCCTTGTTGGCAGACTCCAACCATTTCAGCTGTGCAGTGGAGAGGTGGGTGTTTGACGTTTGACATTGCTTTGTCTATTAAACAAGGTCCTCACCTACCCACAACAGGGACCTAAGGACTGGTGGCTCCACTTGGGTCACCCAGCCACCCGCGACAGCGGTCCAGGGATAACTGATACCTCCCAGTTCTTACAACAAAAACTTTGGGTGCTCATGGTCCCTCTGCAGAGCCCACCCACCAGCACGCTTTAGGGAACAGAGACACGTTTCCCTCAGAGACACTTGGGGGTCGGTTCTCAGCTCCCTGCCTTGTTCAGGGCGTGATCCCCTGCTGCAATCAGATACGGGTATATACACCAATCACCCCTGTCCCTCTAAGACTGTAGGACAGAATCTGTACCACACACTTGATATCAGCTACCTGGAAACCTGAGTTGAATTCATATAAGAAAACTGAATGGACTCCTAGGCTGATATACCTGATAACAGCTCTAGCCAGCTGGGGACAGGACACCAGAGCTCCAAAGGTGAAAATAATCAAGCTAGCTCACTCAAGCAACCCATAGGGGTATACCAAAACAAAACAAAGTAAGCAGCTACGACACAGTAAGTGAGCATAAACTAATACAATAACTTATAGATGGCTCAGAGACAACAGTCAATATCAAGTCACATAAAGGAAAAGGCCATGATCACCTCAACAGGCTCTCAAAACAAAGAATCCCAGGATCTTTTAGATGAAAGTGCATTCCTGGAATTACCAGATGCAGAGTACAAAAGTTTAATGTACAGAACCCTTCAAGACATCAGGAAGGAAATGAGGCAATACGCAGAACAAGCCAAAGAACACACAGATAAAGCAACTGAAGAAATCAGAAAGATTATTCAGGAGCATAATGAAAAGTTTAATAAGCTGGAAAAATCCATAGACAGACAGCCATCAGAAATTCAGAAGATTAACAATAAAATTACAGAATTAGATAACTCAATAGACAGAGGAGCAGAACTGAGCAAGTAGAAGCCAGAATTTCTGAACTTGAATGTAAATCACTTGGCACTAATATATTTGAAGAAAAATCAGATAAAAGAATTAAAAAAAATGAAGAAACCTTAAGAATAAAATCATGTGGGACTCTATCAAGAGAAATACCCTACGAGTGATTGGAGTACCAGATCAGGGAGGGATAGCAGGAAATACAGAGAAAATTGTTGAGGATTTGTTGGCAGAAAACTTCCCTGATACTGTGAAAGATGAGAAGATATCTATCCAAGATGCTCATCGAACTCCACATAAGGTAGATCTTAGAAGAAAGTTACCAAGACATATTATAATCAAGCTCGCCAAAACCAAAGATAAAGAGACAATTATAAGAGCAGCGAGGGATAAAAGAAAAATCACCTACAAGGGAGAGCCAATAAGAATAAGCTCGTAACAAGCAGCCATCTAAGATGTATCAATTGGTCTCAACCCACCTGGATCAAAGGAGAATGAAGAACACCAAGGTCACACGATAACTATGAGCCCAAGAGACAGAAAGGGCCACATGAACCAGAGACTTACATCATCCTGAGACCAGAAGAACTAGATGGTGCCCGGCCACAAATGATGACTGATCTGATGGGAAGCACAACAGAGAACCCCTGAGGGAGCAGGAGATCAGTGGGATGCAGACCCCAAATTCTCATAAAAAGACCATACTTAATGGTCTGACTGAGACTAGAGGAATCCCGGCGGTCATGGTCCCCAAACCTTCTGTTGGCCCAGGACAGGAACCATTCCCGAAGACAACTCATCAGCCATGGAAGGGACTGGACAATGGGTAGGAGAGAGATGCAGACGAAGAGTGAGCTACTTGTATCAGGTGGACACCTGAGACTGTGTTGGCATCTCCTGTCTGGAGGGGAGATAGGAGGGTAGAGAGGGTTAGAAACTGGCAAAATTGTCATGAAAGGAGAGACTGGAAGGGCTGATTCATTAGGGGGAGAGTAAGTGGGAGTATGGAGTAAGGTGTATATAAGCTTGTATGTGACTGACTTGATTTGTAAACGTTCACTTACAGCTCAATAAAAATTATTATAAAAAAAAAAAGAAGAAGCTCGGACTACTCGGCAGAAACCATGCAGGCAAGAAGGCAATGGGATGACATATTTAAAAAATTGAAGGAGAAAAATTGCCTGCCAAGGATCATATATCCATCAAAACTGTCTCTTAAATATGAAGGTGAAATTAAGACATTTCCAGATAAACACAAGTTGAGGGAATTCGTAAAAACCAAACCAAAACTACAAGAAATACTAAAGGGAGTTCTTTGGTTAGAAAATCAATAATATCAGGTATCGACCCAAGACTAGAACACTGGGCAGAGCAACCAGAAGTCAACCCAGACAGGGAAATCCAAAAAAATAAACAAAGCAAGATTAAAAAAAAAAAAAAAAAAGCCCAACACAGGGTAACGGCGATGTTATTATATAAAAGAAGACAACATTAAAATAATAAAGAGGGACTAAGAAATGTAATCATACACCTTCCATATGGAGAGTAAAATACAGCGATACAAAGAAATAAAAGTTAGTTATAAATTTAGAAAAATAGGGGTAGATAATAAGGTAACCACAAAGGAGACAAACTATCCTACTCATCAAAATAAAGTACAAGGGAAAAATATAGACTCAGCAGAAACAAAATTAACAGCAACAAACATGAGGAAAGGACAATATACAAAGAAAATCTACTCGGCACATAAAATCAAGTGGGAAAAAGAAGCTGTCAACACACAAAAAAGACATCAAAATGATAGCACTAAATATCCATAATTACCCTGAATGTAAATGGACTAAATGCACCAACAAAGAGACAGAGAGTGCCAGAATGGGTTGAAAAACAAGATCCGTCTGTATGCTGCCTACAAGAGACACACCTTAGACTCAGAGACACAAACAAACTAAAACTCAAAGGATGGAAAAAAAATATATCAAGCAAACAACAATCAAAAAAGAGCAGGAGTGGCAATATTAATTTCTGACAAATAGACGTTAAAGTTAAATTCATCAGAAAGGATACGGAAGGACACTATATAATGATTAAAGGGGCAGTACACCAAGAGGATATAACCATATTAAATATTTATGCACCCAATGACAGGGCTGCAAGACACATAAACTCTATCAGCATTGAAAACTGAGGTAGACAGCTCCACAATTATAGGAAGAGACTTCAACACACTACTTTCAGTGAAGGACAGGACATCCAGAAAGAAGCTCAATAAAGACACAGAAGACCTAAATGCCACAATCAACCAACCTGACCTTGTAGACATATACGGAACACTCCACCCAACAGCAACCAAGTATACTTTCTTTTCTAGTGCGCATGGAACATTCTCTAGAATAGACCACATATTAGGTCATAAAGCAAGCCTTATCAGAATTCAAAACATTGAAATATTACAAAGCATCTTCTCTGACCATAAGGCCATAAAAGTGGAAATCAATAACAGGAAAAGCAGGGAAAAGAAATCAAACACTTGGAAACTGAACAATACCCTGCTTAAAAAAGACTGGATTATAGAAGACATTAAGGATGGAATAAAGAAATTCAGAGAATCCAATGAGAGTGAAAACACTTCCTATCAGAACCTTTGTGACACAGCAAAAGCATTGCTCTGAGGCCAATTTATATCAATAAATGCACACATCCCAAAAGAAGAAAGCGCCCAAATCAAAGAACTATTCCTACAACCTGAACAAATAGAAAGAGAGCAACAAAAGAAACCCACAGGCACCAGAAGAAAACAAATAATAAAAACTAGAGCTGAACTAAATGAAACAGAAAATGGGAAAACAATTAAAAGAATTACTAAGACCAAAAGCTGTTTTTTTGAAAAACTCAACAAAATTGATAAACCATTGGCCAAACTGACAAAAGAAAAACAGGCAAGGAAGCAAATAACCCGAATAAGAAATCAGATGGGTGATATTACAACAGACCCAACTGAAATTAAAAGAATCATATCAGATTACTATGAAAAACTATACTCAAACAAATTTGAAAACCTAGAAGAAATGGATGAATTCCTAGAAACACACTACCCACCTAAACTAACACAAACAGAGGTAGAACAACTAAATAGACCCATAACAAGAGATTGAAAAGGTAATCAAAAAACTCCCAATAAAAAAAAGTGCTGGTTCCGACGGCTTCACCGCAGAGTTCTACCAGACTTTCAGAGAGGAGTTAACACCACTACTACTAAAGGTATTTCAGAGCATAGAAAAGGATGGAATACTACCAAACTCATTCTATGAAGCCACCATATCCCTGATACCAAAACCAGGTAAAGACGCTACAAGAAAAAAAAATTATAGACCTATATCCCTCATGAATGTAGATGCAAAAATCCTCAACAAAATTCTAGCCAATAGAATTCAACAACATATCAAAAAAATAATTCACCATGACCAAGTGGGATTCATACCAGGTATGCAGGGATGGTTCAACATTAGAAAAACAATTAATGTAATCCACCACATAAATAAAACAAAAGACAAGAATCACATGATTTTATCAATTGATGCAGAAAAGGCATTTGACAAAGTTCAACACTCATTCATGATAAAAACTCTCAGCAAAATAGGAATAGAAGGAAAATTTCTCAACATAATAAAGGGCATTATACAAAGGCAACATCCAACATCACTCTAAATGGAGAGAGCCTGAAAACATTCCCACTGAGATCGGGAACCAGACAAGGATGCCCTTTATCACCACTCTTATTCAACATTGTGCTGGAAGTCCTAGCCAGAACAATTAAAAAAAAGCCAGAACAATTAGGCTAGATAAAAAAATAAAGGGCACCCAGATTGGCAAGGAAGAAGTCAAAGTATCTCTATTTGCAGGTGACATGATCTTATACACAGAAAACCCTAAGGAATCCTCCAGAAAACTACTGAAACTAATAGTTCAGCAGAGTATCGGGATAGAAGATAAACATATGAAAATCAGTTGGATTCCTCTACACCAAGAAAAAAAAATCAGAGAGGAAATCACCAAATCAATGCCATTTACAGTAGCCCCCAAGAAGATAAAATACTTAGGAATAAATCTTACCAGAGTTGTAAAAGACTTATACAAAGAAAACTACAGTACACTTCTGCAAGAAACCAAGAGACTTACATAAGTGGAAGAATATACCTTGCTCATGGATAGGAAGACTTAACGTTATAAAAATGTCTATTCTACCAAAAGCGGTCTATACATTTAATGCAATTCCGACCCAAATCCCAAGGACATTCTTTAATGAGATGGAGAAACAAATCACCAATTTCATATGGAAGGGAAAGAGGCCCCGGATAAATAAGGCATTACTGAAAAAGGAGAACAAAGTGGGAGGCCTTAATTTACCTGATTTTAGAACCTATTATACCGCCACAGTAGTCAAAACAGCCTGATACTGGTACGACAACAGATACATGGACCAATGGAACAGAATTGAGAATCCAGACATAAATCCATCCACATATGAGCAGTTGATGTTTGACAAAGGCCCTGAAACAGTTCAATGGGGAAAAGACAGTCTTTTTCACAAAGGGTGTTGGCATAACTGGATATCCATCTGCAAAAAAATGAAACAAGACCCATACCTCACTCCATGCACAAAAACTAACTCAAAATGGATCAAAGACCTAAATATAAAACCTAAAATGATAAGGATCGTGGAACAACCTTAAAAAAAAAATAGGAGCCCTAATATATGGCAAAAACAGTACAGAAAACATTACAAAGAATGTAGAAGAAAAACTAGATAACTGGGAGCTCCTAAAAATCAAACACTTATGGTCATCCAAAGACTTCACCAAAAGAGTAAAAAGACTACCTACAGACTGGGAAAAAGCTTTTAGCTATGACATTTCTGATCAGCGCCTGGTCTCTAAAATCTACATGATACTGCAAAAACTCAACTGCAAAAAGACAAATAACCCAATTAAAAAATGGGCAAAAGATACGAATAGACACTTCACTAAAGAAGACATTCAGGTAGCTAACAGATATATGAGGAAATGTTCACAATCATTAGCCATTAGAGAAATGCAGATCAAAACTACCATGAGATTTCATCTCACTCCAACAAGGCTGGCATTAATTCAAAAAACACAAAATAATGAATGTTGGAGAGGCTGTGGAGAGATTGGAACACTTCCACATTGCTGGTGGGAATGTCAAATGGTACAAACACTTTGGAAATTGATATGGTGCTTCCTTAAAAAGTTAGAAATAGAACTACCATACGATCCAGCAATCCCACTCCTTGGAATATATCCTAGAGAAATAAGAGCCTTTATACGAACAGATATATGCACACCCAAGTTTATTGCAGCACTGTTTAGAATAGCAAAAAGGTGGAAGCAACCAAGGTGCCCATCAACGGATGAATGGATAAATAAATTATGTTATATTCACACAACGGAATACTACGCATCGATAAAGAACAGTGAGGAATTTGTGAAACATTTCATAATATGGAGGAACCTGGAAGGCATTATGCTGAGTGAAATTAGTCAGTTGCAAAAGGATAAATATTGTATAAGACCACTATTATAAGAACTTGAGAAATAGTTTAAACTGAGAAGAAAATATTCTTTTGTGGGTATGGGGAGGGGGGAGGGAGGGTAGGAGAGGGATATTTACTAATTAGATAGTAGATAAGAACTACTTTAGGTGAAGGGAAAGACAGCACACAATACAGGGGAGGTCAGCACAATTGGACTAAACCAAAAGCAAAGAAGTTTCCTGAAGAAACAGAATGCTTCGAAGGCCAGCGTAGCAGGAGCATGGGGACCATAGTTTCAGGGGACATCTAAGTCAATTGGCATAATAAAATCTATTAAAACTTTCTGCATCCCACTTTGAAGAGTGGTGTCTGGGGTCTTAAATGCTAGCAAACAGCCATCTAAGATGCATCAATTGGTCTCAACCCATCTGGATCAAAGGAGAACGAAGAACACCAAGGATACAAGGTGAATACGAGCCCAAGAGACAGAAAGGGCCACATGAACCAGTGACTACATCATCCTGAGACCAGAAGAACTAGATGGTGCCCGGCTACAACCAATGACTGCCCTGACAGGGAACACAACAGAGAACCCCTGAGGGAGCAGGAGAGCAGTGGGATGCAGACCCCAAATTCTCATAAGACCAGACTTAATGGTCTGACTGAGACTGGAAGGACCCCGGTGGTCATGGCCCCAGACCTCCTGTTGCCCCAGGACTAGAACCATTCCCGAAGCCAACTCTTCAGACAGGGATTGGACTGGACAATGGGGTGGAGAGGGATGCTGGTGAGGAGTGAGCTTCTTGGATCAGGTGGACACTTGAGACTATGTTGGCATCTCCTGCCTGGAGGGGAGATGAGAGGGTGGAGGGTGTTAGAAGCTGGCGAAAAGGACAGAAAAGAGAGAGTGGAGGGAAAGAACAGGCTGTCTCATTAGGGGGAGAGTAATTGGGAGCATTTAGCAAGGTGTATTTGGGTTTTTGTGTGAGACTGACTTGATTTGTAAACTTTCGCTTAAAGTACAATAAAAAATATTAAAAAAAAAAAAGAGGTATGGCCCCTAGGAGGAAAATAATCAATGTAAATCAAATCCTCACTATTTCAGTTCTCTGTTCATTTCTGACAGAGTGGCATATGTAGTTCTTCTTTCTCTGACCCTGGCCACCCAGAGCAACGTCAGCCCTCACCAGTTAAAGGACACAGTCCTCTAGACTGTCAAGTAGGCCCAAGACTTCAGACACCAGCCACAAGCTTGGGCATCCCCAGGGCACCCACATTTCTGACCTGCTGGCTACAAGTTTGGGGTTTTTCCAATACCTCTTCAGGATGCCAGGCTCAAACTCAAGAAGCTTCTAGTCTCCCTTACTTCTGACATGTTAACTACAAATTTGGGGATTTCCGCTAATCCATCAGGATACCGGTCATAAGCTCAGAGATTCCCAGCCCCTTTACTTCTGACCTACTGGCTCCCACTAATCCTTTGGGTTTGACAATTTGCTGGAATGACTCACAGCATTCATGGCAAGAGCTATATTTATGATTACAGCATTATAGGAAAAAAGGATACAAATGAAGAAATGCACAGCGTGAGGCCAGGGAGGGTTCCCAGTGGGAAGCTTCCAAGTCTGAAAAAGGGGCGCATTACCTTCTCACATATGATCATAAGGCTGGTAGGCAGCAGAGCCAGGATTTGAACCTAAGTCTGTGAACTCCAATGCTAACCCCCTTCCTGTGAGACAGCTGCCTGCACAGGGCCCTAAGAATAAAATACTTCTGAACCATGGTTCGATCATTTGTGAAAAGAGAATGGTGATAGGCCCATTCTGCCTTTGGAGGTCAATGAAGCATGAGAAAAAATTAGGGAATGTTTTAGATTGGTTAAGTCAAAGGAAAAACAAAGAAGAACAACCAAAACCATCCAAGGAATGAGTAGGGAGGCACCAAAGAAGCCGAGTTCTGGTGTTCGATAAATGTATGTCGAATGGATGGATAAAACTCTAATTAAATATGACCAAATTCTAATATACTCGTGGGTGGGAATAGACAGAAGATAGACTTTTCAGATTAAGCAATTTAGGGACACTCCTGGAAGCTTGAAAGAAGTATAATTTAGCATAAATATAAGGAAGTTTTTTTTTGTAAGGAAGTACTGGTATTCCAAAAGTAGTAAATTTAGGAAGCTCAAGAGTGAGCATGAAATAAAATATAAATCTATGAAAAAAAATATTTGTGGATGATGGAGCCACAAAAAATAACCAGGGACAATATCTCTGCCTTTGAGGTGGAGGTCAAATAGAAGAACCAGGTCTCCTCCAAAACATTCCTGAGCAGAATCAATAGCATCTTAATTCTTAACTTTAACTTCAGAAAGCTTTAAAAAGCAGCCAAATCCTCCGTCTTTAGCTCTTTGGCACATTCTTGCTCTGTTTTCTGGTTTAGGGAATTAGCAGCTTGATAAACTACAGGAAACATGCATGCATTTTACATCCAGTTTATAGAGCCTTGACTCTAACACTGCCTAGATAATCTCTGGTGAAGGCTGCTAAATGGACCACGTAATCCACTTGGAAATGACATGTCCTGGCTTTTGAAAGTGTCTGTGTTTTTTAATTTTTTGTTTTTTCAAATGTTTCTCTGTTTGTACTGGAGGAAGGGATTAGGGGCATGATTTTGGTGCCTTGCTTATTTGTGACCAAAACATTAGCTTTCTTCCTGGTACAATTCAGTGAGAAAGACCCTCCTTCTGAGGCTTGGCAGCCACCACTTCTTCAAGGGTTCTTTAGCCTCTGGGTCTTGCCCTCAGGCCTTGGGTCTAGCCCTAAAGGTAGGCCATGACTTGTCGGTGACAGTGGGTTCTGAATCGGACCCCACACCCTCTTGGGATAAATTACAACCTTTCTCTGACTGCTCTGCAGATGTTTGGATTGACTGAGAGTCTGTGGTGAACATGGATGTCCCTTTTGGATCATGCCCTCTGTATCCTGTCTTTTGAGGCAGTCGTAGTTCATGTCTTCATTTGGCTCTGTGGCAACATCTGGCAGGCTGAGTGGAAGGCTCTTTCCCCATTTAGAATGCAAGTTGCCCTGGTCTTTTCATAGAATCTGGGCTATGTTTCCTGGTCTTCTCTTCTTGCTAAGGTTGGAGCAAAGCATTTGCTCAACACATGCCACCATTTTCTTTCTGTCTGCAGACATGACTTCTCCATCCACTTCTTTCGGTCTCTTCAGACCCCATCGTCAAGGCGTGATTCAGCATTCCTTGTTCAGCCCATTAGGAGATGATACTATTTCTCCTGAACTGCAGTGCACTTAGTATTTGTCATTCATTAGACACATATTATACCTTATCAGTCAGGGTCCCTGTGGTAACCAGATGGCACAGTAAAATTGGGTAACATGGAGGGAGTTTAATAAAGTGGATCTTTGCAAAGTTGTGAGAAGAGTGCAGGAAAACCATAAAAGATAGTGAAGAAACCCAGCTCTGGAATCAACGAGTGTCTTAACCAAACCTAAGTTTAAATGAACAAGTATCAGAACCAGCTTGGCAGGACCTTTGACAGAGAGAAGCAGCCAGCTTGTGGTAGTGACCCTACAAGGAGGGACCTGGGGGAATAAGTGATCCAACCTCATTCCATGCCCCCCACCCCATTGGCAGAATCCACAGGAAGCCAAAGAATATGAGGGTTTGTTGACATGGTTGGTATAGCTCAGTCTGTGAGGGCTTGGGTGGCGCAAATGATTTGCGCTCGACAATTCGAACACACCCAGTGGTGTCGCAGAAAAAATGGCTTTGTGATCTGCTTCTGTAAAGATTACAGCCAAGAAAACCCTATGGAACAGTTCTTTGTAATATATGGGGTTACCATGAGTTGGAATTGACTCTATGGCAATGGCTTTTTTAGCTTCCAGGTGCCTAGAGCAGGGTGAAGGATAGAAATTGGATGTGAATGGAAAAGCAGACGATATCCTGGACCATGTGTGTATAAAACCATGTTACTGTGTTTTATGGGAGTTCTAGGAGATTTCCACAGACCTTTTTACTACCCATGATTGGTTTCCCTGCACTGCCCTACATTGTCAAGGTCTTGCTGTGTGTGTTTAGCTCTCCTCCACTGTAGTAACAACATACTCTAGGGCAGGGATTATGCCTTGTACAACTTCTTACTCCATAACGGTTCTAGTTAGCAGGATATAAGTTCTGATTGGCTCAGATGGTTGAAACATATGCAATTTGAGACCAGGAAAGGGTCCAGATTCATTTCAGACTGAAGGTCTACTGATGCACAAGCCTGAACTGACTTAGAAAGAGAGTCACCCCTAAAAGCCACACTTGGCATCTTTCACAGGCCTCTTGGGGTATCATGAAGGTAGAAAACATAAAGTTAAACTCTAATGATGTTCAGTGTTCCACACCCCCCTTCCCCTGCTCCCCACACCCCATATATGCTCAAACACACCAAGCTCAGGGGTCTAGGACAAATTTTCCTGTTGCCCTAAACAAGAAACAGGACTCCTCAGAAGAGGAGAGAGAGCAGTTTTGGGTTGGTTGGCTTCTCAGGGACTGATGATATGCCATATTTGTGGGAGGCCTCCTCCTTTCAGTTCTGAGCTTGAAAGAGCATGGATGCCCCACTGGGAAGAGCAAGAGGAAAGTGTCTGTGTGTTGGATAAGAGGCTTCAGTGTGTGGTGCTTGATGGGAGTGTGGGGGCTACGGGGTTGGCAGGAGTTTTGAGTATCATAGAAGTTTTAGGTATAGTAGAAGCAGTGAACACCTGAAATCACATCCTTTTTAAGATGAGGGAGAGTAGCCTACTATTTGTAGAGTGTCTGGTATGGACTTGGCACGGTAAAAGGTTTGTATTGTTGTTAGGAGCTGTCCAGTCTGTTCCGACTCATACTGACCCTCTGTACAACAGAATGAAACACTGCCTGGTCCTGCGCCGTCCTCACAATCATTATTCTTGAGCCCATTGTTGTCGCCACTGTGCCGATTCATCTCACTGAGGGTCTTCCTCTTTTTTGCTGACCCTCTACTAAGTATGATGTTCTTCTCCAGGGACTGGTCCTTCCTCATAACATGTCCAAAGTAGGTGAGACGAAGTTTTGCCATCCTTGCTTCCAAGGAGCACTCTGGCTGTATTTCTTCCAAAATTTGTATATGTCACATTTCCATCAAACCCGTGGGGTAGGTACCAGTATTAAAATTTTGAACATGAGAAAACTGGGGGAAATCAGAGAAGTTAGGTGATTTGCGCAGTAAAAAAAAAAATTTTTTTTTTTTTTTATACAGCTAACACATAGTAAAACTTAGGATTCAAGCCCTCTTCTCCAGACTTTAAAAGCTCATTTATGCTAGAATTGATTTAACTCAGACTGAGGAGGTAACGCCGTTATGCTTTATATTCCTTCCTGCTTTGTTTTTTTGGTGTGTGTAAAGGGTGAGAAAAAAAAGTGCACACATTATTCTTAATTCTTTGCTTTCCCTAAATTTAAACTCTGGGCTAGAATTCTGAAAGAACATTTTTAATTATAAACGTTACAATAGAAAAATGGTGACATCTAATATACATTGCCTACCTGGCTTTGCACAGTAGCCCTGGTGACACAGTGGTTAAGAGCTTGGCTGCTAACCAAAAGGTTGCCAGTTCGAATCTACCAGCCAGCCGCTCCTTGGAAACCCTAGGGGCAGAACTACTCTGTCCTATAGGGTCGCTTTTCAGTCAGAATGGACTCAAGAGCAACGGGTTTGGTTTGGTTTGGTTTGGTTTACCTTTGCACATAGCACTGATAGTGCTGAAGAAGGCTTGGTGGCCAATTGAAGGAATACAGTCTAGACAGAGCAAAAGCATGCAGAGAAAGAGCTGAGAGGAGAGTGCTATAAGGTCCTGTACCTGCCAACAGAGTGAAAAGGGAAACAGCTGGGGCTAGAACTGCGAAGGTGTTGTTCTTGGACACTTGGTTCCTAGAGATCTTTATAAACAGCCCTGGTGATGAGTTTCTGCCATGGGTAGGGCTTATCAAAGGAACGAGCCTGAAAGAAGTGGCCTTTTCACCTTCATTTATCCCAAGGCTTGAGTTTTATGCAAATATATTTTTGTAATGGAGTTCCTTGAATGTTTGTAAAGTCAATGCCTGGGCTATTTTAGCTTAGTGATGGCAAAGACTAGTAACAGTTAAGGCAGGAAGGGTCTGAGGTAGAGTAAGAGGTCTAGGTTGGCAAATATCCTTGCAGATGGCAAGATCTGGAAAAATATCCCTCCAAGATGCATAGCCCCCTAAGTCGATAGCCAATGTACTCCTCCAGCCATGCAGCCTCTGTATATCCAGGATGTTGGTGTGGGGTAGGGGTGGGTAGTGGCCAGAACAGCTCCTGCTGAGAGGAGTCTTGGAGAGAATGGGCTTGCAGAATAGAAAGTTCTCTGGACTAGAAATCAGACTTAGAATTGATCCTCCCAGCTCTGATACCACCACAAATTTCCTAACTGACCTTCAGCAGATGCCAGCTCTGTGAGTCCCAGTTTCCTCAACACTACACCTCTTTAAAGTGTTAAAAAGCAAAGATGTTATTTTGAGGACTAAGGTGCACCTGACCCAAGCCATGGTATTTTCAATCGTCTGTTATGTATGTGAAATCTAGACAATGAATAAGGAAGATCAAAGAAGCATTGATGCTTTTGAATTATGGTGTTGGTGAAGAGTACTGAATATACTATGGACAGCCAGAAGAATGAACAAATCTTTCCTGGAAGAAGTACAGCCAGAATGCTCCTCAGGAGCGAGGATGGTCACACTTCGTCTCACGAACTTTGGACATGTTATCAGAAAGGACCAGCCCCTGGAGAAGGACATCATGCTTGGTAAAGTAGAGAGTCAGTGAAAAAGAGGAAGATCCTTAACTAGACGGATTGACACAGTGGCTACAACAATGGGCTCAAACAGCAATGACTGTGAGGATGGTGCAGGACTGGGCAGCGTTTCGTTCTGTTGTACATAGTGTTGCTATGAGTTAGAACCGACTCGACGGCACCTAACAACAACAACAAACTAGATTTGTCTAGATAAAGGGTCTGCAAACTGTGTTCTAGGGGCCAAACCCAACCTTCTTCCAGACCTCACCTTGTTTTTGTAAATAAAGTTTTATTGGACCACAACCACACACAACTGTTTACATATTGTCTATACTTGCTTTCTTACTACAGTAGCAGATTTGAGAAGTTACAACAGAGACCACACGGCCCACAAAGCCTTAAATATTTACTGTCTTGTTCTTTACAGAAAAAACTTGCCCAACCCTGGTCTAGATGATTTCCAAGGTCCCTCAAAGTTGTAGGGATCTGAGATCAGGAATTATGCCTTAGGCAGCTTTACAGTTCACATGCCATAGACAAGCAGTGTGGGAGCAGCGGTGATTCAGTAGTAGAATTCTCACCTTCCGGGCAAGAGACCTAGGTTCACTGCCCGGCCAATATACCTCATGCACATCAACCACTTGTCCGTCAGTGAAGTCATGTTGCTATGATGCTGAGCAGGTTTCAGCAGAGCTTCCAGACTAAGTTGGAGTGGGAGAAAAGGCCTGGCAACCTACTTCTGAAAATCAGCCAGTGAAAACCCTATAGATCACAATAGTCCAATTCACAACTAAGCATGCAGATGGCACAGGTCTTGGCAGTGTTTTGTTCTATCGTGCATGGGGTCTTAATGAGTCGGCAGGGGGAGGTGCAGTCTCAACGGCACCTCAATGCTGCCTCAACAGCAACAGACAAGTGGTAGGTTGAGTCTGTGGATGCCCCTTGACCTACCTTGGAGGTTGCTTGTAGCAAGTTTCCATGTCCCCCACAGCTTCCTGCATGGCCTCTCTGCTTTGGATTCTGTGGGTGAGGAAACACAGCTGGTGGGCAGGTCAGAGGTCCCGATGAGTTTTTAGCCTTCTGAGCAACCCTGGACTGATAAGGGATGGAAGTGGTGGGTAATTAACCCAGCTGCCTCGTCCCCCAGTGAGACCAATCTGGGGTCCCTGTAAGATGAAGTACACTCACCTGTAAGGGAACCTGCTTGTTGACCCCACCTTTATTGGCGTTCTTCCCTTAGCTGTCTCACTCCCATCCCCTCCCGATGTTTTCTGACATCACCTCCCAAGTCCACTTCTTGCACTCAAATCCTGCTTTCAGAGGTTTCTTTGGGGAGAAACCCAAACTAAAACATTATACGTGGTCAACAAACACATGTTGTTCTTATCAGTGATCATCTGCCTTGTGTTACTTATCATATTCCACTATGAAAAAACAATGTTTGAAAAATTTGTCTAATTAAACAAAAAACAAAAACTTGCAACAAAGATAGTGGCTTATGGCTCTAGGATAACATGATGAACTCTATTCCAGCTCTGTGAACTTGGGTAATTGCGGACCCACGTTCCCTTATCTGTAAAATTAGAGGTTCAGATTACATAATCCCCTAGATACGTCACCGTTCCAAAGTACTGTCAAATTGGATCCAAGTTGGCCTTGCCAATCTTATGGCAATAACGAGAAGCAGACATATTCCCAATCTTAATTGTTGAGGTGTTTTGAGATAACACATTTTTTTTTTGTTTGTTTGTTTCTTCTTGATAAGGTGGTGGAGCATAGGGTGGGCACTAGGGAGGTAAAGCTATTGAGGAAAGGCCAGGTCTCAGAATTACCCAGTAGCCTCTGCTTCTTATCTGGTCAAATCCTTCTATTCCCCCACTATAACCTACTCCCCTCCCCGCTCTTGACCTCACCACTCTATCTTTCTGAACACCCACTTTTAAAAATGATGGCTCTCATATAGCTGAAAAAGTAATGGGTCCAATTCTATGTGGTTTGGCTGCTGAAAGTAAGAAATTTTAAGGAAGTCTTCCCAGAAAGGCTTAAAAAAAAAAAAAAAGTCTTAGTAATCTGGGACGTAACTTTCATCTTTGTGAATCAAACACTGTACCCAAAACCATGTGTCTGAGGGAAATTTTTGGTCATTTAGTCATAAAAAGTATCAAATCCAAATATTTATTAAACATCTACTAAGTGCCAGACTGTGCTAAGAACTGGGAATACAATGGTGAGGAAAAGACTTCTGCTTGGGGAGGGGAGGAGCAGACTTGAAGGAGATAACCTCACAAACTGTGATGAATGCTGTGAAGAAAAAGCACAGAGATAGGTATGAATCTGTGTGATGGGGGCCTGACATCACGTGGGCCAAGGTGGGTGATGGGGAAGGGCTTTTCTGAGGAGGAGACACTGGGGCTGAGATCTAGAAGGGTGTAGGCATTAGTTAGGTGGAGGAACAAGAGAGCAGCTGTAGCATTTTGCATTCCCACCAGCTACGAACGAGGGTTCCAATTTCTTCGAATCTTTGCTAATACCTGTTCTTCCTAACACCTGCTGTGTTCTGTTTTTTTTTTTCTTTTTACCTTAGCCATCCTACAGCGGGGGGGGGGGGAGGTGGAATGGGGGGATAAAATAGTATCTCGTTGTGGTTTTAATTTGCATATCCCTCATGGCTAACGGAAACACTGGTGGCGTAGTGGTTAAGAGCTACGGCTGCTAACCGCAACGTCGGCAGTTCAAATCCACCAGGCATTCCTTGGAAACTCTATGGAGCAGTTCTACTCTGTCCTGTAGGGTTGCTATAAGTCAGGATTAACTCGATGGCAACGGATTTGGGTTTTTTGGCTTAATAGCTAATGAACTTGGCCCTCGTGCTACAATGGTTAAGCACTCAGCTGCTAACTGAAAGGCTGGCGAATCCACGCCACCTGCGGCTCTGTGGCAGAAAAATGTGACAGCCTGCGTCCATAAAGATTTACAGCCTTGGAAACCTCATGGGGACAGTTCTACTATGTCCTATAAACCAAAAAACCAAACCCGCTGCCATGGAACTGATTCCGACTCTTACTGATCCCATAGGGCTTCCAAGGTTGTAAATCTCTAGGAAGCAGATTGCCGTCTCTTTCTTCCATGGAGCCTCTGGGGATTTCAAACCACTGACCTTTTGGTTAGCAGTTAATCACTTTAACCACTGTGCCACCTGGGCTCCTAGACAGTTGCTACTATTTGGAATCAAGTCGATGGCAGTGGGCTTGGGCAATGGCTAATGAGAAGGAGCCCTGGTGGCGCAATGGTTAAGTGCTCAGTTGTTAATCGAAAGGTCAGCAGTTCTAATCCACCAGCCACTATGAAAGAGGAAAGACCTGCCAATTTGTTCCTGTAAAGATTTATAGCCTAGGAAACCCTATGGGGTAGTTCTACTCTGTCATATAGGTGGGACTATGAGTCAGAATTGACTGGACAGCACACAGCAATGGCTAATGGGAGGTTCCTAGGCAGCACAAGTGTTTTCTGCTCAACTACTAACCTAAAAGTTGGTGGTTCAAACCCACCTAGTGGTACCAAAGAAGAAAAGCCTGGCGATCTGCTTTCATTAAGATTGTCGTTGTTAGCTGCTGTCGCTTAGCCCCAGATGTTACAGAGTAGAACTGCACAGCGTAGGATTTTCTTGGCAGTAATCTTTACAGAAACAGTTTGTTAGGCCTTTCCTTTATGGGGCTCCTGGGTGGGTTTGAACTGCCATCCTTTAGTTTAGCACCCATTGCAGACCACTTGTGCCACCGAGGCTCCTCTCCCTTAACATTACAGCCAAGAAAACCCGATGGAGCAGTTATACTATAACACATGGAGTTGCCTTGGGTAGGAATTGACTCAGGGGCAACGGGTTTGGTTTTTGGTTTAATGGCTAATGAGGAGTCCCTGGGTGGTGCAAATGGCTAAGGTGCTTAGCTGCTAAACAAAGGGTTGGAGGTTGGAGTCCACAAAGAGGCACCTTGGAAGAAAACCTTGGGGATCTACTTCTTAAAAATCAGCCATTGAGAACACTATGCAGCACAGCTCTACTCTGACACACGTGGGGTTGCCATAGGTTGAAACTGACTCAATGGCAACTGATTTTAATACCTAATGATGTTGAACATCTTCTCATATGCTTACTGGCCTTCTGCATATCTTCTTTGATGAAATACCTATTCAAGTCTTTTGTTTCATTTTTTGATTGGGTTGTTTATCTTTTTGTTGATAAGTTGTAAGAATTCTTTATATATTTCCGACATTAAACCTTATCTGATATACGGTTTCCCAAAATTTTCTCCCAGTTTGTAAGTTGTCTCTTCATTTTGTTGTTAATGTAATTTGTTGGACAAAGGTTTGGTTGACCCCCTCATGGGGCCTTATTAGATTCAAGAAGGATGTAGACATTGGCCCAAGCCCAAGATTGACCTCCCTATCTCCTTATTAAGCCAAGAGGAACAGAGAGCAAGGATCCTTTACTCATTCCAGCCAACAGAGAATATCTGGAAAGAGCAGGGGTATAAATCCTCTGATTTTTTTTTTTTTTAATTTTTAGTCCTGGAAAATGTAGAACCACGGTGAGAGGGAAAACCTCAAGGGAGCAGGCTCTGGATACAGATTTAAAAAGAGAGAGAGTGGTGAGTGTGAAGCTTTTTTGTGCCATGGCTCTGGCTTGGCTAAGGGAGAGAGGGACTCAGCTAGCCTGGTTAGCTGGGGCTGATCAGACAATAAACCTGGGGACGAAGCGGGGTTTCAGTCATCATGATGTGGGAGATTGGATTATTGGAAGAACTGTGGAAAGCAACACATATTCAAATTGGCGTAGATGGCCACTATCTTTGAGCCAGATGCCATTGCCTGTTTCCTACTCAGGTCAAAATCCAACGTGCAGGAGATTTGGTTGCTACGTGATGCATATGCTGCCCTTGTTTCCATTGGCCATGACTGAACCTTTTCGAACTGGTCCAAAGCCCAGAGATGAAGTGGCTGTGGTTGAGGCGGCCTGACAAGCTCAGCGATCCCTCTCCAGTGACTCCTACGGCTGGGGGCAACCAGAAAAGGGTGTAGAACTCAGGCTGTCAGAAGTGGAAAGTTCCTGGCACCAGAGGGAAGAGAGGTTTCACATTGCCTTGTATGTCAGTAGAAAAAGAAGAATTTTATGTGGTGGGGTCTGTCCCACACCCGCTCCCCCTGCCTGACATCTATAGGACTGGTATCCACTTTAACACCAGGCAGTTGCCCTGGTGGTGCAGTGGTTAAGCACTTGGCTGCTAATTGAAAGGTCAGTGGTTTGAACCCACCAGCAGCTCCACAGGAGAAAGATGTGGCAGTCTGCTTCCATAAAGATTACAGTCTTGGAAACCCTGTGGGGTAGTTCAACTCTGTCCTATAGGGTCACTATGAGTTGTAGTCAACTGCATGGCAATGGATATGACTACACAAGCTCTTTTTTCTGTAGCCTACTATTTGGAAAAACATCCCATGAGGCTTGGAAGAGAGCTGCTGCCCAGGCAGCTCTCTTCAAGATTTCTTAGTGTTTAATTCCTAGGTTAGAGGGTGTGCTTGTAAGAGAGAGTAGGTGTGTATGCGCATACTTACATTCATGCGTGGATGCTCATCGGTTTAACAAACATCAGTAGAGCCCAGTGCAGAACAAAAGAAGAATGGGACCCGGTAGCCTTTCTCAAGAAGCTAATAGTCCAGTGGGGGCCAAGGACAGTTAAAATTCAGAGTAAGTTTAAGATGCTCTGGGGCACACCTCACTCAGTTTTAGTGGGTCAGGGAAGGGTTTCCGGAGTAAGTGACTAATCGACATCCGACCCAAAGGACAAGTGAGTGTGGGTGTGTGTGTATGTATGTGTGTGTGTGTGTGAGAGAGAGACACACGCAAAGAGACAGAGAGACAAGTGTGAGAGAAAGAGACATGTGTGAGAAAGTGAGAGAGGTGTGTGTGTGTGAAAGAGACAGAGAGCAAGAGAAAGAGAGAGATGTGTGTGAAAGACAGAGTCAGAGAGACAAAAAGAAGGAGAGAGGCAGAGAGAGAGATACACAGAAAGAGAAAACTCCAAAACTTAGAATCTGCCTTGGGGATTATATGAACTAAATAAAGCTAGACTTAAAGATCAATCCTACATGCTCCATGCATTTTCATGTGATTGCTCACATGCAGCTCTCATATACTAGATCAATTATGTGGTTTTTAAGTTAAAATACTAGCATCTTTTAAGTTGTTAGTAAACTGTTTTATGTTTTACTCCTGTTTTCTTCCTCTTTTCCACCATTAGAGGCTCTGTAGGTCGCTGACAACCCTACAAGTACATAACAAGTGATGCACACACAGACCCACATCCAAGGTCAGATGCAACAGATACTCGGAGTCTCGGGGCCAGTGTTGTGGGGATAGGACTGGCTGCGCTGAAATCAAGATGATTCAACATCATCCAATTTGTATGCCTTCAGGAAAGAAAGGCCAACTGGCAAAAATAGATACAGTGGGTAAATATATTTTTTTTTTGATCTATTTGCTGAGAGTTTGGTAGGAAGAAAATGATTCAGCAGTTGGGAAAATATGACTGCCTGGGCAGAGGGTTCTCTAGGCACGTTCTCCCTTTTGTCTACCAAGAGGCTCATTAAAAAAATTAGGGAACTCTAAACAGATGTTTGTCTGTCTTGGAAGAAGTACAGAGTGCTCCTTGGAAGCGAGGATGGTGAGATTTCGTCTCACATACTTTGGACATGTTATCAGGAGGGACCAATCCCTGGAGAAGGACATCATGCTTGGTAAAGTAGAGGGTCAGTGAAAAAGAGGAAGACCCTCAATGAGATGGATTGACACAGTGGCTGCAACAATGGGCTCAAACACAGCAATGACTGTGATTGTGTTTTGCTCTGTTGTACATGGCGTCACTGAGTCAGAACCAACTCTTAGGCACCTAACAACAACAACAACAAAGCAGATGTTTGACTCCTTTGCTGAAGTCAGGGAAGGGGAAGTTGGGGCGGGGCAGGTGTATATGAAAGGAGCCTATGGATTTGGGGAGTCAGGAACACTTTCTAAAGCCAGTGTTTCAACGATAAGGCCAGGCTTCTCGTGCTTTCCTGAACCTTCTAGTTGAGAGCCACTGAAGGGCCCTGCTAAGCCCCTGGCAAAGTGCTCCATTCCCCAGAGCACATAGAACAGTGCTGAGTTCTCCTGTGTAGGCGATAGAACATGGACGTGCAGCTAGAGGGGCCAGCCCAGCCAGCAGGAAGGCACAGCTTGAACAAGGAGTGCTGCCCACACACAAGAAGACTCTCCAGAGAGCAGCGGGGGCTGCGAATCCCATGCATGGTGGATGGCACACTCTGTGGGCTGGGGCACCCACTTGCATTCGTGCTCACTGCCCAGTAGGCTGGCAGGCAGTCCTGGGGTGACCTGTGGAACCGTGGTGCCATCTGATGGTCAAGGCAGGGAATGAACTGAGGACACGTGGAGAGACAAACAAGACAATCCATTTGGCCTCCAGTTCCGGTCAGGTTTGTGATTTGGAGGGCTTAACCTCTTAACCCCACAGCTCTGAACAAGGTTGCTCTAAAAAGTACTGGCTGCTGTGTGGGGAAAGACTGAAATAGAATCTTTGAGAAAATGTTTTGGGGGTTCCAACTATGTGCTTGGAGACCCAGGGTGGTATGAGCAGTTAACACTCTCGGCTGCTAACCGAAAAGTTGGAGATCTGAGTCCACCCAGAGGTGCCTCGGAAGAAAGCCCTCTCAATCTATTTCTAAAAAATCAGCCATTAGAAACCCTGCGGAGCACAGTTCTACTCTGACACGCATGTGGTCACCATGAGTTAGAACCAACTCCATGGCAACTGGTTTTACTATGTGCTCTGTTCTGTAGCATTGGAGGGATAAGGAGTGGGAGAGTAATCAAAGGACAGGATATAATTTGGCCTCAGTGTGTTTACACTCCACTTGAGGAGACAAGATTAACCCACATAAAATAACATCAAATCCCTCCAAAACCAAACCCATTGCCGTGGACTCCATTCTGACTCACGGTGACGCCATGTAGTATAGAGTAGACCCTCTCATAGGGTTTTCTCTGCTATAATCACTACAGAAGCAGACTGCCAGGCCTTTCTTCCATGGAGGTGCTGGATGGGTTTGAAACACCAGCCTTTAGGTTAGTAGTAGAGTATAAACCGCTTGTGCCACCCCGGGACCTTAATGACAACAAAACTTGTTGCCGTTGAGTCGACTCTGACTCATAGTGACCCTGCAGGACAGAGTAGAACTGCCCCGTGGGGTTTCCAAGGAGCAGCTGGTGGATTTGAACTGCTGACATTTTGGTTAGCAGTTGTAGCTCTTAACCACTGTGCCACCAGGGCTCCTAATGACATCAAGACTGTGTAATTAAACACAGGGAGCCCTGGTGGCACAGTAGTTAAAGAGTTCGGCTGCTAACTGAAAGATCAGCAGTTTGAACCCATCAGCTGCTCGGCAGGAGAGAGATGTGGCAGTCTGCTTCCATATAAGATTTACAGCCTTGGAAACCCTATGGGGCAGTTCTACTCTGTCCTATAGGTTTGCTCTGAGTCAGAATTGACTTGATTGCAGTGGGTGGGTTGAGAGTGTCTGCTACAGCTGGAAAGCTCAGTGGTTATTCCTGGAGAAGGAGATGAAAGAGAAGTCAAGTCAGGTGGTCCCATAGGGGGCAGCAGACCCCAGGGGCAGAGCCAGATGCGGGGGGGGGGGGGGACTGCACCACTGGGAGAGTGAAGTGGCAGCCTGAAAAACCAACACCATCTGGTGAACATCTCCTTGTGCTTTACCAGTTCACTTTCTCAAGTGTATTTTCTTCCCGGCCTTGTAACAACTACCATATCACCTTAGAATGTGGTGGAAAGGCATTGACTTTGGTTGACTTTGAAGAATATGCTCAAACTCTTCCCCTGTTGCCCATATTTGAGGGCTAGAGTTACAGGGTAGCCATGGACAGCAGATACGGCCTGGATAGGTGAGGAAGGATGTGAGTGGGAAAAGTGTTCTGGGCCAGAGGACCCAGAGGGAAAGCGCTGAGAACAGACAGCTTTTGTCCTTGTGAGTCAGTGATGATAGGGCCTGTGTGACTACCAATACCAACCCATTGCTGTCGAGTCGATTTCAACTCATAGTGACCCTACAGGACAGAGTAGAACTGCCCCATAGGGTTTCCAAGGAACTGGTGGATTAGAACTGTCTACTGCCATCAGGGCTTCTGTGTGACCACAGGTAGAGAGAAAGGTGGATGGTGGTATGGAAGCAGATAGCGGAGTCCGTTATGGATTGAGTTGTGTCCCCCCCAACATAGATGTTTGAATCCTAATGCCTATACCTGTGGATGTAATCCCATTTGAAAATAAGGTTTTTCTTTGTTATGTTAATGAGGCCATACCAGTGTAGGGTGTGTCTTGAACCTACTCACTACTGAGATATTAAAAAGAACAGACTAAGCACAAAGAAACGCAGACAGAAGGGAAGAAATGTGTCACATGGAGATCGCCAAGGAATCAGGGAGTGCCAGGTCTACAGAAACTGAGAGGTCTTCCCCCAAAGACGATAGAGAGACAGTCTTCTCCCAGAGCCGGTGCCCTGAATCCAGACTTCCAGCCTCCTAAACTATGGGAAAAGAAATTTCTATTTTTTAAAGTCACCCACGTGGTATTCCTGTTATAGCAGCACTAGGAAGCTAAGACAAGGTCCTTAAGGCAGCTGGAGGGCTTCCTTCCCCTTATCTGAAGCCTCTTTCTCCTTTTTTCCTCCCTTTCATTCTTTCTCTCCTTTTTAAATCTCCTTCCTCACTTGTTCTTTCTGCTCTCTCCATAAAACCTCTGTCTTGGCAAAGTCCTTGCCTGGGGGAAAAAAATTCAAATTCCTTAAAAACTAGCCAGACTTTTAACTTTTTTGGCAATGGTTACTCCCTTCAGGAAAAAATACTGGCGTCAATCACTCGGAAGGAAATTTCAGGCCACTTGCACAAGTTTTCCACACAGCGACTTATCACGAGGGTGGCCGTGGGCTTCTTGGATCAAGACAAGTGGTTTCTTCCCAGAGTGACTCTGATTGTTTAGGATCCACTGGGCATGAGGTCCTGGAACACCTGACAGGAACAGGGAGGAGGGGAAGGGAAGTACAGTTACCCTACAGGCAGCCCTTGCTTTATGAAGAGGTTCTTTGGGTAATTATTAAATTTTGGTAGGTACTATGGATTTTTTTTTTTTTTTACTATGGATTGAATTTTGTCCCCTCAAAATGTGTGTCAACTTGGCTAGGCCGTGGTTCCCAGTATTGTGTGGTTGTCCACCATTTTGTGATCTGATGTGATTTTCCTATATATTGTAAATCCTACCTCTGGATGTTAATGAGGTGAGAATAGAGACAGTTTAGTTAACGAGGCAGGACTCAATTTATAGGACTAGGTTGTAACTTGAGTCGATCTCTTTTGAGATATAAAAGAGAGAATCAAGCAGAGAGGAGAGGAGCTTCCTACCACTAAGAATGAAGAATGGGGAGTGAAGTATGTCCTTTAGAACAGGGGTCCCTGTGCTGAGAAACTCCTAGACCCAGGGGAAGATTGGTGACAAGGACCTTCCCCCAGGACCAACAGAGAGAGAAAGCCTTCCCCTGGAGTTGGCACCTTCAATTTGGACTTCTAGTCTCCTAGACTGTGAGAATAAATTTCTGTTTGTTAAAGCCATCTGCTTGTGGATTTCTGTTATAACAGCACTAGATAACTAAGACAGTAGTAAGTCGTATTTAATTCACTTGAGAAATTCACTGTTTAAAGGAAACTTTCAGTGAATATTTTTACAGCATAATTAGTATTATCCACTAATTAGCCTGCTTTGTAAATGTGGATTCTGGGCTTACTTGAAGCTGGGCACACCTACATAGTCTAAATTCTAGAATGAGTGTGTGAGGTTCTTGAGGTCTGGGTTAAGGTATGACTCATTTTTGCCTCCTGGCATCCCCCCTCTAAGTGAGTGCTTAATACATGCTTAAGGGGAGGAATTTTTGGGCAAACAAGACAGACTGACAGTAAAAGACCAACGTTATCTACCAGGAATTGATTGAATTCCATATTTTAGAGCAGGTCAGACTTTTCCTCCCCTCTGAAGGCCAAAAAACAAAAACCAAGCCCGTTGCCATCGAGTCAATTCTGACTCATAGCGACCCTATGGGACAGAGTAGAACCACCCCCTAGGGTTTCCAAGGAGTGCCTGGTGGATTGGAATACCGACCTTTTGATTAGTAGCCATAGCTCTTAACTGGTGTGCCACAGGGCTCCATCTGAAGCTTAATATAATGTAGGAAAGAAGGAGCAAGCACATGGGTTTGAATCCTGCCTCCCCCAGG
Source organism: Loxodonta africana (assembly GCF_030014295.1). Lineage (NCBI taxonomy): Eukaryota > Metazoa > Chordata > Mammalia > Proboscidea > Elephantidae > Loxodonta > Loxodonta africana. The sequence goes on from NC_087360.1 coordinate 59,587,862, forward strand.
TGTCTGCTAAGTGACTCTGCATAAGTCACATCACCTCCCAAGCCTCACTTTCCTTAAAAAAGCTCTAAGTATTTTTTTTTTTTATTTAAGTACAGGGATGTAACAGGATGTTAAAATGGAAGTTTTGACCAAGATGTAAAATATTAAATGCCCAAATGAGTGTGAGAACAGATTACCCTGGAGGAATTTAAAATAGTTATTCAAGAAGCAGTTCCCTAACTCTTCTAACATTCCCCTTCCCCACCGTGGGAATGTAAAATGGTAAAGAAAATGAGAGGAGAGAGAAGGATGTGTGAGGTGATTTCTGCTGCTGCCGTTTGGATGAGTCTCATCCTCCCAAAGTTTCGTGAGTCACTCCCTACTCTTGACAGGTCAAGGATTGTTGGTGTTTCCTCCTTTACTCGAGATGAGAGAAACAGGGGGAGACAGAGGGAGAAGGAGCAGGAAGGACAGAATGAGAGAGACAGAGAGAGTACCCTTCACAGGACGACTTCCAGAACTTGATATATGTTCCCTGCAGTTGGGGACTCCATGCACCAGGACTTCAGGCTAAGAAAATTAAGTGGCCTCTGGCAGGATAGGAGCCTTGGCATTGCAGTGAGTGGTTAAGAACTTGGCTGTTAACCAAAAGGTTGAGCAGAGGCTGAGTTGGAAAATAATTATTTACTCCAAGGGTGGAGCAAGGGAGATGTATTTCCCATGAATGAGATGTGGGCCACGTGGGACCTGCTTTAGGTCCTGTCCAAGAGGTCCTCCTAGGTGTAGCATGGCCTGCCGGAGAAAGGCTTAGCAGGGCAGAGCAGCCTCTGAAGAGAGTCTGGTCTACATCTGAGTAGTTACATTTGGAGGGCTCCCTCTTGGGAATCTCCAAAGGACCCAAAGAAGTGCCTGTCAGAGAGTTAGCTTTCACTTGAGTTGCTGGGCCCAAAGAGTGTGAGGGCATTCACATAGGTGAGAACTCTTGTCCTTTTACCTTCTCATCCCCCCTCTCCCCTTCAAAACTCTGGTAGGGTTCAAAACAGCAACTAGTGATTCGGGGAGAAGATGAGCAGAGAAAGTGGCCACACCCCTCTCCAAAGCCTGGCTTCACATCTACTACGGGCCTTGGGAGGGGAGGGAGAATGGAGGACTGAAGTGCAGACTAATATCGTGGATAGGGCACTCAATGTCTGAATTGAGAGCATACGCTCTGACTTCAAGTGTAACCTAAGAGGGAACAAGAACAAGCCATTGACTTCCTGAGTACTCGTCTAGAGGCAGAGGAAAAGCCTCCCTTGCTAAATAAACTTTAACAGGTTAAAAACCAAAAAGCAAACCTCTTGCTGTCGAGTTGATTCCAACTCATAGCGACCCTATAGGACAGAGTAGAACTGCCCCATAGAGTGCCTGATGGATTTGAACTGCCGACCTTTTGGTTAGTAGCCATAGCACTTAACCAATACTTGTTAGTGGGAGTCAAAAATAGAGGTGTGCTTTGATCATATCTCACCAGCCGAGCTTGGTCAACGTACCAGTCATATAAATTCAAGACTGAGTTTTGATTGAAGGGACAGGAAGTGATGTGCAGTGGTGAGTAGATGTTGTGCACCATCCAGTTGATTCTAACTCATAGCGACACTATATGACAGAGTAGAACTGTCGCATAGGGTTTCCTAGGCTGTAATCTTTATGAGAGCAGATCTCCAGGTCTTTTCTCCTGTGAAGCTGCTTGTATAATAACTGCTTTATTTGCAAGCCCAAGTTAAAGAACAGAAAGTTCTTCTCAAAGTGGATCAATTAGCTATTCTTAAAAGAAGGAGTCTCTGCACGGTAAAAACGGTTGGTGGTTTAGGTTCACAGAAAGGCACCTGAAAAGAAAGACCTGGCGCTCTGCTTCTGGAAGATCACAGCCAAGGAAGACCCTATGGAGCGCAGTTCTACTCTGACACACATGGGGTTGCCATGAGTTGGAGCTGACTTGACGGCAACTGGTTTATTGTTTTCTTAAGAGAGAGAGTAGCGCAGTGGTGTGTGTGTGTGTGTGAGTGGTTGTCAAATCCCCTGGGTCACTGCAGGTGGAGAGAGGTCTGCTCAACATCTAGAGTAGGTGACTTATATATTTCCTTTATGTAGCTTGTTCTCCATTCCATTTTTACAGAACAATATTCAACACCTATTATCTGTAAGGCTAATATTCTCCCCACTTCCAGAGTGCTGGGAGTTTTCGTGCTGGACAAACCTTCCCATTGGTTAGAAAAGAGTTTTTGATTAACATATACTCATACTAGCAGGTCAGAGAGTTCAGTGTTGATCTCAAAAATACACTCATTCATACATACACAATCATAAAACAGGAGTTTAATGTAAAAAAAAATTAGAAATCACAGAGAAGCATAAAAAAGCAGGAAAAAAAATCCTAATAACCTAGAGGTAACCACTTGTAGTGGACATCTATTGATTTTGCCCACCCAGTATCCCTTCCTTAGGAAATCCCCTTCCTCCCTCTCCTGTGGTTCTGGTTGGCTGTCAGTCAATGGACCCTGCACCTCTAGCCAAAGGAGTAGGTATTTGACTGAGCTGGACTAAAAAAAAGAAGAGATTTTTTTTCCTGCCAGGAACTGGAATCTTTAGTGAAGTATCAGGAATAAAAGGAGATGAGTGACTATGATGTCAGCACATAACGGGACAGTCCACAGCTCCATCTTCCAAAAGTCCCTACGCCTGTCTTTCCATCTGTCCTTTCGAAGACGTTGTTGATCAGCTTCCCCCCTACCCCATTCCATCCAACAAACCCTCCTTCTCGCTCAAGTTGTTAAAGTAGACTTTTTGAAGTTTACAACCAAAGGCTCCAAAATGGATATATCACTGCTACATTTTAACCAGTTTCCTTCTAGTCTTTTTTTCCTATTGTTTGCATTCTTTGGTGGAATGTCAAAGAGAGCTTAAACCAAAAGCTCTAGAGACATGTAGCCTGCCTGAGCAGGGAAGCACGTGGAAACCAGAGCTACAGAGTGGAAATAAGCCTGAGAGGTGGCCTTGCCCTCCTCCTTCATTTTATAGATGAAGAGACTGAGGCCCAGACATGCCCACCTAGCGCCAGAGTGGGACTCCTGCTGCTAACACAGCATGTTCTCCAGTGTATGCGAGCTGAAGGGATGTCAGTATGCAAGTGAGGTGTCATCCTTTGGACACGAAGACTTTCGAAGAAGATGATGGATGTTGTATTTTTCTGCAGACCCACATCACCAATGAAAATATAGAAGGGGCAGGGGATCCCTATACGTCAGGAGGAAAAAGGAGGGTTTTTTTTTTTTTTTTTTTTTTTTAACTTCTCAGAGCTATTGCTGTGAGAGAGAAACTGAGGAGACAGGCATCTGATGGGTGTGTGTGTGTGTGACAGAGAAGTGGGAAGCAGAGATGGGGTCACGTTGGTACAAAGGACTCAGAAAACCTCACCACAAATTCCTTGTATCTCAATAAGCATTGGAAAGTAATTAGATTCAGTGAGGCTGTTCTTACCCTCAAAATCCTCCATTCCTTCCCCAGCTTCTCTCTTTGGCTGTCCAATACCACCCTTGTTCTTGCTATTCTTTAAGAATACATTTTTAGGGTGATTGTAATGGCCAGTTTATAAGGACTGTCTCTTTTGAGACTGCATAGCTGGGATCAAGTTTAAACCATTTGCTTTTCAATGTAAGGAGAGGGGACAGACCAAGTATATCTAAAATACATATGTAATTTATAGTCAGCTGAGCCTCGAACCACCCAGGGTGAGGAAGCAGAGGTACCCTTTACACCATGAGGCACAGGCATGGGCTTCCACCATGGACCAAAGTCACTGGTTGAGAAGAGGCCTGTCTTGGTCTTCAGGTTTCTGATACCAATATCTCTGGAATGCTGTTTCCTATTTGTGGTGCAGGTTTTAGGTTCTTGGTGTGCTCTTTTGTGTTCCAAAATAAACAGAGCACCTGGATTTAATCAGTCAAGTGGTAATAGAATCAGGCTCCCATTCCATCCTTTACCTCCCCCATCCCAAGGTAAAGGCAGTGAGGGGGGAGCAGTAAGCCGGCCGCTGAGAGTCCCTCACAATTTGATTCCCTGTGGACTCATTAATAATGAGCAGCTTGGAGCCAGCTTTGGCCCAAGGGTCTCTTGGCAGTAGTCATGGGCCATTCTCTAAAACCTCCTGTGACCTTAAAGGGAGGGGGCTGTTGAATTGGCATGTGCAACACTATAGTACTTGGCATGTGAAACACTAACTCAAAGTTCCAATTGATCAGTTGAGTATGTTTCATGAATCCCATTTGACCTTAAAGCTAAAAACATTCTGGCGCTTTCTTAGAGTTTGAAAAATGTAGGAAGAATTTGTTTTCTTCCAACTAATGAAGATTTTTGCTTTTGGATACCTGCTTGTTGGTTAATGTCTTGAAGTGAGGTCAGAGGTTCTGATTTAATACAGGGCTGGCCGCCCCAGAAGCAGGTTCGAGGCTCTGTTGGAGTGCTTACAATGCTGAAGATGGACAAATGGGTCACAGCTTTCAGAAAGGGAGGGGCGAGAGCAATTCCACAAGCAATGGAACAGTGAACTTATTATCCACCCTTGATAAGACTTTAAAACAGAATATTTAATAAGCAAGTTATAATCATCTGGAAAGGGAAGTGGAGATCACTGGAAATGGAGACATTTATTAAGAAGTTAGCACAGATTTGGCTCCCTCCTTTTCTGAAACTGGCATTATGGAACACTTCATGAATCATGGAACACCTTGTCTCTGGATTTCAGTAGAACCCTTCACCACCAGTTCTCTTTTTTGATCTCTTTGGATTTTGTAGGAGGAGTCCCTGGATAGTAAAAATGATTAAGTGCTGGGCTACTAACCAAAAGGTTGGCAATTCAAATCCAACCACAGGTGCCTCAGAAGACAGGCCTGATGAGCTGCTTCTGAAAGGTCACAGCTTTTAAAACCCTGTGGAGCAGTTCTACTCTGACACACATGGGGTCATCATGAGTTGGCATGACTTGATGGAAAATGGTTGCTTTGATTGGGTAGTTTGTAGGCAAGATGGAGAAATGGGGTCCAATCAAGAGCATACAACAAAGCTGAAGCATCTTAATGGGTCAATACTACCCCGGAGAGAAGACAGGAGCAGTAGAAATGTGCCATGTGTCTTTGTTTTCAGATCTGTCCTTTTCCATCATTTTATTAATTGTTTTGGAGCAGGCATAATTTTTCTTTTAGTCTAAATTTGGTAAAGCAAATTTATACTCTTGTTTTTCTTTTTTTAAATAGATTTTATGATTGAAATTATAGCTGTAATGAAGGTACAATGATCTTTTCCTTTGTCGTTTTCTCCTCCTCCTCCTGTTTCTCCTTTTTGTGTTGATTTTCTTACAAATATAAATTAAATATGAAAAAAAAAAAAAAATTCAACAGCTCCTACCCAGAAATAAATCTAGACATTTATGAGCAACTGATTTTCAATAAGGATGCTAAATCCATCCAATAAAGAAGGAAGAGTTTCTTTGATAAATGATGCTGGGGGAATTGGATTTCTACATGCAGAAGAATGAACCAGAATCCAACCCCTCATACCATACACAAAAACCAATTCAAAATAGATCAAGGACCTTAATCTGAAGAACTAAAACTCATAAAAGAAAATACAGGGATGAAACTGTGGGACCTAGGCTTCTGCGATGGGCTATCAGATACAGCAACAAAAGCATGAGCAGCAGTAGGAAAAGTAGGTAAATGGGAACTTATAAAAATTAAATATTTTTGTACATCAAAGGACTTTATCCGAAAAGTGGAAAGATAGCTTAGATTAGGAGAAAATTTGAGGGAACCATATATCTGATAAGGGTCTAATATCCTAAGTCTAAAAAATATTTCTACAACTTAACAACAAAAAGACAAACAACCTAATCAAAAAAATTGGCAAAGGAATTGAACAGACATTTCAGCAAAGAGGCTATTCAAATGGCCAACGGGCACATGAGAAGATGCTCAAAGTCATTTGCCACTAAAACTTGTTGCCATTAAGTAGATTCTGACTCATAGCAACCCTGTAGGACTGAGTACAACTGTCCATTAGAAAGATGCAAATCAAAACCACAATGAGATACAATCTCAACCGTATTAGAATGGCAATGATTAAAAAAACCTAGAAAACATCAGGTGTTGGCAAGACTATGGAGAAATGGAAACCCTCATCCATTGCTGATGGGAATGTTAAGTTGACACAGACACTGTAGAAAACAGTTTAACGGTCCCTCAAAAAGTTGCAGTTCCACCCAAAAGACCTGAAAGCAGCGACTTGAACAGACATATGCACACCAATGTGCAGTGTAGCACTATTCGCAATTGCCAAAAGGTGGAAATAACTAAAATATTTGTCAACTGATGAATGGAAAAACAAAATGTGGTATACATACACAATAGGATATTACTCAGCTAGAGAGAGGAATGAAGTCCTTACGCTTGCCACAACATGGATGAACCTAGAGGACATTATGCTGAGCTAAATAAGTCAGTCACAAAAGGACAAGTATTGTATAATGTCACTTATATGAAATAAGCAAATATACAGAAGCCGTAAGTAATTACTGGTTACTTGGGGGAAATAGGGAGTTTGGCTTAAAGTGTATTGCACGTGTGTTAATGGTAGTAGGATAATTTGAAAAGGGATAGTGAGAATGATTGCACAACCTGAAGAATGTAATCAATGTCATTAAATGATATGTGTAGAAATTGATGAATTACTGTATGTTTTTGGTGTGTATTGATCATTATAACAAAAAAAAAATTCAACCTCTTCTTACTTTGATTTTTTAATATTTATAATTTAGGGAAAGCATTTCAAAAGTTGAATTCTAGATATTTGAAACACATCATAATTCTTAAAGGATAATGATTTTAAAATGGTGATTTTGGAATTTTTATATATCAAAACAAAACCAAACCCACGAAAGCAGCAAATAAAGAGCTATTGACATGGACAGAGTTAATGCGGTTGTAACCGTGCCAGAGATCAGGCTGTCACTTCTTCCAGTGACAATTATTTCTAATCAGAAGGATGTTGTTGACTCTCAAAGAATAAATAGCCAGAGTTTTTCCTGCCTCCAAAATTCTTATCGAATCTTGGGTTTCTGACAGTTTTTGGAATACATGCAAACAAAAAGCAAATGTTCCACTTACTGAAACATATCAGATAACAGGAAAAAACAGAACACATTGCTTTGGAGAAAAGAAATGCAGTTTATGTATTTGAAGTAAACAAGGAAATTGCTCCTCTCCACCTTCTTTTTCAAATGTTCTTATCTTAAAATATTGTTCCATAAAACTAGAAGTAGGGAGGACAAAGGGAGCAGAGGAATCCCCGGGTGGTGCGAAGAGTTAACGCTCTTGGCTACTGACTGAAAGATTGGAGGTTCGAGTCTACCCAGAGACACCTTGGAAGAAAGATCTTGCCATCTGCTTCTGAAAAATCAGGCATTGAAAACCCTATGGAGCACAGTTCTACTCTGACACACATGGGGTCACCATGAGTCAGAATCAAATCCACAGCAACTGAAAAAAAAGGAGCAAAACAGGAAATAAGAAAGAAAACAAAACCAAAAAAAAAAAAAAAAAAACACCAAGTGCATTGCCATCGAGTCAATTCTGACTCATAGTGGCCCTATAGGACAGTAGAACTTCCCCACAGCATTTCCAAGGCTGTGATCTTTATGGAGGCAGACTGCCACATCTTTCTCCAGTGACACAGCTTGTGGGTTGGAACTGCTGACCTTTTGGTTAGCAGCTGAGCACTTAAACACTGTACCACCAACACTCCTTGAAAAACAAAGAACATGGGTATAAAATTATAAAGGAGCCCTGGTGGCACAATGGTTAAGTGCTAGGCTGTCAAGCAAAAGGTTGGTGGTTCCACCCACTCAGCAGCTTTGTGGAAGAAAGACCTGGGGATCTGCTCCCATAAAGATTACAGCTTAGAAAAACCTATGGAAATTTTCTACTCTGTCACCTGGGGGTCGCTAGGAGTCAGAATCAACTCGATGGCACCTAACAACAATATAAAAGTGCAGTGTATGGAGGGGTAAAAGCATCTATCATCAACTAAAGGGTCTCTGGTGGTGAAGTGCTTAAGCACTTTGCTGCTAACTAAAAGGTTGGTGGTTCAAATCCACCAGCAGCTCCATGGGAGAAAGACGTGGCAGTCTGCTTTGGTAAAGATCCACTGCCTTGGAAATCCTATGGGGCAGCTCTACTCTGTCCTGTAGAGATGCTATGAGTCGGAATCGACTTGATGGCAATGGATTATAGCCAACTAAAGGGATATTCCAAGAAACTAAAATTGGAATTCATAGTACCAGAGGAAGTAGGATTTGGGGCAGTGTGAGGAGGAACTGTGAAGAACTGTCTTAGTTATCCAGTGCTGCTATAACAGAAATAAACAAATGGGTGCCTTTAACAAACAGAAATGTATTTTCTCACAGTTCAGGAGGCTGTAAGTCTGAATTCAGGGCACCAGCTCTAGAGGAAGGTTTTCTTTCTCTGTGGGCTCTGGGGGAAGGTCCTTGCCTCTTTTTAGCTTCTGTTTCTTGGTTCCTTGGAGATCTCATGTGGCATGGCATCTGTCTTCCCCATCTGTGCTTGCTAGCTTGGTTGGTTACTCAATCTGCTCTATTATGTCTCAGAAGAGATTAACGTATGAGATACCCTATACTAATATTGCTTCATTCACATAACAAAGAAAACCCATTCCCAAATGGAATTATAACCACAGGTATAGGGGTTGGTATTTACAACACATATTAAGCAGGGACACAATTCAATCCATAACGGGAACTGCCTTTGGTTTTTTTGATATTTCTTGACAGGAGGGCCTTCTTCTATTACCTGAAATTACTAATGATGTCCAGCTGGAAAGCAAGACACACTGAAGGCTCAAGACTATCTCAGAAAGTTAGAGCAATAAACTCAGTCAAACATGATGGCACTTAATATGCTGTCCTTTGACTTGAAAAAACCAACTTGATAAAGTGTGAGATGTGGTGACATGGATTAATAAGAGTTCCTGTGCAAAACAGGAGATTTATCACCCTGTCTAAACTCCCTTGATGGGTTCCCATTTCCCCTAGGATCAAGTCCAAAGCCTTTAACATGCTTTACAAGACCCCGCATCATTTGGCCCTGCCTGCTTCTCTCTTGCTTCATTACGCACCGTTCTTCCCTCATCATCTATGCTCTTTATTCGACTTAAAATGCACCATAATCTCTGTCCTCAGGGCTTTGCTCAAATTGTTTCCCCTCCCTAGAAACTTCTTGCCCTGCACGGGTCTCAATTTAACCATCAATCTTTTGTTCATGCACAATGTATTGAGCTTCTACTATCTGACAGCCATTGTGCTGGGTGCTGGAGATAGAAGGGTAAACAAATCAAAAGGGCACCATGCCTGCCTTTGCAGTATAAGAAAGGCAATCAGACATGAGCCATGTGCTAAATGATATGAGACAGAGGCATATGGTGCTACAGAAATGTGAGCTAGGGAAATTGATGTATTCAGGGAGGTCAGAGAAGGAATTGATGACTAAGTAGAGATCTAGAAAAAAGAGTGGGTGGTAGGGTTAGAGACAATAGTGTGTGCAAAGGCTCTGTGGTATAGGGGAATGCAGCATATTCAAAGAACTCAAGAAGTGCCAGTGTGACTGAAGTGTGAACAACAATGGAGAGAATGGGCATCGTGTGGGATGAGGATGGAGTTTTCTGTTATTAGTGCTGTGTTTGCAGAGGCTGGGTTATTGCTAACAGCTCTCTGAGAGGCAATTCATGTGCAAGGTAGGCTTAGCTGCAGTCAACATTTGCTCAAGAAATATTAATTAGGCAGCTCTAATATGCTGAACAGGAGCCCTGGAGGCACAATGTTTAAGCACTCAACCGCTAAGCCAAAGGTTGGTGGTTAGAACCCACCCAGTGGCTGTGCTAGAGACCTAGCGATCTGCTTCCATAACGTTTACAGCCAAGAAAATTCTGTGGGGCACTATTACTCTGTCGCATGAGTCAGAATCAACCAGACAGCACCCAACAACAACAATAGGCTGAACACTGTGCTGGGTGCTGGGGACACAGGAGTAAACAAGACAAACATGGTCCCTAACCTCATGGGGCCATGCAGACCAAAAAGCAGGCAGTACAATACAGGCTGAGTGTCCTCAAATGGGAAGTTATGCGATATTGGAAGCAGGAGGGCAACTGAGCCTAGACCTCAGAGCTTAGCAATGGCTTCCTGGAGGAAGGATGGTGGGCTGGGATTTGAAGGATGAGATAGTTTGCTCAGTGAATGGCCAGGAAGAATATTCTGTACTAACTGAATGCCATGGGCTTGTGTCTTCTGAGTCCCTAGATTACCCAGGGACTCCTTTGCTCATCTTTCTCATTAACTTGTTGCCATTGAGTCAATTCTGACTCATGGCAAGCCCATGTGTTAAGGAGTAGAACTGCTTCACGGGGTTTTCTTGGCAAAAACAGATTGTAACCTTTACAAAAACAGATTGCCTAGCCTTTCTTCTGTGGCACTACTGGGTGGTTTCACCCCACCAACTTTTAGTTGTTGTTATCACTGTTGTTAGGTTCCATCAGTTTTTGACTCATAGTGACCCCTATTACAGAGTAGAACTGCCCAACAGGGTTTTCTAGGCTGTAATCTTTACAGGAGCATAAAGCAGTCTAGTGCAAACTGTTGGCACCACCTAGCTCTGGTGACAACATAGGCTTTGACAAACTTGGACTAGCATCCTAACTTCGTCACTTCCAACCAGCGTCACTGTAGATGAGTGCCTGTTCTGAGTCTCATCTATAAAATGATGATGATAATACTTGGGATGCTGAGTTGTGTTGATCAAGTGAAAGAGCAGAATAGGTGCCCAACAATGTTCAGTGCCCCCGCAACCACTTTCCCTGAAATCCCTCTTTTGTGTTTATGTTTATGCCTCAAACAGTCCAACCTGGAGTGTGTACAGGGAATCAAATGAGAAGGCAGAGATGAGAGTGTTTTGAGATAAACTGTTTCATGGAGGACCTGTATTTCAGAATGTAATGTCAGAAAACACTGATGTCTGGACCATGTGTCAGAGAAAATAAGTCAAAGCATTGGGCCTCGGTCCTCCAGAAATTTCTTGGGGAAGTGCTGTAAGTGGTGTTGCTTCTTTCTGCACCTTCCGAATCCAGGTTGATTGACTTGCTCCACCTTCCTTAGAGGAACTGCCGCTGTAAGGGGAGAGAGGTCTGAGGACTGTCCAGCCCCTGTAGACAGTAACACTCACTAATCCACCTGTCTCAACCATTTAGACTCATTCAGGAAAACAAGGATATTGTTCCTTTGGGCAAGGAAAACAAATGCTTCATTTTCTTACTGAATGGTTGTCTGCAGATTCACTGTCCCATAAGAATAACTGGACAGCTTTGCCCACTCTACAGCTGAATGAGCTCTCTCTTTGGGGGAAGATGACATTGGCGGGTTTAGAGTTAACCTAGGGAGGTGTCAACATCCTGAAATTTCCTTCCTTGGCCATCTTTGCAAATCACTTCCCCTGCTGAGCCTCGGAGTCCTCATCTAGAAAAATGAGAGGCTAAATTAGATGATAATGATGATGACAATTCCATATAAGTGATTGTACGTGGCTGTCGTAATAGCCCTATGAAGTGGAAGGGTGACATCTCCCATTATTCGAGAACTCACAGTCTCATGACTGGGAAGTGGCATAGCCAGGCCTATCGACTCCAAGTGCAAGCTTTATTCTAATGAATAGGACCTTTCTAAAAAAAAAAAAAAAAATCATTTAACAAAACTCTTTTCTTATCTTTTGCCAGGACAAAGTAAGATAATATATGGGGTAGATATATGCTGACTGATTGGTTTTTGATTGCCAGGAACAGAGACTGTTCAGGGAGCCCCATGTAGTAGGGTATTGGCACAAGGTTTCTACTGCCTTGTGGATTGCCCTGTGGCTCCCACAGCCTCTTAGATTATGCAAACTGCAGTCTCTGTAGATCTCCCAACATTTGTTCCTGCTGTTAATCAACCAACCAACCAACTAACAAATCAACTAAACAACCAACCAATATCCCAATCAAACTGTTTATGAGAGAGGTCCTGATTAATGATATTGGTCCTTCTGAGTCTTTTTGGCCCAAACTTTCTGAGGCTCGCCACCCTGAGATCAAGTGCCCACCTGTTTTCCAATCAACTGAGGCCAGAAGGAAGGGTTACACTGTACCAACATGGTGAGCAGTGAAAGGAACCACTCAGGGCTGCTTCAGTTAGAGACAGGGGCAGATTCCTTCAGAATGGGGTTGCAAGCCAGACAGAGACCCAAAGTGGAGGATACTCCTTGTTAACATGCTCATGTTATCATGGGCCTACATGCCGAGTCAGTGAGTGTGAATTCTCATTTGTGAACTCAAAGGAGTGTGGATGAGAAGAAAAAGGAAGCTTTAGAAGAAAAAAAATTGGACAAGAAGATGAATTGATGCCAATTGGACTGCTGCAAGAGTTGCTTTCAATACATTATTTGACCAGAAGCAAAGCAGCTAGAAAGATTTTGAAAGAATTGAGAAGGCACTGTAAGTAATTTGTCTATGCATATAGAAAGAGTCTGGGGATACAGAACTTAATAAAGAGGGTCTGGATGGAGCCCAGGGAACAAGAGGGTAGCTAGGCCAGAGTTTGGGGACTCCAGAGAAAGCAGCTCAAATCTTGACTTAAAGGTGGGTCTGGGCCCAGGCAAGAGTTCTGGGAGTCCCCAAGAGGGCTCAGGACTGAGGTCAAAGGAGGGAAAGGAAGTGCTGGGGGAGGACGAGGGAGAGCTATTATAAACCAGACCCATGTGACAGGGGTAATAAGCTAGAAAAAATAACAAGAAGGGATCAGCTTGACATTTTCTTACCTTTGTGTAATTTGTAACCTGAGATCCTTGTGGCTGGTGATTAAGTGGTTCTCTCTGTGATCTGTGGATTGAATGTGAGCAAAAAGAGTCATCAGACTAGATAAAGGAGATGGGTTTATGTCTAATAACAAGCAACAAACTACTCCTTGGCCTCAGGCCCTGACCATGTGTATTATCAACTGGGGAAGGAGGGAGGAGGGGAACAACACAGCTACATTGATCAGTCTTACTGTGCCTTGAAGAGCAGAGAATCCCTTCACACTATAAATTATTCTGCTTGGAGAGAGTGGAAGAAAACTCTGTCTTCCGCAAATCTATAAATTGGCTCTTGTCATGAATTGAATTGTGTCCCCCAAAAATACCTGTCAACACGGCTAGGTCATGATTCCCAGTATTGTAAGATTGCCTACAATTTTGTCATCTGATGTGATTTCCCTATGTGTTGTAAATCCTATCACTATGATGTAATGAGATGGATTAGTGGCCATTATATTGATGAAACCTATGAGATTAGATAGTGTCTTAAGTCAATCTCTTTTGAGAGATAAAAGAGAGAAGCGAGCAGAGAGACAGGGGAATGTCATACCACCATAAAAGCAGTGCCGGGAGCAGAATGCGTCTTTGGACCTGAGGTTCCTGTGCTGAGATGGTCCCAGACCACGGGAAGATTGATGACAAGGACCTTCCTCCAGAGCTGACAGAGAAAGAAAGCCTTTCCCTGCAGATAAGGCCCTGAATTTGGACTTGTAGTCTACTAGACTGTGAAAGAATAAATTTCAATTTGTTAAAGCCATCCACTTTCGGTATTTCTGTTATAGCAGCACTAGATGACTAAGACAGCTCTTATCACTTTCTTAACCTTCTGGGGCACATATGAAAACTCCTTTCAGACATTGTTGTTGTTAGTTGCCCTTGAGTCAGCCTTCCCCCTCCCCCTACCACGCACGGTGACTTTATGCACAATGGGATTGCACGAAAGTAATTCATAAGGTTTTCCTTGGCTGATTTTTTCAGAAGTAGATCGCCAGACCTTTTTCCTAGTCCGTCTTAGTCAGGAAGCTCCATTAAAGCCTGTTCAGCATCATAGCAACATGTAAGCTTCCACTGATAGATGAGTGGTGGCTGCGCTTGAGGTGTATTGGCCAGGAATCAAACCCGGGTCTCCAGCATAGGAGGCAAGAATTCTACCACTGAACCACCACTGCCCCCCTTTCAGACGTTAAGTTACAAAATGCCCACCTACCAACCATCACCGTAGACTCCCTTAGGGGAAGTTCCATTGAAGTCTTCACCAAGTCCCCAGATATTAATATGAGTGAGTTTTGACTATTAACACTTACCTTAGATCAGTTTTCTCATCTTAACTGACTTGTGTGTTAGGCACAATTTTACTCATTGGAGGAGGACAACTCTACCAACAAGCAAAGTGTATCACTGGGCTTCTGTGCCAATTGCCATTGAGATGTGGTAAGCTTTTCTTTTCCTTGTTTTACATGTTGTTGTTGTTGTTGTGTGCTACTGGGTTGATTCTAACTCATAGTCACCCTACAGGACAGATTAGAACTGCCCTATAGGGTTCCCTAGGCTGAAATCTTTTTTTTTTTAATTTTTATTTTTTTATTGTACTTTAGATGAAGGTTTACAGAACAAACTAATTTCTCGTTAAACAGTACAGATGTTGTTTTATGACATTGGTTAACCATCCCACGACATGTCAACACTCTTCCGTCTCAATTAGGTTCCCTATTACCAGGTTTCCTGTCCCCTCCTGCCTTCTAGTCCTTGCCCCTGGGCTGTTGTGCCTCTTTAGTCTCATTTTGTTTTATGGGCCTGCCCAGTCTTTGGCTGAAGGGTGAACCTCAGGAGTGACTTCATTACTGAGCTGATAGGGTGTCTGGGGGCCATACGCTCAGGGTTTCTCCAGCCTCTGTCAGGCCAGCAAGTCTGGTCTTTCTTTTTGAATTAAAATTTTATTCTATATTTTTCTCCAGCTCAGTCCGGGACCCTCTATTGTGATCCCTGTCAGAGCAGTCAGTGGTAGTAGCCAGGCACCATCTGGTTGTACTAGACTCAGTCTGGTGGAGGCTGTGGTATGTGGTCCATTAGTCCTTTGGATTAATCCTTCCCTTGTATCTTTAGTTTTCTTCATTCTTACTTGCTCCCGAAGGAGTGAGATATCCTAGGCTGAAAATTTTACGGGAGCAGATCACCAGGTCTTTTCTCCCGCAGACCCTCTGATGAGTCCAAACTGTCGAACTTTTGGTTAGCAGTCCAGCACTTAACTGTTGAGCCGCCAGTGCTTCGTACTTGTTTTCCTATTTATACACCCAGGATTCTGTGTACCCAGCCAGCTCAGCATTCTTTCTAGTCTCTCCCCATCCTCCACTGAGGCTGAAGATCCCCTAAAAAGAACCTGTTACATTTTTCACAAAAATCAACCCCAAGTGCGTCTGAGACCTAAATGTAAAACGCAAAACTATACAACTGCTAGAAGATAGTATAGGAGAAAATCTAGGTGACCTCAGCTTTGGCAATCACTTTTTAGATACAATACCAAAAGCATGACACATGGAATAAAAAGTTGATACATTGGATTTGATTAAAATTAAAAATTTCTGCTCTGCAAAAGACACTGTAATAGAATGAAAAGACAAGCCACAGACTGAGAAAAAGTATTTGCAAAACACAAATGCGATAAAGGACTTGAATCCAAAGTATACAAAGAACTCTTAAAACTCAATGATAGGAAAACAAACAACCCAATTAAAAATGGGCGAAAGATCTGAACAGACACCTCACGAAAGTAGGTATACAGATGGCAAATAAGCATATGAAAAGATGCTCAATATCATGGATCACTAGGGAATTAAAACAATGAAATAACTACACACCTATTAGAATGGCTAAAATCCAAAGCACTGACAACGCTAAATGCTGACAAGGATGTAGAGCATCAGAAACTCTCATTCATTACCGATGGGAATTTAAAATGGTTTAGCCATTTTGGAGACAGTCTGTTAGCTTCTTTCAAAGCCAAACAAGATTTACCATAGCACCCAGCAATCTCACTTCTAGGTATTTACTCAAGTGAGTTGAAAATGCATGT
This sequence comes from Loxodonta africana, assembly GCF_030014295.1. NCBI lineage: Eukaryota > Metazoa > Chordata > Mammalia > Proboscidea > Elephantidae > Loxodonta > Loxodonta africana. The sequence goes on from NC_087360.1 coordinate 59,603,894, forward strand.
TTGCATAAAAACCAGCACACTAATCTTTATAGCAGCTTTATTCATAATTGCCCAAAATTGGAATCCTTCAATAGGAGAATGGGTAAATAAACTGTGGTACATGCATACAGTGGACTATTACTTAGCACAATGATGGAAAGAAATGAGCTATCAAGCTTTTCTTTTTTTTGGTTGGGTTAACATATGTTTAAAAAATATCTTAGGAAACTGAATCTTTTACTGTTATATAGAGATTCTCTCCATCACCAACAATGTTACCTATATTGCTATAAATAATATAAAATATATAGATATACATACTAATAGAGATGAATACAGATATATCAGCTTTCTGGTCTTGACAGCAATGAGATCTCCGAGAGTGGACCAGAAGGACAGAACTCCTGTCCTATATCCCAGGAGGTGATCAGAGCTGGTTGCATGTTCTCAGGATGACCCATGGAGTTGGCCATAAGGCCCTCTTTCTAGGACCTGCTGGATGGAGTTCTGAGCATTCTGTCGAGTAGCCAGCAACGCCAGGCCAGGGCAATCGTGTAGTTAAAGATGAAGTATGCAAGTACAAAAACAGATGACCAGACACTCAGGGGTTGGCTCCCTAGGCAAAACGACCCTGAAAAATCCATCAAAAACACATAGCTAAGGCAGCTACGTTATTGTTATAAGGTGCTGTCTAGTAGGCTCAGACTCATACTGACCCCATCTATAACAGAATGAAATGTCGCCCAGTCCTGCATCATCCTCACAATAGTTGCTATGTTTGAGCCCATTGTTGTAGCCATCTTGTTGAGGGTCTTCTTCTTCTTTTTTTTTTTTTTTTTTGCTGACCTTCTACTTTACCAAGCATGATGTCCTTCTCCAGGGACTGGTCCTTCCTGGTAACATGTCCAAAATATGTGAGATGAAGCCTCTCCACCCTTGGTTCTGAGGAGCATTCTGGCTGTACTTCCTCCAAGACAGATTTGTTTATTCTGGCAGTTCATATTATATTCAATATTCTTTGCCAGAACCATAATTCAAATGTATCGATGCTTATTTGATCATTGTCCAGCTTTTGCATGCATATGAGACAATTGAAAATACCGTAGCTTGGGTCAGGTGCACCTTAGTCATCAAAGTGACATCTTTGCTTTTTAAGATTTTAAAGATGCCTTTTGCAGAAGATTTGCCCAATGCAATATGTACTCTTATGTTAAACATAGCCCAGGCGCCGGAATTCAGACCACCATTTTACAGGCAGAGGCTGACCGGCCAGTGGTCAGGGATGTTGAGGAGGAATGGTGGGTTTGAGTGGGCAGCTGGACTAGGGTACTTCTGTGATAGTTTCCAATTCTAACATTCTGTGAGCTTCCCACAGTCCTGCCTCACTTGAGTCATACTGCTCATGAATCTATAGGATTTGGGCAGGAAAAGTTAAGAAAAAAGCTAACCCTAGACCTAGTTATGTCAAAATGTAGTTACTGTATTAGTTTTCAATTGCTGGTGTAGCAGATTACCACAAACTGGTAGATTAAAACAACACAAATTTATTATTTTACAATTCTGTAGGTAAGAATTTCAACACGGGTCTCGCTAGGCTAAAAATCAAGATGTTAGCAGGGCTGGGTTCTTCTCTGAAGGTTCTAGGATAGAATATATTTCCTTGCTTTTTCCGAGCTTCTAAAGGAAACTCTCATTCCTTGACTTGTGGCTTTTTCTTTCATCTTCAAAGTCAGTAATGTTGCATCCCTCTGACCCTTCTTCATAGTCACATCTCCCTCTCTGATCCCAGTCAGGCTGGAAGAGTTCTCTACTTTTAAGGACTCATGTGATTAGGTTGGACCCACCTGGAGAATCTTGGCTAATTTCCCCATTTCATGGTTCTTTACTTCATTACATCTGCCACGTCCCTTTTGCCTTGTAACATATTTACAAATTCTGGGGATTAGCACATGGACATCTTTGGTGGGGGGCATTCTGCCTACCACATTTACCAACCCCAACCTTGTGACCCCAGGATTTTGGGGGAATCAACAGGGGTACTAAATCTTCACTTTACAAAACAAAATACATTAGATTTTTAAAGAAAAAGCTAATTTTTAAATTCTTGTGTATCTTTCAAAATTCAATTGTGCATTCTCCGCTGGTCGGAATGACAAAGATTTTTAAATCTATTGTTACCTGTAGAAATGATTTGCACTCGTGGTATGTATGACATCACCCAGGCCATGTTTGGCTGAAACTGGCCCCTGCCTTAAAGACTTGGCTTTTGTTAGTGCCAAGGAATGACCTGGCTCCAAGAGACTGAGTCATGGTAATTAAGTAATTAATTAAGTAATTAATTAAACTGGACTTCAGATAGAGAGCATCTAGTTAATTATGCTTCTCAGTTCAGGGCATGCTATCATAAATGACCTTGCACAGCTCCACTCTTACTTTATTTTAGCTTTATTAATTTTTTTTTCTCTCATTCCTTATCCCAATTCCCATTCCCTCTCCCGATATGTATCAAGTCTTATGTGTTTAATACATGTCCTTGGATATATATGCATTATCCCTATGCAAGCTATGCAAGTTTTCTCAGAGCATGCCCCTAGGAGAGGGCTTACCAGCTCATATGCATATGCGTTTCTAATATCATGGAGGACTGCCAGGTTATGTCTCAGAACGGTTGTCCTAGTTCACACATATGCCAGTGTACTTGAGAATATTCTTTGACGTCCCACTTTTTGCTGATCTGATGAATGTAAAGTGGTATCTTGTTTTAGGAGCCCTGGTTGTGTAGTGGTTAAAGAGCTTGGCTGCTAACCAAAAGGTTAGCAGCTCAAATCCACCAGCTGCTCCTTGGAAACCCTCTGGGGCAGTTCTACCCTATCCTATAGGGTCACTAGGCATCAGAATTGCCTCAGTGACAATGGGTTTGGGGTGAAAATGCAAATTTTCAGCAAGAAGTTGAACTAGAATGAACCAAAATCGAAGCCCTACTTAATACAGTTTTACCACACTCATATATATTACGGGGCGCTCTGCTCTGTCCTATAGGGTTGCTATGAGTCGGAATCGACTTGATGGCAATGGGTTTTTTTTGGTTTCTTATATTACAAAAAAAAAAAAAAAAATTTTTTTTTTTTTTATATTACACTCTCTGGTTGCAGTTTGTAAAAGCAAAGTACTTTTTATGGAGAAAAAAAAAATAACACTGTGTCCAAAAACCAACAGAACTGAAGACTTATTAGTTAGGAGGAGAAAAGTCGATACTCGGGCCAGCAAACTGCTTCTTCTTGGCTAATGTGGAACTAACTATTCTCTGAATGTTGATCCTGGTAACTGTCCCTTTCCTTTCACACTCCTCAAATTCAGAGCTAGCTTTCCTCTTATACACGTTATCCAATATTTTTAATTTGTCGGAACATCATGGCCCAGATTAGATTTTTGATGGGGATGTTCCGCCTGTTAGATTTTGTGAAACTGCCTTCTTTCCCCCTGTAAACTTCCTAAAGGGAGTACTGGCAATATAACTCCATTGTCTGTATCCTTACCAGGGGTGGTGTGCTCTTCCCGGCTACCTGCTCTGGCTTTAGCTGAATTGTTTTCCCTCCGTCTACTTCCCTTTCTGTCTCTCACCCTAGGTCAATGGAGCTTAGACCTAGATTTATGTTAAAGCCAACCAGAAGGATCTCCAGACTTCAGATACCCAGGCCCCACCACCAAAGATATGGCTTCAATTGTCTGGGTGGGGCCGGACGTTGGTGTTTTTAAAAAGGCTTGAGAACGATTTGCTAGGTATGAGTTCCTGATGAGCAGGGATGGTATTTTTGTCTCCCAAAGGTCTTAACGGCTAATAGTGGGTGCTCAAAAGTGTCAGATTGAAAAAAAAGCAAGGGGAGAAAACCAAAAAACCAAGCCCATTGCTGTTGAGTTGATTCTGACTCATGGTGACCCCATGTGTTACAGGTAGAACTGTGCTCCATAGGGTTTTCTTGGCTGTAATTTTCATGGCCCCCCTGGGTAGGTTCGAAACACCAACCTTTAGGTTAGTAGATGAGTGTAAACCGTCTACACCACCAAGGGAAGAAAAGGATGATTTAAAAAAAAAAAAATGTACTAGAAATTCCCTAACCAGTCACCTACCCTTTTGTCCTCACATAGCCATTGCTAGGTAGGAGTGACAATCGATGCTGGCTCATTAGAATCTGCATAAATTAACCTCCCCACACAGATTTCCTAGTGGTTAGTGAGGGTGGCGAGGTCGGGCTCAGTTCAAAATGTCTGCAAACGTCATGCAGCCCTGGGCCCAGTCCGCGGAGCGCACTGCTTCCAGTTTGGTGGGCAACAAAAGCCTTTTTGTTTAGGCCTTGGAATGTTTTTGCCTTTTCTTATCCTGATCCCTGCACAGAAAAAGCCCTAAAGGCTGTTCTTTCTCTAAGAACTTCGAAAGCCTGAAGTATATCGCCTGCCTCAGAGAGAAGAGAATGAAGAGTGGGGAAGGGCGGTAATTAAAAAAAAAAAAAAAGTTTTTTTTTTTTTTTGGCGGGGCTCCAGGGGCTGAAGGGAATTTGGGCTGAGAGCAGAAGCAGAGAGCAGCCTTTCACCCACCTTTATCTTTCTTTAGCTTTTGAATCTGCAGTCTCTTGGAAAAGGCCCAGCAGGATGTTGAGTGGGAGTGAGTGCAGGAGGGGAACAGCCCTGGGGGAGACCATCACTTTTCTGAAGCTCTTTGAGGAATGTGCGTTCAGCTCTCCAATACAAATGTATCATGGAGACTCAGCTTCTCTGCCTGTGCTCCCCAGCCACTATTTACCATGAGTAGTTTGGGTATTAGGGAGTCTGCCAGCTAGCTACTCCACCGACAGCCAAGACAATCGCTCAGGCATGGCAGAGGCACATCGTGGTGCTTTAGAGCTGGAAAAGATCTTAGAAATAATCTTTGAAATGATGGGGTGGGACCAGAAGAGGACACATGGCTCCTCCATGTGGGAGACCCAGGTTCAATTCCGGGCCAGTGCACCTCATGTGCAGCCGCCATCTATCTGTCAGTAGAGCTTGCTTTGTTGCTATAATGCTGAACAGGTTTAACTGTCACTTTCAGACTAGAGAAAGACTAGGAGGAAAGACCTGGAGATCTACTTCCAAAAATCAGTCGATGAAAACCCTATGGATCACAACAATCTGATGCATAATCCATGCAGGGCCAGGCGAACATGTTGGACCACTGAACTCTAAGGCAGCTAACAACAGCAAAGGCATTGCAGTTTGTACCTGTTTAACCAACAGGTGGAAGCCCTGGTGGCATAGTGGTTAAGTGCTTTGGCTGCTAACCAAAAGGCCGGTAGTTCAAATCCACCGGGTGCTCTTTGTAAATCGTACGGGGCAGTTCTACTCTGTCCTATAGGGTCCATAGGGTTGCTATGAGTCTGAATCGACTCGACAGCAATGGGTTTTGTTTTGTTTTTTTTTTTAACCAACAGGTAAGTGAGGTGAGTCCCTTTACTACCTGCCTTTCCCTCATGTCCAGTTGGAAAGTGCAGGGTTTGATCTTGGCCTCCTCCAGAGTGGTCCTGGTCATCACCTCTCTATGAGGCAATCCTCCATCACACTGAGGTCTCCTGTGAGCCACAGCTCACTTTGCAGTCATTCACCCCCTGGACCCTCAGGGTATGGACTCCTTGATAAGTGGCTCCATCTTCCCGAGTGGAGGTGGGCATAGGCTCTGTCCGCTTTGAAGCTGCTCTGTCTCTTAACTCTCCACAACATGCCAGCCAGCAAGGTAGCCCCAAAACCCATGCCATCAAGTCAATTCTGAGTCATAGGGATCCTCCAGGACAGAGTAGAACTGCCCCACAGGATTTCCAAGGCTGTGAATCTTTACAGAAGCAGACTGCCACATCTTTCTCCCACGGAGCTGCTGGTGGCTTTGAACCGACAACCTTTTAGTTAGCAGCCAAGTGCTTAACCATTGTGCCACCAGAGCTCCTTGCCAGCAAGGTAGGTTGGGTATGTCAAAGATGTCAATGTTCTTTCCTGAAGTGGGGAAATAACGAGTGGTAGGTACAAGAAACTAAGAAGATCTGAAGTGTGCACAAGATAAGCCTTTTCTTTTTCAGAACTTGAACGAGTTAAATTCTTCACAAGGAGGCTCTCTTCTGAGAACATCCCTGATTTCTCTCCTGCTTCCCAGAACTCCTGATAGATCCCCGCTGAGGGCTTCCTCCTCTGACCCTCTGGCACTTCCCGTACAAATTTCCTTTTGCTTTGTAGAACTGCACTGGGTGGAGGGGTGGGAACTAGTTAACTACAAAGCAGCTGTGAGATGACCACTCTAGCAAGGGTCCAATGCAATTCTTAGCCAAGACCCCTTGACTCGGCTTCCTTTGGAGGTTGGTAGGGAGCTGGAGGGATAATTTCAATATCATTTGATATTCATGAATTCAGTGTTGGTGACTCAAAAAATTTGAGAGTGACCCTAAAGGTCTGTGATATTTGCAATTTTGCAGAGACATTAATTGAAATCTCCCATTAGAAGCTGGAGCAGCAGGGACAATACTAAGTTAAGTTTATCTACTATCTGCTTCTGCCTCCAGTGTGATTAGTGGCCAAGGAGTGGATCGGTGAGCTTTGTCAGCCCCAAAGCTGGTGCTCTTAATCTCTAAACTGTACTGGCTTGCATCATTGAAGCTGACTCCTGGCCTCACAAAGGTGGCTGGCTGCATTTTAACTCAACTTGAACTGTATGTAAGGCCCTGGTGCTGAGGTGGAGGGAATGCATGTTTCAAACACTCCCAGTATGATGTGGGGCAAGTCATTTCCACTTCTCTAGGTTCTCCGTTTCTCACCTGTGAGATGCTGGGATTGGGCTAGCTCATTGGTTCCCAAATCTGACTGGGCATGAGAATAGGGAGGGGGAGATTCATTCTCTCTCTCTCTCTCTCACACACACACACACACACACACACGCATCGCACTCCTACACTTTATTCCAAACCATTGAATCAGATCCAGCTAAAGGGAGTAAGCAGGCAGCCGTGTTTTCAACGAGCTTCCCAGGTGTTACTGATGTAGTCCAGTTTGTGGAAGTCTGGATGGGATGGCCTTTAAGCCTCGTTTTTTCTGGGTTTTTTCTCTCAAGCAGCTAACAGTTTTCCAACAGGGACCATATTCCACCAACAGTACATCACTGTGCATGACCTGAAAAAGGACTTTTTTTCTGATTTATGAAATAATTTATATGAAACATCCTACCGAGGTATATAATTGAAACATAACTATGTTTGTCTTCTTGAAAAAAAAGTTAAAAAAAAAATACAAAGTAGTTCTTAATTCTGTGCTTGGATATTTGAAATCAGAATGGGCCATCGATTCACTGCAGGTAGAAGAAAACTGTTTAGGTCCCTTTGTTTCAGCACTCATGCAACGGAAGGAGTTTCTTGTAAGAGTCAAGTGAATATCTCTTGGATCCAGATGCCCACCATGCCAGATTCTCACAAGGAATCCATGTCATTCTGGGAGTACATCATAGTGACCCAAGTCTTGTTGCCTCCCATCTTCCTGTTCCCAGAGCTGTTGCTGGTAAAAAATAAAGCTGGGATGTTTCTCACTGGATCTGAACCCTGATAGAGCTGAACACTTTTTTGTTAATGTTACTAGAGAATGTGTGGAATACATCAGAACTGCTTTCAGACTCAGAGAAACAGTGATGACCAGCATGTATTCAGTGACCAGCATGCAACCAGGCACCAGGTGCTATGGTAAGTGCTTTACATAGATTACATCTTGCAACTTGGTCAAGCCCCAAATGAACAATTGTTTCAACCATGTCTTGGTTATCTAGTGCTGCCATAACAGAAATACCACAAGCGGGTGGCTTAAATAAACAGAAGTTTATTCTCTCATAGTCTAGTAGGGTAGATGTCCAAATTCAGGGCGCCAGCTTCAGGGAAAGTCTTTCTCTCCCTGTTGGCTCTGGAGGAAGGTCTTTGTCACCAATTTTCCCCTGGTCTACGAGCTTCTCTGTGCAGGAACCCCGGGTCTAAACATCGTGCTCTTCTCCTGGAACTGCTTTCTTGATGGTATGAGGTCCCCCATCTTTCTGCTTACTTCTGTCTTCTATATCTCAAAACAGATTGACTCAAGACACAATCCAGTCTTGTAGATTGAATCTTGCCTCTTTAGCATGCCTGCCACTAACCCCATTTCATCATCATTACAACATATAGGAAAATCACAACATATGACAAAATGGTAGATAATCACACAATACTGGGAATCATGGCCTAGCCAGATTGATATACGTATTTTGGGGGAACACAATTCAATCCATGACAAATCTCTTTACCCCTTATTATTTCCTCTTCACTTCAAAAACACCCATATTTGAAAGCTATGTGGGGAGATTAAACATACCGTCGTGTCACCTTTCACCCTCCCACCATTCCCATCCCTATATGTAAATACCTCATGTGTGGATAATGGTGTCAAATCTTTTTATGACTGGGAGAACTTGAAAACCTTGAGTGGCTAAGATGGGTTTCTCTTAATGTATCTGGCTACAAATTCCAAAACTCAGATAGGCCCAAGGTGATAGTTGTGGAAATGAAATTTTGAAAAATATAGCTTTTAACATTGGTATGTTTATTTGTTCACAGGCATCTCCATTGGGCTATAACTCCTTGAGACTTGCCAGTCTTTTCTGTCACTGTATCTCTGGGGCCTGAATCAGGACCAGGCTCAGAGGAACAGTAAGGACCAGCGGGCGGTCAGTGCTTATTCAGGCACCAGGCACTGTGGTAAGTGCTTTACACGTTTCACATCCTGGAAGCCTCATACCAACTCAGTGAGGTAGGTATTGTTCTTATTCCCTTTTTACAGATGGCACAGAAAGGTGAACTAAGTTGCCCAAAGCCACACAGCTAGTAAGTAGAGCTGGGATTCAAATGCAAGCACAGGCTTAAACACTATGCTGTCTTACCTCTCGGTGGTAGCCACTGAATGCTTATTTGTTGTATGCATGAATGAATGATGAACATTCTGTGGGACAGTAGGATTAGAGAAGTGAGGGAAGGAGCTTGTAAGGAAGCTAAGACACTCACTTATGTTTTTATCTCAAATATTTAAGTACAGATCTGAAGCAAATGTGGCAAAATGTGGCCATTTGATAAATTCGAATAATGGGTATTTGATTGTTGGTTTTATCATTTTCTGTACTTTATCATATCCTTGAAATCTTATATAATTTAAAAAATTGTAAGTGAATATGAAGTACTATGTGTGTCTAATAAAAATGAAACCCCAAAGGAAGAAAGAAAGGAAGAAACAGAAAGAATGAAAAGATACTCCACCCATTCGAACTTTAAAACTCTCTTCTAACAGTGCATGACCACAGGAAATTGCCTAGCATCTGTGTGCTCACATTCCTTCTGCCGAGAAATGGACTTGCTGTCTACCTTTTGCCAGATTAAAGATGGCGGATTTGACCTGGGGGAGAAGCCCAAATTCTTCAACGTTGTCAACAGGGATTTATAATACATTACTTGAACTTGGAAAAATACAAATGTTTTTTCTTATTGAGGGAAGGAGGCCGAAGGGCTGAGAATATCCTGTAGAGACTTAATGTTGTAGTATCTGGACCTTACGAAGGATCTAATAATATTTTCATTTTTTGCTTTGGAACAATTCACAACAGTCATTTCACTTCCAACTGACTGTCATGCCCTTCTTCCCTCCCCACACTGGAACTGGACAGTTTGGGTAATTTAGATTGAAATCCTGGAAAGGACATATCTGTGTTCTAATGCTGGCTCCTGGGCTGGCTAACCCTGTGAGTTTGCTTGTTAAAAATGAGAAAAGGGAAAGTACTCACAATGGCATTTATGGAGTACTTTCTGTGTGCACCCTTACCTGGAATCCTCACCGCCATCCTGCCAGACAGTTAAAGAGGTTGGTCAAAGAGGTCCTCCAGGCAGAGAGGGGCAGAGCCAGGAGTCTTCCTCTGAAGCCAGTGTTCACACCACACTGCTTTTTGGGGAACAGAGAGAAGGGAAAATATGGGGAGGAAACATTTTGGCAGTGCAGAAGCCAGCTCGTGCTGGGAAAGCAGATTATTAAATTTTCAGGATTTTTGCAGACAAGTTGCTGTCACATTGGTAGCTTGAAATTGGTCTCAGTGGGAGTATTTCCACCACAGAAATTGGCAAATGATACAAATGAAGCCCTCCTTCTATCCCCTCATCCCACCCCTGGCCAGCTTGCCACAACTAGGAGGAGAGAAGCGAAGCTTGAGTTTGAGACTGGATAAGAAGGGCTGATGTGGTTTAGGCTGTGTTCTGCAGTATTTGCAACGAGGTCACACATAACAAAAGCTCCCCTAGTCCTTCCTGGTAGGTTGAGTGCGTTTACTGAGGGCCCCTTAGTGAGTGCATGCATCCCCCACCACCACCACACACCCAGACTTCAGACACATAACAGGGGAAAGACAGTCTCGATATCTTTGAACTAGTTAAAAGAACACTCTCTCTTTTTTTTTTTAAGTAGTTTTTATTGTTAAATGAACACTCTTGGCCTCAGTTCTTAATCTGTAAATAAAGGAATAAATGGATTTGTGATTCCCAAATCTGCCTCATCATAAATGAACTGTGGAGCTTAAATAAATCTCTGCGCCCGTCCCAAATCCACTGTGGCTGCCACCTGCCTTAGCTGGCTGATGCAGTCACAGCCAGGACCCTAGCTGGGCTGGGCACATTTCTATCTTCCAGAAATTTGGAATTTAGTGCTAAGGTACACTGATATTAGGCACGGTTGGTAATAATTTGTATCAATGGCAGCGCTCCAGAGCTGTACTATCCAATAAGACAGCCACTAGCCACACATGACGACTGAGCCCTTGAAATATGGCTAGTGTGAATTGAGATGCGCTGTCATCAGATACCGACGACACTTCAATGATTTAGGATGAAAACACAGATGTAAAAGATTAATAATTCTTACGTTGATTATATGTTGACATGATAATATTTTGGATATGTTTGGTTAAACAAAATATGTTATTGAAATTAATGTTACCTGTCTTTACTTTTTTTACATGTGGTTACTGGGAAATTTTAAGTTACGTATGCCACTCAGATTTATTTCCTTTGGACAATACTGCTCTAGAAAAAAGATCCATGAAATCCCTGGGGCTGGGGGCTTCTTAACCTTCCCCCCAAAACCAAAACCAAAACCAAACCCCTTGCCATTGAGTCGATTCCGACTCATGGCGACCCTATAAGGACAGAGTAGAACTGCCTCATAGTGTTTCCAAGGAATGGCTGGTGGATTCGAACTGCCAACCTTTTGATTAGCAGCCAAATGCTTAACCACAGCACCACCAGGGCTCTCTTCCCCAGGCCTGGGTTATTCAGCAAACTTTCAGTTTCTAAGTCACCCCAGCATTCTTCCACCATGTTTTCATTTGGTTGGTCCTAGCCAGAGTGGTTTGAATTATTTGTAACGAAAGAGACTTTAACTTATAGACCAACTGAGCCAGCCCGTCTTCTGGTGGTTGTACAGATGGTTGTGTGGCTCTGCAAAATAACAATTCTAGTGCTCCCAGTGGGTCCTGGTAGAGCACAATCCGAATGATTAGATCACCACGGACAGCATTGTTTCTGCCTCCCCAAACCCCGACTGTGCCTCTGTCTTGTGAGATCTTGATCTCTGGCCACAGGAATTAGATTTGAACTAGGAGGTCCTGCTGGCCAGAAGGACACCTGAGCTCCCCAACGTATATGGTTACAGATGAGGCTGTGCTTATGGGCTGGATTATGTCATCAGAGCCTGGGATTTTGAGTAACAACGGCTTTGTTGGACTTTCCCTGAACCTGTAGTATATCAAGGTTTAAGCCAAGGGCAGTTTCATGAAGCAAGCCTAATGGTTTTTTCTCTCCTTCATTTCCATTTCCTTTCTATCCCCCATCTGGCAAACCTGCCCAGCCTTGTACGTGGTGATTGCTGGGTCTCATGCCTCTGCACCTAGCCCAGGAACTCTGGCTTTGGTAATGTGGATTTCCTAAGAAGTTTCAGTTGTTGTAAGGTGTGAGGTGAAACTCCCGCAAAAACCTGTCAAAGGCTGGCTTTGGAGTTGAATTCTCAAGGTTAACTCACTGGGGTGAACAAGAATCGTATGCCAGATTCCAAGTAATTATTCCTGCAGGAACCGCCTGCTCTAAGCACTTTAATGAAAAATGATAGCAAGAGTTATTGACCTTTGAGCCGTTCAATTCCACCATGCACCTAAGAATCTGCAGTGGATCAGGTGAGAGGAGATTACATCTGCCCCACCACAGAGACGTTGCAACAGTTCATCTTCAAAATAGGCAAAGAAAATGTGTCTAATGAATCCCTAAAGCATCGTATGTGCAGATGGGGTTGAAAACGGCATTCTGCAATTTTTCATCCTCGTTGCAACGGGAATTCCTTGGAAGCAAGTTAGAGATCATATGTAAATTTGACTTGCTACACTTACTGCATCCTTGGGAAGGCTAGGAGGGAGAAGATAAATGAAGACATCGCAAAGTCTTATTTGAGAGAGGAACTCTTCCTAAATTTTACAAATGAGCTGCATATGCCATGTTCACAGGAACTTCATGATTTAATAAAATAAGCTCAGTGTGGTTGTGTGCTGAGTGCAAGCCAAATGTGGGTAAGAAGACATGGCTCTACCCTCCTGCAGCTTGCAATCAAATTGGTTGTTGAGATTGGACTTAAACATGGAGATGCTGCATCACAATGGCAGAAAGGCTCAGCAAAAGAAAAAGAAGGGTCTGATTTTTAAATGGGGGGAGGAGGTTGGAGGGCAGGGCACAGATACCAGTTTCCAGAATGTTTGTGTTGTTGGCATCCATTTTTAAAAGGCAGTTAATAGTTGACTCAGACATTACCTTCCATCCCATTGCCCCCTCACTTCTTCCTTTCTCAGAGGTAGCTAGTATGCAGTGATTGATGAGGTTTTTAAAAATTTTTTATTAAAAATAATACCCAAATGAGACTAAAAGGGCACATCAGCCCTGGGGCAAGGACTAGAAGGTAGGAGGGGACAGGAAAGCTGTTAATAGGGAACCCAAGGTTGAGATGGGAGAGTGTTGACATGTTGTGGGGTTGTTAACCAATGTCATAAAACAATATGTGTGCTGTTTAAGGAGAAACTAGTTTACTCTGTAAATCTTCAACTAAAGTACAATTAAAAAAAAAAAATACCCAATTGTCATCAAGTTGATTCTGATTCATGGCCACCCCATGTGAGTCAGAGTAGAACCATGTTCCATAGGGTTTTCAATGCTGGTTTTTCAGAAGTAGGTCTTCAGGCTTTTCTTCCCAGGTATCTCTGGGTGGACTTGAACCTCCAGCTTTTCGATTAACAGCTGAGTGTATTAACTATTTGTACCACCCGGAGACTCCATATTTTTAGATATGTTTAAACACAGATCTGAAGTAAATGTAGCAAAATGTGAACTTTTGATAAATCTGAAGAGTGGGTATTTGATTCTCTGTTTTATCATTTTCTGAGCTTTATTGTAGCCTTGTAATTTTTAATAATTTAAAAAATTGTGAGTGAATGTAATGTACTACATGTACCCAATAAAACTGAAAATCCAAAGAAAGGAAGACAAAGAAAGAAATGAAGGAAGAAGAGAAACTAAAATCTCAATACATAGGACTGCGAGGTCTTTGCAAAGAAGATGAAATATGACCTCGGTCTTGAAAACTGGAGAAGAGAGAGAGTGATCTGAGTGGGAGGAACCCTGTTAAGAACAATTCTTATCTGTAAAATGAGGTTAGACTCTGTGAGCTCTAAGTTCCCTTTCAAATCTAATAGCCTATACTACATTCATTGATTCAATCCATAAACAATGCTTGGACATCTACCATCTGTAGTACATAATGCTAGACATTGTGGGAGATTCCAAGATAGAAACGTGGCTGGGTCTCCACCCTCCTGGAATCACCATTTCCATTTTCACAATCCTTAAACATGAAGAATTTATGTTTAACTTTTTATCTATCTGGTCTTATCTATCCTATTAAACTCTAAACTCCTTTAGGATGGGACTGTTTCTCATATTTTCTGTATGCTCCACAGTCTCAAGATAGGACTTTACAAATAGGTGGGTATTCATTAAATGCTCATTGAATGTTTGATTAACTTATTCATTTAAATGGCAATTGGGAGGCTATTATGTCCTAAGGCACACAAGGGAACACTCTGGAGATACAAAGACAAAATAATCTCTGCTCAGAAAAAAAAAAAAGGAGCTATCAATCTGACAGGGGAGAGAAATAAGTATAAAACTCAACTACTACTCAGGGAGAAGTGCTAAGAGCCAAAAGAATAGTACAGAAAAAAGTTATGTGAATTAGTTGGATGAATGCATGAAAAGATATGTGTAAGTTCAAACTTCTACCTCTGTTAAGGATAATTCAGTATTATATTTTAAATAATAGATATGTCAATTTGGGGGGAGGAAGTGTTAAAAAAAATACCAGGCACTGCTTCTTATTAAATTGTCATGTCAGTCTTGAGCACCTCTCCCTTCCTCCAGCTCATTAGAAGCAAGGATGGTGAGACTGTCTCACATACTTTGGATGTGTTATCAGGAGGGACCAGACCCTGGAGAAGGACATCATGCTTGGTAAAGTAGAAGGTCAGTGAAAATGAGGAAGACTCTCAGTGAGATGGATTGACACAGTGGCTGCAACAATGGGCTCAAGCATAACAACGATTGTGATGATGGTCTAGGACCAGGCAGTGTTTCGTTCTCTTGCACATGGGGTCACTATGAGTCAGAACCGACTCGACAGCACCTAACAACAACTCCCTCCAGTAACTCTGTCATATATTATTTGAATTTATTTTTTTTAACATCAGAGGAAACAGAAATAGACACCATCACTTTAATCTTTTTTTGTTACTCCTTGTAGCTTTCTTAAAATGAAAGATTAAAACAGAACCCAAAAAAATTCCAAGTTCAATGTGGTAGTAATTTATTCCTAACAAGCCAAATGCTGAATTCTCAGATTTAATATACATACACTTAAGTTTGTTTCTTTTAACAACTGCAACTCTGAAATTACATTCTAAAAGCTGAAAATGAGTCTGCTCTAGTAGATGTTTCTATCCATACAGGCTGCCTTGAGGGTAATGACAGGCAAATCACTGACTGAGCTGAACCTGTGTCCTATGGCTTTTTTTTGTCATTGTAAGCTCTGGCATGTGAGCCTCACAGAGAATGTCAATTGTAGCCAAAGAATGCAATAATGATAATGATGATTAAGATAATAATAATACCAAACAAAAAGCTAAGTCAATGCCATCAAGTCAATTCTGGCTCATGGTGACTCTGTAATAATAATAATAGGCAGAATTAATGTAGAGTGCTTACTATGGCCTTAAGGAGCCCTGGTGGCACAATGGTTAAGTGCAAGGCTGCTAACAGAAAAGTCAGAGGTTGGAACCCACCAGCTGCTCCATGGAAGAAAACATGTGGCAGTTTGCTTCTGTAAAGATTTCAGCCTAGGAACCACTATGGGACAGTTCTACTTTGTCTTATAGGACCGTTAGGAGTCAGAATCGACTCAACGGCACATGGCAACAAGTATATGCTTACACTGTTCTGAACACCTTATACAGTTGTTAGGATAAATGAGTTAATTCACATCAAGTGAAAAACGAAAACAAAACACAGCTTCCATTTTCTTGTTAATATAAGTCACCAAGGAACACTTCATTTTTCTGTTTTATAGACCTGCATCAGTTGACATGTGTTGGAACTGGCATATTCTTCCTTCGTGGCCCTGTGTGGCAGTGCAGGAGTTAAACTTCTTTGAACACAGATATGTCAACTTCTCTCGAGGAAAAAACAAGGATTGATAATCTATACTGGCAAATACCAAGAAAGGCACCAGATATGCCTTTGGCAAGCTATAGGAAAGCAATCTTTTTTTAAATACTACTCCAGAGTTTATTTTATTTTTGTAATAATTCTTTGCAAGTACACTATATCTATTTATGGACTAGATTTCCACATAAAATATAATTTGTTTGCTTTCAATCTAAGCATTAATGTTTGGGAACCATCCATGAACAAGAGAAATCCAGATTTCTTTGATGAAGATTATATTAAAAAAAAAAAAAAAAAAGGCTTCCTGGGAGACGTAAGGATAACACCACTCTCTAACCTGGTTATTATGGATTAAATTGTGTCTACCTCCAAAAAACGTATTGGATTTTCTTTGCTCTGTTAATTTGTTCATACTCAGGTAGAGTGGGTTCTAAATCTAATCACTTCTGAGTTATAAAAAGAGCAAATTAAACACAGAGACCTGCACACACTGGGGAAGCCAGATACCACGTGAGGATTGTCTACAAGCAAAAGAACCAAGGAATGCCTGGGACTACCTATTAGGGAGGAGTCTACACAGCTGATGCCCTGATTTGGACTTCTAGCCTCCTAAACCATGAGAAAATAATTTTCTGTTCTTTAAAGCCACCCACTTGTGGTATTTCTGTTACAGAAGCACCAGAAAACTAAGGCACTGGCCAACTTGTATCTGAATGCCCTGGGTGGCTTTATTTACACTTCTATCTTTATGAAATAAGATCTCCAATCAATTGTTTGTTATAAATTCTTTACTTAAAACAAAAAACCAAACCCACTGCCGTCTAGTTGATTTTAACCCATAGTGACCCTGGAGGACAGAGTAGAACTGCTCCATAGGGTTTCCAAAGAGTGGCTCGTGGATTTGAACTGCTGACCTTTTGGTTAACAGCTGTATCACTTAACCATTGCACCACCAGATATTGCTCTTGCTGACTGATTTTATAGTTGCACAAATAACCACTTTACCACATTCACATTATGAGTTTCTTTAGTCTGGAAAGTGTGTCGGAGGAAGAGCTCAGGTTTAATGTAACTGTGAGTGGATTACTAGTCTTTAACCACACTAAGCTTCAGTTTCCTCATATATAAGCCAGGAAAACATCCACTTAGTTGGGGAATGTAAGGAAGAAATGGGTCAATTTCGTGCTGCACAATAGGGGTTTGACATATGTTCACCTCCTTTTGTTTTCCCCATTAACTCTCTCTGCAAGTGCAATTCTTGGTGACTTTTTGTCTCCTTAAATTCTACTGCTTTACTCACCTGAGTAGGAATGTGGCGAAGACTAACAATCTGCAATATGCAGATGACAGACACAACCTTGCTTGCTGAAATTAAAGAGGACTTGAAGCACTTCCTGATGAAGATCAAAGACCACAGCCTTCAGTATGGATTGCATCTCAACATAAAGAAAACAAAAATCCTCACAACTGGACCAATACACAACATCATGATAAATGGAGAGAAGATTTAAGTTGTTAAGGATTTCATTTTACTTGGATCCTCAATCAACACCCATGGAAGCAGCAGTCAAGAAATCAAGCGACATATTGCATTGGACAAATCTGCTGCAAAAGACCTCATTAAAGTGTTCAAAAGCAAAGATGTCACTTTGAGGACTCAGGCGCTCATGACCCAAGCCATGGTGTTTTCAATCGCCTCATATGCATGTGAAATCTGGACAATGAATAAGAAAGACCAAAAGAGAATTGACACTATTAAATTACGGTGTTGGCAAAGAATATTGAATATATCAGGGACTGGCAGAATAATGAGCAAATATGCCTTGGAAGAAGTACAGCCAGAACACTCCTTAGAAGCAAGGATCGTGAGACTTCAGCTCGTGTACTTTGGACACGTTATGAGGAGAGACCAGCCCCTAGAGAAGGATGTCATGTTTTGTAAAGTAGAGGGTGAGCGAAAAAAAGGAACCTTCAGTGAGATGGAGTGAAACAGTGGCTACAACAATGGGCTCAAATAAAGCAACAATTGTCAGAATGGTGCAGGACTGGGCAATGTTTCATTGTGTGGTATGTAGGGTCTCTATGAGTCAGAACCAACTAGCTGTCACCTAACAACAATTCACCCTAGAAGCCAAATTAAATAAAGATCCTGTCTCTTGACCTCTTTATGTTATCATTCCAGTTGTTTCTGCCAATTTCCAAGTAATGAAAATAGTGATTATAAAGTCGCAATTTTGTTTTTATAGCAAGTAAGGAGCCATGATGGTGCAGTGGTTAAAAGCTCAACTGCTAACTAAAAGGTCAGCAGTTCGAATTCACCAGCCACACCTTGGAAACCCTATGGGCAATTCTACTCTGTTCTATATGGTCATTATGGGTCAGAATTGACCCGAGGGCAACTGGCTTCATTTGGTTGATATAGTAAACCTAAAAAAAAAAGAGGAGGGGTTGCCAGTGAAAACTCTCCTATTTCCTGGACTTGAAGTACATTATTTGACAAATCATGATTTATAAAGCTGTTACAGCGATTAAAGATACCCTAGGTGGTAGAGTCCAGGCGGTCTGCTACACCACAGCTTCACTAGCTGAATGACCAGGGATAAGTGACTTGACTTCTCTGGGCCTCAGTTTCTTCAGCTGTAAAGTGGGGAAAAGCACCTACCCTGTAAGGTTCCTGAGAGGAGTGAATGAGATAAAGTGCTGGCCAAATGCCTGGCATGTGGTATGAGAATTTGAAACTATTATTATTTTATCTGAAGAATATTGAATAGTCTTTCAGTTTTCTTATCCTAGAGAATTATCTTAGAGAATGTATGAGAAATAAAAAATCACTTAACTGTAGTGCAGTGACCAGGTCACTAGATTTGAAATTAGTATGTGCCTGTTATCTGGCCCTGCTCGACTTCTCACATACTGGAATCAGAAAGCTAGACTTTTCTCCATATTGCCATTTATTAGCAACTTAACCTTAAACAGAAATTCCCTCAGCTTCAGTCTCCCCATTTGGAATTTAGGTATAATATTTGTTCTGACTACCTTGCAGTGTTGTGGCTCTCAGAGGAGATTATTTGGAAAGCAGTTTGTAAATTGTCAAGTACTGAATCAAAAATCCAGTGAAGGATCTTCTCAGGGTCTATTTTCCATAGTAAGGAAGAGCTTGGGCTTTGGAGCAAGGATAGCAGGAGTCTGATGCCAGTTCCTCTACTTGCTAGTTGTGTGGTTGTTGCAGATTGAATTGTGTTCCCCCGCCAAATCTGTATGGAAGTCGTGGCCTATGTCCATGGACATGATGCTGTTTGGAAATATGATTTTTTGTTATGTTAGTAAGGTCATACCGGAGTAGAGTGAGTCCTAAACCTAATCACTTCTGAGCTATAAAAAGAGCAGAATAGATACAGAGACACACCCAGGGGGAAGACAAACATCAAGGAATGCCAAAGAAAGTCAAGGAACCTCAAGGAACACCAAGGAACTCCTGGGGCTATGAACAAGGAAAGACCTTCCCCTACAGCCATGCCCTGAATTCGTACTTCTAGCCTCCTAAAATGTGATAAAATAAATTTCTGTTCTTTAAAGCCACTCATTTGTGATATGTTTT
This sequence comes from Loxodonta africana, assembly GCF_030014295.1. NCBI lineage: Eukaryota > Metazoa > Chordata > Mammalia > Proboscidea > Elephantidae > Loxodonta > Loxodonta africana. Next base: position 59,623,337 of record NC_087360.1, read on the forward strand.
GTTGTGGCAGCAGTAGATTGCTAAGATAATCATCCTGGGAAAATTGCTTAACTTTTCTGTGTCTCAGTTTACTCATCCGTAAAATGATAATATAGCATCTCACTGCAGCATAATAAGGATAAATGAGTTAATGCAGGTAAAGCATTTAGAATAGTGATTGATGTGTATAAGAATTAAAGAATGGTTAAATGTTATCGTGGAGCCATGGTGGCGTAGTGGTCAAGACCTCGGCTGCTAACCAAAAGGTCGGTTGTTCAAATCTATCAGCAGCTCCTTAGAAACCCTATGAGGCAGTTCTATTCTGTCCTATAGTGTCATTATGAGCCGGAAGCGACTGGACGGCACCTAACGACAACAACTGTTATTGTATTGTTGATTTGAAAATGGAGGAGTTGGGCTGCCTTACCTTTATCATCCCTCCTAGTTTAAGCATCCTCTCTTATTTACATATGCTTTACTTTCTAGGACAAGAAATGCTTTGAATGCATTGTTGGTTTTGGCTGAAATGGTCTGTTGATAGCACTAACGTTCAGATGTGTAGATTTCTGGAAATTCCTAAGTACTTAGCATTGGGTAAAGTCCCCAAATTTCCATCATTTGCTACTTTATACCCTCTACAGCCCTGGTGGTGCAGTGGTTAAGAACTTGGCTGCTAACCAAAAGGTTGGCAGTTTGAATTCACCTGCCACTCCTTGGAAACCTTACGGGGCAGGTTGCTATGAGTCGGAATTGACTCGATGGAGTAGGGCTTGGTTTTCCGTTTAACTTTCAAAGAGCCTAAGTCTGGTACCAACTTTGTCTTGGGTAGGTCCCTGATTTCCAAACTATGTGCCAGTGCACCCCGGGTGTCACAATGAATTCAGAGGAACGCTGTGGGATATTTTGAAATTTGAGGGGAACCCTAGCTATATCTGTCAGATAACTCCTGAATTACTAGCTTGAGATAGTCTACAATTTCAACACTGGATTGCTCTACATTCCTTTGGATGCTATCTATATCTTTGTGAGGCAGAATTTCCCAAGGTCACTGTGATGAAAAGCAAGTACTATGAGAAATATCAGTGTGGAACAGGAAATGAGAGTGGTGGTGTCCAATCTGATTTCAAGGTTTGAGAAGTCGAGCAGGGCCCGATAACAAGCACATACTGGGCAGTCATCCATTAGTAAGTAATTGTGGTTAAGAATGAAGTAGTATTTCTCCAAATGGCTATTAGGCTGTTAGAACATAAATACCTATGAAGTTGTTTGGAACCTAAATACTTAATAAACAAAATTGATAGGTACTGTACTTCTTTTGGAAACCCTGGTGGTGTAGTGGTTAAGAGCTATGGCTGCTAACTGAAAGGTCAGCAGTTTGAATCCACCAGGTGTTCCTTGGAAACTCTGTGGGGGCAGTTCTACTCTATTCTGTAGGGTTGCTATGAGTTGGAATCACCTCAATGGTAGCGAGTTTGGTTTTTTGTTTTTATACTTCTTTTAGAGCCCTTGTGGTGTAATGATTAAAAGCTTGGCTATGAGTCAGAAATGACTCGCTGGCACTGGACTGGGTTTACTAACCAAAAGGTCAGCAGTTTGAATCCACCAGCTGCTCCTTGGAAACACTATGGGGCAGCCCTACTCTGACCTATAGGGTCACTAGGACTCAGAATTGACCTGATGGCTACACGTTTCACACTTCTTTTGGAGCCCCTGTGACACAGTAGTTAAGAGCTCGGGTGCTAACCAAAAGTTCAGCAGTTCGAACCCACCAGCTACTCCGTGGGAGAAAGACGTGGCAGTCTGCTTCCATAAAGATTGCAGCCTTGGAAACTCCATGGGGCAGTTCTGTTCTGTCCTACAGGGTCGCCATGAGTTGGAATCGACTAGATGGCAACAAGTTATGAGTGCTTCTTTTGTTTTAAATTGCTGTAAAAAAGTTACTGAGACACTGAGGGCACCGTGAATCTAGAAAATTTAGGGACCTCTGGGGTTATATCCTTCAATTTAGGAATTTTCTTTGAAAAAAGCACACATGCATGAGATAGGGCAATACCTACAGTTCAGACTCCTGAGGCTAATGAGGGCCTGAGAAATTCGTATGTGGAGGCGAAACTTTGCAAAACCAGATTTATCTTGTGCACAAATCCTTTGATAGTTCAAAGAAAGGCATAAAGTATTTGGAGTAGGTAGGGAATTGCATTTTCCATAATAAACTAGATACTACTTCTTCACTTTGAAGAATGTTCCCTCTTGGCTTCTTGAAAGTTTCTCTGCATTAACAATTTGTACTGATTTTTAGCTACTGATGAGGAGCATTGTTTTGGTGAGTTCTGATTAGCACATGAATACTCAGCTATGGGCCTGAGGGAATGAAAAGCAGACACATTTGCAATTGAATATCCACTTAACATTTGGGCTGGAGTTTGAAGTACCAATCAATTCCCACATCCATTGCATGCTCTGCTGTGACTCTTGCCCAGATGTGAGTCCCTTGGGATATAAATGTACAGTTTTGTGGGACATCTACTGGAGGGGTGGTGGATAGTGAGGAGTGAACTGCCCCATAAAGTGTATGAAGGTGTGAACACCTTGCCCGTGGGCATGTTAAAAAACAAAACCGAGTTTGTAAAATAAGAGTTTTATTCAGATTCAAATATTTCTAAATTGGGAAGGGCCAAAATGAAAGTTTAAAATGGACTTCCAATGAGGGAACATAAATATATGTCTTTTATACTCAATTTTGAAGAGCTCTTACAGAGTTGGAAAGAGTACAGGGTACATTTAACTGATTAACATTCAACATGCTCTTGTGAAACTCATTTATCAAGAATTTCTATTGGCTGGGACACTCAACCTTAGCCATAATTTTCTGTGTTCCAGAGCTTGTTCCTTCTGTTCCCTGCAGTGTTCTGGGTGGGTCACCTCAAAAAGTTGTGGAACACATTATCTTGGTCAAGAGTGTGGGCATGGGTCTTTTATTCTAAAAAGTAGAATCAGGTGCCTAGGACAAAATGGAGTTCGATTCAGACCTGTGTCAGCCACTTTAGTCTTATCAAGCACCTCAGTTTTAGAGTGCTCTTCCACAGCCGCTATAGTGACTTTCCTCTGCTTTCACTTCTTTTTATCAAAGTAATGTGTGAACACTAAAGAATCAGACAACACAGAAGAGTTTGTGATTAAAAAAACCAGCAGCCTATTCCTCCTCTTCATTCTAAAACCTCATGCCCTCTCCCCCAAGAAAATCTTTTTAACTACTTTTTAAGGTCTTCTACTAGTTACCTTCATAAATATAGCCTCTATTATACATATATATACTTACAACGTACCTCTCTATTTCGGACTTATCTGTTTTAGACAATTATTTTTGACTTCTAAGTTCGAATCCACCAGCCACTCCTTGGAAACCCTATGGGACAGTTCTATTCTGTCCTATACGGTTGCTATGACTTGCTGGGAACAGGTATAGTTTTTTTTTTTTTTGGAATATGAACTATTAGGTTTTCTCCCATGTGTACAAAACCTTCCTCCCTTCTGATGCCGTCTATTGTTTGATACTTGTGTTGTTGTCCTTAGTTCTGTTAAAAACCTAAATGTGCAGAGAAACACCGGAAATTTGCATAACAGAATATATTTTTTGTGAGTAGACACCATTTGAGTCAGGCAGCCTCAACTCGAAGCTATCGGGAAAGCATTCGGGAAGAGGGAATAGTAAAGCAAGTTACATAGGCAGGGTCCGGGCAGGATAGTTTCCTGAGGGTCATTGTAAATTCCCTCCATGTTGGTTTCTCAGAGCACATATAGGGCTTCAGCGTTAGTCAGTTGTAAAAACAGAGTCATTAACGACATGTCATTTATCCTAAAACACCGCTTCCAGTCAGATCCTGGAGTTCCTGCTTCTTGAAACTGGCTGCACAGAGATAGTTCCCCAGAAGAGCCCCATGCCTAAGGCGAAATGGCCTCTGCTAAACTGCTTACTAGGCTATTGTTTGGCCTGAAGGTGACCCCATGAAAACCAGTTCCTTAAAGGCTCAAGGTTCAAAGGACATCTAAGGGCAAAAGACTGGGTAGGTCACTCCAATTCCATGGACCCAGACATCTGGATTTCAGGAGAATCAAAACAGTTTTCCAGTTCTTTGACTGGTTAACTTTATAAATTTGAATAGTGTACTTTGACCTTTAATTCTTGTTCTAGTAACTTTAAACACCATCTCTTGACTGTGCACTTTGTATGATAAAGATATCAGGAATTCTACATTTCCATGCAAAATCTGGATAAGAAAAAAGAAAGACAGAAGAATTGATGCATTCAAAATGTGGTGTTGGCAAATAATACTGAATATACCATGAACTGCCAAAAGAACAAGCAAATTAGTCTTAGAAGAAATACAATCAAAATGTTCCTTAGCAGCAAGGTTGGTGAGCCTTTGGCTTGCTTATTTTCTTTGGACGTGTCAGCAGGAAAGACCAATTGCTAGAACAGGACATCAAGCTTGGTAGAGAGTCAGTGAAAATGAGGGAAACTTTCCATGAGATGGATTGACACAATAGTCTCAATAATGGCCTCAAACATACCAGTGATCATGAAGATGGCACGGTACCAGGCAACATTTTGTTCTGTTGTACATAAGGTTGCCAGAGTCAGAGTTGACTTGAAGGCAGCTAATAACACCTCCCTCTCCTTTCCCCAGTCCTACTCCACACCTTCTGTCAATTGCACTGAATTTCCTAATCCTTGGGTTGTTCACATTTACCTTCTCTCCTGCAACCACAACCAGGTTTTCAGTAAACTTTGTCCAAAGGTTGATTCTAAAAGTTTAAAACCAATAAACAATTTTGTGTTTTTATGATGCGGTAAGTGCTATTTTAATTCAGGTTGAGTGATGTGGTTTTCCTTTGAATGATAAAATGGATTGTGAATTCCAAATAAGTTACAGTTTTAGTAAATAAATTAATAAAGTCTTATTTAATTTGGCTGCCCTTTTCTGGTGATTCTTCTTGAGTTCTGAAACAGTCTTATTTCTAAAAATATGAGGGTTTTTTTTTTTTTTTTTTTTGAGCTGTATTTGTTTTTGGTGCAACCTACACATAACCTTGACCAACCTAGAACAGTTCATCCTTTTCTAGGATCCTGAGGGCCTCTTCACAGGCCATGAAACTGTTTAGAGAAACAGCATATGAACCTACATTTTACTATAATCCTTTTATCTCTCCTCATCCTCAATATATTTGCAGATGGAGAAGGGCATTCTTCTTGTCCCACATTTAGAAAACATGATTTTATGGTAGGCCAACATTTTAACATATTTTCTATGGCCATTTTCAATAATAGTCATCTTGTAGGTACATTTCCAAGGAGCCCTGGTAGCACGATGGTTAAGTGCTCGTGCTAACCACAAGGCCAGAGGTTTGAAACCACCAGCAGCTCTATTCCCATAAAGATTACAGCCTAGGCAACCCTATCGGGCAATTCTACTCTGTCATACAGAGTCACTGTGAGTTGGAATCGACTCAGCAGCACACACAACATATTTTGGATTGAACTGTGTCCCCCCAAAATATGTATATCAATTGGCTAGGCCATTATTTCCAATATTTTGTGATTGTCCACCATTTTGTCATCTGATGTGATTTTCGTATGTGTTGTAAATCTTATCACTATGATGTTAATGAGATGGTGTCATGGATTGAATTATGTTCTCCCAAAAATGTGTATATCAATTTTGCTGGGCCATGATTCCCAGTATTGTGTGATTTTCCTATATGCGGTAAATTCTGCCTCTATGATGTTAATGTGGGAGGATGGGTGGCAGTTGTGTTAATGAGGCAGAACTCAATCTATAAGATTAGATTGTGTCTTGAGGCAGTCTCTTGAGATATAAAAGAGAGAAGCAAGCAGAGAGACGGGGGACCTCATGCCACGAAGAAAGCAGTGCCTGGAGCAGAGTGTGTCCTTTGGACCTGAGGTTCCTGTGCTGAGATGCTCCCAGACCAAGAGAAGACTGATGACAGGGACCTTCCTCCAGAGCTGACAGAGAAAGAAAGCCTTTCGTGGAGCCAGCACCATGAATGCGGACTTCTAGCCAACTGGACTGTGAGAGAATAAACTTCTCTTTGTTAAAGCCATCCAGTTGTGGTGTTTCTGTTACAGCAGCACTAGATGACTAAAACAGGTGGATTAATGGCAATTATGTTGATGAGATCTACAAGATTAGATTAGGTCTTAAGCCAATCTCTTTAGAGATACAAAAGAAAGAAGCAAGCAGAGAGACAGGGGGACCTCATACCACCAAGAAAGCAGTGATGGGAGCAGAAAATGTCCTTTGGACCCAGGATTCCTGCACAGAGAAGCTCTTAGACCAAGGGCATATTGATAACAAGGACCTTCCTCTAGAGTCAGCAGAGACAGAAAGTCTCCCCCTGAAGCTGGCGCCTTGAATTCGGACTTCTAGCCTATTAAACTTGAGAGAATAAACTTCTGTTTGTTAAAGTCATCCCCTGTGGTATTTCTGTTATAGCAGCACTAGGTGACTAACACACAACAACAAGTACATTTCTAAGAAAGGTGTCTCCTATTTCTATAAGGTAAAAAACCTCATAAATACTTCTGGATGTTTTGAAGAAACTGAAAAGTGATCAAAAGCTTTCATTATGAAATCCTTAATGTGGTGAGGAAATCACATCTCTTTTTTAGCACAAGGTGTGGGGGACTGTGTTGCTCATGCAGGTTGCCTCAAAATTCCAAGCAGCAATAAGACCTTTAGGATGAAGATTCCACCTGGTGGCATCAACCATTCTGTGGGTCTACATTCATCCAGTGTGACTGAGCTGCGCACAAAAGACCCTTACAAAGTATTGACAAATGAAAGCTGTTTATTGTTTATAGAAACCAGCTTACTTGTAGTTATGGATACCATCGACCAAAGTAACCATCCAGAAATCAGAGACCAAAGTAACCACCCAGAATTCCCTGCCCGTTTATCACTTCTTCTCTAAAACCCCATGGTTCCCTGAGTCGGGAGTCCTTGTATTGGAACCCATTTTTATTATACCAATTTGTGGTGACAAACCAATCTAGGAAAATCTTCTCTTCCCTTCTCTGGTCAGTCCAGACCCAACTGCTCCATATAGCTCTTTCTCTCAGCAGAGGCTAGGTCAGCAGGTGCCAGCCACAAGTTAAGAAGTTTACACGACTCCTCCCACTCCAGACCAGTGACCTCACTACTCTCTTAGGTCTGAAAATTTGTTGTAAGGACCCACCAACTTCTTTAAAAAGGTATCTTTACAAACTCAAGAAGGATATACATGAGAAAATGCACAGCAAGACCAGGAGCCCAAGGAGCTTTCTGTCCCCAGAGACACCATGTCCTGAGTGAAGTCCTCCTACATACATCATCAATCCCAAAGCTCCCAAGGATTTGTTGGCACATGCATAGTCAATGATTAGGGCCTCATTGCTGTGCATGATTGATGGAATCAATGAATATGTATGCTTGATAGTGTTAGCCCCTCTCCCTTCCTAGGTGCGGTCTTCGGGTCTCCCACTACATTTGCACATAAAGGCACTTCCATTGCTGGCAAATTCCATGGGCTAACTTTAGGAAATCATAGACAACAGAGACAAAGGTCAAACCAAGTTCTTTGTTCCACAGAGACATTTAACAGGTGAGATTTTTGCATTTTCTTTGGTAAGGTATTTATAGGCTGAATGGAATTTGCCAAAATTATGTTTACACTGTTTGCCAAATATGCAGGTGATGAGCAGGTCTAGTTTTATTTGGACAAGAAGATGATTTGAAACTTCCTTTTTAAAATCTAAGTACCTAAGAATTAGGGGGACCATTTTTGGTTGCCTTGATTCAGTGCTTCACTTGACACTGTAAAAAGCATGATCGCAGGTAAGATCTGACAAAATCAGCTCTACAGTGTAAGAGGCCAACACGTCTGTTATCTAAATTTCCTCTTTGGTTTGCCCACAGGACATTTTAATTGTATCCTTTGAATCAGGAAATGAAAATATACTGAGTTCCATAGAGCAATCAAAGCAAGGATACGAGAATGTGTGTTCATTTGCATAGTATACCCCAAATAATTCAGCGGACTCTTTTCAACTGAGCGTTGGTGTATTTTTGGTGTATTTATCCTGGACTTTTGAGATCAGTCTTTACAATGTGCTTTTGCATGGACTTCTCCATTATCTTCAATCCCCAATTATTTTCAGCTTATTGTACAGTATGCTCTGGTTTTTCTTTCCTCCCCCCCCCAATTCAATTGTTTGTGTCCTTCTATTCATCCTTAAAATAAGACTGATCGCTGGGTCATGCCAGTCATATTGGTGGTATTGTAATTGTTCTCATTTTCATTATCTAAACATTTAGAAAACACACTTCCAATATTCATAGTGTGAAAAATTATACTACATCTAGCTTAGCACAAAGGGCAACAGTTAATTCATAGGAAAAGTCATGATGGCAACACATTTAAGTTGCACACTTAGGTCACTTCACTCAGAGTAATGCAATAAGGGATGATCCATTATTGTGAACTGCAAATCTCGGTTGCTAGCATTGATAGCCAACACAGCCAGGAGCTGCTTGGCCAGTGTCAAGCAAGACTTGCTCCTCCTGTTCTTCAGCAAACAAAGTGATAGTGATGGGTATGACTCAGTTGGGAGCTGCTCAGACCAAGTGGAACCTGCTCCCTCCTGTCCGTTGTTCTCGAAGCACGGGGTGTAGCTCAAGCCAGTCAAACTCAGTTTACTAGCCTGCGTGCCAAAGAAAAAATGCAATTTGTCTTACTGCACCTGCATGCCACAATAACCTATGTAGTCCACAATGTTTGTATGTACTTTCTTGTGAGACGGTATAAAAGGTTCTCTCTCCCTTTGTTTGGGGAGCTTGATTTGGAATATACACTTCCTTGCTTCTTACCCCTAAGCTTGCAATAAATCTGTTCCTCCCTCTTCACCTCGGTGTGTCTGGGTGTGTCTTTATTGATGAGAAGTGCCATACCAAGCAGGACTTGCTTTGGGTAACAGCATCAGTGCAGCCAGGGAGAAAAAACAGCAACAGTGACTACATAGAATAACCTATGCATATCTGTTTGACTAAAAATAATGTTCTTTCAAACCCTGTTTTTGACCTGCTGTAAAAAAAAAAAAAAATTTTTTTTTTTTTTTTTTTTATAGATTTTGGAAACCCTGATGGCATAGTGGGTAAGAGTTACAGCTGCTAACCAAAAGGTTGGCAATTCGAATGTGCCAGGTGCAGCTCTACCCTGTCCTACAGGGTCGCTAGGAGTTAGAATCGACTCAATGGCAATGGGTTGGGTGGTTGGCTGCATGGGTTTTGCACTTTTCTCCCTCTCATCATTATGGAACATCAGGCTTTTTCTCATCCCAGAAGGGGCTTCCCAGGATGTGGGACTCTCAGTGCTAAAACCAGGACAGTTCTGGGCAAACTGGAATAGTTGGTTACTATAGGAAGATCTGCTGCCTATGCTCTGAGGGGCAGGAGGAGGAAGGAATAGAGGACAATTGTCTCCTATACAGGCTTACAGTTAACCCCCAGATTTCAGTGCCATTTCTCAGGAGTACTCTGTTGTATTTCCTGACGCAACCCTCAAGATCTCCAGGGCTCTGTTAAACAGTCTGACCCCTCCTCTGCAGCATGAGCTGTGCCAATTGTTCTCAAACATTTTGGTCTCCAAACATTCTAAACCTTTGGTCTCCAAACATTCTACACTCTTAGAAATGATCAAGGACCCCAATGAGCTTTAATGTAAGTTACATCTATCAGTATTTACTGTATTAGAAATTAAAACTGAGAAATCTTTTAAATAGCTATTTATGTATTTACTTGAAAATGAAAATAAAAATTCATTACATGTCAACAGGAAAGGCATTAAAAAATAAAACTTCATTTTCCAAAACAAAAAATCAGAACAAGCAATTTAGTGGGAAGAGTAGTGTTATGTGTTTGAAAATCTTCCCAATGCTTGGCTCAGTACAAGGCACCTGGACTTTTATGTCTACTTCTTTGTTCAGTCTGCTGTGGTATGTTGTTCTGGTTGAATTATATGGAGAAAACTTGGCTTCCTACAGGTATGTAGTTGTGAAACGGAGTGTCTTAATCGACTTTCTAGATAATTGTGGGCATTTGTCTCTGATGCTACACCAAAACGCAAAGGGCAAAATTAATGAAATTAGTAATTTTACGGTTTCAACAAGTAACAATTGTTTCGCCATTCTTAAGTGAAGCTGACTTTTTTTTCCCCTGCCTGCAAGCGCATGGCGGTCGATGATATGATGACTACTGGTACAGTATGGCGTCTGCCTAGCTTGGCACTAAGCCTTCTGCGATTTTACCCACCGTGAATTTTGAATGTCATTGCAAATATCAACAAAACGCTAAAGGTTAACAACATCATAGGATTATTATGAAAACATAAGAGTAACTTTATGGATCCCCCGAAAGGATCTTGTGGAGGAACTCCAGGGTTCCACAGACCACATTTTCACTGTTCACCTAGGCCAAGTTTGTTTGTCTGTTTTTGGCATATTTTAGCCATCAAATGACTCCCATCTGCTTTCCTTCAGAGACGTTTTGAATTTTCTTTTGGATATAGGTTTCTTCCATTTTCTACGTCCAACTTTTTATTACAATGGATTTACAGAAAGGAATGATGTGTCTGCCATATTGAACCACATGCTCTCAACTTCCCTTTCTAAAGTCCTCCTCCCCCCCAACAAAATTCATAGCTAAAACCTTCATACCAGGTGAAAGATGCTTTTGCAAACAAGCTTTTTTCTTAAATAAAAACCCATTGCCACTGAGTAAATTCCAACTCATACTGACCCTACTGCCCCATAGGGTCTCCAAGGCCATAATCTTCACGGAAGCAGACTGCTATGTCTTTCTCCGGTGGAGCCACTTGTGCGTCTGAAACACTGACCTTTCTGTGAGCAGCTGAGTGCTTATCCACTGCGTCACCTCTTTCTTAAATAAGGCGTTTTAAGAGTTCAGCACAAGGGAGCTATCTGGTCTTATTTATATGGATTCCACACTCAGCCAGAACTTGTTCTCCTCTTAATGCTTGATGCTAGGTGGGGCATGCTTAGAAGCCCCTGTGATTGGTCAGCGCACGTACCAGTGTTGAAGAATTTATCTTCCATTGATCCCACTTTGCTAAACCCCAAATTATCTTAGAGAGAAACTAGACCCAGATGCTCTCTACCCTCAAGGAGTTCATGGTTTAGTGAAAGAGGTCGTGAATATCCCAAAAGTACAATAAAAGTCACACATTAAGGAATGCTGTAAGATAGATGCATAGAGTTGCATAGTTTAGGAAAGAAAATGAATACATAGAGTAGGGTATTTTGACACAAGGGTGGAGGGACTAGAAGCGCACTAAAATGGAGAAAAACATTCAAGTAGCATTTAGAAATAGGATCAGTTGTCAACAAAACCCTGAAATGGAACAGTTCAATATCTCTAGTTCCCTTTCCCCCACCTTTTCTTCCTTTTTATTTTGTTCTTGCTCAAATTCTTTGCCATCTGGCTGGGTCTCTAGCAAAACAGAAAAAAAAATCTGATATCTTTTACACTTTGACAGACACTCATTCACACCAGTAAGTCCTGCCTTCTAGGTATGTGCCCATAACAGCCTTTTATCTGGAACCGGAGCCTGGGACTGCTCTGTCTCGTTAGAGCAACATCTGGCAATAGCAAGATAATATTTTTAGGGAGGTGGAGATAGACTTCTGGCCACTGAACTAACTCACTGTTGCCAAGGCTAGTTGGGAAAGCAGATCTGCTTTAGTCAGTTTGAGGGCAGAGTTGGGTTGGAAGAACCAAGAGGGTATCTGGCCCTCTCCTTTCCTTTTCCCTTCCCTAGCCCCCTGTTCTAACGAATCACATCTTATTTCTTGAATCCAACCCACTCATATGCCTAGAATTCTCTCTGTGCCATCTCCTCTCCTTTTCATTCCCCCTGTCTGTGTGTGATGATGACCACTGGGCAGGCTACCCATAGCCTGAGACCTGGAGCTTCTGATATGTGGCCTCTCAAGCTGGAGAGAGGGCACCAGGCTCGGGGTTAGTGAGTTGGGGTGGCTGCTCAGGGGAGAATGCCTGTGTGTATGAGTGTGTTGATGAAGGTATATTGTGAAAAGAGTGTCTATGTGAAGTAGCTCAAATAGAAGACCTCTAAGTTTCCAGTTTAATTCTAAGAGTAGATGGATATTTGCAGAACAGCTCGGAAATATAGGAAAAATATGTGAGCACTGATGTCAACTGTAAATACTGCAGAACGAGCAAGATAACGAAACTCTAAAATTTGGCTTTCCTGGGTAAGAATATTAATAATGGCAGTCATTTATGAGAACGATTGACCATTTAAGCCCATTTACATGGAATCTGGCAACAAAGACGCATGTTATTCAGTAGGTCACTTCCTTGGTAAGATCTTACTTGATCCATAAGCTCTATATGTTTGCTTCCTTTTCATGATTTTATCCTCTGAATACAATTGTTGTCTACTAACAAAGTAAGTGAAAAGAAACATTGCCTGGGAAGACTGCCTTGATGGAAGTGCCATTTGGGTGCTGTTGAGGCTTTTGCAATTCAGATAGTTTGCAAATTCCCTACAATCATTCATTCAATGAATACCTGCTATCTGCATGCCTGCTACCTGTTGTACTTCTCTGTGGAGAAGCTAGGGGCAGGCGGGGACAGGTGTGAGGAGGTGTTTATAATCCTGCCTGAAGGAAGTTCTCTCAGATGGTGAGAAAGAGGCTACCTGGACTCCTCTCAAGGGCAGCTGACCAGTGCAGGCAAAATGAAGAAAGCCCAGCCTCAGAAACCCACAGGGCCAGTGGCAGAAATCTCTGAGGACTCTCCTGCCTCCCTTCCTGACCTTGTTCTTGAAAGGTCCCACTCCAGCCCCACTCTAACCCTGGCTCCATCCTCATTGCACACCATGTTTTGTTTTCCGTATTTGAAAAAAAGAACTTCTGAGTTCATTTCCTGACCACTTCAAGTAAGCTCCTGGACCCAGCCCCACTTCTTTTGGACCCCAACACCTTGCCGGTCCTCCTGGGGATGTCCCTGGAGGCAGGAGGTTTGGAGGGGAAATTGATGACCAGGCTTAAATTCTGACACTGCCTGTATTTTGACCTTGTCATTCCCTTAGAATGACAGATTACCGCAGTAAATGTCCCTGATTCTGTACCTTTCCCCAAAATAAAGCTGAGTCGAATGTCCCACTTGCAATCACCTTTTATATGGTCTCATGTGGATGGGAATGAGCCTTATTAAGGCACCAGACTCTGAGGAAGTTCTCTTTATTCTGGGACTCAGAATCTGGCCTGAAATTATAAACTGAGTCTTCCTGGGTCTGGTTGAACAGGACTGGAAAACATCTTTTTCTTGAGACTTTTGAAACCAGACCAATGAGTCCGTGCCCAGCATGCAAGAAGCCAAACTCTCAGACACTGGTTTTGAGAGGAAGAGTTTATTTTGCAGGCTAGCAAGTGGGAGCTCAGAGGTATCAACTTCAGATTGAGTTCCCCCATCTGCGCAAGCAATTTACGATTTATACTTGACACATATTCATTTACAGGTGGAGGATAACAGTGGGCAGGATCAGAAGGTTTTAACTATTTATGGTTTCTACTGATTATTTATTATGAGGCGGGGCTAAGACTTGGCATGGAAGTGGCTGACAGACCCTCTGCTTCTGAAATGGGCTCAACTACTGCCGATGACATATTTCCAGTGATTTTTGTTCCTTGGCATGAGGCTATTGGCTCCTTGACATAAGTTCTCTTGCGTTATTGACTGTGTGTGACTGCCCGGGGTCATTTGTTGGTCATCTTCATCCTGTGCAAGTCTGACCATTCTGAGCTGGTTAGATCTGAATTCATCTGGCGCTCTCTAGAGAGTCTGCAAAACAACTTGAGGGAAGTGAGTGACATGGTAGGGGAGGTGAGTAGAAGTAGCCTGATAACTGGTGGAGTACTAGTTAATTAGGTGTCTTCAACCTTTAGGGTCCCCTAACAGTTTCAACATGGAAGAGTGGAGAGGGGATTTGGAGGGGTAAGACCACAGTCGAAACAGCAACCTATTTCCTATCACCTTGTTGTTATTAGCTGCTCTTGAGTTGGCCCTGACTCATGGCGACTCCATGCACAATGAGATTAGACCACTGTGATCCACTGGCTGATATTTTTAGAAGTAGATATCCAGGCCTTTCTTTCTAATCTTAGTCTGGAAGCTCTGCTGAAACTTGTTCAGCATCACAACACACAAACCATCATGGGCAGGTGGGTGGTGGCTGCACATGAGGTATGTTGGCTGGAAATTGAAGCTGGGTCTCCCACATAGAAGGCAAGAATTCTACCACTGAACCACCACTGCCCTTTTTTTCACCTTAACATGGGAATAATATTTTCTTTATAGGTAACCATCTAGCACAGAATGTGAACTCCATAAAGGAGAATTATTATTATTACTATGGCCATAGAAAATGTGACTTAAAGAAATTGAATCTGTAGCACTCATTGTTTTATTCATTCATTATTTTCGTGAATACCTGTTGAGGGCCAACTGGGTGCTAGGTGCTAGAGAGTGCTCCTTCTTATTTGTTCCCTCCAGGACCCTTCTTTGGTTCAGGTTCCAATCCAGTTCCGATCCAGACAGTGGCTCCTTCTCACCTGTGTGACCTTATCCTGCCTCCTTGGTCCAGGCACTATACCAGGCCTCTGGCTACAGACTCCTGGCTCTGCTACTAAAATGATGCTAACTTGTCTTCCCCACTCTGTTTTTCCTGCTTCTGTCTTCTTAACCCTTCAGGATTCCAGCCCTGGCTTCTTTCTACTGATCAGAGCCTTGCTCCTGCATCTTATCCCTCCTAAGGGCGTGATATGGGCAGAAACTGATGAAGCTTTTATCAGAGAAAACTGTGGGGACTTCCTAGCTGGAAAAGCTTACTCCTCTCCTTTTGGTATCATCTCCTGTCCTTCTGGCTCCCAGCCTGAGCTTTCCATATTCAATGCCAGAGCACCTGGCCATGCTTAATCTCTGTGTGGTATCTCAGGCGAGTTAGAGATTGGAGGAAGGCGTCTAAGACATACACCTGCTCTAAATTTCCAATTTATTGAGTTAGGACTCTAGCTCTCAGAGGAAGTGAGGTGATTCACATAGAAGGAGCAGAGCAGCATAACTTGGCATGGTCTTTCCTTGGTGCTAGGCTTCTAACAGGACACGAAGCTGCTGGTGACACTTCACCTACAGGTAGACTCTTCCAGAATTGAGAAAATAGGTGGAATCTTGCTATGCTTTTGCCCTTTTTTGCTCAGAGCTTACATCACTATCCCAGAGAAACTTATGTTAACAATCCATGCGCTTATATTTAAGCAGGCGTTCAGAATCCTGGCTGCATATTAGAATCACCTGGGGATGGGGTTTAAGACTCCCCAGATATCCAGGTTTCTTTTTGGGATGAAGAAATGTCTGAAATTAGATTGTGTTGATGGTTACTCTATCAACACTAGTTGATAGTGAATGTACTAATACATATAGGAAAATCTGGTGGTGTAGTGGTTAAGTGCTACTGCTGCTAAACAAAAAGGTTGGCAGTTGGAATCCACCAGGTGCTCCTTGGAAACTGTGGCACAGTTCTACTCTGTCCTATCGGGTCGCTATGAGTTGGAATCGACTCAACGGCAGTGGGTTTGGTTTGGTTTGGGTTATATATATGTGTATATGTATGTATGTACATATGTATGTGTATGTATACAGGCAGTCCCTGGATTACAAACAAGTTCTCTTCCTAAGTCTATATTAGGTTGAATTTGTATGTAAGTCAGAACAGTTAGGTAAGTTTGTGTCTAACGTTAGTCAAACATTTGTGTTAGTGTATATAGTATATAGTGTACCTTCCTATGCATAAAGAACATTAAAGAAACATTTCCAGATACACTAAAACATCTTTAACATAATAATACAGTAAAAATAATAACAATGTTTTGATGTGTGTTGCAAAGTAGTGCCCATTTGTTATTATGAACCATGTAATATAATAGGCTTCATGGGGGTTGGTTCGTAACTACAGAGTGTACGTAAGTTGGGTGTTCGTAACCTGGGGACTGCCTATGTGTGTATATATATATATATATATATATACGTTATTATAGTGAATATACCACTGATTTATACACTTTAAAAGCACAAATTCTATATTATGTGAATTATATCACAATAAAAAATTTAAATTAAAAAAAACAAGAAAGGGCAAGATGTAGATAATATAGCAAAGCAGTGTGCAGAACAGTGCCTGCAATATTTTCATTTTATATATAAATATATATATATTTTTTCTGTTTTAAAATATTCTCTGCAAGGTTGTTTCCAGGAAGAAAAGTGGGTGGGTGGAGACTTGCTGCAGTCTCCCTGTGCACATTTTTAATTCTATGCCATATGCATGTATTTACCTATTCAAAAATAAATAAGATTAACAAGCAAACAAACAAAAATAGCCCGGCCGTACTCCAGATGAATTAAATCAGCATTTCCGGGGGGTGGGGTCCAGGCATTAATAGTTTTTAAAGCCCCTCCAGTTATTCCAGTGAGAAGTACTGCTTTAGAAATATTCAGAAACATCAAGCTCTCCTGTTTTTTTCTTTTTGCACCAAACTCAATACCAGCAGGGCCAAACTCTCAAAGTTGTGGGGGCCTCAGAACCCAGGTGTCTCTGAACCTCAGTTCACCTCCTCTCTTCCAGTATCTGGAAACTCATTTCCCCAGAGATTACAACCACCACTCGACTCGCTGATTTGATACTTTTACTAGAGTAGTTCCAACAACAATCACAGATCCATTTCCTTGCAGCTATCTATATGAATGACAGAGAATTCTGAGTCACTCTGTCTGCAATTGCTCCAAGTTCAGTTCTTGAGTCTTTGTCAAATGTGTCCGTGATTTTGGCTTTTCTCACTGCCAAGTTATCTGGACCCAGAGGTGCCAGCCCTGGAACCATCGGCAATGGAAACAGCTTAGTCTGGCTGTTAAGAGTATAAACCCAGGCTGCCTTGGATTTGAATTCTCGTGGTGGCTTCTGGCCTGTCTGGAGGCACTGTTTTTCCTCACTGAGTCTAAGCCTGGCAACACTAGAACTTTCTGGGTAGCACAATTACATTCAGCAAGAGTCCAAGGCCATTAATTCGTATCTACTAGGTATGACCAGGAGTCCTTGTGAGGTGCTAATAGTTAATGCCTTTGGCTTGGTTGCTAACTGAAAGGTTGGAGGTTCGAGTACACCTCTGAACCTTGGAATAAAGCCTTGGGGATCTACTTCCAAAAAATCAGCCATTGAAAACCCTATGGAACACAGTTCTACTCTGACACACATGGGGTCACCATGAGTCAGAAGTTACTCGGGGACAACTAGTCTGTTTATTTTTATTATACAGTGGGTTTGGGTTATTTTAGATGAAGGTTTACAGAGCAAACTGTTGTTGTTGTTAGGTGACATTGAGTCTGTTCCGACTTATAGTGACCCTATGTACAACAGAACAAAATACAGCCCTGTCCTGTGCCATCCTCATAATTGTTGCTATGCTTGAGCTCATTGTTGCAGCCACTGTGTCATTCTATCTCGTCGAGGATCTTCCTCTTTTTCTCTGACCCTCTACTTTATCAAGCATGATGTCCTTCATGCAAACTAGTTTCTCATTAAACAATTAATACACATATTGTTTTGTGACATTGGTTGCCAACTCCATGACATGTCAACACACTCTCCTTCTTGACCTTGGGTTCCCCCTTGCCAGCTTTCCTGTCCCTTCCTGCCTTCTCGTACTTGCCCGTGGGCTGGTGTTCCCCTTTAGTTTCATGTTGTTTTATGGGCCTGTCAAGTCTTTGGCTAAAGGGCGAACCTCAGGAGTGACTTCGGTATTGAGCTATAAGGGTGTCTAGGGGCCATACTCATGGGGTTTCTCCAATCTCTGTCAGACCAATAAGTCTGGTCTTCTCTAGGACCCTCTACTGTGATTCCTGTCAGTGGTCTGCTTATATTTTTAGGGTATGGGCAGCTATTGCATTGACTGTCATCACAGGTAATATATATGAAAGCTCAGAAAATATTGTATTTTTAAATTAAAATAATTAAACTATGGTCTTGTGGGCCTGGTGCTGGGGAGAGAGAGAAAACCACCCCATCTCCCTTCCCTCCAGCTCCTGGCAGTCTATTCAATCTTCTGTGAAAAGCCAACATTACACCAATGCTGAAATTTGGAAAAGCTGAGGAATTAATTAGGAAAAATTAGGAGACTTATGAAGAAGGAGATGTCTGTCTTCTGCTCCTTCACAAATCTCTTCTCATCCTCTCCTTGTTGACCTTCCACCATCCCCCCTCCTTCCTTTCTTCCTCTCTGTTTATATAAGTGCTTCGTTATCAGCCTGTCATTGCCAATCTAGGATGTGAGGAGAGAGAGGAACTGCTCTGAAAATCTGTTCTGCATTTTGTGTGCATCCTGTCCAGACCATTGTGTTTGAAAATACGCGTACTATTTAACTTCATCTAATTTTCCATTCTGAGGAGTGAGAGTTTACTAAACCCAGGAGGCAAAACAGCATGCAAATCTCTTCCAACAGTACACGGCCATTGTGGTGGCACCCCTGGCCATCTTGAAGACAACAATGAATTCAGTTCAAGAAATGCTTGCCGAATCTGCACCCAAGCAGGAACTAATGGGCTTAGTAAAGTGGTGAATTCAGGAAAGAGGCAATTGAGGCCCCTGTCCTCAGGGAACTGGCTGGCGATACTGGTTGCAAATAACTACCATGTTGCCCTTTTGGAAGTCTTGCCTGACCTTCTCCCCTCCACTGACGGGAAATCTCAACCCTTTGGAGCCTGAGGAAACCCTGGTGGCGTAGTGGTTAAGTGCTATGGCTGCTAATCAAAAGGTCAGCAGTTGGAATCTGCCAGGTGCTCCTTGGAAACTCTATGGGACAGTTCTACTCTGTCCTATAGGGTTGCTAGAGTCGGAATCGACTCGACGGCCCTGGGTTTGGTTTTTGGTTTTGGTTTGGAGCCTGCAAGTTTGGGGAAACATACAGGTGGCCACTGTTGTCCGCAGCTGCTCAGCAACTCAGTGGCTTCTCTGATATTTGATTCCAGTGCTCTTCCATTATCACCACCTCTCAGATAAAGAATGGTTGTGAAAGTCTAAACTCAGTACAGGCCATGCTAACTTGAGAAGTTGTTGCTTGCTGCTATCGAGTCAACTCTGCGGCGATCCTGTGTACAACAGAATGAAACATTGCCTTGTTCTGCACTAGCTTCAGGGTCACTGGCAAGTCTGAGTCCAGTTGAACAATATATTGTACTGATCCATAGGATTTTCACTGGCTAATTTTTGGAAGTATATTGCCAAGCCTTTCTTCCTAGTCTATCTTAGTCTGGAAGTCCCAATGGAACCTGTCTACCATGGTGACCCTGATGGTATTTGAAATACTGGTGGCATAGCTTCCACCATCATAGCAACATGTAAGCCACCACAGTATGGGAAACCGACAGATGGGTGGTGGAACTTGAGAGGTAAAGGGGCTGGTTTGGTCTGAAGTGATTGAACATCTGTCATGGATTGAATCGTGTTCCCCCGGATATGTGTCAACCTGGCTAAGCTGTGATTCCCAGTATTGTGTGGCTGTCCGCCATATTGTGAGCTGATGTAATTGTCCTATGTGTTGTAAACTCTAATCTCTGCTTGTGGTTAATGAGGCACGGTAAGGTTATGCTAAATAAGATTAGGATGCAACACACTTGTTCAGTCAGGTCACAGCCCTGATCCAATGTAAGGGGAGTTTCTCTGGGGTGTGGCCTGTATCACCTTTTATTTTACAAGACAAAGGGAGAGAGAAGCCAGCGGAGAGATAGGGACCTCATGCCACAAGTAAGAAGCACTGCGAGCAGAGCGTGTCTTTTGGATGTGGGGTCCGTGCGCTGAGAAGCTCCTAGACAAAGACTGATGGCAAGGACCTTCCCTCTGACCTGACAGAGAAAGACTCGCCCTGGAGCTGGTGCCCTGGATTCGGATTTCTAGCCTTCTGTCTATAAGAGAATAAACTTCTGTTTGTTAAAGCCATCTACTTGTGGTATTTCTGTTATAGCTGCCCTGGTTAACTAAGACAACATCTGTAATAGAAAACATTTAAAGTCAAATTCCCGGTTTTTCAATTTTCAGAGACCCATACAGAGAATCCTGTGGTCAGAGGACTGGAGAAGATGAGCCTGGCTCTGTCTTAGAGAACCTCAAAAATGCGTCCATGAATAGGAAGTCTTTTTATCCATTGTTCAGCAGCTCAGCATTCCATTTCCCCTCTGTTCCTGCTCTAACAACAAGAACAAATGTTAGCTTTAGCCCAGGAGAAAGAGATGGCCGTGAGTTTGGGATCAGTCCAGTTTGCACTAATGAGTTTTGACTATAGATAGTTTGAAACCATGGTTCATCTGCTACGACAACATCCAATTTTCTTGACTTAAACTGAAGCATCTCCCTTTGAGGGAAAAAAAGGAGGGTTGGCACCTTCTGCGCAGGCAGACTGCTGACCTTGGTGAGCCCTGGGGACTGTGAACAGATTATAAGACACATGTTATTTTTATTAGTAAGACTCTACTAAAGCATTGTTTCAGGGGAAAGGCTTGGGGGAAGAAGATGTTTGTGCACGTTTGGGGACAATGATGTTTTCCTAAATTTTCAGCAGCCAAAAATCACTTTGGATTACACTCAAGGCCAGTATTATTCCTCACCCTTGCCCTTCATCCCTCAAGCCAGCCCCAGTCCTCAAACCCCTCTCTGGGAAGCTTTGGAATCGGAGCAAAGCCTTCTGGGAACCTAGTCTATGCTTTCGCAGCTTACCAGCCCTAAGCATCCAATTTACCAGAGAGGTCAACACTTAGAAAAAAGGCTTTAAAAAAAAAAAAATTTTTTTTTTTTTTTAAATATTTTCATGGCAGGACAGGAAGCCATTAGCTATTTTGAAGGGAAGTCATGGCTAGGTGAAGACAAACTTTCCTGTCTTATTGCCACCTCCTCCCACCCCAAAACACACGTGTTTGCCTCATCCGCAAGGGCCTCATGCTTTCTATTGTCTAACCAAAGTCCACCAGTCAGATGGGAAAGACTGGCCCAATAAAAGAAAATTTTAAACAGTATCTGGGAAGTTGGCTGCTTTTCACTTTTATTTTTATTCTAAATGTCCATAAAATATTGAAAAGTTTGAAAAAATCTTCTCCTTTGTTTGGATGTTGATGTCTTCCTCATTTCTTGGTATTCCTTCCCCACTCCCTCCCCGGCACAGAAATTAACCCTCTGATATGGAAAAAAAATCAAACTATTGATGGAAATTAAACACTGTTGCAGAAATGTCTTCAAGCTCTTCTCATCATATTTGACCCATATACAGCAATAGAAAATGGATAATACCTGGTGACAGGGAAGAATAAAGAGGTGCATACACCCTACTTTGCCTGGGATGGAGTTAGTTTATGCGTATTGTCTCAGCATTCAGTTTGGTTTAGTATTTGTTTTGGATTCTTCATTTTTAAAGCAAATAGTAGGAATATTTCCATTAAGGCAAGGCTGCACGGCTTTGGTAGGCTTCCTCTTGGAACTTCCAGTTTTTGCCATAGCCTTATCTAGTACTGTGTGAGAGGCCTGGGCAAGTGGTTTAATCTGAAAGATGATCACAATTGACTGGACTCTCTTTTCCCAACGCTTTCCAGTTGAAAAGGTCCCTGTGGTACAAATGGTTTGCACTTGAGTGCTCACCTAAATGTTGGCGTTTGGAACCCACCCAGAGGGGTTGTAGAAGAAAGGTCTGGCAATCGACTTCTGTGATGATTGTAGCGGTTCTACTCTGTAACGCATGGGATCACAATGAGTCAGAATCGACTTGATGGCAACAGGTTTCTTTGTTTATGTATATTTTTTTTCTGCTTGAAAGACACCAACACCTGTAGACCAAGAACTAGCTAACTCCTCAGGTCTTAAGTGGCGGTGGGAAGTACCTACCCTGCTGTGCTTGCTGGGCCACCTGATATGTCTGACTTACATGGAGGTCTCTGCTGTGACCTGGATGCAGGAAGCCTTCATGACACCAATGGATTTGGACAGTGGGAAATACGAGAAATTGTGGATGAAACAAACGTATGTGAGGTAAGTGCAGGAAACAGAAGCTGAGCTGTCCTGCTGCAGAGTGGATAGTTAGTAGTCTGAACACCCAAGCTACGATAGTTTTCTCATTTGTTTTATTATGTAATATGCCATTATTTGGGGTCCTTTGGTGGCACAAATGATTAAGCTCTCAGCTGTTAACTGAAAGGTTGGTGGTTTGAGTCCACCCAGAGGTGCCTTGGAAGAAAGGCTTGGTGATCTACTTCTGAAAAAGCAGCCATTGAAAACCCTAAAGAGCTCAGCTCTACTCTGATACACATGGGGTCTCCATGAGTTGGAATCAACTTCACAGCAATTGGTTATTTATTCGTTTGTTTATGCGATTATTTCCTTAATTTGTTTTGGAATGCTTTTTTAAATTTTGTCCTAAACTCCTTTGCAAAAATGAGCTAAAAAAAATTAAATGCGGGGCGGAGCCAAGATGGCGGACTAGGCAGACGCTACCTCGGATCCCTCTTACAACAAAGACACGGAAAAACAAGTGAATCGATCACATACATAACAATCTACGAACCCTGAACAATAAACACAGATTTAGAGACGGAGAATGAACTAATACGGGGAAGCAGCGATTGTTTCCAGAGCCTGGAGCCAGCGTACCAGTCAGGTACGGCAGCCGGTAGGAGAAGTCCCCGGGAGGCAGTGACTGGTCTTGGAGCAGAAAGAGCAGCGTCCGAGCTGGGGAACCGTCCCGCAGGGATTTAGACTGGACTCAGGTACGGCATAAACACGGACAGTTGCTCCACCCCCCTGAACTAACTCCGGGAAGGGGACCAGCCGGGTCGCACGGGCGGCGTGGGACTCAGCCGGTAGGAGAAGTCCGGGGATGCAGCGACTGGTATTGGAGCGGGGAGAACAGCATCCCAGCTGGGACACTCGGTCACGGCACAAGCACGGGGAGCTGCTCCACCCATCTGAACTAACCCCGGGAGGAGGCCCAACTGGTTCTCGGGAGCAGCACAGCCACGCGGCTGGAGGGACGAGAAGTCCCCGGGAGGCAGCGACTGATTTTGGAGTCGAGAGTGCACCATCCCAGTAGGGGAGCCTTGACGCTGGGTGTGGGGCTGGAAGCGGAGGATCTGACCGTGACTCCAGCGGGCCAGACCCCCTGGGGGCAATCTCCACACAGCCAGCACACATAGGCGACGCGCCCGCAGGAATCTCAGATATAATAGTCATTCCAAGCAAGACAAGCAACTCTGGCTGTATTCTGAGGTGCTAGTCTCCTATGTCTCTGTTCCCACCCCCACCCTCCCCAGGCGGCTTCATTAACATCTGAATAGCCTGAGCCAGAGGGAGAACTCTGATAGGGATCTGACTGCATTTTTTTTTTTAGCGGATTTTCTGGAAAAACTAGTTTCCCAGTGATGGCTCGGACACAACAATCCATATCAAACCACTTAAAGAAGCAGACCATGACAGCTTCTACAACCCCCCAAACAAAAGAATCAAAATCTTTCCCAAATGAAGATACAATCTTGGAATTATCAGATACAGAATATAAAAAACTAATTTACAGAACGCTTAATGATATCACAAATGAAATTAGGATAACTGCAGAAAAAGCCAAGGAACACACTGATAAAACTGTTGAAGAACTCAAAAAGATTATTCAAGAACATACTGGAAAAATTAATAAGTTGCAAGAATCCATAGAGAGACAGCATGTAGAAATCCAAAAGATTAACAATAAAATAACAGAATTAGACAATGCACTAGGAAGTCAGAGGAGCAGACTCGAACAATTAGAATGCAGACTGGGACATCTGGAGGACCAGGGAATCAACACCAACATAGCTGAAAAAAAATCAGATAAAAGAATTAAAAAAAATGAAGAAACCCTAAGAATTATGTGGGACTCTATCAAGAAGGATAACCTGCAGGTGATTGGAGTCCCAGAACAGGGAGGGGGGACAGAAAACACAGAGAAAATAGTTGAAGAACTCCTGACACAAAACTTCCCTGACATCATGAAAGACGAAAGGATATCCATCCAAGATGCTCATCGAACCCCATTTAAGATTGATCCAAAAAGAAAAACACCAAGACATATTATCATCAAACTTGCCAAAACCAAAGATAAACAGAAAATTTTAAAAGCAGCCAGGGAGAAAAGAAAGGTTTCCTTCAAGGGAGAATCAATAAGAATATGTTCTGACTACTCAGCAGAAACTATGCAGGCAAGAAGGGAATGGGACAACATATACAGAACACTGAAGGAGAAAAACTGCCAGCCAAGGATCATATATCCAGCAAAACTCTCTCTGAAATATGAAGGCGAAATTAAGATATTTACAGACAAACACAAGTTTAGAGAATTTGCAAAAACCAAACCAAAGCTACAAGAAATACTAAAGGATATTGTTTGGTCAGAGAACCAATAATATCAGATATCAGCACAACACAAGGACACAAAACAGAACGTCCTGATATCAACTCAAATAGGGAAATCACAAAAACAAACAAATTAAGATTAATTAAAAAAAAAATACACATAACAGGGAATCATGGAAGTCAATAGGTAAAAGATCACAATAATCAAAAAGAGGGACTAAATACAGGAGGCATTGAACTGCCATATGGAGAGTGATACAAGGCGGTATAGAACAATACAAGTTAGGTTTTTACTTAGAAAAATAGGGGTAAATAATAAGGTAACCACAAAAAGGTATAACAACTCTATAACTCAAGATAAAAACCAAGAAAAACGTAACAACTCAACTAACATAAAGTCAAGCACTATGAAAATGAGGATCTCACAATTTATTAAGAAAAATGCCTCGGCACAAAAAAGTATGTGGAAAAATGAAATTGTCAACAACACACATAAAAAGGCATCAAAATGACAGAACTAAAAACTTATTTATCTATAATTACCCTGAATGTAAATGGACTAAATGCACCAATAAAGAGACAGAGAGTCACAGACTGGATAAAGAAACACAATCCATCTATATGCTGCCTACAAGAGACACACTTTAGACTTAGAGACACAAACAAACTAAAACTCAAAGGATGGAAAAAAGTATATCAAGCAAACAATAAGCAAAAAAGAAGAGGAGTAGCAATATTAATTTCTGACAAAATAGACTTTAGACTTAAATCCACCACAAAGGATAAAGAAGGACACTATATAATGATAAAAGGGACAATTGATCAGGAAGACATAACCATATTAAATATTTATGCACCCAATGACAGGGCTGCAAGATACATAAATCAAATTTTAACAGAATTGAAAAGTGAGATAGATACCTCCACAATTATAGTAGGAGACTTCAACACACCACTTTCGGAGAAGGACAGGACATCCAGTAAGAAGCTCAACAGAGACACGGAAGATCTAATTACAACAGTCAACCAACTTGACCTCATTGACTTATACAGAACTCTCCACCCAACTGCTGCAAAATATACTTTTTCTTCTAGTGCACATGGAACATGCTCTAGAATAGACCACATATTAGGTCATAAAACAAATCTTGGTAGAATCCAAAACATCGAAATATTACAAAGCATCTTCTCAGACCACAAGGCAATGAAGCTAGAAATCAATAACAGAAAAACTAGGGAAAAGAAATCAAATACTTGGAAAATGAACAATACCCTCCTGAAAAAAGACTGGGTTATAGAAGACATCAAGGAGGGAATAAGGAAATTCATAGAAAGCAAGGAGAATGAAAATACTTCCTATCAAAACCTCTGGGACACAGCAAAAGCAGTGCTCAGAGGCCAATTTATATCGATAAATGCACACATACAAAAAGAAGAAAGAGCCAAAATCAGAGAACTGTCCCTACAACTTGAACAAATAGAAACTGAGCAACAAAAGAATCCATCAGGCACCAGAAGAAAACAAATAATAAAAATTAGAGCTGAACTAAATGAATTAGAGAACAGAAAAACAATTGAAAGAATTAACAAAGCCAAAGCTGGTTCTTTGAAAAAATTAACAAAATTGATAAACCATTGGCTAGACTGACTAAAGAAATACAGGAAAGGAAACAAATAACCCGAATAAGAAACGAGAAGGACCACATCACAACAGAACCAAATGAAATTAAAAGAATCATTTCAGATTATTATGAAAAATTGTACTCTAACAAATTTGAAAACCTAGAAGAAATGGATGAATTCCTGGAAAAACACTACCTACCTAAACTAACACATTCAGAAGTAGAACAACTAAATAGACCCATAACAAAAAAAGAGATTGAAACGGTAATCAAAAAACTCCCAACAAAAAAAAGCCCTGGCCGGACGGCTTCACTGCAGAGTTCTACCAAACTTTCAGAGAAGAGTTAACACCACTACTACTAAAGGTATTCCAAAGCATAGAAAATGACGGAATACTACCCAACTCATTCTATGAAGCTACCATCTCCCTGATACCAAAAGCAGGTAAAGACATTACAAAAAAAGAAAATTATAGACCTATATCCCTCATGAACATTGATGCAAAAATCCTCAACAAAATTCTAGCCGATAGAATCCAACAACACATCAAAAAAATAATTCACCCTGATCAAGTGGGATTTATACCAGGTATGCAAGGCTGGTTTAATATCAGAAAAACCATTAATGTAATCCATCACATAAATAAAACAAAAGACAAAAACCACATGATCTTATCAATTGATGCAGAAAAGGCATTTGACAAAGTCCAACACCCATTTATGATAAAAACTCTTACCAAAATAGGAATTGAAGGAAAATTCCTCAACATAATAAAGGGCATCTATGCAAAGCCAACAGCCAATATCACTCTAAATGGAGAGAACCTGAAAGCATTTCCCTTGAGAACGGGAACCAGACAAGGATGCCCTTTATCACCGCTCTTATTCAACATCGTGCTGGAAGTCCTAGCCAGGGCAATTAGGCTAGACAAAGAAATAAAAGGTATCCGGATTGGCAAGGAAGAAGTAAAGTTATCACTATTTGCAGATGACATGATTATATACACAGAAAACCCTAAGGAATCCTCCAGAAAACTACTGAAACTAATAGAAGAGTTTGGCAGAGTCTCAGGTTATAAAATAAACATACAAAAATCATTTGGATTCCTCTACATCAACAAAAAGAACACCGAAGAGGAAATAACCAAATCAATACCATTCACAGTAGCCCCCAAGAAGATAAGATACTTAGGAATAAATCTTACCAAGGATGTAAAAGACCTATACAAAGAAAACTACAAAGCTCTACTACAAGAAATTCAAAAGGACATGCTTAAGTGGAAAAACATACCCTGCTCATGGATAGGAAGACTTAACATAGTAAAAATGTCTATTCTACCAAAAGCCATCTATACATTTAACGCACTTCCGATCCAAATTCCGATGTCATATTTTAAGGGGATAGAGAAACAAATCACCAATTTCATATGGAAGGGAAAGAAGCCCCGGATAAGCAAAGCACTACTGAAAAAGAAGAAGAAAGTGGGAGGCCTCACTTTACCTGACTTCAGAACCTATTATACAGCCACCGTAGTCAAAACAGCCTGGTATTGGTACAACAACAGACACATAGACCAATGGAACAGAGTTGAGAACCCAGACATAGATCCATCCACATATGAGCAGCTGATATTTGACAAAGGACCAGTGTCAATTAACTGGGGAAAAGATAGCCTTTTTAACAAATGGTGCTGGCATAACTGGATATCCATTTGCAAAAAAATGAAACAGGACCCATACCTCACACCATGCACAAAAACTAACTCCAAGTGGATCAAAGACCTAAACATAAAGACTAAAACGATAAAGATCATGGAAGAAAAAATTGGGACAACCCTAGGAGCCCTAATACAAGGTATAAACAGAATACAAAACATTACCAAAAATGATGAAGAGAAACCCGATAACTGGGAGCTCCTAAAAATCAAACACCTATGCTCATCTAAAGACTTCACCAAAAGAGTAAAAAGACCACCTGCAGACTGGGAAAGAATTTTCAGCTATGACATCTCCGACCAGCGCCTGATCTCTAAAATCTACATGATTCTGTCAAAACTCAACCACAAAAAGACAAACAACCCAATCAAGAAGTGGGCAAAGGATATGAACACACATTTCACTAAAGAAGATATTCAGGCAGCCAACAGATACATGAGAAAATGCTCTCAATCATTAGCCATTAGAGAAATGCAAATTAAAACTACAATGAGATTCCATCTCACACCAGCAAGGCTGGCATTAATCCAAAAAACACAAAATAATAAATGTTGGAGAGGCTGCGGAGAGATTGGAACTCTCATACACTGCTGGTGGGAATGTAAAATGGTACAACCACTTTGGAAATCTATCTGGCGTTATCTTAAACAGTCAGAAATAGAACTACCATACAACCCAGAAATCCCACTCCTGGGAATATACCCTAGAGATACAAGAGCCTTCATACAAACAGATATATGCACACCCATGTTTATTGTAGCTCTGTTTACAATAGCAAAAAGTTGGAAGCAACCAAGGTGTCCGTCAACAGATGAATGGGTAAATAAATTGTGGTATATTCACACAATGGAATACTACGCATCGATAAAGAACAGTGATGAATCTGTGAAACATTTCATAACATGGAGGAACCTGGAAGGCATTATGCTGAGCGAAATTAGTCAGAGGCAAAAGGACAAAAACTGTATAAGACCACTATTATAAGATCTTGAGAAATAGTAAACCTGAGAAGAACACATACTTTTGTGGTTACGAGGAGGGGAGGGAGGGAGGGAGGGTGGGAGAGGGTTTTTTATTGATTAATCAGTAGATAAGAAATGCTTTAGGTGAAGGGAAAGACAACACTCAATACATGGAAGGTCAGCTCAATTGGACTGGACCAAAAGCAAAGAAGTTTCCGGGATAAAATGAATGCTTCAAAGGTCAGCGGAGCAAGCGCGGGGGTCTGGGGAACATGGTTTGCGGGGACTTCTAAGTCAATTGGCAAAATAATTCTATTATGAAATCATTCTGCATCCCACTTTGAAATGTGGCGTCTGGGGTCTTAAATGCTAACAAGCGGCCATCTAAGATGCATCAATTGGTCTCAACCCACCTGGAGCAAAGGAAAATGAAGAACACCAAGGCCACACGACAACTAAGAGCCCAAGAGACAGAAAGGGCCACATGAACCAGAGACCTACATCATCCTGAGACCAGAAGAACTAGTTGGTGCCCGGCCACAATCGATGACTGCCCTGACAGGGAGCACAGCAGAGGACCCCTGAGGGAGCAGGAGATCAGTGGGATAAAAAAAAAAAAAAAAACCCAAATTCTCATAAAAAGACCAAACTTAATGGTCTGACTGAGACTGTAGGAATCCCGGCGGCCATGCTCCCCAGACCTTCTGTTGACACAGGACAGGAACCATCCCCGAAGACAACTCATCAGGCATGAAAGGGACTGGTCAGCGGGTGGGAGAGAGACGCTGATGAAGAGTGAGCTAATTATATCAGGTGGACACTTGAGATTGTGTTGGCAACTCTTGTCTGGAGGGGGGATGGGAGGATAGAGAGAGAGGGAAGCCGGCAAAATTGTCACGAAAGGAGAGACTGAAAGGGCTGACTCAAGAGGGGGAGAGCAAGTGGGAGTAGGGAGTGAGATGTATGTAAACTTATATGTGACAGACTGATTGGATTTGTAAACGTTCACTTGAAGCTTAATAAAAGTTATTAAAAAAAAAAATTAAATGCATATTTAGTAAAAAAATGAAGCACCAAATTTTTGTTTCTCAAGAAAGTCGATGTTGAACATGTAATATTCACAAAACGTTAATCGACATTTACTGTCTACCATAGGGGCCACAGACAGAGGCCTGGTGACACAGTGGTTAAGAGCTTCGCAGTTTGAATCCGCCAGCTTCTCCTTGGAAACTCTATGGGGGCAGCTCTACTCTGTCCTGTAGGGTCGCTATGAGTTGGAATGGACTTGACAGCAACAGGTTTGGCTTTTTTTTGTTTTCGTATAGGGGCCACAACGCTCTCAGTGACCACCCAGGAAGCAGAAGTCTCAAATCTTCTAAAGAAGCATGCACAGCTCCTGGAAAAGCTAACACAGTAGTTAGTTGAACGTAGTTACAGAAAATATGATTTTAAATTATTCCGAGAAGTTTGACTTTTCATTTCTATCAATACATTAATTTATATCATTTATTTCTTCTAAATTAATTTCACACATTTTCAATTCCAAGTTTTCCTGGATACATACAAAAAGTGATGTCATAACCTTTGATGTGTGGGCTCCATTAGCCTAAGAACTTTGCAGGCAGCTACACAAAGTGCCAGTTTTATAAAGTGTCATCAAATACTTCAAATAGAAAATCAGTTTATTCCAATAAGTTTCATTTTTTTTTAAATCCAATTCACGATATCAAAGTATAGCTTTTGAAAGTTCATGCTCCTGAAGGCAAAATCTTGACATTGTTGTGAATGCTCTTGTCAGTGCGATTATGAAGTTCAGTGTTGAAGATACAATTATTTGTGTTTGCATTGACAGTGCAAAGTCTGATGGTACCCAGTGTTGTGGACCGACTAATGTTCTTACTAAATTAAGGAAGTATGTAGCAGAAAGGTCCCTGGGTGTTATAAACTACTAATTAACGGTGGTGTGGTTTGAACTTATCAGGTGGCACTGCAGAAGAAAGTCCTGGCAACCTGCTTCCATTAAAATTACAGCCAAGAAAGTCCTGTGGAGCAGTTCCACTCTGTACTACAGGGAGTCGCCATGAGTTGGAGCTGATTCAACGACAATGGGCTTTTTAGTTTTGGTATGGAGCAGAGCTGTACTTGGTGTTGGTTGCGGTAGACCGGAAGTTCTTATTTGTGTCCAAACAAGTTCTGATACTATCAAAACAGAAGCTACAGGTGTCACAATGTACGGATGATTTCAGTTATTTCGGAATAACTGAACTGCAAAATTGTTTTGATGCAGTCGATTTTGAATTAATAAACAAAACAAAAAACAAAAAAAAGTTTGGTATGGCAATATGTGCTTCCTTTCTTGTTACTTGCCACCGACTGGATTTTAGAAAGATCTGAGTCTCTGTAAGTCAA
This sequence comes from Loxodonta africana, assembly GCF_030014295.1. Taxonomy (NCBI): domain Eukaryota; kingdom Metazoa; phylum Chordata; class Mammalia; order Proboscidea; family Elephantidae; genus Loxodonta; species Loxodonta africana. The sequence continues at coordinate 59,654,593 of NC_087360.1, forward strand.
GCTCTGTATTGATTTTGACAGTTTTTGGAAACGAGTCCTCTCGATTTTAGTTGCATTTTGCCCAAAACCAGTTGAAAATCTTTAAAAAAGCATTTGCTGCACAGAACACTAAAAACCTTTAGCTTTGAAAACTTTTAGCAAATTGCAATGTTGCCGTGATTGAAAACAAATTTTGCAAGCAGGGAAACAAAGTTTATGGGCACAGGAGCAAGGGAGAAACTGAACAAATTAAACAATGAGAGTTTGAAGGGCGAACGAGAGTTCATTTTGATATTCTATGGTTTCACTCTGGAAAAGTCAACTTGTGGGAGTTCCTACCTTTCATTTAGAGGATATATATTCAGTTCCAGAATGGAATGAAATTGAGAAGACCTACAACATCGCAGCATCTTATTACAGCCTAATCTTCAAAAGGATCAGGCAATGGGTTTGATGTTTTGGCTTATTAAAGTATTTGTCAAAAAAGCTGCTTTGAATGGAGGTCAAAAAAAAGTGCCTGGGAAAATAGTTGGGCTGAAATATTTATACATCTTAAAGTGACAAAAATTAACATTGAGGACAGTCCTCCATTTAGTGGAATTTGATCCTAAAGTATTTACTCAATTAAAAATATTGTGGTTTACAGATAAGATTCAATGGAATGTGTCAACAATTTCATATTATTAACCATTAAATGCAACCTTGAAGATGACTGTAGTCAATTTTGTGAAAGCATTAAAAATAAGACCTTATTAAAAAAAAATCAGTGACATGGCATTTGAGACAGATTTATCTTAAAAACTGATTTAAGCATATGAATATGTACAAAGGATAATTATTATGATTATGTTATTTTCTGATACTCAGATGATATAGAAATCATTTTTTTGTCTTAATGTATGGATTTCTATTATTTTTTAGAAATAATTTTAACTTTGAAAATATTTTTTACTTTTGAAATGGAAGCTTTTATTATTGAAATTAAATTATATTATTGAAGCTTTTATATTGAAATTTATAAATAATTTTATCTTCAAACGGAACTATTTTCCACCAATATAACAAATCCAGTATGTTTGTCAATAAATAATGTATTCAAAAATGTAATTTTAACTGTTTTTAGCACCTACTTTTACTTTTACTCTCAAAAGTGTCTTGCTTTAGATGATAAATTAAATAAATGGTCACCCCGACTGCAAGTTCTTAACAGGCCAGACCAGTCAAGGAAAACTTGGTTCTAGCAAACACAGTTTTCAACAGACACCAAATTTCACTAGAAACAGCAACCATTAGAGGGCAAAGACACTTTCAAAGGGTTAAATTCCTTCATTTATTCCTGCATATGTTCTTTCAGCACATATTTACTGAGTGTCTGTCACAGTTCGAGGTGCCAGAGACACGGATGTAAAATATGGAACTTGCATTATAAAATGAAATACAAGGAAAGCCTCCTTTGGGACTTGCTGTTGAAGGTGAAAATTGAGAAAATGAAAGAAGGCTAGAATTGCAGAAGCCAAGAGAGGAAAGACTAGGGAGGGTTGAGGCCAGAGAGCTAGGTAGGAGTCACTGAGGTTTTTTAAGGCCATATGAAGAATTTGGATATAGTCCAAAGACCATGGGATGCTACTGATGGGTTTTAAACAGAAAAAAATAATGTAGACTTTTTTTTTTTTTTTTAAGAAAATCACTTTCAAGATAGAGGGTGAATTGTAGGGGACAAGTGTGGACATGGGGAAATCAATTAGGAGGCTCTGGCAGTAGTACTGGTGAGAGATTGTGGTGATCCATATAGATTAGTTAGCAATGGAAGCAGAGAGAAGCAAACGGACTCGGGAGAGGTTTAGGAGGCAGAACAGATATTTGGGTATTGACTGGATGTAGTGAAGTAAGAGCAGGTGTGAAGAGCAGCTGTCTATCAAGGATGACTCTCAGGTTGCTGGCTTGAGCAATGATGGTACCATTTATTGTGACTGTGACACGGTAGGAGGAGCTGACTTCGGGGCAGAGGTGATGAATCATTTCTGGATTATTCTGTTGGTGATGCTTGTAGGCTGCTCAAACACAAATAAAATGTCCAGCAAGTGCTATGCATGTGTCTGGAGCTCAGAAGAGCCATCTTAGTGAAATAGATTTGTGAGCTATTGGCAGATAGACGGAGTCTTTGGGCTGTGCAAACAGCTAACTCACTCAGCTGGTAACCGAAAGATTGGAGGTTTGAGTCCACCCAGAGGTACCTTGGAGGAGAGACCTGTGATTTACTTCCAAAAAGTCAGCCAATGAAAACCCTCTGGAGTACAGTTCAACTCTGACACACATGCGGTTCCCATGAGTTGGAGTCGACTTGATGGCATCTGGTTTGTTTGGTTTTTTGGCATATAGCTATGGGGGAATGAAATAATCAAGAACTGGGATTCCAGAATGAACTGGAAAGGTTTGTGCTATTGGTTAGGCTTGGGAAGAAGTACAGCCCTTGATGAGGATAGAGACTAAAAGACTGAAGGGACTTATATTTAGGGATGTGCCAGACGAAAACAGAGATGTGAGCCTTAGTAGTCGATCTGATCTTACTGGAGAAGCTAGACACTCAGGCCTTACACAACTCAGCTGTGTCTAGGAAGGGGGCTCTGGTGTGAGGAGGTGTTTTTTTGTTTTTTCACTGCAATGTCCATAGGAGTGGTTTGTAGGTAGTGGCAATTAGGCACAGGCTTGTAGTCTGTAGAAGTAGCGGTAGTGACTGGTGAGCCCTTAGAGATGGGAGTGGCAATATGGGGCAATGGGGACAGTAGCAGATGGGGCCAGCGGTACTGTGTGTAGGTTGTGATGGTTAAGGTTGTGTGGGCCAACTTGGCTGGGCCATGATTTTCAGTGGTTTTGCAGTTAATGTAATGATGTAGTTTGGCAGTTATGTAATCATGTAGTTTGGCAGTTATGTAATGATGTAGTTATCCTCTATTTTGTGATACACGTAATCACCTCCTTGATATGATCTGAGGTGATCAGCCAATCAGTTTTAAGGGGAGTTTCCTTGGGGGTGTGGCCTGCATCCAATATATATGGATATTCTGGCAAGCTTGTTGGCTATTGCTTGCTCTAGATCCTGCATCCACCTTGTCATCATCTGACCTCTAGTTCTTGGGACCTGAGTCAGCGGTCTGCCACGTTACCTCCTAGTCTTGGGATTTGTCAGTCTCTGCAGCTTCTGAGCCAGCAGCCTGTGGTCTAACCTACAGATCTTGGGTTCATTAATCCCTGCAGCTCCAGGAGTCAGGAGTAGCCTCCAGCCTGATACCTGATCTGCAGACATGGGACTTGCCAGCCTCTACAACCACCTGAGCAATTTCTTTGAGATAAATCTCTCTCTCTATTTTATACATAACCCTGGTGGCATAGTGGATAAGTGCTACGGCTGCTAACCAAGAAGTCGGCAGTTCAAATCCACCAGGTGCTCCTTGGAAACTCTATGGGGCAGTTATACTCTGTCCTATAGGGTCACTATGAGTTGGAATCAGCTCAACAGCAGTGGGTGTGGGTTTTTTTGGTGTATATATACATATATATATACCCACATACACACACACACACATATATATATACACTTCACTGCTTTTGCTTCTCTAGAGAACCCAGCCTAAGACATATAGACAATCTCAACTCACAGATATTATCACATACCTTGTCCTTCTCTGCTGCTATTTGCCGTGATGTCCTCTCCCTAACAGGTTGCACTCACTGATACGTTTCCAGCTGGGAAGAGAGGACAAAAGCCACTGAACTATTCAAAGGATGCTGGAAAATGGAGGTGGTAATAACACATATCAAGACTGATGGGTGGGCTGAACTGGTGGTTCCTGCCGTTGAACTCTCTTTAGACTACGATAGTTCTTCAGCCAGCTATTATGCATATTATAGCCTCCATCAACAGAATGGATAATTGACACGTCTTGGTGTTAAGCCCTTGTAATATTGTGGTACAAAAGGCACCGTGTTCAATATCTTAAAACAAGATTCTGCCATTTACTGGTAATCCACATGCAGGAAGAAGCAATGGGAGAAATACACGTAGCCCTGGCTCCACTCCCCAGTCTTGTTGCTTCAGGTCACGTTTGTTCTTTTACGCACCTTTATGCAGAAATAGCTTAGTTATTTGAACAAATGATTAGAGGCTTCTTTAGAAGGGCTGTCTTTATCTGTAGTTAATAGGTCTTTTTCTTTTTTTTTTTTTTCAAAAACTAGTTTTTCCTTTTCTGTGGTCTGGAGTACTTTGAACATAGGAGAGATTTGGACTGAAGTAACTTTAGATGTGTGTGTGTGGCTTTGGACTAGAATATCTTCTGATGGGGTATGGTTATTGCACAACAGTATCTTTTGGGAGAACAGAGCTAGTACTCCTGGTAGAGGAGGGGCAAGAAGGGGCCTCAATAACAGTGTCCTACTCTGGTCCCTGGGATGTCAATGGGCCCCATTTCACTAAGGCACGTGCGAAATGTTCCTCTGTGTCCTAAAGCTGCACATTTCCCAAAACGAAGCTTGGAAGAGCCTAGTGATTCATTCAATACTTTTAAGAATGTTCTAAGCTGACTTTCAGAGTGGCCCAAGAGAAACATCCATGCTTTTGATCAGGAAGAACAAAGAATTATAGTTTTAGTACTGGGAGCCAGATGTGACTTGGGGCCTGCAGATTATAGTAGGTTTAAGGCAGAAAAAGAAATGTTCAATTATTTGGAATAGTTTGCTACCTACATTTAATTGATATATTTCTGGCACTGGAGGGAATGGTAATTGTTGGTTCAGATGGGTTGGGGAGACAACTGATAACTTCATTCCTCAAAGAAATGGAGCTTACTTGAACTAGAAGGATCTGCAGAGAACATATCATCCAACACCCTCAATTTACAGGTGAGGTAGGGAAGGCTGAGAGAAGTGAGTGACTTCTCCAAGGTCACACAGGGAGGGTCAGATAGTAAGAACTCAGTCCTTTGCCACAAAGACCAATGCCATGTTAATTTCACCATCCCATGTCTCCCTGTCAGCTTTCTTCTCCTCAGTTTCAAAAATGAAATTGACATCCAAGGAGTAGTCACTTTTGATTTGGGTTTTCCCAGATTCCAGCACTGCTCCTTCCCCCCTGTTCCACAAAGAGGAAGTAGCGATCGAATGAAAGGAAGGCGGTACTTTGTGTTGCTTTGATGGCATCTCTCTTGGCTTCTATGTCTCACTAATTTCCTCATTGCTCTTATACCTGTTTCATTGTTGTTGTCTGGTCTCACTCATGGGTTCATGATTCTCTGCAAACTCCTCATATGTTCTATTCCTTTTGGTGGTCTCATATCTCCCATGTTCTCATCAACCATGTATACCCTAAAAAAAACAAAAGCCAAACCCGTTGCCATCGAGTCGATTCCGACTCATAGCAACCCTATTAGGACAGAGTAGAGCTGCCCCATAGGGTTTCCAAAGAGTGATTGGTGGATTCAAACTGCCAAACTTTTGGTTAGCAGCCAAGCTCTTAACCACCAGGGCTCCACTCTCTTCCTGTGGCTTCAGAAGCCTTTGTGGCCTCAAAGTATATACTCCCAGTCAGTGGTTGACTGATCCACATACAAAAAGTGTCTTAGTAAATCATTTCCCTCCTTGTAAGTCTTTATTGGCTCCCTGATAGCTATAAGGAAACGCTTGTGGCATAGTAGTTAGGTGCTATGGCTGCTAACCAAAAAGTTGGCAGTTGGAATCCACCAGGTGCTCCTTGGAAACTCTATGGGGCAGTTCTCCTAGGGTTGCTATAATAGTGTGTAACTTGCTTTTACTAGCACACAAGGCCCTTCATGACTAAGCATCAGACTAATTTTCTAACCCTATCTCTTCACAGCCTCTACCTTTCACTGTATGCAATAACACCAAATATCCACCACCCCTTTCATCCGCATGCACGCCCACCTATTATAATTTTTCTCAACTTTTTCTGCACCAGTGTGTTGAGATATGGAGCGCACTACTACCAATAGGAGTCCCAGGGTGGCCCAGATGGTTAAGCACTTGGCTGCTAGCCCAAAGGCTGGTGGTTTGAGTGCACTCAGAGGTACTTTCCAAGAAAGGCCTGGCGATCTACTTCTGAAAAATCAGCCATTGAAAAACCTGTGATGCACAATTCTATTCTGACACACATGGAGTTAGTTGCCATGACTTGAGAGCAACTACAGTTTTTTTTTTGGTATTATCAATAACTTTTTTTTTTTTTAAACAAAAGAAATTCTCTGGAAGAAGGGGTATGCATGTTCTTATAGAGTCGAATGTACCGGAACGTTGTTGGGGAAGGATGTGGAGTTTTAGAAGGCCTCTCAAGTCACCTTGCTGTCATCCATTCCCTCATGAGGAGATTTTCTCCCTCACTGAAAATAGCTGTGATAGCAGAGAAGACACCTCCACCCTTTCTCATGTGGAACAGAGGTGTTCATTGTCCCCCGTTAGATTTCTGCTCCCATAGATGAAATGATCTCTCTCTGTCGCCACTGAGACAGGGTTCTTTTGGAAGCTTGAAAGCTTCCCTTGCTTACTTGATGAGGAGCTAATAAAGCACGTCCTGTTCCTTGGAGTACAACTCTCTTAATGGCAGGATCCTCGTATCACTTTTGCACACATATTAAATTGCAGCCCAGAAGCCAAATCTTTTACTCTTTGCAAACTTAATGGAAAGCAAGGGCGACAGGCAGCAGCAACAGGCGAATGATGAACAAGAGCCATTGTGTACCTGGAGTTATTAAATTTTCTCTGGAGCAGTCCCAGAAAAATGTCCTGGGCCTTATCATAGAATAATAGACTTTGAATCAGAAAGAACCTTAAAGGTTATCAGAATTTTGAGGCTAATCTTCCATTCAGAGTAGAAATCCCATCTGCAGTTACCCCGATAAATGGTTATAGCCTTTTAAAAAAGGTACTCCTAGTGACAGGGAACTCACTGCAGCTCCAGGCAGCCATTCAATGTTAGAAAACAGAGAGTATATGCTAGCAAGTACCCACTTGATTGTTGACTAAAAAAAAAATGTTTCCAGAATAAACTTGGAAGCCCTGGTGACACAGTAGTTCAGAGCTTGGGGGCTGTTCAAGAGGTCAGCAGTTCGAATCCACCAGCAGCTCCTTGGAAACCCTATGGGGCAGTTCTACTCTGTCCTATAGGGTCACTAGGAGTCAGAATTGACTTGAAGGCAATGGGTTTTTGGTTTAGAATAAACTTCTGGTTGGAACTCCAAATAAATTTGCTCTGTATTCACTTCTTGTGAATATACATAGGCAGAGCTAGATAGTTCCATTTGGAAAAATTCATGGAAATGGAGGGGCTTCGAATCTCATGCCCATATACTCTGGATTTATTTGGAAAGTACCAACTTCAAACATTCCCTTTCATTGTCAGACCAAATGTTGCAGTAGTGGTCTCCAACCACTTTTCAGCATGAAGATATCCGATTTAAGTAACTGTTGATTGTAAAATAGAGGCATAATGATAAAAAACCAGAAAACCAGTTGCCATTGAGTTGATTCCAACTCACGGCGACCCCATCTGTGTCAAAGTAGAACTGCCCTCCATAGAGTTTTCATTGGCTGATTTTTTGGAAGTAGATGGCCAGGCCTTTCTTCCAAGGTGCCCGTGGGTGGTAGCGTGTGTGTTAACTCAGGGTCTCCATAATGACAAACCTGTAACCTGTTGCCGATGAGTTGATTTGACTCATAGTGGCCCTATAGGACAGAGTAGAACTGCCCCATAGGGCTTCCAAGGAGTGCCTGGAGAATTCGAACTGCCAACATTTTGGTTACCACTACACCACCAGGGTTTCCATAATGACAAAAGGTACTGTAAATTCAGTCATCCATTTAAAGTGAATTTCTTGTATAAACCCCAAAGCATTTACATTTATTAAAAAATTTATTTACAAGTATAGAGCATTATTCGTTCACCTAAGTTGATTCTTGATGTGTAGATGGATTCTATTGCAAAGACTCTGAGGTCCACCCAGGGACCTGTGTTCTACGTATTGGAAATCAATGGCTATGTCTGACATTTTGGTTTGGAAATTGGGTAACTTGACACTGGGGTTGTTGTGGATGATCGATATTTACTTCTACATTTTTCTTCTTCCCCTTAATAAGGTTTCTGAGAAAATAGCTTAAGAATCACCATTCTCTATTATTGAGCACTCTCAATCCACCCCACCTCCCCACGTAGACTGCTGGGTAAGCAGTCTAGTTGAACAAAATCAATCCAAGTTGCAACAAAGAAGTCTCAAAGCTTCTTGGGACTCAGAAGGTACCACGAGAGGCAGTCTGACATAGATTTTAGATTCAGGCTCTGGAGTTAGTAAACTGGGCTGTAACTGACTACCACCATTCTATGTGTTACCTTGACCAATTTACTATACTGTACTTCTCCAAGGTTTAGTGTTCTCATCTGTAAAACGGGGATGATAATAGTATTGGTCTCAAAAGAGTGGTGTGATGATTAACTGGGATGAGGAATGTAAGAGATCTAGCACAGTACCAGCAAATCTTGAGTGCCATTATTGTTGTTGCTGTTAGCTGCCATCAGTCCCAACTCACGGCAACTCAGGCACAGTTGAACGAAACACTGCTCAGTCCTGAGCCTTCCAAATGATCAGTTACGAATCGTACTGTCGAGATCCATAGGGTTTTCACTGGCCGATTTTCAGAAGTAGATCTCGAGGCCTTTCTTCTGTCTCAGTGTGAATGTTTGGCTGCAAACTGTAGCATCATAGTAGCATACAAGATGCCACTGATGGGCAGAGGCTGTGCTAAAGTGAGTTCAGGTCTCCTGCATGGGAGGCAAGTATCCTACCATTGATCCCCCAGTGCCTCATAAGTGCTATCATTTAAAAAAAAAAAAAAAAATTTTTTTTTTTTTTTTTATCATTAGTACCTTCTTAAATATTTTTTTTCATTTCCTTTTTCTTCTTTGGCATTATCATCTCCTTCATCATCATTATCACCATCATCATCATCATCTATACTCAAGAAATGGCACTTAGGCCATCTCCAAGGCTATCCCATGGCATGGGATGAATTGAGACATTAGCCCTTGATTTGAGAGGAGTCCTTTGAAGCTACGGTGCCTGGGGGAGTAGTGGTTTGGATACCAGCTAATAATAATGGCTGAAGTTCAAAGGACTAGGTCTCAAATGTGAAGTACTGCCCCACAGTCTCTAAGGGTAGAAGCCAGCAAGCTTTTACTGTAAAGGAAGAGATGGTAAATATTTTTGGTTTTGCTAGCCATAAAGTCTCTGTCACAGCTGCTCAACTCTGTTGTTGTAGAGCAAAAGCAGCCACAGACGATGTCTGAATGGACGGGCATGTCTGTGACCCAATCCAACTTTGTTTATGAACACTGGAATTTGAATTTCATAGAATTTTCATGTGTTATAAAATATTATTCTTGCTTTGATGTTCTTCAACCATTTAAAAATGTTCAACCATTAAAAATGTAAAAGCCACTCTTAGTTTGTGGACCATATAAAAGCAGGTGGCTGGTTAGATATGGTCCACAGGCCAGTTTGCCAACTAGGGCAATTTAGCAGAGTTGCTTTCCTGCTCCCCAACCCCTAAGTCTCTGGGGGCTTCTTTTTCTTACTCAAAGAGGTTTTATGTTCTCTTAGTGGGAACTGCTGGGGATGGGAGGGGTATTCAATGGGAAGGCCCTGGCTCAATTTCAAGAGCAGTGTGGGTCAGTGCCCAACCAAGCAGGAGGTCAACAGCATTGGAAAGCCCTCTCAGATCAAACTGGAAGAATGTGAAGCCTCAAATGCAAATAAGAGAAGATCAATAACTTCAACTGCTTTTCCCAGCAGATCTTTTGCCTTCTTCTAAGGATGCTTCCCAAGAATGCCTTCCCCAAATAATTTTTTTTTTTCTTATTAAAAAGAGAGGCTGATAAGGGGCTGGTGGGAGGAAAGGAAAGGGAATCTTGAGAAGATCTTTGCAGCTGGTTGTTCAGGTTTCACAAATGGTTTTGTCAGACGCACACGGGTTAGCCTTTTATGCCTGACTCTTTTGTATTCCACCAAGAAAATTTTCCTGGCTTGAAAACTTGAGCAAGTACACTGCAAGCTTCGATCTAGATGCTGAGCTGCCAGTGGTGCGTGTAAAAGGCCTGAGGACAGCCAGGGAACTGCCTGCTGGATTGGAACTGAAGCCAGGTTCTTCTTATGGAGCCTGGCTTTTCTTTAGGGGAGGAAATTGCCTTGGCTTCATCAGCAAGCTGCTCTTGCTTAGTGCAGCCAATTCAGGCAGATATGTGCTCAAGTGAAGTTTTTCTGCCTTTTTGTTTTTGGGTAAAAGAAAATAAAACAGAACATAAAATTCACTCACAGCTTATGATACATGAAAGGTTAGCTTCAGCCTTGATAGTCTGCCAAAATCTGTTATTTGGCCTTGACTGGGGTCTCTGGAAAGTCGAATAGCCCCATGCTGACTTCAGTCTCATTTCTGGCAACTCTGGAGTTGTGTGCAGTCAATGGTCATGTGATCCCATAGATTAACAGCATATTTAATGTTATTTATAATTTTTTATATTTATATGTACATGGCAGAGCATCTGAATTTATTAATATGTAGATGTTCACTTTCACACAAGTTAAACATTCTAGCTGTAACTTGGAGTGAAAAGTCCCTTTATGTGCTTTACCTGTTGAAATTCTATCAGTAAAATGTTGTGGTAATTAATATTTGTGAAAGCTGCTAGTTTTATATAAAAATTGTTGCATAATTTCAAACTGTTAAGCAGAGAAAATGATTGATAGTTAAACAAATTTAAGAGACAGTATATTAGTTGGTAACTTTAGAAAGAATACTTGCATACTTTTTGAGGCAGCACATTCTCCTAAACATTTAAATAATAATACAAAACAGAATAATGGAGATTATACGGTAATAACAATCTGAATGGGATTTATTGGTGTCCTAACATTCAAAACATCAATAAATCTGGGAAACCTGTGTTTAATTTTTATCATTTATTTCCATTTAGGCCATGAATTTTCTACGACAAAGTGCTGTTTGTGATTTCTTCATATTTTGTGAAGAGGAATTCAAAGCAGACTATCATCTTTGTAAACAGAAAACTTCAGGAGGAGAAAAAACTCCAGTATCATCTACTATGACAGTCGTGATAAATCATCTTTGTATGAGTTTCCTGGGCTGCGGCTGCAAAATACTACAAGCTGGGTGGCTTGTAAGAACATAAATTTCTTGTCTCACAGCTCTGAGGACTAGAAGTCCAAATCATGGCGCTGGCAAGGCTATCCTCTCTCTCTTTTCTCAGGGCAAAGTCTTTTCTCGTCTCTTCCAGCTTCCGGTAGCCCCAGCAGTTCCTTTGTGTTCCCTGGCCTGTAGCTGAATCTTCACATGGCCGTCTTCTCTCTGTCTCTATCTTCTCTTTTATCAGAACATCAGTCATATAGAATTAGGGTCCACCTTACTGTAGCATGAGCTCATGATAACTTAATGGATAACACTTTCCAAGACCCTATTTCCAAAAAATGTCACTTTCACAGATGAAAATTTCCACATATCTTTCTTGTGGACACAATTCAGTTCATAACAATCTTCCATCCAAATGTATTTTATAACCATAGAAAATGTGGAAAGGAAGAAAGTGAGAGAGAAAAATGAGAAACTCCCAAATATTCTGCCCCTTTCCTTTACAGACTTTAATTAACAGTGACCATCTATTTAGCAAACTATTATTGTTCCTGCCCTATAATATTAAACTTATAAAATTTACTACAAAACTTCTAATGGTAAGAAGTAATAATAATTTATTTTTTGGATAATATTTCAGATTGATTCTGTATCTCAGAATTTCATTCTATGAGGATACTACTCTAACTTTAGTCAAATATTGATTTTAACACTCGGCAATTTGACCAAAATGCTTTCAGCTTCATATGTGACCTTCAGCACTCTCTTCTGTCTCACGGGAGCTGGAATTCGGAGAATTGCATTTCTAAGACCTCATACCAAGAAGATTTCCAGGTGCATTCTGCCAGTAGGAGGCATTGGCATGAATGTAAATTTACATTTACAGGATGTAAAAGAATGGAAGAAGGAAGAAATCTTTATTTGACTCTGCTTTTAGCTGTCACAGTGACAGCAGTGTCTGTCCACAGCCTCAGGAATAAGCAACTCATAGGCTCTTGAATCTGGCAGCAGCAATGACAATGGCAACAACAACAACCACAGATGACTGTGTGATGCTACATAGTTACGACAGTGAGGACAGCAGGTGACCGCAGGCTCCAGCAATGTCATGAAGAGTCCAGTAGAGGCAATAGGAACATGTCCATGTAGAGAAGACCAGTAGGCGGAAAGGCTTTAGTGATTCATATGAGAAAAGAGTGGAAAATAAGATTGCAATAATAGGGTGGAGCTAGACTTTGGAGAGCCTGAAAGCCAGGCAAAAGAGTTGCTGTTTCCTGTATATCAGGGAGATGTTTATTAGATCTAGGTAGTTTTTTAAAGCTGGAAACAGAACTTAGATAGCTGAAGATCAAAACAGGATATATATATTTTTCCATTATGACATTCTCTTATCTTCAAATCCCTTTTTCATATATAAAGACTTGGCAAAACTCTATAAGAGCAGGGATGTAGCTAGAAATGGCAGATAGGACTATTGTAATTTCCTGCTAGAGAACATATAAGCACAAGTGTGAATGCCGCTGTTAATAGTTTCTTACATTTTTTATAGCCTTTTCTGAAAACTTTTAGCATACATTATTTATCTTGCAATAAACCTGTGAGGTATGCTTAATTATTATTCTAATTTTATAAATGAAGAAATGAAAGCTCAGACTGCTATATGATTTGTCCAAAGATACATAGTAAAGAGGAGAAGTGGGATTTAATCTTTGGACATGTGACTCCTGGTTTTCATTCTCTCCCAAATATAGGTATAAGAACTATATACCTACATAAGAAAAAAATCAAGCCTCGAGTTGCAATTTTATTTGGATTCTATGGGCAAATTATTATTGAACGATGCATGAAGCATCAAAAGAAGATGGAAGAAATACATGGAGTCATTGTACCAAAAAGAATTGGTCAATGTTCAACCATTTTAGGAGATAGTGTATGATCAAGAACCAGTGATATTGAAGGGAGAAGTCCAAGCTGCACTAAAGGCATTGGTGAAAAGGAAACGCCAGAATACCAACTGAGATGTTTTAACAAATGGATACAGCTCTGGAGGTGCTCACTAGTCTGTGCCAGGAAATATGGAAGACAGCTACCTGGCCAACTGATTGGAAGAGATCCATATTTGTGCCCATTCCAAAGAAAGGTGATTCAACATAATGTGGAAATTATTGAGCAATATCATTAATATCACACACAAGTAAAATTTTGCAGACTATAATTAAAAACCATTGCAGCAGTACATCAACAGGTAATTTCCAGAAATTCAAGCTGGATTCAGAAGGGGACATGGAATGAGGGGTGTCACTGCTGTCAGATGGATCTTGGCCGAAGCCAGAGAATACCAGAAAGATGTTACCTGTGTTTTATTGACTATGCAAAGGCATTCGGCTGTGTGGATCTTAACAAAGTATGGATAACGTTGTGAAGAATGGGAATTCCAGAACACTTAATTGTGTTCATGCAGAACCTGTGCATAGACCAAGAGGGCAGTTGTTCAAACAAAAAAAGGGGAAACCAGAAAAGGAGTGTGTCAGGGCTGTATCTTTCACCATACTTATTCAATCTGTATGCTGAGCAAATAATCTGAGAAGCTGGACTATATGAAGAAGAACGGAGCATCAGGATTGGAGGAAGACTCATTAACAACTTGCAATATGCAGATGACAGAACCTTGCTTGCTGAAAGTGAGGAGAACTTACTAATGAAGATCAAAGACTATAGCCTTCAGTATGGATTACACCTCAACATAAAGAAAACAAAAATCCTCACAACTGGGCCAATGAGCAACATCGTGAATAAATGGAGAAAATATTGAAGTTGTCAAGGATTTCATGTTACTTGGATCCACAATTAACGCCCATGGAAGCAGCAGTCAAGAGATCAAACAACATATTGCATTGGACAAATCTGCTGCAAGAGCCCTCCTTAAAATGTTGAAAAGCAAAGATGCCAGTTTGAGGACTAAGGTGCGTCTGAATCAAGCCACGGTATTTTTCAGTCACTTCATATGCACGGGAAAACTGAACAGTGAACAAGGAAGACTGAAGAAGAATCAATGCCTTTGAATTATGGTGTTGGCGAAGAACATTGAATATCCAAGTCTATCTTGAAGAAGTACAGCCAGAGTGCTCCTTGGAAGCCAGGGTGACAAGACTTTGTCTCATGGACTTTGGACATGTTATCAGGATGTACCCGTCCCTGAGGAAGGACATCGTACTTGGTAAGGTAGAGGTTCAGTGAAAAAAAGGAAGACTCGACAAGAAGAGGGATTGACACAGTGACTGCAACGATGGGCTCAAACGACAATGATTGTGAGGATGACGCAGGACTGGGCGGTGTTTCGTTCTGTTGCACAAAGGGTCACTATTACTTGGAACTGGCTTGATGGTACCTAACAACAACAACATTGTGTTAAAAAGAAGGTCTCATCTCCCCTTTGAGAATCTTACAGATTTCCTACTCTTCTTTAATGTTTAGTATAGATTGTTTTCCTTGTGAAACCTATTGTGCTATTATTTCATAGATTCATAAATACATATGTCAGAACTACATATAAGACACTTTCCTCCCTCTTTCTCTGCACTCTCAGGGTCAGGAATATTCCTTTTCACTAATCTCCTTCTCTAATATATTATACTTAGTCTTGATGATCATAACAAATAATGCCAATCCTTTTACATCTGAAATTCCATATTTTATTACCAATTTGTATTCATTTATTGGCTGACTAGAATACATCTTCAAATTAATTTTTGATAAATACATATTGGAGTACAATTTTTTTTCTTTCATTCTTGCATATCTAAGAAGGTCTTTCACATATGAAAAACAAAGTGGCTCTTAGAAAAATTCTTGGAACACAACCTTCTCCCTCAAACGTCTGTCTATGTGTCTACACTGTCTTCTGGCACTTATTTTTTGTAGAGAGATGTGAAGTCACCCTGGAGTTTGTTCAGTTTATGTGCAATTTTTTCCATTTGTATGTGTTTCTTCCCGATTAAAGATTTTTAAGACTTTCTCTTCAAATAATTTTTGCATAAAATAATTGCAAATATGTGTCTTGGTATAAGGTTTCATTTCGTTCATCTTTGTTGTGAGGGCTTATATCTCTCTGCATGGTCATTGTGTCAGTCTGGGTTTCCTAGAAAACAGAGCCTGAGACCAGGCTTATGTGCTAAGGCTTCATGGGAAGATATAATCCCAGAAAGGCAAGGGTGAGGTTGGGCCAAGGAAGGAGGAAAAGAAAATGCAAGTTGATGAGTTACTGAGCTGACTACAGCTTCATACAAAAGCATAGCTGGCTCCTTGATCAAGAGTACATCTACCAAACATATGATATGGAACCATTGTACTGTGGAGCCATCACGGGGGTCAGAAAGAGAGAGGAGTACATCTGTTTCCCCTTCAAGTTTACTGTCTTGTCTTGTTTTCCTCAAAGTTCACCCCATGGGGTTTTAACATTTCCACACTTCTGGGTTCTGTTATTTTGCTTCTTCTAGCAGCCTCTGAGGAAGCCAGATCCCACGTCCTGAAGCAGATACTTCATCTGAGTTCAGAAAGGTAGGAAGGAGGGTCCAGAGCCTTCTGGAGTCTGGAGGAGTCTAATGGTGTCTGGCCTGGTGACTGGAGCTGCTGTGGCTTCTGTCACATGGGTTATGATGGAAGTCTTTTTGCATAATCATATGCACTGAGCTATGGCCTCGCCATCAGGGACATTGAGGCAGTGGTGTTGTTAGATGAGGCATCGGTGGTCAAGGCTCTCCACTGAGCAAGTGTCCAAGGGTCTGAAGGGCAGGCGGCAACAAACATAGCAAGCAGCG
Source organism: Loxodonta africana (assembly GCF_030014295.1). Classification (NCBI taxonomy): domain Eukaryota; kingdom Metazoa; phylum Chordata; class Mammalia; order Proboscidea; family Elephantidae; genus Loxodonta; species Loxodonta africana. The sequence goes on from NC_087360.1 coordinate 59,670,588, forward strand.
TAAACTGGGTGGAGCACAGTCATAAACACATATGCTTCTTAGATTAGAATTTTCCCCCCTATATTCACAATTTTAGTTTAAAATAAAAAAAAATTCTTGATCCTTTTTATTTTCATTTTGAGAGAATTCTTCAAATTTGTTTTACAGATGACTATTTTCTCAGTGGTATTTCTGCTTATCACTGCCTACAAATAAATTTTTATTCTGATATTGCATATTTAATTTCCCTGAAATCTTTCTCTCACCTAGATAACCCTGCCATTTTTATACCAAAGTCTGCTCTTTCCCTACTATGAATGCTCAATTAGTTTTCTAAAGGTTTTCTTCCAATTCTAATAGAGAATAATTTTTTTTTATTAACTTTTATTAAGCTTCAAGTGAACGTTTACAAATCCAATCAGTCTGTCACATATAAGTTTACATACATCTCACTCCCTACTCCCACTTGCTCTCCCCCTCTTGAGTCAGCCCTTTCAGTCTCTCCTTTCGTGACAATTTTGCCGGCTTCTCTCTCTCTCTATCCTCCCATCCCCTCTCCAGACAAGAGTTGCCAACACAATCTCAAGTGTCCACCTGATATAATTAGCTCACTCTTCATCAGCGTCTCTCTCCCACCCGCTGACCAGTCCCTTTCATGCCTGATGAGTTGTCTTCGGGGATGGTTCCTGTCCTGTGTCAACAGAAGGTCTGGGGACCATGGCTGCCGGGATTCCTCTAGTCTCAGTCAGACCATTAAGTTTGGTCTTTTTATGAGAATTTGGGGTCTGTATCCCACTGATCTCCTGCTCCCTCAGGGGTCCTCTGTTGTGCTCCCTGTCAGGGCAGTCATCGATTGTGGCCGGGCACCAACTAGTTCTTCTGGTCTCAGGATGATGTAGGTCTCTGGTTCATGTGGCGCTTTCTGTCTCTTGGGCTCTTAGTTGTCGTGTGGCCTTGGTGTTCTTCATTTTCCTTTGCTCCAGGTGGGTCGAGACCAATTGCTGCATCTTAGATGGCCGCTTGTTAGCATTTAAGACCCCAGACGCCACATTTCAAAGTGGGATGCAGAATGATTTCATAATAGAATTATTTTGCCAATTGACTTAGAAGTCCCCGCAAACCATGTTCCCCAGACCCCCGCGCTTGCTCCGCTGACCTTTGAAGCATTCATTTTATCCCGGAAACTTCTTTGCTTTTGGTCCAGTCCAATTGAGCTGACCTTCCATGTATTGAGTGTTGTCTTTCCCTTCACCTAAAGCAGTTCTTATCTACTGATTAATCAATAAAAAACCCTCTCCTACCCTCCCTCCCTCCCCTCCTCGTAACCACAAAAGTATGTGTTCTTCTCAGGTTTACTATTTCTCAAGATCTTATAATAGTGGTCTTATACAATATTTGTCCTTTTGCCTCTGACTAATTTCGCTCAGCATAATGCCTTCCAGGTTCCTCCATGTTATGAAATGTTTCAGAGATTCGTCACTGTTCTTTATCGATGCGTAGTATTCCATTGTGTGAATATACCACAATTTATTTACCCATTCATCCGTTGACGGACACCTTGGTTGCTTCCAACTTTTTGCTATTGTAAACAGAGCTACAATAAACATGGGTGTGCATATATCTGTTTGTATGAAGGCTCTTGTATCTCTAGGGTATATTCCCAGGAGTGGGATTTCTAGGTTGTATGGTAGTTCTATTTCTAACTGTTTAAGATAACGCCAGATAGATTTCCAAAGTGGTTGTACCATTTTACATTCCCACCAGCAGTGTATGAGAGTTCCAATCTCTCCGCAGCCTCTCCAACATTTATTATTTTGTGTTTTTTGGATTAATGCCAGCCTTGCTGGTGTGAGATGGAATCTCATCGTAGTTTTAATTTGCATTTCTCTAATGGCTAATGATCGTGAGCATTTTCTCATGTATCTGTTGGCTGCCTGAATATCTTCTTTAGTGAAATGTGTGTTCATATCCTTTGCCCACTTCTTGATTGGGTTGTTTGTCTTTTTGTGGTTGAGTTTTGACAGAATCATGTAGATTTTAGAGATCAGGCGCTGGTCGGAGATGTCATAGCTGAAAATTCTTTCCCAGTCTGTAGGTGGTCTTTTTACTCTTTTGGTGAAGTCTTTAGATGAGCATAGGTGTTTGATTTTTAGGAGCTCCCAGGTATCGGGTTTCTCTTCATCATTTTTGGTAATGTTTTATATTCTGTTTATGCCTTGTATTAGGGCTCCTAGGGTTGTCCCAATTTTTTCTTCCATGATCTTTATCGTTTTAGTCTTTATGTTTAGGTCTTTGATCCACTTGGAGTTAGTTTTTGTGCATGGTGTAAGGTATGGGTCCTGTTTCATTTTTTTGCAAATGAATATCCAGTTATGCCAGCACCATTTGTTAAAAAGACTTTCTTTTCCCCAATTAATTGACACTGGTCCTTTTTCAAATATCAGCTGCTCATACGTGGATGGATCTATGTCTGGGTTCTCAATTCTGTTCCATTGGTCTATGTGCCTGTTGTTGTACCAGTACCAGGCTGTTTTGACTACTGTGGCTGTATAATAGGTTCTGAAATCAGGTAAAGTGAGGCCTCCCACTTTCTTCTTCTTTTTCAGTAGTGCTTTGCTTATCCGGGGCTTCTTTTCCTTCCATATGAAATTGGTGATTTGTTTCTCTATCCCCTTAAAATATGACATCGGAATTTGGATCGGAAGTGCGTTAAATGTATAGATGGCTTTTGGTACAATAGACATTTTTACTATGTTAAATCTTCCTATCCATGAGCAAGGTATGTTTTCCACTTAAGTATATCCTTTTGAATTTCTTGTAGTAGAGCTTTGTAGTTTTCTTTGTATAGGTCTTTTACATCCTTGGTAAGATTTATTCCTAAGTATCTTATCTTCTTGGGGGCTACTGTGAATGGTATTGATTTGGTTATTTCCTCTTCGGTGTTCTTTTTGTTGATGTAGAGGAATCCAAGTGATTTTTGTATGTTTATTTTATAACCTGAGACTCTGCCAAACTCTTCTATTAGTTTCAGTAGTTTTCTGGAGGATTCCTTAGGGTTTTCTGTGTATATAATCATGTCATCTGCAAATAGTGATAACTTTACTTCTTCCTTGCCAATCCGGATACCTTTTATTTCTTTGTCTAGCCTAATTGCCCTGGCTAGGACTTCCAGCACGATGTTGAATAAGAGCGGTGATAAAGGGCATCCTTGTCTGGTTCCCGTTCTCAAGGGAAATGCTTTCAGGTTCTCTCCATTTAGAGTGATATTGGCTGTTGGCTTTGCATAGATGCCCTTTATTATGTTGAGGACTTTTCCTTCAATTCCTATTTTGGTAAGAGTTTTTATCATAAATGGGTGTTGGACTTTGTCAAATGCCTTTTCTGCATCAATTGATAAGATCATGTGGTTTTTGTCTTTTGTTTTATTTATGTGATGGATTACATTAATGGTTTTTCTGATATTAAACCAGCCTTGCATACCTGGTATAAATCCCACTTGATCAGGGTGAATTATTTTTTTGATGTGTTGTTGGATTCTATTGGCTAGAATTTTGTTGAGGATTTTTGCATCTATGTTCATGAGGGATATAGGTCTATAATTTTCTTTTTTGGTAATGTCTTTACCTGCTTTTGGTATCAGGGAGATGGTAGCTTCATAGAATGAGTTGGGTAGTATTCCGTCATTTTCTATGCTTTGGAATACCTTCAGTAGTAGTGGTGTTAACTCTTCTCTGAAAGTTTGGTAGAACTCTGCAGTGAAGCCGTCCGGGCCAGGGCTTTTTTTTGTTGGGAGTTTTTTGATTACTGTTTCAATCTCTTTTTTTGTTATGGGTCTATTTAGTTGTTCTACTTCTGAATGTGTTAGCTTAGGTAGGTAGTGTTTTTCCAGGAATTCATCCATTTCTTCTAGGTTTTCAAATTTGTTAGAGTACAATTTTTCATAATAATCTGAAATGATTCTTTTAATTTCATTTGGTTCTGTTGTGATGTGGTCCTTCTCGTTTCTTATTCGGGTTATTTGTTTCCTTTCCTGTATTTCTTTAGTCAGTCTAGCCAATGGTTTATCAATTTTGTTAATGTTTTCAAAGAACCAGCTTTGTTAATTCTTCCAATTGTTTTTCTGTTCTCTAATTCATTTAGTTCAGCTCTAATTTTTATTATTTGTTTTCTTCTGGTGCCTGATGGATTCTTTTGTTGCTCAGTTTCTATTTGTTCAAGTTGTAGGGACAGTTCTCTGATTTTGGCTCTTTCTTCTTTTTGTATGTGTGCATTTATCGATATAAATTGGCCTCTGAGTACTGCTTTTGCTGTGTCCCAGAGGTTTTGATAGGAAGTATTTTCATTCTCGTTGCATTCTATGAATTTCCTTATTCCCTCCTTGATGTCTTCTATAACCCAGTCTTTTTTCAGGAGGGTATTGTTCATTTTCCAAGTATTTGATTTCTTTTCCCTAGTTTTTCTGTTATTGATCTCTAGTTTTATTGCCTTGTGGTCTGAGAAGATGCTTTGTAATATTTCGATGTTTTGGACTCTGCAAAGGTTTGTTTTATGACCTACTATGTGGTCTATTCTAGAGAATGTTCCATGTGCGCTAGAAAAAAAAGTATATTTTGCAGCAGTTGGGTGGAGAGTTCTGTATAAGTCAATGAGGTCAAGTTGGTTGACTGTTGTAATTAGATCTTCCGTGTCTCTGTTGAGCTTCTTACTGGATGTCCTGTCCTTCTCCGAAAGTGGTGTGTTGAAGTCTCCTACTATAATTGTGGAGGTATCTATCTCACTTTTCAATTCTGTTAAAATTTGATTTATGTATCTTGCAGCCCTGTCATTGGGTGCATAAATATTTAATATGGTTATGTCTTCCTGATCAATTGTCCCTTTTATCATTATATAGTGTCCTTCTTTATCCTTTGTGGTGGATTTAAGTCTAAAGTCTATTTTGTCAGAAATTAATATTGCTACTCCTCTTCTTTTTTGCTTATTGTTTGCTTGATATACTTTTTTCCATCCTTTGAGTTTTAGTTTGTTTGTGTCTCTAAGTCTAAGGTGTGTCTCTTGTAGGCAGCATATAGATGGATTGTGTTTCTTTATCCAGTCTGTGACTCTCTGTCTCTTTATTGGTGCATTTAGTCCATTTACATTCAGGGTAATTATAGATAAATAAGTTTTTAGTGCTGTCATTTTGATGCCTTTTTATGTGTGTTGTTGACAATTTCATTTTTCCACATACTTTTTTGTGCTGAGGTGTTTTTCTTAGCAAATTGTGAGATCCTCATTTTCATAGTGTTTGACTTTATGTTAGTTGAGTCGTTACGTTTTTCTTGGCTTTTATCTTGAGTTATAGAGTTGTTATACCTTTTTGTGGTTACCTTATTATTTACCCCTATTTTTCTAAGTAAAAACCTAACTTGTATTGTTCTATATCGCCTTGTATCACTCTCCATATGGCAGTTCAATGCCTCCTGTATTTAGTCCCTCTTTTTGATTATTGTGATCTTTTACCTATTGACTTCCATGATTCCCTGTTATGTGTATTTTTTTTTTAATTAATCTTAATTTGTTTGTTTTTGTGATTTCCCTATTTGAGTTGATATCAGGACGTTCTGTTTTGTGTCCTTGTGTTGTGCTGACATCTGATATTATTGGTTCTCTGACCAAACAATATCCTTTAGTATTTCTTGTAGCTTTGGTTTGGTTTTTGCAAATTCTCTAAACTTGTGTTTGTCTGTAAATATCTTAATTTCGCCTTCATATTTCAGAGAGAGTTTTGCTGGATATATGATCCTTGGCTGGCAGTTTTTTTCCTTCAGTGTTCTGTATATGTTGTCCCATTTCCTTCTTGCCTGCATGGTTTCTGCTGAGTAGTCAGAACATATTCTTATTGATTCTCCCTTGAAGGAAACCTTTCTTTTCTCCCTGGCTGCTTTTAAAATTTTCTGTTTATCTTTGGTTTTGGCGAGTTTGATGATAATATGTCTTGGTGTTTTTCTTTTTGGATCAATCTTAAATGGGGTTCGATGAGCATCTTGGATAGATATCCTTTCGTCTTTCATGATGTCAGGGAAGTTTTGTGTCAGGAGTTCTTCAACTATTTTCTCTGTGTTTTCTGTCCCTCCTCCCTGTTCTGGGACTCCAGTCACCTGCAGGTTATCCTTCTTGATAGAGTCCCACATGATTCTTAGGGTTTCTTCATTTTTTTTAATTCTTTTATCTGATTTTTTTTCAGCTATGTTGGTGTTGATTCCCTGGTCCTCCAGATGTCCCAGTCTGCATTCTAATTGCTCGAGTCTGCTCCTCTGACTTCCTATTGCGTTGTCTAATTCTGTAATTTTATTGTTAATCTTTTGGATTTCTACATGCTGTCTCTCTATGGATTCTTGCAACTTATTAATTTTTCCACTATGTTCTTCAATAATCTTTTTGAGTTCTTCAACAGTTTTATCTGTGTGTTCCTTGGCTTTTTCTGCAGTTTGCCTTATTTCATTTGTGATGTCTTGAAGCATTCTGTAAATTAGTTTTTTATATTCTGTATCTGATAATTCCAAGATTGTATCTTCATTTGGGAAAGATTTTGATTCTTTTGTTTGGGGGGTTGTAGAAGCTGTCATGGTCTGCTTCTTTAAGTGGTTTGATATGGATTGTTGTGTCCGAGCCATCACTGGGAAACTAGTTTTTCCAGAAAATCCGCTGCTTCCAGTCCAAATCTCGGCGGGACGGTTCCCCGGCTGGGACACTGCTCTTCCTGCTCCAAGACCAGTCACTGCCTCCTGGGGACTTCTTCCACCGGCTGCGTCCCACGCCGCCTGCGGAACCGGCTGGTCCCCCTCCCAGGGTTAGTTCAGGGGGGTGGAGCAGCTCTCTGTGCTTGTGCCGTACCTGACTGGTACGCTGGCTCCAGGCTCTGAAAACAATCGCTGCTTCCCCGTATTAGTTCGTTCTCCGTCTCTAAATCTGTGTTTGTTGTTCAGGGTTCGTAGATTGTTATGTATGTGATCGATTCACTTGTTTTTCCGTGTCTTTGTTGTAAGAGGGATCCGAGGTAGCGTCTGCCTAGTCCGCCATCTTGGCTCCACCTCCGAGAATAATTTTTAGAGACAGGGTTTTTTTGTTTTGTTTTTAATCCTCACTTCCATTTTCCTTGTTCTACAGCATTTTTCTTTTGTTTTGTTTTTTTATATCTCATGCTGGCATTTTTACTCTTCCCTCTAACAAGAGTTAATCTATCCTGAAAACCTTTGTCATTAGGCTTTGGCCCCATTTTATGTCTGCAGTAGGTACTGGTCAACACATACGATATATGCATACAGACTGTATTTTGGAAGCAAAATTCAGTGTTTTCAGGATTTCCTCCAGTGTTACTCATCTAAGCTGACATGGAATTTCTCCTATTCCCACTACCCAAAGCTATGTCTCACTCTGTCTCTCTCATACATGCATACACTCAGTTTCTCAAGATGGCCGACCATGGATAATCCTTACGCCTCCCCCTCATCTGTTAAGGCTTTGCTTTAGGGAACAGATCTCCCAGGATACACCACTCTCAAATCCCTTCTTCCTACTGAGATGTTCTCCAGATGCTCTAGTCCTTGACTGGATGTAGAAAGAGAAGTAATAAGTGCATCAAAAACACCTGGTGCAAATTTAGGGGGCAATGAGTTTATGTTAATGGCGGAGGAACAACTCAGAAAAGAGGAGTGAGAATGGTTGTACAACTTGAAAAATGTAATCAATGTCACTGAATTGTACATGTAGAAATTGTTGAATTGGCATATGTTCTGCTGTATATACTCTCAGCAACAACAACAAAACAAAAAAGCCTGGTGCAACAAATAGATAGCTACCTGGTGTTCTTGTATTTCTGAAGGGAGTGGGGTCGGATAAGGGGCCTTTCAGGAGGATAGGATTACTCTGTTACTGTCAGAATAGCACTGGCAGGGTATTTTTCAGTTCAGTTCCATCTGCTTTATAGTTAATGGAAATTCCTTCTAGATTCTGGAAATAGATTAGCTGTCAGTCCTATTTTTCAGTACTGTTTTAAGTTTTCATCTTTTTCTGTGTCTTCGTGGACATTTTGGAAGGATATTGAGAAGGGCTGTGTCAGAGGCTGCTAACTAACTGGCATTTTAAGGTGGGCTTCGCCTGGGTCTACAACAGGGCCCTGGGGACATCCCCACACTTGTGCCCCTCCTTCTTTATGTTAGATGCCTCCTTCCCGTTGGTAAGCCCACTGCTCACGGCCCTCACACCAGTACCAGTGCACTGCTCTTCTTTCCTGTGCTGTCACAAGCTCTAACCATCCTGTACACTTCTCTTCTGCTTGAAGCTCTCCTCCCCACTCCAGACTCAGTGTCTCTCTCTTTTGAATTCCTAGGCCCCTTGTGATCTGTGCTACACAACTTAGCAAATAGTTACTAGTACCAGTACCGGTTGCTGCCAAGTTGATTCCAACTCATGGCAACCCCATGTGTGACAGAGTAGAACTATGCTCCATAGGATTTTCAATGGCTGATTTCTTTTTTCAGAACTAGATCATCAGGCCTTTCCTCTGAGGCACCTCTGGGTAGACTCGAACTTGCAACTTTCCTGTTAGCAGCTGAGTATGTTAACTGTTTGCACTACCTGGGGACTCCATCCTTGGTGTTACTGGAGATAATTTTAGGCAGAAGGAGAGACATGGCATTGAATTGGGTAACATGCTAAGGAAGCTGCTCATTGTTGAATTCTCTGCCAGTCTTTCCAGTTACCTCAAGGAGAAAGTCTTACTTCGACAATGTCTCTCTAACTCCGGCTAATTTTCTTTCTAAAACACAGTAGAAGAGATATGAGGCTCAACCCATTAGGCAGGTAAACAGCTTCTAGCTAGAAAGTATATTATTTTGTTTTTATTATATTTATCTTCAAGGTTATATTCTATTTATGACAAGTGATACCTAAATATTTTTTTTTCCATTTATGGAAAAAATATAATACCTTTTAAATATAATGTATTTAAGTTAAAAAAAAAAAAAGAGGTCCTTTTGAAGAAATATATCAAGTAAATGATAGAACATATGTATTCGTACAGGGCAAAACTTAGGAAAAAACCAAACCAAACCCTTTGCTGTTGAGTTAATCTCATAGTGACCCTATAGGATAGAGTAGAACTGCTCCATACGGTTTCCAAGGAGTGGCTAGTGGATTCGAACTGCCAACCTTTTGGTTAGCTGTTGAGCTCTTAACTACTGTACCACCAGGGCTCCAAAACTTGTGGAGTGGTATTCAAAAAACCAAAGTTTGAGAAGCCTTGTGTGGTGGCAAGAACTTTCTTGGACTTGAAATACGTGCTCCAAGCATACCCATTGAAACCAAAGGCTTCTATGGGAATATTCTTGAGTCTGTAACACTGTGAGAGTGAAAACACTTTTGTATAAAATTTGCAGACCTTGTAGTATGAAGGGATTGTGGGGAAAATCCTTAAACTACCCTCTTCCCCAAACATATAAGCATTTTTAATCTCAAGGTTTTTCAGTAATGTAGAAGTATACTTCATGGGTATGAATTATTGTGTGTGGAAAATTTAAAGTGGAAGTTATTTATGTACCTCAGATTATTATATCAGGTATTATTAGTTGCCAGAACGGAAAATCCTGACTTAACTAGATTAAACAAAAGAAAATTTACTATTCCATGAAACAAGAGGTCTAGGATAGGGCAAGTGCCAGACATGATGTCTGTGCCAGGTGCTGCCTCCCTGTAATTCTCTTGGCTCCCCTTCCTTCCTTGTGCTGGCTTCATCCTCAGGCTGGAAGCGCGATGACTGTGGCAGCTCCAGGCCTTGCATCCAAACGAGAAGTGCCCCAGCGTCCTTCCTATCACGTATCTTTGGCCAGAATTAATTCATGTATCTACTATCAAGCCAATTGCTGGCAAGAGGAATGGAATTACCAGAACTGACTCATCCTTTTAGGACTTACCCTGGGGAATGGGATATCCTTCCCCTGAGTTACACAGGATAGATACTTAAATGAAGTAGGATCCGCTGTGACCCATATGGTTTTCACTGGCTGATTTTTGAAAATAGATCACCAGATCTTTCTTCCTAGTCTGTCTTAGTCTGGAAGCTCTGCTGAAATCTGTCCACCACCAAGGGTGACCCTACTGATATTTGAAATACCAGTGGCATAACTTCCAGCATCACAGCAACACATAGGCCACCACAATAGGACAAATTGTGACAGTTACAAGTATTAAGTTTAATACTTTTTTGTACACATTTTTATAACAATGTCATGGTAGCTGAAAGTAGTAAGCATAAATTGAGTGCTAAGGAAATGTGTCTAAGACACTAAATAGTAACTGTTAAGTCAGGGAGTTCTAGAGTACAGCGAGGAAGGTGTTTTCTCTGGTGGTCCCAAAGGTACAGAGACAGGATAGGGCTCCTCTTCTGAGTGCAAGTTCCAACTGCTGAGACTGATGACAGAGACTCCCGACTATCGCTTTGTAAATCAGATTATAAACAGCTGGCAGATAAAATCCTCAAGGAGTCACCCTGAGACTGAGCATCTGTCAGAGCTACTTCTTCCTCAGAATTCCATAAATAGCCACCATAGCCATTCATTTGTTTAGAAGCCCAGAAAAGGGTAAGCAAGCCAAGAGCCAGAAAAGAGACTGTAGCCTTTTCCAATCTGTTTTCTAATCTTAGAGTAAATAAAGAGAGAAGAAACAGTAAAAATCTTTTGAAAGATGCCAAGGGCAGCTGCTTTGGTTCTTAGTGTGGTCCCCCAATGGCATGGCACAAAACTGTCTGTTGCCTGAGGAAACTATTACGAAGCTAATTTAGGTTTTTACAATTCAAACCCAATATATATGTCTCCATGGTACTTATAAGTATTCCCAGATGATGTGCAAGCCAATAGTGATGGTCATTATTTCTTCATCTCCCCGCCCCTCCTTTGCTGCATCGTTAATGCCTAAAATAACTGTATACCCAGGTTGTTCACTAATCTCAGTGAAATTTTTGATATGATGATGTCTATATGTTTGTTTCTAGCTTGTATAAAAACTGTTCAAGTTTTTATGGTGTTTTCTAGTTTTTAAAGCAACTTTATGTTTCATAAGAGCTTTATGTGGTCTCCTGAGGTAAGATAGCTATTCTTGCTTTATACATCAGGGTACTGAGTTCAGAGACATGTAACTAGATGGGGGAGAAATGGAGCTTGAGCCTAAATCTTCTGATCCCAATCTGCTACACTATATTGTATATGGAACATTTTCTCGTTTGACTTTCACTGTAAGCAGGAATTTCCCTTCTGTCTTAGTTACCTAGTGCTGCTGTAACACAAATACCACCATGGGTGGCTTTAAAACACAGGAATTTATTTGCCAACAGTTCTGGAGGCTAGAAGTCCAAATCAGGGTCTCAGCCTTGTCAATTCCTTCCTTTTCAGCAGTCTGGGCTTTCCTTGGTTCCTTGGTGAGCTGTGGAATGTAGACGATCCTCTCATGGTATCTGTCTTCCTCCTTGTGTATGTCTCTGTGTGTATTCTGGTCTTTTTATAAGTCAGAAGGTGATTAGGTTTAGAATCCACCCTAAACCAGTACAACCTCATTAACATAACAAAAGGAAAACCCTATTTTTACACATGATCGTATCCACAACTACAAGGGCCAGGAATTCAACACATATTTTAAAGGGACATAATTCAGTCCATAACATCTTCCATTTATCATGGTGAGGTAAAGGGTTAGGGAGAAGCAGAGAAAAAGAATATGGGGGAAAGAGTCCCTGTGGATTCTTTGGACTCTGAAAGTATTCTGTAAACACGAAGTATCTCTTAACTACTTCCTAGGTTAGGGGATGACTGAGTGCAACCGATCCATGTAGTTTCTTTTTTCTTTTTTACCACTCTAGATATTTTTATAAATGAAGCCATTATAAGAAACTTCAGGAAAAGTTCAAAGGAGTAAAAAGCAATCTTTAAAAATCAGTATGGGACTTCCAGTTTCTCTTAGGATAATGGTGGCTACCAAAATCTGAATCTCACCACATGTTCTGCAAAAACCATATGGAGCAATGAAAAGATCAAATAATAGCACCTTTATAGCTCATGTCCACAACATAACTGAAAGTCAGAGAACACTATAACCATCAGTGGATGTGGAAGTAAGAAACAGATATCTGAAACCAGGAAAGCCAGCTCTAGAGCCCTCAACACAGTAGTGAGTCAGATAGAGACTGTAGAACAGAGGTGAGTGCATCAGGTTCCTTGTGGTGAGAGACACAGATAAAATCACTCTTAGAAAGTTCAGAGACCCACCCTGAGCAGGGAAACACGAAAACAGGTCTGAGACTAGGTAGGTCAGACAACTGGCTACTGAGGAACCAAAAGGAAAGGACATGGAAGTGTGGAGGACTAGAGGTGGCAGTCTTGGGAAAACCTCAATTCTGGCAGTTAACTTGGAAGAGGTAGGTTTTCTTTGAAGGCTTGATGAAAAAGGGGAAAAAGGAGGCAAGAGGTGAAATTTAAGTTTTCTGTAGAAACAAAAGAGTGCTACATGGTCAAAGGATACATCAAGCCCTTCTTTATAAAAAAGACATCCTTAATTAAAAAAAAAAAAACAACAATAACTTCATCTTATTATAGTGAGAAAAGAGTGGGATCTTGAACTAAGAAATCCAGTCTAAACCCAAAAAACCAAACTCATTGCCCTTGAGTCAATTCTGACTCATAGTGACTCTATAGGACAGAGTAGAACTGCTGCATGAGGTTTCCAAGGCTGCAGTCTTTATGGGAGTAGACTCTCACATCTTTCCCTCTCAGAGCAGCTGGTGGGTTCGATCCACCTACCTTTTGGTTAGCAGCCAAGCGCTTAACCACTGTGCCACCAGGGCTCCTAAGAAACCCAGTAAGTCACCCAACTCTTTTATCCCTGCTTTTTTAATCTACGTCTGTCATTGTTGACCTAGGAAAATATAAGACATTTCAAAAGACTAGAACACAAAAGACAACATCCATACAAGGTATATGAGATGAAAATGTAAAATAACAATAAATGTTACTCTCTCCTTCATCAAAAACCAATCATAAAGCAGCAGAAAAATATAACTCAGTACCCTAGTTCAATCTAGGTATTTATTCTTAAGAGCTTTCAGATTTGACAAAAACAAATACCTCAAATCATACATTTAAAGACTCAGAACAAAAACAACAAAAATCCCAGAAATACGTGAAATGAGAGATGATCAGAAAAGATATGGAAGAATCATCTCAGAAATAAACAACGAAATTACAAGGTTCCTTTAGAGAATTGATTGATTTGAAAATAAAACAAGAGTATTGAAGAAAGGAATGAGCAGAGCCAAGAGAACAAAAACAAAATTTAAATAACAGATAAAAAGAATAGTAGAAAAAGTGATAGAGATACAGAAATAGACAGGTATATAAATTAGATGTAAATAGTAGAAAAAATGATAGATGGACAAAGAAAATCCAGTTGCATGTAATTAGAGTTTTTGAAGTAGGAGTGGCTGTAGCAGTACAGGAGGAGAAGAAAAAGACAAAGGAGGAGAAGAAAGAGAATATTAAAAGCTGTGACTCAAGAAATATTTCTGAAAACAAAACAAGGCTTAAACCTTCATGTTTAAAAGCTTTATTGTGTCCTTAAGAAAACTGAGTTGAAAGTTGAAATGATCAATGCTGAATTATCCCAATGGACCAATCTGGCTTTAAAGATTAAGAAAAAAACCTTTCGGTATTTCTCAAATCACTTACAAAGGAAAGAAAATTATGCTGACATCAGGATTCTTAATTTCACATATAAGGCAGGACAATAGAGAAAGAATATTTTAGTAAATCTCAAAGAAACAAAGTGTGGCCCAAGAATTTTATGTCTAGCCAAGCTGCTCTTCAAATACCAAGGCAACAGAAAAACTTTTCAACATGGAAAAACTCAAAATACTGTTTATACGAACTTTCTAAAGATCTGCTGGAGGACAAGCTTTATATAAATGGTATTTTTCATGAGTGGTAATATTGACTATGGGCATTGAATTGATTTAACTGTTGATCTAAGCTTAAAATAAAATACTGGCAAGAACAGATTAATAATATATAAATATCATGTGTTCTAACAAAGTAACAATTTCACTAAAGCTTTGAAGAGAAGAGGAAGACAAAGTGAGAAAGTAGCATAAGTCTGTTGATTTTTGCATGATAATTAATAGGTAGGTAACAAAGTATATTTTAAAGCTGGCAAACCAAATAGTGGAAAACTAAATGAGGAAAACAAGTTTGTTAGAAAAGGTTTAGGTATATGGCAAAGCTACAGAACAAAAATATAAACCTTCAAAAATCCTCTCCTTAATAATATAAAAAGATCAAAGAAACAGACCACATAGAAAAAGAAAAACAGTAAATGTAACAAAAATGTACCAGTAAATACATCATTAAATACATGGCAAAGTTGAGATCAACCAAAATTGGCCATTTTAATAACTACGGTGAGCTTATTCCAACTATGGAAACCCTGGTTGCACAGTGGTTAAGTGCGATGCCTTCTAACCAAAAGTTTGGCAGTTCGAATCCACCAGGAGCTCCTTGGAAACTCTACAGGGCCAATTCTACTCTGTCGTATAGGGTCATTATGAGTTGGAATCAACTTGACGGTGATGGGTTTGGTTTTTTGGGGGGTTATCCCAACTATTAAAATAGAAAGGTTTTCAGACTGGTTCACAAAGCAAAACTCAACTCTATGCCATATACAGGAGACATACCTAAAACAAAGTGATTCAGACAGGTTAGCTATAAACAGACGGGCAAATGTATATCAAGAAAACAGAAACCATTGGCAAACAGTGGTTGAGATTTTGATATTAAACAAGGTAAAATTTAGGCCTCAAAGCCTTAAACAACAGCAACAACAAACAAACAGAAATAGAATATTTAAAATGATAAAGGTTACAATTTGTAATGAAGATATGATACTGCAATTAGTTTGACCAAGCTACACAATCCAAGGGCTCAGTCCTCCACAAGACTGCCTTCACTTCAGATACCAGTCACAAATTTGGGGGCCCCCAGGGCCACCCTCACTTCTGACATGTTGCTACAAATTGGGGGATTCCAACCTTCAGGTTTGATATTTTTCTGGAAGGACTCAGAACTCTCCTGAGTGCTATACTTATGATTACTGTTTTATTATAGCAAAATGATAAAAATTAGAACCAGTGAAAGGAAGAGATGCATAGGGCAAAGTCTGGAAGCATTCCAAACCTGAAGCTTCCATCATCCTCAGGATGTATTAGCCTCCCAACACATCTATGCATGATGGTATACAGAGTATTGCCAACCAGGGAAGCTCACCCAAGCTTCAGTGTTCAGAGTTTTTATTAAGGATTCATTACATAGACATGAACTCAGTTTCCAGTCCCCTTCCCCTCTATGGAGGTCAAACTGAGATCAGGTGGTTCAAAACCCCAACCCTCTGGTCACATGGTTGGTCTTTCTAGCATGGCCAGGCCCTATCCTGAATCATCTAGTTAGCAGACTATCTAGGGGTCCACCACGGGCCACCTCAGGTGTGGTCTGATGGGCCCTCCATGAATAACAAAGACTCTCCTATCACTGGGGAAATTCTAAGAGTTTAGAGGTTCCCTTCCAGGAACAGGGGACAAAGGCCAATCAAATTCTCTATGTCACAATTCACTCCCTGGCACAGCCATAGTTCTCTTATAACAAAATGACCATAGCTTTCTAAGTATCTACACTTAGTACTGCATTTATATAACAAATACAGCAATAGTATCAACATGAATATGGCTAACATTTGGAGGCATCAGTCTAGGGTATGGATAGAAAATCTTTAACTCAATTTCCCAATGCATTCAACCATCAGTATTAGTACTATAATGCCAGTGTTATATCATATTGCAGTATGGTAGTTATAACCTGAAAAATAAGAGTGATAAGGTACTAGCATATTATTAGAGTCTTACATAGTCATTAACAATTAGTCTGGGTCATCATTATGCTGTATAACCAAAATGTCTACCAAGGCGAGGCCACTCAGGTTTGAGGCTTCTTCTCAATCTTGTCATATTTCAAAAGTGGGAATGGTCTCCACAATATATGGCTTCACCCTTTCAGGCATCTGGTATAATTGAGCTGAGAGGCAATAGCATCTCTTGTTCTGAACCCTTTAGAGGCATTACTGCAACATTAGATTTCCCTCCTTGTTTAACCCATTTATTCATTCCTTTACTCTCAGCTATCATTCCTCCTTCTCTCATTCATACCTAAACTTTTCCATTTTTGGAAGGGATGTTAGGTTTGACCACTGTGCTGGTCTAGATTGCTGCCAACAATACTAGGCTAGCCAGTGCCTTCCCCTTAGCCCCTTTCTCATTCTTATAGGGTAGGATTGCACAGATACAGAACTAGTGAGCTATCAGGACTCTAGGCAATGTAGCTGCATGCCTTGTCAACCCCAATTTAGCAAGATGGGATGAAGGCATGATCAACCCCATCAGGTCCTTAGGAATTCTGATATAAAAGATTAAAGTCTAGTTAGAGTGTCTTGCTCTGGGATATCCTTGCTTCCAGAACCTGCAGTTGCAGCCCTGGTTCTGGGACCACTGCATCAGGTAGGAGAAAAGAAAGTTAGGGTAATGTTTCAGTACATAAAAGGGTAACTTTAAAGTTATCTTTATGAAACAATATGATATTGATAAATGTGCTGAATATATGATAAAAGAGGAAACAAAACCAATTTCATGTATGAATAAGAGCAAATCTGTTGCCATCGAGTCGATTCCGACTCATACTGGCCCTGTAGGACAGAGTAGAACTGCCCCGTAGAGTCTCCAAGGAGCGTCTGGTGAATTTGAACTGCCAACCTTTAAGTTGGCAGCCCTAGCTTTTAACCACTACATCATCAGGGTTTTCAACTTACTTATGAATATCTATGCAAAAATTCCAAATAATGGGAAACAGGATTTAATATCACATTAAGAAAATAATCCATCAAGACCAAGTGAAATTTATTTCAAGAATGCAAAGATGGTTCAAATCTATTAACATAATTCAGTATGATCATGAATGCTAAAAAGGTTTTCAACAAAATCCAATAGCTATTCCCTTTATAAAAACACACAATAAAATAGAAACCGATGCATAATTCTTTTAACATGAAAAAATATATATATCCTTTAACATGAAAAATGTTGTGTTCTGTTGAGTCGATTCTGACTCATAGTGACCCTATAGGACAGAGTAGACTTGCCCCATAGGGTTGCCTAGGCTGTAATCTTTACAGGAGCAGATCACTAGGTTAAGTGCTAGACTACTAACTGGAAGGTTGGTGGTTCAAACCCAGAGGCACCTTGAAAGTAAGCCCTGGTGATCTGTTTCTAAAAGGTCACAGCCTTGAAAACCCTCTGAAGTATACTTCTATTCAGTACACATGGGGTCACCACGTGTCGGAAAAGACTGGACAGCAACTATCGACATAACAAAGTTGTCGAACCCAGAAAGGTAGGGTCTTGTCCAGAGCTCTCAGATTTGTCAGTGACCCGGACACGGGTCTTTGACAAAGAGAAAGTAACTTTATCGCAGTGTGCAGAGCTGGAAGTTCCTCAGATCCAACTGCTATGGGGAAGGAGGGCTTATATGTAATTTGGGTAGCAAGATGGCGGCCATGCAGGTGTACTGGGGAGGGAAAATTCTAGAAGGTGGCCAGGAAATAGGAGCTGACGCGGTTGTTGTCGGACCTCTCGCTTCGGAATAGGGTACAA
The DNA here is from genome assembly GCF_030014295.1 of Loxodonta africana. Taxonomy (NCBI): domain Eukaryota; kingdom Metazoa; phylum Chordata; class Mammalia; order Proboscidea; family Elephantidae; genus Loxodonta; species Loxodonta africana. The sequence continues at coordinate 59,688,334 of NC_087360.1, forward strand.
GTGATGATTTTCCTTCTGATTTGTTCCACCTTTTGCTGCATTCTCTGTTAAGGTCAATTAGTAGTCACAGCTGGCCCTCCTGCATATGCTGGGTGGGCTAAATCTGGCTTAAAGACTAGTGGAAATTTACTGGCATTCACTGGGTCAGGTTACAATAACATCGTATATCTATATATTTATGTATCTTAGGCCTAAAATAGCATCTTACTAGTAAAACACCAGAGGCTTCTCCACTACTGTCAGGAACAGGGGAAGAACGTCCAACATCTCCACTACTATATGAGATTGTATTGAAAGCATTAACTAATTCAGATGCAATAAAAAAGATTGATAAGTTGGACTACATAGAATTAAGAATCTTTTAAATAGCAAAAAATACCATAACAAATGGCAAAATGGGAGAAATATTGGCAATATATTTCACAGAGACTAGAGCAATTACCCTCAGAACTGTTAGACATTGAGGGGGATAAAAGATGAGAAACCTGGTGGAAAAATGAACAAACAGTTCACAGAAGAACATATATAAATGATTCCTAAAGGTGCTCAACTTCACTGTAAAAAGAAGAATGTAAACTAAAACTACATTGAGACTCCAGTTTTTACCTATCAGTTTGGCAAAAATGCAAAATTTTAGCCCCCCGTAGGCAAGGCTGTCGGGGAACAGACCCTGTCATAGTATGCTGGTGAGCGTGCAAAACTGGACAGCTCCCGTCGATGGGGAATTTGGAGACATCAAACAAAGCTTCACACACATTTACCCTTTGATCAGTGTTAATGGATTGAATTGTGTCCCCCTCCCCCAAACTATGTGTGGTAAATCCTAATCTGTGACTGTAATCCCATCTGGGAACAGGGGTTTCTTTGTTATGTTAATAAGTCCATGTCAGTGTAGGGTGTGTCTGAAGCCAATCGCTTTTGAGACATAAAAGGAGCTGAGGGAGCCCTGGTGGTGCAGTGGTTAAGAGCTCTGCTGCTAAGCAAATAGCCAAAAGTTTGGCAGTTCAAATCCACCAGCTGCTCCTCGGAAACCCTGCGGGGCAGTTGTACTCTGTCCTATAGTGTTGTCATGAGTTGGAATCGACTCGATGGCAACGGATTTAGCCACAGAAGTAAGCAAGCACAAACAAAGGGGAAGATAGAAGCCACATGAAGATTACAAAGGAACTGAGGAATGGAAGCTGAAAAGAAACAAGGACCTTCCCCCAGAGCCGACAGAGACAGAAAGCCTTCCTCTGGAGTCAGCACCCTGAATATAGACTTCTACCCTCCTAAAATGTGAGAAAATAAATTTCTGTTCATTAAAGCCACCCACTTGTGGTATTTCTGTTACAGCAGACCTAAGAAACTAGGACAACCAGCAATGCCACTTCTAGGAATTTTCCCTGAAAATAAATCTTCACAAATTTAAAACAATATGTGCAGAAAGTTATTTAATACAGTGTATTTGCAGTAGCAATATATTTTGAACAAATGTCTGTCCACAGGAGACTGTTTGAGTTAACTCTCGTGTATCCATATAACAGAGTACTGTTGCCATTGTGGAGTTCTGGTGGTGCAGTGGTCAAGAGCTAGGCTGCTAACCAAAAGGTTAGCGGTTCAAATCCACCAGGTGCTCCTTGGAAACTCTATGGGGCAGTTCTACTCTGTCCTATAAGACCACTATGAGTCAGAACTGGCACTTAGCCACAACATACCAGTGAGTCTAAGTGGAAGATACACTGGTGTTCATTGTTGTATTCTTTTTTTTGCAGGTTTGAAATATTTCAGAAATAAAATGTTCAAAATGAAAAGACCAAAACAACAACAAAACCCCACCCTAATAGGAATTTGTGTCAGGAGAGAGAACTTGGCCCCAGGTTTTGCCTAGATGATAGATGAAGAAAGCAGCACAGAACAGACAATTTGTTTGAGAGCAAGGCCTTTAAAAAGTAAATTACCTGAGGGTCTGCCTCTACCCACTAGCACTGTTCCTGCATCGGTTCTAACTCCACTCTCTGCCCTCCTTTCTTCAGTCCTTTCTTTTCGTCTTTGCCAACCATTTATTGAGCACCATACGTCAGTGGGGGCAATGGTGATTCAGTGGTAGAATGCTTGCCTTCCATGTGTGAAAAAAAAAAAATGTGTGAGGTCGGGTTCAATTCCTGACCAACCCACCTCAATCACAGCTATCACCCCTGTTGGTGGAGGCTTGTGTGTGGCTATGATGCCGAACAGGCTTCAGCGGAGTTGCCAGACTCACACAGACTAGGAAGAAACGCCTGGTGATCTACTTCCAAAAATTAGCCAGTGAAAACCCCGTTTTGCATATGGTTGCCATGAGTTGGGGGGCTGATCTGATGGCAGCTAACACCACCACGACCACCATATGTCCGGCTCTGTGTTAGGCCCTCGGGATGCATAGATGAGAAAGGCAGTCTCTGTCTTTAGAAGGCTCATAGTCTAGGGAGGGAAATGGACAAGGGAAAAGACAAGTGCAAGTCTTGCTGATCTGCGCCATGGGAGAAGAAAGTAAAGGTGCTTTGAAGGTACATACGTGGAATTATGTCTCCTTCACCCAGCTCCACCAATGTGGTGTCCAGGCCATCACCTTGATTCCTGTGTCTTGTATCCCAGGAGCAGATAATCAAACCAGGTGGGTGGGGAAGGATGTGCAGAGGACCACATGCCTGACCTAGCTGAGGCTTCATCTGGCCTGGAGGTCACAGTCCTTTCATAACACCTTTCCCTGTGGCACCGTCCTGTGGGGCTCTGTCCTGCACAGCTGCTGCCCTGGTCCATCCTTCGACTGCCCAGAGCCAGGCTCTGGATTGTCTAAGGTGCCTCTCCTGGCAGGTCTTAAAGGGGGCTCTGAGGTGATGGCAGCAGCAGAAGTATTACTGTCACTCCCAGCCAGCCCAGGTGCCCCTAACAGGTGTCTCCTGGAGACCTCACCTTTGTCTATTAGTCATGGAGGAGAAAGAACACTGCCCTAGAAGTGAGGGATCTCGCTCACTTCCCCTTTACCTTTTGGTTAAAAAGCAGAGAAAGAAGGAGGGGGAGGAGAAGAAGGAGAATCATCATCACTGGGTCCCTTCTCCTTCTGTTAGTTTATGATTCTTTCCTCTGAGGGCATGCCCTGCCTAGGGCTCAGGTTCTCAGCCAGAGGCTTGATTTTTAAAACCAAAATATACTTACGTTAGAAATCCTCTTGGCCATCCAAGCTGATTCTTTCAATGAATGGGAGTGTCCTCTTGCTGTGATAGTCGTTGTGAGAAGTTTTTAGCCATATTTTGACCTTTGGGCTTTGGCTCAGATCATCCTTTTGTCTTGGTAAAGACTCAACGCGTGGATTCGGGTTGTGGAGACAGGCGGCTGCAGTACCACCCTGCTCCACATGGTGGCAGGTTCTGCCCGGAAAAGGGGATCGGTGTTAGACTTGCCAGCTCCTTCAAATGTAATTTATATTGATTGCTTTTGTTAATGCATCAGAGAGAATGTGTGCTCAGGATACATTCTTGGTGTTGTTTATTGCCTTTTCTATTAAAAAAAAAAAAAGAAGAAGCTAAAATAAATAAGGCTTTATTATAATGGATCAGGCAAAATAATGCTAGAGTTCTTGGGAGGATGTGAACACGAGGGATGAAAAGAACAACTGGCTTCGGGAGACATGGTTGAAAAGTCTTCTGTGCAATTGTTTCTTTCACCCTGGAAAAGTTAATATTTCAACATTGTCTCGTTGTAAGTAACTCAGAAAGTTGGGGATGGATTTTCCGTCATTCCTTTGTGTCGGTAAAATGATACTCAGTTATGGGGACTGGACGGATTTGGTGTCAGAGTGGCCCTTCTTCCATGGCAACACTGTTGCTCCTCTGGCTGCCTTCTTCTCAAAATTACTAATAAGTGTTCTTAGACATGGTTTTCCAGATGAACAAATCATATACGGTGGTAGCATATTTAAGAAGAAATGAAGAACAATAGAGATGCTGGGAACCTCTCCTTCTGATCCTTTGCTTTCAGCCTAAAAGATATTAGAAAATACAAAGAAGCAAAAAACACAAATCAGAAAACTATCGTTATCATGAAAACATGCATAATAATTTCTTTTTGGTAGGCATGTAATTTGTGCCAGGCACTTTTCTTATACTTAGTGTTTTGTTTTTTGGAGTTTATGTCAAGTAATTTTATTTTCCATGAGATCTCAGAGCAAACTATGCAAAGACTAAGAGTTTGCTGGCAATAGACAACTAAACACTTAAGATGATGGAGTTTCCTTCCTACTGCTCCCCCCATACATTTCTTGGTCCCTAGTACCTGATCACCTGATCATAACTCACTGTTCTCTGGCAGAAGCCTAGCAGGAGTGGTTCTATTCCTGGAACCCTGAGCAATGTGACTCAGAAGGCCGTGGAGGGCCTCTCAGACTGGAGGCAGAAATCACCTGAGTGACTCACGGTCAATTACCCAAATAGGTAGAGGCAGCTTGAAGGGGAAACTTGCCTGGAAGCCAATGGCAAGGGCAGGTGACAGTGGCTTTGCACAGATGGAGACGTGTATCAGCCGAGGGGGAGCTGTGGACTCCTGACTGTACACCTGCCGGCTCCCTGGTGTTGACTTACAAATCAAAGAGCCTGGCCAAATATTGCTTCACAGAGAGTTTCTCTAGAAACAGTTTCTGTGGAATAATACTAATAGAATGCCACTTTTCTCAAGATGCTCTGCCTAAGGGTTTAAAAGCAGGTCTCAATTCTAAGTCTGTTACTTTTAAAGACTCCACCCAGAAGAATGAATCACGGGAATTTTAGCAGCGAGGCAGGTCAGAGATTGTGGCATCCATCTTGTCTGGCCCCTAAAATGCCTGGCAGCAAGGGCTGAGAGTCTGTCCCCCTTCAGGCTCAGTGGGCCCAGGTAAACCCAGCCTTCACTTGCTCTCACTCAGCCAGCTTTACATTCTTGACTTTCACACTTCGCAATCATGAGCACCCAACCTCAATGGGCCTTCACATCTCCAGGCAATCATGCTGTATTTTCCTAGGTCACTCTTGAGTCGGAATCCACTTGACAGCAATGGGTTTTGATTTAGTTCCCTACTCTCTTAGACATCTAAGAAACACACTTTTCTCCCTCCTCAAATCCTTAAACATCTCTCTCATCCTATTTCACTAAGAAAATCGAAGTAACCGGAAGAAAACTTCCAAAGACTCCCACCACCACCCTCTCTTACAATAGATAAGCTCTCCATGATCCTATGTACACTCAATCTGCGTAGACCCATTCCCTTCTGCCATTCAAGTTCCCAACTCCAACAATTTTTCCATCTCTCCCCCTCGCAAATTATTTGTTCTCTACTCTCCCGGACCACTCTGTCAAGCACACAAACGTATTTTTATTTATCCCATTCAAGAAAAGCCAACAAAAACAAAATATCTCTTGACCCCACTTCCTCCGCCAGCTTTGTTTTCAACTTTTTGCTTCCTTATGCAACAAAATTTTTTCACTTTGTCTCTTGAACCTGCCCTAATCAGGATAATTTGTCTCCACAATTCTATTGAAACTGCTCTTATCAAGGTTACCTGTGACCTCCACATTGGTAAACCAGTGGTCAAGTCTCGGGTTTCAATGTATGTGACCCACCAGTAGCATTTGACACAACTGATCACTCCCTCCTCCTTGGTGTATGTTTTTCCATTTCACTTACAGGATATCATACTCTTTCGCTTTTCTTTAGCTTATATCATACTCTTTAGCTTACTCACCTCTCCTTCTGAGTCTCCTCTGCTGATTCCTCACTGGGTCATGGTTCTTCTACTTCCCCTCTTCTCAAACACCCTTACTCCCTTGGTGATCTCATGGCGTACTGTGGCTTTTATTACTGTCTGTATGCCAGTTGTCCCTGGGTGGTGCAAGTAGTTAAGTGCTCAGTTACTACTAACCTAAAGGTTGGTTGTTTCACTCTACCCAGAGAGCCTCACAAGAAAGGCCTGGTGATCTATTTCTGGAAAAAAAGAAAAGCCATTGAAAACCTGTGGAACACGACTCTACTTTGACACACATGGGGTCACCAGGAGTTAGAATTGACTTGATAGCAACCGGTTTTTTTTATGCCAATGACACTCAACTCTATCTCTGCCCTCTAGATCCCTCCGCTAAGCTTCACACTCATATATCCAATCTCCTTCTCAACATTTCCATTTGATAGCCAGTAGACACTGCAAACTCAACATGTACAAAACCAAACTATTTTCTTCTCACTTCTAACTTGCTTCGCATGCAGGCTTTCCTATCTCTGTTTATGGCAACTCCATCCTTACAGTTACTTAGGCCAAAAATCTGGGGGTCATACATAGACTCTTCTTTCTCTAATCATTATCTAGTAGGGAATTCTGTTGACTCTACCTTCAAGATATATGCAGAATCTAACCAATTTCTCCGCATCTCCACAATTACCAGCCCGGCCCACGCTGCTATCATTGTTCATCCCTGTCCCCTGTAGGGTCATGCTTTTTATGTGTCATTTCACTGCTCAAAATCCTCTATGGTTCTCCATTGCTCTTGAGTAAAAGCTAAAGTTTGTACTTTGGCTCCCAGGGTCCCTCATGAAAATCTGGCTCCTGTTACCTCTCTGACATCACCTCCTACTGCCCCCGTGCATGCTTGCTGGCTCACTTCACCTCAGCCACACAGCATCCTTGCTTTTCCTCAAAGGTGCCAGCACCACTCCTGACTGAAGGACTTTGGTCTTTTATGCTCCCCTTACCTGGAGACCCTGTATAGTACAAATGGTTAACAAGCTTAGCTGCTAACACAGAAGTTGGTGGTTTGAGTCCACCCAGGGGCACCTTGGAAGAAAGACCTGGTAATCTACTTCTGAAAAATCAGCCACTGAAAACCTTATAGAGCACAGTGCTACTCTGATACACATGGGGTCACCTGAGCCAGAATCAACTTGACAGCAACTGCGTAACCAGTTAACTCTTCTTCCAGATGTCTGGAAAACTCTTTTTTCTAGATGTCTTCTTATTCAACTCCCTCCTTACCTTCTTCAACTCTTTGCTCAATTCTTACCTTTTCAGTGGGGTCTACTACCCCATTAATACTGGGCCCTGCTTCCCTCCTCTATTGCTACTCCCTACTCCCCTTATCCTGCTCTACTTTATCTTTTATTCCATGGCACTTATCACCATTTTTTTAATGTATGCATTTGTTTAAGCTTATTGTTTACTTTTCTCTTCCCACTAGATTGAGGTACTGCAAGGTATGGGTCTTTCTCTATTTTATTCAGTGATGTTTTCCAAGTACCTAGGAAACTGTCTGGCTCATACCAGCTGTTGATGTTGTTGTATACCTTCGAGTTGATTCTGACTCCTAGTGATTTATAAAAAACAAAACAAAACAAAAAACCAAGGCCATTGCCCTTGAGTTGATTCTGACTCACGGTGACCCTGTAGATCTGAGTAGAGCTGCCCCATAGGGTTTCCAAAGAGCGGCTGGTGGATTCTAACTGCCAACATAATGGTAGCTCTTAACCACTGGGCCACCATGGCTCTAGTGACCTATCGAAAAGAGTAAAACTGCTCCATAGGGCTACCTAGGCTGTAATCTTTTTTTTTTTAATCACTTTTTTTTTTTTTTTAATTATTGTGCTTCAGATGAAGGTTTACAGAACAAACTAGCTTCTCCTTAAACAATTAGTATGCGTATTGTTTTGTGACATTGGTTACCAACCCCCATGACATGTCAACACTCTCCACTTCTCGACCATGGGTTCCTTATTACCAGTTTTCCTGTCCCCTTCTGCTTTCTTGTTCCTGCCTCTGAGCTGGTGTGCCCATTCAGTCCCATTTTTTTTTTTTTTTTATGGGCCTGTCTAATCTTTGGCTGAAGGGTGAACCTTAGGAGTGACTTCATTACTGAGTTAAAAGGGTGTCTGGGAGCCATACTTTCAGGGTTTCTCCAGTTTCTGTCAGGTCAGTAAGTCTGGTCTTTTTCTAGTGAGTTAAAATTTTGTTCTACATTTTTCTCCAAATCTGTTTGGGACCCTCTATTGTGATCCCTGTCAGAGCAGTTAGTGGTGGTAGCCAGGAACCATCTAGTTGTGCTGGACTCAGTCTGGTGGAGGCTGTGGTGGTTGTGGTCCATTAGTCCTTTGAACTAAACTTTCCCTTGTATCTTTGGTTTTCTTCATTCTCCCTTGCTCCCAATGGGGTGAGACCAGTGGAGTATCTTAGATGTCTGCTCACAAGTTTTAAGACCCCAGGCACCACTCGCCAAAGTAGAATGTAGAACATTTTACAAACTCCGTTGTGCCAAATGAGCTAGATGTTTCCTGAGACCATGGTTCCCACAGCCCTCAGCCCAGTCAACCGATCCCTCAGGGAGTTTAGATGTATTTGTGGAGCTTCCATGACCTTGCCTTGGACAAGTATTGTGTACTGTCTTACCCTTCACCAAAGTTACAATTTATCTATTTTCTATTTAGTGTTTTTCCATCCCCACCCCCTCCTCCCTCATAACCGTCAAAGTTGTTTCTTTTTGTGTGTAAACCTTTTCATGAGTTTTTATAGTAGTGATCTCATACAATATTTGTCCTTTTGTGATTGACTTATTTCACTCAATGTACTGCCCTCCAGATTCAACCATGTTGTGAGATGCTTTGCAGATTCATCATTGTTCTTTATAGTTGTGTACTACTCCATTGCATGTGTGTATCATAGTTTGTTTATCAATTCATCTGTTAATGGGCATCTAGGTTGTTTCCATCTTCTTGCTATTGTGAACAATGCTACAGTGAACATGGGTGTGTGTATGTCTATTCATGTGATGGCACTTATATCTCTAGGCTATATTCCTAGGAGTGGGATTGCTGGATCATATGGTATTTCTGTTTCTAGCTTTCTAAAGAAGTTCCATATTGTTTCCCAAAATGTTTGTACCAGTTTGCATTCCCACCAGCAGTGCATAAGAGTTCCAATCTCCCCGCAGACCCTCCAGCATTTGTTATTTTCTGTTTCTTTGATTCGTGCCAGTAATGCCAGGGTGAGATGGTATCTCATTGTGGTTTTGATTTGCATTTCTCTAATGGCTAGTCATCACGAGCATTTCCTCATGTGTCTGTTAGCCACTTGAATATCTTTTTTGGTGACGTGTCTGTTCATTTTATTTGCCCATTTTTTAATTGGATTATTTGTCTTTTTGCCTGTAGATTTTAGAGTTTAAACCTTTGTGGGATTTGTAATAGCCAAAATATTTTCCAAGTCTGTAGGTTCTCTTTTTACTCTTTTGGTGAAGTCTTCTGATGAACGTGTTTACTTTTTAGAAGATCCCAGTTATCTAGCTTATCTTCTGGAGTTTGTGTGATGTTAGTTATGGTCTGTATCCTGTTAATGCTCTTTATTAGGGCCTGTAGCATTGATCCTATTTTTTCTTCTATGATCTTTATAGTTTTTGGTTTTATATTTAGGTCTTTGGTCCATTTTGAATCTGTTTTTGTGTATGGTGTGAAGCATGACTCCTCTTTCATTTTTTTTTGCAGATGGACATCCAGTTTTTCCAACATCATTTGTTAACGACACTGTCTTTTCCCCATTTGATGGACTGTGGGCCCTTGTTAAAGATCAGGTGACCATAGGTGGATGGACTTACATCTAGGTTCTCAATGCTTTTCAACTGGTCTATGTATCTGTTGGTGTACCAGTACAGGCTCCTTTGACTACTGTAGAATTATAGCGAGTTCTGAGGTCAAGTAGTAAGAGTCCTCCTACCTTATTCTCCTTCTTCTGGGGCCTTCTCCCTTTCCATATAAAGTTAACGATTAATTTTTCCATCCTTTTAAATAATGAGATTGTATTTATCCTGGGTTTGCATTTTATTTATAGATTGCTTTGGTTAGAATTGACATGTTCACAATGTCGAATCCACCTATCCATGAACATGATATGTTTTCCCATTTATGTAGATCTCTTTTGTTTTCTTGCAGTAGTGTTTTGTAGGTTTTTTTTGGATAGGTCTTTTATATCCCTGCCTAGATTTATTCCTAAGTATTTTATTTTTATAAATGGTATTGTTTTCCTAATCTCCTTTACATCATCCTCTTTACTGGTGTATAGGAATCTGATTTTTGTATGTTTAACTTATACCCTGCTACTCTACTGAATCTTTCTATTAGTTCCAGTAGTTTTCTTGAGGAACCATATCGTTTGCAAATAGGGACAGTTTTACTTCATTACCAATTTGGATGCTCTTTATTCCTTTTTCTTGCCTTATTGCTTTAGCTACTTGGTTGTGGTGTATTTTTTTGTTTGTTTTTTGATGCTGAATTCTATTGGCTAGAATTTTGTTGAGAATTTTTGCATCTATACTCATGATAGATATTGGTCTGTAATTTTCTTTTTTTTTGCCTGGTTTTGATGTCAGGGTTATGCTGACTTCACAGAATGAATTTGGAAGTATCTCTTCCTTTTCTATGTTCTGAAATAATTTGAGTAGTACTGGTGTAAGCTCTTATTTGAATGTTTGGTAGAATTCTCTGGTGAAGCCATCTGGGCAGGGCTTTTTTTTTCTGTAGAGAGCCTTTTTTTTTATTGCCTTTTCAATTTCTTCTCTTGTTATGGATCTGTTCAGATTTTCAACATCAGTTTGTGTTAGTTTGGCTAGGTAGTGTGTTCCTCAAAATTTGTCCATTTCCTCTAGGTTTTCAAATTTGTTAGAGTATAGTTTCTCATAATACTCTATTATGATCATTTTTATTTCAGTTGGGTCTGTTGTAATATCCCTCATTTCATTTCATATTTGGGGTATTTATTTCCTGTCCTGTTTTTGTTTTGTCAGTTTGGCCAGTGGTTTGTCAATTTTGTTGATCCTTACTAAGAACCAACTTTTGGCTTTGTTGATTCTATTTTTTTTTTTAATTCTCTATTTCATTTATTTCTGCTCTGATCTTTATTACTTTCTTTCTTCTGGTGGCAGTGGGCCTCTTTTGCTGTTTTCTTTCTATTTGTTTTAGTTGTGTAAATAATGTTTTAATTTTTTCCCTTCCTTCTTTTTTGATGTGTGCATCTGTTACTATAAATTGACCTTTGAGGACTGCCTTTGTTGTGTCCCAAAGGTTTTGGAATGATGTGTTTTTATTCTCATTTGATTCTAGGAATTTTTTGATCCCATCTCTGTTTTCTTCCATTATCTAGTGGTTTTTCAGTTGGGTGTTATTCAGTTTCCATGTAATTGATTTTTTCTTCTTGCTTTTCCTGTTGTTAACTTCTACTTTGATGGCACTGTGGTCGGAGAAGACACTTTGTGTTATCTCAATGTTTTGGATTTTGTTGAGGGTTACTTTGTGGCCTAAGATGTGATCTATTCTGGAGAAGCTCCATGTGCATTGGAAAAGAATTCATGCTTTGCTGCTGTCAGGTGCTGTTATATATGTCTGTGGCCTTTAGACCATCTGTATCTTTGCTGAGCTTCTTTCTAGATGTTCTGTTCTTTACTGAGAGTGGTGTGTTGATATCTTCTACTATTATTGTAGAACCATCAATTTCTCTTTTCAGTGCTGTTAGAGTTTATTTTATGTATTTTGGAGCCCTGTCATTGGGTGCATGGATATTTGTTAGGGTTATGTCTTCATGATGGACTCTCTCTTTAATCATTTTATAATCCCCTTCTTTGTCTTTTATGGTGGATTAGTGGGTGTTTCGGTTTGTTTTAAAGTCTATTTTATCTGATATTAGCATTGCCACTCCTGCTCCTTTTTGGTAGCTGTTTGCTTGATGTATATTTTTCCATCCTTTGATTTTTATAAATTTATATCTTTGTTTCTAAGGTGTGTCTCTTATAGACAGCATATTGATGGATCCTGCTTTTTAATCCATTCTGTCACTCTTTGTCTCTTTATGGGTGCACTTAGGCCATTTACATTCAGGGTATTATTGATAGGTGTGAGTTTATTGCTATCAGTTTGTAGTGTGTGTTTTTTGTTTGTGTGGTGCTGATGTTTTCTTTGTTCCTCTTACTCTCTAGCGCTAAATTTCTTTTGTTTGTGTTTTTTTTCATTTCTTTTGTCTTTGTAGATTTTGTGTTTACTGAGACTTTATGTTTTTCTTCCTTATTTTGATAAGTAGGTTTGTTAACTCTCTTTGAGATTATCTTGAAATTTGCCCTTATCTTCCTAAGCTTGAACCCATCTTTTATTACTTGATGTCACCTTGCCTTCCTCTCCATTTGAAAGTTCTATACCTATACCATTTATTCCTTCTTTTAGTGTTCTGACATTGTTGTCTTTTACAGATTAATCTCTCTGGTTCCTTGTTGTAAATCTTTTCATTTTGATTAATCCTTGAAAGTTCATTATCTAGGTTGGTATCTGGCTGATGCAGTTCTCGTGTCCTAGATTCAGTCTTCATCTGATGTTGTTTGTTCTTTAACTGAAGGGCTCCCTTTAATAATTCCTGTAAGTTTGGTTTGGTTTTTACATATTCCCTTAATTTCTATTTATCTGAAAATGTCCTAATTTTACCATCATATTTGAATGGGAGTTTTCCAGGATATATTATTGTTGGTTGGCAACTTTTTTTCTTTCAAGGTTTTATGTATGTCATTGCATTACCTTCTTGTCTGCATGGTTTCTGCCAAGTAATCAGAACTTAGGCTTATTGTTTCCACTTTGTATGTGACTTTTCTTTTTTTTTTGAGTTGCTCTCAGGATTCTTTCTTTGTCTTTGGCTTTAGCGAGTATGATTATCATATGTCTTGGGTTTTGGGGCCTGTTCTATATGCAGTTAGTTGAGCTTCTTTGGTGGTCGGCTTTTCATTTTTCATGATATTAGGGAAGTTTTCTGTCAGTAATTCTTCAGTGATCCTCTCTGTGTTTTCCATTTTCTCCCCCTGTTCTGGAACTCAAATCATTTGCAAATTTTTGCTTTTGATTTTATCCCATGTTATTCTCAGGGTTTCTTCATTTTTCTTCACTCTTTTCTCTGATTTTTTCTCAAATAAAGTGGTACCCAAGAATTTGTCTTCAATTTCACTGACCCTATCTTCCATTGTTTCACATCTGCTCCTCAAACCTTCCACGACACTGTCCATTTCTGAAATCTTGTTTATCTTTTGGATTTCTAATTGCTGTTTTTGTATAATTTCTAGTTCTGAATTTATTTTGACATTTTATTTCTGTATTCTCCTGAATTCTTCCATTGTTTTGTCTGTCTTTCCCATGATTTTGCCTCTCTTTTCCATGATTTTGTCTATTTTTTCCTCATTTTTGTCTGATTTTCCTTCAACTGTTGAATAATTCTGAATATTAGAGATTTGAATTCCCTATCAGGTAGTTCTACTGGCTTTTCTTCCACTGGGAGGTCATCTGGTGTTTTATTTTGCACCCTTTTTACCGGAACAATCTGTCCTTTTTTTTTTTTTTTAATATGTTTTGACATCGTCTGCTGTCTTCGGGGCATTCAGTAGTTATTGTCTGCATTTATTGATTTTAGATTTGTTTGTTTCATCCTATTTTTTTGGTTTGTTTCATTGGTTAGGTCTGAGCAGATGGGCTGGGTTTTCTTTGTTGTTTGCTCATCTGTGGGCACAGTACTTTTCACCACCTTATCAAATGGGCAGCTATGACACAGCAGGGCAAGTCCAGTGAAAGTGGAGAGCCAGGAATGGGTGACTTGTGGCATGTACTGGGGCTGACAGGGCAGGGCTGGGGGTCAGTGCAGGGCAGCTTCCAGTAGACCATGCCTTTACTGCTCAAGGGTGTGATGCTCAGTGCATGGTGCAGATCAGTAGGACAGGGGGAGGTTGTGTTGTGTGGAGCTAAGTGTGTGTGGGAATAAGAGAAAGAGGAGAGAGAAACAGGAGCCAAAAAAGTGCTGAGGGAGTGTCTTAGTTATCTAGTGCTGCTATAACAGGAATACCACAAGTGGATGGCTTTAACAAAGAGAAATTTATTCTCTCACAGTCTAGTAGGCTACAAGTCCGAATTCAGAGCATCAGCTCCAGTGGAAGGCTTTCTCTCTCTGTTGGTTCTGGAGGAAGGTCCTTCTTGTCAACCTTCCCTGGCCTAGGAGCTTCTCTGTGCAGGAACCATGGGTCCAAAGAACACACTCTACTCCCAGTGGTTCTTTCTTCCTGGTATGAGGTCCCCCCTCTCTGCTTACCTCCCTTTCCTTTTGCCTCTTGTAAGATAAAAGGTGGTGCAGGCCACACTCCAGGAAAACTCCATTTACATTGGATCAGGGATGTGATCTTAGTAAGGGTGTTACAACCCCACCCTAATCCTCTTTAACATAAAATTACAATCACAAATTGGAGGACAACTGCGTACTACTGGGAATCATGTTCTAACTTAGTTGACACATATTTTGGGGGGGCACAATTCAATCCATGCCAGGGAGTCTGGTGTTACAGTGGCACAGACCTGGGGAAGCCATGTGCTGGTGGCTTTCTAGTCATGCGGTGAGGCATAGCCCATCAAGAAGGGACAGATATGGTACACACAGCCAGGTGGGAAGGAGAAAGGAAAGGAAGGAAGGGAGAGATAAGAAACTGGATTAAAATAAAAATAAAAGGAGAGAGAAAGGCACACATGGCTAAGTGGTTGGGAGTAAGAAATGGAAGGAATATAGAGACAGACAAAGAACCGGGGGGGGGGGGGAGAAAAAATGCCAGATAGTTAGGAGGAAAGAAAGGAAGGAAGGTAGAGAGAGACAAGATACCAAGAAAAGGAAGAAGAAAGAAAAAAACGCCCCAAGGGAGCCCACCAGAAGTAGTTCCCCAGCTGAGCAGTGCTGCACAGCCTGACAAGAAGGAACAGAAATGGCACACAGCACCAGGTCTTCAGGAGAAGGATAAGGAAGGAAAGTAGAAAGAGATAAGAAACTGAGAAAGAAAAGAAAAAAATGCCCCAAGAGAGCCCACTGGAAGTGGGTCCCCAGCTGAGTGGCACTGCACAGCCAGTCTAGAAGCAGAGGAGATGGCACACAGTGCCAGGTATTCAGGTGAAAGGAAAAGAAGGAAAGTAGAGAGAGACAAGAAACCAAGAAATGAAGAAAAACAAAAAGGAAAAAAGAAAAAAAAAATGTCCCTAGGCTGACATGGACCTGGGAAGTGGTTTCCCAGCCAAGGAGTGCTTCACAGCCTGTCAAGAAGGAGTGGAGATGACACCCAGGTCAGGTGTTCGAGAGAAAGGAAGGGAAGGAGGTGAGAGAGAGAGAGAGAAAAAAAAAAGAAACTGAAAAAAGCAACAACGACAACAAAAAAAATGGCACTGAAGGAGCCAGCTGATGTGGGTGGGGTGAATCCAAATGACAAGGATCTGGCACCTCCTTGACTGAACGAAGACAGCCTGCTGGGAAGCAACAGAGGTCAAGGGAAGAAGGGTGAGGTGTGGGAAAACATGTATCGCTGGTCACTGGATGCTCTGTCTCCTGCTGGGAGCGCCTTGAAGCTGTCTTTGTGTACTCCCTGTCCACTGTTCTCGGTGACTGAGGAGTCCAAGATGGTGAATCTGTGCCATGTTAGCTGATAGGGGACCTTCACTCTGTCTCTCCTCGCTCTCTGTTTTCTGTCAGTTTCTTATTCCATTTGGAGCTTGACTGAGTTCTTTATCTCTTCGTTTGACACTTTGGGTTCCAGAATTGATGTTTGTCTTGGTTTTACTTTGTTTTTTGGGACTTTGCTGTGAAGGGATGTCATGGTGCTTCTGTCTATAGCATCTTGCTAGCTCTCCCTCCTAGGCTGTAATTTTTTTTTTTTAATTAATTTTTATTAAGCTTCAAGTGAACATTTACCATTCCAATCAGTCTGTCACATGTAAGTTTACATACATCTTACTCCCTTCTCCCACTTGCTCTCCCCCTATTGAGTCAGCCCTTTCAGTCTCTCGTTTCGTGCCAATTTTGCTGTCTTCCCTCTATCTCTATCTTCCCATCCCCCCTCCAGTCAAGAGTTGCCAACACACTCTCCAGTGTCCACCTGATTTAATTAGCTCACTCTTCATCAGCATCTCTCTCCCCCCTGCTGACCAGTCCTTTTCATGCCTGATGATTTGTCTTCGGGGATGGTTCCTGTCCTGTGCCATCAGAAGGTCTGGGGAGCATTGCCTCCGGGATTCCTCTAGTCGCAGTCATACCATTAAGTATGGTCTTTTTATGAGAATTTGGGGTCTATATCCCATTGGTCTCCTGCTCCCTCAGGAGTTGTCTGTTGTGCTCCCTGACAGGGCAGATATTGATTGTGGCCGGGCACCAACTAGTTCTTCTGGTCTCAAGATAATGTAGGTCTCTGGTTCATGTGGCCCTTTCTGTCTCTTGGGTTCTTAGTTGTCATGTGACCTTGGTGTTCTTCCTTTGCCTTTGCTCCAGGTGGGTTGAGACCAATTGATGTATCTTAGATGGCCGCTTGTTGGCATTTAGGACCCCAGACGCCACATTTCAAAGTGGGATGCAGAATGATTTCATAATAGAATTGTTTTGCCCATTGACTTAGAAGTCCCCTCAAACCATGTTCCCCAGACCCCAGCCCCTGCTCCGCTGACCTTTGAAGCTTTCATTTTATCCCGGGAACCTCTTTGCTTTTAGTCCAGTCCAATTAGACTGACCTTCCTTGTATTGAGTGTTGTCTTTCCCTTCACCCAAAGCAGTTCTTATCTACTGATTGATCAATAAAAAGCCCTCTCCCTCCCTCCCTCCCTCCCCCCTTTGTAACCACAAAAGTATGTGTTCTTCTCCGTTTTTTTCTATTTCTCAAGATCTTATAATAGTGGTCTTATACAATATTTGTCCTTTTGCCTCTGACTCATTTCGCTCAGCATAATGCCTTCCAGATTCCTCCATGTTATGAAATGTTTCAGAGATTTGTCACTGTTCTTTATCGATGCGTAGTATTCCATTGTGTGAATATACCACAATTTATTTACCCATTCATCCGTTGACGGACACCTTGGTTGCTTCCAGCTTTTTGCTATTGTAAACAGAGCTGCAATAAACATGGGTGTGCATATATCTGTTTGTGTGAAGGCTCTTGTATCTCTAGGGTATATTCCCAGGAGTGGGATTTCTGGGTTGTATGGTAGTTCTATTTCTAACTGTTTAAGATAATGCCAGATGGATTTCCAAAGTGGTAGTACCATTTTACAATCCCACCAGCAGTGTATGAGAGTTCCAATCTCTCCGCAGCCTCTCCAACATTTATTATTTTGTGTTTTTTGGATTAATGCCAGTCTAGTTGGTGTGAGATGGAATCTCATCGTAGTTTTAATTTGCATTTCTCTAATGGCTAATGATCGGGAGCATTTTCTCATGTGTCTCTAGGCTGTAATTTTTATGGGAACAGATCTCCAGGTCTTTATCCTGAGGATCTGTTGGATGTCTTCAATCTTTTGGCTAGCAGCCAAGCTCTTAACTGTTGTACCACCAGGGCTCTTTTCATAGTAGCTAGTCAAGAATATGGAGCCCTGATGGTGCAGTGGTTAAGAGCTTGGGTGCTAACCAAAAGGTCAGCAATTTGAATCCGCCAGCTGCTCCTTGGAAAGTCTATGGGGCAGTTCTACTCTGACCTATAGGGTCACTATGAGTCATAATTGATTCGATGACAATGGATTTGGTTTTTCTTTTTTTCAGTCAAGAATATATCTTGAATGAATGAATACAAGCTGGTCAGTGTATTAACAACTCAGTCCCTACCAGGATATAAACAGCCACATGTTATCTCCCTGCTATCTGGGGATCCCACAGTTACAGCTTTTCTTCATTAGCTTGCCCAGTGTGAGGATGTCCTACTGGTAGAAAAAGATTCAGGAGCACTTCTTAATGGGTAAAAGGCATGTTTGCTCTCAACAGCTGACTGTCAGAGGAGAAAATTTGTGCAGAATCTCAGATCTAGTGTCTGACAGGAAGCTGTTAACAGGAAACCAGGCCCAAAAAGGAGCCCTGGTGGCACAACAGTTAAGTGTGGGCTGCTAACCTAAAGGTTGGTGGTTCAAACCCACCAGCAGTTCCACTGGGAGAAAGACCTAGCAATCTGCTCCCATAAAGATTTCAGCCTTGGAAACCCTATGGGGCAGTTCTACTCTGTCATATGGGGTTGCTCTGAGTTCGAATCTACTTGATGCCACACAACAGAAACAGAATGGCTAAAACGAAAAAAAAAAAAAAGCAAGCAAAAACTGACAACAGGAAACTGAGTCCAGAGGGTCTGTGTGCGGGAGGATTGAGGGGAAATTGAGATGTAGAAAGCAAATAAGGTTATGATGGCATGGTTCAAGACTAAGTCCACGGTTAACATGAGCTTGCTGGGGGTCTGTTCTGTAAGGGTACTTCCAGGTGTGGGGCACAGGGTGGGCTCCAGACTTTCCTCCATGAGGGCATAGACCATGGCACCTTCACTCACCACTGTATAGCGAGTTTCTAGAACTAAAATAATAATTTTTTTTTTTTTTTTAATAGATGGTAAGTGGTAAATAACTATTTGTGGGATGAATGAATGTTTATTGAAAGGGATAGTTCCCTGTCTGGTACCCATTATAGTTCCCTGCCTCTAAACTCATTCTGACCAAGAGCCTGCCACCCTCCTCCCACACATGTCATCAGAAAGATCCCCTTTATTCAAGGAGATCTTGACTGTATGGTGGTAGTTTGGTGGTCCATTCTTTGGGCTCCAGAGGCAAATTGCCTGGGTTTGAATCTATCTGCGTGACCCGGCACATGTTGTTTAATCTTTCTTTAGGTCTCAATTTCTTCATCTGTAAAATAAGAGTAGTAATAATACCACCTATATATATCATAAGGTCATTGGCCCTGACTCATATATTCATAGTATTTATTATTCTTAGATAGAAGTCTAAAACCTTACTGTATTCCAAGTCACTGCCCAAACCCTGCATCCACTAAGCAAATTTTGATGCAATCATAACACCATCAGCTACTTGATGCCACGTCTCCAGACTGCAGCTATATTTTCGTTGCTCTGACCCTCCCACTCCCTTGTTTTGTATCCTTTGGATCTTTAGACCAACCAGGAGCTCACTCTGCCCCACTCCATGGACAGTGACCCCTTCCTTGAAAAGAGCTGGAAGTACTCCTGGTTAGCAGCCATCACTCTGGCCCAGACAGTTCTGATGGATTCCCTGTTGGACCATTGTGCTAGAGCGCATTGTACCAAATCAGAAGATGGTGGCAAGGGGCAGATGGGAGCCAGAATTTCCAGAGATGGTGATCCTCAGGGCCTCTGACACTCATAGGGAACTGTCTACCCCTCCTCTGTACAAGTCTGGTCTGCCTAGACTACCGGCTCCTTCTGCCTCAGACTTCAGACTGACTTCGTGATTAAGAAACCTTGGGAGGGATTTCATCAGCAGTCTGGTTAAATGGCCATGTGGTAGAATAGGGAGGATTCCTTCGTACAGAGTCAGCTCCGTTTAAACATGCAAACAGCAAATGTTACCATCTGCTTAAGCTTCTGGTATTCACTTAGTAACTTTAGAAAGATGAGCTTTGACCAGCGTCTGGAAGTGCAAATGGGTTTGGAGATGGTTTATTGCTGCCCCCAGAGACAGAGCCATAGGAAGAGTGTAGGTGGGTTGGTGGGGAGTTGAAAAGCCTAAATTTAGTCCATGCTCTGTCATTCTGCTATTTTCTAGTCTTATAACCTTGGACAAGTCACCTTTCTTTTCTAGGCTTCCAGGTTTTCATCTTGTTTTACTGACAGAACCATTTTTTTAGCTATCTCATGTGGAAGCCAAATTTATAGCTATTACTGATCAGATCAAAGGTAAAACTGCTGTGAACGTAGAGGGAAAAGGCTGGGGTGACCCAGAGCCCTGCCCAAACAGAACCCCCTAGCCCCGAACTGTACATACATGGCGGCTCCTGGGGCATCTCCACTCTAGATCACCCTTGAGGCTTTGCCTAATAACCAATGAAGCTGCTAGACTAGGCGATCTTTAAGTTCTGACAACTGGTGATTTTATGAGTTCTCACTGCTGTTGGGATTCTTGAGGGGTGGTAGAAGTGAGCGGGCAGTGGGAGCAGAGAGGGGTGAGGGAGTGAAGATCTGGGGTAGCAGAAGAGGAGAGGGAGCCGAGGGCAGATGTACCTGTTCCCAGGGAAAAGCGATTCCCAGGACAGTAGCCTTCCCTTTTCTCTCACGTATTTGGCTGGGCTTTTCAGCTGTGTCTTCGACCTCTAGGGATCTCATTTAGCAATCCTACCCTTTAGAAGGCCTCCCCTTTGAGGAGCCCCTCTCTTGTTACGGCAGACAGCTGAGGCATTTTTTATCCTTTTATTTCTGATTGCCTCATACTCCAGTTGGAGACACAGAGAGGAACATGACAAGGTCCTGACCTAGAGGCACTCACAGTCTGGTGGGAGGATGTTGGAGCTTGTGGGAAATATTTGCACGTCTAGCTGCTCTACAGAAGCCCTGGTGGTGTGGTGGTTAAAGCACTTGGTTGCTAACTGAAAGGTCAGTGGTTCAAACTCACCAGCCACTCTGCAAATAAAAATGTGGCAGTCTGCTTCCATAAAGATTTACGGCCTTGGGAACTCTATGGGGGTAGGTCTATTTTGTCTTATAGGGTCCCTATAAGTTGGAATTGACTCACCGGCAGTAGGTTTCGTTTGGAGGTGCTCTAGTGGAGTTCTCGGGTGGTACAAACGTTTAATGTGTTTGGCTTCTAACCAAAAAGTTGGCAGTTGGAGTCTATCCTGAGGTGCCTTGGAAGAAATGCCTGGAGATCTACTTATGAAAAATTAGCCATTGAAAACCCTATGGAGCACAGTTGTACTATGACACACATAAGGTCACCATGAGTCCAAATCAACTCCACAACAATTTTTTTTTTGTAAGTGCTAATGTGCTAGGCCAGTTGTAGAAGAGATTGTGGGAATCAGGGAACAGACCTTCAGGCAGAAGGAACAGTGTGTGCAGAAGCAAGGGATAGTGAAAAAGCTTAGGGCTACTTTGAGACCAAGTCTATCTCCATATGGAAATTCATACATTTAAACCCAGGTTCACATCTTTGCCCATGGAGCCCACACTGCAAAAGCAAAGACAATTTTGTGTAATCCACAGGGTTTAACTTTGGTGGGATGGCCTCCATTTAGTGAGAAATAATGCCAACACATTATTAAAATTATTAGAACCTCTTCTCAATTACTCATTCCTAGAGGGTGGCATTGTGGTTAAGTACTACGGCTGCTAACCAAACGATCGGCAGTTCGAATCCACCAGGCGCTCCTTGGAAACTCTATGGGGCAGTTCTACTCTGTCCTATAGGGTCACTATGAGTCGGAATCATCTTGACAGCACTGGGTTTTAGAACAAATAATTATATCAGGTCCATTATTTTAAATTAAATTTCATATTTAATTTACAGGAAACCCTGGTGGCATAGTGGTTAGTGCTATGGCTACTAACTAAAAAGTTGGCAGTTTGAATCCACCAGGTGCCCCTTGGAAACTCTATGGGGCAGTTCTACCTTGTCCCATAGGGTCGCTATGAGTCGGAATTGACTCAACGGCAATGGGTTTTGTTTTGGTTTTATAAATTTATGATACAACTGGTTGACCTCTCATCAAAACAGAGCTGCAAAGAAATCCTTCTAGTGTGCCCTTGAACCACCCTCCCTGAAGGAAAGAAAGGGAAGGAAAGGGGAAGGGAGGGGAAGGGAGGGGGAGGGGGAGGGGAAGGGAGGGGGAGGGGAGGAAGGGAGGGGGAGGGGAGGGGAGGGGGAGGGGAG
The DNA here is from genome assembly GCF_030014295.1 of Loxodonta africana. NCBI lineage: Eukaryota > Metazoa > Chordata > Mammalia > Proboscidea > Elephantidae > Loxodonta > Loxodonta africana. The sequence continues at coordinate 59,710,040 of NC_087360.1, forward strand.
GGGGAGGGGAGGGGAGGGGAGGGGGAGGGGAGGGGGAGGGGAGGGGGGAGGGGGGGAGGGGAGGGGGAGGGGAGGGGGGGGAGGGGAGGGGAGGGGGAGGGGGGGAGGGGAGGGGGAGGGGAGGGGGGGGAGGGGGAGGGGAGGGGGAGGGGAGGGGGAGGGGGGGGAGGGGAGGGGGAGGGGAGGGGGAGGGGGGGAGGGGGAGGGGAGGGGGAGGGGAGGGGGAGGGGAGGGGGAGGGGAGGGGGAGGGGAGGGGGTGGGGAGGGGGAGGGAAGAGGGCTGGGAAGAATTTTGAGAGCAAAAGTAGCTACTTCAGTTCAGTGACTTTTCTCCTTTTATGAAAGTAAAGCCTATATTTGGGGCCTGGCTTAAAGGTGCAGCTCCCTAAGAGAGGGAACCTTCTATTCTGTTCTTCTCTGTTCTGTTTTATTTTGTTCTGTTCTATTCTATTCTGTTCTGTTCTATTCTGTTCTGTTCTATTCTATCTCTACTTTTAATCCTTTTTGAAATTGTCTAGTTATAAATTATAGACAATGAATAAACTGCATGGTCCTGTTGTTGTTAGGTGCCATAGAGTCAGTTCGGACTCATAGCAACCCTCTATGTACAACAGAATGAAACACCGCCAGTTCCTACGCCATCCTCACAATTGTTGTTATGCTTGAGCCCATTGTTGCAGCCACTGTGTCAATCCATCTTATTGAGGGTCTTCTTTTTTCACTGACCCTCTACTTTACCAAGTATGATGTCCTTCTCCAGAATCTGGTCCCTCCTGATAACATGTCCAAAGTATGGGAGAAAATCTTGCCATCCTTGCTCCTAAGGAGCATTCTGGCTGTAATTCTTCCAAGATAGATTTGCTCATTCCACTGGCAGTCCATGGTGTATTCAATATTCTTCGCCAACACCATAGTTCAAAGGCATCTACTCTTCTTCAGTCTTCTTTATGTATGGTCCTAGAACAGGGGTTTCTGGCACTTCCACTTGCCAAGAGTAAATAGGGCATTTGAGGGGGAACACAAGACAGTGGACTGTGAGCAGCAGGCTTGTGGGGGCAGAGACTAAGCCTTCCTTACTGCTGATTTCCTATCACTGAGCCCAGTGCCTGGCACATAATGGGGGCACTGTAGCCATTCAGTGAGTGAATGAGTCAATGTGATTTTCTCAGCAATTGGAATCTCTGTGTTGATCAAACAAGATGAGGAACTGACAAAAGCCCTCTCTTAGGGCATGAGAGTGCTCAGGATTGTGACTGAGTGAGTGATGTGGGATGCAGACGTGCCTTCTGGTTGGGGCCCAGGAAATAGCAGGCACAAAGAGGTGATGGAGTGAAGGAGAGGGATCAAGTCTTCCTAGTAAGTGGGGCTACAACCCTGTCCGTAGAAAGAGGAAGAGTTTCACTGGCAGCTCTTCCTCCAAAGTGTGCTGGTTGCTTTCTCCTTCTTTGCTGTTGTGTTCCTGGCATTCTCTCCCCATGGGACGGGGATGTGAGTCCTGGGGCTGCTTTGCACTGTGACTTGCCCTGAGTGGAGTGCAGTTCCCCTGAAGGAAGCATTTCCTGAAGGGCAAGGAGGGAGACTGGAGGGTCTGCTCTTTATGGAGAAACAGGGGCCACCTGAGTCTACACTCAGAGCCAGGGGTCAGCAAAGTTCTCCTCTAAGGCACCAGAAAGTACATATCTTAGGCTTGTGGGCACATCAGGCTCCCAGGGCTGTTGTAACAAAATGCCACAAGGTAGGTGAGTTAAAACAACAGAAATTTATCATTTCACAGTTCTGGAGGCTAGAAGTCCAAATTTAGGATGTCAACAGGGCCATGCTCTCTCTGAAGGCTCTGGGGGAAGATCCTTTCTAGCCTCTTCCAGCTTCTGGTAGCCCCACCTTGACTTGTAGCAGTAGCATAAATCCAGTCTTGCCTCCATTTTCACACAGCCGTCTTCTCTCTGTGGCTCTTCTTTTGAAGGGCACCATTCATATTAGATTAGGACCCACCCTACTTCAGCCTGACTTCATGTTAACTAATAACATCTTCAAAGACCCTATTTCCAAACAAAGTCACATTCACAGGTACCAGGTGTTAAGACTCCAACATATCTTTTTGGGGGACACAATTTGCTTTATAACAGTGGGCCATATGATCCCCATGGCAACTACTCAGTCCTGCAGTCTTAGTGCGAAAGCAAACAGACAATGCATAAACTTATGGGTGTGGCCGTGTTCTAATAAAATTTTGTTTACAGACTGGATTTGGCCCACTAAAATTTGCTATTCCCTTCTCTAAGCATACAACTCTGACTTGGCACTCAGATTTTGATCTCTACTTCTGACTCTGTTTTCTTTTTGCTGAATATCACAGATCCTGACTTCTGTGTTTCTGACCCAAGTGGTTCCCCAACCCACAACTGCTGCCGCATTGTTGCCGAGGGTGGACTCTATCTCTGCCTGACCCTGCTCTCACTACATACATGGAGACAGAGAAGAGGAACAAGGAAATTAGCCTAGAGCAATGCCAAGGGGAGACTGTAGAATTGCTCAAGAGAAAAAATACAAGTGTCCCTTCTTTGGGGTGGATGGCTAGGGAAAAGAATTCAGTCAAGCTTGTTTTCTAAGCCTGGTTGAGACTACTATTTAGGGTCACAAAACCAGGAGCCCTGCTGGAGCAGTGGTTAAGTGCTCATTGCTAACCAAAAGGCCGGAGGTTCAAACCCACCAGCAGCTCCGCAGGAGAAAGATGTGGCAATCTGCTTCTGTAAAGATTTACAGCCTTGGAAACCCTACAGGGCAGTGCTACTCTGTCCTATAGGGTTGCTATGAGTCAGAATTGACTCGACGGGAACGGGTAGGGTTTGGTTTTGGGCGCAAAACTAAAGTATTAGGTGGGACTTCTGGGAGAAATTTAGAGAACTCTGGTCCAGGCTGACTGGTCTTTGAGAGTCAAGGGTAAACTCTCTTTTGACTTTATTTTGATGTCACCTGAGGCCAGTGGAGATCCCCACAGGAAGCGCATGTCAGTCTGTCCTCCCTGAGCCAGGCCTCTCTCCCTGTCTTAAGCTTGATCTCTGGGATGTCACCCTTTCTCCCTTTCTCCCCAGGCTCAAAACCTATTGGAACTGGATGAAGTCCTAAAGGTCATTGGATCGAATTGTATTGTGTTTTACTGACGAGAAAATAGAGACTCAGAGAGATAACATAACTTGCCCCACTGCACAGAGCTAGTTAACTGCTGAGCTGAGACTAGAACCCAGGTCTCCTGACCCTGACACCTATCTTGGGCAGTGGACTCGCCTTCCCCACACTGCTCCCTTCTGGGTGCCTCTCTTTCGTGAGCTTCCAGTGCCATTCACTCTGAGAAGAAAAAGCCAACACACATGAAAAAGACCCCTGTGAAATCTCTCATCACGACAGATTGCCGTGGTTCCAGCTTCTTCCTCCATTTCCTGTAGCTCATCTCCACCTCACCTGGGGAACCACTTCGGTCCAGATTCATCAGCAGGTAGAGCATCACCCTCAGGTAGCTTGTGGGGCTTCTGGAATAAGAGCTCATTAGGAAAATAATTATTCACATGCCTGAGGCACAATGAATTCTACCTCTCCCTCCTTCCTCAACCCCCTGTGAGCAGTTAGGACACAGCTTTTTATCATCTGTATTCTTGCCATAAAATATGTAGTTCAGTGATGTGAGATTATGGATATTCTTCCTTTATTTTTTTTAAAAAGGCAAACATGAAATAAAAACAACGGGACTGAGGAGATCTAATTAGGACTCCATAAAGCAGGGACTGGTATGGCTGGAGTAAGATTCCTGTTTTCTTTCTACCCTGTCACTGATATAAATGAGTTCTTAATTCCTCCTTTTGTGAAGAGCAGGTTATCACGCTCATATTCATTAAGTTACTTCAGCTCCCTGCAGCAGGGCTTAATGGCAGTTTAAATTAGCAGCCTCTGCCTTTGGCACCGTCAGTGGGGGCAAGAACAGGGAGTCCTGGGAAAGGTAATACATTTCCCCTCAGCACCCTTCGTTTCTGGACGAGGGGTGCTGAAGGAGGCAGAAACATCTGAATGACCTTGAAGGTATTCGAAGGGCATTCCCACAATTCCTTCTCACTGCCCACGGGATAAATTTCGAACCCCTTACCTTGAATCCAAGGCCCTTCACGCTGTCTCCTCTACAACTTCCGTCTCCTATCTTGACTGTTCCACTCCCTCTTGCCTTCTCTCACCTCCGCTGTGGCCATGTTGAATCTCTCTCTGAGCAGCCCCCACTGTTCTGTGTTTCTGGTCTCTGCTCCCCTGTTGGAAACACCCTTCTTCCCCACCATTGCACCTCTTTGTTAGTCCCACCTGGACCAAGGTCTCTTGTGAACAGTGTCTTATTTTTCTTCGTATTCACTGGGCTTGACTCAATATTTGGTACAGAGTAGTTTATGCTTGTTGAGGGGAGAAGGAAGAGAACGGGAAGATGGGAAATTAGGGAAGAAGGGCAGGGCAGGACAGGCTATCAGAAAGGAAAAGGACCTTGTCATCTAACGTTTGCCTGGACCTGGGCATTTGACTAAGAAATGTGTCACAGCTGGATCCCTTTGTTCTCTCAACCAACATTGAGTGTTGACTTTGAGCACTTTTCTTCCTCTGCAGTTTGTGCTATTGACTTTTGGACTCCACCTCCAGCACACCAGTTTCTTACCATCTCTCCCCACAGTACTCTTTGTTGGATTACCAAGTTCAAGGCACACAGATGTATATTTAGGACCACTTCAAAAAGTAAAGGTATTAAACTGGGTGAGGCTCCTTAGAAAAATAGCCCTCATTCACCAGTCATGTAGGTTCAGAGACGCTAAGGTACTGCAATTCTATGTGTCCAGTGATTTCAGGTGCAAAGCTCTTTAACATTCAGTAATGTATCACCTCAGAAGCAGAAAGCTCTATTGTTATTATTTTTGCTCGACCTATTTAACCAACTGCCATCCAGTTGACTCTGACTCATGAAAACCCCATGTGTGTCAGAATAGAATTGTGCTCCGTAGAGTTTTCGGTGGCTGATTTTTTGGAAGTAGATCACCGGGTCTTTAATTACGAGGTGCTTCTGGGCAGACTCGAACTGCTAACCTTCTGGTTTGCAGCTGAGTGCACTAACCATTTGTACCACCCAGAAACTGTGCTCTACCTGTTAGCTGTGCATTTTAAGTCAGGTTTCCCAGAAGCAGATCAAAGACTTGTGTCTAAATGATTTATTTAGGAAATGCTCCAGAGAAAAACTGGAACAGTAGTGAGAAAGGGAGACAGGGAAGGGAAGAAGCCAAGTGGGGATGCCAGCCTCGCCATGATCCTATAGTGGAGCTCTGGAGTCAGAACTACTCCTCAGAGTTTGCCCTATATCAGCCAAAGGACCTGGGCTTTCACACTCCTAAATAAGCTATTGGTGAAGGGCTTCCCCCCAGTCTGGAGGGGGATGTAAATTTTCAGGCACTTCCAGTTCTCTGTGCCTGTGGACAAACTAGCTCCAGTAGCCCAAGGGCTTTTGAGAAAAGAGAGACCCAGATGCAGGCCATTGACACAAAGCCCACAGAAGCAGTGAAAAGGATCCAAGGGGGCTAGGTAGACCACCACCACCAATGTCCACTACAGTGTGCACCCCAAACCCCAGATCACTAAAATCTGTAGATTCTATAGATCATACATAGCCTAGCTGTGCTATTTTATATATGGGCAAAATGAGATCAAGAGATAGCAAGGGACTCCTTTAAGATTGCGCATGTGTGAGGGGCAGAGCTAACACCTGACTGCAAGACTTTTGACCCTCAGCCCAAACCTTTTGTCTGACACCCAGCTATCTGTTTCCAGTGTGGTGTAAGCAAAAGGTGTCCAGGGGCCATCCATTTGGATAAAGCCCAATATGTCCTTTCTAAAGTTGCCAATCATTACTTGCCAAGTAATTATTCGTGATGTGAAAGTATTCTTCTCTTGAAAAAGCATTTGCAGATTTTCATTAAATTGCAAGTTCTCTTAGCATGTAAAAGGTTCGATATTTTACAAAATATTTGAAGAGCTCAGAAATGGAATACATTTAATACTTCAGGGTTCTTGCTTCTCAGCCCTGCCAGCCTCTGCTTTGTTTTGCCCCAACCCTTTTAAAAAGAGTCACTGACATTTGGTCAAGTAGCTTGCCTACATTCCCACAGATTATCAATGAGACAGGAGGAAAACCCAGACCCCATATTAAACCAAGCTGAAGGCCAGTACTGTCCCTAACACTAAGCTTTTTTTTTTTAATGGTAGATTTTAAGAGAAATCTTAAGGAACGTGGCAAGCGGGACTTGTAGTTTTGGCATCATTAAAAATGGGTTGTTCGGTTGATTGCCAGGAAATAGGTATCATCTCTGTAAATCTCTCTTAGGTGACATCTGCATCAACTTGAAGCTCCAGTCTGCAAGTCCTGCTGAATTTTTAACACTGGCAAAAGACCCAAACATTCCTTCTCTATTGTTTTCAATTCTTCAGCAAAGTTTCACCAGCAAATTACCCAGCTGCGACAATCTTCTCGACACAACACATTTACCGTCATCACTACAGGGCTTTCAGGGGAGAGAGAATGAGTTTGGCACAAAGAGCTATACTTGACTTCCCGCCTAAACGGTATCTTTTTGGCATCAGTCAAAAATAACAAAACTTAAAATGCAAAAGGTGGTTAGAGGGTTATTACCAGCAAGTGTTGACAGTTTACATCCCTGCTAATAGCATTTTAAAAATTAGGGTTTTTTTTTTTTTCCCACGGAAATTCTTCAGAGCACCATTAACGAGTCATATGGAAAAGCAATATAGAGGTTTGACAAAGAGCAATTAGATTTTACAGCTCATATGAGTGAGGAGGATCCCAGCAAGCTGGCAGAAGGCAGGGTAGGAGGCAGACAGGGTGAGAAAGCCCACAAAGATCAACCCCTAATCCAATTCATCAACAGAAAGCAAACCAAAGCTGTTTCGGGGTGGGGGATGGTATAGTGAAGGGGAGTATGTGTGACGGAGCCTAACTGAAAACCTTGACAAACAAAACCAATGACTGTCAGGACCAAATAAACACATAACTTCTTGGGCAGATACTATTTTCAGGGGATTTCTGATTCACTGTTCAAGATAGAGAGCCTCGGGTTGTGGAAACGATTTTCTCTGACTACTAATCGAAAGGTTGGCAGTTCGAACTCATCCAGCGGGGCTGCAGAACAAAGGGCTAGAGATCTGCTTCCATAAAGATTGTTGTTGTTAAGTGCCGTCGAGTCTGTTCTGACTCAGAGCGATTCTATGTACACCAGAACCAAACACACCCTGGTCCTGTGCCACCCTCACAATTGTTGTTATGCTTGAGCCCGTTTTTGTAGCCACCGTGTCAATCCATCTCATAAAGATTGTAGCCAAGAAAATCTTATGGAACTCAGTTCTACTCTGTTAACGCATGAGGTAGCCATGAGTTGGGATCAACTTGACAGCAACAGTTTTTTTTTTTTTGTCCACAGTAGAAAGTGCTTTCCTGGTGTGGATGCTGGACAAGGATCCAATGCAGGTTAATATTCACTGGGATAGGGAATTGTTTGAAAGAGGTCCTCTTTAGGGATTGGAAACCTTGGTGGTGCAGTGGTTAAGAGTTCAGCTGCTAACCAAAAAATCTTGGCTGTTCAAATCTACCAGCCACTCCTTGAAAATCCTATGGGGCAGTTCTGCTCTGTCCTATAGCTTTGCTATGAGTCAAAATTGACTCGACAGCAGCGGGATGGGTCTTAAGGGGTTGCCTGGTTTTGAGGCAGTAGCCCTTGGATTGCTTTTAAGTGAAATTGAATGAATTGCCACGCTGATGTTTGCTCACAATCCTTTGAGAACTCTTGGACCTATGTTCCGAGACCTAGGAAACACAACAGAATTTGGTGAGCCTACCATGGCTGAAGCCCAAGTAGGGCCCACTAGTAACATCGCTGGCAGCCAGGAGAGAGCATTCCATTTAGGAAAGTTATTAATCTAGGCTCTGTCTTACTTTAAATTTAAATCAGTTTGGACTTACGGAATTCTTACTAATATAAAATGCGTACTGTGTCCCTGAATTGTTGAGTGTGACTGGCAACAATGTGATTCAGGCCAATCTGGAGTCTCTTGTTATGGATTAATTTTAGGGAGATTTTTCATGGTTTAATAGTGTGTCTGTATCAAAAAGAAAGGTTCCCGCAATTAAGATTTAGAATCTACAAGGGGCCTTGTGGGAGCAGCTGAAGAAGGTGATGAAATCATCTCCTTGAATCCCTGCAATGGTTTAATTTCCGGCTTGAGGTGAAAGAATTAGGTCACCTCTTGAAACCATCCAGCCTGAAGATTTTATGATGCTACAAAGTTCAAATTTTATATCACAATGGGTGGACATGCTTCCTCCTCGTAATTTTGAGTCTGTTTTCTCATCTGCCCAGTGGGAATGGTAATAGCACCTCCCTCATCAGGTGGTTTTAAAAGTTCTGAGGTTTAATCAGATAGTAAACAGGAAGGGAGACCAGAACGCCTGGTACACACATGGGAACAATTCTGATCTCTAGAGGTAACGCCGCCAGACTTGAAATTGAGAGATCAACCTGAGCCTCAGTTTTTTTATCTATACGATGGAATCAACAGACCTGCCTTGCTTACTTCACAGGGCTGTTTTGATAGACTCAAATGTTTTGTGAAACTGTTGACAAATGATGAAGCATCTTCAAATGCCTCCTCACTTTTATACAGGGTCACACTCCTTTGGCCACATGGACCTTTCCTTTTTCATTTTCTTGTATGCCACATAAAGACCCCCCTTCCCCCTAAATGCCATGAATACCTCCCTTTGTTAGAGACGGGAGCCAATTTGTGTTCCTTCAAAGAGGGAGGAGATGGGGGGTGGGGAGTGTCGGGCAGAGGCAGCCCTCCCCAGTGAGGCAAGTGGGCCACAGCCCCATAGGAGTGTGGCCAGTGGGGATTTGTCCCTGAATCCACACAAGCCGCTTGTGTTCTGGTCACTCTGGACCTGTGAAGGCTCAGTGGTATTTGGGAAATGGAAGCAGCTTTGTAGCTCATCAAATGTTTGTGAAGCTCCACTTTAAGAGCAGCAAGGAAGCAGCTGGAGTCCCTGTGCCTGTATGATGCTTGGCATTCACGTGTGCTTAGGCACTGTCCCACCCTCTACAATCTGTTTGAACTCTTTTCTGAGGATTTGACCCCTAAATCAGGACCTTAGCTAACACTGGTCATTCCTGTGGGGTCAGTGTATAAGTGGCGGGACATCTGGGTGTGCCCCTGGTTCCTCATCTTGCCCACTGGTACCCAGGACTTGGCCAGTTTGGTAAGACTTGGCACTGAGTCCCCTTTCACCTGGCAGGCATCTACTTTTTCACCTGGGTCTGGGCCCTTGTAAGTGGCCTTTCCTTACAAGTGAGACTCTTATTAAGCTCTGGGTACCAGGTCTTGATTGGATGAGACCCTAAATATCTATGTCCTTTTCTGGCCCTGGATGAATTAGGATTAGTCTCTGTCAATCTGCTGTACCTTCTTCCCTAGGTGCAGAATTACCCACCCTGAATGGAAGCATTCTAAAAGGATCCATCAACAAACCCTTCACTCATCAGGAATGTTGTTGTTAGGTGCCCTGGCCTGCGCCATCCTCACAATCGTTGTTATGCTTGAGCTCATTGTTGCAACCACTGTATCAATCTATCTCCTTGGTCTTCCTCTTTTTTGCTGACCCTCTACTTTACCAAGCGTGACATCCTTCTCCAGAGACTGTTTCTTCCTGGTAATATGTCCAAAGGAGCATTCTGGCTGTACTTCTTCCAAGACAGGTTTGTTCGTGCTCTATTATAGGGCCCTATTTTGTAGCCCTATCATGTCAACTAAGTTCCTTTTGATTGAAAACAATGCAAAGAAACTTTGGCCAGTCATTGGGAGAGGGGGAAATTATTAGAAACTTCTAATAGTCGGAGACTGCTAGTGTCTACCAAAGCCATGCTTTCTTTCTTCGATAATAACAGAGTTGAGGCCGAGATGTAGCTGCCCAGCCCCACCTTCCCAGTTATGTGTGACCCTACGTCCAAGTTCTTGCTAACAGAGCGTGAGCAGAAGTTTCATGTGCTATTTGTAGGCCTGGCCTCTGAGACCTTGCTGGTTCGCTCCTTGAAGAGCTTCAGTGGGAGACCTTGGAATTCACGTGCAGAAGATGGCAGAGCTCCTCACAGCTAGGGTCTTTATTGACTGTGTGCAGCATCTCTGTCCCAGTGGACCCTTATTTTACAAGAAATAAACTTCTACTTTGTTTGGACCATTGTGTTTTGGGGTCTTTGTCTTTGTTTTTTTTTTTTTTCTTGTGCCTTAAGTGAAAGTTTACAGTTCAAGTCAATTTCTCATACAAAAACTTATACACATAGCTATGTGTCCCTACTGCTCTCCCTATAATGTGACATCACCATCCTTCTCTTCACTCTGTATTTCCCGTGTCCATTCAACTAGTTCCTATCCCCCTCTGTCTTCTCATCTTACCTCTGAACAGGAGTTGCCCACATAGTTCAGGTGTCTGCTTGGGCTAAGAAACATATTCCTCACCAGTATCATTTTATGTCTTATAGTCCAGTCTAATCTTTGTCTTAAGAGTTGCCTTTGAGAATGGTTTTAATTTTGGGTTAACAGAGAGTCTGGGGGCCATGACATCTGGAGTCCCTCCAGTCTCAGACCATCAAGTCTGGTCTTTTTACTAGAATATGAGGTCTGCATTCTACTTTTCTCTTGCTCCGTCAGGGGTTGTCTGTTGTATTCCCTGTCAGGGCAGTCATTGGTGGTAGCCAGGTACCATCTAGTTCTTCCAGTCTCAGGCTGAGAGAATCTCTGTTTTATGTGGCCCTTTCTTTCTCTTGGGCTCTTATTTCGGGGCTTTTTTTTTTAGCAGTTTGGCCTTTATCATACAAAATTCAGAAGGATATTAAATTGAAAGAATTTTTGAATAACGAAGTCTTGAGACGGGTAGGGATGGGCAGCTTTGTACATGCCAAGCAGCAGGATTTGCAGATCTGCTCTCTAGGGCACTGCCATTAAGTGGGCTCCTCTTCCTTGTCTCTCATGGTTGTGCTTCCCCATTCAAGTTTCAAATTCTCATAAGTGGCTCTGATTGGCCCCGCTTGGGTCAGTTCTCTACCCTGAGATCAGTAAGCTATGGCAGGGCGGTTACAGAAATGTGAACATTGAGGCCCCGTCTTTATGAATCACAACCTTTCTGGAAAAGGGGACTGCTGGGCAGCTGTTGTTTCTTATACCATATATATGCCAGAATAAGATAAGGTGATGAACACACAGGGAGAGGAAGGAGCTTGGGCTTTGGTAGAGAGCCATGTAACTGAATAGACAGTTACAATATAGGGAGCTAAGAGCTTTTTGACGTTTCCATGGGCTGTCATGTGAGCTCAAGGGAGGGGCAACTAACAGAGATTTGAGAAAGGGTTTTGGGATGCTTTGTAATATGTTGGAAGTAGGGTTGTTGTGGAAGGAATGAGACAGACTTGAGCTGAAATAACAGCACTAATGGGTTATGTAGGGCAAACTACTCAAGTTACTTAACCACACTGGACATGTTTCCTCAAATGTAAAATGAAGATGTTAACACCTCTGTGATAGGGTATTTCACTCGCTACCCTGGGAAGAAGGAGGAGAAGTGGTAGAAAAGAAGGGAGGGGTGATGATAGAATTGCCCTACCTGGATGGCATTTGTGAGCAGATATTCCCAAGTGCCCGGCTGCCCATAATGACTTTGTCGCCAAAAACTACTCCCATGTGATCTGGATGCCATCTTTCTCCTCTTTGCTCGCACTAAATGCGCACAGGGCCCTATGAAAGTTTAAGCATCTCTTCACTGAGAAGTAGGGCATGGGGGGAGGATCAGAAGTGATGTCCCTGGAAAATTGCCTCTGCCTTCTCTCCGTGTACCAAGGGGTGGCAGCCCTTGCCTGGCATTCAGGGAATACCCAGCTGGTCACAGCATGATTTCCTAACTTCCTCTTCTTCATTTTATTTGTTTATTTTTTAACTTTAGGTGCAGAGGATTTGGTCAATTTGTTTTGCACTTTGGAGCTTCTTCTCTTCATTTATTCCTACAAGGCCCCTTTGTAGTTGCCAGGCTATGCTATTTATTCCATTGTATTACCATTCCCATCTCCTCCTCCCACTTAGGAGACCTTTCTATTGTACCTGATATGTCTTCTTTCATTTTGGCTTGTGTCGTTGCAGAACATACAGTGTAGAGTGCAAGTGTTTTTAATGCACATCACTGGGACTGGGTTGCTGCTTCTTCTTTTTTTTTTTTAGTTTAGCAATGTGTTTGTAACATCTTTTCATGTTGAGTGTATATTTCCAGTCTATTGTCTGACTACAGCGGAGTATTAATTATATGGTGTGCATTTACTCCATTTCTTCTATTCCTTTCCCCCAGAAATAGACAATTAGATTGCCTCTCCCTCTCCCCTCACTGCAATCAATGCTGCAATAAAATAAATAAACAAATAAAAGCAAAGTTGCCGTTGAGTCGATTCCAACTCATAGCAACCCTACAGGACAGGGCAGAACTGCCCCATTGGGTTTCCAAGGAGAGGCTAGTGGATTCGAACTGCCGACCTTGTAGCTAGCAGCAGTAACTTTTAACTACTTCACCACAAGGACTCCAATGCTGCAATGAACAGCCTCACATGGGTCCCTTTGGGATCTGTGGGAAAATTGTTCTGCTATAGATTCACAGGAACAGGATTGCCAGGACATAGAGGATCTGAATGTTTAATCTAAGTACTCCCAGAATGCTTACCAGAATGGCTGGACCTATCTAAACTCCCACCAGCAATGCACAAGGTCTTCCATATCCCCACATCCCTGCCAACAACTGGCATTATCCAGCTTTCTAATTTTTGCCAAGCTGATAGGTGTTAAGTGGCAGGGCCTTGTTGTTTAATTTGCACTTCTCTAGTTAGTAATGAATTTGAGCATCTCTTCATGCACTTGTCAACTTGTGGGATTTCCTTCTGTGAATTGACTGTTCATAGTTACTGAACATTTTTCTTTGGGGGTTTCTGACTTCTTCTTGTTGATTTGTAGGAGCTCTTTGAAGATTCTAGGTGGTAGTGCCTTGCCAGTTTAAACATTATAAATAATCTTTTTCTATTCTGTTACTTGTCACTTAATTATCATTGGATAAAAATTACTGGTTTTGATGTGATTGAACCCATTATTTATTTATTTATCTTATGACTTAGGCTTTTTGGGCTTTGTTTCAGCAGGTCTTGTCTAGTCCTAGGTCACACAAATATTTTCTTACATTATTATCTATCTAAGCAAATAATCTGAGAAGCTGGACTATGTGAAGAATGAGGCATCAGGATTGGTGGAAGACCCATTAACAACCTGCAAAATGCAGATGACACAACCTTGCTTTATGAAATCCGAAAGGACTTGAAACACTTACTGCTGAAGATCAAAGACTACAGCCCTCAGTGTGGATTACACCTTAACACAAAGAAAAGAAAAATCCTCACAACTGGACCAATAAGCAACATCATGATAAATGGAGAAAAGATTGAAATTGTCAAGGATTTCATTTTACTTGAATTCACAATCAATGTGCATGGAAGCATTAGTCGAGAAATCAAGTGGTGTATTGCATTGGGCAAATCTGCTGCAAAAGACCTTTTTAAAGTGTTAAAAAGCAAAGATGCCCCTTTGAGGACTAAGGGGCACTTAACTCAAGCCGTGGTATTTTCAATCATGCCATATGAATACAAAAGCTTGACTATGAATTAGGAAGACCAAAGAAGAATTGATGCCTTTGAATTATGGCATTGGTGAAGAATATTGAACATACCATGTACTGCCAGAAGAATGAACACATTTGTCTTGGAAGAAGTACAGCCAGAATACACCTTAGAAATGAGAGTGGAGAGACTTTGCATTATGTACTTTGGACATGTTTTCAGGAGGGACGAGTCCCTGGAGACGGGCATCATGTTTGGTAAAGTAGAGGGTCGGTGAAAAAGAAGAAGACCCTTGACGAGATGGAGTGACACAGTAGCTGCAACGATGGGCTCAAGCACAAAAATGACTGTGAGAATGGCGCAGAACTGGGCAGTACTTCATTCCGTTGTACAATAGGGTTGCCATGAGTTGGAACCGACTCGATGGCACCTAACAACAACAACATCTATTTACATTATAGTTTTACCTTTCACATTTAGATCTTTAATCTATCTGGAGTCCACCCTGAGATGTAGAATTAGGTAAGGATCCAGTTCTAGTTTTCCTAATCTAGTGAGCCAATTTCCCCAACACCATATAACCTAACCTAACCAAACCTGTTGCCGTCGATTTGATTCCGACTCATAGCGACCCTAAAGAACAGAGTAGAACTGCCCCCATGGGGTTTCCAAGGAGCGCCTGGTAGATTCGGACCACCGACCTTTTGGTTAGCAGCCGTAGCTCTTAACGACTATGCCACCAGAGTTTCCCAACACCATGTATTAATGGTATATTCCCCTTTCATTTGGCGTGCTATATAATTCTCATATGTACACGGGGCTCGATCTTAGCTCTTCCTTCTCTTCCATTGGACAGTATTTTTTCTTGTTTTAGTGCCATACTGTTCTTATTACCATGGTTTTATAGTGTATCTAGTAGGGCGAGTTCTTCCATGTTACTCTGTTTTCCAAGTTGATGTAGCTTTTCAGAAACTTTATTTTCCTATATAATTTTTATTGTCTTAATAAAAATTGGAGAGATACAAAAGCATATTTACAAAATGTGAAGAGTATGAAGAACGAAAATACAATACCCATATGCCTACTCCCAATGGATAAAATCAAACATTATCTTTGAAGCTCCCAATGCACCATTCCCCAACCCATTCCTGTTTCTTTGCTTTCAGAGGTAATCTCTGTGCTGAATTCTGTGTTTATCATTCCCTTGCTTATCTTGGTAGTTAGTGTAACAAAAAATAAATTATTTAGATTTGAAGTATTTTTTTTTCTTAGTTTTGGATACATATTTTAAAATTGTATATAAATGTAATTATATTGAATGTATTCTTCCTCTAGTTCCTCCCCCCCTTAACATTATGTTAGCCACATTAGTCTCCGCCGTTACATGTGTTTTAGATAATTTTCATCAAACTGGCATATGGTATTTCATTGTATGAGTATATTACATTTCATTTATCATTCTAATGCTGAATGAATAATTTTCAGTTTTTTGCTTTTACTGGCAATTTTTTAGCACCTACTGCTATAAACATTTTTGTGTATTTCTCACGCTGTTTATGGGCAAACATTTCTCTACAATAAATGTTCTAACACTGATTGGCCTCAGGACCTCTTTCACTCTTAAAAATTATTAAGGACTCTAAAGAGTGATCGATTATATGGATTATATTTACTAATATTTATTGTACTAGGAATTGAAAATTGAGAAAATTTTGAAATATTTATTAATTTAAAATAGCAGTCATCAACCTACTACATGTTGATCTAAATAACACTTTTATAAAAAGTAACTATTTTCCAAAACAAGAAAAATTAGTGAAGACTGACATTGTTTTACATTTTTAAAAATCTCGTTAATAGAAGACAGCTGAATCTCACATCTGCTTCCACATTCAACCTATACTCTATTCTCGCTTATCAACATGGTTAGATTCTGAAGACCAAGTTGGTATGTGAAAGTCGGCATAGTGTGAAAATGGAGGATGATCTCATTAGATGACAAAATGGAAAATGACTACATCATTACATAACTGCCAAATGACATCATTTCATACCTGCCAAATTACATCATTACATAACCGCCAAACCACTGAGAATCATGGCCCAGCCAGGTTGACACATAACCTTAACCATCACAGCCAGACTTACTCTTGCCTCACATCTCAGCGTTTGCTACTGCCAGACATACGTTGTTAGTGTGCAAGATAGATGGAGAGTATATTTTTTACTATTGTAGTAAGTGTGAAATATTGGATAATGAGATGGTTGGTAAGTGAGGAGTAAGTATATCTTGAACTGTTATTTTGGTTGAAGTATATGAAGAGACTACCACTTAGCTGTCAGTTTGTCATACTGTGGTGGTTTTTGTGTCGCTATGTGCTAGAAGTTATGCCACCTGTATTGCAAATACCAGCAGGGTCACCTATTGCAGTTCAATGGGTTTTCTTTACATAATGGCCTTTCTGGCCCTGGGTTTGTAGTACTGCCAAGATGATTTTCTAGGCCACAATCTTGCAAAGGAATGGACAGGTGTGCTTTCAGGGACTGATCAATTAATATACAAATTAAGTGACTGTGGCCTACCAACGGGATTGGTCAGTTTTACCATCCTGCTAGGCTTATAAAGGCTAATTCCAGAGAGGTTGCAGGAGCGACCTCACTACCATCAAGAAGAAAAACCTAGAGCAGAGCACATTATTCAGACCTGGGGTCCTTGCATTGACGACCTCCTAGGTCCAGGAGAGAGAGAGTTGTAACACCGAAGATGGCGAGACGTGGCGAGAGATGACGTAGCATGATCGACAGTGGTACAAGACAGCAGAAACTAGGGGACCAGCCTGAGGTGCTTTTAGTGGGCTTCTTGGCCCATGAAGCAAGGTGGTTGCAGTGGGCTTGCCACCCCATGGAGCAAGAGAGCTGTGTACCTTCAGGCAGGAAGCTTGCTGGTAGACTGGGGTGCCTTTGGGCACTTGTCGATGGAGCTTAAAGAGTTGTAACACTTGTCCAAGCAGGGCAGAGGCCAGGCTGAGGAGGGCCCAAGAAGCACTGCCTGCCTGCAGGCATGGCCGAGAAGAAGCTTAGAACTGTCCTGTTTGGAAGCTGTCTTGACTGATGATCTATATCCTGAGTTGTGTCCCTTTACCTCTGAGTTGATCCTAATCCCAAGTTTTAGCCTGTTACTTCCCTGATAAACCACATAAACATGAGTATGGCCTGAGAGTTCTGTGTGGCCACTGCAATGAATTATAGAACCCAGTAGAGAAGTAGAGAGTGCCATGGGGAGGACAGCTGGTGTCTCAATTGGTAAAAAAAAAAAAAAAAAAAAAAAGGCTGGAAAGTAGAGGTATGTCTCACCTCTACCTCATAGGAATCAGCTTTGGGCTGATGGTGATTCTCATCCCTCCCCCTGAAGTTAGAGGACTTCTGACTCTACCAGATTACACCTATGGTAGACAGGTTTCAACAGGATTTCAAGAATAAGACAGTCTAGGAAGAAAGGCCTGGCTATCTACCGCCAAAAATTAGCCAATGAAAATCTTATGGATCACAACAAAACATTGTCCGGCTCACCCGCTTTGGACGTGTTATTGGGAAAAATCAATTGCTAGAGGAGGGCAAAATGTTTGGTAGGGTAGAGGACCAGCAAGAGTGAGGGAGGTCCTCAGTGAGATGGATTGGCACAATGGGCACAATGATGGACTCAAACATGCTGGCAATCATGAGGATGATGCAGGACCACACAACATTTGTTCTGTTGTACGTAAGGTCACCATGAGTTGGAGTCAAATTGACGACAGCTATCTATATACCTATATACCAAGAAAATCTGGTCTCGCTCAGATGTGTAGTTGGAAAAGGTAGCAGTATTTTAGTAGGCTTTTCAGATAACTGTGGATATTCTTCATTGATACTACACCGAAACATGATAAGCGATAGTTTCTGAAAGGTTAGTTGCAATGTGAAATCTGAAACCATATCAGTGACTTTTTTGTACTCTGTTACATTAAAATTCACTGGTTTATCTTGTACTTTGTGTGGATCTTTTACTCACGCATAATTTTGTCACATGATGCATTGGTCATTTGGAATTATTTGGAACTGCAGTTCACTGAGTTACGCAGGTATTACAAATATTACTGTATTTTTACGCAAAAAAACGCATGCCTTCTACATTTGTTTGCCATCCACAACCTCCCCCCAGGAAGTATTTTTTGCGAATGTACTACGCCTTTTTTTTTTTTTTTTACAGCAACATGTTAAAAAAAAAAAATTGTCATAGCAGCACTTATGGAAATATCTCCTGGGCAGAGGGTGTGATTGGCAATCAGACGCAGAGGGCAAGTGTTATTTGCATAAGAATATGGTACAAAATACCAAAAATATATAATAAACATCACATTTATTAATATCACCATTGCTGTCATCAGAAAAGCGATGAAATATTAGAAAGTCATCAAGCTCATGATGGTAGATACGTTTCTCAAAATTCCAAGTTTTCTTGAAAGCTTGAATTTTACCATTGGCAACAAATAATGTCAATTGTTTTTCCTAAAGTCAAAGGCTCACTTTGTTCATTTTTGAGAAAATGTCTTCTAATATTCAAGTCTGAATAACACATTTTGTCTGTCAGTATTAGTTTCAAGTAAAAATGTCATTCCATGTTAAAAATGGTTAGTTCGGCTCACACCTCAAACAATGGCACAAGTGTTTTTCCTTAAGACAAGCCTCACACTTTAATATGCGCTTCAGGCATATTTTCCATTTCATCACATAGAAAAAATTTTTTAGTTTATCAAGGGCTGAGATTTAATAAAATTAATACCTTTGACTGCTTTGAGGGCATTCTCACGTGACTCTGGCAAATTTTGTCTCTTTACTGTGAGCACATGATGGCAAAGAGTACACAGGGTAAATGTGAACACAGTGAAAAAGGCAAATTATGACTGAGTATTAAGGAGCCCTGGTGGCACAGTGGTTAAGAGCCAGGCAGCTAACCAAAAAATTGGCAGCTGTCTCCACCAGCCGCTCCTTGAAAATCCTATTGGGTAGTTCTGCTCTGTCCTGTAGGAATCAACTTGATGACAACGGAGATTATTATAAAATAGTTTTGACCTTGCACACTCCCTCAAAAGCATCTTGGGGACCCTCAGGAGCCTGTGGACCACACGTTGAGGGCTGCTGCTCTGTAATAGTACACCTGGGAGTGGAATTGCTCTGTCATAGGATATTGGTATCATCAGATAATGTACAATTGCCTTCTTATCAACACTTAATATAACCAGATTTTTATATTTTGGCCAATCTAGTAGGTATACATCAATAACTCACTATGGTTTTAATTTGTGTTGCCGTGTTTACTGACATATTGAACATCTTTTCAAATCTTTATTGGCTAGCTGTGTTTCTTCTTCCATGAAGTATTTGTTTAAGTGTTTTGCCCATTTTTCTCTTGGTTGTTTGCTCTGCTTTTCCCTTGGTTTGTAGGAGTTCTTTGTTTAATTTGGATTCCTCCATTTCTTCTCTTTCCAAAATCCTTTCCTTTAATCTCTTTACCCTCTTTTTTTATCCTGGGATCTGTCACCGTCTTTATAGAATTTATACATTTTTGGGATCTTTTTTTTCTCCTCAGTCCCTTGTCATGGCTTGCAAAGTCTGTGGCCACTGGTATTACTAAGTCGTCTACCTTATTTTCCCTCCACCCATCTACAATTGGCTCTAGTCTCAATGACTGACAACCTTTCAGAGGAGGGTGTTCCCAGGTGAACTCTGGATCCTGGGAATTGCCTATTAGTCCTTTCCTTCCAGACTTCCGTTTTCTGAGATCTGAGCTCACTGCACAGATTGTATTAGTTGTCATGGATGAGTAAGTATGAGTAAGGAGAACTTTTGATGGAGGGAAGAAAGAATGAAGAGATTTCCAGAGATCAGGGAAGGGGAGATGGGTGGAAGATGATAGGAGCAGTGAGAATCTACACCTCTGACTGTGACAGCTTGCTGGAAATGAGACATCATTTCAGAGGACCAGATGGTTCTCAGCCTCAGCAAAGATTCCAAGGCCCCAAGGTTAGCGTGAAAGAGGCAGACTTCCAATCTCCAAGGTCCGCTGCAACCATGGGCAATGTGCATACCAGCAGTGACCATGACCAGCTGGGAATTAGTGACCCTTGCACTGTTTCCTGGGTACCTTGTGAGCTTGAGCTTTCTGAAGTGATTCAAGGAGTGGGGTTGGATGGACTTGAACATGCTGACAATCAACTAGAAGGTGACTTTCTTCCCATCCTGGTGGGATGAGGACTTAAACCTGATTTAAACAGACTAGAGAAATGGGTATTTTTTATATACACATTTGGGGACTTTGTTAGGCTGTGTTCTCTAAAGAAGCAAAACCAGTGAAGAGAGAGAGAGAAAGATTTATCTCAAGGAAATGCCTCATGCGGTTGTAGAGGCTGGTAAGTCCCAAGTGCATGGGTCAGATATCAGGCTAGGGGCTTCTCCTGACTCACATAGTGGCAGGGGCTGACAAACCCTAGATAAACAGGTCAGATGGCAGGCTTCTGGCTCACAGGCTGCGGAGACTGACGAATCCAAGATCAACAGGTAAGAAGGCAGGCTGCTGGCTCACAGGTTGTGGAGGCTGATGAATTCTGAGATAAGCAGACAATATGGCAGGCCACTGACTCAAGTCCCAAGAACCGGAGGTCAGATGATGATGAACTGGATGCATGATTCAGAGCAAGAATGAGTTTTTCCAGAGCATCCATATATACTGAATGCAGGGCACGCGCCTGTGAAAACTCCTCTTACAACTGATTGGCTGATGACATCAGATCACATCATGGAGGTGATCACAGTATATTACTTACAGGAGATCACAAAATGGAGGATAATTACATCATTGCATAACTGTCAAACTTCTTTATACCTGCCAAACCACTGAGAATCATGACCCAGGAAGTTGACACACAACCTTAATCATCACAGCAACTGACATTTAGCCTGCTAATATTGTAGCTTTGATTTTATTTCTTGTGAATGATTAATGCTGGCTGTATAATGTTGAGAATATCCACTTTCTTACTCTGAGTTACATTTCCAAACTTCCTACATTGGCAAATAATAACAAGCCTATGCCAAAATTAATCAGTGTAGGTTTGCGTAGGTACCAGGAATCTGCATTTTAAGGAGTCCCCAAATGATTCTGATGCTGGGGCCTGTGTTTTAAATGCTTGAATTCTCCTGAGTGGTGGTTGAGGGGATAAAGTTTCATTTTGTCTTGGCCTAATACCTGTTATGAAATGTTGTTGCCAATATTAAAATATTTGCAAAGTGCCCAGCATAAAAAAGGGGCTCAATTAATGATAGGCTCTATTATGATGAATACTAGAGGAGGCGATGCTTGGTGTAGTTTGAAAGATTGAGTAAAAGTTGACCAAAGAATGGTGAAAAGGAGTGTTTCGAACAGAGAAAGATCAGCATGCTTACAGGACAGCATGTCACACTCAGAGTATGGCAAGTCATTCTATGAGGCTGAAACGCAGAGAGCTAGAAGGTGTCTGTAGCAGATGCTGATGGAGAGGTGGGTAAGGATCACGTCTTTGTATGCTAAAGTTTTTAAATGGGAAATGGCGTGTTTGGCAAATGGATTGAAAGGGAGAGGGAATGAAGCCATGAAGACCAGTGAGAGATTGTTCTCGTAATCCACCCTCAACTGCCTGACAGTGCAGTGATTCGTGAGATAATCTTTCAACGCCCCTCTCAAATTTTGGAGTCATGATTGAGTTGTTGCTTTCCTTCAAGATGTGTCTGGGGGGGTCTCATATTTGTACTATTGTAATCAGTTATGATTGCTCTGGCAGTATCCAGAAAGGGAGAGCTTACTAGACTCTACGGTTGGAAATGGAAAGAAAGAAAGCTGGCACACATTGTAAAGTCAAGAGCATGATCTATCTGCATGGGCTGCAGACTCAAAGCTATATCACAGGAATTTGGAGCAGATAAATTACTCAGTCTCTTCTAAGGAGCATTCCCTTTGTATGCTCCTTAGAAGTGAGGATGATTAGATGTTGTCTTTCTTCCTATGGTCATGTCACTAGGAAAGATCAAAAAGGTCATGTTGGGTAAAGTAGAGGGTCAACAAAAATGAGGGGAACATTCAATGAGATTGGATTGATACAACAGATTCAACCAACAATGGACTCATAACAACGATAATGAAGTGAATCATTCCCTGAGGGATTACCCCATAAGCTGAAGATGTACAGTAATTAATCTCTGGCTTTACTGCCCTTCCTAACTTAGGACAAATCAGCTACTTTCCAGTCAGTTCCACCTGGATGCTTCACAGAAAACACAGATACACAACCAAACCAACCCTAGGATCCTAACTTTTGGGGTTTATTTCCTGACATCACCCTGGTACCAATGATTGTATCAGCCAGGATCCGGTATTTTAAGAGCAAATTTAAAATAAGAAACTGTTTAAGAGGCTGTAGATCTCTATGGAAGCAGACTGCCACATCTTTCTCCCGAGGAGCTTCTGGTGGTTTCAAACTACTGACCTTTTGTTTAGCATCCAGCACTCTTAACTCTTGCACCACCAGGCCTCCAAAGAGGCACATTCCAACCATTGCCATCAAGTCGATTCTGACTCACAGAGAAGCTGTAGGACAGAGTAGAACTGCTCTATAGGGTTTCCAAGGTGTGGCTGATGGACTCAAACTACCTTTCGGTTAGCAGCTGATCCTCTTACTCACTACCCCACCAGAATTTCCAAAGAGGCACTACAGGACTGAAAAAGCAAAGAGGGAACACTAGGTAACTAATGTTCACTAGGTACACTAGGTAACTAGTCAGCTACCCCACTAGGGCAGGGGAAGAAGGGAAGGGGTTGAGATGACTAGAACCCAGGAGCTTTGAGGAGGGCCCCACAGAGCTGGTCTCAGACCATGAAGGGAGAGCACAGCCCATCAGTGCTGAAAACTTAGGAGTTTGGAGTAGAAACCGCAGAGCTGGGACTCAGGTCTCTGAGGAGGGGCACTGAGTGGCTGGTGCTGCTGTTTCTGAAGGGATACAATCAGGCTGGTTCTAAGAGGTGGAAAAGAGTTGAAATCTATGACTGCTGCTAGGGTGAAGAACTATTCCTGGGTGATCCTGATAGGAAAGGCAAGTAAACAAGGACACATCCTTTCTCCCTCTTCCAGGCATCTGGTCTTCCTCCAGTGGCCCTTGTCGGTAGCCTAAGAGGGAGCCCTCTGGTAAGGGAGAAACGAGGCTTTCAGAGTTCAAAAGAATGAATTGGGAGCAGAATGAATAATTAGCATTCCAACATTCATCTCCAAACCTGCTCCTCCCCTGTGTTTCCTGCCCTTGGTAATGATTTATCTGCTGGTGATCTAAGCCAGAAAAGTGGAGTCATCCTGGGCTCCTCCTTCTCGTACATTCCACAACCAATATATTTTATCTCCTAAACGATCTCTTAATGCTGTTCCTTTCTTTTCATCAATAATCTATCTACTATCATTTGGCCCTTGTCATCGTCAAACTAAACAATTTTGCAATGACCTCCTACTTGGTCTCTTTGCATTCAGAAATTTTAATCTGGTAATGTTAAAACAGGTTGAACACTAGTTGATGGCTCCTCTTTGTAACATCATATGGTACCATCTCCCAGGAATGGCCGTCTAAGTTTTTCATCACCTTGCCTCTGTCTCCCTCTTCAGTCTCATCATCGTCCACCTTGCACTTCATATTTCACCCATCAGAACTACAGGTGGTTCCATGAAATCATTCTTTCATTCTGCCGTCCATGTCTGTGTATGGTGTCCCTCTCTGCCATCCCCATACCCTGGCTGCCTGGCAAACTCCTTCTCATCCCCTTCAATACAGTTGCCATCACTGTCTCTGAGACATCTTCCTGGATCTTCTCAGGTTAATCATTCATTCCTCTGTGCCCCTACCATGACTTGTCTCTATCATATTGTTATGAAATTTTACATGAATTACATCTTTTTCAGTTGTAAGCCTGTCTCTGGATATGAATGAGGATTGGCTACAGCAGCAAGTGATAGAAAATCCAAAATAACAGTGGCATAAAGAACATAGATGTTTATTTCCACCTCACCTAGGGATCAGCAGTCTTGGGCTCACCTGGCTGCTCCATGAGCTAGGGAGCCAGGAACTTCTGCCTGTTGCTTCACATTTCTCAACGTACAGCTTCCATTAATGGCCCAGGATGGCTATTCCAGTTTAGCCCACAGGGTTCGCATTCCAACCAGCAGGAAGCAGACAAAGGCGGGAGAAGGACGCACCTCATCAGACTAAGACCACCTCCTCCCCAGACCACTAACTTCTGAGAACAGAGCTAGGTCTTACCCTCTTCATGTTTCTAACATGAGGCACACTCTCTTGCATGTTGCTGTGTGCCTTCAAGTTGATTTTGACTCATAGTGACCCCATGTGACAGAGTAGAATTGTCCTACAGGGTTTTCTAGGCTGTAATCTTTACAGGAGCCGATCACCAGGTTGTCCACCCATGGAGCTGTTGGATGGGCTTGAACCGCCAAACATTTCGGTTAGCAGCAGAGCACTTAACTGTTGCGCCACCAGGGCTCCTGTCTCTTGCCCATAGTAGGAGCTTAACAAAATGTTTTCAGAATTGAATACAACTGATTACAGTGTGTCTGGCTTCAGTTCTCTTCAATTAACATTCACTGAGATCCTTTTTCCACAGGGCTGGTTAATCATTTTGTGACATTTTCCCATGAAAAATTAGAATCAAATCAGTGTGGGATGGCTTTCTGGTGAAATTCATACTCATTAAAATGTATATATATACACTTTTTCCAAAATAAGACATGGATATAGTTTAAAAGTAAAATAACACTTAAAAAATAGAACAATTTATAACAAAGTATACCAATCCCCTTCCCACTCCTTTGTCCTGCTCTGCAGATGCAACTCCTCTCAACTCTTTTTTTATCTGTATCTTATGGTGTTTAACTCTTCTAGGTAACCAGTTTGTGCTGCTATTCCTTGGATTACTAACAATAGGCATTGTGGCCGATTTGTCAGAGCCCCACTCATCTTCTTCCAGCCTTACCCCTTCTGTGAAGCTGGTCTACTTCCAGTTGAGAGTCTGTGTATCTGTTTGCCTAAGGACTGTCTTCAAAGACTGCTCTTCCTGCATACAGGACAGGCCAGAAGGTCAGAGGAGTTCCCCCGGAAGCAGACCTCAACCACTGCCCCTCCCTCACTCCTCTGATGGGGTAAGTGGGAACCCTAAGTGCTACACCATTCCAGAGTTTCTCCACAGGATTAAGATCTAATCACCCCGGTAGATTCTGGTTGATAATGCACGCTTACTGGTGGCCTACTCTTTCCAGTCTTACTGTCCCACTGGGCTCCTCTGTAGTGTTTTCTATATCTCTTAAATGAGCTTTTTGCACTAATCTTTGTCTCAGGGTCTGCTTCTGGAGAAATCTGAAGACAGATGATAGACATTAACTATTGATTTTCTGACATGGTGGAAACCCTGGTGGTGTAGCGGTTAAGAGCTGTGGCTGTTAACCAAAGGTCGGCAGTTCAAATCCACCAAGAGCTCCTTCGAAATCCTATGGGGCAGTTCGAAATCGACTAGACAGCAATGGATTTTTTTTTTTTTTTTTTACTGTGGGGCAAGCACTATTGGGGCAATAAAATCATAATATAATTTTAGAAAATATTATGAAGTAGAATAAAGCAGAGTAGGATGATAAGAGTGCTGTACGTTGGAGAGCATCATTTAAGTGACCTTTAAGCAGGTACCTGAATGAAATAAAGAAGTGAGCTATGTCCTGTCTGGGGAAGGCTATTCCAGGCAGAGAGAATGGCCAGTGCAAGGGCCAAGAGGTGGGGGTACACCTGGTAGAGGATTTAGCTTTCTTACTCCTCCCACCTCCATGCATACACTTCTCCTTCCATCTTTTCAATATGGTTATACCACACATTTCGGATAATTTAAGAGTTGGTTGTTACATTTCTAAAGGCTGTGCAGATATTGTTCATTGCTGAGCCATGTAGTGTACTGTAGTGATGGCCGGGGCGCAAGAGGCACCTCCAGATGTACCACAGAAAGGAGAATCCTGCAGGTGGCAGAACCAACAGGATCCCAACAGAGAGGAAGGAGAAGCTCTGTGTTTGCAAAATACAGTGAGAAGATGGCCCAACTGGAGGAGCAGTTGTTGGGGGTCAAGGTGGATATTTAAGATGCAACCAGACTATAGACAGCTTAGAAAGTGAGGTGGAACTGCTGGCAGTGGCAGCTGCAGACCCTGCATCTCTGAGCAGGAGAATGACAGAAGGAATTTGGTGCTGGAGGTACCTGATGCTTTACTCCAAGTTCCGTCTCACCCCAAAGAGCACGAAAACTCAGAGGGAAAGGTTTCCACACTTGCCTAAGAAGCTGAGTGATGGGACAGATGAAAAATTGATGTGAGTCATAAATATTGTAGGAGCAAATGCACCAGATACACTCACAGATAAAGTTCAGGGAGAAACCTACTGCTGCAGAGGGAGACAGGCTCTGGCGGGAGGAGGGAGACGGAGGAGGATCGGATGCTCATTGGTGGCCCTGTGTTGCTGCTCTCAGGGGCTGAGGCTCCCAGGATCCTTGGAAATGTTGCTGCCCAGTGAAGCTCCTAATGTAACAAGATTGAAACTGCCCACTTGGCTTGGATGGAGAGGCTCTCCACCTCTCTGGGCCTCAAGGCTGCTGCAGTGGATTTCCTTCAGCTCTTAAAGGGAACATGTAGACTTGGCCTCAGAAAAGCAGAGGGCTTTGCTGAGCTTCATTGAGCCTTGTGGACGCTGGATATTTTTGCTTTTACTTCTGCTGGCTCCATAAGCTCTTCCTGATGAAGCCTCTATATAAGGATTTCTGTTATGTGCTTTAGGGTTGTGTCCAAAATTTCCTGTGACCTGAAACCCTGTTGCCGTGAAGTTGATTCTGACTAATGGTGACCCTGGAGCCCTGGTGGCACAGTGGTTAGAGCTCGGCTGCTAACCAAAATGTTGGCAGGCAGTTCAAATCCACCAGCCACTCCTTGGGAACCCTATGGAGCAGTCCTACTCTGTCCCACAGGGTCACTATGAGTCAGAACTGATTCAATGGCAGCAGGTTTGGTTTTATGGTTTAATGGCGACACCACACGTGTCAGAGTAGAACTGAGCTCCATAGGGTTTTCAGTGGCTCTAATCTTATAGAAGTAGATTGCCAGGACTTTCTTCCATGGTGCCACCAGGTGGATTCGAACCCCTAACCTTTCAGTTAGTAGTCATGCACAAACCATTTGCGCCACCCAGGGACCTGTGTGGTCTCCTAGGGGTCAACATTTCAGGGCTCTGTAAGCAATTGTTCTGTTTTCTTCTTTGTGTCACCTGCACTTTGGAGAAATGGCTGGAGAATCTTTCAGCTCTGACAGGCAGAGGTGAGCTCTCATATCTAAATACCTGCTGACCAACCCCGTTCTGAGGAGAGATGCAGACCAAGTACAGCGATGAGAGCTGAAGACTCGCATTAGCTCGCAAGAAACGTTCTACCTGAATCTCAAAGCATTTCTCATCGACCTGTGTTTGTCAGTTCATCTCAGGACTGCCCGAGAGTTAGCTGGACAGGTCGGAGGTGGGGTATGTAGTGTGAGTGGAATAGTTAAAGCAACTGAGGCAAGGAAACGGAAGTGGCGAAGACCGCACCCAGTGGTATGCTGATAAATATTTAACAAGCAGCTCTTCGGGACTGGGGGAAGGAGGAAAGTCTTGATATGTAATATTTGTTGATTTCTGTGATATGAATACTCCTACCCTGGCTGAGTTCAACCTACCAATGTGATGCCCAGCTTGCAACATTTCTGAAGATTTAACACTAGACCCACACAAGGCGAGTGGAACCTTCTTCAGCGCATCATTGCCTCCATTCTCTCTGGAAGCTTAGAAAACTGAGTTGCCAGCATGCATTTTATCATCAGTCATGAAGGATCTGGGAATGTTGCCTCCCTGTGCCTCAGGTGGCCAAGAGCTTGGTTCTACTCATCCCTGCTGGCCCCAGGATAGGTCCCCAATGCAGAAATTACAACCTGGAAAGTTGGGTGGAACATTGGGGGGCTTCTTTTCACTCACCACCTGCTGCCTGGTTGCACAGCTCAGTCAAGTGCAGAAAGGAGGGAAGGGCAGGTAGGAAGCCATGGCGGTCTCCCCAGACACAAAAGGATTGACTTGCCAGCAACTGATCCAGGTCTCCCTGCCTCCCAAGAATGTGGATTGCAGCTCCTCTCACTGCCTGGAAGGTTCTGATATCGCCCAAGCACGCCCTCAGAGGCCCATGGTAATAACGGCTTCACTAATGTGCCAGGTACTGGTCCAGCTGCTGTAGACATCTTGTGGGTTAATCCTCACAACAGCACTGGGGGGTAAGTGTGATCTTTATCCCCACTTTCCCCTCTGGGAAACTGAGGTTTAGATTAAATAGTGTGCCCTGGGTGACACAGCTGGAAAGTGATGGAGCTGGGATTTGAAGCTGGTTCTGTCTGACTCTAGAAACTATCTTCCTCATCACAATACTGTGGATAGGGGCAAAGTCAGAAATGCCACCCTGATACGGAAGCAAACTGAATCCTGCCAAATGTGGGGGAGATCAGCCATTTGTGAGAGTAACCCACTCTCAGGAGCAATTCGTCTCTGCATTGCTGATAAGACAGGAGGGTCCTTTGACTCTCGGCACAGAAGCCAGGGTACTCTCGAGAACGCTGTCAGGAAGACACCGAGGTACAGAGCAGCTTATGCAAGATAAGCTACAACCTAATAAGCTGTAAGAGGTCCATCACCAGTTATGGTAGAAGTTTGTAATGATCAATAAAGAATAAGGAACCTAAGCAGGGAAGACAAAGGCACCATCAGGGAGCCTGCCATGTTTCCTGGAAGATACAATTTCAAGTGGCCAGGACCAATTATGTATACAGAAAGCTCCATACCCTGGCAAAGGTGAATTCATCAAGCTTTCCTTGCTTGATTGGCACATCCCTTTAAAAGCTCTTTGCTCCATTTGTTCTGGGAGCATAAGGCATTCAAAAGCCTCCTCCACCCCCAAAATAATCGGGTACCTCCTTACCTTTCTAACATCCCCACTCCACTGCATCTAAGGAATTACTCATCTGCACGCAGGATGGGGCAGTGTTTCATTCCATTGTGCACGGGTCGCCATGAGTTGGGGGCTGACTTGACGGCAGCTAACAAAACAAAAAGTCTCTGTGTCTTTGCTCATCTACTTCCTCTTCTTGGAATGATCACCTCCCACCCCCCTTGGGTGCAATCTTCACTCTTCCTTCAAGACACAGCTGGAATGCTGTCTCCTTTGGTTCTGATTCTCTCCCCACATCTCCTGCTGAAAGAATCTCTTTCTCCCCTGCACTCCCTTGGCAGGTTTTCTGCATCTTCCTTACAGTACGCTCTCATCTGCACCATATTTATTTGCATGGGAGTTTCTTGAGGGCATGATCCAGCCGTAATTTATCTTGGTATGCAACAGCGCGTCTTGCATAGTGCCTTATGCACAGTAAAGACTCAGAAGATATTTGCTGAGCAAGAGCCTTGATTTTATTTTCGGGGCAAACCTATCCACCAAAATTTAAACCCAAGCAGTGGCCTGAGGGGCTGTTCTGTTGAGCACCTCTCTCCCATTGCAAAAATTACCCGTCAGCACCTGGAGAATTTGATGATTATGCATTCATTCCCAAATACAGGCTCATCCTTGGACGAATCAATAAAATTGAATTTATTAATCTGTAAAACTGAGACCCAGACAGACGCTGGTCTTTGGTAAGCTCATCACATAAAAACACCCATAAAGCACAGCTTAAAACAGCATAATGGGTGCTGGCTAGCCTTCTGGATGTCAATCTTCACCATCCAGAGAACTTTGGCATTAAACGCAGGACCCTCAATTAGACGAGGAAAGTCTGTGCTAATGTGTTCAGCGCTACACTCCAAAATGATTAAGTGCAGACTCCAGCCATGCAGGGGATCCCAGACATCTAAATGTGAAATTGTGTAGAATTTCAAGTACTTTTTCCTGATCTGCCTTGTAAAAGTTGCCTCTGTCTGCTTTAATTTCCACTCTGCTGAGTAGCAGAAAAGGTGAGGGCTGAGCAGCCAAAGTTGCAAAGTGGAGTGAGTGTATCTGCCATCTAACAGCCGCAAAGAGGAGAACAAGCTTAGTGCTCCTCATCGTGATGCCCGAGGCCCAAGGAGTAATGGAAGAACTCAAGTCGAGAGAGGCAAATTACCTGCGTTGTGCCTGGAAACCATGGCAGCCCCAGTACATCTCCATCAACAAGCCTGGCAGGGCCTCCAGCTCTGATTGCTGGGTCTGCTCCGCCTTCAGGTCCACACGATGCAGGGGCTCAGCATACTGTCAGCATCTTGCAAACAGATCAGCAGGAGAGGAAGGACTCACCCTGCCTTTTCCTGTGTTTGAATTTGGGGTTGAGCCTCCAGGTCTAAAGATGGCCTCAGGATGAGGAAGGAAGCTGTTGGCACTCTGTCTGTTTCCCTTTAGCCCACCCTGAAGGTCACCTGTGGCCTCGGTGCCCATGTCTTTTAGTCTTCAGCGCATCAGTATTCGTTTTCTATTGCTACATAACAAATCACCACAAACGTAATGGCTTAAAACAACACACATTTACTATCTTGCAGTTTCTGTGCATAAGAAGTTTGGGGACAGCTTAGTTGGGTCCTCCTCTCAGGGTCGCTCAGGCTAAAGCCATAGTGTTAGTTGGAGTTGCCATCTTATCTGAGGCTTGGGGTTCTCTCCTAAACTTCCTGGTTGGTGGCAGAATTCATCTTCTTGCAGTAGTAGGAGTGAGGTCCCTGTTTTCTTGCTGGCTGTTGGCCAGTAGTTGCTCTCGACTCCTAGGACTGCCATCAGGACCTTGCCATTTGGTCCTCATCAGTACATGGCGGTTTGCTTTGTCAAAGCCAACAGAAGAGTGTCTGCAGCTATTTATTGTTTGAGAGCTCATCTGGGTAAGTCAGTCTCTCCCAGCATGATCTTTCCTTTGAAGAACTCAAGGTCAATTGATTAGGGACCTTAATTTCATCAGCAAAATCTCTTTTGCCATATAATGTAACATAATCATGGGAGTCTTATTCCATCATACTCACCGTCCGTCCACACTTAAGGAAAGTAGAATATTCAGGTTGTGATCACCAGGAGACGGAAGTCTTGGGAGCCATCTCAGATTTCTGTCTACCTCAAATTCCTGGTCTGGAAGGACCCCACAAGGTATTGAATCCCAGTTTCCTGGAGCAGTAACATGCCCATTAATGTACCCTTTATTAGCTTTCTTACCTTCCCTGACTCAAGTTCCTACTCACTGACATGCTTCCTGGGATCACCTTCTAAACACACTTGTTGCTAGGTGCCATCGAGTAGATTTTGACTCATAGCCACCCCGTATGACAGACTAGAATTACCGCATAGAGTTTTCTAGGCTGTAATCTTTATGAGAGCGGATTACCAGGTCTTTCTCCCACAGAGCTGTTGGGTGGACTTGAACCACCAACATTTTAGTTAGCAGCCGAGTGCTAACCATTGTGCAACCTAAATACACTATTGTTGTTAGGTGCCATCTAGTAGATTCCGACTCATAGCAACCCCACGTGACAGAGTAGAGCTGCCCTGTAGGGGTTTCTAGGCTGTAATCTATATGGAAGAAGATCGCCGGGTCTTTTCTTTTGTGGAGCAGCTGGTGGGCTCTAACCACCAACCTTTTTGTTAGCAGCCGAATGCTTAACCATTGTGCAATCAGGGCTCCTTCCTAAATACACTGCTTGCACCTGAATCACTTTCTCAAGATCTTCTGTTAGGGGAATACATATTAAAGCAGACTTGAACTTCATTCCTTGTGTTCACTTTGCTTTTCCCACAGCAGCCCTGCTTTAACATTTTTATTCTCTTCAGATCTCAGCCACCTCACCCCACTCCATCTTGCCTCATCCCTGCCCTCCTGGGGGAATGACTCAGCCTGTCAGACTGAACCTAGAATATGGAGGCTAATTCTGCTTCCTCTCTTTCTCCCTCAGAATTTCTTTCTTCATCCACTATTCTTATCTCTCTGTTCTTGTGTGCAGAGGAAGGATGTCTCCTTCCATGCCTTCCCTTCTACCTTGGGACCTTGCCTTAGCCACCATCTTTTTTCTTTGTTGGTTTACAAGGACCACTAGCTCACCACTTCCTCACCACTAGCTCTTTTTCTTTCCACCGATAGATCGGCTCACACCTCCCCTTAAGAAATTCATTCTTTAGTTTAGCAGGCCTCCCAATACTTCCAGCCTGAGCCGCTTCCTCTAACAATGAAGTCTGTGCTCTAATGGCCATTAACTTCCCAAGCCCACGTGGTTTAACTTCGTCTCACCATCCCGTGGAAACTGCCTTTTCAGTGGACACCAAGAGGTCCTGATTACGGCCCACAGGGCATGTCTCAGTTTGGTTCTCATTTGTCCAGATGACTCCATGGATATGAAGCTTCCTGCTTATTAAAACTCTTCTCTCTTGGTTTTCATGGAAGTGGTTTTTTTAAGTTTCTTTCCTTTCCTGATGGCTCATTTTTTCTTCCCTGTATTCTCCTTTCCTCTTCATGCCGCAAATGGTGATGTCGCTAAGGGCTCTGCTCTCTTTTCTTTCTCTATTCTTGCCCTTGGCAGTCCTGCCATCCTAGTAACCTACTTGGCTCTCTGTTCCCGCTTCGCCACACTTCCCATTACTGAGACTGCGTCACACTCTCATCCTGGCTTCAGAACCGACTCTCTTCTGGGTCGGGAACAACGTAGGAAGTGGTAAACACTCGTTTGAGAAATACAGCAGCAAGGTGACCTTGCTGTCAGCAAGCTTTGATCTCTTTGCTACGTCTAGATCAGACTCCCCTCTGTTTCTGCGGCCAGGGCTTCACCCTGTCCCTCCAGAACCAATGACAATAGTAAGAGCTGACCTTATTGAGCATACCTGCCAGGCTATGCTGAGAGTTTCACACAAACTGTTTTGTTTATTTCATCCTGACAATGGACATGCGGAGGAAGAACTCTTTCCCCATGTTTTACAAATGAGTAAACTGAGGCCTACACCAGTTGCTGTTGAGATGATCCTGACTCATGACAACCCCGTGTCTGTCAGAATAGAGGTGTGTTGCGTAGGATTTTTAATGGCTGACGTTTTGGAAGCAGATCACCGGGTCTTTCTTCGGAGGTGGCTCTGGATGGACTTGAATGGCCACCTTTTTTTCTTAGTAGCCGAGCACTTAACCATTTGCACCACTCAGGGGTTTCTCAGCTGAGGCCTAGAGAGATTAAATATTTGGCCCAAGAGCGTGTGGGCTTCCAGTCCTCCACTGTCCTCTCTTTTCACTGTCTACACCACATTACTCTTACTCCCTCAGCCCCATCTCCAACCCCTCTCTTAAGTTACATATCTGTATCCCCACTCCCTGGCACGTGGATGTGCCACAGCTTCCTCAATCCCAAAGGCTCAAAAATGGACTTCTAATCTGCCCCCTCCACTGATCTCTCTCTCCTTTTTTACCCATCCTCCATGCCACAGTGCCTCTAGATCACCTCTTAGCAGCTTCCCTTGGCTCTTCACTAACTGTGATAAAGGCCAGCCTCCTTTCCAAGGATCCTGGACTACGACCATCTGTCCTCATCAGACCTCTCCAGCCTCCCCGTCCACCACTCCCCAGGTGGTCCATGCAGCCATCTGACTCTTCACTGTCCCATGAACCCATCATGGACTTCTGTGCTTCTGGATTTTGTACATACTCTTCTTTCTACAGAGAATATTCTGCCCCCAGATAGACTTTTGTCAAATTCTAGCTTAAATGTCCCTTCTTCTGGGCAGTCTTCCTTTGTGCTCCCTCAGTCCCACTGTGATCCTACCTGATAAGTACTCCAGCCACTTGCTATGTAAATGTCCCTCAGATCTCATTATAAAATCCTGGAGAGTGGACATTCCGCCTTATCAATCTGTGTATTTCTCAGCACAGTGCTGCAGTCATATTAGACAGATGTTTGTATAAAATTCATTCAAAGTTTGTTCACATATGGTATTTTATTTGATCTTGACAATGAGACCGTGTAAGAGAGGGAGGCCTGAGGAACAGTAAGAAGGGATATACGGAAGAAGAAGACTGGCCATGTTCCATCAGGAAGAACTAGGAAGATGGCATTATTCCCATTTGGCAGATGGGGAAGTGATGAAGGTCACATGGGTGGCCTTCTGACCACCACCATGTGCTGCCTGTAAGGGGTGTAGGCTTGGCTTTCCCCATCTCTCTGCCTACCTACAAAGTCCAAGGGTACCCAGTAGAGGGTGTAGCCTTAGCCATTGCCATCCCTCCATCCTCCTTATAAGAGCCAATGTTGTGAAGCAGCCCACCATGTTCTGTCCCTGTATTCCCCACCACACCGGCTGCCCTAGACAGGTGTTAAAACTGGTGGCCATTTTGATTTGGACAGATGGAGTTGCTTTAGGTGTCTCTCTGACTATCCTGCTCTGGAGAATGTCCTCCCCTCCTCCAATCATCCTCATACATGTAAATTCTTCAAGACGCTCTTCCTCCTGTCTCAGTGCTCACAGCTTGCACCCCCTGAGGGTGCTGCCACTGATTGTCGGCAGTCCTCCCCTTTTGTTCTTGATTAAGCCTCCTCTTGTTCCCTAATCACCCACCCCTGTGGTCTTGTCACT
The DNA here is from genome assembly GCF_030014295.1 of Loxodonta africana. Classification (NCBI taxonomy): domain Eukaryota; kingdom Metazoa; phylum Chordata; class Mammalia; order Proboscidea; family Elephantidae; genus Loxodonta; species Loxodonta africana. The sequence goes on from NC_087360.1 coordinate 59,744,573, forward strand.
TCAGTAACATTGCCAGCGCTTTAAAAGCAGCAACTGGGTTTCACACTTTTTATTGTCCACAGTCCCTGACTCAGAGTTGTACTCATGGGTGGCTCAATAAATACTGGTCAAAATGAACCGAAAGGCTTAGCAATGCTTTAGTTCCGTATACTCACTTTACAGAATTAAAACAAACACACAAACAAATAAAAAGACCATCAAACTTGGGTAGCAAACTATCAGCCTGTCGTTTTCTTCAGCTCACCTCTGATTTCCTCTCTCCCCCTTCTCCCAGAGGGCTGGGGTATGGCGGGGCGGGGGGCCGGTTCTGGCATATCTCAGAAGGGAGTTAGCCCACTCTGCCATTTCCCCAGCTTCTCCATCCTCCTTTTGTTATCCCCTGTCCCCTCTAGCTGCCCACCTCCTACACACCTTCAACCAATGGCTTACATTCTCTCTTCCCCAAACACATGGCAAGTTCTTCCAGGACAGAGATGGTGGCGACAGGTGGTCCTGAAAAGGGCCAGGTGTCTTACCTCTCTGAAAGTGGGATTCTCTGTCCCACCAGAGGTACAGCCTTACCTACTTTTCCCAATTCCTCCCCTTACTTTGTATTAGTGTTTATGGTGTTGGTGACCGCCAAATGCCTACCGTGATGTTTCACAAAATACAGAACAAAGAACGTGTATTCTGCAGTCAAGTAAGTTAAAAGAACCCTACTATTCTGATTCCCTCTTGGAAATCCACAATATAAACATGTGTACTAAAGGATCTGAGAAGTCCTGCAGCAAAGAAATCTGCTTCATCTTTACTTAACCCAGCTTTCCCTACTTGACGATTATACGCCCCCGCCAACTTCCTTTCCCCAGTCTACCCCCCAATACACATAACAACTTTAAATACCCTGGGGGAACCATTCGGGACTCATGGGCTTACAAGTAGGGTGACAAGCAGAAAGCAACTGATTGGGGAAAAGGGGAAGAAATCAGACCAGATGCTTTGCCAGGAGCAGCAGCTGCAAGAGCGTCAGGTGATGGGGCCAGCCTGCCTCGGATCAGTCTGTGAAATGGCAAAGAGCAGGCCTCGTCTCCCTGGAATACAGAATGGTTAGAGGTTAGAGGTTAGAGGGAAGATGCCTACCAAGTAGCAGCAACCTCAGGACTGCTGGAGGCATCGGCGACCTTCCCTCTGCTTCTCCTTTCTTCTACTTGTCTTCCACCCTCCCCTTCACACACCCCTTCTCCACCCGTCGTCAGCTCCAGCTGAACAAAAACGCTGAAACCCTAAAGCTCAGCCCACAGCTTAGGTCAACAGAGTCTAGGAAAGTGGTGTCCCCGAGGAGGAAGTTAGTGTGCCATGCAGGGGTGACAGAGAGGTGGCTCGTGGCTTTGGAATTCTGTTCAGAAAGGCTGTCGGAACCCATATCAATACATTGATACTCTTCTGATGAAATTTCCTCCTGTGGCCTCAGGGAAGAGCCTGGGAGGTGGCATGTGAGGGAAACAGCTTGAGTTCTCAGTGGCTGCAGGCACCTGCTTCTTGAGTATGCAGAACATGTCAGCTGCAGCTCTTGGGAGCAAGTTGGAGGGAAAGTCGATGTTCCATGGGAGAGAGTATGAGGCCCTGTTAAAGCACGACTGTCTTTGAGCCACTCCTAGAGCCCTCTCCCACTGCCCTCCTGCCTCCCAGCCCCCAGCCTGGTGGACAGCAGGTGGCGGCAATGTGGCTTGCTGAGGGAGGGACCTGGCGTAGATCTTAATCTGAGAACCCCCCCGGCACCTCACCTACACCTTTGGTCAGTGGCATGTCTCAGGTGCTCTGCTCTGATGGACCAACCAAAAACCAAACCCGTTGCCATCGAGTTGATTCCGACTCATAGCAACTGCACAGGCCGGAGTAGAACTGCCCTCCACGATTTCCAAGGAGCGCCTGGTGGATTTGAACTGCCAACCTTTTGGTTAGCAGCCGTAGCTCTGATGCACAGGAGGTGCTCTTTGCTGACCCGTGGGACAGCAGTACTGGTAAACAAGGGAAAACATCGCTGAGCCAGAAAAGGTCCTAAGGAACCCAGCTGAGTTACAATTACAGGGATAGATTTCCTGCTCTTTTCTAGATCTCACGATTAATACAGAAGCCCTGAACAGCATGCCCAGTGAGCAGGTCCAAAAGAGTCGCAGCAAAGTGATTGTGGGGAGCCTCAGACCCCTTGGAACACATTGTTTTTTTGGAGGAAAGTGCTCTGGAATCCGAGCCAGCTGTAGGCACATTGGTAGCTTGATTATAAGAGACAGAAGAGGCAGGGTGCTGGACAACCTGTGCTTCTCGCCTCTGCCTGTTTGACCTGCATCTGCATTTGCGCACTGCAGCCCCTGCTAGCTGTTTGTTTCCCAAAGGTGGGAGAAGGGAGGTGAGCGGGAAGGTGTCATGGATTGAATTATGTCCCCCCAAAAATGTTTGTATTAACTTGGTTAGGCCGTGATTCCCCAGTATTCTGTGGTTGTCCTCCATTTTGTGATTGTAATTTGATTTTAAGGAAGATTAGGGTGGGACTGTAATACCCTTACCAGGTCACATCCCTGATCCAATGTATTGGGAGTTTCCCTGGGGTGTGGCTTGCACCACCGTTTATCTTACATTTTTTTTGTTTTTGTTTTTGTTCTGGGAAGATAAAAGGAAATGGAAGCAAGCGGAGAGTTGGGAACCACCAAGAAAGCAGTGCCAGGAGTGGAGTGCATCCTTTGGACCTGAGGTTCCTGCGCTGAGATGCCCCCAAACCAAGGGAAGACTGATAACAAGGACTTTCCTCCAGAGCTGACAGAGAGAGCCTTGCCCTGGAGCCAGTGCCCTGAATCTGGACTTCTAGCCTACTGGACTGTGAGAGAATAAACTTCCCTTTGTTAAAGCCATCCACTTGTGGTATTTCTGTTATAGCAGCACTAGGTGACTAAGACAGAACGGGGTCTTATTGTTCTGAGAATGATGGGTATGGTGAAGCTGCAGAGAGTAGGATGCAAAACAAGCAAACAAACAAGCTATTATGGAAACTGCTATGGCTTTAGAGTGTAACAAACTTAGGTTCAGATCCTGACTCTACCACTTACTAATCTTTGGCAATTTTTCTATATTTTCTGAGTCTCAATTTCTTCATCTGTAAAATTGGATCATAACACCAAAAAAAAAACCCAAACTCATTGCCATTGACTCAATTCTGACTCATGGCGACTCTGTGTATTACAGAGTAAGAGTGCTCCATAGGGTTTTCTTGACTGTAATCTTTAGGGAAACAGATCACCAGGTCTTTCTTCCACAGCACTGCTGGATGGGTTTGAACCACTAATGTTTAGGTTATCAGCCGATTGCAAACAGTTTGTGCCACCCAGTGACCTTGGATCGTGATACCTGCGCTTATTAGCAGATAACCCAAATACAAAAATAAATATACACTAAGCGATATTCTAGTTGCTGGAAGTAAAGCAGTAAACAAAATAGATAAAGCCTCTTCTCTTAAAAGGTTTATATTCTGATGCAGGAAGACAAAAACTGAACAAGTAAATATATAATGTGTCAGATGGCAATAATAGGATGAAAAAAAATAAAGCAGGGTAAAGGAACAGAAAGGAACAATGTATACATGTGGGGGTGAGTGTATAGGGTGGTCAAGGAAGGCATTTCTAATAAGGTGATGCTTGAGTGGAAAAAAAAAAAAATGAGGCACCATGTAGATATCCAGACAAAGAAAAGAGTAAGTTCAAAAGTGATGGGATGAGTGAATGCCTGGCAAATTCAAGGAACATCAAGTGCTCGGTGGGGCTGAAGTGGTGTGAATGAGGGGAAGGAGGAAGGGGGCAAAGAGCAGAGGGTGCATGTGTGTGTACATGTGTCCGTGTGCGTATACATGTCCATGTGCATGCATGTCTGTGTGGGGGCTGGCCCCATCAGGTAGGCCTTACGTGATTACTCTGAGTGAGATGAAAAACCATTGTAGGCCCTGTTTAGAGCAATAACACAACCTGAAATACATTTCAGGAGGATCACTCCAGCTGCTCAGTGGAAAAGAGATGTGAAGACTGTAAGTGGGGAGGCAGGAAGACCAGTTGGGCCATGCAATCCAGGTGAGAGATGACGATAGGTTAGATTACGGTTGTGGTGGCTATGGTAAAAAGCAATCAGGATCTGGACATATTTTGCAGGTGGAGCCTATGGGATTTGCTGATGGATGGACGTGGCATATGTGAATAGAAAGACATCAAGACTGACTTCAAGGTTTGGTCCCGATCACCAGGTAGAGTGGAGTTACCATGCACTGAAATAAAGAATATGGTGGGAGGAGAAAGTTTCAGCTGTAGGGAGAGAGGCATGGAATCAAGTGGAGGGATTTAGACATGTTAAAGGTGCAAATGTCTATTAGATATCCAAAGGAAGGTATCAAGTAGGCAAGTAGATATGTGAGTCTGGGGTTCAGAGCTTAGGCTGGGGCTGGGCTATGATATTGGGAGTCATTAATGTGCAGATAGTTTTTAAATCTCGAGACTGCATGAGACCATTAGGGAAGTGAGTGAAAATAGAGAAGAGGTCTGAGATCTGAACACTGGGACACTCTCTCTCAGTCATCTAGTGCTGCTATAAAAAAATACCACAAGCGGATGGCTTTAACAAAGAGAAATTTATTTTCTCATAGTCTAGTATGCTAGAAGGCCAAATTCAGGGCGTCAGCTCCAGGGGAAGTCTTTCTCACTGTGTTGGCTCTGGAGGAGGGTCCTTCTCATCAGTGTTCCCCTGGGCTAGGAGTTTTCTGTGCAGGAACCCTGGGGTCCAAAGGGTACACTTTGCTCCCGGTGCTTCTTTCTTGGTGTATGAGGCCCCCACTCTCTGCTTGCTTCCCTTTCATCTCTTGTAAGATAAAAGGTGGTGCAGGCCACATCCCAGGAAAACTCCCTTTACATTAGATCAGGGATGTGACCTGAGCAAGGGTGTTACAATCCACCCTAATCCTCTTTAACCATAGGCAGAGATTATGATTTATAACACATACGAAAATCACAAAATGGAGGACAACCACACAACCCAGGGAATCATGGCCTAACCAAGTTGACACATATTTGGGGGGACACAATTCAATCCATGACACAGTCCAATGTTTAAAAGTCAGAAATATGAGAAAGAACCAGCAAAGTAAACTGAGAAGGAGAGCTTAAGACAGGGCATAGTACATGGTATACAATACATAGCAGAGAATAGGTGCTCAATAAAAACACAGCCGCCATCACCACCATAATCATCGTCATTTGTATAGTTAAACCAAAACCAAACCCATTGCCGTCGAGTTGATTCCAACTCATAGCGACCCTATAGGACACAGTAGAACTGCCCCATAGAGTTTCTGAGGAGTGCCTCATGGATTCCAACTGCCAACATTTTGGTTAGCAGCCATGGTTCTTAACCACTATGCCATCAGGGCTTCCTTTGTATAGTTAGAGTACTGGAAAAAAGAAGTTTCAGGCAAAAACAGTAAGAGTCCAGGAGGCAGAGGCGTAACTAGGGTATGGCAGGTATAGCGGGTATTATACCAGTCCTGGGTGTGTGGCACCACCGAGCACTGTTTGTTAACCTGGCATGGCCAGCAGCATATCTATGGAAAATGGACACGCATGGGGTCACCGTGAGTCTGAACTGATATGACAGCAATTGGTACTGCTTTGGGTCATGGGTGAGGTGAGTAATCAATTAGTAGGTTGGTAACGGGTAGAATCAGGAGTGGACTTAGTTTATACCTCTAACCAGCCCACCAGGTGCCCTCAGGCAAGTCATCTCATGCTTCCCATTCTTGAGGAGCATGGTGAGTTTCATTCAGGTGAAAACACTGACCAACTTACCAACTTTCCTACACAGATGGCATCACTACCATTTGTTTTTTTGGTTCCCAAGACATAAGAATATATCCTTGATTACCAGGGTAAGATAATGGTTCTACTGTTTTTCCTCAGAGAGTTTAACATTGAATTGTCAGCCATTCAGTACCTACAAAGCTTGGTAAGAGCAATGACATTTAGAGGTGACCACCTAAGGTCACACGTCCCATCTATCCCTGTAGGCACTCTGAGACCTGTGGATCTCATTGGACGATCAGAAGGCCGATTTCTTGAACCATATTCATTTATGTCCTTACATAATTACCTTCATTGAATTGCATTTTAGGACTCATGCCCTTGGCTTTAATTAAACATCCCTGAGAAAAACAGTTGCGCAAAGTTCACTGCTACATTTGCAGAACTATTGTTGCAGACACCATCCTTATACCATTCTAGAAACACTTTTTCCAAGTGTGTTTCGTGGAGCATGAGTCTGCAAGATATTCATAAAAAATTCATTATAGGGAAAGGTTAATAAGTTTGGAAAAAAACAGGCATCTTTCCTGAAGGTCATCTCAGAGGCTTTACTAACAAAAACATTGTGGATCTCTAGAAAGAAGGTAAATTAGGCAACGCTTTCCATTTCATCTGAACATAGACTCCTACTTTGGTGGTGCATCTCTTGGGATTAGTGTTCCATCCCCAGCAGAAGAGGCTCTGGATGCTTTATGTTCAGTCCAGCATCATGGGCTGAGCCACAGGAAGATACAAAGAGGAGGGCTATGTAAGCAATTAACAGGGGATGATGAGAGACAGGAAGAGGACCATCAGTGCACAATGGTCCTTGGTACTTATGCTCCCAGGAGGCTGCCCAGTGTCCTGGCTGTATTATACATTAACTTTCAGTATTCATGGTGGCTGAGGATCCAGTTTCAAATATCACTCAGTGAGCCTTCAGCAAAACATTACATGAAGGAAAAATATGTTTAAAAATCATAGAGTTAGAAGGACATAAAACCAAAACCTGTTGCCGTCGAGTTGATTCCAACTCATAGTGACCCTATAGGACAGAGTAGAACTGCCCCACAGAGTTTCCAAGGAGCGCCTGGTGGATTCAAACTGCTGACCTTTTGGTTAGCAGCCATAGCATTTAACCAGTACACCACCAGGGTTCCCAGAAGGGCATAAGGATACGTTTAATATATCAATGTTTCATAGTAGTGGTGGGGAAGGATGTAATTGCTGTGAGAGCCTCCCACTTAGAAATAGCTCTATAGTTGGAATTTGTGCTTTTTGCTTCCAAACACATGTACCCCACCCATCCCCATATTTCACTCTCTGAAGCTTCCAGAAAGTCCTGTTGAGAAAGCTTGGCTCACCCCCTTCACTGGGCCAATCGACCAGTATAAGTGTGTGTGCAGATTATAGGCTTTCCTAGTGACTCAAGGTTAATTATTTCGAGGCTAATGATTTCATTTTAAAGTGGGAATTGAAATATGTTTTGCTAAATCTTCCAAAGTGGGGGAGGGAGGAGGGAGGAAGATGGCAGATCAATGTGTAAATATGATTGCCTGCTAGTCTGAGTCCAGGCTTATTCCTAAGGCTCCGTCTCTAGCTGGATAATCAATATCACAAACACCCTTACAAGAACCAAACTGGCCAGGCCAAGTCAGCCCGAGGGGTTTTCAGGTGGGCAGATGTTCATGTGATATGATTTAAGGGAATGCTTAATAACTTTTCTAACTCTGATTATTAACTGGGCTACCTATAACTTCACCAATAGAGATAAATTCCTTAGACACTTAGAGATGTTTTTGTATTCAAAAGCCTTTGAAAATGAGAAATTCCTGGGATGGGTCATACCCTGTTATCAGCTAACACTGTGGCTCATGAATGTAACTGATGGTAAGGAGAATGAGAAAACCATGCCCATGTGCCCTGGGGCTCTTGGTATGTGTACTTGAAAGGCTAAGACAGAAAGACCTTAAGGACAATGTTACCTATTGGGAGGGGGAGTGGAGTAAGAATCTTTAAGGGTTTACATATGTATCATTTGTTGTTAGCTGCCATTGAGTTGGCCCCTGACTCATAGTGACTCCCAATTCATGGTGACACCATACACAACAGAATAAAACATTGCCCAGTCCTGTGCCCTCCCCTTGCTTAGTTGAAGACTTGACCATTGTGATCCCATAGGGTTTTCACTGGCTAATTTTGAGAAATAGATTGCCAGGCCTTTCTTCCTAGTCTGTCTTAATCTGAAAGTACCACTGAAACCTGTTCAGCATCATAGCAACACCCAAGCCCCCAATGACAAATGGGTGGTGGCTATGCATGAGGTACATTGGCTGGAATCAAACCCAGGACTCCCACAACCAAACCACGTTCAAGCCCACTGCCGTTGAGAGATTCATGTCTCCCACATGGAAGATGAGAATTCTACCACTGAACTACCAATGCCCCCTCTTATTGTATGAACATTCTTATCATTTGGGGTGCTTGAGAGGTGAGGCACCATGAGTTTAGCTGCTGTGTGGTAACCTGAGCCCCACCCCACAGGCTTAGGGGTGAGAAGTGATAGAGGCATGCACTTTGACCATGTGCTGAGTCCTTCTTTCTGGGCCTTGCCCCAGGAGAAAGTTCAGTCTGTGTCTTTAGAGGGCAGGCGAGAGGTGGCTCCCCAAGCACAGGGATTGAAGACAAGCGAGATAGGGAGACGGCATGATTCTCTCTGATGTGGTCAGCACTAGAAAGCATAACAATGGGGCGGGTCATGTCCCCTCTCTCCCTCTTTCTGGCAGGGAGAACTTTTGGGAGTTCTTTCGTAGGGTTTTATCAGCTCCCTGAGTGAAGGCAGCCACCTCGGGCTGCAGTACAGGTGTCTTTTGGGAGGCTTAGACTTCTGTGACTATGTTCTCTGAGGGTCTGCACCATAAAGACAAATGAGGGTGAGTCTGAACGTATTGCTACAAAATCATAGAAACCTTTATTAAACAAAAATATCAAAATTTGAAGCTATTGTTTCTTGACATAGCCTCCATCTAGGTCTATACAATTCTGAAGGTGGTGTTTCCATCTCTCTAACCCTTCCTCTAATTGAGATGTTTCAACAATTGGATATAGTGCTGGAGGTGCTCACTTGCCACGCCAAGAAATTTAGAAGACAGTTAATTGGCCAACCAACTGGAAGAGAGCCATATTTATGACTATTCCCAAGAAAGGTAATCCAACCGAATGTGGAAATTAATTGAACAATATCACATGTAAGCAAAATTTTGCGAAGATCATTCAAAAGTGGCTGCAACAATATCTCAACAAGGAACTTCCAGAAATTCAAGTTGGATTTAGAATAGGACGTGGAACCAGGGATATCATTGCTGATGTTAGATGGATCCTGGCTGAAAGGAGAGAATACCAGAAAATTACCTGTGTTTTATTGACTATGCTAAGACGTTCGACTGTGTGGACCATAACAAATTATGGATTACATTGAGGAGAATGGGAATTCCGGAACACTTAATTGTGCTCATGAGGAACCTGTATGTGGCTCAAGAGCCAGTTGGTCGAACAGAACAAGGGGATACTGCATGGTTTAAACTCAGGAATGGTGTGCGTCAGGGTTGTATCCTTTCACCATACCTATTCAATCTGTATGCTGAGCAAATAATCTGAGAAACTGGTCTATATGAAGAAGAACAGGGCATCAGGATAGAAGGAAGACTCATTAACAACCCTCAATATGCAGATGACACAACCTTGCTTGCTGAAAGTAAAGAGGACTTGAAGCACGTACTGATGAAGATCAAAGACTACAGCTTTCAGTAAGGATTACACCTTAACATAAAAAAAACAAAAATCCTCATGACCAATAAGCAACATCATGAATGGAAAAAAGATTGACGTTGTCAAGGATTTCATTTTACTTGGATTCACAATAACACCCATGGAAGCAGCAGTCAAGAAATCAAAAGACAAATTACATTTGGTAAATCGGCTGCAAAACACCTCTTTAAAGTCTTGAAAAGCAAAGATGTCATCTTGAGGACTAAGGTGAGCCTGACCTAAGCCATGGTGTTTTCAATTGCCCCATATACATGTGAACGCTGGACAATGAATAAGGAAGACTGAGGAAGAATCGATGCCTTTGAATTGTGGTGTTGGTGAAGAATATTGACTATACCATGGACTACCAAAAGAAAGAACAAATCTATCTTGGAAGAAGTACAACCAGAATGCTCCTTAGAAGCAAGGATGGCGAGACTATGTCTTACATACTTTGGGCATGTTATCAAGAGGGATCAGTCCCTGGAGAAGGACATCAGGCTTGGTGAAGCAGAGGGTCAGTGGAAAAGGGGAAGACTCTCAACAAGGTGGACTGACACAATGGCTGCAGCAATGGGCTCAAACATAGCAACAATTATGAGGATGGCATAGGACCGGGCAGTGTTTCATTCTCTTGTGCATAAGGTCGCTATGAATCAGAGTTGACTTGACAGCACCTAATAACACAACAACCACCCTTTCCTCAAGAATTCTGCACTTTTCATTTTACACCACGCCAAAACAGCAGTTTTGGCATCCTTGAGGGATTCAAATTGTGCTCCTTTTAAATATTGTTTGTGTTCTGGGAACAAAAAGAAGTCTGAAGGGGCAAAATTAGGGCTGCAGGCTGGATGGGGCAAGGTTTCCCAAAGAAATTGTCGTAGGACAGCCCTTGCTTACCCTCAAAGAATGAGCAGATGATGGAAAAAAATACTTCTTGGTGCAACTTTTCTGGCCTTTTCCTCACCAGTGCTCTGTTCAATTTTCTTAAAACTTCTTCATAATATGCTCCCACGATTGTCCTCTCTCCTTTGAGAAAATCTGTCAAGATTAACCCTTTGGAATCCAAAAAAACAGTCTCCATAATCTTCTCTCTGTTGGCTCATCTTAGAGGTCTTCTTGATTTTCTTTAAAATGCTTGATCCATCTAAAACCTACTGTTTCATATGGAGCAGAGTTCCCATAAACTTGTTGCAAAACTTCAATAATTTGGGAAGATGTCCACGTGAGTTTGTTAAAAATTTGGTATTAGCCCTGACCTCAAAATCATTTTTTTCCATGGTACAAAAAGTGTCCTGTTTTTTGAAAGCACCCTAGGGAGACTAAGACAGGTGTATTACTGAGAGAACTTGTCTGCAGCCATCCACTGACCACAGAGACATGTTTAAACATGTTTTGTCTGGAATAAACCTGTGCATGTATGAACCCTAGTAGCAATACTTTTTGACTTACCCTCCTAAGGAGGGCACAAGGCAAGAGCATACGCAGTGCGAGAGAACCTGGAGCAAGAAGCAAGCTGTGGGCAGTGACTCTGGTTGTGGGCTTTCGTGGAACCGTGTAGTCCAGGGTGGGAGTAGCAACTAATCAGCTCTGACCTGCTGTGGTTGGCTGTTGGGGAAGGGCTGCCTTTAATCAGTTGCTATGGAGTTGATTCCAACCCAGAGCAACTCCACGTGTGTGAGAGTAGAACTGGGCTACACAGGGTTCTCAGTGGCTGACTTTTCAGACATAGATTTCCAGGCCTTTCTTCCAAGATGCTCCTGCATGGACTCAAGCCTCTAACCTTTGGGTTAGCGGTCAACCAAATTAACTGTTTCTACAACCCGGGGACTTTACCACTACTACCACTATCAGGGGCTGTCTTTAGTAGAGTTTAAGCAGAGCAGTAAGGTAAACCCTCCTTTCAATATTTCCTTGGAGATTCTTTCTGGAAATAACAAACATGTGTGAAAGGGAATATGGACAGAGACGAGGAGAAGGCAAAATTTTCAAACTTGGTGAAACTGGGTATTTACAGTGTTTGCTTTGTAGTAATGTGAATGTTGTTAGTGAGGCCCAAGTAATAGCCTCCTGGAGACCAACTGGTCCCATGAGGCCTCCTGAGGCTAACTGGGGCTGTGTTGGAGCAGTTATCAAAGGGCCCAGGGGGACATGGGTATGGCCCATGAGTCGTCAGAGTTGCCTGGAGTTCATCACCACAGCAAGGAGTAGCAGACAGCAAGCTGGAAGCTGGCCAGAAGACCCTGCACACAACCCACCTTCTCACATCTTCCTTTTCTGAGTTGTTGTCTCCTTTATAGAGACCACAAAACTTCACTCACAGCAGGTGCTCAATAACTGTTCACCAAACAGAGGGCTCACTGACCACTAGACATGGGTCCTGATTCAGGGTAGAGGGCTTTACTTCTTTACAGTTTTATTCAGGGCAGTCCCTGCAGCTGGAGCTGGCTTCACATTATCTAAAGGGTGAACTTGAGTGACCCTATACAACCCGGGGATCCTGAAATATTTAGAAGGCCTAATGTTGGTGTGAGAAGAGAACAGAACTTCCTTCAGATGGGAAATTCAATTATTCAGTAAGCGGAGAGCTCCCAGGGTATCAGGGAAGGCAGGTGCACATGGGAGACAGCCGACGTACCTGTCAGGCTGACTGGAGGCAGCTTGCCGTGCTCGAGGGGACTGCCTGGGAGGCCTGCAGGCCCAGGTTTATTGTTTGCCTTGTTCTGCTGACGACGTGGAGCCTTGCCCCGAATGTTTCAGCTCCAGGGTGTTTTCCCATGACAAAACTTGTAATTAAACTGCTGCAACAGCTTATTTTTTCTGGCAGAATCCATGTCTGACTCAGTCTAGGGTTGGGTTTGAGGCAAGTGTTTGTTGCAGACCCCTCTTTCCACTGCCATGAGGGGCTGCCACTGTGAGTTCTCTGAGTTTGAGGTGACTTGGAAAACCCGAAGGTGTAGTGGTTAAGTGCTATGGCTGCTAACTAAAAGGTTGGCAGTTCGAATCTACCAGGCACTCCTTGGAAACTCTGTGGGGCAGTTCTACTCTGTCTTACAGAGTTGCTATGAGTTGGAATTGACTTCAAGGCAACAGGTTTGCTTTTTTTTTTTTGTTCTGACAGAGGTTATCATTATCGGCATACGTAAACAAACTTGCACTCAGGTGTGTGCTGTTTGGATCTGGGCCTTTCTCTGGAAAGTGTGGTTCTCAGCAACATCGGGCTGGGGAGGCAGGCGTTTCATTATTCTGGAAGTCCTGTGGGGGCAGCTGTCACACGATGTTACTCCAGCTGCCCACGGCCTGCTTGGAACAACCCAACAGAGACTGCTTTGTCTAGCACCAGCGACCGCGGGGACAGGTTGAGAATTCTGCTGCATTTTACACGTCTCCTAAGGGAAGAACTTCTAAAAGATGAGCTCAAGTTAGGGGTGATTGTGGTTGAAGTGTGGTTTGGTTCATTTGTTCCTTCAGTAAACATTTATCCTACTATGTGTCAGGTGTATGTGGGGCCATATAAATGTCTTCCGAGTCTGCAATTGTATGAGCAAGCAGCTGTGTACATTTGTAATTTCAAAACAGGGCAAAGGTGGTATCAAATAATTGCTTTGTTTATTCATTCATTCATTCATCTGTCCATTGCAACTACAAAGGTTTTAAGGTAGTGAAAATCGTTAATGTGATAGACTGCTAACCTAAAGGTAGGAGGTTTGAGTACACCCAGAGGCCTTCGAATATACTGGTAATATACTTCTAAAAAATGAGCCATTGAAGACCCTATGGAGCACAGTTCTACTGTGGCACACATGGAGTTGCTGTGAATCGGAATTGACTTGATGGCACTTGGTGGTGGTGGTAGGTACTGGATGGCCCAAACCTGGACCACTGACGTTCTAGATGGGGAGACACAGATGGAAACCAACAACAAACCAAAACAAGTTGTGTACCAGTGGAGGGAGGCAGGAGGAAAGTGCTGTGGAATAGCAGAGAGGAAGGGTGAATTCCAACCATTGAGGTCAAGTTAGGCAGGGGTGGTTGTGTGGTTGGTGATTATTTCCGCTGGTACTGCTGCATCTTTTTTTTGGAGTATTGCTCCCTCTCTAGAAGCAGGAAGACAGTCACCCTTTTTTGCTCCTGCCATGTCTCAGGGTCACCCAAAGGGTATCTCCACCATCTGCAGGGATGGTTTGCTTCCATGCTGGCCTTTTAGCCCTAGTCTTGTGAGAAGCCCTGGTAGTAAAGTGGTTAGGAGCTCAGCTGGCAGTTTGAATCCAATAGCTGCTCCTTGGAAACCATAAGGGGCAGTTCTACTCTGTCCTACACGGTTGCTATGAGTCCGAATCGACTCAGTGGCAATGTGTTTTTTTTTTTTTTCTCGTGAGAAGAGAGCCATGGTCACTGGGTAAGGGCAGGAGGGAGGTCAAGTTTGTGAGAGGGATCCCCAGTGGCATAGTGGTCAAGCACTCGGCTGCTAAGTCAAAAGGTCGGCGGTTAGAACCCACCTGCTGCTCTGCGGGAGAAGGATGTGGCAGCCTGCTTCCGTAAAGATTTACAGCCTTGGAAACCTTATGGGGCAGTTCTGCTCTGTCCGATAAGGTTTCTATAAATCAGAACCAACTCAATGGCAGTGGACTGGGTTTAAAAAAAAGTTTGTGAGAAATTACACCTTTCGAAGTTCTTAGTGCTGAAGTGCTAGTCCTGGTTCCTGGAGAGCTTCTAAGTCCAGAGACCCGATATTTGCTACAGTGATCTTGGGGTTAGACTTAGTAAAGATTTCCCTCCAGCCCTCTAGGCAGGGGCTAGGTGTGATGACGTTGCTAAATGCCCAGGAGAACGACTTTCAGCCTCATCACCAACATAACCACACTAAGCACTGATAAGGTCCTGAGGGGTCTCTTTGGAGTCCTGAGTAACCGCATCTCCAAACATAGTGATAGACAAATGGGTAGCGAACATGGTGGGATGTCATAATAGAACAAAAACTTATGCCCCATAAACACGATAAGTTGTTCCTCTTCACTGGCCACCTAAGGAGTTCAGATTATAAACAGCAAAAATCAGTAAGTTTCTACTCATCGGGTTGGTGGAAAGTTAAAAATGACACCAACTATGTTGCTGAGGATGTGAGGAAAGTAATGTTTTCATCTGTAGCTGCTGGTGGGGCTGTAAATTGGTGCAAACTTTCTAAGGGTAATTTAGCAATTTGTATATCAACAGTCTTAAAATGTTCATACATGTTGAGCCAGGAATTTTACATCTAGGGATTTATCCTAAGGCAATAATTAAATTGATGCACAATATTTATGTTCTAGAATATTCTTCTCATCCATTAGCATAATAGAAAAAATATTAGAAGCTACCTAAATGTCCCACAATAGGGGGTTGTTTAAATAATTGATGGCACAACTATAGAATGGAAAACAGTTCATTCATTAAAAATGATTTTCTCAAAGAATATTTAATGATGTGAGGAAATAGCAAAAAAGCAGGATACAAAATAGTAGATGGGGTATTTCAATTTTGTTAAAATTTTAGGGTCCAAGTACAGAAGGGAGTGATTAAAATCACAGTGGAGATGCAATGATAGGTGACATTTTTTCCCTCAGAGTTTTCTGTATTTAGCGTTTATAGTAGTAAATCATATATCCTCTGTGAGTCCCAGTTTACTACTCTCTGAAATGGGATTCATAATGCCTACACTGCAGTGTTATTGGGCAGATCAGCCATAATATTTGTAAAGTAGTTTACACAGTGGCCAGCACATAATACTAAATGAATGGTTTCTATTTAAATATAGTTCATTTATGAATATAAACCATTGATTTAGTAGTATAATACTAATGGTTTATAATCAATGATTGCAGTTGTCAATGAGATACACCTAGTCCAGATATTAAAAAGGAAGATAGAAGAAGAATTGATGCATTTGAATTGTGGTGTTAGCAAAGAATGTTGACTATCAGAAGAACGAACAAATCAGTCTTAGAAGACATACAACCAGGATGCCTCTTAGAAGTGAGGATGGTGAGACTTCTGCTAGCTTGCTTTGGATGCGTAATCAGGAAAGACCAATCACTAGAAAAGCATATCACGCTTGGTAAAGTAGAAGGTCAGCAAAAAGAAAGGAAACCATCGATGAGATGGATAGACATAATAGACCCAACAATAGACTCAAACATATCAAAGACCATGAAGGATGGCACAGGACTGGGCAATGTTTCATTCTGTTATATATAAAGTCTTTATGAGTCTGAGCTGACTCAACAGCAGCTAACAACAGGCCAGATATTGACCCATAACAACTCCTAAACTTGATCCTTGACCACTGTGATTTTTATAAAGATAAGAAAGTGATTAATTGAAAAATCTAATTCATTTTTACTGAAGTTCTAATATTAACCTTCTCTTCTTCTTCACGAGAATTGATGACACTGGTGGCTTCTTGTGTTGAGTGGAATAATCTCCATTCTTGCCCAGTTCACAGTTTCCCTCATTCAAAATCCAGGTTCTGTTGATCTTCAGCGTCTTATTTCAAGTCATTCTGTGTTGGGATGCTGCAAGCTTCGTATTTATGAACTGCAGAGAATTCTAGTCCCTGAAGCTGTAGTAGCTCAAGGTTCCGTTTTGGGTAGCGTGCTCTTCAGTGATACTGAAAGTGACTTTCCCTTAAGGCTCTTTGCAAAATGCCTGCTGCTATCGTCTGTGAGAGTTCAGTTCTCTTTCTGTGTTTCTCTCTCTTTGCTCCGGTGCTCATGCTCTCCTCAGGCTGAGACTTGGACTCTGAGCACTTTGGTGGGAACAGTAACTTCCAGATGGGACCGGAGTTGAAAAGAATCCACTGTTGTGGAAAACAAAAGGGCAAAATGGCACTTCCACGAGACATGATTAATTACTCCCTCTGACCGATGTAGCCTAGAGTTTTATTAGTTAACTATTTCACAACTAGCAGCTGTGAAGATACAGCTACTGGGATCATTTTGAAACTCTGAATTGGTGTCCAGACAAGTGGTAAAGCTGAGGTAACTGGCACTTGGTCTTTTTATGCAGAAGTATCAGGGCACCTTCTTTTCAGAGTGACACATTTGCAACCCATCTGACTTATTTGGAGGAAAAAAAAACACTTTTGCTTGCTAAAGTGATTAGTAAAAGGTGGAGGCTACAGAGGGAAGGCATTCTATTATTTATCAATATATGAGTATGAACCTGGCTGTGTGAGACATGTGGTCTTACAAAATGTCATGAAATGAATGTAATGAAATAGCTAAAGGGCTGGGTTGGTTCAGCTCTGGTCTCTGTCATGAAAAGATGAGAAAGCCCTGTTCTATTGACCATCCCACTTACCCCTACTTTGAAAGGGAGCGAAGATGAGATAGCACAATGTGAGTATCATGGTTAAAAAACAACAAGAACAAGAATAAAAACCAAACCATTGTCATCTAGTTGATTCTGACTCATAGTAACCCTATAGGACAGAATAGCATTGCCCCATAGGGTTTCCAAGGAGTGACTGGTGGATTCAAACTGTTGACCTTTTGGTTAGCAGGCTAGCTCTTAACCACT
Source organism: Loxodonta africana (assembly GCF_030014295.1). NCBI lineage: Eukaryota > Metazoa > Chordata > Mammalia > Proboscidea > Elephantidae > Loxodonta > Loxodonta africana. The sequence goes on from NC_087360.1 coordinate 59,761,780, forward strand.
GAGCCATCATGGTTGGGGGTGCACAATTCTCTCTTTACTCCGTCTTTAAGTCCAGATTCAGAAGCTCAGAAGTATATAAACTACGGATCTGTGAACACTAGAGTGTGTGTGTGTATGAGTGGGTGGGTGTTGCAAATGAGGAAGCTTCTCATTTCCAGACAGCTTTGGACAGGGGAACCTAAGCTCCAAGTTAGTGTCCTGGATTCCATTTGTGACTCTAATAGGCGAGGGTCCTTTCTGACCCAGCTTCTCATCTTTGAAATGAGGATGATGGTACCAGCCATCTGCCTCCCAGAGATGCCATAAAGGCTCAGGGAAGCAATGGGCATGAAATGCTTTAAAAACCAGTGATGCCAGGAGTGGTATTATTACCCCTGGGATAAGCTTCTGTTCTTCTTAATTCATTTGAGGAAAAAAAAAAAATCCAGCTTTGCTTCGATGCCATCTGCTTAGGAGGTGTTCGCTAATAGGATTACAGAGGTTTTATTTTATAAATGTTTATTTTTTCTGCTTATAAAATTGTACATTCTCATGGTAGAGAATTTAGAAAATACTGAAAATATTAAAAAAAAACAAATTTTACACATAATCCCATCATAAATTTATAAACACTTTTAGTATTTTTGTGAGTTGGCTCTCTTAGCGAGCTAGATGAGTAGGTAAATTAAAAACCAAAACCAAACCAAACCAAAAACCTTTATGGTGGGCTGTGTCCATTTCTGTCCTGTAGGGTGTGCCTCTAGCTACCTTCTGGGGAATTGGGGGGGAGGGCATTTTTCTTTAGTTCAATTGGTTGTCTTCCAGAAAATAATTCTTGCCACTCAATAGCTATAATGAAGGTACTATCTGTTGATGACCATAAATCTGCTGTCAACTTCCCCAACTGGAATACACATGAGACTTAATGAAAGTTGAATTAAGCAATTCTTTATTAAAGAGCTTAGGTATCTGGCCCAGGAATTTGCCCCTAGTCAAAATGTCCCACTGTCCTGAACCCAACCAGGAATGAGGTCTAATTGCCTATATTTTTTTCTTTTTGGGGTGGGTCTATATGGACAACTCATTCCTTAGTTTTTTCTTACTCTCTCATTTTGCAAACTCATTTCCTTTAATCCCTTCAGTGTCTGTTTCTCCAGGATGTACCTCCCTTCCTTAGAAAATAATCCAGTGTTACCCTCTCAGGTCCTTTCTCATGTCTTCCCATTACCAAGTTCAAGCCATCTGCTAAATAACACATTACTCTGCCACTTACTGCTGCTCCAGAGATTGGGCTGACCCAAACTCAGGAAACCCTTCCTGATTTTTACCTTCTCCATATTAAAGAAGGTGTGGGAAGACATTATTCTATAGATGCGGTTGACGGGTGGAAATAGCATGGAGGTAATGTTGGGGAGGGAATTTCAATCCAGGTTGAAGCTGACTTTCTTCCATGATATAAAAGATAAAAATCAACTCACCATCAAGAACATTATTTTCGTCAATGAAGAAAATCTTTTTTTTTTCTCCGCTTTAACATGACTTTAGCCCCTTTTCTTTCAGTTTCATGAATTGGGCCTTTATGAAGCTAAACATTATCTCTCTGCCTGTCAAGTCACTTCACAAAGCATTTTCACTTACTTTAACTGGTAATGGACAGGACAATTTTCTTGAATACCAAGGATTCTCTCTGATCCTGGGGGAGAGGTGAACAAGGTTCTGATGGTGGAAGGAGGGAGAAAAATGAAGTTGCTCTGCCACCAGTATGGGTGATAGGCGAACGTTGTTGACATATGGCTGTTTCCCATCTTTTCTCTCCCTTTTCTCATTCTTCATTTGCCGTCAAGGTAGCCCTGTCCTTTAGGTTTGGAGCACAGTACGGGGGGAAAGAAGAAAGGGAAGGACTAGAGGTAAGTGGGCTGGTGGAGAAGACTTTGTGCAAGAATTTTTGAAGAGAAAATTATAGGAGCAGTTGCTATGGTAAGGGAAGTGGACAAAAGGGGAAATTAAAAAGTAATGCTGTAATTTATCAACCCTTTTAAGGATTGTAAGTAAAGCAATTGAGTTATTTTACAATTACTTTCTGGTTGCTATATTCTGCAGCCAAAAAAAAAAAAAAAGGGAGAAAAAGAAAGAAAAAGTTCACTTAACTTTATATATTATTTCCCCATTAAGCATTCTTTTAAAGACATATGGTTTAATGGCTATATTATGTACTATAATTTATTTAAACAGTCCCCTGCTTTTGGACAGCTAATTTTAATTATTTTGTTGTTTATACATATTTCTCTGAAGTATTTTTTGTCTGTAACTCTGGTTATGTCATTTAGTCATTTAGGGTAATAATGGTAGCTGCTGTAACAATCTAAAATTGCAGTGGCTTAGGAGCCGTGGTGGGTGGTGCAGTGGTTGAGAGCTATGGCTGCTAACCAAAAGGTCGTCAGTTCGAATCCACCAGTTGCTTCTTGGAAACCCTATGGGGCAGTTCTACTCTATCCTATAGGGTCACTATGAGTTGGAATGGACTCAACAGCAATGGGTTTGATTTTTGGTTTTAACACATTAAGAGTTTAATTTTCTTCGTGTTACTGTCTAGACTGCATGGGTGTTTCAAGGGCCCTAATTTTAACGCTGAAGATTGACCCTTTCCATTGTGAAATGTTACTAGTTTTGGGGGTGGTGTGTGCTTCTGCTCCTCACAGACACTCAGGGACCCAGGTTCCTTCCACATAGCGGCTCCACCCTCCTCATGTCCTCAGTGCCCTTCACCGGATCCTCTGATCTGGAAGACTAGGAGAGAAGGGAGCTTGGAGAAGGCATACCCACTCAGTCCAGAGGTGGCACATCCTGCTTCTGCTCATATCCCCTTAGTGAGAACTTGTCACATGAATCCACCTAGATGCAAGGTGTCTGGGGAATGGAGTTTGGCAGTGTGCAAGGGACGCAGGGACAATGGGTATTAACAACTAGCCAAAGCTCTGCGAATTATTCTCAGATCATTAGAATACACAGGGTTGCATTTTTCTAATCCTTTGCCAGTACTAGACAATTATCATTTTATATCTTCTTTTGCTTATAGAGGCACTGTACTGGGGCTTCCCATGTCATCTTCCCAGGCTCTTTCCTCTACCCCCTTCTCTGCCTCCTCAGAAGCTTTGGTGGGATACAGGCTGAATAAAGTGGAGAACGTCCTGGGAGAAGCTCACTCCAGCTTCAGAATTCACATGCTTGTCTTGCCCAGGTATCCCAACTCCCTACCTCCCTCAGATGCTGGCTTGTTTTCTCAGATACACAGTAACGCTGTGGTTGACTTCATGGGCATTTCAAGGCCACCAATTCCAAGACTGAAAATGACTCCCTGACCTTGGGAAATGTTACTTCCAGTTGGGCAGGCCAGTGGGGAGGGGAAGGTGGTGTCCGGTGAAACGCATTGACATTTCAAACGCCACGGCTACTCTAGCCCTTGGTAACGGTTTTAGTAACTTTGCAGCTGATCCCTGAGATTGAACATCAGGACGATTAAATGCCAATTGAGTTGAAAAGCTTCCCCCTCACACTCTAAAACTTCCAAACAAAAAAGGGCTCTCTGCCATGTCTGGAGTTGTGTGCTAGGGACAACTTGGTCAGTTTGGTCTGTCCACCGTTGCTACGGTCCATCTTCTTCTTCTTGCCACGGTGGGGATTGCTATACACAAATAGGCTTTTTCTTTTTTAGCAGAACCTCTGCTGCTGGGACTGCTAAATCAATACTCTTGCCCTCAAAGCTGCTGGTGCCGCAACCGTGAAGCTCGCGGGTCGCTGATGTGCGCCCAGAGGTCCAGCCACGCTGTTTTTCAGATATGCTGATTCGGCAGTCCTGCAGTCTGGATGTTTTCCTGGAGGGAACTTCAGGGGAGTTGCTTGGAGATAAATGTGATTTTTTTTCTAGGGGCCCAGGAGAAAGATCCACTGTGAAGCTCTCATTTCCATATGTGTGCCTCCAGCCACCATTCTCTGTTTCCTTTATTCTCTCTCCACCCCACGCCCAGGAGAATATCTGAGAATCAAGTCCAAAGATAAGATTTTTGGAGAATCATTGTGTTGTATACTTGGCCTGAAACTAGGTAAAGCTTCATTAGACAGATGAGCAAATTGAGCCAGGAATTGGTCAAGTATTGATGTTGCTAGTGAGATAGTGCAGAAACAGGGACTGAGCCCCTAGGCAAGGAACCCTGCAACACCTGCAACTTGCAACTTAATTACAATACTATGCGCTTGGCTAATGACATAAAACCCCCATCCTGGAACGTGCAATAAGGAAAGAACAAACAATGTACTCTCTTGTAAGATGTTTTTCAGAAGGACCAACCAGACCTGGTCCCTGGAGCATGTGCAGACATACGCAAAATGACTGATGGATGACCTCTGCCTGATGCAAATACTCGCAACAGGAATTGAACTGGCGCCGCAGGGGGACTGCGCAGGCGCAACACCCCATAACAATTCCTGCCACCCAGTCCCAGGAGCCTTTACTATGGGTTCCATCTTGGATTCCAGGTGCATCAGCAACCTAATTTAGTATGCACTGCCATTTTGAGAAGTACCCACCCCTTGAAAGAAACCTACTAAGTATTCATTTCTCTATTATCCTTGCCAAACGCATATAAGCCCCAGAAAAACCTTTGGTTGGGGGAACAGAGGCTGGTGTTGCTTGGTCCCTCTCTGTTCCCTGCTCAGGAGCCTTCACTTTCTTTCTGCTGCTAATAAACCTTTGTTTATGTGGAACCTCTGAGCCTCTCCTGGTCATTGTTGGTCAGTAGAAGGCAAAAACCTAGGCAGGGCTTAGTCCCGAGCTGGGGAGCCTTGCCCTGCAACACTAGGAGGACTCGTGTCTCTTCACTCCCAGCCCAGCACCTTTATCACACCATCAGGATTCTACATCATCTCTGAAAAAGACCCACTCCATCTTTCGAAAAAGAGTCTTGGTGGCATAATGGTTAAGTGCTCGGCTGCCAGCAACTCTGCAGGAGAAAGACCTGGCGATCTGCTTCCTTAAAGATGACAGCCTAGGAAACTCTAAGGGGCAGTTCTACTCTGTCACATGGGGTCGCTACGAGTTGGAATTGACTTGATGGCACCCAACAACATCTTCTGAAAATAAAAAGTCAAGCGTTGAGACCATCTCAGTTGAGAGCAGGGAGAGCCAATGCGGCTGATGTCCTTCCTCAGCCCTGCCTCAGGGGCTACTTGTGCCCTTTCCTCCTGGGTGTATTGCATGGGGTCCATTCCCATAAAAAAAAAAAAATTCCCTTAGCACCCCTGAAATTCCACCAAACATCTCCATCTGTACTTCTGGATGGCTGTTTAAAGAAATGAACAACTGTAGTACCTTCCATTTATTAAGGGCTGACAACAGGAAGGGGACCTTGCCATACAGAGATACTAGAGAACATTTGTTGAGCTCTTACTGTTTGCCTGACGGTACATACATGCTTTACGTATGTTCGCTCACTTAACCCTGTTAATGAGTTAACACTCTGATGGGAGGTGGACCCATTAATATGAGGTTCAGAGGGCTTGAGTAACTTAAAAAAAAAGCCCATGCTTCTACCCCTTCATTAATATATAAGACTAGTCGTTATTGAGTCAATTCTGACTCATGGAACTCTCAAGTGTGTAAGAGTATAACTGTACTCTATATGATTTTCAATGGCTTATTTTTTGGATGTAGATTGCCAGGCTTTTCTTCTGAAGCACCTCTGGGTGGACTTAAGCCGCCAACCTTTTGGTTTAGGTGAGCGTGTTAACTATACTACCCAGGGACTCCCATATTATATAATATACATGACATATATATATTACATACTACATATATATTTTACTTATATTGCACATTATATATAATCTTTTCAAAAGCCTTGCAAGGTAGCTGTTATTATCTCATTTTATAGATAAGAAAGCAGGGGCTCAAACAGGCTGTGAAATTTTGGCAACATCACTAAGTCACAAATCATATGTGATTGAAGAGGTATTTGAACTCAAGTAATTCTGTTTTGAAAAAAGACGCATGCTCTTTCCATGCTTCCAAACATATTTTGGTCAAGTGACTTAAGCCTCTCTCCCTCAGGCTTGTCACCAAAGCAGCCAGTAAGGCACCAAAATGCTCAGCTGGAAATTACCAAAAGGCAGCCACCAAGCAGAGATAAGAAAAGGGGGGCTGAGGAGTTGCCAATTCACACAGGGCTAAATAACCCCTGGGACATGGAACTACTTTTTAGAAATCCCTGTGGTGAGGGTGGGCCTGGGTCCAGAAAAGAATAACATCCAGGGCTCCAGGCAGGCAGTGCAACTTCACTTTCCAGAAAATCAGAGCAGAGGACTTGTATTCCAACATTTACATTAACAGAAGTAGAAAATTATTTCCTTAGCATTGTCTTGTCTTTTTAAAAAAAAAACCTACAAGGGGGCACTATTTTATACTTCCAGTTTAGATGTAAAGTTTATCACATTTTCAGTTCTTTAAAGGCAGAGTTTGAACCAGAAAGAGTACTGGCTTTTAAGAAGCAGAAAATGGTATACATTGGAATTTATCAAAATACCACACCCGTTGTCATAGAGTCAATTCTGGCTCATAGCGACCAGATAGAACAAGATAGAACTGCCGCATCGGGTTTCCAAGGATTCGAACTGCTGACATTTTGGTTAGCAGCTGAGCTCTTAACCACTGTGCGACAAACTCTGTTAACTAAAAAAGAGTTACATTCGTAAAGACTGATCATCTCAAAAACTTGGTTTTAAGAAAAAGGTTACAGGAACCCTGAGGCAGATTATCCAATAAGCAAGGTAAGCACGGGCTTATTTGTGCTTATTTACTGATCCCTAGTGAACAACTTCACTCAAAGTGAAACCCATGTGAAATCGGTCACTATAGATCAGTAAGTGAGCACAAGTAAGCCCGTGCTTACCTTGCTTTTTGGATAACTCGCTCCTGAGGGAGCCATTTTATTCAAATGAAGAGGAAGTCTCCAGCAATAGTTAGCAGCTGGTAATCCCTAATTTGTGGGCAGATGCTGAAGGAAGTTAATAAAATGACCTTAGGGAAATATCAGTGTGATGTTTTGTAGAACCCTGGAACTGGAGGGACCACGGAGATAATCTAGTGCAACGATCTCATTATTAATATGTGGGAACTGAGGCTGGGAGGGGTGGAGACACCTCCCTGTGATCGTGGAGATATACAGCCGTTAGGTTCAAAGTGACTGAACTATACTCTTTGAATAGTTGTGGCGATGAGAAGCAGGAAAAGGGAAGAACATTTGTCTTTCTAGTCTTTGGCTGTTTCTCCCTTATACTATTTGCCTTTGAACCTCTGTTTTCTCTCTATGTCAACCTCTTTTTCTTTGATTCATGGTAAACAATTAGTTCTCATTAAAGAAAAGAACAAATCCAAAGGCTTTAAACACTATTCGTTTTTATACTTTGAAAAACAGAATATGTGCACATGATACAAAATCAAAAAGTTATAGGAGGTGTAAATTTATGAAATTGTCTCCCTCACCACCCTGAACTCCAGCCCAGCAGCTCCCCCTTCTGAGGGTCTCCCTGTTAATAGATCCCGGTGCAATCTTTCAGGGGTATCCTACCCACGTGGGAACTCAGAGGTAAAGAGGCACTGCTCTTCTTCTTTCTCTTTCCACACAAATGTTATCACGCTCCGCACAGTGTCCTCCATTTTGCTTTTATTATTTAGCAACACACCTTGGGGACAACTAACATCTTAGGCCCTATCGGTTACTTCTTTCTTTTTAAATGGCTGCATAATCTTGCATTGTCTGGAAGTACAATAATTTATTTAACACATTTAGGTCGTGTCCTCTCTTTTGCTATTTCAAACAGCGCTGTGATAAATATCTTTATACATGCGTCATCACACATGTGGGAATATATCTGTATTATAAATTCCTAAAAGTGAAGTGACAGGAACAAAGGCATTGTGCTTGAAATTTTGTTGATATTGCCATATTGCTTTTCAAGGAGGCTGCATCAACTTTCTATCCCACTGGCAAAAAAGGCAGGAGCCCTGGTGGAGCAGTGGTTCAAAGCTTGGCTGCTAACTGAAAGGTTGGCAGTTTCAACCCACCAGCCTCTCTGCTCTTGGGGAGAAAGATGTGGCTGTCTGATTTCGTAAAGATTATAGCCTTGGAAACCGTATAGGGCAGTTCTGCTCCCTGTATGGATTCCAATGAGTTGGAATCTACTTGATGGCAATGAGGTTTAGCGAAGAATGGGGAGGGGGGGTGGTCCCTCTTTCCCCACGCTGTGACCAACACATAGCATTATGAAAGGTTTTCACTTTTAGGCTAGGCGAAATTGTGGCAGGTGAAAAATATCTGATTGTATATTCCATTTGCATTCAGAGTTAGGCTGAATATACTTTTGTATGTTTAAGAGCCTTTATTGTAAAAAATATTGTTTCTTTCTTTTGCTCTTTTCCTACTGAAAACTGATCTTTTCTCTTATTGATTTGTTAGAAATGTCTATATATTAAGAACATTAGTTGTTTGTACTGTTAGTTGCAAATATCTTTATTTTGTCATTTCTCTTTTGCCTTTGATTATTGTGTTTGCTCCCCTTGGACATGCAGAAGTTTTTGGTTTTGTTTTTTAATGATCGAATTTATGGATCATTTTCTTTAACGGTGCTTGGGTTTTATGTCATACTTAGTAAGCCTTTTCTGATTAAATCTATAATAAAGAATATCCCCATAGAGTACTTTGAGTACTTTTAGCATTTCCATTATTTAAATTTTTGACCCATTGAAGTTTGAGTAAAATATGCACTAAAGAAATACCCGTGTTGTTTTCAGGTGGCTACTTTGTTGTCCCAATACGTTTTATAAATTAGTCCGTTTTTACTCCACTTATTTGAAATCCCACCTTTTATTACATGAATTTGATTCCGCTTCTAGCCTTTCTATTTAGAACTATTGATTATCTAGTCATGAAACAGCACAGCATTCTTTTAATTCTTAAAACTTGCTTTCTATTTTAATAGTTGGTAGGGCTCTACTTAAAAAAAACCCTCACCCTTCTTGCTTATTTATTTTTTATTATTATGTAGAATCGGCTTATCTGTTTGCCCTTCTCTCTACAAAAAAATATTGCAGGTTACATTATTTTTATAGATTAACTTAGGGAGAATTGACATCTTTATGATGCTGCATATTAATGAAAATTAATTAGTTTTGGATATTAATTTTATAGCCAGCTACTTTTCTTAATATTCTTATTATTTGTACTATTTTAAAACTGTATATGGATACACATAAAGACATATGTATGAGTCCAGTGGTAATGCCTTTTACTCATTAGATTGTTCTTTTGTGTCCCTCAAGTGCATTTGAGGAAGACCGAAGAAGAATTGCCTTTGAATTATGGTGGTGGTGAAGAATATCTCATATACCATGGACTGAGAAGAACAAACAAATCTGTGTTGGAAGAAGTGCAACCAGAATGCTTCTTAGGAGAATGGTGAGACTTCATCTTGTGTACTTTAGACATGTTATCAGTTCTTAGAGACGGACATCATACTTGGTAGAGGGTCAGTGAAAAAGAAGAAGACCCTCAACCAGATAAGTTGACCCAGTGGCTGCAACAATGGGCTCAAACATAGCAACGATTGTGAGGATGGTGCAGGACTGGGCAGTGTTTCATTCTGTTGTACACAGGGGTTGTTACAAGTCAGAACTGACTCGATGGCACCTAACAACAATAATTGCATTTTCAAGCTTAAATCACATAGATGTTAAAATATTTTTATGTCCCTTTCTATGTATTTTAACTTTATTGTTGCTATTATTTTCTTTTGCCTTCCAACTTATTTTTATTTTCATTTATATGAATATTAATAAGTTTGGTATATTAATTTTATAGCCAGCGACCTTTCTTAATATTCTTATTATTTGGACTATTTTAAAACTTTACTCTTATGTTTTCCAGGTATTCAGTAATATTATATTCAGATAATAATAGTTGTACTTCCTTTCCGTCCGAGTTCATAACTCTCATTTCTTTCATACAGTTGCATAGTCCAGCGTCCCCAGAACAACGTTAAGTTAAAATGGTGATGGTAGATGCACTTGTCTGGCTTCTGATTTTAATGGGAATGTTTCTTGAATTTCTCTATTAAGCCTCATGCTGGCTTTAGTGGTATCCTCTGTATATGGATACACACAAATACATACATACGAGTTTTACAATTTTAATGAAGTACCTCTTTAGTCTTATATAAAATTTTTTTAATCAAAAATTGATGTTGAATTTTATCACGTACTATTTGGCAATTTTGACACGATATTTTCTCATTTGCTTGTTTAATTCACTCAACATATGAACATCTACTCTGTCCCAGGAAATATTCTAATTACTGGGAATACGGTGATGAACAGAAAAAGATAAGGCTCTGCTTTCATAGATTTATAGTCTGGTGGTAACTCTCTCTATTTTGACATAATATTATTGTTACCCAATTGGGGTCTGTGCCCTGGAGCAGTCCAGTCAATGAAACGTACTCCAAGTCAGAAGGAGAAAGTTTATTAGGAGGTGACACCAACAGAGATCCCGGCAGCAACACAGGCTGTCTTTATGGAGTCTTAGAAAGCAGTTTCTCTTATAAGAGCTTATATATCACTTTTGCAAGGATTATAAAATGTCTTCAAGCACATAGCCCACAGATGGTAGGATGAGTATACATCACAAAACAATTACAAGAGACTCTTTATTGAACTAAAGATATGCATGCCAGACATCTGGACTCTAATCTTTATGTTTGTAACAGGTAAAAAAAAAATTTACATAAAGATCTCTAGACTAGTGGAACTGGCCTGTCAAGTTTACTTTGACCGAGATAAGGAACAAGTAGGACAGTTGCAGACCCAAAGCCCCAAGTAGTCTTTCTAGCTGCTATCTTGCCTGCTGAAGGCTATCTCCCAAGAGAACAAAGGAGGGAGGCCAAGGCTGCAAGAGCCAAGAAGGCCCTACACCCCTTTGGAAAGAGACCAGTGTAGCTGGTGTAATAAAAAAGGATGTTGAAAGTGAGAGTGTACAAAATATCAAGACAAAAAAAACTTACAGGTTACTTAGTGTATCGTTATGGTGTTTGTTATGTCAGGCTCTCAATTGCCCATTTTGAAAAGGAGAAAACATGTTGTGAGGTATTAGGGTCACATTATGGTAAATTGTGTTGATAAGTTTTCTAATATTGGACCATTCTTTCGTATCTCCACCATACTTAGTCATGGGGCATTACTCTTTCAATGTAGCACTTGATGATTGTTTTTCTTGTATTCTATTTAAGATTTTTGCATTGACATTCTTAAATGAAATTAGCCTGTATTTTGTATATGTGCTGTCTCTTTCATGTTATAATATTAGTATTATTTTTTCCTTTATAGAAAGATTTTGGTGATTTCCTTCTTTTTAATATACTCAGAGTTGGTTTTGTTAACATTGATTTGTCTTTGCTTCGTGTCTGTGGTAGAATTCCTCTGAAAAACCAACTGGCCCTGGTGCCTTTTTCGAATGTAATTCTTTGACAACTTTCTCTAATACTTTTATGGTAATGAATCTGTTTGGATTTATTAACTCATCCTTGTTTCATTTTAGCTAGAAGTCCAACAGGGTGCCAACTCCAGGGGAAGGCTTTCCTTCTCTGTCAGCTCTGGGGGAAGGTCCTTATCATCAATCTTTCCTGGTCAAGGAATTTCTCAGTGCAGGGACCCCAGGATCCAAAGGATGTGCTATTCTCCTGGCTCTTGTTCCTTGGTGGTATGAGGTCCCCATGTCTCTCTGCTGACTTCTCTCTTCTATATCTCAAAAGAGATTGGCTTAAGACATAATCTAATCTTGTAGTTTGAATCAGTTGACAAAATGGTGGATAATCACACTATACAGGGAATCACGGCCTAGCCAAGTTGACACATATTTTGCGGGGGACACAAGTCAATCCATGACAGGCATTCTTGCTTAGTAATGCATTTTGAAGGAACTTTCTTCAAAGCACTGCTTTAGCTGTATCCAATATTTTCTGTCATATAGTGTTTTCATAGCTAAGGGCTATTGATGACACACTGACACATGTTTCTATAATACTAGAGTCAATATCATGATCTTGAAGACTTTTAATTACAGGAATGAAGATTCAGAGTGACTTTGAAAGAATTTTTTACTCAATTATTTAGAAGAATAAAATCAGGTCAGATTAAAAGAAGTTTGATACACATCTAAAGTACTGAATTGTATTTATTATCTGATTTAAAAAAAAATACATTGTTCCTAAGCACTGTCTTTTGAATTAATATTTATGTTTAGAAAGATCAACATACTTTTTTTTTTCCCTTTTACTAAATTTTTTTTTTTTTTTTTAAATTACCCTTTAAAAAGGAGCCCTGGTGGTACAGTGGTTAAGTGCTTGACTGCTAACCAATAGGTCGGCAGCTGAACCCACCAGCAGTCCATGGGAAAAAGATGTGAGAGTCAGTTCCTATAAAGATTACAGCCTTGTAAACCCTATGAGGCAGATTTATTCTGTCCTATAGGGTTTTTTTTTTTTTTTTTTTTAATAGGGTTGCTATGAGTCAGAATCGACTTGATGGCAATGGGTTTGGTTTCTTTCTTTCTTTCTTTTTTTTTATGTGTGTGTGTCCTTTAAAAAGAAAGAAAATCGCTATTATCCTTGGTACCCAAAAGTCTTTCACTTAACCATTTTAAGATGAACTGCCTATTTTATAGCACGAAAAGAAAAAACCATAATTCACTTTGTGGTAGTGTACTCCTTTCAAGGAGAGTTTACCTGAAAGGCAATAAATTGTCTGGCAAACTTTGATATTTAAATTAACAAGAAGTAATGTATTGTTCTCACATCATATTATTCAGGCTCAAAGTACATGCATGAAGAACTATTCTGTGTCTAGCACTGTGCTGATGACTTTGGATACATTAACTCATGTAGTAATCTTCCTAACATTATTTTAAGATAGGCACTGATATATCTTTTAAAGTTATGGAAATGGACTCTCGGAGAAATTAAGTGCTTGGTCTAGGTGCGTGTCTTAGTCATCTAGTGCTGCTGTAACAGAAATATCACAAGTGGATGGCTTTAACACAGAGAAATTTATTCTCTCACAGTCTAGGGGGTTAGAAGTCTGAATTCAGGGCACCAGCTCCAGGGCAAGGCCTTCTTTCTCTTTCAGCTCTGGAGGAAGGTCCTTGTCATCAATCTTCCCATGGTCTAGGAGTTTATCAGTGCAGGAACCCTGGGTCTAAAAGATGCACTCTGCTCCTGACACTACTTGCTTGGTGGTATGAGGTCCCCCTGTCTCTTGCTTGCTTCTCTGTTTTATATCTCAAAAGCGATGGGCTTAAATTGTAGATTAGTTTTGTAGACTGGGTTTACATAACTGCTGCTAAGCTAATCCCATCTCATCAACATCAAAGGAATAGGATTTACAATACAGAGGGAAATGATGTCAGATGACAAAATGGAGGACAATCATACAATACTGGGAATCATGACCTAGGGAAGCTGACAGATGTTTTGGGGGACACAATTCAATCCATGACAGTGGGAAAGGACATAGCTGAGAAGCAACACCAGATCTTTTAACTCCTAATCTGGTGCTGTTGCCAGATTAAAAAAAGAATACATCAAATATTAGTCAACAGCCATATTTTTTCCAACCTGCTATGCAAATTGCAAATTATGTCCTTTTAGAGGTTGTCTGCCACCTGAGTGGGTCTGCCCATGTGGTAAAGGGGCAGGTTGGAGGGCTTGGAATGACAGCACACACCAGGTATCAGAGAAGGAGGTCACTTGAGAAGAAGTATCCAGACATGGGATTCTGGAGGATGCTACAAAGTTTGAAGATGCAGTTGGAGGCCAAAAAAGGGAGGGGGAAGATTGCAAACAGTATAGGATATCATTTACTGTAATGTACAAATGGGGGGGGGTAATTCTTTGTTTTTTTTTTAATTTTAATGCTCTAATGGCCTTGGTGATGTAGTGGTTAAGATCTTGGCTGCTAACCAAAATGTCGGCAGTTCGAATCCAGTAGCTGCTCCTTGGAAACTCTATGGGACAGTACTACTCTGTCTTATAGGGTTGATATGAGTTGGAATCAGCTCAATGGCAACAGGTTTTGTTTTTAGTATTGAATGTTAGTAAACCTAATGACAACAATGGAAAGAAGAAAAAAGAGGAAATAAAAGGAAAAGAAAGTAAGGTAGTTTCCAGAAGCCACAAGCCATTGCAATTGGGGATTATAAGATATTGAAATGTCATCCATTCCATTCCTTCATCTTCAGACAGGATTATTGTTATTGCGGTTGTTAGGTGCCAACGAGTCAGTTCCGACTCATAGCAACCCTATGTATAACAGAACGAAACACTTCCTGGTCCTGTGCCATTCTCACAATCGTTGTTATGCTTTAGCCCATCGTTGCAGCCACTGTGTCAGTCCATCTCATTGAGGGTCTTCCTTTTTTTTGCTGACCCTCTGCTTTACCTTCTCCAGGGATTGGTCCCTCTTGATAACATGTCTAAAGTATGTGAGACCGTCTTGCCATCCTCGCTTCTAGGGAGCATTCTGGCTGTACTTCTTCCAAGACAGATTTGTTCATTCTGGCAGTCCATGGAATATTCAGTATTCTTCACCAACACCATAATTCAAAGGCATCAGTTCTTTGGAATTCCTTATTCATCATCCAGCTTTCACATGCATATGGTGATGAAAAATACCATGGTTTGGGTCATGCGCACCTTAGTCCTCAGAGTGATATCTTTGCTTTTCAACACTTTACAGAGGCCTTTTGCAGCAGATTTGATTTCTTGGCTGCTGCTTCCATGGACATTGATTGTGGATCCAAGTAAAATGAAATCCTTGACAACTTCAATCTTTCCTCCATTTATCATGATATTGCTCATTGGTCAAGTTGTGAGGATTTTTGTTTTCTTTATGTTGAGGTGTAATACATACTGAAGGTTGTAGTCTTTGATCTTCATTAGTAAGTGCTTCATGTCACCTTCACTTTCAGCAAGCAAGGTTGTGTCACCTGCATATCACAGGTTGTTATAATGTAATTTGATAAAAGAACACAATCTATTTTAGAGGAGTTTTCTAAGACTGGAACTCTTCACTAATCCATCATGGGCAGCAGTGGCCTTGGCAGTGATCAGATGTAAATAAAGTAAAGGGTTATCAATGAAGTGAGGGGATTATCCAGAAAAACTTATATCCTATCATTAGGAAAATCTTTTATTAATCACGTCCCTCCCACCATCCAGAAGTGTGGTTAACTTTTAAATAGTTTTAGGCAGTATGGTGTAGGGGCCTTTCAAAATTTGGTGAAGATATTTTAGCAGGTGAATTGGAAAAGCTGAGGGTAGATTTGTGAAGAGTTCCTTGTGGACCTAGGAGCTTACAACAATATGGTATTTAGAAAAAAAAAAATTTTTTTTTTATTTTTATTTAGAAGGTATCCCTAATCCTTAAATGTGAATTCAAGAAAGGAAATCATTCCCTCCTACAAACTTATCATTTGTTATTCCTGGTAACGAAGAGTCATGCTAAATGAGCCAATGGTTTAAGCCAGTCCTACAGTTTGTTCGTTCATTCATTCTTCAACAAATATTATTGAGCCCCAGTATGTGCCAGGCCCTGTGGTCTGGACATCAGATCAAGAAGCCACTCTCTTAGATTCTCCAACTTACATCATCATTATGTCTTGAACAGCAAAATTCTTGGTTTTTAGAATGTTCTATTTGTCAGAGTTTTTGATAAACGTTTGTTTATGATACCCTGCCATCCCCCCTCTCTCAAGACCGTCAATATCAGGGCGAACAGCCCTGCAATATTTTTGTTATGAGTCAGAATTGACTTGACAGCACACAATGACAACAAGAAGTCTTGGGTACCTCTGTATTTATGTTATAACCTTAGGAAATGTTTTCCTAACCAGTCAGGGTGGAGCATCCCAGTTGGACCTTTCTGTGTATCTGATTATAAGCTTTATTAAAACTTTCACTTAGGAACTTGCAGCATCTGTGCTCTTATTCCTACAGACTGAGTCATTCCATTGTGCCCATTACAAGGGCAGAAGGGCTATATTCCCTTATACGCCAAGGCTCTCAGTGGAGCCAAGAGGGAGGAATCATGAAAGAAATAACAGTTCATAGAAGCTGTAAATCACAAAAGCCCAGCAGTGCCTTGAAAGTTGGAAAAAAAGATTAAAGCCCACCCCTACCCATGGTAGTAGCATTGCTATAAATACACTGGCAGATCCTTCCTTTTCCAGCCCTTCAGTGTCTTGAGCTATGGAGACTGTCCTAAGGAGCTTGTGTCGATTTCAAAGCTTTCCTCTGGAAGCTTAAGCCCTCCTTAACAGTTCTTTAACAGCTGAAAGGCAGAGTAGAATTCTGAAACTCCATAGCTCAGACAGTTTGTAAAACTGATGTTAAGAAGATTTAAGCTGAAATGTTGGCACCATCGTTCTTTGTTTCTCATCTGCCACCCTGTTTTATCCTCCAACCTGTTCAGACATTCATGCTGCGTATATAGAGATGGAACCGATTTTAATGAATTTCAACACCAAGGAGTCATGTGCTGAGGTTACCTGAGAATAAACTCCCAGCCCAACACCTGAGAAAACCAATAAAATGCTCAATACAGCCGTTATGCTCTGGCTTTATGTCACTCTGCCCTTACAAACTCCTTTTGCCTAAAATCTTTAAAAAACAAATCATTTAGTCAATCACGAAAGGACAAATACTGTATGAAACCACTATTATAAAAACTCACGAGAAGGCCTACACACAGAAAGAAATAATCTTTGATGATTACTAGGCAAGGAGAGAGGTGGGGAGGGAAAAACACTAAATAGACAATAGAAAAATGGTAACTTTGGTGAAGGGCAACACATTACACCGTACTGGGGAAGGCAGCACAACTTGACCAAGGCGAAGTCACGGAAGCTTGATAGACACATCCAGACTCTCTGAGGGACTGAATTACTGGGCTGAGGGCTGGGTACTATGGTCTTGGGGAATATCTAGCTCAATTGGCCTGGCATAGTTTGTAAAGAAAATGTTCTACATCCTACTTTGGTGAGTAGCATCGAGGGTATTAAAAGCTTGTGAGCAGCCACCTAAGATACTCCACTGGTTCCCCCCCGCCCCATCTGAAGCAAAGGAGAATGAGGAAAAACAAAGACATGAGGGAAAGGTTAATCCAAAGGACTAATGGACCACAAGTACCACAGCCTCCACCAGATTGAGTCGAGCACAACTAGATGGTGCCTGGCTGCCACCACTGACTGCGCTGACAGGGATCACTATAGGAGGTCCTGGACAGAGCTGGAGAGAAAATGTAGAACAAAATTCTAACTCACAAAAAAAGACCAGACTTACTGGTCTGACAGAGGCTAGAAAAACCCTGAGAGTATGGTGCCCAGACACCCTGTTAGCTCAGTAATGAAGTCACTCCTGAGGTTCACCCTTCAGCCAAAGATTAGCCAGGCCCATAGAACAAAATGGGACTAATTGGGCACACCAGCCCGGGGGCAAGGATGAGAAGGCAGGAAGGGACAGGAAACCTGATAACAGGGAACCCAAGGTTGAGAAGGGGAGCGTATTGACACGTCATGGGGTTGGTAACCAACGTCACAAAATAATATGTGTATTAGTTGTTTAATGAGAAGCTAATTTGCTCTGTAAACCTTCATTTAAAGTACAATTAAAAAATATTTGTTGTTCTGGTTTTCTGTAGACATAGAGGTGAAATTGTATTTATTCCATTTGGTTAGATTGTCATGCCTCCTTTCCTATAAATGACTCAATAACTAACATTAAAAAACAAAACAGAAAAACCCAAACCCATTGCTGTTGAGTTGATTCTAACTCATGATGACCCCATGTATTACAGAGTAAAACTGCTTCATGGGGTTTTCTTGGCTGGAATCTTTGTGGATGCAGACCTTTCTTCCAGGAAGCCATTGGGTGAGTTCGGACCACCAACCTTTAGGTTAGCAGCTGAGAGCAAACCACTTGTGCCAGTCAGGGTCCTGTAACCAATTTTGATTGACTTTTAAAATGAAGAAGCCTCTTTAAGAATATTTATAATAAGCATCTAATGTTGAAAATTGGAAAGGAAAATGGGAGTTATAAGGATGGAAAGAAAGAAGAGAAAGAGGCGTGAGGGAAAGGAAAGAGAAATTCAGAAGAAGTAACTACTACTGCGGGGGATGTGAAAGCCTCCGTCTTCAGGGGGACTCTCATTCAAACAATTCCCTCAGGAGAAGGGCTCCCCACTTCCTAAGAATCCAGAAGATCTGGCACTGCTTTCTCGTCCAGATGGAGAGATTGCCTTTTCACAGCCAGCCCATCTGTTAACTGCCATAGCACATAACCCAGGCCATCCTGTCCTGGTCTCTCTGGGAATTGGTAATAATTGGTCATCCCTTACATTTTTTTCTCCTCCATTTTTTATTGTGGTAAAATATATAAAACGGTACATTTGCATTTCAGCTATTTTTATATGTACAATTCAGTGACATTAATTACATTCACCGTGTTGAACAACCAGACTACTATCTGTTTCCAAATTTTTCCATTACTCTTAACAGAAACTCAGTACCCCTTAAGCAATAACTTTCCCTTTCCCCCTCCTACTTGCCCCTGGTAGCCACTAATAAACTTGGATCTCTATGCATTTGCCTATTCATGTAAGTGGGATCCTACAATATTTGTGCTTTTGTGTCTGACTTATTTCACTTGGGATGTTTTCAAGGGTCATCCACGACACAGCATATATCAGAACTTCATTTCTCTTCACCGCTGAAGAATGAATACTCCATTGTGTGTATATGCCACATTTTTGTTTATCCATTCATCTGTCGGTGGGCATTTGGGTTGTTCCCACCTGATTTTTCTTAGTTTTCAGTTTCAAAACTCTCTAAGAAGGTGTAATTCAAATTTGTGTGGTATAGAGTTGGCATCTAAAACAGGCGTTCTCCCCATTTTCGTAGTAATACAGACAGATGTGAGATGATGAACAGCCAGCCACTCCACAGGTCAGCTCCTTTCAAGGAATTTCTCTTTGTTCCAGGGTTTGAATCCCCCACTCTTCACATTGTGTAAAGAGACCTGTATAACTTTGTTGAAAATAAATCCTATTTTCCTCATAATCTTAAAATGAAGTCAAAAGAAAAAGGGTCTCATCCTCTTAAGAAATTAGGTGCCAAAATAGAAGCATCTCTCATTAAGGAGGAAGAAGTGTTTTTTTGGTGGGGGAGTGTGAGTAGGGTTGGGGAAGAGTCCTGGAGGAGCAACACTTAAACACTTAGCTGCTAACCAAATGGTTGGTGGTTTGAATCCACCCAGGGATTCCACAGGAGAAAGAGCTGATGATCTGCTCCCATAAAGATTACAGCCTTTGAAGCAATTGTACCCTGTCACACAGGGACACTATGTGTCAGAATTGACTCGAAGGCACATAGCCACAACGACAACAGAGTTGGGGAGGAGTTATTGGGAACCTGATACAATCTTATGGTCTCCATCTGGAGAAGAGCAGCTCAGAGCCTTTGGGGAGAACATGGGATCAAAGACTCAGCTCTACTAGTAAACCAAGTTGGACCTTGGTGAGGAGAAACCAAGGGAAGTTGGTGTTCTGGGAGTTGCTATGGAGGAAACCAAGACGTGTGTCCTGGAGTGCAGCCCAGAAGAGACGGTCCAGGCTCTGAGGAATGGTCCTCAAGCAGTCCTGACCATGGGAGAAAGACAATAGTCTTTCTCTGAGCACAAAGTAAGTGAAACATTTAGTTAACCAAAGCCCATAGTATGTGTCATTAATTTCTACTTAACCACATTTTTATTTCTTTTAAACTTTGAGATAAACAAATTATTAAGGCAACTTCTAAGACAAAAAGAAAAGGCAACTAATATACAGTAAACCCTTGGAAAATGAGTCATTCTTGAGAGCAGACTTCTCCAGATCTTTTGGTGCTATCTTAAAGAGAGTATACCAAGTATAATCTCAACTTTCCTTAACAATTTAAGGACATCGCTATAATGACATTGCCACCTGTTGCATCATGATGTAGCCTGTTGGTTATGCCACAGTTGACTGGAAATAGTGGAGGCCATTACTGGTAAGAAAATACTATTAGCCAATCCTGAATATGCATAGAATCCAGAAGATTGTGCAAAAACATTACTTTTTCCATCAATCACCTTTCAGCCTTAAGAGTGAGCACTTCAGATGGACAGAAGTTCTTCCCCTCCCTGACCTTCCTCTTCAATTATCTCTTGACTCCTTTCAGTTTTTCTAACGCCTGTGCTCCTCCATACCCCCAACCCCAGGATCCCGTCTCCGTTTCTAAGGGGCAAATGCACTTGCATCATAACACTGGGACACAAGGCACTTCCTTTAAGTACACATTCATGACAGACAAAAGTTTCCTTGCTAATGTCGGCCAATTTTGCCAGGGAACTTAGATGCATTGCTATGCATCAACAACAGCACACCTCTCAGGTCTTACCAAGGTTTTTTAGGTGGTGCAAACAGTTAAGCACTGGACCATTAAGGAGCCCACCCAAAAGTGCTTTGGAAGAAAAGCCTGGTGAATTGCTTCAGAAAGGGCACAGTCTTGAAAATCCTATGGACTGCAGTTCTGCTCTGCACAGATGGGATTGCTATAAATCAGAATCAAGTCCGTGGCAGCTAGTCTGGTTTGTTTGTTCTGTTCTTACTGAGAAAAGAGCAAGGGAGTAAAAGGGAGGAAAAATCAGGTCCTGTCGTAATCGTTATGCCCTTAATTCTTTGTTCTCAGATTGATGCTAAGCATGACTTGCCTGTGGATAGCCAAAGAGGCAAAGATGGGATGCTTCATTCTCTCTTGAGCATTGTGACCTGATCAGGATGACACGGACCAGATGTTATCTCAAGGCCATTTCCTAGGCTGTGAATGAGATAGATCTGTCCACCTTGCCATTAGCTGTTCATTTTGGGAGGTTCTTAGTGTGTGTCCAGGACTGTCTTCACTGCTGTGGGTATTGGGGTGGGTTGATGGGTGTGGAGAGAATGGAGCTCAGGCTACTAAAGAACCTTTACATCTGTAATAGATATGAAACTCAGCCACATGGAAGCAATAATGAAAATATAAGTGAGAATGTAATTAATTGTGACTTGTGTGGTTCAGAGTAAAACTGAATTGGCCAGGCAGACAGGAGTAGTCAGGGTAAGACAGATGTGGGCTCGACCTTGAAGGATGGTTATATTCCCAATAGCAGAAGGCAAGGTGGGAGGTGCTCCATGCAAGGGGCAAAACCGGAGTAACCATAGGAGGCTCAGGAGATCCGAATGAGCAAGTTCATGGGAGGGCTGTGATGGCAACTGGGATATGTGAGGATGAGGGCGTAACAAGGTTGGACAGGTAGGATGGGGCTAGATTTCACTCAACTCTGGAAGCTAAGAAGAGAGCACACTAAAGACTATAGGCCTGCGTGTCTCAAACGCAACCTTGATTCACGGAGACCCCAAATGTGTCAAAGTAGAACTGTGCTCCATGGAGTTTTCAATGGCTGAGTTTTTGGAAGTAGATTCCCGGGACTTCTTTTCGATGCACATCTGGGTGGACTTGAACTTCCAGCCTTTCAGTTAGCAGCTGAGCACATTAACCGTTTGCACTACCCAGGGACCCCTCTCAAACCCAGGCTGCTCGTAAATATGGAGTATCTTACTGGAAGCTCAGTTTCACAGAAACACTTGGGGAAAATCATTGTTTACCTCATGGTCTAAAATAATCATGGCTACATTTTGGAGCAGAATTCAAAGCTGGCCTGGCATGACTTCAAAAATAAAGCATGCATATTTAAAGAAAATTTGGCTTGTGGCAGATCACTTGGATGACACCTTCACGCTGCTAGGTCCTCTCTTCCAGTATGGTGTATATCCATGGGACCGTTTGAGAATTGTCTTGGGCAATAGGAAGTTGAACCTTATTGCCAGAAGTTGTGTCCTTGTGCCTAGAGCATTTTGTCTGCTCCTCTGAGCACCTTCAGGTCCCACTTCAAGAGTTAATCTGACACCCCTCTCACATAAACCTTCGGCCTAAATGATTATGTATTACAGTGATAGTGGCCCATGCCAAGTCATTGTTGCTGCTATCACTATGGGACTAGGTTACTAGAGAGGACATTTGTCTAAATGATGGTTGATCTGCCATCATTCTCTCAACAGCCCTATGAAGAATTGATCTTATTACTCTGTTTTACAAATGAGGAAATGGTGTGTGGCAAGTATCATAAACATATTTGATGGGTCCTTTCAAGAAGACATCTATGTTACAACATGGATCCTGGCTGGCAGGGGGTCCAGCAGCCATATTTATGTGTACAGACCTTTATTCTGAAAGGATGCCAGCTTCATGAAAGGCACCCTGGTCTTCTTCATTCAGTTCTCCAGCTCCTGTCAGTTGATGCATCGCTGGACAATATTTAGTGATAGATTTCAGCTCCGTGGAGTCCCTGGGGGGTGCAGTTAATGTGTTCAGCTGCTAACAGGAAGGTTAGAAGCTTGAGTCCCCCCCCAGAGGTGTCTCAGAAGAAGGGCATGGTAATCTACTTCTGAAAAAATCAGCCACTGAAAACCCCACGGAGCACGGTTCTCCTTTAACACACACAGCGTCACCCTGAGTAGGAAATGAATCAATGGCATCTGGTTTTTTCAACTCCATATTTCTTATGAAGAATTTAACTGAAGCAAACAGGATTTAGGTGGGCAATTTCATCTAGTAAATCTGTCTTTGCCTTTGTTTTCTGTCTCTCTCTAACTTCTCTCTCTCTCTTACCTAAACAGAGGTAACTTTCAGGCTCTTTACAACTCCGACTCGGTAGCAAATAAAATCATGATTTGAACCAACAAATTCACCCGCTTTTATTTAGCAGGGTGTTTCAAGTAAGAAAATATTCCTTACTGTCTTCAAACCTCATGAAACCCTTTCTATTTCAATATCCACTTTCCGAAGACTCATTAGTAATTAATGAAATCATTAAGAAAGGTTCATGGTGACTGACACCTTCCTGGCAACCACAGTCTCCTCTTGGGCTGAGTCGAAATGTCATTGGCACCACAGGTTTGATTTGGAGAGGTGGGCTGGGTGGAGGGGGAGGGGTTTTGATTTGCACGAAGTTTTACAGGAGCCATCAATTACAACAGAGAGCTGAGAGTCTGTTCCTCCAAGTTTCTTTACTTAGAAACTCCGCTGGGGGAAGTTTTCTTAAAAAAAAAAAACGAGAAACCTTTCATTCATCCAACGCTGGTTTTAAGAAATCCTGCTAATATCATGTTTTCACTAAGCTGGCATTGTGTGGCTCAACTCAATGAGCAAAGATGTAGTGTTGAAAGTCATCCTCTTTTTTTTTTCCCCTCCTGTTTTCACACATTTCCTTCTTTCTTGGCACTGCTCAGATTTATTCTCTTCTCCCTTTTAGGGACAGAATTTGGCATAAATAAATGATAACTGAGAAACTGGTATAAACAGAAGAGTCAATGAAGTTTCTCCAGCTCCCATGATAGGTCCTGAAAATTCCTTGTAGCAAGTGGTTTCCCACAAGAAAGATGGCGGTTCCAGCTGCTGCTCTTTAATTTGTGTTTTCATAAAGAAACCCACATTCTTTCCTTTATTAATCAAAATGGAACATGAATCCCCACCCTCCCAAACCTTTCAGACAGCTAATACACTGAAACTGTGAAATAACAAAATGGACCACTTGCCAGAGTACTGCCCACAAAACGAAACTCGGTACATTTCATACCCCAGTGAATTTAAATGGTACAGAGCTGATATTTAATACAAATGCGAGTGCCAGTGGAATCTGCATACTTAGTATGCTTTCTTGAACCCTCAGAATTAAGCGGTTGATCTATGGGACACAAAGGGATCATCCTTCTCTCAAAGGGAATATTTTAGGAGCAGGCAGTTTAAAAAACACTGACATAAACAACTGTTTGCAGCCTTCTCTCCTCTCTCTCTCTCTCTCATCTTCAAAAGACAAAAAAGTACATGCAAAGGACGTGCTGTTTTAGAAAAAGCATTTTAGAAAATCACTTGAAATGGTTTCCTTTTCCTTTGGGAACAACTGAACTTTTGATAGGTACTCACGAGAGTTCTTCTAATTTTCTTGATTTTTCTCTCTTTCTTTCCTTCTTTTTTTTTTTTTCCAGTTGGGGGGTAAAAGGATTGCATGAAGGCACAAAGCTGAAGGCTGATTTCTCTTGGAGTGGAGGTCTTCCTGTTTAAGTCGTAAAAATGCCATTTATGGTTTTTACACCATGACTGAACATTCCAGATTCTCTGGGACAGTGTTAATTTCAAATGTACAGCTCAGGTTAATTTCATCATTGTACCTTTGTAAGAATTTTACCTGAATAAATTAAAGAAATAGAAAACAAATATTTTGCTACATCCCTAATTCTAACTTTTTTAATTTTTATTGTTATGGCTCAAATTAGTTTCTCATTCAAAAATTTATACACAATTCTTTTTGTGACGTTGGTTGCAATCCCTGCATTGTATCAGCACTCTCCCCCTTTCCCTTTCCACCCCAGGTGCTCTGTGTCCATTCATCCAGTTTTCCTGTCCCTTCTTGCCTTCTGGTCTTTGCTTTTGGGCAGGTGTTGCCCATTTGGTCTCAGACACTTGATTGAACTCAGAAGCATGTTCCTTATGTGAGTTATTTTTTGTTTTATAGGTATGTCTAATCTTTGGCTGAAAGGTAGACTTCAGGCCTTGTCCTAACTTTTGATTCCTAATATATGGTCGCTGTCGTCTTAACCGTGTTGATATTTGGAAAGCCATTTTTAAAAAAGACATCTTTTTTTGGTGGCATACACCTCATAAATAAAACGTCATTCCACATCTTAACATTACTTTCAAATGCTTGGTGGAAAAGGAAGGAAGAGTTTAAGGAGCTGCCTCATTTTCTGGGATAAAAACAGAGACATACTGTGAGCTTGGAGGACCTTCCTAGCTGCGGTATTTCACAGGGTTTAGTCCTGCATTCTTAACTCTGGGATTCCAGGCTGTCCCCCCACCCCCACTTTGTCCAGCTGGATGAGCAATTGTTACCAGAATAAGGTTCTTGCCTCTCACTGGTCAAGAATGAGCAGGTAAGGCACGTAGTTTTCCACACAAGCAAAGCTTTATTGAAGAGGCTTGCAAGCGGAGACAAGGAGGGCCTAGACCAACGCATACCGTCATCTCACAGAACAAAAAAAGGGCCTGAGTTTTTAAAAGTTCTTGGGCGGGAAAAGATTCATGTTTATTCATAGACACAAGTGGAGATATGTTAACTAAGGTGTGGGAGCAGCAGCTTTCCAAGATGGCTCCTGTCCTGGAGGCCTCTGGGATTCGTAGCAGGTCTTATTATGGGGTGTCACGCCTGCGCCGTCTCTGTCTCCCCAGGTTCGGTTCCCTGGTTGCTGCTGCAGCCCCTCACTGACCCTGGTGGAAGGTCACACAGCGGTCACAGGTGGATGTTCTGCGCATGTCCCTGGGGATGGTTTTCTCCAGCTGCTTCTGAAAGACACCTTTAAAGAAGTTTGCAGGCTATTTTCTGATACCTTGTCACATTGTTTTGGGGAATGGCTTTGTTTCCACACCCTGGCCCATTTCTTGTTACTTTGTAGATTTGGGGGGCCCTCTGTTCCGTGTCTTCCTGTCTTATAAAGAGAAATAGGATACCATTTCTGTCTTTACAGAGTTTGCAATGTATTTAGGGAAGCCAGGCATGTGTGCAGGAACTCACTGAACAAGGCGGTGGTGAACAGGCCTTTTGCTACAGAGGATGCAGATGATGATAAAGACTGCGGTTCCTCAAGGCCATAATGTAGGAAGTCAGGCCAGCCCCGGACTCCACAGCCTGGACGCAGAGAGGAGCAGATTCCAGTGTGAGAAGGAACTCAAAATTCTCCAAGCTTTATTTTAAAAGACATCTTTTAAATTCTTTATTCCTTCCTTCTTTTTAAAAAGTTAGTTACCAAATAATGTCCTTTCCGTATGGTGAAGAAAAAACACTAAGGAGGAAAAAAGAAGAAGAAGAAGAAAAAAAAAAAAGGTCAGCACTTCTGCTTTGTAATTCCTTCATGAACAAGACAGGTGTTTAAATTCTTCCCACCCCTTGGTAGCTTGGTTTGCCTCTCTCCCTTGCTCTATCCAAAGACGTCAAAGAAATTGCTCAAATTTAATGAAGCCAGATCAGAATAAGCAAAAGTGAGGGTTCCAGTAGAATGATTAGATCTAGAATCTCTTTCTCTCTGGGCCTCCCAGCAAGAGCATTGGCTCTTCAATCCCGGGCAGGAAATTCCAGACTTGTACAGACTTTCAGAACAGTTCTTGAGAGACTCTTCAGATGGGATGCAAACAGAAATTGCTTCCTCGAGCTGGAGGATGAGGTGGACTGTGAATGGTAGACTTGATGGATAAATACCAGTTAAGGTACACAATGTGTTCCCCTAAACAATCTAAATGACCTTCACATGCCCTCCAGGGTGGCCCCAGGAAAAAAAATCACTCAATTTCTTCAGCCTTTACCTTGTTCTGCTTCCCAGAGCCTGTCTAACACCGGCAGGAACCCCACCGTTAAAATTCACTCTGCCCTCAGGAACGTTTACCAGTTAGGGGAAAAATAAGGCCAGAAAATTGTTACTATGGGCTCTGCTTTACGGAAGTTAAAATGCTGGAGCAAGAATGTGATGGCTTGATAGCTTTATATCTCTCTCTCTCCCTCTCTCCCCCCAACCCTTCTCGCTGTCTCCCTCTCCCCACCCCCACCCCCACCTTTTCTTCTCTCTGTCCCTCTCTCCATTGGACTTCCAGGTCTGCCCCCACACCGGGGCCAGAGGAAAGCCTTACAGGTTGTCAATGAAACATGGAATTATTTCCTTTGATGGCTTAGATAATAGTACGAGCCAAGGCAATGAGTGAGGGCGGCTGAAACCAATGCAGTCCTGCCCGGGATTGAAGAGCCAATGGCAAGAGCAGGGGGCGGGGCGTCGGCGCCAGCAGATAATTGCTAAGTGCATCGCTAGCACAGTGGGTCCGAGCTGCTGAAAGGTCTGGTCGCCGAGACGGGAACGCGCAATCCTCAGCGTGTTTTCCTCCCAACAGCATCCTTCCAACCGCTCGGCGGGCAGCGAACCTCTGAGCCCCAGCCCCTCTGCTCTGCGGAAAAGGTACTTCTGCCTGCCTTCCGGGGGTTTGCTACTGCTGTCGAATCGTAGTGTCTTGCAATTTATCATATGGAGAGGGATTGCAGAAAGAAAAGTTTAGGGGAGGAAACGTGGCAAAGGTGGGGAGTCACCGTCTTTTGTTGGGAGGAAAAGAAGCTGACAATTTGGAAAACTTCTGAGCTGTCAAGAACTGGGCTTGTTTACTACTCTTAATTAGCTCAGCTGAGAGCTGTGGAAATAGGTCTGGTCTGGTGCTAGGGTGCCTGCAGCGTTGAGTTGTAGATTCAGGTTGGTTGGGTGAAGGGAATTGGAGCCCCTGAATGTGCTGTTTCCTTGGGTCCCCATCATTGGGAGGTTAGTCTTCAGAAACGTAACTGGTTGGTTGGATTTTCCGCTATAGGCTGCCCCCTGTACATTATCTTGACCCGCATTCCCCAAACTATGGTGACCTTCAACTTGAGTCCTTTCTCAAACTTCTCTCTCCTACCACCTTCCTCCCTCTTGCCCACACTCAGTTCATGTTACCTGACAGAAGGAATAATTTCCTGGGGTGTGGGATGCTGTCCTGTTTGACCCCATGGGCATCTACGTGTCTGACAACTTGGTGGAAAACCAACAAAACAGTTCCCAGAGGAAAAGAAATCGCTTAATGGATTAGCTCCCGAAAACTCTGGAAGACTTTCCAGGCTTGGTGTGTACTGATATAAAAGGGATAGAGCTAGCTCAGTTTTATCCCGTGCAAAGGTGACACCTTTATCAGAGCAGAGGTGCCCAGCTCTAAGCATCCTAGCAGCTCTGGTATGTGGAGGCTGGTGGGAGGGGTGTGCTCCTTAGGGCTGGCTCTGTTTTGGTGTGCAGGTGCCTCTGTGGGAGAAAGGTTGCTGGAGCCACCATCTACACTGCTTCTGAAAACTGCTCTTCAAATCAAAAGGCTCGCCATGGCGGGCAGCTTGTTCAGCCCAGCAGCACCCTTGAATCTTCCAAATTGTGGGACTGCAGGGTCTTACCTTTGGTCCTGGGGAAAACTCGAGCCCTCCCTCCCCCCAGCTTCTGCCAAGGAGAGGTGTTACATAGGTGGGCCTCCTAGGAAGCTGGGTCCCCTGGGAGAAAAGGTGCTGTGTTTGGTCTTGAACTTCCTCCCTGCTTTCATGCACGCAGCTCCAATTTTCATCCCTCAGTACTTCACCAGGTGTGTATCTGACGTGCTGGCCATGAGGAAGCTGCCAGTTCAGGGGTGAGCTTCTGAGTCCCTGAGGCCTGGGGGAGTTCAAGTGGATTTGCTCACTCTAATTCCTGCCCTAGACCTGAAGCTGGGAGTTTGATTCCCAACCCCAGCAAGAAGTGACTATTCCAGGGGGGATTCTCCGACAACACCTTTTCCTTCTGACACCCTTCCTGCTGAGGTGCAGACGACAGCCTCGTTTCTCTGACTTCACAAATCACTTTCACTATTTAATTCTTATTTTTTTTAATCACCACAACAGGTTCTCCTCCACCTTCTTTAGGCAGCTATTTTAGGTGCAAACTGTTATTCTTGATGCTCTGCTAACAATGGTTAAAAAAATAGCTGCCTGACTTTTTTTTTTTTGATTAGGGTACAGCCAGAGTTTCTTTGCGCATGCTGTCTGACAGACAACAAAACAAACTTGCTGCCCTGCAAATTATAATTCCTCTGCACTGGGTGGGGAGGGGGGTGCCTGGAAGGGCAGCTGAACTTTTCTTGACTGTTTGGCATATTTGACTGAGGGCCACCTTCTCTGTGTCCCCGCTGGAGAGCCCAGGAGAGGTGGCTCCCAGCAGTGTGAGCGTCTTGAATGGGGCCACCTTGGTTTTCATGAAGACAGTAATAATACGACAAAAGGCTTTGGAGTTTGAGAGGTGTCTAGAACAAGAAACAGGGAGCACCACCGGGGGTCCCCTCTGTTGCTGCTGAGCTGTTAGATTCTTATCATGAGAGAAGACCTTAAAAGTAGGCTTTTCAGGCAGCTCCTGGATGGTGACTCACGTACAGAGGAAAAGGCAGGGTTGGGGGAGGAGCAGAAGGGAGCTTTGAAAAGTACAAGTGGGACACACTGGGGCGCTGGCTTTTTCCACCTCTCCCACCTCCTGGTTCCTCTTCCTTGTATTTCCTCATTTGGAACAGAGATCATTAAAATAACAACTTTTGACTAAAAAAAGGATAATAGGAGCTGAAGAATAATTGACAAAATGCAGAACATCATCACAGCTTCACCTTGGATGGGGCGTGAAACCCAGGATCCAGCCCCTCCACTGTGATCCAGTGTGGAGAATTTAATCACTGGTGCTGGGTTGATTAGCTCCTTGTGAGGCAGGTGCCTGTTTGTATAGGAAGGGCCTGACTGATGCTCAGGAAATTAAATTTGTTGCTTATCATCTCATCAAACATGATGGCTTTAGCCGTGACCTGGGAGAAGCACTATCTGTCAGTGTAGCAATGTCTCCTTTCCTCAGATGGCCAGTTAGAATCTTTCCCTTGTAACTTCTGTGGTGTGAAGGTTCGACCTTGTTTTGCTTCCACCAGCTCAGTGTGATTTACCTGGAAAGTGAAGGTCCCTTCCTTGCTTTTCTTCCCTCCAGCCCCATCATTCTTCCTTCCTTTCACCCCTAGTCATCCTAAACACATCAGCAAATAATTTCTTTGCCAGCCTGCTTTGATCTTGTCATTT
Source organism: Loxodonta africana (assembly GCF_030014295.1). NCBI lineage: Eukaryota > Metazoa > Chordata > Mammalia > Proboscidea > Elephantidae > Loxodonta > Loxodonta africana. The sequence continues at coordinate 59,791,705 of NC_087360.1, forward strand.
TGTGCTGATTTTCCTGTTAAAGAAGCCTGTCCCCTATAACAGGACTGAAAACATATTAAAATTTTTATTGGGGAAGAGCTTTTTTAGCCTTCCATTTTAAAATTTGATTTTGTGGTTTTGGGGAAATCAAATAAGTGCCTTTACCATGTTGGGGGTTTTGGTAAATGTTGTTAAAATGTCTGCCCTTTCTTTTGCAGAAGGGTTAACCCCCTAGTGAACCTAGGGAAGGGTGCGTCTGGAGGTTTGACATGGTCTGGAATGTTCTCTGGAAGTTGCAGTGGTTTGAGCAAGAGGCTTCTGTTTATTCAAAATGGGGTGAAGTCTGTTTGAAAATAATTTAGGCTTGAAAATGAATTTACCGCACTTTTTATCTCCCTCCCCCAATTCTTCGTTTAGGAAAATTTCATAGCCGTAATTGTTACTAAATAGTTCATCTGATTCACTTTTACTCACACTCACATGCCCCCTTTCTCTTTCCAACTGGGAGAGATTTCACACTCAAGCAGGTACCTGAATAATCTTATTTAATCTGATAGGTAGGTATACCTTTCTTTCCTCCTTCCCTTCTGGCTCCTATTTTTTTTTTTTTTTTCTATTTTAGGGGTGGAGACTTAATGTTAGAACCCTGTTCACCTCACTTCTGAAAGAGTTAAACTGGGGAAGTCAGGAATTTTGCGATGTACTTGGGGAGTCTGCCCTGTGGGAGCAATGAGGTAATCCTTTCACCAGCTCCGTTCTACTCAGACCTCCCAAGAGCACCTGGGATGGTGCAGCTAACCTGCGTGAGGCAGACAGAGCAGGTGTTTCTGAGCCCAGGCCTGTTAGATGCACAAGGATTTCCCACCAGGCACAGGCTACCCCGGCCCTTATTGTCCTCAAGCCCCCAGCCCCCACTCCCATAGGACTAACCTTGGAAACATTAGCAAGGAGTCAAGTTTGTCTTTCATTCTCCCGGTTTCTTTGTTCTTTGCTCACCCCCAAATCTCTCTACTAAGAATTAGAAAAGATCACATACACTCATTCACACAAAGGTGTGAATGGTTTACATTGTTGCCACGTACGGGTATCGACTAATGGGATCTAATGGGATCGGGCAGATAGAGTTTGAGTAGGGAGCGTCCTGGGAAATTGTGGCCCTTTTCTTTTTAGTTAAGGCTGACCCTGCTTTTACCCACTTTGAGGACATGCTGCAGCACTCGGGGCATTGTGACAGCAAATATTGGGGGTCTGGCACCTGGGGCTTGGTCCCTGAGATTTGACCTTGGGTAGTATCCATTGATCTTTCTGATTTTCCATTGCCTCATATGTAAAGCCAGGGGCTTGTATTCTTGTAGGTCCCTTTCTGCTCTGACCTTCTCTCTGGGCTTTGCCACTGGGCTCCTGCACTCAGCTGCGGATGCTATAGCAGGAGAAGGCATGGAGCCTGCAGAGCGTACTCTACTGCGGGCCACGGGAATCAGCGAGCCACTCAGAGCTAGAATCCATGAAGGCAGGTTGGAGGAATGGTGGATGTTATACCAGAAGAAAAACCGGCTGAGGAGTGATGTAATAACTGATTTTGGTTTGGGAGGGGATGTTATATGGAGGATGGCGACCAGCTGTTCTCCATCTCCAGTAAGGACTGAGTGAGAGAAAATAGACAGAAATTGCACCAGATGGACTTAGATTAGGTATGGAGAAGAATTTTCCATCAGTAAGAGTTGTTAAAAAAGGGAAGGTTGGGGAGCCTCTGTGATGATCTTTAGGAACTGGGGAAGCAGGAGGTTTTCCCTGGAGAAGGAGCCAGAGGACTTCAGGGAGGGGACAGGCAGGGGCCACGTAGTCCCGGCATTCCTGCCCTCTCCCAGCAAGGACCTCTTATCTCGGAACCCTCACCATCAATCTGAGGCTCCGAAGTGGCTGAAGATCAAAGTCTCTGAGACAAGTGGGGAGAGAAGTACTGCCAACCCGTGGCGCCCTCCAGGACACAAGCTCCCTCTCTCCCCCATCCTCCTCCCATCTGCAGTGCGGCTGCCTCTCCTGTCCATTGCTCAGGGATCTCTCATCCAGTCATTTCCAGAAGTGACACACGAGGTCCAGAGAGGTATCAGGCCTTGGTGACCTGATGCAGAGCCGGAATCACAGTCAAGGTCCTCTATCTCCCAAGTCAGTGTTATTTGCTTTGTAGCTCATTTTCTTCTTGTTTCCAAATTGAATAGACTGTTTGCGTTTTCTGGGCTCCTAATTTCTCTTTAACCAAATGGCAGAGACAGGGACACCTGCAGTTAAGCAGTATTTATTGAGTGCCCATTACTAACATTGTGTACTTAACTCCAGCTTCCCTGATTCATGCAGCAAACTTCTGAGTTCTCAGGAAGAGTTTCGGAGGGGGGCTGCTGAGTGCTGCTGCAAGGCCAAGGGTGGTGGGGATGTGTGCCAGAAATTGGAGCAGAAAGGAGGGGACAGTGGAGACCAAGGAACCAGGAAAGAGATGTGAAAAACAGTAAGACTGTTTAATCTCTGAATCTTTCAAAGGTAAAAAGACTTTAGGTATCTAATCCAAACTTACTCATTGGTTAAATGAAATAAGAGAGACCCATAGTATATACTCTTGGAAAACCTGCTGGCGTAGTGGTTAAGAGTTTGGCTGCTAATGATAAGGTCAGCAGTTCGAATCCACCCGGCGCTCCTTGGAAACCCTATGGGGCAGTTCTACTCTGTCCTATAGGATCGCTATGAGTTGGAATCCACTCCATGGCAACGGGTTTGGTTTGGGTTGATACCGTATACTCTGAGAAAGACACTTTGCCAGTTAGAAAACAAAACAGGCTTTTGAATTTCAGATTATTCTGTTTTCAGAGGGAAGCTTCTACAAGGTGGGGCTGAAAATCTACATTCCTTCCAGGCAGACTTGATTCATTTCTGGGCAGACATGTCTCCTGGGTGTTCTCAGGGCCCCTTGTGGGAAGAGTTAGGGTGAGGGTGGAGAGAAAACCCAGGGGAGGGTACATAAGGAAGCCCAGGGGTGGGCCATCTCAGGGCCCAGAGACTGGCCTCCAGAGGGGTCCGGGAGAAGAGCAGGGTGTTGCAGTCTTGCTGCAGCCCCAGGAAGAAGATGGAACCCACACTTGGGCAAGAGGCAGAGGCTGTGGAGGGTTTCACTTGGGGTGATTTGAGCCACATGGGAAGCAAGATAATTGGGCAAAATAGAACCCCGTAATACATGCATAATTAGTATGTGTGTAGTCACTGAGAAAAAGGAAGAAAACCTTGAGGTTTGTGCTTGGCTAGGCACCCTGAGGCTAGGGCTGGGTTAGCAGTGAGTACCCATGAGGGAGGGCATGACTCCTCCATGCCCACGGCCCATTGGGATCCCTCTGTGCTGACAAAGGCATCCTGAGCCTGCACCCAGCGCTAAGGCAGGCACTGTGGGGTCCACCAGAAAGATGTGGTCCTTCCTGTGTTAACTGTCTTCGTATTTCTGTATGTATACACATGCCTTTGGAAGAACTGTCAGTTACAGAGGCAGCCAGGTCTGATGTATGTCCTGGGCATGGCTGAGACAGGTGTGCAGGAGTCAGGGAGAGAGATGGTATAGTGGGTGCCGGGGGCTGGGCTGGTCAGGGCAGGGTGCCTGGCTGCCAAGGAAGTGAGACAGGCTTGAAACGTGGAAGGAGCTTGGGAAGATGAAGAAGAGGAAGAGGGATGGGATAGCATGAGAAAGGGCAGAGAACCAAGGGACTGCAGAGCAAACCAGGAGAGAACCTTGAAAACATATGTCAGATAGGCAGGCCAGCCCGGGGTGCCCTCCGTTCCAGCCCTATCCCTCTGTTGTGTCCTTCCCATCCAGAATCTCCTTCAGTTGTGCTCACACTTCTGCCCTTCATTTTAATGCCACAGATTGGGATTAGGGTACAATAAGGTATATTGAGGGAGCCCTTAAAAAAAGTGGCACAAATGGTTAAGTGCTTGGCTACTAGCTGAAAGGTTGGTGATTCGAATCTACCTGGAAGTGCTTTGAAAGAAAGGCCTGGCAATCTACTTCTGAATGATTTCTGGGCCTGAAAACTCTGTGGAGTACAGTTCTACTCCGACACACATGGGATTCCCATGAGTCAACATTGACTTAATGAAACTGGGTAAGGTGTATGATAGTGGTATGTTCTGGAAGCATGATTAACCTTATTTGAGGTGGTCAGGGGAGGCCTCTTGGTGAAAGTAAAACCTGAGGGGTAGGCTACCACCAGGTCATGAGGACAGAAGAGGGAAGGAGGGAAGCACTGCAGGTAGAAAAGAACAGTAAAAGTAGAGAGAACATTTGTGAGACTCAGAAGCATGAAACGGCATGGCGGGTCTGAAACTGCGCGCAGTACCTGGGTGTTATTGAATCTGAATATGTGAGGTGTGTGTTCGGGGGAAGGAGCAGATAGGCGTTGTGTGTGCCCACCAGGTAGGGAAGGACCAGCAGGGCAAACTGAGGAACTTGGACTAAGCAATTTCAGCAGAAAGGATTTCAGCAGGAAATGAAGCAGTCTCCTTTGCATTTCAGAAAAAAATGATCCTAGCATTTGTGAAGTGGAGAGTGGGGATGAGGCTTGGGAGGGGCAGTGAGAACTGAGGACCAAGCCTGGGACCTAGGGGCTGGTTACGAAGTAATTTGGTGCTGTCCAGGTGAGAAATGATGAGGGCTCAGAGGAAGACTGGAGCAATGGCAAAGAAGAGGAGGGGACAGCATCAAAGGTGGTACTTTGACTTTATAAGCTACACTAGATCAGGCAAAAATGAAGAGGAATTATTCATCCCCGGGAGGAGAAGCTGACAGGTGATGAGGAAAGGTCACGCTGTTAGATGAAAGATCTTATTCAGAGAGTAGTGTCCTCCACTGAAGACAGGATGAGAAGAGATGGGTTGCAACTGCAGGAAAAAGGTTGGGAGTTAGACATTAGAGTTAAGGCCTTAGTCCAAAGGACTAACGGACCACATCTACCACGGCCTCCACCAGACTGAGTCCAGTACAACCACATGATGCCCAGCTGCCACCACTGACCGCTCTGACAGGGATCACGATAGAGGGTCCCAGGCAGAGCTGGAGAAAAATGTAGAACAAAATTCCAACTCAGAAAGAAAGACTGGACTTGCTGGCCTGACAAAAGACTGGAGAAACGCTGAGAGTTTGGCCCCTGGACAACCTTTCAGCTCAGTAATGAGGCCACTCCTGAGGTTCACCCTTCAGCCAAAGATCGAACAATCCCATGGAACAGAACAAGACTAAAGGGGCGCACCAGCCCTGGGGCAGGGACTGAAAGGTAGGAGGGAAGAGGACAGCTGGTAATAGGGAACCCAGGGCTGAGAAGGGAGAGTGTTGACATGCCGTGCGGTTGTTAACCAATGTCATACAACAATGTGTATACTAACTGTTTGATGGGAAACTGTTCTGTAAACCTTCATCTAAAGTTCAATAAATTAGAAAAAAAGAGAAAAATCCCCCTCCCCCTCCAAAAAAAGAATTAAGGCCTTAATGGAGGGGATTGTTAGACATGGGTACAGGGTCATCAGAGGAGGTGGCAGATGAATTCTCTTTTCCAGAATATTAAAAGATCAGTCTTTCCCTGATAGAAAGGTGGGCAAAGGATGTGAACAGAGAGTTCAAACACACATGAAAGAAGAATTACAAATGGCCAGACAAATATGCCAAAGTATTCCATCTCATGGCTAACTAAAACGTGAAACTAAAAACAAGATATCACTATCCATCATTTAGATGAGCAAAAATGAAAAATGATAAGATCCAGTGTTGTGAAGAGTGTTAGGAAATAGACATTTTTCAGTCTGTGCTGGTGGAAAGGTAATTTGCAAACGTGGGAGCTGGTTCTCAAAAATACACCCTTTGAACCAGTGAGGAATTCCTCTCCTAGGAGTTTATCCTGAGGAAATCATCAGAGGTGTGCAAAATAGTTCTAGTCAAGGATGTTCCTTTCAACATCATTCGTTATCACAAAACAGTGTATGGTGGTGGGGGTGGGGGGGGGGATTCATTACTCTAGTATGGTTCATCCATAAAATGGAAATCAAGGAAGCTATTAAAATTACATTGAATAATATATAAGAAGAATGTGGCAAAGTGCCAATATATATTAAGTAAATAGAAGTTTAAAAGTAGATAGATTTTAATCTGAATTTTGTAAAAAACAAAGATGTATATAGTCATGAAAATTAGAATGGAACACAAAGTATCAAAATATCAACAGGGGTTATCTCTGGGTTTTAGGAAACACATGGATTTTGGTTTCTTTAGACTTTTCTATATTTTCCACATTTCCTATAGTAAGCTTGTATGATTTTACAAATGAGAATGCAACCAAAAAAACTCGTTGTCGTTGAGTCGATCAACCCTACAGGACAGAGTTGAACTGCCCCATAGAGTTTCCAAGGAGTGACTGGTGGATTTGAGCTTCCAACCTTCTGGTAAGCAGACAAACGCTTTAACCTTTGTGCCACCAGGGCTTCAAATGAGAGTAGCAAGCTTTTTAAATCAATCACGCAAGCCATAAGTGTTCGGGCAGTGACTATACATCTAGCAATGTGTTAGGCACTATGTTCACTAAAAAGCGTGATACCTGTGCTGTCAGTCTCTTTGGATAGAGAAAGTAAAATCCAGCAAGGGCTACCCTGCATCAGTAAACATTAAATGCTTGCTTTAGGTGGCCTAGGTGCAGAGTTTTTGTGCAGAGAATGGTCTCTGTGGGACGTAACATCCTTGTTCTTCTTCCTCATTTTCCTACCCCTCCCAGGTCCTTACAATGGTAGGCTCCACTTTTGTAACTGAGACCTATCTTAGCATTTCCACCACCCATCCATCAGTTTGTCATACTGTGGTGGCTCGTGTGTGGCTATGATGCTCGACACTATGCCACCAGTATTTCACATGCCAGCAGGCTAGTCATGGTGGACAGACTTCAGCAGAGCATCCAGACTAAGACAGATTAGGAAGAAAGTCTGAAAATCTACTTCAGAAAACTAGCCAGTGAAAACCCAGAACATTGTCTGATATGCTGCTGGAAAATGAACTCCCTAGGTTGGAAGGCACTACCCAGTAGCTGCAATAATAGACTCAAACATAACAGCAGCAATCATGAAGATGGCACAGGACTGGGCAACGTTTCCTTCTGTTATACATAAGGTCAACGTGGGTCAGAGCCAACTCGACGGCAACAGACAAGAACATGTTAGTATTCTGGGTGGTGCTTACATGCAGCATGGTCCTCAGTATTCACTCACACATCTACTCATTGCACAAGGAGAGAAATTGAGGCTCAGAGACTGTGACTTGGCCAAAGTATAAAGCTAGTGAATGACAGAGCTTGGTATGAAAACAAGGAATTTTGATACCAAATCCTGTGCTGTTTCTGGAGTGGGCAGTTTTGCAGGGCTCTGTGTGCTTGCTGTGGATGAGGGCTGGCAGATTTCCACGAGGAAGGTGTGGAGCTACCCTTTCCTCCTTCCCAGAAGCCTATCTAATGCTTCATTCGCTTATTAAAACCCTTTCGTGACTGTTGGAATATACAGTCGCCCATCCACTTTTTCTACCTCCTGGGCTCATTGGGAAGCTGCTTTCCCACTGATAGTACATGCTGCTGCTGTTTGAAACTGAAAAACAGGTGTGTGCTGCAAATTACTCTTTCTACAGGGTGTCGTATGAGGTGTGTGCATTTTTGGTAGAAGAAAGAGAAATTTTGAAAAATTTTCTTTGGGACACCGTATATCCCTTTGGACTCTAGGGGGTGTCTGGGGGGTAGAATTCAGGGGATGACGTATGTCCCTTGGGACTCAGAGGGCAGGACTGTTGGAGGGGGCAAAAAAAAAAAAGGTCCATAATAAAAAAAATCCAGCAACAGTAGGTGATTCAGCATGCCTTCATTAATGAAAACACATGGTATAAACAAAAAATTCAAAGCAGAAAATAACTGGGTCTTGAAAGGGTTAAGACCAAATGAAGGGACTGACGGCTATCAAATTTAGAGAAGGGACTTTGGATGCTGAAGGCTCTCCAGAGACCTCCTGGTTCTGCCTCCTGACTTCATGTCTCATTTGTTCCTGCTTTTCCGGAATGCATTTGCTTCCCACCGTGGTTTCCTTTGTTACATAAACTCTGGGCAGCCTGAGACAGCCCTGTACAGGGTGGAAGTCACAGCTGGCTGGCTCCATGATGTGTGCCGGAGCCATGTGGAGGCTCTGGGAGACGTTTACTCAGCAGGGCAGGTGGCACCTCTAATGGGCATGTCCTTGGGGCCTTTTCTGGGCTTAATTGGGAAAAGTAGACAGGCCTCCTGGAAGGTAGGGCAGGATGACAAGGGGTGTGGGCTGTGCGGACCATTTGCTGCTCTATTTATTTTAATAATAACTCACATTTGTATGGTGTTTTGTATTCACAAGCCTTGAATGTGGGTGGGGAAGGTGTTGCTGTCCCCATTTTGCAGAGGAGGAAATTGATACTTGCAAAGGCAAAACCACTTGCTTCAGTTTGTATAGGCAGCAGGCAAAAGAGCCAAGTGTAGAATAAGCCAGATTTTCTGCCTACAAATACTACCCTACCTCGTGATCAACAAGGGCTTCTTGATGGTCTACGTATCTTGGGCCCAGTGCAAGGGAAGAGTGTGGTGTGATCCCCTATGACCCAGCAGATACTTGAGGACTTACAGTAGCACATACAAAAAGACTTAAGGTATGAGGGCGTGTTTAACTGAGTCCTACGACATGAAGCCAAGTGTAGATGTTAAGAGAAGTGAATGTCAGTGAGGGTGGGCATGGTCTTGGAGGGCTCAAGGAGGCGGAGGAGGGTCCTGAGCCCTGAGAATTTAAAGGAAAAAGCCATTTGGATGGAAGGAGAGACTTTCTCTGTGTGAGTGGAGGTCTGGAGCCGAGAGCCAGCATGGAATGTCTGGGGCTGCTGAGGGGTTGTTTGGGGAGAGGCAGTGAGGGGCCTTGGGTGCCCCGTTACTCCAGGCTTTGCTCCACTCTCAGGAATTTCTTAATTAGCTTGGGACAATTGTGACTGTAAAAGGAGGGGAAAGGAAGACCAAAGGATGGAAGAAATGGGTTGGAGATTCTTCTATGAATTATTTCTCTTCTAGCCTCTCTCTTGGTTTTGTTCCTGTTAAAAATGAAATTGCCTGTAGGGCCCTAGGAAGAGAGAAAGAATTGGAATGGTGTCTTTTCTACCAGCCCTCCTGGCCTGTCTGGAACTTGGGGTTTTCAGAATATGGGAAATGGAAGGAAAAGTTATGAGATGAGACAAAAAAAAAAAGAAAAGAAAAGAAAGATGGGAGCAGAATGGAAAGTAGTGAACTTAAGAGCAATGTTCAAAAATGAGGGAACAGGATTACAGCACATGAGAAAACCTAAGTGTTACCTCTTTTCAAGTTCTGAATTGTAGTATTTTGAGTGTGATAAGCTACAAAAAGAGCTCTGCTGCTAACCAAAAGGTCAGCACTTTGAATCCACCAGCCGCTCCTTGGAAACCCTAAGGGGCAGTTCTACTCGTCCTATAGGGTCTCCGTGAGTCGGAATTGACTTGACAGCAATGGGTTTTGCTTTGGTTTTAAGCTACAAAAAAGAAAGACACTCAAAGACACTGAAACACACTGTCTGCTGTGCCACTCCATTCTACTCAGCCCTGGGGGTCTGTGGCCAGCGTTCCAAATCAGGCGACAATGGAGGGCTGGGGAGAGAGGGTCACAAGGCACTGCTCCATCTGCCCCAAGGGGCGACCCCTTCTCCATGCTGCCCTGTCCTGATCACCAGGAGGCCCTGCAGAGGAATGTCTGTTTGTCGCTGGGGCCTGGTTTGCTTCATTTCATTCCCTGGGACAGGTCAGGGAGGGATCCCACTGGCTCTGGGGCCATGTGATCTTTGAGATGTGGCTCTGCTCTTTGATTTCTCGTGATGGAAATGTATTGCTCTTCCCGGGCCTTCAGTTTCTTTAATATGAGGCATGAACTTCTCAGATTGCATGTATGTATTAATTGACTCATTCCCTAAAATATTTATTGAGAATCTATGGACACAGTTCTAAGCTTTGGGAATGCTGCAGTGGACCAAACTTTCTTAATTCCCATGCTCGCAGAGCTTATGTTCTAGTGGGGGAAGGCAGATGGCAAACAAGCAAGTAAACACACAGGAGGGCTGATAAGCATAATGGAGAAAATGAAGCAGAGCAAGGGGAATAGGGGTTGATGGTTCAAACCTACCCAGTGGCACCACGGTAGAGAGGCCTGATGATATGCTCCTGTAAAGCTCACAGCCAAGAAAACCCTATGGAGTAATTCTACACTGTAGCACATAGGGTCACCATGAGTCGGAATTGACTTGATGGCAACAGGTTTGGTTTTTTGGTTTTCGGGGGGAGGGTGTGTCCAGGAAGGCCTCATGGATAAGTAACAAGTGAGCAGAGACCTGAAGGCAGTGGCAGGTGATCCATGTGGCTATTTGGGGGGAAGAGTAATTCAGGCTGAGGAAAGCTCCTGAAGCTGGAGATGCTTGGTGTGTCAGGAATGGCGATGAGATCAACGTGAGCTTCCTTAAGCCACTGGAAATTTTGAGCAAAGGAGTGACATAACTAACCACAGTGGAAAGGGGACAGTCTGGCTGCTCTTCTGAATGCACCCTGAGGAGGGTGCTGGAGGCAAGGGACCAGCCTAGAGGCCTGATCCTGGCCACAGAGGTTGGATGGTAGCATGGCTTTGGGTGGCTGCATTGGAAATGTCCAGTAGGTGTTCAGTGTGTGAGTCTGGAGTTCAGGAGAGAGGTCCAGGCTAGAGAAAATCTTTGGGCATTGTCAGTGTATCCACAGTATTTTAAGGTTGTGGGACCAAATGAGATCATTCACCCAGTGAATGTAGGAAGAAAGGAGGTATAAATGCTGAGATCTGGGAACTCCAATATTTGTACATCTGGGGTAGAGATCAGAAAACTTTTCTCAAAGGGCCAAATAGTAAATATCTTAAGCTTTTCGGGCCATATGGTCTTTGCCACAACTATTAAACTTTGCTGTTGTAGTGTAAAAATAGCCATAAACCCCACCCCACCCCCCAAAAACCCCAAAACCAAAAACAAACCCATTGCTGTTGAGTCAATTGCCATAAAAACAATACTAAAACAATGAGTATAGCTGTTTTCCAGTAAAACTTGATTTACAAAATCATAGTAAATACTTAGGGCCATAGTTTGCTGATTCTAGATCTAGGACATGAAGATAAACTAACAAATAAGAATGAGAAGGAGCAGCCCATAACATGGGGGGGGGAACCAAGAGAAAATGCTGACTTAGAAACTAAAATGTTTTTCAAGGAGGGAGTGATCAGCTGGGTCAAATACTGCTGATGTATGAAGTAAGATGAGGACTGAGCATTGAGTGGTAGCAACATGGAGGTCACTGATGACCTGACAAGGGAGTGAGGTGAGAGCCTAGTTAGAGTTGTTCAAGAGATAATGGAGAGAGGCATTGGAGAGAGCTAGTATAAACACCTTTATTGAGGGGACAAAGAAATTGAATGTTAACCATAGGGCTATGTAGGGTCAAAATCAATTTTATCCCCATTAAAACGGGAAAAATAATGGCATTTGTGTCTGTACGCTGATGGAAATGATCCAGTAGAGGGGACGCACAGATGACAGAAGAAAGGGAGTACAGAATTGCTGGAGCGATGGTCTTGAGTAAGCGGCACAAGAGGGGACTGGGATCCAGGGAACAGGGATGGAATGGCTTGGCTGGTAGTTTGGACAGTTGTGGGAAGGAAGAAGAGCCAGTAGCCAGAAAGGCAGTTTGGTGAATGGGTGGCTATGGTGGGATGGGTGGGGTTGGTGTGGGATTCTTTCCTATTCCTTCATTTTCTTACTGACATGGGAAGTAAGATCAAGAACTGCAAGAGGAGTGGGCAGGACCTTGGCCTACTGGGCTATGGAGACAAATGTCCCTGGAACACAGAGAGAGAGGGACGTGAGACAACGACAGTGAGAGGTTCTGAGTCTCTAAATCAAAATGAAAACGTTTCTGCTGATGCTGTCATTTGAGTTTTTCACTGCAAAAGGGGCCCTAAGAGTTATGACTGAATTAATAAGGCCAAGACGAGGGCCTGGATCAAGAGTCCTCAAAAAGAGTCTCATAGATTCCTACAGGCCTGAAGCTGCCTACTGAGGTGGCTCTTGTAGGACTGTATTGTAAAGAAAAGACATAACTTGCCTGGGGGTAGTAAGGGTTTTCCTCAGAAGCCCAACAGCAGGGTGAGGCACTGGAAGCCCCTTGGCCTGGGATCAGGAGGCCCACTGCACTTTCGTCCTCTCCTCTTAAATCTCCTTTGTGAGAAATCTTGTTTGCTTTTTACATCTTCTTATGACACAGAGAGGAGTCCCTGGGTGGCACAAATTATTAAGTACTCGGCTACTAACCATAAAGTTGGTGGTTTGAACTGACCCAGAGGCACCTTGGAAGAAAGGCCTGGTGACCTGCTTCTGAAAGGTCACAACCTTGGAAACCCTATGGAGCAGTTCTACTCTCCACATCTGGGGTCGCCACCAGTCGGAATCCACAGTAACTTTTTTTTTTTTTTTTTTTTAATGAGGTAGAGGGAGGAGGGACCAAGAGGAAGATTACCCTCTGAAATTTTTACCTTAAGGAATTGTCCTGGGCAGAGAAGGAACTTACCCAAGGTCATGGGATTTGAAGGGAGGAGGGTGGAACCCAAAAGGTGAGGCCTGAACCCTTTGGTATCTTTCTTTTAGCCAGCCCAGGAGGAAAGGAGAAAGGCAAGTGTCAGAGTCATCTAGTGCTACTATAACAGAAATACCACAAATGGATGGCTTTAACAAATGGAAATTTATTCTCTCATAGCCTAGTAGGCTATAAGTCTGAATTCAAGACGTCAGCCCCAGGGTAAGGCTTTCTCTCTCTGTCGGCTCTAGGGGAAGATCCTTGTCATCAATCTTCCCCAGCTGAGGAGCTTCTCAGCACAGGGACCCTGGGTCCAAAAGATATGCTCTGCTCCTGGCGCTGCTTTCTTTTTAATATATAATTGCATTTTAAGTGTAAGTTTACACAGCAAGTTAGGTTTTCACTTGACAATTTTTGTATAAATTGTTCAGTGCCATTGGTTACAAGTTTTACAGTGTGTCAGCATTCTCGTTATTTCCGTAGGGTTTGTTCCGTTTCCATTGATCTAGCTTCCCCTTCCTCTCCTTTCCTTCTCATCTTTGCTTTTGGGTAACTGTTGGCCATTTGGTCTCACATAGTTAATTGTTTAAAGAAGCACCTTTCCCATGATGATATTGTTTATTTTACAAGCCAGTCTATCATTTGGGGGAAAGGTGACCTGTAGAAATAAATTCAGTTCCAAGTTCAAAGGTTATCTTGGGGCAGTAGTCTAGGGGGTTCTTCTAGTCTCTATTGGTCTACTAGGTCTGGCTTTTTTTAGGAATTTGAGTTTTGTTCTACATTTTTCTCTCATTCTATCCGAGACCTTCTATTGTGCCCCTGGTCGGAATGGTCAGTAGTGGTAGCTGGGCACCATCTAGTTCTTTTGGTTTCAGGTTAGAAGAGGCTGTGGTTTATGTGGGCTCTTAGGCTATTTAATTGTGCTTTAGGTGAAAGCTTCCAGCTCAAGTTAATTTCTCATACAAAAATTTATACACATATTGTTTTGTGACATTAGGTGTAATCCCCACAATGTGACAACACTCCCCCTTTCCACCCCAGGTTCCCTGTGTCCATTCAACTAGTTCCTGTCACTTCCTGCCTTCTTATCCTGCCTCTGGACAGGAGCTGCCCATTTGGTTTTGAATATCTAATTGAACTAAGAAGCACACTCCTCACGTGTATTATTTTTTAATTTTACAGTCCAGTCTAATCTTTGTGTGAAGAGTGGGCTTCGGGAATGGTTTTAGTTCTGGATTAGCAGAGCATCTGGGGGCTATAGTTTTGGGGGTTCCTCCAGTCTCTGTTAGACCATTAAGTCTGATCTTTTTATGTGAATTTTTCTCCCACTCTCTCTGGGAGTCTTTGTTGTATTCCATGTCAGGGCAGTCATTGGTGGTAGCCAGGCATCATCTAGTTTTTCTGGTCTCAAGTTGGTAGAGTCTCTGATTTGTGTAGTCCTTTAGTTTCTTGGGCTAATATTTTCCTTGTGTCCTTGATTTTCTTCATTCTCCTTTGCTCCAAGTGGGATGGCACCAATTGATGCATCTTAGATGGCCATTTGCAAGCTTTTAAGACCCATACTCCTGGCACTCTTTTCTTGGTAGTATGAAATCTCCATGTCTCTTTGTTCACTTTTCTCTTTTGTATCTTGAAAGAGATTGATTTAAGGCACAACCTAATCTTGTAGATTGAGTCCTGCTTCATTAACTTAACTGCCACTAATCCCACTTCATTAACATCATAGAGGTAGGATTTACAACAGACAGGAAAATCACATCAGGTGACAAAATGGTGGACAGTCACACAATACTGGGAATCATGGCCTGGCTAAGTTGGCACATGATTTTTGGGGACACGATTCAGATCCTAACTGCAGGGGAGGCAGAAAAGAGTCCTGTCAGAGAGAGAGGACTTCTCCAGTCCTAGAGGTCTGCGAAACAGGAAATCTTGGTGTGAAACTTGAAGAAATAGAACACCTCTCTAATTCTCTATGAGTTGGAATCGACTCGACGGCGATGGATTTGGCTTTGGGTTTTCGGTTAGGAAAGAAAAGGAGTCTCTGTGTGGTCCAAATGATGAATGTGCTCAGCTGCTAGCTGAAAGTTTGGGGGCTCGAGTCTACCCAGGCCTCGGGAGAAAGGCCTGGCAATCTGTTTCCAAAAAAATCCATTGAAAACCCTATGGAGCCCAATTCTACTCTGATACACATGGGCTTGCCATGAGTCAGGATCGACTTAAAACAACTGGTCTAAGGAAAGTAAAAAAAAAAAAAAAAAGCACAAACCAGGGGAAGTAGTTGGGGTGGATGTATGTTGAAGGAAATGAACTAGTAGGGTTGTAGGGAAGGAAAATGATTTGGGGGTATGGAAAAATGAAAGATCTAAGGTCATAAACCCAGCTTAAAAGCAGGGTCCTTGATTTCATACAGAGAGTGTATTATGTGGGGTGATTGAGGTTGGTAGCTGCACCTGAAGAAAGTTGGAAGGTTTACTCAGGGTACTTCAGAAAGAGTCCCAAAAGACCAGGTTTACATAAATGCGCTGTCAATATAGCCTAGAAATGGTTTTGACCTGATATGAAATGGGGCTACATATGACACTTGGTTGGCGCTGGGCCTGTCGAAATCTTCGATAGTAAAAGGTCTAAAACTCAGTGGTCACCTAGTGAATGAGGTCATTTTTGTTAGTAGTAAAGGCAGTAAGGTATTCGTGATTCAGGACTGATCAAGGAAGAAGACTCTCATTTTTTTCTCCAAATCTTATTTCTGGCAGCCGTTCAGAGATAAAATAGGGAATATGGAATCACAGGGCTGTTATTGTTGTTAGGTGCCATTGAGTCAGTTCCGACACATAGTGACCCTATGTACAGCAGAATGAAACACTGCCTGGTCCTGTGCCATCCATATGATCGTTGTGATGCTTGAGCCCATTGTTGGAGATGCTGTGGCAATCCATCTCATTGAGGATCTTCCTCTTTTTCACTGACCCTCTATTTTACCAGGCATGATGTCCTTCTCCAGGGACTGATCCCTCCTGATAATATGTCCAAAGTATGTGACATGAAGCCTTGTCATCCTCGCTTCTAAGGGAGCATTCCGGCTGTGTTTCTTCCAAGACGTATTTGTTCATTCTTTTGGAAGTCCGTGGTATATTCAATATTATTCGCCAATACCACAATTCAAAGCCTTCAATTCTTTGGTCTTCCTTGTGCATTGTTCAGCTTTCTCATGCATACCAGGCAATTGAAAAAAAAAAATGGCTTGTGTCAGGTGTACTTTAGCCCTTAAAGTGACATCTTTGCTTTTTAACACTTTAAAGAGGTCTTTTGCAGCAGATTTGCCCAATGCAACGCATCTTTTGATTTCTTGACTCCTGCTTCTATGGGTGTTGACTGTGGATCCAAGTAAAATGAAATCCTTGACAACTTCAATCGTTTCTCCGTTTATCATGATGTTGCTTGTCGGTCTAATTGTGAGGATTTTTGTTTTCTTTATGTTGAGGTGCAATCCATACTGAAGGCTGTGGTCTTTGATCTTCATCATTAAGTGCTTCAAGTCCTTTTTGATTTCAGAAAGGATGGTTGTGTCTTCTGCATATCGCAGGTTGTTAATGAGCCTTCCTCCAAACCTGATGCCCTTTTCTTCATATAGTCCAGCTTCTCAGATTATTTGCTCAGCATACGTATTCAACAAATATAGGGCTTATTCAGTCTGTACAAGGCTGTAGGAACCAGTTAAAATCAGTTGCCATCGAGTCTGACTCATGGCTGTGACCTCTCTAAAGTAGATCACCAGACCTCTCTCCCGAGACATCTCTGGGTAGACTCGAACTGCCAACCTTTCAGTTAGTAGCTGAGCGCTTAACCAGTGGCACTACCCAGGACCACTCACCCAAACTATCTCTTCAGACCAGGCTGAAAATTCTGTGTGGTCATTGCAAATTTCAGTTTCCTCAGCTGCAAAATACCTAATAATACCTATCTCGTAATTTTGTTGTAGGAATTAAATTAAATGTAAAATATTCAGAAATAAAAGGGGGTGGTGGGGGTATGTGGGTCAGTGGGCTGGGGTGAGGAGGAACCAGGTCATGAATCCTATATGATTCGGTTGTGGCAATCTTGGAGTGGCTAGTGAAAAGGCCAGTGTACTTGTTTTCCGGACTTCAGAGTTTAAGTACATCCTCCCGAATACTGCTGGTCAGAGGTTTTGAGTTCTTTGGAGGAAAGACACCAGAGAGAAACGAAGTAGCACTGCTGAAGAGGATCGCACCTTCAACAAATAAATCCTGGGGAGGAAAAACCCGGAGAGCTGCAAGAACCATAATATTGAGAGGGGTTTAAAGTGAACCAAAAATCCCTGCAATGCTTAAAACAGCAGAAACAGATTTCTCATACAAATCAAGTGATTTGTGGGAAAATCCTATCCGTCTCCCTAACCTGTGCTGAATCTAGCAAATGATCGCTGCAAGTTGCAGAGAGAGCTGTGTGGCAGTCACAAGCTGGTTTATGATCCTGCAGAACTTTTCTGCAGCATGAATTTCCTGGGCAAGCGGGTGACTTCAAAGGGAAGAAACACCCTCTGCCCCTGCTCCCCCTCTAGCTGTCAGTGCTAGGCTCAGTGCTGGGTGGGAGAGTCATCTCTGATGGGTGGGCATGACTTCTGGGGCTGTCATCCTTTGCAATGCTTCTGCTCTTCTGGGGGTGTACACATGTCTTAGCCCTGAGGAAAGACTGTGATAGACAGTTGCTGGCCTGGCTATGCACTTCAATGTTACATTGTCATAGGAAGCTGTCTTATCTGCAGATAATTCCACGTGTTTACTGAGACAACACAATTAATGTCTCTCTATACCTCCTACAAGGAAAGGAATAGATATTCCAATGGCCCTTGTGAGAGCTTTGTTTTCAAAGTGGTCTGTGTTACTGAGTCCATACAATTTAACCCAAGTATTGCTTCTTTGCCTGTAAACTGACATCTCCCAGTCAAGGTTTAGTTAAATTTCAGGGCATTTTGTGTAACCTCAATAGGGGTTAGCTAAGGCTAATCTAAAGTTTTTAATGGATAGGGAGAGAATTGTCATACTTAGCAGTTCTGGGGAGATCGGTGGCTATTTGGGCTGAGGCAAGGAGGGGTTAGGGGTTGAAGTGTGACTCTTGGTACAAGAATAGGGTGTTAAAACATCCCAAAATCTGATGATTGTTTTTTTAGACAGAAAAAAGATAAATTTACTGTAGCTCAGAGAAGGAGAAATACAATAGCCAAGAACACACGGAAAATGTTTGACTGCACGCACAGTCAAGCTTCAGGCTTGGAGTACTGGCACTGAAAGTTAGTTATTTGACCTTATACAAATCATTTAATTGGGCCTCAGTTTCCTCCTCTGTAGCGTAAGGAAGAGAGGGCCTACCTCATCCGGGTGTCACGTGGTAGTTAAATGAGATAATTCAAGTCAAGCACTTACAACCAAGAACAATTCCAGTAATAACAGTAATAAAAATGCTAATCGAAATGGAAATGAGATGCCATTTGCCACCTATAAAATTATTGAAGGTTAAAAATGACATTGCTACACCAACGTTCATTGAGGCACTATTCACAATCACCAGAAGCCGGGAATAGCCTCAATGTCCGTCAACAGATAAATGGTACATACATACATTGGAATATTACTCAGCCATAAAAGGAATGAAGTCCTGATGCATGCTACAGCTTGGATGAGCCTTGAAAACATGGTCCTGAGTGAAATAAATCAGTCACAAAAAGGCTGAATATTGTATGATACCACTCATGTAAAATACCTAGAACAGGCAAGTGTGTGGAGACCAAATTTTATTAGTGGTTACGAGGAATGGGCAGGAGGGAGGGAGAAAGGAGGACTCAGTGCTTAAAGGACACTGAGCTTCTGTTAAGGATGATGGTAAAACTTGGGAGTGGATAAGGGGGATGGCTGAATAACAAGATGAATGTATTTAATGGCGCTGAACTCTACCTGTGAAGATTATTGAAATATCAAGTGTTTTGTTACATATATGTTTACCACAATAAACTTTTTTTTTAAATGACACTGCTCAGTGACGTGAAGGCATGGTAGAATGGTATGATATCCTATTAATGGAACTGTAATTTGCACAACCTTTCTGGAAAGCATGGTTTTTGAGGATTTTCATGCCTTTTGATTTACTTCTAGGATTCTATCCTAAGAAATTAATTTAAAAAAAAAGTGGGAAAATATTTGTGCACGAAATTGTTTATTGCAATGCTATTGATCGTTCTGAAAAGCTGGAATCAACCTTCTGCAACGGTATTGAACTAGTTAAGTCAATTATGGTACTTCCATACAATGGAGTAGTAGGCAGCCATATAAAAATATTTGTTTAATGAAATGAAATAATGTTTATGAAGCCATATATGAAATATCTTCTAAACTGTCTAATGAAACGTATATATGTATACACACACAGAAAAATGAAAAAAAACACACTAAAATGCTAATAATAGAGGTTCTCTCTGGATGATGAGATTAGAGATGACTTTCGTTTTACCTTTATATTTTTATCTGTAGTTTCCAAATATTTTACAATGGACCTTTATTAATTTTGATAATATAAATAATAAACAAATTATAGAAAGAAAATAAAATCCAATAGCTTTTGAGTGGCTCAGGGTCTCACCCTGCCTAGGAACAAGTAGTTTCCTGCAGATCAGGTCTGCCTGGATTCCCCGACCCCTGTCAGAAGACTCTGTATGAATCACTACTTAACCTTCTCTGACTGACTAATGTGGAGGAAAGAAACATTTGGGGGAGAGAAACAAACATTCTGGAATGAAGAGGTAGAAGTGGGTGTGTTGTGAAGACAGTGCCAGGCTCAGTGGGTAGCCTGTCCCCATTTGTTCTCTGCCCTGAATCCATTAGCTTTGGGGAAGCCATAGCATGGTGGACGCCCCATGTGTTAGTCACTATCAGAGTTACAACCAGACTGGAAACCTGCCTCCCTCTCTCCTTACAGTGTCATTGGGAAGCCTGGAAGAGGTTTCTTAAAACAAAAAAGCAGCCCTGCTTAGGAAATGCTAAAGAACACAGGGGCTGGAGATGGCAGGGATGACGGACGGAAACAGTTAGCAAAGGCTACAGGTCCGGAAACAGGGGCATCGCGCAGGAGAAGGTCCTCCTGAAGCTAGGGCCATTCCAGGCGTTCCTCCCCTAATGCACTGCATGTGACGAGGAACGTGGCATATGAATGAATGAATTCTAGAATACATGATGTGTACCAGCAGAGCCGATTACTTAACAGAGACAGTTCTTTCATTCAACAAATAAGGTGCCTGGTTTTGGGCGAGGTGCTGGACATTCCCTGGTGAATGAAACAGAGCTCTTGGCCTTTGCAGAACTTATTTTTTTGTAAGTTGGACAACTTCGTTCTGATAGATCTGTTTTCAAACTCTAGATTTTTTTTTGATACATTGGCTTTACTTAAAGTAAGACACACTTGCTTTAGGTCTGCAAAATATTGTAGAAATACTGATTTGTTTTGTCTTTTAGTGCGTATGTCTCAAGTGTTATATAAGCTTAAATATTCTTCTTTTGTTGATACAGCTTCTCTGTGAGATGGGCTGGAGAGAGGGGCAGGGCCTGCCTTCTAGCAAGAAGCAGGGGCGTGTGGGAGGGGGGAATTTTCAGCCCTAACTTTGGCCCTGCTGAGAAATGTTCCAGGGCAGCTCTGAGCTCCGTTCAATCTGGCCGCCTTTCATGAGTGACCGCTGACTGGCCACTGGCCACTTGGAGGCCCTTAGCTGAGGTCATGCTAAGTGTTCTCTGCCTTCCATTGCCCATTCATTCATTTCTTCCCAAATTTTTCTTTTTAATTTTAAAATACAATGGCTATTGTGTTATTCTTCATTAACTCCAGTGCCCAGATGAGATTCCTGAGATCCCCTGAGGTACCAGGGTATGTTTAGCAAATGCAAATTGTAACTTTTGTAAAGATACAGCCTTCCACTGTGTATTATGTTGTGACTTGGAGTCTTCCTCTCTGCTTTGGAACGCACCCAGATGTTTTGCTTCTTTTAAATATCTGACATGACCATGGCCAGCTCTATAAATAGTACCAAACATCAGTGAGAATACTGGCATGATGCTGATTTTTTTTTTCCCTGCCACCCACTGAAAGTCTTGGGATAAAATTCTCTCTCTCTCCCCTCTTCCCCCACGCATATATATGTTTATAGTTATATTTACACATAAGTAAAAATCTTGAATGTGTTCAACACCTAGAATTGTTTCTTTCTTTCTTTCTTTTTTTTTTTTAGGAATTAGGTAAAAAGGAGTTAAAAAGCTTTCAACAACAAGAGATGACAAAATAAATTTCCTGAGTATCTGCCATACCTGGGCACAGTGCTAAATTAAATTAGTCCCTGTCACCTGAGCTCAAGTGCAGCAAGAGGGCAGCTTTACCAGTAACTAATTGCACTAGGCTTTCGGGAGATAAAATGTGAAAAGACAACTTTTATAAATTCCTGGTCATAGAATCTTTAACCGTCATTTAGGTAACACTCCTCCCTCTGGGAATAATATTTGTTAAATCATCCCAGATTGCCAGATTGATAACATTTCTCTCCTTTTTTCCTCATTATGGAGCCCTGGTGGTGCAGTGGTTAAGTGCTCGGCTGCTAACTGAAAGGTCAGCGATTGGAACCCACCAACGGCTCTGCAGGAGACAGGCAGCAGTCTGCTTTGGTAAAGATTTATAGCCTTGGAAACCCTAGGGGGTAGTTATGAGTCGGAATTGACTCAGTAGCAGTGGGTTTTTGGTTTGGTCTTTCCTCATTAAGGAACATGTTTCTGCAAAGGATATTACTTTTAAATTTAATTCTATTTACCAAATCCCCTTTACTGGAACCAAACTCACTTCCTCGTCTATGGAGCGAATTTGCTCCACCTTTGACCAAATATAGTGGCTTAGTAGCTGTCTACAAGAATATAACACATCTGTCTTCTCTCCCACACATCATGGCCTGCCCACAGCATAGAACTCTTCTAGTGCAGCCTTGACCAGAGGCACGGCCAGGGGAAAGAGATCTTGCCGGAAGTCCTGTCCACAAGAGGGTAGGTAAATGGCCTCTTCCATGTTCCCCTACAGCCTGTCTAGCTCCCAAACTCACACAGCCTGAGAGAGTGGGTGGAGTAGGAGAAATTCATGTCCCTTTCTGTTCCTAGCCTGGCTGGGTCCTGGGGCCTAAGCACTAACTGCCAATCCTTACACCTTCCTCCTCTCTCTGTGAAGATACCACACTAGCCTGTTTTCTCGTTCTTCGTCCTAACGTGGGAAATCCCATAGATGATAGTTACTATTTTTATTGCCTGTGAGGGGCTTCAAGGTCCCTGGGTGGTGCAAACAGTTTGCGCTCCACTGCTGACTTAAAGATTGTGGGTACAAACCCACCCACTGGCACTGCAGAAGGATAGGCCTGGTGATCTGCTTCTGTAAAGGTTACAGCCAAGAAAACCCTATGGAGCAATTCTACTCTGTAATGCATGGGGTTGCCATGTATCAGAGTCTACTCAATGGCAATGGATTTGATTTGGTTTTGGATTGGGGTCTGAAAGCACCAATATGCTGTATTGGTATCTAATTCTTTTCAGACCTATGCTCATTCAAATACATTAGTTGTTTCCATTTAACCTATTCCCTTGTCTGAAACAACAAGTTTACATGCTCTTTAGTTTCCTTCTCCCTCACTGTATTACGTTCTTATACCCACAGTGCTCACACCTGTGACAAGGGGGTTGGGGGAGGCAAGACCTGGATCCAGGGATACATTTGTATTAAGTCTATATGACTGGGCAAGAGGTTCTAAGTGTCATATGGGAAGTGACCAAGGGGTCGCTTACATCTGTCTGGAAGGAACCAAGGATTCTTTGAGGGAGAGGTAGAAATCTGAAGGACAGGAACCTGGCGACACAGAAGTAGGAATTTAGTTCAGTCCCTGGCCACCCTGATACTTTCTTCAGGTGCTATGGAGGTTGTACTGGCCATTTCTGGGGAGAGGCCAACCAAGGACAGTGCGTGAAGGAGCTACATTCTCTTTTTCTTATGCCTTTTACTTACCCTTCACCTGACTTGCAGAGTAGCAGCATGTGCTCCAGGCAGAAAATACAGAAAAATGGGAAGAGGAGGAGAGACATTCTCTTCTGTGGAATTATGAATACAACCACTACCACCTTCTTTGGTTTTCAAGACAAGCGATGTCTAAAGCCATACCTGCTGTAGTCTGGTCCACACAGGCCAAGAGTTATAATCAGAGAATCCAGAAGCCCTTGGGCTACTGATCAGATAAAACCAC
Source organism: Loxodonta africana (assembly GCF_030014295.1). Taxonomy (NCBI): domain Eukaryota; kingdom Metazoa; phylum Chordata; class Mammalia; order Proboscidea; family Elephantidae; genus Loxodonta; species Loxodonta africana. The sequence goes on from NC_087360.1 coordinate 59,814,711, forward strand.
AAAAAACAAGTTCCAGTAGCCAAAAAGCCATTCATGTGCAAGATTGTGACCGTCAATAAGTTATGTTTGAATTAGGTATGCTTAAATGCCCTGGGAAGGGAACAAATGCCAAATATAAAGCAGGAGTTTTATAATTTTTACCTGAGGGGTGGGGGCAGGAATGAAAGCAAAGAATAGGAAGGATACATGCTATTTAACTTAGCGGGTTGCTTGTCTCTGGGTGTGTCATCTGCGACTGTGAGCCTCCAAATCTAAGACCTGAGGCAGGCTGATGATTCCACCCATAAAGTAGGAAGCTCTACTGAGGGAAATGCTGACATTTATTCCCACTCTGAAGATCTGGTTCCGTATACATTATACCCATTCATTTAAAAACAAACACACATAGCTTTCACCAGTGCCTAATAAATATCCCCCACACCACCACCTTCAGGTGAGCCCAGAATTTAGCTCCAGCTCTCACAGAAGGTTCTTCTTTGCAAGAGCATGTCACCGGTAGTGATCTTAGCCTATGGATGGGCTGGATGCAGTCATTTGAGATGCTGCATTGAGTAGACCAGTCCTGCCTCCCAAGCACCAGAGCACAAGCATTGAATGGACCCTTCCTATGTGCCCAGAGTGGCGCCAACACCACAGAAGAAGCTCAAGGTATTGGCCTGCCCACGGGTTGCATATAGTCTGCATGAACAGCCAAAACATATCAAATGTCTAGAGAGCAAGGAAGGGTTCAGTGAGGTACAAGAGGGATGCTGTGGGCATGCAGAGGAGGGAATGATCTTTGGGATGGGATGCTCAGAGAAGGCTTGAAGTGTAAGTGTAAAGAGGGGTTGATCTAGGGCTTTATTAGTCTTTAGGAATGAGAAGAGGAGAAAGAAGCAAAGGCCACTGAAAGACATGAGCATGGTAGGTTTGGGAAGGGAAGGAGACTATCCTGGACCCTCTTGGCATCAATCTGTAAAGGCTGATGATATTTTGTAAATTGTCCCAGTTTAGGTTTTTATAAAACAGAAGTGCCTGAAAGAAAACCAGTATTTCCAAATCATCACAGAATTTCCAGCAATTTCTATCAACAGAGTCCTTTCCCTGGCCATTGAGGCTATGGCTCCAGTCCAGTTCTCTACCAGCTCCCTGCTCACTGCCTACACTCTACCTAATTGAGCCACCCCAGTCTTCTCTACATGTACTCTGTTTGCCTAACACATGCTGTTCCCCTCTACCGAAATACCTTTCCTTCAAGTCTACAGATTCTTTAATGTTTGGTTCAAATGCAATGACCTCCTTGGAACTTCTCCTGCTCTTCTCTCTCCTCCTGTCCCTGGCTCTGAGGGATGCCCAGAGTCATTTATATGTACTATTCTTAATTTTTGTTACTGCTTACTTCTAGAAGTATTGATTGAGCCACCTACTATGTACCAAACATTGTTTTTTTGAATAAATGAACAAATCAAATACTTCTGCTCTAACTGAGCTTAAATCCTAGCTGGGGAAAACAGATACTGAATAATAAAATAACGCGTAAGTAAATTATATAAAATGTTGTCATTTTTGTTAGGTGCTGCCAAATTGGTTCCAACTCATAGCAACACTGTGTACCACAGAACGAAACACTGCCCAGTCCTCCACCATGCTCACAATCATTGTTATGCTTGAGCCCATTGTTGCAGCCACTGTGTCAGTCCATCTCTTTGAGCGTTTTCCTCTTTTGTGCTGGCCCTGTACTTTACCAAGCACGATGTCCTTCTCCGGAGATTGATCCCTCCTGACAACATGTCCAAAGTATGTAAGACACAGTCTCGCCATCCTTGCTTCTAAGGAGCATTCTGGTTGTACTTGTTAGAAGATGATAAATGGTGCTGAAAAAAGAAAAAGGAGAGCAGGATAATGGGAGTTGGGAATGCTCAGATAGGGAAATGGCATTGATATGCAGTTTTAAATAGGATGGTCAAAGTAGGCTTCCTGAAGAAGGTGACATCTGTGCAAAGACATGTGCAAAGGCCCTGAGTCAGAAGTGTGTTCAACATGTTCAAGGAACAAGGAAGATGATATGTTTGGAGTTGAGTAAGAAAGGGGAGAGAATTAAAGAATAGAATCAGAGAAGTCATGGGTACCAATTAAGGCCTTATAGGCCATTTGAAGGATTCAGGGAGATGAGGGGCCTTTGGAGGATTTTGAGCAGAAGAGTGGTATGATATGATTTACTTTTTAAAAGAATCACTGTGGATGCTGTGTTTAGTTTAGACTGAAGTGGGGAGGGGAGGGGAGGGTAAAGCAGAGAGACCAGCTAAGAGATTACTGCAGCAATCCAGGCAACCTGAGTCAAGGTAGTTTAACAGTGAAGGTGCTGAGAGAGTGGTCAGATTCTGTGTGTGTTTTGGATTTTATTTTTTAATAAATGTTGTTTTTAGCTGCTGTTGAGTCAGCCCCGACTCATGGAGACTCATGCACAATGGGATCAGACCATCGTGATCCATAGGGTTTTCATTGGCCGATTTTTGGAAGTATAGCACCAGGCCTTTCTTCCTAGTGTGTCTTAGTCTGGAAGCTCCGCTGAAATCTGGAAGTAGGTTCACAGTATGATTCATCTTTGCTGTCTCCTCAGGGGCTCAGGAATTATAACTGAGGGATGGTCATATTTCAGGGGCTGTTATGATTACAAAGAATCCTTGCTATGGGAGGATATCAGTTAATTTCATGATGATGGTTTGGGTCGGGTCTCTCTGCCTGACTGTTCCCCTGGCTGGGCACTTTGGCTTCGTTGACATCATTCCAAGGCTCAGTGACAGGTTTCTGGTGGAGCACAGGTAGTTTGATGAGGATTTGATCCTCGTTGGGCTAATCTCATGAGCCACGAGGACACTTGATATAGGCACAGAGTATTTTGTTGGCACTGATGTTTTCTCTCTCAGTCATTATCACACCTAACGAAGGTGACTAATTGGTGTTAATTGGCATACTAACAGAGCATGAGTACTGATAAGATTAAAAGTTCCTTTTAGATTCCAGAGACTAAGGTGGGGGTGGGGAGGAAAGAGAAAGTATGCTCGGCTTTACATTGGACCTCAGACTTCAGAGATTTCTGGTCAGAACCCTACTTTGTTACTAAAGAGATCTGGTTGAAAGCATGCCCAAGCTAAGGAGGGGGGCTGCTTAGCTAAAATATTCCCCGTGGGGTTGTACCAGTGAAAACAATGCACTGACATTGAACTTGCTTATGTCTATGTCATTACAGGAGGGGATCCTTCACTCCACAGGGGCTTATGGAATATCTATTCAGTGCCAGCCACCCTACCAGGCAGGAGGGACGAGGGTACAAGGATGCTTGACACACAGTCCCTGCCTTTAACACATAGTCTATCAGAAGATGCAGATGTGTGAATAGTGATAGGTGGTTGTGGGCCTTGGAGGAAGAAGAGGTCATTTACCCATTACCCTCCATTTACCTGGAGGAACTTTCCAGAAGAGCTGGTGGTTGAGTTGAGTGGAGAAAGATACGCAGTGATTCTTGCAGATAAAACAGGAAGGGCATTCCAGGCAGATGGGAGCAGTGTGGTGGGAGGTGAACCCCACATGAAGCACCTTATAGGCCATAGCAAGGAGTGTGGACTTTATCCAACAGTTTGTAATAAATATACCTAAAGGGTTTTTGAGCAGAAGAGTGATATAAGTTAATGATTAGGTCCGAGAGTGGCAGTATGGAAGAGGGATTGGAGAGGGGGGTGTTGGGAATCAGAGACTAAAAGGTTTTTTGCAATTAGTCTAGGTAAGAAGTGATGGCAATCTAGACTAGGGGCATTGATGGTGGAGACAGATTTGAGAGGTATTGGCACCCGTCTGCTCTAAGATTATTTCTGATTCCTAAAGGTACTCTATAATGATAATGATGACACTTATTAGCACCTAGGGAATCCCCTCAATTAATCTTTTCAACCACCCTATGAGGTGGCATAGTGGTTAAGAGCTATGGTTGCTAACCAAAGGGTCAGCAGTTTGAATCCACCAGGCGCTCCTTGGAAACTCTATGGGGCAGTTCTACTCTGTTCTACAGGGTTGTCTTGAGTCGGAATCAACTCCAAGGCAATGGGTTTGGTTTTTTTTTGGTTTTGTCCCTTCTCATGAGAGTCCGAGGCTGAAAATCTCAGTTGTCCCAGTACAGTCTGCATCATCCAAAACAACAAAAGTCAAAAACAATTGGGAAGGACTGATAGTCTCTAAAAGTTCATTTCCTGACTCCCGGTGAAGTGTAACTATTTTAAGACCTACTAGGACGAGTTTACTGGGAGCCATTGTTTGACCAGGTTCTGCATACCTGCTGCTGTTGCTAGCTGCCGTTGAGTCAATTCCAGCTCACAGCTGGGTCTTCAGAATGGCAGAAGAGGCCGTCGTAGGCTCTCTCGTTAAAATCTGGGAGTCTGAGGAAAAGACAATCGCAACAGCAATAACAACAACTACAAAATGATTTTGTTCAGTAAGGTCACAGGGGACTTCTTTGTAAAATGAGGGATCTTTGTACCCTTCGGGGGGTCTGTCCCATCCCAGAGCAAAAGCTTGCCAAAAGCCTAACTCTGCTAAATCAGTTAGGCCATCAGAGAAGGCTGCTGCTGAATTGGAAACATCTACCCAGCGACAGGCAAAGGTCACAGCAACAGCTTTCGGTGACTCATTTGCATCTTGGATAATGTTCTAAAATAGCTTTATTTCTGAGAGCCATTAAATCCTGATAAGTGGGCATTTTTGTAGACAGAAAAACAAATAAGAGGAGACATTAACATTATCTTTTCTGTGCACATGTGCTGGTGCGTCCAGGAAGGGCTGATCTGGGGCTTGGGCTGCCACTCAGGGAACATTAGGGCTGCCTCACAAGGGCTGAAGCAACACAGCCTCAAAGCCGCAGCTGCCCTCTTCGTTCCTCCAAAGGATACTTCCCTTAAATCTCTTTGTCACCTTGTGTGGAGGATTTTTTTTTTTCTAACCTCTCAGGGCTTCAGAGACTGAAGCTTATTGGTACTGACAACCCATGATTATTTAAAACACTGGAGGCCACGGCTTCTGCTGTGGTGGCCCACCGAGAGTTCAGCTGGCTGCCCCTGCTGATGGTTCAGGCAATCTGTGCTTTAAGGACCACATGGAGTGGCAAGACCCCACTCCCCTCCTTTAAATTCTGCAACAGATAACCTGAACTAAATGCGAGCAGAACGCCCCCTCACCCTGCCATACCCTACCCCAGGTGCCAGTACGCTTCTACCCAGAGTCAAATCTAGTTCCCTAAAAATTGTTTTATAATTTTAAGCACCCAAAATGTTGTAGACAGTTACTATGGGAAATACCCAAGGAGCTTTGGAGTGAGGAGCGCCTGGAGGAAGCTACACTGTCATCACCACCTTCCATCCACTGTGTCTGCTCACCCCTGTAAGACCACCCTTTACCCAGCTCCCCTAAGACAGAGGGGTAAATGTCTGCCTTCCCAGGATCCAGGCATTGAGAGCACTGGGGACATTCACCAGGTGTTTACTCTCCTCCTCCAGGTTAGGGGAGATCTGGGGGACTGGGAGGCGGGGAAGGGGAATCATTGTTACCTAGCAACAGCCACATCCTGTGACAGGACTTTTTTCTGAAGGGAAGGTGTTTCCATTGGCACCTGGAGAGCCTCCTTGTGCCTCTTCACTTGTGAGTTCTTGGTGGTGCTCTGTGGGGTGCCCGCCCTTCAGAGTTCATCATGGGGATGCCTTTCCTGCTCTTAACAGAGGCTCCCCAGCTGAGTGTGTGTGCGTGCGTGTGTGTGTGCGTGAACATGTACGCGTGTGAGCATGGTGGAGGTGATGAGGAGTAAAGAGGCTAGAGAAGCAGCAGCTTAATCTGTGACTTAAGAGGGCTTGGGGGAATCCCTGGGTGGCCAAATGGTTAACATACTTGGCTGCTAACTGAAAGATCGGACAGCTGAGTTTACCCAGAGGCCCCTCGGAAGACAGGCCTGGTTTTCATGTTCAGTTTTAACCAGAGATGAAAAACAATTATTATTAGGAGTGATAACTTATGACTCCTTATTATCATTTAGACTCATCAGGAGTTAGTTTATCAAAACCTATTCTGAGAGCACATTTTTATGGGGAAGGGAAGAACATGAGGTCCTGGGTTACCCACTGGAAGGGGCAGGCTTCCACTGCAAAGGAAGGGGACTGTTAAAAGCACAGCAGTGCTGGTGTTGAAGAGAGAGTCTGTACACACCTCAGCACTGACTGGGCTGGCTTGTGGGCCGCCTTATTCATCCTTCGGGAAGACCCAACTCACTACTGGTGATGACGTCGTCCAATAGTTATCCTGACCAGGAATCTCTTTTTTATGTCTTTTTTTCCACCACCCTCTTGCTTCCACTCTTTCCCAGCCTTTTCTCCAGCTCGGTGGTTGTTGTTAACTGCTGTCCAATTGGCCCCCCACTCATGGCGACCCCATGCACAATGGGATAAAAAAAAATATCAAACCAAACCCATTGCCATCCAAAGTAGATTGCCAGGCCTTTCTTCCTAGTTTGTCATAGTCTGGAAGCTCCACTGACACCTACCTGTTCAGTATCAGAGTAACACGCAGGCTTCCACTGGCAGATGGGTGGTGGCTGCGCTTGAGGTGCGTTGGTGGGGAATTGAACCGCGTGGGTGGCCAGAATCCTGCCACTGAACCACCGCATCCCCGCAGCTCAGTAGATGTTCTGAGAATTCTGTGTGCTGTGACTTAATGCTTTTGGTATTTCTGGATATAGAGTTGGAAAAATATGGTGGCCTTTTCTCTGCTGCATTCAGTTCACCCAATTTTCTCCCAACGCTTTTGACTTGAGGGTGGGGTGGAGTGGGTAGGGAAGAGGAGAGAAGCACCATGGTTCTACAGGCAAAGAAGAGGACTAGTGGAATAAAAGGTAGGATTATTTGTACCTTTGTGGAAAAGGAAGGAGTAGGCTTTTCAAGAAATTCCTTCTCTCTTTTATAGGGTTGCTATGAGTCGGAATCGACTCGATGGCAGTGGGTTTGGTTTTTGGTTTTTCACCTTCTTTACCTGTCCAGCATCATCCTTAAGCAAATGTTGTAGCAACTCTCATAAAATAGAAATTCTCACCTGGTGTTTCTGTGGGGCAGTAAGGACATAACCTCAGTCTTTACCCAACAGTAGAATAATTGCTTCCTTTGAGGACCCCTTTTCACTTGGGAGAGAAAATGCTTCAAGAGAACTGTCTCATTGGTCACCTGCCTCCTTGTAAGGTCATGTAGAGGTCATGGAGCTCGCTTTACAGATAGGGGAGCTGGTGAAGAGGGGAAGGGGTGACTTGCCTGCATCTGGATAACTGTACAAGGTGTGCAGATGGCCCAGGAAACAGCAGCCCTTTGGAGTGAAGTGGCTGCTAAAAATGGGGCTTGCCCCAGCATTCTCTTCCTCAGATTGGAAAGGAAGTCATTGGTTTATTTGCAAGACCACAATCCAGCCCCATTTCTGCTATAGCTTTGTAAGGTTCATAGCCGTAACAGGGACTCTACTCAATCAATCAGTCCCTTCATTCTGTTACTCAACAATTGTTTATTTTCAGCATCTGTTATGTGCTACGTGTGTCAAGCGACAAATATGTGTCAGAAATGTTCCGAATACCTAAGAATCTTCAGTCTGGGGGAACGGTATATGATGTGTAAAAAAACCAACCAAACAAACAAATAGCAACATCAACAACAAAGAACAACAACAAACCGTTGCCATCGAGTTGATTCTGACTCCTAACGACCCTATAGGACAGAGTAGAACTACCTCATAGGGTTTCCAAGCAGCGGCTGGTGGATTCGAACGGCTGACATTTTGTTTATCCTTTCATCTGTTGATGGGCATTTAGGTTGTTTCCACCTCTTGGCTATTGTGAAGAGTGCTTCAATGAATATTGGTGTACAAGTCCACTGACATTATTTAGTTATTTTTTATTGAGGAGGGCTGTGAGTTAGTTACTGTCCCAAGCACAGAAGTGAATTAGGCAATGCCTCTATCCTCATCAAGCTTAGGGCTCATCTCATTTTGCCCTTATAAAAAGCCTGGGAGGTATACATTTTTCTTTTGCTTTTACAGAGAAGGAAATTGAGACAGAGAGAAATTACGCTGTTTAGCTAAATTCAGATAAAGTAGGTGGTCAGCTGGAGATTTAAATCCAGGGTTGTCTGGCACCAAAGCCCAGTCTTATGCATCTAACCCACAGGCAAAGAAAAAAAAAAATCCCTTAGATAACCAGTACAAAGGAAATAGACAGCAGTCCATTGGTAAATACTCATTGAGTGGCTTATACCTGCTCAACTACCAATTTATATTACATAAGAAAGTAGTGTCATGCAGACCAAATGTGTTGTAAAACCTCTTAAGAAGGAAGTAAGAGATTGAGCCATGTGGATATGTGGGGAAGAGCCTTCCAGGTAAAGGATCAGCAAGTCCAAAGGCCCTGAGGTAGAGCGTGTGTAGCGTGTCTGAGAAGCAGTAAGGAGGCCAGTGTGGCTGGAGCTGAGAAGCTAGGATAGAGCAATAGGTCCTTTGGACAGAGTGGCAAGGAGGGTGGAGGGGTGCAGGTCATGCAGGGCCCTGTGGGCACTGTGAAGACTTTGGCTTTTACTCTGAGAAAAATGAGGAGGCCTGAGCAAAGTAGTAATATGATCTGACTTGCTTATCAGGACCATTTTAGATTCTCTTTTGAGTACAGACTATAGGAGGCAGGAGAGGGCCTGGGTCGGGGAGTGGTGCTAGGGAGGAGACTGTTGTCAAAATGCAGATGAGATGTGAGAGTAGCCTCTGACTGAGCGGTGACTGTGGAGATGGTGACAAGATGTATGTATGCTGAAGTTAGAGTAGAAGAGAGTGGTTAAGGGTGACTTTGGTGGACATCTGTTCCAGTGTGACCCTTGGAAACCATGGTTACTCTGTGGGTAGCCTTGGGGTTTGTTGTTGTTAGTTGCTGTCAAGGCGGCTCCCATTCATGGAGACCTTATGTATAACAGAATACAACATTGCCGGATCCTCACGATTGTTGGTATGTTTGAGTCCGTCGTCGTGGTTGTTGTGTCAATCCATCTCATTGAAAATTCCCCTCATTTTCACTGACCTTGTAAAATACCAGTTATCATCGAGTAGACTCTGACTCAAGATGACCCCATGGGTGACAGAGTAGAACTGTGCTCCATAGACTTCTCAATGGCTGATTTTTCAGAACTAGATTGCCAGGCCTTTCTTCCAAGGCACCTCTGGGAGGACTTGAATTCCCAGCCTTTTGGTTAGCAACAAGGGCATTAACTGTTTGTACCACGCAGGGACTCCTGTGTTAAGGTTGCTGCTTAAAGGTAAACTAGGAGAAAATAGTGTAATATTGTTTCTCCCTTTGTGAGCCTTCGTGTGTGTGTGTGTGTGTGTGCGCGTGTGTGTGTGCCTTTTCTGCTGGATGTTCACATCCATAGTTCTGAATCCTTTAACCGAGGTCTTTATCTCTGGACTCCCCAGGGTCTTGCCAGCTACTTACACATCAGAGAGAAGCGCCCCCCCTCCCCCCCTTGCCACGGGTAGAGCATTTTGGCTGCACATTTTGCAGGTGTTGCCCTTCTCCTAATTATTTGTCAACTTTCTGTCCCAACCCTCCCACCCCCTGCATTTTTTTGAAACTCGTAGGAAAAAAAAAAAGATAAAACAGCCAGACGTCAGCCCAGTCTCATCAGTAATCTATAAAACACCGAGTATACCCCACTTATCTCTCATGCTTTATGAAAAGTTAAAATTAAATCAGGGCAGCGTTATTAAGCTAAGTGATTTTTGCTGGGTTCAGATGAATTCCTGTGTGTGCCACATCGTTTGCTGGAAATGCGCCTGGGGTGCCCGCGGGCTCAGGATACACATCCAACAGCTATTTAGTGGAAATGGATCTGCTTACAGTGGGGCACTTGAGGTTTCAGAGCCCTGGGACACTGGCGTTGTATGCAGAACCCTCATGCCCACAGTCCTGGATCCTATGGCTCCTCAGGTACCTACCAGCCCTTAAAAACAGGACGGGGAGACACAGGGCAAAAACAAAGCAAGGCCGCGACAGATGTAAATGATGGCCTAGAATTCAGGATGGAGAACTGTCTGCATCACCTCCTTCCTAGGGACCCAAAGGTCAGGGACGCTAGTACTGTCTTCTGGCGATGCTGTCTTCCGGCAATGCTGAGTTCTGGGAATGCTATGATGAGAAATTGTCGATCCAGGTGTCCAGCCATAAAACATTTGGAAGCTCCAAGATGGTTTGGAGCTTAATATATCAAAAGTGGCTCCTGGTGGCTTTGTTATGTTCATTCACTAGCTTCATGGCTTCCTTTCCTTTTGAGAAGCTGATAAGTTAGTAGTTTGGCATTTTAAAATCTAGAAAGTTTATCAGGAAAAACAGATTGATCTTCAGCAAACAGATAGGAGAAGGATATCTTGCAGGGGCCATACTTGCCGACATTCTGCCTAGTGCAGTGAAAACAATGTAAGATGGCGTCAAACAGTCTGGGTTTGAGTTCCAGCTTTAGAAACTTAAACCCCACGTGTGTCAGAATAGAATAGTGCTCCATAGGGTTTTCAATGGCTGATTTTTTGGAAGCATTTCTACTGAGGCACCTCTGGGTGGACTCGAACCTCCAGCCTTTTGGCTAGAGACCAAGCACTGTGTGAACCATTTGCAACACCCAGGGAGTCCTTTAGAAACTTAGGCTGAGTGATTTTAGGTGATTAACTCTGTAAGTCCCAGTTTCCTTCTGAGCCCCAGTCCATTAAGAGTGATAAGTTACCTAGGGCTGTTGTTGGAGAAGACAGAATTATGTATTTAAATCACGCAGCTTGTTCTTCAGTATGGACCAAAGCTGAATCCATGTTCCTGTTCATCCCTTGTGTGCCTGGCAAGAGAGAAGCCCCGGGTCACTGACAGCGTTGCCCTGGGAGATGTATCTCCAACCACTCTGCCAGGGCATCAGTGTTGAGCCATCTGGCTGAATTCCTGTCCTGCCTGGAAGGCTTCTCCACCACTAGTCATTCCATTATCATCGCCATTCCTGGCATGCACAGCTCTTCACAGACTCCAATGGCCATGCAGGCAGATTATATGGAAGATTTGTTTTTGAAGAGGCCATCTTCTGAGGGATACCAGTCTTTGCCTGTATTGGCACATTTGATTCTGCATTCCTATCTTCCTTTTTGACTTGGCCTTTATACTGTGAAGCATTGTGTGATGCTCAGAAGTGGGAGAAAGTGGCATTTGTCATTCTTGCCACCAGTCATTGAGAACTTGTGTATTCAGCAAAAGGCTGATTCTTTCAGCCCTGCCTCTGCTGAGAGATACCCACATCAAAACAGCAGTTTAAAGGAAACCTTGCATCAGAATTTACCAGAACAATTTCATTTCGCATCTTTGCCTGACCCTGTTCAGGATTCGTTCAGTAAAATTCTGTGCCGTGTGCACCGTCACTCTTTTATTTAAGGAACGCACGTCCTAAATAGAAGGGGAATTTCAATAAGTGTTTCCATAAAAGGGTTCAGGGTGTTATATTTTTAGGAACTCAGTGCTTCATAAATAACTGGAATTTCATATCATCCAAATTGGTTTCACTATATTTTCAATTTTTGATGTGTTGTGACATATAGTTCTGTTTTTGAGAAGTAGACTTTACAGCCATCACCTAATATGCTAGAGGCTGTCTCTCTATTTTTGCTCAAATTCAACTTAAACCATCACAGTGCGTAAAAATACCAGTCCCCTGGGCAAGTCATAACCATACTGTAGTCACAGAGTCAGGGAACTTAAACTTGAGGCGCCGCACCACCTACGTGGCTACCAGGAATAGTGGTGGTTGCCTTGGTCACACAGGGCAAATGTAATGCTTGGCCCCTTTTGTCCCTGCCACTGGGATGCCTCAGCTATCATCTCAGCTTCAAACTCACCCTTTCCACCTCTATGGGGAGGACTTGAGGTGTGACGGAATGGCCACCTGCCCTAGGGATATCTTATCTGACACCCACTATTGGAGGTCCTTTTGAAAAAATTCCTCTCCAACCTCTTTTGAAATACACTTTCCTTATACACGTATTTATGCTGTGGGCACATACATAGTGTAGTAAGGAGAGAAGGTGAAACTTATAAAGCAAAAAAAAAATTCCAACATAGACTATTCTCTGCTGACTTTCACAACACTGGTTGTTGTTGTTGTTGTTAGGTACCGTCGAGTTGGTTCCGAATCATAGCGACCCTATGCACAACAGAACGAAACACTGCCTGGTCCTGCGCCATCCTTACAATCTTTGCTATGCTTGAGCTCGTTGGTGCAGCCACTGTGTCACTCCACCTCGTTGAGGGTCTTCCTCTTTTCTGCTGACCCTGCACCCTGCCAAGCATGATGTCCTTCTCCAGGGACTGATCCCTCCTGACAACAGGTCCAAAGTATATAAGATGCAGCCTCGCCATCCTTGCTTCTAAGGAGCATTCTGGTTGTACTTCTTCTAAAACAGATTTGTTCGTTCTTTTGATAGTCCATGGTGTATTCAATATTCTTCGCCAATACCACGATTCAAAGGCGTCAATTCTTCTTCGGTCTTCCTTATTCATTGTCCAGCTTTCACATGCATATGGGGCAATTGAAAATACCATGGCTTGGGTCAGGCGCATCTTAGTCTTCAAGGTGACATCTTTGCTTTTCAACATTTTAAAGAGGTCCTTTGCAGCAGATTTACCCAATGCAATGCGTCTTTTGATTTCTTGACTGCCGCTTCCATGGCTGTTGATTGTGGATCCAAGTAAAATGAAATCCTTGACAACATCAATCTTTTCTCTGTTTATGATGATGTTACTCATTGGTGCAGTTGTGAGGGTTCTTGTTTTCTTTATGTTGAGGTGTAATCCATACTGAAGGCTATGGTGTTTCATCTTCATTAGTAAGTGCTTCAAGTCCTCTTCAATTTTAGCAAGCAAGGTTGTGTCATCTGCGTAACGCAGGTTGTTAATGAGTCTTCCTCCAATCCTGATGCCCCATTCTCCTTCATATAGTCCAGCTTCTCGTATTATTTGCTCAGCATACAGATTAAATAGGTATGGTGAAAGAATACAACCCTGACGCACACCTTTCCTGACTTTCAACCAATCAGTACCCCCTTGTTTTGTCTGAACAACTGCATCTTGATCTATGTAAAGGTTCCTCATGAGCACAATTAAGTGTTCTGGAATTCCCATTCTTCACAATGTTATCCGTGGTTTGTTATGATTCACACAGCCGAGTGCCTTTGCATCATCAACAAAACACAGGTAAACATCCTTCTGGTATTCTCTGCTTTCAGCCAGGATCCATCTGACATCAGCAATGATATCCCCGGTTCCACGTCCCCTTCTGAAGCCGGCCTGAATTTTTGGCAGTTCCCTGTTGATAAACTGCTGCAACCATTTTTGAATGATCTTCAACAAAATTTTACTTGCATGAGATATTAATGATATTGTTCTATAATTTCCACATTCGGTTGGATCACCTTTCTTGGGAATAAGGATAAATATGGATCTCTTCCAGCCAGTTGGCCAGGAAGCTGTCCTCCATATTTCCTGGAATAGATGAGTGAGCACTTCCAGTGCTACGTCTATTTGTTGAAACATCTCCATTGATATTCCATCAATTCCTGGAGCCTTGTTTTTCGCCAATGCCTTCAGAGCAGCTTGGACTTCTTCCTTCAGTACCATCGGTTCCTGATCATATGCCGCCTCTTGAAACGGTTGAACATCGATTAATTCTTTTTGGTATAATGACTCTGTGTATTCCTTCCATCTTCTTTTGATGCTTCCTGCAGCGTTTAATATTTTCCCCATGGAATCCTTCACTATTGCAACTCAAGGCTTGAATTTTTTCTTCAATTCTTTCAGCTTGAGAAACGCTGAGCATGTTCTCCCCTTTTGGTTTTCCATCTCCAGCTCTTTGCACATGTCATTATAATCTTTACTTTGTCTTCTCGAGACACCCTTTGAAATCTGTTCAGTTCTTTTACTTCATCAATTCTTCCTTTTGCTTTAGCTGCTCAGCGTTCAAGAGCAAGTTTCAGAGTCTCCTCTGACATCCATCTTGGTCTTTTCTTTCTTTCCTGTCTTTTCAATGACGTCTTGCTTTCTTCATGGATGATGTCCTTGATGTCATTCTACAACTCGTCTGGTCTTCGTTCACTAGTGTTCAATGCATCAAATCTATTCTTCAGATTGTCTCTAAATTCAGGTGGGATGTACTCAAGGTCATATTTTGGCTCTCGTGGCCTTGCTCTGATTTCCTTCATTTCAGCTTGAACTTGCATATGAGCAATTGATGGTCTGTTCCACAGTCGGTCCCTGGCCTTGTTCTGACTGATGATATTGAGTTTTTCCATCCTCTCTTTCCACAGATGTAATCAATTTGATTTCTGTGCATTCCATCTGGCAAGGTCCATGTGTATAAAAAAAAAAAAATTTTTTTTTTTTTTTATAGTCACCATTTATGTTGGTGAAAGAAGGTATTTGCAAAGAAGAAGTCGTTGGTCTTGCAAAATTCTACCATTCGATCTCTGGCATTGTTTCTATCACCAAGGCCATATTTTCCAACTACTGATCCTTCTTCTTTTTTTCCAACTTTTGCATTCCAATCGCCAGTAATTATCAATGCATCTTGATTGCATGTTCAATCAATTTCAGACTGTAGCAGCTGATAAAAATCTTCTATTTCTTCATCTTTGGCCCTAGTGGTTGGTGTGTAAATTTGAATAATAGTTGTATTCACTGGTCTTCCTTGTAGGCATATGGATATTATCCTATCACTGACAGCGTTATGCTTGAGGATACATCTTGAAACGTTCTTTTTGACGATGAATGCAACACCATTCCTCTTCAAGTTGTCATTCCCAGCATAGTAGGCTGTATGATTGTCCGATTCAAAATGGCCAATACCAGTCCATTTCAGCTCACTAATGCCTAGGATATTGATGTTTATGCATTCCATTTCATTTTTGACGATTTCCAGTTTTCCTAGATTCGTACTTCGTACATTCCAGGTTCTGTTTATTAATGGATGTTTGTAGCTGTTTCTTCTCATTTTAGGTCGTGCCACATCAGCAAATGAAGGTCCCGAAGGCTTTACTCCATCCACTTCATTAAGATCGGCTCACTTTGAGGAGGCAGCTCTTCCCCAGTCATTTTTTGAGTGCCTTCCAACCTGGGGAGCTCATCTTCCAGCACTATATCAGACAATATTCTGCTGATATTCATAAAGTTTTCACTAGCTAATGCTTTTCAGAAGTAAACTGCCAGGTCCCTCTGCCTAGTCTGTCTTAGTCTGGAAGCTCAGCTGAAACCTGTCCTCCATGGGTGATCTGCTGGTATCTGAATACCGGTGGCATAGCTTCCAGTATCACAGCAACACGCAAGCCCCCACAGTACGACAAACTGACAGACACATGGGGGACAACACTGGTAGGTGTATAAATGCCTTTGTTTCAGATCCCGGGTTAAGTGAACCAGATTTCCTGAACCTAGGACAACCACCTCTGGTTTACTTACATCCCAGCTAAAGTCAGATGTGCTTATGAATTGGGAAAAGGATTCAGAAGTTCGTTTAATCAGGGAGTTCAATTCCTTGCAGTGCACAAACATTGATGGGATACCTTCTGTATCTTGAGCATCTCATAAAGCACAAGATATACAAAAATGAATTGAATGTGGATAAGAAAAATCCCACTTTCTAGAACTTTAGGATCTTATTACTAAGCAGGTAATATGTGTAATAACTATTTTTAAATTCGTAAATGTTGCAATAGAATGTGTGTGTGTACGTATAATATTTAAGTGAATACTAGATTATGCGTGTTGGTGATAGCTTTACTTTGGTTTCTGACATAACCTAATGATTTTCACATGGTCTCCCTTAGTTCCTCATAAAAGTATAGTAGTCTGATTAATTTTGTAGAATTTTATCTGTTTACCTGCCTCAATGACTGTCATTGTATGAATTTCTCTAAAACCTGTTTTTCCAACCTGGATCTTACTCTGAGCTCTACTCTGGTATGTTCAATTACCTACTGGACATTCCTGCTTGGAAGCTGCATAGAAACTTTGAATTTAATTAGTTGTATATTGACTTGTCTCACAGCTACCCTATGGGACAGAGTAGAACTGCCCCATAGATTTTCCAAGGAGCACCTGGTGGATTCAAACTGCTGACCTTTTGGTTAGCAGCCATAGCTTTTAACCACTATGCCATAGGGTCGCTATGAGTCAGAATTGACTTGACAGCAGTGGGTTTGTTTTTTGTGTTTTTATATTGAACCCACCATCCACATCCTGACTCACAGCCTCAACTCTGCCTCCTGCTGGATTGTTCTCTGCCACAGTGAAAGCACCACCAGGGTATAATTTTTTACTCTTCCTTCAACCACCTCTTTAAAAGATTCCCCAGGCATGCATATTCTACTTCCTACTGATTTCTTTCGTGTCTCCACTTTTCTCCAAATTCTATTACAATTTCTAGAACAGTTCACCATTGTTTTTCACATAGTTTTATACATTCACTGTTGTTGTTAGCTGACGTTGAGTTGATTCTGACTCATGGCAACCCCACGTGTGCAGAGTAGAACCGCTCCATAGGGTTTTCAGGGCTATGAGCTTTCAGAAGCAGGTCATCAGGCTGACTTTCCAAGGCTCCTTTGGGTGGGTTTGAACCGCCAACCCGAAGTGCTTACCTGTTTGTCCCTATCGTTTTTGCTATAACACATATAATTTTGTTATTTCTCGGTAAATAGAGTTAAGAACTTCCTCCTTCAAACTAACATCTTTTTCTTTGTTTTAAAGTTGTTTGAGTAGTATGGCTTGAAAGTAGATCTGGGAAATGTTGAATACGAAGCCCCTGTGATATCGCTACATGGCAACAGGAAATTGCTGTGATCCCTCTTACCACTTTACTTAATCCTTCCCACTTCACGTGGATGTTCGCAGTTATAAAGAAGTCTTCTAGAAGTTTGGTTATACTGCAGGTTAATTCATATTCCCCACCAATGCAGTTGCAATTAGTGCATTAACCACGTGAACACACGGCGTTTGTTTTGACCCTGATGGGAAACGTATAGACTGGTAGCAGAATTACTGCATCTTACCTTGAGCTGCTTCTTCTAACTGGGGTTATTTTACTTATATTAAGAGTCCACTGAGAGGAATAGCTGGGTTTGTAACTCCTTGTCTGACAATTAACTCTGAATCCTTAAGGTATTTGTATGTGGGTGTGTGTCTCCTTGGACCCTCCTGCTACTACTGACAGAGATTTGGAGACTGAAGGTCTGGGTCTCCACGTACGTACTGCTTGTGAGAGGGGCGAGAGTGGAGAGAAGGAGGAACATCTTTCTGTGGATTTGTGTCACCTGGTTAGGCCTCTTCATCCTCTGATGAGGGTCGGGGGAGACTGTCACTGTGCGGGAGCGGTGCCTGGGATGGCTCCTGCGCAATTTCTGAGGCAGGAAGGAAGCAGGGAGGCCTTGAAGGCAGGCGTGTGACTTCACTGAGTATTTTATATAAATCTAATTTCTGGGGAAAACACAACCCTTCTGAAGTTGCTGAGGTCAGGTACAGCAAGGCAGGCTTCAGCAACCCTGGCCCAGCTGGGGAGGAAACAACATTTACAAAATATTTATTCTTTTGTCAAGGACAATTACAAAGGCTTTCTTTGGGTCTCTGGAGTCCCCCGAATTTATTTAGGTGTGAGCAAAATACATCTTAAGGATAAAAAGATGACAGGACACCCTTCAGCATTGATCATAAGCATGGCTTGCCTGCAGGGCCACCTTTTGTCTCATAGGGCAGGTAAATGTCAGAGACCTGTGTAGAAAGAATAGAGACAGACTTCAAGCCTTTGATCACATTGACAAGAAGCACAAGGGGCAGGGAGGAGAACATGGTGGAAAAGAACTGAAGAGGAGCAGTGAGGAGAAGGAATTTCTAATGCATACCATTTGCTAGTACCTTGAAAACTGAGTAGAACCCTTCATGGGTGCGGTAATGTTAGCTGAGGAGTATGGTCACCCTTTCTCACAATATCTTTGCTGCTGGCCTTCTGATTAGTTATGTGTCTGGGTCAAGGCATTGAATCTCTCTAAGGCCCACAGAATGCAGCCATCTTCTCAGCCAGAAGTAACATGTTAACATGCCACCATTCGTTAATGCTTAAATGTACTTGTTTATTAAACTTGCCAAACTTGAGACTCAGAGGGAAGAGAAGAAATCACCATCTGATTTCAATGCCAAGCCAACCACCAGTTATTGTGGGTCTGTTCTGTGCAAGGCCCTGAGTAAAGGGACTTTAGAGAACTTATAACCTAATAATGGGCAAAAGATGAAAACCAAAGTATAAAGGGTGAGTTTCGTAAGAGGTGAAAACGAGTACTACCTCATCCCTCAATGATTTCCGTTTTCTTAGTACCAGATTTCTTCTTCCTGCCTCTCTAGTTGAACTCTTGAGATACCTTTGACTCTCTCTGACTTCAGGCTTCTTATGTGAAAAAAGTATTGAAGTGTTCCATACAGCAGAGTGAATAGATCTTAAGTATATTGTTCATTGAGTTTTGACAAATGTTTATGTTGTGTAACCATCACTCGAATAAAATGTACAATCTTTCTGTCACACTTGAAATTTGCTCATGGCCCTTTCCCATCAATAACCCTCCATCCCGTAGGCAACCATCATTCTAATTTCTATTGTATAGAGTAGTCATGCCTGCTCTTGAACATCATGTAAATGGAATCATACAGTGTACACTCTTTTGTGTCTGGCTTCTTTTGCTTCACATAATAAAGTATTTTTAAAAATATTTTTTACCCATATTAGTTGTTCTTAGGTACCTTCGAGTCAGTTCCAACTTATTGAAACCCTATGTACAACAGAATGAAACATAGCCCTGTCCTGCGCCATCTTCACAATCGTTGCTGTGCTTGAGCCCATCGTTGCAGCCACTGTGTCAATCGATCTGGTTGAGGGTCTTCCTCTTCTTCGCTGACCCTCCACTTTACAAAGGCTGACTTCCTTCTCCAGGGACTGATCCCTCCTGATAACATGTCCAAAGTATGTGAGACAAAGTTCTTCATCCTCACTTCTAAGGGGCATTCTGGCTGTACTTCTTCCAACACAGATTTGTTCATTCTTCTGGAAGTCCATGGTATATTCAGTATTCTTCACCAACACCATAATTCAAAGGCCTCAGTTGTTCTTCAGTCTTCCTCATTCATTGTCCAGTCGTTCACTATTTTTTAGTGTTGAGTTTTATTACATTGTATAAATATACCAAAATTTGGTTATCCATTTTCCTGTTGAAGGGCACTTAGAATAAAGTTTCTATATATATTCTTCTATGAGTCTTTTTGGGGTCATATATCTTCATTTCTCTCGGGTAAATATCTAGGAGTGAAATTGTTGGGTTTTATAGGAGCATGTGTATGTTTATCACTAATAAAGACTGCTAAGTGGTTTTCCAATGTGTGTGTGTACCATTTTATGCTCCTGCCAACAATGCATGAAAGTTCAAGAGACTCTACCTCTTCAGCAGTACTTGGTAATTTCCAGTCTTTTTAATTTTAGCTGTTCTGGTGGATGTGTAGTACAATCTCATTGTGGTTCCTCACATAAAATTAACCATCAAGTCCCGATGAATCCTTTCTTGATGTTGTCTTTTGGATTCATTTTCTTTCCTTTTTTTTGCAGTCACTATCGTAGCCCAAGAGCCCTGGTGGTGTGCTAGTTAAGTGTTCAGCTAGCTGCTAACCAAAAGGTCAGCAGTTTGAATTCACCAACCTCTTCTTGGAAACCCCATGGGACAGTTCTACTCAGTCCTGTAGGGTCACTATGAGTCAGAATCTACTCCATGGCAATGGGTTTTTATGGGTTATCATAGCCCAGTCTTCATAAACTCTCATCTGAACTAATGCAGTGATCTCTTTACTTGCCTGCCTACCTCCAGTCAACCATGCTACCAGTATTGCCCACATGGCTTCTTGATCACCTCAGTCCTTTGCTGAAAATGTTTAATGACTAACACCAGTAATTGGAATTTTCAAACTTGTAGTTGTTATCGCATATTGTAGAGCGTGTTCTTCAGAGCAGAGCTAATCTGGTTGAAGAGAGATGGGAGCCCAGTTATCCACCAACCCTATTTGCCCTCCCTTTCTAATTGCAGCCCCTGAGGTTGCTTTGTGGAACTCTTTGTGTTCTTTGGAGTATACATTGAAAACTGCTGAATGACCAGACCTACCCTGACCTGATTCCTGTCTACCATTAGAGCACCAGCTCCTATATCTCCCTTACATTTTCCTTGGATCCAGCCATATCATAGTGCTTGTCTTAGTTGGGGTTTTCTAGAGAAACAGAACCAGTGGGATATATATACATATCCCAAGATCTGTAGGTCAGGTGATGGGAAGAGTGCAGAAGAGATAGTGAGTTTTGCCCAAATATCTGTTTATAGTCTGGAGGCAGACCACACCCTAAGGAAACTCACCTTTCACCCTTTCAGCAGATTGATTAATTACATTAGATTACATGATGGAAGATGGTTATATTACATTGCATTAGGTTACATTATGGGGCAGCAGCTAGTCTAATGTTTAGCCAAACCATTAGGAACCATAGCCTGGCCAAGTGGACACATGAATTAACCATTGGAGTGCTTATAGTCTTCTTAATGCAAAATGCTGTTTCAAACCCTAAGGCTTCTGCTCATGCTGTTCCCTGTCCATGCAAAGTGCTTCTCTTTCCATCTTCCAATACTTACCCAGGGAAATATGACATCTTCTACGCCAAGATGCTCAAGTATGTGTCCTTCATGAGGTCTTCAGGGTTGATCTGTCCCTGCTTTGTGCTACCACTTACACTTGTGAATACCTCTTCTGGGCTGTAGTAGTCTTAATCATCTTTGTATCCCCAGTGCCTAGCAATCTGACATTCAATTTCTTTTATATTACGGGCTCAACCGACTTTCTAAACTTATCTTCACAAATCTCCATCCCTTAATGTTGCACTTCTGTCAAAGTGGAACACATATTGTCTCAGAGTATACTGTGCAAGCTTCTCTCTCCAAACCTTGGCTTGTACTGTAATGTTCCCATTACTTAGAATACCCTCTTCTGCTTTGTCTTCTTTTTACAGTTATTCCATCTGCATTGACCTCTCAATTCTGCTTCCTCCATGAATCCATCTCAGGGCACCTAATCTAACAGTGAACTCTTTCTCTTCTGAGTTATACGTAGTATTTCTAGGTTCCTTTGGCAAACACAAATGAAAAGATCAGTAACAATATGCTCTAGACTTCATTGTACTCCGCACCCCTTCCCTATTTAACTTGTGTGGACTAAGACAACTGGGGCTCGTGGGGGTCTTATGGAGGGATAACAAGGTGGGACCTTATCTCAAAAGCCTGTGAGCAACCATCTAGGACACTCCACTGGTCTCACTCCTTTGGGAGCAAGGAAGAACGAAGAAAACTAAAGGAACAAGGGAAAGATTAGTTCAAAGGACTAATGAACCACATCTACCGTGGCCTCCACCGGACTGAATCCAGTACCATGAGATGGTGTCCAGCTACCACCACTGGCTGCTCTGACAGGGATCACAATAGAGGGTCATGGGTAGAGCTGGAGAAAATTATAGCATAAAATTCTAACTCAAAAAGAAAGACCAGACTTGCTGGCCTGACAGAGACTAGAGAAACCCTGAGAGTATAGACCCTGGGCACCCTTTCAACTCAGTAATGAGGCCACTCCTGAGGTTCACCCTTCAGCCAAAGATTGAATAGGCCCATGAAAAACAAAAACAAAAACAAAAACAGGACTAAAGGGGTATACCAGCCCTGGGGTAGGGACTGGAAAGTAGGAGGGAACAGGAAAGCTGGTAATAGGGAACCCAGGGTTGAGAAGGGAGAGTGTTGACATGTTATGGGGTTGTTAACCAATGTCATAGAATAATGTGTGTACTAACTGTTTGATGAGAAACTAGTTTGTTCTGTAAACCTTCATCTAAAGTTCAATTAAAAAAAACAAAACAAAGCAGAACACAAGGTGGGACCCCATGTTAAAAAGTGGTAGTGAGAAGGAAGGGAGAGAGGAATTTTTGCTTAGGGGGCATTGAAGTTATGTTAATGGTGGTGGAATGATTGGAAACCGTAGGGAGAATGGTTGTACAATTTGAAGAATTTAATCAATATTATTTAATTGTATATATAGAAATTGTTGAGATGGTGGATATTGTATTGTATATATTTGCACCACAAAAGAAAAAAAAAAGTCTTGGTGAACCATATGACAGCGCCAAATGTTGTTGGGGAAGAGCTGGCCATGTGGGTGGTTGGTAGGCCTGAAAGACATGTTTTATTGTCATTAAGATTTGTTATAAGCCTACTCTATCTGAGAAAATACTCCAGCCACCCATGAGAATTGGTTCTGATTCCATTGATTGCCTTTGACTCTGTGGTAGAGGGATCTGATTTCCCAACTCTACTGATCCTGTGTATTTTTTGGAAGGGAGTCAGTGTTTTTTCTCTGGTGAAGGTGTCTCAGCCCCTCTGCTTAGAATCATCAGAGCCTAGCAACTGAGATCCTAAGGGGTTTTGAGTCATTTGGCACTAAGAGTCATCAAAGCAGCCAGCAGAAAAGCCCATAACCACCTCTGATGGGCTCCAGTGGGCTCCATTAGGATTCCGGATAGCCTGGCTCTGCAGGGTAAAACACCACACAGCTTGTCAGAAAATAATACAGACTCAAATGGCTTCTGGTCTGGGTAAACCATTTGCAAAGAGCCTAAGTGGGCAGGTGGCCAATTTTTGAAGCCTAGAGTCATTTGAAATGAATATAAACAGCGGGGGATGGAGGAAAACCGTGAATGCCACTGTGTTCAAATTAGCTGTGGGAGTTTCAAATATTGCTGGTGTACAGTATTCATCCAGTATAAACTTCATTTCAAAAGTGCCCTACCTGTCCTTGCATTTTAAATTTCCATCAAACCAACTTTACATTTGTTTGTCCCCTGTACTATCTCCCCCACCCCACAAGAATTAGCCCTTTTGGAGCACTGCAGAGTATTTCCCCACCTTTCTTCTGTCTCATTCTAAATGTAGAAATAAACCATCACGGGTATCTGACTAGGGTCTTTTGCCTTTTTCTTCCATAATATTTTAACTTCCAGAAACCATTTGCAAGCATCCTGCTGCCATTCCTCTCCCTGCCTGCACTGGCACCACCTGCAGTCTTTGAGACCATTAGGGTCAGACCATTGCTCAGGAGAAATCCAGAAGCCTGAGCTGATTCTGCAAAGAGCTGACCTCCTGGCGTCTTACCTGCCTAATCCCACCTGACTCTCTGCAGGGTCACAGTTCTGCACCCCATCAATACTTGCAATTGTTATCTCTGACATTCCCTTATGTCGTTTAGGGTACGTTTATGCATCTGTTGTTTATATAACTGTATTTCTATATTTTAAACTGTTTCTTTTGTGCTGTCCTTAACTCGATAGCCACAAAAATTTAGAACTGTATCTGCATATAGTTGGTGCTCAGTAAATATTTATAAGAACAACTATGCATTTTGGAATGTCTTACTGGGAAATCATTTACACCAGTGGCTCACAAAGTATGGTCTGTAGACCCCTGGTGTTCCCTAAGACTTTTCCTGAGGGTCAGTGGGCTTAAGGAGTCCTGGTGGCACAGTGGTTAAGAGCTCAGCTGCTTACTAAAAGGTTGGCAGTTCAAATCCACCAGCTGTTCCTTGAAAACCTTATGGGCAGTTCTGCTCTGTCCTAGAGGGTTGCTATGAGTCGGAATCAACTCAACGGCAGCTGGTTTGTTTTTGATTTGGTGGGGTCAAAACTGTTTTCCTAATACTGTAAAAAAAAAAAAGGTGTTATTTGTTTTTTTCACTGTTTTGAAGCTTAGAGTGATGACGAAAAAGCAAAGATGGGGGAAGCTGTTGGGCCCTTAATCCAAATCGAGACAGTGACACCAAACTGAACTAGAAGCCAGTGTGACTGCTCCATGCTTGCAGGAAAAACAAAATCGCCAATTTTGCTTCAAGAATGTCCTTGTTTAAGTTGTAGAAATTATTAATTTTATTAAATTACAAACTTTGAGTACATACATCTTTAATACTCTGTGTGACATGTGAGAAAATGAGAAGTATACATAAAGCACTTCTGCTTCACACCAAAGTACAAAGGTTGTCCTGAGGAAGAGCATTTGTGTGATTGTTTGAGTTGTAAGCTGACCTAGTACTTTTATCATGGAACACCATTTTTATTTGGAAGAATGGCTGATAGACAAACTGTGGCTACTCAGACTTAAATATCTGGGAGACATTAAAAAAAAAAAATGAATAAATTAAGCTTACCATTTCAAAGAACACAACTGACCAGATGTTTTCCAATGGTAAAATTCAAGCATTCAAGTGAAAATCAGAATTTTGGAAAATTTATCTTCACCACCACGAGCTTGACAGCCTCCCAAACCTTAAAGACTTTTCTAATGAGATGGTTGATTATATCAATTAATGTTCTTTTTTTATATTGTATAATCTATGTAATTCAGTGAACCAGCATTTCCCAAATGATAAATGAATGCATGATGGTACAAAATCATGCATGGGTAAATGATCCATTCAAAGTGCAAAATAAACCAGTAGAATTTAGTTAAGAGTACAAAAAGCTCATCAGTATGGTTTCAGATTTCACATTGTAATTAAAACTTTAAAAAACTACTCCTTGTCAAGTTTTGGTGTAGTATCAAAGAAAAAGATCCATAATTATCTGATGAGGCTATTAAATATTCCCTTTTCCAACTATGTATATGTGTGAGGCCAGATTTTCTATATCTACTTCAGCTAAAAAAGCATATCACAACAGATTAAGAGCAGATGATGCTAAGAGAATCTACCTCTCTTATTATGCCAGACATTAAAGACACTTGCAAAACTGAAACAATGACTTCCCACTAGTATTCTTTAAAATATTATTTTAAACCTGACAGATATAGACTTATTTATTTATACTATAGTTTATTTAGTTTTTGTAGAATAAACCTTTTATTTTGGAATACTTTTAGATTTACAGAAAAGTTGCAAACCTAGTATGTTTGTTTTTGTTTTAGTTTCTGTATACCCTTTACTTAGTTTCCTCAAATCTTAATATCTTACATTTACTATGGCATAGTTTTTTTTAAAACTAAGAAATTAACTTTGGTGTGCTACTACTGGAGCCCTGGTGGTGCAGTGGTTAAGAGTTCAGCTGCTAACCAAAAGGTGGGCAGCTCAAATCCACTAGCTCCTTGGAAACCCTATGGGGCAGTTCTATTTTGTCCTATAGGGTCACTATGAATCAGAATCAACTCCATGGCAATGGGTTTGGTTTTTGATTTTGACACTACTATTAACTACAAGCTTTATTCAGATTTCACCAGTTTTTTCACTGTCCTTTTTCTGTTCCAGGGCCTAAGCCTGACACCACATTGCATGTAGAATATAGTTAATTTATAATATAAATGTATTACATATGTTAACGTATAATGTTTTATAATTGTTATTTCAAAATGAGGTAATAAATTAATATTTAAAAAACTATCTTAGGTTTGAATGAAGAAAACCAAAGGCACAAGGGAAGGTTTAGTCCGAAGGACTAAAGGACCACAGCTACCATAGACTCCACCAGACTGAATCCGGCATAACTAGATGGTACCTGGCTACCACCACTGACTGCTTTGACAGGGATGGCAATAGAGGGTCTGGGACAGAGTTGAAGAAAAATGTAGAACAAAATTCTAAATCATAAAAAAAGACCAGACTTACTGGTCTGATAGAGACTGGAGAAACCCCGAGACTATGGCCCCTGGACACCCTTTTAACTCAGTACTGAAGTTGCTTCTGAGGGTCACTCTTCAGCCAAAGATTAGACAGGCCCCTAAAACAAAACTGAACTAAATGGGCACACCAGCCCAGGGGCAAGGAGGAGAAGGCAGGAAGGGACAGGAAAGCTGGTAATAGGGAACCGAAGGTCAAGAAGGGGAGAGTGTTGACATGTTGTTATATTGGCAACCAATGTCACAAAACAGTATGTGTATCAATTGTTTAATGAGAAACAAATTTGCTCTGTAAACCTTCATCTAAAGTACAATAAAAAAAAAAAATCTCAGGTTTAATTTCTCATTAAACCTGACAGATATGACTCACATAAGCCAAAGGTCTTTTAAAGTCTTAGTAAGCTTTAAGTGTGTCAACAGGTTCTAAGTACAAAAAGTTTGAGAACTGCTGATCTAGACTGTTCTGTAAGAGGAGAATGTTAGTATTTGTAAACTGATGGCCTGTAAAGATAGTCGTAAGGTTGAGGGTTTACATATTGTCTCTGGAGAGTTTTATAACCCCCCCTTCCCAGTATGATCTTTAAATATACATGAGTGTGCAAAACTAAATTCAGTGAGAAAGAACTTGAGTGTTAGAGACAGTACTAAAGTAAGCCACTTAATTTAGTCAGTTCATAAATGTTTACTGAGTACCTACTACCTACTGTGACCCTGTTGGCATTCAAGGGACTGGAGTTCATGGCCAGCTATTCATCAGATAGATGGAGTCTCTACCCCTAAAGCTCTTAAATTCTTTTGGAAGAAGGTAGACAATAACTACATAAACAAGGAAAGCACATGGCTGTGTGCACTGATGCGTGCTCTAAAGCAGACAGAATAGTGTGACGTGGTACAGAGTGATGGTGGCAGGGAGGGCTGAGCGAATACGTGACAGCTTGTCATATTAGGAAGAAGGCAGCCAGATAAAGATCTGGGGGAAGAACAAACATTACGACTATTAGCTTGGTGCTTTTGAGTGGATGCAGAGAAGGCCAGTGTGGTTGGAGGGTGGTGAGTGGGGGTGAGTAGGGTAGGCTTGGCTGGACAGGCAGGCAGGCAGGGTCCAGGTCATTGTGTGGGAGCTTTGCCTGGCTTTAAGCAGGGGACTGATGGGATGGACTGATGAACTGGTTGGTAAAATCAGCCTGGTCTTACAGAGGATGGACTGTAGGTTGGTAAGATGGAGGCGGGGGGATCCCTTAGGCCATTTGTAGTAGTCTCGATGGCAGATGATGGTGGCTTAGGCTCCAGATGTACTGCTGAAGATGGCAAGATACCGTCAAAACTAGGATCTATTATGGTGGTAGAAGCTATAGGTCTGGCTGATATATTGGATATGTGTATGGTTGTGTGTGAAAGAAAGAAAGCAATAAGGAGGTTTCTGTTCTAAGCAGCCTGGGGAATGGTTGCACCATTTCCTGAGATGGAGAAACCTTGAAAGCAATGGATTTACAGGTAGTATCTAGTGGTTAAGTGCTACGGCTGCCAACCAAAGAGTCGGCAGTTCGAATCTGCCAGGCGCTCCTCCGAAACTGTGGGGCAGTTCTACTCTGTCCTATAGGGTCGCTATGAGTTGGAATCGACTAGACGGCACTGGGTTTTTGGGTATCCAGTGCACAGCCACCACCAATCTGTCAGTGGAGGCTTGCATGTTGCTATGATAATGAACAGGTTTCGGTAGATTTTGAAACTAAGACAGACTAGGAAGAAAGCCTTGGAGATCTACTTCTGAAAAATCAGCCAGCGAAAACCCAATGGATCACAGTGATTCAATCTCATTGTGCATGGGGTCTCCATGAGTTGGGGGCCAACTTGACAGGCGCTAACAACATCCAGTATTTCTGTTTGGGTTCAAGGCAGGATTGAGTCCTATTAGTTATCCAAGCATATAAACTGCAGTTTAATTGAGCATATACTGATCAAGTCCCTACTTTGTGCAAGACACGGATCTAGATGCTGAAGGAGATCTCATAAGTGAGAGGTAAAAAACTATCAGTAATAAACATCAGAAATCATGTTTATCCCACTTAAAAAATTTTTTTTTTTTTTTTTTTCTCATCATGGTGCTTTGGAAGCAGAGAAGGCAGAGTGAATAATACCATCTGGGTGAGTTATCCTTGGGGATATGCTGAGGATGGCCAAAGTAGAGAGGAATGTTTAAGAATCAGGGTAGGTGTGTGTTCTGCAGGGGGCAGGTAGCATGGTTAAGTGGCAAATTTTGGTTCTTGTTGGGACTCAAGCGATATAAATATAATGTCTTTTATCTCTTTCTCTTGGAAAGCCTACAGCATTTTTTCTTACTCCTCCTTCCTGTATCTGTGGGAGAGAGGTGGGTGGAGAAATGTCATTACTTATAAATATATTACGAGTAAATAATGAAAGTGCTCAAAAAAGCAGAAAGGAAGGCTGTTTTTTGTGGAATCTGGCCATGTTTGTTTGGTTTAAAGATGATGAAAACAGGGTGGTTGTGTGTTGTGAGTAGCCAGAGAGAAGTCTTGGCCCATGCAGCTCAGGAGAGGGGCTCTCAGGCTTTGCTTCTTCCTCTCACATCCCCTGTCCCCTTCCCGGAACCAAATTTGCAGGCTGTTTCCCTGGCTTTCTCCAGGCAGCTGTGCAAGGCTGACCTGGCAACTTGTGAGGTCAGCATGCAGTGGTGCCTGCCAGACTGCCAGCAGCTTGTCTTCCCTGCATGACTTGTCATCTGCCAGGAACAGAGAACAAGAGCTTGCAGGGGACCTCTGAGCTCTCTGTGCAGAGCATGGAGCCCAATCCAAACTGCATTTGTTGGGGTGACTGGAATGATGTAGGCACTGACTTTGTTTATATGGGATCAGGAACTATAGTGAAGGGAGTTTTGAACTGAGCAAGGCAATGGATGAGGAATTATATGCTACACCCCCCATAGCAGTGCTAGTATTGGTATTAATAAGGATAATAGCAGATACTATTTATTTTGTCTGTACAATGTACCAAGAGGAGCGCTGGTGGCACAGTGGTTAAGAGCTTGGCTGCTAACCAAAAGGTTGGCAGATCGAATCCACCAGCTGCTCCTTGGAAACACTATAGGACAGTTCTATTCTGTCCTGTAGAGTCACTATGAGTTGGAATTGACTTGATGGGAATGGATTTGGTTTGGTTTTTGAACATACCAGGAATGTTCCCTTGGAAGCGAGGATGGCAAGACTTTGTCTTACTTTGGACATGTTATCCAGAGGGACCAGTCCCTGGAGAAGGACATCATGTTTGGTAAAGTGCAGAGTCAGTGAAAAAGGGGAAGACTCTCAATGAGATGGGTTCACAGAGTGGCTGCAATGGTGGGCTCAAACATAGCAATGATTGCAAGGATGGCACAAGACCAGGCAGTGTTTTGTTCTATAGTATATAGGGTCTCTGTGAGTTGGAACTGACTTAACGGCACCTAGCAATAACATGTACCAAGAGTGGGGGCAGTGATGGTTCAGTGGTAGAATTCTCACTTTCCACGTGGGGGACCTGGGCTCTATTCTTGGCCAATGCACCCCATGGTGCAGGTACCACCCATCTATCAGTGGGTGGGGGACCTGGGCTCTATTCTTGGCCAATGCACCCCATGGTGCAGGTACCACCCATCTATCAGTGGAGGTTTGTGTTGCTATGATGCTGAATAGGTTTCCGTGGGCTTCAAGACTAGCTGGGGCTGGGGTCTGGGGACCGTGGTTTCAGAAACATCTAG
Source organism: Loxodonta africana (assembly GCF_030014295.1). Lineage (NCBI taxonomy): Eukaryota > Metazoa > Chordata > Mammalia > Proboscidea > Elephantidae > Loxodonta > Loxodonta africana. Next base: position 59,844,325 of record NC_087360.1, read on the forward strand.
GTCAATTGGCACAACAAACTTTGTTAAGAAAATGTTCTGCATCCCACTTTGGTGAGTGGTATCTGGGGCCTTAAAATCTAGCAAGCGGCCATCTAAGATGCATCAATTGGTCCCAACCCACCTGGAGCAGTGGAGAATGAAGAACACCAAAGACACAAAAAAGGCCACATAAACCAGAGACTCCATCAGCCTGAGACCAGAAGAACTAGACGGTGCCTGGCTACCACCAATGGGCACTCTGACAGGGAACACAAGAGACAGTCCCTGATGGAGCAGGAGAAAAGTGTGGAGCAGAACTCAAACTCATGCTAAAAGACCAGACTTAATGATCTGACTGAGACTGGAGGATCCCCCAAAGCTATGTCCCCCAAATTCTCTGTAAACCCTGAGCTAAAACCCGAAGCCCACTCTTCAGACAAAGATTAGACTGGACTATAACATATAAAATAATATTCGCAAAGAGTGTACTTCTTAGTTCAAGCACATACACAAGACCAAATGGGTGGTTCCTGTCCGGAGGCAGGATGAGAAGCCAGGAAGGGACAGGAATGGGTTGAATGGACACGGAAAACCTGGGGTGGGAAAGGGGAGCGTACTGTCACATTATAGGGCTTGCAATAGTGTCACGTAACAATGTTTGTATAAATTTTTGTATGAAAAATTAACTTGAGCTGTAAACTTTCAACTAAAACACAATTAAAAAAAAAAAAGAGAAGACTAAGATGGACTAGGAAGGAAGGCCTGGTGATCTGCTTCTGAAAATCAGCCAATGAAAACCTTATGGATCACGACAGTCTGAGCAGCAACCGATGATGGCAATGGTGTAGGATTAGGCAGTGTTGTGTTCTGTTGTGCGTGGGGTTGCTATGAGTCGGGGTTGGGGGGGTGACTCACCAGCAGTTACCAATAGCAGCAACGTGTCCAAGAACTGCTAGTTACTTCATACCCTTTTTCCCCTGACAACAATGGTATGAGATGGTTATTATTATCCCTGTTTTACAGATGAGTAAACTGAAGCCTGGAGATTAAAAGACTTCCCCAGAGTTATGTAACTAGCAAATGACAAGTCAACATTCAAGCCTTTGTGCCCTCAAAGCCTGTGATTTTTTTTCTTACTGTATTATACACTGCTCTGTGACTCACCTCCAGCTTATTTCCTACTTTTGTTCAAAAGGTTCAGTTGCCTTAGTTTCCTCCAAACAATTGAAAATAATCAGTATCTTCTTTTTTTTTTGGTGGTAGCAGGGGACTTAATTCAAACATTTCATTGCATCTCTGAAAATACCCAGGTTGGAACTTTGAAATGACCTGGGTGGGGAGGGTGGCACAGGTGTAGAACCTGGGTCAAGGGTCGAAAATGTGACCTCCCCAGAGAGCAGATGTTTCACCTTCAGGGTTGTGTTCTTTTCCATGACCAAGCTTTGCTTTGGGATAGAATCCTTTCCCTTCAAGAGCCATTTCCTACCACGTGAAATCCTTGCCCTTCGTTTCTCCAGTTTGTTGGATTTCATTTGCTTCTAATTAGGGCTAGCAACTTTTTTTTCCCAGGATGGCTAACAGATGAAGAGGTGGACAGAGGGGAAACTAAAACAAGAGTTCCATCAGATAAACCTCTCCTTGTTTTCCAAATTATCTCCTGTCAGGGACACTGCCTGGTCCCTGTGGGTCTGAAAAAAGTCTGGGGCTTAAAATGAGAGGCCGTATCGTTTGTGCTTTAGAACTTACCAAAACCAAACCAAACCAAACCAAACCCACTGCAAGCTTTAGAACTAGATATCACATAATCCTTCTGTAGGTTAGCACTCTCTGGAGGCAAAGAAGAGCTGACCTCAGGCTTTCTTGTCACAGCCCTGCAGGTACTGGGCTTGATTTAAGCAGGCTAGACCACACCTGGTGGATAAACTTCAACCGCCACAGAGAGGTGAAGCCAGGAAAGCTCCCAGGACAGAAGCCACCTCTGCAGGTGCCTTCATTTGCCTCAGCTCACGATTAAAGAGAACATGGAAGTTATTAGGGAAGGCCATTTTTCCTGCAGTTGCCAATGGAGGGGAGCTCCTTGACAAAGCAACCTGCAGTAAGCAAGGCCTGCTGACGCCCTCAAGCTTAAAGCACCTTCCAAAAGACAAAACGAACCTATCGTTACTGAGTTGATTCTGACTCATGGCGGCCCTATGTGTTACAGGAGCTCCGTAGGATTTTCTTGGCTGTCTCTTTATGGAAGCAGATTGCCAAACCTTTTCTTCTTTGGTGCCACTGGGTGGGGGCAGGCTAAACTGTCCATCTTTAGGTTAGTAGGCCTGGTTGTTGTTGCCGTATGTGCTGTAGAGTTGATTTCGACACATGATGACTCTATAGGACAGAGCAGAACTTCCCCATAGGGTTTCCCGGGCTGTAATCTGTTCAGCAGCAGACTGCCAGATCTCTTCTTCCTTGTGCTGATGGGTGCATTGGAATCACTAACTTTTAGGTTAATAGCCCTTACTGAGGCCAAAAGAGCACCATGTATGTAGGAGAGGAAGATGTGGAAATTTCCCTGGGACACCCTTGTCCTCTCACATCCTCCCCTTCCCTACCCTTCCTCAGCATCCCTTGCTTTAACTGTTGTCCTTAGGTGCCATTGAGTCAACCCCTGACTCGTGGAGACCCCATGCACAAAGGCACGAAACACTGCCTGGTCATCTGCCATTCCCACGATGTGTTGAGGATCAGACCGTTAGGATCCGTAAGGTTTTCATAGGCTGATTTTTGGAAGTAGATCGCCAGGTCTTTCTTCCTAGTTCATTTTAGTCAGGAAGCTCCGCTGAAACCTGTTCGGCATCATAGCAACAGGCAAGCCCCCGGTGACGGGTGGTGGCTGCACGTGAAGAACCTTGACTGGAAATCAAACCCCATTATCCCTCATGGAAGGCAAGAATTCTATCACTAACCCACCACTCCCCCTTTGCTTTCAACAGAGAGAGTACATTACTTTGGGAACTAGCAAAGCTCTCTCTTTGTCCACTCAAAATAACATGGCGGCAAGAACAATGCAAGTAACTTACTTATATCATCTAGAACGTTGCAATTCATAAGGCGTTTTTATGTGTTACATGGTTAATTGTCATAAGACCTTAGTGCGGTGATCATGGCAAATATGATTATACCCATTTTATAGATGGGGAGACTGAAACCTAGGTGGTTTTCTCGAAGGTGACTGCCTCATCTTTTTTTCATAAGGGCTTGGGAAATGCAGGCAGCATTTAAAAGTCGCACAGAACAGCCTAAACGTACGCTTTTAGTTTTCCCTGTAAAAACAAAGACCTAACTGGACCCCTTTTACCCTTAAAAGATTGAAAGACAGTATCAGCCCCCCTGAGAGGCCATCCCCAAAGGGCAGTCTAACATTTCCCCCTGGCAGCCGTTCAGGTTCATCTTGCCTGTCTCCACTCCTTTGCTGCGCCTGCCCCTGCTCCTGCAGTTCCTGACTCAGCCCACACGCGAAGAGAAGCAGGACACGCATAGAAATCGGGAAGCCAATGGTGAGTGAGGTGGAACATCGCTGCTTTTGGTCATTAACGGTTTTCACCATTTATCAAAGGGAATGAAAAACAAACAGTGCAGCGATTTTAATTACTTTGCATCGAGGAGGTGATCAAACACCCAGGAACTTTAATTATGGAATCCAGAGACAGGCAGCTCCGGGGCTACAAGGAGCTCAGTGGTGGCTACGGCCTCGCCCAGGAGGCATCCTTTGTGGGAAAAGCCTGCGCTGTCCTCAGGCCTGATCTTTAGGAACTTTCTTCTGGCTTTATGTTCGAGAAGGATATGCAGGAACAGGAGGAGACTGTCTTCCTGGGGAGCTGGAGATAAGGATGGATGGGAGGGGAGGGGCAATGATGAAATGGACTGAGGAGAGAGATACGTCAAAGACTTCGTGAAGAGACCACCACTTGTCTGTCAGTTTGTTGTACTACAGTGGCTTGCATGTTGCTGTGATGCTGGAAGCTCTGCCACCTGTATTTCAAATACCAGCAGGGTCACCCACAGTGTACAGTTTTCAGCAGAGCTTCCAGACTAAGACTGGGAAGAAAAACCTGACCATCTACTTCTGAAAATTAGCCAGTGAAAACCCTATGGCTCACAACAAAATATTGTCTGATATAGTGCTGGAAGATGAGCGCACTAATTTGGAAGGCATTCAAAACACACAATGGCCACAGCAATGGACTTGAGCATACCGATAAGCGTGAGGATGGCACAGGAGGACCAGGCAACATTTTGTTCTGTTGTATGTGGGGTTGCCATGAGTTGGGGCTGACTTAATGGCAACTAACAACAACAAGAACAACAGAAAAACAGTAAGTGGTATTTGGGGAGCCCATTTAGTAGGAAGCGCACAAATAGTTGATATCTCCCAGGTTTCCACTAGAGCTGGCTGGTCCAAAGATTATTTAGTGAAATGTTGACAGATTCAGCTGCCCATTTTTCTAATGATGGCCCAGGAAGGTTATTGTGGAGTTGCTGTCTCGGGGGTTTGAAAGAGGCTGAAGTCTAAATCTTCAAATTCCAGGATTCAAGAGCTAGGAGAGGGCTTATTTCACCCCTGCTTGGAGTACGTCTGTCTTTGCTGGTCCCTTTCGTAGACGTCTCGCAGCCTTTTTGGACAGGTCCTAATTGATGTTCAGCTATATCCTTATTAAATACGTTTTCATCCTCACTGCTCCCTCTACCCTTAAGTTTTTTTTTTTTTTTTTCTTAACTAGCAAGTGCATTTAGCTTGTGAAGTTGAAACATTTCATAACAGGCTTTTTGTGATTCTTTGCGACAGTGAACACAGGTTTTCACGATGTTCTCACAGCGGTCTCTTGGGGTTCTCACCGTGGCAGGACTATCTTGCCTGAACACGAGCAACTGTCTTGCCTGCAGTCAAATGACAGGACGCTGCTCTCTTTTGTCGGAAGGCTGCCACAACCTGAAGGTCTGATGGAGCATTTCACCGACTGCAGCAAAAGCTGCATTGTCTTTCTGAGGCAGACAAGTTGCCAACTGGCACTTGGCATCTGGGAGAGACCAGAAACCCGAGGGCAATGTGTTTGGAGGTGCCCATTAATAACTTTTAACTTTCCGTCCTCTTTTGTGGCCAGTCAATAGAGTGTCGGATCTTGAGACGAAAGCATTTTCTCTGGAGAAGCAAAGCTTTTGAAAATAGTAATGGAGATGCCTGAAATTTTCTTTCTGGAGCTGTTGGGCTGTATTGACCTGAGAACAGAGCCAGGGTAGCCACCCACTTCTTTCAAGAGGCAATCCTAGTCACGGGGAAATGGGCAACTGAGCTCACTGAAAGGTGAGGCTATCAGAACTTGAGATGTGATATTTATTGGTGATTGATATTCTGCTCAGAGACTCAGCACCTGCAGTCATGTTAACTGGGACTGAATCTAAAATAAACCTCTCTATGGGTGTTCAGTATCTTTGCTTTTGTGTTGTCAATGCACACGTATACACAGTCTACACCACTGAGGTCACCCAGCAGGCCAAGCGTTGTCATTCCCCCTCACACCACTGCCATGGGTGCCCGAGTTCTGCCCCTGCCCCTGGCCCAGACCATGTGACATTAGACAAGTCACTTAATTTCTAAGGCTTCAGTTTTTTCAACTGCCACTTATGAGATAAAGATACTTTTCCTACCCCATGTGAGTTTAAAATGCCATAAGGCTACCTGGGGCCATTTTGGAAAGTTAGAAGGCTTTCTTACAAATGCAAGGCAAACTGTTAGTTCATTTTTACCTGTACGTTTTCTTTCCCAAGTTTCCTTTCTTCACTCACTCTTTAAATTGTGGGGTCTGCTGGTGGTATCCTTGGACATTTTTCAGAGCGCCCCAGGCTGTGCTAGAAAAGAGACTCTCTGTAGCTTAGTTGTGCTTTTGCTAAATCATTCCAGTTCCAGTTGGATGAGCCCTGGTGTTCTGGATGGAGCATATTCAGTGCCTGAGAATCGGAAGGGAAAGAAGGAAAGGACAGATCCTAAAATGTGATACACTGCCTTGCTGGCTTTGTCAGACCCCAAGGAGCTCAACCACCCAAAAACCAAAGTCAGCGCCAGACCCATTCACCCCATTTTCACTTCCCCAAGAGTTCTTGGGATGGTCTCTAGTCTAGCCTCTCATCACTAGGATGTGTTGTTGACTTGCAGGCACGCACACAGTCCCCAGAAAGTAGACTGGTAGCAGCAGTCTCAGGTGTGATACTTGAGTACAGCTATTGAATAAATAATGCACCTTGGCGGCATAACCTTGTTGAGTGTTGAAGGCTGAAGAGATGCTAAGGAACTGGAGACAAATTCTGAAATATTTAGAACTTGCTACTGCTGCTGCTGATTTGGAAAGGTCACGGGGGAGATTTTAGCCCAGGGACTGCATTGGTCTGCTCCTCAGCTCCCTCCTAGTTCTGTTGCCAAGCACACAAATGCTGCCTTTCAGTGAGCTAGGCACAGGGGCCGTGAGATCCCACTGGGCTTCCGATCCAGCCATCGCCTGGTAAATTATATATCCAGGGCCTTTCTTAGGGTGCTGTGGGGCTGGGCGGTGACTGGAGAGGTCACCCACTTGAGATGGGATGGAATGAAGGGTCTGATTTCCATTTACAAGCAAGTCCCTAGCAATGGGAGCTTTAAGACAGTTTGGCTTCATGCTGAGGGGAGGGGGTAGAAGGAAACTCAAATTGTTCTTGGCCTCTTGGCCTGGGGCCTGTGGAGCTTGAATTTCCAGGTTGCAGATGTTTTGGAGGAATCTTTTAAAAAAAATGTATTTTATAATATCCTGGAGGACTCTGGTGGACTGAAGACCAGCCGGATCCGAGCACTATAATTATTACCTTCTTCTCGCTGAGATTTAAAGTGGAATTAAGTGATTAGAGGTGCCTAATTGCTTATGGACTCTCTTTATGACACTGGCAGGTGAAGACGGCTAGTAAATTACTGCTTTCTCCTGACCCCCAAATCAAGTGCGGCAACCCAAGCAGGATCTGTGACAAAGCTGGGCAGGCAGCAGCTGCAACTGGCTTTGCTTTCCCTGACCGTGAGATCTGGAATTCAGTCAAAGACTCAGATTATTTCTGCTTTTGGCAAGTAGGAAGAAAAGGAGATAATCAGAGCATTTGAATAAGGATTAAACCTGCTGCTGTCCAGTCAGTGCCAACTCATGAAGACCTCATCTATTACAGAGAACTGTGCTCCACAGAGTTTTCAATGACTGTAATCTTATGGAAGCAGATCTCCAGGCCTTTCTTCCGTGGTGCCACTGGGTAGGTTTGAACTGGCCAACCTTCTAGTTAGTAGTCAAGCACAAACCATTTACACCACCTAGAAACTTTGGATAAGGATTAGAAGACCTTTAAAGCAGATGTTGAAACAATTCGATTTGAAGACTCTGGACAGAGCACTGGATTTGGAGTCAGAAGACACAGGTTCAGGTTCAAATCCAGCTCTATTTAGGTCAGTTATACTTGCCAGACCTCAGTGATCAGCTCCCAGGGTTGTTGTGAGGGCTGAATGAGGTCATTATGTGAAACTCCCAGATGTGACTATTTTAAAACGGGTGGTGAGCAGACGTTGGTGTAGAGATGAATATCTTCTAGCATTTCCCCAGAGCGGAGGTACCACACATGTAGTCTGAGCAGCAAATGAGGCTAAATTAAGGCCATGTGGATGGTCTGGCTCAGAATAGAGGTGCCCTAGTGGAAAGACAGAGAGCTGGTGAACTCGCCTGGTTCCCCTGGGATGCTGCTGTCACTGCTGCCCCATTTGTTTCTTTTCCTTAGCGTCACCTCCAGTTCCAGCTAAGACCCAGTGTGCAGGAGGCACCTGTGGAGGGGAGGGGAAGACCTTTTATTGGCCTCTTCTTGCAGACCTGTTTCTAATCACAGAGGCATTGCCCCAACATGACTGTAAGACTCTGTAGTGTTTGCACAAGTAGGTGCAAGCTGCCAAGCTCTCCTGAGAATACCCTGCCCAGGACAGCCTAGGTATGTGCCCTAGATGCTCCTGGAGTTGTTGGTTTGGGCTCTGTTTTTAACAATTTTCAGGGTATTGCTTTCTACTCAAGCAATAGGACTCAAAAGTTTTATTTAAACATGATTGATTATAGCACTGCTTTTTATTTTTATTTTTGTTGTTGTTGTTGGAGGCTGTCAAGCTGATTCTGACTCATAGTCACCCTATATGACAGAGTAGAACTACCCCATAGGGATTCCTAGGCTGTAATCTTTATGGAAACAGATTTCCAGGTCTTTGCGCCTGCGGAGCTGCTGGTGGGTTCGAACTACTGACCTTTCAATTAGCAACTGAATACTTAACCTTTGTGCCACCAGGGCTGCCTTATTTATTTATTTACTATTACAGCACCAGCTAAAGTACTTAGAATGATACTAGGTACTGGGTACAGAGAAGAGAGCTTCTGCCTCTAAGGGGCTCATGGCCCATGGGAGAAGCAGGCCACTGAATACACCACTACAAGAGTGTATTGTATTTGCTTGGCTATAGGTATACACAGGAAGTAGGGCAGTCTAGGGAAGAGCCCCGAACCCAGCTTGGGTAGGAGGAGTAGGGGACAGGTCCCAGGGAAGTGGCACCTAACACATGGATCAGCCAGGCGGTGAAGAGGAGGAAAGCCATTCTAGCAGTCAACATGATATGGAGGGAAGAGAAAGCAGGGCATCTTGTCATATGGCAAGCTGTTTGGAATGGCCAGAATTGGTTGGCAATGCAGCTGCAGGGGAGGCTCTCTGTGGTCCCCAGATCCATTTACATTTCATGGGAATTAGTAGTTGTTCATGTTTCCAACTGGTTTTCATCAGAAATTGTAAGAGCAGCTAAGATCCTGGAGGAAAGCCAGCCAGCAATTGGGGCCAACTTCTTTTTGGTGTATTCATTCACTGCAAAAATACATCATAATGTATCAGGTCTCACCCAGTGGGTAAACTGACCACGGGTCAAGTGACATCTCTGAGCAACATCTTATTCCAGGATAAAATAACCTGCGATTTAACTGCTCTTCATGCCCCCTGACACCATCATCCAATGGGGTTCTATTGTGTAGAGTTTCCATTTTGTGGGGTTCCATAGAAAATTAGCCACGGAACTCCCCCAGGTGCCAGGTGGCTTGAAATATCTCATTAAGAATAGCTGTGTGGGAAGAGACAATATTTTTAGCAGTGGGTAGGAAGTGTTACTGAAATATGACTTATTTGACATTATGGAACTTAGAATCATCAGTTCAAGTCAGATGGTACAATAGTAACTGTAACCACATTGGAGACCTCAAATCAGAAGAATGAGAAATGGGATTTGGCACTCAAATATTTCTTTTTTTTTTTTGTACATTGTGAAATAGCACTGAACCTATCTCGGGATAGTGTGTCACCAGAAACAACCCTTTGCCTAGACTCAAATAAATGTTGCGCCGAGAATGAGTTTATGAACTCCCGGAGGAGTGCTGAGGTTCCTTGGTTGTGTAAATGGTTTGTGCTCAACTACAGACCTAAAGGTTGGGTGATTCAAATCAACTGAGCAGCACCATGGAAGAAAGGCCTGGAGATCTGCTGCCATGAGTATTACAGCCAAGAAACCCTATGGAGCAGTTCTGCTCTGTAACATGTGTGGTCGCCATGAGTTGGAATCAAGTCAATGGCAATGGGTTTGTTTTTTGGAAGAGTTCTGGGGCTTTGGAAATTGACCTGGTCTCTGAATGAAGAATTAGCACATTGCCAGTGTCTAATGAAGTGACATCCTGAGTAAAGTTACCATGTGAGGTTTGGTTCACAAGGAGGCACGTGAGAAAAAATGCCACAGTGTAGTTTCTCTGGGAAACAGACGCTGAGATGGAGTTTAGTGCTCAGGGTGTTGATTAAGAATGGTTTTGGGATAAAGTCCTGTGGAAGGGAGGTTTGGAAGCAGGACTGGGTAGAAGTTGAGCTGCGGTGCAGGTACAACAGCTTCAGCCAACCCATGAGGAGTTCTGGCGTTGAGATGGCCTGTCAGAATTGTCTCACGTTGGGCTGAAACGACTGGTATGTTCTGCTTTTGCATTCATCAGTTATTGGATGTGGGCCACCCTGGGTGGAGTTCTAGTGAGACCTGGGGTAAGGTGGCCTTCTGCAGTAGAAGCCATTTCTTAAGGGACTGATGGCTGAAGGCCACCTGCCAACAGCACTTCCAACAGTTGGGGCAAGAAGTTCTTCCTAGACAGAGCATCTGGGCCGAGTATCTAGCTGTTTACAGGAAGGACCAGGTACTTATTTTAATGTGGGTAAGCAAATCATATTCCATCAACTTGGGACGATGGCCTTTTATTTTTGGTTGGCAAAAAAGAGAAATTGCTGCTTGGCCATTGCTAGTGCTTGGCTTTAGATGGCATCAGTTCTTAAATCTACTCCAACTCTAACATCTTCACATGTCATGGATCTCTAGGCTTTATCATCTTACACAGAAGGCCCACCTGCAGAATCTAAGAATGTGGTGGGAGAGACAAACCACACCCCAACCCAGATGCTAGCATCTTCTTCTCTCAGCCCTTGTCATCAGCTTCCCTGGGATCTGACCAGAGAAGGTGGTCTTTGTTAGGCATTTCTGCATGCTGGCTTCAAAAGGTTAAAATCACAAGGGTCTTGTTTGTCCAAAGCTTAAAAGTGTGGTTTTGGCTCCTCCCTGCTCTGGTAATTTCTAGAAGGAGTGATATGCAGGGAAAGAATGTTATTTTAGGAGTTAGGTATTCCTCTTTTTGCCTTTTATTTGCAGGGTGAATATGGATAAGTCTCATAATCTTCCTGAGTATTTTTTCTGTATTCTTTCTGAATGGGAAAGGATTGGGCTAAATGATCTTGTCATGGATTGAATTGTGTCCCCTGTCAACCTGGTTAGGCCATAATTTCCACTATTGTGTGATTGCCCACTGTTTTGTCATCTGATGTGATTTTCCTATGCATTATAAATCCTACCTCTATGATGTTAATGAGGCAGGATTAGAGGCAGTTATGTTAATGAGGCAGGACTCGATCTACAAGATTAGGTTGTATCTTCAGTCAATTTCTTTTGAAATATAAAAAAGAAGTGAGCAGAGAGACAGGGGGACCTCCTACCACCAAGGAAGTAGTGCCAGGAGCAGAGCATGTCCTTTCGACCAGGGGTTCTCAAGCTGAAAATCTCCTAGACCGGAGGAAGATTGATGACAAGGACCTTCCTCTAGAGCTGACAGAGAGAGAAAGCCTTCCCCTGGAGCTGGTGCCCTGAATTGGGTTCTAACCTCCTAGACTGTGAGAGAATAAATTTCTCTTTGTTAAAGCCATCCACTTATGCTACTTCTGTTATAACAGTACTAGATAACTAAGCCAGACCCCTAAGGTCCTTTCTAGTGCTGCGATTTTCCTTATGCCTATCCCCATTGTGGGAAGTGGCCTCATTTTCTCTCTATTCTACTCAATTCTTGGTTGCCGAAGGCACATACCCCTTTATTTTTCCCTGTTTCATCTTTCATTTATTCTTCCACTGCCAGGGCTGAGCCTTCCTATCCCCCTTGCTTCCTTGCCAGCTCCTCCATGACACTGATCTTCTCTTCCATTTACAGCCCCGCCTTCCTCTTCTCACTCAGCAAGTGGGGATGAGTGAGGTAGGAGGGAGGCAAGGAGAGTGGAGTTGATTGAAGGTCAGCCTGGCCTTCGTAGGTGGGGAGGGTGGGAGGAGGTGCTGACAATTCACAGCCAGGCTAGGGACGGTGGTAGGACTAGAGCAGAGCAGATGGGGAGAGTCAAGAGTGGCATTGGAAGAACATCACCCCAGCCTATACCTGCTACACCCAGTTTCCCCAAACCTACAAACTGCTTAGCCAGGTGATGAATCTATATTAATATGGTCTCATTTCCTGGAAATTACCCAACCCCAGCTCACCTCAGCTGGAAAGGTGAGAGGAATTTCTTTAGGGAAAGAATTTGAAAATGTAACCACACCGAGAACTGGCTTGGGAAGATGTGTGCTTCTTTCCCAACATCAGGGCTGTTGCCAGACAGCCAAGCTGTCATTCCTGGCGAGGTGACAAGACCCTGATGTTCTGATGTGAGGCACTTGCTCATTACCTGGCATCCCAATAGTCTTGACCATCTGCTCCGTTAGCCCCCTCACAAGATGGCTAAGCAGATTTTGCAAGACACCAGCACCAACATTCCAGAGGGTGAGTAGGATGAATCTGCTTGAAACCACAGGGCAAGAGAGCAGCCTTCCTAGAAGGTTCCAGTGGTGTCTGAAAAGGTGCTCCTTATTAATGTGCTGCCACACACCTTGTTCTAAAACGATCCTAGGCTTTTCAGTAAAGTGTTTGACTCCAGGAAACATCACCCCCTATTCAAATGAAGAATAGATTGGTACTATTCTCAGTGAGGCTGTTTAGTGCCTGTTACCCAGAGCACCGAGCTAAATAGGCAAGGAAAGCATACGAGAGGTTTAACTAACTAAAAGGGGCTTTTTTGTGTAGTTCTTTTTTATCCATGTATAGTGACTCATATTTAAGTCGAGTTAGCTAAGGTGATGCTAGATAAACTCTGGAATCATGCAGTACATTAGGCTTAGTGTATTAGAAGTTAATTTCTCAATCACATAAAGTCCAATAGGCTGTAGGGTGTGGGGGATGGCATGAGGCTCTGCTCCATACAGTCATCCAGGAATTCAGGCTTTCAGAGGCCCTGCCTGCTTTAACATGTGGTTCCAGGTCATTTCAGGACATGCTAGGTAGACCAGACATCAGTATCCAGACTGCAGAAGGCAGAAGGAGTAGAGGACCCTGCAGCAGATCTTTAAGGGTCAGGCCTGGAAGTGTGTACATTACTTTGCCCACTTTCCATTGGCCAGAACTCAATCACATAGCACAGCAACTGCCATGGTGTCTGAGAAATTTAGTCTAACCTTTCATGGCCAGGAGGAAAGGGACACACACACACACACACATCTGTGTCTCTGTCACAGATAGTGTGGATGAATCACTTCTAGAAAACCATCTCTCATCATTGCTGCATACATAGTATCTCTCTCTCTCTTCTGTCCTATCCCATCCCATCATCTTTCTCTATCATTTACCATCTGTAATAGTAGAATGAGTACCCATATGATGCCTTCCAAAACAAAGCTAAGTCTGGCAACAACTCACATCTAGCCGTGGGGTTCTCTCCTCTCCTACCATCCTAGCTTTTTGCCTCCCCCACCTGAGGTAACAATGCTGAATCCTGTACTCATTCCTTTTTACTCCTTATTTTTCTGCCTCTTCCTTTTTTAGAGTAATATATATATAGGCAAGAAGCACATATTTTTCTGTTAGTTGCTTTTGACTTTATAAAGAGAGCCCATGTATGTAATCTCCCACAACTTACTTTGTCATACAAATATTTTATTGCAGTGATTCCTCTACATTCTTGTGTGTCGCTGTGATTCTATCTCAATCTCTTTATCCACTCTCCCCTAGGTGTGCCTTTGAGTTGATTATAGGCTCTGCTGTTTGAACAATGCTACTACCATCATCCTTTACATATCTCACTTTGTACATGAGCAAGAGTTTTTCTTGCCTGTAAACTAGCGGTGCAGTTGCTGGGTTGTTCAGCTTTGTTAAATAATGCTTAACTTTTCCAAAGTGGTTGCATCAATGTATCTTCCAGTTAAAAATATATAAAAGATCCTGTGTGTCCACACCCAGACATTTGATACAGATGTTTTATATTTACTAATTCTCCACTATTTAGTAATGACCATAACACCCTTGTAATAACCTTCGTATGCTTAGCTTCCAATGACGGCTGAATTCCCTAAGCTATCGCTATTTCCACTACTTCTTGCTGCACCCCAAAGCAGGAGGTGCCACAGATCTCCAGCCATCTCTCATATCTGAAAAGAGCTTGTGACTGAAGAAGGAAGGGGCAGACCTCACATAGTCTTGATGGATGGATAACTAGGCCCTTCCCTAACATCGTCTTCCCATCTTGGCCACTCCAAATACTTTTTACACAAACCCTGCCATCTTGTTGATTTGGGGAAGGGTAGAAGACAAATCCAGACCAAACAGGATCCCTTGGAAAAGCCAAGTCAAGTTAGTTCGCCACTGAGGAGAAGGGAGCTGAAAATGTCTGCTGGCTGAGTGACAGCCCAAAGAGCAGTCCGAGAGTATAGATTAAAATAAAAGTCATAGCTTCTCCTGCAGCAGCTCAGCAGGTCTCGTCTGTGGCCTCCGCTGCAGTTGGGTGTGGGTGCAGAGCTGTGCTTCTCCAAGCTCTGGGTGTGATGGCCACATTTAAACCTGCCCTCAATCTGTCTGGTTCAGTAGGGGCAGTGTTGTGAAGATAAATTGCGTAAACAAATTACAGTAATAGTGTACTTCTGTATAAGTGGTATTTTAGAAGGCTGTATCTGCCATTGAAAAGAAAGGTCCTGTTGTCCCTTAGCTCAGTAAGAACATTCACCTGTCTCAGGCACGCACCTGCTTTACACAGGTAGCACACATGTGGTGAAATGAGGACCCCACGGCTATTTTCCTCAAGGAGGGGGAGAGTGGGAACCTATCCTTTAAAATTTGAGTGGCTTTTCTGCCTGGATGCACAGCCCTTCCATTTGATGGAGTGAGCAACAGAAGATATAAGAAGCGTGTTTTACTCCCTCAAATTTTCTCCTCACCTGCCTCTCTTGGGGGATTGGTGATCTTTTTTGTTTCTCTCTGCCTCTGACTTTCTTCCTGCCACGTGGGCTCTGTTTTGGCTTGGACATGAAGTGGTAAACTAATTGAAAATCCAAGCTTGCCACCCCCTACCTGTGCCCCCACTCCCCAAAAGTGCAGAAAGAGAAAGCACCAGCTCCTGACCCACTGCAGTTGGCAAAGGTGCTGGAGTTTGTCCATTAGCGTCCTACAAAAGCAAACTGCTTTTCCTGACAAGAGTGCTCCATCACACCGCCCAGACCATCAGCTGGGGAGCATCCAGGCTCACGTCTCCTTTCCGCCAGACACCTTGTGGCCTCCCCAAAGCAGCCACTGAAAGGGCCTTTTGGAAACTCAGATGCCGTGGCTCTCATCTTCGGGGATATCTGCTAGCCCGTCCTGTTCTGTAGCTCATGTCCTCAGTTGGCACAGTGATGTGGAGGCAAAGGTCTAACATGAAATCTTAGTGACGACCTTTGGGCCATCCATGGGGCAAGCAGAGATTCCAGAATCACACATGGGAGAGCCAGAGCACGAGCCCTCCAGCTGGTGTGAATATTTTATTTACGTTAGAAGGAGATGGGAAGCCTGTCTGTACATATGTGGAGCAGCAGGTGCTGGAGGCCATCCTATCACTCTTCTCCCGGAAATTGCGACCTTGTAGGTTTTGTTCGTGGCTGTAGACCTAGTGCCCAGATCGGTACCAGGTGTGTAGTAAATTCTCAATAAAAACCCATTCACTGAATAAAGGGGTTTTTTTGTAATAAGGCACTCTAAGGTCCTGGACTTGGGCAGAGGCCATTAGGGAATTACATAGGAAATCCAAGAGGGATTGAAGGAGTTGGAAGCTGTGGGCTTAAGAAGGCCAGTGCCTGTTCTGTGAATGCACCTGGAGTGTAGAGTTCATAGGTGTGCGTCTACAAAGGACAAGGGGCCTGAGAGGGAGGGGCGACAGGAACCAGGTCAGAGGCGGTAGAGGCACACATGTGGGGCCCAGCGTTGGCCCAGAGAGCCATCCCACAGGCTGGAGATGGGTTTCGTTTGTTCTCTCCTTCTATAGCTGTCACTAGGCTGGCATGGCCCTGATATAAAAGAGATTGACAGCTATGGCTCTCTGACCAGTGTGCCCAGCAGGGGCAGATGCCTCTGAGTCAGGAATCAGAAAGCCTGGCTTTACAAGTGAAAAAAATGGTGCCATTAAAAGGCAATTATTCAAGTGGTGTGAGTCAGCTCTGCAGCTCCTGGCGATGCCAAGCAGGGGAAGGGACTGGTGTGAGGACTTTTCTCTTTCTCTCTCTCTTTTTTTTTAAACAAAGCTCAGGCTGGAAAGCACAGCTTGCACCTGCATCTGAACGATATATAGTGAGGGGTCTGGACTGCCAGATGCCTTGATTGAAGCCACCTCAGGAATGGGGAGGGCAGCGTGAGAGCAGATGGAAGGTCTCCATCCTGAGAACCAGGGGATCAAAAAGGCTCTTCAAGCTGCGCACGTGTTTGACCTTCACCCTGATCTCAGCCACTTTGCGAGTGGTTCCCCTGTCTGCTGACCTATGGGGTGTGTATGAAGTAAGGGAAAGGGTGTGTTGGAGAACTGCAGGCTCCAAGAGCCCGGATTCGGCTGCTTCCTTAAACTGTGCTGCTGCCTTCTCCCAGCCCCCTTTCTCTTGCACGATTTCATGGAAGACCAGTAATGCTTTCATTTCTGAAGCACTTTTTTCTTCTTCCTGGTTATTTTCCCCCCTAAGGCTGCTTGGTCTGCTGCTACAGCAACACAGGCCTGCATTACCTACCTTCGCTTGGAGCAGAGTGTGAAGGTGACAGTACAGACCCTGCTTCTAGCCCTTTCTGCTGAGGCTCTTGGGCAGGAGCAGGGGATGGTCAGGGCTGAGATATGCTGAAGCCACATCGTCTTTCAGACCTTTCCCCTTTGGTTGCTAGGGAGGCTGGTGAAGGAAGAGTTTTTACTTGTTCCAGAAGGATAGCAGCAGGGGCCTGAATGGGACAGGAGCAAAGACCAAGCCACAGTCACAAAAGCACCAAAAGTGGGCTCAGAAACCTTTGTACAAGTAGAATAGAAACTCAAAAGGATCACAGAGGAGCAAACCAAGGCCTATTTTCTTGTTGAGAATGGAAGAGCCATAATTCCCATAGAAAATATTTGCCTGATATTGGTAAAACAAAGCAGGAACTATTTCAATTACTTTTAGGATATTATTAATTTCAAAATATAGGTGAATTTAAACATCAGTGGAATGCCTCATGTCTGTTGTTTATTCATTTCACGTGGTTCGTAGAAGGTGGTTCATTTTCCTTGATGACGTTTTCAGTCAACTATTCAGTGTGTCACATGTGAGGAAGATGATAGTGTGGTTTCTCTTCACTGGGTACTGGGAGGCAGACAGGTAGAGCCACCTGGGGTAGCTGACCTTGGGAGCCAGGCCATTTGGCCATGGTGAGGGAAAGCATTGTGGCACATAGTCTTAGACTGGATGGAAGAGGAGTCAGCCAGCCTGGAAAGAAGAGGTTGTGGTTTCCCAGTGTGTAAGGCCAAGTTGGAGGGCAGATGTAGGCACGGAATCTGGAGAGAGTCAAAGCTGCAGAGGCACAGAATCTTTATGGAGGCACAGATAGAAGCAGAATTAGAACATGCAAGACGATGTTTGTGGGTCCCAGCTTCATTCAGGTAAACACGGAGAAGAGAGTTGAGAGTCCAGGGCTTCACCTTGGCAAATGGGGCTCTCCAGGCCACAGCATATTAATTCTGGGCAGATGTCAGCTCTCACCTTTTGTCTTAGGCTAGGTTCTCTAGAGAAGCAAAACCAGTATATGTATACATACATATATAGAGACAGGTTTATATCAAGGAAATGGCTCACATGGCTGTAGAGGCTGGAAAGTCCCAAGTCCGTGGGTCAGGCTGGAGGCTTCCCCGGACTCACAGAGCAGCAGGGGCTAGCAAACCCAGGATCAGCAGGTCACATAGCAGGCTGCTGGCTCACAGGCTAAGGAGGCCAATGAATCCCAGCATCATCAGGTAAGCTGCTCACTCATGTCCTAATAACCAGAGGTCAGTTGCTGGGTCCAGCTGGAGCAAAAGTCAGTAAACTTTCCTAGAAAGTCCACATATATTGGATGCAGGTCACACCCCCAAGGAAACCTGCCCTTCAACTGATTGGCTGCTCATAGCAGACCTCGTCATGGAGGTGATTATATTATATCAGATCTCATAATGGAGGTGATTACATCGTTACTTCACTGCCAGACTACATCATAACTGCCAAACCACCGAGAATCATTCCCCAATCAAGTTGACACACAATCTTAATCATCACACCTTTCAGGTAAATAATTTTTTATTGTTGGAATGAGTTGGGCTGCTTGGCCAAGGTACACTAGACTAAGACACATTGCCATAGGGGAACAGATTGAGTTCAGCCACAAGAAAGCAACCCAGGGTAGGGGGTAAGCCTATGGGTGCAGGAGTGACACCTAGGTTGGAAAAATAACTTAGGAATTGTGCGACCTTTGGGGGAGTTATCAAACTCCTAAGCCTTAGTTTTTTCATCTAGAAAATGAGTCTGATAACCCTATATACCTCTTCAAGGAAATTCCATCGGGTGATGCACATAAAGCCCTTAGCATGATGCCTGGCTCATGGAAAGCATTTAATATGTTTATAATATTAAAATAAAATCTTTATTCTGTGCCTGTGCCTGGTGCTTTCCCAAGAGTCAAGCCCTGTTGGGAGCATCTTTAGAATAGCCACACTCCTTGATACTGGAGAGTTCACAAAGCCATGCTCAGTGGCGGTTTGGAAATTCAGAAATCTGCCCTAATGGCAAGACTAGCTATTTGGCTGGAATTGCCATGAGTCTTAAATTCTGTGTTTAAAGGGCTAGTGAGGGAGAGAGTAGGTTATTAGTTGTTATCGATGAGCTTTACAGTGAAAATGCCCAAGCGTATGACAGAAAGACACTGGGCTGCTAAAGTGGCACGATGGGTAAACCCCACCTTCATTGCTAACTGTGTGGTAAGAATTAGGGTGAATGTAATTTCTGTCTGGAAGTGGACCCAGGCTTCACCTTCCCACACCTCCATTTCTCATCGCCATCTGTTTTCATGACACTGTCTCTCTCACCCTAACCACCCAAAGTTAGGTCTACCCCAGCCACCTGGGGCCAGATGATTGGGTACCAGCTAAGGGCTCAGGAGGCTACATAACTCTCTGCACTTCAGACCAGCTTGCTCCCCCACCCCCGGCCCCTCATTCCCTGAGCTAGGCACAAGCTAGAAGGACTTTGCCTTCTTGATCGACAGCCTGTGCAGCCTTTCTCTGTCACCAGTTCTTCTAAAGCTGGGTCTTCACAAATCAACCACCTTTGCAGTCTTTCCCTGAGTTAGCTGCCCCGAGCTAAGTCAGAGTCCCATCGCCCCTTGTGGATTTGTTTCTCTATAATGGCTCACAAAATTCATAAAGCCCTTCCATACTTTACCCACTTTTTATAATCAGAAAGGATACAAGCGAAGAGATGCATCAGGTGAGGTCTGGGAGAGGCCCAAACAGCAAAAGGCTTCCATTGTCCCCAGGGACAGGCCACATGCTCTGCCATGCATGGATATTCTCATCAATTTAGGAAGCCCCAGAGAGAGAGAGCTCCAAGGTCCAGGGTCACTTAGTGATTGGGCCTCAATGAATATGTATGACCAGGGCCTTAACGGATAATTCTGATTTATCCAATCAATGAGTATGCATGATTGTATCATGTCCTCTCCCTTTCTGAGGTCTGCTACCAGAGTGGGGCCTGTGCGGCCCCTACTCATTTATAAATGGTAAAGCATTGTCTGGCTGTTTTTGGAGCCCTGGTGGTACAATGGTTAATAGCTATGGCTGCTAACCAAAAAGTCAGCAGTTCAAATCTACCAGCTGCTCTTTGGAAACCCTATGGGGCAGTTCTACTCTGTCCTATAGGGTTACTATGAGTCAAATTGACTCAATGGCAATGGGTTTGGTTCAGTTCAATTTTGGTTGTTTTAGAAAACAAAAGTGTAACTTGATTGCTCCAGAATTCTGAGGGTTATTTTCAGAAACCAGAGACAAAAGGCCAAACCAAGTTCACTGAAGGTAGACACTCAGTGGGGAAAACCAGTCTAAGGGCTTCTCTCCTGAAAGGACTGAGGTGGAGGAGAAGCCACCCTGGGGGCCAGATTGCTGGAGCTGACTCAGCTACCACAGTGATGGCCTTTGGGTATGGAGACTGGTGTCCGTGGGCCTCTGACCCCTCAGATTTTGGATAATGCATGCTTTCCATTGCATTTCCTGGAAAGTGGGTCCCCAGAAGAAGAGCACTAGTGGGAAGGAGAGAAAGAGAGATAAGTTATTAGACCTTTTGCTCCTAATTAGAGCACCTACTGACAACAAAAATCAATTTTAAGTGTTTGTAGAATATGAGGTCTTCACAGGCATGGGGCCTAAATATTATCTGGCAGAAGGAGCAGCCAGCTGCATTTCTGTGGAAATGGGCCATTTTTTGTGGGTGATATTGTTAGTACAAAAGAGAAGGACTATAGCAGCAGTAAGCTATGATTTCAGTATACTGACTACGTTATGTTCCGCCTTAGTCTTTAATTTCTCTTTATTTCTTTTCTTAAATATGTATAGTACTTCTCCTGAAAATAAGAATCATGATAATACAAAATTAATATTAATACTAAAAAAAAAAAAAAATTTTTTTTTTTTTTTTACTAGTGGTGGTAAAATCCACTTTTGATGGCCTACCATCTGGAACAGTCTATACTAGATACTTTATCTACATGACTGCTAATACAGTAAGCCTGTGAGAATTTTTCCCCTACTTTTTTTTCACAAATGAGGACACCAGGGCCCAGAGAGGATATGTCACTTCCTGAACAACACAGCTAGTGAGTGAACAAACCTGGATTTCCACTAACGTCTTCCTCTGAAGATCCTTGCGAAGGTTTTGGTTGAGTAGGAAGCTATTTTAGCCCTCTCAGAAACGGAGTGGAATGGAGAGCAATACCCTTTGCCATGAAGCTTCGGGCTTCTCTGGGTTTCTATAATCTGCTGTTGAGAAGCAGAAAGATGGCTACCTACCTGCATCTGAAGATCCTGAAAAAGGCTGTTTGTTGTACCTTGAGAAATATTTTAGGACCTGATTGTTCTCCCCATCTCTCCTGCTTCCATATGGGTCTTGAGCTTTGTGTGCTTTTCTCTTCCTTGCATTTTGTAACCCCCCTATGTTGTACCATCTCAAGTCAGCCACACCAATGCCCCTCCGTGTATATCTTCTAATGCCTACTAGTAATAGGATCTTTTTTTTTGTGTGTGTCAGGGAAAAGAATCTGAGTTGGAGTCCATGTCCCTCTACTCTAATCTTATCCGTCCTTAAACTGTCACTTCTTACAGCCCTCTTTGAGGAGTTCTTTGATAACCTCTCACTGACCTCTCAATTCCTGTAGCCCTTTTCACCAGCCTCATTACACTTGCTGCCTGCTTCACAGGTATTTGTGTGCATAGCTCCCTTCTCACACAATAGCTGGTAAAGGTTTGGAACAGAGGAGTTGTGCCTTCTGTTATCCCTGTGCCTCACTCATAGTCGATGCTTAGTAACCATGATTGAATACATAAAAGCTCTCCGCTCTATGTTACACTTCTGAGTCTGGCACTGTCACTACTATACACAGACATGGTAGATCCATCGGAGTGCAGGGACCTGGGGCAGGAAATGAGAATCTAATCATACTTTCTGGTCTAATTCTGCCACCACCACCCCTTCTGGACCTTTTTACTAAAATACAGATAGCCCCATCCTCTGCAGATAATGAAGAATAAGAGAGGTTACTTGAGTCCTTTACGTTTGCTCTGGAATGGGCCTGAGTGGGGGAGCGCTGAGGAAGCTTTCTTTCAGATGAGTTTCAGATCCTGAAAATCAAACTGCTTCCTCCCCCTACTCTTGTCTTCCTCCTTAGAAGGTCCCAAGGCTTCGGAGCATACCACAATCAGCATGCTCCTAGGGAAGGGGGTTACCACAACCTGGCTATGTGAGCAGTGGCTCTGTCTCTACTACAGCCTCTGATCAGTACCATGGACAAGGCTCAAGAGTGCAGTCTGTTTTTCTCCCTTTGTCTTACCAGCTTCAGGGGCTTCTGAAGGCTGGTGAAGCTGAGCATCCTATTCTAAACAAGCAGGAGGAGGGGAGAGAGTAGCAGCCTTCCCTCTTGGGAAGTCTAGTCTTTGTATCATAAATGGGACCCTCTGATTGTCTAAGTGACCTACACAGAGAGAGTTCTCTTCTTGGAGAAAACATCTCGTGTGCAAACCAGGCTGACACTTGTCCACTAATTGCCTCCCACTGGAATTTAACTTATTCGGGCCTCATAGATTTCAGAGGTGGTCTTTATTGCCTTTTTATTGCATACGGGCTCGCTCAAATCAATATTCCTACATAAAACAGTGGAAAAAGCCATGTTATTCTCTTCTTCCTTTGATTTTTTTTTTTTAGTATACACATGTTATATTCTGCCTTTAAAGCTATTTCTGCTGCACAGCTGCTTTACCGAGTCTCAGACTCCTACGGGCCCCACTCGGTCCGACACATACCTTGAATATCCTTTCACAGTGTTTGATTTCTGCAGTCGTTTGTATAATGAGGAAGGAGTGTGA
This sequence comes from Loxodonta africana, assembly GCF_030014295.1. Lineage (NCBI taxonomy): Eukaryota > Metazoa > Chordata > Mammalia > Proboscidea > Elephantidae > Loxodonta > Loxodonta africana. The sequence goes on from NC_087360.1 coordinate 59,866,702, forward strand.
AGAGAGTTTGGAGATTCCTATTAACCAGGTCACCCATGAATCTATTTTTGTGCGCTCCTTTATTAGACATAGAAGGGAACACGGTAATATTTAAACACAACCACTTATAGGCGCGTGCTTAAAAAATACACCTTAGTAAGTTTTCTTTTCTCATTTGACATTTCAAAATGTGGTACTACATTTTCCCATCATCAAAACACCACTCTCCATTTACATTCCGGGAATCGAATAGAACCATTACAGATGACAATCGGTAGAAAAATCCAAAGTTTTGATTCTCTGCCCACATTAGACCATATCTAGAGCATTCAATTCTGTTCTTGGCACTACTTTTGAAGATAGATAATAATGAAATAGAGATGGACCAAGATGGTAAGGCAGAGTAGGGGTTAGGAGTAGATAGAAGAGAACTATCTCTAAACAGGAATCTCTGGGTGGAGCAAGTGGTTGAGTACTCAGCTACTCACCAAAGGGTTGGCAATTTGAATCCACCCAGATGTGCCTCAGAAGAATGTCCTGGCAGTTTGTTTCTGAAAGCTCACAGCCATTGAAAACCCTATTGAATGCAGTTCTCCTGTGATATACATGAGTTTGCCCATGAGTCAGAATTGACTTGATGGCAATTGGTTCTTTTTTTTTTTTAAATCTTCAAACACTTGAGGGGAGATCTCTCATGGAAATGAAGAGTAGAATTGTTCTGTGTTGTTCCCAAATACAGAATCTGTGAAAGATACAGAAGGAAAGTTTAGGACTCAACATAAGAAAAACCTAATGACTAAAGCTGCAGGACTCTGGGACAGGTTGCCATGTGAAGTGATGAGCCTCCAGGCACTGCGGGTCTGGACTCCAGGTTGGCTGGGCCATTTGCCAAGAATCCCGTGGAAGGATTCCTTCAGAAATAACAGGACCACATCAGCTGTGAGAATCAGTGGCCATTAGTATTGGTCACTTGGGGCATTGTAAAACCAGAGGTACAGTTGTCTCTTAGAGGCCTAAGTTGTGAATTCTTTTGTATTGCTGAATAAAAACACTCTGAATGGGCTATTACAGCCAAGGCCAAGAACAGAAAGGGAGTTTGGAGTTGGTGAGGCAGGCAGCCTCTTATTTCAGTCCGATACTTTACTTATGTGGCCCAGCTATTTAGATGGTCTCAAAAGTCATGCAAAATGAAATGCAATCCTTCATTTTGTTATGTTGGTCAGGAGTTGGTTTTATAGCAATGCTTTACCGTTCTTTGTCATAATATCACCTATGTTTTCTTTCATCAGGATACCATAAAAATATGGTAAGAATTCATTTCAAATGAAGAGAGTTTTACAGCTCACATAGCACCTTTTCATACATTTGTCTTTTTGAAATTCAATACAAGTCTCTAAGGAGGCATGGCAAATATTATTATCTTAATTTTTACAGAAAGGGAACTGAGACCTAGAGGACTGAATGACTTGGCCGAGATCACGTGACTAGCAAGTGGCATTAGACCTGAGATAGATCTGTTGTTGTTAGGTGCTGTTGAGTCGGTTCCGACTCATAGCGACCCTATGCACAACAGAACAAAACACTGCCTGGTCCTGAGCCACCCTTACAATCATTGTTATGCTTGAGCTCATTGTTGCAGCCACTGTGCCAATCCACCTCGTTGAGGGTCTTCCTCTTTTCCGCTGACCCTGTGTTCTGCCAAGCATGATGTCCTTCTCCAGGCACTGATCCCTCCTGACAACACGTCCGAAGAATGTACGATGCAGTCTCGCCATCTTTGCCTCTAAGAAGCATTCTGGCTGTACTTCTTCTAAGACAGATTTGTTCGTTCTTTTGGCAGTCCATGGTATATTCAATATTCTTCGCCAACACCACAACTCAAAGGCGTCAACTTTTCTTCGGTCTTTCTTATTCATTGTCCAGCTTTCACATGCATATGATGCAACTGAAAATACCATGGCTTGGGTCAGGCACACCCTAGTCTTCAAGGTGAAATCTTTGCTCTTCAACACTTTGAAGAGGTCCTTTGTGGCAGATTTACCCAATGCAACGCATCTTTTGATTTCTTGGCTGCTGCTTCCATGGCTGTTGACTGTGGATACAAGGAAAATAAAATCCTTGACAACTTCAATCTTTTAACCATTTATCATGATGTTGCTCATTTCCATGGCTGTTGACTGTGGATACAAGGAAAATGAAATCCTTGACAACTTCAATCTTTTAACCATTTATCATGATGTTGCTCATTGGTCCAGTTGTGAGGATTTTTATTTTCTTTCTGTTGAGGTGTAATCCATACTGAAGGATGTGGTCTTTGATCTTCATTAGTAAGTGCTTCAAGTCCTCTTCACTTTCAGCAAGCAAGGTTGTGTCATCTGCATAACGCAGGTTGTTAATGAGTCTTCCTGCAATCCTGATGCCCTGTTCTTCTTCATATAGTCCAGCTTTTTGTATTATTTGCTCAGCATACAGATTGAATAGGTATGGTGAAAGAACACAACCCTGATGCACACCTTTCCTGACTTTAAACCAATCAGTATCCCCTTGTTTTGTCTGAACAACTGCATCTTGATCTATGTAAAGGTTCCTCATGAGCATGGTTAAGTGTTCTGGAATTCCCATTCTTTGCAAGGCTATCCATAATCTGTTGTGATCCACACAGTCGAATGCCTTTGCATAGTCAATAAAACACAGGTAAACATCCTTCTGGTATTCTCTGCTTTCAGCCAGGATCCATCTGACATCAGCAATGATATCCCTGGTCCCACGTCCTCTTCTGAAAGCGGTCTGAATTTCTGGCAGTTCCCTGTTGATATACTGCTGCAGCCGTTTTTGAATGAGATAGATCATAGTGTATAGAAATTGGAATCAGACAACTTAGGCAATATTTCTGGCCACTCCACTAACCAACAATGTGACTTTAGACAATCTTACATGTAAAATTAAGAGATTGGAGTAAGATGCACTACAAGGTTCACATTGGTGTTGTCTGTTCACATCCTGGTTGTCTGAGATCCCCTTGCCTCTCTATGATGTATGCTGCCTGACACCCTCATTTCTTTGAGTCTGGCAGGTAGGAGGCTGTGATGAAGAGGAGTCTGTGGGTTGGCGAAAGCACTCAGGGAGCACTGGTGTGTGTTTCTAGGATGGTAACATTACCCTTCAGCTGCTATAAGACCCCTTTGTGACAGATCACTTTCACAGGCTTGAGACCTTGGCTGCATTTTGATTCAGGGTTTGGAATTTGAGGTTACGTTTATTTACTTTTATGGCTCAATTGTGGTGTGCAGTGGTGGAGGCAACCGCTATGAATTTCAACAACCCTAAAAACGGAAGAGACAGCACTGTACGGTGAGGTTTCCTCACATTGCAAAGTACAAGGTTGCAAAGAAAGTTATAGTTTAGTTGGATTTTACTTCTAAAATTTCTAAGTATAGTTTTTGACCTCAAAAATTAACTTGTTTTCCTGATTACAAATGTGATATATGTTCATTGTAGAAAAATTTAAAAAACAGAGAAAATTACCAAAGCAATTACCTGTGATCTCCCAAGGACAACTGATATTATAATTATGTTATAACTTCTTGGGATGTTTTTCTACATATCTATACGAGCCATGGTATTTTCAATTACCTCATATGCACGAGAAAGCTGGACAATGAATAAGGAAGACTGAAGAAGAATTGATGCCTTTGAATTATGGTGTTGGCGAAGAATATTGAATATTCCATGGACTGCCATAAGAACGAATAAATCTGTCTTGGAGGAAGTACAGCCAAAATGCTCCTTGGAAACGAGGATGAGGTGACTCCTTCCCATGTGCTTTGGACATATTATCAGGAGGGGCCAGTCCCTGGAGAAGAACATCATGCTTGGTAAAGTCGAGGGTCAGAAAAAGAGGAGGACCCTCAATGAGATGGATTAGCACAGTGGCTGCCAACAGTGAGTTCGATCAAGCATAGCAACAATTGTGCAGCTGGCGTAGGACTGGACAGTGTTTTGTTCTGTTGTACATCGGGTCAGTATGAGTCTGAACCAACTCACCAGCACCTAACAACAACATACATATTTTAAACAAATTTAGCAAAATATCGTACATGCTGATTTGTAAACTTTTTTTTGTAGTTAGTAATAAACTATTTCCTATTTCATGAAATTTTCTCTTAAAAAAATAATTTCATTTAAATTTGGACTTGGGAACTGCATCATGTTCTAGTCTGTTGATGTATCAAAATTTGTTTGACCAATTCCTTGTTGCTGGGTATGTTGGGTGCTTGTAAGTTTTTGTTAATGTAAATCACGTGTGGTATTCTGTCACATAAATTCTTGGCAAAGCATTAGATAAATTTGATTTATTTAAACAGAAACACTAAAGCTGCATTTCTTTTTCTTAGGGTACCAGTGACTCTGTTAAGTATTTATGAGAAAATTAAAAATACACACTTGTTTTATAGTTGGCTGATATGGCGACACCAAGGATTTAGGGAGATCTCCACCACTGTCACTATCGTAAGATCTGTTGCTGTGGTCCAGACTTTTTCACACTGCTAATGTCCTGCATAAATATCAAAGCAGTGGATTCACTTTTTTTTTTTTCTTTCTTGATTCTCTTTAGCCTGATGAAGTCCTCCGATGTTGATCAGGATTTATTTACAGACAGTTACTGCAAGGTGTGCAGTGCACAACTGATATCTGAATCTCAGCGCGTGGCCCATTATGAGGTAAGGACGGCTTTTTCCACTCAGTGTCTGACTATGGAAGAAAGGATAGTGTGTGTCCTGGTTGTAGTACGCTAGGACATGCCCCTCTGGGCTTGGGTCAGGTTTTATGAACAGCAAGGCTTGAGGCTTCACAGTTTAAGGTCAGACCAGAACAAATGTACATGTGCAGGGCTGGCAGAGGAGGGTGTCACTCTCAGGCTCTGGGTAGTGCCCAGAGTGTACATTTATATATTTTTCTTTGCACCTCAGCCCCTAGACACTCAGTGGTCTTTCCTTACTTGTTAAATCTGTCATTGCTTATCCTTGAGGTTCCTTTCTGGGATGTGGGGCAAGATGCATTAGTGTCAGCTCGTCTTTCCTTCTGTGGCCCTGAAGAGAAGCTCCGAGGCTCTTTGTTAATCACTATAGAGAAACACGGCAGCGTGAGTGATTCAGCAGCAACGAGTCCACTGTGTCCTCTCAAATTTCTTCTGCCTGATTGCTGATGCCCTGAATGTGTTTATCAGAGCTATAGCAAAGTTTTGAAACCCAAATAGTCTTCAAGGACATAAATCAGTGGCTTTAGCTGTTTTGGATGGGAGAACAAATGGCTGACTTCTGGTCGTCTATTGGGAGTTCAACTCCTAACCTAAAGGTTGATGGTTTGAACCCACCCAGTGGTTTTATGTAGTCTTTTCCACTGCTATGCGTAAGGTTTTCCCTGGCTAATTCTTTTTAGAGTCACTACATGATTTAAAGTTAGGAAAGGTGTTTGTCAGGGTTGTATTCTTTCACCGTACCTATTCAATCTGTATGTTGAGTAAATAATCTGAGAAACTGGACTATGTGAAGAACAACGGGGCACCAGGATTGGAAGAAGACTCATTAACAACCCGCATTACACAGATGACACAAACTTGCTTGCTGAAAATGAAGAGGACTTGAAGTGCTTACCGATGAAGATCAAAGACCACAGCCTTCAGTAGGGATTACAACTCAATATAAAGAAAACAAAAATCCTCACAACTGGACCAATAAGCAATATCATGATAAGTGAAGGAACTACTGAGGTTGTCAACGATTTCATTTTATTTGGATCCACAGTCTACACCCATGGAAGCAGCAGTCAGGAAATCAAAAGGTGCGTTGCATTGATCGAATCAGCTACAAAAGACCTGTTTAAAGTGTTGAAAAGCAAAGATGTCACCTTGAGGACTAAGGTGTGCCTGACTCAAGCCGTAGTGTTTTCAATTGGATCATATGCATGGGAAAGCTGGACAATGAATAAGGAAGACTGAAGAAGAATTGATGCCTTTGAATTGTGTTGGAGAAGATTATTGAGTATACCATGGACTGCCAAAAGAAAGAATAAATCTGCCCTGGAAGAGGTACAACCAGAATGCTCCTTAGAAGCAAGGATGGTGAGACTATGTCTCACATACTTTGGACATGTTATCGGAAGGGATCAGTCCCTGGAGAGGGACGTCGTGCTTGGTAAAGTAGAGGGTCATCGAAAAAGAGGAATACCATCAACAAGATGGATTGACACAATGGTGGCAACAATGGGTTCAAGCACAGCAATAATTGTGAGAATGGCGCAGGACCGGGCAGTGTTTCATTCTGTTGTGCGTAGGGTTGGTATGAGTCAGAATTGATTCAGTGGCACCTAACAACAACAACAACAATGGTGGCTTTATGGAAGAAAAGGCCTGATGACCTGCTTCTGTAAAGATTACAGCCAAGAAAACCCTGTGGAGAAGTTCTACTCTGTAACACATGGGGTTGCTGTGAGTCAGAATTGAGTCAACAGCAATATATATATTTTTTAAATTGGGATCAGAGTATTAGAGAAGAAAGGCTGGCTTGTCTGAGAGGGGAGCAAGGTGCCACAGATGGAGTAAAGGAGAGACAGGGCCCCCAAGGTGCTGAGACTGCCCAGGGCATGCTGTTTTCAAGAAAACATATACCAGTGGGAACATGAGTTTTTAAGTATAATAACTTGTAAGTCATTTTAGATTGGCGGGCTTAGCCAGCCATTTTGTTTTTGTCTGATGAGTCTGACAAATACCAGTTGTCACTGTCACTCACCAAATTCCTCTGAGCCTCAGACTGCTCAGTGCACAATGGAAATAATAATACTAACATGCATATACATGTATACACAAACACAGTCATACTGACCCTGTGTGCTCCTCAGGGTTTTGTGATGACCAGATGAAATCTTTTGAAACGGTATTTATGAAAATGCTTTGGAAGCTAATGTATGCCAGATGTGCAAAGTTCTATTATTATTCATTATTAACTCTTTTGGTAGTAATATTTTGATGACGGTCAATTGAACTTACTCTTCAGAGAAAATTTAAAAATCAGCATCTGGGAAAAAAGTAGATTCTTTTGCCAAATGGAAACCAAGTGCCAGAGGAAGGGAATGTGAATGCAAAAGAAAAGGGAAAAAGACTGTCTATTGAAATTGAGAACTTTGCTAGTTTCTGAGGTCACTGCTTTATAAACACAGGTGGTTTTATTGATACATTTCATCCTATGCCCCCCATTAAGGAAATCCGGGAGTCTATCCTTGCTCTGAAATTCCATAGCCTCCTGTAAGTCCTTTGTTTTCTCCCTTTACTAGAGTTCTTCTGTTCATTTTTCATCATCTTAGTAGATTCTTGAGGGCAAATACTGGGTGTTATTCATTCGGTCTTCCGTAGTCCCTGGAATAGTACTTGTACAATATAGGTGTTCCGTCAGCATTTGTTGAATGGATGAATGTGTTACAAAAGTTATCCCAGTGACACTGTCCAGCACTGCTTCATTATCACCTGAGCTAGAAACGTCATATCAGGAAATTGAAGACAATGAAAGCACATTTTTCAAAAAAAGATCTAGTTAGTTGCTCAATGAAGGGTTTAGTTACCTGATTTCAAGTTTTCCTGTTTACATACTGTCCTCTTGCTGTGGACCGTTTTAATTGTTTAGAGACTGTGTTAGTATTTGTTGAACATAGGAGAGAAGAGATAGAGAAAATAAAGCAATTATGATAATTTGCAGTTAACAGTGTTATACATCATCAAAACAACATTAAATGCACTCCTGTTAAACATGGATGGGGACAACTGAATGATGGTCTACTCTCTGCTTGTGGCAGAGGTGGGGCACTTCCTTCAGCGAGAAAAATAGCATGTGAGGTCTTGCTGCAGAACTGTAGGGGGCTGGGAAAAGGGCGTATTCAAGATAGTCAAAATCAAACTCATTGCCTTTGAGTTGATTCCGACTCAAAGCGACCCCATGTGTGCAGAGTAGAACTGTATTCCATAGTATTTTTACGGTTGTGAACTTTTAGTAGCAGATCTCCAGGGCTTTCTTCCGAGGTGCCTCTAAGTGGACTTGAACCTACAACCTTTCAGTTAGCAGCTGAGAACTTAGCTATTTACGCTACCCAGGGACTTCTATAAGGAGACCTTATGCTGCTTTCTGGTCTTCCAGCTTTGGTTAGGACACTTGCCCCATTTCCACACCTTCATCTCTGAAAGGATGGCTTGTATAGAGAGAACCTCCAAGGCCATTTGAGAACTGACATTCCCTGGGAAGGGAAAAGATTAAGAGCTTGCCTACATCATGCTGTTAAGTTTTTAGGTCTTTGTATATTCCAGATTCAAACAAGTGAGCCATCACTAAGACTGATCGTGGTCAAGGAAGTCTTCTTAGGGACTGTCAGGACTTCTTCAGGCCTCAATGGATGGGTTAAACTCAGGGGTTGCTGGAATCAGAAGTCTTAATATCTGCAAGGAGCATTAAGGAGGCCTAGCCTGGCAGGACTGGAGCATTGTTAGGGAAGGGGGCTGGGCAGCAACATGTATAGGTAGGGGGGGGTCAAGGGTATACAGGAGAGCCTGAACTCTCGTCCTGTTGGCAGGTGAGTCTCTTAGGCATTTGCGAGTGTGACATTATGATTGAGCATTCCCGAATGACAGTCAGGCAGTGGTGGCCAGTGTACTGTTACAGAAGAGAACAGCTTTTTAAATGACTTTTGCTGAGACTAGTATGCTAGTGCTCTGAAGTAAGAGAGAAAAACAAAACAGATGGGTTAATGGCTAATAGCTATATGCCCCATTTAAAAGGCCGAACCTTTGTACAGGAGGACAAGAAAAGCTAATGTATGTCTAATAGACCAAATCTTTCCAGGCTATACTTTAAAAATCTCTTTTTGCATACGCAGCCATGAGGTGGAAAAAAATGAGAAACATAAGGACATTATTATTTTTCTTACTTGCTGAGCATTAATAACATGTTAATGTTTCAGTGGAAAATATAATTAGATGGTGTCTCTGTTCACTGGGTGAATAGTCTGAATCAATAGAACAAGTAGACATAGACACAGAAGGGAAAAGAAAGCTTTCCAAAGAGAGTGCCTGAGTGTTACAGAGGTTAGAAAGAGTTGCCCAGTGAGGCTACTTGAGTTGTTTGCTAGAGTTTCAAGTGGGTGAAGAATAATTTTCTGCAAAGGGAAAGAGTTGCTTGCATGAGTGAGGGGGTGGTTTCTCTGGCATGTAGGAAAAAAAGGAGTTGTATAGGGCAGACCATGAAAAAAAGAAACCAAGGCACAGAAAAATTATTTTTTTCTTTTTTGAGTAAAGCCAAAGGAAGAAGATGCGTGAGCAGATCTAGAAGGAGACATAGAGTAACCCTTCTTGGGGACAGTGAGTCCAACACCTTGGTACAAAGGTGCCAGCCTCTATTGCTCACCCCGTGCTATGAGCCCTAATGCCCTTTGTGTGCTGCTGTGCCACATGGCTAGTTAGTTGCTCCTTGCCTAGTCAGTGGTGGAGGCATCATAGCACCCCCAAACAAGGTTGTAAGTTTCCTGGAGGGCAGGCATGGGCCATGTGTTGATTTTTTAAAATTTATTCTAGCAGCACACACCATAGGGCTTTGTTGATGGTTCTTGCTCACTGGCACTTATTCATTGATAAAGAGGCCAGGTGGGTGGGGGGCACTGGAGGAGGGAAGCAGTAGGGCAAGCGTAATGGGGGCATCGGAGACTGTGCAAGAAGAGGACATACATTCGGAAGTCAATCTGGACTCAGGAACCAGCCTACAAGGTAAAGGTGATGGTTCTGTAATTATGGCAAAGATGACCCTGCAAACTCCTGGGGAACTATTGAAATATCTCTTCAGTCTTAAGCATGTCAGTTCTGGTGAAAAAAACCCACTAGCCCACCTGGGAATGGCAGAACCCAGTGTTGTTAACTTACCAGCGTAGCAGCAGGCACGCTGAGCCTACAGAGACACGCTGAAACGATTTTCCTCTTTTACCTCTTTTTCTTGTACGTGCTTAGCTGCTAATCAAAAGGTTAGAGGTTCAAATTCACCCAGAGGTACCTTGGAAGAACCTCCTGTTGATCTACTTCCAAGAAATCAATCGTTGAAAACTCTGCGGGGCACAGTTCTACCCTGACACACATGGGGTTGCCATGAGCCGGAATAGACTTGATGGCAATTGGGTTATTGTCTAGCTTCTATCTAACCTAGTGAAACAACTGAAAAGACACTCTTGTGGCTTCTGTAAGTCCTGTAGGAGATGGAATGTAAGTGCTCTGGAGGCAGACAACAAAGCGAAAAATAATGTCCCTGACATATGGTGGCATAATAAACTGTTTGGCTGCTAACCGAAAGGTCAGCAGTTCAAATCCACCAGTTGCTCCCAGGAAACCCTATGGGGCAGTTCTACTCTGTCCTATAGGGTTGTTATGAGTTGGAACTGACTTAATGGCAACAGTTTTTTTGTTTTTTGGTTTAACATGCGTTGATTTATGTTTCATGAGTTTTCAATGCCACGACTGCCTTTATTCTTGCCTTCTCTTCTTTCCTTCCTCAGACCTTCTTCTCGACTTTGCTTCTTCTTTTTTCATTTCCTTTTCCAATTGCTTGACTAAGCATGCAGGCTGGACAATGTCTTTTTGATGTACCAGAGTTGTGGGTTCTACCAGGTTGCATTTCTGCAGCTCATCAGTCCTGCCGGGTACCTCAGACTTCAGCTTCAAACTGCAGCACTGGCAGGGCTCACAGGGTTTACAACTACTGGCAGTATTGCAGGTGATGTGCTCCTGGAGGTGCAAAAGCTACCTGGATGAGGGTGACAAAAGGTCTTTACAGCAGATTTCCTGCTGAGGTGCCTTCTTTGCACTTACATTGGGAATTACTATTTCAGCTTTTCAAATATCTTGAAATCATGACATGTGTAATTTCTCCCAGATGCGGTCAGCATGATTATTGCTGCACTCTCCCAGGTTAAAGCAATTCTGAAGTTACCCTTCATACCGGTGGAGGACTTCAACCTATCCCTGAGTCCTTGCTAATCTTTAACCTCTGTTTCCTTGACCATTCCACTGAAGACTCCTTGAGCTTCTGTACAATTTGTAACTATTCATATATTCATTTTTTGTTTTACTTTAGCAGGTCCAGCGTGGTCATTTTGCTTTTTGTCAGTTATTATTAATCAAAATAGTTCAGTGGTACATAAAATGAATGGCTAATTGAGAGGTTATAGTGAAGTAAACAACAACAGGCTGAAGAAAAAAAAACTCAGCTCACACAGTACACCCACTGGCTAAGAACAGTTGCTGTATGGTGTGCTTAAGGCACATTGGTTAAAACATGCACAGTAGCTTCTGCAGCATGAGTTCCCATTTGCTGAGACCATAGAGTATGACTCAGTGGATTTTAGGAGTTAAGCCATTGGCTAGAACTCAATCGCACGATACCACTTACTGCAGGGTAGTTGGGAAGTATGACATAAATGTGTAGCCAGGAGAAAAAGTGTAACGGAGTCAACAAACTTGTAAAATCATCTCTGTGACAGTTTGCCCTTCTGGTCTCTGAATATCCATTTCACAGTTTTTCTCACACATAGAACACACTCCTCCCCGTTACACAGAAGCAACCTCGAGGCCTACGCAGGGACTACACCCAGCACAAAGTTCAAGATTTCCGGGAGTGGAATGGTCTTCTCCATCTGATGTGGATGTGACTTTCCTAGGTTCATTAACTTATGAGGAAAAGAAAAATGCTACTGCCCCTGCCCCACACGAGAGTGGTGGAGCAGGATGGCCTGACAACAGTAAAATCCCCCATTCAGAAAAAGAATGAAGACAAAAAAAAAAAATAATAATAATAATTACTGACCAGTCATTGCAAAGATCCCCTTTTCAAGGAGTGGGGAAGCTTCTGGAATAGATTCTGCTCTTCTTGTCTGGGAGGGACCTTCTCGTTCATTTTTCTCAATGATTCCTGAATCTGCCCTCCAGAGGGTCTTCCATCTCCATTATCCTTTTTGGCCATATCTGAAGTGGGTTGGGGGCCAGGGCAGTGTTCATAGCTCATTGCCTGCCCTAGGTTGATGTAAGTCTTGCAGAATATTCAAGATTTTTCTAATTCAGGCTCATAATTTCTTTAGTAAAACTCTTCACTCAATAACATAAAAGGTTTCTAATTTACTTTCTTTCAGAAAACTTTGTGTCAAAATAATACAGTTCTCTTCTATGCACAGTTTTCAAGATTATTCATTCATTTATTTTTTTGTTCTCTCATCCCTGTTACTTTCTCTTTTTTCGAGGTAGCTACATTGAGGTGGGAAGCCCTGGTGGTGTAGTGGTTAAGTGCTACAGCTGCTAACCAAAAGGTTGGCTGTTTGAATCCACCAGCTGCTCCTTGGAAACTCTATGGGGCAGTTCTACTCTGTCCTATAGGGTCACTATGAGCTGAAATCGACTCGATGGCAATGGGTTTGGTTTTTGGTTTTACCTTGAGATTGTCTAAAAATAGGTGGGAAGACTACATCCTTAATCAGATTTTTGCCAAAAGCCTGAGTGACAGCGTTCAATTGAAAAGTCTCACTTGGTCTTCAGCACTCAATGCCTTTTAAAATTCCATCTCTCCCTCTCTGGTGTCTAGAAGCAATTAGCAATTGGCTTTTCCAACTCTTCAAGTCCCTGATTTCTGAATTATCTCTATTCCATTTTATTTCTATCTGCTAATGGTGAGTTACATTCTGTACTTATTTCTTTCATGAAAAACTTGACCAAGCGCCGATGACAAACAACCAGTAACAAACAACACACATACGAATGTCCTGTTTCTCTCTTACAGCTATATGTTCTAGGCAGGCGGTGTGCCTTCCAAGGTATTATAGCAATGGTTTTGCCAATATTTTGCCACTGCATAACATGAATCTGCTATATCCATATCCTTCCCATTTGCCATCCATCTGCTAAGCCAATGGCATATATTTTATTTAGTTTTTTTTTTGTTATGGAAACACTCCAATTTCTATGTTAGATAAAGTAGGCCAACTACTGTTACAAACGGTATCTCAATTATCTTAGAAATAAAAGTTTATTTCTTGCTCACATTTTGGCCCCTCTGGGTTTTGGAGGGGCACTTTGTACCACATAATCATTTAGGGCCCAAGCTGCCAGAGGCTTCACCGTGTTTAATGTGTTGCTTGTTCTTGGCATTGCCCTGGGTATCAATATTGAGCTGGCAGCTGGGGGACTGAGAGGGACTGTGGATAATTGTGCAGGACATTTTAGGGGCCAGGCCTGGAAGTGGCAACATCATTACCATCCACATTCCATTGACCAGAACTCAACGAGTGTTTTCTCTTTACTATAAGAGAAGCTGGGAAATGTGGCTTAGCTGAGTGCCCAGGAGGAAGATGAAACTGAACTGGTGAACATACAGCATTGTCTCTGCTGCACAGCATATGTGTGATACTGTAGGGGGCAGGGCAATTAGGAGCTGCTTTGGGATGTTGGGAGTGGGGAGTGTTGGGGAAAAGAAAGAGAGAGGTAAGGCTGTGATTTCCAAGGCAGTACTCTTGGCAAGAAAGAAAGGCCTGGTGATCCACTTCCAAAAATTTAGCCACGGCAAACCCTATGGATCACGACAGTCCAATCCTGTTGTGCATGGGGTCTCCATGAGTTGGGGGCTGACCAAATGGCAGCTAACAAGTCTTGGCAAAAAAACCAAACAAACCACTTGTGGAAATAGTGTCTGGGGGCTGCCATGAAGAAGACATCTATTTCATTACGGTGCCTGGTAGGAAACTGACGCAAACAATATGCTGTTTGTCTAGAGGATAAAGGAATAGCATGTTACCGAATTAGAATTTCTCTCCATTTCCCTCAATTTGATTGGTCGAGCATGAGAGATTTTCCAGTCAGAACTTGGAACCTGGGTGCTGAGTGGCACCACTGACTCATAGGATCCCCCCCTGTGCCTGCCTAGCCAAGTCCAGCCATCTCTCAGAACTGAGCTTTGTGGCCCTGGGTCTTTGAGCTGCCACACCACACCACGCTGTAGGAGGTGCTTCCAATCACGTGCTGTTGCTGAGGACACGTTCATGGTATCTCAGTGTCTTCTTTAGATGGATATTTGGGAGAAATTTCTCTTCATTCTCACAAAAAAAGCTGTTCCTCTCCTCAGTGGCTATGATGATAGCTTCATGGATAAGAATCAGCAGGAACCCAACCCCCTAAACATGGACATTGATCCCGTCCCCACCTTCCCACTTTTCAATCATCTCTGACATTAGCTACCCACGCAGCACACTGTCTGACCTCAGCCACCCAGAGCTAAGGCAAATCTCGCAGGTTAAAAGAACACTGTCCTTTAGACAGTCAAATACGCAGATGTCAGCCATGAGTTTGGGAGTCCACATGACACCCTCTCTTTCACCTCCTGGCTTCCTCTTCTTTGGGTTTGACAGTTCACTTGAACAACTCACTGAACTCACGAAGAGTACTGTACTTGTGATTATAAATTTATTATAGCAAAAGGATACAAATTGGAATCATTATAAGGAAGAGATACACGGGTGAGGTCTGGGAGGGTCCCCAACGCAAAGCTTTGGTATCTCAAAGAGGACTCGTCACCCTCCCTTCGCTGACCAGGAAGCTCTCTGAGCCTTCATGTTCCAGACTTTTACTGGCCAGTCCTGCATGATAGGCTAATCATACCTTCTGGGACTAGTTGATATCAGCCTCCCAGGTGAGTCTTTTCTGTTCTGGCTAGCCTCCACTCACCAGCACAAATCCTCGGGTGTGACCTGGAAGGCGCCCCAATTACTCCAAGGGCTATTGCTCCAGAACCAAGGAAAAAGGCCACTTTAGGTAAAACTAGGTACTGTACTCCACATTGGCTGACTCGTGTTTCTTACAGACACTTGAATCTATGACTGTTTTTTCTGCTTTGCTTTAGCCATCAAATTTATGGCCGTGTCCAGCAACTAAACAGCGTTTATGCATTTATTATACTCAGTCTACTTCTGGCTTTATTATTTTCTTCCCTCTGTTTTATTTTAAATTTCCGTCTCTCAATTATTTATTTTATCCTTTTGTATTAAATGCAGATATATTTTGAAATGAAGGCTTTGAGGAAAGTGGTGGGATATAAATATATAAATATTTAAATGTTTATTTTAACATCTTATTCATATTTTGAAGAGGCAGTAAATTTACCTGATGCAAAATTTAAAAGCACAAAAGTGTATGTATGTAAAAAAATCTCCCACCTATTCCTGTTTCCCAGCTACCCTCCTCAGATGAAACCAACGTTACCAGTTTTCTTTAAATATTTTATGTATATAGATGCAAGTTTGTATTTCCTTTTATATATTTTTCACAGATGACAGCATGCTATTTGCTCCACTTTTTATTTGTTTTAATTGTGGCATAGATTTTCATTATGTGAATATATCATAATTTATAAACAAATATTTATTGAATTGACTAATAAATCCTGGTAGCCTTAATAAAATCTTGTAGTAACAAGACTTTCTCCCTGTGAACACATGCTTAGTAAATCATCAGTCAGCTACTTTTTGGATCCTGGCCTGTACTGACTGGTTACTGACAGTGACAGTCTTTCTTCCAGCTTCCATTCCCAGCATTCACTTGAAGACCTATGCACTCTGACCTCCAAGTCACTAAGCCACCTGAGGTTTTTTTCTTTTAAAGATATTAGACTTAACTGGCAAAAATGGCCGGCCTTGATCATTGAGCTTTTTAAGAACTACCTGTATAAGATCAAACTGACAACAGCAACTCAAAAGATTAGACAGGATCTTTAGGGGGCAGAGAGTTTATGTTAATGTGGGAGGAGCAACTCAGAGAAGGAGGGTGAGAATGGCTGTGCGACTCAAAGAATGAAATCAATGTCACTAAATTGTACATGAGGAAATTGTTGAACTGGTATGTGTTTTGCTGTGTATATTCCCAACAACAGCAAGAAAATAAATAAAATTTAGGAAAAAAACCGTACAAGATATTAGCACAGCGGATTCTGAGAGGCTATGAACCTAAGTAGGTGGCCTTGAGTGTTGATCTAAGCCATGCGTCTTTACCTAAACATCTTCTGATACTTGGAGAAGGTGATGAGGACAGTATGCTCTCCTCATTCTCTGTGCTTTGAGAGTTTAATGAGCTTCCACGGGCTTTTTCTAAGATGATTTAATTTTGCGTAGAATTTTTTCTAGCTTTGAGTCCTGTCACATTCTCTGAGGATCACATATAGGCAGAAAGTATCCATGCTACCTTCAAATTCCTGCCTCCTGTGACACCTGCTCCTTCCTCCTTAATTAGCCCCTTTAGCTCTCCTTGGTCTCTGGCCCTGGGATCATTTTTGTCACCACTATGCCCAGCTGCTAAAATGGCTCTTATGTCTACTCTCTACTGAGTCAAGTATCGAAACAGTCATTTCTTCACCCTGAAAAACCTACAAGAAAATTTGAAGATTTTTAGATTTTTCAAAGAAAACAGGAAAAATAGAACAAAACCCTTTTCTATCGCTGCCCCAGATAGTCCTCATCTGAGCCACTAGATTTCCTGTTCTGCCCTTGCAGTCACAAATGTTGCCCCGACTTGAGGAGTTTTCCTGACTTTTGGTTCAAGAAGTCCTACCCATTTATGTTTTCCCATTAATTCCATGTAGCTGTTGAGTTATCGACTGGGCTGGTTCTATGTTCCACAAACTTAGCTTCTCTGCTTTTTCCCCAAACCAGTGCCTCTTATCTTGCTCTCTAGTTCTTTGTGATCTTAAAGCCAGCCATCATCTTTATCTGGAGGGCCCTTGAAGATCTGTCACTTGCTTTAAAGACCCAAAGCCACGTTTTTTTTTTTTCTCTTTTTCTACTTCATGGAAAGGCTCATGCTTCCTATTGGCTCACCTGCTAAATTCCCCATTTCCTGTCTGTGGAATGAGTTCACTCTCAGTTTATCCTTAGAGCAGGAAGAACAGGTTTAGTTATAAGAAGAGCTTTTGATGTACTCAAAGTCAGAAGACCTGTGTTATAAGTACAACCTTCGTTAAGGCATTTAACCCTTCTACGTTTTAGTTCCTTCTTCTGTAGCATGAGAATGTTAGGGGTCTTCTTTCCTTTTATTCCCACTCCTCATGTCCATTTCTCTTCATCCCCATAGGTAGCCAATATGTTTTTGTTTTATATTGTACGTGTTCTTAAAAATGTGCATTGCTTTGTGAAAATTTTTTTAAATAAATTTTTATTTTAGAACAGGATTCAATTTACAGAAAAATTGCAAACATAGTACAGAATTTTTCTTTATACCTTGTACCCAGCTTCCCTTATTGTTAACATCTTACTTTATTATGGTACATTTGTCCCAAGTAATGAAGAAAGATTAATACATTATTAATAACTAAAGTCTATACTTCATTCAGATTTCCTTAGTTTTACCTAATGTCCTTTTTCTGTTCTAAGTCCCATCTAAGCAAAGATATCACTTTGAGGACTATGGTGTGCTTGACCCAAGCCATGGTATTTTTAGTTGCTTCATATGCATGTAAAAGCTGGACAATGAATAAGGAAGGTCAAAGAAGAACAGATGTCCTTGAATTACGGTGTTGGCGAGGAATACTGAATATACCACGGAGTGCCAGAAGAACAAACAAATCTGTCTTGGAAGAAGTACAGCTAGAATGCCCCTTGGAAACGAGGATGGCTAGACTTCATCTCACGTACTTTGGACGTGTTATCAGGAGGGACCAGGCCCTGGAGAAGGACATGATGCTTGGTAAAGTAGAAGGTCAGTGAAAAAGAGGAAGACCCTCAATGAGATGGATTGATACAGGTCTGCAATGATGGGCTCAGTCATAGCAATGATTGTGAAGATGATGCAGGACCGGGCAGCGTTTCATTCTGTTGTACATAGAGTTGCTATGAGTTGGAACCAACTCGATGGCACCTAATAACAACAAGTCTCACTCAGGGCAGCACATTATATCATGTCTCCTTATGTTCCTTTATACTGTGACATTTTCACAGACAGCACGTGTTTTTGATCATGTTGACAGTTTGAGGAATACTGTTCAGGTGTTTCATAGGATGTCTCTCAATTGGGGTTTGTCTGTTTTTTTCTTACCATTAGTCTAGGGTTATGCATTCTTGGGAGAAAGATCACAGAGGTAAAGTACCACTTTCATCACAATAGCGGTTAAGTGCTACGGCTGCTAACCCAAAGGTCGGCAGTTTGAACCTGCCAGGCGCTCCTTGGAAACTCTATGGGGCAGTTCTGCTCTGTCCTATAAGGTTGCTTTGAGTCGGAATTGACTCGATGGCAGTGGGTGGTGGTAATCAATAGTATGTGCCATCAACAATATTTATCACTGTTGATGTTGACCTTGCTCACCTGGCTGAGTTAGTGTTTGTCAGATTTCTTCACTGTAAAGTTACTCTTCTCCTTACCTCTTCCCTTGTACTCTTTGGAAGGCAGTCACTATGCACAGTTTTGACATGTATTTTTAAATGTACACAAATGGTATTTTAATGCCAATCTTAAATCTTTTCTTGCTATTTCATTCTGTAACATGTTTCTAAAAACCATCCACGTTCCTGCACGTATGTCTAATCTGTTGCTTATAACTGCTGCATCATATTTGATAGTGAGCATCTACCATTTTTTTACTCTCCCATTCCTTCAGAGAGGGATACCTAGATGGCTTTCAATGCTCCACGACTACAAGCAATGCTCTGACAAACATCCTTAAACATGTTTGCTTAAGAACATCGTGGGCAATATAGGAGAGGTCAACTTAACTGGACTAAACCAAAAGCAAAGAAGTTTCCTGAATAAACTGAATGTTTCGAAGGCCAGCGTAGCAGGGGCAGAGGTTTGGGGACCATGGTTTTAGGGGACATCTAAGTCAACTGGCATAATAAAATCTATTAAGAAAACATTCTGCATCCCACTTTGGAGTGTGATGTCTGGGGCCATAAACGCTAGCAAGTGGCCATCTAAGATGCATCAATTGGTCTCAACCCACCTGGAGCAAGGAAGAATGAAGAACACCAAAGACACAAGGTAATTATGAGCCTAAGAGACAGAAAGGACCACATAAAATAGAGACTACATCAGCCTGAGACTAGAAGAACTAGAAGGTACCCAGCCACAACCGATGACTGCCCTGAGAGGGAACAGAACAGAGAACCCCTGAGGGAGCAGGAGAGCAGGGATGCAGACCCCAAATTCACATAAAAAGACCAGACTGGGACTAGAAGGACCCCGGAGGCCATGGCCCCCAGACCTTCTGTTAGCCCAAGACAGAAACCATTCCAAAAGCCAACTCTTCAGACAGGGATTGGACTGGAATATGGGATGGAAAATGATACTGGTGAAGAACGAGCTTCTTGGATCAAGTAGACACATGAGACTATGTTGGCATCTCCTGTCTGGAGGGGACATGAGAGGGCAGAGGGGGCCAGAAGCTGCCCAAATAGACATGAGGGGAGAGAGTGGAGGGAAGGACTGTGCTGTCTCATTACGGGGAGAGCAATTAGGATTGTATAGCAAGGTGTATGTAAATTTTTGTATGAGAGACTGACCTGATTTGTAAACTTTCTTTTAAAGCTCAATAAGAATTAATTAAAAAAAAAAAAAAGAATATGAGGATTTTGCTGGGATCAATATACAACCAAGAGTGAACTTTGTGGGTCAGTAGGGCACTTTATTACTTAATTTGATCAAGTCCTGATCTACTGTTACCGGCGGGGCATAGGGGCTCTCCTGTCCCCACACCCTTGCCTATGATTGACTCTCATTTTTCTACTCTGGCTGATATGTGATGTCTTATTGTTTTAAACTGCATTTCTCTAATTATTATAGAGTATGAACAAATTTTCATGCACTTATTAGTCCTTTTGCTTTCTTTTAATTTATTTATTTTGTAATTCCTATTCTCATACTTTGTCCATTTTTCTCTTGGGATTCTTATCTTTTTCTTTTTGATTTCCTTGTTGGATTAGGCATTGTAAATGTCTTCTCCCATTCTGTCATATACCTATTCTTCATGGTGTCCTTTGTTAATTTTGTTTTTATGTTCGGTAATTTTTTGTAATAAACTTAATGAACTTACTGCGTTACAGTTTTTTGAGAAGTCTTTCTCATCCCTGTTTTTGTTGTTAGTCGACCCTGTGTATAACACAATGAAATGCAGTCCTGCACCATCTTCATGGTGGTTGATATGTTTGAATCTGTTGTTGTGGCCATTGTGTTAGTCCATCTCATTGAGGATATTTTTCACCTTAGCAGGCCCTCTACTTTATCACATATAATGTCCTTCTCCAGCTATCAGTTCCTCCTGATGATGCATCTAAAGAAAGAGTTGAAGTCTTAGACAATATTCTGTGATCCATTGGCTAATTTTTGGATATAGATTGCCAGGCTTTTCATCCTATCTGTCTAGGTCTGGAAGCCCCACTGAAACCTATGCACTAAGGTGTCCTTCCTGGTCTTTGAAATACCGGTGACATAGCTTCCAGCATCATAGCAACACACAAGTCTCCACAGTACAACAAACTGACAGACAGGTGGTGACATCATCCCTAAATCATAAAAATATCATGTATTCTAGCTTCTATTAATTTTATACCTGTATTGTTCACATTTACGTTTTTATTCTATTTAGAGTCTTTATATACAGTGGTGGGTATATATTGTGTCAGGCAGGACTCCAGTTTGATTTTCCTGTACATAGTAAACAAGTTTCCTTCCATCATCTACAATTCATTCTTTTTCCGTAATTTGTGTTGTCACCTGTCTTAATTATCTAGTGTTGCTGTAACAGAAATACTATGAGTGGATGACTTTAACAGACAGAAAGCTTATTCTCTCACAATTTAGGAGGTGAATTCAGGACGCCAGATCCTAGAGAGGCTTTCTCTTTCTGTCCATTCTGGGAGAAGGTCCTTGTCATCAATCTTCCCCTAGCCTAGGAGCTTCTCAGTGCAGGGACCCTGGGCCCAAAGGACCTGCTCCTCTTCTGCTACTTCTTTCTTGATGGCATGAGGTCCCTCTCTCTGCTCACTTTTCTCCCTTTTATCTACTGTAAGGTAAAAGGTGATGCAGGCCACACTCCAGGGAAACTCACCTTACATCTGATCAGGGCTGTGACCTGAGTGAAGGTGTTGCAGCCCACCCTAATCCTCTTTAACATAACCTAATCTTGCCTCATTAACCACAGACAGAGGTTAGTTAGGTTTTGCAATATATAGGATAATTACATCAGATCGCAAAAAGAAGACAACCACACAGTACAGACAGTCATGGCCTGGCCCAGTTGACACATATTTTTTGGGGACACAATTCAATCCATGATGTCACCTTAACCATATGTTAATTTTTAACACAGCAAGAGTCTGAATTGAACCTTTCCATTTTGTTCCATGATTCTGTTTGTCTTGATATAGGTCAGTCCATACTGTACTTAACTACTATGCCTTGCCTCATAATACCTGGGAGAGGCAAGCAACATCTCTTTGCTCTTCTTTTCCGGAGCTGACTTAACTATTTGTGGATTTTTATTTGTCCATATAGGTGCTTGAATAAGTTCACAAACCCACTATAACTTTTGATTGGAATTGATTATAAGAATTGATTTGAAGAGATTTATATTTTTATAGTATCAAGTCATCTTATCCTAAAGCCGGGCTATCTATCCATTTATTTAAGTCAAATTGTTTTAAGCCAATTTCTAGATTAACATTTCAGAGAAGTATAATTTAATAAATATGTGAAACATGAGCACATAGACAGTTTTTGTAAACTTTGGTTTTTAATGATATATCTATTGCTATCTATTCTTTAATTTTTTTTTTTTAGCTATTCTTTTGCCAGGGCTTAATCACTGTTATTCACTTAAGCTGCAATCCTTTTGAGGACAAGGGCCATGCCTTTAATTTCTTTTATTGCTGTCTCCACATAGGGAATTGTCTTAGTTATCTAGTGCTGCTATAACAGAAATACCACAAGTGGATATCTTTAACAAAGAGAAATTTATTCTCTCACAGTCTAGGAGGCTAGAAATCTGAATTCAGGGTGCCAGCTCCGGGGGAAGGCTTTCTCTCTCTCGGATCTGGGAGAATGTGCTTGTCCTCAATCTTCCCCTAGTCTATGAGCCTGTCAGTGGAGGGACCCTGGGTCCAAAGGACACACTTGCTCCTGCCTTTTTTTTTCTTGGTGGTAGGAGGTCCCTGTGTCTCTCTGCTGGCTTCTCTCTTTTATATATCAAAAGAGATTGACTCAAGATACAACCTAGTCCTGTAGATTGAGTCCTTCGTCATTAACGTAACTGCATCTAATCCTGCCTCAATAACATCATAGGGGTAGGCTTTACGACGCATAGGAAAAACACATCAGATGACAAAATGGTGGACAATCACACAGTGCTGGGAATCACAGCCTAGCCAAGTTGACACACATTTTGGGAGGGACACAATTCAATCCATAGGAGGAGTATTCCGTAAATATCAGTTTTTTAATTAATTGACATTCAGGGTAAATATCGTATTGGTGATTATTTTTTCTAGACTCCTCTTTTCTTTTGTCTTCGCTCACATTTCTGTTTTCTCCCTTTTCACTTTGGAAACCCTGGTGGTATAGTGGTTAAGAGCTCAGCTGCTAACCAAAAGGTCAGCAGTTTGAATCCACCAGGTGCTTCTTGGAAATCCTGTGGGGTGGTTCTACTCTGTCCTACAGGGTTGCTATGAGTCGGAATCGACTCGACTGTAACAGGTCTGGTTTTTTATGGGTACCACCTCTCTTTCTTGTTGCTTCCTCTGTGTGCACATGCCTAATGTGGCTATGTAACAGCAGCTCACATCAAACTCCCCTTATCCAGTGAGGCTAAGCACTTTTTTTTTCAGTGTGGTGTAGTTCCTCTGGGGATGAGTAATGTAACGTCAAACTGAGCTGTGTCAGTAAGTCAAGGTGAGTTTTCACCTTTACACCACTGCATTCCCAACCATTAGAAAGACGTTAGCATTTATTGGCAAGCTGTCTCCTAAATATCCTGTAATAAAAAGTCAAAATATGCATTTTTTTCCAATTTTACCCTCAAGCTGCATTTTCATTACCACATTTTCTTTGCAAAGTGCTATAAAGTTCTTTATTGAAACTTTTATTGTTTCAGGAGCTCCCATAGTAGTCTCCTTTGATCTAAGGGGAAAAGATAGTTTTATTTTCTTAAAGGAAAGTGTTAAAGTGGAGTCACTCATTTTGCCAGTGATGCACCTGACCCTGCCCTATTGGTTGTTCCTACCTCATATCTGCTTTTCAATCTACGTAATTATGATGGTCCAGAGGCAGGAATTGACCTGTAGCCTATCCAAATCCATATAATGATAAGCTCTCTGATAAGGAGATTTTCCTGGTTTAAAAAGTGTTTCAGTCTGAATGTGTCACCATGCAGAGAAATAATCAAGTCAGTTTGCTTTGGAACTGACTGTAGTGGGAAGTTAGGGCCAAGTTTGAAAGAAGGTAATTAAAAGTCTAGTGCTGAAGAAGCTGAGGGCACTAACAAAGCCCAGTACCCCTTGGCTGTAGTGCTCTGAGGAGCCAAAAGTCTTTGAAATGCCGTGACATGCCTGAGATAAGCGATACTGTGGATGGTATTTATGGACTAATCAATATTCTGACTCTGTTGACAAGGAAACAAAGTTTTGAAGTTAATCCAATGTCACTGGATCTCCACGGTGTTTAGAATTTTTCATGAACTGTTTTCTGAGGAGAGGAATATGAAGTACTGTTTACTACATTAGTGCCTTGAAGACCCAAATGTGTTTGCTCAGAAAAGCAATCCTGTAGCTAAAATATTAATGTGGCAGGGTTGCATATGCTCTGTTTAATAACAATAAGAGCCAGGCTTGATCGGAAGGCCCTGGGATATTCCTTAAATCTTTGAAAGATACGGAGAGCACCCAGGATGTAACTTGCTTCGCCACTATTCTTCATTCATCTATGGTTGACTGTAGAATTCAGAGTTTGTCCTCTGGGAATATTCAGCCTGGGAGACTGCAAGTCTCTTCAGCTTGCTTTTGTGACAATGATGTACAGGAGGACACCCTGGCTAGTGTTCTTATACTACTAGGTCAGCCAAGTAGTGCAGTGTCTGAGAAGGGAATATCTTGCACTCTCTTCTATCTTAGGAGCATGACTTTGAACAGCTCAGGATACCCTGATGTGTGCCTCTGCCTTTATTCTCCTAACATTTTTTTTAATTTCCATAAAAACGTGCATAACGGAATGTTTGCCTATGCAACAGTTTTTACATGTACAATTCAGTGACATTGATTACATTCTTCATGTCGTGCAACCATTGTCACCATCCTTTTCTGAATGATCCCACCACCATTGACATAAACTCCATGCCTCCTAAACAGTAACTCCCCCTTTCTCCCTCCCTCCCCCCCCGTAACCTCTAGTTTTTATACATTTACCTATTTCATCAAAGTGAGATCCGATGGTAATTGTCCTTCTGTGACTGACTTATTTCATTCAGTATAATATTGTCAAGGTTCATCCATGTTGTGGGATGCATCAGGACTTCCTTTCCCTTTATGGCTGAGTAATAGGTGGTGCAGTGGTTAAGAGCTGTGGCTGCTAACCAAAAGGTTGGCAGTTCAATTCTACCAGCCGCTTCTTGGAAACCCTATGGGGTAGTTCTACTGTGTCCTATAGGGTCCCTACGAGTCTAAATTGACTTGACAGAAGCCTGTGAGAGCTGGAATTTGATGGGACTGCCTTGTTTTTCTGGGTCTTGCGAGTTCACCGACAGGGTGTAGTCCTACCACTTTTGGATGGCTTGTTTTAGTAGAAAATATTTGAGTTTTCCTTCTGTAACAGGTTTCTAGCTTGCACAGGTTCTGGCTTTTGCAGGTTTTACTGTACTACATTTTGCTTATCCATTTATCTGTTGATACACGTTTAGGTTGTTTCTACCTTTCGGCTGTTGTGAATAGTACTGCAATGAACATCACTATACAGGTTTCTGTTTAATGTTCTTCCTTTAAAATATTTTAGGTATATATCTAGGATTGGGATTGCTGGGTCATATGGCAGTTCGATATTCAACATTTTGAGGAACTGCCAAACTGTTTTCCACAACGGCTGTACCATTTTGCATTTCCACAAACAATAAATTCCAATTTCTTCACATCTTCACCAACACCTATTGTTTTCCATTTCGTTGATCATAGCTATTCTAATGGGGACGAGATGGTATCTCATTGTGGTTTTAATTAGCATCTCTCTAATTTTTTTTTAATGGCTAATGATATTGAACATCTTTTCATATATTTCTTGGCCATTTGAATATCCTCTTTAGTGAAAGTCTGTTCAAGTCCTTTGCCCATTTTTTGACTGGATTGTTTGTCTTTTTGTTGTTAAGTATCTCCTGACATATTTCTTAACATTTACATTGTGTAACGCACTGTAATAGATTTCATTTTCCTCCTCCATGGGGATGCCTAGATGAAAAAGACAAAGATCTTGCACTCATGGCAAGCAGTGGAATTAAGACAGGAGCAGAAATGAAAATCATACAAATAAGAAGGGTGCAAGTAGCATTAGCGAGACATAGGTCTGTCCTATTCATGACAGATTTAGAATGAGTTGATTGGAAAAAAAATGCAATTTGACCTATTCTTCTTTATTTAATGAAATGTGTGCAGGTAATATAAAGAACTGCCTGTGTTCTTCCTGTGGATTCAATTTGTATGCGTATTAAATAATTGAAAAGGGGATATGTGGTTGCTTAATATACAGGACGATGTCCTTAATAGAACAGTACATTTCAGAGAATTAAGGCTGCAAAAGGTCAGACTTCAGGATGTCTTGCTTTTCTGGATTTTGACATTTGTCGTGTGCAACCATGAGGAACTATTTATTCATGTCGTCAAGGAATTTCTAATTCACTGAATTAGAAACGATGACAACAACCAAAAAAAAAAAAAAGAAACAAACCAAGACCTTGATAGTGTTGCTTAGTGGTTGCTTCTCCAGAGGCTTGGAGGAAGTTTGTAGTTCCAGGTACCTCAGAGACTACTCATACCCTGAGCATTGATTCCTCATCTGCAGTGACTTTAGAATGTTTCTCAAATTGGGTACCTGGACATAATCTTGAAATTCTGCAAATTCTTTTGGGCTGTTAAAATTTTGTTTTTGATGATACTTTTTAATGGATACTTTTTGCCAGGTATAAAGATGAAATCTTTCCTTTTTCTATGATAACAATTAAAAGAGATTTTTGGAGGATAAGACTTTAGATTATTAAGTAATTGTTTTTCAGACAGGGGTCATCAGATCCTTGAGAATTTTATTCTTGTGGACTCTTAAGAATTTCTTCTTTTAAAAGGGAGCCCTGGTGGCATAGCAGGTAAGAACTCAGCTGTTAACCAAAAGGTCAACAGTTCAAATCCACCAGGCGCTCCTTGGAAACCCTATGGCGCAGTTCTACTCTGTCCCATAGGGTTGCTATGAGTTGGAATCCACTCGATGGCAAGTTGGAATTGACCCAACGGCAATGGTTTTTTTTTAGTTTTTGGTATTTTACTTACATTTGAGAAACATTGGTTTAAACTATATTGTATATGCAGATCCACTACTGCATTACTTACCCTTTTTGGGACTTGATTTTTAAATTGCTTTTAGGCCAATAATCTCCAAAGTTGGCCACCCACTATTTAGATTATTACATGAGACAAATACCTGGACTAACTGATTTAGTAATATCTAGGACTGGGACCACTGCTCTATGTTCACCATTTGAGGAACTACCTGTTTTCCACAACAGCCGTACCATTTTGCATTTTCACCAATGATAGTTAGGCTTCCAATTTCTTCACATCTTCACCAACACCTATCATTTTCCACTGTTTTGATCACAGCCATTCTAATGTGGATGAGTTGGTATCTCATCATGGTTTTAATTCGCATCTCCCTAATGGCTAATAATATTGAACATCTTTTCATATGCTTGTTGGTCATTTGAATATTTTCTAGTGAAAGCCTATTAAAGTCCTTTGCTCATTTTTTGACAGCGGCATTTGTCTTTTTGTTGTTAAGTGTTTCCTGACATATTTCTTAACATTTAGATCGTGTAAACGCACCATCATAGATTTCATTTTCCTCCCTCCACGAGGATCCCCAGATGAAAAAGACAAAGATCTTGGACTCATGGCGGGCAGTGAAGTTAAGACAGGAGCAGAAATGACAATCCTACAAATGACTGTCAACACCAAGAGATATTGGTGTGACTTAAAAAAAAAAAGTTTAAATAGCTGCCTTTCTTTGTTCGCATTAAGAGCATCCTAGAGAGTCTTTAGAGCCTCCAGAGCCTTAGGAGAAAGCTCTGAATGGTGAAGGGGGACACACTGGTAATTTGGGAAAAAAGAAACACTTTATGTTCCTTTACGTCTGTCTCTGTTTTTGTTTCTCTGTGTCTCTGTCCATATATCAGAGAGAGATAAACAGAAACAGTTTTTGATTTATGTACACATAAGACCAAAAAACCAGTTGTGGTCAAGTTGATTTCAACTCATGGTGACCCAGTGTGTGTCAGAGTAGAACTGTGCTCCACAGGGTTTTCAATACTGATTTTCCAGCAGTAGATTGCCAAGCCTTTCTTTCGAGGCACCTCTGGGTGGCCCCAACCCACCAACCTTTTGGTTAGCATTCGAGCTTGCTAACCATTTGCACCACCCAGGAACTCCACGTATATGCATACATATAGGTATAAACAGGAGCCCTGGTGGCACAGTGGTTAAGCGCTCATCTGCTAACATAAAGGTTGGTGGCTTGAACCCGCCAGATGCTCTGTGGGAGAAAGACGTGGAAGTCTGCTTCTGTAAAGTATTGTAGCCTCGGAGACCCTACATAAACACGTATATACGTATACCAAAAACCCAAACCCATTGTTGTTGAGTCAGTTCCCTGTGGGACAGAGTAGAACTGCAAAGGTTGGCAGTTTGAATCCACCATTTGCTCCTTGGAAACCCTAGGGGGCAGTTCTATTCTGTCCTATAGGGTCCCTATGAGTTGGAATTGACTTGATGGCAATGGGCACATGTGTTTATATACATACATGTGTATATATATATATATATATATATATATATATATATATATATATATAAACACACATGCGTGTATATAGAAATGCTGGTGGTGTGGTGGTTAACAGCTTGCCTGATAACCAAAAGGTCAGCAGTTTGAATCTACCAGCTGCTCTTTGGAAACCCTATGGGGTAGTTCTGCTCTGTCCTATAGGGTTGCTATGAGTCAGAATCGACTCAACAGCAACAGGTTTATGTATGTATATGCCAAGAAATTTAGAAGACCACTACCTGGCCAGCCAACTGGAAGAGATTCATATTTGTGCCCATTCCAAAGAAAGGTGATCCAACAGCATGTGGAAACTATCGAACAATATCATTAATATCACACACGAGTAAAATTTTGCTGAAGATCATTCAAAATTGGTTGCAGCTATGCATTGACAGGGAACTACAAGAAATTCAAGCCAGATTCAGAAGAGAACGTAGAATGAGGGATATCATTGCTGATCTCAGATGGATCTTGACTGAAAGCAGAGAATACCAGAAAGATGTTTACCTGTGTTTTATTGACTATGCAAAGGATTTCGACTGTGTGGGTCATAACAGATTATGGATAACATTGTGAAGAGTGGAAATTCCAGAACACTTAATTTTGCTCATGAGGAACCTGTACAAATACCAAGAGGCAGTTATTTGAAGAGAACAAGGGGATACTGCATGGTTTAAAATCAGGTAGATATGTGTCAGGGTTGTATCCTTTCACCATATTTATTTAGTCTGTATGCTAAGCAAATAATCCAAGAAGCTGGACTATATGAGGAAGAATGGGGCATCAGGATTGGAGGATGACTTATTAACAACCTACATTACGCAGATGACACAGTCTTGCTTGCTGAGTGAAGAGAGCTTGAAGCACTTACTGATGAAGATCAAAGACTACAGCCTTCAGTATGGATTACACCTCAACAGAGAGAAAATAAAAATCCTCACAACTGGACCAATAAGCAACATCATGATAAATGAAGAAACTACTGAAGCTGTCAACAATTTCATTTTATTTGGATCCATAGTCAATGCCCATGGAAGCAGCAGCCAAGAAATAAAACGATGTATTACATTGGGTAAATCTGCTGCAAAAGACCTCTTTAAAGTGTTAAAAAGCAAAGATATTACTTTAAGGACTAAGGTGCACCTGACCCAAGCCATATGCACGTGAAAGCTGGAAAATGAATAAGGAAGACCTAAGAAGAATTGATGCCTTTGAATTATGGTGTTGGTGGAGAATATTGAATATACCCTGGACTGCCAGAAGAATGTACAAATCTGTCTTGGGAGAAGTACAGCCAGAATGCTCCTTAGAAGTGAGGATGGTGGTGGTGAGACTTTGGCTTATGTACTGTGGACATGTTATCAGGAGGGATCAGTCCTTAGAGAAGGACATCATGCTTGGTGAAGTAGAGGGTCAGAGAAAGAGAGGAAGCCCCTCAGTAAGATGGATTGACACAGTGGCTGCAAGAGTGGGTTCAAGCATGGCAATGATTGTGAAGATGGCACAGGACTGGGTGGTTCTGTTGAACAAAGGTTCTCTTTGAGTTGGAACCGATGGAATGGTACCTAACAACCACAACCACGTGTATATCTCCAGGGAGAGACAGAACCAGACAGACATACATAGGAAGAGATAATATAGAGTAGATGCTAAAGGTAAAACCAGCGGGGAACATGTCTCATTCATAGTCAGTTGAGGAGACTTTGGCCTGAACTAAATCCCCTCTAAATGGTAGAAAAACAGTTCATAAAAAGGTCTGTATGGTGCGACATCTCCTCACAATTTTAGCCACTGTTTTACTCCGGCTAATACACTAGGGTTGGCCTAGGTTTATGCCTTAGGAAGTAATGTTGAGAAATAGCAGCCATAGCAGTAAAGGTAAGGGAAAATTCATCTCAGCTGAGTACTGCTTTGGGCAAGAAAATGAGAATTATCTACTTTGTCAAAGAAGTTTTCTTCTGTCAGAGCCAACAGAAGTTGGGTGTGTTTAGGACTATTGGACATATTTGCGGGGTCCTCCATGCTTCTAAAACGGGGTGAATTTATGCAGCCTATGGTGGAAACTCAAGGCAGCTCTCCAAGGTAGAATCAGTCAGGGAGTAGAGATGTTTATTGGTTTCTAAGTGTTCTTTCCTGCTTTTCAGCAATGTCTTTTTTCATAGCACTTGCAACCAGGGCTTGAAAAATTAGATGTCCTGCCCACTGTGGGTTGTCATATATTAGCAGCCTGGCATCCGGATGTTGGGACAGAGCCACGCAGGTTGGCAAGAACACATAAATATTTGCCAGGGGAGCAGGAGGAGAGCATCAGAAAGTTCTTTCCAAAAAGTATGTGGGGCATTAACTTACAGATCAAGTCTCTGAGCGTTTCTGGCCTGGTTCATCATTGGATTTAATTTGCAGACTCGCACAGACCAAGAGGAGGCAAAGAGGAGATGAGCAAAGGGCCTGATTCCTTACCTTGAAGTAGAGGCCACCCCTCTGGGCTATTTGGCGTACATCATGCTTCCTTGTCCCCCTGCCATGAAGCCAGGCTGAACCTGGGGAGCAGCCAAGACCCTGGAGAAGAGTGGAAGGCTTGGGTCACTCACATGGCTCCATTAGGAGCTTGGAGAGATCTGCCAACACTCTTGACATCTCACCTCACCCCATCGTTTGGATGGCTTTGGCTTGAACTTTTGGGGTCTTGCAACCATATCCAAAGGCTGCCTGTTCTAGTGTTCCTACCAACAAACCAAACTCAACAAGGAAGACATTGCTGACAGGAGCATGTAACCTGCCAACTCACTGTCTCCTTGATATGCTTCTCTACCCTAGATCTTATTTATGGGGACCAGGCACTGGGCCAATCTTTGTGTGCATTATCTCATTTAATTCTTTTAGTGACTCCTCAAGTAGTAGGTAGCAATATTTTGCACTTTTCTTTTGATAAGTACAGTTCAGAGAAGTTATGCAATTTGCTCAACAAACAATCCTAAGCCCCTAACAAAAAACAACCTTAACCCCCTGACACCAAACAACCCTAACCTCCTATCAAAAACAACCCTAACCCCCTAACAAAAACAACCCTAACCCCCTAACAAACAACCCTAACCCCCTAACAAAAACAACCTTAACCCCCTAACAAACAACCCTAACCCCCTAACAACAAACAACCCTAACCCCCTAACAACAAACAACCCTAACCCCTTAACAACAAACATCCCTAACCACATAACAAAAACAACCCTAACCCCCTAACAAACACAACCCTAACCCCCTAACAACAAACAACCCTAACCCCCTAACAACAAACAACCCTAACCCCCTAACAACAAACAACCCTAACCCCTTAACAAACAACCCTAACCCCTTAACAACAAACATCCCTAACCACCTAACAAAAACAACCCTAACCCCCTAACAACAAACAACCCTAACCCCCTAACAACAAACAACCCTAACCCCCTAACAACAAACAACCCTAACCCCCTAACAACAAACAATCCTAAGCCCCTAACAAAAAACAACCCTAACCCCCTGACACCAAACAACCCTAACCTCCTATCAAAAACAACCCTAACCCCCTAACAAAAACAACCCTAACCCCCTAACAAAAACAACCCTAACCCCCTAACAAACAACCCTAACCCCCTAACAAAAACAACCTTAACCCCCAACAAACAACCCTAACCCCCTAACAACAAACAACTCTAACCCCCTAACAACAAACAACCCTAACCCCTTAACAACAAACATCCCTAACCACCTAACAAAAACAACCCTAACCCCCTAACAAACACAACCCTAACCCCCTAACAACAAACAACCCTAACCCCCAACAACAAACAACCCTAACCCCTTAACAAACAACCCTAACCCCTTAACAACAAACATCCCTAACCACCTAACAAAAACAACCCTAACCCCCTAACAACAAACAACCCTAACCCCTTAACAAACAACCCTAACCCCTTAACAACAAACATCCCTAACCACCTAACAAAAACAACCCTAACCCCCAACAACAACCCTAACCCCCTAACAACAAACAACCCTAACCCCCTAACAACAAACAACCCTAACCCCCTAACAACAAACAACCCTAAACCCCTAACAAAAACAACCCTAACCCCCGAACAACCAACCCTAACCACCTAACAAAAACAACCCTAACCCCCTAACAACAAACAACCCTAACCCTATTATTTAGGAAATTCCCCAAATACTACCCTACTTGGTCCTGTCACATGCCCCTCATTTTCTCTCTGAGGAGAAGGAACAAGAAAGAATGCCAAGCCAGTTGCCTTGGAGTCGATTCTGATTCGTGGTGACCCCACGTGTGTTAGATTAGAACTGTTCTTCATAGGATTTTCATTGGCTGATTTTTTGGAAATAGGGTCACCTGACTTTTCTTCTGAGATGCCTCTGGGTTGACTTGAACCTCCAATCTTCTGGTTAGCAGTTGAGCATGTTAACTATTTACACCACCCAGTAGCTCCTGGAGAAAATGAAGATGAGTTCAATGATGACCCATTACTGTCAAGTCAATTCCAACTCACAGTGACCCTATCTGGTACAGAGTAGAACTGTGCTCTACTGGGTTTTCTTGGCTATAAGCCTTACAGAAGTAGGTCTCCAGGCCTCTCTTGCATGGCACCTCCGGATGCATTCAAACTGCCAACCTTTAGGTTAGTAGTTGAACGCAAACTGTTTACGCTACCCAGGGGCCTCTCTTCAATCCAACAAGCATGTACTACGCTCTTAGCGTGTCCAGGCACTGCATCTGGGGCCCAGGAATGCAGGGATGAATGGTACTGTCTCCATGGCAGCACTGTGGGCTTCTCTGAGTCTGGATTAATGTGTGCACAATTGTCATACAAATCAGGTTGCTGGGATGCTAAGTGGGCGCCACAGTGAGTGCATAGACAGCACCTGGTGCTTTTTGGGGGGTGGCAGATGGATCAGTCTGGATTCACAGTGGACTCTAAAGAGTGAGTCAGGTTTCAGAAGTTAGAGAAACGGAAGAAGGGTACTCCAGAGTGAGGGAACAAAAGTCTGAGTGGCTGGAAAGGGCCTTTGGCATAGCTTTGTTGACCCACAAGAGTGAGGAGAGTGAACCTGGAAAGCTAGCCAGTCCTGAGTGTCCTGCTTGGGGCCCAGGTGGGAGGTGGGGCAGGAGGCAAAGACCTGGGAGCCTGGCTAACTACCAGTGGGGGAGAGTAGATGGGGCTAGAAGGCTTTATACTGAGGGAAGCCTGCCTGGGGGCTGGTAAATTCTCGGAGCACCCACTAACCCACTGCCGTCAAGTCGATTCCGACTCATAGCCACCCTATAGGACAGAGTAGAACTGCCCCATAGTGCTTCCAAGGAGCACAGCAGGTTGCTATTTGGGCTGTGGACTTCTGGCAGGGTCCCTGAGACCCAAAAGAGAGAAAACAAGGCAGCCTTTTACTGAAAAGGGAAAGAATTCCAGATTGGATTGGATGAAGAAGCAAAAAGGAATACTGTGGAAAATGTGTCAGGCGTGCAAACCAGGCACGTTCACCTCCAGGGTCTGCAGCAGCTGTGCGGGGCGGGGCCGGGGAGGCAGCGCTATCCTTCCAATTAGTGCGTTTAAGGTAGAACCCTACTGTCTGCAGTTTTGCAAGTTGCTCTTTTTTTTAAATACCACTGAGACAGTGATAAAGGGCTGGGTGAAATTAAAGGTTTCTGCTTAGCGGACCACCACGTTGTGAATTGCTGACTTAAGCACTTGCTCTTTACCTTCCTCCAGTACTTTTCTCCTCCTGTGCTAAACGGTACAAAAACAAACGTCCCGAGATGGAAGGCCAGTGGTCTTTATTCAGTTTCGGTACTGATCGGAGTAAATCACCCACTGGCCCAAATAGGGGAGGGGAAACCTGGGGCGAGGGTAAGGTTTGGGCAGGACAGACTCTGCTGTGGTGCGGACGTCTACACTCTGCGGGGCATCGTGGGGACTGGTGCGAGGTGTGCACTCAGGATGGACGCACAGGTCAGCTGATACAGGTTGCATATTGAGTGGAAACTTCCGCTTTCTTAACAACGCTCCCTCCCGTGACAGACAGCCAGAGAAGGAGGGAGGGTGAGAGTGAGAGTGAGAGTGAGGAGTTGTCAGGATGGAGAAGAATCTCAGCCTAAGTGTCCCCACTGCTTCACATCGCAGTTGCTATTTAAGACTTTGAGTTAAAAAGAAAGGTGGGGGGAAGGGGCTGGACAAAGGGAAAAAAACAAAACAAAACACCACCACCAAAAAAAATGGCTATCTATGTATTTTTAAAAATTGTGGTGCATATATATGTAACAAATTATTGGCCTTTTCAACATTCTTCGTGTGTACAGTTCAGCAGTATTCAGGAGGTTTATCGTGCCGTTCAACCTTTATATACTTAACCACTGCTTTTGCTTTTCAGGCTCATTTTGTGAAAGGGACAGAAACCCGTCTAGACGGTGTCTTGGGTAAACCTTAAGATATTTGTGGTGATAGTGAATGGAACATAAAATGTCATTTTGGATGCTTAGGAAATGCCATTGGTTTGCAATTTGTGGAATGGAAAATGTTTATCGTAAAGTCTGGGGAAATTTTTACATGCAACATTAAAATAAAGCTGAGGAGAAAGTTCATATGGTGAGTCCCAGAGTCTCTGGCCCTTAAATGAGTATTTTTTACAAATAACACACGCATTATACTTTTTTTGCCAACTGCGCAACTCCTTCCCTCGGGCATTATTTTTGTAAGCGCGCTATGCCAATTTTTTTTTTACATGTTGCAGACTTCACTTGATACTAAGAAGACATAATTAAACTATGAAATAAGCGGACCTAACATAACCTAATGATTTCACTTAAGACGATCTGATAAGGTTTTTGCGTGAACTGTTGAGCTAGAAAATGAAACAAAAAGCCCATTGCGGTCTAGTGGATTCCAACTCATAGCGACCCTATAGGACAGAGTAGAACTGCCCCGTAGAGTTTCCAAGGAGCGACTGGTGGTTTCGAACTATCAACCTTTTGTTTTGTAGCCGTAATACTCAACCACTACACCCCCAGGGTTTCCCCTGTTGAGCTAATCCACTATAATTATCAACTTAAATTAATAGAAACAGGCATATTCCTTATTTTCCAGTTACCGGGGGACTGCCAAACTTCATCCTTGACTTCTTGACCATGGCTTATACCTCTGTTACACAATTATGATCAAAAGTAACATTTTCAGACTATTTTTATACACATAAGCAGGAGATTAAAGAAAATAAACGGAATGAAAGAAGATGAACAGAACGATATGATTTACCTGTAATATGGGAGGACGGGTGAATGAGGCTGAAATTCACTTCCGGAAATGGCATGAGACGTTTGCGCTATATGCATAGGAACGCTATGCCAGAATTGTTTTACTTAATTTCATCATTTCTTTGCGTTATATGTGTGGGCGCGTCGTTTACGTGGGCACATTATTTGCGAAAAATTATGATAACTCCAGTTGACTCATGAGAGCAATTTCCCAATTGATGTATCAGTGCAGCCAGTCAAAACACAAAAGCAGCTCTTAGGGAGGAAGCAGGTGTGACACTAAATTCTCCCCTTAGCCAGGGGAGACAGCCTAGGCTCTGAGTCGAATTCCTGTAACATAAATTCTAGAGTTAACTGTGTTGGCCAGAAATTGCACTGAGAAGAAGTCTCACAGTCTGGGGGCTGAAAATCAGGGTATTTCATAAGGATACCTTGCAGCTTTCAATTCTCGCCCCTGAATACCTGATGGGACAGACTTGGTGGCGTTTATATTTGTCTCTTTAGGAATTGGGCACATAAGGGCCTCTTTATAGGAGTGCGCAGTGGGAATTTTAAAAATTTTGGCCATGTCTACTCATAGGTCTGGCCCCAAGTCAGTTGGCTTGATGGGATGCATGGCTGTAAATATGGGCCCAAGGATAAGGATAAGGGGAGGGCTAAATTTGCAGTAGATGTGTAATTGGACAAGGGTCTGGGAAGCGGTAGTGAGACCTTATTGAGCTAATGAGGAATCAGAGGCCAAGAAAGGGCATCTGTAGGCTTTGCCTGGGGTTTCAAAGCTGAGACAAAGTATTTCCACTTCTATAATGCTCCATTCTTTGAGTTTCCAGGGCCATCTATTCCTTATCTGTTGTTGGAGGTTGAGGTTCTATTTGCCAGTATCCCCAAAGCTGCTCCCTCCCCCACTCTGTACATTCTTAACCTCTCATTAATACAACCATTACCACACAATAGCACAATACCTCTGAGATCACAGCTGGACATCTGAGAACCCAGCTGAGGTAGAGGCTCCAGGAAGAGAGAACTGTGGCTACAGGGGAGGGGACATGCCTGGGGTGGAATACTTGTGTGCATCATGGCAGGGAGAGTGGGAGGGGCAAGGGGACAGTGTGTGTCCTGTAGCATCAATAAACCAAGACATGGACTGTCCTACCATCTGGTTTCCTGGTCCAGACAGCATACCTTGCTGATGGGCCTTTCATTTCTTCTTTAGTTGTCATTCTCCCATTCCTAAGCTTATGGATAGTGAGGCAACAAAAGCCCCAAGTAAGCTCCTCAAAAAGAAGCCTGATGTAGAAGCATCACTATTGATCACTATCCTGTGGACAGATAGTGCCCTGGATGATTTGGGCTGGAAAAAATACTTTGTGAAATGTTATCATAGTGTATATTTCTTTTCTATATGCCCTAGGTTTGAGTTAACATCCATAGTAGAGACATATAGTACTGTGTGGTGTGTTGCTATGTAGTGTATTTGGTAAAATCATTTCAGAAGCACTTGATGTCTGAGTCAGGGCAGCCTCTAATGCCTAAAAATACTTCAGCTTATGGGGCAGACAAGCTATTACCCATCCATGCTAACAGGGACAGTTCCCTCCTTAAAGTATTCAAACCTCCTGAGAAGCTAGGGAGGTTCATTGTCCTAGTAATATGCTACATTATGCACTAAAATGAATGGATTGATGGGTTTCATTAATATTTTAGTTCAAAGAGTTCTGTTAAGTGTATTAAAAAATGCCGTCTCCTAAGTCAACCCACAGATAACTAATTCCAAGGGAAATTCTCTTTGGTGAAAGCGGACGTTCTGGTTAACTGAATGAGAATAAAGGGGAATGGGGAAAAATAATCGTGTTTTGGTTTCCACAGATGGAATCTTGAAGACGCCCTTGAGAAGTGTACAAATGTGGGGCAGAAATTATACAAACGTGTTGTCCTACCAAGATAGCAAAAGGAAGGGAGTGGCTGTCACAGTTTTCCTAAAGAAGGTGACAAGAGGCACCCAGATGGATTGTAATTCCAGATGTGATGTCCCAAGGGACCCCCTTCACCTTGAGAAACATCAGGGCTAGAAAAATGACAAAGATAAAAAAGAGTGGCTTTAGTCCTCATGGCAACCCTGCTGGCGTAGTGGTTAAATGCTATGGCTGCTAACCAAATGGCTGGCAGTTTGAATCCACCAGGCGGTCCTTGGAAACTCTGCAAGGGTGTGACTTGGAGATAAGATTTAAGTCAGAGAGCTTTAGAAATACCCCCAAATGGAAAATTCGTAATGCTTGAAAGGAAGCAGCAAATTCACAAAAGGATTGCAAGGCAGTTGTTAAGTCATGCTATTAGGAAAGAAAGGTCAGCCCTAGGCAGATTGGAAAATTGATGGAGCCTGTTTGTGGCACTTGACTGTACTCCTTGAGGGCCCCTTCAGTGGACAGCACAAGCCGCATCCCTCCTCCTGCTGCTCACAGCCTTCTTCTGCTTTGTCTCCCTTCGCAGCTCACTGTCCTTTCCTCTCCCTATGTGGTGATGAAAGGCAAGGTTTTTTATCCTTAGGGAATGGAGATATTAGAATTTGAGGAACACGCTGAAATTGATAGGAGAAAGTGGCCAATTCAGGAAAAATGTAAATGAATCTTAACATTCTGTTTTTTTGCTTTTTAAAATAAAGATGTATTTCTTTTTCTGATTATAAAAGAAATCAAAAGTGGAACCATGTGACATTGCCAATATTTGATTATTTTTCACTTACAAAAACATCAGTGTCACATGGTTCAACATATGTTCAGAGTATATTGCTCAGATACAGAAGTGTAGAAGATTGTCAGTGAAATATGGAATTTTTATCAAAGGTAACATAATATAAAATCACCAAGAAAGGTGATCCCACCAAATGTAGAAATTATTGAACAATATCGTTAGTATGACACGCAAGTAAAATTTTGCTGAAGATCGCTCAAAAGTGGCTGCAGCAGTATAGCGACAGGGAACTGCCAGAAATTCAAGCCAGATTCAGAAGAGGATGTGGAACCAGGGATATCATTGCTGATGTCAGATGGATCCTGGCTGAAAGCAGAGAATACCAGAAAGATGTTTACCTGTGTTTTATTGGCTATGCAAAGGCATTTGACTGTGTGGATCATAACAAAATATGGATAATATTGCAAAGAATGGGAATTCCAGAACACTTAATTGTGCTCATGAGGAACATGTACATAGATCAAGAAGCAGTCGTTCAAACAGAACAAGGGGATACTGCCTGGTTTAAAGTCAGGAAAACTGTGTGTCAGGGTTGTATCCTTTCACCATACCTATTCAATCGTATGCTGAGCAAATAATCCAAGAAGCTGGACTACATGAAGAAGAACCTGGCATCAGGATTGGAGGAGGACTGATTAACAACCTGCGTTATGCAAATGACACAACCTTGCTTGCTGTAAGTAAAGTGGACTTGAAGCACTTACTGTTGAAGATCGAAGACTATAGCCTTCAGTACAAATTACACCTCAACATAAAGAAAACAAAAATCCTTACAATAGGATTAAAAAGCAACATCACAATAAACAGAGAAAAGATTGAAATTGTCAAGGATTTCATTTTGCTTGGATCCACAATCAATACCCATGGAAGCAGCAATCAGAAAATCAAAAGACACATTGCTTTGGGCAAATCTGCTGCAAAAGACCTCTTTAAAGTGTTGGAAAACAAAGATGTCACCTTAAAGACTAAGACGTGCCTGACCCAAGCCATGGTGTTTTCATTTGCCTCCTATGCATGTGAAAGCTGGATGATGAATAAGTAAGATCAAAGAAGAACTGATTCCTTTGAATTGTGGTATTGGAGAAGAATATTGAATATACCATGGACTGCCAAAAGAATGAACAAACCTGTCTTGGAAGAAGTACAACCAGAATGCTCCTTAAAGCAAGGATGGTGAGCCTATGTCTCACATACTTTGGACATGTTGTTAGGAGGGATCAGTCCCTGGAGAAGGACATCATGCTTAGTAAAGTAGAGCGTCAGCAAAAAAGAGGATGACCTTCAATGAGATGGATTGACACAGTGGCTGCAACAATTGGCTCAAGCATAGCAACGATTGTGAGGATGGCGCAGGACTGGGCGGTGTTTCATTCTGTTGTATGTAGGATTGCTATGAGTCAGAACTGATTCGATGGCACCTAACAACAACAATGATATAAAATTCTTGTGAGAATATTTTATGCCTCAGGGCCCATCTAGACTTGTTTTTCTCTCAACCCTAGTTCTAGCCTGAACTTTCTCTTTAAGGAGAAAGAGGTGAGCTCACTGCATGCCTTGGATGTGTCCCCAGACAGATCCATTGAACTTCTATCACCTATACCTGTAAATGTGACGTTGATTAGAGACAGCATTTTTCTTTTAGTATCAGTTAACGACGTCATACCAGAGTAGAAAACCAAAAACCAAACCCACTGCCGTCGAGTCAATTCCAACTCATAGCGACCCTATAGGACAGAGCAGAACTGCCCCATAGGGTTTCTAAGGAGCATCTGGTGGATTTGAACTGCCAATCTTTTGCTTAGTGCTGTGGCTCTTAATCACTATGCCACCAGGGTTTCCTGCCAGAGTAGAGTGAGTCCTAAACCCTTCTGAATGGTATCTTATGAAAGGAGAGAACAGACATTGACACAGAGTCACGCAGCAGGAAGATACCACGTGTCAATGATCACTGGCAGCCGCTAGAAGTTTGGAGAGCGGCATAGGGCAACTTCTCCCTCAGAGCGCCCAGAAGGCACTCACATGACTGATACCCTGATTTGGACCCCTCCCCTCTAGAATGGTGAGATAAATGCTTCCTGTGGCCCTTTGCAATTCTTCCTTCCTGCCTCCAGCAAAAATGACCTGCATCTTGTCACTATGGATTCATTTACATTTTCTGGAATTTTACATAGAGAATGAAATTTTATTATCATTACTATTTTTGGTCTGGGTTCTTTCATCCAGCACATTTATTTTCAAATCCATGATATTTTTACATGTATCAATAGTTAAGTCTTTTTTTTTATTACTGAATAGTATTTTTTATAGCTATATCACAATATAGCCATTCCACTCCTAGGTATTTACCCAGCAGAAATGAAGCATATATCTATTCAGAGACTTATACGTTACGTTCACAGTAGCTTTACTTGTAATAGATAGAAATTGGGAACAACTCGAATGTTCATCAGCAGAAAAATGCCTGATAGCGCAAACCCAGTGGAGTTTACATTTATGTCCTTAGGAGTCAGGTTCATAAGGACCTCTTTACAGGAGAGCACAATTTAAAATATTGGTTTTTTTCTTACTATTGAGGTTTGAGAATTCTTTATATATTATGGATATGGGCCTTTTATCATCTATATGATTTGCAAATATTGTCTCCCAGTCTGTGCTTTGTATTTTCTCTTATGAAGAAAGGATCTTAATTAAGCCCAGATGACCCATTTGTTCTTTGATGAATTGGGCTTTTATTGTAGTTTTAGTGTGGTATCTAAAAAATTTTGCATATTCATGACTTCAAAGATTTTCTCCTATTTTTTTCCTAGAAGTTTATTGTTTTGTATTTCACAGTTAAAAAACCCAAAAACAAAACCCAAACCTGTTGCTCTCAAGTGATTAACTTAATTCTCAGGACCTGACGTTAAAAACAATAATAATAATAAATTGTACAAGTTTCAAAACTAATACGTCACATGGAACTAGGAATGGAACCCAGTTTTTGTGACTATAAACACTGAAGTCTTACCACAATACTGTGCTGCTGAATCATTCCCCCCTTACGATCCTAGGGTCACAAATGCATACTCCTGCTTCCGTATGCTTGTTTATTCCCTCCCCAATTCTTGGAATACATCGATGGCTCCCCTTTCCATACTCAAATATAATAACTCCTCTACGCGTATTCCAAGTCTTCCAAGAATATGAACTCCTTCCCAGGAACTCCAGAACACTGATTTCTTCCCATCCCAATCTCTCACAGCTGTCATTGGTCTTCATATATTTTAGCCTTTTTATTATTTTCATTTAAGCTATTTATCAAATACAGTCTTCAAAAAAACAAACAAACAAAAAAACCTGTTGCCATCAGATCAATTCCAACTCATATGGTCTTATAATTCCCCAGCATAACCCAAACCCCTTTGGCAAAGGGCAATGTATGAATTTCCTGTTTTTTTTTTTTTTTTTAAACAAGGTAGGGTATACAGTAGGTGTCCAAAAAATGCCTTTTGATTTGAACTGATTTATATAGTTAGTCTCACTGTCTCAAGACTGAAGTTAAAGCAGAGGCAAGAGAACTGCCTGTCAAGCTCATGGCTGCTTGTCCTTCTCAGACCTCATGGTCAATATTCTATAATTTCTTCCTTACCCTCGTCATTTTTTGACAACCTAATTTTGATTCAAAAATCTCTTCTCAGATGTCAGCCCACAGATAAATAAAAAAACAAACAAAAAAAACCCCATTGCTGTCGAGTCGATTCCGACTCATAGTGACCCTAGAGAACAGAGTAGAACTGCCCCATAGAGTTTCCAAGGAGCGCCTGGTGACTCGAACTGCTGACCTTTTGGGTAGCAGCCGTAGCACTATATGCATGTATAAATTTAGCCCAAGACGACTGAGAAGTGTTTAACCGCTGTAGTCATATATTCAGGCTGGACATTTTCTCATCAAGGAGAATAAGGAAGTTTTCATCCTGACACTACTGGGCACCACGTGATAGCACAATCATAGTCCTTTCCCTCCTGCCCCCAGCTCTTAACTAGATTTCAGGTAAACCTGTCCCA
This sequence comes from Loxodonta africana, assembly GCF_030014295.1. Lineage (NCBI taxonomy): Eukaryota > Metazoa > Chordata > Mammalia > Proboscidea > Elephantidae > Loxodonta > Loxodonta africana. The sequence goes on from NC_087360.1 coordinate 59,908,920, forward strand.
CTTCTTTTCATCTGATGATTGATCGGCTGTTTCATATAAATGAACTAAAATTTTGGGAACTGATGAATAAGGGTGGAAAAATGACTATTATTAAAAAAAGAAAAAGTATGGAAGGCTTTGCTGTCTTCAGCTCCTAGATAGCCCACTGCAGTTGTTTCTAATTTACATGATAAAACACAGGAGTGGAGGGGAGGCTGTGGCTGTTGGTTCCTTTCTTCTTTGTTAAATTAGGAATCCAGGGGAAATTAGTGCCTTAAACTCAACCATCTATTCTCCTTTATATAGTCCTTTCTTCTGGACTTCAATAAGGGGTGATATGTTGATTCTAAGTCACATTTAAATCCAGTTCCTGGTGTTTCAAATCTTATTCCTCTCAGCTAATAGTGAATTTGTAAAATTGAGCTAAAGTGATGGGGAAAATTAACTAATGTTGGGGTCCTATTAATTTTCTTAACTTTCTTTTATTAAATTAAACCAACCATGCTGAAAGAAGAAGAAGAAGAAGTCCTGTGGTATTTTATCTATGAGAGGAGTTAAATAGCCGTGTACTATGGCTGCTATTCACAAGGTTTTCACTAGTCAATTTTTTCAGAAGTAGACTGCCAGATCCTTCTTCCTAATATGTCTTAGTCTGGAAGCTCAGCTGAAACCTCTCCACCAAGGGTGACCCTGCTGGTGTTTGAAATACCAGTGGCAAAGCTTCCAGTATCACAGCAACACACAAGCCACCACAGTGCGGCAAACTGAAAAGACATGTGGTGGGTGGACCGTGGCAGGATATATAATATAGAACAGAATATATAGAATTCTATGACAGTATATTTTTTTTTATATAGAATATATGACAATATATTGCATATAGTATAGAGAACTACATGACAATAACTAATTGATTAATTTATTTTCATTCTATAAACCCTTGATGCATACAATGTACAGAGAAGGGTCAGAAACCAATAGCATAAGTCATCTGGCATGTAAATTGTTTTAGTTGACTTATTGCTACCACAACATTCTACCAAAAGAAAGAACACCCAGTATGTCCCTTCTAGTTATTCTCTTCAGATTTCAGCATCACCTTCCATCAGTGTCCATTCCTTTATCCCCCTCATTTTGTTTTCTTGCCTCCCAACTCATTGGCCAGAATTCAACTCCCCTTCTTCAGCCTGCCACTTATTGATGTTTTTTGGCTTCAGTATGTCTAATAGCACTCCCCTTCCTCAAGGGTTCTGGGACCTAATATAGATGTATTAAACACAGGTTTTGCTAACAGAAGAAAATTGGGATTGTGTTTGACCAAAGGATATTCTAAGTCTAAGAATGCGAATGTAGAATGCAATTTTTGAAATTAGTTTTAAAAATCAGAATAGAACAAAAAATTAGAGTGTGTTTCTGAATATAAAAATATGTAACATTCCAAAATTAGTTTTACAAGTTGTTTAACAGCAGTGGAAGTATACAAATTAATTTTGAGATGCTGACTAAGTTATGTTTCCTTAGCTGTGAAATGCAATAGTGGAACAATTACTAATGTCCCAATCGATATTGACAATCTGTGATTCATGAAATAGAGACTTTGAAAATGCCTACCCCAAACTTACAACACTAATTGCTTACATTAGAAAAGAAGGTATCAAATCAATGGTTTCAGCTTCTGCCTTAAAAAAACTGGAAAAAAAAAAAGAGTAAATTAATCTCAATTAAAGCAAAAAAAAAAAAAAAAGATTAGAGTAGAAATCAATGAAATAGAAAGAAGAAAAAAATAGAGAAAATTAATGAAAGCAAAAGTTGGTTCTTTAAGAAGATCAATAAAATGATACATCTTTAGTCAGACCAATTAGGGAAGAAAAGAGAAAAGACACAAATCACTAATATCAGGAATGAGAGGCATGACATCATTACAGATTCTACAGGTAGTAAAATGATAATAAGGGATATTATGAACAACCTGATGACAATGAATTCTATAACTTAAATGAATTGAATAAATTCCTTGAAAAATAAAAATTACTAAAGCTCTCTCAAGAAGAAATAGATAACCTGAATAGCCCTATGTCTGTTAAAGAAATTACATTTGTAGTTAAAAAGCCATTCCAGGAATGCCACACTCAGATGGCTTCACTGGAAAATTCTACCAAACATTAAAGGAAGAAATACTAATTGTACACAAATTCTTCAGAAAATTGAAGAGGATGGAATACTTCCCAACTCATTCTAGAAGGCCAGCAGCATTATTCTAATACTAAAAGCAAAGATATTGAGAGAACTATAAATTTATATTCCTCATGAACATAGATGCAAAAAAAATTCTTTAAAAAATAAGCAAATCAAATACAACAATATATAAAAAGGATAATACATGATGACTAAATAGGGTTTACCCAGCAATGCAAGGTAGGTTTAACATTTCAAAATAAATCAATGTAATTCACCATACCTACACATAAAAATTTAAAAAGAAACAAAACCTGTATGATTATTGAAATAAATGCATAAAAAGCATTTAAGAAAAATTTGACATCAATTTGTAATAAAAACTCCAGGGAAACTAAGAATAGAGGGGACTTCTCCAACTTGACAGAGGGCATTTATAAAAATCCTACAACTAACATCATACTTAATTGTGAAATACTGAATGTTTTCCCTCAGAGTTTAGGAACACAGCAAGCATGTTCACTCTCACCTCTTCTATGCAACATTATACTGGAGGGGACGTTGTTGTTGTTAGGTGCTATCCAGTCGATTCTGTCTCAAAGCAACCCTATGCGCAACAGAATGAAACACTGCCCAGTCCTGTGCCATTATCACAATCATTGCCATTTTTGAGCCAGTTGTTGCAGCCACTGGGTCAGTCCATTTCATTGAGGGTCTTCCTCTTTTTCACTGACCCTTTAAGGAGCCAAATGTCTTTGAATGCTGTGACATGCCTGAGATAAGCGCTACTGTGGATGGTATTTATGGACTAATCAATATTCTGACTCTGTTGACAAGGAAACAAAGTTTTGAAGTTAATCCAATGTCACTGGATCTCCACGGTGTTTAGAATTTTTCATGAACTGTTTTCTGAGGAGAGGAATATGAAGTACTGTTTACTACATTAGTGCCTTGAAGACCCAAATGTGTTTGCTCAGAAAAGCAATCCTATAGCTAAAATATTAATGTGGCAGGGTTGCATATGCTCTGTTTAATAACAATAAGAGCCAGGCTTGATCGGAAGGCCCTGGGATATTCCTTAAATCTTTGAAAGATACGGAGAACACCCAGGATGTAACTTGCTTCGCCACTATTCTTCATTCATCTATGATCGAATCTAGAATTCAGAGTCTGCCCTCTGGGAAAATTCAGTTTAGGAAACTGCAAGTCTCTTCATCTTGCTTTTGTGACAGTGCTGTATAGAAGGACACCCTGGTTAGTGTTCTTATACTACTAGATCAGCCAAGTAGTGCAGAGTCTGAGAAGGGAGTATCTTGCAGCTATTTCTGAGCACTCTTTTCTATATTGGGAGCATGATGTAATTCACCATACATACCTATTTTACCAAGCATGATGTCCTTTTCCAGGAACTGGTCCCTCCTGATAACATGTCCAAAGTATGTAAGATGAAATTTCGTCATCCTTGCTTCTAATGAGCATTCTAGCTGTACTTCTTCCAAGACAGATTTCATTCTTCTGCAGAGCATGGCAGAGCATGGCATATTTGGTATTCTTTGCCAACACCATAATCCAAGGGCATCAATTCTTCTTAGGTCTTCCTTATACATTGTCCAGCTTTCACATGCATATGAGGTTACTGAGAACACCATGGCTTGGATCAGGTACACCTTAGTCCTTAAAGTAACATCTTTGCTTTTTAATACTTTAAAGAGATCTCTTGCAGCAGATTTGCCCAACACAGTATATCTTCTGATTTCTTGATTGCTGCTTCCATGGGCATTGATTGTGGATCCAAGCAGTAAAATCCTTGACAACTTTAATCTTTTCTCCATTTATCATAATGTGGCTTACTGGTCTGGTTGTGTGGGTTTTTGTTTTCCTTATGTTGAGTACTTCCGTATTTCCATACTGAAGACTGTGGTCTTTGATCTTCATCAGTAAGTGCTTCAAGTTCTCTTCACTTTTAGCAAGTAAGGTTGTGTCATCTGCCTATCACAGGTTGTTAATGAGTCTTCCTCCAATCCTGATTCCAGGTTCTTCTTCATGTATTCCAGCTTCTCTGATTGTTTGCTCAGCATTACTGGAAGGTATAGACAGTGTAGTAAGGAAAGAAAAAAAGGAAGAAACAAAGTCCATCCAAATTGTAAAGAAAGAAATAAGACGGTTTTTATTCACAAATACATGTTTTTGTATGTGTAGAAAATTCTATAGAATCTACCAAAAAATACCTAGAACTAATAGTGAGTTTAGCAAGGTTTCAAGACATAAGATTTATATTAAAAAATCAATCATATTGCTATATATAGTGACAAACAGAAATTGAATTTTAAAGGCAATACCATTTTACAACAGCAAAAAAAAGTATGAAATACTTAGGTGTAATTCATAAATAATATGTGTAATACTTATGCACTAAAACCTACAAAACATTGCTGAGAGGAAATAAGAAGCTTTTTTAAATAAATGGAGAGATGTGCTGTATTCCTTAATTACAATACTCAACATTGTTCAGATGTCAGTTCTCAAGATTCCTGTTGGCTATTTTTTTTAGAAATTGACATGCTGGTTCTGAAATACATATGAGTATACAAAGGATCTACCATAGCTAAGATAACTTTGAAAACAAAGAACAAAATTAGAGGACTTAACACTATCTGACTACAAGCTACAATAATCAAGAGGGTGTGGTAATGGCATCAAGATGGACAAATAAATCAACGTAACAGAATAGAGTGTCCAGAAATGCATATATGGTCAATTGATTAACAAAGATGTAAAGACAATATGTTGAAGAAATAATAGAGTTTTCAATAAAAAGTGCTGGCTATCCATATGGAGAAAAAAAAAAACAAAACAAAAGTGTGATCCATCTCTAACGCCAGTGTTTAAGTGTTTGTTTACTAAACAAAAGTTCCAAGTTCATAATGCAGTCTTAAAATTGGTTCGTGCAACATGTCTTTCTTTCTTTATTTATGGTATTTTATCTCCACACCCCACACCATTCTCCTCTAATGTGTCTGACTTTGTTTATATTTATTCTGGCACAACAGGTACTAAAATTTTGTAAGCACATTAAAAAAAAATTATGTAGATGATAAAGATGATAGAGTACAATAAATTGCATTTTTTCCTCAGGACTTTAGTTTTGGGACCAGTTGATGTGTGTTGCTTCTAATTGCTGCGTAGTACTTGCTGACGTGCAACCACACTGCCCACCTCTCTGCTTGAAGGGATGGGCCCACAGATGGCCTCCGACTTACCACCTCAACATGTGACACCACAGCATGGTTTCCTGTGTGTAACTTCTTACTGTCCTATGTGAGATTTGTCTGGGAGAGATACACAAGAGCAGAATTACTCTTATATATAAACACCCATTGCTGTGGAGTCAATTCCAACTCACAGTGACCCTGTAGGACAGAGTAGAACCACCCCATAGGATTTCCAAGGAGCACCTGGTGGATTAGAACTGCTGACCTTTTGGTTACCAGCCGAATTCTTAACCACTACGCTACCAGGGTTTCCACTCATACATGAAGGTCGGCCGTTGGAACCCACCCAGCAGCTCTGCAGGAGAAAAGATCCAGCTATCTCCCATAAAAACTACAGTCTTGAAAACCTTATGGAGCAGTTCTACTCTGTCACATGGGGTCTCTATGAGTCAAGGCTCTACTCTGTCACACAACGTCACTATGAGTCAAGACCCGACTAGATGGCATCTAACAACGATACGTATAACAATTTGGCTGAATAGTGCTACACTACTTTGCAGCCTACTTTCTTATTATTCAACAGTGCATGGGAGTTCTTAAATTTCCACATTCCCACCAATATTTGACGTTATCTAGCTTTCTAAGTTTTCCCATCTAATAGGTGTAAGGAAACCCTGGTGGCATACTGGTTAAGTGCTACGGCTTCTAACCAAAGTTGCAGCAGTTTGAATCCACCAGGCGCTCCTTGGAAGCTCTATGGGGCAGTTCTACTCTGTTCTATAGGGTCACTATGAGTCGGAATTGACTTGACAGCAATGGGGTTGATTTTGTTTTTGGTGTAATAGGTATAAATGGCATTTCCTTATTGTTTTAATTTGCATATTTGTGATTAGTAATGAGTTTTATCATCTCAAATACTTATTAACTTTTTGCATTTCCTTCTGTATAAATCAACTTTCATGCCCTTTGCCAATTTTTCTATGGAAATTATCTTTTCCTAGTTGATTTGCAAGAGAGTATTGTATATTCTAGGCATACATGTTTCTTTTATAAACACTGCAAATCTGTCTGCTATGTATTTATCTGTTTTATTCTTCACTGAACAGATATTCTTAAATTTTATGTAGTAACATTCATCAACATTTGTTTTTGTTTTTGTGTGTTTCTTTTATTATGCTCTATACCTAGTGTTTAGACATTTTGTGGAAGTCTTTCCTGACAGCTAGTCACAAAAATAACTTAACATTTTTATCTATTCACTTTATGTTAGATTTCATCAAATCCAAGAAATCATTAATTGTAAGGCACACACTATCTTAGGAACAAGAAAGAAAGAAAAAGGGAGGGACGAAGGGAAGGAAGGAAGGGAAGGAAGGGAAGGGAAGGAAGGAAGGGAAGGAAGGAAGGAAGGAAGGAAGGAAGGAAACTTCAATTTAAATGAGGACATGCCTTCAATTACAAGATCTGTTCTGATGTCAGAGTTGTTAAAATATGAAAATATAAACATCAGAAATTAATGAGCTTTCTAGTCTCTTATTGGTCTGCTGGTCTGTTCTTATGTCAGTATCACACACTTTTTTTTTTTATTATTACTGATTTGTACAATGACAGTCTCTGGTAAGACTCTTCTGCCTTTACTCTTATTTTAAGGATCGTTTAGCCATGTGCACAAATTATTATTCTCCCACATACATTTTAGAGTAAGCTTTTAAAAATGCAGCTGAAATTTTGTTTGGAATTGCATAGAATTTGTATACTTACTTTGGGGATAAGGGAAATACTTATATTGAATTAATTCATCCAAGAGCATGGAATATTGATTCAGTTCTTCAGATGATCTTCTAAATCCTTTGTCAGAGTTCGCATATTTTTTCTGCAATGTTCTTATGTATTATTGTTTAAATTAATTTCTAGATAACTTATAACTGTGGTTGTTACTGTGAGTGTCATCTTTTTTTTTTGTTTTTAATTGCATTTTCTACTCAGTTATTACTGGTATAGAGAAGTAATATTATTTTTATTAGTTGCTCTCAGTGGCTAAGAGCTATGGCGAGCTAAGGCTGCTAACTAAAAGGTCAACAGTTTGAATCCACCAGCCACTCCTTGGAAATCCTATGGGGCAGTTCTCTTCTGCCCTATAGGGTTGTACGAGTTGGAACTGACACGATGGCAATGGGTTTGATTTTTTTTAGGGGGGTCTTGAATCCTAAAACCTTTCTGTTGCAGTTTGTCTTGCTGAATGTTTATCAGGTAGTGTGCTTTGGATGAATACCTGTGAAAGGGAGGAGGAGGAAGCAGGATTGATCCCAGGAGAAGTGGAGCTGGGCTTCATGCATGACAGCTGAGGCTCGGGAGCTCAGGAGCCAAAAGATCCTGTTGAAGTTGGCCTATGTTGGGCCAAAAACAGCTGGGGTTTTATACCCTTGCCTAATAGTCATCGAATGTGGGCTGCTTTGGGAAGGGCTTGACCTTGGGCCAGGCCAACCTCTGTAGCTGAGAAGATCCCTGAAAGGATTGATAGCTGAAGACTGTCTGCAGATGGTACTACCAGCAGCTGGGGCAACAAATTCTCCATTGAAGGGGGATCTGGGCAGTGCGTTTTCATATTCATCAGATTAACAGAAATCTTCCACAAGTTCTAACAGTCTATTGATTGTTCTTGCTTTTCTCAATAAGTGTTTAAATTATTTGCAAGTATGAGTTGTATCTCTTCCTTTCCTATTCTTGGAGCCCTGGTAGCACAGTGGTTAAGAGTTCGACTGCTAACTGAAAGGTCAGCAGTTCGAATCCACCAACTGCTCCTTGGAAATCCTATGGGGCAGCTCTGCTCTGTCCTGTAGGGTTGCTGTGAGTCGGATTCGACTCTGGGGGCACAGTGATTGAGTTCGGCTGCTAATGACAAGTGATGATGAGCATCTTTCCATCAGCTTATTGGCCATTTGTATATCTTCTCTGAAAAATATCTGTTCAAATCCTTTGTCCATTTTTTAATTGGGTTATTTGTATTTTATTTTCAAGCTGCAAGAATTTTTCATGTATTCTGGGTAAAAGTCACTTATCAGATGTATGATTTATAAATATTTTCTCCTACTCTGTGGGTTGTCTTTTCACTTTCTTGATGGTGTCCTTTGAAGCACAAAACTTTCAATTTTGAAGATGGCCGATTTCTTTCTCTCTCTCTTTTTTTTTTTTGTTTTTGGTTGCTTATACTTTTGGTGTCATATCTAAGTTTTGGAATTAGGATATATGGTCTCTACCTTTGTTCTTTTCAAGATTGTTCTGGCTCTTCTGGGCCCAAATGAATTTTAGAATCAGCTTGTCCCTAAGGTATTTTTTTCTTTTTGATGCTATTATAAATGGGATTGTTTTCTTAATTTTATTTTTTGATTTTTTCATGTCAGTATATGGAGAGTCAGCTGATTTTTGTGTATTGATCTTGTACCTACCTGGCTGAACTCATTTATTAGTTCTAATAGTTTGTTTTTAAGATACCTTAGGATCATGTCATTTGCAAATAGAGATAGTTTTACTTCTTCCTTTCCAATCTAGATGGCTTTTTTTCTTTTTGCCTAACCACCCTGTCTAGAACATCTAGTACAATATTGAATAGGGGAAGTGAGAGTGGACATCCGTATCTTGTTTCTTATCCTAGGAGGAAAGTATCAGATCTTCCACCATTAAGTATGCTGTTAGCAGTGGGTTTTCCATAGATGGCCTTCATCAAGTTAATGAAGTTAATTTTTCTTCCTAGTTGTGGAATGCTTTTATCATGAAAGGGTGATGGATTTGTCAAATGCTTTTTCTGCATCTATTGAGATGGTCATGTGATTTTATCCTTTGTTCTACTAATGTGGTATATTATGTTGATATATTTTTATGCATTAAACCAAAGAAATCTTGCTGTGTCATGATGTATGATCCTAGTATTTCTATTAAATTTTTTTTAATGATTTCATATTTTTGTTTCATACTGGTAACCTATTAACTCCTTAAAGATATTTATCATGCTTATTTTAAATTTTTTGGTTGGTTTATTCCAATATTTTTGCTTCACTTAGTTTTATGCCTGATTGCCTGTGAGAATGCTGGTGCTCCCAGCAAAGACAGGAACATTGCAAAGGGGTTTAGACCTAGGAGGGAAGATGGTGACTTCTCTTTGGAAGCATTGAGTTTAGTAGAATAGTACAATAGCTAGGAGGAGATGTTCTGAAGGCAGTTAGAGAGAGGAGAATGAAGTTGGGAGAAGGAAGGACAGACAAGATTCTGAGAAAAAAGAAATGGCGTTCATTGAGTTGGATAGCTAGAAGCTGTCAGAGCAGTGACGCTGTCAAAAAGAGGCTTCTCTCAACCTTTGCACTTCTCAGCCTGCTCTGTGCAGTCCCTCAGAGATCGACTTGGAGACTGGGTTTTTCCTGACTTTGCCTCAAACTAAAGTGTAATCCCTCTGAAGCTGGGAGATAGCTCTCTCAGTCTTTTTCCTTTTTCTGCCAATCTGGGCCTGGCAGGCATAGAAATGGAGAGGATAGGAGAGGATTTGAGAAGAGGCAAAATAATGCTGCTGAGTTCAAAAATCCACTTGTCTGGGAACTACCAGAGATGCTGGTGAAAAACCCATTTCCCAGGCTCCCATCTCTAGCAACTCTTATTTTTAGGTCTGAAGTCTGTCCTTTAAACAAATTCTCTGTGATTCTGGTTTTGGTGGTCTGGGGACCAAACTTTAAGAAAGATAGGGAGGGAGAGGTCTGCTCCAGGTTTGACCTGTCTGCAGAGGGTCAGGCGATGAGAAAGCATGTAGGAATTCCTGCTGTCCTCTCTGTCTCCAAAGGGGGCCACTCTATACCCTATAGCCTCTGTCAAGGCAGACCTGCTGCCTCTGTGCATCTCTCTGGTCCCTCTAGCTGAGGGAAAGGGTGACATAGGGACTCTGGGAACATTTGAGGAGTATTGAATAAAACCATCTTCCACTGATCACTTGTATAGAGAAGAAGAATTATTTCAGAAATTTTCTGTTTTCTTTGTTTATGCTGTTCAGTAATCACCCAGTAGCATCTGGACCCAAGGTCAGCCTCGTCTCCAAGAGACCAAAGAAAGACTCTGGAACCAGTGTTTGGGACATATGGTATATTAGGGGAGCTTACTTACAGGATAGCCGAGGGTGGCGGCTGGACCAGTTTAGCAGTCTGCGACTGCCTAGCAGGGAACACAAGCTTATATACCATTCCATCTGGGACTAAGGCTTATTGTTTTTCCTCCCAAATCTTTGGGCATCCAGTGTTCCCAGGGACTTCACATCCAGGCCCAGGTGTTTTTCTTCTTGTTGCTAAGGCGTTTCTCAGCCTTGGCCACTGGCCTAGTCATGCCACTCCTGGCCTTGTACCTTAGCCCGAGTCCATCCCAAATTCATCCCCAGCATGCTTCCTGGAAGAGCAAAGCTGCTTCCATTAGGAGGGGATGCATATGGCTGAATAGCGTTACCCTACACGTGCCATCAGTCCAAAGCAACCTGCAGATAGACTCAGATCTGGGACTTTGAGCAAGCAAAGAGATAAACTGGAAAGCAGGTGGCGGTTGAGTTGCAGGTGAGAGCAGAGCTGCGGCTGGCAGCTGCACACATGGTCCCCTTTCAGGTCTGTAAATCAGTACTGAACAAAACAAATATTGCTGGAAAATGAAAATGTGCTTCTGAGTACTTGAGTCTGGGGACTTGGAAAGCCAGAATTCAAGAGTAAAAAATTTCTGTTGCCCTGTCACTAATAACACAAAGCTCTTAACCTCTTTTTCCTGTAGCAGTTAGTTCTAGCTGCACCCTACTCATTTCAGCACTCACTGAGGATTCTTCGCCCTGCCCCACTTCAGTCAGGTGACCTCATACGCAAAAACGCAGCTCAAACACCAGGGAAAACTAGGGTGGCGAGACACGGACATGCTGTTGTGTGCAGATAGCTTTACATTGCGAAATATTCTTTATAAAATGTCCTCATTACTTTTTTCAGATTCTGAAAGTGATATACGCCTAGAAATATTCTTGAAAATAGTGTGGACATAAAGTCTTTGAAAATAAAGTCCCATTTCGAGTGCACCGTAAGAACTTACTTGACATAAGAAAAATAAGTTCTCTGTAAGATGGAGAATCCTCTAGTAAGGCAAATATTCTACTGTCTTTTTGCAGTTGATTTGTTTAAAGTGAGGTCCATTTGAGTTCTGTCTCATTGTCTGAGACACCTGGTTATTTAAATAGCTAGCAATTGTATTTAGAGGAACCGCCTGTGCAGAATTTTTTAAGGTGCATTGTGGGGCTGGGTCAGGACTACAAAAATAATGAAAAACTGAAGGATTCAGTCATAAGAACATTGTTCAATTTGACAATAATTATATGCTCCATGCCAACAAGTGTAAAATTATAGGCTGAGAAGAAAAACTAATGTGTAAATACTATACAAAGTAAAGAGACCACTGGAGTAGCCTTGGGAGAGCACACGCCCACCTTGTTGCTGCCGTTGTCTTCCTGTGGTTGTGGGGTGACTTTCTGCTTTGCTCCTGCTGCTCATACTTCTCACGGGGACAGGGACTCTATCGCACCTGTATGCATTGTTCACGGATGGAACCTCACTTCAAACAAAATGGTGGTGACCGCACTAGTGTTTGTCTGTGGCGACTGAGGAGTTAATCTTGGAAGACTTCACACGGTGGTATTTTTATGAAGTGTTCAATTTGTCTTAGTCCAGCCGTGAATTTTACAAGAGAAACCGGGAGACCTTGGGAAATTATAGCCCAGGACTGGCTCATGTTGTTTAAGCTCTCACATTTCAGAAGGATTTGATGGCGTTGTTACTTGAAATCACCCAGACTTTTCTGACTTTAATCATGGATCATGCTGGCTTTTATTTTTTCCCTCATTTCTAACTTTAACTTTGTTACAAAGGGCTTCTGGGAAATATCGCTTTCTTTCTTTTCCCCCAAACAGCAAAAGAGAAGTCTAAATGAAATTATCTCACATTATTTATCCTCAAGTGTTCTTTTATTTCTTACGTGATTCTGCTTAAAATGCACAGACATCACACAGACATATTTAGCTCTGTATTCTCACCACAGAAAAACTGTTTCTCCACACTTTGGTGGTAATTTAATTTTTTGGGTTGCAAGACTTGATGTAGCCACTTATATGGGCAGACAGAAGTATAGATCTAATGCAAACATGCTTACACACTCATGAATACAGCACACCCATTCCATTTACTGTATACTTTTTTTTAGCAAAAAATTATTTTTCCTAATATTTGGACAAGTTCACCTTTAAAGTTCTTTCCAAAGATAAGATCTATTTTTCTTCTCCTATGATCCTTTTCCAAAAGGGAAGAGCACCCTAGGTATTTCTCAAGCTGAAAGAACTGTAGAAAAAAATTCAAACCTGGAGTTGCAATATTGAGGGATTCTATGTGCAAAATATCCTGGAAACCCTGTTGGCATTGTGGTTAAGAACTATGGCTGCTAACCAAAAGTTGGCAGTTTGAATCCACCAGGTGCTCCTTGGAAACTCTATGGGGTAGTTCTGCTCTGTCCTATAGGGTTGCTATGAGTTGGAATCCACTCGACAGCAATGGATTTTGGGTTTATGGGGAAAATATTGAATGATGCAAGAAGCATCAAAAGGAGATGGAAGGAACACACAGTCATTATACCAAAAAGAATTAGTCAAAATTCAACCTTTCCAGGAGGTAGCATATGATCAAGAACTAATAGTACTGAAAGAAGAAGTCCAAGCTGCCTGAAGGCATTGGCGAAAAACATGGCTCCAGGAACTGACAGAATATCAATTGGTATGTTTCAACAAACTGATGCAATGCTGGAAGTGCTCACTTGTCTACGCCAAGAAATTTGGAAGACAGTTACCTGGTGTTGGTGATCCAACAAAATGTGCAAATTATTGCACAGTTTCATTAATATTACACTCAAGTAAAATTTTGCTGGAGATCATTCAAAAACAGCTGCAACATCAATAGGAAACTCAGAAATTCAAATCAGATTCTGAAGAGAACATGGCAACGAGGGATATCACTGCTGATGTCAGATGAATCTTGAAAGTAGAGTATACCAGAAAGATGTTTACCTGTGTTTTATTGACTATGCAAAGGCATTTGACTCTGTGGATCAGAACAAATTACATATAACACTGCAAAGAATGGGAATTCCAGAACACTTGATTGTGCTCGTGCAGATCCTGTACATAGATCAAGAGGCAGTCATTTGCATAGAACAAGGGGATACTTCCTGGTTTAAAATCAGGAAAGGTGTGTGTCAGGGTTGTATCCTTTCATCATACTTATTCAGTCTGTATGCTGAGTAAATAATCCGAGAAGTTGGACTATATGAAGAAGAACACAGCATCAGAATTGGAGGAAGACGCGTTAACAACCTGCAATATGCAGATGACACAAGCTTGCTTGCTGAAAGTGAAGAGGACTTGAAGCACTTGCTGATGAACATCAAAGACCACAGCCTTCAGTATGGATTACACCTCAACATAAAGAAAACCGAAGTCCTCACAACTGGGCCAGTAAGAAACATTACTATGAATGGAGAAAAGATTGAAGTTGTCAGGACTTCATTTTACTTGGAGCCACAGACAATGCCCATGGAAGCAGCAGTCAAGAAATCAAATGACGTATTACATTGGGTAAATCTGCTGCAAAAGACTTCTTTCAAGTATTAAAAAACAAAGATGTCATTTTGAGTACTATGGTGTGCCTGCCTCAAGCCATGATATTTTCAATTGCCTTCTTTGCATGCGAAAGCTGGGTAGAATTGATGCCTTCAAATTATGATGTTGGTGAAAAATATTGAATATACCATGGACTGCCAGGAGAATGAACAAATCTGTCTTGGAAGAAGTACAGCCAGAATGCTCCTTAGAAGCAAGGGTGTTGAGACTTCATTTCAAGTACTTTGGACACGTTATCAGGAAGGATCAGTCTCTGGAGAAGGACATCATGCTTGGCAAAGTAGAGGATGAGTGAAAAAGAGGAAGACACTCAAAGAGATGGCTAACACAGTGGCAGCAACAATGGACCCAAACATATCAACCATTGTGAGGATGGTGCAGGTCTGGGCAGTGTTTCATTCTCCTGTACATAGTGTTGCTATGAGTTGGAACAATGCGATTCTTTCCCGGTTCTCAGTTTTATGTAAGAATAGTGGCTTTTTGGGATATTCTATGGGAAAGCGGAGAAGATACTAGGTATCCACTATCAAAGAATGTAAACCTGAGGAAGAAAGATCCATGTGTCTCTGGTCTGGTACTATATTCGCAAAGATTGGCACATGAGAACCAAAACTAACCAAATTTGTTGCCATCTAGTGATTCTGACTCATGGTGACCCTGTGAGTTAACACAGGAAAGACTCATTAAAAATTTGAAAGAATAAATGAGTAGTTGAAGTGAATGGGGATGAAAAGAAACACAAGAGAGTCATGCTCACTGAGTGGAGCTTTTGGGGGAAGGGCGCTATGTATGGGGATGATACTAAGTGTATGAGAAATAAGAGTAAAGGAATTTTAAGGAAAAAAAAATTCAGTGACCTTATTCTAGAAACTTGGAGACTACCATATTTGCTCTTGAAAAACTGACTGATGGCCATATATAGGCAGAAGACCCTGAATGAGGATCTAATTGAGATGATAACACAAATGTGCAGAGAGTTGAGGAAAGTCAGTCAGGATCCTATCATTAAAACTGAAGAGACATCTGACCCTGGGCCACAGCAGCCTACGTGTCTGGTCTTAGTTGAACGAAACTATACCAAGCTAATATCTGGTGAGTCTGGATTCTTGGAAACAACAGCTCTGCCACATCTCAAACCTCCTCTTCCTCCAGTGAGCTGGAGCTGCTTGTGCCATGGTGCCTGGGTCAGCACGTCTGCCCCCCGAGTCTCAGCTTCTGTGCTACTTGCAGAAATTCATCAGCCTTTTCAGAGCTTATACTTTACCTTCAGTCTACATCAGCTCACCTGCTGAGAGTTTTTCCTCCAATGTGCACACTCTGCAAAATGCCTGTAGGAGTTGTTACTGCAGACTTTCTCCGGTCTGCAGGCTCCCTGCTTCTCTCTGACCCGTGCTGTAGCAGTGGGACTCAGAGATGGACATAGATGGGCTAAGGGTTTGATTTCATTTTTGGAATGGAAGGGAATTTATAACAATGATGCCTTAAAATGTATGCACTTTCCCCCCAGTTATCGTATTTAATCGAGGGTCTTGGGCTCTGGCTCTAGGATTACCTTATTCCTTCACTCTTGCTTTCAGTCACTCACTTGGCAAATCTTTACTGAGGACCTACCCTGTGTCAGGCATTGTGAGGGATGATAGGGATACAACTGTGAACGAAACAAATATAACCCTGCTTCTCTGAGAATTTAAAGGTTGTGGGCTCTTGGGCAAGATTCTTGGTCTTTCTGAGGCTTGTTTTCATCATCTCAAGGTAGGACTATTAGAAAAATAAATCATCAGTGTTGCAATGAATTTGTAAAATTATGATTTTTACCTTTGATTGCTGGAATAATTAGGCCTCTTAAGGAATTTGGGAAGTTGAAAAAGCATGTGTAGGAAAAATTAAAATAACCTGTAATCCACGATAAACAGTGTTAATCTTTGGTGTGTTCCTTTGTAGACCTTTTTCCCATGTATATATGTTTATTTTGTTTGAAAAATTTGGCATCATCTATATTCTGGTTTAAACCTACCTTTTTTTCTTAGTAAAACCCTGGTAGTGTAGTGGTTAAGTGCTACGGCTGCTAACAAAGGGTCGGCAGTTCGAATCCGCCAGGCGTTCCTTGGAAACTCTATGGGGCAGTTCTACTCTGTCCTATAGGGTCGCTATGAGTCGGAATCTCCTCGATGGCACTGAGTTTTTTTTTTTTTTTGGTATATTCTGGTTTGAACCTGCCTTTTTTTCTTAGTAATATTTCATGGATATTTTTCATGTCATTGGATATTATTGTTATGCTTATTAATGGTTGCTTGGTAGTCTATCACGTAAGCAAACCAAAAATATAAAATGAACAGTTGTCACCTAGTCGATTCCAACTCATGGTGACCCCAGGTGTGCCGAGTAGAACTGTGCTCCGTAGGGTTTTCAAGGCTGTGGCATTTCAGAAGCAGATTATCAGGACTTTCCTCCCAGATGCCTCTGGGTGGGTTTGAACCACTTGCCAACCTTTCGGTTAGTAGTCGAGCTCTTACCCGTTTGCACCATCCAGGGATTCCTATCTATCATAGAGATATATCATAATACCTATCCTAATTTTTACGTTTAACTTCTTTTCTCATTTTCACTATCTTAAAGACATGGGAATACATGGCTCTGATTGCTTCCTTAAAATAAATTCATAGAGGTAGGATTATTGGGCCAACAACTTTTTGCCTTTGGATATATATCGCAAAATTTCCATCTAGGAAGCGTGTATCAATTTACATGCCTATCAGGTACAAGCTTTCCTGCCTCTTCACCGACATGGATATGAATAATATATAAATCTTTGCCAATTTTCTAGGTGAAACTGTATCTTTCTTAATTAAAAAAATTAAAGGTATAGTTTGGGTGAATTTCTTTTTACGTTTTTTAGCTATTAGTGTTTGTAAAATACCCATTTATATTGTTTGGCTATTTTTTTCTTATTGGTTTATTAGAGCATTTTTTTATCTTAAAGTAGTTAAACTTTGTTTCTTTTACATATCGCAAATACTTTTCCTACTTTGTGATGTGCCTCTTACATACATGTAAGATTCACATTGAGAACACTGTTTTTTGTGTGTGTGTGTGTGTGTGTGGCCATATCTATCAGTGCTGCTCCTTTTGCTATTTAGAAAACATCCTAGTCACAGAAGGTCAGATTTGTTTTCTTATTGTTGCCAAATTATTGGATCTGCTTCGGGACTTTCTCTTGTATTCCATTTACCTCTCTACTCTGCCACTAAAACCACAGGGTATTTGTTCTGGTCTTTCATATATTTTTTTCTCCAGTATTATCACTATTTTTTCATTTCCTTACCTTTTCCTCTGTTTTTTTTTTTTTTTTTTTTGCCTTTTCCATTTTGTTGAAATATTTACAGCAATGGGGAAGGAGGAGAGAGGGAGGGGTAAGTGGGCCCTCTAGGGAAAGATCCAAGCCCAGGACCCAGTTCCCAGGGAGATCCAGACCCAAATTCTGCTCCCCAGATAGCTGAGCCCACAGGACTGGGAACTGCCCAAATATGGCCACCCCTGTGGGCTGGAGGCCTGCAGGGTGTTGTGCTTTGTCAGGAGTCACCCCAAGGCGGGGCGGGGGGGGGGGGTCACTGGATGCTGTTGTGGAGGGCTAGGGGGACAGGCTTGCTTGGGAGGCAGGAATGAAGAGAAAGGGAAGGAACTTCAGAAGGAAGTTCCACCTTTAAACCTCCAGCCACTGCCCTGGCCCTGGGGCTTTCTCATGGTCCAGAGGCCCCAGTCTCCAGGGAGGTGGGAACTTGCTGGTCTACAGGATTATTCTGCTCTTGAACTGCTTCTAAGGACCTTCAAAATTAAGCTATAATATTTTTAATATCCTTTATTAACTTGGGCAGTATCATCTTCATCTCAATTAACTGTCTTATTTCATCTCTCAGCTTTTCACCCTCAGTTTGTCTTGAATTAAATGACATGAACCAAGTGCCATTGAAGGCTTACTTCTATTAACTGTAGTAAATGTTTTACAAAGAACTGCTGGATTTTTCCTCTTTCAGAGTTTTTCAGAAGTCTTCTTTTATATTGCATTTTTAATAGACTCCACCCATCCTTGACAGAACAGGTTTTTAAGTTCTGCCACATGGCCCCGGTGTGTGTGGATTGGACTTAATCCTTTCATAAAAAAACAAACCTGTTGCCATCAAGTCAGTTCTGACTCACAGCGATCCCATGTGTGTCAGAGTAGGACTGTGCTCCACAGGGTTTAAAAAAATTTTTTTTTTTTTATTGTACTTTAGATGCAGGCTTACATACCAAATTAGCTGCTCATTGAACAGTTAGTACACATATTTTGTGATATTGGTTAACAACCCCCGTGACATGTCAATACTCTCCCTTCTTGGCCTTGTGTTCCCTGTTACCAGCTTTCCTGTCCCTTCCTGCCTTCTAGTCCTTGCCACTGGGCTGGTGTGCCCCTTACTCTCCTTTTGTTTTATAGCCCTGTCTAATGTTTGAATGAAGGGTGAACCTCGGGAGTGACTTCATTACTGAGCTAAAAGGATGTCCGGGGGCCATAGTCTTGGGGTTTCTCTAGTCTCTGTCAGTTAGAATTTTGCTTTACACTTTTCTCCAGCTCTGTCTGGGAGCCTGTATTGTGATCCCTGTCAGAGCAATCAGTGGTGGTAGCCGGGCACCATCCAGTTGTGCTGGACTCAGTCTGTTGGAGGCCATGGTAGTTGTGGTCTATTAGTCTTTTGGACTAATCTTTCCCTTGTGTCTTTAGTTTTCTTCATTCTCCTCCATAGGGTTTTTGATGGCTGATTTTTTGGGGAAATAGATTGCCAGACCTTTTTTTTTCAAGGCACCTGTGGGTGACTTGAACCTTCAATCTTTATCAGCTGAACATGTTAATCATTTGCACCACCCAGGGGCTCTCATCTTTTCATGAAAACTAAACCCGTTGTTGTCGAGTCAATTCCGATTCATAGTGACTGTATAGGACAGAGTAGAACTGCCTCAGAGGGTTTCCAAGGAGCAGCTGGTGGAGTCAAACTGTTGACCTTTTGGTTAGCAGACTGAGCTCTTAACCACTGTGTCACCAGGGCTCTTGATCCTTTCATAAAACTTTTTGCTGTGGAGTTGATTCCTACTCACACAACCCTATTATAGGACAGAGTGAAACTGCACCATACAGTTTCCAAGGAGTGGCTGGTTTCATAAAAAAAATCCTTTTGGGATCTTCTGATCAGATTTCATAAAGTGTAGAGATAACAAAGCAACTTTCTATTTGCGTAATGCTGTCAACTGTCCTCAAAGTCCTTTCACATTTCTTGTCTCATCCTCAGATCACAGTTGTGAGGCTGACATGAGAGGTGTTATCTCAAAGGATCTGGGATCACTTTAGTTCTCATGACCATGCCAGCAGCCCTGCAGCCTGAGTGGGAAGGTGGAAACTGGGACCTTGGGCAGGTCTGGCAGAAGAGCCTGATCACATCCTTGTCTTCCTAGATTATTAGTTCACCTGTCTTCCATTCTTGGCTCCTGGGTGCAACCGCCTCCCCGTGGTAATCAGGAAACCGGCATCACTTTGGTAAAGCGCCCACTCCTCAGAGGAAACCTGCAACAGTTGTGGTTTCCTATTTGGTGTGTCTGCCTTTAACCTTGACTTCCTAGTGCAGTTATGCTACAGCTTTTCCCAGCCTTAGTCTTTGGGCCCTTCCCCAATAGAATGTTAAGTGGGTTCTGCCAGTGTATCCTTTCTTTCTTCCTGTGAGTTGCAGCCCCTTTTTGGTCAGCCAGATAATTCTCAGAAGACCTACATGAGTTAAAAAAAGGCCCTTGAAATTTGTTGTCTTAGCCCCAAGTGGCTCCTCTCGACCTCAGAACTAGCAGAAATGCCTTAAAATGGGTGGCATGTGAGAATCACCCTTCTGGAATTACCAGTTTTCCCTTTTTCTTACAGTTCTTGGCTTAGTTTAGCCAGTTTCTGGAAGAGGTATAATTAGATACCTATGATGAAATAAGATGGTGAAGACTCATCTAGGAAATCAGGTCTGAATCTTAAAGCTTATTTGAGATAACACCTCTCTTGCCAGCCTCACAACTGTGATTTGAGGATAAAATGAGATGAGGAGTGTGCAAGGTCTTTGAAGGCTGTTTAGAGCATTATGCAAATAAAAGTTATTTTGCTATCTTCATGTTTTATGAGACCAGAAATCAGTAGCCTTGTCTGAAGCAAATATGAGTTGTGATTTTTTTTTTTTTTTTAAGGTATATGTGATAATGGAAGGTTGTTACTTAGGTGAAGCACAAAGCCATTCTATTTCTATGTGTGTCGTCCCCTTCTTTCACAGCAATATGTCTGAAATAGAGACTTGCCTTAGTCTTTATCCCCTCAAAGAGAAGGCTGGCCTGAATTTTCACTTCAGGCTATTTTCTTTGAGTGCCAGGAGATAGTTTCAGCAAAAGACATTCATCTGCAGATAGGTCTACCCCTGCACTATGCCCAGCATCTGGGGGCAAAGGCTTTAATTAAAATGGAAGAGTTGGTAATTTCTGGCCTCTCTGAGAAGCTTAAAGTTGATGTGGTTTGAATGAAAGTAATGACTTTGCTTAAAATGCAAATATTAATGCAAGAAACAGCCTGGAATTGACTCTCGGTGCAATTGAAAGAGATTGTTATTTCTTTTTCATGTCTTTCCTCTTAGAGAATTGGTCCTTTTTTTTTTTTTTTACCCTCCTGGAACTCTGTAATACATACATTTAACATATGCGGTGTTTTTTTTTTTTCTTCTTAAAATGCCTTTCAGTTGGCAGTTTGTCTTTTTATGCCCTTAAAAGCAATATAAATTTTAGATATTAAGAGATCTTTGACAAAGTAATAAAGGATTTGTTGTTGTTTGAGTCTATTTACTTGTTATTTATTTAGAAGAGCCTTTTATTCCTAAAAAAAAAAATTTTTTTTTTTTTTTTTTTTAGTCCTGAATTTTCAGGTTGGACCCAGGATAGCATTGGCTTCTTTACCGAGAATCTCTGTTCATACCTAGAAAATGAAAGTTGTCACATTGATTTTCATGTTGTGAAAAATAAGCATATTTGTCATGAGATTTCCATGTACCCAAATTAAGTTTTAAAATTTGAGATACATGTTTTGCTCTTGGGTTAAGTAAAGAAAAAGTAGGCACATGTAATTATCAAAAAAAGACCTGTCCATTTTGAATGTTGATCTCACATTAACAAGAGTAGATAGAAATCTGGTCAGTTATACCAGTATATGTTAAAAGCTTTCCAGATCAGTGATGCTTTCTACTAATTACAATAATTGTGGGGAAAAAGTGTACTTAACGTGGAACTACCATGACTCGAGCCTTGCAAAATTAATATTTTTGTGTTACTGGCAAATTTGCTGTAGAAGTAGAATATTATATACTTCCTCTGCCCTGATAAGTCATGTTTTTTTTTTTCTATTTACTTTCCACTTATTGATATAGTTATGCATTTTTATATAATTGTGATTATGCCATAAATGCAATTTGGGGTTGGTTTGGCATTGCTCATTTAGTATTATGTAGAAAGCATTTTTTTCAATTTCCAACTTAAGAGTTCCGTCACAGCTGCTATTGTCAAACATGTAGATATCCCCATTTCTTTCTTTCTTGTTTTTGTCCCTGTTCAGCTAACGCTGCAATGAGTATCTTTGCTCCAATTTCATTTTAAATTTAGTGGGAAACATTTATTTTTATTGGAATAAGTTCAAAGGGGAGGGCTTACTGAGCCAAATTTCAAGAAATTTCTGGTAGTTAACTAAGCAGAGAGAGGAGCCAGTTGGAAGAAGACACTGTACGTAGGTGATCACAGAGACCCTTCCTGAGGAAGAGGGGAATGAGTCAGGAAGAAAGGAGAGGACTCACTGGCAGGCCCCAAGGCAACACCCTAGTGTTGAAGGCCCAAGGGCTGGAGGCAAGGCAAGCCGTAGGGCCCAGGCTCATTCTTATGGGATCTTCTTTCCTTTCCCCAACAGTATTAGTTTCCTAGGGTGGCCATATCAAAGTATCACAAGTTGGGCGGCTTAGAACAACAGAATGTTTTTTTTCTCTCACAGTTCTAGAAGCTACAAGTCCAAAATCAAGATGTTAGCAGGGTTATGCTCTTTCTGAAGGCCCTAGAGGAGAAATCCTTCTTGCCTCTTCTAGCTTCTGGTGGTCCCAGGTATTCATTGGCTAGAAGCAGTATGACACATGGCTGTCTTCCTCTGTGTTTGTGTCTTCGTTCTCATAAGGACAGTAGTCATGTTGGAATGGGAACCACCCTACTCCAGTATGGCCTCATGTTAACTAATTATATCTGCAAAGATCCTATTCTCAAAGAAGGTCACATTTGCAGGTTGCTGGGATTAGGACTTCAACATATCTTTTGGGGGGATTCAACCCATAGCACCAATAGCATAATTTGGAAGCAGCTTTGGGTTTGAGTCATTCACTGGGACTGTGACCCCACATTCCTCCCATGAGAAGTGGACTCTGCAGGTTTTACTTCCTGCCTGAGATCAACGTTAGCGTGTGGGTGGGGAAGGGGTTGGGCCCGGCCCTGGTGACTTGGAGAAGGCAATGGGAGGGGAAAATAGATGATCAGGAAAAAAAACAAAAAAAGGGAAACAGCTAAGTGATGAACTAGAATGACTCCACCATCATTCCACAATAAGGTGTATTTGTTATTGCTCTATTTCTGTTTGCCCATCCCCTTGGGCAAGGACACTAAGTGTAGTGTAGTCAGTCATTCTTCCATCAAAACTGAAGGCTGAGGCAGCTGAAGGAGAAAAATGGCCTTTAATGAACAAAATCACTAATAAGCCTCAAATGCCAACATCTCTCGTCACTAATGATTTCACAGGTGAGCTTGTCATTTATCTCCCTTTTCTTTTCAGCTAATGGGTTCTTACTAGTTTTGTCAAACTGTAATTAAATAACTCAGTGAGTTCCTACTTTTCTGGAAAGAATCTTTTTTTAAAGAAACACAGCACTTTTGGAATGAGAGGAAAAAAAATCACAAAACAAACGACAACAGAAAGCCACAAAAACGGGCCGCATTATGGAATTTCCAATTTTTCCATGATTTTGTTCCTTGCAAGCCAAAGCTTTGAATAGATTGATGATGCAGGAACTGTAATAAGATGACCTTTTATGGTAACAAATGCAAAATTGAAAATCTACTTTAGCCACATTTGATCTCATGCTATTACCACTTGGCCTTTTCACCAGTTCCCAGTCTGTGTGTCTTTTTACCAGTCTAGGCTCTGAGTCCATGTTCAGGGTCTTGCAGGTTTTCAAGTGTTCATTTTTATCTGTTTGACTATAGAAGCATTCCTAATATTACTACTGCTCTTTTAGTGTAAATACTAGTCCGATGCTCTGATATAAATTAAAACAAAAAATTTCATTGAAGGAATCATTTTATTCCATGAAATGGAAAAACCCATGGTATTCAAACTAACTGCAGCATGTGTTCTGCCCTACAGATAGAATAAATAGAATAGTGGGATTTATAACAGGCAAACAAAAGCAAATGGTTTCACATCAAAGAGGGTGAAGAAGGAGGAAAGAAAAATTTACAAAGGGTTGTCAAACTACAAACTTTCTTGACATCAATTTTTAGCCGAAAACAAGTCTCTTATTCTTTGATAGAGTTTGACTAAGACAATATTTCTAAAGTGAGATGTATAAACATTCTTGATTTGGGGTTTAGTGATGGATTGCGGGCTGAATCAAACCTAGTTGGAATCCTTGAAACGTAAAGCTGACCAATACATAGGGAAGTATACAGATTAAATCAGCTCTAAATCTGAAGCCTTTTGAGATGTAAACATTGCCCATCTGACTAGGAGGGAGTGAGTTAGGGCCTAGGCATTTACCAGACGAATTACCTGAAAGCAGTTAAGATAGCTAGATTATTTATATAAGCTAAGGCCCGGATCTCTACATTCTTTGCGTTACAAACAGTCAAGACTTTTGTAGCTGTGATCTGCCTCCTCATTTTAACAAACTTATATTGACCCTATAGGATGGAGTAGAACTGCCCCATAGAGTTTCCAAGGAGTGCCTGGTGGATTCGAACTGTTGAACTTTCGGTTAGCAGCTGTAGATTTTACCCACGACGCCACCAGGGTTTCCAACAAACTTAGTCTCTACCTAATTTCAAATTGGCAAAGAACTACCAGATATACAGTGAAAAAATCCCAGTGAGCAAAGATTTAATCTGAGACTCAGGATGTGAAACTTAGACTTGATATATACTTATCTTGCCTATGAGGTTATTTATAGGTTTTAACTTCATTTAATATTATCAGTCTTATTTCTCACCCTTTTGTCGGACAAAGCACCTTTTCTGGGGCCAGCTGTGTAAACATTATTAACAGGCACCAAGTAATTCTTTTTCCAAGCTAGAATCCTGACCCCTGCCTTGTTTGTTTTCCAAAGAGTAAAAATTTGAAAAAAGACTGATTTCTTTAGAAGAGTAAAAATGAAAATCTTAGGTTAATTTAGAACAGAGTTTTAATTTAGGTCTGAAGTCACCTAATTCAGATATGCAAACAACTCAATTTCTAAAATTCACATTTACACTGACCCTTGTATTAGATGTCATCGAGTCAATTCCGACTCATTGCGATCGTATGTACAACAGAACGAAACACTACGTGATCCAGTACCATCCTCACAATCATTGTTATGTTTGAGCCCACTGTTAAAGCCACTGTGTCAATCCATCTCATTGAGGCTCTTTCTCTTTTTCCCTGACCCTCTCCTTACCAAACATGATGTCCGCCTCCAGGGACTGGTTCCTGCTGATAACATGTCCAAAGTACTTGAGATGAAATCTTTCTATCCTTGCTTCTAAGAAGCATTCTGACTGTACTCCAAGACATTCTTCTGGCAGAGCATGGCGTATTCAGTATTCTTTGCCAACACAATAATTCAAAGGGATCAATTCTTCTTACCAAAAACAAAAAAACCAAACCCAGTGCCGTCAAGTTGATTCTGACTCATAGCGACCCTATAGGACAGAGTAGAACTGCCCCATAGAGTTTCCAAGGAGCGCCTGGTGGATTCAAACTGCTGACCCTTTGGTTAGCAGCCATAGCACTTAACCACTATGCCACCAGGGTTTCCCAAATTCTTCTTAGGCCTTCCTTATTCATTGTCCAGCTTTCTCATGCATATGAGGCTACTGAAAAAAATGGCTTGGGTCAGCTGCCCAATGCAATGTGTAGTTTGATTTCTTGACTGCTGCTTCCATGGGCATTGATTGTGGATACAAGTAAAATGAAATCCTCAACAGCTTCAACCTTTTCTGTGTTTACCATGATGTTGCTTATTGGTCCAGTTGTGAGGATTTTTGTTTTCTCTATGTTGAGGTGTATGTAATCCATACTGAAGGATGTAGTCTTTGATCTTCATCAATAAACGCTTCAAGTCCTCTTCACTTTCAGCAAGCAAGCTTGTGTCATCTGCATAATGTAGGTTGTTAATGAGTCTTCCTCCAATCCTGATGCCCTGCTCTTCTTCATATAGTCCAGCTTCTCACATTATTTGCTCAGTGTACAGGTTGAATAAATATGGTGAGAGGATACAACCGTGATGCACACCTTTCCTGACTTTAAACCACACGATATTCCCTTGTTCTTTTCGAATGACTGCCTCTTAGTCCATGTTCAATTTCTGCATGAGCACAATTAAATGTTCTGAAATTCCTATTCTGTGCAATGTTTGCCATAATTTGTTACAATCTACACAGTTGAATGCCTTTGCATAGTAAATAAAACCCAGGTAAACATCTTTCTGGTATTTTCTGCTTTCAGCTAAGATCCATCTGACATCAACAATAATAGCCCTTGTTCCATGTCCTCATCTGAATCCGGCTTGAATTTCTGGTAGTTGCCTGTAAATGTACTACTGCAACACCTTTTGAATGATATTCAGCAAAACTTTATTTGTGCGTGATATTACCTCAAAAAAAAAAAAAACCCCAAACTGCAGAAATGTATACAGATTTCAGTAATCAGCGTACTTATTTGCAAAAAAAAGAAAAGTATCACAAAAAATAAATGAGAGGATGTGTATAAAATGCTCTAACAGTGCTGATGTCAAAAAAAAAAAAAAGTTGGTAGCCTGCACCCCATCATTCCTCAAAACATGCAGAGGTGAGCAATGATGTTGAAATCCTCAGACACCTGTCCATGTGTGACTCTGTTTTCTGTCCTACCCATCTTTCGGGCAAAAAAGGACTCCAGACAACCCATGATTAAAACTTACTACGTAACCTACGTTGGCAGTATGTTTCAAAATTGCACTCCAGTGCTTTCACACACCTGTAATACTTTTCATATTCTATCAGCACTTTTAAACCCACCTAAAGGCCTTAAAAGTGATCAGGCAGTGTTTAGAAGCATAGTCTTGCTCTAGGCAGAATAAAGGAATTAACAAAGTGATGAACAAGGAAACTCAGACAGACAGGATTTATATATCCTATAAATAAGATGTAACTTTCTGTGTTCTCTGAAAATCACTTTGCCTTTGTGGGTAGTTCATAAAGATAAAGCAACATTCAGGAGATTGGGTAGAACTCAAAATATAAATAAAGGCTAAGTAGAACCAATGCCTTGAAAAGAAGGAAATAATAATCTCTGTAAAGAAAAGAAAACAGGGTCTGGAATTAGGTAGAAACTGATTCAAAAGAATTTACATTATTGAAGCCAATTTAGAGCTAAAGTTAGGGATTGGTGCCATCCATCACAAAATGTTTAGCACTACGCAGATTGCAATTTTTCATATGCATTGTCTTATTTTATCCTCATGGTTGCTCTAATATATGTTATTATGTTCGTTTTGCATTTGGGGAAACTGAGACTCATTTTGACTACATGCAAATTAAGAGTAAGTATCTTCCCTACTATCACACAGCTGGAAGTGGTAGAGCTGGAAGTAGGATTCTGAATGACTGCTTTATTCCTGCTCTTTCACCCTGCCGTCCTGCCTCAGGCAGAAACTTGGAAATCAGAGCTGCAGTATTCTTTGGGGGTGTTGGAAGTTGGGGGGACCGCAGTTGAGCAAAGGAGTAAAGGAAAGCTATAACTAAGAAGGGATCAGATTCCCCATGACAGACATAAACTAATGGGGTTGGGGATTCTTAGTGCAGTCAGAAATCGAGGCTCCTGCCAACCCCATAGGAGGCATGGCTTGATTTGTTCCACTACATCCGCCTGTTGGCATGTAGTATGGGCTCTGATCGGTGTCCAAATTTGCGTACAGTATCTTTTGCTTGTGTGTGATATCTGACCTGAGGGAATTCTTTTTGATAGCCTATTGCTGGAATCTACTAGCCACTCCTTGGAAACCCTTTGGGGGCAGTTGTATTCAGCCCTATAGGGTTGCTGTGAGTCAGAATCGACTAGATGGCAATAGGTTTGTTTTTTTTGGATTAGTACAGGAAAATCGGAGAAAAAGGCCTTGCTTAGGGTTGCTGTGTGTGCCAGGCTCCCAGGGAGACTTCATCGCCAAATCCTTAGGGCAGGGCAGCAGAAGTGAGAAAGAAGGCAGGGGGCCTAGGTCTTCATCACAGTTAATCCTTATGTTATTCCCTCTGTTTACCTGCTCCTACTTTTGAGGGCAATTAAATACATTATCCACTCTAGGCTTAAAGACCTCAATGTTTTCACCTTCTTTATTAATTGAGTTTTCTTTTTTTTTTTTTTAATTCTGAATTTATATAGTTTATGTGACCTTGAGCAAAGGTCTTTTCCCCTACCTGAAACCCCATCCCCTTAACTCACAGGAGTTTGTTAAGTAGTAAGAGTTCTTTATATATGTCACTAGTCATTCCCCTGTTAAACCCCATTGTCATCGGGTTGATTCTGACTTATAGCGACCCTATAGAACAGAGTAGAACTACCCCATACAGTTTCCAAGGAGCGCCTGGTGGATTTGAACGGCCGACCTTTTGGTTAGCAGCCATAGCTCTTCACCACTACGCCACCAGGGTTTCCCGTTAGTCATTACAAAAAAAACCAAACCCAGTGCAGTAGAGTCGATTACGACTTATAGCGACCCTATAGGACAGAGTAGAACTGCCCCGTAGAGTTTCCAAGGGGCGCCTGGTGGATTTGAACTGCCGACCTTTTGGTTAGCAGCCACAGCTCTTAACCACTATGCCACCAGCGTTTCCCATTAGTCATTAGGGGGATGCAAATCAAAACCACAAGAGATACAAGTCACCTCCATTAGGATGGCTAAGATAAAACAAACAAACAAAAAACGGAAAATAACAAATGTTGGAGAATGTGGAGAAATGGAAATTCTCAACCATCGCTGGTGGGAATGCAAACTGGTACAGCCATTGTGGGAAACAATGTGGCAGTTCCTCAAAAAGTTATAGAGCTACCATATAACCCAACAATTCCATTCTTATGTGTATACCCAATGCAGCAATGCACACAGACACATTTACACTAATGTTTCTTGCAGGGTTATCCACAATAACCAAAAGGTGAAAACACCCCAAATGTCCATCCACAGATGAGTAGATACACAAAATGTGGCATATATGTACTCAGCCATAAAGAGAAATGAAGTCCTGCTGCATGCTGCCTCATGGAGGAACCTTGAAAACGTTTTGTTGAGTGAAATAAATCAATCACAAAAGGACAAATATTATATGATCTCAGTAATATCAAATACCTAGGATACGCAAGTGTGTAAAGATTAGACTTTAACAGTGGTTACCAGGGGTGGGGAGTCCTGATGGCAAGGTGGTTAAGAGCTCAGCTGCTAACCAAAAGGTCAGCAGTTTGAGTCCACCTGCCACTCCTTGGAAACCTATGGATCGGTTCTACTCTGTCCTGTTTTGTCACTAAGAGTTGAAATTGATTAGACGCCAATGGGTTTTACCAGGGACAGGAGGGAGGACGAAAGGGGGAATAATCGTTTACGAAGCAGGCAGTTGCTGTTTATGGGAATGGTTGTACAGCATGATTGATGTAATTGTTGCCACTGAATTTTACATGTGAAAAATATTGTATTGGCAAATGTTGTTATCCATATTTCTAGAACAATAAAAATAAAGAGTTGAAAACAAAGTGTTTTGCAATGAAAACACCTGGCATTTGCAGTCATTGGCTATTTCAAAGGATTTGAAAGGCCTGCCTTTTTTTTTTTTTTTTTAATAGTTTCTGCTTCTGTTTTTCCTTCACAGAGTCGAAAACATGCCAGCAAAGTCCGACTGTATTACATGCTTCACCCCCGGGACGGTGGGTGTCCCGCCAAGAGGCTTCGGTCAGAAAATGTGAGTAGTTGGCACCGGGTGATATCTTCCGACGGTCTCTTCTGCTGATCTGCTAAGAACTTTGCAGGCCAAGAATTGTAGTTATGCTCAGATTAGTAGAAAAGCTGAGTAGAAATAGTTCTCATTAAATATTACAGAAAATATCACATGTAAGCTCATCCTTTTCCTTCCAGAACTAGTCAGCATGGTTTTTTTTTTTTTTTTATAATATTTCACCAGGACCACCTAGAGAGAATGTGTGCAGAGGTGCTGGGACAGAGAGAGGGTGGGAGAGGGGATAACAGGAACCCTCAGAAAATAAAGTCATGGGAAGGCAGGACCTTCAGGGCCAACCTCTCAAAATACACTTTGCTTTTTACATTTTTTATTTTTCCTTTGATGTATAAAATAGAACACCAGTTTGCTAATTTGTAATAAAGAGTGTATATGCCTTGCAAATAAAAAATACTCAGGCTTTTTGATCAGTGCCTCCTGCCTCTGAGGGACCTTTTACTTGGGAAGGCAACTGACGATTAGAAAGTTGCTTTGAGGGTGTGGAGCCAGAAGCGTTGATTTCAGCCAGGCAGAGGCAAAGACTGATGAAATAAATATCCCTTGTTCCCAGCAGGGGTTATTTTTCCTAAAGAGTGGAATATTCATATCCACCAGCTGCATGGACCCTTCATGATGAACACTGCGAATTAACACAGAAATCCCTTGCCCTTTGAGTTCCCAGCAGGCTCTGGGCATAGAATTCATACCCCATGCTCTCACTTGTCCTTGTGATTTTGCTTTCCTTCTTCTGCCATGTGGATGCCGGTCTTCCTTCCTTATTAAAAATTAATATATGGTCACAAAGAAACTTCACAAAACCTGATGCGTGTATCTATCACAAGAAAAGAGAGTGAGAGAACTGCCTGTGATCAATGGTAGAGAGCATCAGGACTGGTGTGTTTAAGGTATTCCAAGCACGCCTCTTAGCATCACAAAAGAAGCTGTTCATACAGAATAATCTGGAACATTGTAGAACTTTCTCTATTGGTGAAGCTGCATTTAGAGACAGAAGATGTCATGAAATCTTCACAAGTGCTAAGAGCTGGGTCTGAGTTTAGTTCTGTCATCTAGGAGCTTTATGACCTGGGTAAATAATCGATCACCTTGAACCTCAATTTTGTCATCCAGGCTCTAGTAATCATACTTTCCTTACTGGGCTTTTGCAAAGATTATATGAGGTGATAGATAAGAGGTGCAGCGTTATATGCCAGGCACTGAGGAAGCAGACAAATAAAACACAGACTCTGTCTTAAAAAAGCTCATACAGAAGACCTAGATGGTGCCTGGTCCCAGACAAAAAGGGAGAAAAAATGTAGAACAAACCTTATTTTGGAAAAAAAAAAAAAAAAGTCCAGACTTACGGGACCAGTAGAGACTGGATGAACCCCCAAGATTATCACCCTGGGATACTCTTTAAACTTGGAACTTAAACTACTCCCTGAGGTCACCTTTCAACCAGGTGACAGATTGGCCTGTGAAATAAATAATATCAGCTGTGAGTGCTGTACTCCTCTAAATAATCATCTAGACAAAACTAAATGGCAAATGTCTTCCCTAGACCAAACATCAGAAGGTAAGGGCAGACAAGGAAGCTAGATTAAAGGAAACAGTGCAACCAGAATGAAAATAATAAGCATGCTGATACATTGTAAAAAATGTAACCAATGTCACTGAACAATATGTACAGAAATTTTTAAATGAGAACCTAATTTGCTTGTAAACTTTCACCAAAAATGCCATAAAATACTAAAAAAAACTCATCATATATGGGGGGATTAACACTGCACAACAAACAGCTATAATACCACAGTATAAGTATTTATTAACATTCTGCACGAAGTACCATGGAAACAAAAGGCAAGTGAGTCATGCTGGAGGATCCGTGAGGGAAGGTATTATGGAAGAGTTGGTATTTGAGCTGGTGTCTTCAGGGGTAAATGGATTTTACCAGGTAGGAGGAGTGGGGTAGGGGAGGAGGATATCAGTTTATTGAGTGCATTCATATCCAAAGAACATATTAAGTCACAGGAGAGTTGGCCTAAACCAGCATTTATATAATCCTAGAGTCTTAAAGCTACACTGAGGTGATTTCCATCAGTGGAGTATCTATTAGCAGATAGAGTTAGATTCCTTTGTTTCTTGGAGTTATCAAGTAATGCTGTCTGTGTTCATTTGTTCAATAGCCACTTACTGCCTTATCCTAATGGTCAGAAATAATAACGTTTGTGGCCACTCAGTAATTAGGGATTTGGGCACAGATTATTTTCTATCTACTCCCATTGTAATCATGAATGTTGCACTTTTTTTTGAGCTCTTAGGGAGCCCTAGGTCCCTTGGTGGCACAAAAGGTTTGCACTCCACTAATAAGCTAAAAGTTGGTGGTTCAAACCCACCCAGTGCCACTGTGAAAGGAAGACCTGGCTATTGGTGTCCATAAAGATTATAGCCAAGAAAATGCTATGGAACTCACTTCTACTCTGCCACGTGGGGTTACCATGAATTGGAATCAACACAATGGCAATGGATTTGGTTTTTTGGTTTGGGGCTAGATGTGGTAAACAGAAAGGGAGAACTGTAACGCAAGCTGGCATTGTATTTGTGGAGATACAGGAATATAACGGTCACTGCCATTCTGGTCAGACCCATGATTCATCCCTCTCAGTTTCCTCTCTTGTGAGTAACTTTGGGGATAGTTTCTGGGAAAGGAACCATCTTTGGGTTTTAGAGCAAGGGGGGTTTGCAAGCTGTGATGGTTAAGGTTATGTTTCAACTTGTCTGTCATGATTCTCAGTGGTTTGGCTGTTATGAGGTAGTTTGGCAGTTGAGTAATGATGTAATGACTTCCATGATGAGATCTGATATAATGTAATCACCTCCATGATGAGATCTGCTATGAGCAGCCAGTCAGTTGAAAGGAAGTTTCCTTGGGGGTGTGGCCTGCATCCAATATATATGGACTTAACTGGCAAATCTCACTGGCTTTTGCTCACTCTGGATCCAGCATCTGGCTACTCATTTTCTGACCTCCAGTTCTTGGGACTTGAGCCAGCAGCTTGCCACACTGCCTGCACATCTTGGATTCCTCAGCCTCTGAAGTCTGTGAGCCAGCAGCCTGCCATCTGATCTGCCAATCTTGGGTTTGTCAGCCCCTGCAGCTACATGACTCACGGACTTGGGACTTTCCATCTTCTACAACTGTGCGAGACATTTCCTTGATATAAATCTCTCTCTCTCTATGTGTGTGTGTGTGTGTTTGTAGTTGTTGTTAGGTGCTGTTGAGTCGATTCTGACTCGTAGCAACCCTATGCACAACAGAATGAAACACTGCCCGGTCCTATCCCATCCTTACAATCCTTGTTATGCTTGAGTTCATTGTTTCAGCCACTGTGTCAATCTACCTCGTTGAGGGTCTTCCTTTTTTCCGCTGACCCTGTACTCTGTCAAGCATGATGTCCTTCTCCAGGGACTGATCCCTCCTGACAACATGTCCAAAGTAGGTAAGACACAGTCTTGCCATCCTTGCTTCTAAGGAGCACTCTGTTTGTACTACTTCTAATACAAATTTGTTCGTTCTTTTTGGCAGTCCATGGTATATTCAATATTCTTCTCCAACACCACAATTCAAAGGCATCAGTTCTTCTTTGGTCTTCCTTATTGATTGTCCACCTTTCACATGCATATGATGTGATTGAAAATACCATGGCTTGGGTCAGGTGCACCTTAGTCTTCAAAGTGACATCTTTGCTCTTCAACACTTCAAAGAAGTCCTTTGCAACAGAGTTACCCAATGCAATGTGTCTTTTGATTTCTTGACTAGCTGCTTCCATGGCTGTTGATTGTGGATCCTAGTAAAATGAAATCCTTGACAACTTCAATTTTTTCTCCATTTATCATGATGTTGCTCATTGGTCCAGTTGTGAGGATTTTTGTTTTCTTTATGTTGAGGTGCAATCCATACTGAAGGCTGTGGTCTTTGATCTTCATTAGTAAGTGCTTCAAGTCCTTTTCACTTTCAGCAAGCAAGGTTGTGTCATCTGCATAACGCAGGTTGTTAATGAGTCTTCCTCCAATCCTGATGCCCCATGCTGCTTCATATAGTCCAGCTTCTCGTATTATTTGCTCAGCATACAGATTGAATAGGTATGGTGAAAGAATACAACCCTGACACACACCAATCAGTATCCCCTTGTTCTGTCCGAACAACTGCCTCTTGATCTCTGTAAAGGTTCCTCATGATC
Organism: Loxodonta africana; assembly: GCF_030014295.1. Classification (NCBI taxonomy): domain Eukaryota; kingdom Metazoa; phylum Chordata; class Mammalia; order Proboscidea; family Elephantidae; genus Loxodonta; species Loxodonta africana. The sequence continues at coordinate 59,942,579 of NC_087360.1, forward strand.
ACAATTAAGTGTTCCAGAATTCCCATTCTTTGCAATGTTATCCATAATCTGTTATGATCCACACAGTCGAATGCCTTTGCATAGTCAATGAAACACAGGTAAACATCCTTCTGGTATTTTCTGCTCTCAGCCAGGATCCATCTGACATCAGCAATGATATCCCTGGTTCCACGTGCTCTTTTGAAACTGGCCTGAATTTCTGGCAGTTCCCTGTCGATATACTGCTGCCGCTGTTTTTGAATGATCTTCAGCAAAATTTTGCTTGCGTGTGATATTAATGACAAACTGTTATATAATTTCCAAATTTGGTTGGTTCACCTCTCTTGGGAATAGAGATAAATATGGATCCCTTCCAGTCAGTTGACCAGGAAGCTGTCTTCCATATTTCTTGGCATAGACAAGTGAGCACCTCCACCGCTGCATCTGTTTGTTGAAACTTCTCAATTGATATTCCATCAGTTCCTGGAGCCTTGTTTTTCACCAGTGCCTTCAGAGCAGCTTGGACTTCTTCCTTCAGTACCATCGGTTCCTGATCATATGCCACCTCATCAAATGGTTGAAATCGACTAATTCTTTTTGGCATAATGACTCTGTGTATTCCTTCCATCTTCTTTTGATGCTTCCTGCAGCGTTTAATATTTTCCCCATGGAATCCTTCACTATTGCAACTCGAGGCTTGAATTTCTTCTTCAGTTCTTTCAGCTTGAGAAAAGCCAAGCTTGCTTTTCCCTTTTGGTTTTCTATCTCCAGATCTTTGCTTCCCGAGCCACCCTTTGAAATCTTCTGTTCAGTTCTTTTACTTCATCAATTCTTCCTTTTGCTTTAGCTGCTCGATGTTCGAGGGCAAGTTTCAGAGTCTCTTCTGACATCCATCTTGGTCTTTCTTTCTTACCTGTCTTTTCAGTGGTCTCTTGCTCTCTTCATGGATGATGTCCTAGGAAGAAGGGCCCGCAATCTACTTCTGAAAAGCATTAGCCAATGAAAACCTTATGAATAGCAGTGGAACATTGTGTGTGTGTGTGTATGCATGGGTAGCTATGAGTTGGAATCGACTCGACGGCAGTGGGTTTGGTTTGGTTTATATATATACACACACACACACGCATATATGTGTGTGTATATATATATATATATATATATATATACACATACATGTGTATATGTGTATGTGTATACACACACATACACACTTCACTAGTTTTGCTTCTCTAAGAAACTCAGCCTAAGGCACAAGCATTCTTTACCAAAGGCCCCTTTGAGAACTTTTCCTCTGGTGCAACCCAGGTTTTGAAAACTTTTATCTACCAATGATTTACTTATTAATTCATTTTTCTATAATTTATTAAGCATAGCATTTCAGCAAATCAGTAAGCAGAAAAAGCAACATAGCTTACTTGTTGAAAGAGATGGTTGATGTTTTTATTAGGTTGTGTCCACATTTCACGTGTGACTGTATCATTTCCATTAGTTCTTTTCATATATTGGATATAGTGCAGAATCTCCTACCCCCCTTCCGGGGTTCTGAGAGCCTACGTTGAGAATTATTTGGAACAACTAGCAGTGGTTAAGAGTTCATCTATTAACTGGCAGTTTAAAGCCACCAGCTACTCTTTGGAAACCGTATGGGGCAGTTCTACTCTGTCCTGTAGGGTCACTATGAGTTGGAATTGACTCGAAGGCACATAACTACAATAGCCACACATTAGGAATCCCTGGATGGTACAGATGGTTAATGTACTCAGTTGTTAACTGAAAGGTTGGCGGTCCAAGTCCACCCAGAGGTACCTCAGAAGAAAGGCCTAGTGATCTTCTTAGAAATCAGTGCTTGAAAACCCTTGGAAACATAGTTCTACTCTGATACACATGGGGTCGCCATGATTTGGAGTTGACTTGATGGCAACTAGTTTGGTTTTGGTTTTTAACCACACATGAATCTTCTGTCCACAGTGACACTTAAAATTGGAAGGGCTGATGAGTAGTGGCAGCACCCCAACCCCCATTCTTAGCCCTCTAGGAATGCGTATTGCTGTTGTGCGCCCTTAAGTCAGTTCCAACTTCTGGTGACCTATGGGACAGAGTAGGACTGCCCCATATTGCTTCCAGTGCTGTGAATCTTTACGGAAGCAGACCATCACATCTTTTTCCTGCTGAGTGGCTGGTGGGTTCAAAATGCCAAACTTTCAGTTAGAAACTGAGCACTTTAACCACTGCACCACCGGGGCTTCTTCTGGGAATGGCTGGTAACTCCAAAATTACTAACAAAAGAGAAGAAAGCCTATTATTCCCAAGACCTATTGTTGTCATTTCTATTTCCAGGTCATTTGACCTTTTTTTTTTTTTAAAACAAATTCATTTCTGTCTCTTATTTTGACATTTCCTGCTTTTTGCTTTTCTTGTTCTTTCTTCATATTCTTTACTCTTTGTAATCCTCATTTGAATTTTCTAATTTTTTTTTTTCTCCTGAAATCTTAGAGCAAGACATTTTCCCCTTGAGGCCGCAGGGTAAAATTAAATGCAAAATAAATTGTTATAGTTGATTGCCTTAGAGAAATTTTCAGTAATCCCTCCAGTATTAGAGTCAAGAAGGACTTTTAGAGATCAATTTAGTCCTTTGAAATTCTTAGTTTTTCACCAACGGCCCCTTTTATTATCTTCTCACCCATGGATCACATATTTAAAAAAAAAAAAAAGTCTGTTGGGCAAAAAGGACTTTTCAGTAAAAAGGTAATTTAGTTTTCCAATTTTTAAAATTATTAGTCTCAAGGACATGTCAGTATTGAGTAAACAGTGTTTTTTTATAGAGTTAATATAAATCCACGGAAAAGTAGAGAACCTTGACATTTGGGTGGTATGTTTGGGCTTAACACTCCTAAATATTTATGTGATTTTTCTTAGGCCTGAAATAGTCACCATAGCTTGAGAGACCCAGTATCATTTTCACAGGTTTCTAAACACCCCGGATTTCAGATTGGGAGCACTCAATCTAATCCATCTATTATTACAAAGGCAAAAATAAGGTTGGAAGAAGTACCATGACTTGCCCAAATTGGTCGAGCCTGAGATTCAGATTCTGCTTCCCTAAATCTTAGTCCAGGGCTCTTGCCATAGACCTTGAAATTGTGCCTTGTTTTTAGGCGTTGAAGTCATTGCTGGGCCCAGAGCCAGAGTACACTGCTGTTCCCAGTCAAAGTAATAATAATAAAAAATAGCTGGCACTTATTGGGGTTTTTGGGTTGGCAGTTATCGGTGCTTCCTAATATGTTCTAGTATGTTCTAAATGCTTTGTATATGTTAGCACATTTAATCCTTAACAACCCTTTGATAAGGTATCAACAATTATTATCCCCAATTTACAGATGAGGAAATTGAGACAGAGATTGAGTAACTTGACTGTGGTCACACAGCTGTTGGATGGCAGATAGGCAAGGCTAAGCAAAATGTAGTAAACTGGTCCCTCCTGATAATATGTCCAAAGTACATGAGACAAAGCTTCATCATCCTCACTTCCAAGAAGCACTCTGTCTGAACTTCTTCCAAGACAGATTTGTTTGTTCTTCTGGCAGTTGATGGTATGTTCAATATTCTTCACCAGTACCATGATTCAGAGACATCAATTCTTCTTCAGTCTTCCTCATTCATTGTCCAGCTGTGTCACGCATATGTGGCAACTGAAACTATCATGGCTTGGGTCAGACACCCCTTAGTCCTCAAAGTGACATCTCTGCTTTTCAATACTTGAAAGAGATCTTTGGCAGCAGATTTGCCCAATTCAATGTGTCGTTTGATTTCTTGACTGCTGCTTCCATGGGTTTTGATTGTGGAATCACATAAAACGAAATCCTTGATGAAGCCAATATTTTCTCTGTTTATCATGATGTTTCTTATTGTTCCAGTTGAAAGGATTTTTGCTTTCTTTATGTCGAGTTGTATAATCCATACTGAAGGCTGTAGTCTTTGATCTTCATCAGTAAGTGCTTCAATTCCTCTTTGGTTTCAGCAAGCCAGGTTATGTTATCTGCATATCACAGGTTATTAACGAGTCTTCCACCATTCCTGATGCCATGTTTTTTTTTTCCACCATTCCTGATGCCATGTTCTTCTTCATATAGTCCAACTTCTTGGATTATTTGTTCAGCATACTGATTGAATAAGTATGGCGAAAGAATACAACCCTGACCTACACCTTTCCTGATTTTAAACCATGCAGTACCCCCTTGTTCTGTTGGAATGACTGCTTCTTGGACTATGTATAGGTTCCTCACGAGCACAATTAAGTGTTCTGGAATTCCCATTATTTGCAGTGTTATCTGTAATTTCTTTTGATCCATGCAGTTGAATGCCTTTGCATAGTCAATAAAACACAGGTAAAAATCGTTCTGGTATTCTCTGCTTTTAGACAAGATCCATCTGACATCAGCAATGTTATCTCTTGTTCCGCATCCTCTTGTGGATCTGGCCTGAATTTCTGCCAGTTCTTGGTTGATGTACCACTACAATCGCTTTTGAATTGTCTTCAGCAAAATTTTATTTTTATGTGATATTAATGATATTGTTTGATAATTCCTGCATTCTGTTGAATCACCTTTCTTTGGAATGGGCACAAATATGATCTCTTCCAGTTGATTGGTCGGGTAGCTGTCTTCCAAATTTCTTGGTGCGTAGATGAGTGAGCACCTCCAGTGCAACAAAGGTTTTTTGAAACATCTCAATTTGTATTCTATCAATTCCTGGAGCCTGGTTTTCGCCAGTGCTTTCAGTGCAGCTTGAACTTCTGCCTTCAATACCATCGGTTCTTGATCACATGCTACCTCCTTAAATGGTTAACCTTGACCAATTCTTTTTGATACAGTTACACTGTGTATTCCTTCTCTCTTCTTTTGATGCTTCCTGTGTCATTCAATATTTGGCACATAGAATCCTTCAAAATTGCAACTCAAGGCTTGAATTCTTTCTTCAGTTCTTTCAGCTTGAGGAATGCTGAGCGTCTTCTTCCCTTTTGGTTTTCTAACTCCAGGTCTTTGCGCATTTGATTATAATATTTTACCTTGTCTTCTCTGTTCAAAGAAATCCCATTCAGCTCTTTCATTTCATCATTTCTTTCATTCGCTTAAGTACTCTCAGTTCAAGAGCAAGTTTCAGAGTCTCTTCTGACCTCCTTTTTGATCTTTAATCTCTTTCCTGTCTTTTTGATGACTTTTTGATTTCTTCATGTGTGGCGTCCTCCCACAACTCATCTGGTCTTTGGTCATTAGTGTCCAATGCATCAAATATATTCTTGAGATAGTCTCTAAATTCAGGTGGGATATACTCAAGCTTGTGTTTTTGGTTCTTGTGGACTTGTTTGAATTTTCTTCAGCTTCGATTTGAACTAGGATATGAGCAATTGATGGTCTGTTCTGCAGCTGGCACCTGGCCCTCTTCTGATTGATAATATTAAACTTTTTCATCATTTCTTTCCACGTGTGTAATCAATTTGATTCCTGTGTTTTCCATCTGGTGAAGTCCACATGTATAGTCGCCATATATGTAGTTGAAAAAGTGTATTTGCAACGAATAAGTTGTTGGTCTTTTGAAATTGTATCATGAGATCTCCACCATCATTTCTAACAGCAAGGCCGTATTTTCCCACTGTAGATCCTTCTTTTTTGTGTCCAGCTTTTGCATTCCAATCATCAGTAATTGTAAATGCACCTTGATTGCAGGTTTGATCAATTTCACACAGTAGAAGTTGGAAAAAGATCTTCAGTTTCCTTATGTTCGGCATTAGTGGTTGGTGCGTAAATTTGAATAATAGTTGTATTGACTGGTCTTCCTTGTAGGTGTGTGGATATTGTCCTATCACTGATGGCATTGTGCTTCAGGATAGACCTTGAAATGTTCTTTTAGACTATGAATGTGATGCTGTTCCTCTTTAAGTTGTCATTCCTGTCACAGTAGACCAGACGATTGTCTGATTCAAAATGGCCAATACCAGTCCATTTCAGCTCACTAATGCCTAGATCATCATCGAACTTTATGCATTCCATTTCATTTTTGACAACTTCCAATTTTCCTAGACTCATGCTTCATACATTCCACATTCTGATTATTGATAAATGTTTGAAGCTGTTTCTTCTCATTTTGAATCATGCCACATCAGCAAATGAAGCTCCCGAAAGCTTGACTCCATCTATGTCATTAAGGTAGGCTTTACTTTGAGGAAGCAGCCGTTCCTCAGTTGTATTTTGAGTGCCTTCCAACCTGAGGTAGAGGGTACCAAAAAAGAGGAAGACCCTTGACAAGATGGATTGACACAGTGGCTATAACAGTGGGCTCAAACATAGCAAGGATTATGAGGATGGCGCAGGACTGGGCAGTGTTTCATTCTGTTGTATACGGGGTTGCTACGAGTCAGGACCAACTCGAAGGCACCTAACATCAGCAACCATGGATAAAATATGAAACGAAACAATGAAAGAAAATTTTCGTCTGGAACTACTATAGCTCCACCATGCCTCTTCTTGAGGCAGATGGTAAGCATCTACTAAATGCTGGTGGTACAAAGATGAGAAGACATGGAACCTTCCCTGGCACAGATCAGATTCTAGTAGGGAGTCAGATGTGTGAAGAATTCAGTTGCTAGAGGCTACAGTAACATATGCAGATGTACAATGTGGGTGCAGGGAGTGACCCACAACCTGGCCTTTTAGGATGGGGCAGGCCAAGACATCCTGGAAAAAGTTAACACTGAAATGATTCTTGAAGGATAGGTGGGGGTGAGCAAAATGAAGAAAAGTGGGAAAGGGTTCTTCTGAATATGATGTCAGCAGGAGTAATGTTTTTATGGAGACAAAAGTCAAAGGAATTTCTAGAGTATGAAGTGCTGGTGGGCAGCAGAGATAAAAGTTGACATTGCAATGGTGGCCAAAGTATCATAATATTGATACTTACTTTGTCAAAATTTTCTGTTTTTTCAAGTTGTCTATTGATGGATTCATGGTGAATTCTTAAAGACAGGTATGTTTGAGAATGCTGTGCATTAAAAAAAAAAAAGCCAAATACATTGCCATAGTGTTGATTCTGACTCTTGACAACCCCACGTTACAGAGTAGAACTGTTGCATAGGGTTTTCTCTTTTTTTGTTGTTGCTGTACTTTAGGTAAAAGTTTACAGCTCCAATTAGTTTCTCATTCAAAAATTTATATGCAAATTGTTTTGTGACATTGGTTGCAATCTGCATAACGTGTTATCACTCTCCCACTGTCCACCCTGAGTTTCCTGTGTCCATTCACCCAGTTTTCCTGTCCCTTCCTGCATTCTCATCTTTTCTTTTGGTTGGGTGTTGTCCATTTAGTCTCGTATTCTTGATTGAACTAAGGAGCATTTTCTTCACATGTGTTATTGTTTGTTTTATAGGCCTGTCTAATCTTTGACTGAAAGGTAGACTTCAGGAATGGCTTCAGTTCTGACTTAGCAGGGTGTCTGGGAGCCATAGTCCCAGGGTTCCTCCAGTCTGTCAGACCAGTAAGTTTGGTCTTTTTTTGTAAATTTGAATTTTGTAAATTTGAAAAAAATTCAAATTTTGTGTACCATCTACTTCTGGGTTCAGCCTGGTAGAAGCTGTGATTATGAGGTCCAGTAGTTCTTTAGGCTGATATTTATTTTGTGTCTTTTGTTTTCTTCATTCACTTTTGCTGCAGACGGGAAGGGAACAATAGATGTATCTTAGATGGCCACTTACAAGCTTTTAAGACCCCAGAGGCTATTTACTAAAGTAGTATGCAGGACATTTTCTTTATGAACTATCTTATGTCAATTAACCTAGATGTTCCCTGAAATCATGGTCCCCAGCACTCAGCCCCAGCAATTGGTCCCTCAAGGTATTTACGAAGCTTCTCTGACTTTGCCTTGGTCAAGTTGTGCTGACTTTCCCTACATTGTGTACTCTTTACCTCCACCAAAGATAACTTATCTACTATCTAGTTAATAATTTTCCCTTCCCAGCCCTCCTATCCCTCATAACCGTCAAAGATTGTTTTTTTCTGTGTGTAAATCTTTCCTTGAATTTTATAATAATGGTCCCATACAATATTTGTTCTTTTGTAATGGAATTATTTCACTCAACCTAATGCCCTCCAAATTCATTCATGTTGTGAGATGTTTCAAAGATTCATCATTGTTCTTTATCATTGCATAATATTCCATTGTGTGTATGTACCATTGTTTATCCATCCATCTGTTGATGGGCATTTAGGTAGTTTCCTTCTTTTTGCTATTGCGAATAATGCTGCGATGAACATGGGTGTGTATATGTCTATTCCTGTGACAGCTCTTATTTCTCTCGGATATATTCTTAGTGGGATTGCTGGATCGTATTTCTACTTCTAACTTTTTAAAGATGTGTCACATCCTTTTCCATAGAGGTTGTACCATCTTACTTTCCACTAGCAATGCATAAGAATTTCAGTAAGCTATCCAATATTTATTATTTTCTGTTTTTTTTTCTTTTTTTTATTAGTACCAGTATTTTCTGGGTGAGATGATATCTCATTGTAGTTTTGATTTGCATTTCTCTAATGGCTAATGATCTCAAGCATAACCTTATGTGTCTGTTTGCTACTTGTATGTCTTCTTTGGTGAAGTGCCTGTTGATACCCTTTGCCCATTTTTTAGTTGGATTATTTGTCTTTTTGTTGTCGAAGTGTTGAAGTATTTTATAGATTTTAGAGATTGTTGTAGCCCAAAATTTTTTCCACTTTGTAGGTTCTCTTTTTACTCTTTTAGTGAAGGCTTTTGATGGATGAGCATAAATGTTTAATTTTTAGGAACTCCCAGTTATCCAGTTTATCTTCTGGTGTTTGTGCACTGTTAGTTATGGTTTGTATTATATTTATGCCATGTGTTAGGACTTCTAGAGTTGTTTGTGTTTATTCTTCCATGATCTTTATCATTTTAGGTTTTATATTTAGGTCTTTGATCCATTTTCAATTAGTTTTTGTGAGGCACGAGTCCTGTTTTACTTTTTACAGGTGGGTATCCAGTTATATCCAGTTATACCAGCACCATTTGTTAAAGAGATTGTCTTTTCCCCTATTTAATGGACTTTGGACATTTGTCAAACGTCAGCTCTCCAAAGGTGATGGATTTACGTCTGTGTTCTCAATTCTGTTCCATTGGTCTATTTGTCTGTTGTCATACCAGTACCAGGCGGTTTTGACTACTGTGGCTGTATAGTAGGTTCTAAGATCAGGTAGTCTGAGGTCTCCCATTTTGTTCTTCTTCAGTGATGCTTTACTTATCGGAAGCCTCTTTCCTTTCCATATAAAGTTGATGTTCATAGGATTTTCTTGGCTATTCCCTTTACAGAAGCAAATCACCCAGCCTTTCTTTTGCGGTACCACTGGATGGGTTTGAACTGCCAACCTTTAAGTTAGTAGTCAAGCACAAATGGTTTGTGCCCCTGAGGAACCTTATGCTGTGCATAGAATCTAGTGCTTAGAGCCAGGAGTGGAGATTTTGTTGCTGGCTCTGCTGCAATACTGGTTTTATAACTTTTTTTTTTTTTTTTTAGGACTTTCTAAATTTTAACTGACTTGGCAGTAATTGGAAACCCTGGTGGTGTAGTGGTTACGTGCTACAGCTGCTACCCAAAAGGTCAGCATTTCAAATCCTCCAGGAGCTCCTTAGAAACACTACGGGGCTGTTCTACTCTGTCTTACAGGGTCACTATGAGTCAAAATCGACTTGATGGCAGCAGGCTTTTTTTTTTTTGGCAGTAATCAGGAGCCCTGGTGGCACAGTGGTTAAAGTGGTCAACTGCTAACCAAAAGGTCAGTGGTTCAAAACCACCAGCAGCTCTGCAGGAGAAAGATGTGGCAGTCTGTTTCCGCAGAGATTTATAGCCTTGGAATCCCCACGGGGTCACTGTGAGTCAGAATCGACTTGTCGGCATTGGGTTTGATTTTGGGCTGTCATCAGAAACTATAATTGCCGTCCAGCTTGCCTCTCAGAGTTGTGAGGAGCTCATACAAATTTCTCTTATTTGTGAAGGTGCATGATAAACTAAAGTGTTGCAAAGTGTTATTCATGGAATTTTTTTTCCTCCTATGTTTTTTGAATTATCTATTGATCTGTAGAATTGCCCATACTAAATTAATTAACTCATTTTTAGTGAGCTTCTACTATGTACAAAATAAAGAATTGCATACTTGTCATGGATTGAATTGTGTCACCCCAAAATATGTGTCAACTTGGATAGGCCATGATTCCCAGTATTGTGTGGTTGTCCTCCATTTTGTGATTGTAATTTTGTTAAAGAGGATTAGGGTGGGATTGTAACACTCTTACGTAGGTCACATCCCTGATCCAATGTAAAGGGTGTTTCCTTGGGATATGGCCTGCACCACCTCTTATCTCTCAAGAGATAAAAAGGAAAGGGAAGGGAGCAGAGAGGGGGGACCTCATACCACCAAGAAAGCAGTGCTGGGAGCCGAGTGCATCCTTTGGACCTGGGGTTCTTGCTCAGGCGAGCTCCTAGTTCAGGGGAAGATTGATGAGAAGGCCAACAGAGAGAGAAAGCCTCCCCCTGGAGCTGAAGCCCTGAATTTGGACTTGTAGCCTACTAGACTGTGAGAAAATAACGGTTCTCTTTGTTAAAGCCATCCACTTGTGGTATTTCTGTTATAGCAGCACTAGATGACTAAGACAATGCTGTAACAGACACAGAAAAAAGATTAAACTTGGAGTTAGCTTATCATGTAGCTGAAGGGGAAGAAAAAAGTGCGTAATGTAATTAAAAAAAATTAAATGATAATGTGTGTGGTCCTGACTGATGAAATAGGTAATCAGAGAAGTAATTGTTGAATGGGGGCTGGGTGGTTAGAAATGATTTCCCTAAGGCAGAAGATTGGGTAGGATTTGTCTGAGTGTTGGAAATGATGTAGGTGGGGCCCAAGCCTGTGCAACACCTCAGGGGCAAGAATGATGAAGGCCTGTGGGGAGACCCACAGACTTTTATTCAACATTCATTTAGACAGACCATTTTAAAAATTACCAGTAGGAATATTACATCATCTTTTATATTCAGTATAAAGAATTGAACCCATGACCTGATCATAATATTAAAAACTTGTTTGCAATTGGCTCTCTTATCATGGGTAGCTCTCAGCTGGTAACCAAAAGGTCAGCAGTTTGAACCCATCAGCCACTCTGAGGTAGAAGATGTGGCAGTGGGCTTCTGTAAAGATTACAGCCTTGGAAACCCTATGGGGAAGTTCTCCTCTGTCCTATATGATTTTTATGAGTTGGGATCAACTCTAGGGCAATGAGTATATTCACACCCATTTAGTAAAGACAGAGGTTACATTCTTGGATATAATTATTATTATTTGAAATATGTTTAAAATTTCTCCTTGACTGGCTTTCATATCGTTAAAATGTCTTCTCCCTCTCTCCCTCCTTCCTTCCCTTCCTCCATCCCTCTCTGCTTTCCTTCCTTCTATCTTCACACTTCTTTTGCTAATTTCTGAACTAAAAAGTTCTTGGGAGGGCAATTAGCGGTTTCAAATTTAGGCATAAGTTTTAGAAAACCACATGCATTACCGAATTCAGGATTTTAGCCACTGTAACTTTCAGTCACGTTTGTCTGGCCTCAGGGTTGGTGATGAAACTTGTTATAAGTCTGTGCAGGTCACATAGGCATGATGCAAAAACATCCGACACAGAAAGAGAAAAATCTTTGTGTGCAGGTTGTGTTTCCTCGACTGTGAACCACTTCAACTTTGCCAGAAGCAAGGGACAGTTACATTTAGTTGGTGGAAGCTTGACTGAGCAGGTTTTTTTTTTTTTTTTTTACTGGTTTCTGTTGTCTTCCAGTACGGTTCTGGCACTGCACACAGTTAGGTGAGCTAAGTAGTTGTCCAGCTCACCCATCCTTTAATCTGGTTCTGGTGGGGGTCATGAGAAGCTGGGTTGGAGCAGTAGGTGCATTTGGAGAGTAGTGGAGACTGAGTAGAGCCCTGGTGGTGCAGTGATTAAGAGCTTGGCTGCTAACCAAAAGGCTGGCAGTTGGAATCCACTAGCTACTCCCTGGAAACCCTACGTCCTATAAGGTTGATATGAGTCAGAACAGACTTGATAGCAATGGGTTTGTTTTTTTGGTATTGAAATAGGGGAACACTGCAAACTTATGACCTACAAGTACCTCAGAGTAGAGGCACAAAAGACTTGGTTATATGGGGAAAAGTGAAACAAGACTAGGAAGACCTGGGTATAGGGAGTGAGTGGGGTAAGCCAGTGCTGTGATGGAGCAACTGAACTGGAACTTTTTTTTTTTTTGCAGTAAGCTGATTCTCTGGAAGGGCTGGTAAGGGCAGGGTTGTTCTGCCTTCCAATTCTTGTTTAGTCTCTCAAAGTTTGCATAAACTCAAGGGTGGATCAAAGTTCAGGACCTGGGGAAGGACAGAAGCCTGACTAAAGTTTGGTCAAGTCAAATTACCAGGCATTTTGTTTAGTCTGGTCAATGGGCACAAAGAAAGGAAGACAAAATGGGAATTTAGGCGATCTGTTTCTGGCCTTGTCATAGATAAGCAAGGGGATCATCTGTGAATCTTATATAAACCTTATGGCGGAAGGGGGTTCTTTTGTAGTAAGCTGTTTCCTGGAACTCAAAAGGGTAGGGGGATGTCTTTACCTGTTTTCCGGGAGTGCAGGGTACAAGCCAAGATCAACATTGTCATATAGGTGGGACATGATGACCCTAGAGTCTAGACTGGCTTTCGACAGATACCATTGCACAGGTCTAATGTAATACAGGAAACCCTGGTGGTGTAGTGGTTAAGTTCAATGGGTGCTAATCAAAAGGTCAGCAGTTTGAATCCACCAGGCACTCCTTGGAAACTCTAAGAAGCAGTTTTACTCTGTCCTGTAGGGTCGCTATGAGTCAGAATTAACTTGATGGCAACGGGTTTGTTTTTTTTTTTTGTAAAGTAATACGATGATAATAATTGCAATGAGGGTTCTACACATTTCTTTTCTATTCTCCCATAGGTTATTAGAGGGCATTACTGAGTTTCTTCTTCATTTTCTCCCCTTGATGATTTAGCAGAACCCTGGTGACGTAGTGATTAAGAACTCAGCTGCTAACCAAAAGGTCAGCGGTTTGAATTCACCAGCTGCTCTTTGGAAATCTTATGGGGCAGTTGTACTCTGTCGTGTAGGGTCCCTATAAGTCAGACTCAACTCAACAGCAATTGGTTTTTGACTATTTAGCATTATTTCTAGAGTTCTGTCTTGACTAACCAATATTGACAGTTCTCTCTGTAGTATTAGGGAGTCTTGTGTTTCCTTTGCTGTGTACTTATGTTAGAGAACCACCCTGGTAGTCCAACTGTTATGTATTCAGAGCCTATTTATTCTCAAGCCTCATTTTTCTTTGCTTTCTTGTAGAGGTTTCCAGGTGTTCTACTTTTCTTCTTCTCTCCATTTAGCTTTTTTTAAAATAGTTAATACATTTTTGCTATTTACACAAAGGGAAAATAAGACCACAGACAAAATTTAAAATAAGCCTTTGTCATTTATTGAAAATCTACAATCAGGGCAGAAAGGAATAGAAACCCTAACCAATTAAAATATGGTGACTACCTAACACATTATCACAGAATTTTTTGTTTTTTGTTAATTTTTTGAAAGAGCTGCTGCTATGTGTCATGGTGAATAATGGAAAGTAATTGCAGATTTATCTTTCCCTCGAGACTATTAACTTTCTCTTACTGTTGCCATGGAGTATTACCTTTCTACGAAAGGACTTATTTCATTATCTGAACAGAAAGGCCATAAAATGGAAAGCCTCTCTCCCATCCCTGTCCCTCAATTATTTGTTGTTGTTGTGTGCACTGAGTCGATTCCAACTCACAGCGACCCTATAGGACAGAGTAGAACAGCCCCGTAGGCTTTGCTACCCTGTAATCTTTACAGAAGCACATCGCCAGGTCTTTTCTACCATGGAGCCACTGGTGTGTTTGAACAGCTGACCTTTTGGTTAGCAGCCAAACGCTTAACTATTGTGCTAATTACCCTTCCAGAGATATTTTATGCGTATATAAGCAAACGTATTTTTGCTATCTTTTATATAAATTATGGAATAGTATACACAGTGTCCTGCCTTTGCTTTTTTCACCTAACAATATGTATCTTGAAGATCATTTCATGACAGATAAAGAGTGTGTATGTGGATGCGCGCACGCGCGCACACACACACACGCATACAGTTGCATGATGTCCCATAATTTATCTAGTCTTCTATGGATGGATATTCGAGATTTCCATTCATTTGCTGTCACAAAGAATGCTATGACATAATAACTTTGTGGGTACCTTTGGTGTGCAAGTATGTATATAAGAAAATTTCCTGGAGGAATTGCTGGGCCAAAATGCATATGCATTTGTTATTTCGATAGATATTGCTGAATTGTCTCCATCGAGGTTGTATTCATTTTCGCTGTTGTGAGCTGCCAATACCCACTCTTTCTTGAAGTTCCGTTCTTTGTAGGTACCCACAGGCAGAAGACAGGGAATGGAACTGCATAAAGGTCCTGGTTAGCGAAGCCAGTAGTAGAGGATCAATATATATTTTATATTATTACTATATTTGTGTATTATTTCCATTCTTTGAGTCTCTACCATACAATATACAATTTCTCTAGTCTGGTATGGGGCAGGCCTGCTGATCCCATCTGTAAGAGCTAGAGAGCAATTAGGAAAGCAATAGATATGAATTAATATTTGTCTAAAGTTAGGAGTTAGCAAATAGCCGCTGGCAATACTCAGGCCTGGTGCCTGATTCATCAGGCCTGCAAACTAAGAATGGTTTTTCCATTTTCAAATGGTTAAAAAAAAAAAAAGAACAATAATATATTGTGACAAGTGAAAATTACTACAGCCAAATTAAATTTTAATGTGTGTAAATAAAGATTTTTTTTGAGAAACAGCCACCCTCATTCCTTTACATATTTTCTGTGGCTGCTTTCAAGCTACAATGGCAGAGTTGAGTAGTTGCAACAGAGACTATACGGTCTGCAAAGCCTGAAATATTATGGTCCTTTACAAAACAGTTGGGGGCGTTGTGTACAAATTAGCTGTCTATTACGTGATAACCACTAACTTCAGTTCTGAAATATTAGTTTTATATGTTGGCTTTTCTTTTGGGGTCCCTGATGTCAAAGTGGTTAAGCATTTGGCTGCTAACCCAAAAGTCCCCAGCTTGAATTCACCAGCACTTCTTAGAAACCCTATGGGGCAGTTCTACTTTGTCCTGTAGGGTCGCTATGAGTCGGAATCGACTGGACGGCAGTGGGTTTGGTTTTTTGGTTTTTTTTCTTTTGGGGGGCCTAGCTGAGGTCTGGAGTCCTTGTGTGGTATAAATGGCTAATGCGCTCAGCTGCTAACTGAAAGGTTGGAGGTTCAAATCCACCCAGAGGGACCTTGGAAGAAAAGCTTGGCAGTCTTCTTCGGAAAAATCAGCCATTGAAAGCTGTCTTGGGCTGGGTCCTCTAGAGAAGCAAAATCAGTGAAGTGTATATATATGTGTGTATGTATATATATATTTATATATATATATATATATATACACAGGAAGAGAGAGAGAGGGAGATCAAGGAAATGGCTAACACGATTGTGGAGACTGGAATGTCCCAATTCCACGGGTCAGGCTGGAGACTTCTCCTGACTCATGTAGCTGCAGGGGCAGGCAAATCCAAGATTGGGAGATCAGACAACAGGCTTCTGGCTCACAGGCTGTGGAAGCCAATGAATTCCAAGACCAGCAAGTAAGACAGAAGGCTGGCTCACAGACTACGGAGTTTGAAGAATGCCAAGATTAGCAGATAAGCTGCTAGCTGAAGTCCCAAGAACTGGAGGTCAGGCGAGGTGCCAACTGCAGGAACCAGAGCCAGCAAAAGCCACCGAGCTTTGCCAGAAAGTCCACACATATTGGATGGAGGCCACTCCCCCAAGGAAACTCCCTTTCAACGAATTGGCTGCTCACAGCAAATTCTATCATGGAGATGATCATGTTATATTAGATCTCATTACGGAGGTGATTACAACATTACGTAGTTGCCAAACTACGTCATAACTGCCAAACCACTGAGAATCATGGTTCAGTCAAGTTGACACACAATCTTTACCATCATGAAAGCACTATGGAGCACAGGTCTACTTTGACACACGTGGGATTGCTATGAGTTGGAATCAACTCAATGGCAGCTGGATAGCTGGGTCCATGGGAATCTCTAGGTGCAGTTCCCTGACTGACACATATGGCAACTGGCTTCTTCAGCTTTCCCTTTCCTTTGTGGTGTGAGCTGTGTTTCCTCTTTTCTGGTGTCCATATCTTTTTTTTCTGTTTCCCATCTTAATGAATTTTTAAAGATTTCTTTGGTTAATGTCCTAGAATCCCACAAAACATAAGTCTATTATTGTCTTAAATCCCAACTCTTTTCTGAAATATTTTATCATTCCCTTTTAATCAAATTTCGTTTCTTTTATGTCTGGGTCCATTTATCTTCATCTTTTCCCTGGCTTCAGAGAAGGCTGTCAGAGAATCTTGCCTCTGCCTTTGTTTGCCCCTATGTCACGCAGTGAGTTTTCACTTTCATATAACCGTGTAATAAATCATACCTGATGTCTTCCCATTAGGTGACCCCACGTGACCATTCTGTTTCTCCTTAGTAACCTCTGGGCATTCCTCACGCTCAGAATATTATTCTTGCAGAAGGAAAAAGGCTGTTTCCTTTGCTATATCCTGGCTTGTGACTGTTTGGCTTTGTTTAGGCTGATGTGTTCTTTTAGGACTAGATACATTTTTTTCTTCTTGCCTTAGAACCAGCCAAGGGTAGTGACATTAGAATACAAGATCCATTTATAACTTTCATGTGACCTGGATTTGGTGCAGGTGCTCCCGAGACAGTGATAAATGTCTTCCGATCAACACCAGAAATCCTTGCAGAAATTGCCTTTACAAAATACGGGCGATGTACTGCGTTCTACTAATTTGCAGTAAAATATCTTTTTGGACTTGAACAAACTTTGTTGTACACCTGCCCTGTATCACAGACTACCCTGGGAGCTCTGCCTTTGTCATCAGGTGTAATTCCCAGAAAATTCTATGAAGTAAGCATTACTTATGCCCATTTCACAAAGGAGCTTAAAAAAAGGGTTCATAGGGCAGTGAATCAGACATGGGCTCGAAACTGAGGTTATCTAATTCTAGAATCCTGTACACCTTGCCACCCTCCTGGGACAGCCTTTGATACATTGCATTTTGTTATTATTAAGAACGTACTTTTACTTCCTGGCTCAACCATTTCATAGATGGATGGCATTAGTAGTGCCAGCCTCCTGTAGATCAGTCTTGATGGGAGTGACTCAAAAAATTCTCTCACAGCCTGTAATGAGCTGGGGCAGTATTCATAGGGTCTTTCTAATTATGTCCTTTTTTTCCCCCCCAGCCCCTGCTGAGAGTTGATGGATTTACAGGCTTGTTGAAAATCCAAGGTGCCTGATACTATGGAGCTATCTGATGCAGCATTATGTAAAGGAAATTGACATACGCTCTGGAAATAACATTGGAATTGATCTGGCACCCAATGTCTGCTATCTGGGTGACCTTGATCAAGTCCCTTAATTTTTCAAAGTGTTAGTTTCCTTACCTGAAAATGGTGGCCACAGTCATGCCTTCCAGAGCTATTGTGAATAAGAAATGTGATAATGTAAACATAAAGCAGTGAACACAGGCTCTGGGAGTAATAGATGCTCACCAACTGTTAGTTCTTTCTCCTTTTTAATGGATCGGATGATGGTGAGCCTTTTTCTGATTCTGTGTTTGATGAGACCAAACAAACAAACAAACCCATTGCATTGAGTTGATTCCGACCCATAGTGACCCTATAGGACAGAGAGGAACTGCCCCATAGGGTTTCCAAGGAGAGCCTGGTGGGTTTGAAATGCCGGCCTTTTGGTTAGCAGCACAGGCTGATCAGAGTGAGCTAGTCGGGAAATTCAGTGGTCTGTATTCCAGGACTAAATGCAGCTCAGAGATATACCATCTGTAGAAATCTTAAGTGAAGACCAAGGAAGTAGGAACATTGAGAGAAAATATTACAACGTTCAATACTATTCTTGTTTTAAAAAACCTAAACTAATAATAGGAGCCCTGGTGGCACAGTGGTTAAGAGTTCAGGTCCTAACCAAAATGTGGGCAGTTCAGATCTACCAGCCACTCCTTGGAAACCTGCTGGAACAGTTCTACTCTGTCCCGTACGGTCGCTATGAGTAGAAATCAATTTGACAGCAGAGGATTTGGTCTGGTTTTTGGAAGCTAACACTAAGAGTGAAAAATATGGTGTTGACATTTGCACATCAGAGCTTTGCTTAGAGGGACACGTATGCCTTGTCATTACTTGGCAGTGTCCCAACGTCAATATTTAAGTCTGCCTGGAACACGGGTAAGATATCTGGAGTAGCTCTCGGTGACAGCATGCAAACCATTTTGCTATGTGCATGGTACATTTGGTTGTATCCCACTCCCTTCCGTTCATAAGTGGTGTTAGTCAGTCACGGCACAGTGCTTATAATAGATATTAAAAACGAGGCTATTTAAGTGTGTCATTCTTGAAGCCCCATTGAGTCTGTGGAAGCATATGTGAGCAAACATGGTCCAGGGCTATTACCTGCTTGCAACAGGAATGGGTCGTCTTGATCAGTAACATTGTATAGCAAAATAGCCTTGTAATCCCATATAATTCATCTATTACCTTTGTCTTTGTGCCAAACATAGTTAAAAGGGGAATGCTGTGGAAAAAAAGATGATTTTTAGTACGAATTCCTGATGAAAAAAAAAAAAGGCATTTTTCTTCAAAGTTATTAGCTTGATTTCACAGCTGACCTTTAAAGGAATGTCTTTGACTTCAGATACTCAAAAGCTCAGCAAATATTACCCTCCGTCTAATTTAAATAGTCATTATAGCTTTGGCTATAAGCACTGAATATGTATGAGAGCCACAGTCTTGGTGAGTTTGTTTTTTATAATTGTTAATATTTTATTGTAAAAGAAAAAAAATCTTGTTTCATTGGTACATTGAGTGATAGTTGACCTTATTAATTTTTCTCTTCACATTTCCATTTTACATAGTCGTAGAAGGTCACTGGTTGGCACTGGCCACCCCAGAAATGAGTGGTCAAGATGTCACAGCCTAGGGTTGACAAATTTGTTTGTTTGTTCTCTCATTATGCATTATAGCCCTTACTATAAAGGGAGCTGGAAAAAGTCATGATGGGATTAAGACCTGAAATTTCCTGAACACCAAGAAAGAAGAGCCTTTAATGTGTTTCTCCTGCCTTCACCTCTCTCGATACAGACCTTGTGATTTCATGTTTTCTACGTGTATTGTGACGTACCCTTCTGGAAACCTGTTCTCTGCTTTCATAGCTAATGATTCAAAAAGGAGGGAAAGAGAATGGAAGAAAGGAGAAAGGGAAAAAAGGAGTGGTGATCCACTTCTGTAAAGAGTCCAGCCTTGGAAGCCCTGTGGGGCACTTCTGTTCTATCCTATAGGATTGCTATGAGTCAGAATTGACCCGACGACAGCAGGTTTGGTTTGATCAAGGCAAAAGTAAAGTTAAATTGTAACCAAAGAATATCTGAGCTTGGAAGGAATTTAAGGTTTTTCAGTGGAGTCTTGTCACCTAGAAATAAAAGAGAAAATCTGTAGGCCTGTCTGCATTTCACTTGGATGGCTAATAAAGCTGAGAGATCTTGGGCAAGTCACTTAACCTTCCCAGGATGGCTTCCTCCTTTGTGGACGGAAGCAGTGAACTAAACGCTTACTAGCTCTTTTCCAATTCTTAATAACGTGATTTGAAGTATTGTTTGGAAACTAATATTATGCTTCATAAATATACCAGATTGGTGGATTATTTACAATTTCAACTTTTTTACCCTAATGTAATGATTATTCTTCCACAGAATCCACTAACAAGTCTTAGTGCCTATTCCACGCAGAATGAGTGGTGAGCAAAGTCAGACAAGGCGCCTGCCTCATGGGGATGATAGAGGTGACTTTCGTGGACAATGGCAGCTCTGGTAGTGCTATGACGAGGGTGCCTGGTGCCAGGAGAGCATGGGGGAGAGATGACCTATTCGGGAAGTGAGGGAAGGTTTCTCCGAGAAGTGATTCTTGAGCAGCAGTTGAAGGGCGCATTGGCATTAACTGGGTGAAGAGGTAAAGGAAGAGCATTCTGGGAAAGGGAACAGCATTTATGAAAGTTTAGGGAGAGATAGAAAGAGGATGAACATGACCAGGGCAGAACAAAGCAGGGCGTGGTGGTAGAGGAGACTAGAATGGTCAGTAAGCAGGACTCAGATCATGGAAGGGTTTTAGGTCCCCCTGACATAGCCACTGGAGTCCTTGGGTGGTGCAAATGGTTCACATTCTCAGCTGCTAGCTGATAGGTTAGTGGTTTGAGTCCACCCAGAGGTGCCTCAGAAGAAAGGCCTGGCAATCTAATTCCAAAGAATCAGCCACTGAAAACCTCATGAAACAGTTCTACTCTGACACACATGGGCTGCCATGAATCAGAACCTACTTGAAAGCAACTAGTGCTAACACATCCGCCACTCGTGTGTCAATTTGTCATACTGCGGTGGCTTGTGGGATTCTGTGATTCTGGAAGCTATACCACTGGTATTTCAAATACCAGCAGGGTCACCCACAGTACACAGATTTCAGGGGAGCTTCCAGACTTTCTTCCAGGAAGAAAGGCCTGGCAATCTACTTCTGAAAATTAGCCAATGAAAATCTTATGGATCACACAAGAATATTGTCTGACTCATTTGCTTTGGACATGTCATCAGGAGGGATCAATTGCTAGAGGAGGACGTTGTTTTTGGTGAAGGGCCAGCAAAAGCAAGGGAGACCCTCCTTGAGAGGAACTGGTACAGTAGCTGCAACAGTGGACTGACTAATGATGCTGGCAATTATGAGGACGAAGCAGGACCAGGCAATGTCTTGTTTCTGTTGTACATAAGGTGGCCATGAGTCAGAGGCAACTCCGTGGTGGCTCTCCCCCTCTAAATATATGATTTAACTTATCCAAACTGGGACGCTTCTGAAAGGGGGAGGGGACACTTAATAATGAAACAGGAACCACAAGTGAAACCCAGGACTGGCCTAAACAAACCAATATGTGTGGTCAACTGTCCTGTTTAAAAACTATTTAATGAAGTTTTTATCTTAATTTTAAGTGCAATGAGAAGCTTTTGAAGGATTTTAAGCAAGACAACTGAAATGATCGAATTTGGCTCTTAAGAATCACTCTGCTGCAATGTGGAGGAAAGGTTGGAGGAGGCTCCAGAGGGGGAGTAAGTGGACCTGTTAGGAGGCTATAGAAGGGGCCCTGGGGGCCATGACTGGAGCTTGGACTAGGGTAGAACAGGTGGCAATTAGAAAAAGTGAAACAATGTGAGAGGTGTTTAAAATGGACATCTTCAGTGATGGAGAATCGAGTGCGCTGATGGTCCTAATGTATTCTCACCTCCTTATATCCATACCCTTTGGTAGTATTTTTCTGACCTGCTTCAGGGCTTGACCATGTGATTTGATTTGGCCAATGGGATTGTAGCAAATGTGCCACAGCACAGACTTGAAAAACACGTGATCATTGCAGCTTGCACTCTTGTTGCTCTTGAATTGCTGCAGCCAATCTGGACCAGCCTCCTGGAGGAAGAGATAGCAAGTGGAAAAAGTTGCAGGCATCCTGTTGGAGCCCATCATTGGCTCAAAAGCTAACCAGCCACAACCAACCAAACTGCTGACTGCAAATGCTTAGATTGGACCAGGAGGGCCACTCAGCTGAGTCCTGCCCGAATTGCCAAACTGTAGAATCATGGATTAGATAGAGTTGTCATTTTAAGTCATTAAGTTTTGATTTGGTTTGTTACATAGAAGTGGAAACAGGAACTTTTCGTTGAAAGGAAACATTGGAAGAGGACCAGGTTTGGTCCAAACCAGTTTAGTTTAGACATGTTGAATTTGAGGAGAGGTTAGGACTTTCAAGAGGTGTGCAAACAGGAGTGGAGATCTGTGTCTGGAGTTCAGAGGAGAGATTTGGATGGGAGCTATAAATTTGTGAATAATCTGCATGGTTGAGAACAGGTAGGAAACCTACTGGCTTGGAAAAGGATGAGCCAGCAAAGGTGACATGGAAGAAACAGGCAGAGAGTAAAAGGAAAACTAGGGCTGTGTTGCATCAAGGAAACTCAGGGAAGTTTAGTCTATTATTACCAAATTACTGACAGAGGATGAAATTAGTTCTAATTTTTGTGTTTTACTATTGTGTAGTCAAGAAAACATATACTGAATGGCCCATTTCTGTTTCTCCAAGACAAGAGGGAAGTTGAGCAATGAACAATATAAAATACTAAAAACCCCTTTGCCTTCTTACCTTCTGGTCAGAGGGGTTGAAGGATAGTGGTTATGGTGCCTTAGAGCTGGAATGGATAAACCCATCCTCTAGCTGGCAATGGGGAATGTTTTTTGACAGCAGTGGGTCTGAGTACAGTTGTATAGTAAGAAATGTGCTGTGTGCAATCATCTTTCTGCATCTTCATTCCCTTTCAGGGCCGCTGTCCTTGGCTCTCAGATACTTTCTTCATCCAGCCTCCAAAACCTAGGCTTGGGAAAGGACCTTACAGCTTGTTCGTGCTAAAGTGAAAATGACTGATAAGCCTGAATTTTTTGTTTGGTCAGAGTACTAAATATTAAACACAAATATCTCTCTGTTTTGGTAAAGTAAGTTATATGGGTATGGGACAGATGTTTTAATATGCCATCTACTTGGAATACTGCCCTGCAGTTTGCCTTTATACACTGAAAATAGAGACTGATGGTCAGAATGGTAGCTTTTTAGGTATTCTGAGTTTGGAATAATCACACATCTTTTCTCCTTCCTAAAACCTGCTTCCCCTTCCATATTGCCTCTTGTGTGATTCATTTACTAAAATGAAACTTCTTCCATTCACCCAGGCCCAAAACTGTTGAGTTATGTTTGACCCAATCACCTGCCACATTCAAACCCTGTGATTCTGCCATGTCTGACCCTTTTCACCCTGTCTCTATCCTTTCCTGCTGTTTTAGAAGGAGATCAAATCTTTGTCAACTCTCACTTGACTTGATGCCTCTGACTCCTGTTCTTCTTTGTTCTAAGACTGCCTTTCCTTCCATCCAGCCTAGAAATCTTGCCATGTCAATTTTCTTTCTTAAATATAGATCTGATCTTACCCTCATCCTCTTTATATACCTTCGATGAGCATTTTCTCTTAGGATGCAATCTAAACTTCTTCTTCTGACAGGTGAGAATGAGGGACAGTGCTTTTGATAACCTTAGAGTTAGAATTCATAGACCCATTCATGGTGCTTCTCAAAATTGTCAAACTAGGGCTTACCTCACTTCACTAAGTCACCTGTTCCTTCACTTATTTTTGTTTGAAATTAGATGGGAATTGCAGAATACCAACGGCAGGGACTATTCAAAAGGTTTCCGTCTTCCTTGATTCCCAGCCAAATGTGGTGTCCATAGTTTTCTTGCCCCTCTGTGAAGATGCAATTCTTGAACTGCCCAAACAGATCTAAAACCAGGTTGGGTGCTGCCCAGTCATCTGGTGGGAAGAGACACTTGTGAGTTACAGCTTGGCCTCTATAAGCAGGGCCAGCAACTGAACCAAGGAGGAGTGAGGGAAGTGGAGAGTGAGATCTGACCTCAGGTATTCTTTTTCTTAGGGCAGAAATGGCAGGCCCTTGAGTACTTCTTAGTGCATTTTTACTACCTCATTTGGGGCACTAAAGAGCAGGGTATCTGTAATACTTTCTAGAAACATAAAGGAAGAAATTGTACTTACTAAACCATGTGGAACTTTTCATCTGGGGAATTGCAGTTGAGCCAAGCCCTTTGCCCCCTCCCTTCCCCCCCCCCCCCCCCCACGACCACACAACACCACCTTGAGCAGGTTTGCCTTCTGTCTTTGGAGTATCTGGATTAAGAACCAAAGACAGTAAACATACTCTGTTAATCAGTTCCTTTTACTTGCCATGAGAAAGAAACATCTTAATACGCAGTGTCAGGGAGTTTTTATCCTATGTAGGGTATTTTCTCCACCAGGTCCCTTAGTGGGCCTTCATTATCACATCCCGATGAACCTTTCTGGGTTTAGCTCCTGCCATTCACCTGAGTGAACCTTGATATCATGTCAAATCAGACACTTCATTCTTGGAAGCGTTTACTGTTTGCTTTCTTTAATTTTTTAAAGCTATTCACCCTCCCAGAAATGAATGCCTGCTCTCCTGATTCCTTGTCTGGAGAAAGCTCATTCATCCTTCATGGCCCAGCTTATCAGCACCTGCACCAGGAAGACCACCTTGATCTGTCCCACAGTTAGAATTAATCACTCTTTCATCGTGACTCCCTATCCGCATTATCTTTTGTGTGTGTGTGTGTATACTTACTGTATACCATGAGGCTCCTTCTCAACATGATGTGGTGCTGAAAGTCAGGGATTATATTACACCTACTCCTCACTTACAGCGTGGTTAGGTTCCAAAAACCAGGTTGTTACGAGAAAATTGGCATTATATGAAAATAGAGGATGACCACATCAGATCACAAAATGGAGGATGACTACATCATTACATAACTGCCAAATTAAAAATCATTACATAACTGCCAAACCACTGAGAATCATGGCCCAGCCAACTTGACACAACCTTAACCATCACAGCCAGCATAACTCTTGCCTCACACCTCAGTGTTTATTACTGCCAGATGTACGTCTTTAATGTGCAGAATAGTCAGATAGTAGATGTTTTACTATTGTTGTAAATGCAAAATGTTGGATAATGGGATAGCTGATAAGTAAGGAGTGGGTATAGTCAGCTTTGGTCCTTTTACAGTGCTCACACTTCAAGCCATTTACATAGTAGGTATTTATTATGTGGAATTAGTGAATAAATGAATGAATAAGTGAATGACCCTTGGGTTTTAGCCTGAGCTCCGTCAGTGAAGAACATACCTAAAAGCGAAAACCCAGTGCCATCGAGTCCGACTCACAGCAACCCTATAGAACAGAGTAGAACTGCCCCATAGAGTTTCCAAGGAGTGCCTGGCGGATTCAAACTCCCAGCCCTTTGGTTAGCAGCTGTAGCACCTAACCACTACACCACCAGGGTTTCCGGTGAAGAACTTAGTTACTTTTAAAGCCTGCTTCTTGGCCTCCAGGCAGGGGTGATTAACCAGTAAGCAAGGTATGCATGGGTTTAATTGCATTTACTTACTAATTTGTAGTGCACAATTTCATACTGGTTTCTCCACATAAACAGGTGAAACTGCACTACAGAGTAGTAAATAAGCACAAATGAGCCCATGTGTAATTTGCTTATTGGATACTCCATTCCTACTTCCCGGAAATGACTACTGGACAACCTCAGCCAGGGCAACCTTGAATCAGCTGCCTGGGGCTTCACCCTGACATTGTGGAACCATTAGGTTCCAGGGAGGAAGCACCCTGTTCAGCTATGATCCTAGGTTACTGCTTTTAGGTGTTAATTGAAACGACCCAATTAAACAGGTGTTTTAAAGCCCTGAATTCTTACTGAGTAGAGAAAAAACTCAATTATTCAGAGACTCCTTTCAAAGAAGTCTGCCTTTGGCTGACACAGAAACCAGGCTACTTTATTTTTTCAAACAGAAATATTTTTGTTGTTTCTTTTTCTGACTATAAAATTATATCAATGGTTATTGCTTTCTATATTTATTTACATTAAAATTAAAATCCCTAAGACACATCACTGTTAACAGTATGATATCAATTGTTTCAGATTTCATATATATATAGTTGTGGTTGTGTGTTGTTGAGTCGATTCTGACTTATAGCAATCCTATAAGAGAGAGTAGAAGTGCCCCCTTGGGTTTTTAAGGTTAAATCTTTACAGGAGCAAGTCACCATGTCTTTTATCCTGTGGAGCAGCTGGTGGGTTTAAACCACTGACTTTTGGTTAGCTCCTGAGTGCTTCACTATTGCACCACCAGTGTTCCATATATGTATGAACTCATGACAACCTCATGTGTACCAGAACAGAATTATGCTCTGTAGGATTTTCAATGGCTGCCTTTTTGGAAGTAGATGGCCAGGCCTTTCTACTGAGGTGCCTTTGGATGAACTTGAACCTCCAAACTTTAGGTTAGCATCTGTCTAGGCTAGGTTCTCAAGAGAAGCAAAACCAGTAGAGCATATAAATAAATATATATATATATAGAGAGAGAGAGAGCGAGAGAGAGAGATTTATATCAAGGAAAGAGCTCATGAGATTGTAGAGGCTGAAACATCCCAAGTTTGGAGATCAGGATAGAGGCTCCTCCTGATTCACATCACTGCAGAGGCTGGTGAACCCAAGATCCTCAGGTCGGAGAGCAGGGCTCTTGCTCACGGGCTGTGAAGATCAACGAATCCAAAGATTGGCAGGTAAGCTGGTAGCACAAATCCCAAGAACTGGAGGTCAGAAGAACAGGGAGCTAGCTGCAGGATCCAGAGCAAACAAAAGCCAGAACGTCCACTTATATTTGGATACAGTCCACATGCCCAAGGAAACTCCCTTTCAACTGATTGGCTACTCACAGCAGATCCCATCATTGGGGGTGATGACATATAAACACTGAGAATCATGGCCCTGACAAGTTGACAGACAATCTTAACATCACAGCATCTGAGCACATTAACCATTTGTACCACCTAATAGGGACTCCTATTAATATATATACATATATATGTATATATATATATATACACACACATACATACATATATGTACACACACACACATATATAAACAAACAAAAAAACTCATTGCCATTGAGTCGATTCCAACTCAGTGACCCTGTAAGTCAGACTAGGACTGCTCCATAGAGTTTCCAAGGCTGTAATCTTTACAGAAGCAGACTACCACATTTTTCTCCTGTGGAGTGGCTGGTGGACTCAAAATGCCAACCTTTCAGTTACCAGCCCAGTGTTTAATCACTATGCTACCAGGGTTCTTTACATATGGAGCCCTGGTGGTGCAATGGTTAAAACGTGTGGCTGCTAACCAAAAGGTTGGCAGTTCAAATCCATCAGCCGCTCTTTGGAAACCCTATGGAGCAGTTGTACTTTGTCCTATAGGGTCACTATGAGTTGGAATCGACTTGATGGTGATGGGTATATATACACATATTTATTTCATATGTGTGTATATATATGTGTGTGTGTGTGTGTGTACATATATAATGGAGTATATATATTTTGGCAGAAATGGGGTCACACTGTAGATACGCTTCTGTGATTTCATTTTTTATGTAAGAAAATTGTTTAAATTTCTATTTCAATATATATCTAATTTTTAATGTGCTATCTTTTAGTATTATATGGAATAGATATTCCATGATTTCTTTAACCTAGCTCCTATTAATGAAAATTTATGTTTTTCCAATTTCTTAAAATATTTCCTGTACTTAATACAGGTATTCACTTAAAGTGAAGTCCTACAATGTCGTTGCTGAGTTAACATTTATGTACCTTTTACAGCCACTTGTTATATGGCCATACTGCCTTCCACAAACATTATATTGATTTATATTCCTCCCAAAACCTGTTGCTGTTGAGTCAATTCTTACTCATACTGTCCCTGTAGGACAGAGTAGAACTGCCCCACAGTGTTTCCAAGGAGCAGCTGGGGGATTCAAACTGTTGACCTTTTGGTTAGCAGCGAGCTCTTAACTACTATGCCACCAGGGCTCCATATTCCAACCGCCAACGTATAAAGTGTTTATTTTATCTCATCCTCATAAACACTAGATATTATTACTCTTTTTAATCTTTGCCAAATTGATAGGTAAAAGTACAGCTTCCTTATTTAGTTGATCCAGCTTTAATTGCTAGTGAGGTAGAATATCATTTCGTAGGTTTATGCCTACTTCTTCTAAATTTTCCTGTTGTTTTCTGAATTTTCTTGTGTGTCATTTATCCTTTCAATATTAATTTTTACATGTTGTTCTTTGTATTTTTTCCCAGTTTGTGAAATTTTCTTTTAAGTTTGAGGGGTGTGTGTGTTTGAGAGAGAGAGAGAGAAGCCAATATATTTCAAATAAGGTTTTGGTAAATAAGATAAAACCAACTGAAATAGATTCTCCCAGAATTGGTTAGAGTGGATTAGAGAAAAGAAATGACAATTTGGAAGAGCACCTTTGAATCTGAGTCCCCTACTGCTGCTAACCAAAAGGTCTGCAGTTCGAATCCACCAGGTGCTCCTTGGAAAGTCTATGGGGGCAGTTCTGCTCTGTTCTATAGCATCGCTATGAGTTGGAATTGACTCAACAGCAATGGCTTTTGGTTACGTATCAGTTGGAGCCCTGTTGGCGCAGTGGTTAAAAGCTGGGCTGCTGTCTAAAATGTCGGCAGTTCTAATCCATCAGCCACTCCTTGGAAGCCCTAGGGGCAGTTCTACTCTGTCTTATAGGGTCACTATGAGTTGGAATCAACTCAAAGGCAATGTGTTTTTTGGGTTTATGTATCAGTTAACACATTTGAGCCAGTGCCTCAGTCCTTTAATATTCCCCTCAGTCTGTTCATTTTATTTGCAAAGGAACTAGAGCATGGGTTTCAAACTGGAGGTCCATTAACTTCCAAGTGATCTGTGGATATAATTCTAGATATCTGTGAACTTGGATGGGAAAAAATTACATCTTTATTTCCACTAACCTCTTTTGAAATTTAGTATTTATTTCCATTTTAAATGTGATCAAAAACCCATACTAGTAATAGAAGTTTCTGACACGTGGCAACAATAAAAATCTCCAATGTTTTAAAATCACATTACTGTTGTTGAAGCTATCTCAAAATATCATTTATGCATAACTGCTGTGAAATGACCTGTCAGTTTGTCATACTGGGGTAGCTAGCATGTTGTTCTGATGATGGAAGCTGTGCTACCAACATTTCAGATAGCAGTAGCCTCACCCTTGGTGGACAGGTTTTAGCGGAGGTTTCAGACTAAGATAGACTAGGAAGAAGGACCTGATGGTCTATTTCTGAAAAAAATGGCCAGTGAAAACCTTATGAATAGCAGTGGAATATTGTCTGATACAGTGCCAGAAGATGAGCCCTTCAGGTTAAAAGGCACTCAGAAGATGACTGGGGAAAGAGCTCCAGCCTCAAAATAGAGTCGACCTTAACGATGTGAATAGTGTAAAGCTTTGGGAACCTTCATTTGCTGAGGGGGCATGACTCAAAATGAGAAGAAATAGCTGCAACCATGGATTAATAATTGAAATGTGGAATGTACAAAGTATGAATCTAGGAAAATTGGAAGTTGTCAAAAATGAAATGGAATTCTTGAAGATCGATATCCTAGGCATTAACAAACTGGTGTCGGGCATTTTAAATCAGACAATTATATGGTCTGTACTATGGTGAGAATGACAGACTGAAGAGGGACAGCATCATGTTCATTGTCAAAAAGACCATTTTGAGGATTATCCTGAAGTACAGTTCTGTCACTGATAGCATAATATCCATGTGCCTACAAGGGAAACCAGTTAATAGGACTGTTATTCAAATTTATGTACCAATCACTAATGCCAAAGATGAGGAAATTGAAGGTTTTTACCAACTTCTTCAGTCTGAGATTGATCAAACATGCAGTCAAGATGCATTGATGATTACTGGTGATTGGAATGGAAAAGTTGGAAATAAAGAAGAAGGATTGGTAGTTGGAAAATATGACCTTGGTGATAGAAATGACGTGGGAGATCACATGATAGAATTTTGCAAGACCAACAACTTCTTCATTGCGAATACCTTTTTTTCAACAACACAAAAGGAGACTATACACATGGACCTCACTGAATGGCATACGTAGGACTCAAATTGACTACATCTGTGGAAAGAGAACATAGAGAAGCCCAATATCATGAGTGAGATCAAGGCCAAGGGCTGACTGTGAAACAGAACATCAATTGCTCATATGTAAGCTGAAGTTGAAGAAAATTAAAATAAGTCAACAAGAGCCAAAATACAACCTCGAGAATATTCCCCCTAAATTTAGAGACCATCTCAAGAATAGACTTGACACATTGAACATTATTGACCAAAGACCAGATGAGTTGTGCAATGACATGAAGGACATTAGACATGAAGAAAGCAAGAGGTCATTAAAAAGACAGGAAAGAAAGAAAAGATCAAAATGGATATCAGAAGAAACTCTGAAGCTTGCTTTTGAATGTAGAACAGTTAAAGTGAATGGAAAAAAAATGATGGGCAAACAAGGGGCCCAGTTGAGCCCATCCTTGTAGTCATCCTTACCAAGATGCAGACACGTAAATGAAACTCTCTGGACTTGCCAGACCAGCCCACCTGCCAGATTAGTGATTACGTTAAGCCACATAGCTTTGGATACTCACATTCCAATCAGAAATGACCAAAATAGATGTCAGAAGAGACTCTGAAACTTGCTTTTGAAGATAGAATAGCTAAAGCGAATGGAAGAAATGATAAAAGATCCGAAAAGAAGATTTCAAAGGGCACCTTGAGAAGGCAAAGTATTACAATGAAATGTGCAAAGACCTGGAGTTAGAAAACCAAAAGGGAAGAACACACTCAGCATTCTTCAAGAAGAAAGAACTGAAGAAAAAATTGAAACGTTGAGTTGTAATTTTGAAGGATCCTGTGGGCAAAATGTTGAATGACGTAGGAAATATCAAAAGAAGATGGAAGGAATACACAGAGTCACTGTAACAAAAAGAACTGGTTGAGGTTTAACCATTTTAGAAGGTAGCATATGATTGAGAACTGATGGTATTGAAGGAAGAAGTCCAAGGTGCCCTGAAGGCACTGGTGAAAAACAAGGCTCCAGGAATTGATGGAATACCAATTGAAATATTTCAAAAAACAAATGCAGCTCTGGAGGTGCTTATTTATCTATGCCAAAGAATTTGGAAGACAGCTACCTGGCCAGCTGACTGGAAGAGATCCGTATTTGTGCCCATTCCAAAGAAAGGAGATCAAACAGAATGCAGAAATTATCTAACAATGTCATTAATATCACATGCAAGTAAAATTTTGCTGAAGATAATCCAAAAATGTTTGCATCAGTATGTCGACAGGGAACTACCAGAAATTCAACCCTGATTCAGAAGAGAAAATGAAAGGAGAAACATCAGTGCTGATGTCAGGTGGACCTTTGCTGAAAGCAGAGAATACCAGAAAGATGTTTGCAAAGGCATTCAACTGTGTGGATCATAACCAGTTTTGGATAACATTGTGAAGAATGGGAATTCCAGAACACTTAATTGTACTTCTGTGGAAACTGTGCACAGACAAGAGGCAGTTGTTCGAGCAGAACAAAGGGATACTTCATGGTTTAAAATCAGGAAAGTTGGGCATCAGGGTTGTATCCTTTCACTGTATTCAATTTGCATGCTGAGTAAATAATGCAAGAACTGCACTATATGAAGAACAGAGCATCAGGATTGGAGAAAGACTCATTAACATCCTGCCAGAGGCAGTTGACCCAACCTTCCTTGATGAAAGTAAAGAGCACTTGAAGCACTTACTGATGAAGATCAAAGACTACAGCCTTCAGTATGGATTATACCTCAAAATAAAGAAAACAAAAATCCTCACAAGTAGACCAATAAGCTTGTTATCTAGTGGTATAACAGAAATGCAAGTGGATGGCTTTAACAAACAGGAATTTATTCTCTCACTGTCTCAGAGGCTACAAATCCAAATTCATGGCACCAACTCCCAAGGGATGCTTTCTGTCTTTATGGGTCCTGGGGAAAGGTCCTTGTCTCAGTCTTCTCCTGGTGTAGGAGCATCTCGGAGCAAGGACGCTGGGTCCAAAGGACACGCTTCGCTCTCAGCACTTCTTTCTTGGTCGAATGAAGCCCTTCTCCTCCGAAGTTGACACACATTTTAGGGGGACGCTATTCAATTTATGACCCTTCATTTACTTTGTGTCTTAGTTTCTTAATGGTGCTATAACAATATCACAAGTGGGTGGCTCTAACAAACAGAAATTTATTTTCTGACAGTTTAGAATGCTAGAGGCCCAAGTTCAGGTCCACCCCTGGAGAAGGACATCATTCTTGGTAAAGTAGAACCAAAAAAAAAAAAAAAAAACCCAAACCCATTGCCATCGAGCCAATTCCAACTCATAGAGACCCTATAGGACAGAGTAGAACTGCCCTGTAGGGTTTCCAAGGAGTGCCTGGTAGATTCGAACTGCTGACCTTTTGGTTAGCAGCCATAGCTCTTAACCACTAATGCTATGCCACCAGGTTTCCAAAGTAGAGGGTCAGCGAAAAAGATAAAGACCTTTGATGTGATGGATTGACACAGTGGCTGCAACAGTGGGCTCAAGCATAGCAACGATTGTGAGGAAGGTGCAGGACTGGGTAATGCTTCATTTTGTCGTACATAGGGTCACTGCGAGTCGAAACTGACTTGATGGCACTTAACAACAACAAGGGGTTAGGATTTATAACACATAGTATTGGAGGACAAATTTAGTCCTTAATACCTTGGTTTCTCCTTTCCTCCTCAGTCTTCCCACTCTGCTCGCTGGGATCTCTATGCCCTGTGAGGGCTTTAAGACCTTTTTCTAGGCCCCTGGATGCTTTTCAAATGTTATATCAAATATATTAGCATGAGCTCATGTTTCAGATTAAATAAATTTTTATTATTAAAATTTAAAAGAATTATTATAATTTTTTTTAAGTACTTGGTTATGAGATGCTAATTTAATTTACAACTGACTGTGACTTCTTGACAATCATGCTTACTCAGGAGTTCTTGCAAAGTGGGAAAATCTAACATACAAATTGTTTTCTAAATATCATGAAATTTTTATGAGCACTAAATTTAACAATTAATGAAGTTGACAAAATGATACGTTTTATGTACATTTAATTAAACATTTAGTAATAGCAATTTTGCAGTTTTCTTTCCATATTTTGAAGCCAATTTTTTTTTTTTTTTTTAAGTCTCCAACAGTTTTGCCAGCTCTGGAAAGCGTCTAGGGCCTTAAGCACTATGCCCGTTGTGCCTAATGAATCAAATGCCTCCAGGGGCAAATTAACTGCCCTTTGTACTTAACCTTTTCACAGAACAAGACTTTTGCCTCCTTCCCTTAGCCGAGTACTTTCTCCAGGTGGGGATACTTTCCTGCACTCCTCTGGAGGAATGGGACTGTTGTCTCCTTTTCCTTTGGGACACATTCCTAGCTCCTTCTTAGAAGCGAGATTGGCAAGATTTTGGCTAGCTTACTTTGAACACGCTATCAGGAAAGTGCAATCACTTGATAAAGTGGAGGATCAGTGAAGATGAGGAAAACCCACAATGAGATGGATTCACACAGTAGACACAAGGATGGACTCAAACATTCTAATGACCATGGAAATGAGTCTGAGCTGACTCCATGACAACTAACAACAATGACAACAACACAGCTCCTTCTTACTTCTTCCACTTTTCTACACTTGAGCAAAAACTCCTTCTACTTCAGGGTTCATGTATATATCATCCTCTGTTGTTCTTGTTAGGTGCTGGCTGTCCAGGTCATTCCGACTCATGGTGACCTCGTGTGACAGAGGAGAACTGCCCCAGAGGGTTTTCTTGACTGTAACTTTTACAGAAGCAGATCATCAGGTCTTTCTTCCCCGAAGCTGATGGGCGAGCTCTAACCACCAACATTGTGGTTGACTGTTTGCACCCACCAGGGCTCCTTTCCATTAAGATTAGAGCCAGGAAAGCCCTGTGGAGCAGTTCAACTCTGTAACATATAGGGTCGCCAGGAGTTGGGATCCACTTGACAACTAACAACAACAAATATTTTTGCTGTATTCTATGGTTTTACCTGTCATTCTCTTTAATTGCTGAGTCAACAGTCTGCTCACTGCTGTCTGGCCACCACCTTGAACAGCTTCCACACTCATGGGGACAATCCATCTCCTCTCATAGCCTCAGAGCTTTGAGGCAGGGTCTGATTTTGTTCCAGCTCTGTCTGCAGCTTCCCAAACAGCACACAGTCATTTCTTAAGAAATATTTGTTGAATGAATGAATGGATGCGAGATCTTTTCCTCCATTCCAATTCAGCTTCCCCTTTCTTTAGTCATACCTCTTTGTCATCTGGCACTAAACTCCTGAAGTATTCAAATGCAAAATATAAATCTCTAATCATAACTTCCTATTCCAATAGCTCTACAGTTCCTAACTCCTGGCATACTTTCTCTTCACCTGGCCTGTTATCTCTAGTCCCTTAATATTTTCCTTTTTACCCATCTGGCACTTACCTTTTGCTTTGAGTTTTTTTTTTTTTTCAGTTCCCAGACACCATAATAGATTATATTGACTGGTCTTTTGCCAACACCTTCAGTTTCTTAGCTATAATAATAATAAAGGTAGTGATATTATTAACTAGCATTACTAAATGTATCCAGTATGCCAGACTCTAAGCTAAACGCTTTACATGCATTATTTAATGAATCGACTCGATGGCACTGGGTTTTTTTGGTGGGCCTCACCATAACTTTTGGAGATAGGTACTATTATTCTCCTTATTTCAGAAAAATAACTTGAGGGTAAGATAGAATAGTTGTCTAATACGATCCCTTGAAAGTTGCAGAGTGGGATTTCATATTCTCCAAAATGTGTATATATATATATAAAATACACATAACATATACAGCATATATAATATATAGTATACATAGGAAACCCTGGTGGTGTAGTGGTTAAGTGCTATGGCTGCTAACCAAGAAGTTGACAGTTTGAATCCACCAGGCGCATCTTGAAAACTCTGTGGGGGCAGTTCTACTCTGTCCTATAGGGCCGCTGTGATTTGGAATTGACTTGACGGCTATGGCTAATGATAATGATATAGCAAATATATACTATATAGTATATATAATGTTTGCGTGTGTGTGTATATATATATATATATATATATATATACACAAATCACACCTCCCCTCAACTTCATTTCCTTTCCTTGGGCAAGTTTACACTAGCTTCTCAGCTCATTTACCCCCCTCCACGTTGCCATTAGACACCACTGGGATGAAACATTGGTCAAGGTTAGTAACGATCGGCTAATGACCAGTGTTAATGGGATTTATTTTTAGTCCTTTCTCAGCTGGTATTAGCATATGACGCCTGTGACTATTCCTGTATTATTGAAACACTTTTTTTCTCTCAGGTTTTATTACTTTTCTTTCTCTCTTCCTCCTCCTATTTTCTGACTTCTTTTCTGTCTCCTTTGATGGCTTGCCTTCTGTTGCCCATCTCTTAAACCCTGTCACACCCAGAAATCCCATCCCCAACTCCCCTCTCTTCTCTCTCTAAGTGTTCTCTATTTTTTCATTCACTGCCATGGGTTCAACCATTATCCGTTCCACCTACATTAGGACCTTCCTCCTAGTTCTAGACCTATGTATCCAAATGTTTAATGGATTCCTTCATTTGGGGGTACCAGAAGGCAGTTCATGTCCAGCCAGAACTATATCCATTTCCTGTATTTCCCATGTTGGTTAATGAACTTCCAAGCCAGATATCTTGGAGTCATTCTTGTTTTCATACCGTATGTTCAGTCCATAAGTAAGTCCTGTCATTTGCTTGGCCTCTCTGGCCTCTATTCTCTCCAGTCACCACCTCTCTGGTTTTGGAGTCTGATCTTGCCCCACTCCTACCTATCTCTCACATGAATGGCACAGGATTGTTCTAAATTCCAAAGCCGGTTGCTTCATGCTCTTTCCCTTCCTCAGACTATGGCCTCCAATCTCTCCCTGTTCTCTTTCCTGTGGGCTGCCTCCTTTTACTCCTATATAACATTTTATGTACTTGGAAAATACTTCCAGTGATTTTTGTGACTCTGTTTTTATTCTTTTTATCTGATTTGATTGTACATTCTGCTGGGCAGGCATCCTGCCTTTTTATTTTTTTTTTATCTCCAGTGCTTGTGCTATACTTTTTCCATCAAAGATGCTCAATAAATATTCACCGAATGAATAAGAATCATAGATGCTACTTTGAGATTGTTAGCTAAACATAAATATATTGCTGAAAGATATTGAAATAGCAATTCCAAGAAGCAAAGGCTTCTGGGCAACATCCAAATCTGAGGGAAAATGTCTGCTATTTTCTGACTGAAGTTTGCTCCTTGTTTTTGAAATGATATGGCCAATAGGACCCCTATCTTATGTGTTTTCATGGTGGGTCCTTTGTAGCAGCTCAGCGAGAGTTAGAGGTGTCATCATCATTTTTCCCAGTAGGCCTTATGTGTACCCATTGGTTTCAGGCTCTCATCCAGAAAAATGGACTCCTTTCGAACTTTCCTTTCTGGTGTCCCTGATGCCATTTTGGTTCAAGGATTCCTGGGAGCTGAGGCGAGGTTACTCAGACTCTTCCTCAGCCCACCTGATGGAATACAGGTCTGATCAGAGTGATAAGGTGGACTTGCTATAGAGTTTCTACTGCTTTGCTCTGGAGCAACGGTATATCCTGATGTATTTGCTCTTTTGTACAATCTCAAGTTTGAGAAAAAGAGTAAAAACAGAGTCACAAAAATTGCTGGAAGTATTTTCTTATCTATTTGTGTTCCTCAGTAATTCATCTTGGATTCTTTAAGGAAGACTGAATTTAAGAGACCTGATATCCAGTATCATCTTAGCTACCAACTTACTGTGTGACCTGAGACAAGTCATTCAAACTCTCCACGGCTGTTTTTTTCGTAAAATGAAGATGCTCTCTAAGCTTCCTTCCAGGCATACTGTTCTGGAACGCTTAGTACCACGATGGTTCCTATAGTTCAATGTCTGTATGCCTCTGTTTTCTGTGTCCTACTGGAGAGACACTGAACTGACTGCTTTACAGAGGAGGGTTGCATACACTGAGTGCCATGCTTTGTAAATTATAATTGTTGGCTGCACGAATGTCCATTCTCTGTGAGAAGAGTTGGAAAAGTGGCTGCAACGCGAAATGGGTTTCCTCAGTCTTTATAGTGGGTTAAATTCCTAAAGCCTTTTTTGTTTGTTTTAATGGTTATTTTTGCTGTTTTCATGTTGAACTTTAAATGAAGGTTTACAGAACAAATCAGTTTCTCATCAAGCAATTAGTACATACATTGTTGTATGACATTGGTTAACAACTCCACGACATGTCAACAGTCTCGCTTCTCAACCCTGGATTCCCTATGACCAGCTTTCCTGTTCCCTCCTGCCTTCCAGTCCCTGCCTCAGGGCTGGTATGCCCCTTTAGTCTTGTTTTGATGCATGGGGCCGTTCAGTCGTTGGCCTAAAGCCTTTTTTATCAGACATTTTCTATCAAATTTTCAACTCATATACTGTAATTTAGTCATGTTTCTTTTATCTGGCACTGTCTGAAAATGTACTGTTCTAGATGAGTATATAACTGACTCCTGCTCTTGTGAGACCCAAAAATGAATATTTAAGTACTTTGATGGAAAACCCTCTAAAATCTATGGAACATTATCTTGCTTTCTGTAAACAGAAACCACTGAGTATAATTTAAATTTTCCTGTGCCAGAAAGGTCATCTCTTTTATTTCTTTATTCAACAAATATGTACTAAACTCTAAATAGGTGCCAAGCACTATACTCAGCCTAGGGTATTTAGTATCTTCATTTGCAGATTTATTACCACCAAAGATCTCTTACTATAGTTCTGCTTATACAGTGTGACTGTTTTTATTTTGCCATTACGCATTAAATTTGGAGTTTTGAGCCATGATAAGGGAGAGTTTCTGCCTAGAATGTTAGATTTGGTGAGCAATTCAGATTGTCACGTGCTTAGTCAGTGAAGAGCTAAGTCAGCTATGCCTCAGTCTAGCCTTTTTAGTCATCCAGACACAGGTACTTTCCCAAAAAATAGTTTGAAATAGTTTATGGTCTTCAAAAA
The DNA here is from genome assembly GCF_030014295.1 of Loxodonta africana. Classification (NCBI taxonomy): domain Eukaryota; kingdom Metazoa; phylum Chordata; class Mammalia; order Proboscidea; family Elephantidae; genus Loxodonta; species Loxodonta africana. The sequence goes on from NC_087360.1 coordinate 59,980,611, forward strand.
TCAACCCTAGTGGGCTGTATAATTTTTAGATCACAATAGGCAGTGGTTTTATTGTATTATTTGGTGTAAAAATTGATGAAGTGCCTATATGTTTAGATTATTCTTTTTTTCTCTTTTAATTTTTATTGTGCTTTAAGTGAAAGTTTACAAATCAAGTCAGTCTTTCGTACAAAAATTTATATACACCTTGCTATTTACTCCTAATTGCTCTCCCCCTAATGATACAGCATACTCATTCCCTCCACTTTCTGTTTTTGTGTCCATTCAACCACCTTCTGACCCCCTCTGCTCTCTCATCTCCCCTCAAGACAAGAGATGCCCACGTAGTCTCACGTGTCTACTTGATCCAACAAGCTCATTCTTCACCAGTATCATTTTCTATCCCATTGTCCAGTCCAATCCCTGTCTGGAGAGTTGGCTTTGGGACTGGTTCCTGTCTTGGGCTAACAGAAGGTCTGGGGACCATGACCACCAGGATCCTTCTAGTCTCAGTCAGACCATTAAGTCTGGTCTTTTTTATGAGAATTTGGGGTCTGCATTCCACTGCTCTCCTGATCCCTCAGGGGTTCTCTGTTGTGTTCCCTGTCAGGGTAGTCATCAGGTGTAGCTGGGCGCCATCTAGTTCTTCTGATCTCAGGCTGATGTAGTCTCTGGTTTATGGGGCCCTTTCTGTCTCTTTGGCTCATAATGATGTTGGTGTTCTTCATTCTCATAATTACCTTGGTGTTCTTCCTTCTCTTTTACTCTAGGTGGGTTGAGACCAGTTGATGCATCTTAGATGGCCGCTTGCTAGCATTTAAGACCCCAGAGGCCACTCTCCAAAGTGGGATACAGAATGTTTTCTTAATAGATTTTATTATGCCAATTGACTTTGTGGTGTTGTTAGGTGCCGTCAAGTTGGTTCCGACTCATAGCAACCCTATGCACAACAGAAAGAAACACTGCCCAGTCCTGAGCCATCCTTACAATCGTTGTTATGCTTGAGCTCATTGATGCAGCCACTGTGTCAGTCCACCTCATTGAGGGTCTTCCTCTTTTCCGCTGACCCTGTACTCTGCCAAGCATGATGTCCTTCTCCAGGGACAGATCCCTCCTGACAACATGTCCAAGGTATGTAAGACGCAGCATTCTGGCTGTACTTCTTCTAAGACAGATTTGTTTGTTCTTTTGGCAGTCCATGGTATATTCAATATTCTTTGCCAACACCACAATTCAAAGGTGTCAATTTTTCTTCGGTCTTCTTTATTCATCGTCCAGCTTTCACATGCATTTGATGCGATTGAAAATACCATGGCTTGGGTCAGGTGCACCTTAGTCTTCGGGGTGACATCTTTGCTCTTCAACACTTTAAAGAGGTCTTTTGCAGCAGATTTACCCAATGCAATGCGTCTTTTGATTTCTTGAGTGCTGCTTCCATGGCTGTTGATTGTGGATCCAAGTAAAATGAAATCCTTGAGAACTTCGATCTTTTCTCCATTTATCATGATGTTGCTCATTGGTCCAGTTGTGAGGATTTTTGTTTTCTTTATGTTGAGGTGCAATCCATACTGAAGGCTGTGGTCTTTGATCTTCATTAGTAAGTGCTTCAAGTCCTCTTCACTTTCAGCAAGCAAGCTTGTGTCATCTGCATAATGCAGGTTGTTAGTGAGTCTTCCTCCAATCCTGATGCCCCGTTCTTCTTCATATAGTCCAGCTTCTTGTATTATTTGCTCAGCATACAGATTGAATAGGTATGGTGAAAGAATACAACCCTGATGCACACCTTTCCTGATTTTAAACCAATCAGTATCCCCTTGTTTTGTCCAAACAACTGCCTCTTGATCTGCGTAAAGATTCCTTGTGAGCACAATTAGGTGTTCTGAAGTTCCCATTCTTCACAACTTTATCCATAATTTGTTATGATCCACACAATTGAATGCCTTTGCAAAGTCAACAAAACACAGGTTAACATTCCTTCTGGTATTCTCTGCTTTCAGCCAGGATCCATCTGACATCAGCAATGATATCCCTGGTTCCACATCCTCTTCTGAAACCAGCCTGAATTATGGCAGTTCCCTGGCGATATACTGCTACAGCCATTTTTGAATGATCTTCAGCAGAATTTTGCTTGCGTGTGATATTAATGATATTGTTCCATAATTTCTACATTTGGTTGGGTCACCTTTCTTGGGAATAGGTATAAATATGGATCTCTTCCAGTTAGTTGGCCAGGAAGCTGTCTTCCATATTTCTTGGTGTAGACGCGTGAGGACCTCCAGCACTGCATCTGTTCATTGAAACATCTCAACAGGTATTCCATCCATTCCTGGAGCCTTGTTTTCTGTCAGTGCCTTCAGAGCAGCTCGGACCTCTTCCTTCAGAACCATCAGTTCCTGATCATATGCCTCCTCTTGAAATGGTTGAATATCGACTAATTCTTTTTGGTACAATGACTCTGTGTATTCCTTCCCTCTTTTGAAGCTTCCTGCGTCATTTAATATTTTCCCCATAGAATCCTTCACTATTGACTTAGATGTCCCCTGAGACCACAGCCCCCAAACCTCTGCCCCTGCTACACTGGCCTTCGAAGCATTCAGTTTATTCAGGAAACTTCATTGCTTTTGGTTTAGTCCAGTTGTGCTGACCTCTTCTGTATTGTGTGCTGTCTTTCCCTTCACCTAAAATGGCTCTTGTCTACTACCTAATTAGTGAATACCCCTCTCCCTCCCTACTTCCCTCTCCCCTCTCATAACCATCAAAGAATATTTTCTTCTATTTTTAAACTATTTCTCGAGTTCTTATAGTAGTGTTCTTATACAATATTTGCACTTTTGCAACGGACTAATCTCACTCAGCATAATGCCTTCCAGATTCCTCCATGTTATGAAATGATTCACGGTTTCATCATTGTTCTTTATTGATGTGTAGTATTCCATTGTGTGACTATACCACAGTTTTTTTAAAATAATTTTTATTGTGCTTTAAGTGAAAGTTTACAAATCAAGTCAGTCTGTCACATATAAGCTTATGTACACCTTACTACATACTCCCATTTACTCTCCCCCTAATGAGTCAGCCTGCTCCCTCCTTCCAGTCTCTCCTTTCGTGACTGTTTTGCCAATTTCTAATGCTCTCTACCCTCCCGAATATACCACAATTTATTTATTTATTCATCCGTTGATGGGTACCTTGGTTGCTTCCATCTTTTTGTAAACAGTGCTGCAATGAACATGAGTGTGCATATATTGTGTTCGTGTAAAGGCTATTATTTCTCTAGGATATATTCCAAGGAGTGGGTTTGCTGGATAGTATGATAGTTCTATTTCTAGCTTCTTAAGGAAGCACCAAATCAATTTTCAAAGTGGTTGCACCATTTTACATTCCTACCAGCAGTGTATAAGTGTTCCGGACTCTCCACAACCTCTCCAACATTTATTTTGTTTTTTTTGATTAATGCCAGCCTTGGTGGAGGGAAATGGAATCTCATTGTAGTTTTCTGTGTATAAGATCATGTCACCTGCTAATAGAGAGACTTTTACTTCTTCCTTGCCAATCTGGATGCCCTTTATTGCTTTATCTAGCCTAATTGCTCTGGCTAGAACCTCCAGCACAATATCGAATAAAAGGGCTTTCTTGTCTGGTTCCCGATCTCAAGGGGAGTGCTTTCAGACTCTCCATTTAGGATGATATTGGCTATTGGCTTTGTATAAATGCCCTTCATTATGTTGAGGAATTTTTCTTCTATTCCTATTTTGCTGAGTTTTTATCATGAATGGGTGTTGAACTTTGTCAAATGGCTTTTCTGCATCAATTGATAAAATCATGTGGTTCTTATCTTTTGTTTTATTTATATGATGGATTACATTAATTGTTTTTCTAATATTGAACCATCCCTGCATACCGTGTGTGAATCCCACTTGGTCATGGTGAAATATTGTTTTGATATGTTGTTGAATTCTATTGGCTAGAATTTTGTTAAGGATTTTTGCTTCTAAATTCATAAGGGATATAGGTCTGTAATTTTCTTTTTTTTTTGTGTGGTGTCATTGCCTGGTTTTGGTATCAGGGATATGGTGGCTTCATAGAATGAGTTTGGGAGTATTCCGTCCTTTTTTATGCTCTGAAATGCCTTTAGTAGTGGTGCTGTTAATTCTTCTCTGAATGTTTGGTAGTACTCTGCAGTGAAGCCATCCAGGCCAGGGCTTTTTTTTTGTTGGGAGTTTTTTGATTACCTTTTCAATCTCTTCTTTTGTTATGGGTTTATTTAGTTGTTCTGCCTCTGTTTGTGTTAGTTTAGGTAGGCAGTGTGTTTCTAGGAGTTCATCCATCTCTTCTAGGTTTTCAAATTTGTTAGAGTACAGTTTTTGTAGTAACCTGATATGATTCTTTTAATTTCAGTTGGGTCTGTTGTAATATTGCCCATCTCATTTCTTATTCGGGTTATTTGCTTCCTTGCCTGTTTTCCTTTTGTCAGTTTGGCCAATGGTTTAGCAATTTTGTTCAAAGAACCAGCTTTTGGTCTTGTTAATTCTTTCAATTGTTTTTGTTTTCTATTTCATTTAATTGTGCTCTAATTTTTATTATTTGCTTTCTTCTGGTGCGTGAGAGTTTCTTTTGTTGTTCTCTTTCTGTTCTTTCAAGTTGTAGGGATAATTCTTTGATTTTGGCCCTTTCTTCTTTTTGTATGTGTGCGTTTATTGATATAAATTGACCTCTGAACACTGTTTTCGCTGTGTCGCAAAGGTTCTGTAAGGAAGTGTTTTCATTCTCATTGGATTCTATGAATTCCTTCCATCCGTAATGTCTTCTATAACCCAGTCTTTTTTGAGCAGGGTATTGTCCAGTTTCCAAGTTTTTTATTTCTTTTCCCTGCTTTTTCTTTATTGATTTCTACTTTTATGGCCTTGTGGTCAGAGAAGATGCTTTGTAATATTTCAGTGTTTTGGATTCTGCTAAGGCTTGCTTTATGACCTAATATGTGGTCTATTCTAGAGTACGTTCCATGTGCACTAGAAAAGAAAGTATACTTGGCTGCTGTTGGGTGGAGTGTTCTGTATATGTCTATGAGGTCAAGTTGGTTGATTGTGGTTTTTAGATCTTCCGTGTCTTTATTGAGCTTCTTTCTGGATGTTCTGTCCTTCACCAAAAGAGGTGTGTTGAAGTCTCCTAGTATAATTGTGGATCTATCTACCTCACTTTTCGATGCTGTTAGAGTTTGTTTTATGTATCTTGCAGCCCTGTCATTGGGCATATAAATGTTTAATATGGTTATATCCTTCTGGTATATTGTGTCTTTAATCATTATACAGTGTCCTTCCTTATGCTTTGTGATGGATTTAACTTTAAGGTCTATTTTGTCTGAAATTAATATTGCCACTCCTACTCTCTTTTGATTGTTTGCTTGATATATTTTTTTCCATCCTTTTTGAGTTTTAGCTAGGGTATTCTTTTTTTTTAAAAAAGTCATGTACACTGAATTACAAAACTATAAATGCTTGTTTCACAATTTGAATAATATATTTGCAATTTGTAAATAAATACAAAAATGTAATTTCTATGTCAATATCTTTAAAGATTTCTTAAGTTTGGGACAGTTCAGATTTATTTATGAAAAAGTTGTGTTCTGGAAAAGTTGTGTAATGGAAAGTGAATCCAACTTCCCTGTTGACTTCCATTATAAACCTGGAGATACTTCTCTATAGATGGTTTGGAGAGTAGACAGATGACTGTGTTCTCATGAGAGGACTGATTACCATGGCCAGCCATACTAGCTGGTTCTTCTTACTCTTTTTTTTGTTCCTGGTTGGCACTTACTTTCTTATTTCAGAATCACCCCTCCCTCACTCCCAGGCCACTGACTACTTTCTTAGCAGTAGGCATTTTTCCTCACACGGAAATCACCTCAGTCAACCCTCAAATGTTCTAGACTTTGTTTTCTTTTATGGAGTCTCATATATTTGATTGTGGTGCACATGCAGATGCCAATAATTCATTACAGACTTCACACAGTGGCTCTTAAAACTGAGGCTATGTGAAACTGTGTGAGGGTGTTTTTGGTTGTTACAATTGGGGGTACTGCTGGCATTTAGGAAGAGGGGACTAAGGATGCTAATGTGGCCTACAATGTGCAGGGCAAGTTTTTCAGAAGTAGGAACAAGTCTATCTAAAATACGCAAAGTGGGTATTTTGGGTCTCACAAGAGCAAAAGAGAAATTAATTCTCTCACAGTTCTGGAGGGCAAAAGTAGAAAATCACAGTATCAGTGGGCTGTGTTCTCTCTGAAGGCACTCTGGGAATCATCCTTCTTTGCCTCTTCTAGCTTCTGGTGGTTCCTTAGCTTGTTACTCCAATCTCTGACCCTGTCTCCACATGGCCATCTTCCCTCTACGTCTGTCTCTCTGTGTCTCCACAAGGCATTCTCCTCACTGTGAGTCCTTCTGTCTCTGTATTTCTTTTTTTCTTGTAAAGGCACCAGTCAGATTAGATTATGGTCCACCTTACGCCAGTATAACCACGTGTTAACTAATTACATCTGTGAAGACCCTATTTACAAATAAGGTCACAATCACAGTTACTAGGGGGTTAGAACGGCAACATATCTTTTGGGGTTCACAATTCAATCAGTAACAATGTGTCTGTTGGTAAATTAAAATTTTACATTGATGTTTATTGATTGATTCAGAAAATATTTACTGGACACCTATTGTGTACCAGGCACTAATCTAGGCGATGGAGATACAGTGGATAAAACAAACAAAAATCCCTGCCCATGTGGAGGTTACATCCTAGTGATTTAATGGGCTGCTAATACATTTGCTGCTAGCTGAAAGGTTGGAGGTTTGAGTCCACCCAGAGGCATCTTGGAAGAAAGGCCTGGCTAGCTATTTCTAAAAAATTAGCCTTTGAAAACCCTACGCAGAACAGTTTTACTCTGACACATATGGTGTTGCCATGTGTCCAAATTCACTCAGTGGCAATTGGTTTAAACTGTCTTGTAAATTCTGTGCTCTTGGGTTACTTAAACTTATGGATTACAAGAGCTTGTAATAGGAGTTCTCATTCTACATCTCAGAGACACGTAGGAAGAAAAATCAACAAGACAGGACTATAAATGAACATGGATTAACTCCTAGAATTAGGAGTTGGTGCTGTGTTCTTGAAAACAATAGTGGTGATGTCTTGTAAATTATGGTTCTTAATTATATACACCTGAAGCACAGAATGTTTTAAAGCATCCAGTAATTTAATTGAAGATTAAATTATTACTAATTGGTACATCTTAAACATTTTGTTAGGATGATAATATTATCTTAATGAAAAGTGTTGCCTAAAACAAAGGAAAAGGAACTGTCTTAGTTATCTAGTGCTGTAGTGACAGAAATACCACAAGTGAATGGCTTTAACAAACAGAAATTTATTCTCTCACAGTCTAGGAGGCTAGAAGTCCGAATTCAGGGCACCAGCTCCAAGGGAAGGCTTTCTCTCTTTGTTGGCTCTTAAGGAAGGTCCTTAGCATTGATTGTCCCCTGGTCTAGGAGCTTCTCAGCACAGGGACCCTGGGTCCAAAGGACATGCTTCCCTCTTAGTTCTTCATTCTTGGTGGTAGGAGGTCCACCTGTCTCTCTGCTTGCTTTTCTCTTTTGTATCTCAAAACAGATTTGACTCCAGATAGCAGCTAGTCTTTTTAGTTAGAGTCCTGCCTTATTAACATAACTGCCTCTAATCCTGCCTCATTAACGTGATAGAGGTAGGATTTACAATAAGAAAATCACATTAGTTCACAAAATGGTGGACAACCACACAATACTGGAAATCATGGCCTAGCCAAGTTGATACACATTTTTTGGGACACAGTTCCTAACAGGAACATATCACAACTTTCTTAAAATGAGTACTTTTTTTCCTACTAATTAATTTAGAAATATGTAAAATTGTCTTCCATTTCATATCAAATGTAATATTATGAGAATTAAAAGTATGTGTTGTTGTTATCAACTCATAGCGACCCTGTGTGATGAAGAAGAACTGCCCCATAGAGTTTTCTTGGCTGCAATCTTCATGGAAGCAGATCTCTAGGTCTTTATCCCACAGAGCCAGTTGGTGGGTTTGAACCACCAACCTTTCCATTAGCAGCCAAGCTTTTAACCCCTTGCACCACCATAGGTATAGCTCCCTTGAACTTTTTAAATAGTTCTGGAAAGTTGTATGTAAACTGATAATTTGCATTACGAATATATTTTTATAGTTTTTAAAATACGCTTTGAGAAATGTTCGATCTTGTGCCCCGAACTTTCTGTTGATCTCTCATTCTTTCTTTCCAATACCCTGCATCTTGTTCTGGATTTTCTACCACGACTGAACATGCTCTCATCTGAAATTATCATCTTACCCAAATTATTTCCCCTTCTCAACTACTGTTATCTGTCAGGGAATATCACTATTCTCCTGGTCACCCAAACTCAAAACTCTGAGCTCCTCTCCTACATGTATCTAAGTCTAAAGCCATAAATGATTGTTCTTGAAGCTACTGCACAGTATAACTTCTCCAGGCACAAACAAGCCTTGATAACATGGAATCCTACAAATATATACAATTTTACTTGCCATGCACGCTTTGGACACAGGGATTCTGACATTAAATTTTAGAAGGGTCCTTTAAATTCAGGCAATTAGTATGTAACAATACCTAGAGAGATTATTCCTCTTGGTACTTCGTACCATTGCTGTCGAGTTGATTCCGATTCATAGTGACCATATAGGATAGAATAGAACTGCCCCCTAGGGTTTCCAAGGAGCGCCTGGTGGATTCGAACTGCTGACCTTTTGGTTAGCACCTGTAGCTCTTAACCACTACACCACCAGGGTTTCCTGATACTTCATAGAGTTAATAAAAGGTTGCCTCGTGAATGACCACACCCATACTTCAATAGAAGCAATATTTGATTTCCTATATGGCCGTTTGTGCAATTAAACAAAAGAATAGACAATGGGTTTTCAAAGAAGTCTTCAGTTCCTCCTTAGTACAAAACTGATGAGAAACATTTCCTGAAAATGGCAAGGGAGTAGGTTCTGAACTGATTTTGTCTTGAATTTCTTCTCTAGGTCTCTCATTGCTCTTACCCCAAAGAATCTGGTCGGCCCTGGAATTCCTTGCTCCAGATCCTTGTCAATAATTTGATCTTGGTTTGGTCAAGTGCAAAATATGTCTTTGAGGACTGTTTTCTTAGATCTGGCAATGACATCAAAGTGCTACAGCTCTGTTACTCTAATCTTGTCACGTGTGTCTGTATCCTCCCTTAGGGCTGCGATGAAGGCACCATTGGAAAATTCTTTTTGGAGGAAGATCCTCTTTTCTGTTTAGAGTTCAAGCTGAAAATGCATTCTCTATTTGGGAAGCAACGTGATGTTTCTTGTGTAACACAATTAAGTCTCCTCCAGGCAAAGACAGGAAACCCTGTTTTTTTTTTTTTTTTTTATATAGTGGTTAAGAATTACAGCTGCTAACCAAAAGGTGGACAGTTTGAATCCACCAGGCACTCCTTGGAAACCCTATGGAGTAGTTCTACTCTGTCCTGTAGGGTCACTATGAGTCAGAATCGACTCGATGGCAACAGGTTTGGTTTCTGTGTTTTTAGGCAAAGACAACTTGATTACTGGTGAAGTGCATTCATGTATAAGTGACATGGGTTTAGTTTCCCATCATTTCTCTACCAAACTGTAGTGACATATTTTTATCTGAAATTGCTGTTCTCAATCTTCTTTCCCTCTAGAAGATCCTCAACATTTTAGAAGGAAATATTGCTGCGATGGTGAATTCATTCAATAGACATTAATCCTATTCTTTCTCTTGTTGGAAACTTAACGACTCTTGATTGCCTAACAAATTTATCGTGCATTCCATACCTGACGCTTACGACTCCTCTTGATTCAGCTCCAAATTACCTTTACGATTCTACTTCCAACTTCCACCCTGTTGTTCAAAGTCTACATCCCAACAAACAGATCCCTTTGCCATGAATGACACACACCTCGTAATTTCCTGTCCTCATTCTTCGCTCATGCCTTTCTATCTAGATTGTTCATCTTTTCTGCTTGTGATCATTAACTGTTAAAATTCTGCTATCTTTGAGTCCCAGCTAGGCTATCATCTTTTTTTTGAAGGTTCCTTCAATTTCCTGCTGGAAATGACTTCCCATCATTTTAGTGTTCGTTTAGCATCTGGTTTCTGCCTGTCACCTCTTGGATATAGCTAATTGTTAGCCTGTACCTTCAGCAGTGTCAGCTCCTTCAGGGCAGGGATCATGTCTTATTCATAATATAGGCCCTTACTCATGGAGGCTCAGAAAACGTGTTGAATGAATGAATAAATAAATAAATGAGTAAAATTTGTTGCGTAAATAGAAAATTCTTTATTGAAGCAAATAGCATCCTGCTAATTTAGACTTGTTCTAAGGTTGCCATTCACAACTAATGTTTCTTAAACTGTAGCCCACCTGTAATAGTTTTATGGAATTCTCGTATATGTCATTCTTAATGAAATCTGAATGTAGTGCCTAAGGCTCCACCGGGAGTAGCAGTTCTCTTGACACAACTTCTAATAGGCTATGACTGCCCCACAAATCCAAAAGCTCCTGCATTTCAGTAACTTGTTAACAGGCCCCTGAACAACTGGAGTTCATTCTGTAGAATATAGAGGATTCACTCTGAAGTATGTAATATTACTAACACAAGTCTTGTGAATTAACATTACGACTAGGCATGCATTGCAAATTAGACACAGTCACCCTCTTTCTGGCAATGATTTTTTAAAATGTGGAACATACTAGAGCTTCCAACCATTTTGAGATGGAAATGAAATATATTGGAGTTTCTGATTTTTGCAAAGATAATGGCTAACATGCTCAAAGACCAAGCATGTGGTCTGTTCTGTCCACTGAACCCCCTGCGATAACTTGCTTACCACGAAGATGGATTCAGGGCTCTTAGGAGTCCCGGGTGGTGCAAATGGTTAAGCACTTGACTATTAGCTGAAAGGTTGGTGGTCTGAACCCACCTAGATGTGCCTTGGAAGAAAGACCTGATGATCTGCTTCCAAAAGGTAACAGCCTGGAGGACCCTGTGGAGCACAGTTCTACTCTGCACACATGGTGTTGCCATGAATCAGAATTGACTCTATGGCAACTAGCAACAAGAACCATAACAAGAATAGCAATTCACATCAACTGTGTTCAGAAAATTTTTTTTTTTTTTAAGTTAAAAGGACGAGGTCATGCTCAGCTTGTGCTTAACAGGTGTTTCTGGTTCCAAGCTTCTGCATTCCTCTGCTTCCCACAGCTGAAGTAGCTGGGGTGTCAGGTTCTCTGGAACACTCTGGAAATCAGCGTCAGTCATGCCCGTTTCAAGATTTACCCTGATCTCATGGATTTTGAATCCTCTGGATAGTTGCATCTTGGTACTTAGCTGCCACTAGGGCAGGGTGTCTGTTCCCGCCAGTCCCCATACCTCCCCAGCATAAGAGTTCTGGATATGAACTAGGGCCCAATGCCTAGGGCCCTACTCCCTGCTGACTGGCTGACCTAATGCTAAAACCCATTGCTGTTGAGTCAATTCCAACTCACAGTGACCCTATAGAACAGAGTAGAACTGCCCCATAGAGTTTCCAAGGGGTGCCTGGTGGGTTTGAACTGCCAGCCTTTTGGTTAGCAGCTGCAGTACTTAACTACTATGCTACCAGGGTTTCCTCTTTTCTGCTTGGACTTCTGAGGCCTGCAGTCTCTGGATCCTTATTGTGGGCTCCCCCAGGATCTATCTGACATTTGTAACCCCTGATGCTGACCATGTGCCCAAGCCTACCTCTTCTCTCCTTCCCCCTCACGTGTGCACCCTCTTCCTTGCTTGCTTCTGTTATCAAGAGCCTTTGGCTTTGAACCAGATTTATTTGCCCTTTCTTCAGGGAGAGCTCCTTTTCTGGGGTCTCCTAAGGCCATTATGAGACCCCTATCAGGCCTACAGCAATCAGACCCTTCATGGGCACACTCAGACCTGAATCTTTCCGAGGGACACAAATTAGAAATACCCTTGCACACAGAAATATACTTATTGTATTTCAGAGAATTTAAAGAATGAAGTGTTGTAAATGTGTTAGATCAGGCAAATCAGGAAGGATCATTACATGATGTCACAGTCATGCACATTTATAAATAAAAAATTCTATTTCTGTGTGATGCAATCCTGACTGCTTATACCCATCTTCCCAAATGAAGGATATATTTATATCAACTCATCTTCATTCACAGTTTTCCTTTTATGTATTTTTCATTGAGTTTTGGTATATGTTAAATCACTAGTAAAAGTAAAGCAGAAAATGCTGGCCTATTTTGCCTTTCAGCAATACTCAAATGGAAAAAAAATTACTGTATTTTCACAATATGTTTTTAGGGTGTCAGCCCTTTTGTTCTGAGAAAAGACTTTACTATGAATACATTCATGAAGTCATGAGTATGAACTTCCATTCATGAATAAGTGTGATAAGTCTTCAATTTACACTTCTGTTATTATGGATTATCTTTTTTTTCTTTAAGTTTAAGTCATAATGTAATGCACTCACATGAACTTCAAGCTGAACCTTCTGTGAATTGCAAGTCTGCAGATTTCAAACATAGTAATGGTTATTCAAATATATTACTCTTTATACCTGGTCAATCGTGTTGTAATCAATGCCAAATAATTTGTTTTTTAAATATTCAGCCTTCAAGAAAGAAATGTACAAAGAGAGTACTAATATGCATTAGCTAAAAGTTCTTTGTTGCTTTGGACATTAGTTGATTCTTTTATTTCTTGTTTAGTCAGAACTGTCATCCAAGTCTGTATTGTTATATTAACACGGCTGAGTAGTAAAATGTTTCAATACTTAACAAAATTTTAGATTATATTTCAGATTTTGCTTAGGCGTAATGCAAGTACTTCCAAACAGTTGTCACCTCTTCCAGACTCAAGTCCAGAGAGAGTACACGGATCTTTCATTTGTATGCTAGCTGTAATAACCCAACCAAACCCAGTGTCATCGAGTCGATTCCGACTCATAGCGACCCAATAGGACAGAGTAGAACTGCCCCATAGAGTTTCCAAGGAGCGCCTGGTGGATTTGAACTGCCGACTCTTTGGTTGGCAGCCATAGCACTTAACCACTATGTCACCGGGGTTTCCGCTACCTGTAATAGAGATAATTATCTGTCCTCCAAAGATCATGCTGTCCCATGCAGAATACAGAATTGTCACTGGAAGGTGACTGCCCAGCTAAAGACATTTCCCAAATGAGACTACCTTCTCACCAATGCAATGTGAATAGAAGCAATGAGCATTATTTTTAGAACAAGTTTTTTAAAAAGAGAGGATGCAGCAGTTGAATAGACAAATGAATTTGTGGTGTATTTATACACTAGAATACTATTCAGCAATACAAAGAAAAGGACTACTGATTCATGTGACAACATGGATGAGTCTCCAAACATGGTGTTGAGCAAAAGAAACCAAATGCATATGAATACATATTGTTAAGTCCATTTATATGAAGTCCAAGAAAAGGCAAAACTAACCTGTTGTTAGTTGCTGTCGAGTTGATTCCAACTCATGGTGACCCATGTGTGCGGAGTAGATTTCAAGACTGTCCTTGTGGGAGCAGATCACCAGGGCTGGCTTCTAAGGCTCCTCTGGGTGGGCTCTAACTACCAGTCTTTAGTAGTCAATCATGTAACCACTTGGACACCCAGGAACTCTCAAAGTAATCTGTGGTGATGGAAATCAGAAGGTTACTGCCTGAGAGCCATTAACTGGACAGGCGCAGTAGGGAATTTTCTGGGTGAAGGAAATGGTTGGCATTTTGTCTTCGATGGTGATTACACAGGTGTAACAATTGTCAAAGCTTATTGACCTTTGTGTATGTGTAATTTATACTTCAATAAAAAGGGGGTGTTCCTTCTCTACTCTTTCTTTCCTTATCCCTTAACTCTGTGGTTCAAAACCAAAGGTGATTTTGTCCCCCAGGGGACATTTGGCAATATGTGAAGATATTTTTTGATTATCATGCTATTGATATCTAGTGGATAGAGGTCAATGATACTGTTAAACATCTTATAATGCGCAGGACAGCCCCTTCTTACCCTCAACAAAATATTATTTGTTCTGAAAACGTTAATAGTGTCAAGTATGAGAAGCCCTGCATTAGCTAAATGCAGAGGGCTCTGAGTCCCTTGAGATGGGTGGATTTACAAGGAAAGTCCTGGCCACCAGTAACCAGAACTTCAACACTGGGTGTTGTGTGAGCAAGAATTAAGTTTTAATGTGTTACAGAACTGAAATGTTGTTTTTTTGTTTCGTTCATTTCAGTGGTTAGAATTACCCTAATTAATATACCAGACTTTAAAATGTTGATACTAAGAATGGTGTTTATTGCAGTGTCCTCCTTATTATTTGGAAAAAATGAGTGGAATTTATTTTAAGTTTTAATACCAAGCAAGGTTATGCTTCCTCTAAACCCTTGTAGCTCACAGACATTGTCAGTTTTATAGTTTAATGTGCTTCCTTTCTTGTTTCCAATTTTTCGGTTGTTCTCCAGAAACATATGATTTGCATTTCTACATGTTCCCCTTACCTCTGGCTTAATCGTTTCCTATCTTTTTTTCCCTAGCACCAATTCCCATGACGGCTTATTTTCTCATTAGGTATTTGGAGTACCTTTTTTTTTTTTTTTTGGCTGGCTCGTATCTTCGTGTAATGATGTAGTTTATAGGTATAAAATACATAAAGGAAATATTTATTCAAATATCCAGTGTTCCTTTATTCACGGTTTTGAATTAATCACAGTTTTGGCATCCCAAACCTTGAAGAGATGTTCATCTTGTCTTAACTTCTTAAGATCCCGAAGTCATAATGATAGTCTATGAACCCTTTTATCTTTAAAATAGAAAGTGCTCTCTACTTTATGTAAAATATATATACAGCACAGCTTGCTGATCACTAATTGGACATACCTTGTAAATTCTTCTTCTAGTGGTGAAGAGACTCACGCTAATCTACAGCAGGCATTGTTGACTGACTACCCAGCATAGGGCCTCTCTACTTTTTCCTCCTGGCAGAGCTCCAAGTTTCTTCAAGTGTCCACCCTTCTCAGCTAATCCATCAGGTTCAGGGGAGGGAGAGCCATCCCAGCGCTATGGGCTGAGTCTTAATTGGATTAATCAGTAGTCTCAGTCTCTTTGTCAGCCATTGGCTTAATATATGCTTGTGGGGTACTATCCTGGCTACAGAAATGGGAGGGGAAATCAGCTGAGGGTCGGAGTGTAAGTTCTGGGAATGGTTTTCCTGAATCTTAGAAATAGGCATAGGGAAAACATGGTTCTTCTACTGCTGCTGGACGTTGCCTTATCTGCGTGAAAAGACTGGTACTCTGGCAGCCACCTCAGAGCCATGAAGAGAATTAGCCTAAAGCACAAAGCAGACAGGTTAAAGATGGCAGGTCAGAAATACGGAAAGAACCTGGGTACTTGTGGAGCTGCCTAGCCACTATATAACAGCCTGGAGCTAAATTATCTCCCCACTTATTTATTTTATTGTGCTTTAGGTGAATGTTTACATACAGCTCAAGCTAATTTCTCATACAAAAATTTATATACTTACTGTTGTGTGACATTAGTTGCACTTCCTGTAATGTGACAGCACACTCCCCCTTTCCACCCCGGGCTTCTTGTGTCCATTCAACCAGTTTCTGTCCCTTCCTGCCTTCTTGTCCCACCTCCCGTAAGGAGCCACCCATGTAGTCTCCTGTATCGGCTTGAACTAAGAAGCCTACTCTTCATGAGTATTATTTTTATGTTTTACAGTCCAGTCTAATCTTTGTCTGAAGGGTGGGCTTCGGGAATGGTTTTAGTTCTGGGTTAATACAGTGTCCAGGGTCCATCGTTTGGGTCGTGGGGGAGGGGGTTCCTCCAGTCTCAGTCAGACCTTTAAGTCTGGTCTTTTTATGTGAATTTGAGTTCTGCACCACACTTTTTTCCTGCTCCATCAAGGACTGTCTGTTTTGTTCCCTGTCAGGGCAGTCGTTGGTAGTAGCCAGGTACCACCTAGTTCTTCTGGTCTTAGGCTGATGGAGTCTCTGGTTTATGTGGCTTTTTTGTCTCTTGTGCTAATACTTTCCTTGTGTCTTTGGTGTTCTTCCTTCTCCGGTTGAGGCCAATGGAATTATCTTAGATGGCCGCTTATAAGCTTTTAAGACCCGAAACACCACTTACCAAAGTGGGATGCAGAACATTTTCTTAATAAGCTTTGTTATGCCAATTGACCTAGATGTCCCCTGAAACCATGGTCCCCAGACCTCAGTCCCTGCTCCTCTGTCCCTCAGTGTGTTTGGTTGTGTTCAGGAAACTTCTTAGCTTTTGCCTTAGTCCAGTTGTGCTGACTTCTCCTGTATTGTGTGCTGTCCTTGGCTTTACCTAAGGTGATTCTTGTCTAATATTTGTTATATGAGAAAATAAATTATTTAAGCCAGTTGATTTAGGGTTTTCTTTTGCTTGCAGTTGAAAGCATCCTTCCAAAATAGCTTTCTCGACCTCTCTGATGACTTAGGGCTTTATCATTTGTAATATTCCTATTGGGGCTCCATGTGAAATCTGGGTTCATGAACCAGAGAATATAAGGCTTTCACTTTAATCAGAGCATATTCTAACAAGCTAAACTCACTAGCCTAAGCACCTAAGATAGAGCTTGGCAAACTTTTTCTGTAAAGGGCCAGAAAATAAATATTTTTGGCTTTGCTAACCATATTTTCTATGACAACTACTCGACTGTGCCACTGTAGTGCAAAAAGCAGCCATAGACAATACATAAATGAGGAACTGGGACTGTGTTCTGATAAAATTTTATTTACGAAAAATGGGCAGTGATCCAGATTCAGGCCATGGACCTTAGTTTGTGACCTCTGACTTAAAATACATTCACAGCCAACTGTATATAATCCAGGTTGATTGGGACACCAAGCAGCTAACTATGAGAGCACTTCACTGGCTCACAGTTAACTTGCATTGTCTGTCTTCTGGTGAAGGATCCATTTTGCAGTAAAATGGTGGAAAGGCCAGAAGTCAGGAACGAGAAAACTGAGAAACAAGAGATTTATAGAAGTGACAGCTACTTAATTGGTTACTGAATTATTGATAGTTGGCTGCATTTTTGGAAACTATCTAGAAAAGTCCACGAACTTGATGCCACTGAACTAATGAGAAAAAATATATCTGGAGCAGGTTTCATCCAGTCCAGCTATTTTAACACAAGCCATCTTTGACCAAATGACAGGCAACATGCTTAGCCTTCTGAGTTTGCATAAAGGCAGGTGCATCTGGGCAGTTCTGTTACAAGAATGTCATTCTAATTAGGGAAATGGGAAAGACCGTCTTTCCGAAAGCACTGGTCTGTTGCATTTAGCCAGCATGCTGTTTGAGATAATAGTAACTGCTGAAAACAACATGGGGTAATGGAAATCAGGGGAAAAGTTTGATATAGGAAAGTACCAATGATGAGTATCTGTTGAGATAAAAGTACGGTAGGAAAAGCAGAATGGAAATTAGTGCATCTTAGCTTACATGGCATGATGATAAAAATTATACCAATGTGTATAATGCATATTCAATACTATGTTAATTACCTTTACAAAGTCCTTCTCTTATTTCTCTTTCCCCCATTTCCTTAAAGGCAACACTGTCTCTGATAGTAGCTTGAGATAAAATCATGATTTTACAGTAGTTCTTTAATGCACACATGCCCCAAACTGAGAGTGTCCCAGTGGATTGCTTGATGAGTCCTCCTGTCAGAGGTAGCCACTCAGGATCAGCTAAGTGTCTGCATCTTTGACTAAATATCTTGCTTTCAAGCAGCTGTTCTTTGAATCCCATTTAGAATAGGAGACATTGCATCACCCTAATGCATATTACTGTGAGACCTTTATATCCAGCCCTCTAGTGGATTCTGATGAATACAAACAACAAAATAAGGCAGAAGAGAAGAAACCACCTCTTCAGAAGGCACCTCAGGAAAGACGTTCCTTTAGGTTTGTTTCTAATTAGGTCCTCACTGCCTGTTTGGGGAGTGAGTGAACACAGCATCGAATATAACGTGAATCCCTGTAACTCTTTGGTGTTGCTACTTCCCACAGCCTGATTGCCACTTTAGAATTAATTGAAAAATCTATGCTTTTAAGTTGATGTCAAGTGACTTAGGAATAAACGCATTTACAGGAGTCTCAAATGGCTTTCACCTTGATTGTGCTCCCCCGTGGTGGCTCCTAACTAGGCCGTCATTCTACAGCAAAGTCGTTCTCTTGCAAGTTGTGCCGCAATGGGAAAGGAGGCATTATTTCAGCTTTATTAGTAAAAAAAGGTGGACAGATTGAAGAAGAGGTATACTCATGACTTCTTATCTTCAATTCGTAAACATACTTTGTAGATGAGTCTGAGGTGCTAAAAATATCAGGTTACCACCCCATCCTAGATCTTGAGCCTCTTTCTGTTCTATATCCTATCTCACTGTCCACTTGATCTCGTGCCTCTTCCTTCACCTCAGGTACCCTACTCTGCATTTCTTCCCTTTTCATGACCATGCCATCTCGTTTCCCACCTCCACATTTCACCTATGCTTGGTGAAGTCCTACTCCTCCTTCAAGACCCAGTTTAAATATTTCTTCCTCTATGAAAGTTCCTTGGCTCTCTCTGAAAGAGTTATTCTTTCTTCTGTGCTTCTCTTTGTTTGTTATAGAGCATATCACATCATATTGAGATTAACTGATCCAGTTATGTGTCATTCTTTCTCCTTTAACTGGTATGCAAAAACCATTACCCAACACTCTTGTTGACCTCAATTCTCTGTGCAGTAGAGCTGCCCTGCAGTAAGGACCACTTCCAAACAGATAGACTGACCACATTCTGGGGCTTCATTTGGTAGGATATAAACATAGGGATGACAAAGCTAATCCAGAAGCCAGATCTGGTATCTGTGGTAGGCCCGAGGCCCTGAGAGTTTACAGTCTGGAGCATCAGTTAGTTTTTCACTTTTTAAACAAGTTATACTTGTTTACTGCATTAAGAGAAGACATTTCTATACCTCTGTCTTCTTTCTAAGGAGCTCTGCTGGCACAGTCGTTAAAAACTTGGCTGCTAACTGAAAGGTCAATGGTTCCAACCCACCAGTAGCTTTGCAGGAGAAAGATGGGACACTCTGTTTCCGTAAAGATTACAGCCTTGGAAACTCTATGGGGCAGTTCAGTTCTAGTCTGTTTTGTAGGGTGGCTACGAGTTGGAATCAACTCCATGGCAATGGGTCAGGTGTTCTTAAGCAAGGTTCTTGGTTCATGAAAGAGCCCTAGTGGTGCGTTGGTTAAGTGCTTGTCTGCTCACCAGAAGGTCGATGGTTCAAACGCATCATCTGCTTCAAGGGAGAAAAGACCAGGCGATCTACTCCAGTAAAGATTGCAGCCTTGGAAACTCTATGAGATAGTTCTACCCTGGCCTGTAGGGCCGCTATGAGTTGCTCCATGGCAACTTTTTTTTTTTTTTTTTTAATCTTGTTTCTGAGTGAAGATGCACTTCCAATCATTCCCAGGAGGGGAAGAAATGAACTTTGTCTCGTGGGGCTGGGGCTTTGGTCTTTTTAAGAAACCTGTTTTTATGTATGAGTCATTCTTATGTTGAGAGTTTCTATGTTGGGGACCATGAGGACTAACGCGTAAGTATAGATATATGTAAACATATCTTTCAGGGTCTGGTTCCATTTGCTGGTTTTCTTCTGCATTTATATTCACATCATTTCATTGGGGTTTAATTCAGCCTATTGTGTTTTCCCTTAGTTTTCTCCTTCTGCTCGAGGGCTGGAAGGGTTGTTTGTTGATGTTTTAAGTCTGACTTTTTCCTTTGGGGTTTCATCAGGTCGTTAATTTTGTGCATAGAGAAGAAGAAAAAAAAAGAGGAATGATTATTAAATTATATGAGAATAGTTTGAATATGAATTTATATTTGATTACTATTTACTCAAGGACACACTTAGGGCTCTTTACAAAGAAAGGCAGAAGGTGCAACAAAAAAAACATCCCAAGCCTAACAAAGAGAGAGGTGGGAAAAATGCCTTTAAGATATTTGCAATCTGATTGTGCACTTATCTGGTTATAAATACAAATTCCCTGCCCACCAAGATGCTTCTAGCTAATAGCTCTAAAATGCAGTCACGTGGTTTGGCTTTAAGACAAAGCCACATGGTGCAAGACGTCTCTACCCTCAGTGTCACCTTAAGGCTTAAAAATAGCTTTCTCGTGACATTTGTTACTCTGCCTCTGAGACGTTTCCTCCTCCCCTCACTTCGATTGTGCTTTCAGGAGACAGGGATTTCCAAGATGGTCTACCCAGTGATTCTGAAATTTTATCTGGCCCACGACCTAGCTGGCTGTTGATGTCACACTGCCTGTCATCCTTATCCTGGAACTCAAATGGTTACTAGTGGTGGTGGTGGGGCAGGCGGCGGAGGCGGGGTTGGGGGGCAGATAATGCAAGTGTTTCTGACCTCAGGCAAATACTTGTATTTCCCCAAAGGAGTCTTAAGGCTTTCTAGAAAATTCAAAGTAGGTTTTAGTAAGAAAAGTTGGGGACGTTTGCCCTGAATGGTGTGCTAATCCTAGCACCATTCATGCTCAGTAACAATGCTGATGGATATGGTCAATAATGACAACAGCCTCCTTCATGAGATTGCTTTCATTTGGATCATTAATGATGCCTATGTTGCCAAACAAATTTCTCAGGTTCAATAAAATGCCCAAGAAGCTGATACTCATTGCTTTGGAATTAGGGGAGGGCAAGTCCATTGTTGACCTAAGCTTATGGGAGATTGAGGGTTACATCGATGGCTGCTTGGTCCTCTTACAGCAGAAGACACACCAGAACTGTGTCCAGGCTTTAATGTCCAGGCAGAATCAGCCTTGCGGAGGGACAGGCGTTACTGGGGAGAGTGGGGCTTTATGCTCATTGGCTCGTGGGAGAGCAAGCACATCGAAAGACAGCACACTTTGAATACCTTCTCCATGCAACTTCTTATCTGCCAATCATGTTCATTCAGTTGGATATTTCCTATTGACTTCTCTAACATGGTTTCATTAAAGTCTTAACACTCTCAGGTCAGTTTACTAATTAATAGAAGAAGAAAAACACTACCTTGGTGTAATACACTTAAGAGAAGCCCCAGGTTTATTTCTGGACCTGACCCATTTTTCATCTGGAGTGATCAGTATTTTGAAGGCCCCCTATCCCCCGCCAAGAATCAGACCTGATTCTTTGTTTCTCCCATTTCTAAGGGCTCCTGGGGTTCCAAGTTCAATGCCACAGTTGGACCTTAGGAAGTATATTTACATCAGCAATTTAGAGGAGGAGTATTATCAGAAATTGGAACTAAGATCCACAAGAACGTGTTAGACAGTTTTCTTCCACTCAGGAAGCAATTTCCTTGTGCCCCCAGCAACCTTATCTCTAGAGCAGGCCTGAGAACTATGGTTTCGATTGGCGGCTTGCAAACTTCACTTTTTGCTTAAGGTTTTAATTTGGGGTGTGTGTGTGTGTGTGTGTGTGTGTGTTTCTCTCACTGTTGTGGAGGTGAGCCAGGTGAGGGAGCCAGGAGGCTGGGTGAGCAGGTAATGGCACAATAACTGCTGTCAAGAGGATCCTATCAAAGGAATCATGGGTAATTTCTATTTTTCCCCCTACCTTTTCTCAGACCTTCCTCCTGCTGTAGCCTTTAAATAAACAGACAATTTTTATAAATAACTGTAGTTTTGTAAATTAGTCACTCTAGCCATCCTGAGGGTATTGTTACAAAGACTTGCTCCCCAAACAGACTGGCTTACTGTTATCTTCAGAAATAAGGATAAGTATGCTTGGTTAGATTTTCCAGTTCATTTGGAAAATAAAATGCAATGGATTTCTTCCTCCAACTCCAGCTTACTTCAGAGGATGCCAAGGTTGGAGTAAGGCCAGCCTAACCTCTGGGACAGGGTGGTGACATGGCGGACTCAGACTGGCCTTGTCCATGTTGGGTTGCTTTATATTTAAAACAGAATTGCTACCATTTATGAAACTGTGTTGGAGCCCTGGTGGCGCAGTGGTTAAGAGCTCGGCTGCTAACCAAAAGGCCGGTGGTTTGAGTTCACCAGCCTGGAAACACTTATGGGGCAGGTTCTACTCTGTCCTGTAGGGTTGCTATGAGTCGACATCCACTTGATGGCAGTCGGTATGAAACCGAAATAGTTACCTTATTTTTACGCAACTAACGCATGTGCCTTCTGCGTTAGTTTGCTGGCTGCACCCTCCCTCCGCGAGGTATTTTCGTAAGTGTGCTATACTAATTTTTTTTTTTTTTTTTTTACATCAACGTTTGAAAGTGGATTGGCGTGGGTTTGTGAGTAAATGAGAACTGAAAAATAAAATGCTAAATGGAATGTGGTGTCCTGGATTAGATCCTGGAACAAGAAAAGAACTGTTAGTGGAAAAACTCGTGAAATCTGAATAGAGCCTGGAGTTTAGGTAATAGTAATGTACCGGTCTCCCACGCATCTGTCAGTTTGTCGTACTATGGGGGCTTGTGTGTTGCTGTGATGATGGAAGCTATGCTATCGGTATTCAAATACCAGCAGGGTCACCCATGGCAGACAGATTTCAGCTTAGCTTCCAGACTAAGGCAGACTAGGAAGAAGGACCCAGCAGTCTACTTCTGAAAAGAACTGGCCAGTGAAAACCTTATGAATAGCAGTGGAACATTGTCTGATATAGTGCCAGGAGATGAGCCCCTCAGGTCGGAAGGTGCTCAAAATATGACTGGGGAGGAGCTGCCTCCTCAAAATAGCATGCTTGGTAAAGTAGAGGGTCAGCGAAAAAGAGGAAGACCCTCCACAAAATGGATTGACGTAGTGGCTGCAACAATGGGCTCAAGCATAGCAACAATTGTGAGGGTGCCACAGGGCCAGGAAGTGTTTCGTTCTGTTGTGCATAGGGTCGCTATGGGTCAGAATTGACTTGATGGCACCTAACAACAACAGCAACAACAATGTACTAATGGAATCCCTGGGTGGTGCAGATGTGTGCTTGGCTGTTATCTGAGAGGTCTGAAGTTTGAGTACACCCAGCAGTGCCTCAGAAGAAAGGCCTGAAGATTTACTTCTGAAGAATCAGCCATTGAAAACCTTGTAGAGCACAGCTCTACTCTGACACCATGGGGTTGCCGTGACTCTGAGTTGACTCGTTGGCAACAGTTTTTTTTTTTTTTAAATGTACTAATGTTAATTTAATTTTTAAATGTACTAATGTTAATTTAATTTAATGTTAATTTAGGCACCCTGGTGGCACAGTGGGTAAAGCAATCGATGTGACAGCCTACTTCCATAAAGATTTACAGCTTTGGAAACCCTATGGGGTCACTATGAGTCAGAATAGACTTGATGGCAGTGGGTTTTGGAATGTTAATTTAAGGAGCCCTGGTGGCACAGTGGGTTAAAACCACTCAGCTGCTAACCAAAAGGTTGATGGTTTGAACCCACCGGCTGCTCTGCAGGAGAATGGTGTGGCAGACCGCTTCCGTAAAAATTTATGGCCTTGGATTCCCCTGGGACAGTTGTCCTCTGTCCTACACAGTTACTATGAGTTGGAATCAACTTGATGGCAGTGGGTTTTGAGTGGGAGCGTTAATTTCCTAATATTGACAAATGCATCCTGTAAGATGTTAACATTAGGGGAAGCTGAGAAAAGGGTATATGGAAATATCTGTACTATCTTTGCAACTTTTTCTGTAAATTTAAGATCATTCTGAAATAAGTTTATCTTGGAAAAATAAAAATAGAAAGGAACATACCATTTAGGCTCACAGTAACCTTATTTCGTGAAACTAGGTCCTTTTTGATGTTGAAACAGCCTCTAAAGTTATAATTAAAATAGGATTTATTCCCCCAAGAAATATATCTCTTTACTGAATGTTTAGTTTTCCATATTTCATGTTAGAAGGTACTTCATCTGTAGGGTTGGCTTCATTGAAGTGATACAGAAAGGCTAGTGAGTATGTGATTCATTTCGACCTTTTTGTACCATTTGCGTATTAAATGGTAAATGGGAATTGTATCTGGATCTTCCAGCTGGGCCCTTCAAATTGCAACTTAAGGGCCTTCAGTGTGTGAAAGGTTTAGTAGCAAAAATTCCACCCTACTGGGAAAAGATGGTGTTACTGAGCAATCACTGATAAAATTACAGGATTATAAAAGAGATACAAAAAGTTCCAGCTAGTCTCCTTGTTAAAAGAAGATGCTCAGAACTTTTCATAGGAAGACAGTTTTTTATATCCAGAGAGATTAACTTGCCAGTGAAAACAATTTCCCAATGATAGGGAAAAGTGGAGCTAAATGAGGTCTCTGGTACTTCACTGAGAAACTGTTAATGAGAGAACATCAGCCCAGCCTGACTACTGGCAAAGTACATGAGTCTAGGCAGGTGTTGGTATCTTGCAGAGGTCCTGCTTGTAGAACGTCCATAGAGAATAAAGTAGTAATGAAGATCCCTTGATAGAAGGCTAGACATTCTGATTCCTAATCAAACTGATTTTCCCTTAAGAAATAAAGAACCTAAGGAAAAAACTCCTGTGGTTCATCTAGAACATTCTTTAGGTCATGGCAGAGTCACCTGGAGGGCTCCTAAAACAGCTTACTGGCTCCCACCTCCAGAGTTTCTGATGCAACAACTCTGGGGTGGGGCCCTGAGAATTTGCATTTCCAACAAGCTCTCAGGTGATGCTGCTGGTCCAGGTACCACATGTGGAAAACCCGGGAGCTAGACCTTCTTTTGTGAGTATTCACAGTGAATTCAGTTGATGTATATATCTATTTTTCTTTTAAAATCCCTCATCAATTTTATATCTTTTTCTTGAGGTCTGTTCTTTTATTTCTTTTCGCCAGTGCTGCAGTGATAAAGGTAACAGTGAAAATCCGAGTGAAAGTATCTTTATGTTTGGCTTCTCTATAAACAGTTGAGGACTAGAAGTGGCATTTGGCTTGGTAAAGACATAAAACCACTGGCATTTGGAGATTTGGACAGAAAACATCCAACCTCTTGATGCCTTGGCAGTTTTTCTTCAAGACTTGTAGGGTTGGGTTGTTACCTGACTTGCAGCTATGTGACTTGACGCACATGGGGACCTGCTGGACTGTGGGGATCTCAGATTATTCAAGTGGGTCACAGTGGTGGCTTTGCTGACAAGAGAAGTCCCTGAAGATCTGCCCAGGTATCATTGGATTTCTTCCCAAAGAACCGAAAGGGAATCTCATCTGAAAATGCTTGATCTGACCCCTTTTAATTACCAACTTTAGAAGACTGGGGGTGGGGGTGGGGATTTGCCCATTCTTTTCTTTTTAAAATTATTTTCAAAAATTTGGTTTCTTTTTTAAAATTTAAGAAAAACTGCACAGTCAAAATGGCATATTTACACAATACATAAATGACAAAGGAAAAAAAAGTCACGCAATCCTGTGTGTGTGTGTGTGTATACATACACATGTGATTTTTTTAATCTTCAGAAGCATGTGTTTCTAGTTTTCGCTTTTGTTCTTGTTTTTTCTCCTCCCCGTCTTATGTATATATACATACATAAAATATGTGCATGACTATATATTTTCTATGTAAATGATATTCACTATGACCTACAAGATCCTCCTTGATGTTCACCATCCCTCTGTGCCCCACCCCTTCCCTGACCTTGTCTCCTGCAGTTTACCTCTTCTTTCATGTGGAGTACCAGCTATACAGATCTCCTTGCTGACTTGTGTCCATACCAGTCACCCTCATGCTCATGGCCTTTCTTCCTGCTGTTCCCTACACTTAGAATGCTCTTCCTCCCAGATATTGGCACAACCAATTCATTCAGCCCTTTATTCAAAAGTCCCCTTCACAGTGAGACTTTCTCTGATCACTCTAAAATTTCACACAATCCCTCCCACAAAATTCACATCTGTCTCTCCTTTTTCCTCCTTAGCAGTCATCATCAATTAACGTCGTATGTATTTTACTTATTTATATTAGTTATTTTGAGCCTCTCCAGCTATAATATACCCTCCTTGACAAGGATTGTCATCTGGGTTGTACATTAATATTCTTCTATATCATGATTTTAATAGTTTTGTTTTCCTTTGCAATGTAAATATATAAATATAACCCTAGTTTATTAAACACTAGTTTAATAAACATAATAAACCTCAATTTATTATGTTATACTATATTAATTTTAGTACCATATTTTTACTCAAATAACACAATGCCTTCTACATTTGTTTGCCAGCTGTGTTCCACCTCCTCCCCACCCCCCCATGCCAGCCCTGAGGTATTTCTGTAAGTGGTCTGTGCTGATTTCTTTTTACAGCAACGTGTAAAAAAGATTGGCATAGGAGCAATTATGAAAATACCTTGCAGGGGGAGGGCACAGTTGGCAAACAAACGGAGAAGCCGTGTGTTATGTGTGTAAAAATATGGTATATGTGTTTTTGCTGTTATAACCAGCACCTCATCAGTTAACCTTGTATATATTTGCTCAAATCTCTGATAATTTCCTTAGTTAGGATAAATTTCCAGAATTGGAATTTCTGGGCCAAAAAGAATATGTCCTTTTAAGATGTTTGATACACATTCTCAAATTGCTCTCCAAAAGGGCTATATCCTTCTCAAAGCAGAGCTTTAGAATGCTTATTCCTCCTCACCTTAGACAACACTACCAAAAAAAACCCAAACCCGTTGCGGTCGAGTCGATTCCCACTCATAACGACCTTATAGGACAGAGTAGAACTGCTCCATAGAGTTTTCAAGGAGCACCTGGAGGATTTGAACTGCCGACCTTTAGGTTAGCAGCCATAGCACTTAACCACTACGCCACCAGGGTTTCCTAGACAACACTACATACTATTTTTCTTTGAAAACTTTACAAGTTTTAGGGGTAAACATATGATAATTTATTTAAAAAAATGTTTATTTGATCACTGGTAAGGTTGATCTTTCATATTTTTATTGGATATGTGTGTTTTTTTTTTTTTTGCAGATTTTTAGCTTCTGTTCTTTACTTAATTTTTGAGGGTGATCAGCTTCCTTTTAATACTTTCCAAGTGCTCTTTATTTAGATAAGGGTTTTAAAAATACATAAATAGTATTCTTTCTCATTTGACTTCACAGTGTTCCTGGTATTACCTTATATACAGAAAATATTAATGTTTATGTAATAGAAACTACATGTCTTTTCCGTTTTGAACTCTTTTTGATAGTATGCTTAGGTAGTTTTTACTCATCCTAAAATTGTCTAAATATTCTTATATACTTCTAGTTATTTTATGAATTTATTATTTTCTATAAATTGCTATTCAATCTCCCCAATTCTATTCATTGAATAACATCACCTTTCCTTATTTGAAATTTTCCTTCAATCGTGTAATAATTTGAATATATTCTTTGGTTGTTTCTGCTCATGTCCTATTTTATTAGCCTGAACATTTCTGCAACAGAAACCCACTTTAAAAGTTATTCTAGTTTTACAATATATTTTTCATGTCTGAGACTACAATTGGTCCTTATATTTTTAATTTTCAAACTTATCTTAGCTATTATCTTACAGACAAAATTTTGCATCATCTTTGCCCTGGACCTCCGGGGTTTAAAATTGCCTTACAGTTGTAAATGAATTTGAGAAGAAATAACATTCCATTGTCTAGTTATCTAATCCTTTCCTTAGAGACATCATTAAATGTGGCTTGACCTGTACAGCTCCTGGCCTAATTCTCAGTTTCTGGGCTCTCTTCACCTAGTTAAGTTCTGCCCCTCTGGGTGGCATTTTTTCCTACCCTTGCTGCCTGGTTTTCTAACAATGGGAATCCATGCATTCCTTAAAAGCTATGATTCCCTAGATGCTAAGCAACTGAAGTTTTTCCTGTCTGTCCTCCTTTAGCCCACCTTTCTTGGCTGGTGAGATGGGAAGCTATGTCCACCTGGGTACAATGTGTTAGTTGCATTTTGCTACCCAACTGATAACTAGGAACTGATGTTGCAGAATGGCAAACAATAAATATTTTATCAAATTCAGAAGCCATATGGTAAAGGATAGCTGTTCAGTTTTCTTGGTACTAATCTGAGTCTGGAGACAAGACAGTGCAGGTATGCACAGTGTCATTTTGTCTTTTGTTGCAGGGGTCTCTCTTTTCTGAAACACAGCACTATTTAGGCTTATGGTAAGACCAATACTTTACTCTTAAATATAGTTCTTACTCTAGGCAAGGTACTATTCTAAGTACTTTCCATACATAAACTCATTCAGTCCTCACTAGGACCCTATGAGGGAAATCCTATTATTATCCCAGTTTTACAGCTTATCTCAATTGAACTCCATATGCCTTGCAGCAGGTAGAAATTCACTTTAAATTCTGGCATCAAGTGGTCTATCAAATTAATTTTTAGTGCGTATTTCATTCTTTTCAATCTTCATTAATATTACAGAGTTTTACTTAGGGAGACTTTTAAGGCTGGTAGCCAGGTGTGTTTTAAACTGGAATTCAACTTTTTTTTTTTTTTTTAAGTTTTCATATTATACGATAAAACACAGACATAAAATTCCAAAAAAAAAAAAAGACAAACAGATGTATCATGTAGTGAGTCTAAGGCAAACACCCTTGTAATCATCTCTCAGGTCAAAAACACAACTTTACCAATCATCTCAGATTCTCTTTCAATGGCCCCAATCTTGAGTCTCTCTGTTTTACCAAAAGTAATCACTTTCCTGACTTTTCTAGAATCCCTTCCCTGGGATTCTGTTTAGTTTTCACCATGTGTGACTCTCTAGTTACCGTAGTTCTTCTTGCCCACTTTTTTTTTTTTACAACCATTTTAGTTTGTAGGTTCCTTCTTCATTCCTTTCTTTCCCTTTATAACTTACCTGCTAAAAAATCTGGGGGTATTTGACCTATAGAATTTCCTAAAGTCTGGGTTTCATTGATTGCGCATTTGTGGTACCATTCATCACGTTCCTCTGTCCTTCCCATTTCCTGCAAATTGACAGCTGAGTACAAAGAACTGATCAAATTTGGGTTTGATGGATTTGGCAAGACTCTACATGGTGATGAGTTCTTTCACGAAGATGCACGTGATGGCATGATGTCTCATTTTCTCTCTTGTTGTAATATTGGCAGCTGTTGCTGCTCAATGCCTAGATTCATTAATTCATTGGAGGTTGCAAAATGGTTTTATGCTATCATTTCTTTTCCATTAATTAATTGAAATAATTTTAGAACAAGCTTTTTTCCTCATTTACTGGATGATACTCTGTGCTATAGTTCTTATATGAAAGGTAGAATAAGTGCTTCGTTTTCTCCTTTTATTTACCAATATTCTAATTAAGGGATTGGTTCCCCACCACTCTGAAAAGGTGATTAAATAGGTATTTAAAAATATTATTACAAAGGCATGGATTTAATATATTTGATGAATTTTGATCACATGCAATTATTATCCTTTTTTGAAGCTTAAATTGTCCCATCTGGAACTTCTTCAGGTTTTTCTCTGAGTCCTTGTGGCATAAGCATGATAGTCTTTATCTGGTATGGCAAAATATTCCAGGCTCATATTTTACATTTCCAAGAATCAGCCATTTTTTCCCAAAAGGCTAGATTTCTTTTACTGGGAAATGGTGTTGTAAGAGAGAGACCTAGGGTATCTGAGTGCTAAAGAAGTTGTGTTGAGCTTATTGTTTTTTTATAGGCCTCTTCCTTGGATAGCGCTAAGAAATATTTATACAATATTTCATGATACAGATACTTCCAATTCAAATCACAATTACTGGATTTTGTACTTAACCTCCTATATTACATCTCTTTACTCTTTTTCCAAATTGTGTGTCCTAGTTGCCAAAGACATAGGAAACAATAAGATTAGAATATTCTTAATTACTCATTTACTCTATCCAATACTACACACAACAGCCTGCAGATAATGGTATTACACCGCTAATGTAATTACTGAGAAATTAATATTTTTGCAGCAGACATTCTCCCCATTCTCTACTTATTTTTAAAATCATTATACTATATCCACATACATGAGCGTATAAACATTTCATAGTATAGTTCCTCCTACTAACCCCATTTATCTAAATTCTACAAGCAACTATATGTATCTGCTATCACTGTTCTTTTATTAGGAAACTTGATGTCTCTCCAGTCATTTTGGTTATTTGAATTTTATTTTAATTGATATCTCAGGAAGAGATTAAGAGAACAATATGCACCAAGTTCTTGACCATTAACCATTTTGGGCTTTATACCTGAAAGTCAGTTTTGTTGGATGTAAAACACTGAGATCACATTTTTATTTTGAGAATCTTAAATATCTTACTCCATTTCTTTTTGCAATAAAATATTGCAGATGAAAGAGCTGGTGATAATCTTGTTTTATTGTTCTTACAAATAAGTTATTTACCTAGAGACTCAAAGAATTTAAAAAAATTCTTTTAATTTTAGTAATTTCACTAGGATATATTTTAGTGTTGGTTGTTCTGAATCAGCGTTCTCAGGTAAGCAGTATGCTCTTTCAATGTATAGTTTCTTTAATTTTAGGACGGCTTTCTTAATTTATAGTTTTTAGCATTGCTTTTGTTCCTTTGCTCTATTTTTGTCTTTAAGGTCTCCAATTATTCATGTATTGGGCAACCTTTGCCTGTCTTCCGTTTGTCACTTGCTTTTGAATTTCTTTATATGGTTTCATTTCTTTGTTTTACCATTTTTTTTTCTTAGGACATAATTCACTGTGTTCATTCATCTTGAGTTTCTTCTACTTTAGTCTTCATTTCTGAGATGATTTTTTAAAATTTATAATTCTTTTTAGTGGTTTTTTCACCTAATTTGTGAATTTTTTAGTTCTTATTTTTGTTATTCTTTTATATCTTGTATCATTTCCATAAGGAGCCCTGGTGGCATAACAGTTAAGCACTCAGCAGCTAACCAAAAGGTTGGCAGTTTGAACCCATTCAGCAGCTCCATGGGAAAAAGACCTGGCAATCTGCTTTCATTTCATAAAGATTACAGCCAAGGAAATTCTATGGGTCGCTTCTACTCTGTCATATAGGGTTGCTATGAGTCGGAATTGAATCTATGGCACCCAACAACAGCAATAACAACCTTCCCTTAATGTCTCTTTGTTAGTTTGTTTTAAAATTACAGGTTACTGTCTTAATCATTTTTGTAGGTGTATTTCTGGCATGTTTTCATTGTAGGCATGTTATTTTGCTCTTTTCTTAAATAATAGCTTTCTATAGAATTTTATTTTGACATTTTAAATACTGCCCTTTATCTTATGCTATTTTGTTTCCTTGAATTTTTGGAAGGAAGTAAGGTTCAAGGTTGCTTTTTAACTTAACAGAGCTCCTTTTCAAAATTTTTGGTGCATGTGTCTGTGTGTATGCACCCACATGTGTGTAGTGTTTAAAAATATCATGACTTGTTTTCTGAGATTTCTTGGCTCTATTCCTCTTCCACCTTTATCTGAATTTTCTCTTTGTCTCCACTGTCCTTGTTCTGATCAATTTTTATTCTGCTCTCAGCAGTTTTTTCTCATTGTGGAGGCTTGTCTTGGAAGGAAGTTCTGGTGGGTCATAGTGAAAGTTCATAGGGTCTAGACTATACCTGCCCCTTCAGACCTTATGCAGACCTTTGCACCTATCTTCTACTGGGGTGAGAAACATCCTCCCAATTTTAGCTGCTATTCTTAGACGGGTCTGCTATGCTTTTCCAGGAGTATTTCATGGCTATTTGGGCTTCTTCTCTGATGCACACATATGCCTCATTTATTCACTCTACTTCCTTGCACAAATGGTGATAAATGTAGGGTTCTCTGCCTGTCATTAGTTTATTCTCATTCACTTGTATTTTGGAGTTTGTGGGAATACCTTGTTGTATCACTTTGTTGTAAATGTTGTTTGTAGGTTTTTCCTTTGGCTATCTAGTTTTTATGTAAAGATTTAGAGAGATTAAAAAAAATGCCACTGTCGCAGCCATTTCCCAGATTCTTCATTTTATTTTGTATGTATGTATTATTTTCATCGAATCAACAGATATTTATTGACTGGCTGTGGCAGGTCCTATTATAGACACTGGAGATATACCTGTGAACAAAGCAGAATTCCTGCCCTCAAGGAACATACATTCTAATGGAAGAAGACAGCCTTGGTATATTGGATTAGCAATATGTATGAGCAATAGGTTAAATACAATATTACACACACACACACACACCCAGAGGCATTGCTGGCTCAGTGGTAGAATTCTCACCTTCCATGTAGGAGACCAAGGATTGACTCCCAGCCAATGCACCTCATGTGCAGCCACCACACACCTGTTGGTGAAGGCTTGTGTGGTGCTATGATGCTAAACAGGTTTCAGAGGAGCTTATAGAGTAAGACAGAGTAGGAAGAAAGACCTGGCAATCTGTTGCTGAAAAATCAGTGAAAACCCTGTAGATCACAATGCTTAGATATGCAACAGATCATCAGGATGGTGCAGGGCTAGACAGCGGTTCATTTCATTGTACAGGGCGTAGCCATGAGTTGGGGGCTGACTCTACAGCAGCCAACAACAACGAAAAATATATGTAGATAGATAGATAGATAATAGATAATTTGAATAATACTTTACAAATTACAAGGCATGTTCCCATTCATTGCTTTATTCTACCCTGACAAAAATCTCATGAGTAAGCAGGTAGGGCAGGTTTAGTTCCTCTCATAACAGGAAACACACACACACACACACACACACACACACACACTCTCAGTAATTATAAGTGACGTCTAGTGTATTTTTTAAAAGCCAAGGCTTAAACCTACACCTCTTGAATCCAAATCTGCTCCTGTGTTAATTAACGTTCTGTGTTTTTTCTCATAACGTATCACACAAAACACGGTGATGGAGGCTGGGGATGATACATTTTTAGCTCAAGGAATTAACATTCAGTTAAGGCTAATAAGATACATGCCTAATAGTGTTGAGTGTGTGGGGAGAGGCCTAAATAAAGTCCTGTAGGTGTTTAGGGAAGAATGAGTGGGAAGCCCTACTGACGGTGAAGCCTTGATGAAGGAAATGACATTCGAGGGGCCCTTGCTTGTAGAGAGACTGAGAAAATTCTAGTTGGAATGAGCCATGTGAACAAAGACGTGTAGGAATAAGCTGAATGTAATTGGCAGATGGGGAGAGTTCATTCATTGTTCATTTAATCGTTCATATATTCATTATGTGACAAACTTCAGTACCTACTATGTGCTAGGCACTGTGCTAGGGCAGAGGTGTAGAAACAGATAAGGAAGGAGCTTTGTCTAAGGGGGAAACTACAAATGCTCTCCAACCTGATCCAAAAATGAGGCCTAAATGATTGAATCTTCTTTCACTCACCCACAGCATCCAACAAGGGCAAGCAGCCAGGATTTGAAAAGCATGGAAGTTCAGACCTGGGATTTCCAGCCAGTCTCTTGGCAACTGGTTGATGTTCTTAACTTGAAAAATTCAGTTTGCTTGGAGCATATTATATATAAAAAGAAGTGGTGGGAGAAAAGACAAGAAAAGTAGGTTGAGAGTTAGATTTTAGAAGACTTTTTAAGTGTCATGAAGAGGAATTTATTTTTATATTGCAAAGAGCCATTGAAAGTGTTTTTTTTTTTTTTTTTTTTTAATGAGAAGAGAAACATAAGATGCCAGCGCAATGCTATGGAAATAGGACCATCTTGAATTTGGCCAGACCAGGATTCAAAAATCAGCTCTACCACTTTTGAAAAGGATGACCCATTTGGGCATATTTTCCTCATCTGTAAAAATGGAGAATTATTCATTCATTTATTCACTGTCTCCATTTATTCATTCATTTTTTAATTCAATAGACATTTACTAGTTACTTTGTTCCCAGTATTGTTTTAGAGCTGCCTTGGCCAATGCAATAGCCACTAGCTCCTTAGACCTAATGAGCACTTGGATTGTGACTAGTCTGAATTGAGATTTGCTGTCCTGGGTGCACAGTAATTAAGAGCTCAGCTGCTAACCAAAAGGCTGGCAGTTCGAATGCACCAGCCACTCCTTGGAAACCCTGTGGGGTAGTTCTGCTCTGTCCGATAGGGTCGCTATGAGTTAGAATCAACTCAACAGTGACAGGTTTTGGGTTTTTTTTGGGGGGTGCGGGGGATAAGTATAAAATACCACCAGTTTTTGAAGAATTTGCATGAGAAAAAATGTAAATTACCTCATTAATAATCTGTTGAATACACGTTCAAATAATGATAGCTTGAATATATTGGATTATTTAAGATATGTTATTTAAAATTAGTTTCAGAGTTTCATTTTATTTTTTAATGTGGCTCCTAGACAATCTAAATATATATATGTGGTTGGATTTGTGACTTGCATTATATTTCTTTCAGATAGTTCTGTTCTAGATACTGGGGATATGAAATAATATTTCGGTGGTAGGAGAAAGATGATAAACGAGCCAAAAATAAACACCTAAACCATATTGTTTTAGAGTGTGAATTGAATGGTGTATGTGAAGAAAGTAGAAGAGGGATATGCAATAGCGAGGGTCTCAGGATAGAAAGGAAGTGGTGGAAGAAGGAATAGAAAATTGGGTTGGGAGATAGAGAGGTGGACAGTTTGGGGATATAACTTAGAGCACAAGGTGACAGGACTTGCTTATGAATTGGATTTAGGGGATTAAGGGAAAAAAAGAGATAAATCTTAAGGATATTTTAGAGTTATCATGAAAAGTAAAAGTGATGAAGTATATAGAGCACCTAATGTGTCTGAGGAAAGCCTGGTGGCGTAGTTGTTAAGAGATACGGCTGCTAACCTAAAGGTTGGCAGTTTGAATCCACCAGGCACTCTTTGGAAACTCTATGGGGCAGTTCTTCTCTGTACTGTAGGGTTGGTATGAGTTGGAATCAACTCAATGGCAATGGGTTTAATGTGTTTGTACTTATTACTCTCAGAAAATTGTACTGTGCAACCTGCCTCCAGAAGGTTCCACTCATTACCTTGGAGTTGATTCTGACCCATAGCATCCCTGTAGGATGAGTAAAACTGCCTTGTAGGGTTCCCAAGGCTGAAATCCTTACAGAAGCCGACTGCCACATCTTTCTCCCACAGAGCAGTTGTTGGGTTCCAACCACTGACCTTTCAGTTAGTAGCCTAGTGCTTAACCAGTGCTTGAGTGCATGGCAATGGGTTTTTCCAAAAGGTCATAGCTTTGAAAACCCTATGGAGTGCAGGTCTACCTTGCCGTATGTGGGGTGGCCATGAGTAGGAATCGACTCCATAGCAACTGGTTGCTATGTATTCACACCTGCAGCAGACACTGGGAATGCAGCGAGAATAATTCCTAAAGTTCTTCTAAAGTTGTTGCCTTTAAGGTATTTTTGGACAGACGACCCTAAAAACACTAATAAAACAATTAGAAGACAAGACCTAATTCAAGTTGGTGCCAGAGATTTTTAGCACTGGGAGAGGTCAGGAATGTGGGTGAAGTTCATAGCAGTACTGAAAGGACTAGTAGATCAAATGGTCATTGAAATCTGTGTGTTTTGAATAGGTCAGAAGAGATAATGGGATGACCTGAATGGAGTGGGACAGGATGCAAGAGAGAGAACAATGGGGGGACGAGATTGGCAGGGACATTGCCGTCAGTCAGGAAGCTTGACTTCTAGAAATTCTTTTTGTCTAGTAAAGTGGGAGAGAAGGAGAAGAGATAATTCCTTTCTGCTTACTGCCTCTTTCCAAAGTTAAATACAAGACTGTAAGCAACAGCATGCGTGAAACTGAAAACAGTTGCATTGATTGGACTTTTTCATCTTACCACTGGCTACATGCTGAGAGGTGCAATTATTTTTGCCTCTTACAGGGGGTATCAGATGGCTCTTGCCTTTAAGTGTATCTTATGAGAAACTGCAAGAAGAGTTCCATTGTAGGCATGAAATCTCTTTAGCCAAAATGAACACTAGTCCTGAGAATTCCAAGAATGCCCAGCCAGGAATCAGAGGAATCCCACATACTACAAGGGAGCCCAAATGAACAAAATCATTCCATTATTTTCTCCTTTCTAACTGGGTTTGACCTCTAAGCAAAAACTACTCCGAAAAGAAAGGAAAATGTGTCCTTTAAATTTCAATATTCCTTTGGGCTTTTGAAATCATTTAAAATGCATCTCTTAGGCTTTTTAAAAATTATAGCTTTCTTGAGATTTAATTCACATGCCATACAATTCACCTATTTAAAATGTACAGTTCAATGATTTTTAGTATATTTACAGAACCGTACAACTATCACCATAATCAATTTTAGAATAATATCATCACCAAAAAGAAACCCTATACCCATTGCAGCCACTCTCCATTCCCCGCCCCCCCCCCCCCCTTTTTTTTATCCTCCTCTACCTGACTCCAACACAATCTGCCTTTACAGATTTGCCTCTTCAGGAAACTTCATATAAATGGAACCATACAATACGTGGCTCTTTGTGACTGGCTTCATTCGCTTAGCATAGTGTTTTCAAGATTCACCCATGTCGTAGCATGTATCAGTACTTCATTTGTTTTTATTGCTGATAATATTCCATTGTTGGATATGTTGTTGTTGTTAGCTGCTGTGGAATCAGTTCCGACTTATATGGACCCTATAGGACCCTGCAGGACAAAGGAGAACTGCCCCATAGGTTTCTAAGAAGTGTGGCTGGTGAATTTGAACTGCCGGCCTTTTGGTTAGCCGCTGAACTCTTAAACGCTATGCCACTCAATCAACATTTGGATTGTTTTCACTTTTCGACTATTATAACATATATGCACACGTTTTTGTGTGCATATATGTTCTTATTTCTCTTGAATACATACAGAGGAGTGAAATTGATGGGTCATATGCTTAAACTTTGGAGAAACTGCCAGATAGTTTTCCAAAGGGGACGTACCATTTTACATTCCCGCCAGTAGCGTGTGCGGGTTCCAGTCCCGCCACATCCTTGCCAATACTTTCGATTGCCTGTCTTTTTTTTTTTTTTTTTTATTATGACCATCCTAGTGAGTGTGAAGTGCTATCTCGGTGTGGTTTTTATTTACATTTTCTTGATGACTAATGATATCCAGGGAGCATCTTTTCATATGCTTATTGGCCATTTGTATATTTTCTTGAAAGAAATGTCTATTCAGATTCTTTGCCCATTTTTTAATTGGATAATCTTTTTATTATTCAGTTGTATAAGTTTTTTTGTTTTTAAATATTCTAGATGCAGGTTCCTTATCACATGTATGATTTGCGGGTATTTTCTCCCATTCTGTCCACTGTCTTTTCGCTTTCTTGACGATATCCTTTGAAGCACAAAAGATTTTTATTTTCATAAAATCCAATTTATCTATGTCTTTTGTCACTTTTGCTTTTGGTGTCGTATCTAAAGAAAAAAAAAAAAAAATTGCCTAGTCCAACTTATGAAGATTGTCTATCTTCTAAGAGTTTTATTATTTTAACTGTTCCCATTTAGGGTTTTGATCCATTTTGAGTCAATTTTTACATATAATGTCAGGCAGGGGCCTAAGGTCAATCTTTTGCATTTGGATCTTCACTTATTCCAGCGCCATTTGTTCAGAGGTCATCCATTGAATGATCTTGGCATTCTTGTCAAAAATTAATTGATCAAAAATATACAGGTTTACTTCTAGACTCTCAATTCTGTTGCAATTATTAATATGTCTCTTTTTCTGCCAGTACCACATGGTTTTAATAACCGCAGCTTTGTAGCAAGTTTTGAAATCAGTAGCGTGAGTTCTTTAACTCTATTCTTCTT
Source organism: Loxodonta africana (assembly GCF_030014295.1). Classification (NCBI taxonomy): domain Eukaryota; kingdom Metazoa; phylum Chordata; class Mammalia; order Proboscidea; family Elephantidae; genus Loxodonta; species Loxodonta africana. The sequence goes on from NC_087360.1 coordinate 60,018,521, forward strand.
TTTCAAGATTGTTTTGGCTATCTTGGATCCATTGAATTTCCTTATAAATTTTCAATCAGCTTGTTAATTTCTGCAAATAAGCCAACTGATATTTTGATGGAGATTATGTTGAATCTGTAAATCAATTTGAGGAGTATTGCTATCTTAACAATTTGAAGTCTTCTGACATACGAACACAAGATCTCTTTCTATTGATTTGTTTTTTAATTTTTTAAGCAATGTTCTATAATTTTCAGAGTTTTAGCTTTGTACCTCTGTTGCTATGCTTATTCCTAATATCAACAACAAGAAGTATTTTATTATTTTTTGTTGCTATTATAGATGGAATTGTTTTCTTAATTTCAATCTTGGGTTGTTTACTACAAGTATATAGAAATAAAATTGATTTTTATGCATTGATCTTATATTCTGCATCTATATTGAACTCAATTATTAGTTTTAATAGGTTTTTAGGGAATGCCTGAGGATTTTTATATACAGAATCATGTCATTTGCAAATTGTGATAATTTTACCTTTTCCCTTCTGATCTGGATGCTTTTAATTTCATTTTCTTGTCTTATTTCCCTGGCCAGAACTTTCAGGACAACATTGAATAAATTGGTGAATAGTCTTGTTCCTGACAAGGGTGTCTGCTCTTCCAACTTCTATTCTTAGTTTGTTGAAAGTTTTTATAATGAAAGGGTATTGAATTTGTCAGACACTTTATTCTATGAATGTTGAGATGACAATGTGGTTTTAGTCCTTATTCTGTTGATACAGTATATTATGTTTATTGGTTTTCATATGTTTAACCAGCTTTGCATCCTGGGATAAATCTCACTTGGTAATGGTATATATTCCTTTTTATATGTTGCTTGATTTGGTTTGAAAGTATTTTCTGAGGCTGTTTGCATCTCTATTCACAAGTTATATTGGTCTGTAGTTTTCTCGTAATATCTTTGTCTGTTTTGGGTATCAGGGTAATACTGGCCTCTTAAAATGAGTTGGGAGGTGTCCCCTCTCCTGTTTTTAGAAGGCGTTTGTAAAGGAATTGATTGCTTCTTCATTAATTATTTGGTAGAATTCATTGATGAAACCATCTGGGCCTGAATGTTTCTTTGTGGGAAGTTTTACGTTGGTAATTAAATTTCTTGTTGTAGGTCTAATCAGAATTTCTCTTTCCTTCTGAGTCAGTGTGGGTAGTTTATGTCTTTCTAAGAATTTGTCTGTTTCATCTAGGTTATGTAATTTGTTGCCACAAAGTTGTTCATGTTATTTCTTAATAATTCTTTTTATGTCTTTATCATTCATAGTTACGTGCCCTCTTCCATTCATGATTTTAGTAATTTGAAACTTCTTCCTCATTTTCTAAATCAATCTGGCTAAAAGTTTGCCAGTTTTGTTGATCTTATTAAAGAACCAGCTTTTGGTTGCATTTATTTTGTCCGTTGTTTTTCTGCTGTCTGTTTCCACTCAGACATTTATTATTTCCTCCTTCTTCTTGCTTTGGGTTTATTTTGTTCTTCTTTTTCCCATGTCTGAAGGTCAAAGTTAGGTTATTAACTTGAGATCTTTTCTTTCTTTCTTTTTTTTTTTTTATAATTTTTATTGTGCTTTAAGTGAAAGTTTACAAATCAAGTCAGTCTCTCACACAAAAACTTATATACAGCTTGCTACATACTACCAGTTTCTCTCCTCCAATGAGACAGCCCGCTCTCTCCCTCCACTCTCTCTTTTCGTGTCCATTTCGCCAGCTTTTCTTTTTTAATATAGGCGTTTACAACTATAAAATTTCCTATAAGCTGTGCTGGAGCTGTATCTTATAAGTTTTGGTATGTGTGTCTTCGTTTTCTTTAATCTCAAGGTATTTGCTAATTTCCCTTGTGGTTTCTTCTTTGATCCGTTGATGACTTAAGAGGGTGTTGTTTCATTTCAACATGTTTATGAATTTCCCAAATTTCCTTTTGTTATTGATATTTAATTTCCTTCCATTCTTGCCAAAGAACAAATTTGGTATACTTTCACTCCTTTTAAATTTACCGAGCCTTTTTTATGGCTTACATATGGTTTGTCCTGGAGAATGTTGCACTTGATAAGAACGTGGATTCTGCTGTTATTGCGTAGAGTGTACCGTGGATGCCTGTTAGGTCTAGTTGATTTAAGTCTTCTATCTCCTTGTTGCTCTTCTGCATAGTTGTTCTTTCCATTATTGAAGGTGGGTTATTTAAATCTACAGCCATTATTGTTAATGTGTATATTTCTCTCATCAATTCTGTCACTTTTTGGTTCATGTATTTTGGGACTCCGTTGTTATGTCCATGTGTGTATGCAATTATTATGTCTGCCTGATGGTTTGGCACTTTAATCGTTTAAAAATGTCTCTCTTTACTTCTTGTAGTAACTTTTGTCTAAAATTTTATTTTGTCTGATATTGATAGAACCATTCCAGCTTTGTTATAGTTGCTGCTTTCCAGTTATACCTCTTCTGTTATTTTACTTACCCCTGTTTGTGTGTTTGAATCTATAAAGTGTATTTCCTGTAGACAACATTTAGATTGATCAAGTTGTTTTTAATCTAGCCTGAAAATCTCTGCTTTCTGATTAGGTCCATTCATGTTTAATGTTATTATTCATAGGGTTGGATTTATGTCTGCCATTTTGCTTTTAGTTTTTTTATATGTCTCGTATCTTTTTTGTTATCTATTTCTTCTTTACAACTTTTGCATTAGTGAATATTTTCTACTGTAACGTTTTAATTTCTTTAATGATTTTTTTTCCTATACAATTTTTAATTTTTTTTCCAGTGGTCACTCTAAGGCTGACTATATATGTTATATATACACTACACCACCAGGGTTTCCATATATACTACATATATTTTAACTTATCAGAATCTACTTCAGATTTATACTGAATTAATTCCATTAAGATAGAGAAGTGTTACTTCTGTGTAACTCTATTTCCTATAGTTTTTTTGTGCTATTATTGTTATATATATTACATTTATATATGTTACAAACCCAACAACATTTCGTTATGATTATTACTTAATATAATCTCATGTCTTTAAAAAAAAAACAAGGAGAGAAGAAAGGAGAACAAGTATATATTTTAGTGTTTGTTATATTAACCTTCTTATTTACCATTTTTGGTTCTCTTCATTTGTTCTGTGCATTTGAGTTATGATCTGGCATTGTTTCCTTACTCTAATACAGTTTTGTTCCCATCCAACTCCTTTGTGCTGTAGTCAAATATATTTCTACATGTTATAAAAAAAAAAAAATAGCATTCAGCATATCAACCAGAACGCTCCTTGGAAGCAAGGATGGCAAGATTATGTCTTACATACTTTGGACATGTTATCAGGAGGGACCAGGCTCTGGAAAAGGACTTCATGCTTAGAAAAGTAGGGTGTCAGTGAAAAAGAGGAAGACCCTCAAAGAGATATATTGTCACAGTGGCTGCAAAAATAGGTTCAAGCATAGCAACAATTGTGAGGATGGTCTGTGGTGGGGCCAACTACTAATTGCCTGAGACTGCCGGGAAGCTCCACTCGAGCCTGGGTGGCATGGGGTATGCACAAACCCCTAAAAGCCACTGTGGCTGTGAGAGGAGTGGCATGAGCCGCCCCGTCCCACCCTGCTCCCAGCACTGGCTCAGCCTAGATACAGGAGATAAACGTGTTGTGTACAGGAAGCTGTTGGATTCGCTATGTCCAGCTACGTCCACTTTGTCCCGCTCTCTGGTCGAGAGTTCTGAACTCCATTATAACCTTATGGGACCACAGACATACATGCGGTTGGATGTTGCCCAAACGAACGTTATGTGGTGTATGGCTGTACATCGTAGCAATGCAGGATATTGATTCTACAACCTTTCAGTGCTTATTTTTTGTTGCTGCTTGGTTGTTTATTTGTTAATAGCTTGGCTAGACAGTTTTAGTAAATCTAATTTCCCCCACAATGTGAAGCCTCTGATGTCATTCCTTTGAGGGTGCAGCCTTGGATATACACACTGTCTCTCTGGGATGACAGTGGTTTTGCAGGGTTCTCTTTTCCTGTCTCTTTCCCTGATTGTCTCTGTTAAACTGTCTGTCTCTGCTGGAATCACAACTGTTAGGTTTTACTAATTGCTGGTTGATTGTGCTATTGTTTTTGTCAAAGCTCTGGGGCATAGTCTGACCCAATTAAATTCAGAACTTTTTGCAGGGCTAGTTTCTGAGGCAAGTCTTTGTAGTTTGTTCTGACTCCAGGTAGGCTCTTCTTAGCTTTTCTTTCCCTTTTTCTCTCTGGTAAACTAGATGGCCTATGGCTTAACTTGTTGTTCTAATGGAGCTACCACCTTCCTCTTAATTGCTTGCCGGTAAAATCTCCCCAGTATTGAGAGCACCCTTAGGCTTAAACTTCCCCACATATTATTTCAAATAAAGTCAGTTCCTTGGAGAGTTTGTTATTTCAAATAAAGTCAGTTCCTTGGAGAGTTTAGACACTGTTCTTACGGAATCCCTTTACCCTTCTCTATTTTTATGGCAAAATCTCTGAGCCGTTGTTCTGGAACTGCCTACATCTTGCAGAGACATCCCTGATTTATTAGCCGCATGGGGTTTGGTAGCCTCTGGTCTTCTTGGCTTGTCTCTCCTGGTGTGGAGCCTCTGCCCTACAAGTGAGCTGGGGCAAATGCTATCAAGACCCGAATATTCTTGGCCTGCTGCACCTGGGGTAAATCATCTGCCCTACAAATGAGGGGGAAACCCTGGTGGCCTAGTGGTTAAGAGTTAAGGCTGTTAACTAAAAAGTTGGCAGTTCGAATCTACCAGGTGCTCCTTGGAAACTCTACGGGACAGTTCTACCCTGTCCTATAGGGTCGCTATAAGTCGGAATCGACTCGATGGCAATGGGTTTGGTTTTGGTTTTATAAATGGGGGAGGTTGGAGGAAGAGAGTTTCTAATCTTTTGGCTGTATCACTTGGAATTCAGCCTCTGCAACTCAGAACTAGGGTGGGTGAGAAATGATGGTAGCTTGTTTCTCCTGGTATCTCTTGATTGGGAGCTAATGAGAGAAGAAGCCCTCTGTTCTTGACCATACCCACCCAGAGTGAAGCTTCCATCATGCTGAGATGGAGGCTTGTAGGAAGGCAGAGGGTTGTGGCTCAAGTGCCACAAACTCTTGCTGTTCTTATTGGGATTAGTAGATTTTCTTGAATAAATGCTTCTTTATTTGCTATTTGCTCACAGGACAATTTTCAGAGGCATTACATGTTGATTTTTTTTTTTTAAATAATTTTCATGCATTTTAGTTTTTTTGCTGGGGAGCAGTTCCACGAAACTCTTCACACTGCCATTCTGGAAATGAAATTCTATCTTAGGCCTTTTACACTCACCTAAAGTAAAAGAGAATGAAAGCAATGCTTTGAATTAAGTTAAAAAAAAAAAAAACTTATGAGAGAGATGAAAGGCTTTTGGGACTAGATTTCTGGCCAAATTCAACCAGGGTTTTCCACGCTGAGTGAATTCTTCTGAAAAATGTCTTAACTTTGCAAAATGCTTTAAATGAGCAGCCTTAAGATACTGCACTAACTTTTTATTTTTCCCCATTCAGCAAAGATATGGACATTGTATTTAAAGAATCTGACTGAATTTTTGCCTCCAGTTTGGAACACATATTTTAAGACAATCTTCAGGCTTGGCTCAGTTTTTCCTTTATTTACGTGATAACGTGGGGCCACTCTTAAATCTTTAAGCCAATAACGATAAATGTATTCATTGAGGTCAACTTATCAAACTTTATGGAGCTTCACCTTGGGCCATAGATTCACATTGTTCTAGGTGCTGTGAGAGACTCAAGTAAAGACAATATGATCTGTAGTTTCAACGTACCAATAACTTGGGATTTAAGTAGCCAACAATACTATAAGTAAATTCTGGCACTTTTCAGGCACTTTGTTAATATCAAAAGCTTTTCTGGGTAGTTATGTTTCCATCAGGATCATTGACATAATCAGAGTTAGTGGTATTTACAATTGCATCATATGAATTACGTTGTCTGTTTTAGTGAAATAGCCCATAAAGTACGCCCTCCTGACCTCAAAGGCTGCCCAACTTCTTTGGGGTCACAGCCACTGTCTTGTCAAGTACCAATTCTTTCTTGGTTCCTCTTCTGCAACTATGCTGTTACCATGTTCCATAATATTTTATTACATAATAATTGGTTCTTCTTTTCTATTGTACTTTGATTCTTCTGTGTGATGATGTGAACAGGATTGTCCAGGAGAGTTGTAGTTAGATTCTGACTCATGGTGACCCCATGTAAGCAGAGTAGAACTGCTCCGTATGGTTTTTAATGTGGTGACCTTTCAGAAGCAGATCACCAGGCCTGTCTTCCAAGGTGCCTCTGGGTGGGTTCAAACCACCAACATTTTAGCTCGTAGTCAAATGCTTGATCGTTTGCACCACTCATGGACTCCACCTAGGAGAGCAAAAATCTAGAAACATATTTAATGACCACCAAGAAGCCAATATAAATATTAGGGATATGACCCCTTACTTCAACCCTTATCTTACTTTAAAACTGTCGATACCTCCAGTTCTTCTCTTGGCCTCCTTCCTGTTAGTTTGAAAGATTTGGACTTGCAACTAGACCTTCTTGCACTACCTGTCACCTCTTTTGACTTCTTTATTACGCAAATTGATAACCCTACAAACCAATCCTAGTTCTATTTATTCAGTAAACATTTGAGGGCCTCCCTGTGTGCGAAACACTGTGCCACGTGTTGAGATTTCAATGGCAGTGAGACAATTTCCCTCACCTTTAAGTTTTACAGTCTTATAAGAAGAACAAGTATAAAAACAAATAAATGTAATAATGGAGTGTTCTGCTATAAAAGAAGTATGTGTGGGACACCTAGAGGACCCAAGGGCAAATGCTTATCTCTTCAGGGAAGTAGAGGGAGTCAGAACAAGCTTCATCTTTAGGCAGTGATGATTAGCTGGGACATAAAGCCAGAATCTGGCAAGACTGAATGTGCTGTGGAAGGGTATTCCAAAGAAGAGACAGAGTTGAAGATGAAAATCCACGCAAGGAGGCTTGTTTTATGTTAATGGTCTTTCTACCTTGCAATTGGTAAAGAGTATGACTTCATACCCTACCAGTTTCCTTCAAGTTGACTTCTACTCATGGTGACACCATATGTGTTGGAATAGGATTATGCTCTATAGGATTTTCAAAGGCTGATTTTTTCCAGAAGTAGATCTCCAGGTCTTTCTTCCAAGGTGCCTCTGAATGAGCTCGAACCTCCAGCTTTTTGATTATCAACTGAGTGTGTCAGCCTTTTGTACCACTCGGGGACTCCCATGAGTTCAATAGGAGAGTTTATTTACTTGATTGTAACACATCCCTTTATTTTCTGCCTGCCTTCCCCGCTTCTCCTGGTGCTGACTTTCTTGAAAACAGGAAATTCATCTAGCACAGCATCTAACACAATTAATAGGTTTGTAAAGTGTGTTGAGTAAATGAATATTTAAATCCACTGATCATTATCCAGCTTGAAGGCAATTCTTTGCCCTGGAAAGTCGATCTGAGTATACTTCAAGTAATGATCCTACCCCTGTGCCTTAGCTTCCAGCCTTTCTTTAGAAATGTCTGCATGTTAGAGCTCTCGGGAGACAAGCCCTTGTTCTTAAGTGCAGGCTGCGGGGCACTGTCACTGGAAGCAGCAGAAGGGATGCATACATTTTAAATAGGTGTACATCATGAGTTCATCTCTGGCTTAAGATCGTATGCCTGCTTTTTAAAAAATCGCATATTTGACTTACATCATGCATAAAGCCAGTTCCTTTGTATAGAGCCTGACTCATGATGACCACGTGTGTGTCAGGGTGGAACTGGGCTCCATAGGGTTTTCAATGGCTGATTTTTTTTTGAAGTAGATCTTAGGACTTTGATTGGGTTCAAGGTAATTCAAGCACCTGCTTCCATATTGACACCTTTCCCTTTTTTTTGGTTAAACTTGGGAAAGTATAAATTTCTTTCTTTCTTTTTTTTTTTTAATTTGGGAAAGTAGCAATTTTGGTCTTTCATCCCTCCTGAGCTATTCACTCATTTCTTGGCTTTGAACCCTTCAGTCATTCTCTGATTTGCCATCCCCTGGAATTCCGGGGCAAACTCTTCAATGGGATGTCCTGTCATATCCTAGGCTTGAGTGGAGACGTGGATGAGGAGAAGCCAGCCTTCCCCTTTACTACCCAGTCCATTTTATTTCCCCATTATACCTCACAAAGGTTTAAAGGTGTTTATATCTTTTTTTTTTTTTTAACTGAGTGGAAAACTCAAAGTACCTTGGCTTTAAACTCTTAACAAGGGAATCTATCCCTAGTGTCTAACCTGGTTCCCTACCCTTGGCTTTTTTCCTCCCCACAAGAGGACCTTTTGGGAGGGCTCCTTTTCTCCCTGTATGACCCATGTCCTTTCACTGCTCCCCCTTAGCACCTTAGCAGTACATTTCCACAAATCTCACTCTTTAACCCTGACTGAGGAAGAGGGAGGGAGAACACATTGAAGTAGGTGGGATTGGTAACTCCAAGTCTCACAGAATCCCTTTCACTGTTCCTTTTCCTCCCACCCCTGAATGGCAGGCCAGCCTCCTGGAATACACACACACACACACACACACACTCCGCCCCTTCCAAGGACAAATGCTAATTATCAGAGATATTACAGACTCGTTCCTTCAGGAGGAAGAGGGTAGCTGCCTAACTGCCACCTCATTTTCAAGGCAACTCTCTCCAAGAGTCTGAACATCCCACTACTATGCAGAACAATACAAAATTCTCTTCCTCCTTCCTGTCCCCCTTCTCTTTCTCTACCCCAACCCATCTTCAATTGTACTCTTAGGGCCTGCTGTGAATAAGAAACAGGGCTCTTGTGGGGCCTTATACTCATCAAGGCTGCTCTTTAACAAAAAGAGGCTTTGCTGTTGCTGTTCCATTAAGGAATAGATTAACTCCTTATCTGAGAGGCCCCTTTGCCCTCAATTTCTAACTAGGCAGGAGGGAAGGCAATGGATTAATCTTCCCCTTACGTAAGTAGAGGTAATTGATGACCCATATGCACAATAGTCAGCTCACATGGTCCGACAAAGAGTTTGTTGTCGTAGATCCTGATTCATTCTTCTTAAGCCTTACAAAAGAATAAACATGAAGTTGGATTTCAGTATTTTGCGCAGCATTCAGCCAATTGTCTCCCCTGAAAAAAAGGAAATTTACAAAACTCTTCTAGAAAATTTTGCCAGCATGATTGTCCTAGCTTTATGACATATACTCACACTAATTATGAAAAATGTTCCATTTCTTAAAGAAATCTTACAAAATAATCTGTACCTTGCAGCCATGTATCCTGGTGAGGCCAAATTGGTCAAAGGCAGAGCTGAATGCCAAATGATAATTTCTGCTAAATAATTCAGGCCATCTGAACTCTGGTATTATACTTACTTTAATGAGTATAATGGGTACAATTAGAGACTGTTTTTCCACCCTCGCCAGATACCATGTACTCTCCCCTCACTGTGAGACTCGTTTTTCTTTGGGTAACTCTTATCTTCTCATTTGGCCTGTTAGTAGCCACCCAATAAAGGCATGTTGAAGCCAGTATGTTCTGATGATGATTATTCTGAAGAAAAAGAGAGATTGCATAACAAAAACTACACATTTCCATAAGCTAGCCTGAGATAGGAAACCCCGGTGGCATAGTGGTTAAAAGCTATGGCTGCTAACCAAAAGTCAGCAGCTTGAATCCACCAGGCACTCCTTGGAAACCCTATGGGGCAGTTCTACTCTGTTCTGTAGGGTCACTATGAGTTGGAATCAACTCGACAGCAAGGGGTATGGTGTAGGTAGTCTGAGATAAATCTCATTTGCAAAAGAACGGAATGGGAAAAAAATATCTGAAGACTCGGTTTCCTGTCTAACGTTGTGTTTTCCTTTGTCCCCTCACAGGGAAGTGATGCCGACATGGTGGATAAGAACAAGTGCTGCACACTCTGTAACATGTCATTTACCTCAGCTGTGGTGGCTGACTCACATTATCAAGGCAAAATCCATGCCAAAAGGTTAAAACTGTTGCTAGGAGAGAAAACCCCATTAAAGACCACAGGTATGTGTGAGAGCAGTAATGGTGGGGAGATATTGAAAAGCCAGCACTGAGCCTGTCACAGAAATCATCCTTCCTGTTCAGAGGTGGGCTGGCCAGATTCAGAGTCTAAAGATAGATGTCATTCAAACCCTAAAGGGATGGGTAGGTAGCCCTGGCGACTTTGTTGTCATAACAGCATTAAATACAAATTCAGGTGCTCATTATATCAACCTGGCTCCTTCAAATTAGTAATTCAGCAGCTGGCATCTTTTGAAAAGCCGTTTACACCCTGCAAGATGCTGCCTAGTGTATCTACTATAATTATGTAAGATACATCTATTATGTAATGAACATCGCTCTTCCCTAGATTCAGTTGATGAGCCAGTGTGAAACGGGGATCCCCCATGAATATATGTGCAACACAGGATATCATCTTTTTCTTATCATGGAGTGAAGAGGGAGGACTGTAGTCTTTAAAAATATTATATTTTGCAGATGAACTGATTTTTTTTTTTTTTCCCTGAGATGGCATTCCTATCATCTTTGTAGGGGATCTTATGATTCAAGCCTATAAATGTTCACAGTTAAAAGCTTAAATAGTGATAACAGATCATTTGACCTTCTAATTGCTTAACGAAAAATATTCTTCAGAGGCTTATCAAAGCATGAAACTAAAAACACCATTATAATGTAATCAAGATAGACTATTTGGATAAAGTTTACATCCTGGCAAAGAGGGTACTAGGCTGGGTTATAATCGCCAGAATTTGGGGTATGTTTCACGATGACTACTCTTGCAATGCAGTTAAAATGTGGCAGCACGTTTTTTCTGGCTGTCTAATGAATCGTGCATAAATCGTGGGTGTAATTATTTTTTATATGGTATTTTGGAAATGGGAGAGAGCCTAAAACATTGCTCGGCTTTTATCCTTGCCAGTGTTTTTTCTTAAGACAAATGTCTTCTTTTACCTAGAGAACAGGAAAGAATCTTTTCACTCTGTTTTTCCTACCTATTTTAACTACAGAAGGTTTTCTTTTCTAAAGGTGGCTGTGACATACAGGTGTAGGATGGGGCTGGGATACACATGGAATCTGGAGACACGCTCAACTTGTTTTGGGGGGCACACTGTCTATGATGTTTGATAAGCGGCCCACTCAGCTGAAAATTCCTGATTCTTGCTTTCTGAAAGGTTGTATACTCACCTTGTAACCTACTTCCCATCAAACCTCTTAAAATAGACACCTCAAAGAAATAGCCGCTGGACCATTTTTATCTGTTCTCCATGAATGAGTAACTAGTCCATTTGTTCTCTCTGCCTGAGGAAAGCATTGCTGTTAAATTTAATTTTGCAGGTAGTGATGGAAGAGGGGGAACGATATCTTTGTTTATCATGTCAATTAGCAAGTGGGAGAGTTATTATTTCTGTAAAAAAAAATCACCACATGGTAAAAATAGTTCTTTGTGAATTTAAATACAGCCTCGAGACAACCAAGCTCCAGTTTATAGTAATGAATTCAAATACTTTCAGAGCCGGTAAATATATTTGGGATAATTTGTGAGTTGACATCAATAGCTTCTGAGGGAGGAATCAAAAGCCCTTAAAGTGCAACCTCCACTCAATGGCTTAGTCCTGATTGTCCCAGGCCTCGCTGTTAGGAAAATCAGGTGGCTGGTTAGCCAAGGAAGGATTGGGGCAGGGTGGGGTGAGTAGCACCGACAGCTTGTATCTTGGACTGGGGAAAATAGATTCTGATTTCCTTGTGGCAGCATCCCCTTTTCTCCTCTAGCTTGAGTTCCCAGGTTGCATATTGCTCTTCTATAGCATCTTCTCTTATCCATTCCCCTCTAAGCTGCTTTGAGCAGAAAGAATCTTGAAAAGCAGCACCAGACAGACTTGGAGGACCTGGGAAGCTAGCCTGGTCTCTGGGCTTGGGTTTGTGTCAACCCAGTGAGTCATTAGATGCAAGCCCAAGCAGAGGGCTGGCATTGGAGAAGTGGGGCACAGGTTAAGATTTTGAGGTCCTGGTAGGTGAGTGGGACCTAGAGATGGACAGTGTGGTTGCAGAGAACATGCAGAGATTCAAGCAGGTTACTGGGCTCAGGTAGGTCTGGCAGGTAGCAGCAGGACCCTGGTGGCTGTCCTGGGATTCCAGAGTAAGGAAAGGCAGTTAAGAGCATGGCAGACCACCATCATTTAAGATAAGGTTTATCTGTGGCTGTCAAGATGATTCTGACTCATGACAACTCTGTGTGTGTCAGAGTAGAACCGTGCCCCACAGTGTGCTCAATGACTAATTTTTCGGAACTAGATCACCAAGACTTTCTTTTGATGTGCCTCTGGGTAGACTCAAACTCCCAATCTTTTGGTTAGCAGATGAGCACATTAACCATTTATACCACCCAGGGACCCCAAAGACATGCATACTGTCCTGGAAACACCAAGTACAGGGAATAAATCAGAAACCTGGCAGACATGGGTAATAGGTTGAGACTTTGGTTCAAGCACAAATTCAATTACTGCAAGTGCAAGGTAAGCACCAAGGGGCACCAGAAATGAATGTCCAGGCCGTGAGCTTCATGAGCTACCAAGTACAGCCCCTTCGTTCCTTTCAAGAGAGCCAGGATTTTCATCCTTCCAATTACCATTAACACTTCCTGAAGAACATGGCCCTGCGTGCTGCGGCTGACCTATGCACATCTAGAAACTGCTCTGGATAATCAACCAGATTGGTCTGAGATTACTTCTGGAATGAAAACTGGGGGAAAAAAGAGAGAAAGAGAGAGGGAGAGAGAGGACATATAAAACCTAATCAGCTGCATCAAGATGCCAGAGAGAAGCAGTTCCCCTGCTCAGGTATGCTTCTGAAGCAGCCCCTCCATGAATAACAGGCTCTTGAGCTGTGGTGATTGCTGGGTGGAAATAACTGAAGCACAACTCAGTGCCTCTCGTAGCTACTCCATGTGATGAGGGTGAGCAATTGGGATCTGTGAATCACTACCTTTCCTCCTACTCAAGCTACACTTTGATCAAGCGTCAACTGGGTGTCCTGCAGAACGGGCTGTGGTTTGAGTTGCCTTCTCCAGATGGGTGCGTGTTTACCCACATTTCTGAAATGCTTGGCAGAGTCACTGAAACAAAAACCCATTTCAGTTCTTCTTGGTTAGTGTGCTTCAGGATCTCTGTTCTAGTAAGTTTTGTCTTCAGCCGCTCATCATAGCAACTTGGCTCCTTAAAATTTATAACTCAGCAGCTTGCATATTCTGCAAAGCAGATGAAGGTGAAGAGGAAGGTGAAGACAAGCTCAGGAGGGTCTCTAGAGCTATTATACTCTTGCAGGGTAAGCGGATGTCAAGGTGGATATTTTGTCCAGATTGGAGGTGATCGTGAGGCTGCTGTAGAGCCATGTTCTTTGCAGTAGAAACAAGAGAAGCCACGCTGTGAGAAGGGCTTAGAGTAGACTCCAAGGAAGGGGGGCCAGGAGCAATGAAGGGGATGAGACTCTTTTCACTGGAGGAAAAGTAAAGGAGGTAGGGGTTGTTTAGCCTAGAAAAGAGATGATTTGGGGGTTGTCATGGGAAATAGAGATTCATAGTGTGTGTGTGTGTGTGTGTGTGCGTGCACACGTGGATGAGTACACACGTGTATACATGCATGCAAGAGATATAATCAATGCATTGGTAGAACATTAGGAAGTTAGATCTGAGCTCATAATAAAGAAGAATTTATTAATATTCAGAGATGCTTAAAGATGGAATGTGTGCAGGGACTGACTGGCAACTTGGCATGGTATTTCTGGAGAGGTTTCAGTATCAGCTCAGTGATTGGGCCAGGTGACATTTAAAGTATCCCCCAACCTGAGATTCTCAGCCAGATGATTACCTACAGCCTTGACCCACTGACATAAAAAATGGCAGAAAGAATACTGGCCCAGGAATCAGGCAGTATAAACTCAGGCACTAGCTGTACCCCAAGTAGTTGTATAACCTTTGATAGGTCCTTTATCGTCTCCAACCTCAGTTTTCTCATTTAGTTCTAATACCAATTGCATTTACTTCACTGGATCTTATACGGAGTGAATAATAGATTCAAACGTGCTTTGCAAAGTAGAAGGTATGGTTTACTCACAGGTGAGCATTTGGTAAATAAATTAATCTGGGGAAGTAGCCCGACTGCTTTCCTCTAGAAGAGTCTCTGATATTCTGAATAACATGCTGGGGCTGTGAAAATGCTACCGTGGATATAGCACAAGGGAACATCATATTGTATCTCCTAAAGACAAACCTTCTTGGGTGGAGTTCTGTGACCTGGGGCAGGGTCTGGCACTAGAGCTGCCTACCGGAGTGAAGCAGGTGCTGGTAGGGATGGAGAGCAGGTCTTTAAACTCAGGGGCTAGGGATGGTCATGGAGCCAAGTAGACAAATAGGCTCTGGGCATTAAGGAAACTTATCAGGAGATGAGGGTATCCAGCAGCCAAACTGGGGGCCAGGACTCTGGATCCAGGACTTGGGACTTGTTTGTAGAAACAAAACTGTACTGTAGAGAGACTGGCAAAGTAAATAGTTTTCAAGACAAGAGCTCAAGTTCAGGGGATAAAATAAAGACCCCAACACCAGAATGAAGGTCCAGAGCAAGGTCTATGTCTCAGGGATTTAAGAGACACCGTGTAATCAGAATAGAAACACAAAAGTAATAAAAGGGATAGAAGCTTGTTGCCGAATATCAGAGGTCAGCCTGGAGCTATTTGATGCTTGCTTAAGGCCAAGATTGACCCTTCTGGCCCCTCATGGGGAGCTGAGTCTGTAGGTAAAGGTCACTGCTTCCCACCAAGGGGAGAGGATGAGTAGGCAGATGCAGTCTGAGACAACCTTGAAGCTGTGCACTGTGCGATGGCTTCTTCTGGGCTTCTGCGTGCCAGAGTCCTCCCTGGTCACACTGAGCCTCTAGCTGTGGTTTGTTCCCAGGTGGCTGCAGGTGGCCCATAACCACATATATTAGAGTCCTACCAATGATGGAGCCCCAACGTAGGATCACTGACGATGGTAAGCGCATTAATGGTCCCCAAAGATGTCCATGTCCTAATCTCCTAAACCTGTGGTTATGCTATATTACATGGCAATGGGGTTTTAAGATTGCTACTCAGGTGACCTTGAGATGAGAAGGTTATCCTGTGAACCAGGGAGGCCGCAGAGTCAGTGTCAGAGTGATGCAGCATGGGAAAGACTGGACCAGCTATCACTGACTAAAGACGGAAGGGGCCACGGGCCAAGGAACATGTGTAGTCTCTAAAAAAAAAAAAAAAGCTGGAAAAGGCAAAGAAAAGAATTTTCCTCTAGAGCCTCCAAAGGAACGTAGTCCTGCTGACACGTTGACTTTGGCCCCGTGAGATCCATTTTAGACTTCTGACCTCCAGGATTGTAACGTGATAAATTTGTATTGTTTTAGCCCACTAAATTTTTGGCGATTTGTCACAGCAGCAGTAGAACATAGATGCGACCTAAGTAAAAATAACTGTCCAAACAGGGTGTTCCCTTAGGCACACTTTACACACTTTTCCTCAGGGATCCTCAAATACAACCTAGGAGACACCGGCATTACTGTTGCCAGGGACTTGCCTGAGAGGCAGGAGTTATATCTTTGTGTCAGGATCAAATCTTATTCCCTAAACATCGCTTATTGCTCTCCTGTGCAAAACCTCTAGTGACTCATTTCCTATGATAACAAACACAAGTTTGTCCTCCTGGCCTTCAGGGGTTTGCACAGGTTATATAGCTCCAACATTATTTCCTACGTCCTCTAAATGCATGTTTTCAAATGTTCTGTTTGGACTGGTCTCCTTACTGTACTACCTTCCCTTCAGCTGTCCTCTATCTGAGATGCCTTTCCCTCGTCCTGTTGTGGATTTTGATTACCTTTCATCCTCTGAGGTACAGTGCTGGTCTCAACTAGTCTCCGAAGTCTCTCATGGCTCCTAAAGATCTCACTGACTATAGATTTTGAAGTCAGGTTTATCTGGGTCCCACTCCTTATTAGCTGAGGCCTTCGGGCAAGTTACTTAACTTTTCTGAATCCTTTTCCCTATCTGTACATTGGATATAATGCTATTATCTATATCGGAGAGTTGCTATGGTGATTAGATGAGCTGGGTAATATGTATACAGTGCTTAGCAGAGTGTCTGCCACAGAGACATGTTAGCCATGTCCACTCATGAAAGGCAGCCATTTTTTACTTTGTTCTGAGCTCTCTAGTGTACAGTTTTCCACTTAAAATATTTTGTTGTTATTGTCCAAGGTTGCTTCTGTTGGGTTAGTCTACTTTACCAATTGGTCTGTATGTGCTGTTCCTTTGGGAGCCACATTTCCATTCTTATTCTGCATTCTACCACAGTCCCTTAGCATAATCTCGATGGGCACATTCTTTGTCATAATAGAGAGTGACAGGAAAAATATAACTGGGTGTTCAGTCCCTGCTTGAGGACAAGTGCTAGGGCAGAAGAATGGGCCAAACAAGGTCCAAGGTCACAGAAACCCAGGGGAAAAAGATGTATCAAAAAAGCCAAGGAAACCTGATAAATGAGAAGTCAGTCCAGGTTGACTGGGCAGAGAGAGGGAAAATGAGTGTGAAACTAGTAGGAATGAACAGCAGGCCAGATTTGAGCAGAAGTTAACTTGGAGTAGAAGGAAGTGAATAGATAGCCTGAGCCCCAGAGGGGCATTTATACTGAGGCTTTACACTGTGTGCTAGAGGCTTTTGAGGGGTTTGCATTGTGTGCTGGGAGGGAGCCATTAAAGGCACTGACATGGCTTCGAAGCCCAGGATATAAGCTAGCTGTCATCAGGAATCATAGGAGCAAGAGCCATAAATCAGCGCAGAGGCTGACGGGTGGGTGGCAGAGATGAGCTGTGAGATCCAGAAGAACAAGGTTGGGTAAGGATGAGAGAATATCTGCAGTCTGGCCAGGGAGGTTGAGTTGGGAGGAGCATGAGGTATGTCAGATGGGGCAAGGCAGAGCAAACTCAGAGTTGGGTGATTCTGCCAAACACATTATTGTTTCTGGGGCCTCAATGCCCCACCTCATGTAATGTCCTGCAGCGTTTAACACTGAGCTTGATAAATGTTTGAGGGTTCATTGATTGACACCTCTGGGAGTGGCTGCAAGCAGAAGTTCCATCTGGCTCTACATGGAGCTCCTCATTGAGTGGAACCTCAACCAGCTCTAGTCCTGCCAGGTTTGCTGGCCACAAGGCAGTGCCTGCTGCACTGAGCCTGGGTCCTTCTGTTGGCAATTGACCTACCCAGCATAGCTGCCATTCTAGGACAGAAATGCCCACCCTAAGGGATATAAGTAACTTTTCTAGGAAAGTTACAATTCCCTTATCTGGTTCCTGCCTTAAGGGGGTTTGCAACTTGGAGATTAGATTTCATTATTTTCTTAGTTTAGTTTTTTTCAGTGAACACCCTATGTCCTGAAAATATAATGATGGGTAAGATACCCCTTACCCTTCTGGGGCTCACCATGTAGTAGGAGAAAGAGACCCATATATACCTGATTGCAGTAAACCACACATCTACAAATACAATAGGAGATTGCAGTTGGAGAGCCCCGATAAAATTTATGAAGGGGGTCATTTCGGCAATGCCTTAATATCTGTGTAACATATGGTGACTTGTTGAGGAGAATTCTCAATCTCTCAAACCAAAAAACCAAACCCACTGCTGTGGAGTTGATTCTGACACATAGTAACCCTAAAGGACAGAGTAGAACTGCCTCATAGGGCTTCCAAGGAGTAGCTGGTGGATTTGAACTGCCAACCTTTTCGTTAGCAGAGAAGCTCTTAACGACTGTGCCATGAGGGCTCCTCAATCTCTCATAGGAATCCTTTATCTAGATGAGGGTTTCTAATCTCAGCATTGTGGACATTTTTGATGGGATAATTCTTTGTTGTGGGAGGTTGTGCTACACATTGAAGGTTTTTAGCAACATCTCTGGCCTTTGCCCTCTAGATGTGGTAGCACCCCAGGAGCTGTGACAATCAAATGTCTGTAGACATTACTAAATGTTCCTTGGGGGTGGGGTGGGGTGCAAAATGGGCCCTAGTTGAGAACCACGGGTCTAGATCAGGGGTTGCAAACTATGACCTGAAGCAAAATCTAGCCCCACAAACCATTGCTGTGAAGTCGATTCTGACTCATAGCAACCCTGTAGGACAAGGTAGAACTGCTCCATAGGGTTTCCACGGCTGTAATCTTTATGGAAACAGACTGCCACATCTTTCTCCCACAAGCAGCTGGTGGTTTAGAACCACCAACCTTTTGGTTAGCAGCTGAGTGCTTAACTGCTGTGCTACCAGGGATCCTCAAATCTGGCCCATTGCCTGTTTTTGTATAGTCTGCAAGTGAAAAGAAGTCCTTGGGTTAACTCTTGGCTGGTTACCGAAAAGATGGAGGCTGGAATTCACCCAGAGGCACCTCAGAAGAAAGACCGGGGGCTCTGCTTCTGAAAAATCAGCCATTGACAATCCTCAGGAGCACAGTTCTAGGCTGACACACATGTGGTGGCCATGAGTCAGAAGAATTTGATAGCAACTGTTTGTTTTTTTTTCTTTGCAAGTTAAAAATGCTTTTCCATTTTCAAGTGTTAAATAAGGTCGAAAGAATACTTTGTGATGCAGGAAAAATATATGAAATTCTAATTTCAGTGTCCATAAATAAAGTTTTATTGAAACACAGTAGCATTCATTCATTTACTTATTGTCGAAAGCTGCTTTTGTGTTACCATGGCAGAGTTGATGAGTTGTGGCAGGAACCATATAGCCCACAAAGTCTAAAATGTTTGTTATGAGAACCTTTACATAACCAGTTTACCTACTTCTGATGTAGGTAATGAATTATCTCATGGGACGCACAAGGACTGAATGGTGGTGGTGTGAGTTTGTAAAATGAGTATGAAATAAAAACAGCCTACAAAGCCATACACCTTTGAAGTGCTGGGGAGACACATGGGATAGGGGTTGTTGAGTAGGATGTGACTGAGAACAAAGGGATGTTAGACACCTTGGGAGGTACCTCAAGAATCGAGACTGGGAGGAACCCAGTGGCTTCCTCTTGCTACTATTAAGGAAGTTCTCTAGAGAAGACACAAGGCCTGAGTGAAAGCAAATGTCTCCCCTAGGCCTAAAATTCAAGACCAGATATGAAAATTATAGAGATGAAATTTTAACTGGACTTTGCCAAAACTTAAATATGCCTATACTTAGTGATTGTCATTTATTATTTTGAATCTAAGGTCCAAGCCAACTTCATTAACCTGCTGACAACTGACAAAGGTCACAGGCCCCGATATTATGCTTGCTAGCTAGTGATTTTCTTCCTCTTTTTCTTTGTAATCAACCCATACAAGCAAGATAATTGGAAAAGAACGAGACTGAGCTTTTACTCAAGATTCTGTAGAAAACATAATTTAACTGTGTTCTTTTTTAAAAAAAAATCTTTTTTTGAAGAGAGTGTGAATTATTTAGAAGTCTGAAGCATAGAAAAATAGCTTTAAACTGTGGGCATTCTCCATTTTCTATCATTAATCAAAGTGAAATTTTAAGATTATCCATATTCCCAATGATTAGGCATTATATTTAGGATAGACACTTCATTTGTGTTTTTGGCAGAGACATCACTCACTGGAAACCCATTTGCTTCCTACATTCCCCAGACTTTCAACTGATTGCAAGTGGAGGGAACGTGCGTTACTTTGAGACCAGGGTTCAAGATGGAGGAGGGCTATTCACCCTACATTAGACTTTGCAAGAGCAAAAAAATAAGCATTTATTGTTATGCTTCAGGCTTATTTGTTACTGCAAGAGAGCCTAATCTATCCTGGATGATACGTTGTCCCTTAATGTTCCTGTTTCCCATAGAAGCTTTTATGAATAAAGTGATCATACTTAGCAAAAATGAGTATGGAGCATACTCTTTCCTGTAATTCCAGACATCACTAGTTTGACAGGTCATGACATTCTGTTTAGAAATAAGCTTTCTTTCTTTTTGACTTTTAAGAGTGTAAGGGTCACTATGAGTCAGAATCGACTCGAGGGCGCTGGGGTTGGGTAGTTGCCGTAGCTATTATGTATCCCTTTACAATGCTGGATAATTGATGGAGAAGAGTTTTGCAGTGGGCTCCACAAGGACCAGGACATGAGCACATCTTAGCACATAGTTGGTATTTAATATTTGTTAAATGAGTAAACCTATATTTAAATACTTATCATAAACCTATATTTAAATACTTATCATTACTCTATACATTAGAATAATAATGTTGTTATTAGTTGCTGTCAAGCCTATTTCAACTCATGGCTACTCCATGTGTGCAGAGTAGAACTGGGCTCCATAGAGTTTTCAAGGCTGTGACCTTTTGGAAACAGAGCACCAGGCCTCTATTCTGAGGCACCTATGGGTGCCTTTCAGCTAGTGGTCAAGCACTTAACCATTTGTACCACTCAGGGATGATAGGTATTTAAATATACATTTGTTTTCAAATTGTTACTAAGGTTATTTAACTTTCAGTGTGATTATGGTCAAAGACAGTGATTTCTCAATTGGACAGGGAGTGGCATGCCTTCTACTTGCTTGATTTTACAAAACTCCTTTTTTCTTTACAAAATAGGCAAAATACAGAATTTAGAGAACAAGTATAGGCTCTGAAGACAGACCCAGCTTTAAATTATCCTCCACCTTTGTGACCTCTTACAAGTTATTTTGTCTCTCCAACCCTCAATTTCTTATTGGAAAAATTATGGTAATGCTTACATTGTAGAATTATTATAATAAATGAGAAGATAAAGTAAAATACTTAGTATAGTACCTGTGACATAGTTAAGTGTTGAATGAGTATTTTATTATATGTAGATACGGCAAAAGTTACTTTATATTAAATTTATGAAAAATTATCTGTTCATCTCTCAACAAGGAAATAAAAACATATAATATTCCAAAGACCCTGGGGTATGGTATAATTATAGTTGAGTTGAGTCTAGCTTAAAAATAAAGTCAACAATCCTAGCTGATATTTGTGATGGTAATACACCAGACCCGTCACATTCATTGTTTCATTTAATCCTCATAAAAATCATTGAGTAGAAAGTATCACCTCTATTTTATTGATGAGGAAACTTGAGACTTTGCAAGGTGAATTAACTTGCTTGGTGTTACTTAGCAAGAGACATAGTTGGAACTTGAACCCGGGACCTCTAATCGCCGATTCTAGGACCTCGAACTCTAGGTTGTGGTAGATGATACTTCATAAAATGTTCTACTCACTTCTGCTCACCTCATGAGTAGTTCACACTTTAAGGCTCTCACTAAGATGAGTGGAAGCTGCCAAGTACCTAGGATACAGATATTTATAGACTTTAAATCAAGTATTTCTCATATGTAGCAACAGTGAACAATGTGAGAAAAGGAACCAATAAAGAACACTCTGCTTGTCTTGTGTGTCAGTGTGTTTATTGTACATTCCTCTTCTTGTGAAATCTCGTTGGTTCTCTTCTTGCCTTCCTTATTCCCTGTTGAAAATGGGGACAGAGCTTCAGAACTTTTCCATAAATTTCCATGCCAGACACAGAATTGCTGATTTGAGTCCCCTGCTGAATGAATAAAGATCAGGGCATTCTAGATCTGTTTGAAACTTACATAAATTCACATTGTGAATAATATATACATTCCAGGTTCTATCAACACCTCATATTTGCATATAAGATTTTATACACCACAGCAGTTCTATCATCTGAATCAGGTTATTTGGTTTGCCTGGCGTAATCTGTCTAGATACTTGTTTTAATAATAGATGCAAACAATAGTTTGTCAAACAGGCAGGTCTTTGTAGCAGTGCATTTTAAGTTAGGAAATCTGGCACATTGTATGGCATTATCTCTAGATCAGTGCATTTGTTCCAGTGGTGTCTTTGGCTTTCCTATTGCTTATAAACACAACAACCAATAAATTCATTGACTTGCTTCATTACTGAGCTAGAAGGAACTTAGCGATCATTATTTCAACTATCTCATTTTACTGATGAGGAAACCGAAGCCCAGAGGGGTAAAATCATTTGCACAATTGGTTAACAGCCAAGGCAGGTCTCCTCTCTTGCAGTCGTCTTTCCAGGATGTCACCCTGTCAAGAGAAATCACACCAATCAATCCATTAACCTTTGTCTACAGTGAATAGAGTTTAAATAAATTAGTGGTAAGAGGTAAGCTGAATTCTTTTGGCCACTACTTTTATACAGTGTGTCATAAGAGGCTCGGAAGAATGATTAGACCAGGACTGCTGTCTTTTTTACTTTGTATTTGATGACCAATGAAACCAGAGATCAATGACTGGATAGAATTAAGATTTTAACAATGAGCCTAGACAGTTTTTTCTTTTTCTTTAAACATTTTACTGTGTTTTAGGTGAAAGTTTATTTTACATAGCAAATTAGCCTCCTATTCAATAATTTATACAGTTTGTTCCGTGGCATTGGTTGCTGTCCCTGCAATCTATGTCAGCACTCTCTCCGTTTCCACCCTGCCTTCCCCATTTCCGTCCCTCCAGTTTCCCTGCCCCTCCTTGCCTTTTCATCTTTGCTTTTTGGCAAATATTATCCATTTGATCTCCTACAGTTGATTTTTCTAAAGAGCACATTCCTCACGGGTGTTATTGTTTATTTTATAGACCAATCTATTATTTCAATGAAAGGTGACCTCCAGAGTGGCTTCAGTTCCAGGTTAAAAGGGTGTCTTAGGATGATCATTCCGTGGGTTCCTCCAGTTTCTATCATTCCAGTAAAACTGGTCTTTTTTTATGAATTTGAGTTTTCTTCTACATTTTTCTTCCATTCTAACTGGGACCTTCTATTGTGTCCCTGGTCAGAGTGGTCATTAGTGGTAGCAGGCACCATCTAGCTCTTCTGGTCTCAACCTAGAGGAGGCTGTGATTTGTGTGGGCCATTAGTCCTGTGAACTAATTGCTTCCTTGGGTCTTCGGTTTCCTTCAATCTGCTTTGCTCCGGACAGGAACAGACCAGTAGTTGTATCTTAGATGGCTGCTCACAAGCTTTTAAGACCCCAGATGCTACTCACCAAAGTAGGATGTAGAACATTATCTTTATGACCTAAATTGACCACTGACCCAATTGACCTAAATGTCCCCTGAGTCAATGGTCTTTAGCCTTCAAGCCCAGTCCCACAAGGTGTTTGGTTATGTCTGAGAAGTTTCCATAACTGTGCCTCCTATGTATTCTATTATATATGTGAATGTATACACAGCACATTCAAATATGTATATACAAACGTCCACAACTATACCTATATATACATGTGCATATACTTTCATATGCCCTCCCACATCTATATAGCATACATATCTACCTATGTAACCACTCACAATTTTTGGTTGCTATTACTGTTGTTGCTGAGTTGTATATGTTATAGCATTTATCGTAGTTGTCCATTATTCTTGCATACCTCTCAGTATCTTCATTTGCCTCTTTCACGTTGTGCTGACTTCTCCCATATTGTGTATTGCCTTTCCCTTCACCAGAATTAACACCTGTTTACTATCTAGTAAGTGACTGTCCCTCTTCTCCCCTCCCATCCCTGGTAACCACCAAAGAATGTTGCTTTCCATGTGTAAACCTATTCTTGACTTTTTATAAAAGTGGTATCATGTAATATTTGCCCTTTCGTGATTGACTTATTCCACTCAGCATAATGTCCTCCAGATTCATCCATATTATGTTTCGAGGACTCATCATTATTCTTTATTGTTGTGTAGTATCCCATTGTATGTATGTATCACGTTTGTTTATTCATTCATCCATTGATGGACACTTAGGCTGTTGCCATCTTTTTGCTCTTGTGAATAATGCTTCAATGAACATGAGTTGCATATGTCTATTCATGTCACTGCTCTTATTTCTCTAGTATATATACCTAGGGAATCCCTGGTGGTGCAGTGGTTAAAAGCTCAGCTGCTAACCAAAAGGTGGACAGTTCAAATCCACCAGCCACTCTTTGGAAACCCTATGCAGCAGATCTACCTCTGTCCAGTAGGGTTGCTCTGAGTCGGAATTGCCTCAACGACAACAGGTTTGGTTTGGTTTATATACCTAGGCGTGGGATTGCTGGATCATATGATATTTCTATCTTTTTAAGGAAAAGCTATAACATTTTCCATAGTGGCTGTACTATTTTACAACCCCATCAGGGGTGTATAAGAGTTTCAGTCTCCCCACAACCTCTCCACTATTCTTTGTTTTCTGTTTCTTTGATCAGTGCCATTTTTGGAGAGGTGAAATGGTATCTTACTGTAGTTTTGATTTGCATCTGTGTAATGGTTTATGATCACAAGCATCCCTTCATACGTTTGTTAACCACCTAATATCTTCTTTGGTGAAGTGTCCATTCGTGTCCTTTGCCCTTTTTTTGATTGGATTGTCTGTCTTTTTGTTGTTGAGGAGTTGAAGTTTTCTATATATTTTAGAGATTAGAACCTTGTTAGATATGTCATTTTCAAAATTTTTTTTCCTAGTCTGTAGGCTCTCTTTGTATTCTTTTGGTAAAATCTTTTGATGAGCATAAGTATTTAATTTTTAGGAGGCCCCAATTATCCTGTTTATCTTTTGTTGTGTGTGTGATTTTAGTTATGTTTGATAGTCTACTTATGCCATAGTTTAGGAGCCCTAGCTTTGAAAAAATTCAAGCCTTGAGTTGCAATATTGAAGGATCCTATGGGAAAAATATTAAATGATGCAGGAAACATCAAAAGAAGATGAAAAGAATACACACAGTCACTATACCAAAAAGAATTGGTTACATTCAATCATTTCAGGGGGTAGCATATGGCCAGGAACTGATGATACTGAAGGAAGAAGTCCAAGCTGCACTGAAGGCATTAGTGAAAAACAAGGCTGCAGGAATTGATGGAATACCAACTGAGATGCTTTAACAAATAGATGCAGCACTGGAAGTGCTCGCTTGTCTATGCCAAGAAATTTGGAAGACAGCTACCTGGTCAACTGACTGAAAGAGATCCATGTTTATGCCTATTCCCAGGAAAGGTGATCCAACAGAGTGTGGAAATTATCAAAGAATATCATTAATATCACACACAAGTAGAATTTTGCAAAAAAATCACTCAAAAGTGATTGCAACAGTACATCCATAGGGAACTGCCAGAAATTCAAGCTGGATTCAGAAGAGGATGCAGAACGAGGGATATCAATGCTGATGTCAGATGGATCCTGGCTGAAAGCAGAGAACACCAGAAAGATGTTTGCCTGTGTCTTATTGACTGTGCAAAGGCATTCAAGTGTGCGGATCACAACAAATTACGTATAACATTGCGAAGAACGAGAATTCCAGGACGCTTAATTGTGCTCAGGCAGATCCTGTACATAGATCAAGAGGCAGCTATTCAAACAGAGCAAGGGGATACTGCATAGTTTAAAGTCAGGAAGGGTGTGCTTCAGGGTCGTATCCTTTACACCGCACCTATTCAATCTGTATGCTGAGCAGATAATTCGAGAAGCTGGATTATATGCAGAAGAACAGGGCATCAGAATTGGAGGAAGACTCATTAACAACCAGCATTATGCAGATGATGGAACCTTGCTTCCTGAAAGTGAAGAGGACTTGACGCACTTACTGATGAAGAATCTTCAGTATGGATTACACCTCAACATAAAGAAAACAAAAATCTCTACAATTGGACCAATAAACAACATCATGATAAATGGAGAAAAGCTTGAAGTGGTTAAGAATTTCATTTTACTTGGATCCACAATCAACATTCATGGAAGTAGCAGTCAAGAAGTCAAGAGATGCATTTACACTGGGCAAATCTGCTGCAAAAGACCTCTTTAAAGTGTTGAAAAGCAAAGATGTCACCTTGAAGACTAAGGTACACCTGACCCAAGCCATGGTGTTTTCAGTCACCTCATATGCACTGCAAAATGTGGACGATGAGTAAGGAAGACAAAAAGAAGAATTGATGTCTTTGAATTGTGGTGTTGGTGAAGAATATACCATGGACTGCCAAAAGAACAGAGAAATCTGTCTGGGAAGAAGTACAACCAGAATGCTCCTTAGTAGTAAGGATGGCGAGACTATATCTCACACACTTTGGAAATGTTATCAGGAGAGATCAATCCCTAGAGAAGGACATCATGCTTGGTAAGGTAGAGGGCCAGCGAAAAAGAGGAACACCCTCAACAAGATGGATTGACGCAGTGGCTACAACAATGGGCTGAAGTGTAGCAACAATTGTGAGGATGGCACAGGACTGAACGTGTTTCATTCTGTTGTACATAGGGTTGCTATGAGTCAGAACAGACTTGACAGCACCTAACAACGATAGCTTTCTCCCTGTGTTATTTTCCAATAACTTTATAGTTTTAGGTTTAAGGTTTAGGTCTTTGATCCATTTTGAGTTAGTTTTGTGTACCGTATGAGGGATGGATCCTGTTTCATTTTTCTGCAAATGGATATCCAGTTTTACTGGTACCATTTGTTAAAGACACTATCTCTTCCCCATTGAATGGACTTTGACCCTGTGTCTAAGATCAGCTGTCTATAACTGGATGGCTTCACTTCTGGGTTCTTAACCCTGTTCTGTTGGTCTATACGTCTGTGGTTGTACCAATACCTGGCTGTCTTGACTACCATGTCTGTATAGTAAATTCTGAGATCGGGAAGTATTTTTTTTCTTTTTCAGCAATGCTTTAGCTATTCAGGGCTATTTCCTTTCCATATAAAGTTGGAGACTAGTTTTTCCATTTTGTTAATGAATGTTGTTGGGATTTGGATCAGGATTGTACTGTATCATTACATTGCTTTGGGTAGTATTTACATTTTCACAATGCTCAGTCCTTAATTATGTTGAGGAATTTCCCTTCTAATTTTGTTGAGAGTTTTTATCAGGAAAGGATGTTGGATTTTATCAAATGCCTTTTCTGCATTGATTGAAATGATCATGTAATTCTTTTTCTTTGTTTTATTTATGTGGTAAATTGTATTGATTGATCTTCTGGTATTAAACTACACTTGCATCCCTGGCATGAATCTCACCTGATCATGATGTATTATTATTATTATTATTTGATAAGCTGTTGAATTCTGTTGACTAGAACTTTGATGAGAATTTCTGCATCTATATTCATGAGGGATATTGGTCTGTATAATTTTCTGTTTTTGTTTTATCTTTGCTTGGCTTTGGTGTCAGGGTTATGCTGGCTTCATAAAATGAATTAGATAGTATTCCTTCTTTTTCTTTGTTCTGGAATAGTTTGAGTAGAATTGGTGTCAACTCTTCTCTGAATGTTTGGTAGAACTCTTCAGTTTTTTATGACATCTTCAATTTCTTCTTTTGTTATGGGTCTGTTCAGGTTTTTTGCTTCCGTTTGTTTTAGTTTAGGTAGGTAGTGTGTTTCTAGAAATTTGTCCACTTATTCTAGGTTTTCACATTTGTTAGAGTACAATTTTTCATAAAAATTCTGTTATGATCTTTTTTGTCTTGGTTGGTTCTATTGTAATGTCACTCATATCATTTTTTATTTTGGTTATTTGTATGTTCTCATTTTTTATCTCTGTCAGCTTGGCCAGTGGTATATCAATTTTATTGATCCTCTCAAAGAACCAACTTCTAATCTTGTTGATTCTTTCTGTTGTTTTTCTGTTTCCTATTTCATTTTTTTTTTCTTTTCTGATCTTTATTATATTTCCTTTTCTTCTGCTGATTGTGAACTTCTTTTGCTGCTCCTTTACTACTTGTTCGAGTTGTAGGGCTAAACTATAGATTTTGGCCCTTTCTACTTTTTTGATGTGTGCATTTATTGCTATAAATACTTTTATGAGCCCTGCTTTTGCTGTGTCCCAAAGATTTTGGTACATTGCAGTTTCATTCTTATTTGAGTCTAAGAATTTTTAATTTCTTCTGTTACTCAATAGCTTTTAAGAAAGGTGTTATTCAGTTTCCACGTCCCCCCCCCCCCCCCCACTTTTCTCTTTCTGTTATTGATTTCTAATTTTATAGTGTTACGGTCAGAGAAGATGGTTTGTATATTATTTTGATGTTTTAGAATTTATTGAGGCTTGCTTCGCCGACTAAAATATGGTCTATCCTGAAGAATCATCCATATGCTTTGGCTAAGAATGTGTACTGTGCTGCTGTTGAGTGGTGTGTTCTGTATACGTCTATGACATCAAGTTGGTTGATTGTGTTATTTAGATCTTCTGTACCTGTTTTGAGTTTCTTTCTAGTTGACCTGTCCATCACTGAAAGTGGTGTGTTAAAGTCTCCTACTGTTATAGTAAAACAGCCTATTTCTTCTTTCAATTCTGCTTGTTTTCTGTATTTTGGAGCTCTGTCACTGGGTGCTTAAATATATATTATATACATATGTCCTCTTGGTTGATTGACCCTAATCGCTATACGATGTCTTTCTTTGTCTCTTATAATGGATTTTGATTTAATATCCATTTTATCAGAGATTCTTATTGCCACTCCTGCTCTCTTTTCATTAATGTTTGCTTGATATATTTTTTTTCCCATCCTTTGATTTTTAACCTATTTATGTGTTGTGTCTCTTGTGGACAACATATTGATGGTTTATGTTTTTTGTCCACTTAGCCACTCTCTGTCTCTTGACTGATGCATTTAAACCATTTACACTCAGCGTAATCATAGAGAGATACAAATTTACTGCTGCCGTGTTGTTATGCTGTTTGGTGATGTTTATGGTTTCTTTGTTCCACTGAATTTTCTGTGCTGTGTCCTTTTTGTTTACGGATTTTCTTTTTCTTTTCATATCCTTTGTTGCTGTTGATTTTGTGTTTGCTGAGTTTTTTTTTTATTTTTTATTGTGCTTTAGGTGGAAGTTTACAGCTCAAGTTAATTTCTCATACAAAAATTTCTATACATTGTCATGGATTGAATTGTGTCCCTCCAAAATATGTGTCACCTTGGTTAGGCCGTGATCCCCAGTATTGTGTGTTTGTGCTACATTTTATAATTGTAATTTTATGTTAAAGAGGATTCGGGTGTGAATGTAACACCCTTACTGAGATTACATCCCTGATCCAGTGTAAAGGCAGTTTCCCTGGGGTATGGCCTGCCCCATCTTTGAACTTACAAAAGATACAAGGACAGGGAAGCAAGCAAAGGAGACCTCATACCACAAAGAAAGCAGCACCAGGAGTAGAGCATGTCTTTTGGACCCAGGGTCACTATGCCTGAGGAGCCCCTTGACCAGGGGAAGATTAATGACAAGGACCTTCCTCCAGAGCTGACAGAGAGAAAGCCTTCCCCTGGAGCTGATGCCTTGAACTGGACTTGTAGCCTACTAGACTGTGAGAGAATAAATTTCTCTTTGTTAAAGCCATCCCCTTGTATTTCTGTTATAGCAGCACTAGGTGACTAAGACACACATATTGTTATGTGACACTAGTTGCAATCCCAATAATGTGACAGCACACTCCCCCTTTCCACCTCGGATTTCCCATGTCCGTTCAGCCAGCTCCTTTCACTTTCTGCCTTGTCATCCTGCCTTCAGACAGGAGCTGCACATCTTGTATATCTACTTGAACTGGAAAACCTGGTCGCGTAGTGGTTAAGTGCTACAGCTGCTAACCAGGAGCTGGCAGTTCAAATCCACCAGGCACTCCTTGGAAACTCTACGGGGCAGTTCTACTCTGTCCTGTAGAGTCGCTATGAGTCAGAATCAACTTGATGGCAGTGGGTTTGGGTTTTGGTTTTATCTACTTGAACTAAGAAGCACGCCCTTCAAGAGTATTGTTTTTGTCTGATCTTTGTCTGAAGAGTTTGCTTCAGGAATGGTTTTAGTTCTGGCTTAACAGAGAGAATCGGGGGGCCATGTCTTCGAGGGTTCCTCTATTCTCTGTCAGACCATTAAGTCTGGTGTTTTTATGTAAATTTGAGTTCTGCGCCACACTTTTCTCTTGCTCCATCAGGGACTGTCTGTTGTGTTCCCTGTCACTGTGGTCATTGGTGGTAGCCAGGCACCATCTAGTTGGCCTGGTTCCAGGCTGATGGAGTCTCTGGTTTATACCGCCCTTTTGTCTCTTGAGCTAATATTTTCCTTGTGTCTTGGTGTTCTTCATTCTTCTTTGCTCCAGGTGGGTTAGGACCAATTGATGCATCTTACATGGCCACTCACAAGCTTTTAAGACCCCAAATGCCACTCACCAAAGTGGAATACAGAACATTTTCTTAATTGACCTAGATGTTCCCCAAAACCATGGTCCTCAGACCCCAGCTCCTGCTACTCTGTCCTTTGATGTATTTGGTTGTGTTCAGGAAATTTCTTAGCTTTTGGTTTAGTCCAATTGTGCTGACTTCCTCTGTATTCTGTGTTGTCCTTGCCTTCACCTATCTAGTTGTCTCCTATCTAGTTAGTGAATTCCCTTCTTCCTCCTTCCCCACCCTTATAACCATCAAAGAATGTTTTCTTCTGTGTTTAAACCTTTTCTTGCGTTCTTATAATAGTGGTCTCATACAATATTTATCCTTTTGTGACTGACTAATTTCACTCAGCGTAATGCCTTCCAGATTCATCCATGTTGTGAGATGTTTCTCGGATTCATCATTGTTCTTTATTTTTGCATAGTATTCCATTGTGTTTGTATACCCTAATTTGTTTATTCATTCATCTGTTTATGGGCACCTAGGTTGTTTCCATCTTTTTGCTATTGTGAACTGTGCTGCAATGAATATGGGTGTGCATATATCTATTCGTGTGATGGCTCTTATTTCTCTAGAATATATCCTGAGGAGTGGGATTGATGGATCCCATCGTAATGCTATTTCTAGATTTTGAAGGACACTCCAAATCAATTTCCAAAGTGATTGTACCATTTTACATTCCCACCAGCAGAGTATAAGTGTTCCAGTCTCTCCACAACCTCTCCAACATTTATTATTTTGTGTTTTTTTTGATTAATACTAGTTTTGTTGGGGTGAGATGGTATCTCATTGTAGCTTCTATTTGCGTTTCTCTAATGGCTAATGATGGTGAGCATTTCCTCCTGTATCTGTTAGCTGCCTGAATGTCTTCTTCGGTAAAGTGCCTGTTCATATCTTTACCCATTTTTTAATTGGGTTATTTGTCTTTTTGTTGTTGAGATTTTGCAATATCGTGTAGATTTTAGAGATTAGGTGCTGATGTGATTCATCGTAGCCAAATTGTTTTCCCCAGTCTGTAGGTTGTCTTTTTACTCTTTTGGTGAAGTCTTTGGTTGAGCATAAGTGTTTGATTTTTTTAGTAGTTCCCAGTTCTCTGGTTTCTCTTCTGGTGTTTGTGCATTATCAGTTTTGGTTTGTACTGTGTTTATGTATTAGGGATCCTAGCATTGTCCCTATTTTTTTTTCCATGATCTTTATCATCTTAGATTTTTATTTAGGTCTTTGATGCATTTTGAGTTAGTTTTTGTGCATGGTGTGAGGTATGGGTCTTGTTCCCTTTTTTGTAGTTGGTTATTCAGTTATGTCAGCACCATTTGTTAAAGAGACTGTCTTTTCCTCGTTTAATGAACTTGTGGCGTTTGACAAATATTAGCTGCTCACAAGTGGAAAAATTTACATCTGGATTCTCAATTCTGTTCCATTGGTCTATGTATCCATTGTTGTGCCAGTAGCAGGCTGTTTTGACTACCGCTGGGGTATAATAGGTTCTAAAATCAGGTAATATGAGACCTCCCACGTTTTTCTTCTTCTTCAGTAACACTTTACTTATCTGTGGCCTCTTCCCTTTCCATATGAAGTTGGTGATTTGTTCCTCCATCTTGTTGAAAAATGTCGTTGGAATTTGCATTGGGATTGCATTTTACCTGTAGATTGCTTTGGGTAGAATTGACAGTTTCACAATGTTGAGTCTTCCTGTCCATGAGCAAGGTATGTTTTTCTACTTCTGTAGGTCTGTTTTGGTTTCTTGCAGTTTTCTTTGTATAGGTCTTTTATGTCTCTGGTTAGATTTATTCCTGAGTATTTTATCTTCTTGGGGGCTATTGTAAATGGTATTGATTTGGTGATTTTTCTCTCTGACATTCTCTTTGTTGGGATAGAGGAATCCAACTGATTTTTGTATGTTTACCTTATATCCTGATACTTTGCTGAAATCTTCTATTACTTCCAGTAGTTTTCTTGTGGATTCTTTGGAGTTTTCTATATATAATATCATGTCATCTGCAAAGAGGAATACTTTTACTTCTTTCTTACCAATTTGGATGCCCTTAATTTCTTTTCTTTCCTTATTGCTGTGGTGAGGACTTCCAGCAGAACGTCAAATAAGAGTGGTGATAAAGGGCATCCTTGTCTGGTTCCTGTTCTCAAGGGGACTGCTTTCAGACTCTCTCCGTTTAGGATGATGTTGGCTGTTGGCTTTGTATACATGCCCTTTATTATATTGAGGAATTTCCCTTCTATTCCTATTTTGCTGAGAGTTTTTATCATGAATGGGTGTTAAACTTTGTCAAATGCCTTTTCTGCATCAATTGATAAAACCATGTGATTCTTGTCTTTTATTTATGCGGTGGATTACATTGATTCATTGATTGTTTTTCTAGTGTTGAACCATTCCTTTATACCTGGTATGAATCCCACTTGTCATGGTGAATTATTATTTTTTTGATATGCTGTTGAATTCTATTGGCTGGACTTTTGTTGAAGATTTTTATGTCTCTGTTCATAAGGGATATTGATTTATAATTTTCTTTTTTTTTTGTTATATCTTTACCTGGTTTTGGTGTCAGAGTTATGCTGGCTTCGTAGAATGAGTTTGGGAGTTCCATCTTTTTCTATGCTCTAAAATGCCTTTAGTAGTAGTGGTGTTAACTCTTCTCTGAAAGTTTGGTAGAATTCTCCAGTAATGCTGTTAGGGTCAAGGTCAGGGCTTCTTTTTGTTGGGATTTTTATAATTACTTCTTCAAGCTCTTCTTTTGTTATAGGTTTATTTAGTTTTCCTATTTCAGTTTGTGTTAGTTTAGGTAGGTAGTGTGTTTCTAGAAATTTGTCCATTTCCTCTAGGTTTTCAAATTTGTTGGAGTGCAGTTTTTCATAGTATTCTGTTATGATTCTTTTAATATCAGTTGGGCCTGTTGTGGTATCACCCCTTTCATTTCTTATTTGGGTTATTTGCTTCATCTCCTATTTTTCTTTTGTCAGTTTGGCTAATGGTTTATCAATTTTGTTGATCTTTTCAAAGAACCAGCTTTTGGTCTTGTTAACTCTTAATTTTTTTTCTATTTTCTATTTCATTTATTTCTGCTCTAATTTTTATTATTTCCTTTCTTCTGGTGCCTGAGGACTACTTTTCCTGCTGTCTTTCTATTTGTATGAGTTGTAGGGTTAATGTTTTGATTTTGGCCGTTTCTTTTTGAATGTTTCCATTTATTGATATAAATTAACCTCTGAGCACTTCTTTTGCTGTGTCCCAAAGGTTCTTATAGTCTGTGTTTTCATTCTCATTTGATCCTGTGAATTTTTTTATTCTTTTCTTGATTTCTTCTATAACTCAGTAGTTTTTGAGCAAGGTGTTATTCAGTTTTCATGTATTTGATTTTTTTTTCCTTGCTTTTTCTGTTACTGATTTCTACTTTTATGGCTTTATGGCCAGAAAAGATGCTTTGTAATATTTTGATGTTTTGCATTCTGTTAAGACTTGCTTTGTGACCAAATATTTGGTCTAGTCTGGAGAATGTTCCATGTGCACTGGAAAAGAAAGTATACTTCGCAGCTCTCGGGTGGAGTATTCTGTATACGTCTGTGAGATAGTTGATTGATTGTGGCATTTAGATCTTCTGTGTTTTTATTGAGCTTCTTTCTGGATGTTCTGTCCTTCGCCAAAAGTGGTGTGTTGAAGTCTCCTATTATTGTCGTGGAGCTCTATTATTCTTTTCAATGCTGTTTGTTTTATGTATTTTGAAGCCCTGTGGTTGAGTGAGTAAATATTTATTAAGGTTATGTTCTCCTGGCGTACTGACCCTTGTCTTAGTCATCTGGTGCTGCTATAATAGAAATACCACAAGTGGATGGCTTTAACAAAGAGAAATTTATTTTCTCACAGTCTAATAGGCTGGGAGTCCAAATTCAGGGAGTCGGCTCCAGGGGACGGCTTTCCCTTTCTGTCAGCTCTGGAGGAAGGTCTTTCTTGTCAATCTTCCCATGGACTACCAGCTTCTCTGCTGAGGAACCCCAGGTCTAAAGGATGTGCTCTTCTCCCAGTGCTTCTTTTTTGGTGATATGAGGTTCCCAACTCTCTGCTTCCTTCCCTTTCCTTTTATTGTTTTTAAGATAAAAAATGGTATAGGCCATACGCTAGGAAAACTCCCTTTACATTGGATCAGGGATATGACCTGGTAAGGGTGTTACAATCTTACCCTGATCCTCTTTAGCATAAAATTACTATCACAAAATGGAGGAAAACCACAGAATACTGGGAATCATGGCCTCACCAAGTTGATAAATGTATTTTCGGGGGGATATAATTCATTCCACAACAACCCTTTAACCATTATTATAGCGTCCTTTTTTAGCCTTTGTGATGG
This sequence comes from Loxodonta africana, assembly GCF_030014295.1. Lineage (NCBI taxonomy): Eukaryota > Metazoa > Chordata > Mammalia > Proboscidea > Elephantidae > Loxodonta > Loxodonta africana. Next base: position 60,053,219 of record NC_087360.1, read on the forward strand.
ATTTTGCTTTAAAGTCTCTTTTCTCAAAGATTGATATTGCCGCTCGTGTTCTTTTTTGATTGTTGTTTGCTTGATATATTTTTTTCCATCCTTTGAGTTTTAGTTTGTTTGTGTCTTTGAGTTTAAGATGTGTCTCTTGTAGGCAGCATAGAGACAGATTGTGTTTTCTTTTATCCATTCTGCCACTCTGTGTCTCTTTATTGGGGCATTTAGTCCATTTACATTCAGCATAATTATTGATAGCTATGAGTTTACTGCTGTCATTTTGATGTGTTCGTGTGTGTGTGTGTGTGTTGTTGACAGGTTTTTTGTTCCACTTAATTTCTGTGCTGAGTCGTTTTTCTTTTCATCTTTCTCATTGTCGTTGGCTTTGTATTTGCAGTGTCTTTTTTTTTAATGCCTAGGATTGTTAGTTTCCTCTGTGGTTACCTTTAAATTTATCTCTATAAAAATAGTTTAAACCAATCTTTTATTTCTTGATATTACCTTTACTTCCTCTCCATATGAAAGTTCTATGGCTATATTATTTAGTCCCTCTTTTTTTGTTTTAATGCCATCATCTTTTATATATTGACGTCTGTTTCCCTTTTTTCAGTGTTTCAGCTTTTTTTAATTTTTGTGACTTCTGTATATGGATTGATACCTGATTGTTCTGTCCTGTGTTCTAGTGTTGGGTTGTTATATGTTGTTAGTGATTTTCTAACTAGAGGACTCCTTTTAGTATTTCTTATAATTTTGGTTTGTTTTTTACAAATTCTCTTAACTTCTGTTTATCTGGAAATGCCCTAATTTTGCCATCATATTTGAGAGACAGTTTTTCTGGATATATAATTCTTGGCTGGCAATTTTTTTTCCTTCAGGGCTTTATATATGTCATCCCATTGCCTTCTTACCTGCATGGTTTCTGCTGAGTAGCCACAGTTTAGTCTTACTGACTTTTCTTTGTAGATGACTTTTCATTTATCCCTAGCTGCTCATAAAATTCTCTCCTTATCTTTGGTTTTGGCAAGTTTGAAATATATCTTTATGACTTTCTTTTAGGATTGACCCTGTGTGGGGTTCAGTAAGCTTCTTGGATAGGTATCTTTTCATTTTTCACGATATCAGGGAGGTTTTCTGCCAACAAATCTTCAACACTTCTCTCTGTATTTTCTGTGCCCCCTGCCCAGTTCTGATACTCCAGTCACTTGTAGGGTATTCCTCTTGATATAGTCCCACATAATTTTTAGAGTTTCTTAGTTTTTTTAAATTCTTTTACTTTTCCTCAAATAATTTGTTGTCAAGTGCTTTATTTTCAGTCTCACTAATTCTGACTTCCATTTCCTCAGTTCTGGTTCTCTGACTTTCTAGTGAGTTGGTCTAATTCTGAAATTTTATTGTCCATCTTTTGGATTTCTATTTCCTGTCTCTTTATGGATTCTTGCAGCCTGTTAAATTTGTCATTTTGCTCATGTATAACCTTCTTAAGTCCCTCTGTTGCTATGCCTGTGTGTTCCTTGTCTTGGTCTGCATTATGCTTGATCTCCTTCCTGATCTCTTGAAGAGCTCTGTATACTAATCTTTTGAAATCTACCACTGGTAATTCCAAGATTTTATCTTCCTCCAGGAGGTTTCTTGGTTCTTTCTTTTGGTAACTTGCTGAAGCTGTCATGGTTTGTCTCTTTATGTGATTTGTTATTGACTCTCGTCTCCGAGCCACCAATAAGTTATTATATTTATTTATTTTATGTTTGTTTACTGTGCCCTAGCTTCTTGTTTTAATATATCCAAATAGGCTGGTCGGGTAAGCTACTTTGATTACTGATGTCTTTGAAGCTCTCCCGTCCTGTCACCAAGTGGTTATAGCTGATTCTAGGTATGTAGTCCAGGAGTCCATTTACTTTTCTTGTGTGGATTCAGCTCAGGTGTCCAAGTTGTCAGTCACAGAGTTTGTGGTTCAGGCTCTCACCTACAGTTCTTCAGGGCCAGGGCTACGTAGGGGTGATTGGAACAGACACAGCTATCTGGGTGTGGTAGGGGATAATGTGCTGAGCAAGATAGGGGGCTGACAGCTGTCCCTGGGTGCCTGGGTAGAAGGTGTGTCCCTGTTCCCTAGAGCTTGTAGGTGGGTGGGTTTTGCAGCCCGGCTTTGGACAACCAATACTGTTGGCTATAAGGACTGGGAGGCATCACTTATTCTTGGACCCTTGTCGTGGGTGTTCAGGTAGAGTGGGTGGAGCCACCAGTCCTCAGGCCCCTGATGTGAGTAGGTGAGGACATTGCTTAATGGGCAGGGCAGTGTCAAATGTCACAAATCTGCCACTCCCTTGATTTATCTTACTTTTCAAAATTATGTATCTAGGGTAATATCTGGGTGATGTTGTAATATGTCTTGATCTCAGGTTGTTGTTTGATGTCATTAGTTCTCTGTCCAAAGGACTCCCTTTAATATTTCTTGTAAGGTTGGTTTGATTTTTACAAATTTCCTTAATTTCTGCTTAGCTGGAAATGTCCTAACTTTGCCATTTGTACTCTAAAGACAATTTTGCTGGATATATATTTCTTGAGAGGTAATCCTTTTCTTTTGGGGTTTTGTATATGTCATCCCACTGTCATCTTGCCTGCATGGTTTCTGTTGAGAAATCAGAACTTAGTCTTATTGGAGCCCCTTTATAGTTGATATTTTGTTTTTTGTGAGCTTCTTTCAGAATTCTTTCTTTGTCTTTGGTTTTGGGAAGTTTGATTATGTTACGTCTTGGTGACTTTTTTGGGGTGTCTATCCTAAATGGGTTCATTGAGCTTCTTGGATGGAAACCTTCTCATCTTTCATATTAGGGGAGTTTTCTCTCAGTAAATCTTCAGAAATTCTCTCTCTGCTTTTTTCTTCTCCCCCTCTTTGGAATTCCAGTTACACGTAAATTCTTCTTGATAGTGACCCTCATAGCTCTTAGGCTTTCTTCACTTCTACTCATTCTTTTTTTTTTTTCCTCAAATAGATTTTTATGAAAGGTTTTGTCCTCTATTTTGCTGATTATTTCTTCCATTGATTCAATTCTACTTCTGTGTCTTTCCATTGAGTTATCTATTTTTGACATTTTATTGTTAATCTTCTCAATTTCTTGTTGTTGTTCTTGTATGATTTCTAATTGTCTGTTTATTTTGTCATTTTGTTCTTCTATTCTTTTCTTGAATTCTTACAGGGTTTTGTCAGTGTTTTCCTTGATCTCTTTGAAGAGCCTGTATATATGTCTTTTGAATCCCTTATCAGGTAGTTGTACTACTATTTCTTCCTCAGTAAATTTTTCGGCTCCTTTATTTTGCTCACTTGTTTTAGGCATCTTATCCTGTTTTTCCATATTATTTGTTATTGTCTGCTTTCTCCAAGGCATTAAGGCATTATTTTATATATTTATGTACACTCTTTTCTCACTTATTGACATAGTTAAGTTCCAAAGACCGGGCTCGCATTATATGAAAATGGGGGTTAACCACATCAGATCACAAAACAGAGGACGACTGTGTCATTACATAATTTCCAAATTACATCATTATATAACTGCCAAACCACTGAGAATCATGGCCCAGCCAAGTTGACGTAATACTTTAACCATCAACACCAGTGTTATTCTTGTCTTTCACCTTGGCTTTCCTAACTGCCAGAAATATGTCATTAATGCACAAAATAGTTGGGTAATTGATTTTTTACTGTTTTCATAAATGCAAAATGTCAGATAACGAGATAGTAAGCGAGGAGAAGGTGTATTCATTTATTGATCGTATGTTTTGTACTGATTTTTTGTTTTGTTTTGATATATCAGGGTGGTCATGGTGGATGTGCTCCACTGCTCCCTTGTCTAGTGGCACAGGAGTGCTCACATTACCTCTGGGTGGGTGTGGCAGCAGTAGGCAGGGAGAGTGTGTATTGTTGTTTACTGGGCATTGGGGGTTAGCCGTGGGTGGGTGCAGGACACCTCCTTTTGTCAGTCCAGCAGCACAGGAGTGTGTGATAGTGCTCACCAGGTGTGTGGGTTGGTATGTGGGGTGGGTGTGGCAGGCGACCAGGGATGGAGAAGCACTCTGCCTCTCACTGGAGAGGTGGGGGGAGTGGCAGGTGACCGGGAGCACGGGGCACTCACTGTCACTCCCTGGGTCAGGGGGGTGATAGAAGGGAGGTGTGGTGGGCTGTCTATGGTCTGGTCAGGTGAGTGACCTCCTGCTGAAAATCTGTGGATCTATTACTCCTTGTGCACCACCCACCTTATTGGTCAAGTACTTCTGCTGGTGAGTAGTCTTGTCTCTGGATCTACATAGAGGAAGGATCCTGCTATATGGATGCCAGGATCCCTGGATCTCTTGCCCTTCTTCCTGTACTTTCCCCCCTTAGATCCAGTTTATGTTCTGCTCACCTTACTTCATTCCATGTATGTCTACACAATTGCTCTGTTTCCCATTGGGGATTCTGCGAAGGTGCCTTCCTGTGCCCTCACCTGAGGTCACTGCTGGCTTTGTCTCAAGAGGACCACACTGTGCCAGGCTTGCTGGTAGAGTACCTGTGGTCCATATCTCTCCTCATTCGCTGTTTTTGTTCAGTTTCTTTTTTCAATCAATGTTTGATCTAATTCTCTACATTTCCATTATGCTCAGGGTTCCAGGATTATCATCCGTGTCTGTTTCACTTGGTTTCTTGGGTCTTTGCTTTAGAGGGACAGTGTGTTTGACTAAGCCGCCATCTTGGTCCATCTGGCCTGCCTAGAAAATTTTCACAAATCCTCTTAAATACCATAAGCTCGTTTTTGTCTTTGGGGTGATCAAATAATGGTTTAAGAGAGCTGATAATTTCAGCAGCTTTTTATGATCTGGTTATACCTTTATTGCAGAAAGCGTTTTTTAATACACTTTTATGAAGGGATATTGTTGTTGTTAGGTGCCATCAAGTCATTTCCAACTCATAGTGACCCCATGTACAACAGAACAAAACACTGCTGAATCCTGTTGCATCCTCATAATCATTGCTATGCTCGAGCCCATCGTTGTAGCCACTGTGTTAATTCATCTCATTGAGCATCTTCTTCTCTTTCGCTGACCTTCTACTTTACCAAGCATAGTGTCCCTCTCCAGGGACTGGTCCCTCCTGATCACATGTCCAAAGTATGCGAGACAAAGTCTTGCCATCCTCACTTCCAGAGAGCGTTCTGGCTGTACTTTCTCCAAGACAGATGTGTTTGTTTTTCTGGCAGTCCACAGTATAGTCAATATTCTTCGCCAACGCCATAATTCAAAGGCATCAATTCTTCTTTAGCTTTCCTTATTCATTGTCCAGCTTTCACCTGCATATGAGGTGATTGAATATAGTAGAACAATAAATAATTAATTTGCTGTGGTTATTCTGAATCTGTCAACAGGAGACATGGTCAGAACTCAGAATCCATATGCTGAATGCATTACTATTCAGACAAGACCTATACCTGAGTGAAAGGTTTTCTGGCAACAATTCCTAAATCATTTGTTAAGGATAACAATCATAAAGTGTCTATTCTATGAAACCAGGGAGGTACTTGTAAAATAAATATTTCACCTGAAATAATTGATACGAAATGCCCAAACTGCATTCTGATCTTTTGAAATATCTATATATTTGAGATATCAGAGTTAAAAGTCTTCCTTAACACCCACCTTGGTTTCATTAATAATCCTACATAATAGTTTTAACAAATTACTGCAGGTCAGTTGAGTGAAATAAATACTGTATTTTGCTGTATTTTAAAAACTAATTTAAATTACTTCTATCCTCCGGCCCTGGAAGGTGGTGACAGGACTTCCAACTGGTTCCAAACAATTCAGTAATTCCTGACATAAATGAGGACAGAGTATATGTTGCATAGCAACCAAATCTGTTGCCCATTGGGTTTTAACTGAGTAGGAAACAAACAGTGGCTAGCGGATCAGAGATGGTGGTCGCTTTGAAAGTGTATTGCCCTCCACAGTCCTGCCAATAGCCCAATCTCCTGCATGGATCCCAAAAGTTTCAGGACCCTAATGAGAGAGATTGTATTATTTGGCCGGACTATGGAGAGCGGCACACATTTGAAGTGGCGCAGTTGCTGCCATCTTTGACCAGGGCACTACTGTTTGTTTCCCACTTGGGTCAAAACCTGACAGGCAACAGACTTGGTTGCTGTGCATTGTGTACACCGCCCTTTTTTATGCCAGCAATTACTGAACCATTCTGAACTGGTTCGATGTCTTGGTTGTTGAGAAGTGCAGCCCGTCACTCTGTGGGGCGCTCACTCTCTTTTTGGATAGTTCAAGAAGTTCCTCAGTCTGTGGGCTCCGGCTGCTTTATGATCACTGAGAGTGCTGTTTTGTGCTGGACCTCCATTGGCTTATAGTCTGGTCTTGGGGCTTTCTCAGATGTGGGTCTCACTCACCTGTCTTCCTGCCCAAGCCTACACAGTCCTTTCTGTGTCAGTGCCTTCCTCCAATAGTTTCACCCCCTATGGGACAAACAAACCATGGAAATGAAGACCAAGGTCCTGCTATAAGCATTAGTGGGGATGGTTGGGCTGCTTTGGACACAATGTTTTTAAGTTTCCTGGGTCTGTATCCATACTTGAAACCTTCTTTCCTCCTAGATCCTAAGGAGACAGTTACATTCCTGAAATTAGGCACACCTCTTTTCAACACTGGGATCCCTTTGGCTCTCAGACCAACCAGTTGTCATCAAGATGATTTTTACTCTGGGCTATGTGTGTCAGAGTAGAAGCAAGCTCCACAGGGTTTTCAGTGGCTGCTTTTTTCAGAAGTAGATCATCAGCTCTTTCTTCCCAGGAGTCTCTGGGTAGACTTTAACCTTTTGGTTGGCAACCAAGCAGGTTAACTGTTTGTACTACCCAAGGACTCTCAGACAGACCAACATAAATGCCCTTTGTTAATTCCCTCCTAGGGGTGGGGAAGACCAGACTTCAAGGCTTAGCTATCATTTGGAAATGTAATGGAAAATTACCTCTCATTTTTTATGAAGTGAGACCATAAGGAAATAAGACAATTAATTCTTCCATAGGTTATTCTGCTATGTAAACTTTCATGTAACACAGACAGCAAACAAGTTTCCTTATCTGAAAACAAAAACGATGAAATTTATTGATTTCTTAATCTAAATGTCAGTATTCAGAGAAGCTGCTTCTCGATTGTGTATGATTTCCTGCTAAGTGACTTTCCTTGTCTGTTGAGCACATACTAATTTATACTTTAACCGTAAATTCACCCAGGATTTTCAAGAGGACTTTGGCCAATAGGAAAGATTGCCATTGTTGTTAGCTGCGGTGAGATTGGCCCCTGACTCATTGAGACCCCATGTACAAGGGAATGAAATGCTGCCTGGTACTATGCCATCCCCTTGATCAGTTGCAGATTGGACTGTTGTGCTCCACTGGGTTTTTATTTTATTTTGTTGTGCTTTAGATGAATGTTTACCGTGCAAATAAATTTCTCATTCAAAAATTTATACACAAATTATTTTGTGACATTGGTTGCAAGCTCCGCAATGTTGATATGGTTTTCACTGGCTGATTTTCAGGAATAGATCACCAGGCCTTTCTTCCAAGGAAAGGTTGAAGGGGTTCAACTAAGGCTCTGCAATCCCGTTTGGAGACAGCAATTCTTATTGTTAGTGACATTGTCTAAAGACGTGATTTGAGAGTTCCAAGTAGAGTTCTCAAAGCTGAAATATATCGAAGGTGCTTAGAAGCTAAGAGTCCTCAGTTGTTTAAAGGAGTGATTGCTTCTCTGTTGCCACCTGTTGAGATCACTTAACTGAGGAAACAAGAGACTGGAGTTAAATGCCTACTCGTGCATTCTCACTGTGATTATGTCTTGATTAGTGCAGACTGCTAATCATTAGCTTCTTCATTTTGCTATCAGTCAATAGAGCAGGTGAAACCTTAATACCTGGACCTCTCATTTTCAGTCAGTAAAATTAACATATCAAGAATGCTGATGGCTATGGGCATCAAGAATGCTGGTATAGAAATGAATATTTTAGTTAATCTTTCTTAAAACACAGGGGAGCTGTTTTTTTAGTAAAACAAGCGAGAAAGAAAGAAGTCTGTGCATCTGATTAATCCTGATGATTTAATATTTAAGAATTTTGCTTTAAAAAAAAAAACCTTGTGTTTCATTTAACAGCTAGGATGGAGAAGGAAATATATCTAGAAATTCACAGGACCTTGAGTTACCATCTTATCCATCTCCCTGTTTCTGGGAGGATTCCATTTAACATTAAATTTCATCCTCTGCTGTGGTTTAAATACCCCCCCCTTGGGTATTAATAATGCTCATATTCTACAGCCCCCCCACCCCGCACTTGCCCCTCTTAGAGGTCGTAGGCATGCCTCAGCATCAGGGAAGCAAAAAAACCAAACCTGTGGCCATCGAGTCAATTCCGACTCATAGTGACCCTCTAGGACAGAGTAGAATTGCTCCATAGAGTTTCGAAGGAGCACCTGGCAGATTCAAACTGCTGACCTTTTGGTTAGCAGCTGTAGCACTTAACCACTACGCCACCGGGGTTTCCGACATCAGGGATATCCTCTCCCTTAAGCTCCATCTCTTCTAAAGGCCTCCTTCTCTGGGCTCATCTGTTTCCCCCTTCTCAGCAGCTTTGGAAAACAGCAGGTCCTCAGTCCAAACTCATAATCCTCTATGTGCCTTAAGTGTTATTAAGTTGTACTTCAGCTTCTCTCCTTCTAGATAAGTAATTCCAAATACCTTAACCTTCACTCATACGCTTTTTTTCCTTAAACCATCTCTCTGGCTCTTATATATACTTTCTATTATTCTGCAGAGTAACCTGCATGGTGTGGAAAGAGTCTTAAATTGCTACAGTCACAGCTAACTTATGACCAGCTAGCTCCATGAACACTTCACTAGAGTAGGTGAGCTTTTCTGACTTAGTCTCACCACATTTTCCCCTGGCTTCACACTCAGAGCATTCCTAGGTCTTTGCTAGGTCAGCCGCTGCTCGTTGTCCATTTGGCAGAATTTGCATCTGCGTGGGACAGTGGAAAGAACATGGAGCAGGAGTTAGGAGTCCTGGGTTCTGAGCTGAGTTTTCTCTGTGGTCAGGAGGCATGGGGACTAATCTTTATCATGAAGACACTTTTAATCATTCCAACAACTATATGAGGTTGAATCATAGCCCCATTTTATTTTAGGGAAAGGTTTTAGTGTTCTTAAAGTGACCCGATCCAAAATAGTGATTTGAATTAGTTTGATTTATTTCAAAACTCACGTTATTTTCTCTCTACCTGTTCTCTTATGATTTCTTTTTTAGAAAACACACGAACATCTGCAGACTTAATGCAGCTTAATACAATTGTTCTGTGAAATTAGCTGGAAATAGTTTCATTTCGGGTTTCAAGCTTCATGTTGGTGAGGGTGGTGCTGCATGTCTCAGGCATAGCACCGTGCTGGAACATAATAGTTGAACAGATGAAATATGAAAACAGAGATGCTTGGTAAACTGAAACCAAACTAGTTGCTGTTGAGTCGATTCTAACTCATGGTGACCCCTTGTGTGTCAGAGTAGATCCGTGGTCCATAGAGTTTTCAATCACTGATTTTTAAGAAGTAGATTGCCGGGCATTTCTTCCGAGGCACTTCTCAGTGGACTTGAACCTCCAGTTTTTTTGGTTACAGCTGACCACATTAACCATTTGTACAACCAAGAGAAGAGATGCTTGGTAAGATTGAGGTAAAAGGAGGCCAATGCCAAACTCTATCTAGTCCAATGGCTCCCAGCCCTGGCTATGCACCAGAATCACCTGAAAAGTTTTATAACCTACCATCGCTCAGCCCCACCCAGGGAGATTCTGATTTAATTGCCCTTGGGCAGGGTCTGAACCATAATTTTTTAAACTCCCCACGTGATTCTAATTTTCAGTCAGTTTTGAAAACTACTGAATCCTAATCCAGAGCTTTCCAAGTTTAATTTGCGCATTACCTGAGGTTCTTATAAAATACGGATGATGATTCAGTCATCTGAGATAGAGCCTGAGATTTGCATGCCCAATAGACTACCAGGTGATGTCTACCTTTCTTTGTCCATGGAGCACACTTGGAGAGACCGGTTTTAAGCAGCTTTGCAGTTATTGACTGCTGATGACACACTCGTTTTAAAAATTGTTCAAAAGAGATCATTTGTATTCTCCCTCATATATCTACGTTAGGCTGTGCCTGCATGATAACCATGACATTTGCAATTGTGTGGCCGAGCCATGGCTAAATTAATGATTGTAGGGGATACACTTGAATAATTCAGGATCCCTGGTGGACTTCTGTTCCACCTAGGGACTGAATTAACTTAATGATTTCCCAACATTTATCTGAAAAGTCTTACCTAGCCTAAAATGTGCTTCCTTATTTGCAGTTGTCCTCTGGCTATAAACCTCAATGCTCAATTTGAGAAGCAGTGGTACAATGCCATGATTTTTAAACTCTTAGGGCTAGACAACCTTCCTGATTTAATATTTGATACCCTGGAATCTCTTGACTCAAGTGTTCTGAGAGGCCTAAGATGATGGAGCAAAGTAGCTCTATCTGTCTCACAACCTGACCTCAAAAACTTCTAGAATTTCTTTGAGATTTCATAGAGTTGACTCAGAATAACATTAAGCCTCTAGGTTTTAGCATTTTCCAAGTGACAGTTAATATCAAGTACTTTATTTCTGGAGTAAATCCAGGAAAATATATGCATAGCTAATATTTGTAGTTCTAAATACAAAATAGAGCCGATTTTTATAACTGGCAAACTGTGTGTTAAGGCCAATGTTACTTTTAGGTATATATGTCCCTGGGTTAAGCACTCGACTACTAATCGAACGGTTGGTGGTTTGAATCCCCCTGGAGGTGCCTTGGAAGACAGGCCTCGTGATCTGCTTCTGAAAGTTCATAGCCTTGCAGACCCTATGGAGCACAGTTCTACTCTGCACACATGGGGTTCCCATGGGTCAGAATCAACTGGACAGCAGCTAACAATATCAACATGCTTAAGGTAACTTAAAACTGAATTTAGAGAAACCAGAGATCCCTTTTTTGGGAGGAAGGTTGCTGGCTAAGGGGGAAGAGAAGTATGGCTGTACTCCTACTGAGAGAAAGATCCTGGCACTAACTTGCCTGAAATTACTTCTAAAGCTTCAGCTTCCTTCTGGCCCCGGGCCAAAAGGCCATTCCCTCTTTTTTCTGTCGTCTAAACCTAGTCTGCACTTTAGCTTTGCTGTGGTCCTGGCATTGATCATTTTTCTCATCTTTGAATCCTCTATATTCATAGGCTATAAGAAATGATCCAGGAAGCTGGCTCTCTAGTTGAATAGCTGACGCTGCCTGATAAGTCAGCCATTCTCTACCCCTGACCACAGGGTATAGATTAGGTGAAGGCAGAGAATGATGGCAGAATAAAAAGGACAAAAGCTAGTATCCGTTCCTAGGCTTGAGAATACCAGTCATCCTACCCCCTGTCACAATATTGTTTGTGATCTCAGCAATGCCCTCCAGCTCAGAAATCTAAGGATGGGACCTGCTGGGGCGGACGTCTCAGGGTGGCAGTGAGTCAGTGAGTGAGTACCTGTCAGGGAAACCCACTCTGCCCTTCTAGGACTCTGCCTCTTACCTGTATTAAATATGGAGTCTGAGGTTCATGAGCAAAGGCCAGGGCTGCCCAGTTGGCAGGTTATTGATTCTATGTTCCTTTCAATAGGAAAGGAATATAGAAGGATGTTCATAACTCTCAAAAAAAGAATAAAAGCCAAAAAACCAAAAGCAGCTGCTGTTTAGTTGACTCCACCTCATGGCAACCCTGTGTATGCCAGAGTAGAAACAGTTCTACTCATAGGGTTTTCAGCGGCTGGTTTTCAGTAGATCACTAGGACTCTCTTCCCAGGTACCTCTAGGTAGACTCTACCCGCCAACCTTTCCAACCACCCAGAGACTCCATCATGAGTCGTTATGGCTCTTAATGTCTCAGAAATTTTACCACAGCCTTGGTGTCTCTGTATTTTTTTTTTTTTTTATTCACTGTGTCCTTAGGCCAAAAGAAATACTTAGCCATTTGGTTTGTTAAATAGTAATGCTCAAACTGAAAACCCATTGTCATCGAGTTGATTCTGATTTATAGCATTCCTATAGGACGGAGTAGAACTGCCCCATAGGGTTCCCAAGGCTGGAATCTTTACGGGAGCAGACTGCCGCGTCTTTCTCTCGGGGTGAGGCTGATGGGTTTGAACCGCTGATTCTTCGTTTAATAGCCGAGTGCTTAGCCACCACACCACCAAGGGTCCTTACATTCAAACTACTTAATAAGTATTTTTGTTCTAACAACTTAGTTGCTTTTTAAAAGGTTGATATACATAGATTAAAAGAAACATTAATATTTTAATTTTATTCTTAACTAACCACACTTATTAATGGATGTTTTTGCCTGTTGGACACTGTATAGCTTCTGAAACTTTGGTTCACATTGGACCTTGCACTTTGATATTTTGTTTCTCACTGATTTTTGTGTCATAAATAGCGACTTCCAAAAACCCAGATTCACAGAACTATGATATCATTGAGAGAAATGTAGCATCTGATGTTGAAAAAAAAAAAAAAAAGTTTTTTTTTTTTTTGATGTTGAAACTGTCCACTACCTGGAGCTTGTAGTTCCTGTGGTGTCCAACAGATGTCGCTATGCTTTCCTTAAAAATTTAAAATATTTAGTGACTCTGTTGAGAGTTCACTATACTATCTCAGGGCATCTCAGCATCGAGTTTGGGAACTGTGGCCATACCAAAGATTTTGACACCGAACTCAGAGGGAATGAGTCATCTCCACTGAGTAGTGTTGGAGGACTGAATACCATGAACCCATTGTACTCTACATTCTTCTGTGTTTGTAACATTAGCCTGGACAGAAAGGATGCTGTCATTTGGCTCTAGTATAAGTCGTTACCAGTTCATCATACTTGCAGAATGTGCTAAAGTGAAGCCATAAATTGCTTTATGGAGAATAAACTGCATCTCTTCTTCAAACAAGTGTTTATTTAATGCACACTATTTTTTTTTTTTTTTTTTTTATGTGCCAGGGCTGGTTCTGGGTACCTGGGATACATCTGCAAATGCAACAGATAAAGTTTCTTGTCCTTGTGGACTTACATTCTAACCTTCTGTTTTCAAAGCATAGAAGAATGTGGAATATAACAGCCTTTGGATTCTTTTTTCGAGTTAACAAGAGGAAGTTGTCAAATGACTCTTATCCCCTCTAAAGTTCTATTTAATGGCTATTTTCAAAGATTAGAATTCTGCAGAAAACAGGCATACTTAAGATATTTAGAACCCAATCAGTGACTGTAACTAGAGGGAATGAGTCTATATTAATGAAAATCAATGATCTATGAGTACTGTATTAATGAAGACTGATGATATATGAATGCGGCGTGGTTGAGGAAGCAATTCCCCTTAACAGGCTGATTAGACTTTGAATGTTGATACAAAATTGGATGGGAATGATGGTTCTGTTAAGTCATCCTCATCGTTGTTTATTCTCAGGAACTGTTAAATGGCACATATTTTGTAATATCAGATATTTTATAGGGTTCTTTAATTTCCTTCATGGCATAAAAGAAATAACACATGGATTTTTTCTATCCTACCCGCTGCTGTCGAGTCGATTTTGACTCATAACGACCCCGAATAGAATTCTCTTCTAAACACATATGAGAAAGAAGAGAGGTATATCGTTTTATCTAATTAATTAGAGCCATTTTGGGATCTGCTCAACAGTGAATAAACTGCTTTCTTTTGGAGAAACAGAGGAAGCTGGGGCTTTTACGTTCTATTCTGACTGATCCAGCTTTCTCCATTTTTTGCCAACTCACCAATAAATTAATAAATAAATCACTGCGGATAAAATCTTCTGACGTTTAATTTAAGACCTGGTTGCAGCACCCCAAGTCCTCTAGCAGTGTTTCCTAGAATTTGCACTAAAACAAGTTTCATGAAATGCGGCCCACGTATAAATTGTAAAATAAAAACCTTTTCCCTAAGCGTCAAAGACTATACGCCTGAGTATAAAACAAATCAGTCATAATCCACAACTTAGAAAAAAACTATTGCTAAGATTTTTATTTATAGCCTAGCCTTCTAGCTTTTCTATATAGTTTTATATGTGTGCGTATATATATATACACACAGGTATAATTTAATAATAAGTAATTTATTTTATACCCTACATATAATTTTAAAACCACATTTTTTTTTTTTTAATTTCACGCTATAGCTTGAACACCTCCCCCAGGGCATGAGCCATTTGTCCAAAGCAGGTTTTTTAATTGCTGCATGGTATTTCACAGTCTAGATAGCCGCCATTTATTTAATCCACATCTTATGGTGAACATTTAAGTTATTTTAAACCCTGTAAAAAAAATTTAACAAAACCTATCAAAGATTTAAAATGGAGCTATCATAAAACCATTTACTGAAACATGAAAATTCCCAAGCTGGTATTAACTAAAATTCACTACTACTTTTCTTCATTTATTCATCACCTATTTATTGAATGTTTACTATCTACCTGGGGCCCCTGGGTGGTGCAGTTAACACACTCAGCTGCTAATAGAAAGGTTGGAGAGCCAAGTCCACCCCAAGGTGCCTGGAAAGAAAGGCCTAGTGATCTGCTCCCCAAAAGTCAGCCATTTAAAGCCCTATGGAGCACAGTTCTACTCTGACACACACAGGTCACCATGAGTTGGAATAGACTCCATAGCAATAGGTCTCTCACTATGTACACAAGAAGTATTACCCTTTGTGAGAGACACAAAAGCAGTTGAAGTTATGGGCCCTGACTGCACAGTTTGCTAAGATGAAGGCATTTGAGATTTACCTGTAGAAGAGGCTGGGCTATTTGGAGACTGTGGTCAGTTTGCATTGATAGCAGCCTCCAAAGCTATTGCTGAATGACATAGTCAAATGTAACTGTCAAGAGCATTTACAAAAAAAAAAAAGGTGACACTTGCTAAAGAGTTGATACCGTTATTAATTTGTCTTAGGGAGAGAACAAGGGAGAAAAAAAGACAGTTTAGCATAGGGACTGGAAATCGGAATTTTTTTTTTTTTCTAAAGAGATAATGCATATTTCCAAAAAATTCCCACTAAGAACAGATGCTGAAGCCTAGGAAATGTATTGCGGCTCTAGAGTTAATCTGTTTATTTGGCCTATCGCTCCCTTAGTGCACAGTGGAAACTAGCTGACATTGAAATACGGCCCTGGTCTTAGAGTAAGAAGATGTGATCCTTGCCATTTCTTCTGCTACTTATTAATCAGGGGACCCTACACTAGTGGATTCATCTCCTTGAGCTTCAGGCTGGCCTGTTGGTTAAATAGAACCTTTGGGCAATTTCAGTAAGAAAATCCATGTAACAGCCGTGTTGGATTTAACCGCACAATATCCTACAGCAGGGAAGAGTTAGCACTATGGCTAAGAATGTCTTTCGTGAGTAAACCAAGTACTTGAAAATGAATAAATTCTTAGCTGTCTTTCTCTGTTGAAAAAGCCCCCAAATCTTTTGTGAAAATGGACTACTTTCTGTTATCCCGAAGCTTAGAAAGCATTAGGAATAGGTGAAAGAGGGAGAGAGAAGAGGAGAAAGGGAAGAAAGGAAAAAAAAGGCAGAGAGAGAGCGTGAGCTAGTGGGGAGTGTCAGTAAAAGGCTCTTATATGGAAGGTGAAGGGCAGTTGTAGTTGTGGTCCTGATGGTGGGCAGGCAGCTGAGAATCCCGTTGTCGGCTGTGTTACCTTCTCTGGCAAAGGACTCCCACCTGATGATCTAACAAGTAAAGCTTTGAGATCTATTGTTGGATCCTCTCTGCTTGGTTGAAGCAGTTCCTCTAAGGTCCTGAATAATTATTTCCAAGTTTTCACTAACACCTGTTTTCCCAGTGTGATGTTAAATCAGCTCTGTTCCCAGAAGCTGGGGTAACCAACTTGTCCCAGGACTTCCCTGTCTTAGCTGTCATCATACTAAAACCCATTGTTGTCCAGTCGATTCCAGCTCATAGCGACCCTGTAGGACAGAGTAGAGCTGCCCCATAACGTTTCCAAGGAGCACCTGGTGGATTTGAACTACTGACCTTCTGGTTAGCTGCCATAGCTCTTAACCACTGTGCCACCAGGATTTCCGCATCACCATACTAGGTGCTGGTATTGTAGAGTGTGGTGGTAGACAATGTTAGATTACAGAGTGAGCAAGTGTTCTGATTGGAGACACACACAGGGTGCCCTGGAAATATTTTTGTTCTTAAATCAACTGTGGTTATTTTTGCCAGGCAGAAACAAATATAGGGCAGAGATACATATTATTTTAGGCTATTATTCAAGACGACTCATCCAACAGTCTACAAATGGCTGTTGAGAACCTGCCCCTTGACAAACATTCCACAAGGCCCTAAAAGGGACATAGAAAGTTATTCCAGGATCAGATGGTTCTTAGAAATCACATTTTAGAAACTGGCTTTTTTTCAACTGTCTCAAGCACTAAAACAATATGGATTTATTTCAGTTGTGCTAAACTGGCTACAGATCCATGATCTTTTATTCAAAGCGTTTGGGGCCTGATGCATTTTGAAATTTAGAAATTTCAGGATTTTAGAGACCAAGTAAGGCACATATGCCATATATTATATTTACATGGAACTGGGACAGCACTCCATGATCAAAATATTAATAATTCTGTTTTGGTATGTATGTATATTTACACTAAGTAGTATATATAAAAACTACTTGCCAATTCAGGTCAGGTTTTGCTGACCAATGAATCATGAAGAAACTTTATGAGTTTCCGGTGACTTTGAATTTCCTGAATTGAAGATAAGGGATTGTAGACAACTATTAGAGAAAACAGAAGAGTATCTAATAGAAGCTTATGATCTGATTTCCATTACACACACACACATATTGAGACAACTAAGTGTACAAGGCACTGTATAAGAAATGCTAAATGAATGGCGAGTTTCGAGGAGGCTGAAATACTTCTTGCTTAGGTTTTCGAGGCCTCACAGAAACTGTGGGATTGAGGGGAATCTGAAGGATAGGTGTTCAGTTATGTGGAAGGGATGGCACAGAGCAGCAAATGAGGGTCTCAACCAAAGACAGGTGGTGGAACATCTCAATAGCTCAGTATGTATCTGAATTTCTGAATGGAAAAAGGGTTTAAAATTGCTATTTAGCTTTACCAATATTAATTTATACCATGAGCTACCTTTTTTGAGAAACTTATATGTGTTGGTGAAATGGGAAAATTAATGCAAGTTAAAAACAAACAAACAGAAGTAATTGTTACTTTTATCTGTCTCATGGATAAATACATGACATTTTGGTTATTACCTATGGAAAAACTAGTTCCACTGCTGTTGAATGTAACATATGACTTTATTATATGTGAAGATCTAAGAAGTCTCCATTTTATAGGCATTTTCAAACAAAAGTTTGGCAATATTTAGATCACTGATTGTCTATATTGGCTGTGCTTTGGAATCATGGATGGAGATGTGGGGGGAGGGGACAGACTTTAAAAATATCCTGACGTTCGGTTCTCACGTCGAAGATTCTGATATAATTGGCCTGACCCCAGCCAGCATGGACACAGAGACTCTTAAAGTTCCTGGGTGAGTCTAACGTTCACCCAAGATGGAAAACCACAAGTTTATATAAATTAACTCTCAGTTTCAAGTTAAACATAGGAGAGACAGTGTCAATATTTACTCAAATATTTTTGTAATTGGAGTGAAAACATAAAACGTAAAATTAAAAATTATCAACACTTCAACTAAGGTTCTTTGTTAAAAGCCTGTTTTTACACCAAATGATAATCGTCACTCCACTTTTTATTAATTTTATTAGAATAATACAATTTTGCCAAAGAAATATGGGTTTGATGGTCCAAGTACCCACACAAAATTTAGCAGTAAAACCTGGAAACGCTTTCTGCCATAATAACCTCCATATTTCGTATCCAGTCAAAGCCATAAAAGGGAGAGAGGTTCTGCAGTTTGTTCCATGCCTCTCCTATGGGTTAAGTGGAAAGAAAATTAGTTGTAAAAGGGATGGTGATCCTGAATTTTAACCTTGTGGAAACTACAATGTCACACAGTTTAGCAGCGATGGGACCCAACCCAATTTAGACTTTTGGCTTTGATACAAGGCTGTTTCCACTCATCTCATGCAACAGCTTTTGTTTGTCTTTACAGGCATTAAGGGGATATAAACTGGGTTGAGATTGAGGAAGACAGTTGGAAACAGAGTAAAAGAAAAATGAAACTTTTGGAGTTGTACACAAGATAGCAGAGTTATTCAGGAGGGGAAGCTACGATACAGATTTCTTGTTAAACCACTTTCTTATGCGCCAAGTAAGATTATCTTGTTTGATGAATATTCTGTTGTACATCCCTCCTGCCAGGATGTGGTATATAGGTATCAATTGATAAAATCAACTCTGAAATGTTTTTTAGGGCTCAGTTTAGAGAAAAGTAAATTACACTTCCAGAGTCAACATTTATCCAGATTGCGAACGTTTGATACGTTTACCGTTGCCGTCAAAAAACAATAAAACAATAAAAAAAAAAAAAGGCAGCTATAAATCCTTGGAAATTGATAAGGATGCAGGAGATCTGGAAAGCAAGATCCAATTTCCTTAAGAAAAGTGGATAGAAGTTCTATCACATACAGGTCAACTGCATATTTGTAGCTTGTATTAGCATTTCTAAATCAGAGCAAAGTGATGCTGGGTGCCTGCTGAGGTACTGTGGCTCAGCTTTGAGCTTTGCTTCCAGATAGTGATATACAACCCAATC
Source organism: Loxodonta africana (assembly GCF_030014295.1). NCBI lineage: Eukaryota > Metazoa > Chordata > Mammalia > Proboscidea > Elephantidae > Loxodonta > Loxodonta africana. The sequence continues at coordinate 60,072,077 of NC_087360.1, forward strand.
TACAATGAGGCTTTTGAGAAATGTATTCTGGAAACCCTGGTGGTGTAATGGCTAAGCGCTACGGCTGCTAACCAAAGGACTGGCAGTTCGAATCCGCCAGGCAATCCTTGGAAACTCTATGGGGCAGTTCTACTCTGTCCTATAGGGTCGCTATGAATTGGAATCGACTCAACAGCACTGGGTTTGGTTTGGTTTTTTTTTTTTTGGTATTCTTTCTCCCAGTCCCTGTAGAAATAACACCAGTAAGTATCATCTAAGCTAAGTCTTCCCTGTGTGAGGAAATGTCTGAAAAGGGAAGAAAAAGACTTCCTCAAGATATTGCCATAATACAGGCGTTTTTTTTTTTTTTTTTAAACCAAAGTGTCATTTAGCAAGTATTTATTTCTGTATCAGTTATTTAATCTAAACAACAGAATTTCATTGTAAAGGTTATTGAAAAGTCAGGGAGATGATTATGTGGCTTCTTAACTTTTTATTGAGGTCACAGATCTCAGCTTTTTCTTGAAATTGCTCTGATGTTCATGGTTTTGCCAGCTGTACTCTGCCTTTCCGTGACAAAGCAGCAAACAGAAGGTACTACTCTACTGTATTCTGACTAATGAACCATGTGAGCTTTTAAATGTCTCTTCCTTCTCAAAACATTTGGGTCAGAATTTTTTTTTCACAACTAAATTAAATCTTTGTAGAAAGTACAAAAGTGAATGACGCCTAGGAAAAAAAAAGTCTCCACTTATTAGGAAGTACGAGATGAGTCCTTGGAGGTATTGGAAAGAACGCCAGCCTTGGAAATGGGAGGTTTGGTTTTGAGTCCTCCTTTTCCTATAACTATAAGTTAGAATCAACTCAGTGGCTATGGGTTTAGTTTTTTGGTTTTTTTTTTTCCCCATAACTAGATAGCTCATCTTAAGTAAAGGACGTGGCAACCCTGAAACCCATCATCTGAGAGACAGGACAGTAATTCAAGTCTCACAGTCTTTGTAAGGATGAAAGCAATTTGTATGTTGTAGTGCATTCAAAAGTTATTTATACTTGCCGTGAGTAAACTCCTTCCACTTGGGTTCTTTTTTTTCTGGGCCAGAATTAACTGCAAGGACAAAGTTGAACGTGTAAAATTAATAGTTGGACTTACAATGTCAAAATAGTGATAGATGCCTTTTCAGTTTAGATAAGCAACATCTGCTCTGTAGCGTTTTTCTTTTGGACTTTTAAAAATATATATTGTACCTTCAGCATCCATTTCAGCAGGTATAGGTTGAAAATAATCTACCACAATAAACGCAAGTAACTGACAATAAAATTAGCATCATTCCCTCAATTGGTGTGATCTGTGTCCCTGAAAGATCTGCCTGGAGCACACAGGCAAATCCTTTGTTTATTAGTTCTTTCCATTTATAGCACACAAATGTTCAGTTCGCTCATTCAGAATTTTTTAAGTCATGATTGTTCAGTGTTTCCTTCAAGAATCGGCTTCATTTGGATGAATAGATCACCCCCTTACCCCCAAGAGTTTATTACATCAACTCCTATTTCCTCATAAGGGTTTGTCTTTTGAGCTCCTCAGATTTCGGCATAACGATATGCAAATTCTGATCTCAATCAATTAGGAAGTTTTGTCCCAACTACAGAGATGAAGGCGGGCAAAGAGAATGTCCTTGCTGTCAATGAGCTCTTCTGGATTCTTGAGCTCTGCAATGAACTTGAGACCTTTCAGCATTAGATACTGAACCTGAGACTCTTTCAGCTTTAGGCATTGAGGAGAATGCGTTCAGTAATGGACTAATGTGGCCCCTGGTTCTCTCTGATTGTTTTCCTTCACAGCAACACCCATCAGCTCGCTTAAGTCCCCTCGGGTGGACGCTGCTGCTCCGGTGGTCGCATCTCCCTATCAAAGAAGAGATTCAGACAGATACTGTGGGCTCTGTGCAGCCTGGTTTAATAATCCTCTGATGGCCCAGCAACATTATGATGGCAAGAAACACAAAAAGAATGCAGCGAGAGTCGCTTTATTAGAACAACTGGGGACAACCCTGGATATGGGAGAACTAAGAGGTAAGAGCAATTGTTCGACTTCCTGCCACAAAACTCGGCTTTCAGAGAAGAGATCGTGGTTCAGTCATGTTTGCACAAACTGGGATGATGCTTCTTATTCCTTTGATTGTTAAAGAAAAAGCTAGGGTCACTCAGAAGGGATAGAAGAAAAGACAAACAGAAAATGAGCTTTCACTTAGGTTTTGTAATCTTTTTTGTTTCAAAGTGTTTGCTGTTTTCATACTTCATTGACTGTATTTTAGATCAAAGCCACTCATCCATAAACCAGGTTTTGTTTTGTTTTTTTTTTCCACGCTGTTTTATTTTTAATCACTTTCTTTAATTAATGCTTTTGTAGGCCAGCAGTATGAGAGAAGAAGCTAAACAATGCAACAGCATTATCTATTTGAAACTTTTGGCTTTTTATAATTCAGTTAAAATGAAGCAATGAATTGACTCTATTTAATGGTTTAAAGCCAACCCAAGGCCCTTTATTAGAAATATCTAGAAAGTGGAGGTAAGATGGTGCTGTGCGGCACTATTTTCAGCCCTCCACTCTGAATTCTTCTCTCTGAATTCTCCAACCCCCAACGACTGACGGGCATTTGCTCAATTGGTGGAAACCATGCAGCATTCAAACGTCATGCAAGGTTTCACAGAAGCTGTGGAGTAGAGACTCAGAAACCACAGGGTAAGGAGGAGTCCCGTGGACTCCTGGGAAGCCATGGACCAACTTGCGGGACTTAGAGTATTTTATTATTAGCAACGATTTAAACACGTATTAATCACCTAAACATTTTTGATCAGCTTGGTGTTGACAGTGTAGAAGCAGAGGAAAATCATATACTATATTTTTCTAACACAGTGTAATTTTCTCAGAGAAACGGTGTCGTGAAAGGTGGTGCTGATACTCTACCCTGGGCACGGCATGGATTAGATAACTGTTCTGGGCTGGCCAGGGAGCTATCAGCTATAAGCTATAAGTAACACATTTACAATCCAATTTTGAGAAAGCAACCTGGGTTCAAACGGGATTCTGTGCATATGGCCACCAATTCTTACTCCCTCACCTCGCTGTGAGCTTCGAAGGGTGATAATTGCAATCAGAAAATGACCCCATACACTGCTAGACCAAATAAGTGGGACAGAAGATCATGCTGTGTGAGCTAAGAGAAGGGAGAGGTCACTTCTGATTATGCAGGCTGGAGAAGGCTTCACTGGGGAGAGAGGCTTGAGATGGAACTAGAAATGTGGGTAGCCCTGCAGCGGGTGGGATGGGGGGAAGAGAGGATATGCCGTGTGAGCAGAACGATGTATCCATAGGTAATGAGGCAGGGAAACAGAGCTGTAGACAGCAAGTAAACAAGTTGGAGGAATCCTGTCATACAGTACAGACTTAAGACTGGAGGTCCACTTAATACATCTTCGGAGCTTGATTAGAGACTAATTTTTTTCAGAATACGTGATTATAACAACAACAAACGAGCAAACATTCAAAACATTTTATGTTGGTTTCCAGCTATAGGAAAACAACATGGAGCTCAAGAAATACTATGATGAACAGTCTCGTCACAGAAGCCCTGGATTGCTCGTTACTATTGCTTTTCGTTGGGGGATTTCTTATGCTCTCAGCCTTGTGATTGACAGGTACCATCGAGTCGATTCTGACTCATAGCAACCCCGTATGACAGAGCAGAGCTGTTCTGTAGGATTTTCTTGGCTATAATCTTTACAGAAGCAGATCTCCCACCAACCTTTGGCTTAGCAGCAGAGCGCTTAACTGTGGCGCCACCAGGGCTCCTTGCTCTCAGTCTTTGTCTTGTTAAAAAACACAGGAAGAGTCTCTCCAGAGCTGAAGGCCTACCGACAACTTGCTGTTACTGGCAGATAACAACCTGGCTCAGTGACTCCTTCACGGCAGGGCACTGAAGGAGAAAAATAGGGCTTTATTTATGTTTCGTGCCAGATATTACAGCTCGAAGAAGAATTATTCCTGGAGCACATTCTTCTTGTCTGTTTTGAATTATCAGTCCTGCATCTTTTACGTACAACCACATCTTAATGACTTGGGCGTCTGAATTCTGTAACATTTGAGCAGCTTGTCTTCCATACAGAAGACAAAAAGGCTGCTCTTGGACTTGATAACTCAGTGTGACTATGACTCAGTAGCACACGAAATGTGATTAGCGCTGAGCACAATGTCCTTGAAGCCAACCTTTTCACCCACCCCAGGTGACATCCTGATATATATTTATTCAAGGACTAAATATTGCAAAAGCTTCAGGAATAAAGCAACTATGGTAACGCAGCCCTTTTACACACACACACACACACACACACACGGCAGACATAGACACACCTATTTCTGGAATGCGTCTAATGCGTGGTCAGTTAATTAATAAAGGCAAACACGCTAATCACCAAACACAGGCATATCCATAGCTGAAAAGAAATGGTGTCAGGCAGCTGGAATAAAATGAACTGCTCAGTTAGTTTGAGCACGACTTGACAATGCCACAGGAAGCTCAAGAGTTTTTCTTTTTTTCTCATAGTACTTTTCACTTTTTTAAAAAACATATTTTCTTATTTATTCTGGTTTTTCTTATTTTCTGTCTTTCTCCCTACTTCCCCCAGCAACTTGAACACAGAGATAGAAATCTGTTCTATTTGCAGATACATAGAAAACACCCAGAACAGTAGCTGACACATAGTAGGTGCTCAATTATCATTCATGAATGAATAAACAGAGAAATAAGAAGAAAGAAAGAAAGAAAAAAACCTTACAATCCTACATCCTTTGTATCATTGTAGTCATTCTCATTTCTGAAAAGATTCTGATTGAATAATTTTTACAGGACATGGTTTATGATTTTCTCATTTGTTTAATGATGTGTGAAAATGCAGAGGCAGTAATGTGACTGCTCACTGTGCGTTGACAAGGTGTGCCCCTGTGTAACCACACGCAGTCAGCATCCATAACTTTCCCATCATGGGAAAATCCCACCGGCCCCTTCCTAGCCAATTCCAACCATCTACTCCGGGGAACCACTTTTCTGATTTTTTTTCTTTTTTCACCATAGATTCGTTTTGCCTATTCTAAACTTCATGTAAATGGAATCACACGGTATGCATTCTTTCGTGGATAGTTTCTGTGGACCAGCATAATGTTTTTTGAAAAGTATCTATTTCTTACGGAAAAAAAGCAAAGTAGTTCCTTGTTTTTTATTACTGAGTGGTAGTCCTGGAGCCCTCCCTGGTGGTGGAATAGTTAAATGCTGGGCTGCTAACCGAAAGGTTGGTACTTCCAACCCACCCAGCCACTCTATGGCAGAAAAACCTGGCGATCTGCCCGCATAAAGATTATAGCCTAGAAAACCCCATAAAGATTGTTCTGCTGGGGTCATGAGTTGAAACTGACTCGATGGCACCTAACAACAACAAAAATAGCAGTATCCCACTATACAAAAATCCCACAACTTGTTTATCCATACTATTCTTTATGACTTTTGTATTGTTTGGTACTATTTTGAGTAAAGCTTCCATGAACATCCTTGTTCAAGTCTTTGTTTTTAGTTGACATACCTCATATTTACTTGGTAAATACCTAATAGCAGAATTGTTGGATCATAAGTTGGGTGTGTTTTTAACTGTATAAGAAATTGCCAACATGTTTTTTTCAAAGTGGCTGCACTATCCTGCATCTCCAAAACAACATAGAAGAATTCCATATTCTCACCAACATTTGTTTTTGTCCATCTTTTAAATTGTAGCCATTCTAATGGGCATATGGAAACCCTGGTGGCGTAGTGGTTAAGTGCTACGGCTGCTAACCAAAAGGTCAGCAGTTCGAATTCACCAGGTGCTCCTTGGAAACTCTATGGGGCAGTTCTTCTCTGTCCTGTAGGGTCACTATGAGTTGGAATCGACTTGGCGGCAATGGTTTTGCTTGGTTTAATGAGTGTATGAAGGTGTTTCATTATGACCTTAGTTTGCATTTCCCTGTTGACTAATGATGTTGAGTACTTTTTAATGTGCTTATTGGCCATTTGTGTATCTTTCTTTGTGAAGCCTTGTTCATATCTTTTGTCCATTTTAAAAAAGTTGGTTTCTTTTTATTATTGAATTGTAGGATTATAGATAGAGGTTTTTATATATCTTTATATAAATCCTTTGATAGATTATATGTATATATAGAGAGAGATCCAATCTGTGATTTAGCTCTGCGTTTTCTTAACTTTGATGAGCAGGCATTTTTAATGTATGGAAGCCTAATTTGTCTTTTTTTTTTAAATGAGTATTGCTTTTTGTCATATCTAAAAAATTTTTGCTATCTCCCAGGATCATAGATATTCTTGTATGTTTTCTTCTAGTAGTTTCATGGTTTTAGCTTTTACATTTCAGATTATGATGTATCTCACATTAATTTTGGTGTACTGTGTGAGGTTAAGAGTTGAAATTAACGTCATTTTCATGCATTTACCCAATTGTTGGAGAAAATTTGTTGGAAGTACTTTCTTTTCCTCATTCATTGGTCCCTTTATTGAGAATTGATTGATCATGTAAGTATGAATCTATTTCTGCATCTACTCGGTTCAACTGATCTATCTTATGCCAGTGCCACACTGTATTGATTCTTGTAGCTTTAAAGAAGTCTTGAAATCAGATAGTTCAAGTTTTCCAACTTTGTTCTTCTTTCTCAAAATTGTTTGAGTATTCTAAATCCTTTTTGCTTTTTATATAAATTTTAGAATCAGCAGTAAATCACCGTATAGGAATCTTGATGGAATATTGAAACGGAATTGAATCTGATCTATAAATCAATTTGGGAGAATGTATATTGTATTTGGAATACAATAGTGTATTCCAAACCATGATCATCCTATACCTCTTTTTATTATTTATGTTTCTTTAAATTCTATCAGCAATGTTTTGTAGTTTTCAATGTAAACATTTTGCACTTCATTTGTTAAATTGGGTTTACCCATTAGTATTCTATGTTCCTTAGCGTTGTTATAAATTATATATTTTTTAAAATTTCATTTCTATGAGTTTGTTACTGATATAAAGAAAACACAGCTGGCTTTTGTATGTTAACCTTAGGTCTTGTGACCTACACATAACTTTATACCTATATATTTGTACATAATTCAACAGCACAATTTGTACCTTTTGCATTTTTTTTTTGGCATCCACACTGTGTAGTCATTGGAAAACCTGCAGAACCACGTTAGCATACCTGTCCTCCTTTGCTTCAAATGCTGGAGAAAGATATGGCAGTCTGCTCCCATAAAGATTTACAGCCTTGGAAACCCCATAGGGCAGTTCTACTCTGTCGTATAGGGTGACTATAAGTCAAAATCAAGTCCACAGCAGTGGGTTTAGCAGTAGGTTGTGCTTAAAATGGCAAACCAGATTAAAAAAAAAAAAAACCTATTCTTGTAGAATAACAAAGCATTATAAATGGGCTTGGCCTAAACAATTATTAAAATGCTTATAACCTGATTACTGACTCAACTTTAGTGTTATTTGTTCCAGAAAACAGAAGGTGCCTGTCTCTACTTCCAAGTTTTAATTTAATAGGGAGTGTTATTCACATTTTCCTGAATATGTAGTCTAACGTAGTGAACAAAGGAACTTTGAAATTATGTAATTATAAAGTGCAATGGTCAAAATGTATTTGAGAGGTTTTCTTTATAGTTTAAATTTCTCTAGCAAGCGTAAAAGACAGAAAGAAACAGTGACAGTGCAAATTATGAAATTAGAGCTAGCTGGCGATAGAATATTCATTTTGGAGACCTTTATCACTCATTTTTTTAAAAAAAGTTTTAGGCTGGAAAAGGCACAGCTATTTTATTTCAAGGGAAACTGGGATATTCTGTAATCCTCATCTGAAGGGACAGGGGGAAATAACTCGTTTGAACAATTGAATACTGTTTCAGGAAATCATAGCCTAGTAGTGTTCAAAGGATTTTTAAACACCATTAATTCGAATCCCTTTGAGGAGTCCTGGTAGTGCAGTGGTTAAGGACTTGACTGCAAACCAAAAGGTCGGTAGTTCAAATTCACCAGCTGCTCCTTGGAAACCCTGTGGGGCAGTTCTACTCTGTCCTATAGGGTCCCTATGAGTCAGAATAGACTCGATGGCAATGAGTTTGGTTTTGGTTTTGTTTTTGTTTTCCAGAGCAGGAATCTGAGGCCCAGAGAAGAGAACTGACCATTCCTTTCTAAGTCAGGGCTAGAATCCGTGACTCTTGATTGAGGGCACACCATTTTTCAGTGACTGCTCTGTGCCTAACTAGAACTCTGAATAATGAACTCTTTTGTTTAAAAACAGTTGAGTTTGGAGACTTCGTATGTATTTTAAAATGTATAAAACTTGTTTTGAACTCAGATTTAGAAGGGGCCCAGCCAAATCTCAGTTTTCTGGGAATGGGTTCTTTGCAAAGTATAGTATCATACCTATAATATAGGAGTTTCCTCCACATTCATCACTCCATCTCAGCCGTGCTCCAGGGGAATATCAGGAAGTACCTTTTCTTCCACTGATCTTGGAGCCGGCCCAGTGCCAGGGTCCCCCTGCACAGGTAATGCAGGTAACTCCTAAGGGGAGTGCCACTGTATTGATATGATAAGTTATTCATAGCCAAAGAGGTGGGCAAAGGCCAAAGCAACATTAAGTGGAACAACCCCCATTACCTGAAAGCTAACAGCGGAAATCATTCAAAAAGTGAAAAGCTCTCACACCATCCAGTGTTCTGCTTATCTTGAGGTAAGTCTGCCCTTTCCGACTCACATCCTATGTTTATGATTTGAAGACCTAGATAAGCTTCTTGTACCCCCTTGAAATTAATTCTTGCCCTGCTAATACAGGTAGCAGCTGCAGTACACAGGGAGTTGTAAATACGGGTGTTCTCTCCAGAGGTATGTTTTTTTCTTCATAAAAGTTTGCCTCTCAGATCGAGGCCTCCATGAACAGTATGAGTCAAAGCATGGCTTTGGGCTCACTGGCAGGGGCAAAGTAGGTCTTCAGTAAGGTGGTCATGCATTTTGTTTGATCAGGATGGTCCTGGATTCTCTTTTTGTAGGTCAACCAATGTCTGTTAGTTATTTTGTGTGCCCCTGTTACTCTTAAAATGGAACCCTTTGGCTTCATCCTTGGAGTCTCTGGTTGGTGCACACAGTTAATGTGCTCAGCTACTAACCAAAAAGTTAGAGGTTCAAATCCACCTAGAAGCACCTCAGAAGAAAGCCTGGCCATATACTTTTGAGGAAAAAAAAAAAACAAAAACAAACATTGAAAACCCTACAGAGCACAGTTCTACTCTGACTGGGGTCACCATAAATCAGAATAGACTGGGCAGCAGCTGTTGGTGTGGTGGCCTTCATCCTACTTATTGTTTAAGTGGAAGGTTAATACTTATTCATATGGCACACCAAAATTGCAAAATATTAACCTTGTAAAACTGTTAACCCTGCCTTATCTTTCTGCTAAACTGAAGGCTGTCAATTGCTCAATAGACCTGGAAACGATTATATTTTAAATTCAGACTATCTCACACTCATGAGCATAAAGATAGTTTGCATGGGGATGCAGCAAGAAGAGTAGAATTTTATTCCTGTGTAACTGGGGCGTGGGAAAGGGAGAGGATATGGCAACCAGCATCAAGGCATAAAAGGCTCTGAGTCTTCTCTCTCCTCCAGGGCTCCCCAGTACCACGGTTTAGGTGGGGGTGGGATCCAGAAATAATTGTGAATTTTAAGTGAACTGCTGAAGTAATTTGAAAATGAGAGCTGGCGGGGAAGAGGGAAAGGACAACAAAAGGCTGTGGGCTGACCCTGCAGCAGGTGCCTTGAGATGGAGAATGCATGACTTTCATTGAGATGGCCAGTGCCAGGGAGCTTTGTGGTAGCTGAGCTAGGACTAGGCATTACCTGCACTGAGAGATGGATGACACAGTGTGTCAAGGTGCCAGAAGAGGACTGAGGATAGAGGAGACTTGTCCTGGGCAGCTGTTGTGAGAGCCAAAGGAGCTGACTTGGGCTTGGGAGGAAGGGAATGAAGAGAAGCCTGAGAGGAGAGGTGTAGGAGACTGAGGAGGGAAGGAATACCTCTTGACTCTAGAAGCTGATGAGTAAAAATTACTGGATTAGACTGAGTCTCCTAAAATATGACTAACTCCCCCCTCCCCCCAAAAAAAGAACAACAACAACAAAAAAACAAACCCATTACCATCTAGTCGATTCTGACTCAAGGTGACCCCATAGGACAGAATAGAACTGCCCCATAGGGCTTCCAAGGGGCGCCTGGTGAATTTGAACTGCCAACCTTTTGGTTACCAGTCATAGCTCTTAATCACTATGCCACCAGGGTTTCCAAAATATGACTAGATTGTGTTCTTTTCCTACCATTAATGGACATGGGGGCTCATTGGAGAAAATAAAACTGTTATATAAATGATATTTTTTGTGCATAACTTAGTGATCCCAAATAAAACTGGATGTGAACAGTATTTAGCTAGATACATATATCAGAGATCTGGGCTTTAAATTCAAGAACATCTGCAGAGAGGTTCTGAATCATTTTGAAATTAGTACTCTTTTTGTTTATTTGTTTGTTTTTTCTCTCAAGTGATTCCACTTAGATCATGCTTTGGGTTGCTTGTATAAGGTTACTTAGATTGTGGTTTCCTGTGCTTTAGGGTGAAAAAAGAGCCATAGCACAGCTGGCATGAGTGAAGAGGCATTCAACTTCTTTTCGGTGCATGAAATGCCCTCTTAGTTGTTATTTTTGTATTGCTATTTCCAATTTCCCCTTCAAAAGAAGACCTTACAAAGGAAATACAATACGTTAAGTTGGAAGGTTATTCAGAGGGTGAGAAGATGAAACTGTAGCTATAGAGAAGACACCCACATCCAACTGGTACAAATATCTCAGAAAGGCAGGATCTTTAGTAAACATTAAATTAGAAGTGATGAAACGGGGGGGAATCTACTGAATGAAAAATCTGGGCTTCTTAAAAGATGTAAAAGATTTCTGAGATGTTTTCACCTGGTATGCTAAAGGCTTATGCTTCTAGGAAAAAATGAACAGTTTTCAAAACAGCCTGTTTAACAATAATACTTATCCATTAACCCATTGCTGTCAAGTCATACCAACCCTATAGGACAGAGTAGAGCTGCCCCATAGGATTTCGAAGGCTATAATCTTTATGGGAGGACATTTATGGCACAGAGATTAAGAGGTCGGCTGCTAAACAAAGGGTTGACAGTTCGAACCTACCAGCTGCTTTGTGGGAGAAAGATGTGGTGGCAGCCTGCTTCTGTAAAGACCTACAGCCTTGAAAACCCTATGGGGCTGTTCTGCTGTGTTCTCTAGGGTCACTATGAGTCAGAATCAACTCAACAGCAATGGGTTTGGTTTCTTTGTTTGTTTGCTTTTTAATCTTTATGGGAGCAGACTGCCACATCTTTCTCCTATGAAGCCGCCGGTAGGTTTGAGCCACTGACATTTTGGTTAGCAGCCGAGTGCTTGTCCATTGTTGTTGTTGTTATTAGGTGCCATTGAGTCGGTTCCAACTCATAGCAACCCTATAGGACAGAGCAGAACTGCCCCATAGGGTTTCCAAGGAGCAGCTAGTGGCTTTGGCCTGCTGACCTTTTGGATAGCAGCCGAGCTCTTAACCACTACACTACCAGAGCTCCTGCTTATCCATTACTGTATAACATATTGCCTCAAACACAGTGGCTTAAAATAACAATGTGTATTATCTTTCACCATTTCCATGGAAGGATTTTGGTATGGCTTGGCAATTACTGCTCAGGGTCTCTTAGAACATTGTAGCCATGACATCAGCTGGGGTTAGAGTCATCAGAAAGCTTGATGAGAGCTTCTGGGAAATACATTAGTGGGTTGTCAGGAATGGGGATGTGGGGAGGAGTTGACTACAAAATGGTAGTAAAGGGAACATTTTGCAGGTAATGGAGCTTGGCTGTATCTTGATTGTGGTGGTGGCTACATGGCTGGATGTTTTTGCCAAAACTCATAGACCTGAAGACCAAGAAGAGTATTGTGTAAATTAAAAAAGGCAAATAAAAGAAGAAAGAAAATGTGGCTTGCTCACATGACTGGGAAGTTTGTGTTGGCTGTTGCTGGGAGGGCTCAGTTTTTCTCCTTGTGGACTTCTCCCAGGTTTCTTTCTTTCCCTCCTTCCCTCCTTCCCTCCTTCCCTCCTTCCCTCCTTCCTTCCTCCCTCCCTCCCTCCCTCCCTCCCTCCCTCCCTCTCTCCCTCCCTTCCTCCCTCCCTCCCTTTTCTCTGTTTCTGTTTTAAATTGTGGTAAATATATACATAACAAAGTATTTGACACCACAACAATCTTCACATGTACATTTCAGTGACATTGCGTTCATCATGGTGTTCAGTCAGCACCCTTATCCGTTCCCAAGTTTTACCATCATCCTTAACAGAAGCCCAGTGTCCCCTCATCCCTGAGTTCTCCTTTTTCTCTGCCTCCTACCCATCCCTTGTAACGAGTACTTAACTTTGGTCTCTATATACTTGCCTATTCTAGATGTTTCACATAAGCTGAGTCATACAATACTTGTCTTTTTATGACTGACCTATTTCACTCAGCATAATGTTTTCAAGGTTTATCCACTTTATAGCATATGTTAGGTCTTAATGCCTCTTTACAGTAGTACGCCCTTGTATGTAAGTACCACATTTCGTTTATCCTTTCTTCTGTTGATGGACATTTAGACTGTTTCTACCTTTTGGCTGCTGGTTTCTTGCAGAGTGAGCGATCCAAGAGAGTACCAGATGAAAGCTGTTTGCATAGCATCACTTCTATCACAGTATATTTGTTAGAAGCTAGTCACTAAGTCCAAGGAGCCCTGGTGGCACAGTGGTTAAATGATTGGCTGCTAACCGAAAGGTCGGCAGTTGGAAACCACCAGCAGTTCCACAGGAGAAAGATATGGCAGTCTGCTTCCGTAGAGATTTGCAGTTGTGGAAATCCTATGCGGTTGCTATGAGTTGGGATCAACTCAATGGTAGTGGGTTTGGTTTGTTGGAAGTCAGTAAGTCCAGCCCATATTTGGGGAAGGGGAAAGAGGGGATTTAAACACCACCTTTGGAGAAGAGGAGTACCAGAGAATACATGGAAATATTTTAGAACCACCACAATTGGTCAGGATGCAAGTGAACAACTGACCTGTCCGGCAAACACTATGCTCCCACTTGCTGTGGACATTGGAGTTAAAAGTATCTCACCTACAGGTGGAATTAATATATGCAATAGGCACACTGTGCCAAGGATTTCATTTTTTTGTGTGTTTTTTTGCTTTGTTTTGTTTTTTAATTAAAATATAACAGAGATTTTTGCCCATTCTCAAGAGAACAAGCCAATAGAAAATACTTACTAGTGCTCTGAGGTCTACAGCCTGAGGCTTGACCCTGGCCTGATGGATGTCAGAGCTGGGGTCAATGGAGAAAGGGTGAACTTTCCTCTCTGAAGGCTTCGTGAAAATCTCCACATGATTTTTAAACAATTTCTCTTCATTCTTCCAGGAACCATAGTCCCTTTGTATATGGCCATACCAGTAAGCTTGAAGGCCTCCAAAGATTTGGGAATCAAGTTAATTGCAGCTGCCTGTTCCATTGCAGGCTCCCAGTCTGTGTGCAAAATGGTAGGAGCAGATGCCCCACTCAGGTAGCTTGGGCTCATGGTTTCAGAAACAGAAGGCCTGTTATATGTAACTTCTTTATCTCATCCCTGACTCACTTATTCATTCATTCACCATTTCCATTCATTCCCATAATATTTATTGAACTTGTAGTGTGTGGCAGGCACAAAGTGCTGGAGACACTACAATGAACAAGACAGAGAAGTTCCTATCTTGAGAAGAAGATGGACAATAATCGAGGAAAATATTTTTAGGTTGTGATAACTGCTAAAGGGAAAGAAACGGTGATAAATAATGAGGTGGAAGTTTGTGGGAGAAACGAGGCAGAGTGCTGAAGCAAATGAGCAGGGCAAAAAGCGAGGCAGGTAAGAGACAGGGATCACGTCGTATGGTCCTCATAAGCCATTGAATGTAGTTGTAATATTATTCTACGTACACTAGGTATTTGCATCTCATCTTACGTATCCCAAAGCTCTGCACTTTTCCTATATAAAGGATTGGTTCATTTTTCTTCTAAGTCACCCACTCTTTTGTCTGTCTAAGAGTGGGGCCTGCTTCTGTCATCCCTGTGAATGTTCCCTTTACCAATCCTTTGTTTAAGGCCACATTTCCCAAACCACTTGCAGATTTTAGGATAGTATTCATTCACGGTTGTCAGGTCTAAAGCAAAAACAGAGAACTCTTTTAATATTGATGGGAGAGAACAACTGACCTTAAATAGTTTTGGCAGTGGGTGGGTGGGTAGATGTGAGGACAGATATTCCTTGACGGTCCTTGAGTTGGGCAAGAAAACAAGTTTAAGAACAACGTGTTCGCTCCTGCAGAGCAGCAGGGTGTTAAAGGCAAGGCAGTGATGTATTCAGGCCTATAAGAGGAAAATGGACCTGACAAGTATCTCATTTAAGTCTTCATCTCAGAACATAGGATTCTAGCCATTGAGTAAGCTTTGTCTAAGTGGGAAAGTAAAAGAGTGAGACTGCTAAAGTATGGAGAGATGAAGGTGGCAGTGGGAGCCGAGAAGTGGAATTCCCAGACTTTGAAAATCAGTAGAGTCAGCTGAGCTTAAAGGACAACTTGAAGGCACCCAGGCTAAACTGCTGACGGGACTGGGAGTTGTAGGCTGAGGATAGTGCTTACGTAAAGGCCCGGAGGCAGGGAGAACAGGGCCCCTTCCAGGAGCTGTGTGGAGTGACTGGAATCTAAGGCCACATTTGGGAATGAAGTGGATGAAGCAGTAAAGATCCAATCAGGGCAGCAGCTGAAGAACCTCCAGAGCAGTTTCTACTTAACCCTGAAGGCAATGAGGAATGATTCCAAGATTTTCAGCAGGGAAAGCGCATCTTGATATTTGTATTTTTGAATAAGTCTGTACAGATAACAACATGGAGGCTGGATTAGGAGGGAACTAGAGTGGAGGCAGACTTGTTGGGAGCCTGTTAGTTTAGTCTACTGAGAGATTATACCAACCAGAACTAAAGACAACAGTAGCAATAGGGATATGCATAAAAGGAAGAAGATATGGAAAAATTTAGATATAATTTCAACAGGATTTGATAGACAAGTTGGCTCTTCAGAGCCCCTTAACAGCTTCCCCCTCCATGTAGAGACAGAGCCTATCTCTGATTTATGCTTAAATTGCCCATACCCCTTACCAAACACTTTCAGAGCCTATTTTTTAAGCATGAATTCCAGTGCTGGGCATTTGGTCTTATCAGCCCTGCTACATTTAACTCAGTCTTGGTCTTGTCTAAAGCTTCTTGAGGGCAGGGTCCTTGTCTTATTCTTCTTTGTGCCGCCATGGTATCCAAAACAACCTATTGCTGATGAACCAGAAAACCAAACCAGCTGCTGACAAGTCCTACTCATGGCGACCCCTTGTGTTGTGGAGTAGAACTGTGTTCCCTAGGGCTTTCAAGTCTGTGACATTTTGGGAGCAGATTGCTAGGCCTGTCTTCCAAGGTGTCTCTAGGTGGGTTCAAACTGCCAACCTTTTGACTAGCAGTCAAACCCTTAATTATATGCACCAACCAGGGACTCCATATTGTTTAATCCTCTTAGCCAACTGAAAGGCCATGCTTCAAGTTCTCTAATTTCTATGGTGCAGTCAGAATCATGGGTCTCAAATGGGTACTTGAATACTTTCCAGTGCTGAATACTTGGTAAAAAAAAAGAAAAAAATACTGTGTCAATTAAGGTGTGCCTTTATTACATTTAATAAATTAACACAAGAGTGTTCATTCCTTCCTGATACTAATATTTTCATTCTCTGAAAGCTGTATGTATTTTATTTAGTTAAGAATCAGCAGGAAATAGGACCTTTAAACAGATATGATAATTACAGAATACCATTCTAAATTGAATGGTAGGGGAAGAGGTGCCAGAAGAAAATTCTCAGCTTAAATTACACCTGGTTATTTTTGCATTATTATTTTTAATGTGTTTTGACACATCGGCTGTTGCATGTAGACGCACTCTGATCTTCGGAGCCCACATTTTGAGTTAAGTAATTAAACTGCTTAAATGACTCATGTTCTGGTCATATTATTGGGGTAGGAATGAAAGGGGAAAATAGCGTGATATCGAAGAGAGAATTTTCATTCATTATTTCAATCACACTTACTAAGTCACTCTTATGTGCCAGACCCTGTGCTGGAGGCTACAGGGAATATGGAAATGTCTATGATTGACCTTGTAACCTCAAAGCGTTTAAAGTCTGGGAGAGATGGGAGTGGTGGTGGTGGAAATAATGCCTTTATTGAAATAAATATAATACAAAGTGTTTTTAAAAAGTAGGAAGTTAGGAGCCACCCTAGTACAATTCTTCGGGAATTATAATAGAGGAAATGTTACTTCCAACTTGGAGTTAATACTGGGACATGTGAAAAGTGGTGACAGTGTTCTTCAGAGCAGAGTGATCAGGCACAGAGATGGGGGTAAAGCGTGACCATAACTAGCAATCAAGTCAGGTGGGAGCCTAGGTTGAGAGTGTAGACCAGATAAGACTGGGAAGATAGATTCGATCAAGGTTAATAAATAACCTTGAATGTCAGGCAGATCTGAACTTTACTTGATAACCATCAGCATTTTTTTTTCTTTTTTTAAGTAGAGGGAAGGCCTCTCTTATCTATGGTTTATGAGGATTACTTGCCAGTGGAGTGTGTGACAGATGAAAGATTCAGGAAGATTCTGAAAGCCAGGAAGCCAGATAGTATGGATAGAGAGGCCTGAGCAAGGACTTGTAGGGGTCTGAGACAGAGTGGAAAACTGAAACAAGTGAAAGATATATTGTTCTTTGCATGATTCAGCATGCTCTCCTCTTTCAGAAAAATGAAAAGGATTCAGGGCATTAGAATTCTCAAAGACACCTTGGCAAGGTATTGGGAACACGAATAGGAAAAAAATATAAATTTAATGAGTAGTATGAGTAATAATTAAAATTTCTGTTTAATGTCAAATCTAACAAGAAAAGTAGCTGATGAACATTCACAGAAGTCTATTTACATCATGTAGGACAATCCTTTCTTCAGCTGGGACAGGTTTTTGCCCATTATTGTTATGAATGAAGCTAATAAATGGGACACTGTCTAAAGAAGTCTGGTTAACTGTTCATCATCAGCAACCAGGTTCCAAAAACAGATGAGCATAGCTTTTAAAATGGAATCATTTGCCTCCATTTATGCATTGTGGGCAAACTTATCCTTTAGACAATGAGAAACCTACTTGGATTTTTAACTTCAGAGTTGGCTACTACATTGGTAACCAATTTGTTATACAGGTAGTGCCTGACTTACAGTGGGGCTCCGTTTTGATAACTCTGTTGTAAGTCAGTTCTGATATGAGTCAAATATCTCAATTTTTTAAAAAATTTTCATTATGATTCCCTTTTATTATCAATATCTTTATAAATCTGATCTTTGTCTTTGGGGGTTGGCATGAGAATGAGGACATCAGCAAATTACTACTGTAACATTGCATGTGTTATTATTATACATGCAAAAAGAATGGATGGTTGTAAGTGCGGTTTGTTGTAACTCAAATACGTCTTAAATCGGGGACTGCCTGTGTTGAACCTCAGTTGTGAGATGTTGATCAAGAAAAGGACAATAGCAACAACAAAACACCCCACCGATACCCAAGGCATTTAATTGCTCTTTAGTGGCAGTTTTGGCTGCATCGAGGAAATGGACTATCTTCTGAGGCAACTAAGCAATTCATTGTCTTTCTTCATTGCTCTAAGGGCCTTCGTTGGTATTGATTGAAGATCTCTATTGTTTAGTTTAAGCTCAGGAACCAGGATGGTATTTTGCAAGAGCTCAGCACAGTGTTTTCATAAGGCTCTAGGAGCACGTATCCATTATGCTAGTTCTTAAATAGCTGTGGTCTTTGTTAGTCGTGTGCATTCATTTGACAAAATAAGGGATTCTTCCAAAAAGATGCAAAATCAGGAAGAACTTGCCCTTGAACAAACAGAAGACTGTTTAGTTCTAAAATTATAACTTTAACTCCATGAAAAAAAAAAATAATCATGAGTTTCTTTTGTTTTAAAGCTGTGACAGATGAACGTACTTTTCTGCAGTAGATGGAATACTATAAACTTGAATGTGAACTGAAATTAAAGTATGCAAATCAAATGTCAGGTTTACTCAAAGTGGAGCATACTGACTGATGTATTTGTTCACTATCTTATTTTCTCTAATATTTATTGAGTACCCACCATGGAAAAGGTGTTGTGATAAGCCTTGGAATTGAAAATGACATTGTCCTGGAGCATAAAAAAAGACAATTGTCTTCATCCTCAAAAGATCCAAAGCACTGTGCTTGCTGTGGCAAGTGCAATATTGTAAAAAGCTTTTTTACTTACATATCTCAAGTGCGTATTGTGTACATAAAAGCAAAGAGAGAAGGGAAAAGAAAAAAAGAAACAAACATGTAGCCCATTCCATGTTATTCAAACCATTTTTCAAATATTTTCTGCTGGCAGTTAACATCACGTGTGAATGTTTCACCAAGAAAATGGAGATCTCATAGGTGAAGTTAAGGTAAGGGAGAAAGCAGCAGACGTACCGATGAATTGTGTCTGGAACCATTCTGTGGTATGTAGATTGGAGTGGGGAGATAAAGAAGGCCAGGAAATCAGGTAGAAGGCATGCAGTAGCCTGGGTGAGGGCCTGTAGGGGTCTAAGTTAGAGTAGAGGGAGGGGAAAAACGCAACAAGTAAAAGATATGTATCCACTCCTCATTTATTGACGTGGTTAGGTGCCAAAGCCCAGGTTGTTATGTGATAACAGCGTTACGTGAAAATGGAGGATAACCATATCATATCACAAAATGGAGGATGAGTATATCATTATATAACTGCCAAACCACTGTAAACCATTGCTCAGCCAAGTTGACACATGACCTTAAAAATCACAGCCAGCATTAGTCTTGCCTCCCATCTCAGCGTTCCTTACTGCCAGGTGTACGTTGTTAATGTGCGAAATACTCAGTAGATTTTTTACTACTGTTGTAAATGTGAAAGTTGGTTAATGAGAGAGATGAGAAGTGAGGAAAAGGTGTATTGCTCTTTGTACTATACAGCATGCTCTCCCCTTTCAGCAAGGACAAAAATTGTTGTTATAGTTAGGTCCCATCAAGTTGGTTCTGAATCATAGTGACCCTTATATACAATAGCACAAAACACTGCCTGGTCCTGCATCGTCCTCACAATCGTTTTTTTGCTTGAGCCCATTGTTGCAGCCACTGTGTCAATCCATCTTGTTGACGGTCTTCCTCTTTTTCACTGACTCCCTACTTTACCAAGCATGATGTCCTTCTCCAGGGACTGATACCTCCTGATAACATGTCCGAAGTATGTGAGACATAGTCTTGCCATCCTTGCTTCTAAAGAGCATTTTGGTTGTACTTTTTCCAAGACAGAGTTCGTTCTTTTGGCAGTCCATGGTATATTCAATATTCTTCACCAACACCACAATTCGGTCTTCCTTATTCATTGTACAGCTTTCACATGCATAAAAAAGATGATTAAAAACACCATGGCTTGGGGCAGGTGCACCTTAGTCTTCAAGATGAAATCGTTGCTTTTTCACACTTTAAAGAGATCTTTTGCAGCAGATTTGCCCAGTGTATTGGGTCTTTTGATCTCTTGACTTCTGCTTCCATGGATGTTGATTGTGGATCCAAGTAAAATGAATTCTTTGACAACTTCAATCTTTTCTCCATTTTTCATGATGTTGCTTATTGGTCTAGTTGTGAGGATTTTTGTTTTCTTCATTTTGAGGTGTAGTCTATACTGAAGGCTGTGATCTTTGATCTTTATCAGTAAATGCTTCAAATTTCAAGGTAGTATCATCTTCATAATGAAGGTTGTTAATGAGTCTTCCTCCAATTCTGATGCCCTATTCTTCTTCGTATAGTCCAGCTTCTCGGATTATTTGCTCAGGATACAGATTAAATAGGTATGGTGAAAAGATACAACCCTGAATGCACACCTTTCCTGACTTTAAACCATGCAGTATCCCCTCGTTCTGTTTGAACAACTACCTCTTGCTCTATGTAAAGGTTCCTCATGAGCACAATTAAGTGTTCTGGAATTCTCATTCTTTGAAATATTATCCATAATTTGTTATGATCCATCAATTCCCGAAGCTTTCTTTTTCCCCAATGCCTTCAGTGCAGCTTGAACTTCTTTCTTTAGTACCACCGGTTCCTGATCATATGCTACCTCTTGAAATGGTTGAACATTGATCAGTTTTTTTGGTATAGTAAATCTGTGTATTCCTTCCACCTTCTTTTGATGCTTCCAGTGTCATTTAATGTTTTCCCCATAGAATCCTTCAATATTGCAACTTGAGGCTTGAATTTTTTCTTTAGTTCTTTCAGCTTGAGAATGCTGAGCGTGGTTCTTCCTTTTTGGTTTTCTATCTCCAGGTCTTTGCACATGTCATTATAATATTTTACTTTGTTTTCTCAAGCCAACCTTTGAAATCTTCTGTTCAGCTCTTTTACTTCATCATTTTTTCCTTTTGCTATGCAACATAGAAGAGCAGTTTTCAGAGTTTTTTTTTCTTCTAACTTGCATAGGAGCAATTCATGATCTGTTCCACAGTCATCCCCTGGCCTTGTTTTGCCTGATTTATATGGAGCTTTTCCATTGTCTTTTTGTACAGATGTAGTCAATTTGATTCCTGTGTATTCCATCTGGCCAGGTCCACGTGTAGAGTTGCTATTTATGTTGGTGAAAAAAAAGGTATTTGCAATGCAGAAGTTGTTGATCTTGCAAAATTCTATCATGTGATCTCTGGCATCATTTCTGTCACCAAGGCCATATTTTCCAGCTACCTATCCTTCTTCTTTGTTTCTAACTTTCACATTCCAATCACCAGTAATTATCAATGCATCCTGATTGCATGTTTGATCAATTTCAGACTGCAGAAGTTGGTAAATATCTTCAATTTCTTCATCTTTGGCCTCAGTGGTTGGTTTGTAAATTTGAATAATAGTACTATTAACTGGTCTTCTTTATAGGTGTATGGATATTATCCTATCACTGACAGCGTTGTACTTCAGGATCTATCTTGAAATGTTCTTTTTGTTGATGAATGCAACGCCATTCCTCTTCCAGTTATCTTTCCTAGCGTAGTAGGCCATATGATTGCCCAATTCAAAATGGCCAATACCAGTCCATTTCAGCTCCTAGGATATTGATGTTTATGCATTCCATTTCATTTTTGATGTTTTCTAATTTTCCTAGATTCATACTTCATCCATTCCATAGTCCTATTATTAATGGATATTTACAGCTGTTTTTTCTCATTTTGAGTTGTGCCACCTCAGCAAATGAAGGCCCCGAAAGCTTGACTCCATGCACGTCATTAAGGTTAGCTCAACTTTGAGGAGGCAGCTTTTCCCCAGTCGTATTTTGAATGCCTTCCAACCTGAGGGGCTCATCTTCCAGCAGTATATCAGACAGTGTTCCACTGCTATTCATAAAGTTTTCACTGGCTAATTCTTTTCAGAATTAGACTGCTGGGTCTTTCTTCCTAGTCTGCTTTAGTCTGAAAGCTCAGCTGAAACGTGTCTACCATGGGTGACCCTGCCGGTACTTGAATACTGTTGGCATAGCTTCCAGTATCACAGTAATATGCAAGCCCCCACAAACTGACAGAAGTATGGGGAAGGAGAAAAATTACTACCTGGAAATGGAGCAATTCAGTCCTGCTGGTGTGTTGCTATAATGCCGTTACCTAAAAGAAGTGTACCCTCATTTATTCATTCATCACTCACTCAAATACGTATTAGGTCATAGATACCATCTAGAGGCTGGGGTGTAATAATGAGTCGTGATCTTGCCCTCAGGAAACTTCTAGGCTAGTAGTTAACGTGAAGATTTTAACATTATTTAAAGAATGTGTTTAATATCTTCAAATGATTTGCACATCTTTGCTGTAAAAAATGGCAAATTTGAACTTTCAGTTTTTCCCCCAATATCCCTGAAAAGTCTCTTTCACTTAAAAATATAAGCGTCAATACTAATGACATTTTAGAATTATGGAAGGCTGGTGTTGTGCTGCCAATAAGAACTTTGTTTACCAAAATAGACCTGTTATTTGAAAGGTATATATGATATCTACATTAGTTAAGTAGGTTCCTAGCCCTGAATAAATAATGAACAAAAATGCACAATAACTTGAATTTGAAGTTTATTTTTACAAACTATGACAAATAGTGATACATTTACTAAAATAGCTAATGGACCAGTGAAATGGTAGCATAGCTTTTCACAGATACCAGCTGGCAAACTGTTAAATGATTTGAAATGAGTTATCAAGCATTGCTGTTTTGTAAATAAGAGTCTTGATTTCCTTTGCAGTTACATGTGAAAGGGAGGCATCTATCACTCAACATTAACCCTTTAGGGGGTGCTATGGTTGCACTTTTTATGATTACACAGGGGAGCCCTGGTGGTGCAGTGGGTAAGAACTACTGCAAACTATGGCTGATAACCAAAAGATTGGCAGTTTGAATTCACCAGCCACTCCTTGGAAACCCTGTGGGGGCAGTTCTACTCTGTCTTATAGGGTCACTATGAGTCAGAATTGACTCGATGGCAATGGATTTTTTTTGTTTATGGTTACACAGAGTGCTGCAAAATCAATAAGGTTTAGTTTAGTGGACTCAGCCAGAAACTCTGAATTTGAGTCCTGTCTCTGTTACTAAGTAGCTGTGTGATGTTAATAAGTTACTTTACCTCTCTGGCCTATAGTTTCTTCTCTATATAATATAGACTAGGTGTTCCACAAAGTCCCCTCTAGCATCGTCTTTTCCATCTAGTTTCCATCTAGGCCAGTGGAATTATTTCGCATGAGACTGTGTGCTTGGGTTGTAGTTAAGCTTCAGGTGAAGAACTTGGTATCAGATTGTCCAAGTCTAATTTTATCGATGGACTAACCCTACCTTGGGCCCATAAGAAATGTTTATTTCATCCCCTCTCTGTTCTTTTTGAAAATTCATGGACTCCTGCAGTCTAGAGGCAATATAAGGACTCAAGACAGGTATGTGTTTATTCAAAAAGGTTTTTTTTAGTTTTTTTATTTGTCCTGAGACTGGCCAAATTATATCTCTACTCAAAGCCCTAAGCGAGCCAACACAGGAAGAACTCTGGAGGCATCTCAGTTTACTACTCTCATACCTGAGACTTGCTCTCAATCACCAGAAGTCATCAGGTTCATCCTCTTAGCCCTCTTTTCATGTCTTCTCCATGACCCTCCATCAATTTCCAGCACACATCTATAAAAAAGTTCTTCAGTGAAGTTAGTGTTCACTGGCCTCTACAACACACATGCACACACACATACAAACATGATTACTGATTATGTATGTTCTTAATTTTCACTCATTTTCTCCAGGTGTGGGTACCATATGAATGGAATTCATCATTGTTGCAATCCAGTCCTAGGGGTCTGCTTCTGTTAATAGTGGATTAGCTCCTATCAGACCAACTCTCCTACAGATAATAACCATAAACTCTGGAAAAACATAACAATCACCCAGTTGAAGGCAATGAAGAACAATCA
Organism: Loxodonta africana; assembly: GCF_030014295.1. Lineage (NCBI taxonomy): Eukaryota > Metazoa > Chordata > Mammalia > Proboscidea > Elephantidae > Loxodonta > Loxodonta africana. The sequence continues at coordinate 60,095,864 of NC_087360.1, forward strand.
AAAACAAGGAGCATTGAGGCGGGGAGTAAACACTTAAAGGAAGGGAATACCACCAGATAGGTTTCCCAGTTTTTATGGCTTTTGCCTGTGGGTGGTTTGGTTTTGGTGGTTTTTATACTCCAGTTAGTACCAAGCTTACTAGCTAAAACTCAGATAAAAACCCACTGTCTTACTGTCTTGAAGAATCAGAGGAAAGGGTTCTTGGAGACCACAGCAGCTGAAAAGTGAAGGGAAAATTCTAGAAGGAAGAAAGCCACAAAGGGGAGGTCTTATATAAACTCTGTATCCAAACTCTGCTCATATTGGTTCTTGACACCTAAAGAGCACATTCCTGAGGCAGACACTGGTGCTGTAGTGGTTAAGTGCTACAGCTGCTAACCAAAGCGTTGGCAGTTCGAATCTGCCAGGTGCTCCCGGGAAACTCTGTGGGACAGCTCTACTCAATCCTATAGGGTCGCTACGAGCCGGAGTCGACTCGACGGCACTGGGTTTGTTTTTTTTTCATCCCCCCACAGGGAAGACAGAGTTTGGAGTTAGAGTTTAACTAAGTTAAATGCCTGCTTAAAAACTCGGTAGTTTTTGGAGGAATATAACAGAATCCAGAGTTTCTATAATTCCTTATGTCCAGTATAGAATCCTAAATCAATATACAAATATGTTATATATTGAATTATGTCACCCGAAAGTATGATTTGTAAATCCCAGCCCCTATATCTTTGGTTATAATTACGTTTGTAATGGGTTCTCCTCGTTATGTTAATAAGGCAGTATTAGTTTAGGGTATGTCTTAAATCAGCCTCTTTTGAGATATAAACAAACAGGCAAGCAAGCAAGGAAGAACAAATGGAGGGGAAGATACAGGCCACATGATCCCCAAGGAACCTAGGAATAGAAGCTGAAAAGAGATGAGGACTTTCCTCCAGAGTGAACACAGAGACAGAGAAAGGCTTCTCGTAAAGGCAGTGCCCTGAATTTGGAATTCTAGCCTCCTAAGCTGTGAGAGAAAATAAGTTTGTTTGTTAAAGCCACCCACTTGCAGCATTAGATAGCTAATACAATATATATGAAAAAATGGGAAAATGTGACCCATTCTCAAGATAGAGACTAACATTGAGATGACCCGGGTAATGGAATACAAGGATTTAAAAGTCACTGTTATAAGTATGCTCAAGAATAGAAGGCAAATTATACTCACAATTAATTAGAAAATAGAACATCTAATCATCAGTAGAAACAAGAAGAGCCAAGTAGAAATTTTAGATCTGAAAATGAAATTTTTCAAATAAAAAATTAACTGACTGGCTTTACAATCTGATTAGATTTAACAAAAGAATCAGTGCACTTGAAAATAAATCTGTAGAAATTACCCAATCTAAAGAAACACAGAGAAAAAAAATAAGGTCACAATGGTATATAAATGGGACAATTTCAAAAAGTCTAATATATATAAAAGAAATACAGGTTGAAGAAGCTCATGAACTCCAAACAAGATAAATATACAGACAATCACTCTTAGAATTATCATATACATCGTAGTCAAATCGCTTAAAATCAAAGAGAAAATCTTGAAAGCAGCCAGAGAAAAATTACACGTTACACAGAGAATAACAACAGTATGAATTATGGCTGATTTTTCATTAAAAATTTTAAGTCCAAAATAAAATTCAGTAGAACTCTTCAAAGCACTGAAAAGGAGAGAAAAAAAAAAAAAAAACTCATCAACCAGTAAAACATGCTTCGACAATAAAAATGTAATAAAGACATTTTCTAATAAAACCTAACAGAAATTGTTGTCAACAGCTGTGCACTACAAGAATGCTAAAGAAAGTTCTTCAGCCTGTACAGAATTAAAAAAAAATTTACCAGATGGAAAATAAAATCTTCAAAAAGGAATGAAAATCCTAAGAAATGATAATATATTAACATAGGATGCTTTTTCTCTTAATTTTAAAAAAATAGTACTTTTTATGCCTTTTTTTTAAAAAAATTGGCATATAATTTATACACCATAAAATTTACCCTTTTGAAGTGTACTGTTTAGTGGTTTTAGAATATTTTCATCACCCCTAAAAAGCCCCACGCCGTTAGCAGTCATTCTTTATTTTCCCCTACCACAGCCCCTGACAATTATATTCTGTCACCATGGACGTGCCTATTCTGGACATTTCATGTAAATTAAATCATACAAAATATGTCTTTTGTGTATGGCTTCTTTCAGGTAGCCTAACATTTTCAAGGTTCATCCACACTGTACCCCACACGGAAAAAAAAAAAAACAAAACATTGCGGTGGGGTCAATTTCAACTCATAGCGACCCTATAGGAGAGAGTAGAACTGCCCCATAAAGTTTCCAAGAAATGGCTGGTGTATGTGAATTGTTGACCTTTTTATTAGTAGCCAAGCTCTTAACCACTGCACTACGAGGGCTATGCATCTTGTAGCATGTATCAATACTTCATTCCTTTTTATTGTTGAATAATAATCCATTGTATGGATATACCAAATTTTGTTTATCCATTCTTCAGTTGATGGACATTTGAATTGTTTCCACCATTTGACCGTTATGAATAATGCTGCTTTGAGCTGTCATGTACAAATTTTGTGTGGACATATGTTTTTTATTTTCTTGGATATATACCTAGGAGTGGAATTCCTGGGCTGTATGATAAATCTATGTTTAGCATTTTGAAGAATTCCAGACAGTTTTCCAAAGTGGCTACACCATTTTACATTCCCACCAGCAGCGTATGAGGGTTCCACTTTCCCCACATTCTCACAAATCCTTGTTATTTTCAATCTTTTTGATTATAGCCATCCTAGCTTTTTTTTTTTTTTTTAGCGAAGGTGAAGTGGTATCTTATTGTGGTTTTGATTTCCATTTTCCGGTGATGTTGAGCATCTTTTCTTATGTTATTATCCATTTGCATATCTTTTTTGGGGGAAATGTTTATTCATGTTCTTTGCCCATTTTTTATTTGGTTATTTGTTTTTTGGTTTATTTGGTTATTTTTATTGTTTGGTTGTAAGAGTTCTTTATGTAGTGTGAATACTATTATTTTTATCAGGTATATGATTTGCAAATATTTTCTCCCATTATGTTGAGTTTTTTTTCATTTCTTAATAATATCCTTTGAAGACAAGAGTTTTTAACTTTGATTTAGTTCAACTTATCCATTATTCTTTTGTTATTTGTGCAGTTGGTATCATACCTAAAAATAATTGCTTGAACCATGTTCACAAAGATTTACACCAAATTTTCTTTTAAGGGGTTTTATAGTTTTATCTCTAACATTTAGGCCTTTGATCCATTTTGAGTTAATTTTTGTATAAGTTTTTAGGTAGGATCCAACATAATTATTTTGCAAGTGAATATCTAGTTGTCTCATTTGTTGAAAGACTTTTTTTCCTTATTGAATTATCTCGGCAGCCTTGCTGCAAATCAATTGACCATAAATGTATGAGTTTATTTATGCACTACCAATTCCATTCCATTGATCTATATGTATGTATTTCTGCCTATACCACATAATGTTGATTACTGTACCATCATAGTAAGTTTAGAAATTAGGAAGTATGAGACTCTAACGTCATTCTTTTTTAAGATTGTTTTCGCTGTTCTGGGTCCCTTCCATTTTCATATGAATTTCAAAATCAGCTTGTCAATTTCTGCAAAAAAGGCAGCTAGAATTTCGTTAGGGATTGTGTTAAATCTGTAGAAGAATTGGGGAAATGTTGACATCTTAACAATAGTAAGCCTTCCAATCAGTGAACATGGGACAACTTTCCATTTATTTAGATCTCCTTTAATTTCTTTCAACAATATTTTATAGTTTTCAGTGTACAAGGCTTGCACCTATTTTGCTAAACTTATTCCTGAGTATTTTATTCTTTTTGATGCTATTATAAGTGGGATTTTTTTTTCTGAATTTTTACTTTTGGATTGTACACAGCGTTTCAAAATACAATTGATTTTTGTATATTGATCTTGTATCCTGCAGTCTTTTTTCAACTAATTTATTAACTCTAATAGTTAGTGTGTATATTTCTTAGGATTTCCTATATATACGATCAGGTCATCTACAAATACAGATAGTTTTATCTCTTCCTTTCCAGTCTGAATACTTTTTATTTCATACACTCACTAACAGCCCTGGTTAGAGTCTCCGGTGAAATATTGAATAAAAGTGGCAAGAGCAGATATCTTTGTCTTGTTTCTGATCTTAGGGGCATAGCTTTCAGTCATTCATCATTAATATGCATAAAAATAATTGCTGTCAAGTTGATCCTGACTCATGGTGGCCCTATGTGTGTCAGATAGAATTATGCTTCTTGGCGTTTTCAACGCCTTTTTTTTTTTTTTCTCCAGAAGTTAGATTGCCAGGCTTTTCTTCCCAGGTGCCTCTCAGTAGGTGGACCTCCAACCTTTTGGTTAGCAGCCTAGCCAGCTAACCATTTGCATCACCCAGGGACTCCATGTTATCTATGGGTTAAGGAAGTTGCTTTCTGTTACTATTTTGTTGAGTGTTTTTATCATGAAAGACTGTTGGATTTTGTCAAATGCTTTTTCATCTATTGAGCTGAGAATTTGATTTTTGCCCTTCATTCTATTCATATGATGTTCTGTGTTTCTTGATTTTTATAATTTCAATCAACTTTGCTTCCCTATGATAAATCACACTTGGTCATCATGTGTAATCCTTTGTACATGTTCTTGGATTCATTCTACTTGTTATTTTGAAGATTTTTATGTATATATTCATAAGGAACAATGGCCTATAGTTTTCTTGTGATGTATTTGTTTAATTTTAGCGTCAGGGTAATATTGGGCTCACAGAATGAATTGGGAAGTGTTTCCTCCTCTTTTACTTTTTGAGTTTGTAAAGGATTGATGTTAATTGTTCTTAAAATATTTGGTAGAATTAACCAGTGAAACCATTTGGCCCTGGATATTTGTGTGAATTTTTTTTTTTAAATTACTAATTCAATGTCTTTACTTGTTATAGATCTGTTCAGACTTTCTATTTTTTCTTGAGTCAGTTTTGGTACTTTTTGTCTTAGTATGATTTTTGTTTTTAAATTTTAATTAGATTAGCTAACAGTTGTAACAATTGTTGATAATATTCCCTTATAATCCTTTTCAGTTCTGTTAGCTTGTCAGTGATGTCCCCTCTTTCATTCTTGATTTTAGGTAATTTGAGACTCATTGACCAAGAGTCCAGTCTAGCTAAAAGGTTACCATTTTTTGTTGATCTTTTCAAAGAACCAACTTTAATTTCACTGACTTTCCCTATTGTTTTTCTGTTTCATTTATTGGCAATCTAATCTATATTATTTCCTTCTTCCTGGTTGCTTTGGGTTTAGCCTGCTCTTTTTTTTTTTTTTTTTTTTCTGATTTATTAAGATGGAAGGCTAGGGTATTGATTTGACATCTTACTTCATTTGTAATATAGGCTTTTACAGCTACAAATTGTCTTCTAGAGAGAATGGTTTTCCCCTAGCAAGAATATGGCTGGACAAAAAGTCTCTCTTATTAATACTTTCTTCTTCATTTGTACAGACACACCCCAATAAAGACTTTACTGCAATGAATTTGAATTTCCTACACATTCTGTTTGACTCTCTACATTCTTTTTTCTAATCCATCACACTAAATTCCCTTAAACCCAATATTCATTATGTCATGGCTCTTTCCAAAACTTTGTTATTTCTGACCACTACATATTGTTTTGAGTAAATCTGCTGCTTGAAGTTTTAAAGAGCTAAAGATGTTACTTTGATGTACCTGACCCAAGTCATGTTATTTTCTATTGTCTCATATGCATGTAAAGGATGGACAATGAAAAAGCAAGACAGAAGAATTGATGCAGTCAAATTATAGCGCTGGTGAAGAATATTGACTATACAGTAGACAGCCAGAAGAATGAACAAGTCATTCTTAGGAGAAATGCAACCAGAATGCTCCTTAGAAGCAAGAATGATGAGAATTCTACTTGCTTACTTTGGGAATATCATTAGAAAAGACCAGCCACTAGAAATGGATATCATGTTGGTAAAACAGAGGGTCAACAAAAATGAGGCAAACCCTCAATGAGATGGATTCACACAACAGCCACAACAATGGACTCAGACATATCAATGACCATGAAGATGGCGCAGAACTGGGCAACGTTTCGTTCTGTTGTTTATGAGGTCACCATGAGGCAGAGCCAGCTCAACAGCAGCTAACAACAACAACAACCCTCGAATACTGCTTACTCAGCACAACTAGCTTTTTTCTTGTCCCAGTAACTCAGAGTTTTCATGTTTCTTGCTTTTTTTTTTTTTTACATTTTATTTTAGAATAGTTTTAGAGTTACGGAAAAAAATCGAGACAATAGTACAGAGAGTTTCCATATACTCCACACCCAGTTTCTTCAGTTATTAACATTTGGCATTCATGGAGTACCTTCGTCACAATTTGTGAGCCAATATTGATACATTGTTATTGATTAAAGCCCATATTTGTTCAGATTTCCTTAGTGTTTCCCTAATGTCCCTTTTCTGCTCCAGAGTACAGCCCAACATACCACATTACATTTGGATGTCATGTCTCATTAGATTCTTCTTGGCCATAGCGGTTTTTTAGACTTTTATTGTTTTGATGGTCTTGATGGTTTTGAGAGTCACTAGTCAGATATTTTGGAGTCCTGGTAGCACAGTGGTTAAGAGCTCAGGCTACTAACCCAAGAGTCGGCAGTTTGAATCCACCAACCGCTCCTTGGAAACCCTATGGGGCAGTTCTACTCTGTCCTATAGGGTCGCCGTGAGTCAGAATTGACTCAATGGCAATTTTTTTTTTTTTGGGTCAGGTCAGATATTTCATAAAATGTCTCTCAGTTGTAATTTGTCTGATGTTTTTCTCATGATTGGACTGAAGCTATGGGTTTTTGGAAGGAAGATCACAGAGGCCAAGTGTCATTTTCATTATATCATATCAAGAGTACATACTATCAACATGATGTACCACTGTTGACACTGGCTTGACCACCTGGCTGAAGTAGTGTTCCTCAGGCTTCACCTCCATAAAGCTACTTCCCCTCCTTTCATATCTTTGTTAGGAAGTCACTATGTGTAGCCCATACTTCAGTATTCTGGAGTCATGTTCCACCTCCTTAAAGGTGTAGTATCTACATAAATTATTTGGAAATTTTCTGTATTGGGACATTTGCCTATTCTCCTCCTTCATTTATTTAATCATTTATTTATGTCAGTATGAACTCGTGAGTATTTTATACTTTGGTTATAATCCAATACTGATTTCTTCTTGTCATTGTAGCTAAAATAGTTCTAGTTTTGGTCATTGGGACTCTTAGTTGGCTCCTGTGTCCCTCTAATATACCCACATAATTGTGAAGTTTTTTATTTTTTCTTAGTCTCTAATACAAGAAGATGCTTGAGGTTTATCTTATAAATTTCCTGCCCCGGTCCTAGAAGCAGCCATTTCTCAAAGGAATCCTGGCTCCCTTTTTGGGAAAATGATATTAGAAACCCTGATCAGGATGCTAGGTGTTTTGCTTATTTTGATTTTTTTTTCTCTTTTATTCCATCTGGTCAAACTTTTTCTCTTCAATGTGTGTGTGTGTTTCAAATTTAATCTATGCTCTTAACCTCATCGTTTCTTTATTGCAAGAGTCTCCTAAATGGTCTCCCTTTCTATTTCCCTCTTGGCAACTGGAGAGATTTTTATAAAATGCAAATCTCATTATACCATTACCCTGGTTAAAAAAGAAAGAAAGAAAAAGCCTTCCTCAGCTCACTATTGCCCTCAGGAGAAAGTTTAAACTTCTTAATATTGTTGGAAAGGTTTTTGGGATCTGGTTCCTGTTTTTCTCTCCAGTTTCAACTCTGAAAACTCCCAGCCTCCATTTACACTCCATCCATACTGAAGTAATTATAGTTCCTTATGAGCCTTTGCATGGTTTTGTACCTGGAACACTGCCCTTACTTCTCTTTTGACCAACATATACATACATAATACATACACATACACACACGCTCTCTCTCTTCACTGGGTATATTCCTACTCAATTTTCAGACTCTCCTTAAATGACTGTCTTCTAGGAAGCCTTCTCTAGAACTTTCTATGTTCTTCTGAAGGGCCATATGTCTTGGTTTCCTGTTGTAGCACTCATCCCAATAGCCAGCAACCGCCTTTTCACTTTCCTCTGAACTGCAAGCTCTGTGATGGCAGGGAACTTTTACATCTGTTTCATCACTGTATTATCAATAGCACAATGCCTGCCACTTGATATGCACATAAGAAGCATTTGTTTATTAAAGTAATAGTTACTCCACTGGGTATTCCCTATCATGCTACCCTGAAGGATATAGTGACCACTGACATATTTCCAAAGCAGTAGGATTCACCCAGTGTTAAATACACATTAATTTTTTGTAGACAGAGCATCCTTCGTACCTGAGACTTCTCCTCCCTAATGGAAAGCTGTAAAGAGTTAATGAAATCCCTCTATTGTTATAATAAGCAGAGTCTCTGGCCACTTTTGGTCTTTATTTCCAAAATGAAAACAGAAGGAAAAGTATAGCTTCTAAACTGCTTTGGATCAGTTCTAACCTAGTGTGTGTACATGTGGTTGGTTAAACAGCCTGGGAAGCCAGCCATGGAGAAACGGACAGGAATTCTAAAGCTGCCAAGAAATTTATACCTGTGCCTTCTGGCTCGGAATAGAGCATGGCCTCTAAGGTATTTCCAAACAGGCTGCAAAACTTCTAGGCTTCCATTTCCACCCTGAGAGTTACACACTCACAAAACTCGAACACAATAAAAATAGATAAGATTTGACGTTGCTTACCCACACCCTTTTTAATCCAGAGAAAACTTTAGTGCCTTTTAGGTATCTTTCTTGGGAAACTAAGACAGTCTTTTTGCTCTCATGAAATATAGCTTGCATGTGAGGTTTCGTGAGCTGCCAGAATGGAAATGTTCTCTGTTCCTTCTGAACGTGTACACAGCAATTGCTCTTTCTCTAACCGTGGTGTATATTATAGGCATTCCCTCCCATCTGCTTATCTTAACTTGGACCTCCCTTGGATGGGGAAATGGAGAGAATAATAATAGCCCTTCTCCAGCAGGTAGTTTTTTCAGGAGAGAGGCTAAACCTGCCTCAATTTTGCCAGGTTTCTTGCATGAAGGAAGAACAAAGTAAAAATGCAGTCTTTTTTACTAAATGGAGTGAACTGGGTATGTGCGCCTTAAAGGCATGACCCTGTTTGGTCAAGTGAAATTAGCAGAGCTGAATACAGCATATATATTTAAGAGCTTGGCTGCTAACCAAAAGGTCGGCAGTTCAAATCCACCAGCCACTCCTTGGAATCCCTGTGAGGCAGTTCTCTGTCCTATGGAGGATCTCTATGAGTTGAAATCTACTTGACGGCAATGGGTTTGGTTTTTTGGGGTTTAGTCTCCTCAAGCCATGTTGACTGTATATATGTGATTCCCTTTCAGCCATACTAAACTAGGATGACTGATTTTTTTTTTTTTAATTTCCTTACTTTTTATCTTTGAAACCCCAGAATAATTTCTGAATACCCTACATTATTTACTGTTCACTCACTAGAACAACGCCCCTTGCAGTGCAGATGTGAATTTCTTTTTCTTGCAGGTTGTCAGATAAAATACATGATGGCCATTAAATTTAAGTAGTAAACAACAAATACTTTTTTAGTATAAACTTGCAATAAGTGTGTAATATTTTAGACATACTAAAACAAGGAGCCTTCCTGACACAGTGGTTAAGTGCTCAGCTGCCGACCGAAAAGTTGACAGTTCGAACCCACTAGCTGCTCTGTGGGAGAAAGATGGGGCAGTCTGCTTCCCTATAGATTAAAAAAAAAAAAAAAATAGAAACCCTATGGGGCAGTTCTACTCCGTACTACAGGGTTGCTGTGAGCCAGAATCGACTCTACAGCGACAGGTATACCGAAACCTTATTTGTCATTGCCATGAAATTTAAATTTAACTAGGTATTCTATATTATTTGCTAACTTGGGCAACTTTAACGACCCGTCTCTTTTTTGAGGGTAAAATATCTTCAGTAGTTTAAATCTTAATCAAATAAAGTGTAAAAAGCAATCTTAAAAGGAGAAAATGGGCTCTCTCCACTTTTACAAAATCAATTTTGGCTGTCTGCGATCCCAAGTTTGTGAAATCATTAAATAATACTTTTCTGCACAAATTATTGAAGCATTGAAAGTATGTAACAATTTCTCAGCTGCTACCCCATTCTTACCCCCAACAAATTTGAAAACCATGTAAGTAAAATGAATACAAAGGTTTTTTCACATCAGTTGGATTAAAGTTTGACTCCTTTTCCATTGTATTGTAGCACAAGCCTCAACCATCTCTTTACTTTTGAAGGGTTTGTAATGCCAATTTTGTTGATTACTAACCTTTCCTATACTTTTCTCTTCAGGTAGATTGCTTTATCTGCTACTAGACACAGGCCTTTAGAGATGTTGTTGTTGTCGTTAGGTCAGCAGTTCAAATCCACCAGCTACTCCTTGGAAACACTGTGGGGCAGTTCTCTGTCCTATAGAGGATGTTTATGAGTTAGAATCTACTCAATGGCAGTGCGTTTGTTTCATTTGGAGATATTGTTGTTAGGTGCCATTGAGTCAGTTCTAACTCACAGTGACCCTATGTACAACAGAACAAAACACTGCCCAGTCCTGTGCTATCCTTCCAATTGTAGCTATGTTTGAACCCATTGTTGTAGCCACTGTGTCAATCCATTTTATTGAGGGTCTTTCTCTTTTTTGCTGACCCTCACTTCACGAAGCATGATGTCCTTCTCCAGGGACTAGTCCTCCTGATGACATGTCTAAAGTATACGAGATGAAGTCTTACTACCCTGTCTTCCAAGGAGCATTCCTGGGCATATTAGAAATTTAAAACACATGTATGGAATGATTATTATTGACATTGAGCTAGCATGAGTCAACCATTTAACTAATTAGAAAGTGATTTGAAAAGTTTATGAACTCTCAAGTAAGTCATGGCTACTGTGTTTTGTCAGTGGTAGCTCTGCAGCATATACTGTTTTGTTTCTTTTTTGTTTTTGTAAATGAACTGATTTGACAAAGTCTTCTTATTGTTTTTTCCCAAACAAGAACTTTCCAGAACTGTCAAGATATGTTTCTGACATATCTTTAAAATTACTTGGCAACAAACCAAACCGAGGTGTGAAAGAAAAGAAAAAAATGTGCTCTTGTTAGTTGCTCATTAGCAGGCACTGATCGTTCCCACATTTGATAAGAACCATACTAAGAGAGGCGACTTGTAGAATAATGATGCTGTCTCTTTGCAGTCAAGGTGGAGTCACTGTTGGAGCACTTCATAACTGTACCATTTAAAGTATCACTTAATATTTGCATGTGTTGGATTCTTCTGAGCCAGCCTGCTAGCCTTCACATCATCTGTAAAGTTATCCCTCAACATCAAGAACGGTATAAGGAAGAGAGAGGAGAGGGAGAGGGAGCCATGGGTCCTCCCCTTGTCTCTTTCAATTGTGTAATAATGTACAAATACGTGTTTTTAAAATAATAAATTTACTTCATTAGCTAGAGATAAGCACCTACCCTCAAAGTTATGAGGGTTAGACACAAATAGGAACTCAATTACAGAGTCTCTGTAACTTCATCAGTGTGTGTGTGTGTGTCTATTTTTACCCCCCTCACTTAGTTTTCTCTATTCCCCCTTTTTTTTCTGTAGGGAAAGTAATTTGGGAAAATCCCACTTTACCTTGGCTGAATCTAAGAGAAATGGGATTTTGCTTTTCATTCCCCCTCTATGGAGGGTTGTTAGTTAAAGCCCCATGATCCTGAATGGGAGGCATTCAGATGCACAGGAAACGCTGCCCACGCTGGATCCCGGAGTGTAGGGAGCTCACAGCCCACCTGTGTATTAGCCCCAAGCATCTTTGCCATCTCATTGACCAGTCCCCATTCTCTTTCAAAAACCTATGGGAAATTTCACCAGAGTACGATTTTTCACATCCCTAATTTTCATATCAAGATCATAGGAGGTACAAAGCAGCTCCAGACAAGAAATAAAGTTAAAAAGGATAGCAAAGCCAAATGCAAGAATTCCATCCAAAGAGTGGTCAGCCAAGGTTCCTACCTGCTCCAGGCCACAGGCTGGGAGAAGGACAGCAGGAGGGTGTCCTGCACTCGGCCAGCATAGAGGGTACTACTGGAGTAGAGGGAGGTTACTGTGACTGAGAGTAATTACTCCGTCATGATATAATGACGTAGTTATATATTCGACTGATCACAACTGTGTAATAGACTTAACTCATAAAAGCTTTTCTAATGCAGTTAATATTTATAATGTGCATTCTCTTCATTATCCATTTTTATTCCTCCCAAATACCACCTTTTACATTTACTCAGTGTTTTCTTAGTTAATAGAAATCCCAACGGTTGATACGGCAATTGCGGACCCTTTCCTTTAACTTCCATTTTCCTCCAAAGTACCAGTAGGTTTTTTTGTGAGGTCTTCACATCTCTTAGGCTCTAGGCACAGCCTGATAGATACAACGTTGAGAAGTGAGTGAAGTTTGTCCTTAATGAATCCACTTGTTTCTTCTGGTGCTTTTTCTTCCCTAGATGTTTCATCAGTACTTCTCCTCTTGGATCCCAAGCCTCTAGCCCCCTACCCTTTCATCCCTGTAACGCCTGAGTTCTCAGTATCTGACAGCAGTTCTTTATTCTGTAGGATGTGCTTGTCAGTGGATTTCCTCTCCTAGCAGGGGTATTTTTAACACTTACTTAAAACTGTGCAATAAAACTGTATAGCCCATTAAATGAGTAAAAAGCAAAACAAAACAAATGGAGAAGATTTGCTGTTGTTGGTATGAAAGTCTTCTCAACACTCCCTAAATTATAGCACCATGGTATGGTGGTGTAGTGGTTAAGTGCTACAGCTGCTAACCAAAAGTTGGCAGTTTGAATCCACCAGGCCCTCCTTAGAAACTCTATGAAGTAGTTCTACTCTGTGCTGTAGGGTCGCTGTGAGTCAGAATCAACTCAAAGGCAATGGGTTTGGTTTTTTTCGGGTTTATACACACACACACACACACACACATACATACATATATACTACTTCACCTAGTGGCCTCCCGGGCCTCCCAGGTATTGGGACATAGTGTCATGATGGGTCCGGAAGGGATCCCTCTACCCAAGAGTCACATGAATGGCATCCACAAGTGTTCTTAAGAGCAGCCCAGGATGTCATTATGGTCCAAATTGCCTCAGTGACTCTTTCTGTCCATAGTTTGTATTTGCAGCAAATTACCAACTTAACACTTATTTTAATAGGGCATTGGGGAGATTTATGTTTCTAAAATTGAATTTTATAACCATTTGATTGAATCAAATTGATCCCTCTCTCTTTTGCAGGTGGGACAGGAAGTGCTGGGTGAATAACCCTAAGGAATAACACCTTAAAACCTTGTTTTAAGTCATTTTGTTTAGACCTTGATTCATGTGGGGACTTGACTTTTGAAATCTCACATTTACTGGGGTTGTCAGCCTCTTGGAGCCTGAGTCAGCCTTGCTGTCATTAATTCCGATTTGGTGCTCAGCAATTCCCAGGGTAACTGTTGACTTTTATTGTGTCTCTAAAATTGGTTCCATTCTGAGAATAATCTGAGAATAATTTTATGTTATTTTATTTTGGTCATATTGTTACAGTGTTTCCCCGCACCCCTTCTACAACACTTGCAATTTGGCAGAGAAATGTAGCTTTAAGACAAAGAAGACATTTCACAAGTTCTGTATACCCTCATGAGAATTGTAGAGTTTTCTTTCTTTTTTTTTTTTTTTAATCTATTTCGTTATTTTTTATATTTGAGACTCAGGCTGTCTTCCTCTCTTGGGGACTTTTGAAGGTGGTTATTTTTTCTGGAAGCACACATACAAGTCTCACCTAAAGAAGCAATTACTTTTTAAGGATACCCAGTTCTGCATCCAGCAGCTCTCAGATCAGAAAGAGGCACTGTGACTTCCTCTGGAGGGAGGTGTTTGTTCAAAAGATGAAAGGTTTTCATTAAAAACCTTGGCAATTGCATCTTAGGAATTCTGCAAAATTAAAATTGATCCTAGGGCCCCAGTCCCTCATCAAAGATTCTTCCGTGTCCTATACGTGCCTGTCAGCGTGCTACTTGACTGCCTGAGACACAGACTCCTCTCTGCCCGTGACTCTATTGTCAGTGGGTTCTTGTTGGTATTCAATGCTCCACTATTTACTTACGAGCTCCTCTAGGTGAAGTCGAGGATGCTGGTGGTGCAGCTGTTAAGTGCTTGGCTGCTAACCGAAAGGTCAGTGGTTCAAACCTACTAGCTGCTTCTCGGGAGAAGATATGGCAGTCTGCTTCTGTAAAGATTACAGCCTTGGAAACCCTGTGGGGCATTCCTACTCTGTCCTACAGAGTTGCTATGAGTTGGAATTGACTAAACGTCAATGGGTGGTTAAGGACTTGCCTGCTAACCAAAAAGCTGGCAGTTGGAATCCACCAGCCACTCCTTGGAAACCCTATGGAGCCGTTCTTCTCTGTCCTATAAGGTAGCTATGAGTCCGAATCAATTCGACAGCAATGGGTTTGGCTTGGTTTCGGTATAGTCCCAGAAGCTTTACCAGGCACTGCAAGTTATCCTCCTTTTCTATGTTGTTTGTTTATTTCCCTGAAAGAATAATAGAAGGCAGCTGAAGAAATGTGAAGGCATTTAAAGCTGACCTCTGAACACCAAACAAAACAAAACGAACAAACAAAAAACATTGTAAGGCAATTTTGATTGTGTTTGTCAGAATAAATTCAGCATCGGCTTAAAAAAAGTGATAGATGCGTGCAGTACTAGAGGCAACTGTTTGACTTTTTGTCAGAGATGCTGGTTTTCTCCAAACTCAAAGCTTGTGTGTACCATACTTCAACCCCTACTGCTCAGTCGAGGCAGTTTTTCAATTGCAGTCAGTCCTGTGATTGCATGCCTACTTCTCAAGAAAAGGTATACAAAAGGTGTTTACCATTCACCAGCTCTCCAATTTCTACTAAGAATGTTTCTTCTGCCCATTACATTAAAAAGCAATTAAATATTGAGAGGCACATTTGAATAATTGCTGGCTCTTTTAGAAATGCTCTCAATTTTGATTGCTGGATTTTTTACACAACATACCTTAAGACACTTGGCCAAGAAGATTACTCAGGTGTCTGTAACTTTTAGAGGAGACCTAATCTACTAATGCTTGCTCTGGTAGGTGTGAAGAGGGGTCCTAAAATATTCCAGAGCTCAAGAATCTTTTCTCCTCTGGATCTTTTACTGGTTATATTACAGTTTCTTTGGTCTGGTGAGCTACTTCTGAAATATCAGCGCCTGGAAACCTTACGAAGCACAGTTCTATCCTGACACTTGGAGGGTCACAACAAGTTGGAGTAGATGTGGCAACCTTTTTTTTTGGTTTTATGTGACTTAGTATGGTCTTCTTTTAAAACATTGCCTTTCAGAGCACTCTCACAAAGGCTATGCCTATTTTTCACTTACCCAACAATAGCCAATCTTTGTTAAGAGCTTTTCTGTGGCATGGCACCTGTTATGGATTGAATTGTGTCCCCCGCAAAATATCTGTCGACTTGGCTAGGTCATGATTCCCTTGTATAATTGTCTACCATTTGCCTATATGTTGTAGATCCTATCACTATGATGTAATAAGATGGATTAATGGCAGTTATATTGATGAGGTCTACAAGATTAGATAGTGTCTTAAGCCAATCTCTTTTGAGGTATAAAAGAGAGAAGTGAGCAGAGAGACATGGGGACCTCATACCACCAAGAAAGAAGCACCAGGAGCAGAGCACGTTGTTTAGAAACGGGGTTCCTGCACAGAGAAACTCCTAGTCCAGGGGAATATTGACGAGAAGGACCTTCCTTCAGAGCCCACAGAGAGAGAAAGCCTTCCCCTGGAACTGATGCCCTGAATTTGGACTTCTAGCCTACTAGACTGTAGGAGAATAAATTTCTCTTTGTTAAAGCTATCCACTTGTGGTATTTCTGTTATAGCAGCACCAGATGACTAAGACAGCACCAAAGTTAAAGATGAGGCCATTGAAGATGCAGAGTGGTTTTTCAAGGCCACAGAATTGTAAGTGATAGAGCAAGGCTTCAGACCCAAGACTCCCAAATCTAAGTCTGGTGCTCTTCCCGGGACATTGCAGCTATGCTCTCAGTAGGTATTACTTTAAATAGAAATTTGTCATTATTGTTGATTGAGTCGAGTTGATCCAGCTCATGGTGACCCCATGTGATAGGGTAGAACTGTCCCACAAAGTTTGCTTGACTGTAATCTTTATGAAAGTAGAATGACAGGTCTTTTTCCTGTGGAACCACTGGATGGGTTTGAACTGACGACCTTTCAGTTAACAACTGAGTGCTTAACTGTTGCACCACCAAGGTTCAGTCTATCTTTAGCACCATCCTAGGAAATGGACATTTTGATGGCTTGGACTATGGGATAGGATGGGATTTCTTGGAATGTAAGTATGCCTGGGTGCTGGACTAAAGTGTGCGTGCGTGTGTGTGTATGTGTGTTCAGATGGGCGTGTTCTTTAAAGAGAAAGAAGTCACAGAGAGCACCCAGGGTCCTCTGAGAAGGCAGCCGGGGATTGTTAGGAGGCAAGAATATGATGTAGAGAGTAGGATAGAAGGAAGCACTGACAAAATTTTTCCCAGTCACCATCACTGCTTGTGTTTGGCTCCCTGGTGACCACAATGATGGGGATTAATTGAAAGATACTTCACAAGGCACCTTTTATTTGTTGGTGCCTTGGCTAAGTGGGCCTCTCAGGAATTATACAAAAGAAATACTTCATAGAGTTTTACAAGAGAAAACCTGAGACCACTGTCTGCCCTTCGCCCAGATTCTTTCAGCACTTGGTTATCTGTATCAGTAGCTGAGGAGTTTACTTGTGGACCTCTGGGAAATTGCTGCCCTTGCCTTTGAGCAGATCGCCACCTAAATGGTGAGACAGAATGGAGACATAAGAACTGGTCTCGAGAAGTATCACTAGGAAGCCCCTGTAAATACGTTCAAATTAATATCCTGCGAATGATGGGCTCAGAGATGAAGGGATGTGGGTAATGGACTCATCAGCCTCTGCAGGAAGCTAGATTGCAAAATAAATCACGCATCAGTATCTTTTCTGTAACTGTGTGGATGGCTCCATTCCTTAGAGGCTTTTACACGAAAGTGAATTCCGTGAGATTATTGATATTTGATTTTTTTTGGTAAAATGATCAGTAGGTATTATAAATAATTTGCAGAGAAGGTAAATGATTCCTTAAGAAATGAAACCTTTATCTGCAAACACTGCTCTTCCCTCACCCAACTTCTTCCATAGCAGAATTAGAAATTCCGGAGCCTATTAATTACATGTGGAATGACTGCCTGGTGTATCACAGTATGGCCATGGCTTACCTGTAAATTTCTGGGTGAAATTAAGGGTGTGGAAATCATCTTTCTCTAGGATCCTTGTTATAAGATGTGTTTCTCAGCTGTGAAAAGATAATTTCTTAGAAGTGACAGCAAATAGAAAATACTTCTCTGCAGCTATATAAGGGGGCGAACTGGGGGTAATGAGAACCACAAAATTAATTTGTACTGTGTTTAGATGTGTGGAAGAATGGAGCTCTTTTATTTTGTCTGAACTTACAGGGTCTTTTTCATGAGGCCCTCCTGGCGGTGGATGAAAAGAAATTAATTTTATTCAGTTCAATGGCATTTAAAGCTTGCTCGTGCCTGATATTCAAACAACCTCTTCAGATAATACTCCATTTATGGACAATGAGTAAGGAAGACTGAAGAACTGATGCATTTGAGTTAGGGCACTGGCGGAGAATGTTGAATGCACGAGGGACTGCCAGAAGAACAAACAAATCTATATTGGAAGAAGCACACTCAGACGCTCCTTAGAAATGAGAATGGCAAGACTTCATCTCATTTTCTTGGGACATGTTATCAGAAGGGATCAGTCCCTGGAGAAGGACATCATGCTTAGTAAGGTAGAGGGTCAGTGAAAAAGAGGAAGACCCTTGATGAGATGGATTGACACAGTGGCTGCAACAATGGGCTCAAACATAGCAATGATTGTGAGGATGGTACAGGAGCAGGCAGTGTTTTATTCTGTTGTGCATAGGGTTGCTTTCAGTCAGAACCAACTGGACAGTGCCTGACTACAACAACATGAGATAATTGGCAAGACCTCTTTTTTGTGCCACTGACTAGAACTTCTTTTTAAGAAAATGCTTTTGTCCCTTGGACTTCTCAATCATCTCTACCTTCCCGAACTCCTCTTCAAGGTAGCATTTTGGGTATACGTAGAGAGATCTGTGGCTTATGTAACCTTGTGGTAAAGGGGAAGTCCTTGGGCTCAGTGTCCTTCAGCAGCTCTGACCTACAAGCTAATGTCACTCAGCCACCTGGTTGCTGCTTTCCTGTGAGCATTTGAAGCTGGAGCCCATGGCTAGAGGGGCTCCTGGATTACCTGGACTCACCTCAGCTCCCCCAGATGCTGTAGACACCTTGAGACTCTAACTGTGGCAGCCATTGTCCCTGCCTGAGTAGACTGTTCAAAAGCTCTTCCTGTAGAGGCATCCTACCCCTATTGTGCAAGTCCTCTCAAACAGACTCCCCAGCTGGACTCACAAATATTTCTGAGCCCTGTCTATACCACCAGAGAAGCAAAGAAAACTTGGAAAGCTAAACCCCATGCCTCTCAGCCTGATCACATTATGCCTCAAGTTATTTTGATGTTGCTCATGAAATGGTAGGTGAGTGGGGAAAGAGTCCTCTTTTCTTCTACCCTTCCTTAACTTCTGCCCAAGTACCTTTTCATCTTCTGGCCATGCCTTCCTCTCACCAACCCACCAGGGTCCCAGTGGTTGAACTTTTATTTCCCCTATTACTTTTCCTTTCTGTCATCAAACAACAAATAACATTGACAAAAGTTTCACTTTCAGAGGCAGAAGGAATACCTCTACCCCTGCGAGGACTCTATGAGGCTTCGCTTTGATACATTCTAAAGGACTCTGGTGGCACAGTGGTTAAGTGCTACAGCTGCTAACCAAAAGGTCAGCAGTTTGAATTCACCAGCTGCTCCTCGGAAACCCTATGGGGAAGTTCTACTCTGTCTTGTAGGGTTACTATGAGTTGGAATCAACTCAATGGCAATGAGTTTGTTTGAAGGATAGATTTGGGGCATGGACTTGAGGGTGGTGATGGACAAAATAAAGAGATTTTGACAAAAAAAAAATTTCTAGACAATAACCTAGCTCCCATGACCATTGCATTACTGCACAATCACGTCTTGAATGTCAGAAGATTATTTTTCTTTGACTACCTTTCTGTGACAAATTATATTCTTTTCCTCTCTCCACCCCCAACCTCTCTCCCTAGGAAGATTCCTGGGACAAAGAGAATGAATGTCATATCCAGGAAGGCCAAAGTGAAAAACCCACAACAGCAAGTGCCAGCTATGTCTGGCATCTTGAGTAGGCTCACTGTAATAGCTTCCCTTCCCCTTTAACTAAATCAAAATGGTATCTTCTCTATAATGCTGCTATGTCAAGTGTATGTGCACATGAGAAATACAGGAAGGAGAGACACAGTCGGTGGGTTAGACTGATGGGGGACATGTTGTTCTTTTTTAATTGTTCTCTTCTTTTTGTTATAGTATCGTTTTGTGTTACCAGTTGGTAATAAGCAGGAAGAGGGGAGAATAGCATGGCTTTCCACAAATCTGTAAAACTCCTTGGCTAGGATGATTTCCCTTTCATAAATTTTTCCCTGCCTCTCACTTCTATAGTCTGCGTGCCTGTGTGGTTCTTTCTTTCTTTCTTTTTTATTTGTTACAGAAATCCTGGTCTCCAAAAGTGAGCTGTGTAAAGCTGGTATTCAAGATATCAGGGGCCAAATATTGCACCCTAAGAATTTCCAGCCCAGTATGTTCAACCGCTAGACAGTCTATACGTAGAATCACAGAACTCTTGGTTCTACTTAATTAGCTAGACAAGGCAGGAAGGACATCCTGGTGGTTGTTTAACTTGGAGAGAGTGAGAAATCTAGTCCTAATTAAAATTGACTCGACGGCACTGGGTTTGGTTTTTTTGTTTAGTCCTAATTAAATGAATACCTCAGCTTATAAGTGGAGGCACAAAATGCCTGCAGTATAATATTGACTTGAAAGGTTTCATCTAAGTGTTTGAAGTTGAACTGAATAATTGATTGCTGTAACCCTCAGGGTTAGGTTGTCAATTCAATCTTGGGCTCGGGAACCTTCTGAGGGGTGGGTGTCCAACCAGAGTCTTACGTTTCTCACCCAAAAGCTGGAAGCAAGAAACTCTTTCTAAATGCCTAATTCCATTTCCTCTCTCAGTCCCCCCATTTATGAAATGAGAGGTTTGGATGTTGCCTTAGTCACCTAGTGCCGCTATAACAAAAATACCACAAGTGGATGGCTTTAACAAATTCAGGGTGTCAGCTCCAGGGGAAGCCTTTCTCTGTCTGTTCTGGAGGAAAGTCTTTCTCGTCAATCTTTCCCTGGACTAAAAGCTTCCTGTGCAGGAACCCTGGGTCTAAAGTATGCGCTCTGCTCCTGGTGCTTCTTTCTTGATGGTATGAAGTTCCCAACTTTCTGCTTGCTTCCTTTTCCTTTTTATCTCTTGAGAGATAAAAGGTGGTGCAGGCCATACCCTGAGGAAACTCTCTTTACATTGGATAAGGGATGTGACCTTAGTAAGGGTGTTACAATCCCACCCTAATCCTCTTTAACATAAAATTACAATCACAAAATGGAGGACAACCACACAATACTGGAAATCATGGAGCAGCCAAATTGATACACACATTTTTTGGGGACAAAATTCAATCCATGACAGATGTCATGGTACCACTGAATTCCTTCAAGCCCAAACCAACTGTGTTTTAACTCTACCCCAACCCATCCCCTGGGTGGTATAAATAGTTTGCTCTTGGCTACACTGCTTGAAGAAAAGCCTGGTGATCTACTTCTGTTAAGATTACAGCCATTGAAAACTCTGTGGAGTGCAGTTCTTCTCTGAAACACGTGGGGTCACTAGGAGTCAGAATCGATTCCATGGCAACTTTTTTCTTCTTTCTTCTTTGAAACCTATCTCTTTATACCGCCATTCAAACATGAAACAATAGGGAACAGGCCAGAAAGGGGAACTATAAATACCCTACATTAAAACTCAGAGGAATTAGATAAACCACTCGACCTTTCTGAGTTTTTCTGAGTGTCTAACTTGTAAAATAATGGCATTGAATAGATCATACCCATGAGTCTTTTCAGCTCTAATCTATAACTACACTGCTGGATATGATAGCCATTAGCTACATGTTACTTAGTGCCTGAAATGTATATAGTCTGAACTGAAATAAACTATAAGTGTAAAACATACACAAAATTTTGAACACTTATATAAAGAAAGTATATTTCTCAAAATATTTTTATATTGAATACGTGTTGAAATAATAATGCTTTGGATATATTAAGTTAAATAAAATATGTTGTTGAAATTAATTTCACCTGTTAACTTTTTTACTTTTTAATGTAGGTAGTTACCAGGAAATTGAAAATTACACGTGGCTCAGATTATGTTTCTATTGTCTATTTCTGTTGTCCAACGCACTTCTATAATATCTGCACAATGCAGTTTTGAGACTAAAGCCCAAGTGTCCAGATTTATATACAGTAATCATGTGCTGTGTGCACTTTTAAAATGTGTTTGGGGTACATAGAAATACCCACACACACATATGCACCAGGCATCTTTAAGAAAAATAATATCACTGAAAAAAAGTGTTTTACTCCCTTCTCTTGCTATTAAGCAACTGAGTGCCACCACCAGTTTTTGGTTCCAAACTCTGACTTAGGAAAATAAAGGCTTTGACTTAAATTTTGTATTAATGCGGATTACACTTTTTAGCATTACTTATTTTTAGAAAAAATATATATACCTTTCACTTTGGTAAGGTATTAAGGAAGTGATATAAGAAAAAAGATCACATTCTTAGGGAAATGACTTTATGAATAAATACACAAATACATCCACACAACGTGTATACATCAGTGGTGACAAGGATTGTGTTGTAGTTCTGGTACGTCTCAGTCCTTTTTTTTTTTCTTTTTAAGTGTATATATAATATGTATACCACCTCTGTATTCATATTCCCTCCACTCTACCCACCCCAGTTATTCCTTAATCTCTAAGCCTGTTCTCTGATATTTTGTCCTCTCCCTCAGTTGTTTCTATGCTCAGAAACAAAGTTTTCCCCAGTTGAATACTATAATCCAGATTCATTTATCCTTTCATTCAGTATCTTTATACAGCTTCCTATGAGTAAAGCAGTGTCATAGGCACTCAAGGAAATACGAAGATAAATTGAATTCCGATCTTAACTTGTACTTACAAAACACAGTTTACAGAATGTAGAACCGTATTTGCTGTGTGGTATAGAGGTTGAGAACAAAGATTAATAACAGGCATCACAATGACTAAGTTGGAATCCTGGGTCCCCCACTTACTGGTTGTGTAAACTTGGGAAAGCAATTAACCTTTCTGAATCTCAGTTTATACATCTGTACCATGGAACTGATATCAGATATCTTCCACATGGGATACTTATGAGGTTTAAATAAAATAATCCACTTAAAGGAACCTGTTCTATGTCTGGCAGAAAATATGTTCTCAAGGAATGTGAACTATTGTTTTCTAATTTCGGAAACAGGTATGAAAGTCAGAATAGGCATTTGAAGCACAAATGAAAGTACTTTGAAAGTACAGAAAAAGTGCTATGAACTTTTTTAGAATACGTAACATATACTTGTTTGAAGAAGGTAGATGAACTTCTTGTGAAGAAGGTGGCCTGTGGGCCAGATGGAGGAACAGAGAGAGTTTAGATTAGTTGAGGGTGGACATTCTAGAGAGAGGAACCAATATGAATAATATGGAGCCTTTTGGTGAAGCAGCAAATCATTAAATGGGGTTGAAAATACATTTTTTGAGGGGAAGTAGAGAGAATGCAAGTTGAAAAGGAAGAGTGAGAGTAAGATTTTCTCAAGTAACCATTCTTATATATCTATGCGTGCTCTTACAGAGAAATACAGTCCTTATTTCCACTGTATGGTGTGGCTAAATGTATTTAGATTCTAAGTAGTTTTTTTTTTTTTTTAAGTAGTAGTGACTCTATATAGCATAGATTTACGTTGGCGTTTTCTCTAGTGGCTGCTCCTCATTTTCATCCTCTCCAAGTTTTAAAGGACCAGAAGCAGTGTTGACATCGTCCTAATTTATTAATGTCATTTTCAAATTTCCACCTCTCTGCTCCAAATGAGTAATTCTGTTGCTTTGAGGCTCATGCCACAATGCTACTACCCTCTAGACCTTCCAATCATCCCCTCCGACAATTCCTCCTTTCTTAATTTCCATCCAAAACTTCATGCCTGGACCACAGCCTTCTAAACTTAAAGTCTTAATTCCACTGTAACTGCTCTCCATTTGGTTTTACAATATAATTTGAGAGTGTTGAGTCCTCCCAGCCCTACCATTTGTTAGCAGTAGGTTCTTGGATGATTTACTTAACCTCTCTGAGCTTAGCTTTCTCATCTGTACAACAAAGGTAATTGTAATGCATCCTTTATAAGGTTATGAAGACTAAATGAAATAATGTCTAGCACAATGCTTGGTGTGTAATAAGCCTTCCAAAATTTTATTATTCACTTTAGCCTTTTATGACCTTTAGCTCTTTGATCCATATAGTACTGTCTCATCAGTTCTTTCCTGCCTTCTTTTTATTTCTTATTTAGCCTAGATATCATCTTGTCTCTCCAATTCATCTCCCGCTTCTTTCCTCATATCTCTTGCTCCCTTGTGTTTATACTCTCTTAGCCATACTTTAACCTGGATCCATCCATCTGGGATGTTAAGCCTCCAAAGGGGAAAACCATTTGAACTTTGGGCCTTGATAAATGAACAAAATCCTTCCTTAGCCGTTTGTGTGGCCCTCAGTCCTCCTGTGTATCTCTATAGACCATCCTTTCTCATTCCCTAGGAACAGAACATTCAAAGCTGTCAACTTATGTGAAGGCACTTCCTCGAACTTCACCATATTCTCCCTCAGCAGGTGGTTCCCTTCCTACCACAGACAAAAAATGGAGGTCTTCAAGCAGTAAATCCCTCAGCTTCCTGCCTCTGCATCTATGGACTTACCTGTATCCAGTTATCTTTACCTCCTTCCTTATTCTCTCAAGGGATTCTCTAAGAACTAGGGCCAATCAATTATAAAGCCTTATTATCATACCTATTTGTCCAACAGAGAGAGTGCTTATTGCTGTACAAGAAAAAAGATGCTTTTCTCATGAGATTTAAAACCTGAGTAAGCAAGTTGAAATTATTCAAATATGAAGAATCATCTTAGAAAGTATTTAAATACTACAGATACAAGATGTTTTAATTATATTCCTTGCTTACACGTAAGTGAAAATTTTTAAGTGGTAGAAAAATTTTTATTATAAGCCGAATTATCACATTCTTAATATATGTTAGTGGATATTGATTTTTAGGACTGTATATGCCTTCATCGTCCATGACATGAAGACAGCAAAACAATGAGTATATTGAATATTTTTTCTCTCTCCCTTTCTCTAATACATGTATACACACACATACATATGGACACTCCCATCATTATATTCCTATTTGTCTTTTGTTTGTCTAAGCATTAGATTCTAATGCCTGAGTCTGCTACAGACATATCTGGTTCTAAAACATTCTAGTTATATAATGTCATGATACATTCTGAGTGTGCTTAATGCCCTTGAAAATCTCAGCCTCTTGATAGAATTTTCCACAGCAATATTCTTATGGTGAATATGAGTCTCAGATTTTCAAGGGCAAACTGAATTTCAAATATCCTCACCCATTAATTGTTTAATTGTTGATGGGTTTAGGAATCGTTTATTGAATATCTGCTAGACCAAGTGTGGTTCTGTGGGGGAAGATAGGTGCAAAGGAAGATAATGGCAATGCAATTTTATAAACAGAATTCTTTGGGACACCTGGTATTCAAAATATCAGGGTCCAAATAATTTAGAATAGGGTTATCAGGAAAAGCTTCACAGAGTCGTATGTCCTACGTTTTGGTTTGGAAATTTAGTTCATCAACTGTATAACCAATGGCTCCTTGTGTGATTCTCCTCTTACCCAAATTCCAAACCCAGTAGGTTGTGATTTCCCCTTTGTGGAGAGCTGCCATTTGTCCTGAGTGGTCTCTCCTGTGTGGAGAGCTGCCGTTTCTCCCATGTGGAGAGCTGCCATTACTTCTGCGTGGTCTCTTCTATGTGGAGAGCTACCATTTCTCCCCTGTGGAGAGCTGCCATTTATCCTGCATGGTCTTTCCTGTATGGAGAGCTGCCATTACTGCTGCGTGGTCTCTCCTGTGTGGACAGCTAAGTGGCTATCTCCACCCTACCCCACATCTTCCTGGCTCTTTTCTTTATCTCTCCACCTGAATCCTTATTGGTGTCTGTCTGTACAGCATCTCCCATTAACCATCTACAGTTTTCCTGCCTTTTAACAGATACAAAAACAAACACACAAGCCTGTTGCTGTCAAGTTGATTCCGACTCATAGCCCTGTAGACCTGCCCCATAGGGTTTCCAGGGAGAGGCTGGTGGATTCAAACAGCTGACCTTTTGGTTCACAGTGAAATACTAAACCACTGTGCCACCAGGTCCCCTTACCAGAAGATACAGGGACAGACATTAGTCACAGAGGCCTAACTTTACAACAACAGGATAAAGATTTGGTCTGTTCTCTCAGACAATGAGCTGGGTTTGCAATGGCTGATTTTTCAGAACTAAATCATCAGGCCTTTGTTCCAAGGTGCCTCTGGGTCAACTAGAACCTCTAACCTTTTGGTTAGCAGCTGAGCGTGTTAACTGTTTGTACCACCCAGGGACTCTGCTCTGCTTTTAAGGAGCTCGGAATTGAGTAAGGGAAGTAGGACAGGTAAACAGGCCCTTGCAGTGTACTGATAGAGGGAAACATAGTGGGAGGGTGCTGGAGAGCACAAGTGAGAAAAGTCAGGATCACCAGGACTTAGCAGGCACCAAACCCAAACCCAAACCCACACCCACTACCATGAGTCGATTCCAACTCATAGCAACCCTGTAGGACAGAGTAGAACTGCCGCATAGGGTTTCCAAGGCTGTACCCTCCACGGAAGCGGACTGCCGCATCTTTGTCCCGTAGAGTAGCTGGTGAGTTCAAACTGCTGACCTTTCAGTTAGAAGCCAAGTGTTTAACTATGGCACCACCAGGGCTTCTTAGCAGGCACAGGCACTTATGAAAATGTATAGACATTTCAGCCAGTGGTGAGGGCTTGTCGACCTGGTGTGTCTCATAAGCCTCAAGTACCTGTGAGACACCAATCACAGAGAGTGTCTTCTGCTGGAGTCAGACACTTCTGCCCTGTAGCTGCTTAAATGGGATGTGTGGAGACTTTGTTCTGTGGCTTATTACCCCAGGGATGAAATTTGGAGGGGGGAGGGGTCCCTTCCTTCATCTTAGAAACTGTGCGAACTCTCAGGGTTTCTGTAGTGCACTTTCTAGAAGAACTCTGTGTTTCATGGGGTCCTTAGGTGTTGCAAACAGTAAACATGCTCAGCTACTAACTGAAAAGTTGGCGATTTGAGTCCACCCACAGGCACCTCGGAAAAAAGGCCTGGCTATCTATGTCTGAAAAATGAGCCATCAGAAACCCGTATGGAGTTCAGTTCTACTCTGACACACATGGGGTTGTTCCATGAGTCTAACTGACTTGTAGGCAATTTTTTTTTTCTTTTTATTGGTATATACTTCATGCCCCTGTGGGACAGATTTCCAACAACCAAGAGCATTGTTGTTCTCTGATTGTTGCTAGAATGTTTGATGGGGCCCCTCATGCCTAAGATACTCCCTCACAGTCATAAGAAAGGTAGATCTGTGCGTCCAGCATCCACAGGGAACAGATAGCCAGTTCTTTCTGCAAACCGAGGCAGGGCCAAGCTGAGGCAAAACCGCCATATTTGTCTTTTTGGATCATCTTTTGAATAACTTGAATATTAGTGAAAATGAAAATAACTACCATAATTATACTAGTCATTTGCTAGGATTTTCTTCTGCATTATCTCATCTCAATCCTCACACCAACCCTGCAAGCAAAATAACATTAGTCTCATTTTTCTTACTCAAAGAGAAATGCTTAGAGCAGTGGCGGTGTTTGCCCAACGTTGGCTCCTGAGTCTACACTCTCCAACTGCATCGTGTTATCTCAGTACCTCATGTTGCCCCGATGGACCTGCCATGAAGCAATATGCTCAGATGCCAGCCTTACCTCCAGCTGGTGTCTTCCTATGTTGGGTGTCCTTTGCTCTGTCTACATAGCTTCCTGTGCTGCCATTCCAGTCTTCATCCTGCTCTGTAGTTGCCCCTGTACCTGCTAGTCCCCTAGACAGACTGAAGGCTCCCTGAGGCCTGAGGTGCTGCTACACTTGCCTTGGTGTCCCTAGTCCTTGCCACAGAGTCTGACACCTAGGAGAGAATCAATAGATGTTTTTCAGTGATATATTGGAGGGAGGCAATAAATGCTTATCAAATCTATATTACCTGTTAGACTCATAGGCATCTGAGCTGGCCTTAAATCCTCGCCTTAGTGAATGAAGAAGGCACGAAAGCCTGAAGAAGTGAAGAGATTTGTGCAAGTTCCCCCAGTTAGTGGCATTAATAAAAGTAGAACTAATTCTTGGCCTAGTAGTGTTTCCTCTCCAGAACCTGCATCAGCCATGCCAGGTTCTTGGAAGCCATATGGGGAAGTCACTTGAGGTCACTCTAAGTCAGAATCAACTTGATGGCACACAACAGCAACAACATTACTACTAATAAGGATCCTGGGTGACACAAATGGCTACTAGCCTAAAGGTTGGCAGTTCAATCCCACCCAAGTGTCCCTACAGAAGAAAGGCCTGGCAAACTACTTCCCTAAAGATTACAGCCAAGAAAACCCTATGGGGTTGTTCTACTGTGAAACACATGGGGATGCCATGAGTAGGAATCAACTCAATGGCTACGGGTTTGTTTTTTAATTACTACTTATACTAAGCTTATGATATCAGTTCTATAGGTGGAGTAGAGTTTCTATTTTCTCTAAAACTATGTGAAAAATTCAATATTTATAGTTCCTATTTTTTTTTATGTCCTAAATAAATAGTAAATAAATGAGGATCCCTGGTGGTGCCGTGGTTAAAGTGATGGACTGCTAACCAATAGGTCGGTAGTTCAAAACCACCAGTGGCTCCACGGGAGAAAGATGCGGAAGTCTGCTTCCTTAGAGATTTACAGCCTCGGAAATCCTATGGGGTTGTTTTGAGTCGGAATTGACTAGATGGCAGTGGGTTTGGTGTTTGGGTTTTGGTGTCGTGAATACCATATCCCCGTAACTGGTGTGTTAACTCTGCTGAAACGGAAACAGGGAAGCTATGGGGAAGCTTTTGCAAAAAGATGATTTGCCTCGACTTGGGAAATTCATAGGTGGCCTCACATCGGCCTCAATATTTTTGTGCCAGTTTTATAGGCAGAGAATGTATTAGGAACTATAACCGCAGAATTAAATGTTCCAGGGCCATTTGCTGTGGAAGGGCTCAAGTAGAAACAATACAAA
Organism: Loxodonta africana; assembly: GCF_030014295.1. Taxonomy (NCBI): domain Eukaryota; kingdom Metazoa; phylum Chordata; class Mammalia; order Proboscidea; family Elephantidae; genus Loxodonta; species Loxodonta africana. The sequence continues at coordinate 60,124,689 of NC_087360.1, forward strand.
ACCAAGTAGCTAGATCAAGAACTTAATAAAATCAGTAAAATAAGTGATGGGGGTGAGGAATTCTTGGTTGGCTCATCTGTTTTATATTAATTAATATTAGGCTGTGAGTGACCCTCCGAGATCTGGTCCAAGTCATGCATTTTACAGATGAGAAAATGCCAAAGAAGAGCAGTGCTATGTTTTCCTGATTGCCCACCCCATTTCCCAGCAGCCTTTAAAGCTGGAGCCTCTGGACTTTCTACTCCCAGAACATGGTCCTAAGCATGTCCCAGGATAGGGTCTGAGAAGCCAATGCCATTAGCTTAATGATACCACAGCATGCTAGCATTGTTTCTTTTTCCTTCAACCCTAACCTGATGCTACCTTAAATTCTCTGCTCTGTTTCGTACGACATTTCTACCAGGGCGACGCTTTTTGCTTTCCCCAGTCCTTTCTGTGTGCTTGCAGTCCCTGGATAGTGCAAATGTTTAAGGCACTTGGCTGCTAACAGGAAGGTTGGCAGTTTAAATCCACCCAGATGTGCCTGAGAAGAAAGGCCTGGTGATCTGCTTTTGAAAAATCGGCATTGAAAACCCTGTGGAGCACAGTTCTACTCTGACACACATAGGGTCGCCATGAGTCGGAAGTGGCTCAGTGGCAACTGGGAACTGGTGGTAGTGTGTGCCCCAGCTTCTAAGCCCTGTAGCTTTGTGGATTGTCAGCGGCTCAGATCTGATTTTGGGGAACTGACTTTGAAGTGTCACCTAGTGGAATTATATCCTACTTCTCCCGTCATGCCTCTCCACATTTGAGTACTGGCTTGGGACTACCTTCATTCTCTTGAGTCTTCATCCAGCCTTCAGTGAACCAAGTTCTGGCTTTGTCTAAGCATTCCAGCACCTTCCCATTTTCCCACCTGGTGGGTCGACCCGGACTGGTCTGGCCTATCTCACAAACACACGCTATGTGTCTGGCACTGAGTAGCTTTCCCAAGGTCACCCAGTCCCTCACTGGTAGGCCTGAGGCCAGAATCATGGTCCTGGCACCCCCTACCTGCTGTTCTATCCAGGACATCATATCCACTCTTATTAGGCTAGAAGGACAGAGACCAGAAATGACAGATGTCGCTTCTCTAATAAAACAGCCCAAGTATCAATTTTGTGGAACAGAACATTGCTAACATTAGGATGTAAATAATTCCATCAGGACTTTACTAGTCTTCCAAATGGTTTAAGATGCATTGGAAATGAATAAACAGCAGGGGATATAGAATCAAATGCTTCTGCTGAAAAATAAATGTACAGCACAGGCTTCAAATGAGCTTAAGGAACAAGTAGGCTTGTCTGAGAATACCACTAAAAAACAAACAGATCTTCCCCACCATTTTTGTGCCAGTTTGCACGGAGAATGTATTAGGCACTATCACCGCAGAATTATGACCTCCCAGGCCATTTGTTATGTGAAGACTTAAGTAGAAACAACAGGAAACCAAGTGGCTAGATCAAGGACTTAATAATAAAATCAGCAAAATTAGTAATGAAAGTGAGGAATTGTTGGCTGGATAATTTGTGTTGTGATAATGACCAGTAAATTTTACATTTGAAACATCTCAAGATCTGAGAATGGTCTGTGTGCCCTTTGAACAAAGTCTTTGTTTTGCTGTTAAATGAGATTCCTAGATTTTACCCCCACATGTCTGTCAGTTTGTCATGCTTACATGTTGCTGTGATGCTGGAAGCTATGTCACCGGTATTTCAAATACCAGCAGGATCACCCATTGTAGACAGGTTTCAGCTGAGCTTCCAGACTAAGACAGACTAGGAAGAAGGACCTGGCAGTCTGCTTCTGAAAAACTAGCCAGTGAAAACCTTATGAAGAGCAGTGGAACATTGTCTGATACAGTGCTGGAAGACAAGCCCCTCAGGTTGGAAGACACTCAAAAAACGACCGGGGAAGAGCTGCCTCCTCAAAGTAGAGTTGGCCTTATTGACATGGATGAAGTCAAGTTTTCGGGGCCTTCATTTGCTGGTATGGTACAACTGAAAACAAGAACAGCTGCAAACATCTTGGATTGGGAAGCGTTTCGTTCTAAGTGAGGTCACTATGAGTCAGAATTAATTGGACGGCACCTAACAACAACCACAATAGATTTTATAGGAAGGATCCCCAGCTACGAAAATGTTCTTTTACAGAGGAAAAAAGTAATATTAATCAAGGGCGCATTTCCCATAGCCCAGGGTAGGAAAGACTACCCTTCATACTGATTCTGTGCTTGGCAGCCACCAGCCGTGCGGTACCCCGGTTCCAGAAGGAAGGAGATCAGTGGCCGTCTTGTCCCGCATCAGCCTTTCCTCCAGCATTGACTCCTTTTGCTCTAAATGCCCAGACTTTTATTCTTCACTTTAAAATTTGCCTCTGCCGTGACCCTTCAGGGCCCCGAGTGGCAGAGGTGAAATTTGCACAAGGTGGCTCGGTATTCATGCCCTCGAGCATAGCCCTGCTGCTTTCCTAAATAAATGGAGACATTTTCATATCTTGGGATCTCCAGAAACTCTAATAGCTTGTGAGAAAAATCTAGATTTATATGTTGTGTCAAATGCCCTTCAAACGCTAGGATTTTGTCTGGCTGATGGCCCAGCATTTATGGAGCTGAATGTTTCTATGGTGTAATCTACTTGAGTGATTCACTCGGAGAAACTAGACTGAAGTGTCGTGGCCCACTGGTAATGGGCTGTGCTTTGAGTCTGAAACGGACATTAAACCCATTGCGGTTGAGTCGATTCTGACTCATAGCAACACTATAGGACAGAGTAGAACTGCCCTATAGTATTCCCAAGGCTATAAATCTTTATGGAAACAAACTGCCACATCTTTCTCCTGTGGAGTGGCTGGTGAATTTGAACTGCTTAACCTTTCAGTTAGCAGCTGAGGGCTTAACCACTGCACCACCAGGCGTCCTTGAAGCAGAGATTATTGGCCTACAATTAATGGGCACATGCTTGTTCCAGTGGAGATGGCTCATATTCATCCCTCCACAATTCTTTCCCAGGCCCCTCTTCTTTAATCAGAAAACCAAACCAGTTGCCTTCGAATCGGTTCCAACTCATGGTGATCCCATGTGTTTCAGAGTCAAACTGCTCATAGAGTTTTCAAGGCTGTGACCTTGTGGAAGCATATTGCCAGGCCTTTCTTCCAAGGTGCCTCATTAGAACCACCAACCTTTTGGTTAGTAGTCAAGCACTTAACCATTTGTATCAACCAGGGACGCTTTCTTTACTCTGGAAATGTAGAAATGGCTGATTCAGCATATTGCCTCTGATTTCTTTAAAATGTCAGCAGCACATACTTTATGCTAAGAAATGGAGAAGGTACAGATATTGACTGATTTTTGTTATAGGGGGCAAATTAACCTGCGTGAGCCTTCACGAAAGGTGTTGCTATGCCCCGATCTCTGCTCCTGTCTGGGCCCAGGCTACTTGGACCTTGTTCCTGGGTGACTATACTTTCTTCCCTTTCTGTTATCCTATTTACTGAGAAAAAGGTTCTATCAATCACTATGTTTCTCCCTGCCGTCCCCATCTGGACTCAGCAGCTTACCTGTCAGTATCTGCCTTACAGGCAAATCTGTCAGCTTCTGCCTGGTTTGACCCTGAATCCAACCACCAATGTACCATAAGCACTTCACGTGCCAGGTATTCTCAATCCATGTATATAAATCCAAAAAATGCGTGAGTGTGTGTGTGTATGTTTATTTTTAAAAATTCTTCTCTTTTATCCCCAAGCCATCTTCCTAAACTATAAAGAATACAGAGAATTTGAACGGGCATTCAATGCCAAGTCCCCCTGGGGTCGTCCCCTGCCCATGAATCTTCAGTACACGTTAATCTGATTTAACCTCGCTACTACCAGTGTTTCTCTGAGGGCTTTCTCTGGTTGTCAGAGCCTAGCTTCTTTGAGGGCTTTCTCTGGTCACCAGAACCTAGTTTACTGTCTTTGTGGCAGGCTGAACACACCTCAGAATTAATACTCTCACCTCCCCTCCTCCCCAATCCCTCCGCAACCTACCACCAATGATTAGCTGGAAGTTGGTGTATAAGACAGTAGCTCCCTCACCTCTCAGGTGGGATAACTCTGCAGCACATACTTTATACTTACTCCCAAGTTCCCCAGGGAAAGTCAGCCTTATTCATAGAGCTGGCTTGTTGTTGAGCCAGCCCTGACTCACAGTGACCCCAGGCACAATGGAACTGAATGCTGCCTGGTCCTGTGCCATCCTCATGATCTGTTGTGGATTGGCTGATTTTCGGAAGTGGATTGCCAGACCTTTCTTCCTAGTCCATCTTAGTCTACAAGCTCTACTGACATCTGTTCTACATCCTAGCAATATGTGAGTCTCCACCGACAGGTGAGTAGTGGCTGTGTATGAAGTCCATTGGCCAGGAATCAAACCTAGGTCTTATGCATGGAAGGTGAAATTCTACTGTTGAACTACAACCGCCCTCACAGAGCTAACTTACTAGACAGCAAACTCTTTATTGGCCGCCCTCCCTTTCCTGTCTCATTTCCCCACTCCCCTCTTGGTGTTCCCTGGGATTACCTCCAGAATGAACTTGAGTCCTTGAATCAGTCACTTCTGGAGAATCCCAAATTAAGAAGCCACTCTGACATTGCCAAGTAAGGGCTTAAAGCAAGAGGGTCGTGGTTTTCTGGCAAATGCATGGTTGTCCTGAAAGAGCTAGATCTTTGTTTCTTTTCCAGTTTTCATCTTTTGTGTGGATCTGACTTCTACAATCAAAAAAAAAATTTTTTTTTTCTAGTTACAGACAAATGTAGTATGCTCAGTAAAAATTACCACAGTTTCAACTTTTACATCAAACAAAGAAGTCGATAGCCTGGATTTAAAGTATCCAAAGACAAAAACGTCATGCTAAGTAGTACCTACCTGATTTTCTGTCAATACAAACTGCATCCATTTAAAAGATGTTCAAACTATGGCTCCATTTTTTTAGATCAGGAGCATAGGTTAGACACTATGAAAAATATCTGGTGTCAGAGAGTATTATTTATCCTTGTTTTTTTCCCAGACACTCTGACGGAATTGTTTGTGAGCTTCAAGTTTCTTAAAGCAGTGATGTCGAGGATAAATACCAATGGCTCCTGTGAAACTTGATGTTACAAATGAAAACACTGCTTCATATTGCCTTTGTCCTGGACACCTCAGAACAAAGAGTTTTTTTTTCTTTCTTATAATTGCATCAATATTTAAAAAATCTCTAAATATTGAATGTGAAAAGTTATATTAAGATGGTAGTACTGTTCCTAATGTTTGCTAGACTTATTAAAACACACACAGAGATGGTAGAAACCTGTAGATTAAGAGGTAGAAGGCAGTGGTGAGTTCAACTCCAAATATTCAGCCGTTTTCAGTCATAACTTCTGAGGGTGGAGAGGAAAACCAACCCGCTTGCCCCTTGAGTTGACTGAGCATCATGGCGACCCCATGTGTTGCAGAGTAGACCTGCTCTGGAGGGTTATCATGGCTATGGTCTTTTGGCAAGCAGATAACCAGGCCTTTTTTTTGAGGTGCCTCTGGGTGTGTTCAGACCTCCAATCGTTCAGTTAATTGCTTAACTGTTTGCACCACCCGGGGACTCCTAAGGGTGGATAGTGAGGTAGAATTTGTGAGAATATTCGAGTGGTCTTTGCCATGTGAGGTCCTTGAATGGTACAAATGGTTTTCCTGTGACTACTAATCTAAAGGTTGGTGGCTCCAACCCATCCAACAGTGTCATGGAAGAAAGGCCTGGCAGTCCGCTTCCATAAAGATGATAGCCAAGAATGATTCATTACATTGCTTTCTGATTCTTGTGTAAAAGTCATCATGACAAGTTCTTACCAAAGCTTGGAGTCCCATGATAGTTGGGATTTTTTTTTTTTTCCAGATAAATTTGGTTCCAATTATTATTCTGTCCTGAGATGTCTTCACTTTCGCTGCTGGAAAACCTAAAGGAAAGTTTTAAAAAATTACTGTAGCTTTCCTCCAACAACTTTTAAAATATAAATATTCATTTCACTTTTCCTTTAATGCCTGGCTGAGAAAAAAGGGAAGTGAGCCAAGAGTTCTTACCTTATTTTAAAAATGTTTTTATTTAAAGTTGCATCAGATCCTTTTTAGAAGTTTTCTTAGCCCTGGTTCCTCTAGAACACAGAGCTTGAGGCAAGGAATGGCCATGTTTTATTTGGAAGGTACAAACCTAGGGAAGCAGAAGTGAGGAACAATGGAGAGGCTTCTATAACAGATATGAAGCAGTTAGAGGTGATACATTAGTGCCATGGCTCCTGCCTGTGATGGGTTGCAAAGAGACATAGAAGATGACCCAGCAGGCATGTCACAAGTTATGGGGATACCCCTGGACTGTCCCTATCAAAGAAACTTACCTTAAAGCAGTCCATGAGGGGGAGGAACAAAGGGAATTTCTTTGTCCAGATCTATCCCGTCTCTGATTTTCTTTGGGGCAAAATTAACCTCATGGAAAATTAACTCTTTTTCCCACACTCCCAGGTTTTATCATCCAGGCCCTTTGGAGACTGCTTGGAATACCATGTCCCCCACCCTGCGGGGTGATGTTTCATTCAAGTCCTCAAATGATGAGCCAGAAACTCAGTGCATGCATCTAGCCTAGCAAGTGACTTACTGGCCCCTGGTGATAGGATCAGCTTCAGGAAACTGGCCAGCTGAGGAAATCCAAGATGGTGGATAACATTTGTGTTGGATACGCAAGAGTAGATAGGAAGTAGACAGGGAACGAGTTAAACGTGTGGGGTGGGAAAAAGGCAGGAGGGAATAAAAATCCAAGCCTGAATAATGAATGTAGGACAAAACCTATTTAACAAATTTAAATTTTAGTTTAAGACTTTCTAGCTTAAGCTTAGAGAATTGGGTAGAGGAATATTAAAAATATGAAAAACATGTTTATAAGGAGGTGGAAGTGGGATTAAGTGAGATGAGGTAGGTAGTGAATATACTTTTTAACATGTTGAGTACCTGTAAGTCACACAGGTAAAGATGTTGCTCATATGTCTGAGTCTAAAGCTCAGAAAGGAAGCTAGAACTGGCTATATGAACTTCAGACCATCAGTGTAGAGGTGGTAGATGAAGTCCATGAGTGGATAAAGCCAGTGATAAGAGCAAGAAGGAAGATGGATGAAGCCCAGAAACTTGAGGAACACCAACTTATAAGAAATGGGTAGTATGTGTGTTAGGGTAGGGGGAGGCACTGTAGGGGGGTGACAATAAAGGAAATGTAAGAAAAGTTGCTAGGGACATAGAATTAGAAATTTTCTATGGATTTGACTATAACTTATTTGGCATAGAACCTGTATTTCCTGTCCGTTATTTGTGTTGATACACTAATTGGTCCTTGAATCTGTAATGTTGCCCCAGAGCAGAAGTGGCTATCATTTAGCATAAACACACACACATAGAGAAAAAGAGAATATGAATGAGCATTTATTGAGTATCCATAATATGTCATGAACTTGGTACTTTACATATGTTATCCCCTTTATTCCTCCATAATAACGCTGTGAAAGGAATGGTATTGTCTTTATTCTTAAAAAAATTTGCCAAGCAGGAAATTGGTTCTAAGTGTTATACAATGGTAAGCAATGGTGCTGGGGTTGGAGCCTCAGGTCTCTCTGAGCCCACATTCCTTGTCCTTCCACTACGCAGGATTACCTCTACCTTTCAGCCATGAACACAAGAGTGGGGATGGCGTCTGTCCATAAAAATCCTCACGGAGACATCAGTTCTATAGGTTTCAGTGAGAGCTACAGACCCTACTTCTAGTTTAGTGCTGTACTTAAGCTGCTTGTCTCTAAAACTCAAACAGATTATAGTAAAATTTTATTTTTAGCCCTCTTGAGAAACCATTTGAATGTTTGAAACTTTCACTTTTCCTCTTTACTGATCTCCCTTCGTAGTGCTCAGAATAATGAATACGATGCCAACATCTTCTCCAGAAGGAAAGCCTACACTGACAACTGTGTATTAATCATGTTTTTCTAAATGTGATTACATGCACCAAACAATCAATTGAAATGTGAATTTCAGAGATCAGAGATATCCCACAAATAATATGTAAAAGCTTCCAGCAGACACAATTAATGAGGACACACTGATGTAGCTTAAATGGACCACAACCTAAATAATGCTGTAGCTGACATGCTGGGTCTGTATTTTTGCCTTGAATAGATTTTCAGCATTTGAATGGAATATTTATGCTCTTATGCTAATACAAAAAAGCAGAGTCAAATAAGCTATTACATGGTCCATTAGAACTAGTTTTAAGTGACTGTCTTTAGCAAAGGATTACACAACTTTTGCATCTGCTAAAGGAACTTTTCAATTAAGCACAGACCACTCTTCTCAGACCTCAGAGAACAGTGCAGATGCTACAACCACGGGTCTTCTTGAAAAAGATAATTGTCTATTTGTTATGGGGTAATGAAGCGAAATCTCTGTAACAGCCATCACACACATGAGCTAAGACCACCCAATAATGCAAAAGGGTAAATCTTGTTTTTAGGTTTCCCAATAAGAAGAAGTTTAGCCTGGGACTACCATAGTTTTTTGTACATATCCTCCTTTTTCTATTGCCCATTTCTTATTCCCCTTTTTACTGTTGATAGGACCTGAAAATTTGAACCAAAGGCTTTTTTCAGAGCTTTTTAACTTCAAGTATGCCCAAAGGTTCCAAAGAACAAGAGGCATGATCTCTTTGTTATTTATAGTCTCAAGGAAGATACGGCAAATGCATGAACATCACATTCTTTTTTGTGTGTGAAATCCAGGCAGTTTTCCCCTGCAGAATAGATAACAGAATTAAATTGTATTCATGCCATTTGTGAGAGAAATTGTTCCTGCTTTCATCCAAACAAAGCACATGACTTATTTTCCCCTCAGTGGTTCAACCAGCAATTGAGCTTCCCAGACAGATGCAATGGAAAAAATACATAGGATTTGGCTGATCATTGGCTTGATTAGAATAGTTTTGTATGTTTGTCTTTGGGTATCCCCTCATGGGATGAATTGCTGACCCTGCGTACCTGCCATGCACAACCCATTTTTGCTTTGTAATACTGTGTTTACCTGAGGCGGGATGTGCTTACAAAGGCTTACGAGCTTGATCGCAGATAAAAGATTGGTATACACCCAAGGTCACTATGAGTCGGAATTGACTCGACGTCAGTGGGTTTGGGTTTTGGTTTGGGTACACACCCAGCTGTTCTTTGTGAGTGAGAAAAATTTGTTTTGGTATGCTCTAACTTTATTCATGTGTGCCTCCGTGAACCATTTCTCAGTTTCCTGGATTTATTATATAAAATGGAAGCTTTCCAATTTTGAGATTAAATCATCCGTGGGTATTTACTTGTCAATTCTTTGTAGCTTTGTTTGTTTCTTGAGAACTGGCATTTTTTCCTTAGTAGAACTTAGAGGCATAAGTTAGCATGTCTTTGACCAGAAATGAAGTCAGAATAGCAAGGAATTTTTGAATGCAATGGAAATTTTATCATCTTTACCTGACCTGAAAGAAGTAACAGCTGTTGGGGACACTGCAGAGAGGGTTATCCAGTTTGTGAAAAGAAGGAAAACAAGAGCTGTCTCCATCTCATCCGTCCTCCCCATACACATGCACGTTTAATTAAACAGATGTTTCGTGCTCAGGCCTATGAGCAAGGCTCTTAGCAGGTACTAGGACAGGGAAAAGGATGACTGTATTGAGATGCCATTGTTAATCCGAAGCAGCTTTTAGTTTAAATGGGGAGATGCAAATATAGAAAAAATTAAATCATACTACTTTGAATAATTCAGGTCCAAGAGAAGTTCCAAACTATACGTAATTAGTAAAGACAGTCACTGTCCCAACAGTCCAAAGAATGTCAAGGGCACTGCATAATAATGAAGGGCAGCTAGAGAAGGGGTTGGTACTGGGAACTGAAGACCTGATGAGACTGAGTGGTGGAGACCCCCTCTGCCTCCCCACCATTTTCCTTACACGGCCATGCTCAAGCCACCGCCATCCTCATACATCCCCGTCCAGATGTTTCCAGCCCATCTTCTCGCCTGCCTCTAGGCATAGCCCTGGCATGGAAAGGCACACTTAGGACACCACACAGCCACATAATCCAACTCTTAGATCCAAAGCAAGCTAACAGTTCCCTGAGATTGTATGTCATCATGTTAGGTTTTCTCCCATTTTTGCCAAAGAGAAGAGATTCTTACATCTTTTAGTGGGGAAGCCACTAAAAAAACCATTGCCACTGAGTTGATTCTGACTCATAGCGACCCTGTAGAACAGAGTAGAACTGCTCCATAGTGTTTCCAAGGTGGTAAATCTTTACAGAAGAAGACTGCCCCGTCTTTCTCCTGCAGAGTGGCTGGTGAATTCGAACCGCTGACCTTTGGTTAGCAGCCAAGTGCATAAGCACTGCACCACAAGAGCTTCTCTTTTTAATGGGGAAGACTCGTTAAATACAAAGGAAACCTTTCTTTGGTGAAGTTTTGCAGTTTTACCCCGGAAATTTAGCTCTTTAATTTCCTGAAAGTCAGTGTACAAAATACTTAAGTCTACCTGAGGATATTTATGTGTGTGTATTGTGTACAAGTGTATGTATAATGTGTGTGTGTGTATTTGAAAAATTAGTGTCCTTGTCTTAGTAATTTAGTGCAGCTATAACAGAAATACCACAAGTGGGTGGCTTTAACAAACAGAAATTTATTCTCATAGTTTAGGAGGCTAGAAGTCTGAATTCAGGGCATCAGCTCTAGGGGAAAGCCTTCTCTCTCTGTCGGCTCTAGAGGGAAGGTCCTAGTCTCCTATCAACATCTGTGGGCCTGATGTTCCTTGGAGATGTGTCTTGGTGTCAGTCTCCCCCTGGGTCTTGGAGGTTCTCATTGCAGGGACCCCTGGGCCAAAGGACGCACTCCACTCCTGGCTCTTCTTTCTTGATGATAATGAGGTCCCTCTCTCTCTCTGATCGCTTCTCCCTCTTTTTATCTCTTGTAGCATAAGAGGTGATGCAGGTGATACCCCAGGGAAACTGCCCTTAAATCTGATGGGCTGTGGCCTGAGAAAGGGTATTGCATCCCACCCTAGTCCTGCCTCATTAACATAACAAATATAACCTAATCCTCTTTAACATGACCTAATCCTGTCTCCTTAACGTAATGGACACTTCGCTCCCAAATGGAAGCATAATCACAGGCATAGAGGCTAGGATTTACAACACATCACAAAATGGAGGATAATCAGATCACAAAATGGAGTACAACCACACAATACAGGGAATCATGGCCTAGCCCAGGTAACACATATTTTGGGGGGATAAAATTCAATCCATGGCAGTCTTCTTGATTAACTTTAATTACAGGCCTAAACTGAATACCTACTGTGTGCCAGGCCTTAGGCTGTAAATGCATAAATAAATCGGACGTTTCCTGTTCTCCAAGGGCTTATAACCAAGTACAGGAGGCCAGAGGATGAGATGATGAAAGTGCACTGGGGAGAAAAAGAGGGGAAAAGAAGAAATAAATTACAGTTAGGGGATCTGGGACTCTAAAAATTTCATTTCAGAAATAGTTCAGAATAGAGGTCAATGTCAGACATTTGTAGGAATTCAGAAAGTCCCAAATTTAAAACTTCGATTGGTTTTACTGTGTCTATCTTACTGAGTTCACTATTTTCCAATCAATGCCCCCCTTCCAGATTGTAACTGTTGACTGAAGATCAGTGATTTGTATTAGCATAAGGCTGATATCCTTTAATTGTTAAATAGGAAAAAAAGAAAAAAAAACCGTAACAATCTAAATAACTGAAGATAGCTATACCTAGAGACTGACAGTTGAAGCATCAAGAGATGCTTCTAGCTGTTGGGGTTTTCTTTCACTGAATTCTAGTGCTGGTATTTTCTTTACTTTTCTCTACACGCTCCCATAGAATTCCAAAATAAATGAGTACACCCTTGAAAAATATGCGTTGTGCTTTATCGAAAGACAAAACATCTCTGCCCTTTTGGAAGTTAGATTTTAATGCATTTTAGAAAAGTTAAAAAAAATTAAAAGCTCTAATATGTTAGTGTTGCCAAGTGCTATGCAGAAGGATAAAGAAGAGATGAAAGACAGGAAGTGGGGTGGGGAGATGCGCCATTTTTACTAGAGCAGTCATGAGTACCTCACTGAGAAGGTGGCATTTGAGAGAAGGTCTGAAGGAGCTGCTGGGTGAGCCACGCACACATCTGGGAGATGAGGAGGCGGAGGGAGAGCGAAGGTAAGGACCCTGAGGCAGAAGCCTGCAAGGGGGAGAGTAGAGAGAGATGAGGTCAAAGAGACAATGGGTGAGGGGAGTCCAGATAGTGTGAGGACTTGAAGGCCACTGTGCTGACTGTAGAGTCACTGACTGGTGAAAATGGTTAATGGACTTAGCTGCTAACTAAAAGGTTGGAATTTCAAGTTCACTCAGCGATACGACAAAAGAAAGGCCCAGCGATCTACTTTCTAAAAACCAGGCATTGAAAACCCTGGGGAGCATAGTTCTATGCTGACATGGGTCGCTATGAATTGGAATTGACTCAATGACAATTGGTTTTACTGGTGATGACTTTGACCTTGAGATTGGAAGCCATTGAAATGAAATATTAATAGAATCCCTCCAACGGCTTCATTTAGAATCACTCAAAGGGAAACAAGAGTAGAGGCTGGGGTGGAGGCTATTGCAGCAATCCCAATGGGAGATGATGGAAGCTTGACCTAGGGTGGTGGCACAGAGGTATCAACAATAGCCTTTGGAACTATTTTGAAAGTAGAGCAGCCGACTGTGCTGCTGGGCTACGTGAGGTCAAAAAAGGAATCCAGGAATGACTCTTAAACCTGACTCTTAAGCCTGGGTCACAGGATCTAAAATGCAGAGTACTAGGAAACAAGCAGTTATGAGTGAAAGAGCAAAAGCTTGGTTTTGGGCATATGGACATGTCATAGTTAAATCTCTCTTACATAAACCAAAAAAAACCAAACCTGCTGCCATCGAGTCAATTCCTACTCATAGTGACCCTATATGACAGAATAGAACTGCCCCGTAGAGTTTCCAAGGAGGACCTGGGGGATTTGAACTGCCGACCTCTTGGTTAAGAGCCACAGCACTTAACCACTACACCACCTGTGTGTATATATATATATATATATATATATATATACACACACACATATATATATATTTAAGGAAAAGGAACATTTTAACTTCATTTTTGTCATTTTAATGATTTTTGGGCTACCACTCTAGTCCAGGCCACTATAATTTCCCACCTGAATTATTGACTTAGCCTCCACCCCAGCAACCCCTGCTCAGTTCTTATTCTCTTTTAGACAATGATCATCATAGCAGTCAGAGTGATCCTGTTAAAATTTCAGCCCAGTGGCTTCCTATTTCACTCAGATTAAAAGCCCGTCATCACTGTGGTTTGTAAGTCCTCACACTGTCTGCCTGTTCCCCATTTCATATGTACATAATTTCTAAATAGAAATTTAAATTCTATTTAAGCACATCAGAGTCTACTGGGAAGCCTGCTTGAACAGTTGGAAAGGAATTGCCAACTTTCACCAAAGCTGCTGCCTGCTCAGGGTTTGTAATGACCCTTGAGAACAAATGGCATTGTCAACAAGGGTTGTTGACAGAAGAGAAAAGCAGGCCTTCGGATGGATCCTTGAGTGTGCAACTTAAGGATAAAAAAAGATGTAGTCCTACAACTTCCAGTGTGCCCGTCTGCTTTTTCCTTTTTTATCTAATTTATGAACTTAGATAATTATCTATTCAATAGCTTCAATCGCTCAATTTAAGAACAAAGCAGGCAAAATATATTGAGATCCCCTGTGTCAAAAGCTTTCTAAGAAGCAGCTCATGTAATGTCGTATCTTCCGTGTTTTCAAAAAGTTCTAAACAAATGAGTAGAGCTAATTTTCAATTCAACTCTATGCTAAGCAAATATATAGGATGGTTAGTATATAAAGAAACACTTAACCTGTCAAGAAAAATGTGTATAAATAGCATCTGTGGAAAAGGCAGCCTGCCAGAATTATTTGAATATACCTCAGGATGCTAAAACAGCGAGCTCTTTCTGGAATCTTAAATTATTAGGAAATCTCCAACTCATGAGCTAGGTCTTTATTTTTGCCCAAAGCCAAGAATCATGGTGATTAAAAATAACAATCATGGTTTATATTTATTGAGGTCTTTGTTTCTTTTTGTTTTTTTTTTCAGTTGTTCACCCGTATTAACTTATTTAATTTTCTTAGCAAGTCTCTGAGGTGAGTACAATTTTTTAGATTAGGAAACTGAGGCACATAAAAGATAAATAACAAGTAAAATCTGAAAGAAGAAGCAATATGGAGTTCCTCCCCTTGAAAATGATGAATAGATACTTCATTATTTTGTTGCCTTTGTTTCCCATATCCTCAAGCCCCAATATGTTTGAGAAGCATTTAGTCACACTTTCTTGACTTTATACAATGGCTTCTTTTCCTAAAATGACAGTTTATCTTATCTACAAATTTTTAAGTCTATTATTTTCTTTTATAGTATCAATCAACAGGATCAGGCACATTTCTATAAATAGGTAAGGCTACTGTGACAATTGTATTAACTAGGGCTGTTTCCTGTCATGTGTCCCAGAGAAAAGTCACAGTGGAGCCATCATATAGCGGGGTGCCAATGTCAGGCTGACCCTGGGGAAAGGCAGAGCAGTCAGCTGTTTGGCTATGGTGATTTGAGGGCTGCTGTCTTCATGTTCGGAAACCCTAATTAGGTTGATTCAGCTACTAACAGAAAGGTCGGCAGTTTGAATCCACCAGGTGCTTCTTAAAAAGCCTATGAGGTAGCTCTACTCCGTCCTATAGGGTTGCTATGAGTCGGAATTGACTTGACAGCAACAGGGTTGGTTTGGTTTGGTTTTGGTATATTCCCAGAAACTTTAGTAGGCAGAGGAAATTATCTTCCTTTTCTAGGATTTTTTTTTTTTTTAATTTCTCTGAAAGAATAATAGAAGGCAGCCAAAGAAATGTGAAGACATTTAAAGCTGACCTTCTGAACACCTGCTCATGAAGAAATCCCAGGGTGGTGCGAACAGCTAACACACTCAGTTGCTAACTGAAAGGTTGGGGGTTTAAGTCCACACAGAGGCACCTCAGAAGAAAGGCCTGGTAATCTACTTCCAAAAATTCAATGATTAAAAACCCTCTGGAGCACAGTTCTACTGTGGCTACAAATAACTGGAAAATAATTTTTTTTAATATCATTTATAGTAGTGTCAAAGATTATTTTTTTTAAAAAATAGGAATACATTTAACAAAAATGTATATGATGTAAACTACAAAACACTGATAAAAGAAATTAAGGAGGACCTAAATAAATGCAGATATATATACTATAGTCATGATTTAGAAGGCTAAATGTTATTAAGATATCAATTTTCCTATAGATTCAATGCAATCTCAATCAACATTCCAACAGGCTATTTATAGAAATAGATAAGTGAGTTCCAAAGTTTATATGGAAGTCCGAGGACCTAGAATGGCCCGGGCCATTTTGGAAAAGGAAAAAAAGTTTGAGAACTTACACTTGAGGATTTCAAGACTTATTATAAAACCTACAGCAATCACAACGATGTGGCATTAGCAAAAAGGTGGACAAATTACGTCAATGGAACAGAATTGAGTGTACGAAACTTGACCTACACAAATGAAGGCAACTGATTTTCAAAAAAGCTGCCAAGGCAATTCAATGGGGGAAAGAGTGTTTACAACAAATGGTACTGAAACAACTGGATAAATATGTGGAAAAAAACAAACATCAACCCCTACAGCCTAACACATATTAAAATGAAGGCTAAATATAGATCTAAATGTAAAAGCTAAAACTATAAAGCTTCTAGAAAAAAAAATAAAAGAATATCTTCATGAGCTCAGGATAGGCAAAGATTTCTGAGAGGAAGCAAAAACATTGAACGGAAAAAAAAAGTGATAAATTGGATTTTATAAAAAAACACAAACAAACAAAAGCTTCTGCTTATGAAAGACATCACAAAGAAATTGAAAAGGTAAGCCACAGCCTGGGAGAAAATATCGGCAATATATATACACCTAATGCAGCACTTGGGTCCCAAATATAAAGTCAACTCCTATAAATCAACAATAAAAAGACAAACAATTTTTTTTTTTTAAATGGGCACAAGCCTTCACCAGCTATGTCATAGACTAAGATATACAAGTAATCAATACGTACATGAAAAGAACTATCATTTGTCACCAGGGAAATGCAAATTTGGAGACAATTAAACACCATCTCATACCCACTAGAATCACAAATGTTAAATGAAACAATACCAAATGGAAATAGCCATGTGGAACAACTAAAATTCTTGTGCATTCCTGGAGAGGTTGTAAAATGACACAACCACTTTGGAAAACTGTTCAACAGTTGCTTAAATTAAGGCTCAGGGTTCTACCCACTGGCCTTAGTTCTGTTTGGGGGTGGAGGGATAGAAAGGACAAGTTCATTCCATCTCTTCAAATGTACCAAATGCCAAAAGTTATCATCCACTGGCACTTTTAGAGTGTTTGTTATAATACAGGTTTAAGTGCCCTGGGTCATCTTAATCACTATCTTCAGGATGACACTTCCTGTTTATGGATGTCTTTCTTAAACTACTACCCTCAAACTGAAGGCAGGGTCCCTACTGTGACCTCACTGGTACAAAGCAGAGCTGGACCATCACAGCCCTGTGCACTATTACTTCAGTTGACACGGCTGAAGCTTTGAGTACAAGTGTGCGTGTATGTGTGTCTAGAAATCTTGATAAACTATGCTCTATACTGATATTGAATCTGCTATCAGTCAATTCCCCTAAGTTTTTCCAGACAGGTTTCTGCTAAGCAAAATCTTCATTTTCTCTACTTTCATACTTGACTACTTAGATGTTGCTATGTATCCCCCATTAAGTTCTACTTCAATGAATCCCACCTATTCCTCTCGGGATGGCAAATATATTAATTCAGCTCTGGTGGCAGGTATGATTGGTTGGTAGTGGCTGCCTGAAGTGTTCTGAAAAGATTATGAGCCCTCCTCTCAGTTTATAGGGAAAGACTGCCAAGATCTATTGGCAAAGTCTGTCATTGGTGAGCAGTAAGGTGCTAGTGGCATGTTTGTCATGTCTGTGCCATTCCAGCTCCAGCATGTCAACATAAATCAGAAAAGTCAGGGCAAGGAACACACTGGTAAGTCAGAGAGTCATCAGCATATGCCCCATTGCCACTGAGTCCATTCTGACTCATAGCGACCCTATAGGACAGAGTAGAGCTACCCCATAAGGTTTCCAAGGCTGTAACCTTCACTGGAGCAGACAACCACATCTTTCTCCAGTGGAGAAAATGGATCTGAACTGGTGACTTTTTGGATTCTAGCAGAGCACTTAACCACTGTACCACCAGGGCTCCTTCATCAGCATGTAGGAAGTATTTAAAGCTTTAGGGATTAATTAGATCATCTATGGACATGGTGCAGGTAAAAAGAAGAGACTGCAGGACAGAGTCCTGGGTCATTCCCACGTTTAAGGAGAAGCCAGGAGAAGAAGAAGAACTGCTAACACTCTTTGAAATCATGTTACTTCAGACCTTGATGCACAGGTTAGGAGCCAGGCCTTAGGCATCTCTAGTTTATACTACATCTTCTCCTTCAGTGTTGAGTTCTGGACCAGATACATGGCACAACCTAGTGCAAGGCCTCAGACTATTCTGCAGGTCACCCATATCATCGAGGCTGGAGGCAGTAAGACAAAGAAGCAACCTTCAGTTTGTTCTGATGGGTTCCAGTTTTTGCTCACAAATTCCAGCTTTTCCTTGCTCTTCCCTACCTAACATCCATGATGCATTCCTAATGACTGGTCCTGCTGACTTCAGTCTAACACTATACACAAAAGAAACAGGGTTTCATAGATTGCCTCCCCAGCACCAATGGCCTCAAATATATCAACAATCATGGAGATGGCGTAGGACTGGGCAACATGCTGTTCTTTTATTCTGTTACACGTGAGGTCACCGTGTAATGTCAACTCAATGGCAACTGACAATAGCAACAACAATCCTTATAATGGAGTCCCTGGGTGGGGCAAATTGTTAATGCACTAGGCTGCTAGTTGACAGATTGGAGGTTTGAGTCCACCCAGAGGTACTTCGGAAGACAGGCCTGGCAATCTACTTCCAAGTATCAGACATTGAAAACCCTATGAAGCATGGTCAGAATTGACTCAACAGCTACTGGTTTGGTTAATTCTTACAGTAAATCCATTATTCTGTGTCACTCGTGGAGGTTGTACTGCTCTGATTGAATCCTAACTGGTATAGAATTTGGTGGTATCAAAAAAGCCAATATAAGAAAACTTTTCTAGAAGGATGAAGAGGTTGTTATTATTATCATCATCAATCCTGAAAACCACCTTAGGAAGATTTTTAGCCCATTTTACAGCAGAGAAAACCATAGTTCAAAGACATTATAGTAAAGCTAGTAAATGAAAAAGCCAGAGTCTGCTCTACTTATTTCTGATTTCAAAGCCTATTCTCTTAAAAATTACAAAAAAATGGAAACAAGGGAAGAGAAGCAGAAGAGTTCCGTTTGCAAAATCAGCTAGCATGTGCAACTGATAGAGCTCAGCTGCTCTGGGTGAAGTGGGGTTAGTGTGCTGGAACACCAGTCGGGTTCTTTGAAAATCCGAGCACAGTACTTAGGACTCCCCAGTTAAAGGACCTCCAGCTCTGTGGACACAGCTTGGAAACCAGCGCAATTTGCCCTGTTACCCTCATGAAGGGCAGCTCATGCTTCCAGTTGTAGATTTGCACCAAGGAAGCGGTTCCACCCTGCAAATTTAATCTATGAAAATTTCACTAAGATCAGAGTTTGCCGCAGCCCATGTTAAAGAAGAGTCTGTATCACTCTATTACTCAGTACTACAGTCATTGCAAAGTACGGGAAATTTAAGTGCTTAGTCTTCTGGATTCAGCCCTCTGCCTGCTGGCGTAGACTGCAGGGTACCAAACAGTCAATTAAACAAAAAACACACATTTTCTAAAACAATTCTTTCTCTATTTAAATAGTCTATATGCACAGCTTTGAAAATGGAATCTGGAAACAAATGACTTTGCATCATCAAAAGCTGTTTCTAAACAAATAAAACCTAAAGCTAGGGAATAAATTTATTCTCAGTAATTAAAAGACAATTTTAGGCATGTTGGGTGCCTGACCCAAGAAAGGACTAGGAAATTGTCACGCTACTGTGAAGGTTCAGAAGGAACAGAGTGGTTCATCCTAAATATTTAAAGAGTGGTTTTATTGGAAATAGGTTTAGATGTATTCTTTATGGAAGAGGATAGATGATATGTTTTTATACTTTGAGCACATCAGCCCCCATACAACCTTGATTTTAGCCTTGGAGGTTATCACCATTATTAAGGTTGCTTTTAGCCGACTGCAGACAACCCAAGGAGTTGAACTGTTTGTAGTGATTTGAATTGAATGTTAAGAAAACAGACATAAATAGACCTACTCTGAAATAATCTATTCATCTGAAATGTACTCAAGTGATTTTTTTTATTTTTATTAAATAACAACATATGGAGGAAATGCCTTCTCCCTGGTCTGGGTGTTAGTGTGATACAAACGGAAACTAATAGAATATGAAATGTGCTTTTTCCTTTGTGTCTCCTGGCAGGGCCATGGATCTCAATAGATATTGGCAACTCATAACAGAGCGGGGCAATTTTTTATGTCCAACGCTTTCATAAAATTCCTTTTTCCTAGAACACAGTCTTTTATTGCAGATTGCTTTTTGCCTGAAGTGGTCTGTACTGCTGACACGGAGGTATGGATTGTGGCATCGAGTTAAACAAGGGATTAAATGTAAACTCAAATTGTTGCTTGTTACTAACTAGGGTTGGAAGAAAGCAGTTTGAAGGACAGAATGGACTAGTCAATACATTAAACGCATGCCTCTTCCCTTCTTTTTCCACCCTGGAGTGATGTCTCTAAGGAGCTCTGGTGGCACAATGGTTAAGTGCTCAGCTACTAACTGAAATGTTGGTGGTTCAAACCCACCAGCCTTTCCATGGGAGAAAGACCAGGCAATCTGCTCCCATAAAGATTACAGCCTGGGTAACCTTATGGGGGCAGCTGTACTCTTTTCTATAGGGTCACTATAAGCAGAATCAACTTGACGGCATACGAGAACAGTGGTGTCTTTTCCCAACTACCTCTCACTTCTTGAAAGGTCTGGAGATTCTTGGCCCCTGTCATTTTCCTTAAGGAACTACAGTCACAGTAGTAGGTTCACCGCTGTCAAGGAATTGTGGCATTGGCCTTTTTGCTGCATCACCTGAGAACACCATGATTGTCAGCTGGTCATCAGCTAGAAGTGTTATTGCGTCTTCACTAACCCTTGGCTTTGGAGCTGTACCAGCTGTCTGGTCAATCAAACACCCGGGGGAAATAGAAGCAGCATTTGTGATGATTCCCAAGTGACCTAGGCTAACAAAGACTCAAAGTTGAAATGTAAAGGGCAAAAAAGTCGTATTTGTCAATATATCCTTTTAATCACTTTATAAATCAGATCGTGCCCTCTCTGTCTCTCTGTCATTCCTACACAGGCTGGCTTTTAGGTTAGTGAATGTAATCTTTGGCTTCCTTCTAGGTCTTTTGCAAATCCCTTTCTTCTGCTTATATACATCTGTCTCTTGTGGCCAGGTCTTTATCTAGATTTCAGCTGTCAGCCAGTCAAACTCTGTGCTAAGCCATGGTTATCTGCTGCTTCCCAGCAGAACTGGCCTTTTAATAGGGAATGTTGGAAACTAAAAGTCTGCAATACTAGAAGAACATATTGTAAAAGTGGAATTTCAGTGTTGGCCAGATGGATTGGAGAGAGCTTCATAAAGACCACCAAATTGAGGAAGGTGCTTCTAGTTTGCTGAGAATTTTTACCGTGAATAGATGTTATATTTTACCAAATGCTTTCTTCTGCATCTACTTATATTATTTTCTCCTTTTGTCTGCTAATAAAGTGAATTAAATTAGTTGATCTTTAAATGCTAAACCAACCTTGCTTTATTCTCAGAATGGACACACTTGGTTACAATGGAACTGATGTATGTATGTATGCATGTATGTATGTATGTGTATATATACAAACTAGGAGAGAATTCCTCAATTTGATAAAGGGCATCTATAAGAAACCTGCAGGTAATATTATATTACATGGTGAAATATTGAATGATTTCCTCTAAGATCAGGAAAAAGACAAGAACACTTATTGCCATCCTCTCAGCTGGAACAATAAGCAACATCATGATAAACAGAGAAAATATTGAAGTTGTCAAGGATTTCATTTTACTTGAATCCATAATCAATGCCCCTGGAAGCAGCAGTCAAGAAATCAAAAGCTGTATTGCATTGGGCAAATCTGCTGCCAAAGACCTTTTTAAAGTGTTAAAAAGCAAAGATGTCACTTTGAGGACTAAGGTGCACCTGACTCGAGCCATGGCATTATCAATTGCCTCATATGCATGCGAAAGCTGGGCAATGAATAAGGAAGGCCTAAGAACTAATGCATTTGAATTATGTTAGTGGTGAAGAATATTAAATATACCATGGACTTCCAGAAGAATGAACAAATCTGTCTTGGAAGAAGTACGGCCAGAATGTTCCTTAGAAGTGAAGATGGAGAGACTTTGTCTCACTTTGGACATGTTATCAGAAGGGTCTAGTCCTTGGAGAAGGACATCATGCTTGGTAAAGTTGAGGGTCAGTGAAAAAGAGGAAGACCGTCAACCACATGGATTGACACAGTGGCTGCAACAATGGGCTCAAAAATAGCAGTGATTGTGAGGATGGTGCAGGACCAGGGAGTGTTTCATTCTATTGGATGTAGGGTCACTATGAGTTGGAACTGAATCCACAGCACCTAACAACAACTTTGTGTTTTGGTTTAATTTATTTGATTTTTTTCTAGTTTTATAGAGTTGAAACTTTTACCATTGATTTTAGCCTTTCTTCCTATCTAATAAAAAGTTATGAATTTCCCTCTATAAACTGCTTAACCTCAAATTTTTTATGTAGTATTTTCATTATTATTCAGTTGAAAATATCTTCTAATTTCCCTTTAAATTTTTCTTTGACTATGGGTTATTTAGAAGTACTTTGGTCCTTTATAAATCTTCTTGTTGTGTATATCTAATTTAATTACAGTATATTAAAAAAAAGCAATCCATAAAATTTAATTTTTTGGAATGTGTTGACTTTGGAATGGCTTGTCATATGCTCTTTCCTGGTTAATTTTCTCTTTACACTTGAAAATAAAGTGTATTCTGCAGTTGTTGAATGGATTGTTCTTTAAATATCAATTAGCATGATGTGGTCAATAGTTTAGTTTTGCTTAGATATTTTAAACTTTACTGATTTTATTTTTCTTGTCTTTTTGTTACATCAACTACTGAGAGAGACATGTAAAAAGTCTCCCATTATTGTGGATTTGTCTATTTCTTCCTTTAGTCTGTCAACTTTTGCCTCGATTTCCTTTAACTCTATAGTTACCTAAATACCATTTGGAATTGTTAGGTCTCCCTGATGTATTTGCTCCCTTTATTATTATGAAACGTTTTCTTTATTTCTGGTAGTATTTCTAGACTTGAAGTCTATTTTGCCTGATAGTAATATGGGCACTTCCACTTTTTATGTACATAAACCAAAAACCAAACCTATTGTCATTGAGCCCATTTCAACTCATAGCAACCCTATAGGACAGAGTAGAACTGTCCCATAGGGTTTCCAAGGAGAGGCTGATGGATTAAAAATGCCAACCTTTTGGTTAGCAGCTGAACTCTTGACCAGTATGCCACCAAGGCTCCTTTTGTGTAGATAGTATGTCTCTCGAAGACACCGTATATTAAGATTTTGCTTTTTTTATCCAGTCTGAAAATGTCTGCCTTTTGAGTGTTTAGTTCATTTACATGTAATATAATTATTGACCTAGTTGAATTTAGCTCTATCATTTTGCCATTTGTTTTCTATTTGTCTCATCAGTATTCATTTCTATTCTTCCTTTCCTGCTTTCTTTTGGATTAATCAAATACTTTCTACTATTCTATCTTCTCTATAGACGGTTAAGTTTTATGTCTTCATATTTGTTTAGTGTTTGTTCTCAGGTATTGCATAGCACATACCCCCCCCACCATATGTATTCTTAAATTATCACTGTTTATTTAGAGTTAATATTCTACCACTTCATGTAATGCATAATGATCTTTCAGCAGTATTATTCTATTCCCCCATTCTTTGTGATATACTTGTCACAGAGTTTATATGTACAAATGTTATAAATACCACAGTACAATGTTATGATTCATGCTTTAAATAGTTAGTTGACCTTCAAATAAATTAAGAACAAAAGCAGAGAAATGCACACGTTAATCATTTATGGTGGTTATTCATTTTTTTCCCCACAGATCTAAGTTTCCATCTTGTGTCATTTCCCTTCATCCTGAAGAACTTTATATAGACTTTCTGTAGTACAAGGCTGCTGGAAAATGTTTAGTTTCAGTTTATTGAAAATATTTTTGTTCCACTCTCAATTTTAAAGGATATTTTTGCTGGATATAGAATTCTGGGATGACTGTTTCTTCTCTCTCTCTCTCTCTCTTTTTCTTTCCTTTCATCACCCTTTTTCCCTTGAACAATCCAAGGCTATTTACACTCCAGATCTCTTTGCTTGCTGTTGACTCTCCCTGGACAATTCTTTACCTCGTTCTTCACATTGTAGGCTAAAGCCTCATCCCTCTGAGCTCACCTCACAATTCTCAGAGAACTCTGTTGACCATACTACCCAAAATTACTCTTCTTCCCAGTTACTTTCTCTTTCATTATCCTGTTTGCTTCATTTATAATACTTTTAAAATCTTCAATTATGTTTATTTTTTACTCGTTTTTTTTATCTTTCTCTCTGACTAGGTCCATAAGGAAAGTTACTCCATCTTATTCTCACCTATATTCTTGGCAGAATACCTGGCACCATAATAAATGCTCAATAGTGTTTTTCTAATGAAGTAGTAGGGATATCTAGCTTTGCTAGACTTGAAAAGATACCTTGTGTATTCACATATTGCTGAGCCTTCAAGAGCCATCTGTTTTCAAAACACCGCATGAGGGAATATAAATACAACAGGGATGGATTTCCAAGAAGGTTTTTTAGATGCTGTGAGTTAGAAACAATCTCTTGCTCTAGCTCCCATTACATTTCACTTTATCCTGACTTGTTGTACTTTGTATGTTCTACTTGCATTATTGCTATTTGTATACCCGTCTTTTCTCTCCGACTGGACTGTCAGCTCTTTGTAGGTAGGGGCTATATTTTCTAATGCCTACTAGTTATTGAGTATACCCTGAAGAAATAACCTTCAGGACTGCAAAGGTTTGAGGATACTCTTCATGTGATCTTTGGCTGAAAATGAATTAAATAAGGAAGTTGACTTTTTTGGTTTAATAATAAGAGTCTCTAGTTCTCTGAGGAAAAAAGGAGAGATGTAATTCCAAAGTAATTAGAGTCTCAACTGAGCATTAATAAAGCACTAAGTTCCCACCAAGGACACTGTGTTATGTGTGGAGGAGGACTTTTCTGCCCCTTCTCTGCCTTTGTTCTTGTTTATGTGCGCTGCCTTTCCAGTTTATGCTCCCTGTAATTTGCATCGCAATAAAATGCCAGATATTTCCTGCCCACGCCTCTGTTTGGCTGTGGAGCATGGGAACTGTAATGGAAAGGAACAGATCAGAATATTTTTTAGATTTGTTGGTGTTCTTAAAAATGCCCGTTTTTTAAGCATAAATATTTATGCCCATTGCCAAGCCGAACCCCCATTTGTTATGAGTGGACCTTTGATTAGTCTGTAGTCAGCACAGGACCCATATAAATGGTTGTTACCATTTATTATGACAAGATTGATGGAGAACTCCAGAAAGAAGGAGGCCTAAAGCTGGTTTTCACATTCTGATTCCACGCATAAAGGGGGAGAATGGATCAGCCCTGGATAAGCATACAAATGACCCACCTGCTGGTTGTGATAACTTATGGCCTCTGGGTTTGGGGACCACGGTAATCTTTCTGAATCATGCACACCTGTGAAATGCAAAGGCGATGTAAGCACAGTTGTTCTTTATGAAAAAAGCATTTTTTTTTTTTTTTAGAGACCCTGTGTTTTTCTGACACGTTTAAGTCCCCATCAGGAGTATGAGTCTAGGGGGCAGGGTTTTTAAAGCGTATGTGTATGTTGGGGGTAGAGGTCACGGTCTGAAACTTGTTGCAGATTTCTAGGCCCCATCTGAAGCTTACAGGATCAGAATCTCCAGGAGTGGTACCTGGGAGTCTGTATTTGAACATGACTGCTAGAGGCATTCATCCACACTCTGAAGTTTGAGAACCATTGCTCGAAGGCATACAGATCTAACGGTTGTCTCTTTCATCTCTGAACTGTCTGCCTGTGCCTGGAAAGTTGTGAGTCCCTTAAATTGTCTCCCAAGAAGATACCAGCTCTCTGGTTTCAGTGTTTTTTTCTCATAACTAAATTGACTCTCATACCTAAATTGACCAGTTAGGTAAGCTAGTGCCCAATTGTGCGTTAAAAAAAATAAATAAATACGAACACCTGATTGATGTAAATGGTGTCACTGAATTGTACATGTGAAAAATGTTGAACTGGCAAATGTTATATTATCTGTATTTTTACAACAGTAAAATAAAGTTTAAAAGAGTCAGTCCTCACAATGGCTCACCCAGCCCACCATCTGATATTTCAAACAGGTTTCTCTGATTGAAACTCTCCAGAAAATTCTGCTGTTTGTTCATATTGTAGACATACGAGTAATTTCGATGACACTGTAACACTGAGAAAGCAGAATTGATTGGATATAATCAGAAAGTAACTTTATTCTTGTCCTCCACAGCCCACTCAACTCTCTCAGTCCTGCCCCTGAGTAAAAACTAGGGCAAGTTTCATGAATTTCCACTCACTTTTTTTTTAAGTAATAGAGTTCTTTGGTCATTGCTAGATTAAAAAGGCACCCCATTTTAATAATATGTCTAGGATAGAGTGATCAGTTTTAAATATCTTCAAACTTTATTAAAAGTTAATTTTTTCCCTTCACCAGCTCAGTTCTTCTTGGGGCTGCCTGTTTGCCATGGGAAAAGAGGATGTGGAAGGTTTTTCTGTGCTTCTCTGCTTGGGACTGTTGCTTTTTTTCTTCTCTCTTAACAAGTTGTTTCTGGTTCGTTCAGGGCTGAGCAGTGTAGTGCAACAGGTTAGGAAGGCAAGAGGGATTAAAGTTCACCTGATAGATACTAAACAAAGCTGACTTGCCAGGAGTTGCAAACTGACTCTTCTCCTTATGTGGTGCTTTCATGGCTTGTTTTTCAGAGACTAGCCATTATTTGGTAAGTGCTGGATATCCTGGGGCCACCTTAAGCCCTTAGATATCCAGTTGAACACTTCTAGCATCTTTCTGCTACGGTCTCATTGCCCCCACCTCCAGATGGCTCTCTTGGGTAGTTTTTAAGAAAAACATCACCAAATCAGGTTCCTCTCATTCATCTTGCCACCAGAGTGGCTAACCAGCCACAGTCTCTAGCCCTTTGGATCTTGCAGATGGTTTCAGAGTTCAGTACTCTGTCTCTCAAGCACAAGAAAGCACATCTCAAGCTTTCTAGGTAGTTCCATTTCTTTCTTTCCTGTAGGTTTGAGGTGAGGGAGAAACTCTACCCATCTGAATTGGAGGAGAAGTGTAACTCATAGCACAATATAACTGTCTTCTAAGAAATTCTCTATCCTGTTTCTTTCTTCTCCATTAGGGCTGAAAACTTGCTCTTGTCCACTTCCTTTGGATGTCCTGAGCTGGTGCTCTCACATCTCACTTTAGTAATATGGGTGCAGTTAGCATCTGTGTCCTAGAGCTTCAGCTGAAACTGGGGCATTGGGATGCAAAGTGTTCCATTTTAACATTCCTTGGAAAACACAGCAATAGCTAACTTGTATTGATCACTTGTTATATGCCAGGCACTCTCTCACGCACACTTAGTCTCACTCAGTCTTCCTCACAATCTTGTAAGTAAACAGAAGTCCAGAGAAGTCACATAATTTTCATCAAGTCACCCAGGGAGCAAGTCACAAGACTCTCCCAACACTATGCAATAACTTTTTTTTGAAAATTAGAGAATACTTTTGCCTCTTCTAAAGAAAATGCTTTGTATTTCATTAGGAAAAAAAAAAAAATGCTACAGCTGTTTAATGTACTGGCTTTTAGACTAGTCAAACACAATGTTGTGATATAACTAATAACAACAGCTCTCACTTTCTAAGCATTTTAACATATCTTCTCAGTCCTTACAACAACACTGATATGAATTGTCTTAGGTTCACCTTGTAGATGAGAGTACTGGGGTCAGTAAGAAGCTGTATGACTTCCCATAGGTCACACAACCAGGAAATGTCGGAGCCAGGATCTAGATCCAAAGTTTCAGATCACGACTTAGAGTTTACTATTCTCTCAACTCTGATAGAATAGACTAGCAGAAGAGATATGTTCCATTGTGCTCTAGAAGATGTTGAAAGCTGTTTCGTTAAAGCTGCTTTCTAACACAGGGTTGACTCTAGATAAGTCAATATTACAAAATAGTCAAGGTTTTTACTTGAAAACAAAGAGCACCTTATTCATCTTGAAATCCCTAGTGCCTGGCCCAAAGTTAGTATTCTATTATTGAATGACTTAAATGAATAAAGAAATGAATGAGTACATTTTCTTTTAAACTCTCTGGTGGGAAGTAAGACTTCGTGTGCATTAGAGTAATGTATTATCGTTCTCTTGTGTATTTATACTTTACAAGATAATGCTGGAAGAAAAGCCCAAATGAATGATACTTAAAGTTGAATTTCTGATTCACTTTACTGAAATACAGGTGGGTGAATAGGATTGCGGCAGGGGTTTGCTCTGGAGTCTCTCAAATTTCATTACAAAGATGACAGCCCACTCTACCTATATGCCTTAAAACCAAAAAACCAAACCCACTGCCACTGAGTCGATTCCGACATCATAGGTGCCTTTCAGCTTGTATGCTTTGGTGGGGGGAGGGGGAGGGAATAGAATACTTTTTGTTTGAGTTATGCTCAGGAACTTCTTGGCTCAGTTTAAAGAAGTTTGTTCTAATAATTTAAGCCATTCAGAAAAAGAGCAGGCTGCTTCTAAGGTATCATATTCGCATTTCTGTCAAAGGATCTATTGGCTTCATGCTGGAAAGAGGGAGTGAAGTATTATTGGAGGGGTGGACCAGATGGCCTTTATGATACTCTGTCCTTGAATTTTTGGAGATCCTAGGATATATTCAGGTAGTTGATGATTGGATACAGCTAACCAGGTCTGTCTGTTGTCCACAGGTCTGAGGCGCAATTACAGATGTACCATCTGCAGCGTCTCCCTAAACTCAATAGAACAGTATCACGCTCATCTGAAAGGATCTAAACACCAGACCAAGTAGGTACTTTCATACTTCCATCATTTGGCATGTAATTTTTAGCAAGACAAACACGGGCTAAACATTTTACTTATTTCCAAATAAGTAGATGGAGATCAGCTCTCCTTATCTCCGAAGTTCCCATTGATATTTCAGTTGCTTTGGCCTCCAGGGGCTGCTTAGTGTACTTGAAGACAGACTTCTTTTCCTTTTGTTGGCACAGGTGCTGAGAAGTTTTATTTTATTTTGTTTTTTCATTTTTTAAAGTTCAGCTCAGTGCACTGTTACAAACTTGAGGAAACTTTCAGACTTGAAGTGTTTTTAAATAAGTAATTTTACACTTATTTGGAGGCTATACCAGAATTTGGTGTTGGGAAGTTAGATTCTATGAATATTTTCTACCACCTTCCATTTCTGGATGAATATTGTCAATTATTACAGAATCTTAACAAATCCCCTGGTATATTAAGTCATATGCATAGCTATTTCCATTTAAATAGAACCTCATAATATTTTTCCCCCAAATTCTTATGATTTTCCACTGGAAAAAGGCAAACTAGTCATCATTTCACCTATATTTATATTCTGCATCTCATTAAAAACCTCTCTTATTATCTTTATGGGCATTTTTAAAACAACTGCTAGGACTACTAATAAAAACAGAGAATGTGTCAAAAAGGTACAATTTTCCTGAGCATAATTGTTTTCATTTTTCTAATATTCATTAGGAGAGTCATTTAACTTTGCTAAAACAGTTTTGACTGTATCCAGGCCTCATGAATAATGAGTGATTCATTCAACAAATGTTTATTGAGCACCCACTATGTGTCAGACTCCAAGCTAGTCACCAGGAAAGGAAAGATGGATGGGCCTAGTCCTTCCTCTTGTGGAATTCCCAGCCTGGCTGAGGAAACAGAGTATAAACAGATAGATTGCTCTGTAATGCCTTAAGGTTTGCACTGAGAATTTTGAGTATAGGGGTGGGAACAATTAAACTAGGTGCTCAGGGCAAGCTTCACAGTAACACCGGTGCAGAAGTAGAGTATCATAAGGATAAGATCATGGTCTGGTTTTGCTGTATCCTTGATGCCTAGTATATAACTTGATATATATTAGAGGCTTCATAAACATTTTTCTCCCACGTGTCTGTCAGTTTGTCATACTGTGGGGGCTTGCGTGTTGCAGTGATTCTGGAAGCTATGCCACCGGTATTCAGATACCAGCAGGGTCACCCGTGGAGGACAGATTTCAGCTGAGCTTCTAGGCTAAGACAGACTAGGAAGAAGGACCCGGCAGTCTACTTCTGAAAAGGACTAACCAGTGAAAACCTTATGAATAGCAGCGGAACATTGTCTGATATAGTGCTGGAAGATGAGCCCCCTAGGTTGGAAGGCACTCAAAAAATGACTGGGGAAGAGCTGCCTCCTCAAAGTAGAGTTGACCTTAATGACATGGATGGAGTAAAGCTTTCAGGACCTTCATTTGCTGATGTGGCACAACTCAAAATGAGAAGAAACAGCTGCACACATCCATTAATAATTGGAACCTGGAATGTATGAAGTATGAAACTAGGAAAATTGGAAATCATCAAAAATGAAATGGAATGCATAAACATCAATATCCTAGGCATTAGTGAGCTGAAATGAACTGGTATTGGCCATTTTGAATCAGACAATCACATAGTCTACTATGCTGGGAATGACAACTTGAAGACGAATGGTGTTGCCTTCATTGTCAAAAAGAATGTTTCAGGATCTATCCTGAAGTACAACGCTGTCAGTGATAGGATAATATCCATACACCTACAAGGAAGACCAGTTAATACGACTATTATTCAAATTTACGCACCAACCACTAGGGCCAAAGATGAAGAAATAGAAGATTTTTATCACCTGCTGTGGTCTGAAATTGATCGAACATGCAATCAAGATGCATTGATAATTACTGGTGATTGGAATGAGAAAGTTGGAAATGAAGAAGGATCAGTAGTTGGAAAATATGGCCTTGGTGATAGAAACAATGCCGGAGATCGAATGATAGACTTTTGCAGGGCCAACGACTTCTTCATTGCGAATACCTTCTTCACCAACATAAACAGCGACTATACACATGGACCTTGCCAGATGGAACACACAGAAATCAAATTGACTACATCTGTGGAAAGAGACAATGGAAAAGCTCAATATCATCAGTCAGAACAAGGCCAGGGGCCAGCTGTGCAATAGACCATCAATTGCTCGTATGCAAGTTTGAGGTGAAACTGAAGAAAATCAGAGCAAGTTCATGAGAGCCAAAATATGACCTTGAGTATATCCCACCTTAATTTAGAGACCATCTGAAGAATAGATTTGACGCATTGAACACCAGAGACTGAAGATCAGACGAGTTGTGGAATGACATCAAGGACATCATCCATGAAGAAAGCAAGAGGTCACTGAAAAGAGAGAAAAGAAAGAAAAGACCAAGATGGATGTCAGAGGAGACTCTGAAACTTGCTCTTGAGTGTTGAGCAGCTAAAGCAAAAGGAAGAATTGATGACGTAAAAGAACTGAACAGAAGATTTCAAAGGGCGTCTCGAGAAGACAGAGTATTATAATGACATGTGCAAAGAGCTGAAGATGGAAAACCAAAAGGGAAGAACATGTTTCTCAAGCTGAAAGAACTAAAGAAAAAATTCAAGCCTCAAGCTGCAATAGTGAAGGATTCCATGGGAAGAATATTAAATGACGCAGGAAGCATCAAAAGAAGATGGAAGGAATACACGGAGTCATTATACCAAAAAGAATTAGTCAATATTCAACCATTTCAAGAGGTGGCATATGATCAGGAACCGATGGTATTGAAGGAAGAAGTCCAAGCTGCTCTGAAGGCACTGGTGAAAAACAAAGCTCTAGGAATTGATGGAATATCAATTGAGATGTTTCAACAAACAGATGCATCGCTGGAGGTGCTCACTCATCTATGCCAAGAAATACGGAAGACAGCTTCATGGCCAACTGACTGGAAGAGATCCACGTTTATGCCTATTCCCAAGAAAGGTGATCCAACCGAATGTGGAAATTATAGAACAATATCATTAATATCACACGCAAGCAAAATTTTGCTGAAGATCATTCAAAAACAGCTGCAGCAGTGTATTGATAGGGAACTGCCAGAAATTCTGGCTGGTTTCAGAAGAGGATGTGGAACCAGGGATATCATTGCTGATGTCAGATGGATCCTGGCTGAAAGCAGAGACTACCAGAAGGATGTTTACCTGTGTTTTATTGACTATGCAAAGACATTCGGCTGTGTGGATCATAACAAATTATGGATAACATTGCGAAGAATGGGAATTTCAGAACACTTAACTGTGCTCATGAGGAACCTTTACATAGATCAAGAGGTGGTTGTTCGGACAGAACAAGGGGATGCTGATTGGTTTAAAGTCAGGAAAGGTGTGCGTCAGGGTTGTATCCTTTCACCATACCTATTTAATTTGTATGCTGAACAAATAATCCAAGAAGCTGGACTATATGAAGAAGAACGGGGCGTCAGGATTGGAGGAAGGTTCCTCAACAACCTGAGTTAGGCAGATGCCACAACCTTGCTTGCTGAAAGTGAAGAGGACTTGAAGCACTTACTAACGAAGATCAAAGACCACCTCAACATAAAGAAAACAAAAATCCTCACAACTGGACCAATGAGCAACATCATGATAAATGGAGAAAAGATTGAAGTTGTCAAGGATTTTATTTTACTTGGATCCACAATCAACAGCCATGGAAGCAGCAGTCAAGAAATCAAAAGACGCATTGCATTGGGCAAATCTGCTGCAAAGGATCTCTTCAAACTGTTGAAGAGCAAAGATATCACCCTGAAGACTAAGGTGCGCCTGACCCAAGCCATCATATTTTCAATCACATCATATGCATGTGAAAGCTGGAGAAGAGTTGATGCCTTTGAATTGTGGTGTTGGCGAAGAATATTGAATATACCACAGACTGCCAAAAGAACGAGGAAATCTGTCTTGGAAGAAGTGCGGCCAGAATGCTCCTTAGATGCAAGGATGGCGAAACTGCGCCTTACATACTTTGGACATGTTGTTAGAAGGGATCAGTCCCTAGAGAAGGACATCATGCTTGGCAGAGTACAGGGTCAGCGGAAAAGAGGAAGGCCCTCAACGAGGTGGACTGACACAGTGGCTGCAACAGTGAGCTCAAGCGTAACAAGGATTGTAAGGATGGCTCAGGACCGGGCAGTGTTTTGTTCTGTTGTGCGTAGGGTCGCTATGAGTTCGAACTGACTCGATGGCACTTAACAACAACGACAAACATTTTTGACTAAGTGAATGTGCAATTTCAAAAGATGACTTTGATTTCCCAGGTAGGGATATGAGGTAGCAGCATTCCAGGCAAGGAATTTGCTTTGCAAAAATATTGTAAAGATGTAGATCACAGAGGCAACTTACTGAGGTGAGAGTAATTAAGCCTGGGGTTAGTTAGTGACACAGGGTTTCCCTTTGTATTGTATTGTCTCATGAGTTAGAGCCACTTTCATTGCTTGCTTTACTCTGATCCATTCCAGGGACTTTTCTCAAGATAAGTCTTCAAACATATTTTCCCTTATTTATTATGGAATATCTAGAAAGTTTGTATTATTGTACATTCCTTTCCCCCAATAGACTCTTTTCATCATCTTAACTAGTATTTTGTTTTTTTAATTTAATTTTTAAAATTTATTGTGCTTTAAGCAAAAGTTTACAAATCAAGTCAGTCTCTCATGTAAAAACTTATACACACCTTGCTATGTACCCCTAGCTGCTCTCCCCGCAATGAGACAGCACATTCCTCCTCTCTACCCTGTATTCCCCGTGTCCATTCAACCAGCTCCTGTTCCCCTGTTCCTTTTCATCTCCCCTCCAGACAGGAGCTACCTACATAGTCTCGTGTGTCTACTAGAGCCAAGAAACTCACTCCTCACCAGTACAATTTTCTATCTTATAGTCCAATCCAATCCCTGTCTGAAGAGTTAGCTTCAGAAGTGGTTCCAGTCTTGGACTAACAGAGGGTCTGGGGACCATGACCTCCAGGGTTCCTCTAGTCTCAGTCAGACCATTAAGCCTGGTCTTTTTACGAGAATTTGAGGTCTGCATCCCAGTGTTCTCCTGCTCCATCAGGGATTCTTTGTTGTGTTCCCCATCAGGGCAGTCATCAGTGGTAGCCAGGCACCATCTAGTTCTTCCAGTCTCAGGCTGATGTAGTCTCTGGTTTATGTAGCCCTTTCTGTCTCTTGAGCTCATATTTACCTTGTGTCTTTGGTGTTCTTCATTCTATTTTACTCCAGGTGCGTTTAGACCAATTGATGCATCTTAGATGGCCGCTTGATAAACCCTAGACACCACTCACCAAAATAGGGTGCAAAACATTTTCTTAATACATTTTGTTATGCCAGTTGACCAAGATGTCCCCTGAAACCGTGGTCCCCAGACCCCCGTCCCTGCTACTCTGGCCTTCGAAGCTTAACTAGGAAGTTTTAAGATGTGTCCTATACATTCTAAGTAACCTGTGTCAGATGTGCAGACAGACACATTACAAGTAGCTCCAACAGTAAATCACAATCCTATGGGAACTTGTATTTTTTACTCTTAATAAATTGACAAAGGTAGACAACAGTGACTTCCAGTGACATGAGTCATATTAAAGACTAACAAAGATAGTATCTCTAGCTTCCAGAAAGTACCTCTCTATCTGTACACGTAAAACATGATGTTTCAGAATCTGTGCTAGGCATTTTTGCATCTGTTTTCTCATTTAATCCCCTTAACTATTTTTCAGATTAAACAGTATTGCCCCATTATTTTACATGAGAAAAATAAGGCTCAGAAAGGTTAAATAACTTATCTACAATCACCTTAACAACAAATGTTAGAGCCAGGGCTGAATCCAGCAGTGTCTGATGGATAATTCTACTTACTCCATTTCTCTATGTTACCACAAACCAAGGCTTGGAAAAGAGGTGTGCCAATAGAGATCATTCTGATAAATCTTTACATGTCTAAACAACGCATGTGACTTCAGAAGGGATCATCTACACTGTTCATTTCTACCTCAAAAGCATAAGGATACTCTCCTTCTGAAGAGTTAAAGGAGGAAAATGTGAACAAGACAATTAAAATAGCCTTCTCCCAAATGTCTGCTTCATCTGCTTTTATAGTATTTGAATATGTGTACACATGTGTGTGTATATAAAGTGCTTGGTCAAGTCTTTTGTCCATTTAGAAAATCAGGTTGTCTGTTTTCTAAGTGAGCTGTAGGCATTCTTGAATTGTAAGAGTTCTTTATATATTCAGAATATGAGTTCTTTGATATTCTGAATATAGAGATCTAGTTTTATCGACACACTAAAAAAAAAAAAAATTGCCTTCAAGTAGATTCCAACAACAACAAAAAAAAAAAACTCATAGTGACCCTATAAGACAAAGTAGAACTGTCCCATAGGGTTTCCAAGGCTGTAATCTTTATCAAAGCAGACTGCCACATCTTTCTCCTGTGGAGCAGCTGGTGGGTTTGAACTGCTGACCTTCCAGTTAGCAGCTGAGATCTTAACAACTGTGCTACCAGGGCTTCTTCTAGATATACAGTATTTCTATGCAAATAACCTTTGCCTGCTATATTTGTTTGCCAACCATGCCCTCCCCCTGTGAGGTATTTTTTTAAGTGCACTATGGAAACCCTGGTGGTGTTGTGGTTAAGTGCTATGGCTGCTAACCAAAGGGTTGGCAGTTCAAATCCGCCAGGCGCTTCTTGGAAACCCTATGGGGCAGTTCTGCTCTGTCCTATAGGGTTGCTATGAGTCAGAATCAACTGGTTGGCAGTGGGTGGGGTATGTTAATTTTTTTACAGCAACCAAAAAACCAAAGTCAAAGCCGTCGCTATTGAATTGATCCTGACTCATAGAAAAAATTGGCATAGTGGTGCTTACGAAAATATCTCACAGAAGGAGGGTGCATTGGCAAACAAAGTAGAAGGCACACGTTATTTGTGTAAAACTACAGTAGACATTCGTAATTTTTAATGAACTCCAATTTATCAATCTGTTCCTTTAAGGTTAAGGATCTTGTCTGATATTTAATAATCCTCTGCCTATCCCAAAGTTATTAAGAAAAATCTCCTATGCTATCGTCTAGAAATTATGTTGTTTTTCTTTTCAAATATACGTCTTTGATTCATCTGGTGTTAATTTTAACGTGAAGGAGAGGTCAAGGTTAATTTTTTTACATACAAATATTCAATTGATCCAGCATCAATAGTTGAAAAAATCATCACAGTGGATTTTTACAATCTTGAATTTTCTGAATCATGATTGTGGTGTATCCCAGTGTTTATATTGGTCTTCTTTAATCTTTTCAGTGACGTTTTGTAGATTTTTTTTTGGTAGAGATATCATGCATATTTATTTAGACAAATGCCTCGATACTTGTTTTCGAGTACTACTGTAAATAAGATCATTTTAACCCTTTATTTTGAAAAATATTTTTTATTGTTATATAAGCGTAGGAACCTTGTAACCAATGGCTTTGGTTAATTCACTAATTAATTCGAGCCTTATCTTCAGGTACTTTGGGGATTTTCTATGTAAAACTAGTGCCATCTGCAAATAGTCACTGTTTTCTTTCTTCTTATAGATTTCATTTCTTACCTTATTTCATTGTCTCAAATCACTGGCACAATGATGAATAAAGTTAGTGATACCAGACACTCTTGTCTCATTCTCGATTTCAGAAGTTTCCCAGATAGCTTAAAAGAAATCAGTTAAGAAATTTACATTCTATTCGTAGTTTTCTAAGATTTACATTATGAATGGTTGTTGAAATTTATCAGATGCTTCCACTGTATCTATTTACATGATCAAATGATTATTTACTTTGTAATGTATTAAATTGCATCAAGTGATTCTCAAATATTAAACCAATTTTCCATTGCTGGAATAAGCTCCATTTAGCTAGAATCAATTTGAAAATGTTTTGTTAAAATCTCTCTTAAACAAAAACACAAAAATATTTTGTTAAAATATTTGTGTGTTTTTGCTTATGAGACAGCTTATTCTATATTTTTCTTTTTTGTAATGTCTGTGTCAAGCCTGGTATCAAATTTATGCTGGCCTCATTAAACAAGTTGTAAAAGTTTAGTCCCTGA
The DNA here is from genome assembly GCF_030014295.1 of Loxodonta africana. Taxonomy (NCBI): domain Eukaryota; kingdom Metazoa; phylum Chordata; class Mammalia; order Proboscidea; family Elephantidae; genus Loxodonta; species Loxodonta africana. Next base: position 60,161,480 of record NC_087360.1, read on the forward strand.
AACATTTTGTGATAAGTTAGTGTTCTTTCTTACATAAATTTTTAGAAGAATTCACTAGTGAAGCTATGTAGGCATGGAGATTTACATGTGAGAAGATGTTAATAATATTAAGTATTTGATTTCTTTAATAGAGCACTATTCACAGATAGGAATAAATAGGAATACATCAAAAAATCCTAAAAATATCTCAAATACAGCTTTAAATATTTATGTATATATGTTCATATTTAATTGGCTCTTTTATTGCCAGTTATTATGAATTATCCTTCTTTATCTCTATTAATACTTCCTTAAAATCCATTATGTCCTCAGTGTGTATTTATTTGTCTCGTTCATGATTTCAGGATCGCTCGTGATCCTGGCACTCTTTCCTACAAACCTTGAATTTAGTCTTAAAATTCTTCTCAAAACTTGTCCCTAGATAGCCTTTACCAATGTATTGGAGCTGACACTTGGTGTGAAACCTGTTTGCCTTGTTCCACAAGTATCCCTGCAATTATATTTTCATAGGTAACTGCCTACTATTTCTTAAGTAACTTGCATCAATACACCAATGATGACAGTGATGATGATGATGATGATGATAAATAAAAGAAGATGGTGATGGTGGTAATAACGTCATCATTGATAACCAGAGTAAAACTTGCATATAGCAATAAATTCAAATATTTTAGAACTGTTATCATATATAATACTCACAGCATACCTATAGTTGGCCAGATATTTGCAGCTTCACTCTCTAAGTTAGAAAATTGAGTCTTAGATGAGTTAAGAGACTTGTCCAAGGCCCCAAAAATGATTGATTGGCGGAGCCAAGACCAGAAGTAAGACTATCTACCATCAATACTATTAGTTTAATAATAATAACTTTTAATATTATTATATTACTTTCTGCTAGTAAGAACACAGATATTGGCTTTCTTTTTTTTTTTTTTTGCAAATGTCATAAATAGTATAATGGCACTCAGATTTCTCCCCATTGTTAATAGCAAGAGAAACATAAAGTGTCTAACCAGAGTAAAGGTTTAGGAATGCAAATACTTGCACTGATATATAAAGCAATTGTCCATTAGCAGATTTTTCAGAGTTTCCAGGGAATTTAATCTGTCAGTTAGTGCAAATGATTAAAATGAAATTTAGAGGCACATGAATCTATACCATAGATTAATGAACAATTTCTCCTTAATGTACTGAAATTTGAGCTGAGGGAACTCTCCAGGCCTCAGCACATTATATTACCTAGAACTAAAGCTTATAAAAGTTGTCATTACTTACTCTGATATTTCAGGTGGTTGAAAATGAGACACAAGTGTCTAAGAGAGTAAATCTGACCGACCAAAAATTAGTAATTTAAATTTGCCTGTTCCTTTGAGAAGCTTTAAATGATGCTGCTGCCTTTTTTTTTGTTGTTGTTGATGTTTTTCTCAACTGGGAGTCCTCCAGAGGAAGGTCTTGTATTATTCATTTTACATTTATGTCCATTTATTTGTGAAGTGTGTGAGTGGATGTGCAGCCTGATGTTCAGGCCTTGAATAAATGTGCTTTCAAATGCCTTGGAATTCAGTTCCAGCATTCAGGATGGTAGGGAGCTATCTGAGGGGTGTACAATAGTAAATGGTTTTGCAAGGTATGCCAGCCATCAAGAGCTTCCTAGTATTTAACAATAAATAAAAGCCACTTAAAAGCCCCAGAAAATATTTTCTTTGGAAACAACAAACAAACAACAAATCAATGCGTGGACGTCTTCAAATGCTAAAAAAAAAAAACCAAACAAAAAACTTTTTTTTTTTTTTTTGTGGAATTTTCAGTGTCTTTCCTGGCACTCACTGAGAGTGCCAATACTAAGTGGCTTGAAACTTTGAAATTGTGCCTTGGTTTTTGGGTTTCTTTCCATGAAAAAAAAAATTATTTTCTGATAAGTATAAAATATCAATAGTAATATTCTAAGGTGAACAGGGCATAAAACTAAAAACCAAACCTATTACCGTCAAGTCAGTTCCGACTCATAGCGACCTTATAGGACAGAGTAGAACTGCCTCATAGGGTTTCCGAGGAGCATCTGGTGGATTTGAACTGCCGACCTTTTACTTAGCAGCCGAACTCTTAACCATTATACCACCAGGGTTTCTGAACAGGGCATAAGAACGTTTTAAAAATAGAGTTGCCCTTCCCCATAGAGTAAATTCCTTTCTTTCTCTCTGGATGATAATCAATCCTTTGTAGGCTTCTTGGATAGGCTCGGAAGAATGAAGAGTGAAATCAGGAACCCAAAGCTAGTTCCATGCTTATCCCATTTTATGATTCTGGCTGTCAGGAAGGCTGTTCTCAGAGGAACTAGTGTTTACCAAGGCTTTCTGACAAAGGGAGAGTTTAGGCACCAGTCAATAGGGGCCCTGCTATAGCAACAGGGATGAGCCTGGGGTAGGGCTAGTGGGTCAAGAGGCATTCCCTGTCTAGCCCTGTGTTTAATAAACAGAACATCCAAGTCTGCCACTGTCAAGTGCCCTCGGTTCTCCAAGTAAGGAAGGCCTTGGCCAAAACAGAGTTCAACTTCTCAAGTGGAAGAGTTAGTAGCCTGGAGAGAGAAGAATTCCAGAGATGCTAGAAAAAACTATGCATCTATATATATATAGCAGTAATGCACAGGCAATTTTAGCAGCTCTATTTTTTCTTAGTCTCACTTGCATGCATTTTTATATATATACCATACCTAGGGATACATTATAATTATAGTATGTGAATAGATTAGGCCTTTTGTAGGCTTGAAAAGGACTAAATGGGGAACACTTTCATTCTTTCTTATTACTTCTAGAATTACCAATGACATCTAATATTCTTTAGCTCACTCATTTCTTTCCCCCATTCTCCTTCCTGGGGGCTTGTAATCATTATTTTGTCTTGCTTGAAATTTGTATGAGTCATGGCTGTCTCCAAAGTGATTCTGAGCTGATAATTTAATGGCTCAGATTTAATTGTGGCCACTATTGAATATCTCTTCTGTTCTTTGGGAAGCTGCTTCAAAGAGTCATCCAGGGCCAATCACTAAGGGTACGAGGCCATTACCTGACAGGGTTCCAATAAATGCATCTGCATCAAGAAAGAAAAGAACTTGAAGGAGGATGGTGTAACCAGACAGGCTTATCTTGAGAGGCAGACGGCCTGACTCTCATTGTCAGCGGTGCCTTTCATACCCTATGTGGCTTTCAGAAACTTTAAAAATTATTTTTAAATCCATCTATTGAGATACAAAAATTTACATGTAACAAAATGCACAAGTTTCAGTTGTACAGTTTGATGGGATTTGACATGTGTATATACCGTGTAACCACCAGCCCAATCAAGATAGAGAACATTTTCATACACACCAAAAGTTCTCCTGGACCCCTTTGCAGTCAATTCTCTCGACCCCAGCTAGCTACTTTCTAATTTCTATCACCATAGCATAGTTTTGCCTGTTTTAGAACTTAATGGACTAATACAGCATGTTCTCTTTTCTATCTGGCTTCTTTCACTCATGTTTTTGAGATTTATTCACATCGTTGTATGTACCAGTAGTCCTTTCCTTCTCTGTGTTGCTTTGAACAAATTATGCCCTACCTTTGAGCTTCAGTTTCCTCATCTGAAACATGAAGGAGTTGGATTAGAGGGTAGTCAAGGTCCCTATCAATTCTAACATTTTCTAATTTTATGGCTTCAAGGTTTAGCTTCTTTAACTTTTTTTTTTTTTTTTTTTGTAATTTTTCCAGCTATCAGAAGTTGACCACAAAATATGTCTTCTTTAGTGGTTACCTCTCCACTGCTGTGTGGCCCAGAGCTAACTAAGCCCTTTACTAGTTTAGGTCTTATGTGAGGAGAAGTCTGCTGGAGGACTGTTTGTTCTGCCCTTAAACAAAAGGCAAGCGGACTTTTCAAACGGCTATGACTTGGGGCAAAAGGAGGGAAGTTGGCTGTACAGGAAGAAAGTGGAGAAAAGAGCTTATTTGAACTTTATTCCATCTGTGAATGAAGAGTACAAACTCTGATATCTTCTCAGACAAATGGGTAGATAAGAAACAATCATGAAGATTCTAAAGCAGACCCAGGCTGTTGAATGTTCATTCATCCGATATCTTGTGTATGTTACTGTAACCCCTTCTCACACATTTTAGTGAAGTTCATTACAAACTAGAATATGTCAATTTGGAAACCATCTTTAGCTGCCATTCACTTTTAATCCAACCAACTTTAGTAGAATATTGTGTTTGGCCAACATCTGTCTAATCTCTTAAAAGTTAGCATGGAACATGGAATGCCAGGTAATTGAATAAATGATGGATCTAGTTTCACATAGTTAGGTTTTGTGGGGGAGGTAGGGAGGGAAATAAGGAAGGAATGGAAGCATATCCTTAGTTGTGTTACTGAGTCCAGCTCTCTATCATTTCTTTGGAGTAGAGGAAAGGATTGAGTGGGTCCATTTTGGAAGGGATTTCCATACTGTGGATGGGATGGGGATGAAAGATTGTGCAATTAGTTCAACCCCCAACAAAAGTCTATTGGGTACGTACCATGTATGGTGCATTAAATTGGGCCTTGAGGGAAACAGAAAGAGATAACAAGATAATTCTGCCTCTCAAGAATTTTGCAATGCAGGGGAGGAAGTGCAAAATATAGTCAAGTCATTATAGATAAAGTCAACATAGAATATGATGTACAAAATACTTCTGAAAATCAGAAGAAGAAACGATTACGTGTTGTTGGGGGCAGTCAGGAAAAGTACATGCTGAGCGAATGCAGTAAAGTGGCTTGGGAACGAGATTGTTTGGGTTCTGTCTTGGCTACCATTTCCTAACTGTGTGACCTTGATCTCATTACTTAAAGACCTCTCAGCAGCTCAGTTTCCACATCTATAAAATGTGGAATTATAAAAATTATATAGATTACAAAAATTATAAAGTAGATTATAAAAATACTAAAACAGACTGTGGTGAGGATTGAGTTTAAAAACAACAAAAACAAAATAAAACACTGTTCAGCCAGTATTTGGCGTGAGGTTATTTCTTAATAAACTTTAATTATTTTTTGATATTAATAACATTACATTTGAAATGAGCCTTGAGGAATGGGTAGGTATGTTGAGATAACCCTTAGTACTTCTGCTTCGAGATCATGAGGTTGCCCAGAATCCTTTTCAGGATACTTGCCCAAAGTTGAGGCCACTGGGCTATCACAAACATATTCAGGCTTGCTCAGAGTTTAGAACCCTAACTGACCTTAAATAGGCAGTAGATTTAAGAGTGATCTAGGGCAGAACTCCAAAGACTGTACTCATTCTGAGTTTCTTGTGGTTGTATGCCTTCTACCTGCTTCTAGTCCTCACTTGATGCAAGTTTCAAACTTGGTGTTCAATTTTACAATAACCGAAAGAACACTCTGAATGCTTCCAGTCACCTGTGGTCTTTATACCCCTGATACTGTATTCATGCCTCCCACTTTATCTGGCTCTTTAATATTGGCTGCATTTGGTTAATTGACTGCAATTAGCCCAGTATTAGATTATAATTGTTCAAAATAAATCAAACTGTGTTCCTGGTTGAATTTCCTAAAATCATCCTCCCAGTGTTCTTTGAGAATCCCTGGATAAAATTTCTTTATCATTATGACTATATGGAGCTCATTTTTATTTACCATTTGTATTAGAATTTTTACCATTAAAAAGTCACATGTCCTTTCTACTCAGGAATCTATGTTATTTCTCAGATATATAAAGTATATTCAGATTCTGGCTAATCTCAACATAAACTGATAAAATCTAATTTTGAGCCAAAAAAAAAAAAGCATTTGATAAATGCTATATCATCCAGAATTGGAGGGATTTTTCTCAAAAACAAACACGCAAAAAAAGATCTCTAAGTATGTGAGTGACACCTCTTTAAGTGTTAATTGCTGTTACTTAAGTTAAATGATAAACATTTTGAAGATTTTGTTTTTTCTTCTTTGAGTTAATATTCCCTAGGTCATTCTATATTACGTTAAGAATAGCCAGATGCAACCGGAACCTGAACCTCAGTCAAAACATATTTTTATAAGCATCATTATAGTCATACATACCTGTCATCCACAGTGGTCCTTAACAGCAAATTGGACACATGTTTTTTTTTTTCCTATAACTTTTAGGGTCACAGAAAAATCTCAGCCCATTTCATGCTGAGTAGTCGAAGACAAATGAAAATCTATAAAAGTAGCTTTCAGAAATGTCGGTGATATTTCCAGCCCTGAGACACAATTAGTTCAAAGTCCTACCCGCAGCCTCTGGTGCTATTATACTCTCCAGAGATGTAGCTGTCTGTTCTCTTCCTTATTTAAGTGTCCTTCCTTCTAAAGACACCTAACAGGATAACATGAGCACTTTACTCTTTTTGGTTCCTAAAACCGTCATCACTGAACTTATTTCTGTTCCAACAGAAAGATCTTGTAATAGCCTTAAATAGATGAGTAGCAGAACTCTGATTTTATTTCCTTGATGATGGATAAAGCTCAAACAGTAGATTCAGTTTTCCAACATCCTGCCAGTGCTAAATAAGACAAACTTGCTATATATCTCAAATTTTCATGGGTGGACAATTTACAAAATTGAAATCTAGTTACCCTTGAGTATCTGTATCAGAAAGGATACTTTATGTCTCTGCCATAGGTGAGTCTAGATGGGTGTTCTAAAGTTTCTCATTTTAAGTCCAGCTTCGGGATAGCATAATTCCTACTCGGGGCAATGATAAATGTAGGGACGCTTCAGATTTGTCAACAGCCCCCATACCTGGCAGCTTTGGAAGCAAATCACATAGATTTCCAGTTATTAACCTTGGAACTAGATACCATAATTTTGTTATTCCACATGATGTAAGAGTCCTGAAGATAACGTGTGCATCCTGGGGAAAGAAGAGACCAGGTCAAAGTGTAAACTCAGAGGGTCCTTACAGTCAGGAAAGCTGATGGCCACCGTCTGTTGTTCCTCTCCTTAAGATGATGGGGAAGGTGGCAGGGTCTCTTACAGTAGCATGTCAGGAAAGTGTCAGTACAAGTAAAGGATTTATTAATGCTTTTCATTGTATGTACACAGTGGAGAGGCATTTTTCATTTCAAACTTTATTTTAAAGAAACCCAGAGATAGATAGATAAATGATAGATAGATAACTACTCTCGACTCCAGCTCATAGAAACCTTATGCACAACAGAATGAAATGTTGCCCAGTTCTGTGTCATCCTCACGATAGCATACTCAAGTCCATCATTACAACTATTTTGCCCATCCATCTCACTGAGGATCTCCAAATCCATCACTGGCCCTCTACTTCACAAACATGATGTCTTCCTCCAGTGACTGATCCCCTCAATGATGTGTCCTAACGACATGTAACCCATAACGTCTTCTTTGGCTAATTTTCAGAAGTAGATCGCAAGACCTTTCTTCCTAGTCTATCTCAGTTTGAAAGCTCCACTGAAACCTGCCCACCATTGAGGACTCTGCTGGTATTTGAAGGACTGGTGACATAACTTCTAGCATCCTAGCAACACATAAGCCATCACAGTATGACAAACTGACGGATGGTGGGAGAAACTCAGTAGCAACTACTAACTAGTCAGTCTTCTAGAGTGTATAAGTAATATTTTTGTAGTGACCCTAGAGAGTTCATTTCTATGGACAGAATTTGGCCCACTCAAGATCTGAATGTTTTCAGCAAGACAGTATACCGTGACGAAGGAACACTAGACCATTCATTGATTAGATTGGTAGTTTGGCAAACACTTACTAAGCAGCCCATTATGTGCTAGATTTTAAATCACTTAGAGAACGGCAAATAAGTTGCATTACTCACATCAGTCTTTAAATGCCTAAACACTAAAGCCTTATGGTTTCAGAGGGAGGTGCCCAGGTTCTTTGGTTCACTGAAATCGCAGGAGAGTGCAGGTGGCATCTCATGGAGCTGAAGGTCAGTGTACACCTGAGTAATTGTCAGGGAAGTAGACCTAGGTGACTGTGTGCCAACTTGCACCCATTGTGCCTACAAGCACCATGTCTTCACAAGGAATGTAGGTTCTAGGTGGAACTTCTAGTGCCCAAGGTAGCCTGGGATGTGAGTGGAAAAGGAAGGAAGAAGGAAGGCTCAGGATCAAGTCAGATATGAACCAGGATGATGGCTCTAAGGCAGGACTTGCTGGTTTTTTTGCAGAGGCAGAGGCCTGCTTTGACTGCTAAGGCCTTAAAAAAAAAAAAAGGAAATTACTTTCTTCACTCATAAATTCATATTTTCTGGGTCTTCTGTGAAAAGTCCTCATTACTTATATAAACCAAAAAACCCACTGCTGTCGAGTCGATTCCAACTCATAGCGTCCCTATAGGACAGAGTAGAACTGCCCCATAGAGTTTCCAAGGAGCGCCTGCAGGATTCAAACTGGCGACTCTTTGGGTAGCAGCCATAGCACTTAACCACTACGCCACCATATATGGTGATTTAAATCTTGTCGAACCTGATAGGCTATTTCATTGCTCTTAAGTGGGGGAAGAAACCAGGATACATGGCATTTGCTCTCAAAGAATGATGATTAGAAACGTTACCTGTCCAACTTCTGTTGAAAATCACTCTAATTATTCTTCCTCCCTTCATGCTTACGGTGCTTTCTCTAGTGTGTGGTTCAAGGAATTGATAGGAGATGATTAGCTCCTATAGAATAATGCAGTTACAAGAGCAAGGCTGGCTGATTTTCATAAAAACCACTTTATTGTTCTGAAGCAGATTTTTTTACTATTCGTGCAGGTAATTTTTTTTTTAACCTTGAAGTGGGATTATTTCTGTATCTTTTGAGTAGAATATCTTATTCTGTGCCCACAATGGATGCTTAACAATTAACAGTCTTTCTTTTTCCAACTGTTTAATTAGAGTAGAGGCCAACATAGGATTTGAATGACTAAAGTCAGTTAAAGTCAGTGAGTAATGAAAATCATTCCAAATTGTTTTCTTCTTATCGTGATTTTCCTCATTTCCATGAGAAGAAGTGGCAGGCTATAACACCGGGTCTGCCTTTTGATGTCATTTTGGGAAACTACTTTCTTCTCTCAAAGAGATATCATCCTTCCACATACACACCTGCTAGCTAATAGTGGAAAAATTTCTTTGGCAGAGTAAAAGAAAAAAAAAATTGTCTATTTTCTCGTAGAAGTTTCAGAAATAATTTCACACTGAAATATGTAAATAACAGATATCAGGATCTTTGTAAGTAATTTATGTGGGAGGGGCCTGAGGTGGAAATATAAAAGGTACCACTGAGTGGGGAAGAGAAGGCAGAAAGAGGAACTGGAGCCAGCAAGGACAAACCTGGCCTGTTTGGGTCTAGGGCCAGCTAAGCTTGAAGGGAAAGCAGCCCTTTCAGTATACTCTGGACCTACAAAAAGAGGAGTGAGAAATACATAATTCAATGGGTTAAATATCCTCTTTATCAAGAGAATATTTTCACAGTTCTCTCCCACCATGGTTTTGTCCATTATGACTTCACTAGCTCTTCTAGCTTAGTGTCCATAAATCAAAGATTTCAAGTATTCTGGAATAAATATGGATGTATAGGTGTGCTACCTTATGAGTCATCCATTTTATCCTTTTGGAGCATAAACGGGGAATAAACAACGTTGGTATCATCTCCAGTCAGAGAAAGGTTAGTATATGGCAGACACTATGTCTGGGAGAGCTTGGAATGAGAAAGTGGAGAGGACCCTCCTCCCCTCAGCCATCGGGAGGAAAGTTAATGACTGCCTTTGTAAGGGACTAGAAACCCTAGTGGCATAGTGGTTAAGTGCTACGGCTGCTAACCAAAAGGTCAGCAGTTCAAATCTACTAGGTGCTCCTTGGAAATCCTGTGGGGCAGTTCTGCTCTGTCCTGCAGAGTTGGAATTGATGCAACAGATTTGGTTTGGTTTTTGTAGGGGACTTAAACATGGGAGGCAGAGATAGGGGCTGGAAGGGGCACGCATGCACCCTCTCCCTAAGAAGTCTCCCCATCTCAGTTTCTAGACTGGTGTTCAGAGTCAAGCAAGAGCTATCTTTCCTAAAACTACTATCATCTGATAAATCGTTTTCTTACCCTCTGTTTTCATACATATTAGTTCAGTCAGAGAATTGGAGATGAAGGGAGATAGGTTATTAAATCATACAGAATCATAAATGTGGAAAATTTTCATAAGATATAACCTTAGGTCAAATTTCAGAGTCTGGTTTAGAACATTTCTTTTTCTTATATATTCTTATCTTTAAATTTTTTTTTCCTACAACTAGTGCTCAAAGAAGATGAATTATGTCTGTTGTCTTTGAATGTAGGCAGCAGATGTGGTTCTGATTTCCTGGCATGTTCCTCCTTTTGTAGAGACCCTAAAACTTCGGAATAATTCAATTGAACAGAATGTTTTCTGTGTATTTACTCTGTATTCAACCAAGTGTCACGTATTGCAAGTATATAGAAAGAGCAAAGACCGTGATCCCTGCTTAAAAAAATAATTGAACAACATTTAAATGCTCTTCATTGCTGTTGTTGGGTGCCGTCGAGTCGGCTTTAACCCAAAGCAAATGTATGTACAACAGAACGAAACACTGCCGGGTCCTGCGCCATCATCACAGTCATTGCTATGTTTGAACCCATTATTGTAGCCACTATGTCAATCCATTTCTTTTTCACTGTCTATGTACCTTACCAAGCATGATGTCCTTCTCCAGGGACTAGTCCCTCCTGATAACATGTCCAAAGTACGTGATACGAAGTCTTGCCATCCTTGCTTCTAAGGAGCACTCTGGCTGTACTTCTTCCAAAACAGACTTGTTCATTCTTCTGGAAGTCCATTGTATATATTCAGAATTCTTTATCAACATCATAATTCAAAGGCATCTGTTCTTTGGTCTTCCTTATTCATTGTTCAGCTTTCACATGCATATGAGGCAATTGAAAATATCACGGCTTGGGTCAGGTGCACCTTAGTCCTCATGGTGACATCTTTGCTTTTAGCACTTTAAAGAGGTCTTTTGCAGGAGATTTCCTCAATGCAATACATTGTTTGAGCTCTTGACTGCTGCTTGCATGGGTGTTGATTGTAGACCCAAGTAAAATGAAATCCTTGACAACTTCAGCTTTTCTCTGTTTATCATGATGTTACTTATAGGTCCAGTTGTGAAAATTTTTGTTTTCTTGATGTTGAGATGTAATCTGTACTGAAAGCTGTAGTCTTTGATCTTCATCGGTAAGTGTTACAAATTCTCTTTACTTTCAGCAAGCAAGTTTGTGTCAACTGCGTGGCAGGTTGTTAATGAGTCTTCCACCAATCCTGATGCCATGTTTTTCTTCATATAGTCCATCTTCTTGGGTTCTTTGCTCAGCATATAGATTGAATAAGTATAGTAAAAGGGTACAACTCTGATGCACACCTTTCCTGATTTTAAACCATGCGGTCCCTTGCTCTGTTCTAACAACTGCCGCTTGATCTGTGTACAGATTCTGCACGAGTGTAATAACTGTTCTGGAATTGCAATTCTTTACAGTGTTATCCATAATTTGTTATGATCCACACATTTAGATGCTCTTTATGAGCATTTAAATGTGAGATATATGTGAAAGCGATTTCACATAACAACATGTAAAGAATTGAGACGGTCCCTGGGTGTTACAAACGGTTTGTGCTTGAGTACTAACCTATAAGTTGCCGGTTCAAACCCACTCAGGGGTGCTGCAGTGAAAAAAGCCCTAAAAGAAGAAATGAGTGCAATCATGAATAACAAGAGAAAGCTGAGCTGGTTGGATAAGCTGCACCTAGCCTTCTGCTTCCTAGAAGGATGAGCTCAGTTTAGGGTGACTTGAGATTGTGGGGCCTGGGGAACGTTCAGGTGGAGATGCCAGTGGGGATGCATTTATGGGCCTGGAGTTCAGAAAATAAATGAAGGCTGGAGATGCAGATAAGAGAGTCATCAAGCTCATAGGCAATTACTGCCACTTCGGTAATGAGATGGAAGTAAATGAGATTATTCAAGAATCGTAAGGAGAGTGCATACAGTGAGAACATCAGGGTTGAACACACATACACACACGGAATGACGAAACAAGTCAACACTTTATCTCATAATCAGACATTTTCTATTTCTTCTCTATATAGAAGAACAGGACAGAATAGGGCTTCAAAAGCCAAGGGAGAAGAACATTTCAAGACGGCAAGTTTAGAATACAGAAATTAAATATCAGAAGGAGTCAAGTAGGAAGAGCACTAAAAAATCCAGAGAGTTCATCAATGAAAAAAAAAAAATCAATGAGGAGGGGGTTATTGATTTTTTTTCCAAGGGAGTTTTGAGACCATGAAAATCACAATGGCTGGGGTAGAAGCAAGATCGGGTTTCTTACCAGTGTTCCCGCTGCATGCAGAAGAGTGACCAGGAGCCCCATAGATGATAGCAATGAGGACGGCAGAGGCTAATGTGTATATGGTAAGCAAAGAGGAAGGAGTTTTGCATGATAACTCAAAATGTAATGGCAGGACTCTAAAATAAATAGTTTGTGGAATTTCGTAAAAACAGGCCTCTTTTTATGAGAAGTGGCCATAAGTTCCACCCACTGAACTTCTTCCCTGGCCCCTACTGAGCCCTAGAGCTTAGAGGAACTGTCTGATAATAATTACAGACAGGATAACTGAGAGAAAACAGCCAAAGGTGCCTGTCTTTCTTTAGTTTGGAAAATGCGAGAAAAAATGGTAGAGACTGGCAGGGTCTTTAGTAAGTTAAGCTTTAAACATGTTTCTTTTGAAGTAACGGTACTTCAGCCAAATTGGGATGACAGGGAGGTATTCGGAGAACAGGCCTGGTATGCAGATACAAGACTGAAACTTAAAATGGAGGTTTTAGACTCAGCCAAAAAGATGAGAATGAAAGCCTGGAGAGTAGAAATACCCTCCGAAGTAGAGAAATGAGCAGAAAGAAAGAGCAGCACCTTGGATGTTACATCTGTCAGGTTTCAATCAGAGAAGCAAAACCACTGGGAGGTGTATGTGTATCACACACACACACACACACACACAAACACACACATATACTTGGACATGACACATAGGGATTTGTAAGAAATTTGACCTTAGACAGTTGTGGGAGCGGTTAAATAGCCTTATAAGGTTCTGGGTAAGGTCAAGCAGTCTCTAAGTATTTATGTCTGATATCCTCAGGGCAGGCAGTTGGAAAGGACACAGGGAAGTCCAATGGGGAAGAGCAAGGACAAAACAGAACCCACTAGTACTAGCTGGAACCTGTGAGGATGCGCTGAAACTCATGTTCGTTCTTACCACAATGAAGCGAGGGTACTTGAAAATCTGGTACTTACATGTGTAAGCTACAGAAGTATTGACCTTCCACGTGTACAAAGACAAAGCCAGACACATACAGGGAAGGGAATTCTAGACCTGTAGTTCTACCTAGCCCAAACCACCACAGTATACCAATAAAGCTACTAAATAACAATATAAGGCAGAATAGTTAAATGCCAAAGGAAAGACCAATGTATTGAGTGCCTCCATCACTTTGTCCCTCTTTGAAATAAACAAATCAAAGCTATAGTGACTTAAACCCATTAAACCTGTTGCCGTTGAGAATCGATTCCGACTCATATCGATCCTATAAGACAAACTAGAACTGCCCCATAGAGTTTCCAAGAAGTGCCTGGTGGATTCCAACTGCTGACCTTTTGGTTAGCAGCTATAGCTCTTAATCACGCCACCAGGATTTCATAGTGACTTAAGATGCTTTCAATTTTCTCAACAAAATGAACCCATTTTATTAATAATGAATGACACTGTGAATCCCTTTGCTTTAAAACCCATCAAAACAAAAAAACCCAGTGCCGTCGAGTCAATTCCGACTCATAGCGACCTAGATACATACAAAAATTGTAAACTGCAGACCATCTTTTCTTTTAACTGAATCATACTCCTTTAATGGAAGCTTGATGGCACAGTGGTTAAACGTTTGGCTGCTAACCAAAAGTTGGCAGTTTGAATCCACCAGCCACTCCTTGGAAACCCGTGGGGCAGTTCTACTCTGTCCTATAGGGTCGTTATGGTTTTTTTTTTGTTGTTGCCTTTAATGAAAACATTCTAGAATCACATGTGTAAATAATTAATATTCACTTAGGAAAAGAAAGGCTCGTACCCAAGATACTGAAGAATTAAAATATCACCTGGAAAATGCATGGTTTTATCTGCAGAAATTTTTAGGGAAAAGATACAATGATTTGTTTTCTCAAAAAGAGCACTGATGAGTAAAAAATTAAAAAATATATATATATTTTTTCTGCTAGTGCTGTGGCTTAGGGATTTATTGCACAGCTTTCATGGAAATGAACCATCTGTGAGTTCAAGTATTATTATTTACATAATTTGTTTAGGGCAACCAGTTGTGATAACATGTCCAATTTCCCTTGGGGAAAATTGTCTATATTTATATATAAATTTTTACAGGCCATTTTAGAAAAATAATTTAGGCATTTTGTGATTGGGTGGAGCTGGAAACTTGTTAGGTGGCACAAATTTTGACAGCGACAGGAAGCCATTGACTGAAGCTGGCCTGAGGACAGGAGTTAGTTTGAGAGTGGGAACAAAAATATATGAAACCTACAGCAATCATCAGGTCCTGGGCCAACCCAACACTTTTCTAGAGTTTCCGCCTGGGAAATGTTTTGTTGTGTATATTTGAACTACAATAAAAAAACCCAAAAATCCAGGTCATGTTCTCCTCTACTGAAAATCCACTGAAAACTTCCCAGTGTAATCAGAAGAGGATCTAAACTCCTCCTGCTGGCTCACAGAGACCTAGAGGATCTCACCCCTACTCATCTCCCTGTCTCATCTCAAACCAATCACCCCCTGTCCACAATGCCCCAGATACACTGGTGGGCTTTCTTTGTGATTTCTAAGATTCCATTTTTTTTTCCCGAATTAGCTGGTGTCTGCTACATTAGCTGGAATCTCTTCTTGATTTGCTTTTTCCCCAGTCATCACATGACCAGCCCCTTCTTGTCAACCAAATCTCAGCTTAAATATCTCCTCTGTCTTATCTGTCACATCGCCCTATTTTAATTCTTTACCTAGCGCTTATACCCGTCTGATACTTAATCTATCCATCTAGCTACCTATCAACCTACTTATCTATCACAGATAGACAGATAGATAGACAGATACAGATATAGTTGTTGTTAGGTGCAGTCAACTCACATGTACAACAGAACAACACACTGCCCTGTACCATCCTCACTATCTTGCTGCGTTTGAGGCCATTGTTGCAGCCACTGTGTCAGTCAATCTCATTGAAGGCGATCCTCTGTTTTGCCGACCCTCTACTTTACCAAGCATGATGTTCTTCTCCAGGGACTGCTCGTTCCTGATAACATGACCAAAGTAAGTGAGAGGAGTCTCACTGTCCTTGCTTCTGTGGAGCAATCTGGCTATACTTCTTCCAAGACACATTTGTTTGTCCTTCTGGCAATCCATGGTATAATCAACATTCTTCACCAACACCACAGTTGGGAGACATCAGTTCTTCTTAGATCTTCCTTATTCATTGTCCAACATTCACATGCATAAGAGAACATTGAAAATACCATGATTTGGGTCAGGGGCACCTTAGTCCTCAAAGTGACATCTTTACTTTTTAATCCTTTAAAGAGGTCTTTGCAGCAGATTTGCCCAATGCAATACATTATTTGATTTCTTAACTGCGGCTTCCATGAGCATTGATTGTGCATGAAAGTAAAATGAAATCCCTGATAACTTCAGTCTTTTCTCTGTTTATCATGATGTTGCTTATCTGTCCACTTGTGAGGATTTTTGTTGTCTTTATGTTGAGGTGTAATCCATATTGGAGGCTGTATTCCTTGATCTTCATCAGTAAGTACTCAAATCCTCTTCACTTTCAGCAAGCAAGGTTGTATCATCTGCATATCACAGGTTGTTAATGAGTCTTCCTCCAGTCCTGATGCTTGTTCTCCTTTATATAGCCTGGCTTCCTGGAGTATTTGCTCAGCATGCAAATTGAATAAGTATGGCGAAAAGGTACAACTCTGATGCACACCCTTCCTGATTTTAAGCCATGCAGTATCCCCTTGTTCTATTTGATTCACTACCTCTTGGTCTATGTACAGGTTCCACATGAGCACAATTAAGGGTTTTGGAATTCCCATTCTTTGCAATGTTATCCATAATTTGTTATGATCCATAGAGTTGAATGCCTTTTCATAGGCCATAAAACACAGATAAGCATCTTTCTGGTAATCCCACCTTTCAGCCAAGATCCGTCTGATATCACCAATGATATCCCTTGTTCCACATCCTCTTCTGAGTCAGCTTGAATTTCTGGCAGTTACCTGTGATGTACTGTGGCAACCGTTTTTGGATTATCTTCCACAACATTTTACTTTCATGTGATACTAATGATAAAAAAAAAAAAAAAAAAAAAATACCGTATATTGTGCTGTAATTTCCACATTCTGTTGGATCACATTTCTTTGGAATGGGCACAAATATGGATATCTTCCAGTCAGTTGGCCAGGTAGCCATCCTCCAAATTTCTTGGCATAGACGAGTGAGCATCTGCAGGGTTGCATCTGTTTGTTGAAACATCTCAATTGGTATTCTGTCATTTCCTGGAGGCTTATTTTTTACCAGTGTCTTCAGTGCATCTTGGACTTCTTCCTTCAATACCATCTGTTCTTGATCATATGCTACCTCCTGAAATGATTGAATGTCGACCAATTCTTTTTGGTACAGTGACTCTGTGTATTCTTTCCACCTTCTTTTGTTGCTTCCTGCGTTGTTCAATGTTTTGCCCAGAGAATTCTTCAGTATTGCAACTGGAGACTTGAGTTTTTTTTCAATTCTTTTGGCTTGATAAATGCTGAGCATGTTCTTCCCTTTTGATTTTCTAACTCCAGGTCTTTGGACATATCATTGTAATACTTTGACTTCCTGAGCCACCCTTTGAAATCGTCTGTTCATCTCTTTTACATCATCATTTCTTCCACTCACTTTAGCTACTCTACATTCAAGAGTGAGTTTCAGAGTCTCTTTTGACATCCATTTTGGTCTTTTCTTTCTTTCCTGTCTTTTTAAAGACCTTTTGCTTTTTTCATATATGATGGCCTTGCTGTCATCTCACAACACATCTGGTCTTTGGTTATTAGTGTTCAATGCATCGGATCTATCCTTTGGATGGTCTTTATATTCAGGTGGGATATACTCAAGGTCATACTTTGGCTTTTGTAGACTTTTTAAAAATTTTCTTCAGGTTCAACTTGAACTTGCATATGAGCAATTGATGGTCTGTTCTGCACTTGGCTCTATTCACTCCTCTATCTCCAGTGCCTAGAAGGGAGCAGCACACAGAAGGCATCTACTACATTCTGCCATCAGAGACAGTCAGGAACAGATGATTTTAATATAAGGTGACAAATGCCACATCAAAGAAAAATGGAGAGAGCTGTAGGAACATAAAAGAGGAACAGCCAACCTAGCCTGTGCAACTTCCTGGAAGAGGTGATACTTGAGTTGTTGAAGGACGGGTAGATGTGCAGGAAAAGAAGCAAAGCAGGTTGTTGCAGGAGGGGAATCATCGTAAGTAAATGCTGCTTTATCTTCACAGGAGCCACGCTGCGTGGTGTCTTCAGAAAACTACAAGTCGTTAAAATAGGGCTAGAAAAGAGCCTGTAGTGTAGAGAAAAGGGAGAGGGGAGGCCTAAGGCATTAGCAGTAGCTCTAGAAGAAAATCCTTATGCTATTAAAACAAACATAAAAAAAGGAGTACTTTATCCTACAGGTGATGGGACATCACACTAAAGTTATTTTAAAAAGGTCATTCTAGTAGCTGATTGGAAATTGGCTTTAAGAAGTTGGTTTCTAGAAAGAGAGACCCAGTTAAGAGATTATTCAAGCAATGTAGGTAAGAGGTGATGCATTTGCAAACCAAGGACCATGTAGAACTAGAAGGAATAAGGGACATCAGAGTTGTCTGAGGCATGAATAACACTATGTGCTGAAGAAAGGGGTGATGTTTTGTAAGATAACTCCAGACTTCAGACTTGAGAAATTGGATAGATGGTGGTGGTACCACTTGGATAAAAGAGAGCTAGTTTGAGAGAGAGGTGAAAATCATAAATTCAATTTTATTCCTGTTAAGCTTGAGATATCCATGGAGCACTAGGCAATATTTTTACATTAAAATTTGGATATAAGGATGTGATGGAATATGAAACCAGCTGGGAGTGAAAATATAGATTTGAGAATCCTCATATAGGTGGTAGTAAAAACCATGAGCATGACTAGTATTGAATGAATAGAGGATATGTAGTGAGAAAAGAGACAGGAAGGATGAAACCGGGGAAAACAGCAATTTTTAAGTGTGGATAGAAGAAGAAAATTATATGAAGGCGATTAAAAAGGAGTAGTTAAGTAGGAAAACCAGGTGGCTGGTGCCTCAGAAAACAGGACAGCCTTTTATGAAGAAAGGAATTGCAGGCAATGTCAAGCGCAGGAGAGAACTCTGGCAAGATAAAGTCTAAATATTGTCAGCATAGTCTGGAAGTGGGATGTTTTGGTGCCCTTAGCAATGACGATTTGTGGAGAAGTCGGGAGAGAAGACAGATTGTGGTGTGTTGATGGATGAATGGGAGGTGAGGAAGGGAAAATGAGGATATCAACTATTCGTGGAATAACTTAGCCTTGACTAGAATGGGAGAGGTCCTAGAGAAGATAGGAGCAGAAAGTTCAAGGCTGAAGGAAAAGGTCTTGTCCTTGAGCAGGAAGGGGCCCAGGCTCTGAGGTTGGGAGCAAGAAGAAGGATGTTATGCATTCAAGGAAGGAGACTGGAGGAGTTTGTGCTACATGGGATCATTCTTAACAGTGAAGAAGGAATGATCATCTGTTGAAAGTGAAGAAGTGGAGAGGGAGGAGAGAACGTGGGCTCTGATATTAGAGTCACTGGATATTAGAACATTGGGAAAGTTACTTAACCTTCCTGGATTTCAGTTTTTTCATTTATAAGATGAGGATACCAGTACCTACTTGATGTAGTTGTGAGAATAAATGAGATCATTACCATAAAGTTTAGCACGGTGCTTAACCTGGGCAAGTTCTCAGTAACTGTTAGCTGTCATTGCTGTATTTTCTGTTAAACTTGAAGACTGTGAGGGATATTTAGGGTTGTGATCCAGAAGTACTTGAGAAGTAGTTGATGAAGAACAAATAAAAAGATTGATATAGGTGATTGATGACCCAAAGTGAAATGACATGAGACAAAATAACATTTCCCCCAAAGTTTTATGTTTGATTTCAGTATGTTTATTATCGTTCAACAATTTCAAGAAAGCTCTGTGAGGACAGAAGTTTATATCTAGTTTTCTTCACTGATGTATCCCCAGAACCTAGATTAATTTGTTTTTGTTTGTTTTAAAACACAGTGATGGATTTTTAATTATCAAAAGCATATTTTTTTTTAAGCAAGTGTTGATGGCAACCTCTGTGGTTTGAGATTGTAATTGAAACCTGCCCTATCCCTGCCCCATATCCAAACACAATAGCCTTTAAGTGACCAAAATTACTTAGGAATAATGCCACCTTATATCAAGTTATAACTGTAAGGACTAAAAAGGGACATAAATACCAAGATTGAATCATAATGGTTTTGATGTATATCTAATACCTGTAACACCTCTACTCTTAGTGGCACAAGTGGCCATGGGCAATGCTGTTGTTAATTTCTCTTACCCTTGAGTGTCCTCATCTGAAAACCAATGTTAACAAGAGCTATGTCATTAGATATGGTGAGTAAATGAAATAAAGTATGTACTTGGTGTAATTTACCTGGTGTACTTCTTGGCACAGAACGAATAATCGGTAAAGTGTTGATTTCTTTCCTTTCTCCTAACTATTAGTTATTAACTAACACAGTCTGACTTTCAAAACAGTTTATGTAGAGAGTGTAGTACAGATGAAATTATATTAGGTTGAAATTCATTAATTTTGAATTCTATACCATCCATACCACTCATTATCTATTAAACATTAGCCAGTTTTGCTTAATATCATCTATAAAATGGAGGATAATAATTTTCCTACTTCCCAATAATAATTTTCCTACTTCCCAAGTGGGATTGTTGTGAAGATCAAATGACATCAGTATAAAATGTTATATGAATGTAAGGTGCCATTATTTTGGTCTATAATGTCCCCTGGCTCCCAGACAGCCGTTCCCTATGCTGGGATGAGAGTCAACCATGATTTTTGAAATTTTCTTTTTAGCATTGTTTAGGCCCCAAAGGTGGTGGCATAAGAAACTCAGCAGCTGTCTTGAAACCCAAATATGCCACCTTTTACCTCTAACCAATTCCAAAACATCAGAATAATTGGGTTTCCTCTGGATTAGCTGTCTATTGCTGTGTAAAAAATTACCACAAAACAAAGTAGTTTAAAACAATAAACATTTATAATCATGGTTTCTGTGAGTCAAGAGTTAGGGAGTGGCATATGCAGGTGATTTTTGCTTAGGGTTTGACGTAAAGAGTGAACGGGGCTGTAGTCATCTGAAGGCTTGACTGCGGCTGGAGGATCTGCTTCCAAGGTTGGCAGGAGACCTCTGTTCCTCTCACATGCCCTCTCCTCATGAGAATACCATTAACTTCTCCCTGAGTGAGCAATCCAAGAGAAAGAGCAAGAAGGAAGACACAGTACCTTGAATGACCTAGTCCCCAAAGTTACACACAGTCACTTTCATTTTTTTTTTCTATTTGCTAGAAGCAAGCCACCAAGTCCAGTCACACTAAAGGAGGTGAACCCATCGAACCCATTACTATCAAGTCGATTCCTTTTTGATTAGCAGCCATAGGTTTTAACCACTTTGCCACCAGAGCCCCAAAGGGAAGTTAGGGGGATGGAATTGAAGCTCCTCCTCCTGAAGGAGGAATATGAAGGAATTTGTGGACGTATTTTAAGACCACCACACTTTTCTATAGTCAAAGCCAAGCCACGATCACCCAGGCCCCTCGGGATTCGACAGAGTATGTGTGTGGCTGACTGTGCTGGTGATACGTTTGACATAGGAAGAGTCCTCTTTCTTCCACAGGACTACTTCAGACTGCTTGCTCCAGTTCTCTCCAAGGTGTTTATTTATATGTATTAATAGGAGCCCTGGTGGCACAGTGGTTAAAGCTGCCAACTAAAAGGTTCATTGTTTGAACCCATCAGCCACTCTGTGGGAGAAAGATGTGGTAGTCTGCTTCTTTAAAGATTTATGGTCTTGGAAACCCTATGTGGCAGTTCTACTCAGTCCTACAGGGTCACAATGTGTTGGAATTGACTCTATGGCAGTGGGTTTGGGGTTATATATATTAACATGCTGTCTCCTTTAAAATAAAAAGTCTCTGGTAAGGCCAAACACAATGCCTGGCATAAGCAGGCATTTAGTAAATATTACTTAAATTTATTGAAGGTCCTTAATGCAAATGGTTTATCTAATCCTTTCCAGGAGACAGGTATTAGTAAATGAATGAGGGAGAGGATGTAAGATTTTGGAGAGCAGGGATAGGCATGGGGAGTGAAGTGGGGTATTAGGCACTCAAATCACAGCTTTATAAGTGCACGTGTTTATGGAGGGCTAGACTGTGAGATCTGAAAGTGGGACTAAACCCTTTGAAAAATAGTAGTAGCAGCTTGGTTGGTGGTGAGAAGACCTAAAGAGTGGGGACCACGTTGGGGACATTTCTCAGACTTTGAAAGAGAAGATTTCTACTCGGAAGTGGAGTTGGGAATACGAACCCAAAGAGCAAGTGGGTTTAGCAAAAGGAAGAGAGGGTTATTATGAGAAATCTTTATAAATAGATTTTAATTTTGGAGAAAGACCAAGTTGTAAATTCATCTCAGGCATTTAAAATGCATTAGATGCCATTACAGCCCAGGCTGTAGATTCAGCCAACATTTATTGAGCAGTAATTGGATGTCAGGCTCTGTTCTTAGGGAGTGCACATTCATTATCTCATTCAATCCTCACAAACACTGTATGGGAATTTTTATTATTATTCTTATTTCATAGGGAATGAGTGCTCAAAGTCACACAGTTAGCAAATAGAAAACTTGGATTTGAACCCAGGTTTTTAAACTTCATTATGAAGTTTCATTTCTGAAAATGAGATATTACAAATGCAGATACCAAACCAAAACCAGACCCACTGCCGTCGAGTCGATTCCGACTCATAGCGACCCTATAGGACAGAGTAGAACTGCTCCATAGAGTTTCCAAGGAGTGCCTGGCGGATTTGAACTGCTGACCTTAGCAGCCATAGCACTTAACCACTATGCCACCAGGGTTTCCAAATGCAGATACATCATGTATTAAGTAGAATTTCTTAAAGTATAGCATCTCCCTAAATAAAAGACCAACCCTGGTGGCGTAGTGGTTAAGCACTATGGCTGCTAACCCAGAGGTCGGCAGCTCGAATCCGCCAGGCAATCCTTGGAAACTCTATGGGGTAGTTCTACTCTGTCCTGTAGGGTCGCTATGAGTCAGAATCAACTGGATGGCAGTGGGTTTGGTTTTTGGTACAGAGTAACCTACGGGCCTATCTTATAGACAAGTCCTTTGCTCTTGCAGCACAGTTTTCCTGGGGTAACGCTTAAAATGGGGCGATGGTTTTCTTTCATAGCCTCTTTGGCAAATTCACATCTGCATCCATCAGAGATCTGGTTGAATGTCGCTGACCACAAATTTCCCACTTTTTCGAACCCCACACTATACCCATGCATCTTCTACTGCATAAAAGCTAATAACAGTATGACCACTAAAACAGTCAAGCATCCTCAAATCTCATAAAAGGAAGGCATTGATGAGTTTGTTTCTCTTGTGTCTTCATACCTCTTTTGGCCTTTGTCTATTTAGCAGAAGTCAGTAAAGAGAACAAAACAAAACAAAAAAACAGTTGCCATCAAGTCAATTCCAACTCATGGCAACCCCGTGCATTACAGAGTAGAATGGTGGCTTCTCAGAATTTTCTTGACTGTAATCTTTACAGAAGCAGATCACCAGGTCTTCTTTCTGTGGCTCCACTGGGTGGGGTCAAAGCACCAATCTTTCCTAGTTGAGTGAAAACCATTTGTGCTACCCCAGGACAAAAGAGAAAAGAAGCCATAGGTTAATGTGGTAACTACAAGACCATGAAGAAATCCAAAACAAGTTTCTCATGAAATGGCAAAGGGACTCCATCACTTCCCTCCTTGTGTTTGTCTTTCCCTGTTTCTTTTTGGGAGAATCCATTCTTGTACTCGCTGAGCAGACATTTGGCAAGAAGCATGTACAGGGCAAGGACACCCTTACATCTGGAAAGCTGATGAAGGATAGGGGAACATTATCTGACTTCCTTGATCCAGTACCCCAGAACTCATCAACATCTCTAATAAAACAACATGCTTCAGTTCTAAGCTTCGTTCCCACCGTTTAGGTGTCATGGTATTAATTCAGGCAGTGTAAAAATTTGCAACCAAAATTGTATACCTAAATCATACGGTTTCAGAGGGAAAAAAAGAGAAGGTTGTTGCGATTCCCTGGGAAATGTGAACAGGGTTTCAAAATAGCATTTGTTGGACACCTGTGTGTGCCAGGAGATGTGCTATGTACATCTGTTCTTCTTTTCTTTTCACTAAAACCTCAAAGATTTGAGATTCAAAACATACTAATGATTTCCCATCTTGTTCAACCATAAAAGCCCAAGTCTGTATAATGGCCTACACCTAAACATTCCTACCTCCAGTTATCTCTTTGATCTCCTCCCAGCATCTCATCCTAATCCCCCAACTCCAGCCAACTGACCTCTTTGCAACTCCTCAAAGACTTCAAGTGTGTTCTTGCCTCAGAACTTGGGAATTTGCTGATCTTTCTGCTTGCTCTGACCTTGACAACTGCATATCAAATGGCAGTTCCTCAGCCAGGCCTTTCCTGACCACCCTATTTCAGTTGTACCCTCTGTTTCCACATCCTCCATATCCCTTACTCTGCTTTGTTTTTCTTCATAGTCTTTATCGCTTTCTAATATGCCTTCTGATTTCCTCATTTTTATTCATTGCCAGTCTCCCACTAAAATATAAGGCACAGATTCTTTACTTTGATTCCCTTCTGTGTCCTTAGCACATTACAACAGTGCCTGAATTTAATATATGTAAGATAGAGATATTAGTATTCCTATTTTGTAGATGAGGTGACTGGGCTAGGAAAGCTTAAGCAATTTCCCAAGACACATAATTAGTAAATGGCAAGGCTAAATTTCCAATCCGGATCTGTCTGGCCCCAAGGTCTACATCCTTTCCACCATCCCGTGCTCTCATTCATTTCCCCATTGTTGTTGTTGTTAGGTGCTATTGTGTCAGTTCTGACTCATACCGACCCTATGCACCACAGAATGCCCGTCCTGTGCCAACCTCGCTATTGTTGCTATGCTTGAGTCCATTGTTATAGCAACTGTCTCAATCCATCTCGTTGAGGGTCTTCCTCTTTTTCACTGACCCTATACTTTACCAAGAATGAAGTCCTTTTGCAGGGACTGATCCCTCCCAATAACATGTCCAAAGCATGTGAGATGTAGTCTTGCCATCCTTGCTTCTAAGGAGCATTCTGGTCGTACTTCTTCCCAGACAGATTTGTTCATTCTTTTGGCAGTCCATGGTATATTCAATATTCTTCGCTAACACTACAATTCAAAGGCATTAATTCTTTTTCCCATCTTCCTTATTCACTGTCCAGCTTTCCCATGCATATGAGGCAATTAAAAACGCCATGGCTTGAGTAAGGTGCATCTTAGTCCTCAAGGTGACATCTTTGCTTTTCAACACTTTAAAGAGGTCTTTTGCAGCTGATTGGCCCAATGCAATGCATTTTTTGATTTCTTGACTGCTGCTTCCATGGCGGTTGACTGTGGATCCAAGTAAAATGAAATCCTTGACAACCTCAACCTTT
Organism: Loxodonta africana; assembly: GCF_030014295.1. Taxonomy (NCBI): domain Eukaryota; kingdom Metazoa; phylum Chordata; class Mammalia; order Proboscidea; family Elephantidae; genus Loxodonta; species Loxodonta africana. The sequence goes on from NC_087360.1 coordinate 60,186,502, forward strand.
TCTCCATTTATCATGATGTTGCTTATTGGTCCAGTTGTGAGGATTTTTGTTTTGTTTATGTTGAGGTGTAATCCATACTGATGGCTGTGGTCTTTGATCTTCATCAGTAAGTGCTTCAAGTCTTCTTCACTTTCAGCAAGCAAGGTTGTATCACTGCATATTGCAGGTAGTTAATGAGTCTTCCTCCAATCCTGATGCTATGTTCTTCTTCATATATCCCAGCTTCTTGGATTATTTGCTCAGCATACAGATGGAATCAGTATGGTGAAAGGATACAACCCTGACTCACACCTTTCCTGACTTTAAACCAGGCAGTATCCCCTTGTTCTGTTCAAATAACTGCGTCTTGATCCATGTACAGATTCTTCATGGGCAAAATTAAGGGTTCTGGAATTCCCATCCTTAACAATGTTATCTATAATTTGTTATGTTCCACACGGTCAAATGCCTAAGCATAATATGGTCAATAAAATATAGGCAAACATCCTTCTGGTATTCTTAGGTTTCAGCCAGGATCCATCTGACATCAGCAATGGTATCCCTGATTCCATGTCCTCTTCTCAGTCTGGCTTGAATTTCTAGCAGTTTCTCATCAATATACTGCTGCAGCCACTTTTGAACGACCTTCAGCAAAATTTTGCTTACATGTGATATTAATGATATTGTTTGATAATTTCCGCATTTGGTTGGATCACCTTTCTAGGGAATAGGCATAAATATGGATCTCTTCCAGTCGGTTGGCCAGGTAGCTGTCTTCCAAATTTCTTGGCGTAGATGAGTGAGCACTTCTAGTGCTGCATCCATTTGTTGAAACATTTCAGTGAATATTCCATCAATTCTCAGAGCCTTGTTTTTTGCCAATGCCTTCAGTGCAGCTTGGACTTCTTCCCTCAGTAGCACCAGTTCCTGATCATATGCTACCTCCTGAAATGGTTGAACATCAACCAATTCTATTTGGTGTAGTGACTCTGTGTATTCCTTCCATCTTCTTTTGATGCTTCCTACGTCATTTAATGTTTTCCCCGTAGATTTCTTCAGTATTGGAACTCGAGGCTTGAATTTTTTCTTCAGTCCTTTCAGCTTGAGAAATGCTGAGCATGTTCTCTTTTGGCTTTCTATCTCCAAGTCTTTGCACATGTCGTTATAATACTTTGTCTTTTCAAGCTGTCCTTTGAAATCTTCTGTTCAGCTCTTTTATTTCATCATTTATTCCTTTTTCTTTAGCTACTTGACATTCAAGAGCAATTTTCAGAGTCTTTTCTGACATCCATTTAGGTCTTTCTCTCCCGTCTTTTTAATGACCTCTTACTTTCTTCATATATGATGTTGTTGATGTCATTCCACAACTTGTCTGGTCTTAGCTAATTAGTGTTCAACACGTCAAGTCTATTCTTAAGATGGTCTCTAAATTCAGGGGGGATATACTCAGGTTCGTACTTTGGCTCTTGTGGACTTGCTCTGATTTTCTGGAGATTCAACTTGAACTTGCATATGAGTAATTGATGGTCTGATCTGGAGTTGGCTCCTGGCCTTTTTCTGATTGATGATATTGAGCTTTTCCATCATCTCTTTCCATAGATATAGTCAGTTTGATTCCTGTGTATTCCATGCGAGGTCCACGTGTATAAAAACCCGTTGCCGTAGAGTCAATTCTGACTCATAGCAACCCTAGAGGACAAAGTATAACTGCCCCGTAGAGTTTCCAAGGAGTGCCTGCTGGATTCGAACTGCCGACCTTTTGGTTGGCAGACAGCACTTAACCAGTACACCACCAGGGTTTTGTCCATATGTATAGTCGCTGTTTATGTTTATGTTGTTTATGTGAAAAAAGGTGTTTGTAATGAAGAAGTCGTTGGTCTTGCAAAATACAAACATGTGATCTCCGGCATCATTTCTATTACCAAGGCTGTATTTTCCAACTAAGTACATATCCCTCTTTGTTTCCAACTTTTGCATTCCAATCACCAGTAATTATCAGTGCATCCTGATTGCATGCTCAGTCAAATTCAGACTGCAGAACCTGGTAAAAAAAAAAAAAAAAAAAAACACTTCAATTTCTTCATCTTTGGCCTTATAGCCAGCCAAATACTTTCATAGAACCAGCAGGAGGCTTCCTTTCTGCCGTCTAGGCCCTGGACATTAGGGCAGGGAATCAGGTTGTGAGAGACCTATGTGACAGGACAAGAAATGAAAGAAACAACAAGGTCTTAGTTACCTAGTGCTGCTGCAACAGAAATACCACAAGTGGGTGACATGAAATGAAAGAAATTTATTGTCTCACAGTTCTGGAGGCTAAAAGCCCAAACAGGGCCTTGGTCATGCTGATTCCTCCTATCAGCCTCTCTCCTAGTTTCTGGTGTCTGCCAATGATCTTTGGCTTTTCTTGGCATTCCATGCTGTTCCTTGGCCTCTGCCTTCCCTCTGTACATACAGGGTATATCTGTGTGTCAGTTTTGGCCTTTTTATAACTCAAAACCAGTTAGGCTTAGGATCCACCCTACGCTGGTATGACCTCACTAACATAACAAAAGAAAACCTCTATTTCCAAACAGGGTTATATTGTTGTTGTTGTTGTTGTTAGGTGCTGTTGAGTCGGCCCCAACCCATAGCGACCCTATGCACAACAGAACGAAACACTGCCCGGTCCTACGCTATCCTTACAATTGTTTTTATTCTTGAGCTCATCGTTGCAACCACTGTGTCAGTCTACCTGGTTGAGAGTCTTCCTCTTTTCCGCTGACCCTGTACTTTGCCAAGCATGATGTCCTTCTCCAGGGATTGTTCCCTCCTGACAACATGTCCAAAGTATGTAAGACACAGTGTCTCTGTCCTTGCTTCTAAGGAGCATTCTGGTTGTACTTCTTCCAAGACAGATTTCTTCATTCTTTTGGCAGTCCATGGTATATTCAATATTCTTCGCCAACACCGCAATTCAAAGGCATCAATTCTTCTTCAGTCTTCCTTGTTCATTCCAGCTTTCAAATGCATATATGATGCAATTGAAAATACCATGGCTTGGGTCGGGCTCACCTTAGTCTTCAAGGTGACATCTTTACTTTTCAACACTTTAATGAGGTCTGTTGCAGCAGATTTGCCCAATGCAATGCTTCATTTGATTTCTCGACTGCTGCTTCCATGGCTGTCGATTGTGGATCCAAGTAAAATGAAATCCTTGACAACTTCAATGTTTTCTCGGTTTATCATGATGTTGCTCATTGGTCCAATTGTGAAGATTTTTGTTTTCTTTATGTTGAGGTGCAACCCTGTTGCCCCGTTCTTCTTCATATAGTCCAACTTCTTGGATTATTTGCTCAGCATACAGATTGAATAGGTATGGTGAAAGTATACAACCCTGACGCACACTTTCCCTGGCCGTTAACCACTCAGTATCCCCTTGTTCTGTCCAAACAACTGCCTCTTGATCTATATAAAGTTTCCTCATGAGCACAGTTAAGTGTTCTGGAATTCCCATTCTTCATAATGTTGTCCATAATTTGTTATGATCCACACAGTCGAATGCCTTTGCATAGCCAATAAAGCACAGGTAAACATCCTTCTGGTATTCTCTGCTTTCAGCCAAGATCCATTTGACATCAGCAGTGATATCCCTGGTTCCATGTCCTCTTCTGAAACCGGCCTGAATTTCTGGCAGTTCCCTGTCGATATACTGCTGCAGCCATTTTTGAATGATCTTCAGCAAAATTTTGCTTGCATGTGATATTAATGATATTGTTCTATAATTTCCACATTCAGTTGGATCACCTTTCTTGGGAATGGGAATAATAATAATAATAAACAGACCAAATCAAACCAATTGCCAAGCTCGTTCTGTCTCATGGCAACCGCATGTGTTTCAGCATAGAACTGTGCTCCATAGAATTTTCAAGGCTGTGACCTTTCAGAGCCAGATTGCTAGGCCTTCCTTCTGAGGTGGGTTCGAACTGCCAAACTTATGGTTAGTAGTCGGGTACTTAACCATCGGTACCACCCAGGGACTTCTATTTATAGGGACAAGGGTTAAGATTTCAACACATATTTTGGGAGGACACAATTCAATCCATAGCAAACAACAGCAAAACAGTGAGTGTTTTGAATGCTAACTTGAGTTAAATGCCCATTGGCTCATGAGATCACTGAAAGCCTTCCTTCCAATGCCCAGGCTGAATCACTCACAGGCTGTGGGAAAACCGGTGACACGCACAAGCCAGCCAAAGGTTCCATTTAGACTGCACACACAGATGTCTAATTGGAGTTTGCTGTTTATTAACATAAGCTGCCTTGCTGTTCAGAAACAGGAGTTAATCAAAATATTGCAAAGGATGCACCTTGAGAAATGTCAGTCTTTATCATGATTGCATTTCCATATTTTTTCCATGTTAGTTTGTTGTGTGTTTATCTGTTAAATGCTTTAGAAATTTTCCTTGGCTACGATTAGCACCTGGTCTAGGGATGTATCTGAGTCTGTGTTCAGCAGAGTTGGCAGAAGAAGGTTTGAGCGCTCTTTCCGTGCAGTTTTATATGCTGCCCGTAACCTACATTTCTGGACCAACAGATGAGGAGTTGGGCAATTCCCTGGCATCTGTAGCTTGCACAGAAACGTGGAAAGATTTAGCTCTCCTGATCCATTCCCTTTCTGTGTTAGCCTCTAGGGAGCAAAGGTCATTGGCAGGAAGCAGATAATTATGCTGCCTCAGGAATCACTGCTTTCGTTTGAGAACCACTGGGATGTAAATCATTTCTTCAGTCTTTCTTACAGAGTATTAACAGAGGCAACAAAAAGGATTTGTACCCCGCCAGGACTTGCCAGCCCTGGATGAGAACTGTCAATGTGAATTTCAATCACAGAGAGTGTTTTTCAGCCCTGAATTTTCCGTAATCAATGCCTTTTTTGTCTATTAATTGAAAGTGAATATTTATAGAGTTTGAGCATTGATGGATCCTAACGCCTAGGAGACCACCCGGTCTCATTCAGAGCTGATTTGACTGTGCTTCTCCTAGAGTCCAAACTTATGTCAAAGATATGTTAGAAGGTGATTTTTTTTCTTGTTAAAATGATTCACATTATGGTTTCTTTAAGGGGGTCAGCTAGTGCATTGAAAATGCAAATTTACAAGGAAGGGAGTCAAATGTTCTCCTTTTTTTCCCTCTCATTTACTGATTGTATTATTTATATATTGTGGCTTAACAAATTACCAAAGCATAGTGACTTAAAAGAACAATATTTACTATCTCGAAGTTTTGGTGAGTCAGGAATCCAGGCATGGCTTAGCTGGGTCCTGTGGTTCTGGATTTCTCTCTCGGCTGCAGTCAAGGCTGTGGTTATCTTAAAGCTAGACTGGGGGTGATTTCACTTCTAAACTCACTCAAGTGATTGCTCCTTGTGGGTGTGGGACTAAAGTCTCAGTTCATTATCAACTATTGACTGTAAGTCTACCTGTGTTCCTTGCCCCGTAGGCCTTTCCTGAGGACAACTCACAGCAATCAAAGTGAGGCAAGAAGGGTATGAGGACAAGATAGAAATCAGTCTTTTATACCCTAATATTTGACATGATATTCTGTTCATAGTCTATTTCTTAGAAATAAGCCACCACATTCAAAAATTGGGGAGGAAATTTCACAAGGACATGGGTACCAGGGAGCGGGGATTTTTGGGAGCCATCTCAGGAGCTGCTACTTTTGTCCACCCTCTGAATTATCCTTCCTTTCTTCATGAAAGCTAGCACCTACTTGCACTCAAGTCATTTTCTTAACCAGCTTCCTGCCAGTATAATTTTGGGGGTCCAGCAGCTTCTTTTCATTTTGTACTATCTCTGTTCCTTTTAGTTGAAGATGGCAGCGTTTCTGCCAATGTTTTTTTTCTTGAAAACTTTGTGAGATTTCTGTGAATCTTATTGGGGTTCACTGCATTAGACTAAATTCATACCCACAGATCTCTTTGACTAAAGACCTTCTCTACCTTTGGCTCCTGCTGAAAAGCTAAGAGACAATGCCTGTTGTTCATTTAGACATTCTGTGAGGCACACCCGTTGTCTCTCTACAGGGACCCTTATTTGACTGGATAACACTCTGATCCTTTGATTCGTTGAGCTTTTTGAAGTCCTAACCGAGGGTTGTACAGTCTCATTCTCAGCTTTATCTCTAGACCACATTGTTCCTGACAGGACTTGGAAGCCATTTCTTAATTTTAGCATCTTTTGTTATCTAGAGAGACTGAGAATTTTCAAAATCATCAAGTCTTGGTTCTTTTTTTAAACAGTCCTTCCTTCAATTTATCTCTCTCCTCTCACATTCTAAGTAGCAAGATAAAGCCAGGTGACACCTTAAACACTTTGCCTGGAAATTACCAGGCTCGTTAGTGCTGGTCAAGGCAGAATCGTCAGGTGGAAAATACATCTTAAGAGACCCTTTCTCTCATACAGAGCCCTGGTGGCGCAGTGGCTAAGAGCTTGGCTGCTAACCAAAAGGTCGGCAGTTTGAATCTACCAGCTACTACTTGGTAACCCTATGGAGCACTTCTACACTGCCCTGTAGGGTCACTAAGAGTCAGAACTGACTCCATGGCAATGAGTTTTTTGGTTTTGGTTTTCCCTCAAGTACAAATCCTCCCTTTGACACTTTCCTGCTTCCACTTTCCCTTTCTACCACAGGCTCCACTGCCCTTTGGAGTTCCTGGTTGCTCAGGCCAAAGTTTTCAGCAGCCTCAGTATGACAAATGTTTCTACTAGATCAAGTACCTTATATTCATTTCTTTGAACACTTGGAAATCCATGGTGACAGTGATTCATCATGGAAGCAAATACTTGATAATGTATTAGTTGGCTAATATGATACTCCCACTACCTCAGCTCAATTAAAATGCATAAGATAGTCTATAATGAGTGATAAAGTCATATTATATAAAGTTACGATGCTAATAATTTCCGTTTGAATAACTTGAATCACTAAAATAGGAATCCTGATGGCACAAAGGTTAAGCACTTGGCTGCTAATCAAAAGGTTGTCAGTTCAAAAACCCATTCAGCAGCTCCATAAGAGAAAGACCTGGCAGTCTGCTCCCATAAAGATTACAGCCTAGAAAACGCTGTGGGGCAGTTCTGCTCTGTCACATAGGGTTGCTGTAAGTCAGAGTTAATTCAGCAGCACCCAACAACAACCACTGAAGTGTCTGTGTTTGTCCCTGTGTGTGTCTTCCAACATCAACTTTTATGACACTAACTTCTGACAGTAATTGACCAGAATTAGATCTAATCCCACACATTCAAGGGCACATTCCTCTAGACTGCCAAGTCTGTCCAAAACTTTAGTTTCTCATAACACCCTCACTTCTGACCTGCTGGTTAAATATTTGAGGATTCCTATTACCTTTCAGGTTTGGTAATTCACTAGAATGATTCACAGAGCTCAGGAAAGCATTATACTTATGGTTAGAGTTTTATTATAAAGGATATAATTCAGGGGCAGCATAAAGAAGAGATCTCTAACATGAGGTCTGGTAGGGCCTCAAACATGGAGCTTCCGTGTCCCAGGGGACTCATTATCCTCCCATGTATCAATGTCTGTCACCAACCAGGAAGCTCACGTGAGCCTCCTTGTCTAGATATTTTAGTGGAGTTTCATTATGTAGGCATGATTGATTGAATCGTTGCCCATGTGGATGAACTCCATCTCCAGCCCCTGTCCTCTCCCCAGAGGTTGGGCTGATATCACATGGTGGGTCTTTCTGGCATAGCCTGCCCCCATCCAAGGGCTACTTCCTTAGCATAACCTGTCAGGTGTTACATGGAGCCTCCGTGAATAATGACTCAAATCACTGACAAAATGCCAAGTGTTTAGTGCTTACCTCCTAGGAACTAGGGACAAAGACCAAATTCTTTGGGTAAAGGTAACTGTACACCCCACCAACACTACTATTATCACGTAGAAAGGGTTTTCATTAAACCGTTTATTCCTCACAAAAATCCTGTGCAGTTAGCTGTCTTAACCCCAATTCAGAGACTGGGGAACTGAGGTTTAGAGTGGTTAAGGCGTTTTCTATAGTTTGTGCGATTTAGATGATATCAGACGGTACCAGGATTCCAGACTCAACAGCAGCATACTCCATTCTGTATCATAGACATCCTACTGCGACAATTGGAGGGCATAGTTATTTGCAGGGGTGAGGGAGAAGGGGGATTTAGGGTGGATTTTTACTAGCAGGACTCCTAGATGTGACTGAGTTGTCTCCCAGATCATTGAGTTTACCTTACATAGGCCCTGTAGACATCACTGCCTTTGGAGCCCCCTCCCTTATTTGACATCTGGAGAGTGCCATCCCAGACCACAGACTCTCCGAGACTTTCCATGAGCACTTGCTGACTTTCCCTATCCTCTTCCTTGTCCTATCAGCACATTTATAAGATAGAGTTGGGCTCTGATTGCAAAATGTGCTGACAGTTTTCAGTAGTGGATTTGGACATCTGCTGATAGAATTGGCGGTTTGTAGTTGGTGCTAGTTAGCACGTAATCTCAGAGCCTGAAGGGAAAAATAAAATAAAAAGTCAGTATAGAATCTTCTCTATCTGTAGGTTTGTCATTTTGGAGTTTGTGATCATTTAGATGGGGCTGACAGAAAACTGCTGAACTTGGAATTGAGCGACTTAAAGGATCGAATCCAGCTCTGCTGCGGTGACCTTGGTGACTCCACAGGATTTCAGCACGTCAGAGGTGGAAGGGACCTAGAGAATGGCTTGACCCATTTTTTTCATTGAATAAATGAGGAAATTTGAGGCTTGGGGAAAGGAAGCTACACTTGCTAGGAAATGTAGCCATTCAGTGTAAATCCAAGTCTAGATTGAAAGTTAATACTCTTTCTGAGTTCACTTGTTCCATCATAAAACATTGTTTTGGAATTTTGATAATACAGTAATTATTACTGTCAATTAATTTTTTATATACTCGCATTATTGAGTTCCTACTCTTTTTACCATCACAGGCCAGCCCAGGCAACAGAGTCCTCACTGACCTCTCAGTGGCCGACCCATTGGTGCAGAACCCCATGCCTCCTGCCTTCTTTCTCTCTATCTCAGCCTAAGCCCCTCTCTGCAAGCTGGCCGGCATCCTGCAACACCATATTTCCCAGTCTTCTCAGTATCTGCTTCACATAGTATTTCTTCTCAGTCCTTAACTCTTCAGTTCCAAGTCTTCCCTTTCCCTCTGACCTCTCCACCCTCCTCTCTAACAAAACAGGCTTCTTTAGATCTTTCCTTTGATTCTCCTATTCTGCTAATCTGCCTTTCAACCCCTCTGTGCCCAAATGGCTAGCTTTGGGCAGCTCCTTTCCAAGTTGACTGCACTGGGACTACTAGGAGTCAACTGGCATTGTGGACCTCCTAGTTGCCAAAAGGCATGTTTCCCAAAAGGCTTGCACACAAGCTGAAGGGGAAGAAGGCAGTATATCAAGAGTTCTGACATTTCTCCTTCTCCTAAATTTAAAAGAAAAAAAAAAAAAAAACTGTTGCCGTTGAGTTGATTCCGACTCATAGCGACCCTACAGGACAGAGTGGAACTTCCCCATAGGATTTCCAAGGAGTGCCTGGTGCATTCAAACTGCTGACCTTTTTGGTTAGCAGCCGTAGCTCTTAACTACTACACAACCAGGGTTTCCTTCACTAAGTTTAGAGACTCCGAAATGTTTGGTAGTGGTCAGTCTCTCCATAAAATGCACCCATTGTTTTTCTTCATTTTATTTTCCATGGCGGTGGGGGTGGGGAATTAATGGATTTTACATAGTTAAGGACTCTGACTGACATTACTGACATTTAAAAACATATGTTAAACTGCTGTAAAAAAAAAAGTCTATTAACAAAAAGTCATGAAGCTGATTTCACATACTTTTGATGGTTCTAGACCAGCACTACGGAAAGGGAAATGTTCTCTGTCTGCGCTGTACAGTGTAGTAGCCACTAGCCACAGGGGGCTCTTGAGTACTTGAAATATGGCTAGTGTAACTGAGGGACTGAATTCTCCCTTTATTTTATTTTTATTTTAAATTTAATAGGCACATATGGTACCATAGTAAACTGTGCAGTGTAGATCATTTTAGACTTTCTTTTTTTATTCTGAGGCCCTGTCAGCCCAGCAGATATTAGCATTTCCTCATTCCCACTATCTTTATGCCATATTTCATTGTTTCCTATAACCCTTCACTTATCCTGGAAGCCTGAACCAGAGCTGTCCTTGGTGTCCAGAAGGCAAATGCCTGATTTCAACAACCTGCCTCTGTTTCTGCCAATTATATAAGACATAGTAATTGACTTAGCCTAAGGTAAGAGCTCATTTAACAAAAATGATAATAATGCCAATAATAATGATCTAACATTAATTCATTGTTCCATATTAAAAAAAAAAAAAAAGTACATAATATTTCCATGTATTAACTTGTTTAATCTTCACAGCAACCCTCTGAGGTTGATGTTTTTATAATCGTCCTCTTTTTATGGATGAGGAAACTAAGGTAGAGGGCACAGAGCTAGCAGTGGCTGAGCTGGGATTTGCAGTCAGGCGGTGATGAAAGCACTCACCCTCTGACTATGACCAGGCTGCCTCTGCCATGTGCTCCACTGCAGAGAAGCTCCTGGAGGAGCACTTTGGGTCTGTCTGCTCAGCACATACCCCACATGGAAGTGAGACTTGGCTCTGCCCACTGAAAAGCAGAAACAAAATCAGATGGGTTTGCTACATCAGACTGCTTTTCTTCTAAGTGATGAAGAAGAAGGGGAAGAAAATAAGCCCCCTTGAGGTTTTAGTGCTTATCAGGAGCATTCACACACATTATCTCATTGACTCCCCGTGACAATCCCCTACGGAAGATGGTATTAACGTCTTTGTTTTACAGATGGGTAAACGGAGGCTAAACAAAGTTAAGAGCATTGTACACAAACACCCGTTGGTGTGGGGGATCAAAACCGGAGTTTAAATCTCAAGTTCCTTGAACCTGTAAAAAGAGTGGTAGAAGGAGATAAGAATAGAGATGTAGATGATTTGAATACTTGGGTGTTTTTATCTGAAAATGGAGGGTGGGAGTGGACGTGCCCAGGATAGAACTGTGAGTGAGGATTGCGAGGGTCTGGGGAATGAGGCTTCTTCCCAATAAGACGATTGATTCCCTCTCTGGTTTTCCTTATTTGTTTGTTTAGGAAAGATTATGCATATATTGGGGGCAATGGTAGTTCAGTGGTAGAATTCTTGCCTTCCGTGCTGGAGACCTGGACTCAATTCAGTGGAATTTTGCTTGTCACTATCATGCTCAGCAGGTTTCAATGGCACTCCAGACTAGGACAGACAAGGAAGAAAGACCTGGTGATCTGCTTCTGAAAATCAGACAGTGAAAACCCTATGGATCACAATGGTCCGATCTACAACTGATCACGGGGATGGCGCAGGACCGCAATGTTTTGTTCCATCGTTTGTGGGGTCACCATGAGTTGGAGGGCGGACTCTGTGCATGGCAGCTAAACAACAATGCCTCTGTTATGTGCTGGCCATGCACCAAGTATTTCAGCTACAGAAACAAAAAGATGCTGTCCCAGGCTCCTCTGAAGGGTAAACAGATGCTAAATGTAAGAATGTAATACAATGTAGTTAGTGCAACAATAGAAAAAAGCACTTCGAACAGGCATCTGGCTGGTATGGGGTGGGCCAGGCGAGGTATCAGGAAAGGATTCCTGGGGGGTGGGCAGAAGGAGCTGATGACTGAAAGTCAACAGGCATAGGTCAGGCTACCAGTTCTGTAAGCGAATGGAAAAGGGATACTGGACACTCTTGCCCTTGAAGCCTTGCACTTTGCAGCTTCCATGTTTGTATCTGCTTCAGCCAGCCTCTAAGAAGGGGAAATGAAGTCACCCAAACTAAGGGTTGTGGGTGCAAGGGTGTAGCGCTCAGGAGTGGTGAGGGCTTTTGTGTGCATTCAGGGCTCCATCAAGTTTTCTCATCTGTAAAATGAGGACGTTGGACTTCCTAGATGATCCCAGGGGTCCCTTCTAACATTTCATTATTTTGTGATTTGTGAAAAATGTTTTGCAAAGCAAATGAATAGGGTAAACGAGATTATAAAGAGAATATTTGCCTTCTTAAGGGAATAAATTGTTCTCCAGCACATCGGGAGGATTCATTTGAAAACAAACACTGCAAATTCTGTATAAGCAAGGGAGGCTTGTTTTCTTAGGTGCTTGGTAAGTTAATTACAAATCGTTCTTGGCAATTTTGCTGGCCTATGTGTATTCGGAAGTAATAGAGCTGTGCTTATTTTAAATATCCTTTGCTTCTGCATATTCACAGTTTTCTTGAGTACCCATAACATCTGACTCTTCCCTCAATTAGCCTGGATGTCCTTACTTTAAATTATCTCTTTATTTAATGGGCTATAAATAGATGGGATTTGTTTTTCCAAGAAGGATTTGAATAAATTCGTCTTTGTGTTACTCAGATGTCGAAGGTGGCAGCTTAGCTCTACCTCATTTTTAATCATTTTGAATTGGCGTAGGAATACCCAACAAATTCTACAACCTGTTATGATCCAAAGCCCTACCTGTGCTTTCAACTCCCAACGTCTTATGGTCTTTCTGCATCTTTGTTCTGCTATAAATATGAATGCCGCTCCCTCACCCCCACAATATCAATCACTACATAGAGCTCCACTGAAAATTAACACTTCAGAAGTATTTTATTTGTCTATACAGCTGTATTGAAAATTTGAACATCATAGAGATAGCACTGTGCACACCACAAAGCCATCCGCTGGTTCCGCCCTCTCCATGCCTCATCCTTGTCTCCTACCTTCTGTTTCTCTTCTCTCCTTTCCACCCCAAACCTCTTAATTCACCTGCCATCCACCTTTCCTGAAAGCAAAACAAATTACATACCTTGTCTTAAGCATAGTTAGTGACTGCTGACTTCCTGTACCTTAGCTAACCGGCTGCTCAAAAAATTCCACATTCATTGTGTTGGTCAGAGTGAGTTCAGGGAAGGATTTCTGAAGGAAGCACATGGGTCCACTAAGAGGAATAAGAGAAGCTGGGGAAGGAACGGGGTGGATGTCAGGGGTGGGGATGAGTTTCCAGGCAGAAGGACTAGCCTGTGCAAATCTTAAGAGCATCCAAGAGCATGGCCTCCAAGAGCAGAAACCTCTAGTAATTCTCTATGTTTGGAGCTTACAGTTGTTGTTGTGTGTGTTGGGGCGGGGGGGAGTTGGTGGAGAAGAAGGCAGAAGTCAGTCGTATCACCAAAGACCTTTGTGTACGTTATTAAGAAATTTTCATTTTCTCCAGTAAGTGATGGGAGCCCAGTGAGGCACTACAGTGACAGCGTGATGAAGTGGTAGAGCTAGTTGCAGAGATGTCAGATGAAAGACCAGTGCAATGTCAAGGGCATGGAACAGACATGAGGCAGGAGGGTGCAGAGGACTTGGCGTATGTAAAAGTGAAATAGGAGGTCAATAAGATTTGTGATTGTGATTGGTGAGGGTGAGGGAGGAAGGAGCCTGGATAACACCCAATTTCTGTCTTGAATATTTATTTGCCAACTTAGGGAATACAGGAAAAGAAAGAACAGAAACTGGGAGATGTTCAATTCTGGAAGTATAATATAGCTTGATTTATCATTGTACTATCTTAGTAAGTTAAGCAAAGCTGCAAAGTCCTCCTTGGATAGCATTCATGGCACATTTCAGGCAGCAGGTTAGATAAGTTCAAAGTCATGACTTTGTTTCGCCACATGTTCGTGAAAAATGCCTGGCTCATGACTCTTCCTCGTTGAACAGATTCTGCCCATATTGTTTGTTATAACCCATGACCCACGATTTCATTTGTCATGTCACCATAAACTTGCTACTTGTCTATCAGAAACGAGGCTTGATAATGGCTGAGAATGTTCGGCTTTGTTTTTTTTAATTAGTTTATTGAAGAGTTTAAATTCAATGTGGTACAAATAATTTAATTTTCTCCCTAGCCACCACCTTCAAACACACGTGGTCAGATCACCTTCCCAACCCCTCTCCCTACCTTGATGATATCTCAGGAGAATTGCATATATTTCTGGTCCTTTTCAACGGTGAGAGCTGTTTAATTTCAGCATCTAAGACTTCTTTTCAGGTACTAAGTTCTGATCAGACTACAGCAAGACTGATACTCATAACCCAGTTTAGAATTCCCACCCCTTTTCTGAGCCTTCCAGGAAAGAATGGGGGAATGGAGGCGTCAAAGAAAAAGCATACTTTTTTTTTTTTTTAACTTGTTCGCATCTGGCTTATCCTGGAAGGCCATAACATCCCTGTATGTGGCAAGAGCTCCAGTGAGGGCCACAGAAATTACAGCCAGCCCGCTGGCACTCTCTTCCACAGTGCCCTGAGATGGGATACCACATCTAAACTTTGGAGTGCTCACAGTTTGTCACAGATGTATAAGTAGCCAGGAGACCATTAGACAAAGGGCATCAGTCACTCAATGTGATTTCTCCGTGAATATCATGTCCTTTCGGTCAGAGCCTGAAAACACGTAAGTGCATGAAAGGTAGCTTTCGTACAAAAAGAAGCAGACAGCATACAACAGACAAGCTGTCCACACTGGCTCAAAAGCTGTCCAGGCAGAGATTGAAAATTTCTTCGCACACCCCTCTTTGTGCCGCAGACAAGGCAATCCAAATGGGACACTTACACAAACTGGCATCGACACAAAAAGGGCCTACCTTCTGCTGGTCCCCATTGGCCAGGTGGGCTTGATTAAGTGGGTCGAGAACTTGCCACATGCACTTCCCACTAATACGTAGTTGAGGGACAGAGAGAATGCCTCCCGCAGCCATTTTTATGCTTCTGAATCCTGGTGGTGTACTGGTTAAGAGCTATGGCTGCTAACCAAAAAGTGTCAGTTTGAATCCAACAGCTGCTCCTGGGAAACCCTATGGGGCAGTTCTACTCTGTCCTGTAGGGTAGCTATGAGTCAGAATCGACTCAACGGCGACATGTTTGGTTTTTAAGCCTATGTGACACAGTACACATGGGAAGCATAAGGTGGATTTTCCCAGTCTGACCACGAGGGTACGGGAGTGTGGGGGCAGGGGACAGAGGTGGTCAGACACCTTGGTGCCAAGCCTGACATCATATCTCTTTAACCATGCTGACATTTAGACAAACCTTTAGACTTCAGAGGGGAGAGGTGGTGGTTTGTTCCTTCCTGAAGCCCAAAGGTGCTAGCAGGGGGAAGAAAAGGAAAGACATGGATGCCTGGCTTGTCTGAAGGACTGCCTCCTCACACCTGATATAGAAACTTCCTTGTCTGAAAGGTAGAGGTACCCATTACAAATTGTTCTCTTTTTCTAGCTGCATTCCAAGATCCCAAGAAAAGTTCCTGTTAACATCCAGTTATCTTTTTTTTAGGAAGTTGGAAAATGTGACACAGAGGCCACGTTGTCATTAGTTTGGTAATCTCACATGTCACAAATAAGGTGGACTCTATGAGCAGGATGGGTATCTATAGGACGCAACTGAATTTGTCTCTTCAGATCAAATAAAATTTAAGGTGCTCTGAGACAGACTGTCCCTCACCACAAAAGGAGAGTGTGTAATGAATTCTTTTTCCCTATGCCTTTCTTCAATTTTCTATTTAAAGACATTTCAGGAAATATATGAATTATGCAGCTTATCTCTCAGATGAAAAAGGATTTTCTTTTTGGATTGGACGGCTGCATATTTATTAATAGCAGTAAAATTTTCTCTGTTCCATTGTATCAAATGGGATGCAGACTGAAATATGAAGGAGGCTTTTCCCTGCAATATAATAACTGTAACAGATGAATAATTATAAAAGCTGTATGGAGTTGAAAGGCATTTTAATTTGTCATTACTTTTCTGTGTTCAGAAAGGCTCTGAATGATTGTGCTGACCAGCAAAAGGGAGAGGATGACATTTTTCCTCATTATGGGATTAAGCTCCTAATAGACCACTTTTACTATAAGTTACCAAAAAACCTCTCTCTGGTTTCCTCAAATGATGTCACTGTGACTTGAAAGCTGTTCAGCTGTCAACATGTTTGGTCTTCGTCCTATTACGTGAGGATGCTGTACATCAAACTCCTTTTAATTTGAAAAGTGTTCATCTTTGCAGTTTACAAAAATGAGACATTTGCTCAGTGAGAACTTCTAACCTTTATGTCATATTAATTCATGAAGATGATGATGACTGTAGAATTTCCATAGGTCATGAACTGGATAGTGGTAGAAAAAGAATATGAGATTTTAAAACAGTATTTTTCTTTTTATAACATATTTTAAAAGGGTTGTGGTTACCCAGGCCACTGCAAGGCAAAATTTCCAAGTTATTTTTACAAAAAAAGAAAAACAAAAAAGTATATAGTCTCCTTTCTTCTGGTCTGTATCATACCAACAACATGTGAATATTTTTATCCAGATTGTAAGAATATTCTATGACAGGACTTTTTTTGGTGGGGTGAGGTAGGTGGGAAATGAAATTCTAAGAAATGCTGTGTGTTTCTAGGTGAGTGGTAGAATTTTCCTTTCTAGCTTATGAATTTTTATTTCGTTGCCGCTAAGACATTTGGGTCTGGTAAGGGATAGGAAAATTTGTGCAAGGATTTTGACCCGCTCCAGCGCTTTTACCATCCCCCACCACTAAAATACAGCTTTAAGGCTAACGGCCTAGAAAACCCTATGGAGCAGTTCTCCTCTGCACACATGAGGTCATCATGAGTCGGAATTGACTCCACAGCAACAGGTTTGTTTTGCTTTTTTTGGTCAACTACTAGAAGATGGAGCCCTGGTGGCGCTGTGATTTAGAACTTGGCTGCTAACCAAAAGGTGGACAGTTCGAATCCGCCAGTCACTGCTTGGAAACCTTATGGGGGCAGTTCTACTCTCTCCTATAGGATTGCTGTGAGTCAAAATCAACTCAACTGTCACGGGTTTGGTTTTTTTGGTTTACTAGAAGATACTGTTTCTACGACTTCATTGTAGCCGGAGGGAATCTTCAATAGTGTAAGAGAAATCTCCTACATACAATGTCAACGAAATCACCATCCGATTTTGATCTTTTCCAGATTTCAACTCCCACCTCTGTTGACCTTTTGCCATTAACTCACCAATTTAAGACTCTGTGTTCTCACCTTTAAAGTGGGGGGAGATGACAAAGCATTATTAGATGGCTGTGGGAATTCAATTAAATGTAAAATAAATGTGCAATTCTTGACACATAGTAGTCATACATTAACTGGTAGCATCTTTTGACCAAAAGTAACAGCCTTTTAAAAATTAGTTATCAATTTGACTTAATACCTTTTGAGAGGAAAGCCAGAAAATATTGTTCCTATTAATCTAATAGAGAAAATTCTGAATGAATGGAGAATGAGATTTATAATAATTAGACATCTAAATGCTGTAATGTTGTTCTCCCATCCTAACAAGCAGGTTCTGCATGCAATTATGCCTGAAATATAAAGATGGTATAGGCAGCATGCTATTAAATACAAATGAATTCATTATTTTTGTTTTAAGAACACTCAAAACGAATTTAGTGTCTGCATTTGACAGCATAAAGGTACGAATTTGCTTCTATAGACATGGAGATGGTACTGGTAATTGAAATATTGTATACACAGGTTGTTTAGAACCTAAAATATTCACCGTATATATTTGGCTTTGTTTGAATTTGATGGCTAAAGTGATGTGGGAGTGGGGAGAGACAGAAAGAGAGAGAAGGTGGAATATGTAATTATGAAAGAAGGTAAGAGCGTGTTCCCTTCTGTCTTATAGCCTGAAGAATAAGTAGTGAAAACATCCATCAAGAGATAAGAAAAAAATGTCAGAATTTCTCTGCTGTGGAGAATTGCTTATCAACTACCAGAGGAGGATTCTTTCATGAACAATGAACATTTCTGATGAGGACTCACAGATTAACATATGATTAATCTTGGTTTTGGAAAGTGAATGAGGTTTCTCTTTTTCTTTTCTTTTTTTTTTTTTAACTTGGTGGTAAGTTGTAATATTTGGATGGATTTTTTAATTCTTTCCTGATAACATATTCAGCACATGTTTGAAGTTAGAATCTTACAGCAAACTTAAAGACAGTGGAAAACTTTACCTTTCCTATTTATTCTAGATTTTCTTCAGAGTATAATTATTCTCTTAAACTCCTGATGATTGTGATGTAAACCACCTCCACTCAGAAATAAACATCTTTCTTCATCATGTTGAACATGATTGATGGCAACAGGCACAGAACCAGAACAAATTCCTAAGCCCTGGAAGATACGTTAAGGAACAAATACTGGCCTGTCTTGTTTTACCTCAAACATGTGAGCCAGGGGAAAGTAGAATCGTCATCATTTTTTCCAGTCATTCAAGAACAGCATCTCAAGGTTAAACCAAGTTCTTCTCTTTGCAAGCTGCCAAAAAATAGCTTAGGAAAAAGAATTTGTTTGTTTGCCTGCATGTTGACCCTTTTAGGCAAAAATGTCTTAACAGCAGTCGACCTTGATGAAATATTTTTCCGAAGCACCTGAAAAAGGAATTATAAACCCCAGAGTGAGATGGAAATAAATGAATGTTTCTTGCGAAGTTGGCCTGAACTGGGGGCTTTTCATTTGGGGTACTGATTATTTGGAAAGAAGTGAGTAAAAAACCTGAAAAACTGGCAGCCTTGGGGATGGTGAGGGCTCCTATTTCCTGTTGCTCACCAAAGTCATGTTGCTGAGCCAAGATTCAGTCACTTGGGAATGAGCATCACCGGCCAGTACTTCAAACTGGAAAACTGTTCCTCTGTGACAGGGAATGTCCCTGAGTGCAAATCATAAAACCCTGATGGCTTAACATTCTGCCAGTGTGACTGGACTCGGTGGCCTGCAAGCTGACTACAAACTGGACGTTGCGCTTCTATTAACCATGCTTATCAGTGCTCCGGCTGGGATTCCAGCGGGGGATGCCCTTTGTACAGTGTGACTACAAGCAATGGATCCTCTGGTGTCAGAATTTTCTGGAAGTCCGTGATTTTTCCACAGAGAGCTGAGGTGGTTACAACTCAGTGAGCAATAAATGAAACAGCATAGAAAGGAACAATGTTGTTATTAAGGTGGTTGTTTCCCTGTGTTTGAAATTCAGCACCGTTCCCCTGAGGGTGTAGCCACTCAGCAAGGGCAGGGGCTGCCAGTGTCTGTGCCTGTCAGGAGAAGCGGCCACATCAGCCCCTACTGCCCATGGGAGGGAAGGAAGAGTTTGATGGGAGGCAATCTATTCTGCACTTTCGGAAAGCAAACAGCAGAGCTACAAAATCCCAGTAATGGCTTTTCTTCAAATGTGTAAAATAAGGCTTTATTTGTCAATTCCGCTGTAAAATAAGCACTGTCCAAGTTTAAAAAAAAAAAAAGTGCTTGTTTCTGTATGTCTTTAGTGAATGAGCTGTTACACCGAAGTGTATGTGTGAATATGTGTCTAAATAATATAGAAAATCCCGTGAACATAGATTTCTTTTGTTTCACGGAGCGGCTCTGACAAGCCTTCTATCGATAAACTCCCACATATAATAACCAGATTATTTCAGAATTCCTCATCTAAATAGCATTACTCCATGGCAACCTGCCAAGTTCAAAATGAATACCCTGCCAGTTTTGTTTCCTTTCAAATTTCTTTATGTTAACCCTTGCATATAACGGAAATTATCACTCCCCTGTACCAGGATATATTCAGCTTTATGTAGGAAATGCTCATGAATGTTGTTTATATTTTGGGAAGTCTTGAATGAAAACATCCCTACTTGGGAAGCAAGCTTTGTTTTGTTTTGTTTTGTTTAATGAGGTTGTGCTTTTCCTCCCAATTTCATTATGAATGGATGGGATGTACTCCCGTAGGATGTATGATAATGTCCTCAAATAGCCAAATTGCTTCTGATGGAGAAGAAAAAGGCCCAAGTGGACATGGCCCTGGCATAGCCTATGGCATGGTGGGACCTGGAGCTACTCTGGGAGCGCAACCTGATGACAGCACCGATTCCCAGAGAGAAGAGGACCCAGTCATGTGATTTTCAGTAAAATCTGTGTTCAGGGAAACCAGGGGAGAAGTTGGAAATTGACTCCACGGCAATGGGTTTGGTGTGTGGTTTGAGGGGAGAAACCAGTCTCTCTGAAGGAGTGATCAATCTTGAAAGTGCTTTTACTATTCCTGAATACTTACGGTAATGTCTCCTAAGCTCACCAACTACTGTCCATCTGAAGTTCTACTCCCATGGGGATAACGCACAAGCCTGATGGCCTCCTTTTATTAGGGGAAAATAATCTATATTTAAAAGAAACTTGTTAAGTGGTTGGAAGTCTCTCTCTTCTTAAACAGAGAAGACACTATAGTCTTGGGTCATGCAATTCATTGACTTTGCAAAGAGTTCTTCAGTCCAGAGGGGAGCTTCAGGCCAGTGTCCACAAATGCCGTAAGCGTGAAACCCAAATTAATGAGCTTTCATTAAATACAGTCTCTGTAGCCCAGTGCACTAGTAAATCTGGTCATAAAGCAATCTGCTAAGTAGAGAGGACGACAGCGATGCCCCTGTGTTGATAAGAATAGTAATAAAACTATCCTTTGCAATTGCTTGACTTCAAAGACCAATAGAATTTGCTTTTAATTTGCCTCTCAGATGACATATGAACATAAATTGGGACTGCAAGCCTCTGAACGTCTTTCTATTGGAGTGAGTTTATTAGGCCAACCAGTCCAAAAGAGGAAAAATACGAGATGGGTAAAAATCACTAGCAGGGGAATTTGAGCCCTCAGGGGGTCAGATCTCTTTTCAAGTTGAGCGTTAAGTGAGGATTCTGACAGTCCATAGTAAACACAGCCTATTGCATCCTTGTTTACAATCCGATAAGAAACTAACCTCCCTTAAACAGTCTGGTAATAATCTACATTCCTTCCAAGCTAAATATTCGTTGTTCATTTGACCACCTTGTACAAGGAACTGATGGTTTTTCTTTTGCGACCAAAATAAGAAGGGTCTGACCAGAGTATTATTGGGGGACAGCTTATTTCTTTTGCTGCTTCTTACTTAATTAAAGTCATGCTAAACTACCTCACAGGGATGTGGTATGCATTAGATAATAAATGTCAAGTGCTTAAAAATATACATTTCTATATAAACACTGCCTTTGTTTGTTTTCTAGCTTGAGATATGCATGCCCAATCAACTAACTGGATATTTCACTGCAATATTCATGTTTATGGAAACCCTGGTGGTGCAGTGGTTAAGAGCTTGGCTGCTAACCAAAAAGTCGGCAGTTCGAATCCAGCAGGCACTCCTTGGAAACTCTGTGGGGCAGTTCTACCCTGTCCTACGGGGTCACTATGAGGTGGAATCAACTCAACGGCAACGGGTTGGGGTTTATTCAAGTTTATGAATTTGTCTTTAAGTTTAGTTTACAAATATCTTATAAACTGAAATGCTGCAAGTCCCAGGATGGATTGAGAGAATCAAACCCAAATCTGGCATAGATAGCACCTAGAGAACAAAAAGCACCCAGAAGCAAAACCAAACGTTTTTTTTTTCCTCAAGCAGATTTTAACATAAGCATTTTCCAAAGGGGATGTCAAGGTTGGTTTTAGAGAGTATATTGAATAATTTTGTATTAGAATAGTTAAAATGCGAAAGTTTTTGTCAGCGATTTATATTTAAAAAAAATTAAAGTGGGTTCAAAGTTATACGTATAAAGTGATTCTTCCTTCCTTCACGTGTTTTGAGTGAAAGATAGAGATGCATCACAACTCATTTGCATATTTCCGAATACCTACAAAGGAGGGCACGCAGGTGAGCATCTGCCCTGATTTGTGTCTTTGTGGGAAAATGTCGAACAGTGTTGTTTTAAATGGTATAGTCTAAAGAGAAAAGAAGGAAATTCATATTTAACAGTTTTGTCATAATCTCATGCGTATGCTCTATGGAAACTAGTTTAAAAAATAATTTCACTTCTGGCTCTACTTTGCTGCCATTTTTCCCCGTATGATTAATTGCTCCTTAGTCACTCTTCTGAGTAGCAGTTTTATTTGCTAATTTCAAATGTCTCGATTTAATTATCAATTTATTCTGACCTTTAAAAACCACATTCTATAATCTGTAAATTATATGAGTGAAGGGAAAAAAATATCTGATTTTGCCTGCCCTTCCACCTCCAACTACCATCAGCAGGTTACGTTGTTTCTGAAGCTCAGCCCAGCTATTGTCATGTGCCAGACTTTCCCATCGACTGTGGTGGTTTAATGTCAAGGCTCAAGCTCCCTCATTTCACAGGCGGTCAGTCCCTAGGACCAACAAGGGCTGATTCAACTTCAAACAGTGAAACGAATACACAGTGTGGCATATTTTGTTGGTAAACTTTACTTCTTTTTTAATTAAAGAAAGAAAAAGGTGAAATCACTGTGTGGACAAAAATGAATTCCTCTCGCGTTCTTGTTCACAATTTTGAGAACTCTCAGCACATTTTCTACTTAAATTATTGCTCCTCAAATGATTAGAGACTGATTCAGGACTCATGCTGAGAATTTGCGTTTCTAACAAGCTCCCTGCTGAGAATTTGCATTTCCACCCCAGATATACTGAATCAGAATCTGTTTTAACAAGATCTCCAGGTGATTCTTATGTATAGCTTCCTGGGAACTTGTTAGAAACGCAAATTCTCAGCAGCGATTTGAATAGGAATGAACCAGTTCAAAGCCCTTGTCTGACTATAACACCATTTATGAAGGACCGCGTAAGGTTTCCTTGTGGTGGCGGATTCAGTGGTCAGAGAGTCTACATTGAGATTTTTCTTTTTAATTGCATATCCTCATATTTCTTGAAATTGTCTTCAGAGCAGGGGTGAAGTCTTAATCAGCGTACAGAACAACGTTGGCTCTAATGACTTGGTTGTTAATAGTTCAGAGATTTGCCATGTTGAATCAATCCCATACCCCAGCAATCCACTACTATGGTTGGTTGTAAGTAATCTCCAAGAAACTCATAATAGGAGAACGTGATTAACCTTCCTGATATTAGTTGCAAGAAAAATTTTAATACTGCATACATGTAAGCAAGATAGTAGTGATAGTTCCCTATTTTGTAAACAATATAATCTTGTCTGCTAAGCCTAATAATAGTGAAATGGAGGATGATCGTCGTGCATGGAGGGCAAACAGCAGCAACTGTTACCCCAGACAGGTGGTTAGAGCCTCGGGGAGAGCCTGTAGAGAAAAGACTCTAGGAGTTCAGTCTTCTTCAGGAACATCAATTGTCGTCGTTGTTGTTAGGTGCCCTCAAGTCAGTTCCAGCTCATAGCGATCCCATGTACAATAGAACAAAAAATTGCTCTGTCCTGTGCCATCCACACAGTTATTGTTACGTTTGAACACCTTGTTGCAGCCACTGTGTCAGTCCATCTCATCAAGGATCTTCCTCTTTTCACTGACCCTCCACCTTAACAACCTTGATGTCCTTCTCCAGGAACTGTTCCTTCCTGATAACATGTCCAAAGTACATGAGACAAGTCTTGCCATCCTCACTTCCAAGAAGCACCCTGCTATTGATAAATGGCTTAAATTTTTCATTTCTTTCTTCCTGTGAATAATTCTACTTGTCACTTGTTAGATCCACTTTGTGACTTTCAGGTTGACTGGTTATAAGGGCCACGTATTCAGAGCTTTAGGTGGGTTGTTCTTTTCTGTCACTTTTTGCTTAACTACCACTCACTATTTAAAAAAAAAAAAGGGTGACCAGTAACAGGGAAACACAATCACTATATGGAGAACATTTGCCATTTTGAAGATGTATTTTTAAAAAAACGATGAGTTTCCATTTTTGACTAGGTACACATATTTTTAAGTCTATTTTCCCCTCACTTAATTGAAGGCCAGTTACAAGACCATCTTCTATCTGCTTTCTATAAGCTGCCGTCTCTCTTTTTCCTTTAGGTGTAGAGAGTTTAATTGCAATGAGAGCTAATCAAGTACCCTTTACAACTACCCATGGGGCATGTAATAAAGTGAGCATTCCACCTGGGGACCTATATCGACTATTTACTTCTTTGATAGTAAATGAACTAAATATTTGAGTTTTCTCAATCACTTATTGGTTTTGAAGCTGTCCATCTTCCCAAAAGATTGACGAGCCTTTCTTTGCATGGACTTGAACTCAATCCTTATCCATTTTCATATGCTAACACTTTGTCTTGGAAACTCTGGTGGCGTAGTGGTTAAGTGCTACGGCTGCTAACCAAGAGGTCGGCAGTTCAAATCCACCAGGCGCTCCTCAGAAACTCTATGGGGCAGTTCTGCTCTGTCCTATAGGGTCTCTATGAGTTGGAATTGACTCGACAGCGCTGAGTTTGGTTTTTGGAACACTTGTCTTAGTGACTTTATAGGGCCTCTTCCTGTAGATGTAGGGTACAGACACTACTTTCAGGAAATGTTTCATGTCATTGATTTGAAAAGAACAAACTATTTTCCATTTTAACAATCTTCTTTAGCCAAAGTTCTTTGGAGAGTAAAGATGAGTACTCCTGAGAAAAACACAAACAAAACCTAGTACTTCTCTTTT
Organism: Loxodonta africana; assembly: GCF_030014295.1. Lineage (NCBI taxonomy): Eukaryota > Metazoa > Chordata > Mammalia > Proboscidea > Elephantidae > Loxodonta > Loxodonta africana. Next base: position 60,211,085 of record NC_087360.1, read on the forward strand.
GCAAACTCTAGTAATGCAGTTTATAACAAGTACTGAAGAGTGTGCACCTATTATGTTTCTCATATATGCATTTATTAATATGTTGTTGTTAAGTGTCAAGTGCTGTCAAGTTGGTTCCAACTCGTAGCGACCCTACAGGACAGTAGAACTGCTTCATAGGGTTTCCAAGGGGTGGCTGGTGGATCTGAACTGCCAACCTCTTGGTTAGCAGCCTGAGCTCTTAAGCACTGCACTACCAGGGCTCCATTTATTAAAATAGTAATTATTTATTGACTACAAAGTGCCAGATAAGGGGTCAGCTCTAATGGAAATAGTACAGGAAGGTGAGGTCTCTTAAAGGAAGAGACCTTCAAGACTATCTTGCCCATCTTATTTTCCCATTGTCCATCTTTCCATTTTTGAACTTTTGCGTTTTTTAAAAGGTGTGATGAAATAGAACCTTCCATGGGAGAGGGTCGGTTCTAATATAACTCCTGTTGGAAATGGCTTCCTGGAAAAACAGAGCCCAGAGTGTCTCAGAAGCTGTCAGTGTGAATTCCAATGTGAATTCCTATCTGCCCCCCTCCCCCAACCACACTGCATCACCCTCCAGTCTCTAGTCAAATCTCAGAACAGACTTATGCATCTCTGCCAGCACCCTCTGCCTGCCTCTTGGACTTTTAATCAGTGCAAGGACCTCGTACTTGTGTGTGGTTGAAGGAGACATGATGATACAGGCTTTGGGAGCAGCTAGTGAGGAGAGCTAGTGATGGGTTTTGTTCTAGCCCAGAAGAATAAGACATGGATCTCCTAAACATATTTTTGCAGGCAGAGCAGAGTTCATCATATGTTTTTATAGAGTATACGTGCATGTATGCCTATAAAAATGAGTATTACACCATGACCTACTCATTTCTATGCTCTTTTCTGTTCTTGGATAAAGATGCAGGATGAATAGCACAGCTGTGGATTATTCCTCTTCCTTCTTTTGTCTCATGATAGGAGCCATTTAACTGCAAAAACGAGTGGGATTTATGACTGCCAGGCTGTTTGAGTGGTAATAAATGTCAGATAGACATTGCTGAGTCATAAAGTTCATGAATTTGAGGCTAACCCACTACATCAATCAGCTTACTACACATGAGCCCCCAACTCCACCCCAGAAAGTTAGCTGACTACAAATGGACACGAAGATCTAAGAACTCAACTCTCCAAATATGTCTGCCCTTTGGCCCCCTATTTTTATTCATTGTTAGCAGATTAGAATTCTATATTCCTTGTTCAGAAACCTTCTCTATGATTCACATCTGTGAGACAAGTTCTGGATGCCAGGCAAGCAGGCATGTGTTGGTATATAGCCAAAACCCTTATCACTGTAAGTTTTATGGGGTTGGAGCCCAGGGTTAGGAGGCCAACCTGACCCAGTCCCCAAGCCAATGAGACCCCTACCTGTCCGTCAGTGAGGTTGGGAATATACTGTTATTCTTCTGTCTAGGGAGCCCTCATATCTCAGTGGTTAAGAGCTCAGCTGCTAGCCAAAAGGTTGGCAGTTCGAATCTACCAGCTGCTCCTTGGAAACCCTATGGAGCAGTTCTACCCTGTCCTAAAGAGTCCCTATGAGTCAGAATCGACTGAACAGCAACAGGCTTGGTTTTTTGTTTGTTTTCTTCTGTCTAGAACCTGCTGTACCTGAGCTACTCAGAGTACTAGATAAACAAGTATCAGGCCACAGTCTCCTATACAATCCTCAATCACAGTCCCTATACAGCCCTCAGCGTTGTGTCTGGTGAACTGATTGCTTTGCCCAGAAGCCAGATCCTTTTTCCCCATTTTTGGAGCCCAATCCCTAAATATAAACCGTGTTTACTTTACCAGCTCCCCCAGTCTTGATGGTATGTAAAACTGACTCTTCAAGGGGTAAATCCTGTCTTCCGGGTTGGTTCCTCTGCACCGGACATTCTTATCTTACAACCCTCTTCCTGCTAGGAGTCTTCTCATCATCTGTGGATGGGACCTTAATAGTGCTGACAAATGGTAAGAAAAAAAAAAAAAAAAGTCATGAGTTTATGTGGTCTGTGCACATTTAAAAAAAATAGTTTCACTGGTTCAAGTTAAAGAAATCACTCACAGAAATAATCACAAATGTAATTCGCAACTCTGCCCATGAGTTCGGAGGCATCAAAGTGCAACAGCAAGAAGGGAGTCGACATTTAGGAGGTTGGTGTGTTAGGCGTGCTCTGCCAGAGAGAAATTTGGGCATTTATGAAGCAAGCTACTTTCTTCTCCCCAGGCTCACATTTCTTGGGTAAGACAAGGGGGATGAGTTAGATGACCCCAGTGGCTGTATAAAATATGAAGTCAGTGGAATATTAAAGAAAGTGACTCTGCATTTTTATGGCTGTGCAATATAATAAAGCAATACCTTCTGCTTTAAGGTTATTTCAGTATTCAGGAATGTGAATTAAAGCAACTGAGAAGAGTGAATAAGGCTAAATCAGAAGAGGGCAACTCGGATGCCACCTGCATCATTAAGTAGAGTTTGCAATTACTTTGCCCAGAATATTTCGCTATCATAAACTCCTGCTAACGATGCCCAGAGAGTTCCTGGCATTTTACCCTTGCCCTTAGCTATAACAGGATGATAGCTGGTGCATCTCCATTTATCTCCCTATGATATGATCTCTTCGTTGTCCTGAACGTGCAATTGCCCAATACTACACTGGTTTCGGCTCACAGTGACAAAGCCATGTTAAGTTTCTAACCAAAATATGTCAAACACCCAAACAATTAAAACAGTTTTTAATCCTAGATCAGATCAACCCATGCATAGCTCATGGCAGCAGAAGAAAAGCTCTCATCACTGCCATTAGCAATCAGTGTTTCACAGCATAGGTGTCGTCAAAAACACAGATGTGTGGCCGCCATCAATCATGCCAAGAGGCATCGCATTACCTGCCAGCCACTGTGTTCAGTGTTTGCAGCCCAAACAAAATGCTGTCTCTAAGTCACAAAGAAACAAACACACCAGGGAGCCCTCTGAGAAGAAATGAAATGGAATTCTTTAGCCTGGTTTTTGGGGCATGATAGTAAATGTCTGTAAGGGAACAGAAGACAGAGCGGTCACTTCTCACATGGAACAGCACTGCTGAGAAAGGGGTGAAGAACGTGAGCCCTTTGTAGCCTTGAGCACAGCCCATTCGTGGCTTTCAGACTTCTAGCTCTCTCCAATCGATCCCATTCCAATCTGCCTCACTATTGAGAGAGGTGAAATCGCTGCCTGCTGTTGTGGAGAACGCCCACTCTGAGTGGGATGGGACAAAGGGAACAATGGAGATAAAGCTTTTGAACACAGCATAAGGAAGAAAAGAATCACTCAGTAATCACACGGGCCCCACAGTCGGATGAATCCTCACTGCAGGGAGAAAGCTGGCTTGTGTAATCATGGTTGTTAGGATGGCGAATGTAAATAACAGGGAGAGTTTAAATTGAATATTTGACAACACTGAAATCCTGTGAACGTGCCTTGAATTCTTATTTTTTTCAAGAGCTTTATTTCAACAGAAGGTCTGCAAAGGCATCAAACAAATTTGTTCTATCACTTAGGGGAAATACTTTTTCCTCAGAATTGGAAATGATGGATACTGTCTCCTCTGGTGGGGGTCGGGGGGACGTCCCTTGGAAGAAAATGTTTTAGGTGATTATTTAAGCCAATTTGCTTCTCAAATGACAAGACTGGCAAACGGCCCATCATCACATTGCATATCAAATGCCAAAGATGTTCCCTAAAAATATTATGGCACTGTATTAGTTCCACTTCCCGGGCAGAGAGGATGGCGGAACAGGTGAAGACTGATTTCTGGTAAACTGCAGTAGCTAAGCAAGGGCTCCAGCTTATTAGGGGAGAAAGTAGGAAAGAAGCGGGGGTGACAAAAAGAAATTCAGGCAAAATCAGGACTTCAGCAATGCAGGAAAGTGTCCCAAACCCATTGCTATCAAGTGGACTTCAACTCATAGCAGCCCTATAGGACAAAGTAGGACTGCCCCATAGGGTTTCCAAGCCTGTAAATCTTTACAGAAGCAGACTGCCACATCTCTCTCCCACTGAGACACTGGTGGGTTCGAACCCCCAACCTTTGGGTTAGCAACCATGCACTTTAACCACTGCATCACCATGGCTCAGTGTCACCTAACTGAAGAAAGGCCAACAATTTGCAAGAGGCCTGTGGAGTATCCTCCAAGGCACCTACCAAGGCCCGTAAAAAGCTCCAAGGTTCCAGTTCCATTTCTGTCATCAATTCTGAGACTCTGGGAAGGTCACTGTTCTTCTCCGAGGCTCACTTGTCTTGTTTGTAAAATGTAAGGTTGGTAGAAGATGACCCATCTGGTCAGTTCTTTCTAGCCCACACCATACCTAGTCTTCCCTCCAAGTGTCAGAAAAACCATCCAACTCAGCCTTGCCTCCTCTGCAAAACAAATTGAGAGGGATAACTGCCTCTGTTTTATTCCAAGTTCCTCTTACAAAGGTACACACCTTCTCAGAAGAAGACCTTTTTAGAAAAGGAGAGACTGAGAGAAACTCCTGGTTACTGACCATGGCTGACCTGCAGTGGACACCTCTGGCAATGCTGCCTTGCTGTGCAATGATGAGAGTTGTCATACATCCCAGCTTGGGTACCCTCCCCAGTGAGCTACACAGAGACATGAGCATCATGTCTCAGCAGGGACAAGGAGGCAGCTGCATCTGGGCAGAGACTGAGGAAAACAACCAAACTGCAAACACACACCACAGCAAGAATTGTTTGGAAGGCCCACTGAACCATTTCCAAATGATCTTGCAAACTCAGATGTGACTCAAAATTATTCCTATCTGTTATGGATTGAATTGCGTCCCCCAGAATATGTGTTGGTATCCTAAACCCAAAAAAAAAAAAAAAACTAAACCTATGGATATACTCCCACTTGGGAATTGGATTTTCTTTGTTATGTTAATGAGGCTATATCAATGTAGTGTATGTCCTAAATCTAATCATTTCTGAGTTATAAAAGAACAGCATAGATACAGAAACAAGCAAGCACAAATAGGGGGAAGATAGATGCCAAGTAAAGATCACTAAGGAGCGGAGGAATGCTGGGGCTACAGAAGCTGAAGAAGGCAAGGGTCTTCCCCTGAACCAACAGAGAGAGAGAGAGAAAGAGAGTCTTTCCCTGAAGCCAGTGCCTTGAATTCAGACTTCTAACCTCCTGAACTGTGAGAAAATAAATTCCTTTCTTTAAAGCCACTCACTTGTGGTATTTTTGTTACAGCAGCACTAAGAAGCTAAAACACTATCCTCTTGTGCCCCTATCCAGATTGGAGCACAATCTGGTATGCAGGCTATGGATATGTGCAACAGACCCAGCAGAAAGTAAACAGTTGCTGGAAAGAGGCTGAAAATAGATGGCATAGCATCCAGGCTTCTGAGTCAAAGACACATCAAGAGTTGGTCAGAACAACAGGTGAGTTGCCTGGGATTTGCCATGGCTCCTTCCTTATCTGGTACTTTGAGTGAAGGCACCAAAAAGTAGACCCAGGCTGTATGAAGCTGGAGCAGACAGCAGGGACTAGGTGGCCATAACCTCCTGGCCCCAGAGCGAGCAAGTGCCGAGCAAGGCTAAGAGACGAGAGCACGTGGATGCAGGGACAATCCATAGTTAGAAGCCAGAAAACGGAGCAGATGACCTAACCTCATTGGACGCACCAAGAGGCAGAGCCAAGTGGACTAAGTAAGAAACACAGCACAGATGAACATCAGGCCAGGGGACTGCAAGAGTGGATCCAGCTCTCCAAAACGTCCATAAAATTCTGCCAGATGAGTTGGCTGCTGTTCCATCTTGATTTCAGATTTCTCTATTTGTTGAGAGGGTTTTTGGAAAGGGTCTCTCCCCACATCTGCTTGTGATGGGATGAATGATAGAGTTCTGTTTTCAGTCCATTATTGGTCGGGTGGCCAGGTTAACCAAGGTGCTTAGAGGGCCAGGGCATGGAGATTACACTGGTACTGCTAGGTCTGCCTCAGTGGCACTGAGCTGCTGATTAACACTGCCCTAGCAGGGGCTGCCTTAGGGAATTAGTGAAATGGAGACTGTAGCCAGGAGATGTAGATGGGCAACGGCTGCCTATACGTGTTAACTACTTCAGCTCCTTTGTGAACTCTCAGTTAACACCACAAGACAGACCCATCTTGCGGACACAATTCTGTGGTATTGCAGGTCTTATTTCAATGTACTTCAGAGGCTGAAAAGACAGCATGGATCCATGCTCACAAGTTAAGGAGGAAGGTGTGTACATACTGGACAGCCCCATTTTTTGAATGTCTTCTTGCGTTTCTGACCAAAAGGATCAAGGAGTTAATTGTTCGCTGTTGCACACTTAAAATTCTTAATGAGAAGTGCCTTTACTAAACACAGAATTGGTATTCGAATTTATGTTCATAGAAAAAATATAACTGCTTATTGTACTGAAAGGCCAACAGAGCCATGCTAAATAGAGTGACGTGAAGCTCTCAAAACACACAGTTGAATTGTTGTCTATCTGATTAAAGACCAACGTGTTCTACTGTTCACTAAAAATAACTTGTCATGTTAATTTTCCCTGGTAATTTGTGAAGATATCACAGGCCAGTTGAAGCTATCGATATGAGTTAGCCATATCTTACATATTATAAGGCTAACCATTTCTGGAATATTTCTCCTTTTTCCACCTGAAAAAATTTCTCCCCAAATCTGGGGAGACAGATGAAATGAAATCACTCTATGGAGTGTCACGATGGTTCCATTATTCACACATTTGCAGAAAGCTGTAGATAATTTATGTGTTCCTTCAATGAGGAAAGCCTGTTAAATATAGTAACTTTGGCAAAAGAAAATTAGACAGACTTCGTTAATCCTTCTCCAAAAGTAAGCTAAAATGACTTCTACAAGAGCCCCAACACAGACAAACTGGCTATTTTCATTCATTTGTTGTTGAAGTGATCATCGGACATGGAACGCTCACGATAGATGGGTGCAAACTAATTAACAAAATCATAGCTAACACGTGTCTGTGGAGCTTGGTCAGGACCTCAAGCCAGAACCTGTTACAAATGAATGAGAGACAAAGGGGGGCTTTGCAGACTTGTCCTGACTGACAAGTGGCAGCACCCTTCTCTAAGTCCAGGTACTTGGACACCACTACTCCCTTCCAACTCTAAAATTCTTTGAGTGTACCTTTCTACTGCTGAGCAGATGAGACAAAGAAAAGCTCCATGACTTGCCCAAAGTCCCAACTAATTAGCTGAATTAGTTGATTAGACAGAATTAGGGCTAGAACTGGGCAATTTGATCACTCTTTAAATTATGGTTCTAGTGAAAAGACCAGACTTAATGGTCTGACTGAGACTGGAGGGACCCCGGAGGTCATGGTTCCCGTACTCTCTGTTAGCCCAAAACTAAAACCATTCCCGAAGCCAACTCTTCAGACAAAGATGAGACTGGACTATAAGATGTAAAATGATACGGGTAAGGAGTGTGCTTCTTAGCTCAGGTACACACAAGAGACTATGCTGCCAGCTCCTGTCTGGAGGTGAGATGTGAACTCAGAGGAGGACAGGAGCTGGTTGAATGGACATGGGTGGAGAGAAGGAGTGTGCTGTCACATCATAGGGAGAGCAACCAGGGTCACATAACAATGTGTGTTGAAGTGTTTATATGAGAAATTGACTTGAATTGTAAACTTTCACTTAAAGCACAATAAAAAATAATAACAATAATGTATTATGGTACTTGGTGCCCCCCAAGCTGGAGTGCTGGCTGGGGCAGCAAAGTGACTCAGATCACAACTGGGCCCTGAGAACACTTGATATGCCCCTGAGGTTTGAGAATTCAGTAAACAAGCCTCAAAAAGAAATTCAGAAAAGCGTATTATGCTCCAAAAGAGCTGCAATCCCTAACTGATGGTGAGACGGTTTAAACGTGCAGCGTGAGATAGACTTTCAACAAAAAAGAAGAGAACACTCTTTGCAGATTTAGAATGAGGAAGAGCCTTACAGACATATCATACCCAGGGTCTTTCCCTATAGGGTCGCTATGGGTCAGAATTGATGGCAATGGGTTTGGTTTTTTGGTACAGCAGTTCTGTACTCATTGTAAATGTGTTGACAATCCTAAAAAAAATGTGGCAGGTGATCCTCAGTTCACTTTGGTGTAGTGAGGCCTTAAACTCAGGAACCACCCTGGGCTTAGCCAAGCATTGTTGCTGTAGCACGTCACCACAATGACGCTGAATTGTCTAATGACGCTGAGCCATCACCTGCGCCAACTGGAAGCTGATGCTCCATTTAGTCAGTGACTTCATCTCTCCTGGATTTTGCTGTTGTGCAGTCTGTTTTGCATGCTGGACAATTTGCTCTGTCCTTCAGAATTGTCGCTATGGTCTGATGGCTCGCTTCCACAAGCACATCCGTATTTGTCGTGTTTAAAAATCCTTTTCAACATTTTGATGAATTACCTTTACTTTTTTCCCATCCTCATCAAACATCTTTTCTTGATGGTACTTCCAGTACCTTCTGCTCAGGTATTTATTGGACCTGTTGAGCTTAATGATGTTTGTAAAACACTTCCAAACATGGCAAAAACAAAGATAATGACTGCTGACTCGTTTGTGTGAGCGTAAGACTACATCTGTTGGTGGTAGTCACAACTGATACTCTTTCACTCTGGCATGTAGCTCTGCTTGCTCTTTTGAATGTCTTTGATTTGACAGTTAGTAAAAAAAAAAAAAAAAAATTTTAAGCAGAAAAGCAAGGACCACTAGTGGCAGTGGTTAAGCACTCAGCTGTTAACCGAAAGGTCCGCGGTTCGAACTCACCAACCGCTGCTCAAGAGAAAGATGCAGCAGTCAGCTTGTGTAAAGATTACAGCCTTCAAAACCCAATGCGGCAGTTCTACTCTGTCCTATACAGCCACTATGAGTTGGAATCGACTCGATGGCAGTGGGTTTTGTTTTTGGTTTAAGCACAAAAGCTTTAATAGCTGAGTTAGGACAAGCAAAAAACAAGCCTTGAACTGTTTCTTACCTGTTAAATGAGTGTGCAAAGCTGTCCCAAACAACCCTACCTGGGGCCAGGGCCTACCAACTAGAAGCAGGATATAGCTGAAATGCTTGCAGCCTTGACTTACCTGAGCACCCTCAGAGATTTTTTTCATGAGCACTCCATTTTCTGCAGCAGAACTCAACCCTGTTCCAAAAAGCAGGAGGCCAGAACAGCATGTCACTAGTATCCACCCTTGGCCTCTCCCTCTCACCAGTACACACTCCTGTGAACAGGCTCAGCTCTAACTCCCTGCTCCATTCCCTCACCCACTGCGTCCTGGGCCTCTGGGGCATCCATACCCCTGGAATCTTTGTTCACCTCCTCACTGCTAGGTCTGGAGGAAGGGAAGGAGTGCTTTCTCATTTAACAGTCTGGATGAAGGCCAGCTCTTGGCTTTGTTCCTGTCAATTCCTTTGTTTGGGACAGAATTTAAAGAATGACCCTGGCTCTGTCCCTTCTTTTTCTCATCTGAATTTTGCACTTCCAAAGTTTCCCTTCCATGTCATTGTATAAGACTCAATCCTGAGGCCCCGGATAAGTAAAGCATTACTGAAAAAGAAGAATAAAGTGGGAGATCTCACACGACCTCATTTTAGAACCTATCATACCACCACAGTAGTCAAAACAGCCTGGTACTGGTACAACAACAGATACATAGATCAATGGAACTGAATTGAAAATCCAAATATAAATCCATCCACATATGGGCAGCTGGTATTTGACAAAGGCCCAAAGTCTGTTAAATGGGGAAAAGATAGTCTCTTTAACAAACGGTGCTGGCATAACTGGATATCCATCTGCAAAAAAAAAAATGAAACAAGACCCATACATCACACCATGTGCAAAAACTAACTCAAAATTGATCAAAGACCTAAATATAAAATCTAAAACAATAAAGATCATGGAAGAAAAAATAGGGACAATGCTAGGAGCACTAATACGTGGCATAAGTGGTATACAAAACATTACTAACAATGCACTAACACCAGAAGAGAAACTAGATAACTGGGAGCTCCTAAAAATCAAACATAAGCTCTTTCAAAGACTTCACCAAAAGAGTAAAAAGATTACCTATAGACTAGGAAAAAGTTTTTGGCTACAACAAATCCAATCAGCATCTGATCTCTAAAATCTACATGATACTGCAAAAACTCAACTACAAAAAGAAAAATAACCCAATTAAAAAATGGGCAAAGGATATGAACAGACATTTCACCAAAGAAGACATTCAGGTAGCTAACAGATATATGAGGAAATGCTCACCATCATTAGCCATTAAACCCAGTGCCCTCGAGTCGATTCTGACTCATAGCGACCGTATAGGATGGAGTAGAACTGCCCCATAGAGTTTCCAAGGAGAGCCTGGCAGATTTGAACTGCCAACCCTTTGGTGAAATGCAACTCAAAACTACAACGAGATTTCATCTCACTCCAACAAGGTTGGCATGAATCCAAAAAACACAAAATAATGTTGGAGAGGTTGTGGAGAGACTGGAACACTTATACACTGCTGGCGGGAATGTAAAATGGTACAACCACTTCGGAAATCCAACTGTCACTTCCTTAAAAAGCTGGAAATAGAACTACCATACTATCCAGCAATCCCACTCCTTGGAATGTAAAACTAGAGAAATATGAGCCCTCACATGAACAGATATATGCACTCCCATGTTCATTGCAGCACTGTTTACAGTAACAAAAAGATGGAAGCAACTAAGGTGCCCATCAACAGATGAATGGATAAATAAATTATGGTATATTCACATAATGGAATACTATACAACGATTAAGAACAATGATGAGTCCATGAAACATCTCATAACATGGAGGAAACTGAAACACATTATGCTGAGTGAAATTAGTTGCAAAAGGACGAATATTGTATGAGACCACTATTATAAGAACTCAAGAAAAAGTTAAAACTCAGAAGAAAATATTCTTTGATGGTCACGAGGGTGGGGAGAGAGGAAGATGGGTATTCACGAATTAGATAGTAGACAAGAACTATTTTAGGAGAAGGGAAAGACAACACACAATACAGGGGAGGTCAGCACAACTAAACTAAACCAAAAGCAAAGAAGTTGCCTGAATACAACCAAATGCTTCAAAGGCCAGAGTAGCAGGGATGGGAATCTGGGGACCATGGTTTCCGGGGACATCTAGGTCAATTGGCATAACAAAATGTATTAAGAAAACACTCTGCATCCCACTTTGGTAAGTGGCGTCGAGGATCTTAAACACTGGCAAGAGGCCATCTAAGGTGCATCAGTTGGTCTCAATCCACCTGGAGCAAAGGAGAATGAAGAATACGAAAGACACAAGGTAAATATTAGCCCAAGAGACAGAAAGGGCCACATGAATGAGAGACTACATCAGCCTGAGACCAGAAGAACTAGATGGTGTCTGGATACCACTGATGACTGTACCAATTCTCTGCCAACAGAGAATCCCTGATGCAGCATGAAAACAATGGGATGCAGAGCTCAAATTCTCATAAAAAATACCAGACTAAATGGTCTGACTGACACTAGAGGGGTCCCAGAGGTCATGGTCCCCAGACCCTCTGTTAGTCCAGTGCTGGAACCATTTCTGAAGCCAACTCTTCAGACAGGGATTGAACTGGACTATAAGAAAATGATATTGGTGAGGAGTGAGCTTCTTGGCTCACATAGACATGGGAGACTATGTGGGCAGCTCCTGTCTGGAGGGGAGGTGAGAAGGCAGAGGGGGACAGAGCTGGTTGAATGGACACGGGAAATACGGGGTGGAGAGGAGGAGTGTGCTATCTCATTAGGGGGAGAGCAGCTAGGAGTACATAGCAAGGTGTGTAGAAGTTTTTGTATGAGAGACTGACTTGATTTGTAAACTTGCACTTAAAGCACCCCCCCAGAAAAAGAAAATTCAATCCTCCATTTCCCCCTCTGGAATTTAGAAATAATAAAACAATTTTAAAGTATAGTTGTAAGGATTCAGTAACACGGTTTTTGAGTTTTTGCAAAAAGTGCTTAGCACTGTATTTTTACCAAAAGTATTTCAAAACTATTTGGTGCACAAGTTTCATAGTTATTATGTCCTTGTTATGAATTGTATTTTTAACATTGTGAACTGATCTTCTTTATCTTGGCCAATACTTTACACTTAAAAAAAAAAAATCTTCCTACTATCGTTTGTTTTAATTTTAATTTGTTAATTTATCTTTCCTTCTTGTTGTTAGTCACTGTCAAGTCAGCTCCAACTCATGACAACTTTACTTACAACAGAATGAAACATGGTCCAGTCCTGTGTCATCCTCTCAATTTTTGATATGTTTGAGCCCATTATTGCAGCCACAGTATTAGTTCTTATCTTCGCTTGCCCCCCTCTGCCTTTTAGCTTCTTGCCTCATCTTAGATGCGCCTCCTATAAAAAGTATAGTATTGAGTTTTTGTAAACACTTACTGAGAGTCTTGTTCTTTTACCAAAAGAATTAAAGCATTACATATTTGGGAATCTAGTTTAAACACACAGTTTTTGTTTGTTTGTTTTGTTTTATTTCTTTTTCATACAACAAGAAGTAGAGAGGAGGGCCATCCAGGATGGTATAACTGTTTGAAGATGTCATCCAGAATCCAGCTTCTGCTGTCTTTCTGCTCCACTGTTCTCAGCACAGAGCTTTCATGTGTTTTTTTCTGGTCTGAGTTTTGATCTGGAGGTGCAAAGATCAATAAGGCACATTTCTTGCCCTCAAGGGATTCACAGAGTTCTAGGTATATGGTGGATAAAAGATGGGCACAGATTCTTTGACACTGCTCCTTCCAAGAGGTAGGGTCTGTGTCCCATCTTTTGAATCTGGGCTAGCTTTGACCAGTAGACTATGGCAGGAATGATGCAGTGCTGTTTTCAGGTTCTGGCCTTAAAGACTGGGATTTTCCAAATCCTTTCTTGCCACAGTGTAAGAAGTCCCACCACTCTGCTGTAGAAACTGCAGAGAGACTATATAGATACATGGGAAGCAAGAGGCACCCAGCTGAACCCATCCTTTGTGCCATCCCCACCAAAGTGCAGACTTGTGAGTCAAACTATCTGGACTTGCTAGACCAGCCACTTGCCATCTGAGTGGTTATTTTAAGCCACTTTTTTTTTTTAGTTTTGAACTAGTTTGCTAGACAACCAGCCATACATATATAAACAGACAATTATGAAACAATACAAAAAGTACAGTGATAGCTGAGTAGGAATATAGATTTTTGTGGTAAATTAAGGAACTATGTAAAGTTGTTATTTTTGTTGTTAGGTGCCATTGAGTTAGTTTTGACTCACAGTGACCCTTTGAACAACAGAACGAAACACTGCCCAGTCTTGTGCCATCCTCACAAATGTTGCTATGTTTGAGCCCAATTGTTGCAGCCGTGGTGTCGATCCATCTCTTCGAGGGTCTTCCTCTTTTTTGCTGACTCTCTACCAAGAATGATGTCCTGCTCCAGGTACCTCTTTCTAACCAGCTAATAATATGCTTAAAATCTGAATTTCTGTGTACCTTTTATTTTCAATTTCAATTATTGCTGCATTTGTTGGTTAAGTGTCTTTCAGTGGCAAGTGGCAGATATCTAATTCAAATGTGCAAAATCAAAAAATGGACTCACTGGGTTTCAGAACTGAGAAGAAGGAATTCTGAGGTAGGACACAGACGCCCAGGAGGAGCAGCAGGGACCAGATCTAGAGGGACTGAACCTCACACTCTCCCCACCCTTCCTCGATACTGTTCCTCTGTGCTTGCTTTGGAGCATTGGTGGCGTAGTGGTTAAGAGCTCGGCTGCTGTCTTAGTCATCTAGTGCTGCTATAACAGAAATACCACAAGTGGATGGTTTTAACAAAGAGAAATTTATTCTCTCAGAGTAGGCTAGAAGTCTGAATTCAGAGTGCCTGCTCCAGGGGAAGGCTTTCTCTGTCTGTTGGCTCTGGAGGAAGGTCCTTGTCATCAGTCTGCCCTTGGTCTGGGAGCATCTCAGTGCAGGAGCCTCAGGTCCAAAGGACATGCTCTGTTCCCAGTACTGCTTTCTTGGTGGTATGAGGTTCCCATGTCTCTCTGCTTGCTTCTCTCCCCTATATCTCAAAAGAGATTGGGTTAAGATGCTATCTAATCTTGTAGACCTCATCAATATAACTGCCACTAATCCATCGTATTACATCACAGTGATATGATTTATGACATATGGGAAAATCACATAAAATGGTGCACAACCACACAATACTGAGAATCATGGCCCAGCTAAGTTGACAGATATTTTGGGGGGACACAATTCAATCCATGGCAGCTGCTAACCAAAAGGTGGGCAATTTGAATCCACTAGCCACCCCTTGGAAACCGTATCAACTCGATGACAATGGGCTTGATTTTTTTTCTGCTTGCTTCACATTGCAGACAAACTCACTTCACCACTGACAGTAGAATGTATTTTTGTACAGTCCTGGGAAGGGCTCTGATTGGCTATGCCTTACTCTGCTCACTCCTGTGGACTGAGGTTGAAGAGGTGGGTCTATGGGATGAAGGAGAAGCCTGGAAACATGGAGACAGTGGAAAATAAAGCTTAGGGCTTATCATTATTGTCAGGAAGTTGCTTTATTTGAATTTACTGAACAAATTCAGAAGAATTTCCAGAAAAGAAATTTTAAAAATAAAAGGCAATGTGTTATATATCATTGCTTGTAAAATGCAGGGTTTTAGGCAGAATTAAATTAGTATTAAGCTCCTACTAAGAAAGCCCTGTTGGCATAGTTGTTAAATGCTATAGCTGCTAACCAAGAGGTTGGCAGTTCAAATCCACCAGGCGCTCCTTGGAAACTCTATGGGGCAGTTCTATTCTGTTCTATAGGGTCTCTGTGAGTTGGAATCGGCTTGATGGCAATGGGTTTGGTTTGGTTTTGGATAAGTGCATAGTATGGTATAACACAAAGCAAGATTTAAATGAATGTATGACCTTAAGAGTCTTCTAGTTTCCTCACGATATATAAAAGTTTAACCATTTTAGCAGTCATAAGAGATATAAACATAAAAACTTTTATAGCCTATTTTGGGCCAATTTCTGAATATTCTTAAGAATGCAGTTTTATGAAAGATTCAAAATGTAATTTACTTTGAATAATCTGTAAAAGAAATGTGAGAGAGGCAATACTACTATATTTAAAAAAGAAAAAAATACTGATGTTATGGATGGAATATGTAATACTGAGTGAAAATAATTTTAAACACATTGGTGTTCTAATTACCTTACTAAATTAAAAAAAAAATATAGTTTAAAAATTATTTTTATTATTTTAGGATTTTTTTTAAGACCTGTGAGATGAGTGAAAGCTTTGCAACTATAATGTGAACGCGTACATTTGGCTATCAAGTGTGTTATTAAGGTACTTCACAAAAATATTAACATTTGTAATTTCTTGATGGAAACCCTGGTGGTGTACTGGTTAAGAGCTATGGCTGCTAACCAAAAGGTAGGCAATTCAAATCTACCAGGCGCTCCTTGGAAACTCTATGGGGCAGTTCGACTCTGTCCTATAGGGTCTCTATGAGTCGGAATTGACTGGACGGCAAAGGGTAATTCCTTCATGTATCACCCATTTTTCTTTTGGGTTTAGGGGAGAGAAATAGGTTTGTCTAGAAACTTTTGGATTTTTTGACTAACTCCTGATGATTCAAAACGTTTATTAGGTTCTGTTTGGCTCTTAGTTTCTCTCTCTATTTTTTATTCCACTCTGGTAAATATATAGGTAAGGAGCCCTAGTGGCAAAATGGTGAAGCACTTAGCTGTTAACTGAAAGGTTGGTGGTTCAAACCTACCCAGCATCTCTCAAGAAGAAAAGACCTGGAGAGCTGCTCCTGTAGGGCTATTGTTGTATGCCACTGAGTCAATTCCAACTCATACTGGCCCTATATGACAGGATAGAATTGATCCAGGAACCCCTATGGGGTACATGGTATCGCTATGAGTAGGAAACTATTCCATGGCACACAGCAACAACCACAAATATACAGGTGACAAAATGTTTGCTATTTCAACAATCTTCACATGTACAGTTCAGTTCATCATGTTGTTCAACCATCACCAATAACCCTTCCCAATTTTTTTTTTATCACCCTTAAGAGAAGCTCAGTGTCTCCTAAGCATTGTGTCTCCCTTTCCACTCCCTTCCTGCCTGTCCTTGGTAATCACTAATAAACTTTGATCTCCAAGCTGTTGTTGTTGTGTGTCAAGTCAATTCTAACTCATACCAACCCTATCCAACAGATCTTTATGGGAGCAGATTGCCAGGTCTTTTCTCCCTCAGAGCTGCTGTTAGGTTCCAGGCACTGACCTTTTAGTTAGCAGCCGAATGCTTGCCCATTTTGTCATCTGACCTCTTTACACTTCCCTATTCGAGATATTTCGTTTAAGTGGAATCACATCATATTTGTCCTTTGGTAACTGACTTATTTCGATTGTGCTGCCTTTTGGTCTCTTTTCACCCAATTTATTCACTATCAATGACTTTTTCAATCTGTGCCCTGAGTCTTTATATTTATGAATGTTTTTCTTTAATTATGCTTTATTATTGCTTCAGTTCCATTTATTCACCTTTGGTTGTTTCCAACTCTTTGACTTTTTTTTTTTTTTAATCTATAGTCAGTGTAACTTTTAAAGCTTGTCTGCCAGTTTGCTCCTTGGATTTTTTACAGTATTGATTCTGCCTTTCGGAGCTTCTAATGCAGATTGCAATTCTGATTACATTTCAATTGTCTATAATCTTTCCTTATTTTTCTGGCTACTTTTTTTATATCTTCTTGATTTTCAGCCACATATTTTTTTCCATCTCAATTTGTTATCTCAACAGCTAATCTTAAAACCTTCCCTTTATAGAATGGTCATATCCTTGAATATTATTGACAACATTAAGCATCGGTTTCAAAATGTATTTTGGTTTCATGTACTAGATATCGATGAAAATTATGTTTGCTCCTTTATATTTCAAAAATATTTTCTTGAGCCCAATGCTTATTTTCTTCTTGTTGCTTGTCCTTAAACAGATCAAGAGTAGTTAGGGTCTGTTTGCCCCCAAAATAAATGGCTAGAATTTCCTGGCTCCCCCGTTTTTACTTGTTTGGATCTGCCTGTTACATATTATGCTAAAGGGTATATTGAACTTAAGAGGCTTTAGCCAAATTTCCAGTGCCTAGCATTTATTTATGAGCTCTGGCGGCACAATCCTTAAGAGCTTGGCTGCTAACCAGAAGATCGGTGGTTTAAACCCACCGATGGTTCCACAGAAGAAAAGACCTGGCAACCTGCTCCCATAAAGATTTACAGCCTAGGTGGTTCTACTCTGTGCTGTAGGGTGGCTATGAGTCAGAATTAACTCAATGGCACACAACAACTGACAACAGCATTTATTTAGTAGTCCCTCGGTAGCACAAACAGTTAAGTGAAAGGTTGGCAATTTGAATCCATCCAAAGGAGCCGAAAAAGAAAGTACTGATGATCTGTTTCTGAAAGATCCCAGTTATTAAAACCCTATGGAGCACAGTTTTACTCTGAAACATGTGGGCTGTTATGACTTGGAATAGATTTGATGGCAACTGTTTTTTTTTTTTTTTTGGCTTTATTTATCTAATGTGTATTCTCTGGAGCTCCCTTGTCTAGCACAGTAGCTACTTGCCACATGCGACTATAAAGTAATTAAAATTAAATAAAATGAAAAATTCAGTTCCACAGTTGCACTAGCCACATTTCAAAAGCTTAGTAGCCACATGTGACTAGTGGCTAAAGTATTGGATAGTGCAGATATGGGACATTTCCATCACTGCAGAAATTCTATTGAACGGCATGACTCTAGACAGAAATTCATCTGCTCACACTCTACAATTATCTGGTTATGGAAAGTTGAGTTTATGTCTGTAAAATTAAAATCTTCTATGCTTTTTTTTTTTCCATGCAAGGTACAGAAAATGAAAAAAAAAAAATATAATCCCCAGAGTATACCACTCCCATTATTCTTCCTATTTCCACCAATTTCTATTACCTTTTTAGTATCCCAAGAAGCACGTCAGCCCCATTTTTCCACTTCCACTGTTATCATTACTGAGAATTATATTTCCAAAAATGATGTGCAAAGAGATACCAGTTGAGGAGTGCATGTACCTATGGGAGGATCTGAAAGCATAAAAAGGTCCTGGGTGCCTCAGAAATGGTTCTTCACATTTGATGACTTTTGACCTGCTGGTTGATAAAGGCCCCGTGTCTCCTACGGGACACAACGAGGGAGTAATGAAAATCTCCATGTTTAAAACTTATATGCGTCAGAGTAGAGCTATGCTCCACGAGATTTTCAATGGCTGATTTTTTGGAAGTAGATCCCCAGGACTTTCTTCCAAGGTGCCTGGGTGTACTCCAATTGCCAGCATTTTGGTTATTAGCCTAGATCATTAACAGTTTGTGTCACCTAGAGACTCTAAAGGTAGAGAACTGTGAAACAATTGTTGAAATCAAGCAATTGTCTTTACCTGAATGTACCTATCATATGCTTGATTTTTGATGGCCAACTCCTTCCCTGGGGTCCTGTGCCTATGACCACACTAGCTTTGGTTCTGTGGTCTCTTCTTTGACCTGTCTCTTCCTTGTCCCCAGCTCCCTTTGCTTCCAGCAGGATACAAGTCTAGTGTGGCTTAATACCCCACTGGAAGCTCTGAAAATATACAGTATTTGGCACACTCTCATGGTGTGGATGAGGTGTGGAATTTTGGAATAATCTCTTCTTTCCTGAATGTTCTTGCTTGCTTTCAAATATACTTCTTTTCCTACTCCCTTTGACCAGAAAACCCTGGTAGCCAAAAGGTCAGCAGTTTGAATCCACCAGGCACTCCTTGGGAACTCTATGGGGCGCTATGACCTATAGGGTTGCTATGAGTCGGAATCGACTTGACAGCAGTGGGTTTTGTTTTGTTTTGTTTTGTTTTTTACCAGAAAAGTTATCCAAATTCCTAGTCCAATACGTTAGAAGAAACTGAACCAGGGCTGGACTGTAAGTTCCATGAAGGTAGGGATGATACCTATCTTGTTCACTGCTGTTTCCCGAGGACCTACAGTAAATGAAGAAATGAATTTCTTTCAGCCTGTAGGAAAATATATATCTTGATGCTTTCTTAAGTGACTAAATAGAATTTTTAAGGATTTCAGAATCTACTTTTCGGGATGAAGTCTTAAAGTGAATCTCAGGCCAGGTTAGGCCTTTGGAGATCATTTCGTTGAGACTAGAAGAGCCTCTTGCAAGCTATGCTAAGCAGTTTGTTTCCAGCCCCTCCCACCTTCCTCTTAGTATCTACCTCCTTGGACTTTCCACCTTAACTTGGGTTTTCAGAGAACTCACCCTGGCTTTTAAGCTACTCAAGAATCTCCACAGACATGCATCCACAAACCTACCTTCCCTGCCCCCAGTGACCTTCCACTTTCCCATTATGGAGAGAGTAGGGTCAATGCGGTGTCAGTAAACTAGAGGTGAGCAGTAAGTCAATCTATTTTAAATAATTTACACTGTCAGATTTAAGACTTCCTCTTCATTTGGGTTAATTTATTCCCTCCTTCAAAGTGCAAATAGTTTTTGAATTGGTATACTGGGTTGAAAGTCATTAAAACAGTCCCAAATTCTTACCCATTCCTGGCCCTTCTGCTGTCTCTGACATTTCCTCATGAAGCAGGTCAAAAGAAGGGGTGACTTACTGACACCCATTTCAGGGAATTTCCTCGCCCCCTCACTGGTCTTTCCAGTTCCTGCTCCCCTGCCTTTACAGAAAGGCCTGGAGCTGTGCCCCCCTGCCCTGCTCATGCAGCCAGAGTAGCAGGACTCAGGGTACCCAAGCACTGGCCCTGTCTGGGTATCCAGCACTAAAACAGCAACAGAGACTTCTCTCCACTTAGGCTGCAAAGACACAAGGCTTCAGCAACATTAAATGCAGGCTAGGAATTCAGGAGCAATTCTCTACAGTAGCTGGGTCCCACTCTAGACAGCTGGGACACATGCTGTGTTGTTTGCTGTGTTTAGAAACACCAGCTGGCAACTAAGCCTGGCAAGGGCAGGAGGTGGCAGCAGCGATAGCCCCAACATGCTGCATGTTCCAGCAGAGACTGCTGCACCTTTCCCTGCAGGGATAGCAGCCTGGGAGGGTTACCAGGGGCCAGCTACCGGGAACAGCCGTACTTCCGGTCTTGCACTCGTTTCGAAATGCCAGCACTTAAGAGGTTCTTGCCCCCTCCAAAACGCTGCCTCAAATTCTGGCTTTTCCTCTCTCTCTGTCCTCAAAACTAGTTCTGCACGGGCAGCCCAAAGCATGGGAAAACCACAAAAAATATGAGCTTGTTTTTTTTTGTGTTCCAACTCCAGATTTACTACTAAATCAAGAACAACACAGTCACTTAACCTCTCTCATCCTAGGCATTCAATAAAACGAGGCATTGGACCATATCAGTGGTTCTCCATGTGAGGCAGGGCAGTAGGGGTGGGAGAGCTATCAGAGATGTATTGGAATCAACAGTGAGGTTTATTCTAAATGACATGTCAGCCTCCTCACGGCTCCCAAACCCAAATGTATCCGAACTGGTTGTGATCTTTGCAGAATCTTTGCTAGGCATTCAGATAAGAAAACCCCACCCCAGGTGAGAAACACTGGGTTTAATCCTCCCTAAGGACCCCTTAAGAAGCCATGGCGACTCAGTGGTTAAAGCACTCACTGCTAACTAAAAGTCGGCGGTTCAAACCCACCAGCCGCTTCTCAGGAGAAAGATATGGCAGTCTATGAAGATTTACACCCCTGGAGACCCTATGGGGCAGGCCTATCCTATCCTATTGGGTCACTATGAGAGGGAATTGACTCAATGGCGATGGGTAGGAACCCCCTTTGGCTCTGATATTCTATGATTCTGTCAAAGGGATAGACAGAGTTAACAGAATTGCTGCCATGTCCTTCCTTAATAATCTATGGTGGATTAAGGAAACACTTAGTTTGAAACAATGTAATACTGAAAATCGGCTTTATATTGATTAAAAAAAAAATTAGTTTGTGGGCAGTTGGTTCCTTGCAGCCTCTGCCCTTGAGATGATATTGTAAGAGTTGACACTGGTTTGGGTTGAATTAAATACAGGAGAGGGGTGGTATCAGGCAGAGGCCTCCTAGATTAAAGTTTCATATGATGGAAGTCATACCTTGAATGTAGACAAGACCAGGCCAGACCAGGTGAGCTGTTGGTCAGGGCAAGCCTGGCCTCTGGCAGTGTTTGAGTGTTTGACTTGGTGGTGTTCAGGTCCCTTTGTTAATCTACCCCAGGCTTTCCCATGTGGGGCATTTTGGGGCTTTTTCCTGATTTTCTATGAAGGTCAAGGTGTGTTCCAAGATTATATGCTCCAATAACCTCCTGTATCTTCTATTTTGTAACACTTGTCACACTTGTAATTAATAAATTGCTTGTTGAATTGTCTGCCTTCCACACTAGAGTGTAAGCTCCATGAGAGTAGGGACCTTGTCTGTCATGATCAACACTATGCCCAGCATGGCACCTGGCACTCATGGAAATTTAATAAAAACCTGTTGAATATAGATGCTACCTGTTGCTTAATGATTTTTTGCATATAAAGGCTTTCCCCAAAAAACTGTTTGTTCTACAAACCATACCAGCTGGAGACTTTACAAATTCCCTCCCTCCCAATTCCTTGCTCAGCCTCAGTTCATTGAATTTTCTGGTACTCTAAGCCCACCTTCAATGTCATGCTTCATTCCAAGGATGAGAGGGAGTGCTAGTCCTCCATACGTTGTCTCACAGGCACCCCTCATCCTCCACATCTCCTGGGGCCATTTGGCACAATGTTGCTTAACCTAAGGTCACTGCCTACGGGTGTCACAGGGACTTGAACACCTGATATGATATGACTCTGAAACAGTGAGTGACCTTCAGAAGGGAAGGGAAGGAACTTTCAGGTGTAAGCAAAGAAATGTAAGGACTTTGAAATAGACAAAGAGGTAGCTGAGTTAAGGAGACATACCTGGAAAGCGAATGAGACTCTCAAACCAAGATATGGGGGCCTCATTTTCCCTCATCAGTAAATTGAAGGCTTGGTTTAATTCACCCTCAAGCAACTGCATCTCAAGGGGCTGGGGGCTGAGAAGGAGGGAAGAAGAGAACAAGAGTTCATACCCAGATGAAAAGGGAAGAGAACAACAGCTAGACTGGAGGTGAGAATATTGAGAGCGGGTTTTGATTTTTCCTACCCCTTCTTCTGGAGCCCTGGTGGTGCAGTGATTAAGAGCTATGGAGAGCTACAGCTGCTAACCAAAAGGTTGGCAGTTCAAATCCACCAGCCACTCCTTAGAAACTCTATGGGGCAGTTCTACTCTGTCCTATAGGGTCACTATGAGTTGGAATCAACTTGGTGCAATGGGTTTGGTTTTTATTTTGTTTTTTAAATCCCTTCTTCTAGCTTTCTTCCTTTCCCCCACTCTTACCAATGAACCTTGAGAAAATAACTTCCAAGTTCTGGGATGGGCCCAGAGAAAAGGTGAACTGGCATGGTAATGGACATGAGATTGCTCACTTCAGATGTCGTCTGTCCTTGGACCACTTCACTTCACTCCCTATTCTCTGTAGTCCCAGCAGTTAAAATGTAACTGTGCCACCCTTAAACCCCCAGGGAGTTTTCATAGCTGGGAAACCAGTAAAAGTCATGCAAAAGGAACCAAAGAAGCAACTTCAGAGTAATAATACTGTACCCATTGGAGGGACATCAACAAAACAGGGGAAAGAGCATTTGAAAACAAGTTGACTTGTATTTATCCAGGTTCACAGAGCTCTTACAGAGCTCTTAGCAGGTTGCAAATTAACACTTCAGGCCAGAATCCGAATAAGCCACAGGGGCCCAACAAGATCCTACTTGCTTGGAAACTAAGATGGCCTAATGGTTCAGCTGTCACTTCCTCTATTTGGCAGCCAGTTAGAGTTTGTGTCAAGCCATTTTTTCACATTATCAAAGTCATGGAATATTTTTACATCTTTCAATAACACTCAGAATTTGGCAAGCTACAGCAAGCCTTCTTCCGTGCCAATACACGATATCATCCCTTTCCTGGTAACCCAACACAGTCCCAGTTTGTTATTTGTCCCAGTCCAGCAGAAAAATAATGAGAGAGGAACAGAAGATGGCTTTAAATGTTTATGAAGGAAAGAAGGATGGTAGATTTCAGGAACCGGGAAAGATTTCTGAGCAGGGATGCAGCAAAACGGGCAGAGGGAGTGGTTCTAGCATCCCACCCTGGGTTCAGGCCCAAAGGGGGAAATTGTTTGGAAAGAGTTTTAAAGCAATAAAAGCTGAATAATGGCCAGTCTCTTTTTTCTATTATAACCATGCACCAGCGATTCTAAATAATTCCGGCAATGAAATATTCCTCTCACTGGTAGCCAGCTCCCTCTGTGCCCCTCCCTCTTGAGGTGCAGTTGCTTGTGTGTGAATTAAACCAAGCCCTTATTTACTGAGGAGGGGAAATGAAGCCCCTGTATCTTGTCAAAAGCCTTTCAGCTGGAGCCTCTTATAGAATCCAGGTGTCTTTTCTGCCTCCCAGAGGCCTTTCTGCTCCATCACGCTGCCTGACTCCAGGGTTAGGAAATGCTAGGTGAACACAGCAACTGGGCAAAATTTGATCATGCTAAACAAATGAAGGAATCTAAAAATCCTGGACAAAAGCCCAGCATCTGCCCTCAGCACCTGCCTTGTTTATGACCCATATCGAGACTTTCTGGAGGCCTGGTGGCGAAGTGGTTAAGAGCTTGGCTTGTAACCAAAAGGTCAGCAGTTCTAATCCACCAGCTGCTCCTTGGAAACCGTATGGGGAAATTCAGTTCTGTCCTATAGGGTCGTTATGAGTTGGAATTGACTCAATGGCAATGGGTCTTGGTTTGGTTTGGTCTTAATGCTATTTATTCCTATCCCATCCTTCTTTTACATACATTCTTTTTCTTTCCATATTAGAAAATAAAACTATTCTCTTCTAGATTAATGTCCATTTTTAAGTCATTGCGAGATGCTTCTGATTATTTTGTCTATTTGATTGTGTAGCCAGTGTGAGTTTCAGTCCTGAAACTCAGGTGCTTGTGTATATATATATATATATATATACATATATATATATACCCACCCCACTGCCATTGAGTTGATTCCAACTCACAGCTACCCAATAGGGTTTCCAAGGCTGTAAATCTCTATCAAAACAGGCCTCCACATCTTTCTCCCTTGGAGCCACTTGTGGTTTGGAACCACTGACCTTTTGGTTAACAGTTGACTGCTTTAACCACTGTTCCACCATATATATATGGAGACTGCAAACCAAAGGGTCGGCAGTTCGAACCCGCCAGGTGCTCCTTGGAAACTCTATGGGGCAGTTCTACTCTGTCCTATAGGGTCGCTATGAGTCGGAATCGACTCGGTGGCACTGGGTTTTGTTTTAGTGGCAGAGTGGTTATATATACGTATATGCTGTTGCTTGCTGTCGAGTGGACTCCAACTCATAGCAACCCTACATGACAGAGCGAAACTGACCCATAGGCTTTTCCACACTTTAATCTTTATGGGAGCAGATCTCTAGGTCTTTTCTCCTGTGAAGCCACTGGTGGGTTTGAATTGCCATCCTTTCTGTTAACAGTTGAGGGCTGAACCATTGTGCCATCAGGGCTCCTTTATATGTGCGTGTATATGTATATATATATGTATATATATATATATACATTTTTTTTTCAATTAAAAAATAAGTTTAGTTTAGACTTACAGCTTTTATCCCACCAAGCAGGCAGAAACACAACCTCAGATATTTAGGCACTCTTCCACTTCAAGTATTGCAGTCTACGACCTTTCATTTCCATTTAGCTCATCCTTCTGGGAACTCCCATGCCATCCTCTCCAAAGCTCAGCTTGATTCCCCTTTAGCACCTTGGTAGCTTCTCAGAGGAGTTTTCACCTCCCTGAATAACCTTCTTTCCCTAGGACTATTCAGTTTGCTATTGAATTTCTGGGCATTTTATATTTATTATCAGATGTGATTTTATTTTTCTTTCAAAGTGAATTATTTCTCTCCTGGGTTTGTAGAATCTGAAATATGTTATTTAAGACCCAGCTGGAAAAGGAATTAATTCAAAGAAATGCATCCAGAAGTTGAGAGAAAGGCAAGCATGGGATTAACTTGACCAACACCCAAGTCGTGAGTGATTTTATGTTTGATTTATCCATAGAAGGAAAATGAATTCATTACCCTGGATGTCATACCTCCCTGAGTTATTTCCCGGGCTGACCTCCCTCCACCCACATCACCTGCTTTCCAGAGAAGAGTTAAAATCCTTTGTTTATGCTGAATCTTTGCCTTCACTCATGACCTCCACATGTCAAGCATTTGTCAAACACAAAGTCTTTTCCCACCTGCTTTGCCAACACAGAAAAAATAGAGACAAAAAGGCAGGGCACACAGAGCTCAAAGGACATTGGAACAAACAGGAGTGGGTTGGGCAGTCCTCTGAAGGAATGGGCAGAAAACAGAGGTCGGGGCCCAGTGAATTTGCCATTCAGTCTCCCTCCCCTGAGATGTGGGCAGGTGGAATCGGTTGCCATTCTGACTCATGGTGACCCTGTGTGTGTCAGAGTACAACTGTGCTCTACAGGGTTTTCAACGGCTGATTTTTTCAGAGGTAGATCACCAGGCCTTTCTTCTGAGGCACCACTCGATAGACTTCAACTTCCAACCTGGTGGTTAGTAGCCTCATACTTAACTGTTTGTGCCACCCAGGGACTCTGTGGGGCAGGTGGTAAAGAAAATTACTAGAACCCCTTCTACTCCTGTGCCTCCCTGATTTACATAGAACTTTCACATAAATAGGGTCACTATGAGGAGGAATCTACCCGACAGCACTGGGTTTTGGGTTCACATAAATAATCTCCTTCTTACTTATAACAGCCCAGTGTAAAGGTGCTTTACAATAAAGAAATGGAACTTTAGCAAGAAGTGTCCTGCCTTGAGTCATTTCATAGATTTGTAGCAAGGTAGGACTCAGCTGGCCAACCCCATTCTGGAATACTCTAGATACTGGAGCCTAACGTGAAGAGAAAAAATCGATTTCAGAACCAGTATGGCTTTGACTCAAATCCTGTGACCTTGAGAAAATTCTTTAACGATGCCTCGTTAGGAATGACTGTCTTAATGTTTCAAAAAGTTATCTCGTAAGAATTACATGAGTAGATATTGATAAAGCCCCTACAACATCTCATCACTTAGAAAGAGGCCAACAAATGCTATTTTTCTTCTTTTTGTCCACATCACAAAAAATACCTAGAAATGTCAAGTTCTGAAATAGAAAAGAGCTGGCAAGTCATGAAGACATCCATGTGATTTTAAAAATAAACAAAACAGATTTGATAAGAAAAGAGTGGCCAGTTAGTTATCCATGCTCTATTTCCCAGTTCTTGCAACTACCTTAGGCTCTTTCAAGCTTTAAAATAAATTTAAAATTCTTGCTTAACAGCGAGTCACATCCTGGAGCAGACATAGCAAGTTGGTACAGCTCTAGTCCTTCAAAACCCTCTGCTTTTCACCAGTCTGCTGTAGAGTTCAAATTCCAAGTGATGCCATTGACCTATCGTCTTATATTGGTTCGAGCTGCAACCAGAGGTTGGAATGGGCCAATTGGATTATTCCGTTTTCCCTAGTCCCCATTTTGGCCATCTAGCATGTGTTTTCTCTCAAGCCCCCAGTTCTAGACTGATTATTCCATTGACTTTGATTAGGTAAGTAAGATTGTTGGGAAGATGAGGAAAAAATTCGTTTAGGAGTGTTCTGAACCCCAGTGGGAACAAGATGGATGGAAACTTTCAGTTCAGGACTGGCACAAGGATATCACCTGTTATGAAGTATGGACTTTCTTTCCAACAGCTGATGTTTCCATCCACGTGGGGGAAAATTAGTGGATAGAACACTCCTGGCTTTTTCCTCTTCCTTTACCCACTCCACCACAGGGGAGGTGGAGTGATTGGTCTGATTGGAAATTTGGGGAAGAATAAACTGCCTTGCTTGCTTCATCTCCTCCAGGGAGCTAGCAGTCAGCCAGGAGTCTACATACCACTGCTTTGTTCCAGAGGTTGTCTCTGTCCCTGCAGAGTGTTGACAGTGACATGGAGTTTTGAGGGCTAGCCTGGTCCAGCTTTGCCATTACTAGGTGTGTAAATCTACCTAATTCAGCCTTCAATATATGGAAGACTCAATGCTCATAAATATAAGTCCTATTTTTCTATCTTTCTATCTATTTATTGCCCTCCCTCAAAGACTCTACCACCCTTGGATGCCCAAGGCCTAGCCTTAGCCCTGTACCTAAAAAAAGGAACACTTCAAGAGTTCCATAGATGTGTGAAGGGCTAAACTGTTAAGTAGAATTTAAGAATACAAGAATGGGGTAGAAGGAGACACAGGGTGTCTGCCTACATTGAGTATATTTGTGGGCCTGTCTCTAACTGGACTCATTTGTATTGAAAATAACTGAAGCAACTGAAGTAGATCAGGACCCATAGGCTTCTAATGGTTAATGTATTCTGTTGAAGAAGCTGAAGCTGGGGGTTCAAAATCCACTAGGTTTAGTTAGCTCTGGGGAAGCAAAAAACTCTTTTCTGCAGACGTGACCTTGGGAGGCCATCTTGCAAATCCATTTTATTGGTCACAGGGGAAGCCTCATAAAACAGTGTAAATGGATCCAGGCAAACCCATTCCCACCAGAGGGGATACAGCTCAAAGAAGTCCAATGTGTAAGAAAAGTCCAAGTGATCACTTCATCGAATGCTCTAAATATGATAGCAGCTACAAGAGATTGCAGACCTCAATATTATAAAGGAAGACATTTATTCAATAAAAAATATATATATTTATTACATACCTACCATGGAGCTAGGTGCTCTGGTAGAAATCAATGAACACAAGGTAGGATCTCCAGTAATATTTGTCCACCAGGATGTAGTAGGAAAGACGCACCACAAACATTAAAAAGAAAACTAGAGAAGTACATATAAAAAGCACCAGAATAGTGGAACAGGCAACAAATGCTAGAAAATTTCCTTGTGGGCTGGGCTCGTCAAGGGAAGCTCTGGAGGAGATGAACATGGTTTTAATGTTACGGTGATGAGGCAGGATTAGTGTAGGGTGTGTCTTGAGTCAATCTCTTCTGAGATATAAAAGAGATTAAACAAACAAGGGAAAGAAACAGAGATGGGGGGAGAGAGGTGCCATGTCACATGAAAATCACACAGGAGCAGAAGCTCAAAAGAGACAAGGACCTTCCTCCAGAGCTGACAGAGAAAGTCTTCCCCTAGAGCCAGAGCCCTGAATTTGAACATCTAGCTTCCTAAACAGAAAATAAATTTCTGTTTGTTAAAGCCACCCACCTGTGGTATTTCTGTTAAAGCAGCACCAGGTAACAGCGACATTCAGAGATGGTGAGCTCTTCTTTCTTGATTGGTTGTTATCAGTCTTTGTTTAGTATCAGAACCAGCTCTCTGCTGATTGGCTTCTTGGAACTCCTGTGAGATGTATGACTATATAGCTGTTCCCCTGATGGAACATGCATTGTAAAAGCATGGTATACAATTCAAATGTTAGGGCCATAGCTCAACATATAACATCGGAGCTGACACAAAGGGTCAGAGTGAGACATACAGATTTTGGGGGTATCTCCAGAGACAAACACACCGTTATGGTTACTGGTAAAATAAGGTTCAGATATACAGGGACACAAATGAGTCAGCAAGAAGCTCTAAAAGCAACCTTTGTACCATGAAACACTCCAATTTTTATTTCCTTTTTACATTAAGGTAAAAAGCAGCTGTATTTGAGACAGAGCAGAGCACTCGATTTCTGCCTCAATAATTTCTGAAAAAAGGACTTTTAAAAACATGTAGACGTTAAGAGCCTGAGCCTTGAGAAACTGTAACATTAGGGACATGTGAGGAGAGAGAAGAAGAAAAGGAGTCCTAGAAACAGCTAGAGGGACAACCTGAAGGAGGGCAGGGCCATGTGGAGAGGCCAAGTAAGAGGGTGCAGGAGGCTGCTGTGGTCAGAGATGACAAACCCTAGAGAGGTATTGAAGTGACAGTCATGCCTGCTTCTCCCTGCCCTAGAGGGAATGCTCTTTCCCATTCTTGTAAGCCTTTGTCAGGAAAGAGTTTGTGATAGTAAAATAACATAGGATAACACCCTTCCGCCTTGTACATTCTGCTCAAACAGAGGGCGGAAGCAGGAGGCCTTGTCAGCCTGGCAATGATGACAACGGTATGATAGCTCAGTGGAGCCAGTGTGCCAGGGCATGGGGGCTACAGTGGCATTCATGCTTATTTGCCTGGGTCCAAAGGACAAAATTTCAAGATGCAAGAATAGCGAACAAGTGAAAATGTGCAATTCAATATCAAATAAAAAATACACCATGGCCCAGAGCCAGTAGATATTCTGGGACTGGCCTTTTTTTCCAGCCCCTTAAATGCAACCAGCTGGAAGTCTTTTTTAAAGTGCTGTATTATTCAACCTTTGAGATGAAGGATTTGCCATTTCATGGGGAAGCTACTCTTCAATGTAGAGATGGGACACGAAGTCCTTAGCTTAGTCATTCTCCAGAGATTCTGGTTCTTTCTTGATAATATAGGCTTAACACATAAAGACATATAAAGGAGCAAATATATTGTAAGTCTAAACGTCTGCAGATATACAGATAAGCAGATCTGAGGAGTAGGAGACAGTGTTCTGTCTCCCCAGGGTCTTGGACATCTGATGAAAACTCAAAAGTAAATATCTAGAAACTCCTGTTTCACAGCCAGTAGGATTCCTGTCAAAAAGTTATACAAAAAGCTGGGAGCAAATAATTTTAGGAATATTTAATTTGATTATAAGTAAAGGAAGGTTGAGGTATGGTGAGGGCATGATTAGGTAGCAAGATCTATCACTAAACTTGGCACCATCAGACGGCTTGGTCCACCTCTCATTCTCAACAGAACACTGTGGCTACATTCCAATAATTTGTATAGTATTTGGGGGCCCAAGGCATGTGATGGATAAGAACAGAGATGGGGACCAGAACGAAGGTCAAAAGATGTGAGTTCCAAGTCCTCTCTCTACCCTTCACTATTTGTGGAATTTTGTGCCAAGTGCCAAAATTTTCTGAATCTCAGTTTACTAATCTGAAAAAAAATGAAGATATTTGTATGTGCTTGAAGGTTGTCACAAGAGTTGAATGGGTTAATACGTGAGAAAACTTTGGTAAACTGTATAAAAAAAACAGGAAAGGACATTTTTAAAGCACAGTTGGTTAGAAGAAGACCTCCGAATTTAGACTCAAACTTCCAGGAGAGCAAATGGCCAAGATGTCCTGGAGGAAGAAGTACTAAGATGGGTTTAATTTCTAAAACAACGGGATCTCCATTATTGACTTTATTGGCAGGTTAATTAAGAACTCTGTTAGTAATGGTGTTTGGGAAGCTGGCTCATTCTCACTTCTCACTGACATTACTCAAGATGTAGACGCTGCTGCTGTTTGCTCACTAATAATAAGACAGGTCAGTCTTCGAGAAAGTGTTTTCTATGTAGGAAACTTAAATGTGAACCCTCAGAAGAAACTCACGTTTTCCCACAGTGCTCTACAGAATGCCAAGAGGAATACGCTGCACCCAAGGTGAAGGGAAGCTCTATGGGGTGGTAGCTTATTTCCAATCATTTCCTGTCATTTATAAGCTGGGTAATTTTGTGTAAGATATTTATCTTCTTTATCTCTCAATTTTTTTCATCTGTGAAAATAATAATAGTAATAAATTACCCAACCTAACAAGAGTGTGATGCAGATTAAAAGAGATAATATACATTAAAAAACCAAAACCAAAACCAAACAAAACAGTCAATGACACTGTGTGTGCGGAGTAGAACTGATTCAGAGGGTTTTCAAGGCTGTGACCTGGCCTTTCAGAAGGAGGTCACGAGGCCTTTCTTCTGAGGGACTTCTGGGTGGATTTGAGCCACCAACCTTTTGATTGGTATTACAGCACTTAACCAATTACACTACCCAGGGACTCCTAACGTACATAAAAGACATGGCTGATAGCACTAAGACTAGAACATAAAATTTCGGCCATAGTTCCCATCCCTCCCTTCTTCTGTCTCCTATTCGGAGTTTAGGAACAAAGGAATTTAGAGCAGTTTGGTTGTGTATATACTCTTCTGAGGGTTGCAAGTGATTTGCAGGAACTGAAAGAACTTTTTTTCTTTTTTACCTTCCGAATGTGTTTTCAAGGAGACCGGTGGCGTAGTGGTTAAGCCTTTGGCTGCTAAACAAAAGATAGGCAGTTTGACTCCACCAGCCGCTCCTTGAAAACCTATGGGGAAGTTTTACTCGTGCTACGGGATCGCTATGAGTTGGGATTGCCTTGACAGCAATGTGTTTGGTTTGGCTTTTTTTTGGAATGCATTTTCATCTCTAGATTGACCAGCAAAATGGTGCAATCAAACTCACAATAAAAAAGTCTCCTGACTGGACAACAAAAGATATCCTATATCATTGACCAGTAAAGTTAGTACTCTCTTTTCCAAGTATTCAGAATTTTTGGTGAAATATCAAACCATGTACTTAATGAGAACATTTAAATTTTAGTATTGAATTTTTAGAGCCCTGGTGGCACAGTGGTTAAGAGTTTGGCTTCTAACCGAAAGATCAGCAGTTCAAATCTACCAGCCATTCCTTGAAAATCCTATTGTTGTTGTTGTTAGGTGCCATCGAGTTGGTTCCGACTCATAGCTACCCTATGTACCACAAAACGAAACACTGCCTCGTCCTGTGCTATCCTTACAATCATTTTTATGCTTGAGCCCATTGCTGCAGCCGCTGTGTCAATCCATCTTGTTGAGGGTCTTCCTCTTTTCCGCTGATCCTGTAGTGTACCAAGCATGATGCCCTCCTCCAGGGACTGATCCCTCCTGACAACACGTCCAAAACATGTAAGACACAGTCTTGCCATCCTTGCTTCTAGGGAGCATGCTGGTTGTACTTCTTCCAAGACAGATTTGTTCGTTCTTTTGGCAGTCCATAGTATGTTTAATATTCTTCATCAACATCACAATTCAAAGGCATCAATTCTTCTTTGGTCTTCCTTATTCATTGTCCAGCTTTCACATGCGTATGATGCGACAGAAAATATCATGGCTGGGGTCAAGTGCACCTTCAGTCAAATGCGGTCTTCGATGTGACGTCTTTGCTTTTCAACACTTTAAAGAGGTCCTTTGCAGCAAATTTGCCCAATGCAATGCATCTTTTGATTTCTTGACTGCTGCTTCCATGGGTGTTGATTACGGACCCAAGTAAAATGAAATCCTTGACAACTTCAACATTTCTCCGTTTATCATGATGTGGCTTATTGGTCCAGTTGTGAGGATTTTTGTCTTCTTTGCATTGAGGTGTAATCCATATGAAGGCTGAGTCTTTGATCTTCATCAGTAAATGCTTCAAGTCCTCTTCACTTTCTGCAAGGAAGGTCGTGGCATCTGCATATTGCGGGTTGTTAATGAGTCTTCCTCCAATCCTGAGGTCCCGTTCTTCTTCATATAGTCCAGCATCTCGGATTATTTTCTCAGCAAACAGATTGAATAGGTATGGTGAAAGGATACAACCCTGACGCACACCTTTCCTAACTTTAAGCCGCTTAGTATCCCCTTGTTCTGTCCGAACACCTGCCTCTTGATCTATGTACAGGTTCCTCATGAGCACAACTAAGTGTTCTGGAATTCCTATTCTTTTCAATGTTATCCATAATTTGTTATGATCCACACAGTCAAATGCCTTTGCATAGTCTATGGGGCAGTTCTACTCTGACCTATAGGGTAGCTATGAGCCTGAATCGACTTGAAAGCAACGGGTTTGGTTTTTGTTTTTTGTGCAAGTTGTTTTCTTACCTGTATTTTTATTTTCTCATCTATAAAATAAAAATGAAGAAAAATTTCTACCATCTTTTCTGGGTAGCTGTGAGATGCAAATAAAATATAAAGTGCTTTGTAACCCCAGAGCACTACGCTTGCATGAAATTCTTAATTCCCGTGACTCCCTGGTCTTCGTGAGCCTGAGGGAGAATGCTCAAGGAATATGGGTAACAATATAGATGTTCCCCCAGCAGAATCCCTGGGGCGAAGCCATCACTGCCCCCCTCCACTGGCAGGGTTCTTGGCTATCCAGAGGATATGATGCCGTTACAGCTAATACTGTTTGTCCGTTAGCTTGCTGCCCTTAATCCACCAGCACCCTCTCTGAAACACCTGGTGCTGCTTTTGTCACTCTTTGACCTGGCAGTGTTGACCTGGTAACTCTCTCTGAGTAGCTGATACTGACCTTGTGCTCATGAAAATGCTGATATTGCTTTGTAAGGTGGTGGAAAGCACTTCCTGCTGGTGTTGTGTTGCTTATTGAGCTCTCTTAAAGGGTGAGTTTGTCTCAAGTGCCTAAAAAAGAATCTACAGGAAAAAAAAAAAAAAGACACTTTCAAGGTTGGGATGGAGGAGATTGGAGGGAGAAACAGAGTGTAACACCCCAAAGTGTCCCTTAGGCTGTATATTAGTTTCTTAGAGTTTCATTAACAAATTACCACAAATTTGATGGATTTAAATATCAGAAAACTATTCTATTACTGTTCTGGAGGCCAGAAATCCTAAAAAAAGGTCTCAGGAGGGCTGCGCTCTCTCCCAAACCTCTAGGGGACATGCCGTTCTGGCCTCTTCCAGCCTCTGGTGGCTCCAGGTGTCCCCTGCCTTGTGGGTTCATAACTCCAGACCCTGCTTCCGTCTTCACGTGGTCATCTTCTCTTTTCTTTGCGTCTCTCCTGTGTGTCTCTTTTAAAAACTCTTATCATTGGATTTAGGGCCCGCCTAGATAATCGGGAAGATCTCCTTTCAAGGTCATTCACATAATTACACCCTCAAAGACCCTTTGTCCAAATAAATTCACTCATAGTTTCTGGGAGTAGGACATAGACATATCTTTTTTGGGGCCACCATTTAATCCACTATAAACTATAGAAAGGCAAAGTAAGCAAGGTTCTTTTTAAGATAAACCAGGGAAGAAGTGATGGTGGCTGGAGTAAGCTGGTTGTGGTGGAGACTGTGAGAAGCTATTAGAGTCTATATATATGTTAAAAGTAGTGGTGGCAAGGTTTGCTGATGAATTGGATTTGGGTTACGAGAAAATAAAAGAAGTGAGAGATGGCTCCAGAGTTTTTGGCCTGAGTCACTGGAAAATAGAGTTTTTACTTAATGAGTTCAGTGACATTTGGAAAAGAGCAGATTTAGGGCGAAAATCAGAAGTTTGTTTTTTTTTGTACATGTTAAGTTTGAGAGGTCTAGAAGATACCCAAATGGAAACATTAGGTATATACAAATCCATACATACAAATGAATAAGACTTAGTTTTCTAGGAGTTCATGGTCGTAGTTTGTGGGAGCCATACATGGTAGGTAGACAGTAATAATTCATCTTGATAATGGCTATGTAAGGGAGAGAAACTAAGTCCTAAGAGGTCTAGAGAAGGGAGCTTGGAGTTGGTGTTAAAGGTGTTTTGGGAAACTACCTAGAAGGAGCTCCTCAGTTGTCACTGAAAAGCTTCATGGGAAGGAAGTCGTGCTGAGGGAAATGAGAGTGAGGGGAGGAACAGCAGTTTGGTTTAAAGACAAGGGTTGATTGTAATCTGGGGGGAGAGGAGGCTGTGATTAAAAAGACGGTATCACTAAAATGTTTCTGTCTCTTTCATAGACAGAGAGCTCGGGGCAATTCTGATCCATGGTCTGGTCAGTGCCTGAGGAACCCGTGTGACCAGTACCCAGAGAGGGAGATTTCCCATCAAAAGCAGCTGAGAATGCTACTGTAGAAACAGGGATTCGTCCCAGCCACCCCTGGAGCAACTGAGAGAGAAGAGGGACAGCTATAGTAGATAGAACAGGAAGTTTGCAAGTACCTGGGAGAGACCCAGGGACTCCCAAAGAACCAGAGGAAGATGGTTGGGGCTAACTTACATGCAAATCTGTTAGGGGCAGACCTGGAACTCCTGCTGGGTTATTAATGTGTGTGTCCCTTTGTCTCCCCAGCTTCTATGGCTTGGAGAAGCACGTCGCAGATGATTATCTTTGTACTGGGTGGCACAGAGGTGGGAGAACATTCCAGACAGAAAGAGCAGCATGGGCAAAAGCCCAGAGCTGTGAAATGCCCTGGGATCGACAGGGTACTGTAATGTGCTGTCACAGCCACAGTCAAGCTCAGACTCTTTCACTTTGTGAAAGAAGTTTAGCTTTCAGTTGACTTCTCCTAGTTTAATGAATGGCTGTTAAAATGGGTGCACGCATAATTACATGCACCCCTTTGAATGGTAGTTTTTATCTCTGTATTTGTGTGTGCACATACGCTTGTGTGTACGTGTTTTAGTACATGTGCCTATGAGATGAAATTAACAAAGAGAGGAGAGGAAAAAGATATTCGCGCCTGGCACGTACGCACCTACTTTCTTTGTGAAAGGCCTATGGTTCCTTCCTGTGAGAGAGGCAGGTGGGGCCTGAGCCTGGGAGTGATGCTTCCATAGCAAAGCATGACACAGGATTATAACATGCAGCCAATGTTAGAATGACTGCCTCTCAAGCATGAAATCCTGTCAGGATGCAATCAGGACAGCTGCCTCAGACCTTCCCACGTAGTCAGAATTTGGACATCTGAAGGTCATGCATTGGAGTAATTGTTATTGGAGCAGGAGGAAGAAAGACAGCCAGAAGAAGAGCAAAGACACGACCAAGTCACTCCCAGAGCTACGAGGATGGGCTGCCCTCTCTGGTGGGCTCCGTCCCACCATCAGGGATCTTACCCTCTGTACTTCCTATCAGGTGCACTGGAGAAAGCAATCTCTGTGTCAGTCTCTGAGAAGCAGCTTAGCCCTAAAACCAGGCGAAGCAAAAGGTTTCAGGGGTGACGATAGAGTACATCATTATTCTGCTGAGATTTATATCAAGCAAAGGAGAGCTGTCAGATGCAAACATCAGTCCTCTTGGGAAAGTGGCTGTTTTGATTTTTATTCAAAGGTTTAAAAAGCTTCAAGTTGAAGTAATAAGTGAGAGAGGTGGGTCTCAACTAGATGTGAAAGTGGACAGAATCCCACCTGAGAGAATGACAATCTTTTTCAATTAACATATTGTTAAATGCCTTCGGTAGCCTTCCTCTTTTTCTGATTGCTCTATCCTTCTTGGCTTTTCTACCATCACTTTCTCTAGCACCAGTAAGTTATACTGAGTACAAAGTATGGGATATTCCTATTTTTAAAAAAATGAAAGAAAAAAAAAAAAAAGAAGACGATGAACCCATATGAGTCCTCAGTTCTGACTGGCAGGGAAGCACAAAGATGCCTGCGCATTTTGGTGGAGTGGCTGGACCTGCATGTAGCCGTATTGATCCCGTTGGAGTCAGCTGCGTTGAAACCCTGATTTATGGGTAGCGAAGTAGCAACATCACTCAGAGGGGGAAAAAAAATGCAGGTAGATTTTGTGGTTTATAGGAATTTATTGACATAAAAATGCTTTGTTTCTTGGAATCAGGAGGGAAAAACCACAAGCTGTGCTGTCATTTTAAAAAAGTAATTGTAACTTGGCAGAGAAGAATGGTTCAGGTCTAGAAAAACATCCTGGCAGGCACCCAGTGGAAGAATGGGAAAGGCCTGCTGGTGGGGGTGAGAGTTGAGAATGGGGGTCAAAGCTGTGTTAAATCACAGTATTTTGACATTCTCAGTCACTGACCTGTGGAGGCAAGCTGAGAAGTGGGGACTTAGAGACTGCCATGCTGCCAAGAATGAGGCCCCAGCACCCACAATGGGACCCCATGTTGGTGAGCCTGGTATGTCCATGGGCATTCCTAGGGAGCAGAGTCAACAGATTTCCTGGCAGGGCACGTGGGTCACAGGAATGAATGTGGGGGCTGAGATGTCCTCCTTCACAGGCTCTGCTCCCCTCCTTAATGCAATCTTTTAGGATCCTACAATATTTTGGGGAAGACAGAACTAAGACCCAAGAAGCTATTAATGAGCAATGGATGACAACATATGAACATGACGAGTTAAATGTTCAAGTTATATAGTTAAGCAAAATATTAAAGAATTCCATTGTAAGAGGTTTACCCAAAAACCCAGTGCCGTCGAGTCGATTCCGACTCATAGCGACCCTATAGGACAGAGTAGAACTGCCCCATAGAGTTTCCAAGGAGCGTCTGGCGGATTCGAACTGCCGACCCTTAGGTTAGCAGCCTTAGCACTTAACCACTATGCCACCGGGGTTACAATATAAAATTTGAATCTTACAGATTGGGTTATATACCCCAGCATCTAACATAGCTTTTGAATGAAACATTTAGAGGACCATTTTTTGCCACTTCTCTGTATCTACCACCATCCTCCCTGTTCTGTTAATTTCCTCCAACTCACTGTCAAATGCTGTAGTCATCTATCTCAGCTTGTTGTTGTTGTTAGTTGCCATCAAGCTGATTTGGCTCATGGTGACCCTATGTACAACAGAACTAACTGTTGCCCAGTCCTGTGCCATCTTCATGATCATCGGTAGGCTTGAGTCCATTGTTACGGCCACTGAGTATTTTGAGTGCCTTCCAACCTAAGGAGTTCGTCTTCCAGAACTATATGGGACCATATCCTGTTGCGATTCATAGGGTTTTCATTGGCTAATTTTTGGAAGACAGGTCTTTCTTCCTAGCCTGTCTTAGTGTGGAAGCGCCACTGAAACTTGTCCACCATGAGTAAACCTGCTGGTATTTGAAATACCAGTGGCATAGCTTGCAGCGTCACATCAACACGCAAGACACCACAGTGTGACAAACTGACAGATGGGAGCAATCTCAGTTAAGTGGGAACAAATTGTTTCCAAATCCTGGTCTATTTTGCTTCCTCCAAGCTCAATTCAGGAGAGGACATGGAAAGACGGATATAATTGCTGACGTCAGGTGGATCCTGGCTAAAACAAATAATGCCAGTAAGATATTTACCTGTGTGTCATTGACTACGCAAAGGCATTCAACTGTGTAGATCATAATATATTATGGATAATATTGAGAGGAATGGGAATTTCAGAACACTTAATTGTGCTCATGAGGAACTTGTACATATACTGAAGCAGATTTTTGAACAGAACAAGGGAATACTGTGTGGTTTAAAGTCAGGAAAGATGTGCGTCAGGGTTGTATCCTTTCACCATACTTATTCAATCTGTATCCTGAGCAAATAATCTGAGAAGCTGGACTATATGAAGAAGAGCAGGGCATCAGGTTTGGAGGAAGGCTCATTAACAACTTGCGATATGCAGATGACACAACCTTGGTTGCCGAAAGTGAAGAGGACCTACTGATGAAGATCAAAGACCACAGCCTTCAGCATGGATTACATTTCAACGTAAAGAAAACGAAATCCTCACAACTTAACCAATAAATGACATCATGATAAATGGAGAAAAGATTGAAGTTGTCAAGAATTTCATTTTACTTGAATCCATAATCAACACACATGGAAGCAGCAGTCAAGAAATCAAATGACATGTTGCTTTCGGAAAATCTGCTGCAAAAAGATCTCTTTAAAGTGTTAAAAAGCAAAGATGTCACTTTTAGGGCCTAAGGTTCACCTGACCCAAACTATGGTGTTTTCGGTCACCTCATATGCACGTGAAAGCTGGACAATGACTAAGGAAGACCTAAGAAGAATTGATGCCTTTGAATTATGGTGTTGGTGAAGAGTATTGAATGCACTATGGAGTGCTGAAAGGATGAACAAATCTGTCTTGGAATAAGGACAGCCAGAATATTCCTTATAAGCGAGGATGGCAAGATTTCATCTCACATACTTTGGACCATGTTATCAGGAGGGCCTCTTCCCTGGAAAAGGTCAGTGAAAAAGAGGAAGACCCACAATGAAATGGATTGACACAGTGGCTGCAATAACAGGTTTAAGCATAACATTGATTGTGAGGAAGGCATAGGACCACGCAGTGTTTCATTCTGTTGTACATAGAGTTGCTATGAGTCAGAAAAGACTAGATGGCACCTAACAACGACAACAACTACAACAAGCTCAGGTCTAATAAAGGGTAGCCATGGTGAGCTTTGCCAGAGGGGCAAGAGTTTCTCCTATAAATAAAGCAGCCCCACATTGTCATTTATACTTATAGTTGTCCTGCATTGCTTAAAGACCCAAACATTTTGAGGTTGAAGGAACTATGATACCACAATCAATGAAAAGGGGCCCCCTAAGTTCTTTTTAAACATTATAAACATTGTTTAGAAATATAAACATTTTTACAGGAGAACTTAATTTTCCCCACTTTGCTTTCCAAATCAGTGGTAATGTTCCAGTCCCCAGTGCTCAATTTGGAAAGATTCAGTGAACCTGTACATTGAAAATGAATTACACCAAAATCAGATCTGGAGCCCTCCTAAAGCTGTTAAGCCTCAATATATATGTTTTTAATATTAGCTGATGTGGATTTAATATAAACCAAGTACCCTAGTTAATTAAACATGTTGCTAGGAATATTTTCAAAGCTTAATTCAAAGTCATATTCAATGGCCTTGGGTACCATTTTCATATCACTGGAGTATTATCGGTTCATCTTGGGTGAGTAATAAACACTAGGAAACAGGCAGGAAATAGTGTATGTTTTCCTCATTTTCCTAATACTAGCTATTTAATATAAATGTGTGTGTTTGTTTACAAAACAAAACAAAATGAAGCAACAACAAAAGAAAACACTGACTCTTCAGGAGTTATTGTCTTGGTAACACATGTGTTCCCCCCCTTCTTTCTTTTTTTTCTCCCTCTTTTCTCACCCTCTTATCTTCTGTCTTCTCTCTTTTGTTTTGGAGGAACATAAGAATATCCCTCCAAACCAAGCTAGAAAATCAGATTTGCTGTGACTGATCCCTTAGGGCCATGATTCTCAACTAGGGGCAATTTTACCCCCCAGGAGATATTTGGCAATGTCTAGGGGACATTTTGTGGGGTCCTGGTGGCATAGTGGTTAACAGTTTGTCTGCTAACCAAAAGATCAGCTGTTCAGATCCACCAGCAGCTCCTTGGAAACACTATGGGGCAGCTCTTCTCTGTCCTATAGAGTTGCTATGATGGTATCTAACAACAACAACAGGGACATTTTTGATGGTCACATCTGGGTGGGGGCTGTGCTACTGACTTTTAGTAAGTACAGATGATGGGTGCTGCTAAACATCCTACAATGCACAGGACAGCCCCTATGACAAAGAATTATCCAGCCCAAGATGTCAAGAGTGCTGAGGTTGAGAAACCCTGGCCTAGGGGACCAATTTGCTGAGCATAAGATGTCACAGATGTGTTAAAGACAGCATCTCATTAAGAAGCTGAAGGCTTTCTCCCTTTCCGAAGTGTGCACGCACCCAGGTTTCTGTGCACATGCACATGAGTGCAAGGCTTTATCCTTCAAGCCACACCCTCACCCTGCTTTCTTCATTAGGTTTCCTTCAGGTATTCCGATACACACAGATATCTTCTATCTCTGAACTAATGCACTTACAGACAGACACAATCATTATGTAATATGAATCCAAACCCAAACCAATTGCCATCAAGTGGATTCTGACTCATGGCAACCCCATGTGTGTCAAAGTAGACCTGTGCTCGATAGGGTTATCAATGGCTGATTTTTCAGCAGGAGATATCCAGGTCTTTCTTTTGAGATGCCTCTGGGTGGACTTGAACCTCCAACCTTTTGGTTACCAGCTGAGCATGTTAACCGTTTGTACTACCTAACGTGAATAAGATCCACATGATTAATCTTAAATAACCAAAATAAATAAATACTCAAGTTTTCTTAGATTTATTTCCCTGGTTAGATCACAAGCTCCTTCTCTTCCTTGCCAGACAAGATATGCATCACCCCAGCACCTAATATAGAATTAGCCTCAAAATAAGGGTTCAATGCATACTTGCTTCTTGATGAGATGACGTATAATACTTACCCATATTTATGCATTTGCTCAAATTTACAATAATTCACTCCTTTAAGTAAAACAAAAACCTAAAATAATCAAGCCACCATAAATCAAACCAAACCCGTTGCCATCGAGTTGATTCTGACTCATAGCAACCGTATAGGGCAGGGTAGAACTGTG
Organism: Loxodonta africana; assembly: GCF_030014295.1. Taxonomy (NCBI): domain Eukaryota; kingdom Metazoa; phylum Chordata; class Mammalia; order Proboscidea; family Elephantidae; genus Loxodonta; species Loxodonta africana. The sequence goes on from NC_087360.1 coordinate 60,252,426, forward strand.
CCCCATAGAGTCTCCAAGGAGCACTTGGTGGACCCCAACTGCCGGTCTTTTAGTTAGCAGCCATAGCACTCAACCATTACACCATCAGGTTTTCCTCAAGCCACAATAAACCCATCAAGCCACAATAAAAGACATTAAAAAAAAAAAAAAAAACTTGACTCATGGTTAGGTATGAGTGCATTACCTTGCAGAATTTGAAACCCTGGCAGAAGAAATCATTTATTCATTCATCAAACATTTAGATAATGGCTACTATATGACTGGCTATTGGTAATACAGAGATTAACAAATAGTGCTTTTTCTTCAGGAATCACAAGGTTTAGACATAGAAATAAGAATGCAAGTAAACAAGCAAATGTGATGGCCTAAAATAGTTACACCTACCAAGTGTCAGAAGAGTCCTAAGGAGAGGGGGACTTACTCTTTAGATCCGGGTGATATCTGAGAATTCTGAATATAGATAGATGAGTAGAAAATTTCCAGTTTTTTATCAGTACAGCTGAAACCAAACCAAACCCCCACTGCTGTTGAGTCAATTCCAACTCATAGCGGCTGTATAGGACAGAATAGAACCGCCACTTAGGGTTTCCAAGCCTTTAAATCTTTGTGGAAACAGGCTGGAACATCTCTCTCCCACAGGGAGGCTGGTGGGTTTGAACCACTAACCTTTCAGTTAGCAGCTAAGCACTTTAACCACTGTGCCACGAGGGCTTCTTCTATCAGTACAAGGGGGCTATACTCTTGGCAGAAGAAGAAGGAAGGAGAAAAAAGCAAAGATAAAGGTACAGAAATACATAGGGAAGTCAGGTAATTTTTATTATTGTGAAGAACTAGAATGTCAAATGAATGAAGTGGGGTTAAAGCTGAAATTATAAATGGGGATGGATAGTGAAGGGCATTACATGTGTTTCCCAGGGCTTTGGATTTCTCGTATGCTAAGGATTTTAGAAGGGGGCTCTCTTTCCTCAGGTATAAGGCCCCGTGGACAGGTGATTAGAAAGCTTGATCCTGGAGAATGTTTTAGAAGCTGGTGTGTGAGGTGGTGAAAATTCAACCAAGAAAAACCAGCTTGTTCAAACAGGCACAGAATCTCCAAGTCTAAAGGTGTTGTTTTCTTTGCAACTGGGAAAGATAATGGAGACATCATTGCCATGTTGCCGGCAACGAGCTTTCTTTTAGGAGCTGGCACACCAATCAGTGAGCCCTGTCCTTTCCGGTGGCAGGAATTCATGAGGATGCATGTCTGCTGTGAAGCAGCCACAGGGATGAATGGGAGCTTCCAGAATCTCCTTGACCCAGTGCCAATCACTCTGTTTTCTGCCTTCCTTTGAATAAAGGAAAGCATGAGGTGCTGAGTCTCAAAGAGCTGGAGGAAAAACATCAGAACGAACAGTGAGGCCAGAGATGTTGGTGAGAAGCTGGTATTGAGCCTGGTCAGTCACTTTCGGATTGTTAGGCTTTCTTCCAATGACTGTGTTATGGCTTGTCGACTTTTCTCTCTGCAGTGAGAAGAAATGATTCCTTATTCTCTCTTTTACCTCCCTAGCCTTCTATTAAAATTAAATAGATTTTTTTAAATACAAAAATATTTACATTTTTAGTGGAAAAATTGGGATATTAAAAAATATATATTATAAGGAAGAAAAATACAAATCACTGATATTCCCAACTTTCCGAGACTATTAATATCTCGGGGGCAGTGTAGTTGGATGAATGCCCCATATTCTATGCTAGATGATGTCCAAGGCTGATTTGATAATTTTGTCTTTTTCTGGAAACTTAATCGCTATATGGAATTCATGACTTTCACGAATCTGTAGTTACCTCCCTTCAGGTAACCTAACCTCAGGGCATTGAGGAACTAGGTCCAACAAGACATGCACTAGCTCTCAGAACGAGGAATTTAGTAAATCTTCAGATGCAACACCATACGAGTGGAGTAATATGTAAGTGAATCTTTTGTGACAGGGTATGAGTTCTTCTTGTGTCAATTTCAGGCTCTTCTGTGGTATACAGTATCCGTTGAAGACAATGACTGTCTGTCCCATAATTCACGTGGTCATTGGCCAATGACATCAAAATTACAGGTCCATTTTATATTGAAATCCATTGTCCCCCATTTTTACTGCAGCTTGAATAGCAGGAAGGGTTGGATTCATCTTTAACTGATAACTAAAAAACAAACAAATCTGTTGTGGTGGAGTCGATTCTGACTCATAATGACCCTATAAGATAGAGTAGAACTGCCCCATATGGTTTCCAAGGAGCAGCTGGTGGATTTGAACTATTGACCTTTTGGTTAGCAGCTGAACTCTTAACCACTAACCACCAGAGCTCCAATAAGAGTGAACCTATAGGACAGAGTAGAACTGCCCTACAGGGTTTCCAAGAAGCCTCTGGTACTGCTGACATTTTGGTTAGCAGCCATATCGCTTAACCGCAGCACCACTACAGCTCCAATTAATAACTAGGACTCTCTTTATGCAGTAGCTGAGAGAATTGGGAGACTATGTTCCCTTCATAGCTCCTGCTGACATCTAGAGCCAAGCCTTTGTTCGTTAAGGTCAAATTATTGCCCTTGTTGGATAGAAAAACACTGAATGAGATCCACTGGTACCAAGATAAGTTATTGCTCTCTTGGTTTATCTGAAGGAGAGTCTTGTGGTTCAATCAATTCTCAAATGACCTGAGGAGCTGTGAACAGCTGCTGTGAAGGGCCAGCTCCAGGAATCAAAAATGGGGGTAGATACCTTCATGGTACGATTCAGAGGTCCTTCTACTCCTAGATAACTTTGTAGCTTTATTTGCCAAAAATTCTTGTTGAGGTAGCACTGGAGGTCTCATATTCAATGCCAAGAAGGAAGAAGAAAAGGAAAGAAGATGTGAAGGACACAAGAAATAATATTTTTTGTGTCTATATTGTATGTTAAGTGTCTCTTCACCAAGCTCTTTCAAATCAGTGGACCAAACTACAAATAACGCCCAGACAGTGTGAACAGCAACATGAAATCCTGGGTCATTGTCGTAGGTCTCTCCAAGTTGGCTTATAATCTGCTTGCTCTTTAGTTCCATAATATGGAGATTCTTGGCCCCATTCTTCTGCTTTGCCAGTTCTATTTAACAATTATTTGAATCCTTTTTTGGTGGACTGAACTTTGCCTTCTCATTCTTCTCTATTCCCTCCATAAGTTGTACATCCCATGGCAGTATTAGATGGAAAAATACTCACTCCAGCCGTAAAACCCACAGGCTGGGCCCTGGGGACATTTTGCCTAAATCCTAATATTACCCTACTCCCATCCCATAAGACATCATACCCAACCCCAACCCATTGCTGTCAAGTCAATTCCAACTCATAGCAACCCTATAGGACAGAGCAGAACTGCTCCATAGGGTTTCCAAGGCTGTAAATCTTTACAGAAATAGACTGCTGCACCTTCTCCCAAGGAGTGGCTGGTGAGTTCAAACTGCCCACCTTTTGGTCAGCAGCTGAGCACTTTAACCACTGTGTCGCCAGGACTCCTTCCATAAGACATCACTGGAGTGAAAATTACACCTAGAGATACATGCTGTTTTCAGCACTCACCTGGCAGAAGTAAGCTCACCCTACACTTAGAGGGGTGAAGTTACTGACCCTGACCTCAGCCCATCCATTTCTCTCCGTCTCCTAAAATTTTTTAGGGAAATGCCACTCCTCTACCCTCCATTTTTTTTTTTTTTCTACAAGGGGAATGGAGAAGGTGGAAGGGAGTCCACATTCTATGATTACTGCCTTTACTCTTATCAGACAGACTGGTATGACCAGCACTGCAGGTGAGACTCAGTTGAGAAGGCCTCAAGGCTGTGCTTCTCAATTAGTCAGGGGAAATGGAGTGCCAGCACCTTAGAGCAGACTGTCTTTTCAAGGCTGCAACAGCTCCTTTCTTGGATGGATGCTGAAGTCAAGAGGTCCAGGTTTCAAAGTACTACAGTCACTTCCTGCTATGGAGAGAATGTGCTGTCACGAAGGTAGGCAGGTGGTGACTCAGAATGTCTCAGTACTGCCCAGCTGGTCAGGAGGAGCTGGTTAGGTCAGGGTCTCTGCCCCTTTGCCTCTCCCACCCATCTCCCCTGTCACTGCCCTGTAGCCTCTAACCATGAAGCTGAGCCGTTCTGTGAGGCTGAACTAAGACTGAAGCAGTAGAAATGGGCAAAAGGTATGGATTCAAATAATATTAAGAAGTTGGAATTGATCAGGACTTGTGACTGCCTAGTTGCTGTGCTAAAGGACGAAAGGGTGACTCACGGTTTCAAGCTCGAATGACTAGGTGAATGGGGGTGCTCAGGGAGGGACTACCACAGAAGGAACAAGTTTGGGGGAGAGTAAGAATTGGTTCATTTTGTCAGTCATTCATTCTTTTAACAAATATTTATTAATTCTAAATATTTTATTTGAATGCATTAAGTAATATATTTTATGGTTTAATATATATTTTGTTTTATTTCATTATTTTTAGTTCATCATTAACATTTATTAATTATATACTATATGCCAGGCACTAGTCTAGCTCTTGAGGGTCAGAAGTGAAAAACAAAAACCTCTCCCTTCAGGTAGTTTACATTCTAATGGAGGGAGGCTGACAATAAACAAGAAAAATAAATAAAATACACAGTATCTGTTATGGTAATAAAGGCTATGAAGAAAAATAAATCAAGGGAGAGAGATATGGAATACTGGGTTGGGTGGAGGTGGGTAGAAGAGAGGCTTCATGGAGAAGCAACATTTGAACCAATCCCTCAGAAAATGAGAGGATGGCCAAGGCAGGAAGAGAGTTCTAGAAGGAGAAAAGGCAAAGTGCAAGGGCATTTGGTTGGATGTGTACTTAGCGTGTGGAGGAAGAAGGCATGGAGGAGAGTGGTAGGAAATGAGGCCAAAGGTAACGGTGGTCCAAACCTGGTAGAGTCTTACACACTTTTGTAAGGATTCTGGTTTTAACTATGAGGGAAATGGAAGACCTTTGGAAGGTTTTGAGCAGAGGAGTACAGGTCTGGTTTATCTAGTTCAAATAGAATCTACCACACTTGGAAACTGACACTTATTTGCCTCACTAGAAAGTGCCAGGAGCCCTGGTGGCGCAGTGGCTAAGACCTCAGCTGCTAACCAAAATGTCGGCAGTTTGAATCCACCAGCCCCTCCTTGGAAACTGTGTGGGGCACTTCTACTCTGTCCTATAGGGCTGGAATCGACTTGATGGCAATGGGTTTGGTTTGGTTTTTGGTTTCACACGACGTGGTCACAACAGATTGTAAGATGCCAATGATTGTACTGATCTGAGATGTTGAACTATGAAAAAAAAAACAAAAGAAACAAAAAAGTGAGTCTAAGAATTGATGAAATAATTTGTTTTAAAAGGATCACTCTGGATCTGTCTAAGCTGAAAATGGACTGGTAGGGGGGTGGGGACAAGTGAAGAAGCAGCAGACGAGTTAGGAGGCTATTGGCAAATATCCAGGGTAGAAATGATGGTGGCTTGGACAGCATCGTAGAGGAAACGGTAAGAAGAAGTGGCCAGGTTATGAAATATTAGGAAGGTCAAGCAGATAACATTCTCTAATGGGATGATTTATAGGATATGAGAGGAAAAAAAGGAGAACAGGATGACTCCAGGAGTTTTGGTCTAAGTGCCTGAAAATTTGGAGCTACAATTTATTAAGGTGGAGAAAGGGACGAGTCTTAGGAGGTATTTTAGTTTGAATAGTTTGAGATGCCTCTTAAATATACAAGAAGAGTTGATGAGTAGGCATTGGATATTTGTTGTGGCTTTCACTAGAAAATCCTGAGTTAGAGATATAAGTTTAGAGTTCTTAACAATTAGAAAACATCTATAGCCATAAAACTGGATAAGGTCATTAAGTTTTATGAAAGATGAGTTTTAAAAACTGAATGTTAGGGCTGTCCAACATTAAGAGGCCAAGAAGATAAAGAGATCCCAGCAAAGGAATCTGAGAGATGGCCTGCAAAGTAGGAGGAAAACCAAAAGAGTTTGGTGTGTTGGAAGCCGAGTGAAGAAAACGTATTAAGAATGAAAGCGTTATAACACTGTGTCATATGATGCTGCTGAGTCAAGTAAGATGAGGAATGAAAATTTACCACTACATTTAGCAATGTCAAAGTCATTGGTGATCTTACAAGAGCAATTTAGTTCTAGTGGAGTGGAGGGGGAGGGTGAATGCTTGATTGGAGTGAAATCAAGAGATAAGAACCAAAACGAAACCATTACTGTTGAGTCGATTCTGACCCTACAGGACAGAGTGGAACTGCCCCATAGAGTTTCCAAGGAGCTCCCGTTGGATTTGAACTGCCGACCTTTTGGTTAGCAGCTGTAGCACTTAACCACTACGCCACCAGGGTTTCCCAAGAGATAAGAGGGGAGGTAATTTAATGACAATGAGTATACTTAACTTTTTGGGAGTTTTGCTTCAAGAGAAACAGAAATAGGGGCAAAAACTGGAGGAGGAAGTAAAGTTAAGACAGTTGGTCTTTTTCTTTTTCTCTCTCTCTGTCCCTCCCTCCTTCCTCTCTCTCTCTCTCCATCCCTTCATCTGTTCCTTCTTCTCTTCCTCACTCCTTCCCTCCTTCCCTCCCTCTCTCTCTCTCTTAAGATGGGGTAATAATGGCATGTTTATATGAAAATGATCTCAGGCATTGATGACATAGTAGAGATGGAGTAAGTTCTAGACACATGTCTTTAGATAGGTAAGAGAGAGAGGTTCAGGTACTCACTGACCGGGAGAGTCAGGCTTAGTTAGTTTGTTAGAAATAGGCAGAGTTTATTCTCATTAATAGAAAAGAAGTCATGGTCTATGGGCACGGAAACTAGTAAGTGAGTAGCAGTGTAGTGGGAAATTATGGAAACTCTCTTCTTATTGTTTCTATTTCTTTAGTGAAATAAGAAGCAGTCATCAATTAAGTGGGAGAAAATGGGGGAGAAGTGCTGGAGTTTTGAAGAAAAAGGAGGGATGAAATAGTCAAATTGGAGCATGGGAGAAGGACACATGGTATGATTACAAGGCAGCTTTAAAGGTCACATTAAGATTCATGCTCCTAAATTTAAGTGAGGCCAGTCAGCATGATCGTCTGCTTTTTCCTTATTTGGGTTCATCTACATGGTGCTGGTACTGAATTGAGGACAGTTGAATTTAACAAAGGATGAGCTTTTGCAAAATAATTATGACAATGGGACAAATGGTTAAGACAGTTAAGGGACAAGGGTAGGAGTGATTATTTTAAGCTGTGTTAGGAGGGAAGTGAGGACGAGTGTGTGAAGAGAGACTGAAAAACTGGTAGGACCAATGGCTTGTAGGGAGAAGGCTGCAAGACAGGAAGTGGCAAACAGAGAGCCGGTGCCTTGGCACTGAAATTATGGTGTGGTTGGAGTTACCGGTAACATTAAGGGCTAAGACATACTGAATTTGAGATGCTTACGAGATGTTCAATTTGAGATCACCAGAAGTGGTTACAAAAAAATGGGTCAGGAAGGTCAGGGCTGGAGATATGGGATCAGTCTTCAATGAAGGAGCCCTGGTGTGCAGTGGTTAAAGTGCTTGGCTGCTAACTAAAAGGTTTGAGCCCATCAGCCCCTCCACAGGAGAAAGATGTTGCAGTCTGCTTCTGTAAACATTTACAGCTTTGGAAACCCTATGGGATGGTTAGTTCCACTCAGTCCTATAGGGCCAGTGTGAGTCAGAATAGATTCGATGGCAACGAGTTTGTTTTTTTGTTGTGTTTTGTTTTGCTTTTTGTATTCAATGCAGGTGGTTGTTGAAACCATGGGAGTGGAGTGGTCAAAATTGTCCAGCAGGCTGGGGAGTGAGCAACTACCAACATCACCTGCATGTTGGTCTGTAAAAGAGCTCAGGTTTTTCTATCACCAGGGAAAAGTAGAAGCCAAACTGTAGAACCCTTGGAAAATGCAGCGCATTGGTGTACGTGCACAGGGAGGTAACATAGGCTGAGACAAGGTCCCATCCTGGGAAAGGGCCTTGGGCACCTTAAGTGACAGTGTGTATTTGGAGGGTAAGAGTGAATTTAGATTCTTTGGGACGCAAAGCTTTCATTTTCAAACTTCACAATTGCCCAGTTTGGCCAGGAAAGTGCCCTGACTTTTCAACTTTCCAGGAATTACAAATTTTATCATCGTAATCACTCATTAAAATTTTCCATCCAGAAAGAGGAAAAATCTATGACACCTGAAACTTGAGTTTATGTTCACTAGTGGGGCAAAGTAGAGCTCTCTTTAGGCAGTGGGACCCAGTGAGAGTCCTGCAGTTAGACAAGGCTCGAAGCACCTGAGATTTTTAGAATATTTTATTGTGATGGAACTCAACTTTTTATTGATCTCCTTCAGGAGAAGGCTAATTATTTTTGATTCTCTTGGCTGAATTGCCAGCAGTGTGTTTTCTTAGGCTGATTGCTTTCATATATATATATATATATATATATATATATATATATATATATATATATATATACGTATATATATAAAAGTCATTGCATCTCCTCATGAGTTCATTGTCTTTTCTACCTTGAAGTCCTTATTGTCAAGTGAAGTTACCAATAACAACACTCTTTTCACTGCTTTACCCTTGCTGGGGACTGTGGCAAGTGAAATGGTTGAGCCCAATTCCTGGACATGGAACCCATACCCTACACCTTCTTCACCAGCGATCTGACAATCATCTGCAGGGCTTCTTAAGACACAGTTTCTGGGGCTCCATTCCCAGAGAGTCTCATTCGGTAGATTTGGAGTGTGGCCTGTGGCTTTGTATTTCTTACAAACTCAGCGTTGATGCCAGTGCTGCTGGTCCGAGGACCACACTTTGAGAACCAAAGCTTGCGCCACAGTAGGGAAGACCAGAACATCCACCTTTGTCCACAGGGCTCAACACTCAACGGAATCTTGAGGTGAAACCCTAAATATTGCTACACACTTCTCTGTGCCCTCAGCACCATGAAAACCGAGCATCTTCCCCAAGAGCTGCTGAGAAAGGGCAGCACAAGAAGGAGGTCATAGTGTTCCCTGTAAAATTTGGAGGGCCTCATGGAAAGCTGAGAGGAGTGAAGACAGCCAGGCCAGAGTCTGAGCAGTGAGGCTGGCAGGCCCAGTTTCGTGCACAAAATCCCAAGTTCTCAGGTACCTTTCTGGTGGTCCCAGCCTGACTCTTCTAAAGGTCTTCCTTCCTGCAAGCCCACGTATTACCAGTGTTCATACACTCAATTCATGTTAACTGAATGCCTATTAAATATCAGGCTGTATTCTAGGTGCTGAAGATCCAGCAGTGAAAAAATAATATCCCTGCACTCCTGGAACTTAGGAGCCCTGGTGGTTCCGGGGGTTAAGTGCTCAGCTACTAACCAAAATGTTGGTGGTTCTGTTACCGCCGAGGACACAGAGACCCTCCTTGTCTTTCTCTTGAAAGAATACACAGAGGAGACAATTTTGGATTCAGCTCTAACAGCTTTCTTTTACTTGTGACAAGTAAAAGCCAGTGGGGGCTCATGCCTCTCCAAAAGACTGACTTGAAAAGGGAGGCAGGGTTAGGGCTTATATAGGTAGGGATAATAGACAAATGAATATTGAATGGGTTTCTTTCGAGGGGTGCGTACTTCTCAGAACGGCAGTGGACATTAATTAGGTTACGCATGCATCTGGAACCCAAGATGGAACCCGCTGATATTCAAGATGGAGTCCTCTTGGCAGCCCTTGGCATCACTTATTATAGGACATAGCGCAGGCACACTGATCTTCGTCACTACATTGCCCTCTTCAGCAGGCTAAGGAAGGTCAAACAGCAGTCATACTTTGTTCTTCCGTGTATGTGGAGCCTGTAAAGGGGGAAGGGACTAGAAAAACACTAAGAAGGAGGTAATTCACTGGTTGCTTTAACCTCATTTCCTGTTGACAGGGTGTGGTTCCTGTTTACCGAACTTCTAAATGGTAATCTTTTAACAGCTGTCTTGTTTCGCCACCACAGTTAATCCTACCAGCTTCAGTTCAGATCTACCCAGGGGTGCCTTTTGGCTCCACCTTAAGGTCCCTTGGAAGAAAGGGCTGGCAATCTACTTCCCCAAAAATCAGCTATTGATAACCCTATGGAGCCCAGTTCTACTCTGACACACGTGGGGTCTCCATGAGTCAAAATCGGCTCTAGAGGGGAAGACAAACTTCAAACAAATACATAAAGAGATAACAATGTGAAGCAATGATAAATACCGTGAAGAAGCCTGCTCTTTTAGAAAGTGTGATCAGTCCTCATTGAGGAAGTAACTTCATATGCCCAACAAAAAATGATACCTACCATCTTAATTAAAAAGAAGGCAGGAAAAACTGCTAAATAAGCAGCCACAAGAGCTAAAAGCACAGCTGCCTTGATATGTTGGCAAAAAATCCCATACAGTTAACTTACCTGTGAAGTTTCCCTGAATGACATCAGAGTATTTGGGTCTCACCATGAGGATTAAGTAATGACAAGGAAGTTTAATGGGACTTAGTCTCCTCTTTAAGAATTAGTAAAAGTTGTCAGGAACTTTTTCCTCTTGATAGTACTGTTTTGGGGGCCCAGGACAAAAGGAGATCTAGAGTATCTGAGAGGGAGAAATAGGTAAACAGAGGCAGTGAATGCCAAAGCAACTTTCAGTTATTTCCAACGTTAAAATGTTTTTATTCCCTGTAATATTTGTGAGGATAAACAGATATATTTACATATTATATATATATATATATATAATTTCAGTAATAACTCAAATTTACCAGAATATTAGAGAAGCTGTATAGCATAGTTGTCAAGAGCATAGGCTCTTGAACCAGGCTGCCTGGATTTGAGTTTATTAACTCTAAACTTTGGCATGTTTGTTTATCCTCTTTGTGACGCCATTTTCTTATCTACAAAATGAGAAGGATAATGTTCCCACCCTAAAGCGATGTTGAGATTAACTGAGTTAAAATATTGTTAAGGTGCTTATAACAGTGCCTAGAATGTAGTGGGTCTTCAGTAAACTTTAGTTATAATTATAGTAATGATATTATATTTTATACATAGTTATAATATGTGTATATATCAAAAAAACCCCAAACCCACTGCCTTCGAGTCGATACTGACTCATAGTGATCCTATAGGACAGAGTAGAACTGCCCAGTAGAGTTTCCAAGGAGTGCCTGGTGGATTCGAATTGCCGACCTTTTGGTTAGCAGTGGTAGCACTTAACCACTACTCCACCAGGGTTTCCATATGTGTATATAGCATGTACATATTAATTACAATAGTGATAAGAGTGTAGTAGCTTATCATGAATACTCTCAAAGTCTAGCATAAATTTCCTTGTTATTTCTCTATTTTTCTTGGTGGATTTCTATCAAGTCCATTGGGGTAAACCTCAGATGGATGACCAAGCTCCTGTTGGTCCTTTTTTCATTAGCCTCCTTCTCCCTACCTTTTTTTCTCTATCATACCCTTTCTTCTACCATCTCTGCTTTACCCTGCCATACCCTTAGCTCTATTCTTCGAGGGCCCTGGTATCTAAATATATTCTTCAGAGTGTAGCATTTACAAGGTGGACAGAACTCTCTTTTATTTATTGATTTTTTCCCCTAGAATAACTTTAATGTGTTATTAAACTAAAAGAAACTGTTTCCCTCAAGAGTGAGGTATGGAGGTATGTCCCCTACTATAATTTTAGGAGGCTTGCAACAATGGAACCCCACTCCTTCTTCCAATAGTTATTAGTTAGAGCTCAGTGGAAGGGGCGTCTACATCTGAGCACCCTAAATGTCAGGTAGGGTCTAGCCACATGAGAAGTGTACCAGAGACCATGTTATATGTTCACTACATTCTCATTTTGAACACGTCACCTATGTTTTGCAAGATTGAGCCCTGAGTCTTACAAATGAAGCTCTGTGGGAACCTCTGGTGCTACAGGAGGAAGATTACCACTTTCACTCAAAGAAAACATCACTGGATCTCCAATCCTGAATGCTGTCAATCCTTTCCATCTTCTTGTCCAATTTACAGCCTCTTCACTGAAGAAAGGTCAAGATTCCCCCCTGGTTGTGCTTCTGTTAGTGACTGTAAAAGGTCTGCAATTTTACCAAGTTTGCAAGCCAGTAAGTTAACCTGCTGCAGTTTCATAGACGCTGGCAGAAGACACAAGACTCCCGGATCAGAGACAAAGAACTGTATTTCTCATGGCACAGCAATCAGCATAAACTTTAGGTTCACGTTTGTTCCTCTTGCCTCCAAGTCCCATGGGGCAATGTGGAGATAGGCCTAACTTGATGCTTCACACGCAGTGGGTTTGTCTCAGGTGAGGAACCTCAAGCTTAGGAAACTCCCAATCTTATAAGGGGGCTACCAAAAAATGTGCCCAGCCTTTTTTCCCTCTTTCTCAGAGGGTGACATTGAATCTTTTAAAGCTGTTGGCTGTACAAATATCCCTTTAAGATCGTCCAAAACAAAAGCTTTCAATGCCTCTTAGCAAGATGTACAGAAATGAAAGAACTCTGTAGAGAATTGTCTTTCAACAGCTTTTCAAGGCATCACAGACTAATCGGATGATGACAGTTACAGACTTGGGATTGCGCTAATATTCTCCACTGAGAAATAGATCTCCAGAGAGTTGTCTTGGAATGTGTCTGGGCATGAATAGAGAAATACCCACATTAGGAATTTCTTAGTTCTTAGATCTAATGTTGAGAACGATTGGATTCTTACTGGGTATCTAAAGCCTCTTGAAATTGAAGTTGTTATCGTTGCCGTAAGATGCTGTCAAGTCGGTTCTGAATTATAGCAATCCCATGTACAACAGAACAAAACACTGCTCTGTCCTGTGCCCACACAAACCCAGTGCCATCGAGTCAATTCTGACTCATAGCGACCCTACAGGACAGAGTAGAACTGCCCCATAGAGTTTTCAAGGAGCACCTGGCTGTCCTGTGCCGTCCTCATACATAGTTGTTATGCTTGAGCCCATTGTTGCAGCCACTGTGTCAGTCCACCTTCTTGGGGGTCTTCCTCTTTTTCACTGACCCTCTACTTTACCAAGCAGGATGTCCTTCTCCAGGGACTGATCCCTCCTGATATCATGTCCAAAGTATGTGAGATGTAGTCTCGCCATCATTGCTTCTAAGGAGCGTTCTGCCCATAGAATCCTTCTATATTCTAACTCGAGGCTTGAATTTTTTTCTTCAGTTGTTTCAGCTTGAGAAGTGCCAAGCGTGTTCTTCCCTTTTGGTTTTCTAACTCTAGGTCTTTATACATGTCATTATAATACTTTACTTTGTCTTTTCAAGCCACCCTTTGAGTAGGGTGTATCAGTTTTACTTAACCTGTTCACTGTCCTTTAATCCATATCTCACAAGCAGAGATGCAGAAGGGCTTTAAGGCTTGGCTAAAATACCATTAACAAAGAGGGCCTTGACAGGGTCTTTGAAAGCATTGCTCTCTGACAGTGATTCATTTAGAACAGTGTTTCTCAACTTTTTTTTTTTAATTATTGTCCTTGCAAGGAGTCATGTTAGATATTTTTTCCTAATTGTCCACCTCCCCCATAAAATTTTAAAACTACAGAACTACTATTTTTCTATGCACTGTGGTTCTTTGGAGGGCCATGAACCATTACAATATCTAAGTTTTCTTGTCAACCCTAAAGCCAATTTTTACCCCTTTGATGGTGATTTCAGCCCCACTGAGAATGCATGACCTAGACCATTCTTTTATTTGCAGGGGGATGTCTTATTCTAGGTGCCTGAGAAACAGATAGCAAGATAGGGTTAAGCATACAAGAATTTTATTAGGGGAAATACTTGTATAAAAGTGTATGGAGGGAGGCAGCTAGATGAGGCTGGGAAATCTTCAGATCTTGTTGCAAATTTAAACCTAAGAGAAGGAGTGATGAAGAAAAGGTTAGGTGGAAGTGTCCTAAGCTATGATGCAGTCTAAAGGAGGTTCGGCAAAGCCATCAAGGAATCCTTGAGCCAAAGCTGGCTGATAAAGAGTCGCGTGTCACCAGAACTGCATTAATCTCCCTGCTGCACACAGTCATGAGTGGGAAGCAGTCTGTAGAGGGCAAGGCTTTGGCAATGAACTTGAAAGCTGGGCCCTCAGTCAATCATGCTCCCTGTAATAGGAGGCATATTCTCACGGCCACCACAGGTTAATGAACACTAGTTGATCTAACAAGCTACCCCAAATGTTAGTGGTTTAATACAATAAAAGTTTATTTTTTACTCACTCAAAGTTTAATGCAGATGCGTATTCTTGGCCTGCTCTATCCCAAGTGATGACTCAGAATCCCAGACTCCTTTCATTCTGCCACTCTGCTCTTTTCAACATGCATCTTCCAAGTTTGCTGTGCAGGGGAAAGACAGAGAGCATGAAGGGGGCATATCTGCTCTCACATTCTGTTGGTGACACTAGTCACCTGGACCAACTGGATGCAAGGGGGCTGGGAAGTGTGGCTTCCTGTGTGCCCAGGATGAAACAACAGTTTTAGTGAGCATCTACCAAATGCGACAGAGCAAGTCTCTGCCACGAGTTCTCAAAGGTGTGGGTCCCATTTCTGTGCTGCTTCCTTTTAGCCCAACCAAAATCTCCCTCAGGAAGAGAAAATTTCATCCACCTAGATCATAACTGTTCCTTTAACTTTTCTTTCTTTTCCTCCTTTCATACCCCCAAAGTCAAAATTATTCTGACAGTATTTACCTGCCAGGATCCAGATGACTCTCATGTGAAAGTTTGCTCCTGATGCCTTGGTCGTCCGTGTGAAGGTCCACATTAGCCAAGTGGCATGCATGTGTGTGTGTCTAGATATAAGACATCTGTTTCTTTCTGAAAATGTGAACTAACGCCCAAAACAGACTAGAACTGGATCCAAGTCATACATGTGTTTCAATCACACCATCTGGATCCAGATACACTACTGCCGCAGTTGCCATTGTTTCTTTGTCCTCCTCTACCAGCTTAGTAAACGTCAGGCTCCCTACAGTAGAAGTCAGATAAGGTAGTTTTCTAGGCTCAGACCACAGAGGTTCCATTGGAAATGGTAGCTGATGTGGACCAAATGTCATTCATAGATTATCGACATTTACAAATACTTGATACTTGCTGTGCAGCACTGCTTAGCATATCTCTTCCTCTTTGCATGTGGGTCGCCACTAAACTCAGGGAGAAGAGACTGAAATCACAGTGTGAATGCTTTGATGGAATGGGCTTGGGCAGACACTTGGAATAGAACCAAGAGCTTGTTGGAGCTTGGCTGGTTCTAACATGTGGCCCCAGACCACTTTGTCTGACTGTGATTGTATGTCTAAATTTTTCCACAATATCATCTGTTAGCAGTACTTTCCTGCTCATAGAAGTAGAAGATGGGGCCTTCCCTGTCAACGAAGTCTCCATGGATATGTCTAGAAATTCACTCCATACTATTAAAGAAGAAATTCATGAATTTGCTCCTCTACAGTTTTTTTCTGCTTCCCTTCTTAATTCAGCCACCGCATGCTCTTTGATTCTCTAACTGTGGAGAGCTTCACTGTTCTTCTCTTCCACCTGAAGCAATTGACACAATATGGCCAATCTTTAAGCCTCTAAAAAAATGTGTGAGATTGGCTAGCAGAGCCAGGGTTTATAGGGTTCCCACTAGCACTTGTTTAATCCTCATGAAACTTATCTTCCCTCATGACATCCTTCTTCTCTTCAATGTCATGTGTAAAAATATTTCTAACCCCGTCAAAAACTAAGAGTTTTTTCGTGCTTTTCTGCCAGGTGGTCAAAGAATTTAGCACATGCATCCTCAGCAGTTTATAATCTGCCCAAAAAAAAAAAAAAAAAAATTGCTCCAGTGCAGACAGGGAAACTTAAGTTTCATGGCTTTTATACCATAAACTACCTCTAAATTCTCTAAAATCCTGTTCATTTCCTAACCTTAGAGAAATTTATGCCTATTATTTAAATACTTCCCTGACATATTTAAACCACAGGTCAAATTTCATATCCCCTAAGACCTACTCTACGTTTCTTTCATCCCACTACTACCCATTCCAAAATCATGAAATTTGTGTTTGGGGCAATGAAATCATAGTGTGCCTGGCTTATCCTTTTTCTGTCAACATAATGTCCTGAAGAAGATGGGTCTGGATCTGATGTGGGTCGGAGTTCTCCCTCAAGACCTACCCTATCAGTTATGGATCTTCTACTTTCTGGAGTAACATAATTTTCTTTAAAGATTCTTTATAGAATATTTTACCATCTCTCAACAGAACTTAAAAATGCCATTACTTTAAACAATCTCTTCTTCACCAGGCATGGAATGGGAAAGGAATGCACAGGATGAAAGGGGACAATGAAATACATCCTACTACACCACCTTTGTCCCTGCCTGAGTCTGAAGATCCCACTCTACGAACCAAGAGGAAAGATGCTTCGACATCAAATTTTCGCACAACATAAAATCACAATGCCTTTACAGCAGTCCTGGTTTGGAAAATGGGGCGGAGTGACTTGCTTCCTACACAGGGAGATAGGATTCTCTTGGATTGGTTTATTGAAGAAAGCTAAACTTTTCATGTATTACAGCCTAGGAGAAGCTCTGAACTAGGTATGCCTGAAAGACAAAGTTACGATCTTCATTTTATACAAGGTTCTCTTGCTCATAAATAGGTTTAAAATTTTTTTTTTTTAAAAAGTAGACTATTGTTTTAGTTAGGAATGCATTTAGCAGCAAATAAAAAATTTGACTTAGAGTGACAAAAACCCTCTGATATAATTAAAAAAAAAATTAATAATAGCTCTTTAAGTAGTAGATTTCTAGTTTGGTAAAGCAGCTCCAACCTAGAGATAAGTAGATGTGTTTACGATTTCCTTGGCCTTCCCATACGGTGCCAAGTGCCTACTTCAGCACAGATATTGGGTCCTCATATGACTGTACCAAAAGGTAGGCATAGCAGAGTGGCCAGAGCAGTGAAAGATTGCAAGAAGTGAGCAAGAAAGCAAGTGAGAGAAGGTTCTTCTTGAGATCCTCGCATTTCATCAGGGAGGAAAATCTTTTCCTGAGGCTCCCAGAAGACTTCGCCTTAGATCTCATTTGTCTGAACTAAGTCAACATGACTTGCATATCGTGACAAATGGAAGTTGGAATCCTGATGCTTGGCTAGGAATAACCACAGTTCATCCCTTGGGATCTGGCACTTTGCCACCTGAACAAAGCTGAGCCTTTGTAGCAAAGAGGAAATGCAAGAATAACTACCATGAAGGCAAGTAACAGCGCTTGCTATGACCATAAGTAGAGCTGATGGTGCACAGTGCATGATGCTGCTGCATCTTTTTCTATTTGGCCATGAAATCCATTACAGTTGGTTAAAAATTTTGACAGTTACACCTAAATAAAGGGACCTTCGGAATTGTCTATTCCAAATTCTTGCATGCCCCTCTCAGAAAAAAGGATTGCATTGATCTTAATCATACTATGTATTTTTTCTGCTTGAATGAATAGAATGAACTTTCATTTTGCAGATGAGCAAACTGCAGCCCACAGGTATGAACTGGTAAGTACAATGTTACTCAACTAGTAATTCACAGAGCCTGACCAGAAGGCTATTCTCCTGACTTCTGGTTTCTTTTCCATTTTCCCATTTTCACTTGCTGCTTGCCCAAAGGAGGCATATAAGGATTCTTTATGTACCCTAAAAATCAATTCTTAAAAAAAAAAAACTATGAAGGCAGAGACATGGGAGGGCAGTTTTCTCACCTACGATGGCATGGGGAGCGCAGAAGAGAATGAAAAACATGACCTTAGATGACATAAATGCCATAGGAAGCTAACGCTATAGATGGGGCGTCTTCCAGGAATTGGAAGAAATGTTTTTTCTTTTTCAGTTGAAGAGCCCTATTCCACTGTTCTAACTTAGCTTGACTGCACTTTCTACGAAGAATTGACCTGCACTTCCTGGTCAGTATCCTTACTCTGTGAGTTGACCCTTTTGTTTGACATTTTCTAATGACTTCCCAGTAGCTTCGCAACTATCGGCTCTCCTAAGCCAGAGGGTGTTAGATGAGGGATGAGAAGAACTCTCCACACAGTCTTTTGTCATTTCCAAACTGTTCCCTGCCGGCAGAATGACATTTGTTTTATGAGGCCACAGATGATTAGCATTTTTACACGCCATTGTAGCAGTCACAACAGAGACCAGGACCGTAAACCAGGAGAAATGTTATTGAGACCAATTTTAAATGGTGATTTTTTTTTTTCTTATCGTAAAAATGGAGTTGAAAACAACTTTCCTTTCTAACCTGTCTTCACTACAGCATAATCAAACATTAATCTTTGTGTAGAGACCTTTATTCAAAAACTCTTGCCCCTTGCTCAAGTCCACATTCTACCCTTCCACCCTTTGGAACAGATTCTCTTCTGTGTAAGACCTGAACAAAGGTTGACGAGAGAAGTGGCCTTGTCAGATGCATTATTTCCTTGTTATTTTTATTCATTTAGTCACCAAGAGGTTTTGCAAAATCATGATGACGAAGAAAGTCAGCTTTGGGGGAGCAAGAGGTTGTTGTTGTTGAGTTGTGGTCAGAATATGTAATGGAATTTGGGCTCCAGATGGAGTAAAGGTTAATATATAAAGAAGATTGATGACCCAAGGCTTAGGTCACACTTGAATAAGGAAATAAATGATAGACTTTGCCCTCATTTCAAATAATGGCTTAGGTACTTAAAACCCAATTTCAAGTTGCCTGGACCCATCAGCTGGATTCTACCCAAAGTTGAGTTTTTATGCATTCAGAGGACTGAAAATTTCCTGCCTTTCCCAGAGTACAATATGCCCTTTTTCCCTGTCCTCCTCGGTACTTCCTTTGCATCATTGTTCTGGTGCAGCCAAGTTCCAACATTTACTGGATACACGTGGCACCAAGTGACTTCCATGTTCCCTGGGCATTAGGAATCCCTTAGAGCGAGAGCCTCTAGTGTTTCTCCTGCCAGAAATTTCCCTTCTAAGGGGACACACACTGATACAGGAGTTTCAGACTCAAGAAGGAATATTCGCTCACTTCAGAAGTCCTTACCTGGTTTGTGGCACTGAACCGTGAAGGTACTGACAGAAGGAAATGTTGCTCATGCCTCGCCAGTACTGACTGGAGAAGAAAACAGAAAAAAAAAAATTCCATTGGTTTTCAGGAGGGTGCTAACAAGCTATCGATGAAATCCTTCCAATGCTTGTGAGTCACATTAGAGAGCATTAACCCAGTGCCCTAAGCAAGCTTTGGCTGGAAACTGTGGACTTGTCAGTCCTAGGAAAGGCCTCACATGCAGTGGGCAGTTTGCAGCTAGCAAGGAATACAGACAGGAAGTTGGGTATCAGCATGGTTCCTGTTTTCAGAGCCTCTTTGCCCTCCTTTAACCTACTTGGTACCCTATTAGAAATTCTACAGAATCATAGATAACAAAAATGTATCCCAGACAACACAGAAAGCCTAAACATGATAGTCACTGTGGAAGAAAAAAGTTGCCAGAACTACCCTCCGAACCAGGCCCAGTTTGACAGGCTGATTCTTTCACACCTTTAAGGAATAGGTAATTTTAATACTATTCAACTTGTTCTAGTACATGGAGAAAAATGGAAAATTTCCAGACTATGCAGAGTCAATGTAATATTGATAACAAAACATGATAAAGCATGATTCAGATAAAGAAATCCACATGCTAACCTAACTCATGACTGTGTGTTTGCTGTAACAATCTAAAAATCCACAGTAAAACACTAATAAATAGAACCTGAAGTCAAATGGTTAGCAGGCTCAGCTGCTAACCAAAAGTTTGGAAGTTTGAATCCACACAGACCTGTCTTGGAAGAGAGGTGTGGGGATCTACTTCCAAAAAACCAGTCATTGAAAACCCCACAGAGCACATTGCTACTCTGAGACACATGGGGTCGCCATCAGTTGGAGTCAACAAAAGGGCAACTGCTTTTAAAAGGCTATTATGTCAGGAAATGTCAGGATTTTAATATTATAAAATTTATCAATATTACTCACTGTGTCATTAAGTAAAAGGAAAAACATCATTCCAGTATATCCTGGAAACATATAATAAAATTCAATACCTTTACTGATCAAAAATCTTTTATGAAAAGATTTTTAAAAATTACTAAAATGTGAATATTTCCTTGGCATGATTTTATGTACAAGTAAACATCAGACTTGATGAAAACATTAGTAGAATTTTTCATTCAAGTTAGAAACAAGATGAAGATGCTTATTATCATCACATA
Organism: Loxodonta africana; assembly: GCF_030014295.1. Classification (NCBI taxonomy): domain Eukaryota; kingdom Metazoa; phylum Chordata; class Mammalia; order Proboscidea; family Elephantidae; genus Loxodonta; species Loxodonta africana. The sequence goes on from NC_087360.1 coordinate 60,272,723, forward strand.
TTTAACAACATTATGAAATGTTAGCCAACATATGGAGAAAAGAGAAAGAAATGAGAGAGGAGAGACAGAGAGAAAGATCTTAAAAAACAAAAACAAACTCTTCTTCTGTCAGTCAGGAATTGGCTCTAGGTCACTGAATTTTTTCCTAAAAAAATAATTTTTTTTTTTTAAATAAATCCAAATGTGCTACCTGAAATTCTCTGGGACTCCTAGAATTTCTGTTTTAAAAAATGCATACATTTTTATATCCCATACCCACTTATATTTTAAAGGATTTGAAGCATATAAATGATATGTTAAATGCTGTGAAAGATAAAAAGACACACCAAAGAAAATAAAGATAGAATGGGAAAACAAGACCAATAAGAGAATATCCATGTGAAAATGTCCCATGTTCTTTTAAAAGTTCTTTGATAAATTAGTCTCCGAGTTTCCTGGTGGCCCAAGCAAAAATAGAAAAGTATAGAGAAGCTCCCAAAACTCCCAGTATACTAGTTAAAAATAAATAAACAATGATATTCCTTACTCTTGGTTTTTAAATAACTTCCTTTTGCATAGTCATTGAGATTATTTTGAGAAGGTAGAGGACATTGAGAAATGTAGCCGACTGCATCTTCTGCAAAATTATTTCTATAATGTATGTGATAACAGGCTAAAATTTGAATTGAGAATTTCAAATATTTCTATGATCATCTTCAAACGTCACTGCTCTGGCTGATGTGTTCCTGGAAAAAAAGATGGAGAGGGAAGAAGCATTTTAATTAACCCTGTGAGTCCCCAAAGCCTACTGGGTTAGACCTAGAGAAATGTTTCTGCATCCAGACTGCTGAGGCTGAAAAAGTGGGGAAAATTTCCTGTTTATGCCTCTGTTTCCCTTTTTTGTAAAATGAGAATAAAAATAATCACTAACCTACGGGGTTGTGAGGATCAAACTATGCAATATACATAAAGTGTTAGAACAATACATGGTACATAGGGAGAATCAAAGTGGCAGGTAATAGTAGTAGTAATATGACATATTTCATCATATTTTATCTTGAAGTTTATATTCTGAATGCAAAAAAAAATTTTTTTTGGAAAAGATTTTTTTAAAAACCTTTTCCAATTTGCCAGGATAATACTTCTTCCCTTTAATCTAAGCACATTAAAAGTTAAATTCTAGATAACAAATACGTAGATGCTTACTGGTAAACATTTTCCTTTCGTTCTTCTGGTTGTACTTCTACAAATCCATTAATCCTGAGTGCTCACATGGGTCACTTTGTGGGCAGAAAGGAGTTGGATGGCTAAGTGTTAAAAGGCTTTTCTGTGAGGACAGCAGCAGTTATCTGGCACATTTAGAAGCATGACCTTTCTGTGCTGTGGCCCAGAATTAAGGAGAGAAAAAGTTTCAGAGCGAAGTAACAAGAAGCACTTTATGGAGGTAGGGAAACTTTATTGCTTAGGGAATAGTTACCCAGCGTGTGCTGGAAGAGTCATTTTACTGGCCAGTGGCTTTCAGTGGCAAAGGCTGCGTTCCGATTAGGGAGTGACTGAGGCTGTGACCAGAAGTTTCAGGTCAGTCCATTAGTGAGACTTACAGTTCCAGTGGGGTCAGGAACCAGTATGGCAGAGGTGGGACATCAGACCTGGGCAAAAATGGGAGCCATCCAGTCATTTCTCTGTGGTGCAGAGGCCAGTACAGTAAGTCCCCAGGATAGGAATGCCTGACTTATAGACAACTCAAACTTTTCCCTTAAAACAATTGAACCCACCCCTACTTTGAAACAATTCCCAACAAATTCTTCATCTGAATCACCTTCCCTTGCTGCACATGCAGCTTTTAAATCAGTGGAAAGGCTTCAAACTAAACAAACAAACCAAAAAAACCAAACCCATTGCTATGGAGTCAATTCTGACTCATAGTGACCCTATACGTCAGAGTAGAACTGCCCAATAGGGTTTCCAAGGAGTGGCCGGTGGATTCGCACAGCCAATCTTTTTGGTGAGCAGCTGAACTCTTACCCACAGCACCACCAGGGCTCCTTAGATTCTGATGTGTTTGATTGAGGATTACTCCTCTAAAAATGTAGAGGTTCCACATTCATGTCCACAGATACTGGAGGACATTCAGGTGTCACCCAGTTACTAGCTGGATAAATGCTGCCCCCCTGAGATCTGGATCAGGTTGTCCATGTCCTGCAGAAAGCCCATTGCCTCACTATGATTTCTACAGATTCTTGGGATATTATAGTCACTTGATGACCTTTGGTGCTAAGTTCCAGTTTCTGCTGAAATCATTCAGTTCATGGCTCATTTTATTGCCTTTTGTATGTTTTCCTTGTATCTCTCTACATCAAGTCATATAAACATCTAAATTCCTGTACTTAATTTTCATGGAAAACCACTCACACAAGGCTGGTGTATGTTTGTCGGAATTACAGAAAATTTGGACCAGGTGAGTTGTGTTACGTTGCAGTGGGCAAATAGGTTCAGACTGAATATTAGACATCCCTGATCTTAAGAAACGTCTTACTTATGTTTCTCTTAATTCTTGGACTCCACTATGCTTCCATGTTACTAGAATTTCCTCTTTTCTCTACCTTGCTCTGACTCTCAACTTACTGTTTATTTTATAAATTAGTTTTACTAAGCGTACTTACATAAAACAGACTGCATGCATTTAAAGTGTGCAGCTTGACCAACTTTGACAGATGACTTTTATCTCACTTACTTTGCACATGTCATCAGCAGAGATCACTTACTGGACAGAGACATCATGCTTGATAAAGTAGAGGGTCAGCAAAAAAGAGGTTGATTCCCGATGAGTTGGATTGACATAGTGGCTGCAATAATGAGCTCAAATATAGCAAGCATAGTAACGATTGCGAGGATGGTATGGGACTGGGTAACATTTCAGTCTGTTATACTGTGAGCCTGAGCCGACTCGGAGGCACCTAACAACAACATACACGGTAAAATCACTGCCACGAGGCAAAGAATGTTCACATCACCCACAAAATGTTCCTCATTGTTTTCCGCAGCCTCACCTTTCCTCCTCTTCAGCTTCATGCAATCTCTGAACAGCTTCTTGTCACTATATATTAGTAACCTTTTCTAGAATTTTATAAAAATAGAATCACATAGTATTTACTCTTTTATGTTCCTCTTCCATGCGTGGCTTCTTTCACTCAGTGTAATGTCTTGACATTCATCCACATTTATTCCTTTCTATGGATTGTGGCTATACCACACTTTGTCTAACCCATTCGCCTGCTGGTGGACGTTTGGTTTGCTACTAGTTTGGGATTATTGTGAATAAAGGCAGGCAAACATTTGTGTACAAGCCTTTGTGTGGACATATATTTTTATATTTGGGTAAACATCTAGGAGTGGAAATGGTTAGTGTTTGTTTCACTTCTTAAGAAACTGCCAGAAAGTGGCTGTACATTTTGCAGCAGCATCAGCATTATATTAAAGTACTAGTTGTACTACATCTTGCCAACAATTAGTATTGTCAGTCTTTTCCCCATTAGGATTCTAATATGTATGTACAAATCTGTCTTGGAAGAAGTACAACCAGGATGCTCCTTAGAAGCAAGGATGGCGAGACTACATCTCACATGCTTTGGACATGTTATTAGGAGGGATCAGTCCCTGGAGAAGGACATCATGCTTAGTAAAGTACAGGGTCAGCAGAAAAGAGGACGACCCTCAACGAGATGGATTGACATAGTGGCTGTAACAATGGGCTCAAGCATAACAGTGATTGTTGAGGATGGTGCAGAGACAGGCAGTGTTTCATTCTGTTGTACATAGGGTCACTATGAGTTGGAATTGACTCGAAGGCACCTAACAACAGCCACAACAAACAATATGTATGTAGTGGAATTATAGATACAGATTAGATATTAGATATATAAAGAAAAAACCAAGCCTGTTGCTGTTGAATCGATTCCAACTCATAGTGACCCTGTAGGACAGAGTAGAACTGCCCCATATGACTTCCAAGGAGTGCCTGGTATACTCAAACTGCTGGTTAGCAGCTGTAGCTCTTAACCACTAGGCCACTGGGGTTTTATATGTAAGTATGATACCACAAAATAAAAAAAAAGTCCTATCTCTAAGATAATTTTGGGTGCTAGCTGTTAAGATAATTTTTTTGTAATCCAGCCATAGAGCCAATAGTTCAAAATGAGAGCTTAGATAAGTGAGCCTAGGGCAGTAAACACAAGGACTATCGAGCATGGAACACTATAAACATTCTGTGTTTGTACAGAATATGGTAGATTAAAAAACAATAAATAAGGTTCAGAGAAGAATATTATCAATACCTTTACTAACAAGAGAGGCAGCAGAAGGTACAAAGTAGTTGTTTTGCAACTGGAACAGAGAAAGCCCCTGTGATACGATGACTGGATACCAAACGAAAGAGTGGGGTCTGCCATATATAAGAAGGCCTGGAGCAGATGATAGATAATAACACGCAGAAGCAGAAATAGAACTGAAACTCCAAGTCGTTTGCAGTTAGACGACCATACCCAAATCCCTAGCAAGGAGAGATAAGAAATTAAAACCAGAATGATACCACTCCAGAATAACTTTAATTAGTTGAAATGTTGAGTACATTTTGTCAAGTGGTCTCCTACCAACAGTTTGTGTTCGTTTCTTACTGAAGTATTGCAGAAATAATCTTATTCAGTCTTGTGTGGAGGAGAAAGCATCTGGTCACTGTCTTGCTGTGCACTCAGGCATGTTTCATGACAGAGTCTTGGAAGACACTGTTATGCAAATGGCCCCTGAAGAGAGATGGTAGAGGAGGGCGACCCTGAGGTGCCCTTACAGGAAAAATGAAGCTTCTTTCTGAGAATCAAACTGTGTAAAAATGGAATGTTTCCTAGACCAACCTGATTGTTACTTATCAGTGACGTTAAAAAATAAAATATCGGCCTAAGGGGCCATGGTCAGCAATGTAGCACAGAAAAAGAATTAGAGGATAGGCCTGTGTCCAACACTGTCCAGAGGAGAGAAATGGCAGAAAATAATTTAGCCACTAGGATGTGATCCTTCTCTATAGACTCCCCAGGGCCACTGAACCACACTTTAACTGCGCTCTGTTTTTTTCTTCTTTCCTGTATGCTCAGTCACTTGAGTCTATAAAACTGTGCATATCAATCACTACCACGCTAAAGACCACCTTCTCAATCTCCAGTTTTCCTCTAACCTACGCTCCGTTTACTCTCTCTTGTTCTTCTCAGTCAACCTACTTGAAAGAGTAATTTACATTTTATGTTTTGATTTCCTCGTCTCCTAGTCCCTCCTGGAGCCCTGGTGGTGCAGTGGTTAAGAGCTCCGCTGCTAACCAAAAGATGGGCTGTTGGGATCTACCAGCTGCTCCTTGGAAATGCTACTCTGTCCTATAGGGTAGATGTAAGTTAGAATTGACTCAATGGCAGAGTTTGGTATGATTTTAGTCCCTTCTTGGTTCATTTAAAAATATTATTATTAAATATTTTACATATTCAAAAATAATATATGTCATGGACACATAAGCTATGCACGTTAAAAAAAAAATTACCACTTATCTACTATCTAGTTAGTGTTTTTCCCTCTGCACCCTTCCCCTCATTTGTAACCATCAAAGATTGTTTCTTTCTGTGTGTAAAACTTTTTTTGAATTTTTATAATAGTGGTCTCATACAATATTTGTCCTTTTATAATTGGCTATCTCACTTAGCATAAGGCCCTCCAGATTCATACATGCTGTGAGATGTTTTGCAGATTCATCATTGTTCTTTATGGCTACATAGTATTCCATTGTGTGTCTGTACCATAGTTTGTTTATCTATTCTTCTGTTGATGGGCACTTAGGTTATTTCTATCTTTTTGCTATTGCGAATAATGCTGCAGTGAACATGGTTGTGCATATGTCTGTTTGTGTGGTAGTTCTTATTTCTCCAGGATATATTCCTAGGAGTGGGATTGGTGGATCATATGGTATTTCTATTTCTAGCTTTTTAAGGAAGTGCCATATCGTTTTCCAAAATGGCTGTGCCATTGTGCATTCCAGCAGTGCAAAAGAGTTCCAGTCTACCCAAAACTTCTCCAATGTTTGTTATTTTCAGTTTTTTTATTTTTTGATTCATGCCAGTAATGGTATCTCATTATAGTTTTGATTTGCATTTGTCTAATGGCTAATGATCACAAGCATTTCCTCATGTGTCTGAATGTCCAATGCTTATTTTTAATTGTATTAGTTGTCCTTTTTTTTTGGTAGAGGTGCTGTATTTTCCTAGAGATTATGGAGATTAGACCTTTGTTCCATATGTCAAAGCCAAAACTTTTTTCCTAGTCTGTAGGTTCTCTTTTTACTCTTTTGGTGAAGTCTTTTGATGGCATAAGTGTTTCATTTTTAGACGATCCCAGCTATATAGCTTATCTTCTGTTTGTGTACTGTTAGTTATGGTTTGTATCCTATTTATGCCATATATTAGGGCCCTTAGTGTTGACCATTGTTTTTTTCTATGATCTTTATAGTTCTCAGTTTTCCATTTAGGTCTTTGATCCATTTTGAATTAGTTTTTGTGTACTGTGTGAGGTATGGGCCCTGTTTTTTTTGTAGATGAATATCCAGTTTTGCCAGCACCATTTGTTAAAAAGACTGTCTTCTCATTTACTGGACTTTGAGCCTTTGTCAAAGATCAGGTGACCATAGGCAGATAGGTTTACATCTGGGTTCTTGATTCTGTTCTATTGGTCCATGTGTCTGTTACTGTATCAGAACCAGGCTTTTTTTGTTTTTTAATTCTTATTGTGCTTTAAGTACAAACCAAGTCAGTCTCTCATACAAAAACTTTTATATACACCTTGCTGTATACTCCTAGTTGCTCTCCCTCTGATGAGACGGCACACTGCTTCCTGCCACTCTCTATTTTCATGTCCATTCAGCCAGCTTCTGCCCACCTCTACCCTTTTATCTCTTCTCCAGACAGGAGTTGCCCAAATAGGCTCATGTGTCTGCTTGATCCAAGGAGCTCACTCTTCACCAGTATCATTTTCTATTCCATAGTCCAGTCCAATCCCTGTCTGAAGAGTTGGCTTTGGGAATGGCTCCTGTCTTGGGCTAACAGAAGGTCTGGGGACTATGACCTCTGGGGTCCTTCTAGTCTCAGTCAGACCATTAAGTCTGGTCTTATGAGAACTTGGGGTCTGCATCCCACTGCTCTCCTGCTCCCTCAGAGTTTCTCTGTTGTGTTCCCTGTCAGGGCAGTCATTGGTTGTAGCCAGGCACCATCTAGTTCTTCTGATCTCAGACTGATGTAGTCTCTGGTTTGTGTGGCCCTTTCTGTCTCTTTGGCCCATAGTTACCTTGTGTCCTTGGTATTCTTCATTCTCCTTTGGTCCTGGTGGGTTGAGACCAATTGACACATCTTAGTTGGCTGCTTGCTAGCATTTAAGACCCCAGACACCACTCTCCAAAGTGGGATGCATAATGTTTTCTTGATAGATTTTATTATGCCAATTGACTTAGATGTCCCCTGAAGCCATAGATCCAGGCTGTTTTGACTACCATAGTGGTATAGAAAGTTCTGAGGCCAGGTAATGCCAGCTCTCCTATTTTGTTCTTCTTCTTCAATAATGCTTTACTTATCTGGGGCCTCTTTCCTTTCCATATAAAGCTAATGATTAGTTTTTCCATCTCATTAAAGAATGCTGTAGATATTTGGATTGGGATTGCATTGTTTTCGGAGAAAATATTGAAGTTGTTAAGACTTCATTTTACTTGGATCCACGATCAACACCATGGAAGCAGCAGTCGAGAAATCAAACGACACATTGCACTGGGCAAATCTGCTGCAAAAGGCTTCTTTAAAGTGTTAAAGAAACAAAGATGTCACTTTGAGCACTAACGTTTGCCTGACTCAAGCCATGGAATTTTCAATCGTCTCATAAGTACACAAGAGCTGAACAATAAATAAGGAAGACTGAAGAGTTGATGCCTTTGAATTGTGGTGCTGGTGAAGAATATTGACTATACCACAGACTGCCAGAAGAAGGAACAAATCTGTCTTGGAAGAAATACAGCCAGAATGCTCCTTAGAGGCAAAGATGACGAGACTTCATCGCACATACTTCGGACATGTTATCAGGCAAGACCAGTCCCCAGAGAAGGACATCATGCTCAGCAGAGGGTCAGCAAAAAAGAGGAAGACCCTCAACAAGGTGGGTTGACACAGTGGCTGTAGTGATGATCTCAAACATAGCAACAATTGTGAGGATGGTGCAGGGCTGGGCAATGTTTTGTTCTGTTGTGCATGGGATTGCTCTGAGTTCAGATCAGCTCGATGGAACCTAACAACGATTTTCACAATGCCTGTTGTTTTCTCTCAGTTTTGTTAGTAAAAGTTATCTATTTTGCTTCATGTGGTTACAGTACTTATTTTCATTGCTGTATGGCATTTCTTTGCATGACTATACTATAATTGGTTTATCCATTCTCTTTTTTAATGGCATTTAAATTCCTCTAGGTTTCATCTTTTTTTTTTTCGCCCTTACTCGTAAATTCTTCTTTGGAGTTTTATTTAGTTCATAACTTTTACGTACACTTCCAGATTTTATGTTTCCCTCATATTCAAACTCATATACTCAGATTCTGCTGGGCGTTTCCATTTGGATATATCACAGGCACCTCAAGCTCATAATCCTAGATTGCTCCCTAATTCTCAACCTGCATCTAATTGATTACCAGATTTGGACCATTTACCAAAAAATATTGTTAAATCCATTCTTCTCTTAACATTTCTACTATGATTATCTGAGTTTAGTCTTTTATAGTTTTTTCCTTGAGCTGTTGAAATAATCACTCAATGTGTCTTCATACTTGCCTTCTTGGTTACATCATTCATACACCCACCAAAGTGATGTATCTAAATCATATCACTTCTCTGTTTGAAATATCTCATGGCTTTGAGTCACCTACAAGTTGAAGTGGAGGATCCTTACCGTGGTTTCTAGGAAATGTACAGATTACTCATCCTGGCCTCATCCCCTATTCCTCCTATTTTGTGCTTTACACTTTAAAAAGCCAAAGATATCATGTGATTTTCTTCCTTCATACCTTAGGACATATAATTCCCTCTGTGTAGAATATCCTTCATGTCTTTCTTGAGCTATTACCTATTTTCCATCAAGATGCAGCTCAGTTGTCACTCTTTTATTTTATCCTGTGCCTTCTTCTCTCATAAAACTTAATGCATCGTGTTGACAGTTTATGGGATCTACAAAAAAAAAAAAAAAAAATTTTTTTTTTTTTTTGTATCTTCGGTAGAATAGAAACTCCTAGCACAGGGGACTCTTTTTATTCAGTTTGGTATACTCAGCATTTAGCATAATGTAAAAAAAAAAAATGTCTAGCACCTAATATTTCCTCAAAAGATGAATATATGATCGTGGACCTGAAATTAAGGGTCAAAGTATTTTATTAAAACTTATCACTGTAGCTTGAATTAAATACTCCTTAAGACCAATTTTTCTTTCTCAATTTTCAAACAACTTTTTTTTAAATCATTTTTATTTAAAGACCAATTTTTCTTTCTCCATTTTCAAACAACTTTTTTTTAAATCATTTTTATTGTGCTTTAAGTGAAAGTTTACAAATCAAGTCAGCCTCTCACATAAAAACTTATATACAGTTTTTATGTAAAAACTCTTTTTACAATTTTTATATACAGTTTTTACAGTAAAAACCATACTACATACTCCCAATAACTCTCCCCCCAATGAAACAGCCCAGTCCTCAAACAACTTTTTAATGTCTAATTAGTTTTTCTAAGCACCTTGTAGTATAAGATATGTGGTCCCTGTAAAGGGATGCATGCTGTTATAAATTGCGTGTGTTGGTGCCAGTTTATACAACCAGTTATTCGATATTCTATTTATTATTGCTGCATCACAAATCACCCCAAAATTAATACTGTAAAACAACGACCATTTTATTGTGCTCTCTGATTCTGAGGATCAGAAATTCAAACAGAGTTCAGTGGGAGTGCCTTTTATTTGCCTAGTGTCCCTTAGGTTTGGTGACATGGATGGCTGGGGTCTGCAGTAAGCTGAGGGCTTCTTCACTCACATGCCTGGTACCTGGGCTGGGATTACATGAAGACTTGAAATATCTATAGTGGCCTCTCCATGTGGCTTGGGCTTTTCATAGCATGGTTGGTGGGTTCTGAGAGGGAGCCTCCCAGAGAGCCAAGTAGAAGGTGCATGGCCCTTTATGACTTGTAGAACATCACTTTGGCCATGTTGTATTGGTTGAAGCAGTCATCGCTTCTTAAATCTGATGCTCCAGGGGTTCTAATACATCACAAATTCTAGACATCTGAGGCTGAGGACCAGAACCCAGACTCACATGTTAGGCTGTTCCCTTAAGTAACTTTGAGTGCCCAGTTGTCACCATTAACTGCTATTCCTATTAGGGCATTCCCCCCTGGGAGGAATGGTTGGTTACTTATTGATCTGGCCTGATTAGAAGAGGTGGAGTTATTATACATTATTGAAAAGAACATTTCTCATAGTTTCCAGGTGTTGGGCACCATTTGTTTCAAGGGAATCCTTCACCTTTAAGACTGTTCATCTGGGAATAAATATGACCTTCTGTGGTATATCTCAGGCCCTCACTGTGGAAAACACACTGACAGGATATTATTCCCATGTTCCAAAACAGTAACTTTCCATGGCCTCATTCTTTTTTCTCTTCCTTTTTGTTCTCACATTCATTTGGGTCTTGAAGAAACAACCATTGCTACAGGGTACGAGACATTTTCCATAAATTCAGGCTTCACCCCAGTGCCAAGATGTACACCCTGTTTTGTAACCTGCCCCCTTCCTCAGCTAACACTGAAATATAGCAGCTGTGATTGCACAGAACTTCTGAGCCCAGCCTCTGACCCTCAACTTTCACATGCTGTGCCAGTACCAGTACCAGTTGCCACTGAGTTGAATCTGACTCATGGTGACCCCATGTGTGTCATTGTAGAACACAGCTCCATAGGGTTCAATGGCTGAATTTTTGGAAGTAGATCTCTAGGCCTTTCTTCTGAGGTGTTGCTAGGTGGACTTGAACCTCCAACCTTTCAATTGGCAGCCAAGCACGTTACCAGTTTGTACAGCCCAGGGACTCCTCACATGCATAGGTCATGCTTTTTCACTCTCCACTTGTTCCCTTTCTCCCTCTCTCCTGCTCATCCCACTCTGCAGGGGTAAGCAGTTTCTGTCTTCTTACCCCAGGGGTTCTTCCTTCTCAGCAGAGCTGCATTTATAGCCCTGGTCCTTTTGGGTATGGACTGCGTGTAGCCCATCTTAAAAAAGCCAGGCCATTTTGCAGTCTTGGGACAATTTCAGGATGTGCTTCACTATTCCCCAGATACACAGGCTTCTCTCTGCTGTCCTGGGCTTTCTGAACTCCTTTTCCTGGCCACTCCTTTTCCATCAAATGTGTGTCTGTTGCTTGCCACTTGGCCTCAGGCCTCTGGAATGGCTACCATTTCAAAGATAGCTGTTAGGTTGGGTCCCTGGCTCCCAACATTCTTCTTGCCCACCTATCTCTTTGAAAAATTGTTTTGAAAAAAACCCAAAGAGGAGGTCAAGCGTTTCATGGGTATGACAGAACAGGGAAGGAAAAAGGGTTTGTTCCTAACACAGAGATTCTAGCGTACCAGGAAGACAGGCATTAGAGAATCTAGGTCACAAATCATTTTGTTACTGAGAAGATAAGGTTTGTTTTGATTGTAGGTTTTTTTTTTTCTGGTGGGTTTTGTCTTTATAGATTATCTTCCTACTTCAGATCAGGGATGCTGCTTATGCCGTTTTGCTTGAAGGGAGGTGGGGATGACTGCAAATCTGGTTAACAGCTCTTATGCACCAAAGTTAGCAGATATGTCCCATGGCAGTTGGCTCCTGCTGCCAGGGTTGGCTGAGCTTGCGGTGTAGTGACTGCAGGACTCCAGGCCCCCTGCTTTGGTTTCCAAATGGGATGGTCCCTCTGGCAGCAAAGCTGCTGCCTTTTGTCAGGCTTTGCTGGTGCATCCTTTACAGATAAGTGGGCTGCAGCTCCTGCCAGATGGGCTGCTAATGGTGCAGCTGCCCCAACTCAGCAACCAACTCAGGATAGAGAGAAACGGGTATACTGAACAAATGGTGCCTGTCTTGGGGAGAACAGAACACTGTTCATCTGGAAATGCTCCCTGGGACCTAAGTACATATTGATGGAAACCAAACCAAATGTCTGAGAAGTCTTGCCTGCTGAAGGCCAATACCTGCTTGCTCACAACCTCTGGTGATGAATATTTCGTTCCAACCTCTGTTGGCCAAGTACTTTGACTATTTAGTGGGATAATGACAAATGTGGACTCTGTTGTGCATAGGGTTGCTATGAGTCAGAACCAATTCGACGGCACCTAACAACAACAACAACAACGATGATGATTAGTGCAAATATTTAATGCACTGAGCTGCTACCCCCAAAAGGTCAGAGGTTCTAGTTCACCTAGAGGCACCTCAGAAGAAAAGCCTGGAGATCCAGTTCTAAAAAATCAGCCATTGAAAACCCTCTGGAGCAATTCTACTCCAACACACATAGGCTTACCATGAGTCATAATTGACTTGATGGCAACTTTTTTTATGAATATTAATGAGAAAATGTACATAAAGCACTTTGTCTGGTCAAAAGAGCATTGACTTTGCAGTCAGACAGACCTGGGTAATAATCTGGGCTCTACCGTATACTAGCTGTGTGACCTTGGGAAAGACCTAATTTTTTAGTGCCTCAATTTATTCACCTGTAGAATAGCTTAGCAATCATTTTCTAAACTGGTGGTTATTAGAATTAAGTGGAAATTTATGAATGTAGGAAAAGTGTCTAGCACCTATTAGGCAGGTATACCTGCCTGTTTCTCCTTCATTGGTCCTCCACAACTTTTTCTCACTCTGGTCTGTGTAGGATGTGATTTTCTCAACCACCATCACCCATTTATCAAGGCCAACAAGGGCTTGCCTGTCAGAACCTTGCGAGGATTCCAGGCATCCAGTTCACAATTGTATTCAGGAATGGATTTGCTGCCTGAGGTGGCAAGAAGAAAAGGTGCATTAATGTGGAGCCTTCAAACTATACATTTCACAAAGGCCAATAACCAACCCTGAGAGGCAGAAGCCCAGGATTTATATTGTGATAAGTCACAGATTTACCTCATTCCTTCCAGGGCCCTGCAATGAGCTTACAAAAGCAGGTGTGAAATTCATTTCCCTTTGTTTAAAAACATGAGACCTAAGCTGTAGAATATAAAACAGCAAATAAGCTATTCCTGAAAGGAAGGGGCACTGGACAAAAGAAGAGAGAGCTAGAATCCAAAAAGGAAAGGAAGACAATGGGATGTTCGAGGACTGTATCTGAAACAGAAGGCTTCAAAAAAAAGTCAGGTTCTTGGAGGCAGAGGAATTAACACAGTGGCAAAGCAGGAGTGGCAAGAAAGGAAAAGATCAGGAATGGGGTCAAGAGATAACTCCTTACACTCTTCCAGCCTCCTGCTTAGGTGCTCATCTCTGAACTGCTGAGACCACCCTGGTATGGCGCCCCACAGTCACGAGTTCAGTGTGCCAGTGACAAGCCTGCTAGGCTTCCCTGAGAGGCCTGGATAGACTTGAACAGTGGAAACCCCAGCTGTCCCAGATGCCTTTGTACCACTGATATAAGAAGTTGAGTGCAAAAAGAAGGCTACACGAATGGCAGAATTGGAACATTGTGGTTGGGGAGGGAGTCTGGGCAATGAGAAAAGCTGGGACACTGAGGAGTTGTCTGGGGCATTCCAGGGGTGCCACAGTAAAGGTCAGAACAGTGAGAGCACTGGGCACCTCGGAGTTTTTCATGGCTGTTATTTACATCAGATACTTATAGTAGAGCCAAGATTTCAGCAGTTGGGTAGCAAGAGCTGCAGGAATTATTGCTTATGTTTTTCAGATGGGAAAAGCAAGTATAGATATTATTAGAATCATAGAGTATTAAAGATGGAAGTAAACTTGGTTATATATGCTTACCAAAGGAATTTTCAGTAGCTCACCATAAACACAGAGACTCATATATATGGAAAGTCGTTAATACACACTGAAAATATGAAAGGGACCCAAGAAAAGAGAGAAACATAAACAAACCCAAATCTCAAACTCTTGTTTAAAATCTGCAGCAACTGGAGCTTTAAGGTTACTAGCAACCAAGATAAAGGAAAACAAATGACCTTCAAGACCACCTCATCCAACCCCCTCATATTATGGATTAAGAAATGAAGGTCTATATTATTTTTAAAAGCTTTTCTTCAATGAAATGTGTTTCTGTAGTGTCTGTAGCTAAGCATAGAATTATTTCCACTTTAATGTTTCAGATTGATTTTTTTTTTCAAACAGGCTTTTTCATGAGGTACCGCTGACCTCCCAGAAACTAATTACGCATCAGAGCAGTGTAGAATGCAACATAAAAAGTTAACCTTCAAGGAGTTATAACAGTCTACACAACAAGAAAACAGCCCCTTTACTGTGAGTTCCATTCTCCTGACCATCTGCAAGCCATGCACTCTAGAAGCCGCCTCTTCTTCCTTCAGTGGAATTACCCCAAAACTTTTAAGGCTTCTGCCTTTTATCATTTTCACTGCTTTGTCCTGATTATTCCCTAGTTCTCCACTTTTGCTGATAGCTACTGGACTTAGGGAAAAGTGAGAGACATCCCACACGAACCCTTGTTTGATATGGATTATCTGCTGAGCCTTCCCCAGGGAATTGGGTAGCCAACTTAGTGGGTCACTGAGAGAACATTCCTTCTCGTCTCAATCTCTGGTGGGTGCACCCAACGATGCTGCCTCCAGACAATTTTCTAGAAGCAACACATATACTCACAGAGGGCTGAAGCCTCTGAGGCAGAAAAGAGAAGAAATCCAGTGGGAGGGATTCCCGTTGTATTGCTGATGTGATGAGAATTATGGTGCTTGGTTGCCGGCACTACTGAGGAATACTACGGAATAATAACAAGAACTCATGCTGCCCTCATGAATCTCCCGACATATTGCGCAGCATTGGATCCACTCTGCCTCACCTGCTTCGTGTTCCAACTGTTTCTGTAGCATCCAGCTCTGTGTGGGTTCTGAACACCTTCAAACAGGTGTAACTGACAATGTCTCACCCCAAGCAAATGACAGTCACCTGTCACTTCTTGTGCTGGGACTTCTCTGCACAGCACCATGCATGTGTAACCTGAAAGTGTCAGCTTTTTACTCCATGCTGTGGAGCAAAGCCTTCATAAGTGGGAGCTGGTAGCAGTCTATAGCACTTCTTAGGGGGTAGCCCTCCAGGACAGAGCAACCAGCCACATTTTAATGGTGATGGTCTCATGAATGAAATCCCTGGGTGGTATAAGCAACTAAAGTTCTCTGCTGCTAACAGAAAAATGAAAAGTTAAGGGTTCAAATTCACCTAGAGGTACCGAAAAAGAAAGGCCTGGAGCTCTACTTCTGAAAAATCAGCCACTGAAAACAATACGGAGCCCAGCTCTACTCTGACACATATGTGATCACCAAGAGTTAGAGTTGACTCAATAGCGACTGGCTGGGTATTATGAACGCATTTTCGATCACCTCTCACTCCTTCCCTGCTTCATTCTCCTCTCCTTTCTCTCTTGTCCTTTGGGATTGTGTTCCCTAGTGGATTAAAAACACAGAACCTTCTGCTTCAGGCTCAGCTTCCTGGGGAGCCCAGGCACAGAGAGGTACTCACATTCTAGAGTCATTTCTCCTGCTTGCAGTTCAACTGGATTAGGCATCCAAGTCAGGCCCACTGACAGGCAACTTAGATTCCATATCAGCTTGTTGGGTAATTTTGGCCATCTAGACTTGATTTAAGGAGCTCTGGTGACAAAGGGCTAGCCAAAAGGTCAGTGGTTCAAACCGAGCAGCTGCCCCAGGGGAGAAAGATGTGGTAGCCTGCTTCCATAAAAACTGTTGTGGTTGTTGTTTGGTGCCTTCGAGTCGTTTCCAGCTCATAGCAACCCTATGTACAACAGAAATACTGCCTGGTCCTGTGCCATCCTCATAATCATTGCTATGTTGAGCCCATTGTTGCAGCCACTGTGTCAATCCAACTCATTGAGGGTCTTCTTCTTTTTTGCTGACCAGGCTATTCCTCTTTTTCATTGACTCTCTACGTCACCATGCATGATGTCCTTCTCCAGGGACTGGTCCCTCCTGATAACATGTCCAAAGTATGTGAGACAAAGTCTCATCATCCTCGATTCCAAGCAGCATTCTGGCTGTACTTCTTTCAAGACTGGTTGTTCCTTCTTCTGGCAGTCCACGGTACATTCAATATTCTTTGCCAATGCCGTTATTCAAAGGCATCAATTCTTCTTTGGTCTTCCTTTTTCATAGTTCAGCTTTCACATGCATATATGGCAATTAAAAATACCATGGCTTGGGTCAGGCACATCTTAGTCCTCAAAGTGACATCTTTGCTCTTCAACACTTTAAAGAAGTCTTTTGCAGCAGATTTGCCCAATGAATCTTTTCATTTCTTGACTGCTGCTTCCATGGGTGTTGATTGTGGACTCAAGTAAAATGAAATCCTTGACAACTTCAATACTTTCTCTGTTTATCATGATGTTGTTTATTGTTCCGAATGTGAGAATTTTTTTGTTTTCTTTACCTTGAGGTGTAATCTGTACTGAAGGCTGTAGTCTTTGATCTTCATGAGAAAGTGCTTCAAGTTCTCTTTCAGCAAGCAAGGTTGTGTCATCTGCATATCACAGATCCTGAGACTTCCTCCAATTCTGTTGCCACATTCTTCTTCATATAGTCCAGTTTCTCAGATCATTTGCTCAGTATTAAATTGAATAAGAATGGTGAAAGAATATAACCTTGATGTGCACCTTTCCTGATTTTAAACCCTGGATATTTCCCCTTGCTCTGTTTGAACAGCTGCCTCTTAGTTAACATATAGGTTCCTCATGAACACAATTAAGTGTTCTGGAATTCCTATTCTTCGCAACGTCATCCACAATTTGTTATGATCCACACAGTCCAATGCCTTTGCATTGTCAAGAAAACACAGGTAAACATCTTCCTGGTATTCTCTGCTTTCAGCCAGGATCCATCTGACATCAGCAATGATATCCCTGGTCCCAAGTCCTCTTCTAAATCTGGCTTGAATTTCTGGCAGTTTCCTGTCGGTGTACTGCTGCAGCTGTTTTTGAATGATCTTCAGCAAAATTTTACTTGTGTGTGATATTAATGATACTGTTCTATAATTTCCACATTCTGTTGGATGACGTTCCTTTGGAGTGGTCACAGATATAGATCTCTTCCAGTTGGTTGGCCAGGTAGGTGGCTTCCAAATTTCTCGGCATAGATAAGAGAGCACCTCCAGCCCTGCATCTGTTTGTTGAAACATCTCAGTTGGTATTCCATCAATGCCTGGAGCCTTGTTTTTTGTCAATGCCTTCAGCGCAGCTTGAACTTCTTCCTTCAGCACTATCAGTTCTTTACTGTATGCCACCTCCTGAAACGGTTGAATGTTGACCAACTTTTTTTGGTACAGTGACTCTCTGTGTTCCTTACATCTTCTTTTGATGAGTTCTTCATTGTTCAATATTTTGCCCAGAGAATCCTTCAATATAGAAACTCGGAGCTTGAATGTTTTCTTCAGTACTTTCAGCTTGAGAAATGCTGAGCATGTTCTTCCCTTTTGGTTTTCTAACTCCAGGTTTTACACATTTCATTATAATGCCTTGCTTTGTTTTTTCGAGCTGCCCTTTGAAATCTTCTATTTAGCTCTTTTACTTCATCATTTCTTCCATTTGCTTTAGCTACTGTACATTCAAGAGCAAGTTTCAGAGTCTCTTCTGACACACATTTTGGTCTTTTCTTACTTTCTTATCTTTTAAATGACCTTTTGCTTTCTTCATGTGTGATGTCCTTGATGTCATCCCACATCTCATCCGGTTTTTTGTCATTAGCGTTTGTCTTAGTCATTTAGTGCTGCCATAACAGAAATACCATAAGTGGATAGCCTTAACAAAGAGAAATTTATTCTCTCACAGTCTAGTAGGTTACAAGTCACCAAATTCAGGGTGTCAGCTCCAGGAGAAGGCTTTCTCTCTTTGTTGGCTCTGGAGGAAAATCTTTGTCCTCAATCTTCCCCTGATAGAGGAGCTTCTCAGGTGCAAAGACCATGGGTCCAAAGCACGCGGTCTGCTCTTGGTGCTGCTTTCTTGGTGGTATAAATACCCCTTCTCTGCCCACTTCTCTTTCCTCTTATCTCTTGAGAGATAAAACACGGTGCAGGCCACACCCCAGGGAAAATCCCTTTACATTGGATCAGGGTTGTAGCCTGAGCAAGGGTATTATATCCCACCCTAATCCTTTTCACCACAGGCAGAGATTATGATTTATAACACCCCTGGGAAACTTCTTTTACCTTGGATCGGGGAGGTGACCTGAGTATGGGTGATGTTACAATCCCACCCTAATCCTCTTAACATAAAATTACAATCACAAAATGGAGGACAACCACACAGTACTGGGAATCATGGCCTAATCAAGTTGATACACACATTTTTGGGAGGGTATAATTCCATCCATGACAGTGTTCAATTAGTCAAATCTATTCTTGAGATGGTCTCCAAATTCAGGTGGAATATACTCAAGCTTGTACTTTGGTTCTCAGGGACTTTTTTAATTTTCTTTATCTTCAACTTGAACTTGCATATGAGCAATAGATTGTCTGTTCTGAAGTCAGCCCCTGGCCTCATTCTGACTGATGATATTGAGCTTTTCCATCATCTCTTTCCACAGGTGTAGTAGATTTGATTCCTGTGTTTTCCATCTGGCGAGGTTCACATGTGTAGTCAATGTTTGTGTTGCTGAAAAAAGGTATTTGCAATGAAAAAGTCATTGGTCTTGCAAAATTCTATCATGCAATCTTCAGTGTCATTTCTATCACTAAGGCCATATTTTCCAACTACGAATCCTTCTCCTTTGTCTCCAACTTTCACATTCCAATCGCCAGTAATCATCAATGCATCTTGATTGCATGTTTGATCGATTTCAATCTACAGAAGTTGGTAAAAATCTTCAATTTCTTCATCTTTGGCATTAGTGTTTGGTATATAAATTTGAATAATAGTCACATTAACTGGCCTTCCTTGTAGGCATATAGCTATTATCCTATCACTGATCTTGAAATGTTCTTTTTGACAATGAATATGAGGCCATTCCTCTTCCATTTGTCATTCCCAGCATAGTAGACCATATGATTATTTGATTCAAAATGGCCAATACCAGCCCATTTCAGCTCACTAATGCCTAGGATATTGATCTCTATGTGTTCCATTTCATTTTTGACAACTTCCACTTTTCCTAGATTTATACTTCTACATTCTAAATATTAAGGGGTGTTTACAGCTGTTTCTTTTCATTTTGAGCTGTGCCATATCAGTAAATGAAGATTCTGAAAATTTGACTCCATCCATGTCATTAAGGTTACCTCTACTTTGAGGAGGCAGTTCTTCCCCAGTGGTATTTTGAATGCCTTCTGACTTGAGAGACTGATCTTCCAGCACTATGTCAGACAATGCTCTGCTACTATTCATGAGATTTTCGCTGGCCAAATTTTTCAAAAGTAGAATGCCAGGTCCTTCTTCTTTGTCTTAGTCTGAAAGCTCTGTTGAAACCTGTTCACCATGGATGACCCTGCTGGTATTTCAAATACTGATGACATAGCTTCTAGTATTCCAGCAACATACAAGCCACCATAGTATGATAAACTGACAGATGTGTGGTGGCCATAAAGATTATAGCCTTGAAAATCCCATGAGGTAGTCTAACCCTGTCCTGTAGGGTTGCCGTGAGTCAGAATCAATTTGATGGCACAAAACAATAACACAACAGACTTGATTTGCCTTCTTAGGGAAAAAGGGCCTTTATTTTCTTCAGGTGATTATCTCTTCTGTACTCCTGGTAATGCAGGTCAAATGGAGTTAATGCCCAGTCTAGCTCCAGTATTAAACATGGAAGTGATTTGCTTCCATTCAGTCAGAACACTGGATACTCCTGTCTTGCCAAAAATGAGTGTATGATTCAAACTGAGCCGATGTGACATTCTGAAGACGTTTGCAAGGACTATCGAATAAGAGGCATAATTTAATTTCCACTATAATGAAATATTGCACCTAGAAAATGTGATAATTGAGCTGCTATAGCCATCTTGCCAACTCAAGGGGGAAGTCCATCTCATGATTGTTCCAACACAAAGGAAGCAGAACTGAGAGCAACCAGGATTTGGTGACATAGTTTGACCACACTTTTCCCTTCCAACCCACCCTATCAAGTTATGCCTGACACTCTAGACATTTCATTTCTTTTAGCCACTGCATTTTATTTTTGCTAAGCTTGTTTTTTATTCTCATTCATTTATAACGCAAAAAATTTTGACTGATATGCGGAGTTCCTCCTGCCTCAAATTTCTAATTTTTATAGTCCATCTTGGTGGTCACTGCCAAACTACTATTAAAATTTATTTTTATTAAATGTTGAAAATATAAAAAGCAATCTGTATAAGATTTAAAGAATAACTGTAAATCAAACTCCTGATTATTTGCCAGCTAGTTTAAGAAGAAAAGCATGACTGTTACCATTAAACTTCTCTATAATCCACTCCTACGCTCTAAACCTTTCCTTACCCCTTCAGAGGTAACTATTATCTTGAATTTTGAGTTGTATCTCCTTGCTTTTCTTTATAATTTTACCAGATATATTAATAATTTATTATGGTCTTGCATGATTTTTAGCTTTATATAAATGCAGTCATAGTGTATATACATTTTTCTTTGACTTTTCAAACTAAACATTATATTGTAGAATTCTTCCATATTGTTGTATGAGTATGATCCATATTTTACCTTCAATATTATATGAATACACTACGATTTTTTAATTTTTTCCTGCTATTGGTGAACATTTTTGTTTTCCCAGTTTTTTTCTTGATAATATAAACAATGCTGATACAAACATATTTGTACACGTGTCCTGGAGCACATATGCATGAATTTCTTTCTAGCTTATACCTAAGAGAAGAATCTCTCATCTTCTATCTGAGTTTCAAATTTACTAGTTAACTACAAGTTGTGTTTTAGAGTGGTTTTACTAACATACAGTCCCATAAGCCATGAATAAGCATAGTTTCTCCACGTCTTCTCCAAAACTTGATATTATCAGACTTTGCTGTTTGCCAATATGATAGTGTGAAATTGTATATCAGTATGTGGGTTCAGCTTACACTTTTTTTTTTTTCTGATTGTAATGATGTTGAGAATCATAACTCCATTATAAGGGTTTAATATTGCTTCCCTTGAAGCTAAAAACCATATTACTTGTTACTCGTCCTTCATTTTGAAGTGACCATCTGTCAGATTTATTTAATTAATTAATGAGACAACAAACAAAATGGTGAGGTTGCCCAAAGAGAATTGGAGATAGTGTAGTCTTTATAGTGGCTGAAGGAAAGACTGCTTCATGGAAATGGCTAATTTTGATACAAAACTGGTTAATATTTTGTAGTGCAGTAACACTGAAACTTTTGGAAATATCTTTTCTATTGGACAGAAATCTTTTGCATCTGTAGTGAACAAAATTTATTCGCATTACTATCTGACAAGAATTATTTGCACTGCTATCATTTTTCTACAAGTTATCATCTATACTTAGAGAGTTGTATAATACCCTAATCAACAATAAATGGCAAGTCAGACAAAGTGAAACACCCCAAACCTGAGGTTGGCACAATTTTTCTGTAAAGAGGCAGATAGTAAATATTTTGGGGTTTGAGGGGCTATTTTTTTTTTTGGTTTATATTGTAACTATTCATCTCTGCCCATGAAAGCTGTCATAGACAGGTAATACATAAATGAATGGGTATGACTGTGTCTCAGTAAAACTTTATTTATTCATAAAAATGGAGGCAGCAGTATTTGACCTATGTGCCATCATTTGCTGAATCCTGTCCTGGAGAATCAGCTAATTCACAGGAAAGGCTGCTAGAAAACACTCCACAGGCTATGGAAAGAATATTCAAGAATCCTTTTGGTCTATTTCTATGGTCTGGATAATTTTTTTTTTTAACAGTCTTCCCTTTGATCATAAATAATCTCCAAAAATTATTCATGGTCACACACACACACACACACACACACAGACACACACACAGACACACACACTCAAAGCCTAATTGTGTTTGGACCTAATTCATTTAAATAAACCAAACCTCTTGCTGAGTTGATTCTGACTCACAAAAAAAGTTTATTAACATGTGTAAGCAACCTTTGAATGCTGACAGCAAATACAGAACCCTAGGGTGGTAAGTAACTTCTAAAGTTAGAGAATTAACTTCTGTCTGGAGATTTCAGAAGGCATTTGGGATTGTATTTTCAATAGTTTCTATTATTTCAGAGATGCTTTTATTGCTTTTCTATTTTGAACCCCAGAAACCAAGCCCAAGGCATTTATCATGAACGTTTTTGTACATGTGTCCTACAATGCCTACGAATGTGAGTTAATTCCTTTCTCTTGTACTAGGCTTCTGGTTAGCCAGGAAATAACATTTCTTATTTTATTTTATTTTTTTTACTATCCTTACTATCCGTAAGGATTGATACTTTAAGCTCGGGGGTCAGAAAACAAGGTCCAGATGGTACATATTTTAGGCTTTGTGGGCCATAAGGTTTCCATTGCAACTACTCACCTCCACTGTTGTAGCATGAAAGCAATCATAGAGCATACCCACCTGAATAAGTGTGGCTATGTTCCCATAAAACTTTATTTATAAAAAGAGGTGGTGGGTTGAATTTGGTCCACAGGCTGCAGTTTGCCAACCTTGATTTTAAGTCATAGAACAAGTACTAGCCCAGTTTTCTGGTCAGATATCAAAGGCTAAAGAATAACCCTTTATAGTCTCTTATTAAATTGTCATTGTTCATGGCAATCTCATGCACAATGAAACAAAATGCTACCCAGTCCTGCCCAACCCCTGTGATCAGTCGACGATTGGACCCTTGTGATCCATAGGGTTTTCATTGGCTGATTTTCAGAAGTAGATTACCAGGCTTTTCTTCCTAGTTCGTCTTAGTCTAGAAGTTACGCTGAAACCTGTTCAGCATCATAACAACACACAAACCTTCAGTGACAGATTGGTGTTGGATGTGCTTGAGGTATTTGATGCTAAAGGAATCACAAGCTCGTCTTTAAAACCTTATGAATAAACTCATCAAAATTGAGCCTCCTTTGGGAAAATGATAACACATTTTATTTACTCTTTTCAGGCTCATTATATGCACCTACTAAAATCTAAGGCAAATACAATTCCCTTCTGCAAACACTTCACAACATTCTATATCCATTCAGGTTTTGTTCTTCATGATCCTCTTTTACATTTTGGAACATCCAGTCATTTTCTTTTTAGACAAAACGATTGTCTTTTTTTTTCCCCTTAGTTAGCAAAAATGCATCTCATAACCTTGGTCACTAAGCTGTACCCCTATGCAATTATTGCTCCTAGCACAGTCTCATTCACGTGCATTATTTATACTCTTTACCAAAGTATGTAAAACCTATTTCATAGAAGGCACTAGGAGGTGGGTGACAACTATAATATATAAGCATTTTAGCAAACCTGCAAAGCTCATTTGCATATATAACTTGACTCCCTGCAATCACATTCTTCGTATAAATTTTAAAGTGGCAGAAATGAATCCATCTTCTAAAACTATCCAGAGGTGAAGCCACTCTATAATGTATAAAAATAAGAAAAAATATATGTATACGTAACTTGCTAACTCTGTTTCGGTATTCCATTATTCTATTAGAAATTAAATAACTATTCAAAGATTATATATTAAATCAATCAATTTAATATTGATCTAAGATCTTAAAATTAACTAAAGAATTTGGTGATTATGTTTAAATTGACATGCTAAAAAGTATAATTACAATTCATACAAAAATTGTCAGAATTATAATTTAATTTATCTAAGTACATAATTTTATACTTTTTCTAATCTGAAACATATGTGAGAGAACATAAGCATCATTGGTAAGTAAACCGATATACAAAGCTTGGAAAGATTAGATTAGCCTCTTCATTAAGAAAAAAATGGATAAAAATGAGAATAAAAAACTAAATCATCCTTTAAAATTAAATAAATGTGCATTGGCCGTGCATTCGGCACCAGTATAACCAGGGAAAATGCACATAGCTCTTTTGCCGGCAGAATTATCACATCAGTCTGATTTTCCCAAGGATTCATTTTTATTTTGTGAGCTTTGCATCTTACAGAGAAATGCTTCCAAGTAGGCAGTTTCTGTGCAAAGTGTTTTTCCTCAAAAATATAGCATTAGAAGTTTAGTTTCCCAAGGACTGGCTCAGAGTGAGGCAAGTGAAGCAGAATTGTGAAAGTGTAGGCTTGCGCTCATTTTTATTGAAAATTTTGGAATTTTGTTTATTCACGTTCATTTGGATTTTTTTAATTTTTTGACAATGGATATTGGTGATGGCTACACAACATTGGTGTCAAGGGATTGTAATGTGAAAGGTTTTTAATTGGCAAATGTTTTGTATATATCTTTAGAACAATAAAAAAGGGGAAATACATTGCATTAAAGTAAAAAAAAAAGTTTAGTTTCTCGGTATTTTTCGGCAACTGTGAAAATATTATATTAAATTAAGTTTTTATTAATGTCAATAATGACATTAATAACCGAAGACCAGATGAGTTGTGAAATGACTTCAAGGACATCACATGGGAAGAAAGCAAGAGATCATTGAAGAGAAAGAAAGAAAGAAAAGACCAAAATGGATGTAGGAAGAGACTCTGAAACTTGTCTTGAACGCAGAGTAGCTAATGCCAAAGGAAGAAATGATGACCTAAAAGAGCTGAACGGAAGATTTCAAAGGGCAGCTTGAGAAGATAAATGCAAAGACTTGGAGATAGAAAATCAAAAGAGAAGAAAAAACTCAAGCCTCGAGTTGCAATACTGAAGAATTCTATAGGAAAAATACTAAACGACACAGGAAGCATCAAAAGAAGATGGAAGGAATACACAGAGTCACCATACAAAAAAGAGCTGGTCAATGTTCAACCATTTCAGGAGGTAACATATGATCTGGAACTGATGGTACTGCAGAAAGAAGTCCAAGCTGCTCTGAAGGCATTGGCGAAAAACAAGGCTCCGGGGATCGATGGAATACCAGCTGAAATGTTTCAACAAATGGATGCAGCCCTGGAGGTTCTCATTCATCTATGCCAAGAAATTTGGAAGACAGCTACCTGCCCAATCAAGTGGAAGAGATCTATATTTATGCCTATTCCCAAGAAAGGTGACCCAACTGAATGCAGAAAATATCAAACAGTATCATTAAAATCACACACAAGTAAAATTTTGCTGAAGATCATTCAAAAGCAGCTGCAGCAGTATATCGACAGGGAAATGCCAGAAATTCAAGCTGGATTCAGAAGAGGACATGGAACCAGGGATATCATTGCCAAAAGAACAAACAAGTTTGTCTTAGAAGAAGTACAAAGAGAATGCTTCTTAGAAGGAAGAACGGTAAGACTACATCTCACATACTTTGGACATGTTATCAGGAGGAATCAGTCCCTGGAGAAGGAAATCATGCTTGGTAAAATGGAGGGTCAGCGAAAAAGAGGAAGACCCTCAAGGAGATGAACTGACACAGTGGCTGCAACAATGGGCTCAAGCATAACAATGACTGTGCAGATGAGCAGGACTGGGCAGTGTTTCATTCTGTTGTACATAGAGTCACTGTGAGTTGGAACCAACTGGAAGGCACCTAACAACAACAATGTTCATAAGCCAGTTTAAACAAGGCTGTCTGTTTTAAGGGGCTTTACAATGTAATGTATTAACATATATGGGTGATATATATATATATATATATATATATGAATAAGGAAGACTGAAGAAGAATTGATGCCTTTGAATTATGGTATTGGTGAACAATATTGAATATATCATGGACTATCAAAACAGCAAACAAATCTTTCTTGGAAGAAGTATAACCAGAGCGTTCCTTAGAAACGAGGATGGCGAGACTTCCTCTCATGTACTTTGGGCATGGTATCAGGAAGAACCAGTCCCTGGAGAAGGACATCATGCTTAGTATAGTAGAGCGTAAGGGAAATAAAGGAAGACACTCAACAAAATGAATTGACACAGTGACTGCAACAATGAGCCGAAACATAGCAATGATTGGGAGGATGGCATGGGACCAGTCAGTGTTTTATTGCTTTGTACACAGGGTCACTAAGAATCAGAACAGACTTAACAGCACCTAACAACAATAAATATATATATACTTTTACATATGTATGTATATATATTATCTTACATTCACATAATGAGAGGTAAAGGTTTTTCTCAATTAAAGACACAGACGTAGAGCTTACAGCTTATGCTTTACAGAACAGAACAGAATAAATACAGAAAACAGTTTCACCAATCGAGATCTCAAAGATCTGTTCTCCTTTCCAGTAGAAACAAGACAATTTCTTTCACATGCAGACCAACAAAAAAAAATCTAAGAAACCAAATTCTGTTACTTTTCACCTTATCTCTATCCTACTGTTGTTGTCAGTCACTCCTGACTCATGGTGACCCCATCCACAAAGGAAGGAAACAGCTTCCAGGTTCTATGCCATCCCCATAAGATCGAGATCACCTACTGGTCAGACCATAAACCTAACTCACCAAGCATTGCTGCCATCACGGAGAATCACTTATGGGCCATGGGCAAAGCAGATATAGAGCCCAACTTACCTAAGAACTAGGAGCAAAAACAAAAACACAGAGAAAAAAAAAAAGAGAGAGAGAGAGAGAAAACAAGTGGCAGCAAAAGCAGACTTTTATTGCTTCTGAAGATTCATCCCGGAAGCCAAGAAAAGTCATGCTTAAGCTTAAACAACCCATAAGAGACACTTCTTGCGCCACAAAGTTTAATTGGCTACAGAAGATAAGTCCAACTGAACATCTCAGTAGAATTTCCCAAAGTATCAAAATATAATTCTCAAAAAGCTAAAAAACATGTCTCTCATGCAAATCTAAAATAAAACCCAAACCAAACCCAGTGCTGTCAAGTCGATTCCAACTCCCAGCAACCCTATAGGACAGAGTAGAACTGCCCCATAGAGTTCCCAAGGAACGCCTGGCGGATTTGAACTGCCGATCCTTTGGTTTGCAGCCGTAGCACTTAACCACTACCCTATGTTAAATATGAAACTCATTAATTAGGGAACCAGCTAGATGATAAGACTGGATTTCAAATCTCCATTTAAACATTTATTGGCTTATTTTCGTTCTCAGAACATTCAGTGAACTCTCATTTTCTTGGCTTTCTAGCACCTGACTGGTATGGAAAACTAAAACCTACGAAGAAAATCTTGGATCTCTTTGAAAGCAACATTCACAATAAAATTTCTTGTTTCCTTTTGACTCCAAGTCCAGAGTTCTTTCAACTGCGTTGTAACCGTCTTCACTGAGACACAATCCTTGTCTTCTAGGAGCATAGAAAAACTTTGGAAGGCTATTTACACATGAACAAACAGTGAACAAATAAGGAACTGAGGGCAGAAACTCAGTAGTCATTGTGGGCTGACTTGGTCATAACGATTCATGGAGCAGGCATGAACTGAGTGGGTTCCCAAAGCCAAAAGTCCTCCAACAGAGATGTTCAAGAGAAATGGACCGGTCAGGGTTTTCATTTGTAGTTCATTTGGGGAGTTCAAGACAAGGAGAAAAGTGAATTCTCAACCAACAGCAAAAAAGTTGTCTTGTTTTGCCACTGAAATCCTGGAAAGATGATAAGAAATTTAACAAAAAAAACAAATGGGTGTCTTTTTTCACTGGTAGAATATTTTAACTGTTTCAGAAGGAAAATTGAATTATAAAATATTTCCTGCAGGTTTATGTTATCTACTTTTCATTTTTACTATGAAAACTCTAGATTCGGGCAAACGGCCAATTAATCCATGTGCCCTTTCTTCCAAAAGTGGAAGAACTTTGCTTACCAGCCTTTAAGACAATACAAAACAAAACAAAAAACACTGACTATTGAGCAACAATGAGAGAGTGAGAGTGAGAGACAAACTTGAAACTCACTTTTCAAAGAAAAAAAAAGTTTAAAAAACAAGGGAGGAAGCCATCTTCTAAACAAGTAGCTTATTGGTGAGTAAAATGCGAAGCAGAAATTGTGGTAGAACTCTAAGTCCCAGATGTGGCTAGAACGATTTCAGACTTAGACAATGTTAAAAGGAAAAAAACAAAAAAACTTGGGAGAACTTGTTTAACATCAATTCTGTGAGAGGGAAAAAAAAAAAAAAAATCCCACAAGTTTTGATGACAGTCAGACCAAGGTAAACATCCAAGGTAAACATGACATATTTACGAGTCAGAACTGACGAGACCGCAACAGGTTTTTTTTGTTTGTTTGTTTTTTAAGGAAGAATGAGTGTTTGTATAGAAATAAGTTGTTGATCTGTGAGCCTTTCTTTTGCTGTTCTCATCTTTATGGGAGGAAAGAAATATGGCCTCCAGAAAACTCCCCTGTGGAATCACTTGTGTGAAGTTACTATGAACAATATAAAACTGCTCTTCGTATGAAAAGGCAATAACCTGTGAGTAGAAATCTCTTGCCAGAGAAATATTTTTCCAAGAATATGAAACAGATAGGACTTGACAGTTCTTTCCACTAAAAAGTTTCAAGTTTGAGTTTGTATTTCACATTATTTTGATTCTCTTGCTAAATCCAAGTTTAGGCATTCTAGCTATTTTATTTTTATATTCAATTAATTGTATCTACAATCTCCAGTGTGTGTTGACTATGGACCATAATCAACAGATGATTTCATTAATAATTTTTGGAGAATTTTTAAAGAGTTGTGTGCCCTTAAGATATTTGCATCCCATGGGGCTAGAATAGGTTCTGGAAGTCAGAATGCATTTTTAAATACTTTTTAGGTTTTCCGATGATCAACAGGTTTAGAGACTATTACCTCGCGGGTATCGGGAGCAGAATTAAGGTTATAGATTTGCTGTTTACCTTGGAATGAGCATTCCAGGTTATTCCAAAAAAGAGTTTTAAAGGGAGGGAAACAACAGGATGTTGGTTCAAGAGGGAAAGGAAGTGTAATAATTTTAAGGATAGGTGTGGAGAATATAAAAAAGATCTGGAGTTTATATTTTGGTCAATGATGAAGGAAGTAGAGATACCTTTTCATTAGCTACGAAACAGCCCAGATCAAAAGTCCAAATAGTCTCTCAGGCCTCTCAGGACTGGCTGTAGTCTGATATAATAAGCTGGATATGATGATGGCTGTGGGATTTCCTTCTAATATTGAAGATGGAGGAACAGTAGGTTTACTGTACACTCAATGAAATGAACATTCCATGGTGGTAAGATCATGTTACACATCAAATTAATAACATCTGACAAAGTGGCCTTTCCTGCCTACCTACAGTATATTTCTGAGAAAAGGTCAAGTTTAGAAAAAAGATAATTTCAGGTAAGGCGCAATTTGTCGTCATTTGATTCATCCTATGATTCAACATTTGATGGACCTTGAGTTTTCTTAAGAAAGTGGGATGTAATATTATGAAAAGTGAGTCAAATAAGAGTTGCTACAGTGTGAATGTAGACATTAACTAAGAAAATAAGACCTTCTTATGTCATTTAATGGGTTGACTGGTAAGGATTATATCCATGTCCTAATCCCCAGAGTTTGTAAATATGGCTTTATTTAGATACAGGGTTTTTGCAGATGTCATTAAGCGTGTAGAGAGACACAGAGATGTTCAGGTAAAGACCAAGACAGAGATTGGAGTTATGCACCCACAAGCCAAGGAATGCCTAGAGCCACCAGAAACTAAAAGACACAAGAAAGAATTCTCCCATAAAGTCTTCAGAGGGAGCCTGGCCCTGCTGGCACCTTGATTTTGGACTTCTGGCCTTCCAGACTGCAAGAGAATAAGTTTCCATTGTTGTTTCAAGCCATCCAGTCTGTGGTAATTTGTTATGTCAGCCCCAGGAAAACAAAACGTATCTTTGTCATAACAAAGTAGAGAGAAATTTTTCTCCCACCACTTGTGCAACGTATATGTGATGGAAAAGATGGAAACTCGATGGAAAAGAAAAGAGAAATGAGGCCCATAGGAGGTAAGCAAAGGTCTCAAACTATTTGGAAATGGCAGATGTTCAGAGCAATGGTGAAGGGGTACACTCCAAACACCATGTCAGGAGATGGAACACTATCAGCGATGTGAACATGCTAGTCAAGCAGCAGAGAAAACAGAAAACAAAAGAAGTGGCTGAGGAAATATGAACTGGAAGCTTTAGAGAATTTCCATGGCCCACTAAATAACCAAATCTTTGAATTTTTTCTTGGGAACAAATGTTTCACCAGAATATAAACCCCAGTGATCTTTCTGTGGGAGCTCCATGACAAAGATTTCTACTGTTGTGCCCTTCCACTTAAATACCAGGTAGAGAGAAAAGTGGGTAGTTTTTCTGAATTAGAGTATATCACTGTGTTAAAACCAAAATGCTGCCTGAGGGGGTAATGGCTAGAAGAAGAAAAGTGATTTGGGAAAAATCTACATTTTCAGATTTTTATTCAACCTTTCCTCCTTTAGAGTAAACAAAAGGGGCACTCCTCCAAACAGTTACACTAGAAAAATTCAGGCATAGTTTGCATTGGGGCTAGAAAAAGACAAGTGGGGGAACTGATGGCATAGTCGTTAAGAGCTTGGCTGTTAACCAGAAGGTAGGCAGTTTGAATCCACCAGCCACTCCTTGGAAATCTCATGGAGCAGTTCTACTCTGTCCTATAGGGTCGCTATGAGTCAGAACCAACTCGATAGCACCCAACAACAGCAAAGATGAGTGGGTGTCCTAGACAAGATGATCTCTTCAAACTAATAGTTCTTAATTAGTTCACCATTTACTTAATAGAGGAGGGCACAAAGGGATTTCTGTTAATAAACATCTTGAACAGAATTTAACACAAATTTTTTAAGGAAACTGTTTTGCTTACTAATTGTTTCAAGCAGAATCAATACGCATGGAAAAACAAACACTTTGTAAAATGTCTCCTATTTTTCAATAGTTCTTTATGCTCTCTTTAGCTTCCTCTCACTTCTTTCAAAAGCAGACAGCTTCTTGTGAAACACATTAGTGGGTTAAAACCTTGATAATTAAAGATTCATTTGATTTTGGCAAGAAGTATTGCACCGGCTTGCGTTGGTTCAGAACGTCAGCCAACTGTGATTGCTGGTGTGAGTGGCACAAAAGCCTCAACCCAGGTCAGTACTAGAGAGAAGAGTTTTAACATCTGTGTTCCAGATTTTTGTCTCCTTCTGCCGGTCTAGAAGCAGATTGTGGTTGACCAGTTGTATGAGTTGCTGTACATGGAAATGAGCTCATCAATGCTACATTTCTGTGATGAATTTTTGTCCTTTAGAGAGAACCAGCTTAGGCAGTTACCTTGCTTTCTGCTCCTTAATTTGGGCCTGGGTCTAATGCTAGTCTCTGCCAGTCTGCTTTCACCAACAATTTGCATCTACAGGCAATTGAAATTCTATGGAAAATGCCCCACTAGTCCAAACTGTCTCCATCTTTCCAGGCCCAATGCACATCCTATAGCTTCCAATAAGATTTTCACAGTGCTGTAGTTCAAACAAAATGCTTTCTTTTCAAGTCAGAGCAATTATTGCATATGAGTTCATCTTGGATTTTAGTTAATTAACATTTTCTACTAAAACTTTGAGTTTACAGAGTGTCTTATCATAAATTATATATTTTAATCATTATAAAAAGTCTTCGAGGTAGGTTTTATTATTATTATTTTCTGTTTCCAAGATGATGAGATTTAAAGTGATTTACAGGATTCTGGTCTAGATCACTCATTCATTTATTCACTTACAATATTATTTCATCGATTCTAAAATGCTGTATTTTTGTTTACATTTTCACATCTCTAAAATTAGCATGATGTGTTTAATTGGCAATTCTGGCTTCATAAGAGTACAAAATATAATGACGTGCCTTAGAATAATGCTACCTTAGATTAACGGAAAAGTGTGTTTAATGAGGGCTCACAATATGCCAGGAGTTGTGCTGGGCATTAGAAATAAAACTGAACCACATAGTTATGTTTCCTACTTCTTTGGAGGATGTGATGTTTTACCCAGCACTATTAGACTACCCAGAAACCCTGTTGGCGTAGTGGTTAAGTGCTATGGCTGATAACCAAGAGGTCAACAGTTCAAATCCACCAGGAGCTCCTTGGAAACTCTAAGGGGCAGTTCTACTCTGTCCTACAGGGTCGCTATGAGTCGAAATTGACTCGACGGCAGTGGGTTTTTTTTTTTTTTTTTTTTAATTAGACTACCCAACCCTAGCCTGTTGTAATTGTTTTCTTTTTTGTTACATTTGCTAGAAGCAATAGTCTTGCAAGATTACAAGCCACTGGAGGTGCTGGGTCTGACAGAATAACCTTCTTTGTATGTAACCATGATACCATCTCAGTGTACTTTTTCTGAATGCTTACCTTGGCTTTCCACATCAGATAGAGAGGAGTCCCAGGTGGCAGAATCATGATATTGGTTCAGATTTTTAAAATATATTTTCTAGGATTTGGGAAATCATATCTGAACCAGTTCTATGGAGACGCTAACATCTCTGCCACTTTGATACACTGTAATTTGATAACATTTAGGATCTGAATTCAGAGACTGATTACTCAATAAACAAGGTACCAAAAAAAACCCACTGCCGTTGAGTCGATTCCGACTCATAGCGACCCTATAGGACAGAGTAGAACTGCCCCTTAGAGTTTCCAAGGAGCGCCTGGTGGATTTGAACTGCTGACCTCTTGGTTAGCAGCTGTAGCACTTAACCATTACTCCACCAGGGTTTCCTAAGCAAGGTACGCATGGGCTTAATTGTGTTTACTTACAAACCTGTAGTGCACAATTTCACCTGGCTTTTACCACATCAAAGATTGTGCACTACAGATTAGTAAGTAACCTCAATTAAGCCAGTGTGCCATGTGCTTACTGGTTGATCAGCCTGTGGGTCTGATGCCTTAGCAGCATCCAAAAAACTCAATGCCATCAAATCACTTCTGATTCATAGTGACCCTATAGGACAGAGTAGAACTGCCCCATAGGGTTTCCAAAGAGCGGCTGATGGATTTGAACTGCCAACCTTTTGGTTAGCAGCCAAACTCTTAACCACTGTGCCACCAGGTAGTTAATAGGCAGGCCCACCACTCCATCCCACACCACCACCAACACACTGCCAAAAACAAGACAAAACTGAAACAGAGTCTATCACTTTATGGTAACCTTGGCATTGGCAGCTTCCATAGGAACAAAAGCAATGTCACTCTGAGAAACAGCATGAGCAGGGAAACGTGGGCTCTAGCCCTGGATTTTCAGCTAGCGAGCTGCTAGCCTCTGAACCTCCATTTACTTGTCTCTAAAATGAAAGTAAAGAGAGCCCTGCTGGCTCAAGATTAAGCGATTGGCTCCTAACCAGAAGGTTGCCAAAAAGAACTCACCCAGTGGCTCCACTGGAGAAAAATTCGGCAATCTGTTCCCATAAAGATTATGGCCTAGAAAGCTTTATGGGGCAGTTCTACTCTGTCACCTGGGGTTGCTATGAGTCTAAATCAACTCGGCAGTACCAGCAACAGCAAGATGAAGATATTAGACTAAGTGATCGCTAACATTCTGGTTAGAATCCCTGCTGAGAATGTGCATTTCCAACCCAGATATACTGAATCCGAATCTATAGTTTAACAAGATCCTCAGGTGATTCTTATGTATGATAAATTTTAAGAACCACTGCTCTATCAGTTGTTCTCAAAACTGGCCCCTAACCGGCAGCATTAGCATTGTCTGGGAACTTGTGAGAAACCAGATGAATCATTTTGAAGCTCTGGCCACCAGATTGATTAATCACTTCAATGTCATGAGGCATAAGAGGCTGGCAACTAAACACTCCTCTGTCCCCTATTTGCTGGTGAAGAACAGAGAGTGGGGAAGAACTGGAAGGGTAATTGTGGGCAAATAGTATTCTGTACAGAGATCCATGAGCTGTGTGTGTCTGTTTTCATATCCTGGTCGTGTCTCTTGGCTAACTAAGTGACTGATGCGAACACACAGCAAATCCATCTTCCAAGCCTTGGAATCTCAGGGGAAGTGACTTCTGATAATTAGAACTGAAATACGGCGTTGCAGAATTAGTAATTTTTTAATCTATTTTAATTTTTTAAGTGAGACTACACTTGTATATATGCACCTTTGTTTTGAAATAGCATGCCCTAGGAAATAACCAGATGGTTTCATATGTGCAAAGCTACATTTCCTATCTCTGGCCATCTTCTCTCTGAGAAGGGATCAAGATGTCAGGAGCCCTCAAAATGTCCCAGGTACATGCTAATTACTTTTAACTCATCCTTGTTTATTGAAAGATGCTTTCAGGGTCACCAACACTCCTGTGCAGTCTGTGAGATAAAGAAACTAATGTATCGAAAGACAAGCCAAAGCCAATCAAAAAGTTGGAAGGGATCTTGAAGATTCTCTGGTCCAAATCCTGCATTTTAAGGACGTGGTGATATGACTTGGCCAATGTTGGTCAATTCTTGAACCCTATGTTCTCTGTTCTCAATTCAGCCTTTTCATTACACCAGCCCACCTTCCAGAGTTTATGACCGATGAGGTACAGAACTGTGCAATCAAACAAAGGCTACCCAGGCTGTACATGATTCCTATCAGGAGGAACTGGACTGGGAATCAGAGAGTTTACCCAAGATAGTATCTCAGGAGTAAGAGGTAGGGAGGAACGTGAAGAAATGAACTACTAAAGTGAAAACATTTTAATGAATAGATATACAAAATTTGAAAATCCCCCCAAGCTTTTCACTTTGGTGCATTTTTTATCTTCCCCAGTTAGGAAGAGAGGTAATGACATTGTGGTGAAAAACAGACTAGACATTCCATCAGATAACCAGGTTCTAGTCCCAGCTCTATCATTGCAGCCAAGCAGTGTGGCACAGCCGACAAAGCCTAGAGTATAGAGTCAGAGAGACAAGGGTTCAAATGTTAGCTGCATCACGTATTATTGGCTCTAAGCATCACTCAGTGGAGCCTTGGTGGTACAACAGTTAAGCACTTGGCTGTTAACTGAAAGGTTGTAGGTTTGAACCCACCTAGCTGCTCTTTGGGAGGAAGACCTGGTGATCTGTTTCCATAAGATTACAGCCAAGAAAACCCTATGGGGCAGTTCTACTTTGTCATATGCTATCTCTGTGAGTTGAAATAGACTTGACTGCAGTGAGTGGGAACATATACTAGTTGCTTAACAAAAACATTTTCATTCCTTTGAGTGACTTTGCATAATTCACTTATTTTAACTAATTTCCTATTTCCTCATTGTAGAAAAGAGAATGATGATAATAACAAACAAGGCTTAGAAGAAATAAAAGTGAAATAAATGCTCCTTAGAAGCAAAGATGATAAAACTTCATCTTGCTTACTTTGGATACATCATCAGGGAAGACCATTTCCTAAAACAAGACAGCATGTTAGGTAAAGTAGAGGGTCAGCAAAAATAGAGAAAACCATCAATAAGATGAATTGACATAATAACCACAAACATGTCAAAGATCATGAAGACGGCACCAAACCAAAAAAAAAAAAAAAAAGCCCTTTGCCATTGAGTCGTGTCCGACTCACAGTGATCCTACAGGTCAGAGTAGAACTGCCCCATAGAATTTCCAAGGCTTGCCTGGTGGATTTGAACTGCCAACCTTTTGGTTAGCAGTCATAGCACTTAACCATTTTGCCACCAGGGTTTCCATGGCACAGGACGAGACAGTGTTTTGTTCTATTTTACACAAGTTCATCATGATTCAGAGGCAACTTGATGGCAACAAACAACAACCTCGACAACAACAGCCATTTTCTCATGATAGAAAAGGTAATTATAATAATAAACAAGAAGGTAGTAAGCATTAGATGTAATTAAATATGTGAAAGTGCATGGAAATGAAAGGCAATAATGTGGAGTATAAGTTGTGGGGAATATGACATAACAAACTCCTGTACAACTATAGAAAATTGTAATGTAGTGCTATATATACTGATATAAAATGATACGTACATCACAATGAGATATCCCTACACGCCTATAAGAATGGCTAAAATAAAAAAAATAGTGATAATACTAAATGATGGCAAAGATGCAGGAAGCTGAATCACTCATACATTGCTAATGGGGGAATAAAATAGCACAGCCCCTCTGGAAGACAGTTTGGCAGTGTCTTATAAAACTAAACTTGCAATTACTGTATTAACCAGTAATTCCACTCCATTCTTGGACATTCATCCCAGTTAAATGAAAACTTATGTTCAGTTAAAACCTATATATATGAATGTTCATAGCAGCTTTATTATAATATCTGAAAACAGGAAACGACCTACATGTCCTTCAGTGAGTGAATGGTTAAATAAACTGGGGTATATCCGTACCGTGAAATGCTGCTCAACAATAAAAGAGAACAAGCTATTGGTTCTCACAACTTGAATGAATCTCCAAGAAATGATGCTGAGTGAAAAAGCCAATCTATAAAGTTTCTATATTATATGATTTCATTTCTCTAACATTCTTGAAATGACAAAGGTAGAGAACTGGAGAACAGTTTAGGGGTTAAAGAGGTTAGAGATTAGGTTTGGGGGACTGGAAAGAGGTAGGGGTGCTTATAAAAGGACAACATGAGGGATCCTTGTGGTGATGGAACTGTTCTGTATCTTCATTGTGATGACGGATACATGAACCTACACATGTGATAAAATTGCATATGACGGATACATGAACCTACACATGTGATAAAATTGCATATGACGGATACATGAACCTACACATGTGATAAAATTGCATATGACGGATACATGAACCTACACATGTGATAAAATTGCATAGGCCTATACGCACACACAAGTACAAGTAAAACAGGAAAAATCTGAAGAAAATCAGTGGATTGTATCAATGTCAATATTCTGGTTTGATATTTTACTACAGTTTTATAAGATGTTACCATGGGGGAATCTGGGTAGAAGGTATATGGAATCTCTCCATACTATTTGTTAAAATTGCATGTGAATCTACAATTATCTCAAAATTAAAAAGTTTAATTACAAAACGATGGCTTGCACTATTTGTGTATATAGAAATCATTTTTTTTAAATATAAAATACGCATTGTAAATGCCTAGAGGAATATATTGTCAGTCAGTGTCAGTTGCAAACAACAGAATCCACTCTAGCTAGTTTAGGCTCGAAGAAATTTAACACAGGGAATGACGTGCTTACAAAATCATTGGAAAAGCTTGAGAGCAGGCCTTAGCCTGAACTTGCAGTGATGAAGCCCTGAGCTGTCCTGTAGAACGGGTCACCAAGGAGCTGCTGTTTCTACCACAATTCGTAGCCACATCAGTAGGCTGCTGCAACAACGGCTGGCTCAAGATCTCATTGCTTCGGCTGTTCTCCCACTAGCGACATGGGTGCTTTGTGCCCTGCATGGACTGAAGACAACTCAGGGCCTTTGCTACGGCACTAATTCCTTCAACAACCGTGCTGCTCTAGGGAGAAACTGCAGATGCCTCAGAAGCACAAAACCCATCTCATTTCCACCTTCAAAACCCCACACTGTGCTTTGGCTTGGAGGCAGGTGGATCACATGGGAAACTTGAAGCACAAAGGAGCCTGAGAAGTACACTCTTTATATTTCCAACTTCTAAAGTGAAATAAACTTTGCTATGGGAGTTTGGGAATCCCTGGTGGTATAATGGTTAAGTGCTATGGCTGTTAACCAAAAGGTCAGCAGTTCGAATCCGCCAGGTGTTCCTTGGAAGCTCTATGGGGCAGTGCTACTTTGTCCTGTAGGGTTGCTATGAGTCGGCATCAACTCAACGGCAACGCACTTGGTTTTTTGGTTATGGGAGTTTGAAAGAAGCTTGGAGAGCCATTCTGCAGTACCTGCCACAGATACATAGTAACATTTCCAGTGACTCTATGTCATATGACAATGTGTGACTTTTTTTTTCTCTACACCTTTATGTCTGGGAGCTTTGGTGGTACAGTGATTAGGAGCGTGGCTGCTAACCAAAAGGTCAACAGTTTGAATCTATCAGCTGCTTCTTGGAAACCCTATGGTGCAGTTCTACTCTCTCGGTAGGATTACTATGAGTCAGAATTGACCTGACATAAATGGGTATGTATGTGTGTATTATCTGTCTGTATAGTCTTTCTTACTTTGAACACATCATTAAGAAAGATCAGTAGCTAGGAAACGGCATCTTGTTTGGGAAAACAGAGGATCAGCGAGATGGACTGATACAGTAGCCTCAACAATGGGCAGAAACATATCAAAGATCATGAAAATGGTTCAGGACCAATGAATGTCTCATTCTATTATACATAAGGTCACCATGAGTCACAGCCAACTTGGGGGCAATTAACACCAACAACAATTGGGTTTTGTTTTTTACAAAGAAAATGCATGACAATAATAATAAAAACAAAAAGCTATCCCATTTGAAACAAAACAAACCAAATAGGTATACAGGGAGCAGTTTGAGGGGATAGATGTGTAGCTCTTGGGTTTGGGACTGAACCATCTTTAAAGTACCTCTAACATCTGAGAGTCAATGTTTCCATGATAAACAGCAAGTCCAACCTAGAAAGCCTAGGCCAGGAGTTTAAAACTAAAATGTCTAAAATAGGAAGTAATATAAATGAGTCTGACAAGACTGGAGAAACCCCAAGAGTATGTATGGCCTCCAGACATCCTTTTAACTCAATACTGAAGTCGCTTCTGAGGTTCACCCTTCCGCCGAAGATTAGAGAGGGCCATAAAACAAAATGAGACTAAATGGGCACATTGACCCAGGGGCAAGGATGAGAAGACAGAAAGGGAGAGAAAAGCTGGTAATAGGGAACCCAAGGTTGAGAAAGGAAGTGTATTGACACATTGTGGGGTTGGCAACCTATGTCACAAACAATACGTGTATTAATTGTTTAATGAGAACACTAATTTGCTCTGTAAACCTTCATCTAAAGCACAATTTAAAAAAAATATATTTTTGTTGCCGCCAAGTCAGTTCCAACTCATAACGACTCTGTGTACAACAGAATGGAACACTGCTTGATCCTGTACCATCCTCACAATCGTTATATTTGAGCCCATTGTTGGAAAAAAAAAAAAAAAGCAATATAAATGACTGAAGAGACCAGATGATAATATAGAGTGATGAGGGCTATGGCAAGTATGTCCTGTCTGAAGTGGAAAATCACTGTTCTGTTCCAGCTAGTTATTACAATGTGGAAATTCAGGCTCAGAGTTGTCCAATTTTCTGATTTCTTTTTAAAGGAAAGTAGGAAATAAGGGGTTTTTATGGAAAATATTGTCATTTTAGTGTTGGTTTCAACATTTAAATATTGGCTTCTACTGATAGTGGCAGTTTGTTGGCATCTTGTTCTACAGTGTTGTTTAGAGTCATTACTGGAATCTCAAATTGAAATTTTTTACCAATACTGGATATCCAAGCAGAATACCTCTTCAAGCTAGTATTGTCCAAAAAACTATGAAGTATAAGAGCTCTGCATTAAGCTTTTGCAACTCTGCCTTTGAAGGTCTGGTAGATACTTTTCTGAAAAACAGTGGCTCCATTGGAGGAAACCTAGTCAGGCCAATGGGTATAGTTACCATGGTAAGAACTTGTGGGGCTTGGTAATTTCCCAGAGTATCCCTTGGGACCAAGGCAGACATGGAGTTCAGTGGCTCTTTGATGGTACTTGCTTCTTCCATGAGCCTCTATCTCTTCCATGAACATCATATCAGCTGGCAAGGCAGGGGAAGAGACTCAGAGAAAAAAGCTCAAAGACATCATTCAGTACTGAATTCAGCTTGCACAACTCCATCTTCCAATATATTGCTAAGAGGAAACCTAAAGAGATAAAGATAACCTGTCAGGGAAAGGTAGAATTTGATGCACAAGAACTATCGTGTTTTTTCTAATAATACCGATAGCTAACATTTCTACAATGTTTTCTATCTGCCTGGCATTGTCCTAAGCACCTTGCAATTTTCA
Organism: Loxodonta africana; assembly: GCF_030014295.1. Lineage (NCBI taxonomy): Eukaryota > Metazoa > Chordata > Mammalia > Proboscidea > Elephantidae > Loxodonta > Loxodonta africana. The sequence goes on from NC_087360.1 coordinate 60,313,008, forward strand.
CAAAGCCTGTGAGGCAGATGAGTAACTGTTATTTCCATATTAAAGATGAGGAAACTGAGACCCTGAGGGGTCAGGTAATATACTGGATTCAGTTCACATATCACCCTAGATCTAGACTCTGTCTGGGCAGTCACTGGCAATGGTCTATGTTGCTCTCAGCATCATGCAACTGGGTAACTGATGCAGTTATTTCCACACCTACAGGCCAAGGAACGAAGGAACCAGCTGTAGTGACTTCTGCTCCTGAGCATAACCATACAGTATTGGTCTCACATCTGGGCCACTTGTATTTCGGCTCCTGCCTGGGGTTTTACCAAGGCCTTCAAGGGGTAAGACCCATCAGCTCCTCATGCATGGGCAAATCAGAAATCCAGGAGAATTGACTCCCAATAATGGTGAAATCTGATCAATGAATCTGCAGATATATTGTTTTCCTTTCTTACTCTCAGGGTGTAGTTTCCTGTCATTTCTTTGAAGATACTTCGCAAGGCTGAGAGATCAGTTTGTCATGAAGCTGGGGCCAGCCTGATTATACACTTCTTTATATTTGTTTTCCCTCTTTTCTTGCCTCACTTGCATTTGCTCAAGTTTCCCTGGTATTGCATTCCCCAATAAAATGTGAGCACATTAATTTTTTGCCTCATGGTCTGTTTTCTAGAGAACTTGGCTAAGAAAAGTCACTTGTCCACATCTTATAGCTAGTAAGTGCCAGTGCCTAGATGAGAACCCAGGACCCTGTTTCCAGAGTTTTTGCTTCTTAACCACACATTGTACTACCTCTAAGGGAAAAAATAAAACCTTGGACAACAGAGGTAATGTCTCCTTTAAAAATAACTTCTGTATGTCTACCAAGTGTATTGCTAGTATTTCTGCCTTTTCCCAGACTTAATTCTGACATTAATTTTGCTGCAGGCTGGGTACTGGAAATTTCCTATGTAAACTTCCAACTTCATTTATTTTATCCCTCCCAGCTAAAGGATGTTGGCCATCAGACGGCAAGATCTAGTTGAGTACAGTGTGATAAATCTCGTGAATCATGTAGCACGAAAGTCATTAAATGATAGCCACACAGCTGTGTTTCAGAGTATAGCTTTGTTAGGTTGGTAAATGATTCCAACATCTCGCCAACAAATATTTATTGAGTTCTTATTCTGAGCCAACATGAGGTCAGGTACAAAGATATGAAGCTGAGTAAAACATAGTCCATGTGCACATAGTCACTTCTATCTTAGTTATCTAGGGCTGCTGTAATACAACAGCACAGGTGGGTGGCTTTAAGGACAGATATTTATTTTCTCACAGTTCTAGAGGCTAAAAGTCCAAACTAGGGTCTAGGCCATGTCAGTTCCTTCTGTGAGCCTCTCTCCTAGTTTCTGTTCCTTTGTTTTTAGAAGTGTCCTCATATGTTGTCTGTCTTCTCCCTTACGCACCTCTGTCCTTCTGTTGATTTCGCTCTTTTTATAACTCAGAAGTGATAAGGTTTAGGATCCACTCTACACTCATTGATTACATTACTTCCTATTGTGGAAAGTGATTGCATTACAACGCATTAGATACAAAGTGATTACATTATGTTATATTGCATTGCCTCGCATTACACTGCACTACTTTACATTGCGGTGCGTTACATTACACTAACCTACACTACGATTGTAAGGATAGTCCAGGACTGGGCAGTGTTTTGTTAGGTTGTACATAGGGTCATTATGAGTCAGAACTGACTCAACAGCATCAGACAACAACAAACTACACTACATTACATTATGGAAGGTTCAACTGATTTAATCACATCTAAAATAAATAAATAATATATATATATATATATATATTTTTTAACTATTCCATGAAGGACCGTGATGCAATGATTAAGGGCTCAACTACTAACTGAAAGATTGACAGTTTGAACCTACCCAAAAGCTCTGTGAGAGAAAAGACCTGACTGTCTACTCCTGTAAAGATTACAACCTAGGAAATTCTATGGGGCAGTTCTACTCTGTCATATAGTGTCTCTACGAGTCAGAGTGAACTCTACGGCACGTATCAGCAACAACTACTACTACTACTCCATGACAGCAACTAGACTAGTCTTTGGCCAAACAACTGGGAACTATAGCCTCTAGTTGACACATAAAATTAATAATCACAACCTCCTTCTAGTGCAGAAGACAGCCGTGTCAAGAAAGAATATTAGCAGTGTGATAAAGTGTTATGCCCGCATTTTCACTAATGAAATTTTTGTTTTTAAAGAGACCTTTTTGTCTTTGTTTACACATTTGATTGAAAAACATCAGGCAAATATGTGATGAGGGTCCTCATATTTTCAAAAAGGAGTGACATCCCAGTTCTGTGTCAGGCAGGAAAATCATGGGATACCGAGAGAGGGTCAGCAGATCCAAGTCTGTGGGGCCTCATTTGAAGGCGACATAACACTCTACTACCTATCAGACAAGAAATGCTGACATTTATCAAGCTTTTGCTCTATACCAGGCTGTTCAAAACATTGTACCTACTTTAACTCATTTAAGATTCACAAGAGTAGTATAAAGTGAGAAGCTGAAGCACAAAGTAGTTACGTAACTAGTTCACAGGAACACAGACTACAGGTGTTACGACAGTATCTGAACATTGTGAGCTTGGCTGCAAAGCCTTCTTTTGACCCCTATACTACCCACCTCCCTCTGTGAGACCTAATATCCTTCTGGGCATAGGTCTCAATGATCGGATGACTTCTAGCTTCTCTTAAGATCCATTTCTGACTTAGTTTCTCAAAATTATGCCCCAAAATATTTTAAAAATCATTTTGAATTATATGATATATGACCTCTTGCAGCAATGAGAGTAATACATAGTGCCCAGACTGGAACACTTTTGAGAATGAAAAGTCAGTACTACTAATAAGTTAAACTAGGATAACAGATGAAACTGGCACTGTTCCAGGTAAATCAAAATGTACACTTACGTGGACATGTATCATTCGCCTCCAGAGGGAAACAGCAGAATCCGTGCTGTGTTGACTGTGAATGTTTAAGCAGAAAACCCCAGTCAGTATTTAACCGACTGATAGAAGGGATCTGGGCCCCCTTAGAACGGACTTCTTCAAAGTCTTCCTATTTCTTTAAAGATAACATTTCGAACTTACTGGAATGTCATAAAACGTCCTTCATGATCTGGTTCTTGCCTGCCTTTCCTTTTTTCTTTCTAAATTCTTCCTTTCTTCCATGATCTTGAGTTCTGGTCAGTGGGTTATGCCAAGTTTTCCTCTTCTTCCTTACGTCTATCTTGCACATATTATTGCCTCTCTTAGAATTCCACTTACCCCTTTGTGTGAGTGGCAAACTCCTATGCATCTTTCAAGAATCAGCTCAGAGCTGGTGCTTGTTTTCCTTTCACCAGAAAGTGAGTCGGTTGCGTAACAGACTGTGTTCGAGTTACACAAATAATAAGCAGTAGAGCCAGGGGAATTATCTGTATTTAACTGACCCCCAAACCAGTTAACCTGCCTCTCAAAGGATTAGAAAGGGTTTTTCAGTTAGAAAATGGAGGGCAGGATTAATTCAGGCCAAGGGAACAGCATATAAAAAGGCAGGGGATTTGAGAACATCGTGATGGCGAAGGATAAGAAACCCAGAGAACAAGAGATGAGGCTGATGAGGAAGATGGAGCCAGACTGTGCAGTGTCCTGTGACCCATGCTAACACAGCACACAGAGATAGTACACTGAACCAAATGCACTGCCAAAGCTGAGCCTACCTTACCAATGGTTTCAAAGACTGACAATTTCTTTGCTGAATTTCTAAGAGTATCAGGGTGCCCCTGGGATAGAACTATCAAACTGTCTTGTATACCCTAAGAAGGAAAATGGTCTCTCCATCCCCATTATTGCTTTGATTAGAAAAAAAATGTCATTAACCTTTCAAAAACTTACCAGTTTGTTTTCTTGGAGTATGGTCAAGATTCCACATTTATCTTGAAAATGCTAGTTTTTGCACTATTTTTAATTGAAGGGCTTTAGGGCAAATTCAATTAAGTTGTGGTATATGAACTGAAACTTGCAATATTTTAAAAATATTCTACTGCACAGCTCACCAATTACCCAATTTCTAATTTGAGCCCCATTGTCATTTCAACTTTATATTCAAACTCAGAATATAATTTAGAAGAAATGACTGAGGGCTTCAGCAATCACACACAGCTTTGTCCCAAATGCATTTGGGTTTACTTAAAGGCAATCTATCTGAAATGATAGCTGGTACTTAGAGAATCACAAAATTGGGCAGGGCCTTAGAGAGCTTCTTTTAAACACTTCCTATTGTAGATAGCTTCTCGACGCTCAAGAGCAAGTTTCAGTCTCCTCTGACATCCATCTTGGTCTTTTCTTTCTTTCCTGTCTTTTCAGTGACCTCTTGCTTTCTTTACGGATGATGTCCTTGATGTCATTCCACAACTCATCTGGCCTGCGGTCACTAGTGTTCAATGCATCAAATCTATTCTTGAGATGGTCTCTAAATTCAGGTGGGATATACTCAAGGTCATATTTTGGCTCTGGTGGACTTGCTCTGATTTTCTTCAGTTTCAGCTTGAACTTGCATATGAGCAATTGATGGTCTGTTCCACAGCCAGCCCCTGGCTTTGTTCTGACTGATGATATTGAACTTTTCCATTGTCTCTTTCCACAGATGTAGTCAATTTGATTTCTGTGTGTTCCATCTGCAAGGTCCATATATATAGTCGCTGTTTATGTTGGTGAAAGAAGGTATTTGCAATGAAGAAGTCATTGGTCTTGCAAAATTCTATCATTTGATCTCTGGCATTGTTTCTGTCACCAAGGCCATATTTTCCAACTACTGGTCCTTCTTCTTTGTTTCCAACTTTTGCATTCCAATCGCCAGTAATTATCAATGCATTTTGATTGCCTATTCAATCAATTTCAGACTGCTGCAGCTGATAAAAATCTTCTATTTCTTCATCTTTGGCCCTAGTGGTTGGTGCGTAAATTTGAATGATAGTCGTATTAACTGGTCTTCCTTGTAGGAGTATGGATATTATCCTATCACTGACAGCATTGTACTTCAGGATAGATCTTGAAATGTTCCTTTTGACAATGAATGCAATACCATTCCTGTTCGAGTTGTCATTCCCATCATAGTAGACTATATGATTGTCTGATTCAAAATGGCCAATACCAGTCCATTTAAGCTCACTAATGCCTAGGATATAGATGTTTATGTGTTCCATTTCATTTTTGACAGTTTCCAATTTTCCTAGATTCATACTTCGTACATTCCAGGTTCTGATTATTAATAGATGTTTGCAGCTGTTTCTTCTCATTTTGAGTCAAGCAGCTAAAGCAAAAGGAAGAATTGATGAAGTAAAAGAACTGAACAGAAGATTTCAAAGGGTATCTCAAGAAGACGAAGTAAAGTATTACAATGACATGTGCAAAGAGCTGGAGATGGAAAACCAAAAGGGAAGAACACTCTTGATGTTTCTTAAGCTGAAAGAACTGAAAAAAATTCTAGCCTTGAGTTGCAATCGTGAAGGATTTCATGGGGAAAATATTAAATAATGCAAGAAGCATCAAAAGAAGATGGAAGGAATACACGGAGTCATTATACCAAAAAGAATTAGTCGATATTCAACCATTTCAAGAGGTGGCATATGATCGGGAACCGATGGTACTGAAGGAAGAAGTCCAAGCTACTCTGAAGGCACTGGTGAAAAACAAGGCTCCAGGAATCGATGGAATATCAATTGAGATGTTTCAACAAACAGGTGCAGCGTTGGAGGTGCTCACTCGTCTATGCCAAGAAATATGGAAGACAGCTTCCTGGCCAACTGACTGGAAGAGATCCGTATTTATGCCTATTCCCAAGAAAGGTGATCCAACTGAATGTGGAAATTACAGAACAATATCATTAACATCACACACAAGCAAAATTTTGCTGAAGATCATTCAAAAATGGCTGCAGCAGTATATCGACAGGGAACTGCCAGAAATTCAGGCTGGATTCAGAAGAGGACGTGGAACCAGAGATATCATTGCTGATGTCAGATGGATCCTGGCTGAAAGCAGAGAATACCAGAAGGATGTTTACCTGTGTTTTATTGACTATGCAAAGACATTCGACTGTGTGGATCACAACAAACTATGGATAACACTGCGAAGAATGGGAATTCCAGAACACTTAATTGTGCTCATGAGGAACCTTTACATAGATCAAGAGGCAGTTGTTCGGACAGAACAAGGGGATACTGATTGGTTTAAAGTCAGGAAAGGTGTTCATCAGGGCTGTATTCCTTCGCCATACCTATTTAATCCGTATGCTGAACAAATAATCCGAGAAGCTGGACTATATGAAGAAGAACGGGGCATCAGGATTGGAAGAAGACTCATTAACAACCTGCATTATGCAGATGCCACAACCTTGCTTGCTGAAAGTGAAGAGGACTTGAAGCACTTACTAATGAAGATCAAAGACCACAGCCTTCAGTATGGATTACACCTCAAAGTAAAGAAAAAACAAAAATCCCCACAACTGGACTAATGAGCAACATCATGATAAATGGAGAAAAGACTGAGGTTGTCAAGGATTTCATTTCATCTGAATCCACAATCAACAGCCACGGACGCAGCAGTCAAATCAAAAGGCGCATTGCATTGGGTAAATCTGCTGCAAAGGACCTCTTCAAAGTGATGAAGAGCAAAGATATCATCCTGAAGACTAAGGTGCGCCCGACCCAAGCCATGGTATTTTCAATAACATCATATGCATGTGAAAGCTGGACAATGAATAAGGAAGACCGAAGAAAAATTGATGCCTTTGAATTGTGGTTTTGGTGAAGAATATCGAATACACCATGGACTCCCAAAAGATTGAACAAATCTGTCTTGGAAGAAGTGAGGCCAGAATGCTCCCTAGAGGCAAGGATGGCGAGACTGCTTCTTACATACTTTGGACATGTTATCAGGAGGGATCAGTCCCTGGAGAAGGACATCGTGCTTGGCAGAGTACAGCATCAGCGGAAAAGAGGAAGACCCTCAACGAGGTGGATTGACACAGTGGCAAATGAGCTCAAGCATAACAACGATTGTAAGGATGACGCAGGACTATGCAGTGTTTCGTTCTGTTGCTCACAGGGTTGCTATGAGTTGGAACTGACTCGACAGCACCTAACAACAACAGCATTGTAGATAAGTAAATTGAAGTCTAAAGTGGTTAACCCCCTCAACAAAGGTAAGAGAGCTGAGCTAGAAACCAATGAACTTGAGCGTCAACTGTTTTAGCATTGCCCCAGAGTTGGTTGAGTTTCTATTCACCTTGTGTTCTTGGGTGACATTTACTTTCCTATGGTTGGTGGAGTGGTGAAGGGGACACAGTCGGGAATGGGGCTATCACAGCTCTGTTCTGGTCCTGGTTCTTTCTTTCCTAGCGTCTTATGATCTACTTTATCTATGTTATTGTTGTTACATTTTATAACCATTAGCCAGATTAAGACCCAGCCTCCTCCCAAGTCACATACTCCTAGATTGCCTTCTAGAACTAAAAAAGAAACCCAAACTATCACCCCACAAATGCCCAGTTCGGGAGGGTAGAGTTTGAGGAAAAGGAGTGGGTGAAACAGGTGTGAGGCTCTAGATCTGTATTTCAGTCACTCTGTGTATTAGCAATACCAAAATGCACTTGAAGGCTAAACTGGAATTATCTATCAGCAACTGTTTTTCGTTAACCACAGCTGTTGGTCTCTTGTTAGTAAGACCAAACCAGCACCAATGAACAGCTGCTTCATATCCCCACACAATCGTTAGGGCAAATGTCCATAAATCATTGTGCAAATTTGCCGACGTGACTGTGATAACACAATGGTTTTCAATCGAATATACTGATTTCCAAATTTTAGGAATATATTATACCTTGTCCAGACGAATGTTTTACAGGGATTACTAGAAAGAACTGATAATATGGAGAACAGCACTTGATTTTTTTTTTTTTTCTGCTTTATAGTATTCTTGCAACAACATCTTTTAAATTGAAATAAAACGTGGATAATGGAAATAGAATGCTGGCAATCCCATCACCCAACGTAATTATTTTATTTTTGCCAATTTGCCTTTGAGGCATTAAAGTTAGGCTTGCAAATTTAATAATCATCATGAATTTGTCCTTTGGAAATTTTGCTTCCTATTTTCAATTTAATATATAATAAACATTTTATTTTGTATTTTTTATTTTAAATAACTCGGTAATATTACATTCTCCTGATGTGTTATAATTTAATGTCACAATTTCTCTCTCTCTCAATTCTGTTGCTATTACAAATTGCTACCATGAAGGTAGTTACGCTTTTCATTTATTTATTTGCTCCTTTAAAATTATTTCCTTGGGAAAACATTTCATGTTTGGATTAAAGTTGTGAACATATTTATGGCACTTGCTGTACATTATTATATTGATTTTCAAAAGAGATAGGCTAATTTGCCATGTAACCAACAGCATATGTGTGTTGCCAGTTCTCTGGAACCTCACCATCAGTATCTATTTATTTATTTGTTTGTTTGTTTATTGTTTGCTAATTTGCTAGGTCGAGAGTGTGGGCGGACAGTTAACTTGAGTTGGAGGTACAAAAAAGGATTCTCCAAATGAAGTAATAAGTAGGGTACATGGTTGTTCCAGGGAAAACACCAGAAAGGAAATCATGGGCAAATGCATATGGAGGCACGAGAGGGAGCATCAGTGTGGGAGCAGTGCAGACCCCACTCATGGGATCTGCATGTAGTTACATGGTCAGGGATGAAACAGGCATATTTTGGCTTCAAATGTCATAAATATCAAGTAAAAATAGTTTAAGCAAGGAGGAGGAGGAAAATTATTTATTATAAAGATACTGTGGTAGCTCACTGAGCCTAAGGACAACAATTTGTCCCAGTTTCAGAGGCAACTATAATCAGAACACTTAAACCTACAGGCATTTCTCTCCTCTCTGGTTTCTGTTCTCTGGACGTTTCTCCTCTCCTCTCACCTCTCTCTTCCTCTCCCCTCCTCCTCTCTTCTTCTTCTGCTCCTCATCTTCCTCCTTTCTCTTTTTTCTCCCTCTCCCTTCCTCCCTTTCTCTTCCTCTCCCTCTTTACCCACATTCCCTACTTTTGTAGTCTAGGTAGCAGAAAATACAGCCACCAGCAGCTTTACAACATTCAGTTTAGACATTCAAATGGAGACTGACTCACTTTCTCAGTTCCAGTTCAACAGTTGGCCTTTAATTGTCCCAGCCTGGGTCAGCGACCCACCTCTGAAACAATTTACTCTGGCTATGAAGGCAGGACATCAGGTTTTTATATGAACATGGCAACTCATGTGGGAAATGTCACAGTCTTCAGGAAACATGACTGTTTTAAGAAAGGTGGAGGTGAGTATTGAGGTGCTAGGAGAATGAAACAATAGAGATTCATTATTATTTAAGAGAAAGGCTAGGTCTGATCATGAAGAAGACTGAATAATATGCTGAAGACTTTCAATTTTCTGTAGGCAATAAAACTTTACCATTTGGCCAACCTGTGTATCTTCTACTCTTATACTTCTCTAGTTTGGGATGATTTGGTTTGAGTGGTCTGCTTGGGGGAAACTGGTGTAGAAGAGGGGCCCTGGTGGCACAGTAGTTAAGAGCTTGGCTGCTAACCAAAACTTTGGCAGCTGCAATTCACCAGCTACTCCTTGGAAACCCTATGGGGCAGTTCTACCCTGTTCTGTAGCATTGCTATGAGTCGGAATGGACTGCGCAGCAATGGGGAGATGTAGAAGGAGAGAGCCGAGTACGTTCTAAGTTTTTAGTGTTGGCCGAGAAGCTATAAGTTCTTTCCTGCTTGTTCCAAAACTATCACATTGCTAGCTGCCCTTGACCTTGAGGAAGACCCTAAAACAGATCCTGTGGGATCCACATGTCTCAGTGGCCTCTGTGTATACAGCCTGATTAAGAAAATTACTTGAGCTGAACCAGAATTTTTCTGGTCTCTTGGGCTCATTGTTTAGCCTCTGCCTATACCTGGGGCAAATTTTGCCGCTTCCTCTTTCTCTTATCCCATGCTTTTCAGTGCTTTCCAGAAGAAAAAAGAGAAAAACCTAAAGCGATTTTAAGCAGGTGGCTGAGAGAAACTAATTTTTCTTTTTTAATGTTAAAAAGATCACTCCGGAAGCTGCACAGGACGGATTGTTGTAGATTGAGGTTAGAGGCAGCAACGCCAGTTAGGAAGACTATTCTATTAATCCAAGTGAGAAATGATGAAAGCCTGAGGTAAGACAGTGGCGGTGGAGACAGTGATGGAGAGGTAGACACTAGATATTGATACGGCTTGATGAATCATTTAGTGAGCCTTTTGTAAGCAAATATTGGGAAAATAATGAGCACAAACTAGCTTTAACAATGAATACATTTGTTCACTAACTGTTATGGATTGAATTGTGTCCCCCCCGCCCCCCCACCAAATATGCATTGTAAATTCAAACCCCTATACCTGTGGATGAGGAGCCCTGGTGGTGCAGTGGTTAAAGTGCTCAGCTGCCAATCGAAAGGTCTGCAGTTCGAACCCACCAGCCACTCCATGGGAGAAAGATGTGCCGGGCAGCTTCCTTAAAGATTACAACCTTGGGAACCCTATGGGGTTTCACCGAGTCAGAATCCACTCAACCGCAGTGGGTTCTGGCTTTGTATCTGTGAATGTAGTTCCTTTTGGGAATAGGATTTTCTTTGTTATGTTAATGAGGCTATGTCAGTGTAGGGTGTGTCTTAAACCAATAATTTTTAAGATATAAAAGAATCAGATTAGGCGCAGAAGCAAGCATGAATGGGAAAAAGATAGGTGCCACGTGGAGATCTCCAAAGAGTGCCAGAAAGAATGCCAGAGAAGCTGAGATAAGGATATACCCCCAGAGTGGACAGAGAAAGCCTTCCCCTAGAGTTGGCACTCTAAATTCAAAATTCTAGCCTGCTAAACTGTGAGAAAATACATTTCTGTTCATTAAAGTCACCCACTTGCGGTATTTCTGCTATAGCAGCATTAAGGAACTAAGACACTCACCAAACATGAAATCTAGAAATAAACTAGATTTCAGGGTTGCTTGCAGTGACTCCTACCCTGAACTTCCACTTGATTTTCTTGACTATGCCGGCGGCGCTTCTTTATGTTGCTGTCGTTCTTAAAAGATGGTAGCAAAATGGTTAAGGCAATTCCAGAGAAAAAAACATCATTTCCAGAAGGTTGCCAAGTGAACAGGGAAGAACTTTCTCCAAAATTCTTAGCAACACTAGCCTAAATTGGGTCACATGCCTACTTCTCAATCGATCATTGGCAAGAGGAATGTGATTATTAATAGGCCGATGAGGAACATTCCTGAAGTTGGTGGTGGGATTTGCTTCCCTAGGAACCAATGGGCTAGGTGTGGAGAGGGTGGGGATTGGGGAGGAGGGAAGAAATCTGAGCAAAATCAGAGTTTTCTAGAAAAGAGGATGTCATGGATTGAATTGTGCCCCCCCCCACCCCCAGAACACCTGTCAACTTGGCTGATAGTCTACCATTTTATCATCTGATGGGATTTCCCTTAGTGTTGTAAATCCTATCACTGTGACGTGATAAGATGGATTCGCAGCAGCTATACTGGTGAGATCTACAAGATTAGATAATGTCTTAAGCCAATCTCTTTTGAGATATAAAAGAGAGAAGAGATCAGGGAGACATGGAGATCTCATACAACCAAGAAAGCAGCGCTGGGAGCACAATGTGTCTTTTGGACCTTAAGTTCCTTCGCTGAGATGCTTCCAGACCAAAGGAAGGTTGATGACAAGGACCTTCCTCCAGAGCTGACAGAGAGTGAAATGCTTGCCCTGGAGCCAGTGCCCTGAATTCCGACTCCCGGCCTACTGGACTGTGAGAAAATAAACTTCTCTTTGTTAAAGCCATCCAGTTGTGGTATTTCTGTTACAGCAGCGCCACATGACTAAGACAGGGGACTTGAGGAATAGGTGGGCAGTAGGCAATCAACACTGCTCAATAGTTAATAATCATTTTGGTGTGAGTAAATGGGGCATGGAGCAGTCACCATTCTTTGGTTTACTGAACTGGACGATTAAGTAGATTATCAGGATAACAAATGAAGGAGGATAAACAGGTCTAGGAAGAAGATCAGTTTTGAGGGGAATAAGATATATCCATGTAAGGTTTCAAACAGGCAGTTGAACTAAGAAAAGTGACTTGAAGATATATATTTAGAAGTTCCTAGCATAAAGAAGATAGCACAGGGGTACACCCTGAGGTCATTCTTTGGGTGAGATCACTCCCAAGGACGTGTGTAAGTGAAGGGAGAAGAAGATAGAAAGTCACCCCTGGAAAAGGCCAAAGTCTAAGGCTGGAAGTAGTAAGTACATTTGCATATCAAAGAGATGCTTCTTGAATTTGGATAGATGTTGCTGTGAAAATATCTACATAGCTAAATGATTTCTAAGCTCCGTTTGACAGTTTATTATTTTTAAAGCAACATCCCCGCCCCTCCCGCCCCCGCCCCAGCAAAATTTACTTACACTAAAAGAATGTGGACAAGACTTTGGAGTTAGCAGCAACAGCATTTGATCTAAAATAATAAATAGTTCATCGATTGTACAAGGATTGGGAATCTTTTTCTGACACAAACAACCAGCTATGGTTGAAATGAAGAAACGTTTCATGAATTTATAGATGGTGACTTTGCTGATAGCTGTAATAAATTAAGCTTGACGATCTTACAGAAGGGCGTTAGAAAGAGTTCAGAAAATATTAAGGTCAAATCCACCTGAAAGTATAGGAATATCATTTTACTAAATTGAAAGTGAAAGAACAAATGTACAGGGAAAGAACTTAGCTGAGTTTGCTAGATTTCTAGGAGCTACAGAAATTCTGGCTTTCCTGGTCTGCAGTCCCCCCATGTGGTGCTGGGATGGAGAAATCCTCTCTCCCAAGTTTGCATGCTCAGACTGGAGAAACAAAGCCTTTCCTACTTACTCACATGAGCTGATCCAAACTAAAAACAGGCCTGGGCCAGCAAAACCCAGAGTGGGAGAAGGGAAACTAAGCAGGCAGTCCCAACAACTTCAGAGCTTTATTTCCTTGTTTAGAGGACATCTCTCAAATGCATAAAAAGGGTATCTTGGACGGTTTCCTAAGCCAAGGAGAAAAGGTTGCTTCAATACTAAATAGAAGCAACCAAGTTGTCAGTCCTGGCAGATGCCCTGGGAAATTCAGGGAGAGCTAAATGGGGAAGGCTTTCTCTCTCCAAGTTCAGAAAAACCATAGAACCACTTAGGTGGTTAAGAAGAGACTGGAGTAGGGCACAAAGTTAGTGACCTCCAGGCATTCTATTTTGGTTGCTGACAGGCACTGAGCTCTGAGCTGTAGAGGGGAGAAAATGGGCTGGGAAGCTTGGATTTCACCACAGCTCAGCAGCTTCCTGAGTGTATGACCTTGCAGGCCACCACGTTTCTTGGATTTCACTTCCTCCAATTGGAAAGTAAGTCAAAGGAGCAGCTGATCTCTGAGGGAGAGTCAGTGTAGTGGTTAAGAGCAGAGATTAACTACCTAGGTTCAAATCCTGGCTTAACCCCCTCTATGGCTTTTGGGATGCTATTTAAGCTTGGCGGCTAACCAAAAGGTTTGCAGTTCGAATCCACCAGCCGCTCCTTAGAAACCCTATGGGGCAGTGCTACTCTGTCACTGAGTTGGAATTGACTCGACGGTAATGGGTTTGGTTTTTGGTTTTGGTGTTTAACCCCCTTACACTTCATGTTCCTCAGCTGTAAAAAAGACTTAGGGTCTGCAGACATTAATCTCTAGAACAACACCAGGCACATAGTGAGAACCATGTAAAAGGTGGGCCCTTTTATCCTGGCTCTAATTTTAGGTCGATCTGTCATCCTAGGACCAGAATTTAGCATGATTCTTTCAGCCCATGTCAAGATTCATGGGAATGAAATGGGCTCAATGGACATGGACACATTTTGGGAATACTCCATAGCCAGAAGCTAGCGTTGCTACGCTGCCTTTTTATTACTATCAAATATTTCCAAACCATTTAGGGAAGGCTGTTTTCAAAATAAGGTAAAGAATTTCAATTAGGCTTTGCAATATCTTGTAAAAACCTCACCCTGGAGTATCTCTATCCTTTGTGTTAAATGAAGCTATATTGGAATTAATTTCCAGTGGAGATGGATGGGAGTCCATTGACTGCTTGATGAGAACTCTCATTGCTCCTGGCTCAGTACCCTCCAAGCCACAGCGTGATGTCCCCTTTAATTGTGTGGGGGTGGAGGAGGGGAGATATCATTCACCCCTGAAGGAAAGGCTGTGACATTTTAGGTTCTATCATTCATTCATTCATTCTTCCTCTTCCCCTCTTTCTTTCATAACCCTTTATGATATGAGTACACATAACAATCACTTGGGGTTTGTTAAAATGCAAATTCCTGACCTTTTCCCTCTGATTTAGGAGCTCTAGTTTCGTGCTTGCAATCTACATTGTTAACTAGAGGGTTCGGATGCTCCTGAGAACGGACTTAAATTTGGTAAAACATTACTTGACCACGAGGCATGATAAAGTCAAGAGTTGACAGACTCATGGGCAACGTGGACAGATTAATAACTTGATGCTCTTCAAAGTGATTTTCTTTAAACATTTGTTCAACATTCATATAAAAATAAACACCCGCTACAGTCAAGTCAATTCCAGCTCATAGTGACCCAATACGACAGAGTAGAACAGCTCCATAGGGTTTCTAAAACTGTAATCTTTATGGAAGCAGACTGCCACATCTTTCACCCATGGAGCAGCTGGTGGGTTTGAACTGCCAACCTTTCAGTCAGCAGTTGAGCACTTAACCATTGTGCCACCAGGGCTCTTAAATGTCCATATTTACATAGGAACATTTATTTGGGAACATATTTTAACTCGTGTTTCTTTCAGCACATATTATATCTAGGAATTATGTGCTTAATAACTCACTTCTAATGGCTATAGCAGACCCACTGCTGTGAAAAGCTCAGCAAAACAGGAGTACAACACGCATTATTCTGAAGAAGAATTTTCGACGGCCACAACTGTCAGTTTCAGACGACTATCCCTGAGTTTATCTTGGATTGCTGTTGCAACACACATGTAAATCATTTATAATTTTTAATTTTAATTTACCTTTGAGGACACTCTGGAAGGCAGGACCAATTAGCATTTCACCAGTTATCTAATAAGTCCCTGGGGAAACCTGAGTTAATTGGCATCGTAATGCGTGTTTATTGTAGTGATGTTTTCATGTCCCTTTCAGACTGGCATGATGAGTGGCTGTCCATCTTTTCTCCCCTTATTTTTTCTAGGTGGGACCACTGGGTATGAGTAGAAAAGTGGGTCAAAGTGGTTTGGGCCTGGCTATAGGCACCAGTTTCAGTGTCCAAGGGTCACAGTCAATGACTCAGAATGCTGTTATTATCCAGTATGTCCAGTATGTGCTGCATTGCTGGGTGTTGAGACTCTACCAGGAAAAAATGGTGGCAATGGTTCAGTGTGAACTATTCACTTGGCAAACTCCCTAGCCAGCAGTTAGTACTCTATGTGAGTAGGGTCTATACTGTCAGAAGAGATACTGGCGAGAGTTAGGCAGGTGTCAGGACCCTGTCAGTTGACAAGGCTTCAAGGCAGAGCCCAGTCCTGGAGTAGCCAGCAGAAACTGGTATCCTATGTGGATGGAGATGTATCCAGGGCTAGAACAGACCACAGAAGCAATGGATACCTGGGTGTTCAGGGCCCAGCCTAAGGACACAGGTCCACATTTTAAGGCAACTGGCCAAAGTTCAATCTCCATCCCCTGTTGGAGATGAATTGCTTAAAAGTCTCTCCTATCCTGGTCAGATGGAGCCCTGGTGGTACAGCAGTTAAGAAGAGCTCAGCTGCTAACTAAAGGTCAGCAGTTCGAATCCACCATCAAGTCCTTGGAAATCCTATGAAGCAGTTGTACTCTGTCTTATAAGGTCTTTATATGTTGGAATTGACTCTATGGCAATGAGGTTTTGTTTTTTTTTTTTTTTTTTGGTGTACCCTGGTCAGAATTGTTTCAGGATATAAACAGAATTGTCTTAGATTTAAACATCTGCTCCTTGACAACCCCCAAGAATACAGTTTTCTGGAGTTTTTACCCTGTTTGGAGGATAAATGATGAGTCAAGAAAATATATCTTTAAAGGGTTAAGTGTTAAGGGAATAGTGTGATCTTCAGGTTTAAACAATGCCACCCCCTCTTTGGAGGCTTGGAATGCATACAAGATTGAATTTCAACTCCCTCACTTACAATTTTACTTTTGCCCACCCCATAGCATTAACATGACCCAGGCACTGTGCTACGTGTGGCTTGTACATTTGTGCATATTTCTGATTTATTCCTAACAGTAATAAACCTAAAATTTGATACTGTTACTGAATTTTATGGGTTAGCAAACTGAGTCTTAGTGAAGTCGAGTGACTTGAAAAGATCACAAAGCTAGTGAGTGGTGTTGTTGGGATTTGAACTCTTTTAGCCTGCATCTCCATCCGACTCTCATAGCCACTTTGCTTTGCTGTTGAAAGATATATATATATATATATATATATATATATATATATATATATCCTTGCCATCAAGTTGATTCTGGCTCATAGCAACCCTATAGGACAGAGTAGAACTTCCCCATAGAATTTCCAAGGAATGGCTGGTGAATTCCAACTGCTGACCTTTTTGGTTAGCAGCTGACCTTTTGGTTAACAGCTGTAGTTCTTAACCACTGTGCCACTAGAGCTCCAAAGGATGTATAGTGCAGCTACAGAAACTCAGGGATAGCATGTAAAGATGAGCCTTCAAGTGGTATATCTGCCACTAGCTTTGTAAACTTTTTTAATTCAATTATTTTCCATCCATTTAAATATATATTACTCTTGAACATAGAGTAGCTAAAGCAATAAGGTAAAAGAGTTGAACAGCAGATTTCAAAGGGCAGCTTGAGAAGACAAAGTAAAATATTATAATGAAATGTGCAAATACCTGGATTAGAAAACAAAAGGGAAGAACACGCTGAACATTTCTCAAGCAGAAACAACTGAAGAAAAAAGTCAAGCCCCAAGTTACAATTTTGAAGCATTCGACTGGCAAAATACTGAATGACAAAGGAAACATCAAAAGCAAATGGAAGGAATACAGTCATGTAGCAAAAAGAACTGGTTGACATTCAGTCATTTCTGGAGATAACATATGATCAAGAACCAGTGGTATCGAAGGAAGAAGTCCAATCTGAATTGAAGGCATTGAAAAATAAGGCTCCGGGAATTGACAGAATACCAACTGAGATGTTTCAACGAATAGATGCAGCGCTAGAGGTGCTCACTTATCTATGCCAAGAAATTGGAAGACAGCTACCTGGCCAACCTACTGGAAGAGATCCAAGTTTGTGTCCATTCCAAAGGAAGGTGATCCAACAGAATGCGGAAATTGTTGAATGATCAGTATCTTTAATATCACACACAAGTAAAATATTGCTGAAGATCGTTTAAAAACAGTTGTAGCAGTACATTGACAGGGAACTGTCAGAAACTCAAGCTGGATTCAAAAGCAGTCATGAAACAAAGGATATCATTGCTGATGTCAGGTGAATCCTGGCTGAAAGCAGAGAATACCAGAAAATGTTTACCTGTGTTTTATTGACTACGTGAAGGCTTTGGTCTGAGTGAACATAACAAATTATGGATAACATTGCAAAGAAGGGAAATTCCAGAACATTTAATTGTGCTCACGTGGAACCTGAACATAGACCAAGAGGGAGCCGTCTGAACACAGGAAGGAGATACTGCATGGTCTAAAATCAAGAAGGGTATGCATCAGGGTTGCATCCTTTCACCATACTTATTCAATGTGTATACTCAGCAAATAATCTGAGAAGCTAGACTATATGAAGAAGAGTGTGGCATCAGGATTAAAGTTACTTCCTATCTGCCAAAAACAGTCAAGGATTGGCTAGCAAGGGAGGCTGGGTATGTAATTTGCTGCAGCAAGCCTACCACAGCACAGAGCAGGGAAGGAGACAGCGGAGAGAGGGATCTGGGGATGAGAGATGAAATGGAGGATCAACAGCAGAGATTATTACGTACAAAGCCTGAGGCTAGATGAGATCATTAAAGGAGTGAGAGTAAATAGAGATGAGAAGAGGACAAAAATCTAAGCCCCATGGTTCTGCATCATTAAGAGGTTTAGAAGAAGAGAAAGAACTAGCTAGCAAATGACACTGCAGAGGTGGGAGGAGAGTGTGGAGGGTATGATATCCTAGAGACCAAGTGAAGAAATTTTATCGAGGAAGGTGATGTGATCAACTATGCGAAATGCAGTTAATGGGTTGAGTAAGACATGAACTGGCAATTGACCCTTAGACTTAGCAACATGGAAGTCGTTGGTGTCCTTGACAAGAGCCATTTCAATGAAATGATGGAAAGAAAAGCCTAATTGGAATGGCTTTAAGGGAGAATGAGAAGAAAGGGATTTCAAGCAACAAGGCAAGTATTTTTTCTAGGAGTTTCACTGCAAAGATGAGCAAAGCATTTGGGACATAAAGTAGGGAATAAAAACGGTCAAGAGAAAAAAAATAGATGGGGAAATAGCATATTTACATGACAATGAGAAAATCTAACGGACAGGGGTGATTAATGATCCAGGAGAAAGGGGAGAATATCTAAAGTGATGTCTAAGCTTCCTGCTATTCTGTGTAAATGGGGTCATAATCCTTTCGACCATCTTCAAGGGGTGTCTGGAGAGTGAATGAGATAAAATAAGAATGTATATGGCACCCACAGACAATATCAAGCACTCTCAGCATCAATACGTCCAGCCTTCCCTGCCTGCTTTTAGAGCATCTATAATCTTCTCTTCAAGAATAGTAACAACCAATTATCTGGCACCTACCCTGCACCAGGCACTATGTTTCATAGACATTAACCCTAATACTCACAATAACCTTTCTGCTAATTTCCAGGATGAAAAAGTTGTGTTACATGGTCTCACTAAAATGAAGGTACTTGATTTCATAGCTTACAGGAAGCGGAACCAAGATGTGAATCCTGGCCTCTTGCAAAGTCCTTGTTCTATTCTGTCCCCCCTACCTAGCTTCTTGTTCTACTTCTTCTCACCTGCCTCATCTTTCCCTTTCCTCATTTGGTCTGAACTCTTCCCATCCTATTCTTTGCTCTTCACAGTCTTCTCTTGCCCTCATTAAAAATCAGCCCTAAAACAATTAACACCTGAATGTAACTAAATTCCCCTTTTAAGGAGTGTTGTTGTTGTTAGGTGTCATTGATTTCAACTCATAGCAACCTCATGTGACAAAGTAGAACTGCCCCATAAGGTTTTCTAGGCTGTAATCTTCATGGGAGCAGACCGCCAGGTCTTTTCTCCCATAAGAGTGGCTAGATGGGTTCGAATCACAGCCTTCCAATTAACAGCTGAGTGCTTAACCATTGCTCTACTAGGGCTATTTCCCTTTTAAAATATGACCTACCTGCAAAGATTGAGATCCTACCCCTTCCCACAAGGAATAGCTAATGGTAGATTTTTACATATAGAAGCCAATGGAGAAAAGAGCAGGTACTCCCCAAAGCCCCTGAAATCTAGCAGTGAAGGCCAGCTTCTGTGGCTGAAAGATTGTTCTGTTCATTCATGCCATTCATTTAGACTATTGCTTAGTCTTCATTTCAAGTTCTCAAAAACTTATGACCTCAATATCTTACAGGGTCAGAACTGGACTACCCGTTGTCCTGGCTTAAAAGTTGATACATACTATTTTTCATCCCTCTTCTAAATATCTCTCTTTCTTATCTCTTTTTATTTCTCCTGTTCTTTCTCTTGTTCTGTCTCTCTCTGTCACACACACATGCACAAACACTGTACTGCTCTTCTTAATAGAGAATCCTTTTACCCCGGCTCTGCTTCCTGGCTGCCTGTACTGCTTGGAGAATATTTGGGGAGGATGGAGTAAGCTGCCACTGTTGCTAAAAGGTCAGATCAATATCTCGAAATGTGCCACATCCTTCTTCATTTTCTCATCATGTGGTAATCGATAGCCTTGCTTGCCTGTAAACGTTTCCCAAAGGCTCGACACTTTTCATTTCCCCCTTGTCGTTTCCTGGCCTGAGCTGCATACACCAAGATACTTGGGACAGGAAAGGGGAAGCTGGTCCTAAATTTGCCAAGTGTGGGTGGCTTGTGCTCACTGCTCTGTTGCATCCATGGTACATCCATGCACTCACAATATGCAGGTATGTATGAATGAGCGGGTGTGTGTGTGTACTCATGTGTGTTGTTTCTAAGTATAAGTAGATCGATAATGTTTACTTCAGTTTATCCTCAGGGAACTTATCCGAGGAGGAACGAAGTGCAGAAGGGTTTATTCTTCCATAGAAATTACTGTCATGTGGAAAAACTCTGCGTTAATGACTTGATGCAGCAGGCAGTTGAAGTAGGCCAGTGGCATCACTTGGTTTCCAGTGATCCTGCTCAGCTCCAATTTATGACCCTTACTCTGGGTCCAAAAGATGCATGCTCTGAGAAAGGACCTGTGAGACAATGGATCTGACCTCAAGCAGATCAAGCAAATGCCTACATTTTGTGATTTGAAATGCTAGGATAATTCTTTACCCACACAGAAATGGCACTGTCCCCAGGTCCACCACAATACCTCAAACTTCTGCATGACTGACCACACTAGCATTAGGTATTGAAGGTAGCAGCTCAAAGGTAATCACAGTGTGGGAGGTGATAATATAAACCCATTCATTCCTGATCTTGAATTGGCTTATCTAATTAGTATCCAGCACCTAGAAAATTTTGAAGGAATGCGGAACAGGAAGGGTATGTTATGCAGAATGATGGCCTCACAAAGATGTCCATGTCCTAATCTCAGCACCTGTTTATATGCTGCAAATACATTCCACGTTCCAATTATTAATGAATGTTTGCAGTTGTTTCTTCTCATTTTGAGTCATGCCACATAAGGCCATGAAGGTTCAGAAAGCTTGACTCCATCCATGTCATTAAGGTCAACTCTACTTTGAGGAGGCAGCTCTCCCCCAGTCGTATTTTGAGTGCCTTCCAACATAAGGGGCTCATCTTCTGGCACTAGATTCAGACAACGTTCTACAGCTATTCATAAGGTTTTCACTAGCCAATTTCCTCAGAAGTTGACTTCCAGGTCCTTCTTCCTAGTCTGTCTTAGCCTGGACGCTCTGCTGAAACCTGTCTACCAATGGTGACCCTACCGGTATTTGAAATATTGGTGGCAAAACTTCCAGTATCACAGCAACATGAAACACACCACAGTATGACAAACTGACAGACATGTGGTGGCAAAATGACAGACTCAAAATGAGGGGAAATAGCTACAAACATCCATTAATAATTGTAACATGGGATGTATCAAGTATGAATCTAGGAAAATTGAAGTCATCAAAAATGAGATGGAACACATAAAAATTGATATCCTAGGCATTAGTGAGCTGAAATGGACTGGTATTGGCCATTTTGAATGAGGAGATTATAGGACCTACTATGCCAGGAATGACAAACTGAAGAGGAATGGCATCACGTTCAACGTCAAAAAGAATATTTGTGAGACCAGAAGAACTAGTTGGTGCCCGGCCACAATCGATGACTGCCCTGACAGGGAGCACAGCAGAGGACCCCTGAGGGAGCAGGAGATCAGTGGGATACAGACCCCAAATTCTCATAAAAAGACCAAACTTAATGGTCTGACTGAGACTGGAGGAATCCCGGCGGCCATGCTCCCCAGACCTTCAGTTGACACAGGACAGGAACCATCCCCGAAGACAACTCATCAGATATGAAAGGGAGTGGTCAGCGGGTGGGAGAGAGACTCTGATGAAGAGTGAGCTAATTATATCAGGTGGACACTTGAGATTGTGTTGGCAACTCTTGTCTGGAGGGGGGATGGGAGGATAGAGAGAGAGGGAAGCCGGCAAAATTGTCAAGAAAGGAGAGACTGAAAGGGCTGACTCAAGAGGGGGAGAGCAAGTGGGAGTAGGGAGTGAGATGTATGTAAACTTATATGTGACAGACTGATTGGATTTGTAAATGTTCACTTGAAGCTTAATAAAAGTTATTAAAAAAAAAAAAGAATATTTGAAGATCTATCCTGAAGTACAATGTTGTCAGTGGTAGGATAATATTCATATGACTACAAGGAAGACGAGTTAATACTACTATTATTCAAATTTACACACCAACAACTAATGCCAAAGATGAGGAAATTGAAGATTTTTACCAAATTCTGCAGTATGAAACTGATGAAATGTGCAATCAAGATGCATTGATAATTACTGGTGATTGGAATGCCGAAGTTGGAAATAAAGAAGGATTGGTAGTTGGAAAATGTACCTTGGTAATAGAAATGACCCTGGAGATCGCATGATAGAATTTTGCAAGACCAACGACTTCTTCATTGCAAATACCTTTTTTCAACAACATAAATGGTAACTATATACATGTACCTTGCCAGATGAATACACAGGATCAAATCAACTGCATCTGTGAAAAGAGACAATGGGAAAGCTCAGTATCATCAGACAGAACAAGGTCAAGGTCATGGATTGAATTATGTCCCCCCAAAATGTATCTATCAATTGGGCTGGGCCATGATTCCAGGTACTGTGAAATTTTCCTATATCTTGTAAATGTCACCTCTATGATGTTAATGAGGGAGGATGGGCAGCAGTTGTGTTAGTGAGGCTGGACTCAGACACAAGACTGGATTGTGTCTTGAGGCAATCTCTTGAGATATAAAAGAAAGAAGTGAGCGGAAGAGACAGGGGGACCTCTTTCCACCAAGAAAGCAACACCAGGAGCAGAGCCTGTCCTTTGGACCCGTACCTGAGAAGCTCCATTACTAGGAGAACATTGAGGACAAGGACCCTCCACCAGAGCCTACAGAGAAAGAAAGCCTTCCCTGGGAGTCGATGCCCTGAATTTGGGCTTTTAGCCTACTTTATTGTGAGGAGATAAACTTTTCTTTGTTAAAGCTATCCACTTTTGTGGTATTTCTGTTAAAGCAGCACTAGATAACTAACACAGAGACCATCAATTGCTCATATGCAAGTTTAAGTTGAGGTTGAAGAAGATTAGAACAAGTTCATGAGAGTCAAAGTATGACCTTGAGTATATCCCACCTGAATTTAGAGACCATCTGAAGAATAGATTTGAAGCTTGGAACACTAATGACTGAAGACCAGACAAGTTGTGGAATGACATCAAAGATATAATACATGAAGAAAGGGAGAAGTCATTAAAAAGGCCGGAAAGAAAGAAAAGACCAAAGTGGTTATCAGAAGAGACCCTGAAAGTTGCTCTTGTACATAAAAACATACAGTGACTAAAATGAAAGGAAGAAATGATGAAGTCAAAGAGCTAAAGAGAAGATTTCAAAGTGCAGCTTGAGAAGAAAAAGTAAAGTATTATAATGACATGGGCAATAACCTGGAGATAGAAGACCAAAAGGGAAAAAGACATTTGACATTTCTCAAGTTGAAAGAATTGTACAAAACATGAAACCTCAAGTTAACAATATTGAAGGATTCTATGAGGAAAATATCAAATGATGCAGAAAGCATCAAAAGAAGATGGAAGGAATACACAGAGTCACTGTACCAAAAAAGAATAGTCAATGTTCAACCATTTCAGGATATAACATATGATCAAAAACCAATGGTATTGAAGGAGAAGGACTGAAGGTATTGGCAAAAAACAAGACTCCAGGAATTGATGGAACACCAACTGAGATGTTTCAATAAACAGAGGCAGTGCTGGAAGCTCTCACTCACCTATGCCAAGAAATCTGGAAGATAGCTACCTGGTAAATCAACTGAAAGAGGTCTATATTTGTACCCATTCCAAAGAAAGGTGATCCCACAGAACGTGGAAATTATCACACAATATCATTAATATCACACTCAAGTAAAACTTTACTGAAGATCATTCAAAAGTGGCTGCAGCAGTATATCCACGGGGAACTACCAGAAATTCAAGCTGGATTCAGAAGAGGGTGCGGAACCAAGGATATCATTGCTGATGTCAGATGGATCCTGGCTGAAAGCAGAGAATACCAGATAGACGTTTACCTGTATTTTATTGACTATGGAAAGGCATTCGACGGTATGGATCATAACAAATTGTGGATAACCTTGTGAAGAATGAGAATTTCAGAGCACTTAATTGTGCTCATGAAGAACCTGTACATAGATCAAGAGGCAGTTGTTCAAACAGAACAAGGGGTTTAAAGTCAGGAAAGGTGTGAGTCAGGGTTGTATCCCTTCACCACACCAATTCAATCTGTATGCTGAGAGAATAATACAAGAAGCTGGACTGTATGAAAAAGAATGCAGCATCAGGATTGGAGGAAGACTCATTAACAACCTGGGATATACAGATGACACAACCTTGCTTGCTGAAAGCAAAGAGAATTTGAAGCACTTAGTGATGAAGATGAAAGACCACAGCCTTCAGTATGGGTTGCACCTCAACATAAAGAAAACAAAAATCCTCACAACTCGACCGATAATCAGTATTATGATAAATGGAGAAAATATTGAAGTTGTCAAGGACTTCATTTTACTTAGATCCACAATCAATGTTCATGGAACCATCAGTCAAGAAATCAAAGGAAGCATTGCCTTAGACAAATCTGCTGTGAAAGAACCCTTTAAAAACGTTAAAAAGCAAAGATGTCACTTTAAGGACTAAGATGCGCCTGACCCAAGCCAGGGTGTTTTCAATTGCCTCATATGAATATGAAAGCTGGACAATGAACAAAGAAGACTGAAGAAGAATTGATGCCTTTCAATTATGGTGTTGGTGAAGAATATTGAATATACCATGGTCTTTTTACTGGCCAGAAGAATGAACAAACCTGTCTTGGAAGAAGTACAGCCAGAATGTTCCTTAAAAACAAGGATGGTGAGACTTTGTCTCACTTACTTTGGACCTGTTTTCACGAGGGAACAGTCCCAGAAGAAGGGCATCATGCTTGATAAAGTAGAGGGTCAGTGAAAAAGGGGAAGGCCCTCAACAAGATGGATTGACAGAATGGCTGCAACAATGTTCTCAAGCATAACAATGATTGTGAGGATGGTGCATTGCTGGGCAGTGTTTCTTTCTGTTGTATATAGGGTCACTATGTGTCTGAGCTGACTCAGTGGCACCTAACAACAACAACAACCTGACAAAAGGAACTTTGGAGATGTGATTAAGTTGAGGGCCTTAAAATGGGAGAGTATCCTCATTATCCAAATGGATAATCACAAAAGTTTTTAAAAGTAAAAGAGGGAGGCAGGAAAAGAAAGCCAGGGAAGGAGACATGATGACAGAAAGTCACAGTGATGTGATGGATGAATGGCTCAACCTGATCTTGCTGGCTTTGAAGATAGAGGTAGGGAACCATGAACCAAGGAATGTAGGTGGCTTCTAGAGGCTGGAAAAGACAAGAAAACAGATTCTTTCCTAAAGCCTCTGCAAAGGGCTCAACCTGGCTGGCATCTTGATTTTTGCTCAATGAGACCCATGTTGGACTTCTAACCTACAGGACTATAAGGTAATAAATTTGTGTTGTTTTAAACCACTAAATTTGTGGTAATTTTACTAAGTCTGCAATATGAAACCAAAGTAAAAGTTAAGCTTCAAAAGGAAAGAAGTTCAGATCATCTGAAGTGGAGAAAGAACCTGGAAGGGCAGGCTAGGTTGGTGAATTGAGCTCTGGAAAGACAGAAGGTATCATATCAGTGAGGAACTTATGGGAAGAAGCAAGAGATGAGGCAAAGCATCAGCCAAGTACAACTTTCCTTCTCTATTGTCTGTCAGGAAAGCTCTGACTTGAGGCCTTTTGCCCCATTCTCACAGAAGATACATCTGTGGGAAATATGGCTCCCAAAGGTGCTGGAAAGATGTGAGGATCAGAGAGAGACATGTGGAAGGGGTATGCTCAGAGCCACCTGGCTGAGGACTGTGAGAAGGAGTGGCAGGCAGATTGTATCCTGGCTGCCTGTGGCTTCTCTTCATGATGACCAAAGATGTTTCATATTCCTGCTCCAACAGCCTCGACATTCGCTTTAGACTCATTGTTTGATGAAGGTTATTGGGTTGAGGCCAGAATGGACTTTCAACCCTGGCAAGAGTCTCAGCCATTGAGGTCATGAGCTTTCCTGACATGTGATGTGAGGCTTGTCAAATATAGCTTTACAGACAAAAACCATGAGAAGGAAAGAAAGGTTACAAGGGTAGCAGGGGAGATGACTGTTTTCAAAAAGAAGCCAATGTTTTGCAACCTGCCTGGTATAGAAAAAAATATTTGAAAAACATGCTGCATTTTTTGGGGTGGCCGAAGCCAAAATGTGCTGGTGTATACTTCCCAATGCAGAGGACTCACAACTTGTAGCTTCCAGGGAGAAATTTCACCTCCATTTGTTCTGGGATCTTGTCTGCAGAGTGAAGACTTGGTGTCACATGGAGGATAATGATGAACTAAGCTAGTGCTGTTGATCTTTCTAGAAATTCTTTTCTCATACACCCAACCCCCCTGAACAGGTATGAAAATTATATGAAAGGAGCAGTGCTTGGTGCATGTTATAAAGTTACAGGGAGGTTTGTAATCCAAAGAAGAGATATCTTTCTATTTTCTTCCCTTGACTCCGTGACACAAATTTCTCCAGGTGATTGAATTTCATAGGCTACAGCCAGGGAACATTCCTCACCCCATCTCAACACTTCTACAAATACCTGAACTATGGACAATCACTCTTCTCAAAATGAAATATTAAGTGCCATGAATAGAAAATACTGTGTAAAATGCCAAGAGTGTAGGTTGCAAATAGAAACTGATAATTCCTAGTTGAACTTGGCTACAAAAGCCACTTACCTCGCCTATCTCCATGCATAATTTATTGCTTTCCGGAGGGGCATTTGAAGCCTGGAGATGCACTTGCTTCAGTTTCTGGCCTCCCAGTTCTCAAGACTCTCCAGTGGGACTTTCCAATGTCTTACCTTCACCTGCAGCTGGGAAAATAGACTCCTCCTTCCCCAGGCTAACTTGGGCACCTAACAAGCCATAAATGTTTTTGTTGGGCAGAAAGCCCTTCCCTGTGTGCCTTGGGGAGCTACTGCCCTGGCTGCCACCTCGAGGATCTGTGTAACACAAAGTGATCTCCTAATACCTAGCCGACACTTCCCTCTATCACTAAACCTGTTTTTTACCCCAAGGAGATGTGAAAATTCATTTCCTTCCACTCTGCCACCTTGTGATCTTTCCGTTTCCATTCTCCTCTCTGCCTTTGGACCTTTACTTCCCAGAGAGATACTTTTAGTTTCTGAGAGCCTTCCCATAACACTTTCTGAACTATGGCCTCTGTCCTTTTAGTTTACATATTATTTAGTTTAGATGCTCTCATTGTCATTACATACAGCATGGGACTGCCAACTTGGTGACAGTAATCTGAATTCCCCTGTCTCATGTATCTGAAGTCCTGAGCAATTCTGTAGGTTTTGCAAAGTGCTGAAATTTTACAGATTTAGAGTCTCTTAGACTGAGCCAGTTAGTAGAATGCAGTGAAATGGAAGAGAAGGAGGAATGAGAAGGAGGCTAGGAGAAAGGAAAGGAGAAAAAGGAATAGAGAAGGAGGAGAAGGATGAAGGGGACAGGGAGGTTTAAAAAATGCTTTAACTTCTGAAAAAGGAAAAATGGAATGTACAACTGGTCCTTCAGTCCCTCCACAGCCTGATGAAAGCAAGCAACCCCTATGTCAGGCATTTGTCTACCCAACAAGGTTAGGCTTCTGTCTTATGAATTATCAGCTTCCTATTTTTTAGACATACACAGGTCACTTTGCCATTTGCCATAGCCATTGGCATCACAAGAGACTGTGCACAGATGCCAAGAATGCAAACCTATTTCCAGCAACCAACCCTACCAGTGGAAGTCTGGGTGAGGTTCTCCTTGCGTGTTGCTTGTCACAAGGTCTACATACCCTTCACCCTTGCCCTATCTCTATCTGCACACTTCCTCTATTCTAACCAGTCTGTGGGGTAAAGAATTTAACTTTACTCGAAGAAATTAGCCTTTGTCCTTGGTTCCTTAGATACAACCTCTAAAATCTTGGAATTTCCCCAGTGTCCAAAAAAAAAAAAAAAAAATTTTTTTTTTTCTTTGATGATGCCTCCAGACCAGACCTGAGGGTTTATGCTAATGAAGTGCCTCTTGGTGAGGGCTGGCCAGGCCAGAAATACAGTACTCACCATGTAATATCACCCTTTCAGGGGAGGGGAGCATGATTCAATCTATCATGCTGACTGTGGATAAGGAAGCTCCATGGGCTTCCTGGTTGATGAAAGATGTTGTTGCACATGGAACTGTAGCACATCCTTTTTTGGGACATGGAAACTTCACATTGGGAACCCTCCCAGACCTCAGCCTATGCATCCCTTCATTTGTATCCTTGTTTGTAATAATAAAAAGCACTTTTCTGAGTTCTGTGAGTCATTCTAATGAATTATTGAACCAAAAGAATAGTGGGACCTGACAGGTCAGAAGTGGGGGGGCTCCCTGGAGACCTCTGAGCTTATGACTGACATCTTGAAGGGGTGGTGGGAAAACCCCAAATCTGTAGCTGGCAAGTCAGAAATGAGGGTGTTGCTGAAGGACCAAATTGTTGGGCTGAGGGCTGTGGGGACCATGGTCTCAGGGAACATCTAGCTCAACTGGCAAACATAGTTTATAAAGAAAATGTTCTACATTCGACTTTGGTGGGTAGCATCTGTGGTTTTAAAAGCTTGTGAGTGGCCATCTAAAATACTCTACTGGTCTCACCCTTTCAGGTGCAAAAGGAAGTGAAGAAAGCTAAAAATACAAGGGAAAGATTAGTCCAAAGGACTAATGGGCCACAACAACCACGGCCTCCACCAGACTGAGTCCAGAACAACTAAATGGTGCCCGGCTACCACCACTGACCCCTCTGAGAGGGATCACAATAGACGGTCCCAGACAGAGCTGGAGAAAAATGTAGAACAAAATTCTAACCCACCAAAAAAGACCAGACTCACCGGCCTAACGAAGACTGGAGGAACCCTAAGGGTATGGCCCCCGGGCACTCATTTCGCTCAGTAATGAAGTCGCTCCAGAGGCTGACACTTCAACCCAGTGTTAGACAGGCCCATAAAACAAAACGAGACTAAATGAGCACACCAGCCCAGGGGCAAGGACTAAAAGGCTGGATGGGACTGGAAAGCTAGTAATAGAGACTCCAAGGTCAAGAAGGGAGAGTGCTGACATGCTGTGGTGTTGTTAACCAATGTCATAAAACAGTATGTGTGTTGTTGTTGTTGTTAAGTGCCTTCGAGTCGGTTCCAACTCATAGCGACCCTGTGCACAACAGAATGAAACACTGCCCGATCCTGCATCATCCTTCCAATCGTTGTTATGCTTGAGCTCATTGTTGCAGCCACTGTGTCAATCCACCTTGTTGAAGGTCTTCCTCTTTTCTGCTGACGCTGTACTCTGCCAAGCATGATGTCCTTCTCCAGGGACTGATCCCTCCTGACAACATGTCCAAAGTATGTAAGACTCAGTTTCGCCATCCTTGCCTCTAAGGAGCATCCTTGGCCGCACTTCTTCCAAGACAGATTTGTTCGTTCTTTTGGCAGTCCATGGTGTATTCAATATTCTTCGCCAACACCACAATTCAAAGGCATCAACTCTTCTTCGGTCTTCCTTATTCATTGTCCACCTTTCACATGCCATATGATGTGATTGAAAATACCATGGCTTGGGTCAGACGCACCTTAGTCTTCAGGGTGACGTCTTTGTTCTTCAACACTTTGAAGAGGTCCTTTGCAGCAGATTTACCCAATGCAATGCGTCTTTTGATTTCTTGACTGCTGCTTCCATGGCTGTCGATTGTGGATCCAAGTCAAATGAAATCCTTGACAACTTCAATTTTTTCTCCATTTATCATGATGTTGCTCATTGGTCCAGTTGTGAGGATTTTTGTTTTCTTTCTGTTGAGGTGTAATCCATGCTGAAGGCTGTGGTCTTTGATCTTCATTAGTGAGTGCTTCAAGTCCTCTTCACTTTCAGCAAGCAAGGTTGTGTCATCTGCATAACACAGGTTGTTAATGAGTCTTCCTCTAATCCTGATGCCCTGTTCTTCTTCATATAGTCCAGCTTCTTGGATTATTTGCTCAGCATACAGATTAAATAGGTATGGTGAAAGAATACAACCTTGACACACAACTTTCCTGACTTTAAACCAATCAGTATCCCCTTGTTCTGTCTGAACAACTGCCTCTTGATCTATGTAAAGGTTCCTCATGAGCACAATTAAGTGTTCTGGAATTCCCGTTCTTCGCAGTGTTATCCATAATTTGTTATGATCCACACAGTCGAATGTCTTTGCATAGTCAATAAAACACAGGTAAACATCCTTCTGGTATTCTCTGCTTTCAGCCAGGATCCATCTGACATCAGCAATGATATCCCTGGTTCCACGTCCTCTTCTGAAACCAGCCTGAATTTCTGGCAGTTCCCTGTCGATATACTGCTGCAGGCATTTTTGAATGATCTTCAGCAAAATTTTGCTTGTGTGTGATATTAGTGATATTGTTCTATAATTTCCACATTCGGTTGGATCACCTTTCTTGGGAATAGGCATAAATATGGGCCAGGAAGCTGTCTTCCATATTTCTTGGCATAGACAAGTGAGCACCTCCAGCACTGCACCTGTTTGTTGAAACATCTCAATTGATATTCCATCGATTTCTGAAGTCTTGTTTTTTGCCAATGCCTTCAGAGTAGCTTGGACTTCTTCCTTCAGTACCATCGGTTCTGATCATATTCCGCCTCCTGAAGTGGTTGAATATCGACTAATTCTTTTTGGTATAATGACTGTGCATTCCTTCCATTTTCTTTTGATGCTTCCTGCATAATTTAATATTTTCCCCCAAGGAATCCTTCAGTATTGCAACTTGAAGCTTGAATTTTTTCTTCAGTTCTTTCAGCTTGAGAAACCCTGAGTGTGTTCTTCCCTTTTGGTTTTCCATCTCCAGCTCTTTGCACATGTCATTATAATACTTTACTTTGTCTTCTCAAGAGGCCCGTTGAGATCTTCTGTTCGGTTCTTTTACTTCATCAATTCTTCCTTTTGCTTTAGCTGCTTGATGCTCAAAAGCAAGTTTCAGAGTCTCCTCTGACATCCATCTTGGTCTTTTCTTTCTTTCCCATCTTTTCAGTGACCTGTTGCTTTCTACATGGATGATGTCCTTGATGTCATTCCACAACTCGTCTGGTCTTCGGTCACTAGTGTTCAATGCGTCAAATCTGTTCTTCAGATGGTCTCTAAATTCAGGTGGGATATACTCAAGGTCATATTTTGGCTCTCGCGGACTTGCTCTGATTTTCTTCAGTTTCAGCTTGAACTTGCATATGAGCAATTGATGGTCTGTTCCACAGTTGGCCTCTGGCCTTGTTCTGACTGATGATATTGAGCTTTTCCATCGTCTCTTTCCACAGATGTAGTCAATTTGATTTGTGTGTGATCCATCTGGTGAGGTCCATGTGTATAGTTGCCGTTTATGTTGGTGAAAGAAGGCAATGAAGAAGTCGTTGGTCTTGCAAAATTCTATCATTCAATCTCCGGCATTGTTTCTATCACCAAGGCCATATTTTCCAACTACTGCTTCTTCTTCTTCATTTCCAAATTTTGCATTCCAATCACCAGTAATTATCAATGCATCTTGATTGCCTGTTCAATCAATTTCAGACTGTAGCAGCTGATAAAAATCTTCTATTTCTCATCTTTGGGCCTAGTGGTTGGTGCATAGATTTGAATAATAGTCGTATTAACTGGTCTTCCTTGTAGGCGTATGGATGTTATCCTATTACTGACAGCATTGTACTTCAGGATAGATCTTGAAACATTCTTTTTGACAATGAATGCAACACCGCTCCTCTTCGAGTTGTCATTCCCAGCATAGTAGGCTATATGATTGTCCAATTCAAAATGGCCAATACCAGTCCATTTCAGCTCACTAATGCCTAGGATATTGATGTTTATGCGTTCCATTTCACTTTTGACGATTTCCAGTTTTCCTAGATTCATACTTCATACTGTCCAGGTTCCAATTATTAATGGGTGTTTGCAGCTGTTTCTTCTCATTTTGAGTCATGCCACATCAGCAAATGAAGGTCCTGAAAGCTTTACTCCATCCACGTCATTAAGGTCGACTCACTTTGAGGAGGCAGCTCTTCCCCAGTCATCTTTCGAGTGCTTCCCAACCTGGGGGGCTCATCTTCCAGCACTATATCAGACAATGTTCCGCTGCTATTCATAAGGTTTTCACTGGCTAATGCTTTTCAGAAGTAGGCTGCCGGGTCCTTCTTCCTAGTCTGTCTTAGTCTGGAAGCTCAGCTGAAACTTGTCCTCCATGGGTGACCCTGCTGGTATCTGAATACTGGTGGCATAGCTTCCAGGATCACAGTAGCACTCAAGCCTCTACAGTACGACAAACTGACAGACACGTGGGGGAAGAGTATGTGTACTGTTTAGTGAGAAGCTAGTTTCTTCTGTAAAACTTCATTTAAAGCATAATAAAAAAAAAAAAAGTGGAAAAAAAAAAAAAAAAAGATGTGAGGGTATTGTGAAGACTCCCAAGCTTGCAGCTGGCATCTGAGGTCTTGGGCAGACTGGGCAGCCTGGAGGATTATGCCCTAACTGGTGAGGTCTGGCCTAACCCTGGGTGGTTAGGGTCAGGGAAGGAAGTGCTGCATGTTCTGCTGGTGTCGGAACAGAAGTGGAATAGAGGAAAACAAGACTGATAATGAATCTAGTTGAACTGATCCTTACAGTTTGGTGTCATTAAAGTCAAATTTGATTTTCCTGGCAGAGCCTATGCCTGCAGAAAACCCCGAATATCATAATCAAACAGGACTCCCAAGTGTGCGGGGAAATGATGGGTAAATGAACCTCTGCAAGAAAAGCCATAGAAAATAGACATTGATTCAAACTTGAAGGTGAGTGTGTGAAATTGTGTATAAATTGTCTGGATAATTGTAGGCACTGAAGCGGGACCTTAGCGTTTCCATCCTCTCTTGTTTTTTCTGCAGTTTTAATTAGCGTTCAGACAGGAAGTAGTATGCTCTTTGGAGCCAGGTAGGGCTGGACTCGAATCCTGCCTTCAAAGCTTACTAGATGTGTGATTTTAGAGTAGTCACATTTTCATCAAATTGTAATTTTCTTAGCTGTAAAATGGGGGTAATAATGTTTCTTTGGGGGTATTGTAAAAAGAATTAAATTGAGTAATTTATGTAAATCACCTAGACCAGGGCCTGTCATATAGTAAGTGCTCACTCAGTGTTTCTTTGTTTCCGAGGACTCGTTGGATCCTTTTAGAACTAGGATATCAAATTGTCAAACCTTCATCCTGTATGACCTTAACTGGTCATCTTCCCCTCAAACCTACTCTTCCTCTTGAGCTCCTTATCCATATGAAGGCACCTGTGCTAGAGAACTTCAGTTTACCCCCTTTCCCTGTCCTGAGATCCTCTCTCCACCCTTCTTCACTCTGCTGTCTGCACCAGGAGACTTGCCTGTAAGGATAAAATCAATAGGCTCCGGTGCCATTTGTTTCAAGTTGGGTATGTCAATAGAGGCCTTAGCAGGAGATCAGAAGGAGGGAGGAGAGTGAGGACAGGTGTTTATTTCCTGGCTCCTTTCCCATGAAGTCAACTGGCTGTTTCCATTAACAAAAGATCAATGCTTCTCTCAGTGTGGTCTGCTCTACAGACCTACCCTCTTGATTCTGATGACCTTTTCCTATCGTTGACCCCTTGAAATTAGCTCCAGGTTCATGCATTATCCCTTGTGGTTCCCCTCCACTCTGCCAGTATCTTTGTCATTAGACCCTTTAAACAAACAAACAACAACAACAACAAAAGAAACTTCTCAATTATCCTAACTTGATAGACCATCTACTTTTTGCAGGGGCTGTAACTGATTCGGGGACAACATCTCTCTTGATGCTCAAATCAAGAATCTAGAAGTCATTTTAATCCCTCGTCTCTTGTATCCCTACTTCCCATCAGTCACTAAACCCATCAGTTTTACACCCAGTTACTTGTGGTTCTAGAATGTCCCACCCTCCTTCACACCAGGGTACTATGTACATGCTGCTCATTTACTTGGAGTGTCCTCACCACTCTTGTCTTACTAGATAAAACCTGCACATTCTCCAATACTTAGCACAAAGCAGACAGATGCTTCTTTCTTTCTGACCTGAATATCCCTTTTATCTTCAACGATTATCTTAGTTCAGACCCTGATCATTGCTTTTTGAATTTCTTGACTGCCTGCTAAATAATTTCCCTTCCTCTATTTTCACACATTTCAACTTATCTTTTATGTTCCCAACAGGATGCTATGCAGATCTTTTCACATATCCTCAGCACTTGAAAGACAATGTCCAAACTACCTTGCGTGGCATCTAGACACATCATGACATAGCATTTGGCCACCTTCCCAACTTCCTGTTCAAAGTCTCCTCTCCCCCTCCTCCCGGCCACTAGCTGTCAGGTCATGTATCAACTGCATTCTAGCCATTTGTGGTCATATTGTAGGCACGTTTGACTGAAGTAAAGACAGTGATACAATCTTGGCATGTGAAAAATGGGAATAGAGAGAAGAAGCAATGATTTAAATGGATTGATGTTTCTGGTTCCTGCTGTATTAGAGGAACATTTGTCCTGAGGTACTCTGAGAGATGGGAGTCATAAACCAGCTCAACTCGCTCCTTCTGCCATTGCTCTCCACTCCTTTACCTCTCCTAGTAATGGCTGTGCCACACTTCTAAGAATCCAGAGTTTGAAGATAAATATGTTTTGTTGAACATGACTTCAAAACTCAAGCCAGCTCCTTCATCTGGTGCTTAAATGAAAAAAAAAGATGACCTGTATCAACACTGGGAAGGAATCTCTGGTAGCTGTGATAAATGATGTATTGGTCCCCTAAGGTATTTCCAAGAGTATTTGACTACTGCAGTCTTCCTCTTAAATGCACCCAGTTACTTGTGGTTCTAGAATGTCTCACCCTCCTTCACACCAGGGTGCTTTGTGCATCCTGCTTATTTAGTTGGAGTGTCCTCCTCATTCTTGTCTTACTAGATAAAACCTACACAATCTCCATTACTTAGCATAAAGCAGACAGGTGCTTCTTTCTTTCTGGCCTGAAAGCTCTCAGTACATGCTTCTATTTGAGCACACAATCACCTTTCTTTTGAAACTAGTTAAGAGTGTATCTCCCCATTGTAATGTGAACCCCTTGAGGGAAGTGGTTAGTTCTGTGTATCTCTGTGTACTTTGCTCTTCCTTGTTTCCTGCCATTTGTTCTGCTAGGGTTCCAACTGCAAATCATACCACCTCACTAGAGTAATGTTCAAAGTAAGGCTGAAGAGCTGTGGTCATTTAGTGAATAGGTTTGTTCATTCTGTTCCATCGCCTGATAGTGGCATGGGTGCATTAGTGAACCACCAGGCACTTTGCTCTATCCTGCTCCAGGAGAGAGTTTTGCCATAGTGCTGACCCATGTTAGCCTCTCAGAGAAGCTAGAATGTTCAATCATTCACCCTTTTGAGGTTTTTCCTTTACAAGGATCTCAGTAGCGTCAGATAGCTCCACTCTGCTGCTGAGGTGGAAGTTCACTAAAGTGTTGCATTGTTGCTGCATAAATCAGAGTCCAGGCATAGCCAAAGGATTTTAATTGAAGATGGTTTGATGAAGAAACTACTTACAACGGTGTGGGGAGGATTAGTAGACTAATCAGGGGTCATGAAACACTAGAAGAGCAGGAAGCATTACCACACCTTGGCTGAAGGAGCAAGAAGATGAAGTATTACTGCAACCCAGAAAGACTTCAGCCATGGAAATGGGAGCTTTCCCCAAAGGAGCTGTGACTATACATAGGGAAGGAACAGAAGAAATAAATACCCAAGCTTTCACTCTTTCTCTTTTCCAGTTCTGCAAGCACCTCCTAGTGGTTGAAACCCATAAGAAAACAAAAGGCAATGGATTTCTGGATTGGCAGTCCATGGACATCAGGCTTACGGGGCTCACAGCGGGATAGGGAAGGCTGAAGAATAGATTTGGAGGACAAATAGACAATAATAGATAATGGTCAATTTGGACTTTTTTGAGTTATCAGTCATGGTCTTCAGGGTGGTTTGGAATCCTTAAGATTCTTGAGAGGGAGTGCCAAATTGTGGCAGAAGGACTATCCATTTTCCACCCACACCAATAAGTGTGTCTTGGCAAAAATTGTTCTATTGATTCCTTGGAAAACCCAGATTTCCATCATATTGGTTATTATATTAAATCCACAAATTCACAGGTTGGTAAGAAATTTAAATTTCTTTAATTTCTATAACTGTTATGAATTTCTACTTTCAGTCCCAATGTTTCCAGGGGCTGCAGTTTTACTCCTGGTTAGTTCTTATATAGTTTGGGAGTGGGCATTTGGCACTGAGTATTATCTTTTATCCATGTAGCCTCCTTCTGCAGTCCTTTCACCCCAGCTACAAGACCTCCTGAGGGCCATGGCTCTATATGCCACGTCTGTGACACACTTGGATAGGTGGAATTCTGATGAGGAACATGGAAGGGCAAGTTTCTGCTTTTTCTGTTCTGCAGTATATTCTGCAAAGCTGGCTCTTCTCAGGAAGGGTGGGGGCTGGAGGTTGTCTTCCAGATTCAGTGTCCTCTTTGCTTGGAAAACTCTAGAAAAACATTGTCAGTCTTTGACTCATTGTGCTATAGTTTTTGTGATCCAGGCTGTCTCTCTATGTTTATATACTGCAGTACAATTGATTGAGCTTGCGTTACTTAATATGCAATTCCCTCTAATCTTAGAGTTTCCACTCTTCTCCAGGGTCTCAGTCATCTCCCTAGGACTTGGGAATCTTCAATACTCTATTATCTTGGCTTCCCTTCTGATTGTCTCCCCTCCCACAACTAAGAGAATCATTTATAGTCTCAGGAGTACAGAAAATTTGCTCTTTTTCATATATTCTTTTAAACTCCAAAGTAAAAAATTAGTTTCATTGTTATCTGCATTTTGTTGTGTCATCCATCCGCTGGAATAATAAATGAGGGAAGTAAGACAAATAGGTGATTTAGGGTGACGAGAAGGGAAGAATTGTCTGTTTCAAAATACCGTCTTACCGTAACAAATACAATTCATGAGAATTGTAATTTCATTGGAAAGCCTGGGACTGTCAGGAATAATTCCTCATATTTTCCTGGCCCATAGAGCAGGGTCATGGATGACTGTTCCATAGGTGTTGACCAAGGCATATGACACCACCCCCAGCTTTACTAATTGTGCTGCCAGTTTGGCCTTGCATTGTGGCAGCTCAGCCCTACCTTCTTATAAGGGATGACTGTAGAGTGCAAGAGAGACTTCATTTCTCCCAGGTGGGAGATAGAATTTCAGGGAAGTGTGCATTTCAGCAAGATGTTTCAATCTCAAAAAGAAATAAATGATGCCTGTGTCATGCAGGCCCAACTAGAAAAAAAAAAAAAACTAGACACAACCTAAAATTTCAGAGTTGGACAACAGGCTAGCCCACAGAGTGTCTGGGAAATGAAGATACTGGGCAGGTCAGATGTGGAAAGCAGAGTCAGGATAGGTAGCCAAGAGTTTAGGGCCAGGGAATGACAAAAACACCTCAAGAAAAAGGTGAGCTGAGTGGAGTGCAGCCCCTGAGCAATCTGCTTTTTGGGTCTGCTGCTCAGTGGTGGTCTAGAGACGGACCTTAGTGGTCTGGTGTAGAGAACGCACCAAAGATGTTTAATTTAGCTCTCCTGAGGCTTTTGATAAGCTCTTCCAGCTCCAAGGATCTGTGGATAGAGGAAAATATTTTGTAAAATAGAGATAAATATAATATATATGTACATATATTAATCATATCAAGTACAGAAATAAACAGGCACTATTCTATTTTTTTTTTTAATTGTGCTTTAGGTGAAATTTTACACCTAGTTTCTCATTAAACAATTAATACACGAATTGTTTTGTGGCATTGGTTGCCAACTCTATGAACACTCTCCCCCTTTCCACCCTGGGTTCCTGTTTCCATTCGTTCAGTTTTCCTGTCCCTTCCTGTCTTCTCAACTTTGCTTTGGGGCTGCTATGCCCATTTAGTCTCACTTACATGATTGAACTATGAATCATGGTCCTCACGTGCGTTATTGTTTGCCCTATAGACCCATCTAATCTTTGGCTGAAGGGTGAACCTTGGGAGTGACTTCAGTACTGAATTAAAAGAGTGTCCAGGAGCTAAACTCTAGAGATTTCTCCAGTCTCTGTCAGGCCAGCAAGATTGGTCTTTTTTTTTTTTTTTTAATTTTTTTGTGAATTTTGTTCGACATTTTTCTCCTGCCCTATCTGGGACCCTCTGTTGTGATCCCTGTCAGAGCTGTCTGTAATGGTAGTGGGGTACCATCTAGTTATTCTGGGGTCAGTCTGGCGGAGGCTGTGGTAGTAAACAGGCACTACTCTTACGGAAATGTATGCCTAACAGGTCTCTCCAGCCTGGGAGGCATTTTATCTCTTGCTTTTCTGAGGAATCTGGAAGGGTAAGTTTACAAAGAAATCCCCGAAGTTGCCAATGGGACTTGGTATTTCAGTATTGCCTGGTTGTAAATAATTAAGCAGGCCAACCAAAAAACCAAACCCACTGCCGTCGAGTTGATTCCGACTCATAGCAACCCCATAGAACAGAGTAGAACTGCCCCGTAGAGTTTCCAAGGAGTGCCTGGCGGATTCAAACTGCAGACCTTTTGGTTAGCAGCTATAGCACTTAACTACTACACCACCAGGGTTTCCATTTAAGCAGACAGACATAGTTAAACTTTCCAAATAACTACGCCCACTTTGAGCGATCAGGGTGCCACCAGATGAAGGCTAGTTGGCTATTTGCCAAGTGATCTCACAAGGGATATTACTTTGGTGGTTTCACCGTTCCCATGAGTTTTACACTTTGTCATTGTCCTAGCATCAGATTGAAGCAGAGGCATAGACTCAGACTAACCAAATCAAAGCCAAAGTCCATTGGAGATTGGAAGCTTATTAGTACACACTGAAAGATGTTTTGATCCAATGAAATGAATTTTCATTTCTCCTACTGGGGGACAGCTCCTTCCTGGAGAGGTCAAAATAACAATTCTGAAATTGCTGTGTCAGAGCAAAAAGGGAGGTGGACAGTCTGGGAGATTTTTATCTAGGCCATGGCAAAGCAGGATGAGTCATTCCCTGTCACCCTCTCCCCTTGTTACAGAACATCTCTCTAGTAATTAAATTAAGATTGTCTTCTAGATTCAGCGTCTTCTTAGCTTGGCCAATGCTGGAAAAACACTGTCAGTATTTGCCCCATTGTGCTATAATATTTCAGATCTAGGCTGCCTCTCTATGTCCACACTTTGCAACAGAATCGCTTGGGCTTATATTACTAAATATTAACCACATTTCTGTCCTACCTCTCTGAGACCCAGGCCACCTTGTGTGGGATTGAGGGCCAATCCAAATCCTTTACTCATATATTTACAGACAGGCTTTTATTTGCTTCTCTAGATTTCTAAACATCCTGTGTGGATTTTAGTAGCTGAGCTCTTAGAAGCAAATCTTACTTCTCTCATCTCCAACATTTTTTAGGGGACAATTCATCCCCCTTCCCAATACCCACCTCCATAATCTACTCCTAGAAACCTAAAAAAATGTGACAGGTAAGCTTTTGGGTGAACAAAGGGATGAATTTTAGGGCACTGGGTGTTATTTGTAACTCACTATAAGCAGACAGCATCCCTTAAGGATTGAAAGGGAATTCATTTAAGGAAAATTCTTAATTCAACCTTCTGATAAGTAAAATTATGAAATCAATTCCACGAATAGGTGGTATAGGTTAAAAGTAAAATATCCGCCCCCCCTAAAAAAAAGGTCCAAATAAATTCTTGACAGACCTTTATCGACTATGAAAAGGAATGATTATGTTTAGAGGTCATTCAGTGTTATCAGTGAAGATAGCGAGGTGCTCCCACAGTGTGAAATCCGGGCACCTCCATTAAAGAGATGATGCTGGGCCAGGTGAAACCTTGTTCCCACAATGACAGTTTCTGCTTTGCTCCTCATCTCATAGGCAGTTGTAGGTCTGCTCCCCTGAGAAACAGACTTGGAGATTGAAATTTGTGTTCAGAAGGCTTACTGGGGAAGGGCTCTCAAGAACAGTATCTAAAAGAGATGAGGGAAGCAGGATGGGGCAGAGGGAGAAGTTGGGCTGTGGTGCAATTGCAAAAGAGACCTCAGGGAATCCTATGAGGAACTCTGGAGTGAGGATGGCCCTTTAGCATTGTCTTGCCTTGAGTTCAGAAAATCATACCATCATTAACCCTCCTCCCACAAAACCGATCAATGGTTGAGGGGTTTCCCAGGAGATGGAGTATGACCTTGTGCAAAATGGCTTTCTTTGGCTGTGGGAAAAGCTTCAGAGAAAGAGACTTAAGGGTGAGCCTTTAGCCACTAACACTCCCAGAAGCTGGGTAAATTGGTAGTTCAGTCCTGGACAGTGTACTATATATAGTATCCACTAAGTGGGTGCTCACAGACCCAACCATTTAACAGCATCTTTTTATGCTTTTCTGGTCATGCAAACTGGGGGCAAGTCCATTGTTGCAGCTAAGATATTCCTGGTGTGGTGTACTGTTCACTAAGATATGATAGCATCTGGCACAAGAAAGACATCATTCCAGTAGCAAAGTGATCATTTTACCATGAAGGCAATATGTTTCTCATGCCGAGCCACCTCTACCCACCAATCTAAAATGAACCAACACATGGAGCTGCCCAGCAAAGCCCTCCATCCCACCCCCATTCATAAAGGCAAGATGGTATAGCATGAGTGACTTGGAATGTTGCTCAGAGGGTGACAGACAGGGCAGGAAACATGCCTTTGACCTGTGACCCTGTCATGGTGAGACTATCTGGAAGGTGAGAAGGTCATCTGCTCTACAACCCTAGCATAGAGATATGCTCAGAAAAATTAACAACTTTGTCTTTTGTCGGGGGTGTCCATTCCTTATCCCTTTCTCTTCTCTGGTGTAAAATGCCCTTATTGTAGCCTTTCCATCAAGTCTTTCCCTCTCTTACATCAAAATCCATTGTTGGGAAATTACATGAGATGTATTGGCATTAAAATGTTGATGATTCATAATAGCTGTGCCCCTTCCACCAGATATTTAGCTTAAGTCATTTGCCAATCAGCTGTAATGAAAATGAAGCATTTGTCATATTCTTGACAGCACACAGCAGAGGAAAACAATTTTTGGAGGATGTGGAAGAGACTGATGGTTGTCTGTCTAATATTCTTTTTCCTGTTCCTTTTTGAAAACAGAAACCAAATTTTATTTTGAGTAGCAATGTTTTCGCCTAAAACATTACATTTTCCAGTGGTCCATGCAGCTCAGCATGGCCAAATTGATGTGAGTAGCAGTCACTAGGGGAAGCACAGAAGAAAGAGCTTCAAATTGAGCTGACTGCATTGGCAGGCTTTAGTTTTTGTTCAGCACTCTTTCCCCCCAGCTCCCTCAACCCCATCCTTGCCCCTTGCTTGGACTGTAAATGGGATGGCTGGAGAGTCAGCAAACATTTTGAAAAATAAGGTAACTTTGAGGGTGGTGGAGCAGAGAGGTAGAAGGAACCTAGAGCCTTGAAAACTCTAGAGCTGCTATGCCAACTCTAGGTCACCTACTTCCTTTATTTGAGAGAGAAATGAACTACCTTGTTTAGGCCACATATTTGGGTTTTCTGTTATACGCAGGTGAAACTAAGCCTAACTGATACTGCATTTGGTTCCTAGAAGTGGGGTGCTAGAGACAACAGAACCCCATATATGGTCCCCGTTGAATGGAGAAGGTGGGGAGACAGATACCAAGGACCAAGATATTGTCCTCTGAAAATCTGGCCAGCCTTGTTAGTGTAGTGGGAAAACATTTTGTCAAATTGTTGCCTTCTGAACCATGGAAATCAGACTGTATGCTAACAAAAGCTGCAGAGTTAGGGAAAATGGTAGGAAAATTAAAAATGATGTTATGAGCCCACCTCTCCCTGCTGCTCTTAACATTCTGTGTGAAAGAAGTTCAGGTTAGAGCCAACCGGTCTGTAAGTACCTATGGAAAAAATGAAAAAACAATTTGCTAAGGCAG
Organism: Loxodonta africana; assembly: GCF_030014295.1. Classification (NCBI taxonomy): domain Eukaryota; kingdom Metazoa; phylum Chordata; class Mammalia; order Proboscidea; family Elephantidae; genus Loxodonta; species Loxodonta africana. The sequence continues at coordinate 60,355,365 of NC_087360.1, forward strand.
TTACTCCTGCCTAGAGTTCGCAATTTGAATTGAAATAAAGTGCATAATTTAAGTCCTTGCAGGGACAAAAAAGCCAAATGCATTTGAACCCCAAACTGAAACAGTTATAAGGAGTAGCTGTAAAATTGCTGCCTTAACAGCACGTAAGACTGGTATCTTCTCACAGAAAGTTGAAAATATGACAAATGTGGAAGTAAAGGTGTTGCATTCCCATTCAAGCTCATTGTTTCCGATGAGACAAGGAAGTGACCGTTCATTTGAGAAAGCAAGGCAGAGCAGAACACAGAGGCCAGTAAAATAAAAGATGAGAGCCTTCAGATCTTAAAACCTCTGCCTCGTCTTTGCATAAGAAGGAATAGAAACAAGAAGACTGGGAGCTTACTCATCTTTAGAGAAAACTGTATGGCCAAGATGATAAAAATAAACATGGCCATCTCTCAGCATGAGACAGTTGTGTCTTCAAAGTAAGCCATGGACCCCAAAACTGCACCATGCAAGTGAGCAATGAGAGGTATATTGTTGTTGTTGTTAGTTGCTGTCGAGTCAATTCTGGATCATGGCAATTCCATGTGTTACAGAGTAGAACTGCTTCATAGGGTTAAAAACAAACAAACAAAAAAAAAAAACCCAGTGCCGTGGAGTCAATTCTGACTCATAGCGACCCTACAGGACAGAGTAGAACTGCCCCATAGAGTTTCCAAGGAGCGCCTGGCAGATTTGAACTGCCGACCTTTTGGTTAGCAGCCATAGCACTTAACCACTAAGCCACCAGGGTTTCCTTCATAGGGTTACTTGGCTGCAGTTTTGACAGAAGCAGATGGTCAGGCCTTTTCTTCCACGGTACTGCTGGGTGGGTTCAAACTGCCAACCTTTAGGTTAACAGTCAAGCACTAATTATTTTGCCCCATATCTACTCTCTGGTATCTACTTCAGAAGTGGCCATGAAGATTAATGAACAAAACTTCAAGGGTTCACAGCCAGGGGCAACAGAGAAGAAAATAACAAAGGAGGAGGCTCTTTTCAGAGAGCAGAGCCAAATCAGCCACATAAATCAACTCCTCAAATCCTCTACTGAAATTTTTCACTGACAGAGCTAGGAGTACTTGCTATTCTTACCCAGAAGAATTTCATAATTGCTATGGATCAGTGTTTCTCATTCTCACCTTTGCCAAATGGGAGGTTTTTGTTTATTTGTTTTTTTTTTTTTTTTTTTGCAATTATCCCATTTCTTCTCCACCGTGGCATCTTGGTTGTTTTGGAGAAGATAGTGTGCTTTTATGTGTTGCTGAGCCACAAGAAGAAGCAACCAAATATGACGGAAATGACTGTACATCATCCAGATATCCTGGACTTTGAGCTGGATCCAGTAATTGGATAAAAATTTGGAACCAACATATTGTGGTAAATGCATTCTATGTACAGAAAAACAATATTCATTCATGTCGAGTAGTGAAAGGGCAGACTGTGCAATAATGGCTCGTTGCCTAACCAACATCCATTCTCCTTTCTTTCTAAGAGAACTTGAGTGTTCTTCTTTGAGACAGTGCCCATGGTTTAAAAGAAAAAAAAGAGAGACATTTTTAACAGGTTCCCTTAAATTTGTAGGAGGCTAATGAAATATAAGTGCGATCATAGTGGTCTTCCAAGAAAGCTCATTAAAGGAGGAAGATTCCTCTGGGAGGTGTGCTCTTTTTCATTTCCCCTTTTTCCTTTTTCCCACCAAAAGATCAGACATGATGTCTGGAACTCTGCCAATTATCTTGGACCATAAACCAACCTTGCATCTGAAATTATGTTCTAAGATGATTTAACAGAAAGATAGAAGGAGGCTGGCTGCCACATAACCATGCCTACATATTAGTCCTGCTTCATCTGCCATCAGTTGTTCTTTTTTTTTTTAAAGAGAGAGAGAGAGAAATAAATCCATTGTATTTAAGCCACTTGTGTTTTCTATTATACACAGATTAACATACTCTTCTCTGGTACCACGGATAAGTACAGCCTTTACACTACAGAAATAATTGCTTGCTTATGCTACCTATTCATAAGGTAGACCTAGGTACAGTCATGGAATTTCCAGTCTTGGGTAGTTCCTACCTTCTGTGAGGGAATATTCAAAAAACCCATATTTAGAAGAAACTGGAAAAAACAAATTACTGAAAGCATGATCTCTGAAGAAAGCAGGCAATGTACGGGCTTTCTAGGCCTACTGGGCAACAGAGCATTTATATGCATTGTCCAAGTACACAAAAGACTACAGGCAGACATTAGGAGAGTTTGTGGTAGAGCTACCTTGCTAGAAGTCTAGAAGCCTCGATACCCGCTCTTCTAACTGTTTTGTCTTACTGAAAGCACAGCACTAGCTTCACTGATTAAGAGTTATAAATCCCATGGCCTAGCAGATAGAAAATTGGGAGGCCTTTCCAGTTTTGATTATGATCATGTAAGGATAGGAACTATGGCCCATCGTATGATTTCACTTTCTCAAGGGGTTTGTTGTTGTTTTTAGGTGCCATCAAGTCAATATTCAACTCATGGAGGAGACCCCATGTGACAGACTAGAACTGCCCTATAGGGTTTTCTATTCTGTAATCTTTACCTGGCAAATCTCCAGGTCTTGCTCATATGGAGCAGCTGGCTGAGTTGGTTCAAACCTTCAGCTTTTCAGTTAGCAGCAGAGTGCTTAAATGTTGTACCACCAAGGCTACTTTCCAAGGTTGTTAGGGATCCCAAAATTTAGTGAGACTCTATTAGTTTACTACTACTTTTGGGACAAAGCTTAGTGACTTAAAACAACACAAATTACCCTCTTACAGTTCTGAATGGGCCATCAGAGCTTTGTTTCTTCTAGAGGCTTCTGGAGAGAATCTGTTTCCTTGCCTTTTTTAGCTTCTAAAGGCTGCCTTCATTCATTGGCTCAGGGTCCCATCCTCCATCTTCAAAACCAGCATTATGGCATCTTCCAACCTCTTTCTCTGTCTCTCTTCTTCTATTGTCACATAATCTTCTGTCTGACTCTAAACCTGCAACCTCCCTCTTATAAGAACATTTATGGTTGCATACCCATCCAGATAAACTAAGATAATCTCCCGTTTTAAGATCCCTAACAGAATCACAACTGCAAGTTCCTTTTTGCCATATAAAATGCCATATTAACAGGCTCCAGAGGTTAGGACATGGACATCTTGGGGAGGTGGGGTCATTGTTCAGCCTACCACAGACACTAAAGTCAATTTGATGTCCTAATGAATATACTTGTTGGCCTGTGTTGAATGATTTTAAGTGTTCTCCAGGTTCCTAAATATCTCCTCCTGCAAGCCTACCACGTTGTCTGAATTTTTGCCATTAAAGCTTTTGTCAAGAGACCTTTGTTAAAATAAATATACCACTGGGACTGTTAATGTATAAAGCCCTCAACTGCTGTTCAGATTCCCTGTCAACCTCTAACTGTCTCGGAGATGAGCAGAAATTGGCTCTAAACCAATTAAATTTTATTAGGAGAGAAGTCGATATGAATTGCTTTGCCTTTGTGGGTCTGAATGGGATACTGCTGTAGAAGCCCTAAATAGGGTTCGAGCTGTTGACGGTCACTTTTTGACAGTGAGTGGTGGGCGTATATAAAGGCAGTGCTCTGGGGGAAAAAGAGGGTATTAGATGAAAGCATGAAAACAGAATTTTCTTTTTTCAAGGGTATTTAGGGCTAGTATCTTGATAAATAACTAACATTAATTGATCTCTTATTATATACCAATGTGGTGGAATAACTTCTTCACCTCAATTTTTCATACATTTACCCTTCAAATTCATAGCCTTGGCCCTGTAACTTTACAGTTCCTCCCACAAATATAGAATTTATTTCCTTGGTTCTTGACTTTGGGCTCATTCGTATGACTCGTTTGACCAACAGGATGTGTTTAGGCTAGAGATTCCGACTCATAGCGACCCTGTAGGACAGGGTAGAACTGCCCCATAGAGTTTCCAAGGAGCGTCTGGTGGATTCAAACTGCTGACCCTTTGGATAGCAGCCATAGCACTTAACCACTATGCCACCAGTGTTTCCATATATATATAAACATATATATATGTATATATATATACACACACACATAGAGAAAGAAAAAAAATTATACAAAAGAAATGGCTCATGAGGTTGTAGAGGTTGAAAAGTCCCAAGTCTGTGGGTCAGGCTAGAGGCTTCTCCTGACTCATGTACCTGCAGGGGCTGATGAACCCAGCCAAGTTATCATACAATCTTAACCATTACAGGAAGTTACCAGATCAGAAAGAAGCAAGGGATTAAGTATAGATTTCCACTCTCGTGCTTCTGCTGTAGTATTAAAAGACTATTTCCACCTAACCCACTGGCCCAAGGAAGATGAGAGAAATAAGGAGAAAACTCAATGCAACTTGCAACTTAGAGCTGTCCCAGTTGACCTGCAGTCACAGGAAAAATAAATGTTTACTATTGCATGCCACTTTTTTTTATTGCATGCCACTAGGATTTTTTGTTTGTTTGTGTTCACTTCATGTTGCTTATTTCCTTAGCCAGTCAAGATCTTTGTGTTTTAAATGCATTAATTCATTTAAACCTCACCCCTAAACTTGTCAGATGGATCTTATTCTCCCTATCTTGTGGATGAGAAAACTGAGGCATTGGGAGGTTAAGAAATGTGTCCGTATTCATAATAAGTAGAGGAGAGAGAGAAAGGAAGCACACAACTGTGTCTGTGACACACTACCTCTTTGCTTTTCAGAATGCACAGCCAAGTGGGGCTAGGGCTGGCCATTGCAGGTAGGGCAAGGGCATTAGAGCAGGCATGGAGGTAGCATTATGCAGGCCCAGAAACTGAAAGTTTTTCCCAAGCCAGTAAGACGGACCAGGGCTACAGGAGGAAGCTAAGCCAGAAGCAGCATAGAAAATCAGTCTGGAGGAGCCAGAGGCTGACATACAAGACAAATGAGAAAACCAAAAATCAGAAAGTCAAGACTGAGCAATGTAGGTTGGGGGAAATCTGAGTGAATAACCTAGACAGTTGTCTTGAATGAAGCTTGGTGTTTGAAACTGGCCTCTGTAAGTCTAGAGGGCTCTGCATAAAGGGCCAGAGATGGGTTGGCACTGCTGGGACTGAGGTCAAGGATTAAGCCCTGCTCTCTTCGTTGGGGGGAGAAAGGGGCTAAACATTGAGTTTAGAGCTTGTCAGTCTATCCGTCAGGCAGCCTGCTCCTTATACCACTAGCTGATAGCTGGACTCCAGCCCCCAAATGAGCTGGACATCAGGAACCACAGTGCTTTCTGTATGCCTGATCATAAGAATCTCCTGTAATCTATATTTACACTGTAGCCTCTCTCCAGCCAATACGATCAGTGGGTAACCCCCAAACACCAACACAAATCCAAACAACTCCTAGCTCTCTGCCCCACTCAGTATTGGCTAGCCCCAGGTATGGAGTCACATCAGTTTCCCTTGCCCCTATTTCTGTCCCCTCCAGTCATGGGCATGTCCTAAGTGCAGAACTAAGTCTTCCTAGGACAAGGAAGACTTCTTTAAGGGGAAGAGAGGTTGGCAGAATGTACCATGGTACCAGCTTTTTGCTCATTTTCTCCCCAATTAATTCTCTACCCTTTTTTTTACTCTAGTTTGCATTACAAGAAGCTGACCCATGTTAACTATATTTCCCAGGTTCTTTTGCTAACTGGTTGAGTCCAGCCAATGGGAGGCATTAGCAAGAGATTGGAGTGCAGAAGGAAGGGAAAGGTCAGGGAATGTCTTCCCTTTCTTTCTCTGCTTTGGGTTGCATCTCTGGAAGGGACACTGTCTCTTCCATGGTTCTAGCTCCCTTTAGACAATACTACTCTGTGAGCCCAGATCCTATGAGCTGCCGACATGGACCAACTGAGACTGGGTAGCTCTAGCGCCTAAGCTCTGAGAACTCTATCCTCTATGTTTCTCTAGTCCTGGGAGTGATGAGGTTTCCAGCTATTTTTAAATCTCTGGATGGCCTCATTATCCCCTCTTTGAATTTTCAGCTCCTCCAACATCTTTGTAAGAGTTCCCCATATTAAATTCTCTTGATACACACTAGAAGGGAAATTCAGTGTAGGGAAGAGTAGGGAAAGAAAAAGTGAGAGTGTAGAGAGAAGATGATTGTCATGGGACATTTGAGGCCGACTTGAAATTGCTAATCTTGCCTCAGTGTTGGTGCTGATGCAGCCTGGTGGACAGAAGGCTGGATGGTGGGGAATTTGAGGCTCAAATATAATAGTCATTGACTTCTATAGGTTGCCCAGCATTTCTAAACGGTGTGGAGACCAGATCTACCCCAACCCAAATCTCCCAAGAGGAGATTGGTCTGGGTCACCCTCTTTTTTTGTACAAGTGGTCTAGAATTGCTTTGTTTCCAGGAACTTCTTTGTTGAGATTCAAATACTGTCACAACATATCTTCATCACAATAAAAATGCAAAGTACCAAGTTGCCGTTCTGCAGCCCATCACAGAGGGATGCGGAGACATTATTCAAATGTGTTCAGGGCAATTGCTGCACGTGCACTTGCAAGGCTGATGTGGACTTAAAAATGGCATATTCCATTAAAAGAAAAAAATACATAAAGAGAAAAAAAAAGAATCTTTGGTAGCAAAATAAGTGACTGTTCTCTTTGTCCCCTTTTTATACTGACACCAACCCTCTCACCAGAGTCTTTGCAGAATTGCAGTTTTCCAGAAAATGGCAAGGGCACGCAGTACATAGGATAGGGATGCAGGGAGAGCAGGAAGAGAGAAAGCTGAGGACAGGAAAGCTCAGGGCCACCTTTCCCCTCCTGTTGTCTGTTGTCTTTCTGCCCCTCCTTACAATTTACCTGCCAATCCATGGGAATTTGGGATTGCTGGAGATACCTAAAGAAACGCTGCAGTATGTGGTATTGGAGAGGGAGGATACTTTATAGAAAGTTCAAGTTGTAAAAGATTTAGAGTCTTTTTTTTTTTTCCCTAATACACTCATTCATATTACAAATGGTGAAACTCAGACTCAGAAGAACCAAGTGACTTACCCAAGGTCATTGAACAAGAATTTGGGTCTCAGTCCATTGTCGTTCTTTATACTCTAACTCAGTATAGTGCTGAGTCCAAGGAAGGGCAGGTCTAATAACTTGAGTTTAAATTCTTTATTGCCAAGGAAAAATAATAGGAAGACTCCCACTCAAAAGCTGATGGGGGTAGAGTGCTCAGAGGATCAAACACTGAGAAATTTTAGAGTCAGTTTTTCCTGGCTAGTTCTAGATTGAAGCCCTGTTGGTGCAGCGGTTAAGAGTCTGGTTGCTAGCCAAAAGGCTAGCAGTTCGAATCCAACAGCCGCTCCACAGGAACTCTGTGGGGCAGTTCTACTCTGTCCTCTCGGGTTGCTATGAGTCAGAATTGACTCGATGGCAATGGGTTTGGGGTTTCTTTTTGGGCAAATCATACAACCTTCCTGAGATTCATTTTCCTCATCAGCAAATTGGACATAAAGACAGCAATCATAACAACTTCATAGGATGTTGTGCTGCTAGAATTAACCAAAGTATAAAGAGTATGGGAAATATGACATGTTTGCAGATGTTAGAACAAAGCAGAGGTCAGAAAACATTTTCCGAAGGGCCAGATAGAAAATATTTTAGGTCTGAAGGCCTAAGTACAGCCTCTGTTGCAGTTACTCAACTCTGCTGTTATAAAAAAGCAGCTAAACGCAATACCTAAATGAATGAGTGTGGCTAGGTTCCAGTGAAACTTTATTTACAAAAACAAGCAGGAGCTGAATTTAGCCCACAGGCCATAGGTGGCAACCCCCTGAGATAAAGTACTCCCATTGTTTTAAGTGTATCTTCCCTAGAACAGTCTCCCTGCCTCCTCCACCATATCCTTTTCCTGGGCACAGGGCTTGATGACTCAGCCCGATCCTTATTTTTGGAGCACCAGCTTTAGTAAAGCAAAACATAGCTCACTAGAGGAGTTGAAGAAGCATAGTCATCTGCACCAGGGCGAAAAAAGCTAAAAGCACATTTATAACCACAGTTGCAGCCATCTTTCTTTAAGAATATGTTTATGTCCACATTTAGACACATAGCTACATACATAAAGTGATGTAGAAAAAAGGAATATAGCTATGGATAGAAACCTATAACAGTGAATTTCACTGAGACTCTAATGCAAGACGAGATATAAGCATAAATAGCACTTGATATTTACATTCCAACCCTGACTTGTAAAGCACGTTCACATTTATTTTCACTTATCACCATGAGACTATGAGGGAGTTTTGACAGGTTGAGAGGAAACAGACACTTACCTAGTGTCAGAATCTGGCTGGTTGCAGATCTTGGGCTCAAACAGGCTCAGGTGCTCTGTCTTATGAACCTAGCTGAGCATTCTCCTCTCAGACTGTCGTGAATTGAATTGTGCCCCCCAAAAACATGCGTATCAATTTAGCTAGGCCATGATTCCCAGTATTAAGTGATTGCCTACCATTTTGTCATCTGTTGTGATTTTCCTATGTGTTGTAAATCTTATCTCTATGATGTTAATGAGGCGGCATAGGAGGCAGTTATGTTAATGACGCAGGACTCTATCTACAAGACTGAATTTTGTTGGGGTTCCTGCACGGAGAAGCTCCTAGTCTAGGGGAAGATCCATGAGAAGCACCTCTCTCCAGAGCCGACAGAGAGAGAAAGATTTTCTCCTGGAGCTGCCACCCTGAATTTGGACTTCTAGCCTACTAGACTATGAGAAAATAAATTTCTTTGTTAAAGCCATCCCCTTGTGGTATTCCTGTTATGGTAGCACCAGATGACTAAGACACTGAAGGAAGACAGAGCCTTGAGACCTGGCCTTGACCACAGAGAGCCCTGTCAGCCATCAGCACGTGTTATGGATTGAATTGTGTCCCCCTAAAATGTGTATCAACTTGGCTAGGCCATGATTCTCAGTATTGTGTAGTTGTCCTCCATTTTGTGATCTGATATAATTTTCCTAGGTGTTGTAAATCCTAATTTCTATGATGTTAATGAGGTAGGATTACAGGCAGTTATTTTAGTAAGTCAGGACATAATCTGTAAGATTGTATCTGGAGTCAATCTCTTTTGATATATAACAGAGAGAAGCAAACTGAAAGAGGAGAGATCTCATTATCACCAAGCAAGAAGAGCCAGGAGTGGAGCATGTCCTTTGAAGCCAGGGTCCCTGCACTGAGAAGCTTCTAGACCAGAGAAAATTAATGACAAGGACTTTCCCCCAGAGTTGACAGAAAAAAGAAGCCTTCTCCTGGGGCTGGTGCCCTGAATTTGGACTTCTAGCCTCCTAAACTTTGAGAGAGTAAATTTCTGTTTGTTAAAGCTGTCCACTTGTGGTATTTCTGTTATTGCAGTACTAGATAACTAAGAAAGCATGCTTCTTATCAGCTGATAGATAACATATCACGGAGTCAGTTTTCTTTGAGAAAATTACTGCCACGCATTGAATTGTGTTCCCAGAAAATATGTGTCAACTTGGTTAGGCCATGATTCTCAGTCTTGTGTGGTTGTTCTCATTTTGTGACTTTTCTATGTGTTATAAATCATAATCTCCACCTGCAGTTAAAAAGAATTAGGGTGGGATATAACATCCTTGCTCAGGTCACATCCTCGATCCAATGTAAAGGGAGTTTCCCTGGGGTGTGGCCTGCACCACCTTTTATCTTACAAAAGATAAAAAGAAAGGAAAGCAAGCAGAGTTGGGGACCTCATATCACCAAGAAAGCATGCTGGGAGCAGAGTGTGTCCTTTGGACCCAGGGTTCTTGCATGGAGAAGCTCCTAGACTAGGGGAAGATTAATGACAAGAACCTTCTCCAGAGCCAACAGAGAAAGCCTTCCCCTGGAACTGACACCCTGAATTTGGACTTGTAGCCTACTAGACTGTGACAGAATAAAAAATTCTATTTGTTAAAGGCATTCACTATGGTATTTCTGTTACAGCAGCACTAGACAACTAAGACAATTATCTTCTTCTCCCCTTGATTAAAATTGTGTCTGCTAACTCAAAGAGTATTTTAAATGCTCTGAGATAGTTGGGGGAATACATAAATTAATCTTCAAAACAGAACAGGGGAGTCAACAATTAAAACAAAGAGAAGAGTGTAAAGGGGTAGGGAAACTAGATTAATGTAAACAGAACAACCAGAATGGATGGATATAATGAGGATGTTCTTGTATTGTGAAGAATTTAACCAATATCACTAAACAGCATGAGTAGAAATTGTTGAATGGGAACCTAAACTGCTGTCTAAACCTTCACCAAAAACACAGTAAGGTACTTTTTTTAAAAAAAAAAGAACTGGGGATTTAGATAGGGCTAGATTGATAATTTCATAGACCCTTTTTTTTGGACCATGGGTAATTTAATCATCTGTGGGTGAGCTGAAATTAGAAGTTAGCCTCAGGCTAAAAGCATAAAGCTAGTTATGCCTAAAATTTCCACTTGAATCTGTGGTGATGATCACCAGCCTTGAAAAAGAAGAGCTGTCTAGAAGAAGAAATGCAGTCTAGATGCTCATCTTACCTTAGAAGAAAGGATAAAGAAGCTTCACAGCACAGTAGCAGCAACTTAATCAAGTAGCTGATGAGTATACCTCAGGCAAAAAACTAAATTGGAGGAGTTCAAATGATTAATGCACTTGGCTGCTAACAGAAAGGTGAGTGGTTTGAATCCACCCAAAGTCACCTTGGAAGAAAGGTCTGGCAGCCTTCTTCTGAAAAATCAGCATTAAAAACTCTATGAAGTACAGATCTACTCTGACACACAAGGGGTCACCATGAGTCAGAACTGGCTCATTGGCAATTTGTTTAACTAAATAGAAGGGAAGAATGTGAGAGACCCGTGTAGCTTGCACTTACATTGCTGGGTCATAAAACATGTTGTTGTTAGGTGCCATCGAGTGGATTCCGACCGATAGCAACCCCATGTGACAGAGTAGAACTGCCCCTTAGGGTTTCCTTGGGTATAGCCTTTATGGAAGAAGATTGCCAGGTCTTTCTCCCACAGAGCTGATCGGTGGGTTCAAATCACTAACCTTTCGGTTAGCAGCCAAGCTCTTAACTGTTTGCACCACCTGGGCTCCTTCCATATAACCTTTATTGTTGTTGTTGTTAGGTGCTGGCGAGTAGCTTCTGACTCATAGTGACCCCATGCACAACAGAACTCCATGCTCACAATCATTGTTATGCTTGAGCCCATTATTGCAACCACTGTGTCAGTCCATCTTGTTTAGGGTCTTCCTCTTTTCCTCTGACCATAGAACCTACTGAGAGGAAAATACCTGTAAGACAAATGCAGGATGGTTTTGATCCCAGGGAAAGAGTTATAGGGACAAAGTGCCTTCTTGTCCCAGGAAGCCTGTTGTTGAGAGGACCACCTCAGGGATCAAATATAAGGAAGGCTGGAAATGTTCTGCAAAAAACAAAGTCCACCTTAATTACTAACAGGATTCACCCACATCTATATCAAGCTGCAGTTTGAAAACCTTTCTCTGACATGTAACCTAAACCAAAAAAAACTAAACAAAACTATTGCCCTTAAGTTGATTCCAATTCTAACAGGGCAGGATAGAACTGTCTCAAAGGGTTTCCAAGGCTGTAATCTTTACGGAAGCAGACAACCACATCTTTCTCCTGCAGAGCGGCTGGTGGGTTCAAACCACCAACCTATAGGTTAGCCGCCAAGTGCTTAACAACTGTACCATCAGGGCTCCAACCACCTAAACCAGCCTGAGTTGAAATCCAAGCTGGGAAGCATGGAGAAGGCAGGACAGACTGTGTCCAGTTTATATTAACCTGTGCACAGTAAGTACTTCTTGGAATAAATTGAATTTGAATAAAAAATGTGTCAAGCATTACTTGTACCTAAAATGTCTCATGATTACAATCTTTTCAATACTTACTGCTTTACTTAAAACCTGTGCTGTATTTGAAGTTAATCCTTGCTTGGGGAAGCAAGGGTGTCCTGATTTAGAAAGCTAATGGCACGTTCCCTTGCAGACATTGTAATATATGATGATTCTTAAAGAACATCAACGTTCAGGAGCACATGGATTAAAAATAGGCTTTCATGATTTGTGCAGGCCAGCTTACCATCCTGTTTAGTATTGTCCCAAACAACTGTTTTATACATGGCTGCTGTCTCAGAGGTTCATTTGTAAGTTTGGGACCACTGGTCTATACACAGAGAGGTGTGTGTGTGTGTGTGTGTGTGTGTGTGTGTTTGCATGTGTGTTTGTGTTTATTCATTGCCATCCAAATCCCTACTATCATGCAGAATGAATACCCACTCTTTTTGAAGCCTGATCCCCAAATCTTTGTTTTTGTTTAAAAAAAGCACTCATAAGTATATTCACTTAGTCTCACCCCTCATCAAATGAAAAATTGTTTGCCAGAAATAAATGCTTCCAGCAGTACCTTCTACTCCCAGCCCATTATAGTCCCTGAAGAAATCTGCAGTGCCACCCATGGGCTTTATCTCTATTGTGTGGAGTAAATACAATCACTGGAGCTGTTTCTCTTCTATTTTAAACAGCAGCCAAGAGAAATGGGAAAGAAGAGGGCCCATACAGTTATTCCCTGATTACAGTCACAATCAGGGAGATGGAAATGTTCCCAGTAAAGCAAATGAAGGACTCCAGTATGTGTCTACACAGCATTCCCCTCCTAACCCAGCCGGGTCAACGCGGGAGACATTTGATCCGTTCAGAGGGCAGAAATATCATAGCTGAATCACAGGTCTAACAAGCTGGCTATTCCTTACCCCTTCTCCTAATTGTGAATCTCTGCTTCTGGGGTTCAGGGGAGAAGAGAGAGACTGTTTGAAAAACATGTATTAAAAATATACCAAATCTTTGACAATGAGAATTGAAAGAAAAGTAAAAAGGCAGGGTGAAAAACAAACAAAAAAGGGCATCTTGCTTCTCTCTTCTGATTACGAGTCCCACAGGGAACTAGATGTCAGGAAAGAAGGTCTTCATCTTGCCACCCTTTTTGGTCTCACTGATCACATTTGTCCTCTCTCATTGTAGTTCTAGGACAAATCAGGGCCCCCTGCTCCTTGGAACTCCTAGGGCTAAATTGCTTTTCCACAGAGAATGCCATGGAATACTAGAATATGTAAACGTCAGGGAAGCCAGAAAGCCTCACTTCTTATTACAAATTTAAAAAAAGCAAAACCAAAAATAAACAAAAACGAGGGTGATTTGCAGGGGTATTGAAGCTCAGACGCAGATAAAGGGAACTTAGTGGATCCGTCCCTGGGGCAAAATGAAGTGGAGATTGGAGGTGATTTGCTGAGAGAGGGCATGATTCGTTTGTTTGCTTGAGAGACCAGGGGTGGAAAGAGAGGCTGAACAATCAAGATTGCCTATCCACATAGCTCACAATATCTGTGGTATAATAGAAAGTATATGGAACTTGAAGTGAGAAAACCGACAAGCGAGTCCCAGCTGCGCCACTTGTACATAATAGTTGTATGACCTTCGAATGACATTCCTACTTCTTCATCTGTATATACACTGGGGAAACCCTGATGGCATAGTAATTAAGAGCTATGTCTGCTGACCATAAGGGCAGCAGTTTGAATCCACCAGGTGTTCCTTAGAAACTCTGTGAGGCAGTTCTACTCTGTCTTATGGGTCTCTATGAGTCAGAGATGACTCGACAGGAATGGGTGGTAAATGTTCTAATTAACAGCTAAGTACTTCATCGTAATTAAATGAGAAAATGCAGTGAAAACTGGAAAGTGCAATGCAAATAAAAAGGTGATATAAATTTTAACACTGTTATAAAGGGCTTTAAGCAAGCCAGGTGTTAATAAGGCACTGATTTTCAGTCTTTTGACAAAATGGATTCTAAGATTGTTAGTAAGACTTGGCTAACATGCTTTAGCTCTATAACAAGCCTACTATTTAGATCTTTTCCTGTTCATTAGTTACATTCCATAACATTGCTATTTGTATACTTAGCATACAAATTGACAAATGAACCATTGTTCTAATGTAATTAGATTTGAAAGAATATTCTTAGCACACAATGATTTTCTAATTTGTAAATTTACATTTGGACTTTTTGAATTGGTATGGGTGAACAATAATAATCTTTCATAGTTATATAGCATTTCATCATTTACCAAATATTTTCACACACTCTAACTCCATTTATTCTTTCAAAAACTCTACGAAGTCTATATAGCAAGGATTGTTACATCTATTTTACAGATGATAAAGCTAAGTCTTAGAGAGCATGACTTTCCCAATGTCATATAGTATGTGACCAGGACAAAGCCTAGAGCCCATAACGGCAAGCATCCTACCCACAACATAGCACTATGCCCATTGCCATCCAGTCGGTTCCAACTCACAGATACCCTATAAGACAGAGTAGAACTGCCCTATGGGATTTCCAAGGAGCTGCTGGTGGATTTGAACTCTTAACCACTGTACCATCAGGCTCCAACATCCTATTACTACCTGGGCCTAGCCACACACCTGAAACCATCTTAGGCTACTCTTGGCCAGCACTGTAATTGAAGGACTTGTGAATTCATGAATTTGGTGAATCACTACCAGATAATGATAGCAGCCAATCCTCTCCTTGGTAAAGAGGGAAAATTGAGAGAATGGCAGTCAGGGACCTTGGATTCTAGTTCCATCTGGACAATCATGGATAAGGCACTTAGCCCACCCTTATTTGTAAAATGAAGAGGAGGACAGATTAGGCAGATTGCAGTTTGTCTCTTTGGGCTCAAAAATTTGGGGCACTTCTTTTAATCATGGGGTCACTGTGAGCTACAATCAACTCAACAACAACTGGTTGGATGGTTTGTTTTTCTTTTGTTCATTACCATTGCTTTTAGGCATAACTTTCAGAGATGCCCATGTGATGGGCTGAAGTCTAGACACGTTAATGAAGCCTCCTACCTCCTCATTATTCCTTGATCTCATCTTTATTCTGTTAGGAGCACATATTGGCTTTGAGGGCAGACAACACAGCCAAATACAGGGTGCATAGACTCAAGTATTTCTGTATTCTCTGAGTTTTTAAGGAAACTTCTGAAATCCATTGTGGAGACAATACATTTGAAATTCTAGAATTTTGAATGCAATATCCAGGATTATTGAGAGGTAGTTTTTTTTTGTTTGTTTTTCCTCTAAAAGTTTGTGGTTGATTATGAAGAATAAGATAGTCCTGGAATCATAGCCTAAAGTTTATGTTATCATGAAAAAAGGAGGATTGGGAATAATAGTCATGATATGAAAGTGATTTCCCACCCTAGAATTGATAAGGATACTATAGATTGGGAAGGGGAGAAACAAGACTAGAGCCAAATGGGTGGAAGAGAACTGCTGTCCCTACCATCCTTGGTTTGAGATTCCCAAGTGGAATGACTGGGTGGGGGTGGAGGTATTAGTAGCTTCACAGATGTTGCTCAGAACATAACAGGGTGGATGCTATAGAGTAGAAATGGCAGCCTGACTATACTCACTGAACCTCAAGAAACCCGCAAGCATTACAGCACTCCCCCTGCCGCTATCCAAAAAAACCAGAGCAAACCCATTGCTGCCAAGTGGATTCTGACTCATAATGACCCTGTAGGACAGAATAGAACTGTTCCATAGGGTTCCCACGGAGCAGCTGGTAGATTCAAACTGCCAAACTTTTTGTTAGCAGCGGAACTCTTTACCATTGCGTCACCAGGGCTCCAGGCCTCCCACTATAGTCTTCGTTAAAGCAAACAATAGTTTAGCTTAACTAGTAACTAGTAAAGAATGTCTTCTTGAACATTGTGACCTTTTAAGATTTATCTATATGGGATCAAACTGACAATAGTCACTTGAAAGGTTAGACAGGAAACTTAAGGGCAGTAAGTTTATGTTAATGGGGGAGGGACAATTCTGAAAAGAAGGATGAGAATGGTTATGCAACTTGAAGAATGTAATCAATGCCACTGAATTGTACATGTAGAAATTGTTGAATTGGTGTATGTGCTGTTGTGTATATACTTGACAAAAACAACAAATGAAATAAAGTATAAAGTTGTTTTTTTTTTTTAATACAAAACTTGTTGCTGTTGAGTGCATTCTAACTCATGGAGGCACCAGGTCCCTGGGTAGTGCAAATGATTTGCACTCAGCTGCTAACCAAAAGGTTGGTGGTTTGAACCCACCCAGTGGCACCATGGAAGAAAGATTACATAAAGATTACAGCTAAGAAATCCTATGGAGCAGTTCTACTCTGTAACACAATGGGTCACCTGCCATTACAGCAAGGGAGAATAAGACAAAAGGTCTAAAACTGAGGCCCAATGTAAACACAGTGGAATCATTTCCTATGGGTCTGAGAAGGGCAATGTTACGACACTGAGTAGCAAAGGGCTCCAGACAACCTCACAGTTGTGCTGAGAAGATACAGCTGTACATAGTATGAGGCTACTCTTGCTGAAGGCCAGATAGGGACCTGGTATTGTGAAGTTCCTTAGGACAGTTCGGTCATGTATGATTCAGGGTTCTCTTTGGTAGATAATGTTAGCCATCAAAAAGTTTGTGTGTCAACTTTGTTATGCCGTGATTCACAGTAGTTTGGCAGTTATGATGTAGTTTGGCAGTCGTATAATACTGTAATCAATTCCATGATGAGGTCTGATATAATGTGATCACCTCCACGATGGGATCTGCTTTGAGTAGCCAATCATTTGGAAGGGAGTTTCTGCAGAAGTGTGGCCTGTATCCAATATAGGTGGACTTTCTGGCAAGGCTCGTGGCTTTTGCTTGCTCTAGATCCTACAGCTGGCTCCTGTTTGTCTGACCTTCAATTCTTGGGACTTGAGCTAGCAGCTTACCTGCCTTCTTGCCTACCGATCTTGGAATTTGTCAGTCTTCACAGCCTGTGAGCCAGAGCCCTGCTATCTGACCTGCCGATCTTGGGTTCACCAGCCCCTGCAGCTACATGAATCAGGAGAAGCCTCTATCCTGGCCCACAGACTTGGGAATGTTCCAGCCTCTACAACTGTGTGAACCATTCTCTGTATATATATATATTTATACCTTCACTGGGTTTGCTTCTTTAGAGAAACCAGCCTAAGACAAATAGCTATAGCTCCACAATCTCCACATGAGATTATAACAAAAGCAAGTCTTCCTCACATTTGGAGGTTTGTTAAAAAAAAAAAAAAAAAAAAAACCATGTTAGCAAATAGGCATAAAACAATTCATACATTCTTTTCTGTAAATGTGATGAATTCCAGCTTTCCATCCTTAAAGACCAGCCAACAAAACCCTGTTAAAAGTTCACTTCAGATAGAACAATATCCTACAGGCAGGATTTCATTATCAGTACAGTAGGTCTTACATACGCATGATCTTCTGACATAGCTAGACACAGGACCATGTAGATGTCAAGCTTCAAGTGTTACCCTTGTGGGAAAAGGTTGTGTAGCTGGTTAGAGATTCAAGCAAAGTGAGGAGTGTCTCTACAGTAGTCTAGCTATTCCACACATCATGAGTACCACTAATTTCATCTATGAGAACTCATTTCCAGCATTCATTGTGCTAACACTTAAGACCTCTTAAGTTGATGAGAGATAAAGCACTTGCAGATTATTCAGTTATTAAGGTAGTTGTTGTTGTGTTAGGTGCCATTGAACTTATATTGACTCATGGCTACTCCCTGTGACAGAGTAGAGCTGCTCCATAGGGTTTTCTAAGCTATAATCTTTATGGGAGCAGGTCACCAGGTCTTTCTCTCTCAGAGCCTCTGAGTAGGTTCAAACAGCCAACCTTTCACTTAGCAGCTGAGCATGTAACCATTGTCCCACTGGGGCTCCTTTCATGTATTAATACAGCATAGCATTTATAAAGCATTTAACCCAGTGCCTGGCATAAACATTACGTGTGAACTCAGTGCAAATAAATAAAATAGTAGCCACACCCAGAGCATGTCAGCCTACAGTGCTATGAGTGTGAATTCCAGAGTAAGGCAACTGACTGCCCTAGTATATAGTTTTAAGTAACACACAAATACTATCACATTGTTTAGGCTGGTGTAATTTTAAGTAAGCTATAGAATTCTGGTGGCTACTAACAGCCTAAACAAGATTTGCAGATGACCAAACATCAGATGCGATGAGTTGCATCTCAGCAGATGTTAGTGGACATGCAAGATGCATAGAAGTCCCCCGAAAAATCTGGAGAGAAGGATGAGCCTGACAAGGAGAAGATTGCTCATAAGAGACTAAATTAATTTCTCTGCTTCATAGGTTTAAGAAAAACATTCGTCATTGCTCTAGCATATATATTTTTTTCTTCTTTCAGACTCCACAGTAGTGTCAAGGCATTACGTTAGTGCTGTGCTCAGTACCTTAGGTTACTCTTCATTCCATAACTCAATCTACCCCAACCTCTAGGCTATGTGCTTTAAAAAAAATTATCAGCTTTTAATTCCCATCTCACTACCCTAGACCTTATGTTATAATCCTTTTTTGTGAGTTTTAGGTGGGAAGTGACTATTTACAGTCTTCATGCCCTTGACATACTCTCCCTAAATAAAGCCTCATTGCCCCCTATCTGTGTCTAAACCGCCCATCTGCTATCTTTCTGGGGCTCTGCCTCTTCTGCTTTATGCCCACTTGCAAGTGCGTAACGTTGCTATTTAGGAACATTCTCCTACCCTGGTTATTTCTGGCTACTTTTCAGCGTGCACCTCTTTGGCAGTCCAAGGAACTGCTGAGCTGCCCTGCCCCTAACATGTCCACGGTCTGTAGGTGATGGGTAAAGACTGTCAAAATGAGAGTGTGAGTGAAGCCTCTGCTGTTTGACGCATCCCTCCACGGGAGCTGGGGCTGGTGGGGTGGTGGTGAGGTATCAGGGCAAAGGGAGGGAATACAAAGAGCAAGGGCTGGGAGTCCTGATCATGTGTCAGCAGACTGGCGCCTCACGTAGAATGGTGAGAATGCAGAGTCTAGTATTTTATTGAGATGAAATTCACACAACACAAAATCAACCATTTTAAAGCATACAATTCAGTGGTATTTTGTGCATTTATGATATCATGCAACTACCACCTCTCTCTAGTTCCAAGACATTTTCATCACCCCAAAAGAAAACCCCTTACCCACTGAGGAGCTGAATGCCATTACTCCGTCCAATCTGCTTCCTGTCTCTATGGATATTTATTCTAGATACACGAATGGGATTATACAACAGGTGGCCTTTTGTATCTGACTGCTTTCACTTAGCATAATATTTTGGGGTTCACTTATGTTGTAGGATGTATCAATACTTCATTTTTTATGGCTGAGTAATATTCCATTGTATGTGTATGTCACATTTTGTTTGTCCATTCATCCATGATGACCATTTGAGTTGTTTCAACCATTTGAGGATTGTGAATAATGCTGCTATGAGCACTGGTGTAAACGTACCTATTTAAGTCCATGTTTTCAATTCTTTAAGTGTATACCTAGAAGTAGAATTGGTAGGTCTTAAGGTATCTCTGTGTTTAACTTTTAAAGGAACCACCACACTCTTTTCTATAGTGACTGAACCATTTTACATTCCCACCAGCAATGTATAAGGGTTCCAATTTCTCTGCATTCTCACCAAAACTTTTTCATTTTTTTTTTATTATAGCCATCCTTCAAACCTAAAAACCAAACCCATTGCTGTCAAGTCAACTCGACTCATAGCAACCCTATAGGACAGAGTAGAACTGCCCTGTAGAGTTTCCAAGGAGCACCTGGTGGATTTGAACTGCTGACGTTTTGGTTAGCAGCCATAGCACTTAACCACTACGCCACTAGGGTTTCCACAGTCATCCTAAACCAACCAAAAAACCCCAAACCTACTGCCTTCAAGTCGATTCCGACTCATAGTGACCCTATAGGACAGAGTTGAACTGCCCGATAGAATTCCAATTCCAATTGTCGACCTTTTGGTTAGCAGCCTTCGCGCTTAACCCCTGTGCTACCAGGGTTTCCGTATAGCCACCCTAAAAAAAAAAAAAAATTAGACCCTAGTGAGTGTAAAATGGTATTTCATGGTGGTTTTGGTTCGCATTTCCCTAATGACTAATAATGTTGAGCATCTTTTCATGGGCTTGTTA
Organism: Loxodonta africana; assembly: GCF_030014295.1. Classification (NCBI taxonomy): domain Eukaryota; kingdom Metazoa; phylum Chordata; class Mammalia; order Proboscidea; family Elephantidae; genus Loxodonta; species Loxodonta africana. The sequence continues at coordinate 60,375,511 of NC_087360.1, forward strand.
GTCATTATGTATATCTTCCTTGGAGAAATGTCAGCTCAGATTTGCTGCCCATTTTTTAATTGGGTTGTCTATTTGTTTTTATAAATTTTGGATGCTAGAGTGTGATTAGATATGCATTCACAAATACGTTCTCTTTTCACATTCTTGATAATGTGCTTTGTTGCACAAAAGCTTTTAATTTTGATGAAATCTGATTTAATTTGTTGTTATTGTTGTTGTTTCTGCTTCTGGTGTCATATCTAAAAATCTACTGTCAAATCCAAGGTCATGTATGCCTATCCCTCTCTTTTCTTCTAAGAGTTTTATATTTTCAGGTTTTATAGTTAGATTGTTGATCCATTTTGAGTTATTTTTTGTTTATGGTGTGAGGTAGGAGTTCAACCCTTTTCATGTATATGTTTACTTGTCCATTTGTTTGAAAGGCTGAATGGTCTTGGCAGTCTTATCAAAACTCAGTTGGCCATACCAAAACACCAAACCCATTACCATCGAGTCAATTTTGACTGATAGTGACCCTGGATGTATGGTTTTCTTGGCTCTCAATTCTATTCCATTGCTCTATATTTATTCTTATGCGGTCGCTATAAGTCGGAATCGACTCAACGGCACTGGGCGGGGCGGGGTGGGGGGTGGGGAAGTGGTCATGCCGGTAGCACACTGTTTTGATTATTGTAGACAGTTTTGAATTTGGGAAATGTGAGTCCTCCAACTCTGTTCTTTTCAATATTGTTTTGACTATTTGAGGCCAATTGAAATTCTGTATGAATTTGAGGATTGGCCTTTCCATATCTGTAAATAAGACCACTGAAATTTTGATAGCTATTGAATTGATAGAACATTTTGGGTAGTATTGCCATATTAACAATATTAATTCTTCCAATCCATGAACACAGAATGCCTTTCCTTTTATTTAGATCTTCTTTAGTTCTTTCAGCAATGTTTTGTCATTTTTAAGTGTATAAGCCTTTCACTTCCTTGGTTAAATTTATTCCTAGGTTTTTATTCTCTTGGATGCTACTCTAAATGGAATTGTTTTCTTAATTTTATTTTTGGATTGTTCATTGCTGGTGTACAGAAACATAACTGATTTTTTGTGTGTTGATCTTATATTCTGCAACTTTGCTGAATTCATTTATTAGCTCTAGTAATTTTGTGTGTATGTGTATTCTTTATATATAGAATCATGTCACCTGTGCACGGAGCTTAATAATACCTGTGCTGACAAATCAGATCCAGGAACTGAGCATGATCCCATGAGAGCCCATCACCATAACATCCATTTTCTGAGAATAAAATGGTAGAAGTGAAGATGCTGATGAGAAGGAGAAAAGCCTGGTTCCTTGGGCTTTGACTGAGAATGTGTGCACCCAAACACATACTAAGACCTTTACCAGATATAGAAGCAATGTGCAGCACAATCCCCACCCTCAGGAATAGCTCATACCCTTAATCTCTGTTTTTAAACCTGTTCAAGCTCTAAACCTCATTGCCGTTGAGTCGATTCCAACTCATAGTGACCCTATAGGAGAGAGTAGAACTGCCCCATAGGGTTTCCAGGGAGCGGCTGCTGGATTTGAACTGCCGACCTTTTGATTAGCAGCTGAGCTTTTAATACTAGCCTCCCTTTAAGATTTACCTCATATTCTGCCTTATCCATGAAAATGTACATGAGCCCAGCACTCAATGATCTCTCTTTTCTCTAGCTTGCTGTTATATTTATTATTTCTACCTTTAAATCTAGTACTTGACTACGTATGTATGTGTGTGTGTGTGTGTTTGTTTTTATAGTCAAACTGCTTTTATATTTTATTTTTATAGTCAAACTGCTTTTATGTATGTGTGGGTATCACATCTGTGAATTCTTATGTGTGAATCACTTTTACCAGATGTTTGTTATGTTCTTGTACTGAGAAGCACTGCAATTTTCTGATTGAGGGCAAAGCCTCTTGAGGTTGTCTAGGTAAGCTGGGCTGCTAACCAAAAGGTAGGCAGTTCAAATCCACCAGACACTCCTTGGAAACCGTATAGGGCAGTTCTACTCTGTCCTATAGGGTCGCTATGAGTCAAAATCGTCTCAACAGCAATGGGTTCTACCACTTACTAGCTCTGATATCGTATACAAGCTGCATAATTACTCTAAGTCTCAGTTCTCTCATCTGTAAAGTAGGAATAATAATACCTACCAGAGAAGGTTGTTACATGGGTTAAGTTGGTTAATGTAGGTAAAGTGTTTAAAACACTGCCTAGCACATATTATAAACACTATGTGTCACCTGTAATTACAGGTAATCATAATAAATAATAATTATAATTATTGCTCACTTAATAAATACATAACTGGATAACTACTTCATGGAAGGAGGTGCATGTGAAAACGTGAAAGGCAAGGGAGGGAAAGAAGCAAGACATAATAGAGGCACGACTGTGCAGAGCTTTGCAGACCATATTAAGGATTAGAGCCTGTATCCTCTGAGAAGTTGGAAGACACAAAAAGTTTTGAAACAAATTTTCAAGTTAATTTTCTTAAAAAAAAAAAAAAAACTTCCAAAACCAGACAAGAAAATTGCAGATGAATATTCATTATGGATATAGACATAAACATTCTCAACAGAAAACTCAAAAACAGAATTATGAAATCTGTAAAAAGGATTATACACCATGACCAAGTGAGATTTAGCCCAATAATATAAAAACCAGTTACTGTAATACACCATATGAATAGAATAAAGAACAAAAACAAAATGATTATCTCAATAGAGCAAAAAAAAAGCATTTGACAAAATCTAACAATCCTTCATGATAAAAACACTTCACAAACTAGGAATAGCAGAGAACTTACTCAACCTAACAAAGAGTATCTATGAAACGCTCACGAATAACATCATACTTAGAAGTAAAAGACTGAAAGTTCTCCCCCTAAGGTCAAGATCAAGACAATGATGTATGCACCAATCACTTCTATTCAACATTGTACTGGAGGTTTTAGTCAGGGCAATTAGACAAGAAAACGAAATAAAAGACAAGCAGAATGGATATGAACAGGTAAAACTATCTCCAGATGGAGTTAGGCATAAAAAAAGGAGGTACCGATTGCATTGAGCCTTACTAGTATGTTAAGAGAAAGGCCTCAAGTCTTCAGATGAGATTCCAACCTACTCTGGCCTGCATTTCCCTTCTTTTTGTTCTTTTTCTTGGGTGTTTTATTTTCTACCATTCTACTGAATTCTCTTTATTTCTGATATTTATACCACAGGAATTAAGATCATTTATTTTCCATCATTTTATATGTATGATACACATAATTTTGACATTTTTATTGTATTGGTGCTGGGCATCGGGAAGGAAATAAAGGTACCTCAGTAACAAGATTTTGGGAGCAGCACCTGGAACAATCTGAAGAATTTTCAGGCTTAACTCTTTTTTACTTTTTGTAATGAATGAGCCCTGTCATTTGTGGCAGGATTTTTTTTTTTTTGTCAATGGAAGGGTACTGAAGTGGAAAGAGAACGAGAGATTGTGGGAATATGGTAATTCGGACAACAAGTATTAGCCGCAAAAAGCTTTAATAAATTGTATTGCTTTGAGCTCGAGTATCAGATCAATGGCTTCCATGTTATCAGTGGACAGCACGACAGCAATAAGCTTACCAAGTCATTGTTCTCTGCTTTCTTCATTACCCCGAACCCTTAGGGCAAGTGCCACTACTTGGAGTGGGATGTCTTGGTGAATAAAGAAACAAACTAATAAAGCGTATGTGACTTTAAATGCAATTCATGGTTATTGAAAAAGATTTGTTGTTTTGTAATATTTACAAAAGGCTCAGAACAGTGCCTGGCACATAATCAAAAAAAAAAAAAACCCATTGCTGTTGAGTGATTTCAACCCATAGCAACTCTATAGCACAGAGTAGAGCTGCCCCATAGGGTTTCCAAGGAGCAGCTGGTGGATTCAAACTTCCGAACTTTTGGTTAGCAGCTGAAAGCTTAACCACTGTGCCAAAAGGGCTCCTGCCTGGCACAGAATAAGTGTTACATAAAACAAGGCTGACAGTCTGGCAGTCCCTAAGAGTGAGTGAGGATGTAGTCCTTAGAAGTAGGAGATGACTTTAAAGTATGCATAACTGCTCTGGGAGAGGATGTGAAGTTTTGGTTCTTGGAGTCCTTCATGGATTGAATTGTGTTCCCCCAAAATATCTGTCAACTTGCTTATGCCATGATTCCTAGTATTGTGTGATTGTCCACCATTTTGTCATCTGATGTGATTTTCCTATGTGTTGTAAATCCTATCTCAATGAGGTTAATGAGATCGGATTAGTTGTAGTTAAGGACTCAATCTACAAGATTGGATTGTGTCTTAAGCCAATCTCTTTTGAAATATAAAAGACAGAAGCAAACAGAGAGACATGGGGACCTCATACCACCAAGAAAGCAGTGCCAGGAGGACAGTGCATCCTTTGGGCCTAGGGTTCCTGCCTGGAGAAGCTCCTAGACCAAGGGGAGATTGAGGACAAGGACTTTCTTCCAGATCTGACAAAGAGAGAAAGCCATCCATCCCCTGGAGCTTGTGCCCTGAATTCGGACTTGTAGCCTACTAGACTGTGAGAGAATAAATTTCTGTTTGTTAAAGCCACCCACGTGTGATATGTCTGTTAGCAGCACTAGATAACTAAGATGGAATTTATGAGCTATGTTACCACATTGCCAGGAGTCAGTGTGCTCCTGGACAAGCTATATGCCTTCTCAGGGTGAGTGTAGCAGCAGAGAAAGATAGTTCTTAAGCTTTACCTGATAAAATCTGGGGTTGCGGTATAGTGAATTACTTCATATGGCCTTTCTAACCATAATCTTTTTGAGTAAGGGAATATGCAAATAAGGTGTATGGAAGCTGTGATGTTTGGTGTTGTGTGTCAGCTTGGCTACGCCATGATTCCCACTTTTGTGTGGCTGTCCTCCATTTTGTGATATGTTGTAATTATCCTAATTATCCTCCATTTTAAATGCTGTAAATCCTAACCTCTATCTGTTAATGAGTCAGGATTGGTGTAGGGTATATCTTGAGTCACAGCCTTGCAGGTGGGTGTGACTCATGTCCCATCCTTACTCAAGTCATGCCCTTCCCTGAGGTGTGGCCTGCATCCAATGTGTATGTGTGCGTGCTCTGACAGGAATTTCTCTCTCTCTCTCTTTTTGCATCTGGATCTTGTGTCCAGCTTGTCACTGTCTGACCTCTGTTTCTTGGAACTTGAGCCAGCAGCCTGCCATCTGGCTTGCTGACTCTGGGATTCACCAGCTTCCACAGCCTTGTGAGCCAGCAGCCTGTCATCTGGCCTGCCGATTTGGGTTTATTGGCCCCTGCGTCTACATGAGTCAGGAGAAGTCTATGCCTGACACACAGATTTGGGACTTGCCAGCCTTCACAACCACAAGAGCCATTTCCTTGATACAGTTCATGAGTTCTGTGAGATATTGCAATGAATTACAGAATCCGAAGATGAGAGGGAGAGTACTGAGGGGAAGAGGAGTAGTTGATGTTAGAGATAATGGAGTGGGACAGCAATTTGAAAAAGTTGGACGTTTGGGAAACTTTTAACCTCTGCCTCATAGGAACCAGCTTTGTACTGATCCTTATAAAGGAAATTATTCATTCAGTGGTATTGAAGAATAGGTGGGAGACCTGGCTTTCTGGTTGAGGACATAATAAAGTGGTGGTGCCACAGACACCTGTGGACTCAGCATGAAATTATACATCTCTCCAGTGACTGCACACGATATGGAGAACAGTATCTTATGAGATTCTCAAGGACAGCAGAATTTTCAGTTTCTCTACTTTGTACTGCTGAATGAGCTATGCCAATTGCTTTTCCTTTCTCTTAATTAAATTTCCTTTTAATAAATAGTGACCAGAGCAGTTGGAGGCCAGGGAGCACCAAGCTATGGAGCGGCTGTCCCTGGAGTGTGAGTAGGGGCTTGTTCCTTGAGACAAGAGATAGATCTCCATAATGTTACCAGTTTCTCCTTTCTACATAGGCCCCAGGATAGAGGTTACATAAGAAGCTACCCTGCCCCTCTTTTTCTACTGTGGCTAATGTGGAGGCAGCTGTGCTGAGCATCTACAATGTCCCAGGGGGATGTTCCATGCATCAGAAAAGACATCGTGTGAAGAAATCAGTTCCCAAATGTACTGAAAACCTTTCCAATAAACAGAGGCTAAAGAGCTATTCTTCTTTGAAGAGTTTAAAAAGAAAGAAAAATCTCAAGGGAGAGAAAAATTTGGCACCCTGAAACATCTTCCTTATAAAAGAGAGTGAGAAATTAGTTTATACCTTAAAGCAAAAAGTTTAAACTCCCAAGTTTCCTGTCCCCACTGCTGTAAAACAAACACAGGGTAACAGAAACAACAGCAACTAGAAGACACCCTTAGTCCAGGAAGATAGCTGAAATGTTCATCTAAGAAGAATGTGCTAATGACCCTTAGCAATACTATATTATGCAATTAGAAAGATGAGAAGCAAATACCCTCAATCTGAAGGCTACATTTTGTTCACCCCTTAGTGCTACCAGACCCTTTTTTGCTGAACTCATCTGTCTACTGCTCCTCAGCCATGAAATTATTTGTCATTTCTCTCTAGTGAACTGTTAATGGAGAGCACCAAGATTCAATTTAAAAGTGGGAGTTACTACATAATACTATTGTTGATGATGGATTATGGGATTTAAAGGAATGTCCACATTTTAACTTTTTGAGGTTTATAAAATATCAGAAAGAAATGGTCTCTGCAAGATGCTAAGGAAGGAGAAGCCAAATATCTTCTTGAGAAAATAGCTACCACCTTATGAACAAAACAGGCTGAAAATTCTTGTTACGGATTGAATTGTGCCCCCCCCCCCACCTTATGTGTTGGAATCCTAACCCTTACATCTGTGGATTTAATCCCACTTGGGAACAGCGCTTTCTTTGTTATGTTAATGAGGACATATCGGTGTAGGTTGTGTTTTTAACTTACTCTTTAGATATAAAAATAGCAGACAAGGCACAGAGAAGCAAGCAGGAAGGAGGGGAAGATAGATGCCATGTGGGAATCTCCAACGAGCACTGAGAAGAAAGCTAGAGAAACTGAGACAAAGACTTTCCCTAGAGAATTCAGAGAAAGCCTTCCTATAGAGCCAGTGCCCTGGGTTTGGACTAAGAGCCTTCCAAACTGTGAAAAAATACATTTCTGTTCTTTAAAACCACCCACTTGTGGTATATTTGTTACAGCAGTACTAAGAAACTAAGACAATCCCATTGGCTAATTTCAAAGAATCCTCAAGGAAGAATGGACTGGGACCTAGGTCGTTAAAAAAATATTGACAGACCTTATATAAAAAGATAAGAAAAGGCAAATGTATAGCTACCAAAGTTTATTAGTGGTTACCAGGGGCAGGAGGGAGGGGGAAAGGGTAGGGTTAATGGTGATGGAAAAATTGCATTGAGTAAAGGTAGGGTTGCAGAATCAATTATTGTAATTGCTATCAATAAGTTGTACGCATGTAAAAAGTTGAATTGGCAAAAGTTGTGTGATAGACACATTTACAACAACAACAAAAAATAGCTGCTGAGGCTGTTTATGTACTACCAAAAACCTTATGGGATTTGGTTCCTTGGTTTGGAGGTTTAGGGTCATAGTTTCATGGGATATCAAAGTTAATTGGCATAATAACGTGTTTAGTTCTTCTGTTGTACCTCCTAGTTCATTGCATAATGTCTGGGGCGTTAAAGCTTGCAAGCAGCCATCCAAGGCACAATAACTGGTCTAACACCTGGAATAGCAGAGGAAGAAAGACAGTCAGGAATAGGAGGAGGGAATGGAATGTGTGGCTAATTGCCTCCATGGACAACTGCCTCCTTTGTCGAGACCAGAAGAACTGAATAGTACCTGGCTGCCATTACTGAACATTTTGATTAAAGATTGTATGGAATAATCCTGATTGAAAGTGGTGGAAATATAGAACAGAATTTTAAATTCTCATGGCCTCCAGACTTTCTGGAGCCATGGAGGCTGGATGAACCCCTGAAACTATTGCCCTGAGATCATATTTAAACTATAATTCAAAAATATTCCCTGAAGTCTTCTTAAATCCTAACAATAGTCTAACTTAACTAGTAAAAAAATGTCTGCCTTAAACATTATGCTCTTTTAAGAACTATCTATATGGGATCAAAGTGACAACAACAATTCAAAAGGTTAGATGGGAACCTTAGGGGGTAGTGAGTTTATGTTATAATGGGGGAGGAATGTCTCAGAAAAGTAAGGTGAGAATGATTGCACAACTCGAAGAATATAATCAATGTCACTGAATTGTACAGGTACAAACTGTTGAATTGGTATATGTTTTGCTGTGTATATTCTCAACAACAAAATAAATGAAAAAACAAAACAAAAAAATACAGGCAGCTGAATTTCTGCAGCCAACTTTTAGATGTTTGCCACACACACCTGTTTCCTCTCTCTTCTGAGCCATAACTAGATTTAATTTCCCAGCCTTCTCTCTTGCTTTTAGGTGCGATCATGTACCTAGATTCCAGGCAATCAAATGTGATTGGAAGTGATATGCGGCACTTCCGAGCCTAGCCCGTAAGTATCTCTTATACAATATACCCCATGCTCTTTCTCCAAGCTAATCTATTTAGAAACCGCATGTGAAAAAACAGCAGAACTGGAAGATGGAAGAAGCCAGGTCCCTGAAAGAACAGAACGGAGCTGCTCACTGATCAGATACATACTTTAAGGTTTTACATGGGTGAGAAATAATTTTCTATTGAGTTAAGCCACTGAGATTTTGGAATTGTTTATTATATCAGTGGCTAATATTACCTCCATTTTGCTGAAGATCATTCAAAAATGGCTGCAGCAGTATATCGACAGGGAGCTGCCAGAAATTCAGGCTGGTTTCAGAAGAGGACATGGAACCAGGGCTATCATTGCTGATGTCAGATGGTTCCTGGCTGAAAGCAGAGAATGCCAGAAGGATGTTTACCTGTGTTTTATTGACTATGCAAAGGCATTCGACTGTGTGGATCTATGGATAACACTGCAAAGAATGGGAATTCCAGAACACTTAGTTGTGCACATGTGCAACCTTTACATAGATGAAGATGCAGTTGTTCAGACAGAACTAGGGGATACTGATTGGTTTAAAGTCAGGAAAGGTGTGTGTCAAGGTTGTATTCTTCCACCATACCTATTTAATCTGTATGCTGAGCAAATAATCGGAGAAGCTGGACTATATGAAGAAGAATGGGGCATCAGGATTGGAGGAAGACTCATTAACAACCTGTGTTATGCAGATGCCACAGCCTTGCTTGCTGAAAGTGAAGAGGACTTGAAGCACTTACGAATGGAGATCAAAGACCACAGCCTTCAGTATGGATTACACCTCAACAGAAAGAAAACAAAAATCCTCACAACTGGACCAATGAGCAACATGGTGACAAAGGGAGAAAAGATTGAAGTTGTCAAGGATTTCATTTAATTTGGATCCACAATCAACAGCCACGGAAGCAGCAGTCAAGAAATCAAAAGACTCATTGCATTGGGCAAATCTGCTGCAAAGGACCTCTTCAAAGTGTTGAAGAACAAAGATGTCACCCTGAAGACTAAGGTGAGACTGACCCAAGCCATGGTATTTTCAATAACATCATATGCATGTGAAAGCTGGACAACGAATAAGGAAGACTGAAGAAGAGTTGACGCTTTTGAATTGCGGTGTTGGCAAAGAATATTGAATATACCATGGACTGCCAAAAGAATGAACAAATCTGTCTTGGAAGAAGTGCGGCCAGAATGCTACTTAGAGGCAAGGATGGCGAGACTGCATCTTACATACTTTGGACATGTTGTCAGGAGGGATCAGTCCCTGGAGAAGGACATCATGCTTGGCAGAGTACAGGGTCAGCGGAAAAGAGGAAGACCCTCAGCAAGGTGGACTGACACAGTGGCTGCAACAATGAGCTCAAGCATAACAATGATTGTAAGGATGGCGCAGGACCGGGCAGTGTTTGGTTCTGTTGCACATAGGGTCCCTATGAGTCGGAACTGACTCTACAGCACCTAACAACAACAACAACAATATTACCTTCAATTCTTTAGCTTAATCGACAGTAGACTTTTAAAAAAAAGGTAAAGAATATGGGATTTGATGTCAGACAGATATGAGTTTTGTGAAAATAAAAATCATATTAAGCTAATAATAAAAATTTATTGATGTTTATTTAATATATGATCTGCAAATGGGACTAACTTGTCCATTAGAGAGTCAAAGTGTTCCAAAGACAACAAAACCTCCAAAGACTCATATACCCCACCCAATCAACACTGTCATGGGAACAGGGCCAGACAGTGTTTTCGTAATAACAATTTACCCTAAAACACAGCTTCTAGTCAGACCCTGGAGCTCCTGTTTCTTGAAACTGACTGCACATAGATAATTCTTCAGCAGAGCCAGACGCCTAAGGGAAAACAGTCTATACTAAGCTGCTCGCTAGACTGTTGTTTGACTTAAAGTTGACTTTAGGAAACCAGTTACTTGAAGGTTCAAAAGGACACCTAAGGGAAAATGGCCTGGGATGGGTCACCTTAACTCCACAGACCCCAAGAATCTGGATTCCAGGAGAATCAAAATGGCTTCTCAGTTTGAATCATTGTTCTGCCAACGTTGGCTATGTAACTTGGACAAGTTGCTTAACCTCTCTGAGTCTCATTTCTCTCATCTTTGAAATGAGAGCAATGGCCAGTTCTCACACTGTGAGGTGTTAAGTTCACATTTGTGAAGTGTCAGCATAATGTGAGCCCTCAACAGGTGCTCACATTCCTCTTTCCCACACCAGTTTATCCTGTTCCATATCTATGTGCAGCCCTGGCTCAAGCAGGCTTTTCCAAGGATTAGGGACTCAGAACTTGGGAGTCATCATATGAAATTGTAGACCAGAGTGACAGACTTCCATCTACCATACCTGTTGCCATCGAGTCGATTCTGACTCCTAACGACCCTATAGGACAGAGTAGAACTGCCCTGTAGTTTCCAAGGAGCAGCTGGTGGATTCAAGCTGCCGACCTTTTGGCTGGCAGCTGAGCTCTTACCCACTGCACCACCATGACCGTAGGCTTATCTAATTCAGAGTAAACTAGAGATCTATAGGTTGAATTAAGTCCTTAGCCATGTTTTGTTTGGTGTGTGTACAGTGTTAAACGTTTTTAAATTAGTGGCCAACTTAAAAAAAATCATAATAAAAAGCCGATTTCTAGCTGTTCTTAAGTAATTGCATCATCTAGAACACTGGGTCCACTTTCTGACCTCAGCAACAATGGGTTGGAGCTAAAGAGCTAATGTTTGCTCTGGATGGGACCAGCAGTCTCCAGCTGCCACAGTCACCAAAGTGCCCAATCACCTATTGATATTACCTATCTGGCTCTTGGAAACCCTGGTGGTGTAGTGGTTAAGTGCCACGGCTGCTACCCAAAGGGTCGGTAGTTCTAATCCACAAGGTGCTCCTTGGAAACTCTGTGGGGCAGTTCTACTCTGTCCTATAGGGTCGCTATGAGTCGGAATCGACTCAATGGCACAGGGTTTTTTTTTTTTTATCTGGCTCCTAGGCGTATCTGAGTTTGCGGTCATTGGATCTCTTGTCCAATGACAAAAATAGAAAGCCCTGTGTAATCTTACCATGTGCCAGGTACTGTTCTAAGCACTTTGCCTATAATATCATTTAATCCTGGCAATAAGTTTATGAGAGAGACACTGGTATCATTGCCATTTATAGGAGAGAATGCTGAGACGTCAGGAGATTAAGTAATTCACCCAAGGTCATATAGTCAGAAGTGCCAGAGCTGGGAATTGAACCCAATCAGCCCAACTCCAGGGTCGTACTCTAAGAATGCTATGACTGCTACGTCACACCTCCTTTCCCGTTAACCAGGACATCTTTGCTGCTGTAAACATGGGGTGCATGGGCAATACCCTCTTCAACTAAGGCCTCTTGGTAGGCGACTTGCAGGAGTTTACTATTTGCAGGAAAAGCTAGATGAAGATCCATTTTTGAAATTAATTCCTAAGTGCAGAGGACCTCGGTGACTTAGTGGAAGGAGGTTCATTACCAATGACTTTGGTTGGCATAAGGAGCCTTGGTTGCACAATGGTTAAATGGTTCGGCTGCTAATCAAAAGGTTGGCGGTTTCAACCCACTAACCACTCCATGGGAGAAAGATGTGCCAGTCTGCTTCTGTAAAGGCTTACAGCCTTGGAAACCCCTATAGGGTTGCTATGAATTGGAATCGACTTAATGGCAAGGGATTTAGTTTGGTATGGGGAGGGATTGGCACAGAAAAATTGTCAAATGCAACACAGAGGAAGATGAAATTCAGACAAAAGCTTCCTTTTTTCCATTTGCATAGGAGGATATAAACTTCATGCCAGAAGTATCTAGATTCCTTTATCCTGTAATGATAAGAAGATAGTTTCTGAATTATTTATTTGTGGCCCCCTCCTTTCTACATAGGCCACTAGCTAAGACCTCAACAACAAGAAAGACAATCAAGCACCCATGAGATAGCCATCTCTAGAGCAGTGAATGTCGTAAAGCCCTGTCAGGCAGGTGATAATAATATTGCTATTGAGCTACTGGAAACCCTGAAGTAGAAGAAGGTTAAATGACTCCTCTATGCTCACAGTTTCTGAGATCTCCGGGCTCTTATCCAGTGCTCTAGCACTGTCTCTCCAGTATTCCAATGATGATCCCTAAATTACTATACTGCCTGTGGGAGTGTTTCTTCAAAGCTGGAAAACTTTATTTTATTTTGAATCTCATAACAACTCTATGTCATAGGCAAAGCAAATTTTATCCAATTTTTCTAGTGATAAAATCTGAGTCTGAGAGAGATAACTACCTTGCCCTTGGTCATAAAGGTAGAAAGTAACAGAAAAACAACCCCAGGTCTTCTGATTCTGAGTCCGATGAGTATTCTACTTCATTAGCTTCCTATGTACCACTCTCTACCTAGAGTCTAGACTTTGGGAGCTATTTCAGAGGGCAGAGCACAAAGGAGGCTTACTGGGGTCAAGAAAAAGGATCTAGTTTCTAGGTGGGTCATCTTAAATGGCACAAGATCCGAGATCCTGAAAACAGGAATCATGGAGGAAGCATTTTCCAGGCTAGAGAAGCCAATAAACAAAGTTCCAAACCTGAGAGCAGGGAAAAAGTCAGGACAATTACATAAGCATCCAGTATAAAGCAAGCTAAGTTGGAAAGAAGTGCTAAGCATAATTTAGGATTGTATCCACTGCATAGGAGAGAAACCCAACCACAGTGACTGACTCATCCAAATGTAGATTTATTTTTCTTATGTAACAAGTAATCTGGAAATTGGAAGTATGGTGACCATCTCAGTGCCCAAGGTTCCCACTCTCCTTATAAGCTTTCTGCTCCTCCATACTTAGCATGTGGCTTTCGTTCCCATGCTCAAAATAAGACCACTCCATCTGTGCATATGGTGTCCACTGCCCAAGAAGGAATAAAGTAATGTGCTAAGGAAACATAGGGGCACCAGCTGAGCCTGTTCCCTTTGAAAGAACTTTTCCAGAAGTCTCCCACTCCCTCTGCAACTTTTGGTTGCATCTCATTGACCAGAATTATTTCACTTGGCTATTCCTGCCTGCAAGGGAGTCTGAGAAACTGCTTTTGTTTTTATCTTTGAGCTCATTGTATTGCCGTCCTGATACAGGGTCGGGCTCTGTAAATGTGTCAGCATCCTAACAGGAAACAGATGTCACATTCAAATTAAAATATTAAGAAGATAAATGGACTATATACAACAATGCAGCCAGGTATAGAACATCCACTAGGATAGACACAGTAACCAGGGACTAGAAACAGAAATGCTATTACTATCCTTAGATCCAAAGGAATGAAGTGATTACAAGAACCAGGAAAGGCAGAGACAGGAGAGACCGCCTTGAAAGGAGCAGTGACTTTTGGTCACAAGCAGCTCAGGGCAACTCCTGAGAGAACTGAACAAGGAGTCAGAGCCTGCACTTGCTTCCCATCCTCCCTCTTGTATCTGCCAAGGCTCCGTATTGATCAAACCAAACGAACAAACAAAAAAGCCAGGGGAAAATGTATGTTTTGATTAGTCTACATAGGTAAGCATCCTGAGGTGGATGGCAGGTTGTAGAGGGATGGAAAAAAGACCTAATGTATTTCCTAATGCGGAAGGGGAAAGTGAGTACTGGATAAGCTACTAGCAGTGTCTCTCACATATAGGGAGGTTCAAGAATTATTTGGGGGTAGATCTGAAGGATCTTGAATTCTAGATAAAATATACTGAAATGGTTTATAAATAAACCCTGAACGATTCCTTATAACAGCAAACCCATTGAGGTACTTTCCTTAATGTTACAATTTCAATGTTAGGAGGACAGGCCCTGTCCCTACCTGTACTTCCTGCTTCATTTCCTAACAAACGTCACCTGGTGTTGTTTTGGAGTCCACATCCCTTAATACAGAGAGGTGGTCACACTTGGCCAACGAGCAGCACTTGGGAAGGAGCAGAGAAGTTTCTGTGGATGGCTCATAAAGACAAATAAGAAACTATCCCAGGATTCTCACCCTTCTTCTTCCTTTCTTTGACACTGGGGATTTCCTTTATTTGTTTTTGATGTTTTGTTGTTTGGCCCCCTTTCACATCTGGTAAAAAGATTTCTCTAGGCCTGTTTTTTTATCAGCTAAAATGTCAGCGATTCCCTCTCTGAGCGAGGTTCTCCAGGTAGTCAGAAATGGTTGAGAACATACAGGTCCACTGGGGAGAAAGGAATGAAACACAGAGCAGACAGAGAGAGGGCCTCTGCTGAGAACAAGATGGGCGTGACTCTGTGTTGGTTACATCATGTTATGAAAATCTTAATTCTACTCTTGATAATTTTTTGCACTAAAAAGATTCTCTACAAATTCCTGCTGTGCCCTCCTTTCCAAGTGAACTTAAAATATGCTTGAATTTATGTATATTTGATTAACCAGCACCTTTTCTTGAACATCTGATGTAGTTAGGATATAAAGATAGAAACACCATCTGGTTGGTTGGTTGTTTTTTCAACAGAGTTGCTCATGCAGCCAGATGGGACCTCTGACAAAGTCTTGGTTGTCAGTTCTTCAGGGATGATTGAGTCGGAGAACCTGCTCATGATAACCAAACTCACAGGAGGTGGGATTATAATTAAATTGACAAAATGGTTTCTATGACTAGAATTTTTTGAATAGGACATCTGGGATACCCTCTCATTCTCCCCTTTCCCACACTGTGGCCCTTCTGCCTAGAACACTATTCTACCCCCATCACCATCACCATTTGCTGTTGAATCGATTCCAACTCCTAGCGAGCCCATGTGTGTCAGAGTAGAACTGTGCTCCACAGGGTTTTCAATGGCTGATTTTTCAGAAACAGGTTGCCAAGCCTTTCTTCCCAGGCAACTCTGGGTGGATTCAAACTGCCAAACTCTGTTAACAGCCAAACACACCCACTTTCCTTCTCTCAACTACTTTCTTCTTGTCCTTCAGCTTAAAAATCGCTTCCACAGAGAGATCCTCTTTACCCCTAGACTAATGCAGACCCCCTATGATTTACTCCCAACTTCAAGTACCCCCAAGTGAGGCACTCGCTCTTCTGGGGTTACCTGTTTAATGAGCCCTTTCTTCACTAAGCATCTTTATCTTGTTTCTCTCTATATTCCTCAGTGCAAATATAGCACTGGAATATATTACACGTTCAATTAATATTGGCTTGGATTTATTATCACTAAATAGAAATTGCTCATTTGATCTTGGCTTGGGGAGCATGGAGTGTACGCAGAGAGAATTGGGTGGGTTGTCCTGTGGAATATTTCATTTCAGCCTGGAGTGTCTCTGCTGTAATGCTGAGAACAGCTCTGTGAGAGACGATACCACATATCTGGTGACTCTGCCCTGGGCAATGCTGGAGAGACGTGGACAAATTCTTTCAAGGCTTCTCCATGCAGCACCCCATCCTTTTGTAATGTATTTGGAGCTCTTCCTCCTCTTGCCTGGTTATAAAGGTGGGGCGACATCAAAACTCAGTTACTTCTTCATGCACTGAAATAAAACATGGCTCGGGGTGTGTGTGTGTGTGTGTGTGTCTATTCATGGACAAAGATGGTCATGCAAAAGAGATGTTAGAGAATTGGGCTTGGTCAGATAGGTCCTGCACGTTTCTCTGTCTATGAAAGGAAAATATGTACAAATGATCCAAGGAAGCCTATCTGTTAACATGGGGGCATGGTAGCCATAGCCCAGGAGTTAGCAGACTCTTCCCCTTACCTTGTTCAAGGATGACAAGAATTTCTGGCGTCCTCTCAGAAAATTTCAGTAGGATTTTCCAGTCACATGCTGTATGAGCGATTGTGGTTGTTAGGGAAGTAAACCCTTTGCTCTTTCTGCCCACCAGTAGAGACAGGGGCCCTGAGTGCTGTTTGTGCTTTCATTTATATTCTAAAAATGCCACCCACTTAATCATATAATTTGGATTAGACAGCTATGCTGAACATATGCATATTTCTAATTCGTTCTTGATCTTAATCATGTCAGATCAGAAGCAACTGAGAGATGTGGATAAATTATAAATGCAACACATTGTCATGATGTGTGGGGATACCAGTAGAACCTCTCTCACTTTTATGGCGGTAGTTCAGGCCCCTTTATTCTTCATGATGAGCCTTACAGTATCCTAATCATTCTACCTTAGCCCCTCTTGCACTTCACGAGCCTCATTAGTCCTGTATCTCTGCTGATACCCTCAGATGGTCCCCTTGCTGATGTATAGTTACCTCAAAAATACAACATGATGCAATTATTAAATTAGAGCTTGTCTTACTGTAGTTATATTTTAGCATACTTGATTATATTTGAGAACATCTGGACAAGTTTTAGGATCTAATCTAATTAAAAACAAATATTCAGAATTATGAGATCGTGTTTTTCCTCCTTTCCAGATTGTTGGAGAAAGATATGATTTGGACCTGTTTTATGCTATGCATTCTAAAAATGAACTACACTTATATTTATGCAGGTGCATATGTGTGTCTACTAAAACAATAAAATGAAAATAGGGCCTTTCCAACAATGTAACTTATGCAGGACTATATTCATTTGAACATTCTATATGGAGATTTCCAGAGCACCTTTAAATCTGGTTGTAATTCCCAAGAGTTCATGTGTATAGTAAGCTGATACTGGGTATCCATCATTAACACCTTACTGTGTTGTTATAACCTTTATGGCTGCCAGCCAAAAGGTTGGCAGTTTGAATCCACCAGCTGCTCCTTGGAAACCCTATAGGGGAGTTCTACTCTGTCCTACAGGGTCGCTATGTGTCAGAATCCACTTGATGGCAATAGTTTGGTTTTTTGGTTCCCACTCATATATATATATATATTTTCATCCTCCCAGGCCCCGTTGAAACACAGACCCTGGCTCGTACTGATCGCTCTGTTACCCAACTCTGTCTTTATGCTTTATCTATTTCAACCTAGAAACACCCATTTTAACACATTTCCCTTATTTTCTACTTGCCTATAATGGGGAACTTACTATTTCATTTTGGAAATTTTTTTTTCTTATTTTATGTCTATACACATTTTTTGCCCCAACTAATACTAAAGGCTAGCATTTATTGAGCACTTTTTTCATTTTTTTTCTCATATTCATTCATTTTTCCTCCATATGACTCTAAAATATGTGTTATTATGATCTCAGTGTTATCAGGTGAAACGGAGGCAGTGAGATTAAATAACTTTTCCAAGGTCACATCCAATTACTTTATTCATTCTTTCAACAGAAATGAAATATTTATTTGTATCAATGTGGTATTAAATCTCAAAACCCATTGTTGTCAAGTCAATTCCAACTCACAGAGGCCCTATAGGACAGAGTAGAACTGCCCCATAGGGTTTCCAAGGAGCGGCTAGTGGACTCAAACTGCTGACCTTTTGGTTAGTAGCTGAGCTCTTAAGCACTGCACCACCAAGGCTACCCAGCCCAGTGCCACCAAGGCTACACTGTTATATTAGGTATTAGGCATTAGATTATAGGTAATTCCTGGGCAGAGGCAGTAGTCTTTAGTTTTATATCTACAGCTATGTCTGTAGCACGTACCATGGTGTCAAGCACATAGAATCTTCTAGATGTACCCTTGCTGACTTACTGAGTTGTTATAGAGTACACCACTGTGTAGGTTCCTGAGTGCCACAAATAATTAAGCTCTCAACTACTAGCTGAAAGGTTGATTGTTCAAATCCATCTAGCGACACCCCGAAAGAAAGGTCTGGAGATCTCCTTCTGGAAGGTCACAGCTTTGAAAACCCTATGGAGTAACTTTCCATTCTGCACACATGAGGTTGTCATGAGTTGGAATTGACTCGACAGCAACTGACAACAATGTAAGATTGTATACATTATACATTTGATTTTTAATATTTCATAAGAAGAATTTTGTTGCCATAAATTTAGTGTTGAGGTAATGTGTCACCCCACGAAATGGAATGTCCCCTTAGTTCTATTCTTTCCCATTGAATGAGATTGGAGAGCCAGGAAGCCCAGCTCATCTAGCAGAGGAATGCTGCCATCTCTTAGGTCTCTGCTCCTCAAGGAGAAACATGATCTGGGATTATGAACCCATTTTCAAACCTTTTTTTCAAACCCAGCTGCCAACATCCTGCTACTTTGTGTTGTAACTGTGTATTGGCCTTAATGCAATGAACGTCCAGGTGCCTCTGTCCACCTGCCTGTGGCTGGGAAACCTCTCCCTGGGGTCTGACTCAACTGATCAAGGGCTATTGCAGCCCTTGGTTTCCTTATAACTGGAGGATTTATTTCCATCAAGGTTTTTAGTAGAGGAAAAGGTATTTTTTTTCTAGACAGGGGTTACATCAAGCAGCTCTCCGGTGTTAGGAAATAAAGTTTTGCTAATATTTCTGCTCATTGAGAGGGGAAAAAAGGCCCCAGTTCCAGAACATATGGCAAAGAAAATCTAGCTGAGCTTTATTTTAACACACACTCTGACATTCCCAGGCCCAAACTCATTTAATAGGTATGTGCCGAATGGTTTGTCGAGGCATTTATAGAAAGGGATGGAGTCTAGCTATCATTTAAAGTGGTTCATTTTACAGTTAATTAAATAAAGGTCGTTATAGCTTGACTTGTCCAAAGCTGCGGTTACATAGCTAGGTAGTGTCAGAGTGGATAATAGAGGTCTTATAATCCTCATTCCAGAATTATTTTCTCAGTGTTCTGATACTCTTTTTTTTTTTTAATGTTCTTGTCTTTTAAGTGTTTTAGGTGAAAGTTTACTGGGAAGATTAGTTTTTCATTCAAAACTTTATACGCAAAATTGTTGAGTGATATTGGTTGCCGTCCTCGCAATGTTTCAGTACCCTCCCCCCTACCGTTCCCACCCTGGGTTCTCCGTGTCCATTCCTCCAGTTTCCCTGTCCCTTCCTGCTTTCTCATCTTCACTTTTGGGCAGGTGTTGCTCATTGTTCTCATGTCCTTGATTGAACTAAGAAGCACGCCCCTCAGGTGAGTTATTGTTTCTTTTATAGGCCTGTCTAATCTTTGACTGAAAGGTGGACTTTGGGAGTGGCTTTATTTCTGAGTTAGCAGGGTGACCAGGGAATATAGTCTGAGGGGACAGTGCTCTGATACTCTTAATTGCCCCTGCTGCATTTAAAATATATTTCAGTTTTGGAAATTCAGATACAAGCTGATCTTATTTGGAACACATCTGTTTAACATACCTCTAAAGCAAATTACATGTATTGATTTATAGCCTGAGGATCAATTCATTACAGGAATTAGGATTCTGATGGAAAGCTATGAAAAAAACAAATAAAAGAAAATAAGAGAAAGATTTGAATGTGGGACCAGATTTGAAATAGCTCAGTAAAACTTAAGCAAATGTAAATTGATTGCAGTTGGTTTGCAGCCATTATTTACTTGGTCCTGCCTTGCCACCATCAGTTCGTCATACTGTGGTGGCTTACTTGTTCCTATGATACTGGAAGTTCTGCCACCAGTATTTCAAATGCCAGCAGGGTTACCATGATAGGCAGGTTTCAGCAGAGCCTCCAGACTAAGACAGACTAGGAAGAAAGGCCTGGCAATCTACTTCGGAAAATTAGCCAATGAAGGCTCTCTTGATTACAACAGAATTTTGTCTGATACGGTGATGGAAGATGAGCCCCCTAGGTTGGAAGGCTCTCAAAAATACACAGTGGCTGAAACAATGGGCTCAAGCATATCAATGTGCAGGATGGGACACCATTTTGTCCTATTGTACATGGTGTCGTCATGAGTTGGAGCAAACTCTACATCAACTAACAGCAACAAGCCTTGCCCCATCATTTAGAGGTGCTGTGGCACCATTCTGTATCTTTGGAAGCCCCAGAAGCCCCACATGTTTACCCAAAACTTGAATATTAATGGATGTGCAACATAGAAATGATCTGCTAATTGAAGAATAAGGAGACCTGGTGGTACAATGGTTAAGCACTTGATTGTGATCCCAAAACTTGGTGGTTTCAATTACCCCCGGCCACTCTGCAGGAAAAAGACCTGGTGACCTGCTCCTTTAAAAGTTACAGCCTAGGAAACCCTATGAGGCAGTTTTACTCTGTCACATGGAGTTGCTGTAAGTCGAAAATAGACCCAGTGGCTCCTGCCAGCAACAGCTACATGGTTGTTGTTGTTAGGTGCCGTCCAGTCAGTTCGGACTCATAGCGACCTAACGTACAACAGGACGAAATACTTCCCAGTCCTGGGCCATCCTCACAACCATTGTTATGCTTGAGCCCATTGGTGCAGCCGCTGTGTCAGTGCATCTCGTTGAGGGGCAACAAACTGACAGACGAGTGGAGTGAGAACTACATTAGTAGATGAATAATACTACAAGTGCTTTATCTCTCCTCAACTTCAGAAGCTTTAGGAGTTAGCCTAGGAAACCCTATGGGACAGTTCTACTCTGTCGCATAGAGCCATTATGAGTCAGAATCAATTTCACGGCATACAACAACAAAGTAAATTTTATGGGATAGTGTAGAAAGACAAGTCCTAGTTATCCTCTGCCTGCTGATAAATTGAAGACCAGACTTAGGTCATAACCAGAAGGTCAGACCCCTATCAATATAATATATACAAATGGTATCTGTTATATGAGTATTTTTCCATGACTCGCAAAAACGAAATAAGATAATAGAGGTCAAAATGTGCTGTATTGCAAACTGGGAAAGGCTAGTTTGAAAACTTTAAAAAAAGAGAATGTTTTGTACAACCTAAAACTTGTGGGAAAATCTGGCTCAGTAGGTCATGCACCTTTATATATACACACAATAATATATCTCTGCACAAAATGCCTTTTGTCCAGCTCCATTTAGAGGTCCAACTAACCCATTTCATTGCTGCCGAATTGATTTCAACTCATAGCAACCGTATAGGACAGAGTAGAACTGTGTCATAGGGTTTCCAAAGTTGTGATCTTTACAGATGTAGATTGCCACATCTTTCACCCACGGGGTGGCTGGTGGGTTTGAACCATAGGCCTTTTGGTTAGATATATTGAAAATAAGATGTTGTGAGATAAAGGTGGGTATGGAACTGCACTACGAAATGTGGAATGGAAAAATACCTAGAGCTCATGAATCCTTCAGAAGGAAAAAGAATACTTATGAGGCTAGTGGGAAAAAAATAAGGATGGGTGAGAAGTTGGCTCCATTTTAAATGGAAGAACAGGGAATTGATAGAATTTGATATATCTAGCCTTAACTACCAGCTGTACTCTAGTGACTCCCAAGTTTATGTTTCTCCCCAGAAGCTCTCCCTAGAATCACAAGCTGTGTATTCATCTAATTCGTTAACCATGGGTGACCCTGCTGGCATCTGAATACTGGTGGCATAGCTTCCAGCACCACAGCAGGACTCAAGCCCCCACAGTACGACAAACTGACAGACACATGGGGGCTTGGTTCTATAATAATATTGTAATAATAACCAAGTCGCTTCTAATCCAGGTCACTTCCATCTTTTACCTGGATATTTCCACCTCCTGAATTATGTTCCTATGATTTATTCTTCAGACAGTAGCCAGAACAAGCTTTCCATTTTTATAATTTTCAATAGAGGTAGTATTTGTAGAGTAAAATATGCAGATCTTAACTGGAAAGTTTGTTGAAATTTGACAACCGGATTTGCTCATATAACCCACACCCAATCAGGTATCAAATAATTCTATCATTCCAGAAAGTTCCTCCATGCTCCTTTTAAGTTACTCTCTGACATCAACATCATCATTGGAGATAGTTACTGTATTGATTTATTTCACCATTGGTTAGTTTTTACTCTCTCCAGGTTTTATACAAACAGAATCATATATTATGTAATCTTTTGTATATGGTTACTTTCACTCTGCATAATGGTTTTTGAGGTTCATCCATGCTGTAGCTTGTATCAGTAGTTTGTTTCCCTTTTATGGTTAAATAGCATTCAATTGCATGGCTATTCCATAGCTGGTTTATTCATTTGCCTGTGGATGGAAAGTCAGAGTGTCTCTAGTTTTGGCCTGTTATGAATAAAGTTGCTATAAACATTCTTGTATTCTTTGTGTGTGTGTGTGTATACATATTCATATCTCCTCAGTAAGCACCTAAAACTGCTGGGTTTATAGTATGCTTAAGGTTATTAAAAAAAAAAATTGTTTTCCAAAGTTTTAATGTTTTCCATTTTGCATTTCAACTACCAGTGTAGCCACTGGGTACATGGAATAATTCCCACTTGGACATGTTGTGGAAACCCTCGTGGTGTAGTGGTTAGGGGCTACAGCTGTTAACCAAAAGATCAGCAGGTCAAAACCACCAGACCCTACTTGGAAACTCTATAGGGCGGTTCTACTCTGTCCTATAGGGTTGCTATGTGTTGGAATTGACTCGGCAGCAATGGTTTTTTTTTTTTTTTTTGGTCATGTCACATGTTCTTTTTATATGTTGCTGAATTTGAGTTTGTTATGGATTGAATTGTGTCTCTCAAAAGGATATGAACTTCTAACCCCTATGCTTGTGAATGTGTCCATGTTCAAAAAATAGGGTCTTTGAAAGTGTTATCAGTTAAATTAATGCTATATGACTGATGTCCTTATGAAAGAAGAAAAGATACACAGAAATAGGGAGACAGAGGAAGGATGCTGTGTGAGGCTGCAGTTGGAAACCCAAGAATCCCTGGAACTACCAGAAGCCATAAGAGAAGGATGGAACATTTTCTCTCTCAAAGCCTCCGAAGGAATCAACACGGCTGAAGCCCTGGTTTTGGACTGCCAGCCACCAGCACTGTGAGTTAAAACATGTCTGTTCTTATAAGCCACCAAATTTATGGTATTTTGTCATGACAGTCCTAGAAAACCAATACAGAGTTGCAAGTATTTGCTAAGAATTTTTGTCTCTATATTCATAGCAATATTGATCTGTGATTTTCTTACGATGTCTTTGGTTGTGGTGTCAGCATAATTCTGGCCTCATAGAAAGTGTAGGAAAATATCCTTTCCTCTTTTATTTTTGGGAAGATTTTGCAAAATCTTAGCATTAATTATTCCTTAAGTATTTGGTAGAAAGAATTAACCAATGAAGCCATCTGGGCCTGGGCCTTTTTTTGTGGGATGTTTTTAATTGGTAATTTGATCTCTTTACTTGTTATAACCTTATTAACCCCAGAAAACCAAAACCACTGCCATCGAGTTGATCCCGACTCATAGCGACCCTATAGAACAGAGTAGAACTGCCCTGTAGAGTTTCCAAGGTGTGCCTGGTGGACTTGAACTGCCAACCTTTTGGTTAGCAGCCGTAGCAATTAACCACTATGCCACCAGGGTTTCCATAACCTTATTAAGATATTATATTTCTTCTTGAATCCATTTCAGTAGTTTGTGTCTATCTAGGAATTTATACATTTCATCTAAGTTATCTACCTTGCGTAAAGTTATCGTTCATGGTATTCCATTATAATAGTTTTCGTTTTCATAAGGACTGTAGTGATAGCCCTTCTTTCATTCCTAACTTGCAATTTAAGTCTTTTTTTTTTTTTTTTTTTTAGCCAGCCTAGATAAATGTTTGTCAATTTTGTTATCTTTTCCAAGTACCAATTTTTGGTTGTGTTGGTTTTCTCTATTGTTTTTCTGCATCACAAATGGTGATATTGTTTTTTCTTTATCATCTAGCTTAGAATATTTTCCTAGATTCCTTGTGATTCTTTTCCATGACACAAGAGAGTTAGCTCAAAATGAGTTTCTTTCCTAGTATTTTGGGGCTTTCCTAAGTATTGTATTGTTATCAATTTCTAATTTAATTCTTTTATGGCCAGAAAATATATTGTATACCATTTCAATTCTGTTAAATTTATTGACTGGTTTTGTATTGAGACTACCATATGGTTTGTCTTGTGAATGTTCTATGTGAATTTAAAAATAACATACTCCCTAGCTCTTGGGTGTAGAGTTCCATACTTTTCAACTGGCATATGTATCAGTTGAAGAACTTTACTTAATATTTCTCGTAGTTCATATCTGGAGTGACAACTTTTCTCAGCTTTTAAATACCTGGAATTGTCTTTAACTGTACTTTAAAATAATATGTATTCTACAGTTCTTGGGTGTAGTGATCTGTACTTGTGAAATGACCTGTCAACTGAAGACTGTCCTTTAGTATTTCTTATAACCAAGGTCTACGGTAATACATTTTTTTAGTTTTGTCTACAAATGTCTTTATTTCACTTTTCAATTTTGAAAATGATTTTTGCTAGATAAAAAATTACAAGTTGACACCACTGTAAAATTGCCATTTCATTCCTTTAATGACAATGTCTTGTTATCCATCTGTTTGCATTGTTTTTGATTAAAAGTAAGCGGTCATTCTTACCCCTGTTTCTCTTGTGCCCTTTTTTTCTCTGCTACTTTCAAGAATTTCTTTTTATTATTTGTTTTCAGCAATTTGAATATAATGTGCTTTTGTGTGTGTGCGTGTATTCTGCTTGGGTTTCTTTGATTTATTAGAGTATATCTATTTATTTATCTATCTATGAAATCAAACTTTGAAAAATTTTACATTTACTATTATTGCTTCAAAGAAATTGTTTTTTACTGTTCCCACCACTTTTTTCTTTCCTTCTAGGGCTTCATTACAAATATGTTGTTCTGCTTATTTGTTCCACAGGTCACTGATAGGAGCCCTGGTGGCACAGTGATCAAGAGCTTGGTTGCTAACCAAAAGGTAGGCAGTTCAAATCCACCAGCTGCTCTTTGGAAGCCCTATGGTGCAGTTCTACTCTGTCCTATAGTGTTGCTATAAGTCGGAATCGACTTGATGGCAATGAATTTGGTTTGCTTTCCCTCCTCCCACTCCCGTGTCCTTGAGTTTGTATAGTTCCTGTTGTTCTAACTTAGTTTCCATCTCTCTGTTGAGATATCCTGTCTCTTCTCTCATTATGCTTATATTCTCCATTAAACCCCAAAATATATTTAGAATAGCCATTGTAATGTCTTTGTGTTCTTAATGGTATTATATCTATTACCATGTCTGCTATCTCTGGATCTTTTATTATGATAATTTTTCTGCTTCTTTGCCTGTGTAGTATTTTTTTTTTTTTATTATTATTGCACTCTGGACATTGTGGATCCTACACTGTTGAATGTTAGGATGTTGGTGTCTTCTTTTTTTTTTTAATTTATTGAGTTTTGTTCTGGATGATCTTGATTATTTCAGGATTTTCTCAAGTTTTGATAGGGAGAATCTAGAATAGCTGTTGGGCTCCAGTAGCCCTGATCCAGAAGTATGGCCTTTCTCAAGCCTTTATTTAATACCTGGGTTATTTAGTAATCCAAGACTAGTTTGGTGCAATTACCATGTAATGGCCAGAAGTGGAAGTCTGGAATAATTAAAAAAAAAAAACCTAGCATAATGTCTATGTTTTTGTCTTTTTTTTTTTTTCCCTCAAAACTCTTTAGAGGCTCACTATCTCATTCTTGTCTTAGTTACCTAGTGCTGCCGTAACAAAAATACCACAAAGTGGGTGGCTTTACAGAACAGAAGTTGATTTTCTCATACTTCAAGAGGCTAGAAGTCCAAAGTCATGGCATGAGCTCTAGAGTAAGGCCCTTCCTCGTCTCTTTCAGGTTTTAGCAGCTGCTGACAATCCTTGGTATTCCTGTGCTTATGGATTCATCTACCTCTCCCTTCACATGGTATCTTCCTTGTGTGTGTGTGTGTGTGTGTGTGTGTGTGTGTGTTCACATTTATAAGACATCACTCAGAAGGAATTAGGCCTAGGACCCACCCTATCCCAGGCTGATCTCATTACAAAACAAAAGAAAGGTCCTATTTCTAAACAGGGTCACATTCACAGGTACCAGGGTTAGGATTTCCATATATATTTTGGGGGGACACGATTTGATCCATAACACTCATTATAAAATTAAAAGTCCTTATCAAGGCCTTTACAAGGAAGGGCATGCATGATCTACCCCTTTGCTATTTCTCTGACGTCGTATTCCACTCTAACCATCATCCCCTCTAATCCAGACACATTGGCATTCTAGCCCTTCCTCAAATTCATTAAGTGCACGTCTCAGAATGTTCACTTACAGTTCCCTCTGAATAATTGCTCTCTGCAAGGTTTATTCTCTCACGTCTTTCAGGTATCTGCCCAAAATTCACCTATAAAACAAGATAAAACCAAGCCCCTTGCCAAGGAGTCAACTCCAACTCATAGTGACCCTATTGGACAGAGCTGATGGATTTGAACTGCTGGCCTTTTGGTTTGCAGCCAAGCTTTTAATCACTATTCCACCAGTATTCAGAGTGGCCATATACAATATATATCCTCCCAGCACTTTCTATTCTCTTTACCTTCCTTTAATCTCTTCATAGCACGTAGCAGTATCTGCCATATTCCAACATCTCCAAGCCCTGTGCAAGCTCTAGAATCTTTATTTGGCTCACAGCTCTTCAATAATGTTTCTGTGCCCACAATCATATACATGCCCTGCATAAGCTTATCCAAGACTCAAGGTGACTCCTTTGTTGTTTGTTTGCTTCTATTATCCTTACCGAAATATAAGAGTACAAATGTTATTTTATCTTATTTTTGCTACCTGAAACAGTGTCTCATAATACTAAATGTTTAATTCATAGTTTTTGACTTTGTACAATAAAATTTAACTGTGTAGTTGGGGAAAATTTATAATCATAAAATTTAAAATCATTTATAATCTCATTTATAATCATGAGTGAAAACAGAGTTTTGAGAAAAATTCTAAATGTTTGGGTTTACTATAATAGAAAATGTAAGATGAAGCCAACTAGAAATGATTAAGAGGATTTCTGAAGAACACTGAGAAACTTCCTCAGAGGGGGATCAAATTTGTAAGGAGTCCAAAGGACATAGTTAAATGAATTTTTTTTTTTCCTTTTTTTACATCAAGACTCAGCTGCTGAGGAATAGCATACTAAACTGATCAAACGGGTAGGGAAAAAGGATGAGGTGGTAAAGGAGTTAAGAATACTGATGAGTGGGTTTAGGCTTGTCAGGGAAGTAAGAGAGGCTAGGAGAGAAATGACAACCCTAAATAATGGGAATAAGTCAAGGGTCTAGAGGTCATGATGGGAAGAATGGAATTCAAAGTGGGAGTCATGATGAAGGTTAGGTGGAAGATATTTGTTAAATTTAAGATGTCTCTGTTTTATCTTTGAGGGACTGTACGATCTTAATGATGGCTTGGCCCAAACCCCCCATTTTTCCAGTGAGAAAGTTAAGACCCATAGAAGTGAAGTCAAGATTAAGTAAGCCCTCCAAAATCTCCCAGCTACAAGGAGGCCTATCAGAATATAGCCCAGGTCCTGAACTACCAATGAGGAGCAAATCTGCCCCTGGGCAGCATCTCCCACCCAATCTTCCCTTCAAATGAGGTGCCTGCTATGGTCACTTATTCTGCCCCAACTGGTTACAAACTTCAAAATTCTCAATGACAAAAGAAGGAAAATGTCTAACTAGAGCCCTGCACTGTTTTCTCTGTGGTTCAATATGTTTTTGGCTTCAGAGCATTTGGAAGTTTGTTTCTGAGACAAGTTAAAATGTAGCAGCCTCTAAGCATTTAGCTTGCCAGCAGGGTGCCTGTTTCTAGCTGACAAAACTGGCTGCCTTGTGTTGTTTGGGTTTCTAACCAGGTTGTCTGACAGCAGGGTACTTTTCAGTTAGATCAAGGACAATGGGCTTTAGATCAACACTCATCATTTGTCAGGCTTTCCTCTCCAGTTGGGAATATCTCACAGCAACTTTGACAGGTTGGTCCAGTCTGGACTAAGGGAGAGGCAAAATGACTTACCTGGGCTCTGACTTGCACAGCAGACTTCTGTATTCAGTGTGGTATGATAGAAAGAGGTCTGTATGAGAAGTCAAGAGACCTGGATTCCAGTCCTTCTCCGCTGTTTACTAGATACACATTGGTATGTAAAGTTATCTGACCTCACTAACCATTGGTATCATCACCCCCAAAGAGAAGAGGTAAAACAAATAATTTTTAGGATTCATTCTTGTTCAAAAATCTAGAATTGCCTGGAAACAGACAGCCATCTTTTCGTGGGAGGAGCTATGAGATGAAACAAGAGTGATCTGAAGTTGAAGCCTTCTAAGCAACTTCTGTTACTGTCGATAATCATCGTTACGCAATAAGGAGCTAAGGATTAATCAAAGAAAACTAATCATGATCCCACTTCCCACAGGGTGAGTGCTGAGAGATCCTAGCCTTCCTGGCTGGCAAGAGGTTAAGTCCCTTCATATGAAACAGAGGGAGGTGGGGATGCCCGGGTCTGGATGGGCAGTAAGCAGAGTAGATGAGCCCGGATTCTAGAAGAAGTGCTTGCTAATTGCTATGTTTTATATTGGATATAAATTGTTTTGGACCCAGAGATGTTATTTGTAGCCAGAAAAAGGCCATAACACTGCAATAGCATGATGTGTTTGGAAAACCACAGTGTTTGGAATTGAGAAGACCTGGAGTCAAATCCAGTTCTGGTACCATCATCCTTTTTGAATCTGAATCCTGTCATTAGTAAGTTGAAGATACTTATATCTTGCGCTGGTTCTGTGAGAATTAGATGTAACATATGCAAAATTCTTGGCACATGGAGATATTTGCTAAATGGTTTCAATTTTATCAATGAGACATGAAGAGAGGGACAGAAAGTGTAGCCCAAATAGCAACATAAATACACGGTGATGATGCCAAACTCAGGACATCCGAAAATGCTCCCAGATTCATGTGTGATTTTGGGGCGAGGTCCTTGCCACAGCCGCGTGAGGAAA
This sequence comes from Loxodonta africana, assembly GCF_030014295.1. NCBI lineage: Eukaryota > Metazoa > Chordata > Mammalia > Proboscidea > Elephantidae > Loxodonta > Loxodonta africana. Next base: position 60,404,944 of record NC_087360.1, read on the forward strand.
GCCAAGTTCTTAGAAACCCATGGTAGCAGCTGGAGAAAGATGCACAATCAGGTATCTCAGAGTTTCCATTTGGGGACTACAGAAAATGGAGACTCTAGAATTTCTGTAGAGGAGTCTTGTTGTTGTTGTGTGCCATTGAGTCGATTCTGACTTGTAGTGACCCAAGGCTGCAGTATTTATGGGAAAGAAGCCCTGGTGGTGTGGTGGTTAAGTGCTTGGCTGCTAACCAAAAGGTCAGCAGTTCAAACCCATTAGCTGCTTTATGCGAGAAAGATGTGGTACTCTGCTACCATAAAGATTACAGCTTTGGAACCCTATAGGGCAGTTCTACTCTGTCCTACAAGGTCACTATGAGTCAGAATCAACTCGATGGCAATGGGTTTGGTTTGGGTTTGGTAATGTTTACGGGAGCAGATCTCCAGGTCTTTTCTCTTGGAGAGTCGCTGGTGGATTCAAGCCACCAGCTTTTCCATAAGCTGTTGAGCACTTAACCACTGTGCCACCAGGGGCCCTTAGAAGAGCCTTAAGGGCGGTAATTTAGTTGGAAGTAGAAGCCTAGGAACTTGTCTTGGAGTTAAATTTGCACATAGCTGTATGAATGATTGAAAAAAAAAATGCTACTGTTTATACGAAAGAATGGGAGACTTAAGAGTGGAGGAAATTGAAGGGCAAAGTACCATCCTTATCAGTTTCTTGAAGCACCCACCACTGTCATAGCAAACATATGTATAAGAACAAAGTTTAATCACAGAACTTTCACCTAGGTGGGATGTTACAAATCATTTAACCCAATCCCTTTTCTTTATGATTGAAGGCAACAGTTAATATGGAAAAGAAAAGTCACTGATCCTAGAGATATGGCCTTACGTTATTTAGGGAAAACCAAAAAAAAAAAAAAAAAAACTCATTGCCATCGAGTTGATTCTAACTCACAGTGACCCTACAGAATAGAGCATTATAGGGTGGAAACCCCAGGTTCTTCCTCAGCATGACTCTTATTAGCCAGTAAAAGAGAGGCCAAGATGGGAGAACAGGAAAGGCACATTTATTTTGTTGTACAGGGAAATGGAGTCTGTTGGAGCTGCTGCTGCCAAGACTGCTTGCCAAGGGTGGGCAGGCAACTTACTTTTAAAGGCGTTTATAAGTAGGGAGTTCATACAAGTTAAGTCAGCAACATTCTTAATCTTACTACACAGGCACAATGGGGTTTACATATAACATCCAAGCAAAAGCAGGATTCAAATGCAAAGCTCAAGGAGTGGCAGGGGAGAGCCCAGCAAAGGAAATGACTTTTCAATACAACACTGTAGAGGAGGACGCCAGGTAAAGAATACAGCACCCTGGGGGAGCTGTCTCGAGAGCAGAACTGCCCCATAGAGTTTCCGAGGAGCAGCTAGTGGATTCAAACTGCCGACCTTTTGGTTAGCAGCAGAACTCTTAACCACTGAGCCACCAGGGTTCTGATCAGAGTAAAGGGATATAGATATCTGTAAACCTGATTTTGGGCTTTAATCTCCTACTTCCATACATATGCACGCGAACACACACACACACGCTCATTTGAAACAGGACCAAAGGCAACGGGAATTCCATTGGTTCTCCATTCAGGTGCTTTTCATGTATTAGCATGAATCTAAACAAAAAATAACCATATCTTGACTTCAGGACAAATATGGTCAGAGAATGGAAAGTAATCCCTCTAAATATAGGTAACTGTAATAACCAAAAGAATTATGCTAAATATAATATCCAGATGAAATTTAAAAGATTTTAATTTAAAATTTAAAGATTTAATAATTGTTTTTATGGGGAATTAGAAATGATAGTTATTGTTCTTACTTTTACAGAGTTCCAGCCCAATATGCAACTTAACTGTCAGCTTTTGTGGTGGTTTTATGCCAACAACACTACGGCACAGAATGGAGTTAAGTTGATTAGTGACCTTGAGCAAGGGGGAAGGTGCTTTGAGCCTTGGTGTCTTTATCTATAATGATATTAATAATGATAAAAAAACAAACTCATTGCCGTTGAGTCCATGACTGCTCATAGTCCCTATAAGACAGAGTAGAACTGCTCCATAGAGTTTCCAAGGAGCAGCTAGTGGATTCGAACTGCCGACCTTTTGGTCAGCAGCCTAGCTCTTAACCAATATGCCACCAGGGTTTCCCTATCTATGAAACAAAACTGACAAAATTGCACAAGAGCCGCTATAAATGTTAAGAGGTCTACACAAATGCTAATCGTTGCTGTTTTCTTCTCCCTAAGGGTGCCACTGGCAGTGGGTGGGTTTGGAAGGGTGCACTTGGCCTTCTTGAAGATTTTCAAAGAAATAAAAATTTAACCCTGGACTTATTAAAAACAACAACAACAAAAAAACATTTCAGGTACAATCTTCAAATTATTATTTGAATTTTAAAAAAACAAGAATGGATAACTTTCAAAACTATTCAAAATTGAAATATTCTATTTTTCTTCATTCATGTCCCATTGCCATTTCATGTTGTTTTTCAATCTTTAGCCCCTTCTTCTTCTCATCTCTCCATCGTGGAAATTTTCTTTCTGCTTTCATTTTTTTTTTTCCCCCTTTTCTCACTACAAAACCTCTGTGAGAACTGGCTAGCTAAGAGATCAGCAGAAACTTCAAGGATCATGGCAATATGAACTCCAACAAAAAAGATAAAGGCTGAGCTTTACAATGAAGTTACTGTCAGTCATTTTGTAGGAATGACTAATACAATAGCAGCTTCTTTGACCAAAAGGTCTCAGCCTTGAAAACCCTATGGTGCAGATCTACTCTGCACACATGTGGGCTCCATGAGTCGGAATCTACCCGTCAGCAACTAGGCAATTAACAACAACAAATAGTTTAGGTCTCACCCTAGACCCACTGAATCAGAATCTGCATTTTATTTAGTACTTTCCCCAGGCAATTTTTATGTAAATTAAAATTAAGAAAACTTTGTGGTAGAAGGATAACAGAAGAGGAGTGAACAATGTGTACCTTAGGGCCACAAAGGCCTCCAGGCTAAGACCAGATTTGACCTGATCGTAAGTATTTTAGTTTCCTGTTTTGTTGTTTTCTTTTTTTGTTGTTAGCTGCCCTCCAGTTGGCACCTGACTCATGGCGACCCCATGCCCAAGGGAACAAAATGTTGCCCCATCCTGCACCATCCCATGATCAGTTGTGGATCAGACCGTTTGATCCACAGAGTTTTCATTGGCTGTGTCTTAGTCATCTAGTGCCGCTATAACAGAAATATCCCCAAGTGGGTGGTTTTCACAAAGAGAAGTTTATTCTCACAGTCCGGTAGGCTAGAAGTCTGAATTCAGAGCACCAGCTCCAGGGAAAGGCTTTCTCTCTCTGTTGGCTCTGGATGAAGGTCCTTGTCATCAGTCTTCCCTTGGTCTGGGAGCATCTCAGCACAGGAACCTCAGGTCTAAAGGACACATTCTGCTCCTGGCACTGCTTCCTTATGTTATGAGGTTCCCAACTCTCTGCTTGCTTCTCTTCCCTTTTATCTCTTATAAGATAAAAGGTGGTGCAGGCCACACCCCAGGGTAACTCCCTGTATATTGGATCCAGGTTGTGACTTGTGTAAGGGTGGTGTTACAATCTCACCCTAATCCTTTTTAACCTACAATTACAAAATGGAGGACAACTATGCAATAGAGGGGATCAAGGCCCAGCCAAATTGACACACACATTTTTGGGGGGGTGTAATTCAGTCCATGACAGGGTGATATTCAGAAGCACCTCACTGGAACTTTTTTCCCAGCCGGTCTTAGTTGGAAAGTTCCACTGGGCTGCCATAACAAAATACCACAGAGTGAGTGGCTTTGAAGAACGTAAATTTATTATCTCACAGTTTTGGAAGCTAGATGTCCAAAACAGGGTCTAGGCCTTATTGGTTCCTTCTGTGGGCCTCTCTCCTAGCTTCTGGTGGAATTCTGGAAATCCTTGGCATTCCTTGGCTTGCATCTGTCTCACGTGGCCATCTTCCTTCTGTCTAACTCTCTGTGTCTATTCTCCTCTTTTATAAAATAGCACTCAGATGGGATAAGCATCCAATCTACTTTGATATATCCATATGATGACTGTTAAGATCTTCAAAGATCCTGTTTTCAAACAAGGAGTTAAAGCTCCAACATATATTGTTTGCGGGACACAATTCAACCAGTAGTAATGTTTTCAGACTTCTTTTTCTCAGGACTGCTTTACACTCTTAAACAATTTTGAGCACCCAAAAGAGCTTTTGTTATGTGTTTTATTTATCCTTTTAATATCTGACTTAATAGAAGACAGCTGAATTCTCATATCTACTTTGGCATTTAATCTATTGTATTCTTTGGTTGAAGTACGTAAAGAAAATTTGGCCTCACACAAATACACAGCTTGAAACTGTATGAGTCTTTTACAATCTTTTTCAGATACTGTGGATGTTCTTTTTTGTTATTCCACCTAAACTCTAAAAGTGGTAGTTACTTAAAAATGAGTTGTACTATTGAATTTTAAGTTGAATGAGTCAACATTTGGAAGACCTGCATAACTCAGTAAACTAATATTTTCCAAAAAAAAAAAAAAAAATGTGTGATGTTACAAATACATAATATGGGTAAAAGATACATTCAAAGTAGACTAATGGGTTTTACTGTAACAGTACCCACCATCCCAGTACAGGTATAAAATAATGGATTTTATTCTATTTAGATGAGTGAATTCCAATGTAATGGTAAGGAGAGCTCATTGCACATGTGCTTTTCCTCATGACAACTATCATATTTTGGATTGCAACAGAAGTTCTTTTTGCGTGCTTCCTACTTCCTCACACAGAAGATTAAAATGAAATGTACTTAAGGGTCAAAATTAATAAAACTAACAGTTTTTACTTTTCCTGAGAGACACAAGAGCCATCACACAAATAGACATACGCACACCCACACCCATGTGCAGCATTATTCACAATAGCAAAAAGATGGAAACAATCTAAGCATTCATCAACAGATGAGTGCATAAACAAACTGTGGAATGTACACAGGATGGAATGCAATGATGAATCTGCAAAACATCTCATAACACAGATGAATCTGGAAGGCATTATGCTGAGTGAAACAAGCCAACCACAAAAGGACAAATACTGTATGAGAGACCACTATTATAAAAACTCAAGAAAAGGTTTACACACAGAAAGAAACAATCTTTGATGTTTACGAGGGAGGAGAGGGATGGGGAGGAAAAACACTAACTAGATAGCAGGCACGTGGTAACTTTGGTGAAGGGTAAGATGGTGCACAATACTGGGGAAGTCAGCACAACTTCATCAAGGCAAAGTCACAGAAGCTTTACAAACATAACCAAACTCCCTGAGAGACTGAGCTACTGGGCTGAGGGCTGGGGACCATGGTCTCGGGGGACATCTAGCTCGATTGGCAACAACACTACATCTGACTGTGGTGAGTAGTATCTGGGGCCTTAAAAACATGTGAGCAGCCATCTAAGATACATCTACTGATCACATCCTGGCTGGAGCAAAAGATAATGCAGAAAACCAAGGACACAAGAGAAAGATTAATCCAAAGGACTAAAGGACCACAACTACGACAACCTCTGCCAAACTGAGCCCAGAACAACTAGGTGGTACCCAGCTATCACCACCAACTGCTCTGACAAGGATTGCAATAGAGGTTCCCGGACAGAGCAGGAGAAAAATGTAGGGGAAAATCCGAATTCATTAAAAAAAAGACCAGACTTGCTGGCCTGACAGGGACTGGAGAAACCCCAAGAGTATGGCCCCCAGACACCCTTTTAAATCAGTACTGAAGTCACTCCCAAGGTTCACCCTTCAGTCAAAGATTAGTCAGGTCTGCAGTACAAACAATAACACACGTGAGGAATGTGCATCGTAGTTCAGTCATGTATATGAGACCAAATGGGCCCACCAGCCCCAAAACAAAAGTGAAAAGGCAGGAAGGGGTAGGAAAACTGGGCAAATGGAAACAGGGAATCCAGGGTGGAGAAGGGGAGAGTGTTGACACATCGTGGGGTTGGTAACCAACGTCACAAAATAATTGTGTATTAATTTTTTAATGAGAAGCTAATTTGCTCTGTAAACGTTCACTTAAAGCACAATAAAAAATAAAAATCCAGGACATGTTTAAGTGCAATCTACATGCATGTAATGGGGGATACAGTGACTATTAGAACAGTTTGGGGCCACTGCCTTCTTTCATATTAAGACACCAGCAGAGTTACCCACCATTGCTTTTGCACCGTCAGTGCAAATTTTGACACAGTGAAAAAAGTAAATAATATAGTACTGTTATTATAACAATAGTTTGATCTCTCAGATGGCCTTAAAAGTGCCTCAGGGACTTTGAGAACCACTGGAGTAGAGCACTGACAGACAGGGGTTAGATGAGAGGCTGAGGGAAATGACGGGAGGTACCGGACAAATGGAACTATCCCAGTAGATTCTTGGAAACACAAGTGAGCAAAGTGTGTTCTACTGGTCTACATGGAGCAGAGTTGGATCAATTCAGAAACAGCTGCCTAACGTGCTTTGTCCTGCCCTTAAAAACAGAGGTGTATCTAGAAACCACTCTTTCACTTCAGCTTATCTATTGAATAAGTCTCTGTAGCCTTCTCAACTTCAGTTGGTAGGCATTTTGCTGAGTGAACTTCAAAATCTGGGTTATTGATGAACGTCCATAATTCACGGAGAAGACAAACAAGGATAAATCTCTTACAATATGTCTCACTGAAAAATGTGTAGTATCCCTAAATGAAAAAAAAAGAAGAGATAATTTATTATTTTTAAAGCAAACCGCCACTTTGGTATTACAGTTCACTTTAATAATATTTTTTTTCTGTATGAATTAAAACCTCCCACCCCCAAAACTCAAAGGGTTTGGGATACCACTACTAATTTTAACCGTATATAAAACCAAAAAAGCCCATTGCAGTCGAGTTGATTCCGACCCATAGCGACCCTGTAGGGCAGAGCAGAACTGTCCCCGTATGGTTCCCAAGGATCTCCTGGTAGTTTCGAACTGCCAACCTTTTGGTTCACAGCCATAGCACTTAACCTCTATGCCACCAGGGTTGTATACTTTAGAGGAAATACTTAAAGCTTGGAAAACCAAAGGTATTAGATTAGAGTTTGAGAGTCACCTTGATTTCTAAATATCTAACAATTATCTTCATATATTGAGAGATTTTGCATTGCTGATCATGGGAAATGCAATAACAAAAGACTAGAACACAGATTGCAGTGCCTTGGCTTTTTTTGACCCTAAATATCTCCCAAAGATAGTAGGATACCATGAAATACCAACACAAGAAAAGCTGTCCCATAAAAAGTAACCTAGGGATATGTACTACCAATAGAAGTTGATCAATACCTGTGAACTCTGGGATTATAAATGGAATAACGATGATCTAACAATCTTGTATTAGGACCCGAGGATCCCTGAGAATCTCTTACCTCCTCCCGCGTGGCCATCTCTAAGCCTCAAGTAGTCTTCAACCTGGGCCCTGCAGGGACCTACGTGATGTAACTTGATCTTCTCCCCTCTCTACAGCCAAACTCAAACCCACATCATCACCTGATTTACCTGTCTGATTACTCCTGGACAGACCACCTTGATAACTACTCAAGAGTGTGTGTTCTTCACAGGAACGTACGGTGAGTCTCCTTCTCATCCAGACGAGGCTTTCACCGCTCATGCCTGGGACCTCTCTCATTTTCTCTGAAATAGGCTGTAAGAGATGCTTGGTTGCTTAAAATCATTAGTGAAAATAACTCACAGGAGGACTGTGGGACTAACCTAGCTGAACACGCCTTTAGAGTCCTAGTAAAAATCCTGCTCTATATCCTTTTTTATTTTCTAACTTGACTTAGGTATTTTACCTTCACATTTAGAGGAATGTAAAAAAAAAATTTTTTTTTCTCAGATTGCAAATTTAATGCTTATTTGTTTTATATATTTGGAAAAATTACAATAAAATGGAGAACATTAAATTTTCCCATATTCCTGTGAAGAAACATTATTCAAAACCCAGAAAGAAGACATAAAGGTGGGTAGTATGTCCTTTCAATGTCATCAGAGGGCCAAGGCCTGTCCATGGGTTATTTAGTGCCGATACAAATGTAATGTGAAACACAAGTACAAGCCACATGATTTTAAATTTTCTAATAGTCATATTAAAAAGGTAAAAATAAACAGGAAAAAATATTTTTATAATATGACGTACTAGAATACACTTGTATTAGACACAAAATATGCAAAATAATATGAACTTAGTATGTAATCACTATATATGTTGTGGAAACCCTGGTGTCATAGTGGTTAAGAGCTAGAGCTGCTAATCAAGTGGTCGGTAGTTCGAATCCATCAGGCGCTCCTTGGAAACGATATGGGGCAGTTCTACTCTGTCCTATAGGGTCACTAGGAATCAGAATTGACTCGACAGCAATGGGTTTGGTTTTTTGGTTTATATATGACGTGCAGCCCTAGTGGTGCAGTAGTTAAGAACTTGGCTGCTAACCAAAATGTCGGCAGTAAGAATCCACCAGCCACTTTTTGGAAACACTATGGGGCAACTCTCCTCCGTCTTATAAGGTTACTATGAGTCAGAATCAACTGGAAGACAACGGGTATATATGTTCTCGTTGTCGTTGCTGTTAGCTACCTTAGAATTGGCTCCTGACTCATGGTGATCCCTTGCACATGGAAAGAAATGGTGCCCAGTCCTGCACCATCCCCATGATCAGTTGTGGAACAGACTATTAGATCTATAGGATTTTCAGTGACTGATAGATTGCCAGGCATTTCTTCCTAGACCGTCTTAGTCTGGAAGAAACTAGTTCAGCATCACAGCTACACTCAAGCCTCTGTTGACAAGCGATGGTTGTACATGAGGTGCAATAGCTGGGAATTGACCCTGGGTCTCCACATGGAAGGCAAAGATTCTACCACAAAACCACTAGTGCCTGATCCAAGTTTGATTCCCAGCCAATGCATCTCATGTGTAGTCGCCACCTATCTGTCAGTGGATGCTTGTGTGTTGCTGCGCTAAGGAACAGGATTCAGCAGAACATTCAGACTCAAACTCGCACCATCTCCTTGATTTATCTGATTTACTAAGACTAAGAAGAAGCTTGATGATCTATTTCCAAAAGCCAATCAGTGAAAACCCTATGGATCACAATGGTCTGATCTGCAGCAGATCACAGGGATGGTGCAGGGCCAGGCAGCACTTCGATTAGTTGTACAGGCGGTTGCCCTGAGCCAGGGGCCCAATGAGTGGCAGCTAACAACAGTCACTATATATAAAGAATTATTAACGAGATATTTTATATTCTTTTACTGTACTAAGTATTTGAAATTTGGTATGTATTTTAGACTGATAGCGCATCTCAATTCTGGGTAGCTGTTCAAAAGCCACACGTGACTGATGTGTCCATATTAGACAACACAGATCTAAGGGAAGGTACTTTGTTCAAGTCATGTTTAGTCTTTAGTAAAGAGTTCAGACTTAGTGAAGTCACAAGTTAACTTGAGGATTTCTCTCTAGTAAAGATCCAGGTAATTCCTGTTCAGTAGGAAATATAACTCCAAAGATAATCCTGCATGGTAAGGTATGACCCAGCTTTGTATTTAGTCCTGCAATTGAATCCTATCATTCCTTTATCAAATTGCCTATATAAATACCTAACTCCTCAAATGCTCCTTGAACAGGTCCTTACATCTTATTGGTTCCCTTATTAATTGGTAAATTGAATAAAGTCTTTGACATCTGTTCATTTTATATGTTCGTGATAGTTGCAAATTAGTACTTTGAGAAAAATTCTACTTTAGTGTTCTCACTACCCAGAGACATTACGAACATATGGCTATCTTTTATTCTACATAGATAGCACTGTGTGTATATATACATTCCACATACATAGCTCCATATATCAATTTCTACCTACACAAATATTGTAAACACTGCATTAAGTAAACTCTTACATATGGTCTTGCTTGTCTGAAATTAAAGAATGTCCTATATATATACACACATATATATACACAGTTATTTTGTACCCATTACCATATTGTCCTGTTAAAATATTTTACCGTAAACACTTATTAACAGATTATAAAAGTTCTTGATTCTTTACTCTGTAGAAAATCCTGTAAAAGAATTGATAATATTTCTCTAAGTTTTTTAAATCTTTTTTTTTTTTCCAAATGGTTCTCCCTTCCTTTTTTTTTGGCCTAAATTTTATTTATTTTGTTGCTATTGCAGAGAATATGCACAGCAAAACACACACCAATTCAACAGTCTCTACGTGTACAGTTCAGTGACATCGATTATATTCTTCCCAGCATTGGCTGGGAATCAAACATGGATCAGGCACTAGTCGTTCTGTGGTAGATTATATTCTTCCAGCCGTACAACCATTCTCTTCCTTCTTTTCTGGGTGTTTCTTCCTCATTAACATAAACTCACTGCCCCCTAAGGTTTCTTTCTAATTTTTCAGGTTGCTGTTATCAATTTGATCCTATATAGATAGTTCTTAAAAGAGCGTAATGCTCAAGGCAGGCTTTTTCTTTACTAGTTAAGCTAAACTATCATTTGGTTTTAAGATGACTTCAGGGGCTATTTTTGGTTTAAGGTATAAAGGTTATCTCAGGGCAAAAGTTTCAAGAGTTCATCCAGCCTCCATGGCTCCAGAAATTCTGTTCTGTGTTTTCCCCCTTTTGATCAGGATTCTGCTATGGGATCTTTGATCAAAATGTTCAGTAATGGTAGCTGGACACCATCCAGTTCTTCTCATTTTTCTCATCCAGCTTATCATTGTTATTTGTTAGAACATCGGCTTTTGATTAAAATTGATAACTTGGCTATTTTCTCTGATTTTATCTTTTAAATTGTTTTCCTTCAGAGGGCAATAGGAGCCACTGAAGACTTCTAAGTAGGGGAATGGCCTGAGGAGATTGTGTTTTGAGAGACCTTTCTGCCTACTGTGGAGACATGGATATCTCACCACAAATTCCAGGGTGGCACTGGTGTACAAGAGAGAGCTCAGGGACTGGATGGAGGCAAGGCTGAAAGGAGAACTGATTCAGCTATAATATAATGATGTTCCCTGAGGGGAGGTTGAGGTGGCAGTAGGCGGGGGGGGGGGGAGGGGGGAGCATTCCAAAGATATTAGAGGACTTTTTCTCATCCATGCCAAGCTCGTTATCTCAGAAGGAAGATCTCAACCTAGGAAGCACAGCATAATCAGCACTTTTGTTAATCAGGTGGGTCAGGACATAATGGTTAGTTCAGGCAGAAGCTTAGCCAGAGTCTGTGATTAAGAGACATAATCCCCTTCCACAATAGAAGGATTGGAATATTGGCAAGTGGATTGTCTCAGAAGGTCACAGAGTCTGTATACACCCAACTCCAAGGAGTATGATACACATGACTGGAACATGAAGGTTATTCCTTGGAATTGCCCAGTATGTAGGTGTCACTGGTCTGGGAATCTAATAGGACTCCAATTCCATTAAGAAGCTAAAGATAGAAGAGGGGCCTAAGGCAGAAATTCAAACATATTAACTGAGACAGCTTGGTTAACATATGGGAAAAGTTGCCGATCAAAAGGTGTTAGGGGGCCCTCCACTCACCCCAGAAGAATAAAAACTAAACCAAGCACTTTGCCTTCGAGTCAATTCCAACTCACAGCAACCCTATACGACAGGATAGAACTGCCCCATAGGGCTTTCAAGGAGCAGTTGATGGATTCAAACCGTCAATCTTTTGGTTAGCAGCTGAGCTCTTAACCACTGTGACACCAAGGCATCCCAGGAGCATAGTCCTACAAAATTGAGCCTAATTCCAGACCTCAGCTACAGTGATAATGAGATTTCTATTGTCCTCTAAGCCCCGGGACTAATCCAGGCAACAGGTTGGATAGTAAATCTAGACGAAATGACTGCAGTGGAGAAGGAGGGTACGGACCTCACTCTCCTGAGAATCATGCCCCTATAGCTCTATATGACACGTCTTCCTTTCCTTCCTCCTTTCTCTTTAGTGCTCTCCTTCTTTCCTTCCCATCTCTTCCTCTCCCATCCATCCTTCTACTTTGCCCGTGTCTTCATCCACCTTCTGATTTCCCAATCTCTGTGGTCTTCTCTGAGTGCTAATGAAATTATAAAGCCTTGGTTGCCACCTCCTGAGAAAGAACAGCAAGCTGATGCGCCTTTTCACTCAAGAGCAGGGCTACCCAGAGATTTGTTTCAGGACATTTATCTGCCACCAAACAATGGCATCTGCTGCTGAGAAGAAATTAAAGCTACTGCTAAGTAGAGCAGTACAGCACCTGATAGTCTTGTTGAATAGGGGAGGGTGTTTGATGGTGATGGCTGTGATGCTAGGTCTGCTAAGGTCTTCGCCCATATTGCCTGCAATCCCAAAACAGCTGGCTATGTAGCTGCTGCTGTCGAGTCTGGCACTCTCCCCACTGCTAGATACAGAGGAGCACATTCAGGTGTTGGGGGAAATCTAATGAGGCAGGAAACAGCTTGACCAAGACAAGCTCTCTTTGCAGATCAAAGTCCGGCTGCTGAAATAAAAATCTGGGAAGGGACAGGATTGAGGGCAGGGGAGTAGTTTAACCAAATTTGTTGCAGTGAGCTCAAAAACAGGATATGAATAAGATTTGACAAGGCTTCCCATTAAACCAGGACCCTTGTCATGTGAAATAACCCTCATGAATTGGCTGAAAACCCCACAGCAGGGCACCTGACCTCCTGGTCATTTGGCAGTCGTGGAAGCTAAAAACTAGCTCCAATTAAATTTTAAAAAGAAGCAGAAAAGCATTGTGAGTTATAAACATTATTATTTTCCTCTGAGGCAAAGGCTTGCATTTTTTCCTTCAATGACCTTGGAACGATGAATTACTGAGTTCCCTCTGCAGAGGACAAACTGCTAAGCTTCAGACTTGGTAGGCATTGTTCTCTCTCCCTTCAGGCCTCCAGTGAGGGTTAACTGTGAGGCTGTGAGGTTCTTGAGCACAGACACCAAACTGTGGTGTAGGGGAAAGGGTAGCAACCTGAGAAATAATACCAGTTTTCCCTCATATTAGCTATGCAACTTTGTTCTAATTGCTTAATCGCCCTGAGATCACTTTGTTTAAATTTAAAAAAATTTTTTTTAAAAAGTAATGAAACATGAATAGCTTTCATCTTCCCTATTAAAAATCTTTATATCCCCAGAAACACAGTACTTGGACTATGGTATAGACTCAATACACAAATGTGTAGCTTAGAATACCAGATACCTTGAGCAGCACCTTCTGTCAAACTATGGTGGTTTTTGAACATACTGCTGCTATTTAGTCCACTAGGCAAGACTGAGCGAACAATTGAAGTTCATTTATTCACCCAAAAATGTACTTTAAATGTCTACTATGCATCAGAAGCCCTGGTGGCATAGTGGTTAAGTGCTACGGTAGCTAACCAAAAGGTTGGCAGTTCGAAGCCACCAGGCACTCCTTGGAAACTCTATGGGGCAGTACTACTCTGTCCTATAGTGATGCTATGAGTCAGATCGACTCGACGACAACAGGTTTATGCATCATATACTGTGCTAGGCCTTGGGTATACAGCAGTGAAAAAGATAGATGTGGTGTTTACCTGTGTCACTATGGCTGCTTTTGGTCCCATGTAATAGAACACACAGCTCAAAGTGGCTTAAATGATAAAGAAGGAATGCCTCATGTAACTAGGAAAACCAAAGGTGACTCTGCTGCCAGGGTTTGTTTGGTTCATCAACTCACTGAGATTATTTTTTTTCCTAGTTATCTTTGAGTCACTCCTAATTCACGGTTTCCCCATGAGTCAGACTAGAACTCTGCAGAGTAGAACTGTGCTTCATAGGATTTTCAATGGCTCATTTTTCGGAAGTAGATCAGCCTGTGGGTAGATTCAAACCTTTAACTTTTTGGTTAGCAGCAGAGCGTATTAGCTGTTTGCATCACCCAGGGTCTCCATTGAGGTCACAAGGGATTCTATTTCTTTCCATCTCTGTTCTGCCTCCCGTTGGGTCTGCTTTATAAGGTTGTGATTGCTTCCATTGTTTTAAGAAAGCTGCCAAGACTAAGGTTTCTTCTTCCTTTTGCTGGAGATTCCATGTTCCAGAAGCTCCCAGCCAATCTCTTTGTTTCTCATATGCTTTAATGGAGTCACACGCATCCCTGACTATGCTGTGGTCAATAGATAGACTTATGCTGATTAGTTCAGGCCTGAGCCACTTGTCCTAACTAGAGCTAGGGAATAGTTGGCTAAGGATCAAGCCCATGAGCTGAGGTAAGTAGGAGAGAGACCCAATAAATCTAGGGTGGATAGGAAGAGAAGGGGGAATGCATGTTGGGTGGTAATAACACAAATAGACTTTTTAGTGCCCTCACAGAGCTTTCAGTCTAGTTTGGCAACCTTGTAATGTCGATGTTTTTTAGAATGAAAAATAAAATGTTGTAGTGCTTCCCTGTGAAAAAACATACATCAAGAATGAACAATGTCACTTCACATTTAATCATGGAGTCATTTAATAAACTGAATAGCTAATCTTTCAGTAAATTGTGTGAGCATACAAAAAAGTGTGAAGTTAGATCCATTCTCATTAACAAGTTTCTGGTACTATAGGCCCTGGTGGTGCAGTGGTTGAGAGCTTGGCTGCTAACCAAAAGGTTGGCAGTTCAAACTACCAGCTGCTCTTTGGAAACCCTATGGGGCCATTCTACTCTGTCCTATAGGGTCACTATGAGTCAGAATCAGCTTGATGGCAATGGGCTTGGTTTTTGGTTTTGTGGTACTGTAGGGTCACTATGAATTGGCATCAAGTTGATGGCAACAGGTTTTTTTTTTTTGGTACAATAGATAAATATTTTATTCATGTGGTTGGTAAGTTCCCAGTGAATGGAACAGATATTAAAGCCTCTAAAAGCATCGGTTTCAAACTTTGTTGTGCCTAAGAATCACCTGGGTGCTTGTTAAAGATACAGATCTTAAACCTGGTGATTCTGAGTTGGTGGCTGAGGATCCCGGGGCTCTGATTCTTTTTTTTTTTAAAACCAAAACACTTCAGGTGATTGCTGTGCAAAACAGGACATGGTTGTGTTGGCTACAGTGGTCAGAGGAGGCTCTGTGAAGGAAGCGACAAAAGCCATAGAACTCTTTTATGCCAAGTAATGTCATGAGCTCTGAGTATTCCATGAGGACCTAAGACTTGGTCTCTTTATTGTTCGTGGCAGCATGACCATCCCTTAGAACAGGGCCTTGCCCAGGATAGATCCATGGAATGGAACGGAAAGAATGAATTTGCCGTGAGTTTTTTTTTTTTTTTACTTTAGGATGGGACGGAATGGAGAGAAAGCAGAAGTAGGGCGACAAGTTCATTGTAAGAGTCTTTGCACGAAATGATATGGAATTGGCCCGGGGTGGGGTGGGGGAGAAAGGGGCAAGTGGCTATCCAAAAGGCCTTTGAGAAATGCTATTGTCATTCAGTGGATCATTTATCCTCCATAGAAAAAAAGAAAATTGGCAAATGTCTTAATTGATTTAAAAGAAAGTGTGAGTGGATAAGAAAAAAAAGCCCAAGCTCTCCCCCTGGAATGTTACCCATGTTTCCCTTGGAGTTGACATAAAATAATAGAGGACAGAGACCTAGATTGAGAGTCAGGAGACATGGGTTCCAGATCCAGTTTTGCTTTTCAGTAGCTGTGTGACCTTGTAGATATCGTGTCCCTTCTTTGGAGCTGTTTTCTCATCGGTAAAATGAAGTGGTTGGACCAGATAATCTCTGACTGAGGTCCTTTGCCGCTGTGATAAAGTATCACTGCATGTACCTCAACAAGAACTGTACTGTAAATTTAATTTACTCTTTTGAACTGTTTAAGTATGGCTAAAAACAAAATGCATATTGTACTCAGTGTAAGAGTAATGGTGCGCTTTCTAATTATCTGCTCAAGCCGTGTAACCACAGTGAAATTTATCATGAGAATAGCACATCCATTGGGCGGATCAGGGTGTAGTAAATTAAAATTTATAGCTGCACTTTACATTAATTTAAAGACATCCCTCTGACAGTGGCAACAAAAGTCTTATCAGCATATGAATGAGGTCCATTAGCACAACAAAAGTTGTAGCACGCAATGTCAAAGTCCTGTGCTAGACGTCTAACCTTGTAAACATAGCTCTTATATATATATATAAAAAAAGCTCTTGTAGCAAAGGAGAAATTCATGTTTATTGTTCCTGGCACTGGCCCAGCATCTTTTCAATCTGTAACGGAATCCAAAGGAACAGAATATAGGCCAGAAAAACTTTTCATGGGGGCCACCGTTACCCACTGCTGGCAGGGGTGTGTTGTACTTCACTCAAGGCTAACCTAACACACAAATATCTAGACCAATCCATTGGTAATGTGAAGTTCATAGTTTCCTCACAGAAAGAGTGTTCTTTAAAAAAAAAAAAAAAAAAAAATTTAACAAAATTTTATTACAGGCTACTTTCTAAGTGTCTTTTAAATATGATTCAATATCTAGCAACTTAATTTATACCCAACTTTTCAGAGAGATGACATTACCTACATAAGTTGACTTTTTTGAACCCCCACAAGGTGATAGTACCTGTGCTAAGCTCATTACTAAAATTCTTTCTAATCCTTCTAATTAACCTGCAAGATAGGTATCATTTCCTGTCCATAGCTGAGGCTCAAGGAGTTTAAGTCATTTGCCCAAGGTCAAACAAAGCAGGGGTTCAAATTCACATCCATTTGGTTCAAAGGTGCATATTCATTCCTCTATAACCTGCTGCTTAAAAAAAAAAAAAACACAGCAATGTGTAACAGTATCCCATCTACCTGAATCACTTCTAATTATAAATAAGATTAGCTCCCACTGCTGCCAAGTCTAGTGTATATTTTCTTTGTTCTCACTTTGAATAGCTTTAGTTATTGATGTACATTCTTGGACTGTAACTAAAGGTGTGATAGCCTGGAAAATTTCAAGACAAAGAGTTCTAGTTTTCCAAGGACATTTTTTGTAATTAAACAATTATGGATCATAAATGTTTTCATAATGCTGAATAAAACATTTCAGATTTATTACTTCAATGTAATACCTTTAAATTATGTGGGTTCTGGGTTTAATGTCTATGCAAAAAAAAAGCCATTCTATATAAAATGCTCTATAGCAGACTGCATTGGAATTAGACTGTACTTTTTCCAAATGACTTAGATTAAAATAAGTGACTTGACCTACATATCTACTCAACTGTGGACCTACAAACAAGTAAAGGAAAAAAGAAATGTGAAGTGCATAGACCTGCAATGCCTTCTCCATAATTTCCAAACCCAAAGAGTTCTAAAAAATTAAATTAAAAAAATTTATGGAAAATGACAATACACCATATGTTTTGTAGAAGACATTTTAGTGGATTTTAAAATTATATGGGCACTGACTTTGAATGCTCCTTTTGAAGGTCGTTACGAAACATATGGTACACACACACATTGACCTTCTAAAATCTGTATTGAGTAGGGCTGACCTGTGTGACCAACATGACATTGCGGAAAGGATGCTTTGTAACATCTGAGAGTATGTCATAACAGACAGTGCTGCTGTGTCACCCTCTTTTTTGGGTCACTTGCTCAGTGGAAGCCAGTTGCCTTGTCATGAAGACACGCAAGCCAACCTATGTAGAGTCCAAGTGGCAAACAAGCGAGGTCTCCTGCCAACTGCATGTGATTGACCCACCTTGGAAGTGAATCCTCCACCCCCACTCATCTTGACTGCAACTTCATAAGAGGTCCAGAACCAGAACCATCTAGCTGAGCTGCTTCCAAATTCTTAACCCACAGAACCTGTGTGAGATGATGTTTGTTCGTTAAAACACTAATTTTTGGATAGATAAGAAGTACATCAATTTTTTTTTAAATTACTGCAAATTATCTGATTTTAAGATTCAAAAGCAGAGACGTGAATGAAAGTGTTGTGTTATTTAAGCAACAAAATACTTAGAATACGCTATTTAAGTAGGAACTTTCAAATATTTCATAATATGGAATAACTGCTGGCAGACCAATTGGGAACAGAATGAATTCCTTTGCTCTGGTACCTCCTTGTTGACGTAAGCAGGACGTCTCTGTGTACCCTCAGTTCTTGACTTCACTTGACTTACAGTTCCCTGCAGATATGCCTCATTTTCTGCAAATTAGGGATAAAGTTGGTCTGCAAATAGATTATTCATTTGAAAACAGAAAATACCCTATCATTGAAAGGTAGAATTTTATTTTTTAAATTCGAACAAACCCTCATTTTTCAGATAAAACCCAAACCATGATTAGTACCTTCCAGATTTCTGAAAAGGTACAGAAAACACTTAGTTTCAGAAAACAAGCCCAAAAGGTAAAGGAGAATAAACATTCTTGGATTAAAATTTAGTCAGGTTTGACTTACTGTAATTATTCTAATTTTCTATGCTATATTAGTTAGTTCTGTTTAAATATAAATATTGATAGCTTTTTCTAGTTTACAAGAAACAAGCAAAAAAAAAATGTGAAGGTAAACATGTATGTTACATTCTCTAAACTAAAGGAAATTCAAATGTCATTGTGGCCCAGTATGACTTAAACCAAAATCAAAAACCCGCTGTAGTCGCGTTGATTCCGACTCATAGTGACCCTATATTACAGCGTAGAACTGCTCCATAGGGTTTCCAAGGAGTGGCTGGTGGATTTGAACAGCCAACCTTTTGGTTACCAGCCAAGCTCTTAAACCATTGTGCCACCAAGTCCCCATGACTTAAAAGTGATATCTGAATATATTGTTTTTCAAAAGGATACTGAATTTGATCATTTCATGAGCAAACCAAATGAATCATAATATTGCCTCAAATCCTTTTGGAATGATGCAGCATATTTGCTGTCATACAGTTTTTTGTATTTTTATAGAAGATCTTTTTCTTTTGTATTTGTATTGGTCAGACAGTGTTGTTTAACAACTTAACTCAAAACTTAACAACTTAGAACAGCAATCGTTATCTCACAGTTTCTATTGGTCAGAAATTCAGGTGCACCTTAGCTGAGTTGTTTTGGCTCAGGATCTCTCAGGAGGCACTGATCAAGATGTCAGCTAGGGCTACAGTCATCTGAAGATTTGACTGGGACTGGAGGATTTGCTTTCAAGGTGGTTCATTCACATGGCTGTTGGTAGGTGACCCCAGTTTCTTGACACATGGACTTCTCAGGGCTACTTAAGCGTAGCTGGCTTCCTTCAGAGCAAGTAACCCAAGAGAGAAAGCAAGCAGAAAGCTGCAATTCCTGTATGATCTCTTCTCAGAAGTCACATATTTAATGATGAGCAAGGTGCAAAACAGAGACATATTATGTCTGGGTTCAACAGACCAGAGGGTTCTCTCAGCATTTTCTGATGGAGATGATACTATTCAGAAGAGGACGATACTTGGCCAAATGGCTGCCTAAGCAGTGGGATGGGATGCAAAACTCTTCCCTGCTGTCCTCCAAAACCTTCTGCCTTATCAACCATTATGAACGCCTACTATGTTGAACTTAGGGTCTCATTTTTTTGTTTTGGCTAAGGAGAATTGTTTTTAAATGTGTTAACATCTAATTGAAGATTTTAATTATTTTATTCTACTTGGATCAACAATCAACACCTATGGAAGCAGCAGTCAAGAAACCAAATGATGTATTGGATTTAACAAATCTGTGACAAATGACCTCTTTAAAGTTGGGAAAAGCAAAGATATCACTGTGTTCTTTTCAATTTCTTCATATGCATATGAAAGCTGCATGAAAAAGGAAAACTGAGGAAGAATTGATGCATTCAAACTGGGGTGTTGACAAAGATAATTGAATAAACCATGGACTGCCAGAAGAATGAACAAATGAGCCTTAGAAGAAATAGAACCAGAATGCTTCTTAGAAACAAGGATGGTGAGACATCAGCTTGCTTATTTTGGACACGTCATCAGGAAAGACCAATTGCTAGAAAAGGACATCAAGTTTGGTAAGGTAAAGGGTCAGCAAAAATGAAGGAAACCTTCAATAGGATGAATTGACAGTAGCCAAAACAATGGAGTCTAATATACCAACAATCATGGCGATGGGCACAGGACCAGGCAAAGTTTCGTTCTGTTATATATAAGAAGGCCATGAGTGGGAGTAGACTTGGCAGCAACTAACGACAATATGGATATATTTGTTTATGTCTTCTTCTGTCTAGTATCTAGTTGAAAGGTAGAGGGCAAGGATATTTGACGAGAACATGGACTCAGTTGAGGAGTAAGTGTGGGTCTCTGGGGAAGCTTGGAAAGAGCAGTAGGGTACTTTGTTCTCCTAGGATGAATACTCAAAAGCTGAGAAGGATCCTAAAAAGGAAGGTGGACCAGGGAATGCTAGAGTGACTTTCCATCTGTGAAGCCATTCATGACCAAGAAGAGGAAGTGTTAAGGGGATGTGAGGAAACTCCTTGGACTCTTGGAACACTACCCTACTACTGTAGTTCAGGGAGTTAGCTATGTGATCACTTTGCGGTTTCTCTCATCCAGGAAGTCAAAAGAGTTGTTAAGGCTGAAATGCGATTCTTGACTGTAATGCTGATAGACTACAACTTCAAAGGCAGCTTTTTCTACTTAACTAAAGCAGCTCAGTAACTCATAAGACTAAACTGACGGAACTTGTGCTTATAAACCACTAAATCTCCCCATTTCCCTGGCTTTTCTTGATCCCCGCCTCTATTGTTTTCAGCCCAAGATTAATTTTTTCTAGACCATGATAATCAGAGCTCTATCCCGTTCTCTCGTTTAACAGCGGGTTAGCATGTTTGTTGCAATGATGATGGAAGGAAAAGATGAAGAAAGAGATGAATATCAAAGAGAAACGAAGGTTATCTAAAACAGCACATGTCTGCTAGAGGTACATATTATATACATTACTTAAAAAAGTGTATTTTAGGTAAATTTTTCCTTCCTAAATGTGAATTTAGATAGGACTATCGTAGAAAATTCTTATTTGTTTTTAAGAGATATTATTTGCTCCTCATCCTCCCACTGCTGCCCCAATTTTTTTTTTTTTTAACCCCTGCAGCAAGATAATAGGCTAAAGAGACAGAAATCCAGCAGAGACGTCAAGGAAAAGGACACGATAATCAGACTCCTGGATGTTTAGCACTAAGCTTTTCTTTTATTTATACTTATCTTGCTGTCCCTGGTTGGCACAAATGGTTAAGTGCTTGGCTGCTAACTGAAAGGTTGGAGATTCGAGTCTACCCATAGGTGCCTCAGAAGAAAGGCCTGGCAATCTACTTCCCAAAAATCAGTCATTGAAAACCCTATGAAAGTCAGTTTTACTCTGTAACATGGAATCAATAGCAACTGGTTTGTTTATCATGTCTGTGATGCTTAATATCATGTGTCAACTGGGCAAGGCCATGACTCCCAGTACTGTGTAATTGTCTCCCATTTTTTGATCTGATGTAACTGTCCTCCGTTTTGTGGTATTGTGTAATTACCTTCCACTTTATGTGTTGTAAATCCTAAATGTCTATATGTTGATGAAGCAGGATTAATGTTGGGTGAATCTTGAGTCATACCCTTTCTCAAGTCACAGCCTTACTCAAGTATGTGATGTACGAGGAGTTTCCTTAAGTGTGTGGCCTACGTCTAATATATATGGATCCTGCATCTGGCTCATCATCTGACCTCTGGTTCTTGGGACTTGAGCTAGCAGCCTTTCATCTGATCTGCCGATTTTGGGATTCGCCAGCTTCCGCAGCTCCGTGAGCCAAGAGCCTGTCATCTGGCCTGCTGATTGTGGGTTCTTCAGCCCCTCCTTCAACCACATAAGTCAAGAGAAGCCTCTAGCCTGACACCTGACCCACGGATTTGGGATGTGCCAGCCTCCATAACCGCTTGAGCCATTTCCTTGAGATAAATCTCTCTCTCTTTATATATATATACACACATTCTTTACTGGTTTTTGGCTCTAGAGAACCCAATCTAAAACAATGTCCTATTACTAGGTCTTTAGTAAAACTATGTTAAATGCTAAAGAATTGATGTGTAGGGTGGTATTTCCATGCTTGCAATGAGCAACAAGAGGGTGGAGGCCTTCCTGGCACTCCTTCTTCTGAGGCCAGCATAGCTGCACTAACAGTTTTCAAAAGATCATGGTGGTTTCACAGGCACAAATCAACATGAGAATTGTTGTTAGTTGCTGCCGAGTCAATTCCAACTCATGGCAACCCAATGTATGTAGAGAACTGCTCCATAAAGTTTTCAAGGCTGTGATCTTTTAGAAGCAGGTCACCAGGTCTTCTAGGCAGCTCTGGGTGGGTTTGAACTGCCAACCTTTTGGGAATAGCCCAATGCTTAACAATTTGCACCACCCAGGGGCTTCTAAAATGGGATAACGCTCCCAGCGGCCCCATCCAAACATCAAAGGAAGGAAATATTGAAAGGAGGAAACTAAATACATTCTAGGGAAGGGCTATGTAGCTTTTAGTTACCTGGGCTATACACACACCCTTTAGGTCACAATCCTTAAACATCCTTGTGATGTAGATTTCCAAAAAGCCCAGATGGACTAGAAATGGTGAAAAAGCAAGACCAAACTTTGACCAACCCATGCTGATAAACATAGATCTGAAGAGTTATCAGGGAAATCCCAATCAATTTTTAAGCCTGGAGGTTTCACCTTCTCTGCTGTTTAAAAAGTTAATTCATATGTGCCCCCTTTCATTTCATTATTCACGCAACACAAATTAAATGGCTTAGCTGTTTCAATAAAGATTAATTACATTAGGCACAAAGCATATCTTCAGTTCAGGCCACGGTTTCTACTTCATTTCATTCATTATCCCACATGCAATCCAGTGGCATCCTGAAGATAATGGCTAATTTCAATCACGTATGTCTTTTTCAGCACTGTTTTCCCTTTCAGGTTTCTCTAAGACATTTGCTACCTGGAATAAAAAGGAGAAAAACGTACATACATATATATATATATACACTCACACACACACTTAGGCCAAAGGAATTTTATTCTGAAGACTTTTCTTATCTTCTGTTTTATGTTGTTGTCATTGTTGCTTTTGTTTGTGTTGTTTTTTTGCTTTGGTGTCCTTTGATGGAAGCGACATATCACCTGGTCTCATAGAGAAAGGTATGACTCCAAAGCAAACAGCTCCTGTGCGATTGGATGCATCAGGAGGAGAAATAGAGAGATGGCCTGAAAGGCCTGGGTTAGGGCTGCAGATGGAGACCAACTTCCTACGACGATTTAAGAGGGAAAGAATCTGGTGTTAATTAGACCTTTCAACCTTACGCAGATCGGTTTACCTTGGCATACTCCTTGCAGGGCATTTTTTAGCCAGCAAGAAGAAATATCTGATGCCTGTGTGTGCATGTTTTCCATAGAGTTCTTTCAAAAGGCATCTCTTTGAAGATTACCAACCAAGAAGGCTGAAATTTCAGCAGCTGTGAGTACAGGTCTATAGCATGAAGGAAGCCCCTGAAGCCTAGAATCGAAACACTTCCATACCACCCAATTTATTATAAAAATGCAGTTAAAATGCCAGGCACATGGAATGTGCTTACTAAAAAGCAACTTTAAAATTGTTCTCTTGGGCTCCAGCTTTAAGCCACACTGGGGAAACCAAAATAACTAAATTGAAAAAAAAAAGTCTGTTCTGCGAACTTAGGCCTGGAGAGATTTGTCAAGGACAGAAGAGTACAGGGAAGGGCATTCTGCAAACCCACAGGACTGCCAGTAAAGGGAAGCCAAGATAACGGAAACTTTATTTATATTCAGCTTGGTCAAGGAAAAAAAAAAAGAAATTAAGGTTCATTTACATTTTGCCTTTAAAATAAAAGTCCTAAGACTTACGATTTAGTTCAAAAGGTCTCTCGTGCACTTTCATTTCCCCAGCTCAATTCCTGACCTGCCCGTTGATGAGGGTATTTGGAGAAGAGAGTGCAAAGCAGCACCACTCAGGAAATTTCGAATTTTCTGGAAAATTTTTCTTGGCTCTGGGGGATGGGGGCAGGGCTTATTTTTTTCCTTACTGATTAACTGTTTTCCCACCTGCTTGTAAATATGAAACCGTACAATCCTGAAGAAGGCTACAAGAATAACCCCCCCTCCAGACTATTTTGTTGGCAAATCGAAGGAGCCCTACGTGATTCTGACGCTTTATCTTGGAGCTTCAGACCCTCTTAGTAACTTCTGCCAAACATCACAAGAGAAAGGGAAAGATAGTAAGAAACCATTTACAGACAATCAAATAACCATTAATTCCCTCCTCTTTCCACACACAATAAACGTTAGCTGTAGCTCAATTAAACTCTACAGTTCACAGATGTTCCCAGTAATGACTGCCCCACAATAGCTTTCTCTCATTAAGGTGTTTTGGAACTGCGCGTAAGCCAACTCCTCCCCACCAGGGAACTGGGGAATGGGGAAAAAACACAGGTACCAGACATGCCTGGAATATGAAGCAGAAGACAGCTGCCTGCTCTTTCAAGAAAAGGTGCATCAGCGGAATTTACCATCACGGTTTTTTTGTTTTTTTGTCAACACATCACCCCCTACTCCCCTTTGAGCCATTAACAGTGAAAATACAGGAGAGCTTGACACAGACAGGGATCAAAAATGTGTCCCTGGAGCCTGGAGCCATCTGGAAGAAATGCAAGTTTTTTCCTGTGCCTGGGTGCTGCCTGAACAGAAGCCAGCTTGGCTTTCGCATAGAATGTGTTTTTTGCCTTGTTTCTTTGAATGCCCCAGACACTTCAGGCTACGTTTCCTTTGGGGAAATTAATTGCATAACAGGGATATGGAAGGTACTGGAGATGAATTTTAAATATTTGTTGGTACATAAAGTGTTAGTAGCAATCGGTATCCCTTTCCTTGAGAAAACAAAGGAATAATACGCTCAGTGAGGAGGTTGCTTAAATCTCAATGACTGAGAGTTCCACTTTTCTACCAGTCAGACCTGAGCATGCTGTGTGTCCAGCCACAGTTCTGTCTCCTGAAGCCAGGGTGTGGCATTCCTAGGCACACAGGTAGGGCTTCACCTAGAGACCGCATACTAAGGTTCTCTGCTCTCTGAGTGTGGTCATTAGTTACAATCTCAAAAAACCCAACCAAACTCATTGCCATTAAGTTGATTCTGACTCATGGTAACCTGACATGCTTACCCCATGGGTTTTAGAGTAGAACTATGCTCTAGAGGGTTTTCAATAGCGGTAATCTTACTGAAGCAGATCAGCAGGTCTTTATTCTACAGTGCCACCGGGTGGATTAGAACTGCCAACCTTCCAGTTAGTAATCAAGAACAAACTGTGCCACCCAGGAACCTTCTCAGAATAGCAGTATTCATTAACCTGACCTTCATGCTATGGTAAAATCTAGGAAAGCTGGAATTTATGTAAGGTGATGTGATAAAATGAGTTCCTTTATGTGTGTGGCCTTTTGCCTTAGTTCTTTGCAAAAACAGCTTGAGAGGTTTTTCCCCTAAGCCCTGATGTTGAGTAATAACCCAATGGCATCTGGACCCAAGGTTGGCCACGTCTCCAAGAGACCAAATAAAGATTCCAGAACCAGCAATCAGGACACACGGTTCATTAGGGGAACTTACAGGATAGTCCAGGGTGGCAGCTGGACCACAGTAGCGCTCTGCTACTGCCTAGCAGGGGACACAAGCTTATATACCATTCCAGCTGGGGCTAAGTGCTTATTGTTTTTTCTTCCAAGTCCTTGGGTAGGCAGTGTTCCCAGGGACTTCAAGTCCAGGCACAGATGTTTTTCCTCTCGTTGTTAAGGTATTCCTTGGCCTTGGCCACCTGCCAAGTCATGCCACTCCTGGCCTTGTACCTTAGCCCATGTCCATCCTGAGTTGATCCCCAGCATGCTTCGGGGAAGAGCAAATCTGACTCCGTTATGAGGGGACGCATATAGCTGAATAGCATTACCCTGCACCTGAGGAGTTACCTTTGCCCTAGTTTTCTACCCCAGAGGGTTTGTAACATTTCCTAGGTAAGCTGTAAACAACTTGGTTTTGATACTTTTTGTCTGGCCCTGGGCTAAAACCTGCCCTATGATTTTTAACCTTGCAGGGATTGGTCAATAGACTGTGCAAATGAGGTGAGTTATAGCCCACTCTGGAAATCAAGTGTCTATGGCCTACTGAAAGGGGATTGGTCAGTTCATAGCCCCAATGGGAGTCCCATATCTTGAAACTGACAAGGAGTATTTAAGCAGCCAGCCCCCACAGAGTTTTTTTTTTTTATTATTTTTTAAGACAGAAAGAAGAAGGGAGAAAAACTGGGAAGAAGCAGAAGGAAGAAAGAAGACAGAAGAAACAGAGAGAGGAGGCAGGAACCTCCGAAAAGCTATAACAAGGGCTGTAACACTGAAGACAGCAACAAGCCCGGAAGGGGACTACTGGCGGAGCCAGTGGCAACAGATGGCAGAGTCAAAAGGAGCCTGTCCTGAGGGGAGCAAGAGGAGCCTGTCCTCAGGCGACTGAGAGGAGAACTGTGCAGCCCAGAGGAGCTGAGAGAGCTGTCCTTTACTAGAAAAAGGAAACTTTACCTACTTTTTGCCTGTCCTCAGGGGACTGAGAGGAGAACTGTGCAGCCCAGAGATGCTGAGAGAGCTGTCCTTTACTAGAAAAAGGAAACTTTACCTACTTGTTTTCCGATCTGAGTTGTAGCCCTTTGATCCTCATCTCCAGTTGTACCCTGTTCCTTAATAAACCACTTAACTCCACTTAACTGTAAGTATGGTTTGTGAGTTCTGTGAGATGTTGCGGCCAATGGCAGAACCTAAACGGGGAGGGAAGGGTGCTGGGGTGAGAGACAGTGGCCAGTGTCAGAGATGGAGTGGTACAGCAGCTTGGAGAATGTGGAGATCTGGGGTATAATTGACCTCCGCCTCATAGGAATTGACTTTGTGCTGGTTATTATACTTGAAGTTATTCATATAGGAGGAAACCTATCAGAGAAGGAAAACTCATTTTCCACTAAAACCAGTGACAGAAAGGTGGTAAAGGTGCTGAGACTGTACCCTGTCAAAGGCCGAAAACTTGGGAGACCCAGAAAAACAAGGCAGTCCCATCGAGTTCCGGCTTTGATAGATTTCACTGTACTAGATTTCTCAGAAGCCTTTGGCAATGATGATCATTGGCCTAGTTATACAAACAGCTTCTTTTAAGGAGGTAACAAGGCCACTGCAAGCTTAGAGACCTCAGCTGGAAAGTTCCAAGGACATCCTGGTGGGGCCAGATCCTTCTTGAGAAAGATTTATTTCTTGTGATAAAAAGTTGCACCAGCAAAGGCATGGACTTGAAGCAGGAGCTTTAAATAAAATGTTCTCAACCTGGCTGATGCCTCATCTCTGATGAGCTCGGTCATGGTGGTGTCTTCTGTGGCCGAATGCGCAAGGCTCTCCCTAAGGAGTCTTTTCAAAAGTAATCCGCATGAGTGGTTTAAGCTTCCTAACATTTTATCAGAGACTGTTATTTAGGGCAGTGGGATGGAAACCTTCCAGATTCTGCAAGGCCAAATTTGAAAACCCTGCGTTGTAACTACATCTACAAAGGAAAAAATCCTAGTGCTGAATTAATTTGTTTAAATTAGATATCAACTCTGTTTTCAGTAGAGGAGACCAACCCAATTATTAAAAACTTTTTTTTTTTTTTAAGGATAAAACAGTTTTTTTTTAATGGTAGAATAAATCTAAATATGTCTGGTTCAACATTTTCACCAAACCTTTATCCAGGTATTGTTTTAATAATTATCTCAATTGCCTTACAAATGACCGGGAGTTGAAGAAAGGAAAGTTATAAACATTGTTTTCTGCTATATGTATCATTTTCCACTGAGATTGATATTAGGCAAAGCATTTCTTTTAGCACTTTTCGCATTCAACGTCTGCACCTCAATTGTTTTTATACCTGCACCCACCTTCCCCCTTCCCCAAGACAAACACACACCAATACATACAATCAAGCCAGAGTCCCTTCTGGTATGGTTGCTCTTTGAATCTCTCTTCCTTTGCTTTCTGGTTCTCTCTCTCTCTCTCTTTCTCTGTCTTTCATTTTCTCCACTTATAAACATGCCTTTCCCCTATCCCATTCCCTTAAGCCTTCTTCCTCTGGAGTTCCTGTGAGGCCAATGATCATGGTGACAATCACTCTGTGTACTTCCTACACACTTTACATTTTGTCTATATAAACTTTAGATGAAAAGGACAACACACTGCCTAAAAGGGCAGAAGAAAATCATGAAAGGGAGCTTGGGGCCTCAGCAGTGTGCACGGACTGAGGGGAAGAATGAGAAAAGACTGATTGTATATATGCATGGCCTCAGGTCTCGGGACCCTTTCAAGGTCCTAGGGGTCAAGGCCATTAAGGGTAAAAGAAACATTGAAAGTACAAGACAGATCAATGGATTTTAATATAACAGAGTATAAAAGTTCATTTCATTATTTCAGATTGCGTATCCATCAGCAACTAACTTTTAAGAAAATACCACTTGTCAAGATATTGGCATAATATCAAAGACGAATACTCAAAATTATTTGAAGGAATTATTAACATACTCCTCTCTTTCCTAACTACATGTCAATGTGATGCTGAATTTTCTTTGTATTCTTCAACCAAACCAACATAACACAACAGATTAAATGTAGAAGCAGATAGAAGAACCAAGCTGTCTCCTATTAAGACAGATGTTAAAGAGATGGGCAAAAATGTAAAATAATGCCACTTTCTCATTTTTTTTGGAAAAAAATGTATTGTTTTCATTAAAATATGTTGTTTATGTTATGTGTTGTGTGTATTATTATATTAAAATGGTATATTTTTAAATTTCTCAATATCAATTTTTAATAGATAAATATTGATAGATATAGCCCACTTAAACAAAATCTCTTTGAAGTCCTTAGTAATTTTAAAGAGTGTAAAGGAGTCCTAAAACCAAAATAGTTTGAGATCTACAGTTCTAGATTTTCTCTAAGAAGTGAGCCTTGGTGGCACAACGGCTCATCTGCTAAGCAAAAGGTTGGCGGTTCAAACCCACCAGCTGCTCTTTTGGGAGAGAAGACCTGGTGATCTGCTCCTGTAAAGATTACAGCCCAGGAAATCCTGTGGGGCAGTTCTACCCTGTTACACTGAGTCGTTAGGAGCAGAATCGACTTGACAGCACACAATAACAACAACATTGTTTCTGTTGTTGTATCTAGGCACCCAAAGCATTGGGTGTAAGGCAATCTCCCTTTCTTGCTGTCGCAAGGGTTATTTGTGGTCTTGCCTATTATCTGTACCTTGAGTAGAGTCTCAATTCTGATTTCAGGCCACACTGCAGTTAACTCTATACGAGGGACCCTTAATCTGGGCTCTTCAACTTTCTAAAGTTGTGTACCAAAAATATTTGCAATCGTGTGGCTGTGCACTGCTAGGAAGACGTTTCCTAGTTCTCCTAAGTTTCAAAGGACTTAGCGACCATTAAGAGACACACTCTAACCAGAGAGCCAAGCTGTACCCCAGGCTCTGCCTCATGCCACAAGCTCAACGTAAACAGCAGGCCCTCCTGGGGGGATTTAGTTTTGAACTGTCGGTTATCTAGTCTCTGCCCAAATTAGTCTGACATATTGTTACATGTGTGTTGAGGAGGAGACAGGGATAATAACAGGGAATTTTACAATGACTATGAATGGAGCAGTATAAGGATCTTTCCACAGAATAAATGCTGAAATGGAAACTGGAAAAAAAAGATTTGTTAAGTCTGGGGAATTATGCTTTCCTCATCTTAAAATTAAAAGAAAAAAGGCAGAATGAAACATCTTTATGTTCTTTTCCTATTAAAAGATGACACAATTTCATATAAGACAATTGATATTATTGGAAAGACTGAAGAAGGAGCATAGCATATTCTTTAGCCCAGCTACTCAAAGTGAGGCCCACAGGCCCAGCTGGGGCACAAGCTGCTTATTACCAATCTTCGAGGAGCTAATATGGAAATTGAGAATATGCGTTTAGAATCTATTGGAGCCATTTGCAACATCCAAGTGTGGGCACATCCTCAGACAAGTGTTCCAGCTGGAAGAGCGAGATTGTGAGGGCAATGGAAAGAGGATCTACTATGTATGAGCCTATTTTTTTTTTTTTTTTTATTATCTTCCCATATGAATTGAATGATAACAACTCTCAAGGTCCTTGAAACTTTTGGAAATGCAAATGCTTTGAGAAAGGCACTGTGCTTCTCTTTTGGAATGAGGACCACTTATCCAGGGCAAAGGCAGGTCAGATGGAGTCCATTCAGTTAGCTACTCACTGGCTTAGGAATCCTTGAACTCAAATTGACACTCCAGCTTTTTACCTGGGATGTGCCCTCTGGCACAGGAAACGTATCCTCAAGAAAGAACTTGGGGAAGGGTCCCTGAGAGCTTCCTGGTCCTGCAACAGTGGCTCACCTCTGGGTCAATTAAAACCATTGGCAATTCTAGTTGCTGTTTTCCACACAGTTCTTCCTCTATGCTTTGGAAAATAAAACAATAGTTATAAATATTTACATCTGAAACCAAAACAGTTTGACAACAATTGCAGTTGCTAAATGATTTATGAATCTTGCAAAATTAAATAGAGAAAAGACAGAATACAAACATGTTCACTGCTAAGAAGGAAGGTTTCCCTGACTTTGATTTAGTAGATGGTGCGGGTTTCGTAGAGTATAATTATACAGTAACACTTCTTAAGGGAGTTTGGTTTAAAAATATGATACACTTAATTGCCATTTGATCATTCGCATTTTACTGTCATTAACCTTTAGCTGACAAATTACCTACTTAGCGGAGATATATTTCGATTTAAACTGTTGGAGGGAATGATGAGTTCTATGTATTTGGGTCAAAAGCCAGTTGGGACAGAAACACGACTCTGGGATTCAGAGAAGGAAATATCTCCATCTGGCTTAAGTGTTCCAAAGTGCATGGATACTTTTCAAATAATTAAACGGGATGATAAGCAATAAAGCACCTACCTCTTTTTATATTTTTCGACATTTTAACTGAAAGTGTGTAGATGACTGGATAGCCCCTGTTCAGCACTGAGGCACCATTCTTACGAGTTAAACCCCAGGGCTTGTTTACATAGAGGTATAAATTTAAATTCAATTTAATATAAATTTAATCCTTCCTGGTGATTGTGCTCC
Organism: Loxodonta africana; assembly: GCF_030014295.1. Lineage (NCBI taxonomy): Eukaryota > Metazoa > Chordata > Mammalia > Proboscidea > Elephantidae > Loxodonta > Loxodonta africana. The sequence continues at coordinate 60,436,213 of NC_087360.1, forward strand.
TCCCTGGGGACATGCCTGTCATACTAGAAATGGCAGGTGCACTATGCAGTCAGAAAGCCTGAACTTGAATCCCTTTTCTGATTCTTATTTAACCTGGACGGTTACTTAGTTTTTCTGCATCTCAGTTTTCTCACAGGTGACATAGAAAACAAGAATATCTGCTGCCTGATAATGTCTTAAGTATTTAATGAGAAAATTCAAGTAAAGAATCCAGCGGCCTAATAGAAACTAGATAACTAGTAGCTGTAACGACAGTCAAACACTCGGCTACTAACCTAAAGGCTGGCAGTTCAAAACCATCCAACAACTCCACAAGAGAAAGACCTGATGATCTGCTCACATAAAGATTACAGTGTAGAAAACCTTATGGGGGCAGTTCTACCTGTCACATTGGGCCACTATGAGTTGAAATTGACTCGATGGCACCTAACAACAGTAACAATAGTTGCAATAAAAAGAGCTTTGGAATTATTTACTTCAACTAGATTTATTGAGAATTCCGGGGTGGTACAAACAGTTAACAAGCTCAGCTAATCAGAAGGTCTGATTCTACCCAGAGACAGCTCAGAAGAAAGGTCTGATAACGGAGAACCAGAAAGAAATCCTGGCACTGGAAGAAGTTTATGTGCAGGCATTACTGAATCCCTTTGATTGCTTTTCCTTAGGGGGGTGGCCCTGCAAATACTTTTTATAAACAGACAGCTAGATGATGAGTGACAACACAAGGTGATCTGCTCTAAGGGTCGCCAGGTCTGTCAGTTGTGTTAAGGAGAAGGGGAAATCACTTTGGGTTGCCGAAGTGAAGATAAGCTTCATTTCAAAGTGGGTCTTGAAGATAGGTAGGACTTAGATAAAATGAAAAACAAGGAATGAAGAAGAGCAGGAGCAAAAATGCGACGGTTAAGACTTCCCTGCCATGTTCAAAAGTTGACAAGAGTGAGATGAGAGTCAGGTCAATAGACCTGGAAAGGTAGGTGTCCAGAAGTGGCCATCTTTGAAATGCAGGCTGGAGCACTTGATCCCAAACCAGTGAGGAACGATAGGTTTCTTTCAGAGAAGTATGCAAGTGGTCTTGATTTTAACTGTCCACAAAAACAAAATTCTAAAATATATGATTTTTTTCCAAGTGAGGATTCATTATCTTTGCTAATTTTCAAAAAATACTTATTGTAGAAAGAAAAATTGTTAAAATCTATTTCTACTAAGACGACCGTTGCTGGTTCCTCCCTAAATGCCTGGCAGTGAGCAAAGAAAGGTACTGTTAACATTGAGTAGCTGCTGCGGTCACCTTGGCGTAATAGAGCGAACACACACTTTAATGGGAGTTTAATTAGATTTACCATAGGAAGATGCCACACAGGAGTTGTGCTGCTGCTATATTTAGAAACCTGTCTGACAACATGAATAAATAAAAAAATTCACAAAAATAAAACTTTGCAAAAGACCATGGCAGTTATGTCTCTTCCTTTTCCCCTTGCAGTTTAAGTATATACAGTGGTGTCCTCCTGCAGCGAGAGTACCTAAGTACCTTTAGGCTTGTGGGCTTGACTGTGCATATGGAAGGGAAGGTTATACGCCATGTTTTGTATTTTATGAGCTGGCAGCATATCTCCAAGAAGATTTTTAATTGATTCTACTTTCTGTTGAATGGGAAAAGAAGGCAACTTTATACCTACGAGAGAAAAAGAAAATGTAGAAGCTCCCCTCAGGAGTTCAAGAGGTAGTAGATGGTCCCTCTGACTGAAAGAAGCAATGATATCTTCCTGGCACCATTGTCCCCTAGCACTCCAGAGACTGAAAACTCAAGAGACCCAAGCATGTTTATTTTTAGGCTTTTCTAAAATAAAAGAGGCTAAAACCTTCTTTAGGAAAGGTAGGGAGAAAAAGAGAATATGGAAGGAATAATTTATTAGGCATTTTTATAGTTTCCACACAAAAATATGTGGAGACACTCTACAATCATTTCTACACCTGTTGTTGTTGTTAGGTGCCATTGAGTTGGTTCCCACTCCTGGCAACCCTGTCTATGCACAATAGAGCGAAACACTGCCCAGTCCTGTGCCATCCTCACAATCCTTGTTATGTTTGAGCCCATTGTTGCAGCCACTGTGTCAATCCATCTTGTTGAGAGTCTTCCTCTTTTTCGATGACACTCTACTTCAGCAAGCATGATATGCTTCTCCAGGGACTGATCCTTCCTGATAACACGTCCGAAGTATGTGAAAGGTAGTCTCACCATCCTTGCTTCTAAGCTACACCTCTGGTGGGAGCCAAAAAAGGAATCAAGTTACAGGATCTAAGTGCTTTCTATAGGACCGAGTCATCCCAGTACCCAACTCAAGCAGGAGGCCAAGTTCTGACTGGAAGATCCTAGAGAGTCGTCTACTCCTCCTGAGTGTTCTGGAAGAAGATCCATAGATTCTGAAATTATGGCCCATATGAAAGTAAATATTTCTTAGATGTCCTTAAAGAATTTTAAAACCATAAAGAGTTCTCAATATATTAATGTATGAAGAAAATTCAAATTTATAGGTGCTCAATAAACCCATTAATCCTAATGTCAGGCCCTATGCCAGATGCTAAGACTGTGCTAAGCATTTAAGTGGGGTCCGTGGACCACCTTCATCAAAACGGGGCTTATGGGGTGTTAATAATGCAAATGCCTGGTCCCTATCCTAACTCTAGTGAATAAGAATCTCCTGCAAATAGGGAAAGGATTCAAGAATCTGCATTTTAACTTACTCCCTACCAGGTGATTTTCAAGCATACTAGCATTAGGGAAGCCTTGCAGAAGGAATCTGGAAATTTAATAAAAAAGAAAAAGGAAAAACCAACAAAGTCTCTGCTTCTCAGGATTTCACAGAGACGTTTTACTGTAAGAATGGAGGAAAGTTCACTTTGATTACTGTTGTTTTTATTAAGATCTCTCTCTAAATTGATCAGAAGTGGTGTGGCCGGATAAACAAGGCTTGGACTGATGACTCATGCAAACGTTTTTCAGAGTTTACTATGTGCCAGGAACTGTTCTAAATTCTTCCCATGTATTATCTCATTTAATCCTTCTGGCAGCTTTAGTGGGTAAGTAAGTACTATTTATGATTTACATTTTACAGATAGAAAATTAGATGAGGTTTTCTAAGTTAGAGCCTGCCCAATGCAAATGACTATTAGGCCTTGTCAAAGGCAACATTTCTGGCTAAGTTCCTTCTGAGTAGGGGGATGAGTAACATAAACCTAAAAATCAGGTTAAAAAAAAAGAAATTCAAAGTGCCCTTTAAATGCTAGAAACAATGATAACAACCCCTATCCAGACCTCATGAAGAGCTCAGACTCTGTGTCTATTTTTCATTAATTTTTATGTCTTTAGGAATGTGAGTTACTATAAGGTGGCCAAGCTCTTCCTCAGTTACTTGTTCCTACATCCAGAATAAAGCACTGGAACATTCCCATAAAACACATGACATTACTCTCCATGGATTTATTAAAAAGCCCCCCAGAGAAGAGAGTTATAAAATCTGATCAAGTCAGCAGCTCCAGCTGTGCAGTTGATATCCAGTATTTTCTATTGACTGCTGTGCAGAACTTTAATTTCTGTAGCATAAACAGAATTCCCACTTCTTTCACAAGGAGGCTGCCATGGGGTAAAGCTAAAAACAAGATTCATCAGCAAAACCGTTTTATAAATTCCCAGAAACTTTCAAGAAAGTTCCTCAGAGGATGGCTTCCTGTAATTTTGCTGTTGCTCCGTAAATCATTTTTCTATTTCAAGTCATTACATTTGTTCTACATGATTCTTTTCTATGTATAACATGTAATATAGACAGAGGACAACCTTGTGAAGAATCAGGGAACAGCTAAGAAAGATCAAGGATGGTGGGAAATACCCAAGGCTTCTTTTTTCCTTTTTCTGTCCTTCACATATTCTTAAATAAAAACAGAGTAATACAAAAATAAAGTAAAACAAATATTCATTGCTTTATAATTATTATTGCTGCTATGATCCCCAAACACGGCTTCCCATCCCCTTTGGAAAAAAATATTAAGTATTTCCCAGATCAGATGGCATAAAATTCATACCTGAATTACAGGAAATGAAGCAGGAGTCTTTGTAAGGACTAGAGAAACACCTAGTTAAGTCCTACCCTTTCCTTTTAATCCATTTAAAAAGGCAGGCACTGTGGTACAAATGAGTGTCAACTATCATAGAGGTAAGAAAAGGTTTTTTGGATTTTCCTGAATCACCAAGATGATCAACGCCAGGTGGCGCACTGGTTAAAGCACTCTACTGCTAACTGAAAGGTCAGCAGTTCAAACCCACCAGCTGCTCCGCAGGAGAAAGATGTGGCAGTCTGCTTCCACAAAGATTACAGCCTTGGAAACCCTATGAGGCAGTTTCACCCCGTCCAATAGGGTCACTAGGGGTTGGAATCAATGCCACAGGGAAGGGTTTTGGTTTGAGAATACCTTATGAGTCAGGGTTCTCTAGAAACAGAGAACCTGTGAGATATATATCTATATCTATACATATGTACATATATATATAAAGAGATTTAATTTAAAAGATTGGCTCATGCAATTGTGAAGGCTGGCAAGTCCAAACTTCTTATGTCAGGGTGCAGGCTAGGGACTTCCGTAAGCTTGTATGCCAAGATCCATAGGTCAGGTAACAAGAAGAATGCAAAGTAGAGAGACAGAAAGTGAGTTCTGATAAAGTATTTGTAGTCTAGGGGCAGACCATATCGTATCCAGAAGATGTTCCCCTTTCTACTGATTGGTTATATTACATTTGATTACATTATGGAAAGTGATTATACTACGTTACATTAGATTACTTCATGGAATAACAACTAGTCTAGTGTTTGGCCAAACCACTGGGAGCCATAAGCTGGCCAAGCTGACCCATGAAGTTAACTATCACCCAGGTCCTTATATTTACATTTCTGATGGTTTCATGCTTAAAAACTAACATTTCTGATGGCTTCACGCTTGGAAACAGAGTTTTATTAGGCGGAATGGAAGATGTTAGAACCTTTCTTTCAAATCCCTTGTGCTCTTATTTTTCTCCTATGCCCATTTGCCCGTTTTAATTTTAGTTTCCTTAATGAGGTGTCAGTGAAATTACTTCTGCAAACATTTTGGAGGAAATAAAAATAGTCAGAAATCAGTAGAGTAAAATTTAAGTAAAGGTATTTTTCAAGCCTCTTTGTCAGTTACTACCGATTTTGCTCACCATCACTATTTCTCCTTGAGCGGAAAGTAGTTCACAGTGATTAGTTTCCAGACATAAATATCTTCAACAGTATTGCCCTTTAGGAGTGTAGATAGGTTAGTAGCTCCCAGATAGATGTGACAAGGTCTAAGCATGTTAACCTGATTTGGGTTTGGAGAGAGCCCTTTAGATTTGACTTACAGAATTTACAAAGCCTTTTTTCCCTAGAGAAAGTGGAATGTGCCCAAATTTGTTAACGTTTTGCCACTTTCAACACTCCACTTTCTTGCCTTTTGTTCTACTTTTTCTCTTAGACTCCTTATTGCTCAATCGATGTGTCTTTGCTCAGAGAAATGGGATCTTAACTATTCATCCCAATATGGTGCTAGGCATAATGTCCCCTGCCAGCCTACATCTCCCTACATCCCCTACCCCATATGCCTGTCTCCAATCCCTCTAACCTACATCCCCAAACTCCCACCCTACTCCCTCCATCTTATACCTGCTCCATCACAAATGCCCCCAACTGGATCCCTCTCTTCAAATTCTCCCTCCCTCCACCACATTACCTACTCAGTATACCTTCCCCTACTTCTTTCCCACTGTATTACACTCAGTACAATTTAAACCGACCACCCATCTGTTGGTTTGTCACACTGTGGTGATTTGCATGTTGCTATGATGCTGGAAGCTCTGCCACCAGTATTTCAAATACTAGCAGGGTCACCCATGGTGGACAGGCTTTGGCAGAGCTTTCAAACCAAGATAGGGTAGGAAAAAAGGCCTGGCAATCTACTTCCAAAAACTAGCCTGTGAAAACTTTATGGATCACAGCAGAATATTGTCTAATATGGTACTGGAAGTTGAGTCCCTTGTATTGGAAACCGCAACAGTGGACTCAAACATACCAGTGATCATGAATACAATCAGGCAACATTTTGTTCTATTGTACATAGGGCTGCCACGAGTCAGAGCCAAGTCAATAGCAACTAACAACAACATAGTTTAATAAAGCTTTTAATAGAGTACCTGGTTCACTGCAGGTACTCCATAAATATAACTAAGATCTTTCATCCCTCCTTCCCTCTCCCCATTTTGTCCTAAATCTTTGGATCCTAAGACAGACTACCCTGAGAGGCAATGATTCATACAAAGGGAGGTTACACAAAGATAAACTACAGAGGAGTCCAGAGTTGTGTGGGGATTGGAAGAGGGGTACTTTAAAGTCACAGATTTGGCTTTCGTATTTTATTTATTTAAGTATAAAAAAATTATGAACCCTGTTATTTTGCCTTATTATATTGTCTACTCAGGAATCTAATCAGTGTCTAACTCAGTGTCAGCCAGAAAGCCTACTGGGTGCTTCATACAGAACCCGTCTCATTTCTGAGCTGCTCCCTGCCAGGGTGGGACCAGCCATAAGGAAAGAAACACACCTTCTCTGATGCTTATACTTGGTGTTTTCATGTCAGTCATTTAGTCCACCCTTGGTCTCAGAGAGCTGGAATTGACTCAACGGCAACAGGTTTGGTTTTTGCACAGCATCCAAAAAAACCAAACCAAATCAGTTGCCGTTGAGTCAATTCTGACTCATGATGACCACATGTGTTGCACAGTAGAACTGTGCTGCATAGGGTTTTCAATGGCTGGGATCTTTCAGAAGTAGATCACCATGACATTCTTCCAAGCAGCCCTTGGGTGGTTTCAATCCACTAAACTTTCAGTTAGTAGTCAAGCCCTTAACCATTTGTGGCAACCAGGGACTCCCTTTGCACAGTTGTTAGGTGTCATGGAGTTGGTTCAGACTCATATCGACCCTATGTACAATAGAACAAAACTCTATCCAGTTCTGCACTCTCCTCACAATCCTTGCTATTTGAACCCACGGTTGCAGCCACTGTATCAGTTCATCTCATTGAAGGCCTTTCTTTTTTGTTGCTGATCCTCTACTTTACCAAGCGTGGTGTCCTTCTACAGAGACTGGTCCCTCCTGATCACACATTCAAAGAAAGAGAGAGGAAGTTTCATCGTCCTCACTTCTAAGGAGCATTCTGGCTGTACTTCTTCCGAGACAGATTTGTTTGTTTTTGGCCAGTCCATGGTATATTCAATATTGTTTGCCAACACCATAATTTAAAGGTATCACTTCTTTGATCTTCCTTATTCTTTGTCCAGCTTTCACATGCATTGGAGGTGATTGAAAATCTTCCATGGCTTGGGTCAGGTGTACCTTGGTCCTCAAAGTGACATCTTTGCTCTACCCAACAAAAACCCAGTGCTTTGCTTTATAACACTTTAAGGAGGTCTTGTGCAGCAGATTTGCCCAAAGCAATAAAATATTAGATTTTTTGACTGCTATTTCCATATGTGTTGATTATCAATTTGAGTAAAATTAAATTCTTGACAACTTCAATGTTTTCATCATTTATCATGCTGGTGTTTATTGGTCCACTTGTGAGGATTTTTGTTTTCTTTATGTTGAGGAATATTCCATACTGAGGGCTGTAGTCTTCGATGTTCATCAGTAAGTGCTTTAAGTCCTCTTCACTTTCAGCAAAGTTGTGTCATCTGCATATCAAAGGTTGTTAATGAGTCTTCCTCCAATCTTGATGCCACGTTCTTTTTCGTACAGTCCAGCTTCTCGGACTATTTGTTCAGCACAAAGATTGAGTAAGTATGGTAAAAGTATACAACCCTGATGCGCACCTCTTCTAATTTTAAACCACACAGTATCCCCTTGTTCTGTTCAAATGACTGCCTCTTGGTCTATGTACAAGTTCCACATGAACACAATTTAGTGTTCTGGAATTCCCATTCTTTGTAATGTTTGCCATAATTTGTTATAATCCACATAGTTGAATGCCTTTTGGTAGTCAATAAAACATAGATAAATATCTTTATAGTATTCTCTGCTTTCAGCCAAGATCCATTTGACATCAGCAATGATATCCCTCATTCCAACTTCTCTTCTGAATCCAGCTTGAATTTTTGGTAGTTTCCTGTAGATGGACTGCTACAAATGTTTTTGAATTCTTATCAGTAAAATTTTACTTTCATGTGATCTTAATGATATTGTTCGATAATTTCTGCATTCCATAGGATCACTTTTCTTTTGAGTGGGTGCATATATAGATCTCTTCCAGTCAGTTGGCCAGGCAGCTGTTTTCCAAATTTCTTGACGTAGACAAGTGAGCACTTCTCACATTGCATCCATTTGTTGAAACATCTCAGTTGATATACCGTCATTTCCCGGAGTCTTGCTTTTTGCCAGTACAGCTTGGACTTCTTCCTTCAGTATCATTGGTTCTTGGTCATAAGCTACCTCCTGAAAATGGTTCAACGTCAACCAATACTTTTTGGTACAGTGACTCTGTGTATTTCTTCCATCTTCTTTCTTTTTGTTTGGTTTTGAAAACAACTCAGGAAAATAAAATTCCAGTTTATTGTTGGGCAACATTGTTTCACACACACCACAAACAGGCCAAAATAAATAAACAAAATAACAGCAAATTCGTAGACAAAAAAAGGAGAAAAAAAAAAAGAAATGTTTTAATTTTGGCCTTTTTAATCATCTCATACAAAGCAACTACTTATAGTACAGCTAAGTACATACACACAAAAAAAGTTACTGGAATGCTCAGAGTAAGATTGTATTTTGTGGTTGTATTTGCTTGTAGTTTTTTTTTTTTTTCTCTCTCTCCTTAGAGATTATAATGAACACGATCACACCACAAGTAAAGTCTGAAGGACAGAGAACCCTCTGAAGGCTGGTTTGATCATCCAAGATCATTAAAAATGGCTGACCCTAACAATATGTACAAAAATATAAAATGTAAATAAAAAATACAAACGGATTCTCCTTTCTAAAGCGCTTTTAAGAAAAAAAGCAGGACCTTGGAAGTTTTGGTTTCTTTTTCCTCCGGTTGCGAATTCACTTTGTGGTTTTGGTTGAGTGGTGGAAACCGCATATTATCTGCAGGTGGCACTGCCTGAGCTGGGTTGACAGGTCTCTCTACTCGAAGGTGACCATGTGTAGATTCTGAGACGGGAAGTAGAGGGTGAATAGGTCACGGTGGCCTTTTTTGTTTTTTAAGTTTAACTTTTCTTTTTTTGCTGTCTAGTCATCCTCATTGGTCTTCTACCGGTGTCAACATTATTATCTCCAGTGGCCCGTTTGCCCTTAGCTGCCTCAGCTTCCTCCTCTTCATGTCCATCCTCCTCCTCACCATCACCTTCTTCCTCCTCCTCCTTTCCTCCCCGCCTTCTTCCTCTTCTTCATCTACCTCATGTCAACCTCCTGTTCCCCATTTTCCTCATTAGCGCTCCCATTAGCGGGCACATCTTTTCCATTCTCTGCCTCCTCTACTACCTCCTTTTACTCCTTTAAGGAAATATTTGATATGTATTTTTATGTAATTTTCTCTCCTGGTAGGCTAATCGTTTTTCAGCAAAAGAGCTAATCTTGAGGTCCAGTAAGAGGTGTAAATGATCCTCTTGGCTCTAAGAAAAAAAAAGCTGTATCATTATCCCCTTCACTTACTTAACTGCCTTTACTAAGATTCTAAAGAGTTTTTTGAATGTGGGCAAGGAGAAGGCAAGAGTCTGAAAAATGTTATTTCTCTGCCCATACACTAGCTACAGTCAGAAAAAATATGCAAGACTCAGCCACTTTGATTTGCTTATGTAATTCCCTTCTCTTATGTTAGGCTCCTGGAAAGGAGCAAAGAAACCCCAGTTGGTTAAACTTCAAGTAAAATTCTGCAGGGACAGAAGACAAGAGCAAGGGCAATGCACTGTAGAAGGTCACCTGACTTTCTCTGTTCCTCCTGATTCTGGTCTCTGCATTCCTGTTTTTGTCTAAATTGCCTTTATTAATTAGGATTTCAATTGCCTAAGCCTAACAGTATACATTACTCCAATGGCATAAACACGTTGGGATGCATTTTTCTCTCCTGAAGCACATGGTTAGTAGTTTTGGCTTACCTGTTCAGTGATCAGCATCTTGAGCTCAAATTCCCTTTTTAGTTCTTTTGTCCCATCTTTAGAAAATTGCCTTTTGTCGTTATGTTCTTCATAAATGATAGATAGCTAACTGCAGCTTCAAATATTGCATCCACATTCAAGGCAGGAAGAAGAGAAGGAGGACACCCAACCAGGGGCTTAGTAAGAGTAAGGCGCATCCAGGGCAATCTCTAAGTTGTATCCCCCCGTCAATTTCGAGGTGAATAGACGTTGATAGCAGAAACACTTCCCACTGTCTCCTCTGGCTGACTCAGTCTTGTGCCATTTAGATTTGTGGCACCAGGGAATATCATTTTGCACCTAGTCTGGCACCCTCTTGGACTTGCATCCAAGGTCAAGTGTCCCCCTCTGCCCTCCTCTCACTACCCCTCTGTGTCTGTGATGCTTGAGGAAGGATATTGGACCATACAGGGTTAATTGCTCAGTGGCCCCCCTCTGCCACTTAATGCAGTGCCCAGAACACGTGCTAGACCTGCCATACCTTAGATATTCCTGTGTAACCCAACCACCTTTGACACTTTTAGCAGGAAAGCTCAAGCCAACTCTAGAAAGTTCCTTTTGTTTCCTTGATCAGAACAGTGTTACATAATCAAACCTCATTGTAAAGTAGGCTGGGAAGGTGATTATGTGTTGGCCTCCCAGTCTTTATTGTGGAGGCAGCAAGGGAGTGTCCTCCACCACACTACGTGACTGCGATCTGGCTTGAGATCTTGATCCTCAACCTGGATTGCAGACAACTCATATCAACTCTGCTGGTGACTCAGCATTCTTATCCTGACCTATGCTCAGACCCCATCAAACCCCACAACAGCATATCTTCAAGAAGGTCCTGATTGCCTCTGCTGACACGCTACTCTATTTGAGTTAAAGTAAATGGCTACGCAGGGATTAAAGCATGCTTTGGTGAGGGGATCTAAAAATCAAGGTTATATTCGCCATTAAAAGGAATCATACCTAAAGGATGGGTTAATTTTGGTGAATGCTACTATTTCCTCCCCTGGAAATATTTAATTATTCATAAACTACCTCCAGGAAAAATAAGTGGTCCTTTGTCACTAAAGGGGTAAATTTAAATGACTGCTTGGCCCTGTACACTACTGCATTCTGCCTCCTTCTTTCACTCACATTTGGGTGATTTTCTGGTTGATTTTACCATTGTTCCTTGAGGATCATCATCATGGCACCCAGGGTGGGATTACACCTTTGGCCATGGATGGCCACAAAGAGAAATAGCCAATTTCTTTAGAAAACAAGTTTCTGACAATTATTTGCAGGCAATTGTTCACTTGTGTGGCATTTTGTTCTTCTTTAATAATCACACAAAGTGATTTTATTAGCCATCCTTTCCAGTTTCAAGCTATCTAGGAGAAGTTTTATGGCAAAGCCATTATTACGAAGAACTAGAACACAAGTGAAATTTATGCTTCTGTTTCAAGGTGGAGCAAAGGTGATTTCCCTTAAATATATTATCCACTGCTTGTCTAAAATTAATCATAACTCAAGGTCACAGATGAAGCAGTCTGTGTTTCCATAATCCTGAATCTTCTAGCAGCCCAAACTAGTAAGGTTTCTACTTTAATTTTAGAACAGTTATAAACTCCCTGTGGCATCCATTTTATGGATCAGCCCCCAAACAGTTTGTGAATCAGCTCCCAGATTGTTTGTGATGAAGGAAAGCCAGATGGTGATAGCACACTATTACATCCTTTCTCAACCAGGGTTGCTAAAGAGAATGAAGCCCTTAAGGCACTTATCATATGTTGTAAAGTAGCTTCTCTCCTATTAATCTAGAATGGTGCCAGTTATGCACCCTTTTAGGGAGAACTGAGTAAATGGTCACACACATTATTTTGTGCTTTCCGTATGTCAACTGAAGAGCTAGAGTTGAAAAAGGATTCATGGGGGTCAGTTGCAGCTTGAGCCTCTAAACAGTTCTCAGACTTGAAGCATATTGTTTAATTTGGTAGCTTTAGTCTATGTCCCTGAATGGTACAAATAGTTTGCACTCGACTACTAACCTAAGCATTGGCAGCTTGGACCCACCCAGCAGCACTGCAGAAGAAAGGCCTGTTGATCTGCTTCCATAAAGGTTAACCCAGAAACCCAAAAAATCCAGTGCCATCGAGTCTATTTTTACTCATAGCAACCCTTTAGGACAGAGTAGAACTGCCCCATAGAGTTTCCAAGGAGCGCCTGGTGGATTTGAACTGCTGTCCCTTTGGTTAGCAGCCGTAGCACTTAACCACTATGCCACCAGGGTTTCCATTCTGTAAAGGTTACAGCCAAGAAAATCCTATGGAGAAGTTCTACTCTGTGTAACACATGGGTCACCATGAGACAGAATGACTCCATGGCAATGGATTATGCTTTATTCACCTTATCTAAAAGAAAAAGTGAGTGAATTGTTTCAGATTACTTCTAAGGCACCTTCTAGCTGTGATAGAAAGTCTGTCCTACAGAAGATTTTCTAGGAAAATTTGGCATCTTAGAGGATCAGATTAAATAGTATGTTTAGTTATATGTCCTTGTTTTTGTGTCCCACCAAATAAATAAATAACAGTGGGATAGAAATTCAAGAAAAATATTTTCTGTGTGATTTCTTTCCTTCTTCACACATTGACCTCACCATAGCTTCCAGCTGACTCCTCATTTCTGTTCTGAAATTGTAGGTGCTGAGGGTACAAAAGACTTCCTGGATTTAAATGCTGTTTGTTCTGCACAAGTTGCCAAAAGGTTAAGGGTTAAGCTCTTTGACACTGGTTAGGTTGGGAATAAATTCATACCGCTCACCTGTTTCTCTCCTTAGGTCTGTCCCTCCTGTACTTACCTAAATTTGGAAATACGGAATTGTCAGTTCCCCTGAAGTTTCTAATCTATAAGTAGACACCTGGAGACAAAAGCAGTGTCAGAAGATGTAGAAACTACCGAGTCCTTTTTTTCACTTGCTTTTTTTAACCAAACTTGTTACACTACACCCCATACCTGAAATAAAAAAGAAAAGAAACAAATGGGGACAGAAAGGGCACCTGATGTAGAAACTTTGGCTTTTGACCTGCGTTATCTGCATAAAACTTCCAGGTCTCTTTTCTCTCTCTCGTATTTTCAGAGTATGCAGAATTTGATGAATAAAAGGAGGAATAATGAGAAATCCGATTATAAGCAACTCTTCCACTGATGGCTGTGCTGCTCTGAGTTAGTCCGTGTTCTTTGGTAAATGAAGATACATGAGGGGAAAGGAAGGAAGCTTGAGACTAACTGATCAGGCAGATACAGAAGCCAACGTCACAGCCTGACCTCTCACACTGCCCGTTGGATAAGGCTGTATGAGGCTGAGGGAAGCAGAGAGATGATCTCAGGTGTCCACAAAATCTGTGACTCTCCATTTTAGAGATAAACTACTAAGAATACTGTAGGAGACTGAAAAGTGCTGTTTTGAAAAAGATTCTGAAGCTGAATCTGTGCCCTGTGGGAAAATGCCGTGGTCGATTATTGATGTCTGCCAGGACTCTGGTTAAGAGACGGAAGTCAAGATTATTGTCTGACCTGGCAGAGTCTAATTAACTACCTTCAAACAAATTAGACTTAGTCTGCAAAGCAGTACTAATCAAATCCTGATAATGAACAAATGTTCCTTGTATGCAACTGATTCAGAGTTCACATTCTGAATCCCAAGCACTATTCATTGCATCACTAGAATCCTTGAACAAAATATTAGTTCACTGTTAGTTAAAATGATTGGACAGATAATGTTTACTGTTCCTTTTAGCCTGGAGATTCTGTGATCCAATGAAGCACTGATTTTTCTATCAGCAACTGCTTCTTATTTTTTTTCACTCTTTTATTTCAACGTGTTTTCAACAAGACAATCTATCTGGAGCATATCAATAAAAACATTACCTATTCAATAGGCCCCATTTCCCTCAAGTCAATTCCAGCTCATAGCAGCCTTATAGGACAGAGTAGAACTGCCCCATAGGGTTTCCAAGGAGCAGCTGGTGGATTTGAACTGCCGACATTTTGGTTAGCAGCTGAGCTCTTAACCACTAACAGCTAATTTCTCATCAGAAACCGTGGAGGCCAGACATGACTTATTTAAAGTACTGAAAGAAAGAAAAAAAAAAGGTCAATCAAGAATTCTATACTTAGCAAAACAATCCTTCAAAAATAAAGGAGAAACTAAGACATTCTCAGACAAATAAAAACTAAGACAGTTTGTCCCTGGTAGACCTGCCCCACACAAGAAATACTACAGTGATTCCTTCTGACTGAAGTAAAAGAACACTAGACAGTAACTGAAAGCTGTGTGAAGAAATAAAGAACACTGGTAAAGGTAAGTTTCCCACAAAAATAACAACAAAACATAACCTGAATATGGTTTTTTCTTTCAAACATAGATTATTAAACTGTTAGTTGGATTTTGTCAAAATTAAAAGAGAAATTCTATAATTTTGGAAGAAACAAATGCACTAACATATAAAATAATTCTTCATGTCAAATACGCAGATATTTTAGAAACAAATTTTAGAGAGAAATATTGTATCAGGTGTAGAAAGTCTTCCTTTTTTTATTAAACAATTTACCACATTTAGTTAAAATATTTATATTTCAAAACTGTTCTGAATTCTGAATCTGTGTTCCTTCACAAGTGCAGTTCTCTAGTGCTGTGTCCTTGTCTGTTTCGTTGTTCTTATGGGAAAGCACAAAATGCAGTGACCCTCCAGAGGGCAAAAGAGGGTTCAAACCATCCACCAAGAGAGCCGTTAGCCCAAGCCTGGCAACGAAGGAGAGGAAGAGCTCAGGGTTAAGTGAGAACTCTTCTTACTTTAAGGTAGCAACAGACAAACACTAATCCATTTGGTGATGATGACCTCTCATGTTTTATGAATAGCAAATATATGATACAATGCCATTACATCACTTTATCAATTTTCAAACCTTCCCCACCTGGGAGTCAACAATATACATAGTGGCTACCATATTGGAGAGCGGAGCTCTGCATTGTACCTTTCCTCTAATGTTTTCTTGGATGTTGATTTTAATCTAGGTTTCAGCATGCATTAAAAAAAAAACTGTACCATTTAGAGTAAGTGTTAAAGAAATAAAAGCACTGAAGTACAAATTAAATAAATTACAGACTAAACCTCAGTTCTTGTCTGTGGATGTGTAATCCCATCTTGGGCTTCTTCAGGTCATCCTAGCTATGAATAACAGAATAGACTAACTTAATACATGATACATACTCAAATGATTTTTTAAGCCATTAAGTTGACCAACCTATGAAGCCAAAAGTTCTCTCTATCATGAGGTAGTTGTGGCTTGCTGAAGCAATTCAGCCCAACCTATTTTTTATAGATGCTACTTAACTGAAATGACTGCAAGGATGTTATGTGCCTATAAATAAATCTATAAGAAGCAACAGTGCATGTCAGGCAATTGTGGGAACAGTCAGTGAGAGTCAAGTGAGACTGGATGCGAAATAGGGAGGGTAGCTCATGACCTATAGGTTAGGACGTATTAGGTGCCAGTGACAAATAGTTGTCTGTAGCCATTTGAGTTACTGATGGAGATGCTCCTGAAGGCCTTCTTTCCATACTCAACTATCGATAAATATTTTCTGAAAGCCTGGTTAATTATGTGTGGTGAGTGACAGATTTGTTATAAATTTACCTCATTGATGGAGGCATAACAATTTAACACTGGATATTTGGGGATAATGCTAGGACTCTTTAACAAAGACCTTATAAATTTCTTCATAAACTAAAAGAATATACTGATCTTAGCACCTATGTGAGCATAAAATGCAGATAGACTGATTCCCATACGTGCATGCAAAGTCCTTCTTGGTGGAGAGGCCTTGGTAGAACACATCGACTTTGTTCAGGCTCTCTGAGCTCGAAAACCAGTTCTCCCGTTTACTAGCTGTGTGCCCCCTGAACAAGCAAGTTCAGCTCTTTAAGTCTCAGTTTTTGTTCTTGGTTTTTTGTTTGTCTGTTTTTATTCTATTTTAAATTGTGATAATAACAGTAAGTCACTGATAGGCGTGACTGGTCAAGCCTAAAGTAAGCATTCAGTATATTTTAACTATTATTTTTTTTGAAGGCAGTGATGGTTCAGTGGTAGAATTCCTGCCTCTATGCCAGAGACCCAGGCTGACCTGACAGCAGCTGACAACAACATTAGTCATTTTAGGAAAAAGAAAATGTCTTTGGCTATTTTTGAAAAGTCAGATAAAGCCTCTTTATTTGTCCCTGAGTGAAAGAAGAAAATACCTACTGCAATGGAAGACTGGACAAGATGCCTGAATATCCAGCTTTCTTTATGCCTTATTTTGCCTGATTTCTAAAACCCCTTTTTAAACTGACAAGATTCAAGAAGAAATATGGACCTAATAGGCACCTTTCATTTAACTCTTGAAAAGTTCTGAAATTGAACATTATTATTTACCTTCTATATTTGGTTTAAAAATTGGGAGAAGCAGGACAAACAAATGGCTGTGGGAACGGACAAACATCCTGTCCCTTCCTTGGGTTCATTTTAGTGCCTCATCTATGGTAACAACTTTTCTGGCTTTTTTACAATAGCTTCTCAATTATGCCAGAGTCATTATTTTGAAATCTATCAGTTGTGTGAAAGATACAGACTATGATTGTATCTGCTTACACAACACAAATACATCTCAAGTCATAGGAGACCAAGAAAGTTGGTGATTAACTTCTATGCCCTCCATGAATTGGATTAACAATCTCATTCTCAACATAGACAGTCTAGTTGATGGTATCTCTTTGCAGTTTGATACTTTTTTCCTCAGGCTGCTATATCCCAAAGAATAACTAAAGACATTTATACTTCTCTTGCCAGCAAGAACATTGATTGCTCTTGCTGTTAAGAAAAAATTCCAACCCAGAGTGATTTATATTTGCATAAGATATTGTTAATGCATTATCAAAAAACACTTTGCTGAAAAACTAAGAAAAGTATTGAAGTTGGGCTTTATAGAAGGGAAAGGGAGCCTATGAATAATCACTGTCAAAGAAAGCAGCTTATTCTATCAGTTTGCTCCAACAGAATTAAGCCTTTTTTCTCATAGAAGTGATTAACATAGAATGGAGACAATGTTGTCAAATGTGTGCTATGTGGCATTATCCACACACCCAACTGGCTTCTTAACTCAGTGTTCTACTTTTCCCCTGGTTGGGTGAATGCCAAGAAGAGACATTTTCAAATTCAATTTTGCTTTCTCTACCTCCTGTGAATCAAGAGTCATCTGAAACAAGTCACAAGAAATGTTACTTCCTGCAAAGAAAAACAAGTTTCCCCCAAAAAATAAAAATGAAAGTTAGAACCATCATTCATTCAAATTGTCATATTTGAACACCTATAGGCATTGCACTGGGCAAATCAGCTGCAAGAGATCGCTTTAAAATGCTAAAAAGCAAAGATGTCACCTTGAGGACTAAGGTGCACCTGACCCCAGCTTTCAATCACCTCATACACAAGAGAAAGCTGGACAATGAATAAGGAAGACCAAAGGAGAATTGATGCCTTTGAATTGTGGTGTCGGAGGAGAATATTGAATACACCATGAACTGCCAAAAGAATGAACAAATCTGTCTTGGAGGAAGCACAACCAGAGTGCTCCTTGGCAGCAAGGATGGCGAGACTGAGTTTCACATACCTTGGACATGTTATCAGGAGGGATCAGTCCCTGGAGAAGGACATCATACTTGGTAAAGTAGAGGGTCAGTGGAAAAGAGGATGATGCTCAATGAGGCGTGTTGACACAGTGGCTGCAACAATGGGCTCAAGCATAGCAAATATTGTGAGAACGGCACAGGTCTGAGCAGTGTTTCCTTCTGATGTGCACAGGGTTGCTAGGAGTTGGAACCAACTTGACGGCACCTAACAACAACCACAACACGTATGTGCCAGGCTTAAAATTAAGTTAATAAAATTTCATGATTCAATTATAATCGTTTGGATAATTCTGACCAATGTCAGCCATACAGCTTAAAAATATTTCAAGCCACACTATTTTGTTTCCATTTTAAGCATTCGAATGCATACTTAAAAGCTGTAGGGTTGCCAATCATCCCAGTTTTCCCAGAATTTTTGAGTTTTCTGGGAGACAGGTCTTTCAATACTAAAATTGGATCTGTCCCAGGCAAACTGAGATGGTTGGCATCCGGTAACATGTAGCTCCATATGTTTAAAATATAAGTCTGCAAAGTGAAGAAAATCTCAGTCATTTGTTATGTGTTTATGTAGTTGAGCTTTATTGAACACTTTCTGTTATGGATTGAGTCGTGTTCCCCCAAAATATCTGTCAGCTTGGCTAGGCCATGATCCCCAGTATTGTGTGGCTGTCCTCCATTTTGTGATCTGATGCAATTACCTGTGTGTTGTAAATCTTGACCTCTACGATGTTAATGAGGCTGGATTGGGGCAGTTACGTTAAGAGGCAAGATACAATCTGCAGGATTAGGTTGTATCTTGAGTCAATCTCTTTTGAAATATAAAAGAGAAGCTAGCAGAGAGAGAAATGGACTTCATTACCACCAAGCAAGGAGATCGAAGAGTGGAATACATCCTTTGGACCAGGAGTCCCTGCTCTCAGAAGCTCCTAGACCAGGGGAAGATTGATGACAAGGACCTTCCCCTAGAGCTGACAGAGAGAAAAAGCCTTTCCCTGGAGCTGGACTTGTGAATTCAGACGTCTAGTCTCCTAGACTGAGAGAATAAATTTCTGTTTGTTAAATCATCCACTTGTGGTATTTCTGTTATATCAGCACTAGATAACTAAGACACCTTCTATGGATTAGTTATTGGTCTGGTCACCTGAACTGCATGTATAAACTGTGTGTGTACACACACAGGTTGTACCTCTAAATTTCAAGCAATCATGAGACTGCTAGAATGATGACTCTACTATGTGATCCAATTGGGTCACACACACAGACACTTTACAAAGTGTTGGCAATCAAAAGCTGTTTTTATTATTTATAGAGGGCAAAGAGTAAGCAACAGGAACAGATTACTTGTATAAAGCAAATAGCAAACAACAGGAACAGATATGAGGTGAATTTTGATCCCCTTCACCCCCAGGATTCTACCCCACTTAGCATTATAGAGGAGGAACCCATTTAGGTCTAAAACTAGACCCGCTTACCCTTCCTAAATTACCCATATCCATTTTAGTGCCACTGGGTGGGCACACATCTCTTAGGTGTCAGCAGGCATCTCTCTCAGCAGTTGTGTCGCTGGTTTAGGTCAGGTGTAGCGTTGCTGTGTTCATTCTTTCTGTCTCTCCACAGCTTTTCTTGGCTGCCTCTAGCTCCCTGTACTTACTGGTCCAGATCTCAGTTAGCAAGTTTGGAACAACCCTGGGCCAGTGCCAGGGTTAGGTCATCATGACAACAGTTCTCAAGACAAAATTGATTTACAAACAACCCCTCTAAGGTGTATGACCAAGCCTCTGTGGGCTACCTTTCAGCACTTTGGACAGGCCTCCTCTTGGCCTACTTTGGACAGGTCTCCTCTCTGCCTTAGGGTTACAGCTCTCAGCACAGGTGGGGCATCTGCCACTGCCAAAGGCAGGCCAGCTTGGCCCCACGTTGCTACTTGCTCTGCTCTAGCAGACACCTGCACAGTCTGGACTGTGGCTCCTTCCCCTTTAAGGGGCAGCCAGCACCATTGGCAACTTCCTGCCCGGAAATGCACAGCTCCACTCTTTTGGCCAGCTTGCCCACCACTGCTATCTGCCAGTCTCATGGTTCCTGCCACTCACACGGCTGCCACTGTTTTTCTTGGTATCTGTTGTTATCATCCCAATATGATAGTACTTGACCTATACTGTAGCTCTTTTGTTTGGGTTTAGAAGGTTTTCAGCACAGGGAGTCTGGGTCCAAAGACACACTCTTCTCCAGACTCTTGTTGATCAGGAGGTACCCCAAAAACCTTTTTGAGATTGACCACTTATACAGAAAGGCTTCTTGTTAATTTCAAGGTTTAGCTTTCCTAGCAAGATCATAAACCAGCCAATTCTATTGGGTGATTGCAAGCCAGTTAGGTCGATAGTGAACTGACCAATCTTTGCAAGCTGTTTATGCAGATTGAACTCTGGCGGTGTGGTAGTTAAGAACTCAATTGTTAACCAAAATGTCGATCGAATCCACCAGCAGCTCCTTGAAAATCTTATGGGGCAGTTCTACTCTGTCCTACAGGGTTGCTATGAGTCAGTATTGACTCTAGGGCAATGGGTTTGGTTTTTTGGGGTTGTGCAGATAGTAAATCAACAAATCCTTTGGCACACTGAGTTCCAACTAATCATTTTGGGAAAATTTGCAAACCCAGAGCCAGAAAGGTCATACGAAAGAAACCCATTGCACCACAGCACCAGAAATTCAGACAAAATTCTTGTCCCAGAGATTTACATAGTAAGAGAGTGAAATAAGCAAACAAAGAATTCAAAATAAATACACATACAACGTGCATGGTTCCCAGAGGTGTATAGTGAAAATATAACTTCTATGTTTCTCATGTCTGTTTTCTAAGTTTGAATTTTGATGTTTATGTCTGTTAAAATAAAGACATGTGTTTTAAATAAATTTTAACATTTTTTTGTAATGTTCCACTTTTTTAATCAATAAACTCATTCTCTAAGTCATACATATAAAGGAAAAGAAATGTTACGTGAAATAAATCAATTTGAGGTCAGTATATGATTGATTTTCTTCTATAGGCAACCTAAAAGCCTATGAATTTTGTAGCATTTTGTCAAGCATTACATACTCATAAAAGGGTCAATCCACCAAGAAGACATAATAGCACTGTTATCAACCTAACAAAAGAAATCCAAAATACATGCAACAAAAATTGATAGAATCGAAGGACATAATAGATGAATTCACACTTATAGTTGAAAAATTTAACATTCCTTTCTCAATAACAGATACAATAAATGGAAAAAAAAATTGGTAAAGATAGAGAAGACCTGAACAAGACTATTAACAAACTTGACCTAAATATTTTTTGAACACTCCACACAACAAGAGAATATACATGTTTTTCAAGTGAACATGGAACATTCATTAAGAAAGATAATATTCTAGGCCTTAAAATAATATTCCATAAGTTCATAAGAACTGAAATCATACAAAACGTGTTCTTTGAGTGTTCAGAATTAAACTAGAAATCAGTAACAGAAAGATATGTGGAAAATTCTCAACTATTTGAAAATAAAACAACATACTTCTAAATAGTATATGTGCCAAAGAACTCACAAGGGATATTGGAAAATACTTTGAATAGGATAAAAATAAAAATCTAACATTATCCATGTAAAAATCTGTGGGACACAGCTAAAGCAACATGTACAGGAAATTGATAATTCTAAATGCTTTTGATGCCTCTGAATTATGGTGTTGGCAAAAAATATTGAATATGCCATGGAGTGTCAGAAGAATAAACAAGTCTGTCTTGGAAGAAGTACTGCCAGAACTTCCTGAGAAGTGAAGAATGTTGAGACTTCATCTCACATACTTGAACATGTTATCAGGAGGGACCTCCCTGGAGAAGGACATCACACTTGGTAAAGTAGATGGTCAGGGAAAAAGAGGAAGATCCACAACAATATGGATTGACACAGTGGCTGCAACAATGGGCTCAAGCATAACAACGATTATAAGGATGGCACAGGACTGGGCACTGTTTTGTTTTGTTGACTCGATGGTACCTAACAACAATGACAACAACAAATGCTTATAATTAGAAAAGAAGAATCATTTCAATTCAATGATCAAAACTTCTACCAATAAGGAGCTGGAATGGCAAGGATGGGGGTTGGGGGAGGAATGGAGAGCAAAGTAAAGACAAGGCAAACAGAAGAAAGTAAATAGTAAAGAAAAGAACAGAAATCAATAAAACTGGTAACAAAAAAAAATAGAGAAAATCAATGAAACCAAAGACTGATTTTTTGAAAAAAAGCAATACAGTTGATCAGCTTTAGCTAGAAAGGAGAAAAGACACAACTTACTAATGTCAGAAATTAAAAAAAGGGGCATCACTATAAATTCTACAGACATTAGAAGAGTATCCTGGGAACATTTTGAACAACTTTTTGGCCAACAAATTTGACATCTATGAAATGGACAAATTCCTTGAAGGGCATAGCTACCAAAACTCACTGAAGAAGAAATAGGTAACTGGAAAAGTCCTATCTCCATTAAAGAAATTGAACTGGTATTGAATTCAATAAAGAAAATCCTAGGCCTAGATAGTTTAACTGGCAAATTTTATCATTTAAGGAAGAAATAATATTAATTCTAAAGAAATTCTTTCAGAAAAGCAGAAGAAGAAGGAGCACTTCTGAACTCATTTATGAGGCCACATTACCCTGGTACCAAATGAGACAAAGATTCAAGAAATAAAATTATAGATCTGTACTGTACAATACAGTAGCCAAGAACCATGTGTGGTTATTGTGCATTTGAAATTCAGATAGTCTATAAATATAAAATACACATCAAATTTCAAAGACTTGGCGTGAAAAAATGAGTACAAAAATCTCATTAATCTTTTTCTATTGGTTACATGCTGAAATGATAATGTTTATCATTAACATTTACCTTGCATTTTTTACTTTTTTTAAATGTGGCTACATGAAAATTTAAAATTACATATGTGATTTACACTATGTATCTGTTGGACAATGCTGCTGTAAACTAATGCTTCTTATAAATACAAAAGCAAAACTCTCTAGAAATATTTTTGAATTGAATTAACAAATATATAAAAAGGATAATACAACAAAATATAGTGGAGGTTTATCATATAGATGAAAAGTTGATTTAACCTTGGAAAATCAGTGAATGTAATTCACCACATTGGTGAACTGAAGGAGAAAACCCATATGATCACCTTAAGAACCAGAAAAAAACATTTAACAAAATTCAGTGTCTACTCATGGCTTAAAAAACAAAACAGGTATAAAAACCTCTAACCAACGAACTGCCCCAATCTTTAAAAGAACATTTATGAAAAATATTCAACTGTATTTCTTATTTAATGGTGAAGTGCTGAATGCTTTCTTTCTGGGATCGGGAACATGGCACGGATGTACATCCTCAGCACTCTTTTTCAACATTGTAATGGAGGCCCTAACCCACATAATAATGCAAGAAAAATAAATAAAAGACATATAACACTGAAAAAGAGAAATAATTTTTTTTTTTTTATTCACAGATGACATGATTGTCTGTATAGGAAATCAAAAATAATCTACGATAATACTGTTAGAACAAATAATTGAGTTTAGTAAGGTTGCAGGATACAAGGACAATATACAAAACTCAATTGCATTTCTATATATTAGCAATAAACAATTGGAAATTGAAATTGTAGAAGTATGAATTACAGTAGCACCAAAAAACATGAGACAGGAATATATCTAACAAAATATGTACAGGATTTACATGCTAAAAACTATACAATATTGATGAAAGAATAAAAAAGAAAAAGACTGAATGGAGAGCTATATTGTACTCACAGATTAGAAGACGCAATATTGTTACAATGTGAATTCTCACCTAATTAACCTGTAGCTTCTTTTTTTACTTCAGTTCAATCCCAAAATTCCAGGAGTCGGTTTTGTTGTTGTTTGTTTTTAATCAATAAACTTGATCTGAAGTTTACAGAGACTTTCCAAGGAACTACAGTAACAAACAATTCTGAAAAAGAGCAAAGCTACAGGACTCCCACTACCTGACTTACTGTAAAGCTACAGTTATACAGCCAAAAGGATAAACATATAGATCAATAAGACAGAAGAGAATCCAGAAAAACACGCACCTAATATGGTCAATTGATTTTTGACAAAGTTGCCCAGGTAATTCAGTGGAGAATGATATTTCTTTTCAACCAATAGCACCAAAACGAATGGGTGTCCATGTCTCCAATGATGAACTTTGACCCATACTGAGCATCCTATTAAAAAATTAACCCAAAATTAATCATGGATATACATGTAAAACCTAAAACTATAAAACTGCGAGAATAAAACCTTGAAAAAACTCTTCGCAACCTTGAGTTAGACAAATATTTCTTAGCTAGAACACAAAACGGAAAAAAAAAATTATAAATTGGACTCCATCAAATTAAAAATGCCTCCTCTTTGAAAGAAACTATAAAGAAAATAAAAAGATAAGGCGCACACTAGGGGAAATATTTGCAAAACACATACGTGATAAGGACTGGTATCCTTTATCAGATACTATGTATCAAAACTTTTGTAACTCAGCAATAAAAAATGAAATAA
Organism: Loxodonta africana; assembly: GCF_030014295.1. NCBI lineage: Eukaryota > Metazoa > Chordata > Mammalia > Proboscidea > Elephantidae > Loxodonta > Loxodonta africana. Next base: position 60,460,755 of record NC_087360.1, read on the forward strand.
AAATAGATTAGTACAGTCACTTCATAAAAAGTTTAAAAGGGTAAAGAAACTCATGAAAAGATGTTGAACATCATTAGTCATTATGGAAATGCAAATTACAGCCACCTTAGTTATTACTAAATGTCTGTTAGAGTGGTTTCAATTAAAAGGAAACAAAAAGTACTGACAGCAAGGAGTGCCTACAAAGATTCAAGCCAACTGGAGGTCTCATACCTTGCTTGTGGGAATGCAGAATTATACAGCCACTTTGGAAAACATTTTGGCAATTTCTTATAAAGTTAAACATTTATTTATCATACAACTCAGCAATCTCTCTCCTAGGTATTTACCCAAGAGGAAAAAAAAAAAGCAGACATATATTTAAGCAAAAATCTATAAACAAATTTTTTTCTAGTGGCTTTAACCCCAGATTTGGAAACAACCCAAATGTTCATCAACTGAAGAATAGATAAACAGTGGTACATTCATATACTGGAATACTACTAAAAACAAAAATACATAAAAAAGTGAACTACTAATGGTACTTCAACATGGATGAACCTCAAATGATTAGAGCTAAGTGAAAAATTTCTGGCTTAAATAGCTATATGCTGTGTGATTCCATTTATAAGACATTCAGGAAATATCAAAATCGTAAGGACTGAAAACAGATCAGCGTTTGCAAGTGGGTAGGGGATTGGCAACGAGAAGCACAGGGAAAATTTGGGGGTGATAGTTGGGGGGTGATAGGATTATTCTATATCTGGATTATGCTGGTGGTTATACAACTAGTGTTTATCAATATTTATAAAATTACACACTGAAAAGGGTGAATTTTACTGCTTGTAAATTAAAGATTGGAAACCCTGGTGGCGTAGTGGTTAAGTGTTACGGCTGCTAACCAAAGGATCGGCAGTTCAAATCCACCAGATGCTCCCTGGAAACTCTGTGGAGCAGTTCTACTCTGTCCTATAGGGTCGCTATGAGTCGGAATCGACTCGAGGGCACTGGGGGTTTTTTTGTGGTTTTTAAAATTAAAGTTCAATAAACCTGACTTGAAAGTGGGAAAAAAAGAGGTATCTATAAGTGAACATTTTTCCTTGCTTATGTTCTTCCCAGCTGGCCTTGTATTATATAACAGAGTTCATTTCAAATTGGTAAAAGTTAAATTATATGATTGAATTTCACTAAAAATATAGTCTGGACAACATCATAAAGAAAATGATCTTACAATTCTCTTAGTATAGGCAAAGAAATTTTTTTTTTACATAGGCAAAGGAGCTGCACACCTTTGTTTCCATACCTTAGTAATAATCCTCCTTATATGGCTTTATATGGAACCCTGGTGCTGTGGTGATTAACAGCTCAGCTTCAAACCAAAAGGTTGGCAGTTCAAGTCCATCAGCTGCTCCTTGGAAACCCTACAGGGCAGTTCTACTCTGTCCTGTAGGGTCACTATGAGTCAGAATTGAACAGATGGCAATGGGTTTCATTTTTGGTTTGGGTTCTGTGGCTTTCATAGTGGGCCCATGGCTATGCACTTGTAGACGTTCAATATAAATACTGGTTAAATCAATACCTGAGTAGGTAAATTTATCAAACAGTGAGCACATTAATGAACTAAAACGAACATTCTGTAGTTTTCTATTTCAGGGTTTCCACATGCTAGGGGTGTTTGCTCTCTAAACAAGCTCCATAATAAATCTTTGTATAAATAAAGAAATAATCTGAATGTGAAAAATGAACACATCTGGATAAAAATATGAGAATATGAGACTATATTTGATAGAAATTTAAGGAAGCCTACTAAATACGTCTATATATATATCTATATATATCTATATCTATCTATCTATATATATATGTATTTCTTTTTCTGAGCCCAATTCATTGAGATCCCATCACACCATACCACAGGTTACTCTTCAGAGTCATTATCCAAGAGTTTCTTCTTTAAACTCCAGTTGGGATTCCTAAAAATAATACCTAATGTTTATGCTTACTATGCACTTGGCACTTTTGTAAGCACTTTACATGTTGTTAACTGCTCTATCGTCAGCCGCTGACTCATGGCAGCCCCGTGCCCAACAAAATGATTATACTGAGTACTATCGGATCAGACCGTTTGATATCCATAGGGTTTTCACTGGCTGATTTTCAGAAGTAGGTCACTAGGTTTTTCTTCCCAGCCCGTCTTAAGTCTGCAAGCTCTACTGAAACCTGTCAAGCATCATAGCAACATGCAAGCCAACACTGACAGATGGTTGGTAGCTGTGCACTAGGTACATTGGCCAGGAATTGAACCTGAGTCTCCTGCATTAAAAAAAAGAAAATCAAATCCGTTGCTGTCAAGCTGATTTTGACTCATAGCAGCCCTATAGGACACAGTAAAACTGCCCCATAGAGTTTCCAAGTAGCACCTGGTGGATTTGAACTGCCGACCTTTTGGTTAGCAGCCATAGCTCTTTAACCACTACTCCACCAGGGTTTCTGAATACCAAAAAACACCCAAACCCACTGCTGCTGAGTCAACTCCGAAGGTGATAATTCTACCAGCGAATCACCCATGTTCCCTCTATACTCTACGTAGGCATTATTTTGTACATGAGCCAGGAGTAGTTAGCTCTGGACGTTGTGCAAAGCCTTAAGTGCAAATGGTTAACTCACTTGGCTGCTAAAAGAATGGCTGATTTTTCAGTAGATTGTCTGGCCTTTATTCTGAGGCACTTCTGGGCGGTCTTGAACCTCCAACCTTATGGTTAGAAGCCAAGTATGTTAACTATTTGTATCACCCAGGGACTCATCTACTTATCACCTCTCCTAAATAGACCATAACCTCTTGAAACCAAGTATCATGTTAATTTCTCTTTAACATCTACCATAGCACTTAACACAGCACTGGGCACAGAGTGCTTAGAAAACAATAATGGAATGCAGATGCCAAGTTCTTGACAGTTTGATTAAATGTCTGTATATGGTAGATTAGCTTCACTGTGGAATGATCTTGAAGGCTTCCTGTTATTTTCAAGTGAGAAAACCTAGCAGCTGGTAGAATTCCTTTCTCTCCCATGAAACAATTTCAAGCATGCAGAGAAAAGTAGATTAAATTGTGTTTGACTGACAGCTCTAAATTGAGACTACTTTTTTACCTGCTTCTACTTCTGAGCTTTTAACTGGAATCTTGGCATTAAGGTCGTTAAATATTGGAAAAAAAGAAATATTCGTAAAGAAGATGACAAAAAAAGATCGAAATAAAAATTGAAGGAGTGTACAAAAATGATTAGACTGAGGTAATGAGTGAACTAAAAATAGCAGTAAAAAGATGTCAGACACAGGAAATTATTTTGCTGGAGAATAGTAAGAAGACACCAATGCCATTAAAACAGGAGAATGTGAAGTCAAGGGCTTAAGAGGTTGATATTACTAAGAGTTCAGGACTTCTTTGCTATGGCAGACATAACCAAAGGTCATATCCTTGAGACTAAATGCTTGGAAAATAGTTCTTTCCACAGAAATGGTAACACTAACCAATGTGAAGCCAATCAATGTGTAACGGCAATTTCACAAATAGGATGACTCTGTAAATATGTGACAAAATATAGCTAGAGAAAAATTGTACCTGACTTTAGGGGAGTCAAAACCATCAGGGAAGACAGAAAATATCAGCACACAACCATCTGATGGTTTAGATTACAGCAAATTTGTGTTTTGCCGGGGCTAACGCTGATATAATTTGAGGGAGTCTACTTAAAAAAAGAGGAGCACTCATGGTGCGGTGGTTTGGCTACTAATCGGGAGATCAGCAGTTTGAACCCACCAGGTAGATGCTCTGCTAATTGGGAGAAAGGTGTAGCAGTCTGCTTCCATAAAGAGTACAGTTTTGGGAACCCCATGAAGCAATTCTACTCTGCGCTGTAGGGCCACTATGAGTCAGAATCAACTCAAAAGCAATGCATTTGGTTTTTGGGTCTTTGGACTTTAAAAAAAGATACAATATTATGAGCCCAAAATCTGAAATAAAATGAATATTTATTTAGAATTAAAACAGAAATCACAAAAAATTACTAATTTATATAATATGACAAATATCACAAAATACAGAAAATTAACATTAATAATTAATGACCTGACACCTCTCTATTTGTGGAAAAACCTCCATTTTTTAAACTGTGAAATTTAACATATAGATAGGAAAGTGCAGAAAACATATATATACAGTTAAATCAAGAATTACAAAGCAAACATATATGTAAAGCACCACCCAAGTCAAGAAACAGAACATTGCTATCATCAAGAAGCACCCTTCTCACACATGTAGCCCTTGAGTTTTTCCCTTATCATAATATCCTTCCTTCCACCAGAGGTAATCCCTCTTCTGACTTTTGTAATATTTCTTTTCTTCCTTTATTGTTTTACCACCTACGTTTGTAGCTTCATGGAGTCCCTGAGTAGTGCAAACGGTTAACGCACTCACTGCTAATTGAAAGGTTGGTAGTTCAGTCCACCCAGAGACACCAAAGAAGTCTTGGTGACCTACTTTAGGAAAATCAGCCAGTGACAACTCTCGGCAGCACAGTTCTCCTCTGACATACATAGGGTCCCCAGGAGTCGGAATTGATCCTCCTGCAACTTGTACTTTGTTTTTTGTTTTGTTTTGTTTTGTTTTTTGGTTACACAGCTTTATATACGTGTAGCTTGGTCTACTTTTGAACTTTGCATAACGGAGTTGTGCCCCCATGTATTGTTTGGGCCGTGGTTTTTGCATAACATTTTCTTTGTGAGATTTGCAGTAGTGCATTTAATTTCGATTTATTCATTATTTTTTAAAGGTAAGATGGTAAATATTTTAGACTTGAGGGCTCTATGGTCTCTGTCACAAGGAGTTCTGCTATTGTATTATGAAAGCAGCCATAGATAATACATAAATGAATGAGTGTGGCTGTGTTCCGTAAATCTTTATTTCCAAAAGTTGTCCGTGTGCCCATAGGCTGTGGTTTGCTGACTCCTGGTCTATACCATCTGTGGTGAGGACATTTCTTCCACGCCTGGAATTGGTTATGTGTGACTCTTCTGTTTTCTTTGATCAATCTCAAAAAAGTATTTGTTGGTATTAACAGTATTTGGAAGAAAAAAAAAAAAAGCTTGACTTTTATATTGGTCAAGTCTCTTGGCATAGATTTTGTAGTTTGACAGTACTTTTCTTTCAGAAAATTGAAGATATCATCCCATTATCTCCTAGCTTCCATTGTTGCTGCTAAGAAGTCAAGCATAGGTCTAAATGCTATTTCTCTGGAGGAAAGCTCTCGTTTCTTAGACTTTTTTTTTTTTTTTTTTTAAGATTTTTCTCTGGTGTTCTGTACTTTTACTATAATGTCTTTAGATGTACTATTTTACAATTTTATTTGCTGGAGATCCATTGGAATCCTTGAATATCTCTTGTGTCTGGAAATTTTTCAACCACTGTATTCATACATTGCCTTTGCTCTTTCTCTCCTTTTGTTCAAGTATTGCAATTAAACAAGTGTTGGATCTTCTCATTCTATCTTCCAATTCTCTTAAACTCTCATATTTTTCATTTTTTAATCTCTACTCTGTTTTTTCTGTATCTTTTGTCTTATTTCCAGTTCGCTCATTTCCTGTTTTCTATGTTCTATTTGCTTTTAAACCGATCTATTAAGTTATTGTATTACAAAGATTGTGATCCTCATTTCCAGCATTTCTAATATGTTAAATTACTTTTTATAGTTTTGGTTTTCTAGTGCTGCTAAAACAAAACAAAACAAAAAAACGCCACAGGAAAAGTGGTATTTTTCTTTAAAGAACTGAAATGTATTATTTCATAGTTCTGGAGTCTAAAAGTCCAAATCAGGGCCTTGGGCATGTCAGCTCCCTCTGTGGTCCTCTGTCATAGTTTCTGGTGTCTGCCAGCAGTCCTTGGAGTTCTATTACATGTAGACAGGTCTTCAGATGGCATTTGTCTTCACTCTGTGTGTGTCTGTGTCTATTCTGCTCTTTTTATAAGAGACCACTCAAAAGGGGTTAGGTTTAGAAGCCACTCTACTCTGTATGACCTCGTTAACATTAGAAAAGAAAACCCCTATTTCCAAACAGGGTCATATTTACAAGCACCAAAAATCCCATTGCCACTGAGTCAACTTCTACTCGTAGCTGGATTCACAGTGACCCTATAGGACAAAGTAGAACTGCTCTATTGGGTTTCTAAGGCTATAGTCTTTTCGGAAGCAGACTGCTACATCTTTCTCCAACAGAGCTGCTGGTGTTTTTGAACTACTGAACTTTGAGTTAGCAGCCAAGTACTTTACCACTGTGTCACCAGGGCTCCTTTTTTTCAGGCACAGAAATTAGGAATTCAATAATTCAATATAACTTTTAGGGGGATGCAATTCAATCCATAACACTTTTCCTAGCAGATACTGCATTCTTATTTTCTTATATATGTTATGATCTATTTTTATAATGTCTAATAATTCTAATATAAGAAGCATTTTTAAATCTGTTCTTTTCGTTTTGTGTGGATGCTTTCAGCTTTATTTTTTCTCTTATGTGCTTAGTTATAATATCTTTCAAATGTTATTTTTGAGACTTCCTTGAGGTCTAAGATAAAGATGTCTTTTTCTGTAGGATGCCTGAGAGCACTATTATTTCTCAACCGCTTTGAATTAAATTCATGATCTAAAGGTTTCTTTTTTTTTTTTTTCCTGCCATTCAGGTGATACGGATTTGTCTTAAAATCTGTAAAAAGGCCAGCTTTTCTTTATAACTTTGTGGGAACAATTTCCTCTCCTTATTCCTTACCTAGGATGAAGACAACTTTTCTAGAAGTCCCTTGAAGTTAAGATAGAGATGGATTTACTTTCGGTTCATCCTATAGGGTTGCTATGAGTCAGAATCAACTAGACGGCAATGAGTTCGGTTTTGTTTTGGTTTTACTTTGAAAGGGTGGCTATTTGGAGTCCCAGTTTAATGTGTGAAAATCACCTCTTAGATTCTCTAAGTAGGGTGTTCTTGGGCTTTGGTTTCCAACACCTGAGCTATGAGACCATCTAGAGGAAAGTCAAATGTTCATGGGTAGAATAATTCTCCCAGAGCAAAAATGACTTCTGCCTGCTCTTCTCCAGATTCCTTCTTCCCCTTTAATTTTATCCTAGCAATTTCTTTCTACCTGTCCCATCCTCGATGTGTTTAAGACCTTTTTTTTATATGAAAAATAAATTTATTACGTAACACCTTGCTTTTTAACAATGTTCAACTTTTTTTTTTTTAATTCAGAATACTTGTGTCATTCGTGTCAAATAGTTTGATAGTACGTTACAGGTTTTTTCTTTTTTTCTTCAAAAACTCTAAGGGTCTCCTACTCCTTCTCTTTGCTGAAGTACGGGCACCCTAAACAATGTGTGAACAGGTTTTAGAAAACAAAATGAAATGAACAAAATTTTAAGAGCCCTACAACAACCAGCTTTCAAATCAAATACCAGAACAAAATACCGGAATTGGATGCCACACCTTTTTAAGGAAGTTATCATTCATACGTTTTTTCATTTTAAAGCATGCTCACAAATCAGCAAAACCAACAGGAAAAATAAAACACTGTGACAATCATTTTAGTTTGTTTGCTGAACCAAACAGGTTTATAGCAACGACAACATACTGAACTACTCTCAAATAGCAACTTTAATGCCAGTCAAGTCAAAGACTGAAAATACACACAAACTAGTAAGTTGGAAATTAATCTTTGGGAGTTTTGAAATCTTTCTGGAAAAAAGATGTGGTTTTTGTACTTTGAAAACATCCAAATATTTTTCTTTGTCAAAAAAATGCTGATTAATGTAGAAAATGGATCAACCCACTGATAAAACACTGAAAAGAAAGGTGTAAGAAAATCATCTCATTTTGAGTCTTGGTTATTTTGTTAACATAGACTCTGTGTTTTAAGTACCAGTTAAACAGTTTTCTGTAAATATTTAACTCATTATTTAGTTGTTCCAGGTGGGAAAGCTGGTTCAAATATCTAGGCCACATTACTAGAAAGGAAAATTTTAAAAATCTTCAGTAGAGCTCTGGGCATTGTCTTCTTTCCTTTGTACTTTGGCCTCTCGGTAGGAATAAGCCTTGATTTTATCTTTTCCCCTGTGTTCAATTAGTAACCTATTGTGAATTGAGACTACAATGGCTGAAATTGGAAATTTAGCTTATTAGGGATTTGGTTCTATTTTCAAAGCTTAGTACTGAAACTAAAACACAGGAGAAGCTTCTATTGTTTGTGTTGCTATTTTTGACCTGCAGCACTGAACTGGGGCTAATGATAGTAGTGATAGTAGCAAATACCTTGCAGAATGTTTGGGGCCTGCATTGGTGAACTCCTGCAGTCACATTTGTCCTCATCCCATGGCCCTGCCTCCTCTGTTATGTAAGAAAACTCTAAGGGATACCTGCTGCAGCCTGACTCCAAATCCTGAGAGGTAAGCTGGCCTTGTCATGCTTCTCTAAACTCAGACAGCATCTGATAGCTGCACTATTTATTTAGCATGAAGACAAGAGAACCATAGAGCTCAGGCTTTTTCACCAGCTTGTAAGAATAAATACCAAATCAAAATAAATCAAACCAATTGCTGTCGAGTTGATTCTGACTCATGGCAACCCTATAGGATGCAGTAGAACTGCCGCATAGGATTTCCAAGGAGCGGCTGGAGGATTTGAACTGCTGACCTTTTGGTTAACAACCAAGCTCTTAACCACAAAGATACCAGGGCTTCAAGAATAAATACAGTAACATTAAATTTTACGGTGCCACATACAATGGTTCAAGTCCCTTGACATTCAGTACAGAAGCTCACTGTTCCCACTTACATCTCAGAGTTCCCTGTGTGCGGAGGAGAAGGAGACTTGTGACTTCTGCTCTAGGCTTCTGGTCAGGTCACGATGACAGTGCCATGGCAACCAGTGGCCTGGTCTTTATGAGATGACTGCTCTTCCAAGTACCACTGGGCTTTGTCTCTACTACTGCTAGAACCACTTTGGCTCAGGCGATTGGGGAATGATTGTTCTAGGCTCTCCCTCTCCATGCCAGGCATGCAAGACATGCTTACAATAATTTCTCATTGCATAAGTGAAATAAGCTTACAACTCTGACAAGACCACTAAAATGGCACTAAAATCCTACTATAGCTGTGGTTACAATCCCATTTAGGAATGGGTTTTCTTTGCTGTGCTAATAAGGCATTATTAGTGTAAGGTGTATAATAAGAAAAGTATATAACAAAGAATAAACTAAAAACACTTCTGGAAATGACTACTTTCAGAGACCACAGGTTCAGACTTTTTCTCATGGACTTTTACTTTGGAAAAAGACCAATGGCTAGAAAAGGACGTCATGGTTGGTAAAGCAGAGAGTCAGCGAAAACAAGAGATGTTTTTTCTTAACTAAGACACAATGAGATGGTGTCTTAGTTAAATTCTCTAGAGGAGCAAAAACAGTGAGACATATATATATATAAATATATATAGAAAGGTTTACTTCAAGGAAATGTCTTACGCAATTGGGGGGCCTGGCAAGTCCCAAGTCCATAGGTCATGCAGCAGGTTGGGCACGGTACATGGGGTTGCAGGGACTGGTGAATCCAAAATCTGTAAGCCAGGTGGCAGGCAGGAGACTTCTGAAGACTTATGTCCCAAGATCCCAAGGTCAAGTGTTATGGATTGAATCGTATCTCCCAAATATATGTGTTTTGTATCCTACTAGACCTGTGGTTATAATCCCATTTGGGACCAGGTTTTCTTTGTTATGTTAATAAGGCAGTATTAGTGTAGGATGTGTCTTCAGTGAATCTCCTTTTGAGATATCAAAGAGCAAGATTAAGCAAGCGGAGAAGCAAACAGAAATGGGGGAAGACAGGTGCCACACCACATGAAGATCGCCAAGGATCCAAGGAACAACGACCTTCATTTAGAACTGACACAGAGACAGAAAGCATTCCCCTAGAGCGATTGAACTGAATTTGGACTTCTAGCCTCTAAACTGTAATAAAATAAATTTCTGTTAAAGCCACCCACTTGTATTTCTGTTACAGCAGCACTGGGTAACTAAGACATCAGGCAACAAGAAGAGTACAGGATCGAGAGAGAGTGAGCTCTGCCAGAATATCCACTTATATTCTGGAGACATACCACACTCCCATGGAAATTTCCCTTTCAACTGACTGCTTGATCACTACAGATCACATCATGGAATGTAATCACATTACATTAGGTTAGGTTAGGTTAGGTTACATACATTATGTTCCATTACATTATGGAACAGCAACCAGTCCAAATCACTGAGAGTCATAGCCTAGCCAAGTTGACACATAAAATCAACCATCATGGATGGATTGACACTTTAGCAAAAGCAATGAATTCAAACATACAAACAATCATGAACATAGTTCAGGACCAGGTAACATTTTGTTCTATTGTACATGAAGTCAACATGAGTTAGAGCCAACTGTGTGGCAACTAACAACAACAAATAAAGCCCCCAAGGCTTTTCTACATTCTTCAGAGTCACTTTCTTCCTCCTAGTTGTTGTTTCTGTCCTGGATCCATACCTTCCCATAGTGACTTCCATATCCACAGAATTTCTGTACATCCCAGAGGGACAATTTAATCAGAAGAAGCCAAGCAAACATCAGTATGTTCTGGATTATCTCTAAAATACCAGCAGTACGTTCCAGGTCAAACAGCATGAATCTAGGTCGGTACCCATTTTATGGTGTTTCAAGCCGTGTGAGTGAAGATGCCCTTCCTTCAGCGTCCTGGCCTTTTTAAGAGCTCCCAAAAGAAACTACCTGAACAAGAACATTCACGTCTCCACAAGGATGTGAAATGAGTTGCATTCTAAATCCGCACCTGGGAATAAAACCTTTCTCTCCAGGAAGTTGTTTTAAGTTTGTACATGGCAATGTAGTGGTAGTCTTAAAGTCAATATAATAGGTCATCAGAGGTATTTTAAAAAATTTAAACAAAATTGAAATTATCAAAAACCTGTATGTAATCAGAAACAAGCTGCATCAGGTTTGATTTTTGTTGTTGTTGTGTGATAAAGGAAGTTGTTTTGTCAAATGGATGTATGTGTGTCCTAGGTCACAAGACCAATTACATTTCTCAGAAATAGTCTGTCAGAAAGTTTGAGAAATACTGCTTTTAATGAAACAACACTTCTAGATATGCTATTTTCACCGCAACAAAGGCAACACTTTCAATTGTTATTCACTTCAGTTTTAGCTTCTTTGAACCACAGCTTCTCAAACATCTCCATCTCTGCAGAGTCTCTTTGCATTACATTTATATAACTAGACATCTCATCCACAGGATTTTCCTAAAAGCAAACCAGAAAACAAACCCATTGCTGCCGGGTCTGTAGCTCTTAAACACTGTACCACTTGGGCACCTCCTAAAGCAAAGGAACTCTAAAAGAGTATTAGTGTCCACTTCTAGAGAAAAGAACATTGCTTCCAACTTTAAAATAGCCCTTTCCCCCACTTCAGCTCCTACCCATCAACATTTTCAAAACTTTCTGAGCCAAATTTCAATTAGGGGATTCTCATTACACTATTGGACACTGCTTTTTCAAGATTTTTTCATGTGTTCAAACCTTGATCCACAACTAATATAAACCAAGCACCTGGAGGATCGGTACCCTATTTATGTTCATTTGATTTCCTATTAAGAAGGTCAGGAGCTCTGGTGGCACAATGGTTAAGTGTGAGCTGCTTACTGAAGTATTCCTGGTTTGAACTCACCCAGTGGGTCTCTTGGGGGGAAAGACCTGCTCCCATAAAGATTAACCAAACCCATTACGATGGAGTAGATTCCTACTCATGGAGACGCTATGGAACAGAGTAGACCTGTCTTACAGGGTTTCTGAGGAGTGGCTGGTGGATTTGAACTGCCAACCTTTTGTTTAGCAGCTGAACCCTTAAACACTGCACCATCAGGCCTCCCTAGAAAACCCTATGGCGCAGTTCTATTCTGCAACACATGCAGTCTCTATGAGTCAGAATCCACTGAAGGCACCCCAAAACATAAAGGAGGTAGTTAATAAATGTTGTTACCTGCTGTCAGGTCAATTTTGATTTATAGTGACCCCATGTGACAGAGTAGAACTGCCCATAGGGTTTTCTAGGCTGAAATCTTTATGGAGCAAATTGCCAGGTCTTTCTCCCATGGAGCTGCTGGGTGAGTTCAAACCGCCAATCTTTCGGCTAGCAGCCCAGAGTTTAACCATTGCACCACCAGGGCTCTTTAATTAACAAATACATTTTATTAAGTCTATTACGAGGTAAGTCTGTCCAAGAATTAAAATGCTGGATAGTATCATTGGGAGGTTAATGAAATGAATGTTTGAACCAGTTCATCTAAAAACCTGGTATACCAGGGGTACATCCCTATTATACAAATCTGTCCCAATCCTGGCAGTGTTTGGTGCCATCATGTGGCTGTTGTCTGCTCCATTTTAAATATTGGTGAAAACAATCCTGAGTCCTGTGACTGACTGGAACTTCCAGGGTCATAACAGGGATTCAAGGAATCCTCAGGTCAGGTGGTATGTGCTTCATCGGCTCTTTCCATGATAAATGTCAAGGGAAAACTGGGAATTCCAAGGTCCACCCGCTACCTCCCAGCTTCTAAACCTTCCTAACAAGGATTGTTACCCTTTCCCCTACCTGGCCCTACATTTGCATTCTGATCTCTTTTCTTCATCCCTTCCCACATCCACCCTGGTGGAAAACAGGAACCAAAGAGACAAAGTTGGTTCCATTATACAGTAATCCTTGTTATAGTGGAGATTTACAATACCGTGGAATGATTGATACCTGGTCTTAGGAAGAAGTAGGTCCTTGGGCAGAGCCTTAGAAAGTGGTGGTGGGAACTGTGGAGAAATGTAGACAAGTGGAGGCCTCACATTCCTGGGCTTCCAAATAGCCTTTTTCTTTGAATTCTGTGTTTTTCTCTCTTTCTTTTACTTTGTGTCTTTGCCAAGTAGCCCTGGTGGCACAGTGGTTAAGTGTTTGGCTGCTAACTGAAAGGTTGGAGGTTCGAACCCACCAGCCACTCTCTGAGAGAAAGATGTGGCAGTCTGCTTCCTTAAAGAGTCAGAATTGACTCGATGGCAAAGGGTTTTTTGTTTGTTTGTTTATGGTGTCTTTGCCACTCTGTGTCTTGTTCTCTCTGCCTTTCTAACGTAAAGCTTTCCAGATGATCCAGGCACAGGTTCACGTCCACCTCATCCATGCCCCCTTCCACTGCCATGAGGCTGTCCTTGGGCATAGGTGACACCTGAGTTGACATTGCTACTACCACTTTCTAGCTCCTGCGGCTTGTCCATATCAGTTTACATTATTAGGAATCTCTCTAGGGAAAAATAACTGCTCACCAATGTATTCCTCCCTAAACACACTGCAGAAAGTGCGCTCTCTGAACTATCAAAGACAACTGGATGAAACCATTAGCAGCAATAACCCCATCCTGGGATAGGGATGGTTTTAAAATGAGCCTCAAGCAAGAATGCCTGCAAGCAACTTATTCAACGTGATTTATTTAATCGTTATAACATTTTAAGATTATTTTACAAATTGTCTGTGCTCATAAATCAGAGATTAGGCAGTAAAAAATTCTCTAAAACACATTCTGAGGAATTATGTGAATTGCTTAGAAGAGATGTGATCCATGAGGTAAGGAAGATAAGAAAAGCATTGGCTCAGAACATAATTATAAAACAGAAAAAATACAGAACTACATCATTTGTAAATCTTAAAAAAAAAAAAAAAAGATAAAAACTGACAGACTTTATGGAAAAAATACCCTCTGAGAGGAAATTTCTTGACATCTTCATGCATATGCGACTTGAATTGCCACCAACTATGAAACTAATCTGTCAAAATTTAAGAAAACCTTTGCATCTAGGGTTGCAGAAGTAATGACCTTCAATTTTTTTTCTTTATTTTTCCCCCTGCTTGCTTGTTTCTCTCCTTTCTCTCTTTCTTCGGTTGGTATACAAGTCAACCTTCTGAAATTTCTTTTTTTTTTTTTAAACTTCCCATAAAAATAGAGAGTTGCCTGTTCATTAGTGATAAGATTTTAACTAACGGCAGAAAGAAGAGTGAGGAATCAAAGAAGATAATTTAGAGAGTCCATGCCTGTTTTGAAGCCAGTGAATGGCTTCAGCACTTTGAAAGAGCAAATTAATAGAAAAAGCAGGCATTAAGCTTACATCGAAAATGAGAATGTAAACTCTGAATTAACAAAAATGATCTAAGGTGATGAAAGTGTTCTTTTCTAGCTTGAAAATATAATATATATCTATAGGGAAAATGGAAAACCTGCTTAAATAAACTTGTTATGATACAAGCAAACCAAGTGTTTGAAATTGCACCAAGGGAGAATGCCACCCAGACAATTCTAAAATGGCATTTTGCTAGGGGAAATGAGTTCATGGTTTTCATTGTGGATAGGTTAGGCCCAAAGGTTTTTAGGGCAAGGTACCTTAAGTATAGGGAGTCTTTGGGTTTATTGATTTCTTAAGGTCAGAGTGGAGGCAAGAAAGGCAAAATTCTGAGCAAAGAAGATAGGTGTTACGTAAGTTACCAGACATCTTGTTATTGAAGCTTCCAAACAATAGGAAGTGGTTGGTTCTGATTCTGAACGGGTATAATATATACAAGGGGTATAATATACATATACTGTGTGGTGCAAATAGGTAAGGCCCTCAGCTGCTAATCAAAAGGTTAGAAGTTTGAGTCTACCCAGAGACATCTTGGAAGAAAGACCTGCTGACCTACTTCTGAAAAATCCATTATAGTTTCCAAATCGTCATTAAGCTGTTATTGCTGGGCTAGTTATCCTTCTGGAAAAACAAAAGTTTTAGCCATAATCTCACTGAAGGAGTGATCAATTAAACTTAAGAACTCGTGAATGGGTAAGCATGGCATCAAAGAATTGGTGGAGAGAATCAAAACAAGTTTAATATATAGCACTATCAACACTTTTTAAAAAATATTGCACAACAATATGGAAGGCAAATGTCAATAATTTGTGTATATGATATGTAGAATAGAGTTGCTATGAGTCAGAATCAACTTGATGCCAATGGGTTTTTTTTTTTTTTTTAAGAATATAAACAATCAACAACGGTAATATGGCCTAAAGTCTTAATTTACGGAAAAAAACCTGAAAAGTTGGTGAAGGTGAGTGAAAGAGTGAGCTACACTTACTCCTTGTTTCCTACTCCTCACTTATCAGCTATCTCATTATCTGATATTTCACACTTACAGCAATAGTAAAAAATCTACTATCCTGCTATTTTTCACATTAACAATGTACGTGTGGCAGTAATGAATGCCAAGGTGCAAAGCGAGACTAACACTGGCTGTGATGGTTAAGGTTATGTGTCAACTTGGCTGGGCGATGATTCTCAGTGGCTTGGCAGTTATGTAATGATTTAATTTGGAAGTTATGTAATGATGTAATTTGGAAGTTATGTAATGATGAAGTCATCTTCCATTGTGTGCTCTCGTGTGATCATCCTTCATTTTCATCTGACACTGATTTTTGCATAATGACCTTGTCTTTGGAACCTAACCATGTTGATAAATGGGGAGTAGGCATAATTTCTTTATACTAAACAGGGTAGAGACATTAGATAGCATTTCATTGTTGTTACTGGTGATTAAAAACACATAGATTTATTTTTATTTGAAAGAAACAAGTAATAAAAATAGAAACAAGGTCTATATGTTTCTAATTTATAGAGGAAAAATCAAAGACAATACACTTAATAAATAAATAGTAGACCACTAAAAACATAGACAGCATAAATACAAAAAATAAGCTTGAGACAAAAATGCACTGATTTTTGACAATAAATGAGAGTTAATACACTGCCCTATTCAAAGCCAGAGTTTTTTGTTTTTAATTGAGAAAATATAGTGGACATTTGGTTGCACTTTCAATATTCAATCCCTCTTCCCTTCCTAACAGAACTCAGATATTTTAAAGATATCCACTATCCACATTACCCATCAACCCTTGAGGGTAATCTTGGATAATTTACCTAATCAGTGCACTGAATTGCCCTGGAGAGTGTTGTTAGTCCAGAGGTGGGTACATGGTCTCAGTTGCTTCTATCCAATTGAGGGTAATAAATCATATTTTAAGCTATAGGCCATCTTGAAACTATGTGGAGAGGAAGACATAGAATAGCTGAAATGGCCCCTTCTCCTTGATACTTAATTGAGCTACTTATTATGCCACCTAAGCTTCTGGATACATGAGATGATGCATTTTTATCTTTTTAATGCCAGAGATTTCTGTTACTTTGAGCCAAGAAGAAAACTCAAAACACATATCTATACTGTCTATAGTCAAAATTCAAACTTCAGTTCTATGCTAACCATAAATAGGGGTAAAAAGGCATGGAGACAACAGAATGTGAGTGATGTCAACCATTATTTGGAAGCTAGGAAATGGCTGTAAAAAATCTCTAAGAAAAAAATAAAAGGCAAGAGATGGAAAATGGGAGCCAAAAGGGTAAGAATTGGGGGTAATTAATCAAATATGTATAACATCAGGTGAGTGAAAGTTCCAGAAATAATGAACAGAGAAAATGGAGAAGAGGAAATTATTAAAGAACTAATTCAGGAATATTGGCAAGAACTGAAGAATCAGAGTCTTAAAGACCAACTAATTCTCCGAAGTCCTACCCTAAAGCCTATAATTATAAAGAGAGAATCCAGAAAGTATTGTAATTTTCAAAAACAAGACTGGAATCTAGAGGACAATAGTGCACCGTGTTGAAAATTTGGAAGGATATGGTTTTACTCTGAAGTTATATACCCAGCTAATCTAGCAATCAAACACAAAGATGGAATAAAAACATTTTACATGTTAAGATATTTGAGTTCCCAAAAGGAAAAAGAAAGGAGAGAGAGAGATAAATAACGTCTATGCATTCTCTTTCAGGAAGTTGATAGTGGATGTGTTCTACCAGAAGATCTAAAAGGAAACCCCAGGAAAGAAAGATTCAACACCACTGATTAGCCAAGAGAATCCCAGGATCTTCAGCGTACTTCAGGCATAGAGAACAATCAAACCAGTCAGGAGAAAGAGGAAGGGGAGCTCTAGGAAGGAAACCTAAAGTAATAAAAGAGGGAGGAAAGGAAGGAAGAAATGAAGAATGAAGGAATATCTGGAATTATATTTCAAAAATGTTGGCAAGAGTTATTTCTGGAAAATTGTATTTTTTACTTTCTTCCTTAATTTTTTTCACAGATTAAATTTTATATTAAATATATGTTATCCATGTACTTGTATACACACATATATGTTGTTATTGTTGTTGCTGTGTGCTGTTGAGTGGATTCTAACGCATAGTGACCCTTATAGGAGAGGGTAGAACTTCCCCATAGGATTTCCTAGGCTGTAATCTTTACAGGGGCAGATTGCCAGGTCTTTCTCCTGAGAAGCCAATAAGTGGGTTTGAACCTCTGATGCTTCGGTGAGCAGCTGAGCACTTAACCATTGCACCACCAGGGCTCCATTACAAACACATATATGTACAATTTTTTAAAAACTAAAAGTACAGTAATAACTTATTTTCTAATTTTTTTTTAAAAAGAGTGAAAATTCGAGTTAAACTTCAACAATAACAACAAGAAAGTAAACCACCATACATAAAATAACACACAAAATTCATCTTTAGCTGGAACTCAATCACCTGGCCGTGCCAAACTGCAGGACCAGCTAAGAAATGAAACTTTGCTGTTGGTGCTGGAAGAGAGTAAATGGTTTTGGCAAACAGCTAGTCAGTCTCTGCCAGTTTCTCACGGTGAGAGAACACATACCTAATCAGACCATTTAAGCTGTAGCAGCTATAGCTTTGCTGCCCTTCCACTGCTGTCCTGCAGAAATCATACACAGCTTTGATTGAGACTTTAATACCACCAACTTCACGAAAGCATCAAGTTTTCCTCAGGGAAAGCTGGTAAAACCTACAGAATCCCTAGAAACCCTTTAAGCCTACCTGGACATTGGAATTTTGGCAGACGGAGCTGATGGAACCGTTACGGTCATTTCATAGAGTTCTTCCAGGACCTCATCATTTTCTTTTTCATATCTGAATGTTACTGAATGTGTAATATCTGAATGTTTTTCATTTTTGAATGTTGCTCTCCGCATCCAGTAATTACACATATTGCCACAAGTTGAGATCGAACCCTAGAACCTCTGCAGAATTTCTGATGCTGCCTTCATGGTACTCTTGAGCCTCTTTAGAAGAAACAAATTAAAGACTTGGTTTGTATGGTCAATGACAACATTTCTACCAATGAAATACCTTGTAATTTTCAATAGGTACTAAATATGATCGGTGGAACATTTCTACGAGATTGATTTTACGCAGGATCTTGGGAAGTTCCATCTCTCAACGGATCATCCTTTACTGGCTGCCAACAGAATGTGATAGATTGTTTGCCTTGTCTGTGTGATTCATTGTGGTTGAGGACAGGGAACATCAACTATCTTCTGCTGGCCATGGGAAGAAGGGAGACCCAGAAGATTCTGAGTTGGAGAATTTTCAAGATTGCCTTTCTCCCATAATCTTCTATCACACTGTGTCTTTTTCTCGTCTTTTTTTGACACATACACAGGCACAGAGCTATGACTGTGGGACCATGAGTTGTCTCTTTGTCACACCACTCTCCTCTCTTTGGAATCACTTGTCTTCTTAAGTATCATTAGTTCACTGAATGCTGTTGAATATTGACACGTTTACAGCATCACTGTTAATGCCTTGCCCTCCCTCCCCCGAAGACATGAGAATTCTACTTGAACGAATTTTTCGCAGGTGAAAACATATCAACTTATCATACATAAGTCTAATTCCTTTGGCAGCTAAGCATTACTGGCAAAAAAAAAAAAAAAGTCTTTATTCAGGGACTCAGGCCAGCAACCTTATGACACAGAAGTTACAGCTCTCCTTAGGAAACTATGCTTGGAACATTATGTGGTTTTCAAGGGCCATTACAATTATCTGGTGCTTTTCCCAGAGAAATGGTGTACACTACCAGCTAAGAGCACAGACTTTTTGATGTCAGACAGCCTGAGTTTGGATTTGCCAGTTGCTGGAAGCATAGTCTTTCTGAGGTTAAAAATATTTGCTTCATAGGATTGTTCTAAGGGTTAAACGAGATAATGCATGGAGAACCTCAGCAAAATCTTGCCATATGTAAATATCAGTGATGATGATGGTGATGAGGATGACGGTTAGATGGTGATGAAATCCTAATTCCAAATCAGCTCCCTGGTTTGTTTTACTTGTGATCTCTACCACTCTTCATTTTTACCACCAATTCAGGAAGATTGCTGATGTTCTGTTTCAGATATGTACACTTGCTATACTGAACAAGGTATTTTAAAGAGATATACTTAGCCACAAGTGGACCAAAGTCAACATGTGTGGGTTTGAGGCATTATAGTGTAGTGATTAAGAACATAAACTCTTCAGAACCCATATTCACAATATTCAAATACTTGCTCCACCATGTACTAGCTCTGAACGTGGGGCAAGTTACTTAACCACTCTCTGCCCCACTTTCCCTATCCTTAGAATGAAGAGAATAATCGTACCTTCCTCACAGGGTAGACCTAAGCCCTGTAATTTTTATTATTTATACAATAAAACCTGTTTTTGAAGTTGGAACTTTACTGCAAAATTTGAGATGAGCATACCATTTTTTACAATCACTAAATATCTGGCGGAGTCCCTGGGTGGCACAAACAGTTAAACTTTTGACTGCTAGTCAAAAGGTTGGCAGTTCAAACCCAACCAGAAATACTTTGGAAGATAGCCGTGGTGATCTGCTTCCAAAAGGTCATAGCCTTGAAAACCTTATGGAGCAACTCTTCTGAACACATGAGATCACCATGAGTTGGAATCAAATCAACAGCTACAACTAATGTCTGGCAGGATTTCCTACATCGAAGACCCATTCCTAGGAGTCTGATTTGTTTTTATTTCCAGTTAAACAAACATTCAGTAACTACTATGTCCTGAACCCTGTGATGGGGATAACGGGATTGATAATGCATGGCTAGTCCACTTAGCAAGCTTCCAATCTGGTATTTGAATAAAGCAGGGAAAACTGAGGAAATGGAGATATAGTTGTGTCTCTGCATGACCTCGGGCATGTTATTTCACCTTTATTGTTTGCAGATGTTTATCTCCTTGTGGGACCTAATCTTCAGGTCATCATTCTTAAATTTCCAAGAAACTATGTTTATTAGCTGTATGTGACTTCAAGGCTCATACCATTGTTTCTCTTCCTCCCTCTCTCCTTCCCTCCCTCCCTCGCTCCTTTCCTTCTTTCCTTTCTATACACCCTTTTTTAAATGAAAATATCTCCATGAAATTTTAATAAATACTATCAGGCAATTCCAACCTAGTATAATTTAGGTTATTCAACACTTGCCTACAACTGGGAAAGAACAGATACTTGAGGGAATCAGAATTTTTCTAGAAGTGGGAAAGGGGAAAAAGATGTAACCTGGAGGCTGCGGCTGAACATCTGGTCATAATTGGGATATCCAGAGTTCAGGAAGATGGCCTGGGGTTGCAGAAGAAAAGAGAAATTGCCTGAGGTGGAAGAGCAGTAAAGTGTTGCCGGTAGGACTCAGAATTATGTTTTTTGTTTGTTTGTTTTGTTTTTTATGCTTACATTTTGAAACACAAAGGAGATGCAATGTTTTAATTGCCACCTCCATTGCCAATACAATATGGTATGCAATTCAAGAAATGTTTGCTGAGCAATTATTATATGCAAAGTGCTGTTCTAGGCCTTTGGAGCATGCAAAGATGCAAAGGTAGGTGAGTGTTTTAAAAAAGTACTTTTTGAGCTTCTTTACTCTTTAGCAGTTCGATGTATGCAGTGGTTCTCAACCTTTTTCTTCTGCCCCTTAGCATTGTTGATGTTACGTGCTGTTGAGTGAGCTCTGACTCATAGCAACCTTATGTATAACAGAACAAAACACTGCCCATTGTTGCAGCCACTCGGTCCATCTCATTGACAGTCTCTCTCTTTTTTGCTGACCCTCTCCTTTACTCAGCATAATGTCTTCTCCACAGATCTCTCGTGATGACATGTCCAAAGTATACAAGATGAAGTCTCACCATCCTGACTTCTAGGGAGCATTCTGGCTGTACTTCCTCCAGGACAATTTGTTTGAGCTGCCTTTTGAAATCTTCTGTTCATCTCTTTTACTTCATCATTTTTTCTGTTCACTTTAGCTACTCTACACTCAGGAGCAAGTTTCAGAATGTCTTCCTACATTCATTTTGGTCTTTTCCGTCTTTCTTGTCTTTTTAATGACCTTTTACTTTCTTCATGTATGATGTCCTTGATATCATTCCATAATTCTTCTGGTTTTAGGTCATTAGCTTTTTTTTTTTTTGTATTTAACAATTGTATTTAACGCAAATATTTAATACAGTAGGCTTTACGGCAGTCCCTTCTTAAGTACCAGTTGTCCATCAGTCAAATGTTCTGAACCCAGGTACTTGCCATATATCATCAAGATTGTTAATGTGGTGAGCCTAATTTTACTTTTTTTTTTTTAATTTTTATTAAGCTTCAAGTGAACATTTACCATTCCAATCAGTCTGTCACATGTAGGTTTACATACATCTTACTCCCTTTTCCCACTTGCTCTCCCCCTATTGAGTCAGCCCTTACAGTCTCTCGTTTCGTGCCAATTTTGCCATCTTCCCTCTCTCTCTATCTTCCCATCCCCCCTCCAGTCAAGAGTTGCCAACACACTCTCCAGTGTCCACCTGATTTAATTAGCTCACTCTTCATCAAGGTCATTAGCTTTTAATGCATCAAATCTATTCCTGAGGTGATCACTAAATTCAGGCAGGATGCATTCAAGGTCATACTTTGGCTCTCTTGGATTGCTTTTTCTTCACTTCAACTTGAGCTTGCATATGAGCAATCGAAGGTCTGTTCTGCAGTTATCCCCTGGCTTTGTCTTGACTGATAATATGGAGCTTCTCCATTGTTTCTTTCCACATTACTAAGGAATTAAAAAATACCACTAACAATGACTTAATTAGGGCAATGATTCTCAATGAAGAATTAAGGCAGTGGAGAAGAGGAGTAGAAAAAAGCCATTTGTACTTGGCATTACAGCTTGTTACAGTCTGGATTGTGGGAAGCATATCTAGTTTGGAAAAGGTCCCCAATGATTCTGATACTTCTGTTATGGATAGAGGTTGGAGGACATCTTTCCTCTTCTCTTACTTCCTCTTTGAATATCTGAAACAGACTATAAGTAAAAGAGTCATAAATCTCACACACCAACTATCCACACACCTGATCTTTCGCTGTTGTTGTTAGCTGCTGTCAAGTTGGCTGAGACTCATGGTTCATGGCCACCCCATGTACAACAGAATGAACAGTCTTGCACCATCTTTACTATCATTGTTATGTTTGGCTGCAACAATGAGTCCATTGTTGCAGCCAAAGTGTATTTTGTATGTCTTCCAACCTAGAGGGCTCATCTTCCAACACTATATTGGATGATATTCTGTTGTGATCCATAGGGTTTTCCTTGGCTTATTTCCAGAAGTAGATCATCAGGCCTTTCTTCCAACACTATACTGGACAATGATCTGTTGTAATTCATAGGGTTTTCATTGGCTAATTTCTGGAAGTAGATCACCAGGTCTTTCTTCCCAGTCTTAGTCTGGAAGCTCTGCTGAAGCCTGTCCACCATGGGTAGCCCTGCTGGTATTTGAAATACCAATGACATAGCATTCAGCATCATAGCAACACAAACACCACCGTAGTGAGACAAAGTGACGGACAGGTGGTGGGGTCCTTCTCTGGTGCTCCATATAATTCACATGCCCTGCATCCCAGAAACAAGCACAAGGCTTGATAAACCACTAATGCAAAGTTTCTGCTCTATGATCAAAATCTTCTCATGCTCCAACTTGCTTATTAAGTTATTCCCTTTCATCAACACTGTCAAACAACCTAGTTTATTGCTCTTTCTACAATTTCCTAAGGTATTAGCCCTTTATTTTTTAAATCCCCATTTATTTCAAATTTAGATTCAATAGGTCATCATTTTAGTCACATTCTTCCCAATACCATAAATTCTCTTGTCTCCCTGAGATTTTGTCACACTTGTCCATCCAGGTCCCAACAAGATGAACCCAATTATATTCATCCTCCACCTTATACCCAAGTGTCCCAGTGCTACTGGAGAAATTCACAAACCAGGATAGATTGCTATCGTTATAAAGTTACGGTCACTAATCTCAAATGGAAAATCAGCAGTGCCCAATAACTCTACTATATTAATCGGGTTACTTTGCTTCCTATCACAAATATCTCAGGCATATGTTCTCTCATATCACTTTACTTACACCTTGCAATGTACTTCACAGAAGAAATTTAAGTAATTTAGGAAGAATTTGTTCAACTCTCTGCTCATGATCTTGCAGAGCCAATTTTGTTTGCAACCATGTTTTCCATCATCTCCTGTTGCAATGGAGAAGGTGTGTCTTCTTGTGATTCGCATTCTCATCTCCATCTTTCCAGGATTCTTACCCTATCGATGATCTCATTTTTCTCCTTTTTATTCAATTAACTATTTAATATTTGATTTGTGTTATTTTTGCTTCTGGTCTGGTGTAATTATGTTACCAGTATCATACCCTTGAGAAGACTAGTTACTACTGAAGCAGGAAAAGTTCAGTGGTAGATGGGAAATGAATTTGCTTTCTGTTTTTCACTGACCTACCTCCCTCCCATTACATACAAACTTACTCTTTGTGCCCACGAGGGAGGCACAATCAAAGAAAATAAAAAATTGAAGGCTGTCAAGTGAATATCTCTTACCCCTACAAGACAATCAATTAGTAGACTTCTGTTTCTGTGTTTCGAAGTCTGTGCCCCATTAGAGTCCTTCAAACCATTTTATCTGAAAGAGAAGTATTAGTGCCCCTTTAGATTGTAAGAATTATAAATATGTGAATATGTTCACAGTAAGATATCTCAGGATGAGAAATGGAAAGAGAGTTGAGAATTTTATATAGAACAAAACCAGTGATCCACTCACGAGAAGGTGCCTCTGGGGCAGTACCAGATAGGTGTGTGAACAAAAAGACTGACCATTAAGAAAATCCACCAATGTCGTGCTGAGGAAATGAAGGCATCACCCTCCTAAAGACTTCATTATCCTGAGAGCTGAGTTAGGGAGATTTGGGTGCAAAGTGGAGAAAATAGCATATACCTCAATGCAATGTGTCGGCAATGACTGGACTTGATTCTTAGTAGTCCTCACTTTCCTGAGCATGTAATTTAGAAGAACATCACATTTGGAAATCTCTTCAAAAGCAGGGTGGCTCTTTCCACTTAGATCCATAAAAAGCACCGGCTTTGTCCCGCTACTGCTGATGGTTTAGCAATTCTCCAAAGGTAATGCCACTGTCACGCTCAATGAATCAGAAAAATGTTTGACTGGAGAAACCAAATACTCAGGTTTATTAAGGATGGTCGCAAAGGCCCTTTATGATGAGATGTTCACAAAGATTTGATTAAGTATCAAGCACAGACTACTGCTAAGTTATTTGTACCCCATTTTTCAAACCAGAGATGGGTTGTGAGGCAGATTAAAGATGGCAGCAAATTTGTTGACATTCTTCCCTTTAAGAGGTGGGGTCTATTTCCCCTCCTTTGATGCTGGGCTGGCTGGTGACTGTTTTGACTAATAGCATAAATAGAAGTGATACTGTACCAATTCTGGGTCAAGCTTTTTTTTTTTTTTTAATTAATTTTTATTGTGCTTTATTTTATTTATTTATTTTTTAAGTCTAAGTTTACAAATCAGGTCAGTCTCTCACAGAAAAATTTATATACACCTTGCTATACACTCCTAATTGCTCTCCCTGTAATGAAATAGCACAGTTCTTCCCTCTACTATCTCTCCTCATGTCCATTCGGGTAGCTTCTGGCCCCCTCTGCCCTCTCATCTCCCCTCCAGACAGGAGATGCCAACATAGTGTCACGTGTCTACTTGATCCAAGAAGCTTGTTCTTCACCAGTGTCATTTTCCACCCCATATTCCAGTCCAATCCCTGTCTGAAGAGTTGATTTTGGAATGGTTCCTGTCTTGGGGTAACAGAAGGTCTGGGGACCATGGCCTCCAGGGTCCTTCTAGTCCAAGTCTAATCATTAAGTCTGGTCTTTTTATGAGAATTTGGGGTCTGCATCCCACTGCTGTCTTGCTCTCTCAGGGGTTCTCTGTTGTGTTCCTGTCAGGGCAGTCATTGGTTGTGGCCGGGCACCATCTAGCCCTTCTGGTGTCAGGTTGATGCAGTCTCTGGTGTATGTGGTCTTTTCCGTCTCTTAGGCTCATAATTACCTTGCGTCTTTGGTGTGCTTCATCCTTTCTTGCTCCAGGTGGGTTGAGACCAATTGATGCATCCTAGATGGCCACTTGCTAGCGTTTAAGACCCCAGAGGCCACTGTGCAAAGTGGGATGCAGAATGTTTTCTTAACAGATTTTATTATGCCAATTGACTTAGATGTCCCCTGAAACCACGGCCCTCAAATCCCCACCCCTGCTGCGCTGGTCTTTGAAGTGTTCAGTTTATTTGGGAAATGTCTTTGCTTTTGGTTTAGTCCAGTTGTGTTGACCTCTCCTGTATTGTGTATTGTCTTTCCCTTCACCTAAAATAAAACTTATCTACTGTCTAATTAGTGACTACCCCTCTCCATCCCTCTCTCCCTCCCTACCTCATCTCGTAACCATTAAAGAATATTTCCTTCTCTGTTTAAACTATTTCTCCAGTTCTTATAATAGTGGTCTCATACAATATTTGTCCTTTTGCAACTGACTAATTTCACTCAGCATAATGTCTTTCAGACTTCTCCATGTTATGAAATGTTTCATGGATTCACCATTGTTCTTTATTGATGAGTAGTATTCCATTTGTGAATATACCATAATTTATTTATCCACCCATCTGTCAATGAGCACCTTGGTTGCTTCCAACTTTTTGCTATTGTAAACAGTGCTGCAGTGAATATGGGTGTACATATACCTGTTCGCGTAAAGGCTATTATTTCTCTAGGCTACATGGAGTGGGATTGCTAGATCTTATGGTAGTTCTATCCTAGTTTTTTAAGGAAGTGCCAAATCTATTTCCAAAGTGGTTGTACCATTTTACATTCCCACCAGCAGTGTAGAAGTGTTCCAGTCTCTCCACAACCTATCCAACATTTATTATTCTGTGTTTTTTGGATTAATGACAGCCTTGTTGGAGTGAGATGGAATCTCGTTGCAGTTTTGATTTGCAGTCGGTCCCATCGAGTTCCAGCTCTCACAGGATTCACTGCTGTAGCTCCGTTTCCGACATCATGAATCAAAACTCGTGTACACACTGTAGTATCTCTCCTGATGTCACTCAAGCTTTCAGCTTCTTTTTTTCCAGATTCCACCATCTGCTTTTCAGATCTGTTAGTTTCTGTAAGCCCCTTTCAGCAGTGGCAAACTGAATCAGGATTAGAAAATCAAGAGTTGACCGTTTACCTTATCCTTGACTGGATAATTTGTTGTAACAATTTTTTTCGATCTTCTCTGGCTGTTACCATTTCATTGTTCAGTTTCTGTAGCTTTACAGATAAGTGAATAAAGAGAATCAAAATTAAGCTAAATGGTGACAGGGATGTTTCAGGATATGAAAAAGATATCTTTTTAAAAGATTTTGAAGCTTTTTATCATGCCCTGCTGCTTTTCCTATGTACTAAATAGGAACTCACTATAGGGTCGCTGAGTTGGAACCGACTTGACAGCACCTAACAACAGCAATGACAACAAGTAAGAACCATAGATTTCCTCATATGGGAAGGGCTTGTAATCAGAACCCGATCGCTTTCTTGGAAAAAGATTTTTTTTGAGCCATAGAGGCCTTCTCTCTGGTAGCATCCAAATGAACAAGTCACTAAAAAGAAAAAACCAAACCTATTGCCCTCGAGTGGATTCTGATTCATAGCGACCATATAGGACAGGATAGAACTGCCACATAGTTTCCAAAGAGTGCCTGGTGGACTTGAACCACCGACACTTTGGACCATTGGTTAGCAGCCGTAGCACTTAACTACTATGCCACTAGGGTTTCCGAATAAGTCACAAAGTTTACAAAAATTAAGGAAATCCTAATGGGGCATCATAGAGGACCACGTGGCTATGACTGAAATTGATTTTCCATGAATTGAGCATGTTCCTAAATGGTCATGGATGGATGCAACTGTCCTGTTTTCTATTGGATTACATCAGACACAGCAAGCCCAGAATCTGATTTAATTTGAAAGATGACAAAATTCTATGTCTCTGCTGCTTCTCCAGGTAGTAGAAGTAGATGAGGAACTTTTCTTTTTTTTTTTGTTTTTCTTCCTTTTTCCACCAGTCCTCCCTAAGTTAATTTGGGAGAAATGGCTTTTACAACAAGACAACATGTGATAGAAATTCCATCAAAGGTAATGAAAGTGTCAAACAAATGGCAAAGCGTAATTGGGGCAGCTTGCTTTCTTTTCTCTGAAATCGTAATACATTTGACAAACCAAGATGCTGTGCCTGCTATGAAAACGTAACTAGGGCAATTCTCTGATAGCACTAGGTAGTTGATACTAATTCATACCAACAGGAAGGATATGCTAAGTAGAATTTCTTAGTAGAACTTAGGAGGACAAAATTGTAGGAATCAGGCTAAAATTGGTGGCTTTTATTTCTCTCAGGTAGAGGTTTGAGGGAAGGCTACCTTAAAAATAACTGAAAACGTAAGGCTTCTTTCTAGGTCTGCAGGGGCTGACTATGTGAACTTAAGCAAGTGAGTTTTCAGTCATTTTTGCATACATTCTCTTAACAATGTTTTTTTTTTTTTTTTGTATTTCATGCCAGGCCTTTTTCTAGGTCCTGGTTACAGACATCAATTAGGGATTTCTTAAGAAGCTCAACACCTGATTGTAGGGAGGGGCTGGAGGGTTTGAGGAGCATAGAGAATTCATAATGATGTTAGGTTAAAGCTGGATTGCTGTAACAAAGACAGCAGCCTTAAAAGAAAAAAAAATAAATATTTCTCTCTCATGTAACAATCTCATTGCAATCTATTTAGGTTAGGGGTGTGTTCCTTTTAGTTGTCCAGGAAATTGTGTTTCATCCAAGCCATTGCTTTACCGTGACCCCTAGGCATTATTGTTTTCTGCACAATGGAAGATGGGTCACTGGCAGAGGAAGAGACTATAGATAACTGATGACTGAAGACCCAGACCTGGAAGTAACACAATTATTTCTGTTCCAGTGCCAAGCCATGTCACATGGCCAAACCCAAAAGCAAGGGAATCTGAGAAATTTAGTCTAGCTGGACAGCTATATGCTTAGGAAAAAGGAGAAACCGGAATTAAGTGACAATCAGCTCTCTCTGAGAAAAAAGCAAACGCAGAAAAACTACTTTTTTTTGTAGCAGAGAGCATATTAATTGCTGCATTTCTCACCAGTAAAATAAAAATGTTTTTAGTTAATTTAAGCTTGTGAAAGTAAAGCCCTTTGGCACAAAACCATCTCTACTGAACGCATTTGACATGATAATACAGTCTTTTAAAATAAAAAGATCACAAGTTTGAAAGGACAATATGAACACATTGAAAAATGCAATGCTCAACAAAATTTCAAGCAAAATCTAAAGCAAAAAATTTAAACCATAGACCAAGAGATGCCCCCTGTGGCTAATTACTTCCTCTTTCCAATTATAATTGTCAATGAAACCAAAAAAAAAAAAAAAACCCATTGCCATGGAGTAGATTCCGACTTACAGAGACCCTGTCTCTGTCCCATAGTGTTTCCGAGAAGAACCTGGTGGTTTTGAACTCCCAAACTTTTGGTTAGTAGCTATAGTTCTTAACCTCTATGCCACCAGGGTTTCCGTAATAGTCGACAGTTATCTCAAATAACTACGATCTGAGTTCTGTCGCTCTCTAGGTACATTAGTTATGGTGCCATAAAATATTCTTTGTTGGTAAGTTTAACATGCTTAACCTTTGCCTAAGGAGCCCTGTTGGTGCAGTGGTTAAGTGCTTTGTTGCTAACGGAAAGGTTAGCTGTTTGAACCCACCTGCTGCTCCACGGGAGAAAGATGTGGCAGGCTGCTTCACATAAAGATTACCAAACCAAAAAACCAAACCCATTGCCATCGAGTTGATTCCAACTAATAGCAACTCTATAGGACAGCATAGAACTACCCCATAGGATTTCCAAGGCTGTATTTTTTATAGGGTCACTATGAGTCAGAATCGACTTGTCGGCAGTGGGTTTTTTTTGGGGGGGGGGAGGGGGTTGGGTAATCTCTACGGAAATAGACTGCCACGTCTTTCTCCCATGGAGCAGCTGATGGGTTCAAACCACAGACCTTTTGGTTAGCAGTGAGTGCTTAACCACTGTGACACCAGGGCATCTTCCATAAAAATTACAGCCTTGGAAACCCTATAGAGCAGTTCTATTCTGTCCTATAGGGTTGCTATGAGTCGGGATCCACTCGATAGCAATGGGTTTTTAAACTTTGCTCTGGTTAATTGTGGATCTTTGAATATCCCCACCTTGAATAGCCTCAATCCTGTAATGTTGCTAAAGTTTTAGGTCTTCTTAATGATCTTATAAATTATCTCTACGTCCCTTTCCTTTCAAAGAGATTCTGGATATAGGAGTAGAGTTTAATGATTAGATCAGCTTTTTAAATAGTTATTAATAAATAGCAAATCATTATTAACCAGGAGGACATGTCATAATTACTTATGAGAAATTTAAAACATATACACTTGGTCCTAAGCCCAGGTACACGGTTTTAGTAGTTCTCTGCAGGAACCAAAGATCTGTGTTTCCTATAAATGTGTGAGTCTAGTTGAGGACTATTATTATTTTCACCCCAGGGATAGAACAGAGTAAAAGATTATCTTTGTCCCCAAATTTGAGCTGTTCTAAAAATCTTCAAAGACCTAATATGAGTTGGACACAGGCAATCGGAAGTGAGAGTTGGAGAGAGGGAGAAAATGGAGACAGAGAGACAACACCTGCCTCAAGGTGATCCGGACTCTGCTTTAGTCTGGACCCCTAACCAGCTCAGCTTTCAGTACCATCCCCACTCTGCCTCAAAGTTTTTTGTTTGAATCAGGTTTGGCAAGTGTCTCTTCCCAAGAACGTTTTTTAAATGTTGGACTATTTCAGCTAGAATAAAAATCTTTCTCTGAATGATATCCCAACGTTTCCTGGGAAAGATTTGCTAGCTTTGAGCAGATTTGACACCTCATTGTTTAGTCAGCACTGCAGAAATTGTCAAGGTAGGTAATAAAGACAGCAGAATTGCTCTTCCCATGCATATCACAGAGCTCTGGTGGTGCGCTGGTTAAGAGCTCAGCTGCTAACCAGAAGGTCAGTAGTTCAAATCCACCAGCTGCTCCTTGGAAACCCTCAGGGGCAGTTCTACTTTGTCCTTTGTGGTTACTATGGGTCGGAATAGACTCCATGACACCTAACACCAACAGCATGCATATCACAGAGATCTTTCACAAGATAGTACAGGAAGACAATTATTTACATCTCTCAAGACTTGTCAATGTCACCCAATAAAAAAATTAACTATGTTAGGAAGATGTTTTGGTTCACCAACTTTTGTACAGAGTCCACTAAGTTATATTTGCACTTTAATTTTAAACATCTTATTAATAACTCATGATAAAAGAACATTTAAATTCTTGAAACATTAATTAGGCTGCCTATTATGTAGATCCCTTGGATGGAGATGATGGTACAGAGAGGGTGGGCAATGGCTGAGGGAACTGAGAACAGTCAGAAAGTCAAAACTTAGCTTTGTTCTCATTCTCCCATCATCCTCTTTCTCTTCCTCTTCCTCCTTGTCTTCTCCTTCTTTTCTCTCTGCTTCCGACCTCCTTCTCTCTTCCTTTAAGCCTCTTGTACCATCTGTGTCCTAGGCATTTCTTCTGTATAATTTTGTTGTCACTTGTTACCAGTGGGATAATTTCCATCCAAACAGACCGTTTAGCAAGCCTTGCCTATGTGCTCAATTGCTTGAGTAGGGACGGTGTTTAATGTGCTTTCTAAAGGATCTTTCCTACTGTGGAAGATGATTACCATACTTACTCACATAATTTCACCCTCCGGGTTAATATTAAAAACGTAGATTTTATAGTTCCAATGTCATTGTTGTTGTTAGGTACCGTCGAGTTGGTTCCGACTCAAAGCAACTCTATACACAACAGAATGAAACACTGCCCAGTCTAATGGCATCTGCACAATTGTTGCTGTGTTTGAGCCCATTGCTGCAGCCAATGTATCAATCCATCTCATTGAGGGTATTCTTTTTTGATGACCTTCTACTTTACCAAGCATGATGTCCTTCTCCAGAGACTGGCCTCTCCTGATAACAGGTCGAAAATACATCAGCATTCTGGCTATACTTCTTCTGAGACAGATTATTCATACTTCTGGCAGTCCCTGGTATATTCAATATTCTTCGCCAACACCATAATTCAAAGGCATCAGTTCTCTTTTTTAGGTCTTCATAATTCATTGTCCAGCTTTCCCACGCATGTAAGGCAATTGAAAACACCATGGCTTGGGTCAGGCACATCTGAGTCCTCAAGACGGTATCTTTGCTTTTTAGCACTTTAGAGAGGTCTTTTGTAGCAGGTTGTTCCGACAGTGATGAATATACTGCTGTCCATATAAAGTAACCCTACTTATTTTTCGAGATTTTGTTAAATATCTTTTATTTGGTGATAGCTTTTCTTAAAGACTCTCACTTCCTACAATCAGTGGAAGTTGGATTCGTTCCCTGTGTTCTTTAAAAAACCAAAAAAATCAAACCCAGTGCTGTTGAGTCGATTCCAACTCATGGCGACCCTATAGGACAGAGTAGAACAGCCCCATAGAGTTTCCAAGGAGTGCCTAGTGGATTCAAACTGCTGACTCTTTGGTTAGCAGCTGTAGTACTTAACCACTACGCCACCAGGGTTTTTCTCTGTTTTGTAATAGTCTGTAAATTCTTCTATTATATAACTTTACTTATTTGCACACCCATTATCTACTCTAAACTGTATCTTATACAATTTTCTAACTTCAGCTGTGAGCTACATGTTTTTGACTGACTGGATGAATAAACAAATAAGTATGCATTTAAAAAAGTTTTTAGGAGGAGTAGACAAAATGGCACAACTAGAAGCTAATTTTTCTTCCAATTTTTTTCCTTAAACTTGATTTATTTGAGCAAAGTATTACCTCATCTTCTAAGGTTTAATTCTAATGGCTTTTGCTGGTCGATATATTCCCTATTCTTTCTCTGGGGCTGAGAGAACCTTTCAAAAATACTGTGAATAAAGAAAGTAAACTATTCAAAGCAGAATAATTTAAGAAAACAATAAATGATAGCATTTTATATATTCATACATTATACTTTTTAATGCATTACTTACTTGGACCTTGACAATAACTCTTTGAGGGAAGTAAATTACATATTGTATCACTATGCTATGAAGAGGGAGGCTAAAGGTATTAAGGGACCAGCCCATTTTGGATAGCAAACAGTAAAACCAGAACCAACCTAATTTCAGATTCCTAGTGCAGTGTTCATTTTGCTACATCTCATCAGACATACCAAGAGTGAAGTGTTAGTTGGCATACTCAATCAACAATAAAGGCATCTCCTCTCCTTCAATCCAGGGCTTGTTTGTTTGTTTTGTTGTATGTGTATGTACCAAGTAGTTTAGGTTTCAGTTGCCCATTTGTAGGTTCTGTTTAATTTGTAGGTTTATAGATAGGAGCTTGGGCCAAGTAGAGAGACCTATTGATATGTACTTTTCCCGGAAAGTTCAACTGACAAAAAGAGAACAGAGGGCCCCCCCCCTTTTTTTATGGTTGTCAGCTTATCACTCATATCATCACAGAGCTGGCCTCACCCAAGGACTGCTAAGACTGGGTGTTCTTTTCTGCAAGAACTGACATTTGCAGAGTAACCTAAGTTTTTAAATGTACTTGCAATTACAGAACGTTTTGGAAGATTGCTCTTTTCCCCAGGTTTAAAAGCTGCTTTTTAATAGTTCAAGAGTTTTGTTTAATTGTCTCTGTTGAATTGTCTGAGATACATTATATTGTAAAGGATCCTTTTGTCCTAACATCTATATCTATGTGGTGTCTTGTTGAGATGAATATCAAGAATAGCTCCACTGCTCTGACAGGGATCACAACAGACTGTGCCAGACAGAGCTGGAGAAAATTCAAACTCACTAAAAAAGACCAGACTTACTGGTCTGACAGAAACTGAAGAAACTCCAAGAGTATGGCCACGAGACACCCTTTTAACTCAGTACTGAAGTCACTCCTGAGGTTCAACCTTCAGCCAAAGATTAGAAGGCCCATAAAACAAACAATAATACATGTAGCTCAACTATGTATATGAGACTAAATGGGCACACCAGCCCAGGGGCAAGGATGAGAAGGCAGGAGGGGGGCAGGAAAGTTTGACAGAAAGAAATGGGGAACCCGAGGTTGAGAAGAGGAGAGTGTTGACACATCACAGGGTTGGCAACCAATGTCACAAAACAATATGTGTATTAATTGTTTAATGAGAAACTAATTTGCTCTGTAAACCTTCATCTAAAGCCCAATGAAAAAAATTAAAAAAAAAGAATAACTTCAAAGGGATAAATTAACAGAGAAGTGACATCAAAGGCAGCAAGTCCTGATGGGGAATTGCAGAAGGATGCAACACTAGCCCAGCAGTTTGTTCCAGTCCCATTCATATGACTTTGATGGTGTCAGAGGCGTCCGCGGTAGTGAAGGTAACGCCAATGGTGGCTGGACCACAAGGAAGAGGGAAGGGTGGTATATAATGCCAATTGTCAGCATCATCTTCTTATCCTCTTACCTCCTGCCTCCCTAAGTTACAAAGCAACATCATTGACTTGGAACTCATAGCAATATAGGAACTTACCGCAATTTACCAGTTCATTGAGACAGGCTCATTCAGAGGAGGACCCGAGTTCTCCACTGGCTTCTCAGACAGACGTATAGGTTTCCTAATTGTGATTAACAAAGCTCAGAACAACTGGACTGTTAGCTAGCTATTTGTCCACAACTTCCTGGTCATTACAGGAAATAGCTTATGAAACAAGAAATCTCTTCTTGTTCCAGGTGATTTCTCAGACTGATTTGCCGTGAAATGTCACCTTCTCAGGTAGGAGAACAAAATTCATCATAATTAAAGAAAGCATTGGCATGTGGCTTTAAGTGGTTAAAGAATCCCTTTTAACTTTGGATTGCTGCAGCATTTGTTAAAGGTGCACATTTATTATGACTGTAAATGCTACCTGTTCTCCAAGAATGATTACATACTTTTTATTGCTCTCAGCAACGTCTGCTGCAAGAAAACTTCCTTGCCTTTGAGAAACTAATGAACCATATTTATGATCTACAAATGTGCACTGAGTAGTGAAGTAATACCCACTGACCTGCCGGGGCACTTGATTTCCACCTTCTGCTACATTGCTACCCAAAGTGAGCAAAACAAATTAGGATAATTATTTGAGAGAGACGCACACGATGCTTCCAAGTATAATTTGCCCAACCAATTGACAAGGTATGAAGATGTTAACATCTAATTAGACTAGATTAGAAATGGACTGCAACTTAAGTTCCTGTACGGCCTTCTTAATCTGGTTTTGCTATATCTTCTTTCTAGCAATACTTTAATAGTGGGAGTTCCTGAGTGGTGCAAACAGTTAACCCATTTGGATGCCAACCAAAAGACTGGAGGTTTGAATCCACCAGAGTTTTCTTGGAAGAAAGGCCTGAGGATCTACTTTTGAAGAATCAGCTATTGAAAATCTTATGG
Organism: Loxodonta africana; assembly: GCF_030014295.1. Lineage (NCBI taxonomy): Eukaryota > Metazoa > Chordata > Mammalia > Proboscidea > Elephantidae > Loxodonta > Loxodonta africana. Next base: position 60,495,751 of record NC_087360.1, read on the forward strand.
AGCACAGTTCTACTCTGACACACATGGGCTTGCCATGATTTGGAGTCAACTACATGGCAACCAGTACTGGTTTGGCTACCCTTTGTAGTCATCACCTTTGAATATGGCTCTTGATTTTGCTGTCTTCAATTGGAGAGTTGAGGTGCAGGCATCCCTCCTTGCTTCTGTATCCAAGTCTGTTGAGAAAAAATGTAAGGGAGCAAATAAGAGTCAAACATGGTATTGGCTTTATCAATGGATTCCCAATAACTCTCAAAGTATAGGGCTCCCTAGCTATGTTGGATTGGAAAAAGTACCAGTGACTGCTACCACTTCCTTCAACTAAACTCCCAGAGTAAAACCAAAAATAGATAGAACTTCTCTGAAAAAAAGAAATCATTCTCTGGTGGGCATATAGCATGGAGACAAGAAACAGAGGAGAGTGCTAACAATCCACAAAGGGCCAAGTAACTGGCTGTCTTTGGTATTTCAATGCAAGGTCCCTAGTTCCTTGTTAACATTGCCTGGTGGAAGCCAATATTTCATAGTCTCTCCATGAGGAAAATTGAGTAATGTGACTAAAACAAGAATAAAATCTGTACTTGCCCATATGAATCCTTGGAAAGGAGAAGACAACGCTTTCTTTTATTAGCTCCTCTTCAAGGGCTTAGCTTTGAAGTTACTTTCAAGCACTACTCTCCCAGAAATCTAGAGAGATTAGATAAGTCTATATACAAATAAAGAAACAACACAGCCCTGAGACACTCATAATCTAATCATATAGATTACATTTTTAGTTTGCCCTAGAAGAATCAAGAATCATCAAGTCTATTCCTTTAGCATGAATGAAATCCCTATTTATGAAAAACAGTGCCAGTCCAAGATGAGGTGGAATGAGGGTAGTGATGGATGACAGTGGGTCAGTGCAGAATCCCTCCCTCCCCTGAATTTTACAATTGAGTGTAGAATCCTGATGTTCACTATTTACTTTGAACATATTGGCAGTTAAATACCCCTGTGATTGTTAAGATTGTGTGTCAACTTGGCTCAGCCATGATTCTCAATGGTTTGGCAGTTATGGTGTAGTTTGGCAGTTGTATAATGATATAATTGCCTCCATGATGAGATCTGATATAATATGATCACCTCCATGATGGGATCTGTTGTGAGCAACCAATCAGTTGAAAGAGAGTTTCTTTGGGTGCATAGCCTGCATCCAATATATGTGGACTTTTTGGCAAAGCTTGCTGGCTTTTGCTCTACTCTAGATCCTGCATTCAGCTTGTGAACATCTGACCTCCAGTCCTTGGGACTTGGGCCAGCAGACTGCCATCTTTCCTGTGGATCTTGTGTTTGCCAGCCCCTGCAGTTATGTGAGTCAGGAGAAACCTCCGGCCTGACGCCTGACCCATGGACTTGGGACTTGCCAGCTTCTACAACCATGTGAGCCATTTCCTTGAGATAAATCTCTCTCCTCTGTGTATATATGTATATAATACACACACACGTGTATATATATATATATACACACACACACACGCTTCACTGGTTTTGTTTCTCTAGAGAACCCAGCCTAAGACAACCCCATAAAACTGCCTAATTTTAAACAGATTTCTTTAGCCCAAGGGTAAAAGGAAATAATAAGATAAGCCAAGGTCTGCTTTTCACATTCTCAATGATAAGCAAAAAATAGGATTTAAAGGCCCTGGTTGCACAGTGGTTAAGAGCTCAGGCTGCTAACCAAAAAGGTCAGCAGTTCAAATCCACTTGGATTCCCTATGGGGAAGCTCTACTCTGCCTTCTAGGATTGCTATGAGTTGGAATCGAATAAACAGCAATGGGTTTGGTTTTTTGAGATTTTCTCTACCTCTGTCTAAATACACAGACTTAAGCAAGTTTTAAAGGCCTTTGCTACCATCTTGGTGATAGGTGCCCTCGAGATGGTTTCAACTCATAGAGGCCCTAGGTACAACAGGGCAAAACATTGCCTAGTCCTGCGCCATCCTCACAATTGTTGCTGTGCTTCAGCCCATTGTTGCAGCCACTGTGTCAATCCATCTCATTGAGGGCCTTCCTCTTTTTTGCTGACCTTCTACTTTACCAAGCATGATGTCCTTCTCCAGGGACTGATCCCTCCTGATAACATGCAGTCTGAAATTGATCAGATATGCAATCAGGGTGCATTGCCACCATCTTGCTGCTGTCCAAAACACAGATTTCTAAAAAGTCAAAGCTGGGGAGAAATGTTACATGTAACCTACTCAAATCCCTTTTCCTTCGGATAAGGAAACTGAGGATAAAGCTTAAATATCTTTCTCAAGTTCAAATTGATTAAAACAAAAGTAAGGTTAGGATCCAAGTCTTTTGCTTTAAAAATGCTTTTTCCTCCATCACAAAGAGCTGTGAAGATAATGTGAGTATGTGTTATATCGAAGAATGGCAGCACATAAATCGAAAGGTATGTTATTAATGCTTCTCTAAGTATTATCCCTTGTGCATGGGGTCACCATGAGCTGGGACCAATACAATAGCAGCTAACAATAGAAAAAAACATTAGAAAAAAACAAACAAAATCCCAAAGATTGAATTTTACATACTGCTTTGAAACTGAGAAATAAATTTACAATAAAGAGAAAATCGTTACCCTTTAAAGATTTTAGTAGTTAGACACACACAAACACACAAAAGTAAATGAGACATTTAAAACTACAATCAACAATCTCTTCCCATTGAATATTATTGTAAATATTTTCTCATTTGTAGCAATTATCTTTCTTTTCACTGTGTTAATTCTGACTCCTTTGGTCTCTGCCAGTTCAAACGGAAATACAATGATCAGGGGAGATCTAGCAGCCAGAAAGTTTTCTAAGATATGTTTTAGTGATAGTAACTCAAAAGGATAAGACTAGACCAGGAATCTGTGTGTGAAAAGCTCTGGAGAAATAAACTCAGTGCCGTCGAGTGGTATTTAAACACATATTCATGATGGATGTCATTACTTGTATCATTGGTACTCATAACCCTTAGCCCACTCGGATAATTTGCCATAAGAAATAAAAATTCAATCGTATTTTCCTGAGAATACGATCATCTTTCACAGGCCTTGGTGACAGCGTTACTGTGATCTGCAGTTCCCTTGCGGTTGCCCTTGTAGACATCCTTCATGAGAACGATGACTTCTACCGCCTCTCCCCTGAACCGCACTGACTCAGATCATCTGTTTCCGCTTAATTTAATGGCATCCAACCTTGGTTAGCCTTTTTCTTATCTCATTTCTGTCCTCTAAACCACCCTCAATGCAACACCCACTGATATTTAAAGACTAATCACAGCACAGGTTTCCTTAGTTGCAGTGTCTGCAGAGATTGTACACAGACTAAATTCTAGTAAATTTAATCATGTTTTAAATAAGCTTGAACTCATATTTCCAAACAATCTCATATTGAATTATCTCCCTACCCCCACCCCGCAAGCTCTCAATCCTACGAAATTACATCTGTGGAATCTTACAAAAGCCTATTTAAAAAACTAAATCATGGGGGGCCATGGTGGCTCAGCGGTAGAATTCTCGCCTTCCATGTGGGAGACTCAGATTCTATTTCCAACCAGTGCACCCTGGGTTCAGCCACTACCTGTCAGTGGAGCCTTGCATGTTGCTACCATGCTGAACAGGTTTCTGTGGAGCTTCCAGACTAAGATGGACTAGGACCAAAGGTCTGTCTACTGATCTGCTTCTGAAATCAGCCAATGAAAACCCTCCGGACCACAATGGTTTGATCCACAACTGATCATGCGAATGGCGCAGGACTGTGCGTCTTTTGGTTTCTTGTACGTGGGGTTGCCAGGAGTCACGGGCGCACTCAACAGCCACTAACAACAACAAACTAAGTCACTTGTATTATCAACTTAACTGTTAATAGAATTTTAAATACAATCAGTAGTTTAGGAGAAGGGAAAAGGTGTGTGGAATGCTGAGAAAAGAAAGTTTTAATCCCAGCTTTTGTTTATTAATGTTTGTATCCCAGTGCCTGACACTGGGTTCTTGATTAGAGTTTATTACATAAGTGGTCATGAATGAATGAAGTTCTAAAGGAAGTAAGTGAACTTGATCATGTGGGCATAGACTCCCAAGTATCTTTCAAAATAGGAACTCTACCTTTATGCCATTTCACTTAAACTAGCAAGAGCTAGCTTATATACTGCTAATGAATTTAAATTTGATTTTGAAAGTATTTCATTTCATTTCATTTCATTTCATTGTGCCAGTAGTCAAAGATTAGAGACTTCACAGAACTATTTTAAAGTTGGTAAATCTTTTGACAACAATGTGAGGAGGTGAGGATTTTGAAAGAAAACTATGCATTTTTTTCAGTCTTAAATATTCGCTTAATGTTAACTACACTTAAAGGGATATTTGATTTTATGTGAGGTAGTAAGCTCTCTGAAATGGAAATATTAAAAAGAGATTGGTTGGGGATACATCTGCATTTTGAGTAAGATGGTTCTAGAACACTATGGCTTGCAAAATTGGTTAGACATTGGAATGACAACTCCAGCTTTGAAAAAACAAAACAAAATGATACTGGTACCTGGGTCCCATGCATGATTTTATTGTTTGTGATTAGTCTGGTCATTGGTTTATTTAAAAGCTTCCCCAGATGGTTCTGCTAAGCAGCCAGTGTTGAAAACCATTCCTCTCAATGATTTCTCTATTTCCTTTCGACTCTTAAATTTTCCTTTTCCAAAGATGTGTTGTACTTCATAGCAGCTTACGGATCCCAAAACAGTGGTACATTTCAGTATTGTAATTAAAAATATAAGTCAGGATGTAGTAAATCTTCTTTGATCTAAGTGACCTAAGATGAATTTTAATGACAAAATGTAATCTTTATATAGGTGTCTACTATGTTCCAGGAGTGACCTAAGTACTTTACATATGTTAACTCATTTAATTATTAGAAAAGCTATATGAGGATGGTTCTGTTATCACCATCATCATCCCCATTATAGGTAAGTAAACTGATACGTGGAGACACTAAGGGATAAGGCTACTGCTAATAAGTAGAAGAACTAAGACTCGAAGCCAGGCAATTTGGCTGCAGAGGAGACACTGTTAGCCAAAATAGTGTAGTGTCTTCTGCAGTTTTACAAATGGCACCCAACACTTTTTATCCAAATAATTTATCCAACCAAGTGGCCGCCTTTGGAACATTATATAGCACTTGGGAAAAACTTGATTTGTTTTTGAATGAATGAGTGTAGAAATCAACCCTATCTGAAAGAAAGAGCTTTACTCTCCAATCCCATCTATCCATTCCATTCGAAACATATCAAAGATGGATGCAAATTCACCCTAGTTTTGAAATGCTTTAGAAAATGATGTGGCACAATATCCCTGAGGCAATACATTTTAATACCTAACCTCCTTCCTTCAGAAAATTTCATCTTATATCTAATCTAAATCCCTCATATTCTAGGTTAAACAGTTTTATTTTATTATATCCTCTTCTGTTTTCAGAGAAACTGGAAAAAAATACTGGCTTGGTAAAGACCCATTTCCCTTAGCCAATAGCTACAGCAGAGCTTTGTGCTCTGTTCCTATGATGTGGCTCAAAGTGCTGCATCAGTGGTTGTCAACCCTGAATGGGCATGAGAATTACCTGGGGAGCTTTGAAAAATTACCCATGCCCAGGCCCCAGGCCAGACAATTCAGTGTTGTGGTCATCTTTCCATGTTCAATAGATACCTACTTCATCATTGTGAATGGTCTCTTAAATTATTTGCACTACTTATACTTAAAAAAAGTTTTTTTCTGAATGTATACACAACCAAAGATACACCATTTCAATAATTTCTACATGTACAATTCAGTGACATTCGTTACATTCTTTGTGCTACCATTTTCGCTGTCATTTTCCACGTATTTCACCACCATTGTCTTAAACTCATTGCCCCCTAAGCTTCCCATCCAGTCTTTCAAGTTGCTGTTGTCAATTTGATCTCACATAGATAGTTCTTTAAAAGAGCACACTGCTTAAAGAAGATATGCTTTACTAATTAAAATAAGCTACTTTTTGGTTCAAAGAAGACTACAAAGGATAGATTTGGTTTAAGATTTAAAGATCATCTCAGAGCAATAGTTTTGGGGGCTCATTCAACTCAGTAGTTTCAAAATGTTTGGATTCCATTGAGAATTTGAAATTCTGTTCTGTATTTCCCCCCTTTTGATCAGAACTCTTCTATAGAATCTTTGATCAAAATATTCAGCATTACTTGTAGTTTTAATAAATGTTGGGTTTTTTTTTTTTAGCCTTTAGTGGCATTCCTGTAGGTGGTTGTTCACTCTTCTTCCCCAGATGGCCAGTTCCACCTGTGAAAATGTTCTCCTGGCTAAGGATTATAGACTTCTACAAGTACCTCACAATGGGCATCCTGCTAAATCCAGCTGTTGCTGGTTCACAAAACACAGGATGCACGTTTTTAATTGTTCAGTTTTTGTCATGTGTGGCGGTTCTAATGTTACTATTTAGTTCCATTATGGCTGTGATTAGGATTCCTGAAATGCAGTAGAAATGACTCCAGTTTGTTTTTTCTGTGGATCGGATTGCCACGCCATGTAATACTCAAACTGGAAAGCCGGGACTTGTGACACAACAACAGAGCCATTGAAATGAAGCCCTCATGGCTTCATTGGCAAGAGCTCAAATGGAATTAGAGCTACTAAAAATTAGTGCTTATAAAACAGAGTATGAATCAAGAAAATAATCTCCTCACTTTCATTTCTTTTTAAAGATGTCCACTTCGTGCGTTTAAATGTTTTATATCTATCCCCCAAATGTCAGTTGAATCCAGCCCTCCTGTGCTATGTTATAATGAGGTTAAGACCAATAGCTCCTCCATTTTTTTGCACCAGTTTTCATGGAGTCGATTCTGACTCACAGCAACCCCAAGTGTTTCAGAGCAGAACTGTGCTCCATAGGGTTTTTAATGGCTGTGACTTTTTGGAAGCAGGTTACCAGAACTGTCTTCCAAAGTGCCTCTGCGAGGGCTCAAACCACTGACTTTTCCGTTAGTAATCTAGTGCTTTTATTTGTGCTAAAAATACATGTTTCTTGTCCTTAAATAAAAAGCAAATTCTCTCCTTTGTTTTCAGAATTCCACCAGGTGATTTATTATAAACATACCTGAATGCTGTGCACACAGTTTTCCAAACTGGATCTGCAAAATAAATACATACATATTATAAAAGCTAATAGGTTGGCAAACAGCTAGAATATTTCATCAAGGTTTCTTATACAGCAAGATTCTTGAAATTGGAGAGTGTATATCATATAATAATTGTGTAAAACAACAGTCAATCCATACATGATGTAATAAGGGTTATTCTGAAAAGTAAAAAAAAAAAAAAAAAGTCTTGATAGAGCAAAAGACGCAAAGCAACTGCTTGGCTGTTTCAAACAGAATAAATTTGTTTGCTTTTATTTGGAAAGATTGCTACCGTTATTGACTTAAGCCAAAATGATTCTGGGGTATAAAATAGTTAACAAACTATAACACCCACACCTGTTTCTGTGGCAGAAAAACAACAAGAACACAAACCATACACAACACCACCAACAGCAATGGCAAGAGAACACTGCGCAGTCTCACATTGTCAGAGAGAAAGAATGGCCTCTGAGGGCAGCTGAGTCAGACACAGATGTGCTCAAGGTTGAAGTGAAAAGAGGAGAAAAGTGTCCACTTCTGACTTCTACCTCAGGTGGTTTTTCAGAATAGCTGCAGATTCTCTTCTTGGTGATTTATTACTCTCACTCCAATGGGGAAATTTAATATTTGGTTCAGGAAAATGGCATGAAATTAAAGGATACTGAGAAATGCTCTAAGTAGCTCTAGGGTCAACAAAATATTCTAGAGTCTTCTGTGGGATGCTGTCTCATTTATTGGATAGTGGCAAATTTTATAAAACCTACTTTTTGAGGTTCAAGTTCTTGGTTGGAGGAATCCTGCTCTGCTTCCCCTCTTTGTTCTTTCTGGGAAGAATTGTTCCTGGGCTCTATCAGGAATCCTTGGACCTTTGTTAAAGGAAAACAAGGCAGGAGCTGTAAGAATTGCCTTCCCACCTTCTGCAGAAAAGAAGTAAGGGATGACTCATACGGTTATGTTGATTTTCTCAGCCAGCATATCTGGTAGAAGTTAAAGTTAATATTTTCTTCCATTTTTGTTACAGGATCAGGTGGCAGCCTCTTCACTGTTGCACACCCAAGCTGAAATGATGGAAGGCCAGAGATGTGGTCAGTAGAATGTTCTCATAGCCCACTGCCTCTCAATGCCCAGAAGACCTTATTGCTAGTATCTTCTGGTGTTTACAGTGAACACAGACTTGGATATGGGCTTTGGTACTAGGAATTAAGGACTCTGGGTCCAGGAAGTTTTGATTTGTTGTGGGCAAATCCAATTTTTTCTGGGCCTTTGATTTCTTACTTTAAAATAAGAGGTGTGGTCAAATGAAGTAATCTCTCCAGGTCCTTCTGACCCTGGCATTGTATAATTAGTGATTTAGTCCTTACAATTGTTGTAAAGGGTGGTTGCTCAACCTGTCTTTTCACCCAAGTGCATACCTGCACATACATACACATTTCCACGGTTTGAGAGATCATGACGCTCCATAGCGACCCTCAGCTTTCTAAAGCATGGGAAGCTTTCTAATCTTTTTCTATTTGCTGCTGCTGCTGTTGTTGTTAGTTGACATCCAGTAGGCTCTGATTAATGATGACCTATGTACAAAACACCACCTGATCCGGTCATATCTTCATGATCATTGGTGTGTTTGAGCCCATTGTTTGGGCTATTGTGTCAATCCATCTCATGAAGAATTTCCCTCGTTTTCATTGACCCTCTGCCTTACCAAACATGATGTCCTTTTCTAAAGATTGGTCTGTACTGATGACGTGTTCAAAGTAAGTAAGTTGAAGCCTCACCATCCTTGCCACTAAGGAGCCTTCTGCTTGTATGTCTTCTAAGAAGTTTCATTCTTTTGGCAGTCCATGGTATAGTCAATATTCTTCACCAACATCACAATTTGAACACATCGATTCTTCTGTTGTCTTCCTATATATTTGCTACTACTAATTTAAAGTGCGGCACTGGGTTTAATTTAAGGTGCAGCCACTCAGGTAGCATCTCCTGTACACATACCGTGAGAAAAAGGCATCAAGTTGCTAACAGTTTTTCAACCAGTAATTACAGATTACTTTTACATATATAATATACCTTAGATGAGTCAAAGAAAGGTCCCTGGGTGGCGCAAAACGTTTGTCTGACCACTGAAAAACTTGGCGTTTCAAACCTACCCAACAGCACCACAGGAGAAAGGCCTGACAATCTGTGTTCATAAAGATTATAGCCAAGAAAACCCTCTGAAGCAGTTCTACTCTGTAACACATGGTGTTGTCGTGAGTCAGAATCAACTGGACGACAACAGGGAGGGGGAATAAAAGATTACTAACTTTTAAGTGCTCCTAGCCTTCCACCTGCTCCCAATTTTATCCAAAAAGAGTGTGATTTTTACCTTCTTGGCTTTTCCCTATCCCAAAAGTGCTCCCTCCCCTCTGTCCCCAGTCTACACCTCCTCCTGAGAGAGCTAAATTCCTACCAGACTTGAGCTTTTATAATGTGAAATTTGGAAACATAGTTAAGAGAGAACTCTAGAGACTAGAGGAAAAAAGGAGGACCTAGAATGTATAAATTTAATTAAATAACAGAAATGACAGAGAGAGAAGAACGTTAGAAAGACTGGAGTAGAGAATCACTTTATTCAGAGCTTTTAAGAGAGGAGCATCTTAGCAGCTACAGAGTGTGATGGAAGACAATAGGAAAGGAAAGAGGGCGTTTATAAAATTGCCTTGCACTGTATCACTTGGGCCCTCTTCAGGCTTTTCCAGAAAAGCAAGCAAAAGATTTGAGCTACACTTGCATTTTATTGACTGTTCCATAGCTGTTCCATAGCTCTGAGACTGAACCACATAGGACCTGGTGGTTATAAGGGTTTCAGTTCATTTTAACAAGAGAAAAAGTGACAGTTGCTGAGGTAATAAAAGAAGATAAAAACTTTGTTTGGCTCACAATTTATGCCAACATTATTTATGATGAAAATGTTAACTCTCCCTTCCCAATGGGAAACAGAAGCAACTAGCGTTCATTAAATGTTCAGTGCTGAAGGCACGTGCTCTCTTAACAGAGGTGCCCTCTGCTTCCCTCAACTCCCCTTTTATCACAACTAAGATAATAATTAGGATGACTATATTTATAGGAAGTGACTTTGTTATTCCAACTTTTAGCACAAAAGCGTGACTGTCATTATACCAAATACAACCTGAGGCAAATGATAATGAGACCAATGCTGAACTCAATCCAATCTTGCACAACGCTTCCTGAGCTGTGAAGCTCCAACCTGTCATCTGTAATTTCCCTATAACGACCAGAAAGTTATCCTCAAATTCCCAGAATGGCTGATTGGGCTGGGAGCTTACTGAGCTATGGGAAGACAACACTACCCTGCAAAGGGTTAGGAGTCCAGCTCTCTATTTTGAGCTATGGAGCTGTAATGGAGGTTGAGGGTCCTCCATTTCATGGAATTCATGATCTGTGAATGAATTCTGAGTACCCACTTCTTTGAGAAGAAAAGCTGTTGTGTATTAAAATATTCACTAATAAACTGGTCACTCATCAAATTAGAGCCCAATCAACCAACCCTCTTAGATAAAATTGCACAGTGAAACTACTAATTTTTTTTTTTTTTTTTTAAAGGATTGCATGAAGTTAATGCGAGTGGTAATGGTGAAGTGCCGGAGTCACTAACACAGCCACCGACAAATGTGACCTGAGAGAATTACTTTACTTGAGGACTGGCGAAAATGGACAAGGACTTTGACGTGATGGATTATGCAAAAGGGAATGATATTAACATGAAAAGGTGAGAGAAGACCTTGGGAAAATTGAAGAATCCACCCTATGTTTCTGCAGACTGATCCTCCGTGGAGGTCGTGCTAACGTCAAACCTGAGGTGACTGGGGTTGTATTCTACTATTCTGTAATCTATCAGAAAAATCATGCTTCAAGAAAATTCACGGTTGATTTACTATTTGATTAGTCTAAGCATTAGCACAAAATGCAAGGGTTTCCTAAATCTTACCAAATGTTAAAATTTATTTACAGACTCGTAAGGTTTAGGTTTTTTTTTTTTTTTTTTTGCACAAGAATATCTGATACAAATCCGTTTATATGTGTTTGCATGTATGTATGAGTATGTATGCATATTTACTCTGTGTGGCCAGTTATTCTAGGTTACGCAGAATATGGAGCCCTGGCAGCACAATGCTTAAGAGCTCGGCTTCTAACCAAAAGGTCAGCAGTTCGAATCCACTAGCTGCTCCTTGGAAACTCTATGGGGCAGTTCTACTCTGTCATATAGGGTGGCTATGAGTTGGAATTGACTTGATGGCAACGGGTTTGGTTTTGGTTTACCCAGAATATATACCACCCCTCAGATCTGATAACTGGTAAAGAAAATGGTAAGTCTGGAAGGAAGAGCAGGGAATGGTACTGCTTTCGCTTTTGCTTCTCTCCACCATTTAAAAAAAAAAAAAATCACCATCAAGATGGACTCATGGTGACCCCATGTGTCTCACAGTACAATTGTGCCCCATAAGGTTTTTAATGGCTGATTTTCTGGAAGTAGGTCACCAGGCCTTTCTTCCAAGGTGCGTTTAAGTAGACTCAAACCTCCAACCTTTCAGTTAGCCATTTGCACCATCCAGGAACTCCCCCCTATTAAAGTTAATCCTACATTGCTTCTCAAAAGGTAACTGGAATCTTAGCTACAGCTTCCCCATCAGGACACCAAGTTCTCTCTCATAAGGCATTGTGTAGTGTCAGCCACTAGAGGGCACCCGTGTTGCAGAAAGTGTTACATGTCTGTTTCCAAGCAGCTGGGAGTCCTTTGGGTGGGAGTCCTTGGTATGCAGGAATTTTGTCAGCAGTTTTTGAAAAGAAAGCAGGTTGCTTTTGGCTTGATACTGGCAGATGATGATCACTGATAGATGTCTTTGTTATGCTATGTAGGAGAATTTAGCCTATTACTTGAAAGTAAACAAACAATACGCCTAGCCCATCTCTTTAAGTTTTTCCCCCTTTTGCTTATTGATGATTCAAACTCAAGCTCACCCTTCAGTTTTTATCTACAAATGTCACACATGAAAATTCCCTGCCATCTAATGGAAGGTGAAGGAAGTCAAAGGGTGTGTCAAAGAAACATCTTTATGTTTATAAAAGATGTTTGAGAGGAAACATCTCTAATATTGATAACTGTTGTTGTTGTTAGGTGCCCTTAAGTTAATTTTGACTCATAGGGACCCCATGTGACAGAGCATAATTGCCCCATAGGGTTTTCTGACAAACAATTTGACTAGCAAGTGAGCACTTAACCATTGCACCGCTAGGAAACTAAAATACAGTCTTAATAGAAGATACATTCTATTAAGATATAGAGGAAACAAATAGGTTGAAGAGATTGTCAAAGGATGCCAATTCAAGGAATTAATGAATTCAGATATTAAAGAAAAATCATATTCCTGTGGGATTCAATGGGACTGGGCCAGACAGTAGGCAGTAGATGACATTTCTTTTTCTGGTGCTCTTATAGAAACGGTCCATTTCGAGCCTAAAGAAAACCAAAGACACGAGGGAAAGATTAGTCCAAAGGACTAACGGACCACAAGTACCACAGCCTCCACTGGACTGAGTCCAGCACAACCAGACGGTGCCCCACTACCACCACCAACTGTTCTCACAGGGATCATAATAGAGGATCCTGGACAGAGCTGGAGAAAAATGTAGAACAAAATTCTAATTCACACATGCACAAAAACGGATCAGACTTACCGGTCTGACAGATACTGGAGAAATCCAGAGAGTATGGTCCCCTGGATACCCTTTTAACTCAGTACTGAAGTCACTCCTGAGGTTCACCCTTCAGCCGCAGGTTGGACAGGCCCACCCACAAAACAAAACAAGACTAAAGGGGCACCCCAGCCCAGGGGCAAGGACAAGAAGACAGGAGGGAGCAGGAAAGCTGGTAATGGGGAACCCAAGGTAAAGAAGGGACAATGTTGACATGTCGTGGTGTCAGTAACCAATTTTACAAAACAATATGTGTACTAATTGTTTAATGAGAAGCTAGTTTGTTCTGTAAAACTTCATCTAAAGTACAATTTAAAAAAAAAGGAAATGATTCATTTTGTTAGTAGAGAACAATTTTATTAAATGAATGTGACAGTAAGCAATTGAGGGTCATTAGCAATAGTGGACCAGTCCCTCTGCCAATTATTCCCAGAGAGCTTTAGTATTGGGTAGTCCAATGCATTTATAAAAGAGAGCACATTCATGTTAAAACGGGTCTAAGAAAAATGGATTGAGAAGAATGAATTTTCTTCTTCAAACTCCCATTATAAAGTATCCCAAAGGCAAAAAGAAACTACCAACCTTTTGACCGGGGAATTGGGGTCGACCAGCACCATATTGGGGGAATGGAACCCAATTTGATCTGTTTCTGAGGACTCTGACTTAGATCTTTTTTTTCCTTCGCTGAGCACCCAGCACCCAGGTTGACCAGCTATCCCTCTTCAGGTCATGGCCTTGCCTCATCCACGATGTGGTTGCTTCAACCAATTTTGTGGCTGTGTTTTATGTATGCGTCCCTCACCCTGGGTCTGTTGTTTCTCTGTTCCACAGCTCTGTTTCCGTAATGCAGATAAGTGATATGTGACTGGAATTTGGAAATGTCACTTGAAAAAAGTAACAGCCGAGCAGAATTAAGAGCAGACAAATCAATAGGTAAGGCCATTAGACTCTCTGTTCAAAATGTCGCTGCTGAGTGCTGTAGTCCATGTGTTTGGAATCACCGTCCTTTTCACTGTCGGTTCATTTTTTCTGGTTCTGTTAGTGAAGCTGATCAGAAGAGCATGGCTCTAAATATAAAACCAGGGTCATGAGTTTAATTCCCATACACTCAGATGCTAAGGTTGGGAAGGCCATATGTTGCTACCCTGTTACAGCCTCTTTGCAAAGATTCTAGCCTACCTCCTTGCCTATCAACAGCTTCTCTGTGCACACCACAATTCCAGCAAATCCACAATTCTGTTTTCTGGTTCCAGTTTTTTCTTGTATGTGGGATCATTCCTTAAGTCCCATACCTGATTATTGAAATCTTGTCCATCATTCCAGAGTCCTGGTGACACAGTGGTTAAGAACTTGGCTGTTAACCAAAAGGTTGGCAGTTCAAATTCATCAGCCTCTCCTTGGAAACCCCATGGGGCAGTTCTACTCTGTCCTATAGGGTCGCTATGAGTCAGAATCCACTCAGCGACAACAGGATCCATCATTCCAGGTCCAGCTGAAATGCTATATTCTATGTAAATTCTTCCCTGAGCCCCAGTAGTTTTCCTTCTCTGAACTTTTACAGACACTCTGTGTGTTCCTACTTGTATCATACCCTGTATTATTCTACTTGGGGCCGTATCTTTTATCTGCTAAGATATGGTAAGTTACTTGAGGACAGGAATAATTTATTCTTTGTATTCCCCACACTACTAAAGCTTTGCTTTGGGGAAATTAGATGCTTCAAGAGGATTTATTGACTGAATTAATAAATTAATTAAATTATCTAATTAATTGATATCAGGGCACCAAGGAATAGAGAGAAGTTGGCCTGGTAAACCTTCTCAAAAACCAATTAAATAACACATTCTGGCAACAATAAAGGAGCCCTGGTGGTGCAGTGGTTAAGCACTCGACTGCTAACCGAAAGATTCGCGGTTAGAACCCACCGCAGAAAAAAGAGGTGTGTTTCTGCAAAGATTACAGGCTTGGAAACCCTATGGGGCAGTTCTGCTCTGACCTATAGGGTCACCATGAGTCAGAAACAACTCTATGGCAATGGGTTAGTAACAATCGATCTGTGTATAAAATAAACTACTCCTCCCTACTTCCCCCAGCCCCCGAAATTAACGTTATACTATGCATTCTGGGTTGGGAGGTAGTGAATTACTATGCTGAATACAGCAAATAAAGTCAGAAATAAAATATGAAGACTCACTATTCATACTTATGCTTTGATATATTCTTAGTACATGCAGTATACAAAGAGATGAATGACAAGATAGCTATTTTATGTTTCAGACTCTTATTTTTTTCTCTCTGGAGAGGAACAAAGGGAATTCTTTAGGAAAAAGGACACTTTCAAGGACGGAGAATCTATGACACTAAAAGAACACAAGAGGGAGCCCTTTCCAACCCAGTTTTAGAAAAGAAAACCAAACCCACCGCCACTGAGTCATTTCCGCGACTCATAGTGACCCAATAGAACAGAGTAGAATTGTTTCATAAGGCTTCCAAGGAGAGGCTGTCAGATTCGAACTGCCAACCTGTTGTTTAGCAGCCAAGCACTTAACCATTGTGCCACCAGGGCCCCTAGAAAAGAAAAATGCCCTTCATTTTAGAGGTGCTATGAGAAACCCTGGTGGCATAATGGTTAAATGCTACGGCTGCTAACCAAAGCGTTGGCAGTTCGAATCCACGAGGCACTCCTTGGAAACTCTATAGGACAGTTCTACTCTGTCCCATAGGATCGCTATGAGCAGGAATGGACTCCACGGCACTGGGTTTATGAGGATGTCGGGGCATCCAGGGATAGAGAGAAGCTGACCTGATGAAGCCTCTGAAAAACCTATTAAATAACACATGCTGGTAACAATAAGGGAGCCCTGGTGGCCCAGTGGTGAAGTGCTCAGATTGCTAACCAAAATGTTGGCAGTTTGAATATACCAGCCACTCCTTGGAAACACTATGGGGCAGTTCCACTGTGTCCTATAGGGTCGCAATGAGCCAGATTGAACTCGGTGGCGCACGACAACAACATGATGATGCAGTGGTTGAGAGCTTGGCTGTTAACTGAAAGATTGGTGGTTCGAACCTCCCAGCTACTCTGCAGGAGAAAGATATGGCAGTCTGCTTCTGTAAAGATTTACAGCCTTGGCAACCCTACAGGTGCAGCTCTACTTTGTACTATAGGGTCAATATGAGTTGGAATCGAGAGGAAAGCAGTGGGTTTGACTTTTTTTTTTTTTTTTTTGAGGGCCCTAATCCCAGTTGAGGCATTACTAACACATGCACTTATTTTTGCCTTTTTAAATGTTAAAAATAAAAAAAAAGCTATTATAAGATTAAATATACTGAGTTACCTAATAATAATATTCTACTAAAGTTTGCATTGCATTCATTGCCAAAAAGAACATTTCAAGATCTATCCTAAAGTACAATGTTATCAGTGATAGGATAACATCCATAAGCCTACAAGGAATATCAGTTAATATGACTATTATTCAAATTTATGCACCAACCACTAGGGCCAAAGATGAAGAAATTGAAGATTTTTACCAATGACTGCAGTCTGAAATTGATCAAACATGCAATCAGGATGCGTTGATAATCACTAGTGATTGGACTGAGAAGGTTGGAAACAAAGAAGAAGGATCAATAGTCGGAAAATATGGCCTTGGTGATAGAAACAATGCCGGAGATCACATAACAGAATTTTGCAAGACTTCTTCATTTCAAATACCTTTTTCAACAATAGAAATGGCCACTATACACATGGACCTCACCAGACAGAATGCACAGGAATCAAATGGACTACATCTGTGGGAAGATATGATAGAAAAACTCAATATCATCAGTCATCAACAAGGCCAGGGGCCGACTTTGGAACACAGCATCAATTGCTCATATGCAAGTTCAAGCCGAGATTAAAAAAATTAGAACAAGTCAGTGATAGCCAAAGTATGACCTTGAGTGTATCCCACCTGAATTTACAGACCATATCAAGAATAGACTTGACTCTTTGAACACTGTTGACTGAAGACCAGACTAGTTATAGAATGACATCAAGAGCATCATACATGAAGAAAGCAAGAGGTTATTAAAAGACAGGAAAGAAAGAAAAGACCAAAATGGATGTCAGAAAAGACTCTGAAACTTGCTCTTGAACATTGAATAGCTAAAGCAAAAGGAAGAAATGATGAGGTAAAAGAGTTGAACAAAAGATTTCAAAGGGGGCTTGAGAAGACAAAGTATCATAATGACAAGTGCAAAAACCTGGAGGGAAGAACGTGCTTGGTATTTCTCAGGCTGAAACAACTGAAGAAAAAATTCAAGCCTTGAGTTGTAGAAGTGAAAGATTCTAGGGAGAAAATAATAAATGACTCAGAAAGCATCAAAAGAAGATGGAAAGAATAAAGAGTCACTATGTATAACCCGTTGCCATCTAGTCAACGGCAACGGGTTATACAAAAAAGAACTGGTTGACATTCAACCATTTCAGGAGGTACTATACGAGCAGGAACTAATGGTACTGAAGGAAGAATTCCAACCTGTACTGAAGGCATTGTTGAAAAACAAGGCTCCAGGAATTGACAGAATACCAACTGAGATGTTGCAACAAAAAGATGCAGAACTGGAAGTGCTCACTCTTCTATGCCAAGAAATTTGGAAGACAGCTACCTGGACAACTGACTAGAAGGGAACCATAATAATGCCTATTCCCAAGAAAGGTGATCCAACCGAATGTGGAAGTTATTCAACAATATCAATGTCACACACAAGCAAAATGTTACTGAAGATCATTAAAAAGCGGCTGCAGCAGTATATCAACAGGGAACTGCCAGAATTCAAGCCAGATTCAGAAGAGGACACAGAACTAGAGATATCATTGCTAATGTCATATGGATCCTGGCTGGAAGCAGAAAATACAAGAAAGATGTTTACCTGTGTTTTATGGACTATGCAAAGGCATTGGACTGTGTGAATCATAACAAATTATGGATAACATTGTGAAGAATGGGAATTCCAGAACACTTAATTGTGCTTATGAGGAACATATACATAGATCAAGAGGCAGTCATTTCAATAGAATGAAGGGATACTGCATGGTTTAAAATCAGGAACGGTACGTGTCGGGGTTGTATCCTTTCACCATACCTATTCAGTCTGTATGCTGAACAAATAATCCGAGACACTTGACTTTATGAAGAAGAACAGGGCATCAGGATTGGAGGAAGACTCCTGTGTTACGCTTGCTGAATGTGAAGAGAACTTGAAGCACTTATTGATGAAGATCAAAGACCACAGCCTTCAGTACGAATTATACCTCAACATAAAGAAGACAAAAATGTGGGCCAATAAGCAACATCATGATAAATGGAGAAATGATTGACATTGTCAAGGATTTCATTTTACTTGGATCCACAAACAACACCCATGGAAACAGCAGTCAAGAAATCAAAAGATGCATTGCATTGAGCAAATCTGCTACAAAAGGTCTCTTTAAAGTGCTTGAAAGCAAAGATGTCACCTTGAAGACTAAGGTGTACCTGACCCGAGCCATGGTGTTTTCAGTTGTCTTCTATGCATGTGAAAGCTGGATGATGAATAAAGAAGACCGAAGAAGAATTGACACTTTTGAATTGTGGTGTTGACAAAGTATATTGAATATACCATGGACTACCAAAAGAACAAACAAATCTGTCTTGGAAGTAGTATAACCAGAATGCTCCTTAAAAGCAAGGATGGTGAGACTACATCTCACATACTTTGGACATGTTGTCAGGAGGGATCAGTCCCTGGTGAAGGACATTATGCTTGGTAAAGTAGAGGGTTAGCGAAAAAGAAGAAGACCCTCAATGAGATGGACTGACACAGCGGCTGCGACAATTGGCTTAAGCATAACAATGACTGTGAGGACGGCGAAGGATCTGGCAGTATTTTGTTCTGTTGTATATAGGGTCACTATGAGTCAGAACTGACTCAATGGCACCTAACAATAACAACAACAACACAGTTTTATTCTTTCCTTTTTATGCTAGAAGCAAAAAAACCGAATCGATTTTGCTTAGCAGTAGCTGTCTATCCATATTTTTTTGTGTGTGTGTAAAATGCGTGTGTTTAGCACTTCGTGTTTTTCAGTATGTACGACGACTCAGGAGTTCTGAATTCGATCCAATCTGTCCCATTGCATGACTTGACAGAATTAATCACTTTTTCTTCCCATGTCTCAATCTGTAGAATCAAAGAGTTGGATTAGATGATTTCTAAGGCCTTTAATGGGTCTATGGAGTACATTGGATTTATTAAATCTTTGATAAATATTTAGGAGATAGTTATCAAAGGGGTACAAGCCGTAGATAGCTAGCAGCTCAATTTGGTCCATTACTAAAACAATCAGTATAAAATTGAAGACACTGAAGACAATATTTTACAAACTAGGTGGAAGTATTTAGGTACCTGAACTCTGAAGTCAAAATATTTTTGTGAATTTTCAACACAGGCACATTACTCATATGGTCTTGAGGTGACTCATTTTTGGTGGCTAGGTTAGGTCTATAAATACATGAAGACATTACCTGATCTTTTTGATTAGTGTGTTGGTTTGACTGATCCAAGAAAATGTTTGTGTGTGTGTGGGCTTTCTTTTTCTTTTTTTTAGAGAAGGAGGTAGGCAGGTGGTTGTGATGACTAGTTTTTTTTTTTAAGTGTGTATATTTAGATGAGTAAATTAAATTTCACTACATCGAACATACTGTTTAAAGGGCTTACAAAATAACTATCTTAATTAAGGGGTGGACAGCATCTTTGCTATGATGTTGAGCTAAATCGTTTCTAGCCTGTCTTCAGTCCATGGATGTAGTGATCATACTAGCTCTTGGGATGGACTCTTTGCCACATTTTGGGTGGGATGCTCCTATTTCTCCTTCCTTACCTTACACTCTTTCTTTCCTGGGCACTAGGAATCTTGGATTCCTCTATCTATCAAGGTGTAGCAATCTTTGATAAATAATATGACCTGACTAACTCTGTGAAGGAAATTGGAGATCATGAAGGAATATAAAAGGACGAAGGCTCTAGAGGTTAATTTCTGGGGAGAAGTAACAGAAGAGCAGTGGCGTGTTGGTTTTGGAAAGAAAAGGCAAAAGAATAATCTCAGGATATCATGAGAATAAATCATTGGTTGTGTCATATAGAAGGAGAAAGACACATATGGAAAATAATGCCAACTATATAAACCAGGGAGAGATTACCCAATAAGCAAGGTGTGGTGAAAGACAGGTGAAATTGTGCACTACAGATCAGTTAGTAAACACTAGTTAGCCCATACATACCTTTCTTACTGTAAGCCCATCCACACCTTGCTTACTGCTTAATCTGCCCATGACAAAAACGTACGTAATAGAGATTTGGGACAAAGCTTAGGAGTGAGCTTCCCTCTGCCCTTTTGTTTATTCAGTCTTTCAACAAATATTGAACATCTATGTGTCAGGCACTAGGCCGGGCACTTGGTATCACAGTTGAATTACATGTATTTCATGGTTTCAGGGCATTAGAGTCTAGACAGGAAAACAACCAGGGAACCAAGAATGGAAAAGAAGAAGTATATACCAAATAGAGTGGTGGCACAAAAGAGGGGTAATGATTTTGCTTCTCTGCAACACATAAGGAGACTTCACAGAGGAGGACTCAGTGGTGTTAAGTGTGACACGGTTGCTAGTTTTCCGTACAGGTTTAGAGAGGGAGGGTATTACAGAGGAGAAAGCTTTGCAATTACTTAGTGTTAACAATGGCACAGTATATTCAGAAAACTCAAAGTTGTTTGCTCTTGTTGGAGACCAAACTTCAAGAAAGGGAGTGGAGGGATGTGAGACTGGTGAGTCAGGTATTGGTCACATTGTTAGAAGCCTTGTGAGCCACGTCGAAAATGCTTGGAAGTTATCTTCCAGGTGGTGTGCTTTCTGTGAAAATGTATATTTTTCATGGGGAAAAGGATGGTAAGATTAATATTTTAGAGAGGTTCTGAAAGATAGCTTTGAGTGGGACAGAAGCAGAGGCCAGGCAACCTACTGGTGGCTCTAGGCAAGAGATGATGAGGATTTACTGAGAATAAATAGGAGCAAGCTTCACCCCACCTGCCATTTCTGACTTCTGGTTTGGCGTAAGTACACCACTCTTCACAGCGGCCTATAGTTAGTTATGCCTTGAGTTTGAGAACATTTTATCATTTTAAAGGCCCTTTCTTTCACCTCATTTTATCCTCACGTCTGGTAGATAGGGCAAAGTGGCATTACTAATTTCATTTTCCACGTGGGGAAACCAAGCAGAGAGTCCCTAGGAAAGTTGGGGTTAGAATTTGTACTCTGACACCTGCATCATCTCTGTTTTCCTCGCTTTCTCTTTTTTCCTTCAGTTACAGCAAAGCCCTCTCCTAAATTCCTAAAGAAAGACATCTTGAAGCAGTGCCCAAAAGGCAGCCAATCT
This sequence comes from Loxodonta africana, assembly GCF_030014295.1. Classification (NCBI taxonomy): domain Eukaryota; kingdom Metazoa; phylum Chordata; class Mammalia; order Proboscidea; family Elephantidae; genus Loxodonta; species Loxodonta africana. The sequence continues at coordinate 60,517,147 of NC_087360.1, forward strand.
GGTTGCTGAAAAGCCAAACAATAATCAATGGAGCACATTTTACTAGGAGAGAAATTCAATTGCCAAGCACATTGGGCCTCAACGCATATAGATGGTTTGCTTCCTGAAATAGCTGAATTTGGGCACACATGGTCAAACTCGGGTCTCGGTTTTCTATGTATATGGGTTAGGAAAAAACTAAAATAAGTTCAGAGACACTTGGTTCCTTGGAAATACAGTTTTTCTGTAGGGTCCCTTCATATTAGAATCATTGAACAAGAGCCATAATGCCAACCATGTGTTTCTCTGCTGCTGGCTTAGAAAGAATCCAGCAAGCAATACTATTACCCAGAGAGAACAAATTTCTTTCAAGGCCAGATTTCTCCATGAGATTCTTTTAAACAATTTTTGCGTGCAAAACCTGACCTACAAGAAACGCCTTTGCTAGTGTTAGCGCCTGGCTCCAATTATGAGTCTTTTTTTTTCTTTTTTCTTATTAGGGGGTATAAAGAGGCAGGTTGTATAATCAGGCATAATTTTCTCAGCTAAAAATAACCTAATCTCTGTTACCAGGTCCTCTGGCACAAACCAAGGAAATTTTCTTCATGTAGCACTTTTTCGTGAGTTCACATTTTCCTTATCTGAAGTCGTGCCCCGGGAAGGGGAATTAGTCATAAGGATTGTGGCGTGGAGTGTTAGCGAAACTGCAACCACACTTGTCAAGGAATAAAATTCTCTGGAAAAAACAAATAAACGCCGTGAGAGTTTCCCAGATGTCTCAATACTACTTCGTAATAACTGAAAACAGCTTTGCCCTCCCGTTTGACTGAGCTGTTGAGCCCTAAAAAAAAAAAAGGTAATGTATATTGGCAGTATCTCAGGAATGCTACAGAGAGAAGCCAGGACCCTTCTGGAGCCATGCTGCATGTATCTTTTCACCATCTCTTCATTATAATTACCGTTAGCTTAAAAATAGTTTATTTATCTGCTTAAGGACTGGACTTCGAAACAGATGCTGTGCTGACTTTCAAATTAAGGAAGATAGAGAGAAAGCAATTCTATGAAGTACCAAAAAACCCAAACCCGCTTTCATCGTCAAGTCAATTCTAACTCATAGCAAATCTGTAGGACACAGTAGAACTGCCTCATAGGGTTTCCAAGGCTCTAAATCTTTACAGAAGCAGACTGCCATGTATCTCTCCTGCAGAGTGCCTGGTGGATTCACACACCTCGACCATTTGGTTAGCAGCCCAGAGCTTTTTTTTTTTTTTTTCCAGAGCTTTAGGCATTGTGTCACCAGGGTTCCCCTGTGTAACCTAGGGATGATGTTTTAAGGGAAGGCTTATTCTCTCTCCAGCAGTTGTTCTCCTGAGTCAGCTTTAGCAACTCCATGCTTTTAGGGCTCATTTTGCACCAGGATCAGAATTAATGGGGCTGTTCACATGAGCTCAATTACAGAGCACTCACCTGAGAAACTGTAAGGAACAGGACTGTAAATCTTATAATCAAATATTGAATTATCTCGAATTTATTTACTTAGGGAATTGAGAGCCCGGAGTTCTGCAATCAAATGTGTAAAGATTTATTACGAAAGAACAATTTTTAAGAGCACGAGGAACAAAGCCTTTAGTTTTTCTGTGGTAGAAATGCCTCCAAATGGCAGGATTGTTAAAAAGCCAAACCTAATTTAGAAAGTAGGGACAAAGTTGGCTTTTTTGTGTCAGGCTACAGCGCACCACAGCAAAATCACCTTCAAAAGTTGCTGCTGTTCTCTTGCTCCCTATCAAAAATGGAATGCAAACATGAATACCTTTTTTCCCCCACGGTAGGAAGAAACAAAACGAAGCTGATCAGAGACAACTGTAGCGTCCATGTTAAAGAAACATACCCTTATCCCAGACAGTATTTCTAAATGGGTATCATCAAACTTGGATGATATAACTGATATAATGTCAGTTATATCATCAATATAAGTATAATATAAACTGATATAACATCAATAAATTTACTGGGTGGATTTTTTATCCATGTTTTACAATCTCCCAACAGAGTGGGCAATTTGCTGCCCCGTTTCTTTAAAGGTACAGAATTACAGCAGAGAACATTGCATTGGATTTTGCAAGGGATCAATGATGATAGAATCTGGGATATTCCGTATATGCTCTGCCACAAACTACATTACTATAACATCTTAAATCAAAAAGTCAGACCATATAAAATATTCATCCACAGGCAACACCCCTCAGATATCTAGTAGATTTTCAGAAGTGATTGATTTTATAAAATAGCAAACCCAGCAGTCAAATGTCTTCTTCACAGATGCAGGGGTATCACAGTTTACACAACAAAGATGTTGTTAGACATTTCTGTGACTCTTATATGGAAATATAAAGCAGAAGCTACAAGTGAGGGATGAAGGTGAGGTTGTGTTTCTTCCTTACTCCCGCCCACTGTCAACCCCAAGCGTGCTAGGATCTCAGTGAGGAGGTGATGGATTGAAGGATGTGCTCAAATGGGGGCTATGGAGTTAGAGAAAGCCCTAGAGGTGATTTAGGTATGAAATACCCCCCAACACACACACACACGTTTTGAAACCAATATTTAAAGCAATGGTTCTCTACCAAGGGTGATTTTGTCTTCCCGGGGACATTGGCACTGTCAGGAGACATTTTTGATTGCCACAGTGGTGTAAGAAGTGGGACAGTGCTGCTCACATTTAGTGGGTAGGGGCCAGAGATCCTGCTGAATATGTGCACAGAACAGTCCCCATCACAAATAACTATCTGGCCCAAAATGTCAATAGTGGCTAAAGCCATACGGGAATAGAAATAAGAGTATATTTTAACATTTTCATGGGTTGAGAAGTCTGATTTAAAGTAACTTCAGATTAAGAATTGGTATACTATGGTCTGCAGCCAAATCCAGCCCCACCATCTATTTTGGCAAATAAATTTTTATTGGAACATGGCTGCGCTTATTTGTTTACGCATTGTCTATGGCTGCGTTCATGCTACAAAGGCCCAGTTAAGGAATTGCAACAGAAAACATATGGCCTACAAAGCCGAAAATATTTATCATTTGACCCTTTGCAGAGAATTTGCTGACCCCTGTTCTAGAGTAGGAAACCCTGGTAGCATAGTGGTTAAGAGCTACGGCTGTCAACCAAAAGGTTGGCAGTTCAAATCCACCAGGTGCCCCTTGGAAACCCTATGGGGCAGTTCTACTCTGTCCTAAAGGGTCACATGAGTTGGAATCGACTCAATGGCAACAGGTTTGGTTTTGTTTTGGCTCTAGAGTAACTGCTTCTATAAAGCAAGCAAGCATTTTGTAATGTCAATAACCATTACAATTTTTCAGAAAAATTTAGGTTGTAGCAAAAATCACCATAACATGAAAGGATAAGTTTTTTTTTTTTTTTTTTAATGTGTATTTTGCCGCAATAAAAAAAAAACTCATTTGGGGAAAAAAAATCACAATGGCATTCAAAGAAGTCCTGTATGCAGGAGCAGATCTAGGGGCTGTGGGACCTGAATAGTATACAATTTTAGATGACATCTTTAAGAAAAATAAACACACAATTATGATTATAAAATTAGGTACAAAATTACTATGTTGATTTAGAACAAGAAGGGAAATCTCTACAAATTGTTGGAGGCTTGTAAATTCAAGCAATTTTCCAGAAATTGGCAATTTTCCAGAAAGACTTGCAGAAAAAAGCCTTCTTGATTGCATTCTGGCTGCCCCTCCTCCCTCCTCCCCTGGAACAATCTACATCTCAGCAATTCCCAGCACCCAGGGGCCAGTGTAACCGAAAGGCTTTCAAATTTAAACTTCATTAGTCTCTGTATATATCCAGGTCTGCCCAAATGTGTCTTGAACAGTGTTTTTGTATTGATCAGTGAGGACACCTGGGCTTTAATTCCACCTTTGCCAGGCATTAGCTGTGTGGCATTTGGCAAGTGAGTGTACCTCTCTGTGCCTCATGTCCTTAAATAGTTCAAATTAGGCTATCCCTTTAAGTGCCTAATCACTATAAGCTCTCGTTCAATTTTCATCAGTTTTAAAGATTTGGATGCTCATGAATTTGTCTTAGAAAGTTCTTATTATCTGTTCTATTGCTATTTTTTCCCAGTTAAAAGAAAATTGGTGTCTTAAGACCAATATTCTTATTCAGTTTCAGCTCTTTTCTAGTGCTACCCATTTCAATCGTCCTGAACTGTGTGTTTATGAGTTATTACTATTCCTTAGGGTTCCTCTCCTACAATTTGTTCAATCAAGCCTGCTTCATCAAAACGTATGTTTTCTCTCTGTTGTTTATTTTCCATGCTTAGAAATATGCTCGAAGCATTCCATGGGAGAGGCACAAATAAGTCAGCTCTAAGATTCTAAGAGAAATTCCTTTGATTCCTGAAGGTTTTTAAAAAACATTTATGTGGCTATGAAACTTGTCAAATTTTCCCCCAAATTATCAGCATATTATTAACTCTGTTGTTCATGTTTCAGACATGAATAATTCTGTCAACTAGATTTCTTCACCCAAAATAGTTCTCTAGTGCGTAATCAGAATCTAATTTTAGCTTGGCATTCAGGTAAAAAACTGAAGAAATGTCGCTTCAAGCTAGGCCCAGGACTCATCCTGCCCAAAGTTCTACCTCTGGCAATAACATCAAAGAACTTAGAGAGCGAGAGAGTGGCATTGATGGGGGATGGGGGAGAAAGAAGGCAGGGGCAAGGGCAGAGAAACAACCATCATTACTATCAGCTACCATGTTTACAACGTTTTTCGAAACTTTTAAATTTCATTACCCAGGATGAATTTATCTCCCCATATCCCTAGGGACCCGTGGTAGCACAGTGGTTAAGTGCTTGACTGCTAACCCAAAGGTCGGTGGTTTGAACCTACCAGCCGCTCAGCCACTCCAAGGGAGAAAGACATGGTAGTCAGCTTCCGGAAACATAAAGGTTACCAAAAAACAAACAACAACAAAAAAATAAACCCACTGGTGTGGAGTCTACTTAGTCTTACAGCAACTCTATAGCACAGTGTAGAACTGCCTCATAGGGTTTCCAAGGAGCCACTGGTGGATTTGAACTGCCCACCTTTTGGTTACCAGATGAGCTCTGAACCACTGCACCACTAGGGCTCCTCTGTACAGATCACAGCCTTGGACACCCTATGGGGCAGTTCTGTTCTGTCCTATAGAGTAGCTATGAGTCTGGATTGGCTTGTTGGCACATAACACCACCCATATCCCTATGACTGTCACCCATTCCCAATCAGCACTGATCATATCTTGAGTCTATGACAGAATCATACACAGGTGTGATTGACAAGCACCTTAGAGATAATTTTCTATGTGGGTAAATGGAAGTGTAGTGAGTTTTAGTACAGCTAGTTACAGATGGAATTAAGCCTAGGGCACAGGATTCCGGAATCCCAGTTGAAAACTTTTTCTAAATAATTAATTTTGACTTTACACAAAATAATATAAAATATATATTTTATGTTATATATGCACACAAAATATATAAAAAGGCTTTTAACCCAAAGCATCTTTCCTTGACCTATCCCTCCCAACCCTCTTGTCCTGCTCTTCAGAGGCCAACATTTCAGTTGAATAGTTGTTTCTGTTGGTATTTACCTACGTAATTCTAAATAAGATGCTTATACAACAATGTACTGGTTTCTATTGATGAATATAATCTATTGACTGCTGGTTATGCTAGTGACTTGAGCCACAATGCAGGCCAGGAAGTAAAAGCAAGAACACTGAAGCCAGGATGCCTGGGTTCAAATCTTGGGGCCACCACTTCCTATCTGTGTGACCTTCAGCTTACCTCTGGCTCCTTGTACGTGTCGTGTCCATGAGAACTGTACCTTTCTCATTGGATGTTTGTGACAGCTAAGTGAATGAGAACATGTAAAGCATCTAGAAAAGTCCCCAGCATTCAGTGAGTAATCAATACCTGGCAGTTATGTTTAGATGAGAGTTTAGCTGCTATGGAGTCCCTAGATGGCCCAAACAGTTAAGTACTCCACTACTAACTAAAATGTTGGAGGTTCAAGTCCACCTAGCGGTACCTTCGAAGAAAGGCCTGGTGATGTGCTTCCGAAAGGTCACAGCCTTGAAAACCCTACGGACAGTTCTACTCTACATACATGGGGTCACCATGAGTCAGAGCTGACTCAGTGGCAACTGGTTTAGCTGTTATACGCCAGCCTTCTACCCTCCATTCTCCCAATACCACATTTACAGGCAAATCTCTAGTGAGTGAATACATTATTATGACCCAAAGCTATTGATGAACCCTAAGCTATTTGAATAAGGTGTCCTGGTGGTGCAGTGGTGAAGGCACTCGACTGTCAACAGAAAGGCAGGTGGCTGGAAACAACCCCTGGTTCTGTGGGGAAAGACGTGGCAGTCTGCTCCTGTAGAGATTTACAGCCTTGGAAACCCTATGGGGTCTCTATGAGAATCAACTTGATGGCAGTGGGTTTGGTTTTGGGTTTTAAGCCATTTGAACACTCCAATTACATTTCCTTTTTTGACCAACTTTCTGGGTGTGTGTGTGTGTGTGCGTGTGTCTGTGTTTCCCAGGAATTAATAATCCGTTCATTTATTATTCATTTTCTTTCTTTTCATTATACTTATCATTTGAAAGGTGCCTATGGGAAAACTGTATTTCCAAGGGCCTTTTTCTAACCAATGTTCTTTTACACAGAAAACCAAAATCAAAGTTTGGCAAAGGGGTTCATCAGGTTGGTTATACTATTGTCTTGCGGCAAGACCACATGAGGTTCCCTGTTTTGTGAATCCCATGACTACGTTGTGCTTTTTTTTTATTTTCTTCTTTTATGGGAGCATATTTTCCAGTACCTCCCACAGAAAGTGTTCATGGAATATGCATTTTTTGACACACTGGCTGTTTGGAACTGCCTTTATTCTAGCATCATACCTGACTGACAGCTTGGGTTATGCGTAGAATTCTAGATTGAAAATCTTTACCTTTAGGATGCTCTCTAACTTTTGAGGTATTCTGTACTCTTCTGATTGATGGTCTTTTGTTTTTAACCTGCTTTCATTTTTCTGAAATCTTGTAAGATTATTATCCTCAGGGACATTTCATAATGATGTTTTTTAGAGTTGTTTTTTAATTCAGTGTGCTTGATACTTGGTGAGCCATTTAAATTTAGAGACTCTTATTCTTCGGCTCTAGGAAATTTTCTTTAATAAATTTCTTTCCCTCCATTTTATCCATTCTCTTTATGAAACTCCAGTTAGTTAGATAATAGACAGCCTGGATTGATTTTTCCTTTTTTTACTTTTTCTGCCTCATATTTTTTATCACTTTCTTTTATATTCAGTTTTCTGAGAAATTTCCTTAAGCTTTTACTCTAATTCTTCCATCTCTCACTTTCACTATTAGATTTTTTTTTTATTGTGCTTTAGGTTAAAGTTTACAGCTCAAGTTAATTTTTTCATACAAAAATGTATACACATATTGTTTCATGCCATTGGTTGCAGTCCCTACAATGTGACAGCAGCCTCCCACTTAACACTCTGGGTTCCCTGCATCCATTTGTTCAGTTCCTGTCCCTTCCTGCCTTCTTGTCTTGTTTTTGGACAGGAGCTGCCCATTTGGTCTCTGATTGAACTAAGAAGCATGTTCCTCACATGTGCTACTTTTTGGATTATAGGCCCATCTAATTTTTGTCTGAAAAGTAGGCTTCAGGAATGGTTTTAGTTCTGGGTTAGTAGAACTTCCGGGGGCCATAGTTTTGGGGGATTCTTCCGATCTCTGTAAGAACAGTAAGTCTGGTCTTTTGACATGAATTTACTATCAGATATTTTATTTTTTGGAAATCCTGGTGGCGTAGTGTTTAAGAGCTGCAGCTGCTAACCAAAAGGCCAGCAGTTTGAATCTACCAGGTGCTCCTCAGAAACCCTATGGGGCAGTTCTACTCTGTCCTATAGGGTTGCTATGAGTCAGAATTGACTCAACAGCAACAAATTTTTTTTTAATCAAAAACTCTTACTATGCTCTGAAATTTTACTTTTACTTAAGGAGCCCTATGATACAGTAATTAAGCACTCAGCTTTTAACCAAGAGGTTGGCAGCTCAAACTCAACAGCTGCTCCATGGAAGAAAGATGTGGCAATCTGCTTTTGTAAAGCTTTACAGCCTTGGAAACCCTATGAGACAGTTCTACACCATCCTATAGGGTCACTATGAGTCGGAATCAACTTTTACATAGCATCTTGTTCTTATTTCTTGGCCTTAGGTATGAACAGAGAGAGATTCACTGAAATTTTAAATATGCCTAGACATCCACCTTGCTTTATATTGTGATGGTAATAGTCCTGCATCCATTCCTCAGCTTGTAAATGCAAGAACATTAAGGTTGTAAGAGACAAACCCCAGGAACCAAATTCATTAAAAAAAAAAAAAAGATTGATTTGTGGAGACAGATCTGTCTGTCAGCAGAGCCAGATAATTCATGTATGTTGGCCATGGCAGTCTTTCTCAATAGCAAGATTCTTAGAAACATCTTCTCTGGGTTTGATATTAAGCATGACATTTTGAGCAACTGAGTTGTATGGTATGAAATGAAAATAATTTAAAATATGTCCTCATTTTCTATTCCTGTACTTGTTCCAGCCATGTTGACCTACTTTCCTGTTCTATCCTCAGGCTTGAAAACATCCGAACTGGTGGAACAGGCTCTAGCTGGGGTTTAGAATGAACTGGGGTGCTAGGAAAAAATAAAACAATATATACACATATAGAGTTAGAGAGACACAGGAAGAGAAAGAAAGAGAGGGGTTTATTAGGGCCACACCCCAGGCCTGCTGGATCAGGCTCCTTCAGCATGGTTCCCTACCATCTCTTTCAAGCACGAGCCCATGATTCTATTTACCTACATACTTGAAAATCCAGGAAATAAATGTTAAGACTGATTTCCATCTAAAGATTGTGCAAGGAGGAGAGTTGACCTCAAAAGCCCTGGTCCCCTGGGAGCATTTCTGTCTTCTTTAGAGGTCTGAATCTCCTTGGCTTTGAGCTATGAGTCAGGTTGACTTTATTGTCAGGCCAAGATGGGTTTTCAACCCCAGTTCTGCCAAGATGTGTGATCTTGGCTAAGATATTTAGCCTCTGTGAGCTTGAGTTTATTCAACTGTAAGATTGGAACAATAAACACCAATTTGGTAGAAAGATGCCTGATATGTGGTAGATTCTTAAAAAATACTAGTTTCCTCTCTCTTCTGATGACATTTTAGGTGAGCGCTTCCTATGAGGTAGGAGACCTTGAACTTCCCGATAATGTATCTCCAGTTACCCTCTGTGATGACTTGCTCTTGGTAGATCCCTTGTACATAGTTAATCCCATCCGTGGGGTGTGGGTCTTCCTTAGATTCAGTCCCAGACAGAGGCGCTTCCTGGTCTGAGTGCCTTATCCTTTTCCTGACTTTGTGATTTCCTGGCCTTGTCCATCTTCAGAGGCAGCTGTGGTGGAGGGGAAACAGCATTGGGATTTGGAGATGACCATGGCTCTCTCACCTACTTACTGCAAACCTTGGACGTTTCAGTCCTTTCTTATTTATGAACTTCATACAACATAACTGATACTTATTATTTTTGGTCTTCGTTTCTCTTCAAGATAGATATGTACTCCATAAGAAGGACTGAGTCTGTCTTGACTAACAACTGCATCCCCAGTTCCTATTACAGTATCTGGTACATAATCAAGCTCAATAAATACTTATTAATTGGATGAATGTCTTTAGTGATGTATTACTTGTGAAGAATGTCTGTGAATTGAAGAATATAATTCATAGTGAGGGCCATGGTTTGGCTCTTTTTAAAATTCTTGCCTGCTTCAAGTTTCCTGAGAATCAATGTTGGTCTGATAGATTTACAAGTTCTTTAAAATTTTAGTTCTTCTTTTTTCTTTATAAAAGAGCTTGAGATTTTATGTGGTGATAAGACCTGAATGGCCCCCATTCTCAGTAGCCAATGTCATTCAATCATTTTTTTCAATAATTTGAGAGTTTCAATACTCTATGGTACTTTCTGTACAGGGGACTCTTGGTAATCTGTGGGTAAATTATTTTTGGCAAATCTTGCTTTGAATCTTTGATCAAATTGTATAAATTTACTTTTTACTTCCTTAATTAAGCCAAGGAGAATTTAGTCCAGCAGGGCCTCCTTTTAAAGAAATAATCACCTCTCCTAAAAAAAAAAAAAAATTGCACGCAAGTTTCTTCAGACTGAGATGAGAAGAGAGGCTGACATTTGTCACTTCCTTAGCTGAGAATTGGGGAGAATTCTGAGCATTTGAGCCAACTAGGAAAGACACCGCCTTTCTGGTTCAGCTGATATATTTCTTCCTACAGTGTGAGCTGATTATATTAGAAGAATTGTTGTTTGCTGTCGTTGAGTCAGGCCCAGACTCAAAAAAAAAAAAAGACTCAAGGTGACCTCAATTCATGGTGACCCCATGCACAAAGGAGCAAAATGCTGCCTGGTCCTACGCCATCCCCATGACTTATTTTAGATTAGATTCTTGTGATCCATAGGGATTTCCCTGGCTGATTTTCAGAAGTAGAATGCCAGGCATTTTTTCCTTTTGAAGAATTAGGCTCTCAATTGTCATTGTCTGTTCCTCATTCACATTAGTTTTTTAAAAAATCTGCAACTCAATCATAGACATCACAAGTCTGTTCTGTTATTCTGGTGAGGCAAGGGAAGAGTCTTTATATCATACGGTATTCGCAGTATTACCAAATCAAGGGGTCATATCTTATATTTAAGGATATACCAGCTAGGAAGAACAAAAAGCATTTTCTAAGAAAACTGATAATCCTGTCATCCAAGGAATAAAATTGCCTTACTGAGGCCTCACTAAGCGTCAGGCAGGTTCACATGTATGTCACTTGGGCAGCGGCGACACTTTCCTCAGAACTAGACATTTTCCTCTCTTAGAAACAGGATGGTTCCCTGGGAACTTCCTTCTTCCCAGCTGTAGACATCATCTCCTTATACTTAGCCTGCTTCCCTTCCTACCACAACTTATTCTAATCTCGGTGGTTCTTTTCTCCCCAAGATGGGCTCTGATGTGCTCAACATCTCTAAAGACAGGCACTGAGACCTTCTAGAATGAAGGTTTTAACTGCTAGCCTCATCTACAAAGAAAAACAACAAATGTGGAAAAGTCAGAGCATGGCTTACAAGTCTTAGAAAGTGTTAATATCCTGGTGCCTGATTTTTAGTTTCAGGATCTCTGGGTGGCACAAGCAGTTTGGAATCAGCTATGAATCTAAAGGTTGTTGGTTCTAACCCAACCAGATGTGCCACAGAATAAAGGTCTGGTGATCTGCTACCATAAAGATTACAGCCAAGAGAACCCTATGGAGCAGTTCTACTCTGTCACATGGGGTTGTCATGAGTCAAAATCAACTTCATGGCAATGGGTTTGGCTTTTTGGTTTGTCCTTTAGTTCATACTTCTGAACTGGTAGCTAAAATACCACTTGAAATGTAACTTTCTATCTTTATTCCTAAGTCTTGTCAAACTTGGCTTTTTTTTTTTTTTTTTAACAAGCCATTTGAGCTTCTCCCTTCAAGAAGATCCCAGTTCCAGGCTAAGGAGGAGAATTTACTGTAAATCATATTTTCTACCACCTTCAGACTGGACAACTGTTATTTTCATAGGTTTCTGTCCTACATAGAAACAATTCCTTTGGGGGCATTTCTTCAAATGTGCTATAAAGTATGTGTTATCACTCTAATTTGATAGGAAATGAAATGGCAAGGATTTAAAAAATGTAACTAAATTGACAAAAATCACATAGCCAGTTATCTAAAGGAGTAAGGATGTGAACAACGGTCACCATGTGGCACAATTCCAGAGGATGCCTATCACATCATAGTAGGAGTGGTGGCCGTGACCTTGGGCAGTGTGAAGCCTGCATGGAATGTGTGCTGGCACCGACTCAGTCCTTTTACCACAACATGCTACTTCACGCTATCTCAAAACAGCACACTCCACAGCTGATTTTACTCCGTGGAACGATCACTAATGAGCATTAAAAGAATGAGAAACATTTAAAAACTTGGTTGAAGTAGAGAAATAAATTTTATTCTGAAGTTGAGGAATTAATTTTACTAAAAACAAGCCGCTTTTTAAATTCTAACTACTTACACTATGATCATTAAATTTCCCTGTCTTCTGCCATTTTTCTGAGATTGTATCACAAAAAAAAATTAAAAAATAAAATAAATAAAAGTTTATAACATTTTTGAAAAATTGAAGTAAAATGAAATAAATACAGAATTGGGAATTAGGAGACATAGGATTAATAGCCCATTACTCAATCTGACTCTTAAAAACAAAACAAAAAAACAAACCCATTGCCATCGACTCGACCAACTCATAGCAACCCTATAGGACAGAGTAGAACTACCCCATAGAGTTTCCAAGGAGCACCTGGTGGATTTTAACTACATACCTTTTGGTTAGCAGCTGTAGCACCTAACCAGTACGCCACCAGGGTTTCCAATCTAACTCTTAAAAAAGAAGTTAGAGGTCAAATCAAATCGCCTCTCGACTTCAATTTTCTAACTTAAAAATAAGGTGTTAAACTTAGTATACCTAATGAAGTAGAGCCTAGTCTATAAATGTGTGTGTGTGTATATATATATATATATATATGCTATAAAGTAGGTTTTGTTTGAATTGCCTAATAATTTTTGCCCTTTATTACCCTGGTCTTCTCTTAAAATATTAAATTTATACCCAGAAACTAAAAAGAGTATACTATAGTATTTCTCTACTATGAAATGTTTCTATCTCTTTGTAAACTCATTCAACAAGGAAGCTCCTTTTAGCACAGATCTTTTACATATTAAAGCACCCTGGCAATTTCTTCCTGCAGAAGTTTGTGGGCTTTCTTCGGAAATAATAATGATAAAACCAAAAACCCAACCCATTGCTTTCCAGTCGATTCCAACTTATAGCAGCCCCATAGGACAGAGTAGAACTACCCCATAGAGTTTCCAAGGAGCACCTGATGGATCTGAACCGCAAACCTTTTGGTTAGAAGCCATAGCACTTAACCACTACACCACCAGGGTTTCCTTAATAACGATAGATCTTCAAACTTCCAGAATGTGAGTCAGTGCCCTTCATTAATTCAACAAAGTACTTAGTGAATACTTACTATGTACCCTGCTAGTAAATATAATGGCAAAAAAAAGACACACAGCCTCTGATTGCCTGAGGTCTACATCTAGTGAAGAGTCAGTCATTCAACAAGGAGTCTTACACATGAACATCTCATTACACAGTGCAGTAGGCATCCTGAGAGAGTGTGTGTGTGACGATGAGGCTTGATTTAGGCTGGAAACCCTGGTGGTGTAGTGGTTAAGTGCTACGGCTGCTAACCAGAAGGTCGGCAGTTTGAATACACCATGTGCTCCTTGGAAACTCTATGGGGGCAGTTCTGTTTTGTCCTATAGGGTCGCTATGAGTCGGAATCGACTCAAAGGGAATGGATTTGGTTTTTAGACTAGAACAGTGAGGGAAATTTCTCTGAGAAAATGAATTTAAATTGAGTCCTAAGAGATAAGTTGGTGTTATATACCCCCAAACCAAAAAAAAAAAAAAAAAAACCAAACCCACTGCTGCTAAGTCAATTCTGACTCGTAGCTACCCTATAGGATGGAACAGAACTGTTTCATAGGGTTCCAAGACTGTAAGTCTTTACAGAAGCATAGTGCCACATCTTTCTCCTACTGAGTGGCTGGTAGGTTTGAACCACTGACCTTTTGGTTAGCAGCCGAGTGCTTTAACTACTGCACCACCAGGGCTCAGGTTATATACTTCCAGGTAAGATTAAGAGTTCCATTTTGGACATAAGTTTAAGGGTGCTTTTCCTGAGCTGTAAAAGTATAACTTTAACTATTCATCTTCATATATAAGTCAGACAGTTGGAAAAAGATCTAGCTGGAAATACGAGGAATTTCAATTATAATTTCAATTATAATTGAATTGGTAAACAGCTCTATGTACTAAAAGCTAACCAAAGCAGTAGTCCTAACAGCGGTGTTAGAAGCAATTTAACTGAAAAGTATCCCTGGATCCCTGGTGGCGCAGTGGTTAAGTGTTTGGTTGCTAACCAAAAGGTCGGCTGTTGGAATCCACCCACCACTCCTTGGAAACCCTTTGGGGCAGCTCTACTCTCTCCTATAGGGTCACTATGAGTCAACTGGATGCTCTGAATTGACTCAACAGCAATGGGTTTGGTTTTGGGTTTTGATAGTAGCCCTGGTGTGGCAGAGGTTAAGAGCTCAGTTGCTAACCTAAAGGTCAGTAGTTCAAATCAACTCTCCGCTCCTTAGGTACCCTATGGGACAGTTTTACTCTGTCCTATAGGGTCATTATGAGGTGGAATCGATCCGATAGCAATGGTTTTGGGTTTTTTTTTTTGATAGTATCCCCAGCTGATCTGAGAGCCTGGTTGTTTGCTGAATATACACTTGGCTCTTCTGGAAATATTTTCTCCAGAGCTGTAGCACAGATCTTGTGACTGGTCTGGTGATGATTAACAGTGTCAGCCTGTTGAAACCCACTCTCTATATGCACCTATTTGATTGATAGATAAGTCCATCTACCCGTACTTTGGAAATTTAATTCACCCACCACCTGCTGCTTCTAGAGATAAATTTTGGAAGCTTCTGCGTAGCTATTTGACAACATGATTTACTAATTCATCACAGAAAGTACAAATAAAAAAATTAATAATGATTGAAATCTGGATGTGAATACTTGCAGGGCAATGGCCCAGTCTTGTTAGTGACCTAAAGTCATGTGCTCTTAAAATATTTACTTCTTTTAAAGGATGACATCAAGGACTGTCAGCCCCACTGTAATTAAAAAGTAAATAGACCATCACGAAGATGCAAATTTCTAATCTATAGATGAAAGAACTGAGGATCAGAGAAGGAACAGATCTGAAAAGTTAAGAATACCTTAAAGTTACCCAACTACAATTACTATAACTCAATTGACTATCCCTCTGGATATATAGACTATAGAGCATAAGCATATGGCATAACCCAAAATACTTGGAGTGAAAACCAACCTGGCTTCAAATCCTCCCCCTTGCTATGGTGTTGCTGTATGATCTAAGGCAAGTATTTCTAGCCATATCCTCCCCTTTCTTCCTGGAGACAGAATTGAATTTTTTTCTGGTATCTGCAGTGGGCATTTAGGAGAAGATTTTCCTAAAGGGCCAAAATAGTTCTTATGCTCAGCATTGCCTTATCTGGATGTGATTTCTGGAAACGTAGCAACCATCATATGATCATGAAAGGCACCAATATATTATGGACTGAAACACCAAGGATGCAGAACAGGAAGATGGAAAGCATCTGGGTTCTTGATACACCTTTGAGTCATTACATTAATGCCTACCTCTGGACTAATTACTATGTAAGGTAGTACTTGTTTCTGTAGTTTAAATTATTTTTTGTTGTTGTTTCTTCCAGTGTTAAAGCATTCAACTCAATGATTCATTTAGCACACCATCCTAAGTGATACCTTTTGAAGACTTAATTCTTGGCTTTATTAAATGAAGAGTGGGATAGCTATATCACAGAGTTGTTGCAAAAAGTTAATGAGATAGTATTTATAAATTATTTAGCATTATGTCTGATGTACAGTACAGTTTCATACATGATAGCTGGCATCATCCTAGACTAGTGTTCCTTTTACTCTACCACCCTGCCTTCTAGAAAAATTGAAGCTAGTAACTAGATTTTAAATTGGAAATCGCATTTGAGGCACCAAAATATAATGGATATGATATTCTAAAGTAAGATTATACATCAAGATGCTTAATTTCCTAAGTTTTTGTTAAAAAAAAAAAAAAGAAAGAAAAAGCAGGTCCATGACTTAAACTCACCTACACTTACAGTATAAAAGGAGAAAAGAATGTTTGGGAATATTTCTTTGGAGAGAGTTGTTTTCTCCCCAAGGTATATTTTAGGTATAATTTGTCAGAGGATGGAAAAGCAAAGCAAAACAAAATAAAACCTTTAGGGTCAGCAGACTAACTTTACCATTTTCCCCTTTTAAGTTGTGACAATAAAATTGCTTTCCATTATCATCGTTAATGGTATACAGGTTTAGGACGAATAATTTAAATGTACAGGTAATTCTTAAACTTTGTGTTGCCAAATAATTTCACCTCGATTTTCTACTAAAGGGAAAGAAAACAGCATGTGTGCTGAGCTCCTACAATGTACTAGGCCCTAGAGTAGATGAGTTTGCACGTATCAGCTGATTTACTCCTCACAACCACTCTTAACAAAGAGAATTATTCCAATTTCACAGAGGGATAAACTGAGGTTTAGGAAGGGTAAATTATTTGCACAAAGCCACAGAACTAATGTTCAGTAGATTGGGGGTTTAAATTGAAGTCATTAAACTTAAAAAAAAAAAAATGGAGTGCAGAGATTGACTTGAGTTTCACCTATTTCTGTCTTTATAGCTACAAGAATCTATACATAGTCTGTTAGATACAACATAAGCTCCCCAGCCTAGCCCTGAATGGCTTTGTTAATCTGACTCCATCTCTTTTTATCTGTTAGGACTTCGAGTATAAATTCTCTACCCATTGTGGTGGCTTTCTGACTGTTCTCCAACTAGAATTTATTTTTCAGTTGTACAAATTCTGTCTTTCCTTAGTGAAAGATCCTGGTTTGAACTTAGGGTGACATTCTGCTCTATCTGAACATGTTTGCTGAATGATGAGCAAAAGCTTCAGAAACTAATTTTCATGAGTAGATGGGGCTAAAAGAGGGCAAGGAGACTTTGCAAAGGAGTCTGAGACAGCATATGCCCCTGCTCTGGCCTCAAGGACTGGTATTAAGCTCTGTGAAGGCAAAGCTATAGACAAAAGCTGTACACAGCTCTGGTATTTTTTAAGAAACCATTAGACACAGGACCCAAGCAGCTTACTTCAGTGCCCAGGTGATATGTTGTTAAAAAGAACATAGCAGAAGAATGTTCTTCTTGTATTATGCAGAATACAGAATGGGCTTGGACCTCACAAGGTCTGCTGGAACTCAGAAACATGGTTTCACATAGAAAGGCTGCCATTTGACACACCAGGAGAGAACCCCCTGGCATGGATATGAACACAAACATTCTCAAACGGAATGCCAACCTCAGTGCTGAGTGACCTCCCATAAGAGACCTCACAGGCATCCAACATCAACAAGAGAGAATCATAGGACTACTTTGAGTACATGTGAGACATCACCTGTTGGTTCACAGAAATAGTTGAATGGGATTTTGCAAGGGGCTGAGTTCCAATAGTGCAAGAGGGAACGAGTCAGTCAAACTGAATACATTATTATTAATGTGACTTCTTAAGAGTCCCTGGTTGGTGGAAAAGGTTAAGAGCTCAATTACCGGCTGAAAAGGTGATGGTTTGAACCCACCGAGAGGTGCCTTAGAAGACAGACCTGGTGATCTGCTTCCCAAAGGTCACAGCCTTGAAAACCCTATGAAGCAGTTCTACTCTCCATGACACCCAACGACAAATGCGACTTGTCAGCATGAGTGTGCTGAAGAAGACAGTGGCCACCAACAAGTTGCCATCAAGTCATTTTCAACTCCTAGCAACTCTGTGTATGTCAGAGTAGAACTGTGCTTCATAGGGTTTTCAATGGCTGACTTTTCAGAAGTAAATTGCCAGGCCTTCCTTTGGAGGTGCCTCTGGGTGGACTCCAGCTGCCAACCTTTTGGTTAGCAGCCAAGCGTGTTAACCTTTTGCACTACCCAGGTACCCCTGAAGACAGGCAAATATTCAATTATACTTCAAATTCTATCCACGCTGTCCAATGAACCTGTCGTTATACGGTTATCTTTTCTCCACGTTGCATTTTTCTTTGATTCCTTTGTGCCATTTTTTAAGATAAATGATAAATTCACCTGGGCTAGTAGTCATATATGTTGCTTTCTGTATATCTGTCAAAATGCCTGGCTTCTCAGTTTATGGTCACACGTCATAGAAGTTACCTCACTTGTCTAAGTTAAATTACACAGCTACAGTTAGAACACCTAGATTGTTTTCAAGCTCTAATTATGAGTCCATTGGTTTTGTTGTCATTATTCCACCTTGTTTACCTGTTGATTCATTTTTCTCCCTGCCTATATGCAAATAGAAGTGCTATTGAGAGGCAAAATGGTCCCAAGGCAGCTAATCTAATGGAAAAAGAATGATACTTAGCATTTATTGCTAAGCATCTACCACGTATATACTGAGGGCCATGAGATCAGTTACCTGCACAGCCAAGCAGCTATAAAATGGTGGGGCCAAGACGCAAATCTAGGTCTGTCTGATTCAAATTCCTTAAACTGAAGAAGCCACAAAACCTATCACCAGTCTTTGAATAATCAAGAGGCACCCTGAACATAAAACTTTCTTGTGTCTGAGCTTCAAAGATTTATAGATTTCATCAAAGGAGTTCAAGTAGAAAAATCTGTCAAGCATCCCTCTAAAGGGCATGTTTCCCTAAGTCAACGAAATAGCTATTAAGATTTGCCTAGAGATTTTGCCAAAAGATTGGGATAAACTCAAAAAAGACAGTGTGAAGAACTCTTAAATTCCTTTCATGTGTGTATAGTTCCTATTTTAGCAAGGGAGCAACTTTCATCCAACAATCAGATAACCCAGGAAGTGATTTCGAATTCTTCTAAATATCTGTACTACCCTCAGGGCAGAGTAACAAGGCCATGGCTATTCTTTTGATTCATGTGAAAAAACCAGTGTGGGCTCTAGGTGGCATTGAATTCATCTTTCAATGTGAACAAAGCAGGAAGTAGCTAAAGATTAACAAACTAAGCAAACTTGTTTGCTGTATAAACTGTGGATAAGTTTAAGTCTAACTTCAGGAATTCTGAACCCTTGGGCTGTACTGTGTGGTTTCCATAACAACCAATGACAGAAAATGAGACAGAAAGGCATGACTCATGCGAAATGTTTCCGCCCAGTTCTCTGAGGCCACGTTTGGTCATTGGGAGACCTTTGAAGAATAGAGTCATCTCTGTCTGACTAACCACATTCAAAGGGCAAACTGTTCCTCAGTAAAAGCAGCTCTCTCCATGAGTGACCAAGAGGACAGATTCATTCATCTGTGGGGAACAATGGGGGTGTCTTGACTACCCACAAGAGGCTGCTCCCTCCTAGACCCCACTTTCAAAAGGTGTTCTTCTGAGCATTTGGGAATGTCAGTGCATCACTGCTTGGCCATATTGTATATGGTGACCAGTGGGGGTTTGGTCCACAGGGGCTTTGGCACCTTTCTCAGACTATTTATTAGCGTAGGGATCTGCATGGGTGCATGGACCAGATTCTCTTGTAGTGGATCAGGGTGGCAGTGGGTGTAAGGGAGAGAATGAGAGGCTGCTCTAGATCTCTTTAAAAGAAATTCTGAGGCCCACACACAGTCTGTAAACCACCTCATCGTCATTCCCATTTTATAACTACTACACATCTGTCATTAACAAGGCTGCCTCTCTGGCTTCATGCCCTGCTGACCCTTTTTGCTCTATCTCTAGGTCTTTGCATACAGCCTCTCTCTCTCTGACAGATTTTTTTCTCATTCTGCCCTTCTCACCACTTTTTCCATAGTTTTTATCCTTTCCACATCGATTACGGTTTTCCTTTCTGTTTATTGCCACCACATCTCCTTTATTGTTTTCATGTCTGCTCTCACCCTTATCTTATTTACTTTCCACACAGCAACCAGAGTAACCGTTGAGAATTATAGATCCACCCCACCATCCTTCTGCTTGAAATGGTTGTGACTCCCCATTGTCCTAAGAGTAAAATCCAAATTCTGTGAGCTTCAAACCAGGCACCAGGCTGCCTTTCCACTTCCCCTTTAGATAGATCTAAAGTACTTTAAGTGCCCTTTCTTCAGTGAGGACTATCGTAAATTAGGTCTTTGTCTCATATGCTCTCTCATAAAACCCTATTGTTCATAGCCATTATCATATTCTGCAATTAAATGTTTATTTATATTTTTGGCTGATATTTATTCTTGCATACTCAACTGTAAGGTCCATAAATGCAAGAACCAAAATTATTGTTTGTAACCCATGGCCTAGCACAGACTCTGACAGTCGGAACTACATACATTTTGGTTAAATTGAACTGAGTTCATCTTATTTAAAGACAGTGGAGGAGGTGTAAGGAATTAGAGTGATTTACACCCCTTAGGTACATCTCACCCTCAGGTAGAGATCACAAAAGTACACTACTCAATAGATATCCCTTATCTGGAGATTTTTGGAACCTTTTAAGCCAGGGAGTAGGCTGTTAAGAGGAGACGTGTGATGTAAGCTCTTTATTATGTACAGAGGAAACAGCCAAGCTTGTTCAAGCTAACCCTGGTTTTGAATCATTTCCTGTAAGCTCTGGAGACTCCTTGAGTGCAGTGCCAGGCTTGGTTTGGCAAGGATCTAGGTTTTTAGCAAATTAATTTGGCCTCCATGACGCCAACCCTATGTTGCAAAGAGGACCTCCATGATCCAAGGGTATTTTTCAGGAAAGCCCTGGGATTTGAAATTGGTGAGTCAGTTTTAGACTGACTAAAAGAGAGTGCCAAAGAGGGATTCTCTGAAAAGTATTTTGCATGACGATGAACTGTTTTTTTTTTTTTCCCCCTGCAATGGTAAAATTGCAAAACAGAAAGTAACTCAGGGGAATTTTAAATCACAATAAAAGATGAAAATCTAAGAATTTGGAACCTGAAATGGCTATTGTTTCTGTTCTGGTGTCTTTAGGAGGAAAGGATAGGGAGCAGAAGTAGAAATATTGAATAAGAACTAATAAATTCACATACAGAAGAGCAAGTTTCAGAAATAGATGGAATTATCTCCATTTTCCAGATGAGGAAAATGAAGCTGAGAGGTTAAGTGACTTGACCAATGTCACAGAGCTAGTGAAAGACACCCACCAGTTCTCTGTCAGTTTGTCCTACTATAGTGGTTTGCACATTGCTGTGATACTGGAAGCTATGCCACCAGTATTTCAAATTCCAGTAGGCTCACCCAAGGGTTAGTCAGGTTTCAGCAGAACTTCCAGACTAAGATAGACTGGGAAGCAGCATCTGGTGATCTACTTCTGAAAAAATTGACCAGTAAAAACCTTATGAATATTGGAAGAACATAGTTTGATATAGTACCAGAAGATAAGCCCCTCAGGTTAAAAGGCACTCGAAATATGACAGAGGAAGAGCTGCCTCCTCAAAGGAGAGTTGACCTTGATGACATGGATGGAGTAAAGCCTTTGGGACCTTCATCTACTGAGGTGACACGACTCATAATGAGAAGAAACAGCTGCAAACATCCATTAGTAATTTGAACATGGAATGTACAAGCACGAATCTAGGAAAATTGGAATTTGTCAAAAATGAAATCAATGCTTGAAGATTGATATCATAGGTATTAGTGAGCTGAAATGGTCTGGTATTGGCCACTTTCGATCAAATAATCACATGGTCTACTATGCCAGGAATGAAAAATTGAGGAGGAATGGTATCACATTCATTGTTAAAAAGAACATTTCAAGACCTACTCTGAAGTACAATGCTGTCAGTGATAGAATAATATCCATACCATTACAAGGAGGACCAGTTAAAACAACTGTTATTCAAATTTATGCATCAATCACTAATGCCAAAGATGAAGAAATTAAAAATGTTTATGAACTTCTGCATTCTGAAATTGATCAAACATGCAATCAAGATGTATTGATAATTACTGGTGATTGGAATGCAAAAGCTGGAAAAAAGAAAAAGGCCCAGTAGTTGGAAAATATGGCTTAGTGATAAAAATGACACTGGAGATCACATGATAGAATTTTGCAAGACCAGTGACCTATTATTGGAAATACCTCTTTTCAACACTATAAATATGGACCTCACCAAATGGAATACACAGGAATCAAATTGACTACATGTGTGGAAAGAGACAATAGAGAAGCTCAAAGTCATCAGTCAGAACAAGGCCAGGAGCCAACTGAGAAACAGACCATCAATTGCTCATATGCAAGTTCAAGTTGAAGATGAAGAAAATTACAGCAAGTCCATGAGAGCCAAAATGCAACCTTGTGTATATACCATCTAAATTTAGAGATCATTACAGGAACACCGAGTGAAGACCAGATGAGTTGTGAAATGACATCAAGGACTCCATGGATGAAGAAAGCAAACGGTCATTGAAAAGACAAGAAAGAAAGAAAAGACTAAAACGGATGTCAGAAGAGACTCTGAAACTTGCTCTTCAACCTAGAGTAGCTAAAACAAATGGAAGAAATGATGAAGTAAAAGAGCTGAACAGAAGATTTTAAAGAGCAATTGGAGAAGACAAAGTAAGTATTATAATGAAATGTGCAAAGACCTATTGCAGGGCAAGGCTTCCCAGTTTGGGACTAAGCCCTGCCTAGGTTCTTGCCTTCTACTGACCAAGAATGACCAGAAGAGGCTCAGAGGTTCCACATGAACAAAGGCTTAGTAGCGACAGAAAGAGAGTAAAGGCTCATGAGGGAGAGGCAGAGAGGCGCTTCCACCTATGCTAGCCTCCAGTATCTCTCCAAACAAAGGATTTCCTAAGGTTTATAGAAGTTTTTAGGTAGGAAAAAGGCATTATCTTTATTCATTAAATGGGTGGAGATTCCCAGGAGAAGGAGAGGGATTATGAAAATCAAATGCCCATGCAGTTAGAATTCAAGATGGATTTCCTCGCAGAGGTTGCTGGAACTAAGATGGAGCCTGACGCAAAGGCTGTCATGATGTCAAACAGGACTTATTCTGGGATGTTGTGCCTGTGTGATGCCTCTGGACCTTGGCTTGAGTCCCAGCGAAGGGTCCCTGCTCATGTTTGTCTCATATGGGGGGGTCATTCATAGGCCATGTTGATCTTTAGTGCACACGCTCTGCACCTGGTGGGGCCTTGAAAAACAACTCAGGAGGATTATCAGTAATTTATAGATGGTCAAGCACACAGGGCCTTGAAATGTAACCCCTTAACTTGTCTAAGCACCTGGTTTGTTAATCACAAGTAGTTCTCAGGTGCCAGCTGCAAAAGTCATGTCGTGGTCTGCACTTAGGTTTAGATTCCAAGAATACTGAGTCAGAGGCTATTTAATTCAGCCAGCCCAATCTCTTGTCTGTCTCAGACCTGGAAATAAAAAAAGAAAAAAGGGAAGAACACTCCTGGCATTTCTCAAGCTGAAAGAACGGAAGAAAAAATTCAAGCCTCAAGTTGCAATACTGAAGGATTCTATAGGCAAAAAATTGAATGACATAGGAAGCATCAAAAGAAAATGGAAGCAATACAGAGAGTCACTATACCAAAAAGAATTGGTTGACATTCAGTAATTTCAGGAGATAGGATATGATCAAGAACTGATGGTACTGAAGGAAGAAGTCTAAGTTGTACTGAAGGCACTGGTGAAAAACAAGGATCCAGGAATTGGCACAATACCAATTGAGATGTTTCAACAAGCGCATGCAAAGCTGAAAGCACTCACTGTCTATACCAAGAAATTTGGAAGACAGCTACCTGGCCAGCTGTCTGGAAGAGATCCATATTTATGCTTATTCCAAAGAAAGGTGATCCAGCAGAATGGAGACATTCTTGAATATCATTAACATTACAAGCAAGTAAAATTTTGCTGAAGATAATGAAAAAAATGGTTGCATCAGTACATCACACAGAACTACCATTAATTCAAGCTGAATTCAGAAGAAGACATGGAATGAGGGATATCATTGCTAATGTCAGATGAATTTTGGCCAAAAGCAGAGAACACCAGAAATATGTTTACCTGTATTTTATTGACTTTGCAAAGGCATTCGACTGTGTGGACCATAACTAATTATGGATAACACTGCGAAGAATGGGAATTATAGAACACTTACCATATTTACGCAAATAACGCAAGCCTTCTATGTTTTCCAGCTGCTCCCTTCCCCAGCAAGGTATTTTCTTAAGAGCTGTAATACCAATTTTTTTTACATGTTGAAGTAAAAAAAGAAAATTAGCTTAGAGTACTTAGGAAAATACCTCATGGTGGAAGGGAGTAGTTGGGAAACAAATATAGAAGGTGTGATTTATTTGCGTGAAAATACCGTAATTGTGCTCATGAGGAACCTGTACAAAGAGCAAGAGGCAGTCTTTCCAAACAGAATGAGAGGATACAGTGTAGATTAAAATCAAGAAAGGTGTGCATAAGGGCTATATCCTTTCACCATACTTATTCAATTTGTATGCTGAGCAGATAATCCGAGAAGCTGGGCTATATGAAGAACACAGCATCAGAATTGGAGGAAGACTCATTTACAACCTGAAATATGCTGATGACACAACTTTGCTCGCTGAAAGCAGGGAGGACTTGAAGCACTTACTGATGAAGATCAAAGACCACACCCTTTGGTATGTATTGCACATTAACATAATGATAACAAAATCCTCATAACTAGACTAATAACCAACATCACGATAAACAAACAAACAAAAATATTGAAGTTGTCAAGGATTTCATTTTACTTGGGTCCACAATCAATGCCCATGGAAGCAGCAGTCAAGAAATCAAAAGACATATTGCATTGGGCAAATCTGCTGTAACAGACCTCTTTAAAGTGGTAAAAAGCAAAGAGGTCACTTAGGGGGCTAAGTTGCACCTGACCTAAGCCATGGTGTTTTCAATTGCCTCATGTGCATGGGAAGGCTTACCAATGAATAAGGAAGACTGAAGAATTGATGCCTTTGAATTATGGCATTGGTGAAGAATATTGAATATACCATGGACTGCCAGAAAAACAAATCTGTCTTAGAAGAAGTACAGCCAGAGTGCTCTGTAGAAGGGAGGATAGGGAGAATTCATCTTATGTACTTTGGACATGTTATGAGGAGGTACCAGTCTCTGGAGAAGGACATAATGCTAGGTAAAGTAGAGGGTCAGTGAAAAAGAGGAAGACTCTCAATGAAAAGGCCAGACATAGTGGCTGCAACAATGGGCTCAAACATAGCAATGATTGTGAGCATGGAGAAGGACCAGGCAGTGTTTTGTTCTGTTGTACCCAGGGTTGCTATGAGTCGAAACCAACTTGACAGCACCTAACAGTTACATAACAGTGAAGGACAGAGTCAGGGTGGAAACACGGAGCCCAGGCTCACTCAGGCCCAGGTGCTGGGTACTGTGTTCTCAGGAGAATATATGCTTCCACTTATCTCAAAGGAACCATTTCTCTATGTATTCAGGATAAGCAAAATATTGAGAAATAATGTTGAATGTTTTTATCTTTCTAAAATATTAAGTTAGAATAATTGGAATTAGGTGTACTATCTTCTTCAATGGGTAACATGTTTTAGTTTAAATCATATTAAACTTTTGTTTTTATAACTCAGTGTAGTCAAAGGTTGGCAATTTCAAGTTGCATTTATCTTTGAATTGTCTATCTCTTCTGAGTCCACCATATTTTATCTCTATTTTTAGCCCTTAGCACATTTCACATTTCCAAGTACACAGTAGAAACCCAACCAAAAAAAAAAAAAACCTTCCTGTTGAGTAGATTCCCACTCAAAGAGACCCTATAGGGCAGAGTAGATCTGCTCCAAAAGTTTCCAAGAAGCAGAAACCCAGTAGTTGTTTATCGAAGGAATGAATTAAGTAAGATACAGACATCTTTGCATGTTATACCTTTTACACAATACAATACAGCTGAATAATATAGACGACAACTTTTTAATGCCATCTTGGTGCAGAGGAAAGTACAGGGACTTTGGAGTCAGGAAGACAAGTCAATTTCTACCTCCGCTTGCTATGTGAGGTGGTGGAGAAGTCACCTAACCACTCTGATCCTGAGTTTCCTCATGTGTAAAATGAGAACGGCAGTTGATGACTGCCAGGATTACTATGAGGACTGAGTGACATTGCATTGGTACTGAACTGATTTTACAGGAGATACTGTGCAAATATTATTCACCACTTATACCCCTAGTATTAAGTGGTATCTTAGAGGTAAACACAGAGCTCTGAAAAAATTCATTGTTTGCAACATTGGCTTCAGCTAAGCCATGCTGACTTAAATGCTAAATAGGCAAGGGGGAAGTTTCGAATTATTTAAAAAACCATCTTTCAAATATATTCACAAAAAAATATTCAATGAAGCAATATTTTTCAAGTATTAATTACATTAAGGCATTAATATACGAATACATAGTAATGTCAGCATCATAATGTCAACACATTCTAGAAAATAAAAAAATTCTACTTTCTTTTCTTCTGGAGAGAGGTGTATTTTTAATAAGACATTCTATTTTAAATGCTGTGAAATGGTAAACTTCCTGTGTTCTAAATTCATTAGCCTCGCCCTGCCTCGTGAAGATGATAATGGTTAGCAAAACAGAGCTATTTTGGTACAAACTAAGGCTGCAAAGCCTTCCTCATCAGCAAAATTGAAAGGAGATGCAAGGAAAAAGCTTTTATGCTTGCAATTAAATGGGTCTGGATATTTCACAGTATAAAAACAGAAGTCTTTTGTTGATCAAAAACAACAATTTGATATTTTAGGGAAAAAAGAAAAGCAATTTGCATGACAAAAAGTCTCAGTTTTTGTTTTACTGTTATATATAAAAATGCTCTGGTGAAAAACATTATTTCCTGTGGCATTTACTCTAGGGGGCGATTTTCAGATCTTTCTGGCTCTTTCTTTCTTTCGAGAAATACCCAGAACATTGTTTTTGTTTGTCTGTTTTTACTTTATGTATTTATTTTTACTTTTGTATTTTAAAATGAAGATCTTAACATGGCTTTAGCCACTTCATTTCTCAGGGGTCAAAACAGTGATTATTCACAGAATTGAAGTTCATTCCTTTAAGGTCCAGCAAAGAAATCTTTGTTTCTAAATTGGTTTGCAGACCAGCAGGATCCACATCACCTGGCAGCTTGTTGGAAATGCAGACCCGCAAGTCTCATGGCAGATCTCTTGAGTAAGAACCTGCATTTTAACAAGATCCCTTAGTGATCTGTATGCATATTCAAGTTCGAGAAGCCCTGGGATAGAACACTATTATGGATCAGATTGTGTCCTCCCAAAATATGTGTTGGAATCCTAACTCCTATACCTGTGGGTGTAATCCCCTTTGGGAATAGGATTTCCTTTGTTACTTCAGTGAGACCAGATCAGGGTTGGGTGTGTCTTATACCTATCTACTTTTGAGATATAAAAAGAGCAGATTAGGGACAGAGAAGTAAGCATAAATGGGAGAAACACAGATGCCACCTGGAGGTCTCCAAGGAATGTTGAGAACGCTAGAGAAGCTGAGGCCAGGATTTCTCCCTAGAGTGGATGGAGAGAGCCTTCCCCTAGAACTGGTGACAGAATTGGAATTGTAGCCTCCTAAACTGTGAGAAAATAAATTTCTGTTCATTAAAGCAACCCATTTGTGTTATTTCTGTTACAGCAGCACTAGGTAACTAAGACAAACACAGAGGATGAGTAGCGTGGAACCCCTTTGGAAACAGTAAGCTGGGCCTCTGTGGCTGGAGCCCAGGGTGCAAGGGCAGGGCCTAAGTGGCAGACACGCTGGGAGGGCAGAGCAAGAAAAAGTAAAGAAATCAGAGAAGTCATTTTTGATCATGTTGGGGCAGGCAAGAGTGAATTGTAGCAATTCAATACCTTCCCTAGCAGAATTAACCACTTCCTCTTCTGAGTTATTGCTATATACTGTATATTTCTTTTGTTAAACTTACTGTCCTATGTTACAATTATACATTTACTTGTCTACGCTCTTTTCCCCCATGGCTAATTTTTAAACCAGAACCTATTCTTCTTTGCATCTCCTGAACAATAAACGATTGACCTGACCTATCTAAGTTGTAACTACACAACCATTAAAAGTGATACCAGGGCCTAGCCCCAAGTTTCTTATAGTTCAACAGTGTAGGCTAGACAAAGTTGCTAATCGTTTATTCATTCATTTATTCAACAACTATTAACTCAGTGACAGTCACCTTTGTACTTTCCCTTTCGGACGCTTGAGCATTATCCCTTCCTCTGCCTCTCAGCACCCCAAGTTTCCTAGTCCATCTTGCCACTGTGAGCAAATTGTGTGATTATTGGTAAAGTTGTTGGCAACAAACTCTGTATACCAAGCACGTTCTCAATAGAAAATAAGATCTCCACTTCCCTTGACATATGAAACGTTTACTAGTTATTAAGGCCCCATGGGCTGTGGCGACAAAGCTGACTGTGCTTAGTATGAGCTAAGAAAAGGCTCAAGAAAAGTTTCCTAAGAAATGAGTTCTGACCCAGGACAGAGGTAGAATGTGATTTACACAAGCAGCAAGAAGGGTGAGGGCATTCCAAGAAGGCGTAATGAATGAAAGTGTAATGAGAGAAATGCTTTATGACAAGTTGCTGGTAACTATGAATCCAACTTGTCATAGGTGCTAACTATATATATATATATATATATATATATATATATATAATTGATTGAGTCCATATTAAGGGTATGCAGAAGGTAAGTTTAGAGTACCAGACTACAAAGGGAATTGAATGTTAGGCCAATGGAGATGGACTTTGTACAGTAGGCAATGGGTAGACGTTGAAGGTTTTGAGCAGGGAATTTATGCACATAGAGTGGCATTTTAGAAAGATAAACCTAACTGTTGAGTAAAGGACACATGGAGGGGCAAGAGCTGGAGTCAGTGAACTATGTCTACAGTAGCAACGCTCTAGTGGGAAGTGGAAAGCCTGTGTGTAATGAATGTGGTTCTGGGAGAAAATGACCGATTCGAGAAATAATGCAGAGGATTAAGCCAACGCATCACCAAGTTCTCTTGGTACTTCCTCAGAAATTATTTCTAAAATCCAACCATTTCTCTACAACTTCACTCCCATCAGAGTCCTTGTAGCGCAGTGGTTAAAGAGCTTGGCTGCTAAACAAAAAGTCGGCAGTTCGAATCCACCAGGCTCTCCTTGGAAGCCCTATGAGGCAGTTCTAATCTGTCTTATAGGACTATGAGTTGGAATTGAGTCAACAGCAACTTTTTTTTTTTTTCCACTCCTATCTGTTGTGACCTGGATGGCTATTACATCTACTTAAAAGATGTACATTTTTATGCTATTGGCGCCCTCTGGCCCATTCCAGAAAATACTGCCAGGTTGACCTTTTAAAAACACAAATCAGAATATTGCCATTCTCCACTTTGAAAGCCTTCAATGGCTTCTATTTGAACTATATCAAAGTGCAGACCCCTTGGGGCATTGGTATATGCTGCCATTTAAAGTAAACTTTTCTTATTTCAGAGGAAGTAGAAGTCTTATTTGCCATTGAGAAGGCGCTCAGTATGCCAATGGTTTCTAATAACCGTGCCCTTGGCTCACAGTGGCAATGGTAGACTGGGGGACTGGAGATGCCCAGAGGCAGAGGCAGGGATGATGCTCAGGCACCAGGAAGAGAAGGTAGAAAGATGTCTGTAACCTGAGCCCCAGTAGTTCAGCTCTGCCTATGGCTCCGTTCCTAGCATGTGCCATTCTTTTCCCTACCCGCTGGCTCCAGCAACAATGACTTCTTTTCATTTTCTTGGACATACTATGCTTTTCCCAACATAGAATCTTATCATAAACTAATTCCACTCTTCGAAATGTTCTTTCTTCCACCCTTTGTCTGAATAACTTCGACTCATCCTGTACGCCATGGCTTAAATGACATCAATAATCTTTCTTAGCAGCTTTGCTGTTTCCTTAAAAAACATTTATTACCTTTTAAGACTATTTATTTATTTGCCTGTCTCTTCTCCAGGGGTCTGGCACCCCGTGTGATTTTCACAACTTGTCATTTGAGGCAAGGCAGAGACCCAGGCAAGCCCGCTAGTCACAGTTTAGGCCTGTCATATTCTGTTAGCAATATTTTGACGGTTATTACTAGGAAGCTGGATGATGCCAACATTAAGAAAATGGAGCACTTGTATGTCCTGTTACTAAAATCAATACCACATTATATAACACTGTTTAAATTCAGGAATTAGAGGGGCCCAAATCTTATTTAGTCTCAATTCCTCATGTTAGAGAAAAGGCCAAAACCCAGCTACTCAGTGACTTTCCCTTTGTCACACATCAGAACAGGGCTAGAGCTAGGTCTTCTGATTCCAAACGTTTCATGGAGCCTTTTAGACACTGAACGCAAGAATGAGGAATAACTATTAAGCATCAGAGTCAGAGTTACAGCAGGGCTGAAAGCAAATCACACATGAGGTTGAGTAAGCAATGATGTAAGGGGTAGACTTCTTCTGTACTTCCCTACATTCTTATTAAGTTAGAAGGGCATTGGATAAGTTAGTGAAACTCCCACAGACTCAGTTTTCTCATCTATAAAATGGGAATAGTAATACTTGCCTTGCAAAGTTGTTGAAAAGTTTAAAAGAGATTATTCAGCACTTTCAGTAATGCCTGGCAGTATTTAGGCACTGAAAACATATTATTTAAGCTTTTCTGCACCACCGATGTTTAGTAGAATACTGGATACATGTTAGGTAGTAAACCAACACATGTTCATTTTACTTGCTTTGGTAACATGGTCTAAAACTGCTTTTGACTCAGTATTTTCCTGGTAATTTCTTTCCAATTTAGGGTGGGTTCTAACAAAAGGTCAGAGGAACAACAGAAGCAGATGGCCTTCCTGGAGTGTGTGCCAAAGGGCTTCGTGCTGTGTCTTAGGTGTGACGTCTCCACCCATCATGCAGCTTGGAGGCTCAAGGGCAGATCCTCAACATTGTGCTTGTCCCTTCCTGAGCACTCCCTGGTGCAGACTCCAAGTCTGACAAGGAAAATGTGCTGTGATCATCACATAGGGAGAGAGCAGCTGCTCTAAGGTGGAGTCTATTGTCAAGGTTCTCTCGGTAACAAAAAGAGGAAAAGGCCTATCAAAGCATTTCCTGCTTGCAGGAGCCATGTGCTTCCATTAATTCTTTTCCCTGAGTCAATCTGTCTCCTTCAGACTAATGTGTCTCCGTGTCCCATATTCCAGAGCACAAAACTGACATTTTTAGCAGTTAATTTTATACCCTTTCTAAACAGTATAGTTTTTAAAAAGATAACTTACCTCAGGTATTCAGGGATAAGTCCATGTATATTTATATATGGAAACTGGCACTAAAAAAAGAATGTGGTAGAGCAGTTAAGATTTTTCAGAATTCTGCTTATGTCAGTAATTAGTGCTTCAGCTTTGTGGTGCGTTTGTGGGGATAACAGTGAAGACTCTGTCCTTCCTGCACCATCAAGGAATTGTAAAAAAAAAATAAAGAAGATTCTCTGAAATTTACACAGATAAAATTCATGCCTAATGGAAGAAATTAGCCGCCATGGGAGTAAGTAGAAAACTATTTCAAAAAGTTTTGTGAAGCAAAGTAATCTGGTTCTCATCTCAGGGAAGCAGACCTGGAGTATGACTATACTATAACAATAAGGTAAAATTTAGTGACTTTTATTGTACCCTGTTCCAGAAAGGATAACGGCACGAAGAAGGTAGATGGTAGTGTCTACAAGTACAGGAGACAGAAAGGTAGAATTTGACAAATATTTATGCAACACGGTAATAGGGAGAGTCCCTAAATGCTAATATGGTCAATTGCAAAATTTGTCAGAGAAGAATCAAAATTCTGTGGTCTTGTCTGCCACCAGATGTGTGAGTTAGGCCATCCTAGATTATCCAGCTACCAGCTGGCCACAGATACTTGAGAGAGTCCAGTAGAACACAACAACCTGGTTGGTCCAGGCTAGCAGGACCCCCAAGCTGACCCACTGAATCATGACCTAAATAGAATGGATGGTTTGTTACACAGCAAAACCTAAAAGTCGCAATGGTCACTAGATGAGAGGCTTCTGAAATGGGGCTAGTTCTTCTAACCTTAACAAAGCCAGAGTGAAATTGTCCTCAAGACTGTACCTCATTTTGCTTTTGCTTATAATTCATCCTCCTGAGTGGCAGTTAAATTTCTCCCATAAATGAATAAGTGGGTGGCCCTTATTTATATTGCAGATGGTTAGTTTTGTTATGGCTAGTGAGTGTTCCTAAGTCTCTCAACCTTGGTGCCCAGAACATCAAGTTTCTGATTTGTCTTAGCTGAGAAGAGTATTGGTTGGCAATGCCTTTAGCAGGTCCCTGTTTTGTCTAAGAACCAGCTCTGTCTCATTTGTCTAGAATTATTACAAGTCTATCTAACACCAGGATTGAGCTCTTAAAATTGAAAGAGTGCTTTTTCTCCATCAGTTTCAATAGAAAAAAACTAAAAAAAAACTATGAAGGATTAAAAGTTCACTGAAATAGGTGATAAATCTATTCAACGCGAGAAAGGGTCCCACTCCTGGCATTTTTTGAGGATGATTGAAAATCCTTAAGCCAGGTTGGACCGTCATTGAAGGATCACATCTTTTTTTGACTCCTTAATAAAGAAATGTAGAGATTTCTCCAACTTCCAAACATATGTCAAATGAAAAGGCAACACTACTTCATGCCTACCCAATGTGGTCATGATCAATTTAAAGTTAAAAAATCAGACACTCTTTTTTTTGCTTACATATTCCCCACATTTGCTTGGCTGATTCATTTTTGTCAACTGATTCCATTAAGTGATTCTTGGATGCCACATTAATATGGTCTTAATGGTTAGTATGTGTTTCAGTTATCTAGTGCTGCTATAACAGAAACACCACGAGTGGGTGCCTTCAACAAACAGAAGTTTATCCTCTCACAGTCTAGTAGGCATCAGCTCTGGGAGAAAGCTTTCTCTCTCTGTCAGCTGTGGAGGAAGGTCCTTTTCATCTATCTTCCACTAAACTAGGAGTTTTTCAGCACAGGAACCCCGGGTCCCAAGAATGCGCTCTTCTCTTGGCACTACTTTATTGATAGTATGAGGTCCCCCTGTCTCTCTGCTCACCTCTCTCTTTTATATCTCAAAACAGATTGGCTTAAAACACAATCTAATCTTGCAGATTGAGTCTTGCCTCATTAACATAACTGCCACTAATCCCATCTCATTAATATCATAGAGGTAGGATTTACAACACATGGGAAAATCACATCAGATGACAAAATGGTGGAGAATCACATAATACTGGGAATCACAGCCTAGCCAAGTTGACACACATTTTGGGGGGGACACAGTTCGATCTATGACAGTGTAGTATACATTTAGTTTTTTTTCCACTTGAAATCAAACAACAGCTGATGCCATTTAGTTCCTAAAAGCATGTTGCAAGGCTTTATGGCACAATGGTTCCCACACTTCTCAGGCACAGATTATGGCGATCTCTAAACCTTTTCGTTCTTTCTGAAATTCTTACTACATATTTTTTAAG
Organism: Loxodonta africana; assembly: GCF_030014295.1. Lineage (NCBI taxonomy): Eukaryota > Metazoa > Chordata > Mammalia > Proboscidea > Elephantidae > Loxodonta > Loxodonta africana. Next base: position 60,550,575 of record NC_087360.1, read on the forward strand.
ACATATAGAATTACTTTTGTGATCAATGCAGACTTTTCTTCAATTTGCAAATCTCTTGGAGTTTTTAAGCCTTCCCAGCATTGCCTTCTTTCTTCTTCACACTTGTCCAAATGAAATGCCAAAGTCGTGGCAGTGATTGGTTGTAAATTTACTCTTTAGTTGGAAGAAGAATAGAAGGAAACAATACCTTTCAGCCATCAATCCATAATGAAAACTAGGTCAAGAACAACAGAACTAGGCGCTATCAGCAAAACCAGTACACAGATGTTCAGAGAACTTGCTCACTTCCACTAAACACATTGAAGCCCTTCAGACATAATGAAAAACAAACGAAGTGCTAGTGACAGAAATGAACCATGGCAGAATGCCTTCCCAACATGGCTCTTTCAACATGAACTATGACTCACGCCATGGTTCACTCATTTAACACTAATGGACCACTGTTGTTTGAGCCCTTTGCTGAGGTGCTGAGGAGACAAAAAGGATGCAGATGATTGCATATTGATCTCAGAGATTAATAAGGTGATACTTCACACAAACATTTTCTGTTCATTAAGTGATGTCTGTGTGTGTGTGTTCACATTCAACACACCAACTGCACGTTGGGCTAAGTGCTAGAAGCTGTGTAACATTCAACCATGAGCAAAGCACTATTCCTGTCCCTATAAGATTCTGACTTTTACAGGTACCATATTTCTAACTTACTTTTGCATTGTTATTGTTGTTAACTGCCATCGAATAGGCCTCTGACTAATTGTGACCCCATTCACAATGGAACAAAACTCTCCCTAGTGTTGCAGCATCCCCATGATCGGTTGCAGATCGGACCATTGTGCTCCATACAGTTTCCTTGGCTGATTTTTGAAAGCAGACTGGTAGGTCTTTCTTCCATCTTAATCTGGAAGCTCCACTGAAACCTGTTCAACGTCATAGCAACAAGCAAGTCCACTGACAGGGGCGGTGGCTATGCATGGAGTGCATTGGCCAGTAATTGAACCTGGGTCTCCCACATGAAAGGCGAGAGTTCTACCACTGACCCACTGCTGCCTCTGTACTTTTTTTATATACATTATCTGATCTTATTCTTACAACAATGAAGAGAAATAAGTATGGAGGTATTATGATCTCTATTTTATAGACAAATAAAAGTGTGGTTGAGAAAGATTAAATAATTGACTCAAGATTTACACATAACTAGTAACTGGCTGAGACAGGATTAGAATCCAGGTCTTCTTATGCTCAGCGTACTGTTCTTTCTACTGTCTACCATGTCGTACATCAGGCTATCTAGCTAGCAACAGCCAGTATCAGTGCTAGGAAAAATTGTGAAGCAGATATTTTTCTTCAGTGCATTATCACCTTCAGTTGCTTGTTCCTTTACCAATTTCAGATGTCCGCTCAACTCTGGTTTCAATCTTCCTGTTCTTCTACAGTCTCTCCCCCTAAAATTAAATCCACACTACCTCCTTGGAGGATGCTTGCTGTTAGCAAGAAAATATTTATTGAGTGCAAGTACGGTAAGTTACATAAGTGACTGCTAGTGATGCACGTTAACCATCCAGAGGTATCTCCTTTTTAAAAGAATAACTTGTCGAGACTAAGAAATGTATCTCGAGAATAGCAAGCAAGTAGAAATATACTGGGGGTGGGGGAAGGGAGATGTTCCATTCTTTTGAAAAACTGATTTTAATTGCTAAGACTACCTGCTTTGTGGGAGTTCAGATAACAGTAAGATCACTGTAGGTTGATATGATAAGGTAAGATTTCTTAGAACAGGTGGAATTTAGAGCAAAGTCCAGTGAATGGTAATATTTGGATCAGAGATAATAGGAAGAAGATATTCCAAGATAAGGTGCTAATCAAATCTTGGGTCAAGTTTGTTTACTTGAAAATGTAATGAGGGCTGCAATGTGCCTGGTGACATATAAAAGCCAACCCCACTGCTGTCAAGTCGATTCCAACTCACAGCGACTTTATGGTGACATATATAAAAACAAACAAACCAGACCCATGGCTGTCGAGGCAATTTGGACATAATGGATTAAAATGAGTCACTTCCTCACCATGCACTCAGCTGGTGACTTTGAAGAGCAAACAATCTTGGTCAGTGGTTTCCGAATCTGACTGAGCAGAAATATCACCAGGAGGTGACCTAAGATAGCAGATCTCCAGCCCAGAAATTCTGAATTGTTAAATCCGGGGCCTGGATTTGAAAAGTTCCCCAGCAGATTCTGGCTACATGTGGGTTTGGAAACAACTGCACTTCCCCAGGTATGTGGCAATATCAATAGGGGAAGATGGCTCCAGGTAAATGTGCCTCAGATACTGTGGTTCTAGTGACTCTCTGGGATCAGCAGGATGCTACAAAATTTTTCAAATGACGAGACCTGGGCATAAATAGGAAACATAGACAAGTTGCAGGAGAATAAGAAGAAAAGACAGTAGAAATTTCTCTCCTGGTAAAACATGCTTTCTTATCAAAGTAGATAAATATCAGAACTGAGATTTAAGGAAAATGAATACCAGAAAAGTGATGGAAGTAGTAATCTACACATAACTCAATTATTAAAGTTCAAAAGTAATTCTGTTGTTTGTTATTGTTAGTTGTCATTGAGTCAGCTCTGATTCATGGCGACCCCATGTAAAACACAGTGACGTGTTGCCTGGTCCTGCACCAGCTTCGTGACTGTTCGTATCCTTGAATCCGTTGTTGTGGCCGCTGTGTATCTTGGGTGCTTCTTATCTAGGAGGGCTCATCCTTCAGCACTATATGGGACAATACTCTGTTATGATCCATAGTGTTTTCGTTGTCTAGTTTTCAGAAGTAGATTTTCAGGACTTTCTTCCTACAGAAGCTCTGCTGAAGCCTTTCCACCATGGGTGACCCTGCTGGTATCTGAAACACCAATAGCACAGCTTCCAGCATACCAGCAACAAACAAGCCACCACATTATGACAAACTGAGAGGTAGTAGAAAAGTAATTACATTTGCCTCAAAATGATATATACTCTTTTGGCTGTCTTTTTCAATGAATCACAGACTTCATACGGTAAGAAAAACTCTAACGAATGCTGGGAAATCAAATTATTTTTGCTATCAAATCACAAAGTGCCATCAATAGAAGACCCAGTTGTAATACAGAAATTGTGCCCAATATTTAATGTTCCTTATAGTTAACTGTGGAGCTTTATGGAAATACTGGGCCTAGTAACCAGAGAGTTTGGGGCTAAGAATCTATATTATTAAAATTCCACAGGTAATTATGATTCTCACCAATGGGAGAGACTGACTTAGTTACTCAGCCATTGCTTGAGTGTGGAAGTGATGTTCAAAATATTAACAGGCAGCTTTGGCATGGGTACCAATCATGCTAAAAAAGAGGCAGTTATTAAAAAACCCAGATGGACCCACAAAAAGTTATTTCTCTCATACTGTGACTTCAGCAACCATTATTTATGTTCAAAAATTTTAGTCTTTGGTTCTGTTGAGAAAAAATTTCTATCATGTATGGTCTGATGGAGACTGGAGGAACCCCCCGAAGCTATGGCCCCCAGATGCTCTCATAACCCAGAACTAAAACCATTCCCGAAGCCCACTCTTCAGACAAAGATTAGGCTGGACTATAACACATAAAATAATACTTGTGAAGAGTATGCTTCTTAGTCCAAACAGATAGAAGAGACCAAAATGGCAGCTCCTGTCTGGAGGCAAGATGAGAAGGCAGGAAGGGACAGGAGCTGGTTGGAATGGACGTGGAAAACCCAGGGTGGAAACGGGGAGTGTACTGTCATATTACAGGGATTGCAACTACTGTCACTTAACAATATGTGTGTAAGTTTTTGTATGAGAAATTAACTTGAGCTGTAAACTTTCACCTAAAGCACCCATACACACACATTTCTATCATATACAGATTATCAACTGACCCAGAAAAAAAAAAAAATCCTACAATGGAAAATCCAATTTATGAGAAATAATACTGAGATCGAGAAGGCATCACAGACAGACATCATCCAGTCAGACTTTGTTTTTTGTCTTTTTTCTTACAGACAAAATTTAGAGGTTAAAAGGAATTTGCCCAAAGCAAAGTTGGGAAAAACCCTAGAACTCCAGACACAGTCTGGTGGTATTTGCACAACATCACGCTGCTCTCCACAAATGAGGCAACAAAGGCTCAAGAAAGGGTGCTGCTGTGGACTGAATATGTGGGTGTTTTTTGTGTGTGTGTTAGGATGCGCATACCACTACAACAAATGTCTTCTGGCTATTCGTCCAGCTTTTCTTTGTTGTTGTTGTTGAAAGGATACATAGCAGAACATATACCAGTTCAACAGCTTCTACATGTCCAATTCAGTTACATTGATTACATTCTTCAAGTTGTACATTCGTTCTTCCCCCTTAACAAGAAACTCAGTGTCTCCTAAGCTTCCTATCTGAACTTTCCAGTTGCTGTTGTCAGTTTGCTCCCATATAGACAGCTCTTCAAGAGACTCTGGCTATTCTTTCAGCTTTTGAAACCACTGCTACGCCTTGTGGGAAGAGGATGTTTATTTCCAAGATTCTGTATGGTAGTTTTGTGACTACATAGTCAAAATGTACCGACTATGTCAATGTGTGTACACATGAAAATAGAACACATTTGCATCTTTCTGTGGCAATCACGTAACATGTCTGAAAACTTTGTTTACACGAGTTATTCAAGTGAGGCTCAAATAAAGAACTTAAAAAAAAAACCCAAAAAACCCCTTGCGGTCCAGTCAGTTTCGACTCGTAGTGACCCTACAGTGATCCTACAGGACAGAGTAGAACGGCCCCACAGAGTTTCCAAGGAGCAACTGGAGGACTCGAACTGCCAGCTTTTTGGCTAGCAGCTGAGCCCTTAACTGCTTTGCCACCTGTATTTGTGGCTCCTATATTTGTAATAGTTGTTAAATAATAAGACTCATTATAATGTTAAAGCCGAATCACATTTTCTTAAAAAATTAGAGAATGTAGTTTGCTGTTCCTGAAATCCTGCCTCACAGCATTCTTCTCCTTCATCTCTTACTTCTGTTTCAGCTTCAGGCCACATAGCTGCCCATTTTTTACCGTGTTCTAAAGGTCCTGGATAGCTTTTCACATCAGTAGACAACTGCAAAGTCACAGAGAGCTCTGGAAGGATCACTGTGGGCTCTGATCTTGGGTTCAGCTGCTAACCCATGTACTGTTTTTCAAAGTATCAACCATCTCCTTTCCTAGCGTCCCATATACAGTAGTTAGGCAGTGAATGTTATTCCGCTATTCCATATCCTTCAATGATCCCTTATTACCTTCAGGATAAAATCAATACTCAAGCTTGTCATTCAAGGCCCAGCTGCATTTCTAATTACTAGAATAATGAGAACAATCTGAATACTCAGGACCCTAGCCATTCTGAACTGCTGGATGTTCTCATGGGGTCATGAAGAGTTGGAATTGACAGCAATGGGTTTTTTTTTTTTTTTTGGTTCTGGCCTCCTTGCTATGTTCAAAGGCTGATAGGAAAATTTTCCTTCCCACAGTTCTGGTTAACTAGTCTTTTGAAACAGGGAAAATCCTCTATGGAATCTTGTAGGATCTCCCAGACTGGGTTAGATTTCATCCAATTCTCCAGCCACATGCTGAACACACACCCACACACATACACACACACACATACACGTAGACACACATCATTTCTGCCCTGTGCTCTCACGTCATCCTGTTTAAATGTCTATCATATGGCTCACTGTAATATTGTTTTCAAACATTTTCTGGCTCCTCTGACAAAGAGAAAAAGGGTAACTTTTTTTTTTTTAATCTTTATGTCATTCATTCAGTCCATGGTCCCCAATACATAATGGGTGCTCATTACATTTTTGTTGCACAAATAGATAGGTGTGCACCCTGCTCCCTATACGGCTCCCTAAACCAAAACACCAACCCCCTTGCTCTTCAGTCAATTCTGACTCAGAGCAACCCCATGTGTTACATAGCAGAACTGTGCTCCATAGGGTTTTCTCGGCTATAAATCTTTATGGAAACAGATCACCAGGCCTTTCTTCTGCTTTGCCTCTGGGTGGGTTCGAACTACAAACCTTTAGGTTAGTAGTCAAGCACAAACCGTTTGCACCACCCAGTGACTTCATGCAACTCCGTAGGTGCTATAAAAGGGATGAACTAAACAATATGCCCTTCTGAGAAACCTGTGTGCAGTTTAGAAGGTAGATTTGGTATTCCGACCAAGGCCGTAGCTTAGTCATTTGTTGATTAGCTGCTAAGCCTTCCAGGCAGCATCAATCGCATCCCCTACTAACTCCCTGATAATGGGAAAAGGTATTAGGAAGCTGTATGTCCCAGAAGGAGCCCCATTGGCACAATGGTTAAGCACTCGGCTGCTAACCGAAAGGCTGTCTGTACGAGCCCACCCAGAGGTCCAAAGAAGAAAGGGCTGGCTATCTGCTCCTGTAAAGATTACAAGCTAGAAAACCCTAAGGGGCAGCTCTACTCTGTCATGTGGGGTCACTATGAGTCAAAAATTGGCTTGACAGCACTTAACAGCAACAATGACGTATCTCCTGGACCCCTTTCTCAGTAAATCCCATCAACTGGACATTCTCATAGAAATAGACTTTGTGTGCTCAGGCTGGTTTGAGGAACTGTGAGCTCTGCATTGAATGAATAAAATAAAGAAACTACGGTTTCTGATTTCTCTACATGAACAAATTGAGACCCAAAGACTTTAGTGACAACCTGAAGAGACCTTACCCATTGCCTGGTGGTATGGTAGTTAAGCGCTCAGCTGCTAACTGAAAGGTCGTTGGTTCAAACTTACCAGCAGCTCAGCAGGAGAAAGATGTAGCAGTCCACTTCCATAAAGATCACAGCCTTGGAAACCCTACGGGGCCATTCTACTTTGTCCTATAACATTGCTAGGAGTCGGAATTGACTCAGTGGTAATGGGCTTGGGAAGAGGACTGAAGTGTGGCCTGTTGTTCCAAGGTGCTGATCCGGGTGTTAACTGCAGCCTCGAAAACCTGCATCTGAGAAACTCGTGATACAATTAAATTATTAAACTAAGAAGCTTTCTCCGTGTAGTACAAGTGACAAATAAATGGACACACAGAGATCTGATAAAGGTGATTTCTCAGAGGCCATACCATCCTGTCTTTCTGACTGACTAGCCTATAAGTAATTCTCCCGGTAAAGGGAGATAGAGGAGCTCGATTTCCCATACAGAAGCAGTCTCACATAGTGGCTAGAAATGAAATCTCTGGAGAAAGCCTTCCTGGATTTGATTCTGGACTCATTTTCTGTGTGTCATTGGGCAAGTTACTTCACCTCTCTGTGCTTCAGTTCCATGATTCCTGTATGCGTGAATACACACACACACTCTTATATTATAGAACTAATTAAGTGATGCAATATACACACAGCACTTAGAAATTTGGCAAATAGTAAACACTCAGGAAAAGTTAATTATCACCATTATAAACCTAATCACACAAATATTATTAATGGGCTATTTCGCCAGTCATTGCTTTTCTTTCTTCTGTTACAATGAGATGTCTTGAGATATATTTGGCCATCCGTGTTCCTTAGAAGGAAACCCTGGTGGCGTAGTGGTTAAGAGCTCGGCTGCTAACTAAAAGGTCGGCAGTTTGAATCCACCAGCTGCTCCTTGGAAACCCTATGGGGCAGTTCTACTGTGTCCTGTAGGGTTGCTGTGAGTTGAAATTGACTCAATGGCCATGAGATTTTTACAGGTGCCTTAGAAAAAATTCTGAGCAGGACTAGTTATCCCTGTTCTAATGATTTTTACTTTCACCTCCAATTACATAATAATAAAAAAGAATTAGGAAGCTGAAAATCATCCTTGTGCAATCATGTTGATGCCAGCTTCTGTCCTCCCTGAAGGAAAAAGGCAGTGTGCTAGGTAATAATCTACCGGAAATTATTATTCTCCATGCTGTGTGGTACATATCCTGACTGCTTTTTAATTTGCTTCCCATGTTACAGCTTTGCCATCAGAAACTGATAACATTTTGCAAGAAAACTAATATAACACATAGTCCAATGGTTAAGCACTCAGCTGCTAACAGAAAGGCCATTGGTTCAAACCCACCAGCTGCTCTGAGGGAGAAAGATGTGGCAGTCTGCTTCTATAAAGATTGCAGCCTTGGGAACCCTATGGGGTAGTTCTACCCTGTCCTATAGGGCAATGGGTTTGGGTTTTTGAATGTGCAACGAAGGAGCTTTGGTGGCACAATATTTAAGTGCTTGGCTGCTAACCAAAAGGTCGGTGGTTTGAATCCACTAGAGGCTTCGCATGAGACAAGACCTGACAACCTGCTTCCCTAAAGATTTCAGCCTAGGAAACCCTGTGGAGCTGTTCTACTCTGTCCTACAGGGTAACTATGAGTTGGAATTGACTCCACAGCACACAATAACAACAACAATGTGAAACAGGATAAGACACACATTGTACCCTACTGATAACAACAGAGGCAGAGTGAAGAGTTGTGAGTATGTATGATAAATGCAACCCTTGAAATGTGTTCAGCTTCCAATACGTGCCTGAAATCTTTGATAGAAAAGATTTTCAAAATTCTCATTGGAAGCATGGAGTGTAATAGGTATTCTAGAAAAGTAAGCTCTTAAATTTCCTGCCCAAGGATTTTATAAATGTCTTTTGGGGATTCTAGATGGACAGAGAAAATGTGTCGCTGAAGGCCCTGTTAGGAGCTGGAAGCTTACTGCTAGCAAGCACAGAAAAGATTATAGGTGAAATCTTCAAGCCAGCTCAGTTCTCAAGAAGAGGGAAATCAGATCATGGTGTAGAGAGGGCTCTTTAGGGTTTTCACTTTGATAATCCCCAAATCCAGCCACCACTGTCAAAGCCCTTCCTCTTTTGTTCATGTTTTTTTTTTTTTTGGTGGCCTAGATGTCTTTGCTAATATGATGAAAATTATGAATATTCCTCCTGGAAAAATGCACAAAGCCCCCCACACAAAATTCTGCACGTGATTCCATGGTTTTCCAGGATGCTCTCATGTAAAGAACTCCTTTTGAATGAAATGATTTTATATTATCTCCAGGAAGAGCCAATTAAGATTTGAAAAGAGATTTTGCCACTTAATCTCTTAAAAAAAGATTTTTTTTTTAAATTAAAAATCCTGACCTGTACCTCTCCCAAAAGATTTTCGATAGTTTACTTGTTTTGTTTTACTATGATCAGCAATTTCGAAAACTTTTGCTGGTGTTTCTGAAATGCTTAATTTCTGGGGAACATATATGCCTGCCTGTTAGAAAAGTGAAGCGGGCATTGATGCATGCCTTCTTAGAAATACTTTATTATAATTTTATGAAGATATAAACAAAAAAAACTGTAACGCTATTCCCATATTGGTTTGCATTAAATAAACATTGAGAGCCCACAGAATCAGGATCATAATTCAGGTTTCCTAACTCCAAAATATAATATTTTGGGGGAAATAAATATTTGCTTAGTAACACCATACACTGGTCTAAAATAAGCTTTCTACAAATGTACACAGCTGCTGTAGCCCCGGAGGACAGATTTAAAAAATGTGGGGAGAAAAACCTTTTAAAATCCACCCTCACTGGCTACCTAAGCAACAATACTCATGAAATCATCTATGAGTTTCCATATCAACATCCTAGATCTTAAAGTTGGGACAGAGAAACTTTCTGAATATTTGATGTAAGAATTTGTAAAGCTACTCTAAATGCACCTTTTATTCTAAGAGTCAAATCCTTAGAAAAGTTTACAATGATCCATTTTTAATTTCTTCTTTTCCCTTTGAGATCAAGCATCACACACCAAGAAAACCTACATTTATAATAATTTATTACGGTTACATGTCACTTGCCATGTATAATAAATTATAGAAACCATAACATCTTCATAAACTATTTAGTATATAATATTCACTTCCTAATGCTTACTACAATAACTGTAAGGACTTTCATTAGGTTATATTTTAGCATTAGTCAGAAGATAAAAAACTACTATAAAAAACTACTATAATTTCTTTTTTTTCACAGTACTTTGGATTTAGGAAGAACCTCATTATTTAACTTTTGTGCAACCGGTTTCAAATGTATAAAAAGTCTTTACAAACCAGAAGGCGGCATATTGTTTTACCAAGCTGCTAAAGGTATTGCAGTTCCTTGAATCTGTACTTAACACCCACGTGGTGCACTTTTTCAGGCTTTGTAATAAATGCAAATAATCAATTACTGATCTCTAAAATGCTACATCAAGAGACAACAGTGAGGCTTGGCAATATTTTGAACATTCATAGAAAAACTCAGTAAACATTTTGAGCAGAGTATTCTCTTTCCCTATTCTTCTCCCTCCACCCTCCCCCAACCCAGTTTGGTTAAAAAAAAAAAAAAAAGTTCAGGTTGAATTTAAGTCCAGGGGTCTGACAAAGTGACACTGGAGGCACTTCTTCCCAAGCCATCTGTTGTCTTTAGTTCTCGTATCTGTCCAGACTCAGACTCTCTTGACACCAGCAACAGTCCTTTCCAGCAGGGAGAGTTTCCAATCCTTGCTGAAGGCATTTTCTTCTCTACTGTCACAGCACAGTGCGTGAAATTGCTTTGAGTCATTGTAACCAGTTAGTCCTGTTTCTTTCCAGGCTCCTGGGTCCTCGTGGAAGAGAAGCTTGCAAGGCAGCAACCAAGCGCCCAGTGTGTTCGGGTCTCACAAACTCACTTGTGGTCTTTAAATGTCCGTTCTCCTTATCCATTCTCCTGTCCTCAGTGAACTTTGATGGAATATTTCCTCAGTTTCAGAAACTGGAAAAGCTTATCTTTCGTCCTCTTCTTCAGGGCCATCAGGGCTCTGGTTTTCTCTTCCAAATCCTGATCTATGGCAAAAATGATCTTAGCTCTCTCCTCTGCTTTCTTGTCTCCAGAGTTTTTGAAGAGCCTCTGTAGTGAGTCTTGATCTATGTTTTCAAAGATGTTGCCCACAGCTTTCTTTCGGGCAGCTGTGTCAAAGTGGTAGCCGTGGATGGACGGGCTGACTCTTAGCGACGTGGACATGATGATGTCTTGGTAGCTTCGCTTTGCTTTCATCGATATGGGATCTTCAGGAATTCAGCTCCCGGGCTGTCCAGAGAGTCTGTAGCAAAATCTTGCCGGGACTGCTATTTAAAGTGTGAAGCAAAGCTCTGGGCTCAGATTACACTGCTGACATCAGAGTGATCTCAGGGAAGGGTAATCACAGCCGGGTTTAACAGTTGAGTTGCCAAAATCCTGCTCTTGTGCAAAATATTACTCGAAGTTGTCTTCAGTGATCAGAAGTAGGGGCATGGGAATTTCTTTTTACTTCATCTGTGACAACAGGTTTATACAGACTCAGACCCCTCTTACCAAAGTGGCTGAAACCGGAGAAGTGCAAAGACAAGACACAAGCAATGTGGTTTTGATTTTCAAAATCTTTCCGAACAACAATCGAAACAAGGGGTTCTATAATGACAAAAAAGCCTTAGTTCCCCGATAAGCTTTTAAAGTGCACGCCAAACATTTGGCAGCCCACTTCAGTGCTCTTTGGACATCGTATTCAGAGCGACCTGATCACCACTAGGAGAAAGTTTAATAACCAAGGGTGACACTTTGGAGTATTTTTCATTATAGAGAATGAGAGTTTCCCTGCAACACACTGACGTGACAGAGCCCGAAAAGTAACTTTTCAGAGACTATACACAAGTGCTAATTTAGCTTCACTGAATAAAATTATAATACAATAATAATAACAATACACAATATCAACAACAGCTATCAGAAAAGTGAGGAGGGAGAGTTAATCAGGTTCTTTAAGTACATAACATCCAGAAGAAATGGGTTGACTTTTTTTCCTTTAAAAGTGATTTTGGCATCACCCAGAACAATATCTTCTTCTAAATAATTTAAATTTGCTCTTCCCACCTTCCATGATACTCAGCCAGTCAGTGCCCCCACTGATTGTATGGAGCACTTGCGTTCAGCAGGAATGCTAAATGTTTACTTCAAAGGGCCTCAGGGACTTCTCCTTATGGACTTCATACCTAGTCCACTTTCTAGTGCTTCAGGAAAGCAAGGCTGGTTTTAGGTTTCCTCAGAGATATTCAAGGAGCCCTGGTGGTGCAATGGTTAAGTGCTCAGCTGCTAACCAAAAGGTCTATGGTTGGAACCCACCATCTGCTCCGTGGGAGAAAGATGTGACAGTCTGCTTCCATAAAGATTACAGCCCTGGAAACCCTGTGGGGCAGTTCTACTCTGTCCTATAGGTGGCTATGAGTTGAAATTGACTTGCTGGCAATGGTTTTGTTTGGGTTTTCTGAGCTATTCAAACCATGCCTAGAAAGTACATAAAGGGAGATATGTGGCAGAAGGTACCTACTAGAAAACTCAGTTACAAACTGCTTTTATAGTTATTCATTCTTTCCTTCATTTACTCACTTAATCAACAAATATTTATTAAAGTTTTACTATCAGCCAGCTCTTTCTTAGGTATTGGAAATATAACAGGAAACCAAACCAAACCCCTGGCTTATCTTAATGGAGTTTATATTCTACTGAGGGAAATAAACAATAGAAAAAACATACATGTTTAAAATATAGGGATTGTCAGAAAGTAGTAAAGCAGAATTGTATAGAAACAGCAGGGGAGGGTTGAAATGTTCGTAGAATATTCAAGGACTTCTTCCCTTAAAGTGATATTATGCAAAGACCTGGCAGAGGTGAAGAAGTGAGCCCTGTACCTATTTGAAGGAAGGGTGTTCTAGGCAGAGGGAACACCAAGTACAGAGGGCTGAAGACAAGAGTGTGTTTGTAGAACAGCCAGCAGCCCAGCATGTGTGGAGCTCAGTGAACAGGGAAGAAGTGGGAGGAGATGAGGGCAGGTTGAGGAAGCATTGGGAAGTGGGAGGGTCAGATCTTTTATGGTCTTGCAAGCTTTTGTCATGCACTCAGCTTTTACTCTGAACACAATAGGTAGCCACTGGAGAGTTTTAAGTGAAGAAATGACATTTATATATATATATATATATATACTTTTAAAAGATAACTGTTACTTCTTCATAGAGGATAGATTTTAGGGAGGCCAGAGTGGAGAAGCTGGAAAACAAGTTAGGGAGCTTTCAAAATAATCCAGGCAAAAGACGAGGAAGATGCCACGAGGAAACCCATGTGGAGGTGGTAAGAACTGATCAGATTCTGGCCAGATCTTGAAGGTGAAGCCAATGGGATATCTGAAGGATCCCATGTGAGGAGTGAAAGACATACAGGAACCTAGGATGCTATCTTACAGCAGGATGCTTCCTCCAAAGACTTTGTTAGGTGAGCGGTGTTCAGATCATCAACCATGGTAGCTGTTGTTTGTTCCTGTTTTTCTGTGGAAGAATCCTGTAGTGGGGTTTAAAAATTAACTTTTCCCCAAAGATTTGGTCCTTGTCCTTGCTTACTATCTTAGTTTATTGCTGTGGTAACAAGTACTACAAGTGGGTGGCTTTAACAAACAGAAATGTGATTTTTTACAGTTTAGGAGGCTAGAAGTCTGAATTCAGGGTGCTGGCTCTAGAGGAAGGCTTCCTCTCTCTGTGGGCTCTGGGAGAAGGTCCTTGTCTTGTTTCAGCTTCTGTTTGTTTCTTGGAGATGTCATGTGGCATGGCATCTATCTTCCTCCATCCCTGTTTGTTTAATCTGCTTTTATATCTCAAAAGAGATTGATTTAAGACACACCCTACACTAATACTACCTCATTAACATAACAAAGAAACCTAGTCCCAAATGAGATTATAACCATAGGTATAAAAAAACCAAACCCGTTGTCATCGAGTAGATTCCAACTCATAGCAAACCTATAGCCCAGAGTAGAATTGCCCCATAAGGTTTCCAAGGAGTGGCTGGTGGATTCAAATTGTTGACCTTTTGGTTAGTAGCCAAGCTCTTAACTACTTTGCCACCAGGGCTCCTAACCACAGGTATAAAACCAAAAACCAAACCTGTTGCTGTCAAGTCAATTTTTACTCATTGTGTCCCTATAGGACAGCGTAGAACTGCCCCATAGAGTTTCCAAGGAGTTTCTGGTAGATTTGAACTGCCAACCTTTTAGTTAGCAGCCATAGCACTTAACCACCGTGCCACCAGGTTTTCTAACACAGATATAGGGGTTAAGATTTACAACACACATTTTGGGGGGACAAAATTTAATCCTTATGAGTTCCTAAGAGACAATCTCTAAAACCTTGAAAATTCCTCAGAGTAGATTGTCCTTGATGAGGCTTCCAAACCAGACCTGAGAGTTTATGCTAATGAGGTAACTCAACTGTGTGCTGGATAGGCCAGACCAACTGACTTCAAGGAAGAGGAACATTATTTTCTCATCCATACCTATATAATGAGGCTCCAATAAAGGTCCTGAACCTGGAAGCCGCATGAGCTTCCTGGTTGGTGAAAGACATTGATGTACATGGGAGGGTAAGATGTCCCTTTTTGGGGCATGGAAGCTGTACATTGGAAATCCTCTCAGGTCTTTCCCTATATGTCTCTTCATTTGCATCCTTTTAGTTATAATAGAACTGTAATTGTAACACTTTCAGTGAGTTCCATGAGTCATTCTAGAGGATTATGAAACCCAAAGGAATAATGGGAGCCAACAGGTCAGAAGTTAGGGGAATGGGATCCCAGAGCTTACAGCTAGTATCCTCAGGGGGTAGAGGAAACCCCCATATTTTAAACCAGCAGGTGAGAAGTGAGGAACACTGGGGGACTGCCAAGCTTGTGGCTGGCATCTGAGATCTTGGGCAGACTTGGCAGTCTGGACAACTGTTTTAATTTGTGAGGTTTCAACTAGATTCAGGAGGTTCGAGTCAAAGGCAGGAGTGCTGCAAGTACAGCTGCTGTCAGGTCAGAAGTGGCAGAAAAATGAAAAGTGGGGATTAGATATTTTCCCATATACTTATGCTCCATTGCCTACAACTATGGATTGGATGGCATACATAGCACACCTTTGTGGAAGCCCTTATTCATTGCTAGTAAAAAATAGTTTGGCAATGAGGATTTACTAGGTTTTTATTTTGTGTCAAGCAATTTTCATAACTGACCTTAATTATTGTCATTACTCAAGACTTCATCAAGCTTCTCAGCTTGCTCTTTCCTGAGGTGATTCTTCTGCGGGCTCATGGCTTTTATTATCACTAATTCATTGATTATCCCAAATTTTTATTCCCAGCCTATACCTTTTCTATGACATGTAATTTGCTTATCTATCTAATCAATACAAATATGGTACATATATTTATTCAGTTACATATGCCAGAAACCCGGCCATCATCTCTGATACTTCCCTCTTCTTTTCCCCTATATATAATTTATCATGGAATTCTGTCAATTCTATCTACAAAATATTTCTCATATTCGTCCATTCTCTATCTTCAGTACCACCATGTTAGGTTATACCCCAATATGGTGGATGCTGTTTTGAGCAACTGAGAATTCCCTTCATCATTTTCCCAGATGCTTGACTGTCAGCTGCCTTTGGGGACTGTCATCATTGAAGAAGGCCAAGTCACCTGAGAACACACCTTCCCCCCTCTTCTTAGTGTGGCTGCATCAAGTGACTAATCAAGGGGATGTAAAGGCCCACCTGTTTCCCAGCTACGAGGGGTCATTATCACTTATAAGCATCTTTAGGATCACCTGAGGCCACATTTGCCCAATCTTTTTTTTCTTTCTTTCTCATCTGTGGGTGTTGATCTCAAGAGAGCTCCATTACACATCACTTGCCTGCTGATTTCCATTGAAGAGTTTGCTTCCCTGGGAGCCCAAACTGTGACACTTGTTATGCATTGACTTCTGTCCCTTAAAATGATGTTACCGTCCTAACCTGTGAATGTGACCCTGGTTTGGGATAGTTTTTTTTTTTTTTTTGGTTATGTAAATGAGGATATAATAGAATAGGGTGGGCCCTAAACCTAATCCCTTCAGAGTGTCTCTTATAAAAAGGGAAAATAAACACAAACACAGGAAAAAGATGGACACCATGTGACAATGGATGCAGAGTGTCATGGATTGAATTATGTCCCCCCAAAAACGCGTGTATCAGTTTGGCTGGGCCATGATTCCCTGTATTGTGTGGTTGTCCTCCATTTTGTGATGGTAATTTTATGTTAAAGAGGATTAAGGTGGGATTGTAACACCCTTACTAAGGTCAAATCCCTGATCCAATGTAAAGGGAGCTTCCCTGGGGTGTGGTCTGTACCACCTTTTATCTTGCAAAAGATAAAAGAAAGGGAAACAAGCAGACAGTTGGGGAGTTCATACCACCAGGAAAGCAGTGCTGGGAGCAGAGCACATCCTTGGACCAAGGGTCCCTGTGCAGAGAAGCTCCTAGTCTGGGAGAAGATTGATGAGAAAGCCTTCCCCTGAAGACGATACCCTGAATTTGGACTTTTAGCCTACTTTACTGTGAAGAAATAAATTTCGTTTTGTTAAAGTCATCCACTTGTGGCATTTCTGTTATAGCAGCACTAGATGACTGAGACACAGAGGCATCTACAAGCCCAGGAATACCAAGGATTGCCAGCAGCTGCTAGAAACTGAGTAAGACCAGGAAGGCTCTTCTGCTAGATTCAACACAGAGAAAACATAGCCCTGCCAATGCCCTGAATTTGGACTTCTAGCTTCCAAAACTGAGACAATAAATTCTATTCTTTAAAGCCACCACTTTGTGGTATTTTCTTGTGGCAGCCCTAGCAAAGTAAGACTCACCCATCATCTCTTACCAGGACTAGTATCAAACTCCTTTCCTAGCATTGCTGCTTCTACTTTTCCTCCACTTTCTACCCAGCACCCTGAATAATGCTTATTATTTTATAATAAGCAGTCTGATCAGGCCACTCTTGCCATTACTCTTCGGATAACCCCCAAATTCTTAACACGACTTGTTCTGCTTCCCAACTACTGCAACATCATATGTTCTCACTCTTCCCTTTGTGCCTTTACGTTTCTTTACTGTGCCATCTCCATTCCTGCCTTGGGTCTCCACACATGTTCTTCCTCTCCCTGGAATATTCTTTTCTCTCTCTCTCTCTCTCTCTTTTAATCTCAGCTGCTTTCTTGTTGTTAGCTGCCATTGAGTTGGCCTTGAATTATGGCAACCCCATGCACAACAGGATCAGATCATTGTGATCCACAGGCTATCCACTAGCTGATTTTTTTAGATCTAGATAATCAGGTCTTTCTTCCTAGTTTGTCTGCTGAAACATTTTCAGCCCTGCTGAAACATTTTCAGCATCACAGCAACATGTAAACCACCAATGTTAGATGAGTGGTGACTGCCCATAAGGTGCATTATCCAGGAATTGAACCCAGAAGGTAAGAGTTCTACCACTTACCTTAGCTAGGTTAACTCCTATTCATTCGTCACTTCTCAACTAAAAGCTACTTGCTTAGATGGCCTTTCCCTGATCCTTCTAGACTAAATTGGATCCTCTTGCCAATACTTCCTTAGTAGCTCTTATTACAAAACAACAACAAAAAAAATAAAACTGTTGCCATCAAGTCAATTTTGACTCATGACAACCCACGTGTGTCAGAGTAGAATGGTACACCACAGGGTTTTCAATGGCTAATTTTTTAGAGGTAGATCTGTAGGCCTTTCTACTGAGGGATCTCGGGGTGGACTCAAACCTCCAACCGTTCATTTAGCAGCTGAGATCATTAATGGTTTGTACCACCCAAGGACTCCTAGTAGCACTTATTATAGTTTGCAAATATACATTTATTTTTTGTGATTACTTATTAAAGTCTGTCTCCTTTTTTTTTTTCCTCCAAGAGCAGGGATCATCAGATCTACTTTACTTACTAATGTGTCCAAAGTTCCTAGATCACCTAGTGAAAAGATCATCTCCATGGTAGTGTTAAATAACAATCTGTTCAATTTTATTTAAAACTCTCATAACAACCCTATCCAATAGAAGCTATTGCAATCATCATGGTACAGATTAGAGAACTGAGGTAATAAACACTTTACTCCCTGTGGTAGACTGAATAATGGCCTTCAAAGACATCCATGACCTAATCCCTGAAACCTGTGGATAGGTAGCTTTCTATGGCAAAAGAATCTTGAAGTGAGTGGGGAGATTATCCTGGATTCTCCAGGTGGGACTGATGTAATCATAAGCCTCCTTACAAGAGGGAGGCAGGAGATAGAAAGGAGGAAAGATGCTACAGTGCTGGCTTTGAAAATGGAGGAAGGGACCATGAGTTAAGGAATGTAGGTGGATTCTAGAAGCCGGAAAAGACAAGGAACAGATTCTCCCCCTGGAGCCTCCAGAAGGAACACAACCCTGTGGACCCATTTTAGCCTTCTTATCTCCAGAGCTGTAAGATAACAAATTCGTGTTGTTTTAAGCCACCAAATTTGTGGCAATTTGTTATAGCAGCAATAGGAAATTAATATACTCCCCAAAGTTTTCAACTACGATAAGAGCATTGGAACCCAAGGATGCTCTGACTCCAAAACCCGTGATCTTAAACTCAATGCTGCCTTGGTCTCTAACTAGTTACAAGCTCTGTCTCTTCCCAAAGCGTGGATAATGTTTTTACATGATATTGAGCAACCTCCTTGAGTACTGTCTAAAAGCATTCAGATAAATTTGAGAGATTAAGGAGTTTCAAAATTGTTTAGAGGACAAGCCCATCAACAGGGAAACAATGCTGGTTTCTGCTTCCCAGAAATGTGACAGGACCCTTAAGGTTATGATTTGCTGATGCTCCTTGCCGAAGGGAACTCCATACAAGCTTGAACAGCTTTTTATGACTGTCACCCTGTTCTTCCTCTGCTTTATAGAAATATTTTCAGTGAATGATAAGGACACCAGGATCTAAAAAATTATTGGGAGGGATTCACACATTGTGTGTCAACAGGATAATATCATATGGGCACCTTACAGGATTTTTGCTTTGAAGTAAAGACAGGAGATAACGAAGGTTGTTTAAGAGAAGAAATTTCTGGGCCAGTGTATTTTCTTCTAGGTGCCAATTTTCCAGTGTTTGCTCCTCATCATACGAAGACATTGAATGCCTGTTTGCCAGTTAGAAAGGTACTTGGTTCATTTTGTGCCTGATGATGAGATTTAAGAAAACAAAGGGAAAAAAGAAAATACTTATTAAGTGACTAATATACCTAGTTTGCTACATATAATAAATAATTTCTCTTCACACCAATGCTAGAGGTGGGTAGTATTGACCTCCATTTTCAGCCCACTCAGGAAACGGGACTCAGAGAGGCTAAACAACCTCCCAAACGTAAGTGGTAGAGCCAGAACTAATTTTCAGATTATTTTTTAATCTCCAAAATCTCTCCTGGGAAGGTTTTTCTCACCCTTTGCTGGGTTGTTTGCCTCTCCTCTTTGCATCATCGGTATCCTGTGTTTACCTTCCTAGATAAAAAAGTATGACTTATTTTTGTTTATATCTCCAGAGGCTGGTACACAGAATGTATCCAGTAAATATTTACTGAATGATTGCATGAATAAGAGAAATGAAGTAAGCACACAGAATTATCTTCAGTTCTGCCTTTGTATACCAATTAACCTAGTAATTTCTGGAATACAAAGAGAATATAGAAGCTAGCAATTGGAAAATTGTACCCTAAACTTTAGTGGAATTATCTCTGGACATTTTTTGCTTTAACAACAAAGGTCTGAATGGCAATTTACAAAGTGTATTCACATATACCATCTCATTTTGACCTTCACAACACATTATTATTACTATCCCCATCTTTAAGATGAGAAAACTCAGTGTTACAGAAGTTAAATAAGTTTTCCAGCATCTTGGAACTAATTAAATGACAGAGTTGGTCCTGGAATCTTGGTCTTCTGATTCCGAATCTGACATTTTTTTCTACCCTGACATAGTTTCTTGGTTACTTTCATGCCTTACACATCTCCTATGGTTCGAAAATTCTACCACATCTTGTCTTTTCATTTATGTATGTATTCAGTGATTTATAACAACATAGAATCATTCACAAATATTTGTTGAGTGCATACTATGTGCTAGGTATAATTCTATATGACTGAAATACATCTGATATACGCTGGGAAATAAAGGACATGGTCCTCGTGGTTATGTGAGGTATGATCTAGAGAAAAGGGAAACTCTCAAAAAATAAACATTTAAATATAAAGAAAGTTTTTGTAAGTGTTAGAAATGAGAAGCATCAAATGAAATAAAGAAGGAAACAGGTGAGGCATAATTTAGTCAAGTCATGAGAAGCCTATTTGAAGAGCAACATTTAAACCGAGACTTAAATGTAGAAATCGAACAGGGGAAGAGCCTGTGCAAAGGCCGTGAGGTGAGAACATGTTTGAAGGGCAGAAGAACAGACACAAAGACAACATGGCTGGGAAACAGAAACCAAAGAGGAGAGGAAAGGAAGATGAGGCTAGATAGGCAGGCAGAGGCCAAATGATGTAGGGCAATGGAGGCCGTGTTGAGTATTTAAAATTTTATCCAAAGTGTAATGGGCAATCTTTTAAATGTTATAAGCATGGAGGAAGAACTGCTGTTTGTTCTGTTTTGTTTTTAATTACCCTGGCTGTTGGACCATCAAAGACAACAACTAAAGAGAGCAATGTGGTTTCAGACAGTAAGCAGATCATTCTAAATGTATTTTGGAAATAGACTCAACGGAACTGGGTGATGAATTGGAAAGGAGATGGGGTAATAAAGGACAAGCGTGGCTTCCAGATTTTGGTATTGGGACACTTGGTGCAGAAGGCTGAGATAAGGAAGGAGAAAAGGGAGATTTGAGGGAAAGATCAAGAGTTCACTTATGTACACTGTAAGTCTGAAATGACTGGGAAATAGCCAAGAAGACATTGGGTATACGATTCTAGAGCTCAGAGGATAAATCTTAAATGGAATTTTAATTAACTTATTCTTTTTCAGTAATAATTCTCAAGATATCAACATTGGCTGCTGCTTTCTTTGCCCTGTTTATATATAAATCCAGAACCCAGAACAATACATGGCATAAAATAGGCTTTAAATAAATAGTGGTAGAATTATTTTACACAGAAGAAATACTGACACCCAGAGAGGGCTACCCAGAAACCCAGTGCCGTCGAGTCAATTCCGACTCATAGCGACCCTATAGCACAGAGTAGAACTGCCCCATAGAGTTTCCAAGGAGCGCCTGGAGGATTCGAACTGCTGACCATTCGGTTAAGTTATATCCAAAAGTGAAACACCTCTTAGCGGCCATATTGATTCATCTGCAGCTGAAGCCGCCTCAGTTTCCTACACTTGATTTGAAACCCCAATCATTCTTTACAGTAATTGTTTTCAGAGACTTTATTCCATAATTTTGTATAAAATCTATTTTAGATTTCCATCCCTTCTGTAACTGTGGTTAATCTCTTTTTTTTAATTCATCAGAAAACATCATTTCTTTTGGTAAATTTTATTTAAAACATTATCTTTAATCCTTGCTGATGTGGAAGGAGGGTAGTCTTATTTAGAAACTTGGATTTTGACCTTTATTTTTGATCATAGAGAGGAACTAGTTATACATTCTAAAGCCGTGCAAGTTTCAAAAAAGAGGAGGAACAGGGTTTTCAAAGCCTGCAGTCAAAATATGGGGGAAAAGAATCCACTACTTTATTGGAAAGAATTACAGCTAAGACCATTTTTTTGTTTGTTTTTAAGTGCTTCTTTTTAAAAGATGGTTTTGGATGTGAAATGGAACAGCTGTCTTTGCTTAAGCCATCAGTCTATATTTGAAATATTTTCTTAAAAAAGGAACTAAACATAAGCAGTTCCTTTTTCAAATTTTAATTAGCTGCTCAGATTCAGATATTGAGCCCCTGGTATTTATAGCTTCTTTAAAAAGAAAACAGTTGTATACATGAACATGCTTTTCTCAGGAAGCGAACATTAGATAAATATATATATTTATAGTAGCACGTGTGTTTCTAAAATCTATGACTAAAGACAAACTCATTCTTTATGAACCATCTCCTCCCACCCTTTGCTCGAACCCACTCAACATGAGCTTCTGGCTGAGAGTTGTGACTTTGGCGTATTTCAGTTTTCTCAAAGTAGGGCTCCTAGAGGAAACCCTGGTGGTGTAGTGGTTAAGTGCTACAGCTGCTAACCAAAATATCGGCAGTTTGAATCCACCAGGTGCTCCTTGGAAACTCTATGGTGCAGTTCTACTCCGTCCTATAGGGTCGCTATGGGTCGGAATTGACTTGACAGCAGTGAGTTTGGTTTCGGTTTGAGGGCTCCTAGGAAAAAGAACTTCTTGTGTGTGCTTCTAGATTCTGTGAGCAGTGCTGCAAACGATGTCCACAGCCAACTTAAAGCTCAACCTCTCTTTTTTGCTTCTTTTAAAAATCTCTTCGCTTAGCAGGGTACGGTCACATCTGACTCCTCTTTCTGCAAACAAACAAATAAAAAATCCAACTCATGGCAACCCCATGTGTGCAGAGTAGAATTGCTCCGTACTTTTTTTTTTTTTTAGCAATATTTTATTGTGTTCTTGGTGTGCACAGCAAATTAAGTTCCCATTTAACAATTTCTATACAAATTATTCAGTGACGTTGATTACATTTTTCGTAGTGCTTCAACATTCTTATTAATCCCATTCTGGTTTTCATTTCCAGTAATATAATTTCCCTGCCTGCTTACCTTCTCATCTTTGCTTTAGGGTAATTGTTGGTCATTTGGTCTTATACAGATGATTTTTTAAAGGAGCACAGTATTCATGGGTTATAGTCTTTATTTTATGAGCCACTCTGTTATTTAGCTAAAAGGTAATCTCAGGGGATAGCTTCATTTCAAAGTTGAAAGAGCATCTCAGGGCGATAGTCTCAGAGAGTCCCCTAGTCTCATCTGATCCTGTAAGTCTGGACGTTTTAAGAATTTGAGTTGTGTTCCACATTTGTCTCCCATTTGTTTTATCAGGATCCATCTATTGTGGCCCTGATCAGAACAGTTGAAAGTGGTAGCCGAGCACAATTTAGTTCTTCCAGTCCCAGGGTAGTTGAGGCTGTGGCTCCTGTAGGCTTATAGCTCTGTAGACTAGTTTCTTCTTTGAGACTGTTCTTCTTCTTTCTCTTTTGCTCCGGATGAGTACAGACCAATAGTTATATCTTAGACAGTAGCGCACAGAAATCTTGTGAGCAGTCCACGAGACTATGGTCCCCAGCAAACACCAAACTAGGTTGTAGAACATAAACTTTGTGAATTGTATCATGCCAATTGACCGAGTTGTCCCCCAGGACTATGGTTCTAATCCTTCACACCCAGAAAACCAAATTCTCAAGGTGTTTGTTTATGTCTAAGAAGTACCCTTGACTGTTCCTCCATGCAGTTTATTATATATATGCATACACACACGTAGCTGTATATACATATACCGATAGATACATCTATATGTGTATACATACGTACACACATATATATATCCATATACATATATGCATATATACATACATATGTAACCACACACATGGGTTTTTGTTTTTTTATTGTTGTTGGTGTTGTTGCAAAAATATATATGTCTTATTCTTTGCCAAAAAATGTCTTTTTCTCTTGTGTACTTCTCAGTGGCATCATTTACCTTGGGCAGACTGTACACACTTAACACACATTTGGTGCTACCTTTCCCATCACCAAAAATAACAAGTGTCTACTATCCAAAGTCTCATCCCTCATCTGTCCTCCACCCATCCCTGGTAATCAAAAATGAACATAGATCTGTGTATATACACTTATTATTGTCTTCTTATAAAAGTGTGATCAGACAATATTTGTCCTTTTGTGATTGACTTTTTTCACTTAGTGTAATGTCCTCCAGATTCATCCATGTTATAATATGTTTTGAGAACTCATCATTATTCTTCACGGCTGTGTACCATTTCATTGTATGTACGTACCATATTTTGTGTATCCATTTATTCACTGGCGGGCACTTACATTGTTTCTATCTTTTCGTTATTGTGAATAGTACTGGAACCAAAGTAAGTGTTCATATGTCTGTTCGTGTCTCTTTTATTAGATCTCTGGGGTATATACCTAGGAGTAGGATTGCTGGATCACATGGTATTTGTATTTCTAGTTTTGTGAGCAAGGGTCATACCACTTTCCATAGTGGTTGTACCATTTTACAATCCCACCAACAGTGGATAAGGATTTCAATCTCCCTACATCCTCACCAGCATTTGTTTTTTTTTTTTTAATCAGTGCCATTTTGGCAAGGGTGAAATGGTATCTCATTGTAATTTTAATGTGAAATTCTCTAATGGCTAATGATCGTGAGCATTTTTTCATGTGTTTGTTGGCTGCTTGAATGTCCTCTTTTGTGAAGTATCTGTTCATGTCCTTTGTTTATTGATAATTGTATTGTTTGTCTAATTGTTGTTGAGTTGTTGAAGTTTTCTATATATTTTAGAGATTAGACCTTTATCGAGTATGTCATTCCCAAAGATTTTTTCCTAATCTGTAGGTTACCTTTTTTATTCTTTTGATAATGTCTTTTGATGAGCACAAGTATTTAATTTTTAGAAGGTTCCAGTAATCTAACTTGTCTTCTGCTGTTTGTACATTTGTAGTTGGGTTTGATAATCTATTTTTGAAAAAAAATAGGTCCCATAGTTTTGTTCCTAGTATATTGTCCAGGAATTTTATAGTTTTAGCTTTAACATTTAGGTCCTTGATCCATTTTGAGTTAATTTTTATATATGGTGTGAAGTATGGATCCCATTTCATTTTCCTGCAAATGGATATCCAGTTTTGCCAGCTCCATTGGCTCAAGAGACTGTTTCTTCTCCATTGAATGGACTTTGACCCCTTGTTGTAAATCAGTTGTCCGTAGATAGCTGGATTTATTTCTGGGTTTTCACTGGCCTCTATGTCTATCATTGAACCAGTACCAGGCTGTTTTGATTACTGTGGCTGTATAGTATGTTTTGAGGTTGGGGAGTGTAAGACCTTCTAACCACAGGGTTTTCATGACTGTGACCATTCAAAATCGGGTCATCAGGCCTTTGTTCTGAGGTGCCTTTGGGTAGGTTTGAACCACCAACCTTTTGACTTAACCATTTGTGCTACACAGGGACTCTCTCTCTGCCACCTACCTAATTCTGTCTGACTTTCCAAGAACTATATGCAGACCGAACTTGTGTGGGGCATAGAGAAAACAGAAGATGTTAAAGGAGAGCAATCTGGTCACCAAGGTTTCCACAGCCACTGAGGGGCAGCTGAAGCCCTAAAGTCTTCATCACGTGAAGCAAACACTCTGCAGAAACAACGCGAGCCAGTTTAAATTCTTGAAGGATTATTATGTGAAAGAAAAATTGGGTTTGTCTGAAAGGTGCTTAGGGGTAGAACTAAGGCCAATATGTAAACTCCAGAAGACAGATTTTGGCTCAGTACAATTAAAGACATTTATTCCATAAAAGAATAAGTGAGAGCATTCAAGTGTAGTCAGAAGGACCACTTAGTAGGTATATTGTGAAGGCATGCGTGTAGTGGAAATAGACCAGTGTTTATTAGGCTTTTTGTCCATGGCCTATAGCCTGTGTCACTGAGTTACATACACGTATATAAGTGTAAGAGTTTTGTTTCGTGCATCTGCGTTTGTGTGTGTGCGTGTGTCTACACACACGCACACATATATATATACCCATTTCCACTGAGTCGATTTCAACTCATGACAACCCCATGTGTATCAGAGTAGAAGTGTGTTCCATAAGGTTCTCGGTGGCTGATTTTTTTGGAAGTAGATCACCAGGCCTTTCTTCCACGATGCCTCTGGGTAGACTTGAACCTTTTGGTTAGCAACTAAGAACATTAACGGCACCAGCCAGAGACTCCATAGTGGACATATATAGGTGATAAACGTAATAACGGAAACACACATTTTAAAAACAAAGTTAAATTTACTAGCTTTATGCTTTGTTATGTTTTCCATTCTATTGTATGTGATTCTCTCATTAAAATATATATATATATACTGGTCACAACCCACTAAACTGATTTACACCTCACTAATGGGTCATAACTTGAAAATCATTTTAGTAGACAATTTTAATGACACTTCCAACACTGAGCATAGAAGAGAGTCATCATTTTCTTCAATAAATGTTTAAATAACAAGTTGTTGCTATTGTTGTAGTTACTGTTATTTTTCACAATTGTATAAAGGTCTTCAACATAGTCATACTACAATGGCAGAAAATCCAGCACTACTGCCATCACTACAATCATTATTGGAACTACCAAAAATGTCTGTAGAGCTAGATTGTAGGACCACATATTTTATTCATTCCTTTGTTCATTTATTTATTCATTCAACAAAATAGAATCAGGGGTCTTCCATCCACTTTGCTGTGTCCTGAAGAAACAAACACTGTATATGTCTATATTTCTGTTTACCACTCTTCCAGACATTCCAAAATGCTCCCTCTTCCATTTATACTGCAAGGGCTAATGAAATGGATGCTAGAGGACTGAGGTAATAAGAAGGCACCAACGATACAGGGCAATGATGGTGATTGGGTATGGCATAGCAGTCATCAATAGCCTTGGGGAAAAGTTGACAAAGCAGATCCAAACAGACTCCCAAGGCATTCAATGGCCACCTGTTTTAAGATGCATAGGGTGACAAAGTGACCCCCTTCTAATTTAGTATTTGGATACATAGACTTGAGAGTCCCTAAAATGCAGATAAGTTGCATATCTGCTATAAAATCTAAGTATGTATCTCTATAGATAAACACTACTTTTCTACTCAAAACCCAGTGCCGTCATAGCGACCCTCAAGGATGTCAAATTTAAGGTTTTTAGGCAGCCTAAAGAGGCAAGAACCGTCCTGGCAAGTAAGAGAAAGTAGATTTTAATACATGCATGTGTTTCTGGATCACCCAGAAATTATCACTCAATAGGAATTTATTATGGATTTTATGTCTCACACCCATAGGAAATGGATCGTGATCCCTGAGCTTTGTCTGTTTTTGTTTTGAACATTGATGAATGGGGCCATGATCATTGAACAATATTGATTAAGCACTTCCTAAACCCATTAGCGTATATTGACCTTCGTTTATTTTCATATAATTTTTCTTTTTAAGAAATCCCTAACATCAGCCTATTATGTTGTCTTCTGTCTTTTTCTCCTCAAGGTGTAGTACGCTACACATACTCACAAATCTTTTTAAATGTTATTTCTATTTAATTGTGTTCTAAATTTTACTGTATATTAAATAATGCCTCTAGTTATAAAAATGAAGTCAGGTGAAATGTTGGTAGAATTATGACTTCTGTCTAATCATGTGGATTCAGGGACAAGAATGGCATCACCATACATATTTAACAGATTTGATTCAGGTGGGTGAGGTGATTTTCTGTGGGTCACAAGATGTTTTTTGGTGCCCCAGCAAGGATTAAAACAAAGCAGGGGCTAATCTTTAAAATTGGGTAGTGGGAATGTTCAAATGTAGGTTCCCAGCCTTCTTTTGTTCTCTCTAGGTGACAAATGCTTTTCTTTCTATTCAAACTCATTAACGGGATAGGGAATCATCACTTTATACTTTAAGGCAAATAAGACTATATCTCTGTGGTGACTGTTGAAGGGGATATCTGCATTTAAGCCCATTTTCTCTCCACATAATGGTCACACATCTGGAAGTCAACATAAGCACACAGCCAATTCCCTTGACTGCTCAGAATTTCTACTCAGGTGTTCAACTATTGGACCTCACTGCATTTAACTGCCAGCTTCTGGTTATCCATAAATCACAAAGTATGTGTTGACAGTAGGTTAAGTGTCATGATGCTCACTTATTTTTGACTTTCAAAAGAAATATGCATTACTAACGGAAATTCTCGCTCACTTGACTATGGCTGCTTCTCTATCTCCAGTTCCCAGCTCATTTCCAACCTTCTGTTTGTCTAACCTTAAAGCCACTTCAGAACGCTGAGTTCCTGGACTTTCCTCTTGTCCAGTCAGGCTCCGTGCCCCTGCAGTGTACTGCAACTCTTAGCATGATCATTCACCCTCAGCTTTTAATACATAAGGAAGTGGGAAGCCCAGCCAAAGGCTGCACCGTGAACAGGTGTGAGGTTAAGCAGCTCACTGGCCCAGCGTGCTTCTGTGTCCCAAATCCCTGGGGTTGCACAAAGATTCAGGCTGTGCGAAAGCCAGAATCTGGCTGTTCTGGAGCCCTCACCTCCCTTCCTCTTTGTACTCCTGGCAGGAAGTCACTGACATAAGAAGACACTGTAAAAAATAAATCTAAAAGCAAGAATAAAATGCCACCTAAATATCAAGCTTAGTCAAATCTTCTGTTTGCCTAGAAACCAATAAAAAACTGTGAAAGACTAAATCACAGCAAATGATCCATTTAACGGGTATTTGGGGAATGCACTTGTCTATCAGACCCCATCCACTAAAACCAAATACATAGCATCTGAATATTTAGAGCTGAGAGGGGCATCAGAATCTTCTAGAAAGGAAGGTGTGGGATAAGGATCGGCATGACCTACTGCAAAGCTCAGTGCAGTCTCTCTGGAAGTCTGCTACTATTGCTTGAGAGCAGCAGGGTGGCTGAAACAGAACCCAAGACTGTTTTCCAGAGACTTCCAGAAATGCAAGGGAGGGTGAGATGTCTCACTGTTCATCTCCTGGTTCTGAGTCAATCCACACATTCATCACTTTAGGGAGGCAATGAGGGATTTCTTTTCGCTTTGCTCCTATCCTCCTGACCTTTGCTCCTCTGTTGACTTATCGTTTCTGTGGTGGCAGATGGGGAAAATTCATTTCTGTTTCAGAGGAATGTTGGAGAAAGTTACACTGAAAAGTTACAGTCTGAAATTGAACACTAGATGATTGCAGTAAATAATCAGTACTATGGCAAGCAAGGTTCTAAGTTGGGGTAAGGAAAAGGGGGAAGGGAAGTAATACATCACAAATTCCCCTTGTTCCAGTCAACTTTCATATATTTTACAAACTCTTCCCAGAGTCCTTTAAGATAAATAGTCAGACATTTGTGGAGGCTCAGGTTCAATTAATAAATGAATAGAGAGGAGCTCCGATTGCTGTGGTTGTTTGTTTGAGTTCACCTGAATCCCAGACCAAAGTTTTTCCACCAAACTGTTACATCCACCCTCCAGTTGCTCCACCAAGGGAGTCCTAGTTAATACCCACATTGATTTTGTTCTCTCCCTCCCTTTTCCTCCCATATCTGCATTCATGATGTGTTTTACCTACATTATCCCGTTGAGTATATTATATAATATAATCCTCACAGCAATTCATTCAACTCTTGAGAATACTCAAGAATAGGGAAGTTAAGTGGCTAAGATGGAATGGGTACCCCTGCTCTATCAGAGTCTAGGACCCTGCTTTTTCCACAGTACTGCTACATTTGTGTAGGGTATTTGAAAGAGGGAGCTATGCAAGTTAATCATTTTTCAGTTTTGTTAGACCCAAAAGACCAGAGAGGGAAGAACTCCATGATGAAAGGAACCATGTAAATGGAGACAAGAGGGAAGGAGAATCATGAATTAGAAGAAAAGTCTAGCAGTGCTTCGAGAGATGCTTAACATAGATGTAAAATGTTTTTCAAGGGCTTACTCCGTATCACAGTTTCTTTACCCAAGAATTTTACAGACTAAAAAGGGAAACAGACATGGAATAAAGAACCACCACTTCATCTTCATTCCATCCCAAGCCTACCCACTTATTGTTCTCCTAGTCTATCCTATCTTCATTGGTGGTAACGACATCCACCCAGCAGCTCTCTTTCCATCCTACTTTGTTTCTTTTTCTCCCACCTTCAATTTAGCAGATTCTGATGGGACAGCTTCCCAGGATATAGCTCACAACTCTACAGCTTCCACTGCATTCTAAGCCATCATCATTTTTCACGTAGACTACCACAGAAGTTTTCAACTCTCTTCACACACAGCACTCAGAATGCCTATTTCACACCGTAAAAAAAAAAAACCCATTGCTGCCGAGTTGGTTCTAACTCATAGTGACCCTATAGGACAGAGTAGAACGCCCTTACAGGGTTTCCAAGGCTGTCATCTTTTTGGAAGTGGACTGCCACATCTTTCTCCTGCAGAGCAGCTGGTGGGTTCAAAATGCCAACCATTCAGTCAGCGTCTGAAAGCTTAACCAATGCACCACAGGAGTTCTTTATTACAGCATAGATCCCTGCATAAAATCCTCCAGTTGCTTCGCACTGAATAGAATAAAACCTGAACTTCTTATGTTGGACTACAAAGCTCTCTCCTTCAGCTTTAACCTCACTGACCTTTCTACCTCTTAGCATGTCAAAGGTGTTCCAGCTTTAGGACTTTTACCTGCCCTTTATAGTTATCTGCCCTTTGCATGTAATTGCCCCTACCACCAGGACTGCCTCCTAACTTCTTTTTTGTTATCAGTCAAATTCCAGTTCTAATGCCGAGTTCCATAAGAGTACCCTCTTAGCTTTCAATTAAAAGTTCCTCCAACAACCAACTTTCTATCCCATAACGCTACTTTACTCTATTCATAGCATTTATCACTCTCTGAAATAATCTTTATGTGAATATATATAGCCTCTAAAAAAACCCATTGCGGTCAAGTCGATCCTGATTCCTAGCAACCCTACAGGACGGAGTAGAACTGCCCCATAGAGTTTCCAAGTAGCACCTGGTAGATTCAAACTGGTTAGCAGCCGTAGCTTTTAACCACTACATCACCAAGATTTCCATATAGCCTTTAGGTGAGTTCAAACCACCTACCTTTCGGTTAGTAGCCCGATGCTTAACCCAAGGGGCTCCGAGTTAACACATACATTTATACTTACATATCTACATACTTACGTATCTATATTTATAATATTTCTATCTATATACTTGTAATATATAGATATTTGAAGCTACCAAAAGTATATATCTTATCCACCCAGCACCTAGATGATTGTATATAATGGGGCTATGTAAATACCTGTTGAATGATATATGAACTTGTGAGTACAGTAATAGAGCCATGCACAGACCATCTCTGGATAAGCTCTGAGCAAAAGCCTTTACCATAAATACTGCAGCCTATTTCCCAGTTGAAGGCAAGGTTATCTCAAATGCAAAACGTCTATTTCAAGACCATATCGTTACACAAATAACTGGCACCTTCTACATTTGTTTGCCAGTACACCCTCCCCCCCCGCCGCAAGGTATTTTCATAAATGCATTTATGCCAATTTTTTTTTACACGTTGCTGTAAAAAATTAGCATGGTGCTCTTAAAAAAATACCTTGGTGGTGGGCAGGACATGGCTGGCAAACAAACCTAGAAGGTGCTCCCTATTTGTGTAAAAATATGGTACTTCATTTGACCAGTCTAAGTCTGTGAACAATGAACTCAAAATCTGTTTCATTTATTCAAACCCCCAGAGGAATGAAAGAAATCATCAGTGTGTGATTTTTGTATCAGTTAACAGATATGTAATATACCATTTCAGTGTGAAGGTCTGGACTTGAAACAATAACAACTAGTTAATGCAAAAAGAATTAACAAAGCAAATTAAATAAAATATATCAGGTTAAACTAAACCTCTTGCCATCAAGTCAATTCTGACTCATAGCTACCCTATAGAACAGAGTAGAACTGCCCTATAGGGTTTCTAAGGCTGTAATCTTTAAGGAAGCAGACTCACACCTTTCTCCCACCAACCTTTTGGTTAGCAGCTGAGCACTTAACCACTGCGCCATCCAGGCTCCTTATCAGGTGTCATAGATCAAATTGTTTCCCCCCAAAAATATGTGTTGACTTGGTTAGGGCATGATTCCAATATTGTGTGGTTGTCCTCCATTTTCTGATTGTAATTTTACATTAAAGAGGTTTACAGTGGGATGTAACACCCTTGCTCAGGTCACATCCCTGATCCAATATAAAGGGAGTTTCCCTGGGATGTGGCCTGTACCACCTTTTATCCTACAAGAGATAAAAGGAAAAGGAAGCAAGCAGAGAGTGGAGAACTCATACCACCAAGAAAGAAGCGCCAGGAGCAGAGTGCATCCTTTGGGTCTGGTGTTCCTGCACAGAGAAGCTTCTCGTCCAGGGGAAGATTGAGGAGAAGGACCTTCCTCTGGAGCTGACAGAAAGAGAAAGACTTCTCCTGGAGTGGACGCCCTGAATTTGGACTTCTACTGTTAAAGCCATCCACTTGTCATATTTCTGTTACGGCAGCACTAGATGACTAAGACAGAATTTGGTACCGAGGCAGTGGGGTACTGCTCTAACAGATACCTAAAATGTGGCAACAGTTTTCCAACTGTGAGTGGATAGAAGACTCAGAAGGAAGTGAGAAGAGCTGTTAACACTGGAGAAAGCGCAGATGGTGAGAAACCGCAGCGGAGGACTGGCAGCAGCAGGGAACCCGCAGCAGCAGAATCGGAGGCGAGCTCCAAACGGCGCTGGAGCAGGCTCATGGATCCCCAGAGCTGAGTGCCTGCGCACAGGAGGCTTCCTGGTGAAGTGGGGTGCCTCCGGGGACTTATCACTGGAGCTAGGCTTGCCAACGCACACAGAGAGAGAAAGCCTTCCGCTGGAGCTGATGCCCTGAATTTGAACTTCTAGCCTACTAGACTGTGAGAAAATAAATTTCTTTGTTAAAGCCATCCACTCGTGTTATTTCAGTTATAGCCACACTAGATGACTAAGACATCAGGTTAAAAGATCCCTATAATTTACTTCTCGCTGCCCCCATTACTTAAGAACCAAAATAGGAGACTCCAAACAACTGTGATTTTTCCTATGACTTGGCAAAAATACGTTCATTTTTGAATTTAAGTTCTGCTGCAATGAGTGTGGCGGTTTATGCTCTAATTCACCTTGCTGACCTACTTAATTAGTTTGTACTGATACCAATTTCTGTTTCCTAAGTATAAAGCCTTTCAGGTGTGTTGAGTAGAGTATCATAAATGAGTCCTAAAGTAGAAAAACAAAGGTTGTTCCAGTGGGCAAAGCCCAGGCTTCAGGAATCAAAATCTTCTGACTCCCATCACAATGTACTACACAATCATGGGTTGTTGTTGTTAGTTGCTGTAAAGTCCATTCTGACTCGTGACAATCTCACGTGTGCGGAGTAGACTGCTCCATGTGGCATTCAAGGTTGTGACCTTTCCAAAGCAGATCACCAGGACTGTCTTCCAAGGTGCCTCTGGGTGAATTCGAACCACCGACCTTTTGGCTAGTGGTAGAGCACTTAACAGCTTGTGCCACCTATTGTTCAAAGGCATCAATTCTTCTCCCCTCTTCTTTATTCATTGTCCAGTTTTCACATGCATACGAGGCAATTGAAAATACCATGGCTTGGGTCAGTCTTACCTTAGTCTTAAAGTAACATCTTTGTTTTTTAACACTTTAAAGAGGTATTTTGCAGTAGATTTGTCCAATGCAATGCGTCCTTTGATTTCTTCATTGCTGCTTCCATGGGTGTTGATTGTGGACCCAAGTAAAATGAATCCTTGACAACTTCAATGTTTTCTGCATTTATCATGATGTTGCTTATTGGTCCAGTTGTAAGGATTTTTATTTTCTTTATGTTGAGGTGTAATCTATACTGAAGCCTCTAGTCTTTGATCTTCATCAGTAAGTTCTTCAAGTCCTCTTTAGTTTCAGCAAGCAAGGTTGTGTCGTTTGCATATCACACGTTGCTAATGAGTCTTCCTCCATGAACCCTAGATTCTCGGATTATTTGCTTAGTATGCAGATTGAATGAAAAACCAAAAATCAAACCCGTTGCCATCAAGTTAGTTCCAACTGGTAACAACCATATAGGACAGAGTAGAACTGCCCCACAGGGTTTCCAAGGAGCAGCTAGTGCATTTGAACTGCTGACCTTTTGGTTAACAGCTGAGCTCTTAACCACTGTACCACCAGAGATCTACAGATTGAATAAGTATGGTGAAAGGATATAACCCTGATGCACACCTTTCCTGCCTTTAAACCACGCACTATCTGCTTGTCCTGTTTGAAGGACTGCTTCTTGGTCTAGGTATAGGTTTCTCCGTGCCACGTTAGGGCCTCCTTAGTCATGGATTTGTCTCAAATGCAAATTGTGGGTAAATAACTCTAATTTTCTGAGAATGACTTATTGTTTAGCATGTTATTTGTTTTATTTTTGAAAATTATCAGAAGAGTAATAGAAATTTATAAATACAGTTTAGAAAGTACAACAAATATAATGCTGAAAATATAAACCAGTCACAGTCTCACCAGTTTCAAATAACAACTGCTAACAATTTTGGTATATTTTGTTCCAGTTGGTTTTGTGTGCATATATGAATAAAATGTATGCATGACAATATGGATGTGTTTATCACAAAATTGAGAACATATGGTACATAGTATACAGCTTTTGTATCCTGCATTCTTTTATTCACATCTTATGTGGATTTTGTTTTTGCAAATACGACTTTAAGTGGCTGTCTTACATTTCATTACACGAATACACTATAAATTAACAAGTACGCTATTGCTATAAAAGTAGGCTGTTGCTAGTTTATAAATGATACTTCAGTAATATTGTTGCCCATAGTCTTTTTATACATCTCTGATTGTTTTTTGAGAGTAAATTCATGTAAGTGGAATTGTAGGGTCAAAGTAAATGAACTTAAGGCTTTTTATGCAAATGGCATAATTTTTCTCCCAGAAAGTTTGTCCCAATTCACATTCCTTCCAGAAATATATTTATACTCCTTCTAACACAACATACACATACACTTTAATTTCTAGCCAAATAAAAATGGAATTTCATTATTTTAATGTCTATTTTTGAATACTAATAAGGTAAAATATTTTCTGTATTTATATGCTCTTTGTGTTCTTTTTGTATCTATCCATTATGTTTTTAAATAATTCTCTTTTAGGATGTTTATATTTCTTGTATTGATTGATAGTACACTTAATGCACTTTAAATATATTAACTCCTTGACAAACATTTTGTGTATAATTTTTTTTACTTTATTTTTTGTCTTATAATTTTATTCCTGATACTTCCTTCTATATAGATTTTTTTTTTTTCCAAAAGCATACAGTCAAGGTTACCAATCCTTTCAATTATATTTTCTCCAATTTGTATGTTGGAAAGAATACTCCCACACTGATATAAATCAATATATTTCTGTTGAATGCATACTATGTGCAAGCACTGGTCTAGGTCCTGGGGTTGTAAAACGGTAAAGAGAGACAAAGTCCACGATTTCAAAAAAAATTTTAATCTAGTGGTGGTAGATTCAAATAAACAAAAACAGCTAACTAACTAAGTTATTTCAGATGATGATTAGTGCATGAAGAAAATAAAATAAGACAATGGAAAATCAAATTGCTTTGCATGTATGGGAGTGTTCTTTAAGACTAATACCAAAGGAAGACTTGAGAAGGAGACACTGGAAATAAGACCAAGTAATACTAGACAGCCCAGGCATATCTGGGGAAACCCCATTGCAGGTAGAAAGAATGGCAAGTGCAAGACTTTGAAATGAGAATAAACTTGGTGTGCTCCTTGACAGAAAGAAGACCAGTGTGACTCAAGCATGGAAGATGACGCAGAAAGTGATGTCAGAGAGATAACAGGACCAGATCCCGTGGTGCCTTATATATCATGGTGATGAGTTTCAATTTCAAACTTAAAAAAAATTAAGAAAGTTTTGGAGGGTTTTAAGTGGGAAAAGTATTATTATCATTCTGTTTTTAAATTGAAGAATGGTCGGAAGTGGGTTTCAATAGAAGGAGACAAGGTAGGAGTCTGTTGTAGTAGCCTAGGTAGAGAGAATATGGTAGATTGGTCTAGGACTGTAGCCACAGACTTAATTTTATGGTTTCATTTATTATAGTTAACTTTATAGTTACCTGAAAAAAAAAATTATTATAGTTAAGTTTTACTCCAACTTGAAGTAAATAAAAGGTAGGTTTCTCATTTAATTTATTGACATTTGCCTTTTGCCTTTGGTTTGAAATATTACATTATCATATTATCTCTTTTCCCATTTCTCTCTTCTGCTATATTGACCTGTGTCTCTTTTCCTGTACCAGTATAACCATTTTAATTATTGTAACTTTAAAATATGTTTCAATTCTGTTAAATTCTTCTATCATTACTCTTAATGTATTAAAAAAAAAAAATTGACCAATGTTATCCTTTTTTCTTTCAGGTAATCCTAGAATCTTTCCTTAAATTCTTATTTACCGTGCCCTCCTCAACGAAATTTTGTTTGATAATGCATTGAATTTTTTTTTTTTTTTTTAATATCATGCTTCTGAGGGGTACTGGGCTTAGCTAGGGGATATTCTCTTTTAGTTTCCTATATGGTTGCAGGCAGGTTTGTAGTCTTCAGAAAGTTTTCCTGGGTTGAACATTCAAAAGGGCTAGTTCACATGGATTGTGCTCACTGTTGACTAGAAACTTAGCTGAAGCTTTTCACACATTGTCTTTCCATGGTTTTTTCACAACATAGCAGCTGACTTCCAAGATTTAGTATTCCTCTTGTAAATGTTCCGAGAGATTCAGGCAGAAACTGTAAAGATTCTTATAAGACAGTGTCATCAATTGTAGAATGTCACTCCTCCCACATTCTATTGGTCCAGTGAATCACTAAGGTCAACATGGATTCAGTGGAAGGAGAATTAGACTTTTCCTTTTGATGGAGAAGGTCCCATTCCAGAAGAACGTGCGGAATGGGAAATAATCTTGTGGCTTTTCTTGGAAAATACAATATGTCACAGTCCACTTTCTGATCACAACAACTTACATCCCTCTCACATGCAATTTACAGTTACTGCTCCTCCAAGAACCCTATTACAGTACCCTCTCAAAGCCCAGGATCTCTTCATCCATATCAGGTACAGATCCAGAGGAGGTTTCTTAGGTGTAGCTCCTCAAGAATATTTTCTCTCAATCTGAAAACCTATAAACATGTTAGCTGCCCCTTCCTCCCAAAAAATATAACTGTAGTACAGGGATAGAATAATTGGTATATACACTGTCATTCAAAAAGGATGGGAATGGAAGACGCATAGCAGTCATTGGTCCACAGCAATCCTGAAATCCAGCCAGGCACATATCACCTGTTTCTAGATTAGGTGCTCTTTGGGTATGATTTTTGTGGATTTTGGCTTTGCCTCCAGCACTCTAATTTCTTCACAATGAGACATTATTTGGTTTTCATAAGAAATGGCTGTATGGGATTTGATAAGAAATGGCTAATCTTTGTGGTTGAGTAGCTTTCTTAATCTGCTTCCTGAAGGAAGTTAAAGGCCCAAAGATAGTTTTTGTCTTTATCTCTTTTAATCCAAGTATACAATGCTTCTTCTAGTACAATTATATATATATTTAAATCATATATTTGCTGTAAATTTTATTAGGGTTTGTTCTATTAGACAAAACCCACACCCTGAGATTTCTGGCTTGCTGGCTTGGGTTAAGAGTAAGGATGCTGTGACACAACATCTTTAAGATTCTTGGATGTCTTCTATTTATTTGAGAGGCTTATGGGGAATGTCCCCAAATTCTTCAGATGTTTTAACAAAGGGTCTTATGGCTACACTCCTGGTTTATTTTTTACTCTGAGATTTTTTCTTACTTTGGAACACTTTTGATATCTGGAGAAGGTAGAATTAAGAAGCAGTTTTATTTTTCAAATCCAGCAACACATAAAAAAAATATTTTTTTTTCTAAATTCTGTTTATAAATGGAAATATTACTTTATAGTATCTCATTTATCTCTATTGATACTTTATCATTTGTGGCTAAAAGAAACTAATAGACATGTTCAAACTTCTTCCTGGGAATTTTCTTAGCCAAATACTCCAGTTCATTAGGTATGTGCCGTGGATTGAATTGTGTCCCCAAAAATATGTGTATCAATTTGGCTAAGCCATGATTCCCGGTATTGTGTGATTGTCCACCATTTTGTCATCTGATGTGATTTTTCTGTGTTATAAATCCTATCTCTATGATGTTAATGAG
Organism: Loxodonta africana; assembly: GCF_030014295.1. NCBI lineage: Eukaryota > Metazoa > Chordata > Mammalia > Proboscidea > Elephantidae > Loxodonta > Loxodonta africana. The sequence continues at coordinate 60,588,627 of NC_087360.1, forward strand.
ATGGGATTAGTGGCAGTCATGTTAATGAGGGAGGACTCAATCTACAAGATTGGATTGTGTCTTGAGCCAATCTCTTTTAAGACATAAAAGAGAAAAGTGAGCAGAGAGACATGGAGACATGGGGACCTTATATGTCTAAGAAACCAGTGCCAGGAATAGAGTGTGTTCTTTGTCCATTCCCTCCTAGACCGAGGAAAGACTGATGACAAAGACCATCCCCCAGAGCTGACAGAGAGAGAAAGCCTTCCCCTGGAGCTGGTGCACAGAATTTGAACTTCTAGCCTACTAGACTGTGCGAGAACAAATTTTTCTTTGTTAAATCCATCCACTTGTGGTATTTCTGCTATAGCAGCACTAAATAACCAAGACAGTATGTTTTCTACTTTCCATGTTATTGCAGACTGTAACAACAACAGCAAAAAAACAAACCCGTTGGTGTCAAGTCAATTCCGATTCATAGTGACCCTATAGGACAGAGTAGAGCTGCCCCATATGGTGTCCGAGGAGTGCCTGGTGGATTTGAACTGCTAACCTTTGGGTTAGCCGCCATAGCTCTTAACCTCTATGCCACCAGGGTTTCCATTGCAGACCATAGTGTTGTCAAAATATTTGCTATTACAGAAAGCATATTCATTTTTCTCTACTCTCTAATAACAATTTTATCACTATCCTTAAAGCCTGATAATCTCCTCAAAGCCATTTCAGTGTTTAGCTACCACACAGTCCCAAAGAGAATGCCAAACACTTTAGCTATGTGTTATGATGATAACGCAATTCCAGGTACCAATTTAGTTATCACACAGGGTTTGATCAGGCAAATAAAGCTACTAAGAATGATACAGAGTAAAGGCTTTATTATAGTAACAAGATCTTAGGCATTTGGGGTAGTCAGTGAAGAAATCTATGGACGACTGTTGCCTCTAAATCTGGTGGCGGTTAGAAAGGCTTTGTAGGTTGGCAGGATCAACAGTTGGGGGAAAAAAAACTAGAGGCAAAGCAGGGAGAGTAAGAATAAGCCGAAACCTGTGGGAACAAATAGGAACCCACAAGGATAAACTGTGATCTGTATCTCTTACCATCTCCAGCTTCACTGACAGTAACAAAAACCCAAACCAAACTTGTTGCTGAACTGGCCCACAGGGTTTCCAGGGAGCGACTGGTGGATGGTGGATTAGAACTGCCGACCTTTTGGTTAGCAGCTAAACTCAGTAACCTACAATCGAACCTAGTGTCCTTTGCCACAGAGCTACACACACACAGAGACGCGCACAAACACACATCTGGTCCAGGACTCAGAGAAGCTGAAGGACACCATCCAGTGGGAGCTGGCACAGCAAAATGAGCTGCAGCCTCAGCTGCTGTCTCACCCCAAGGTAAGTCAGCATATCAGAGAGAATGTGTGTGAGCTACAGTGGCACCTGGCACCGTACACACTAGAGGGTATCGGCTGCCGTGTCACTTCCACTCTCCCATTAAAGACAGCTCACAGTGGAGGTGATTGTGCTCTGTTCATACAGCTGAAGGCGGAAGGGGGCCACACATTGATCGAAATCTGATTTCTGCAATTAAGATCCACACAGTAAACTTTTTATCCTGATGCCAAACGCTTAAGTAGAAGTGGAAGGTCTTGCCGTATGCCTTCCAGGAATAGGATAATTAGAGATGTATATATTATTGCTTTTCAACTGCTACTTTGGTGGCAGGAAAGCTCAGAATGAAATTGTGACATTCAGTTGTAAATATCCTTGGTCATTGTTTTCTGGCTTCATAACTGCTTCCTTTAGTTATTGCTCTCGATTTAATTATTTTGATCATTATTTTAATTACGTAATATTTAATTTTACAGGCCATCTCAAATTCTTGAAAAGTAGGTTGAGTGTAAATATAATGTGTATTGTGGCAGTTGTACAGCAGCTGCCAAGGCTTTTTCCCTTTTTTTTCTTTCTTTCTCTCCCTATCTCTGTATGGTTGATCTTTTCTGTCTCTCTTTGCCTTTGTGTTGTGTGTTTTCTGTCTTGTCTGAAAATCAGAGTTTTCAGATTTGGGAAGGAGATGTTGGATTAAATTCAAGAGCTCTGGTAAGATATTTCAGGGAGGTAAGTTCTAAGAACTCATTCTCATTTAAAAAAAAATTTTTTTTTTTTTTTTATAAATGATGTGTGTTGTGTCAGGGTTTATATACAATGAGGAAGATAGCAGAAAACTGAAAAAGCCTAACTCTTCCAGTGAACATCATAAGCCAGATGCTTCAGTTTTGCCAACTATTTCCAGCCTTTTCTTTATTGTATCCAAGCGAAAGTTAATCACAGTATGCAAAACCAGGAAGAAAAGAATATGGTGCATTTTAGAATCTCATTGAGAATTAATAGCCTGATACTTCCCATAAATCCAGTGCTAGCTCTTTGAGTCCCTAATAGCACAGTATATGACAAGATAAATTGCTGGTGACTTTAAGCAAATTACAGAGTTTTACCAACCTTAGAAACTAAGCTAAAACTGGTGACGCTTTAAACGTGTTCACAAGGCAACAGGAAACGGCTCCCAGTTACAGAGGAAGAAAATGGTAACTGTGAACCCGCACGCAAGGTCTTGCTTCATATGCTTCTTAATCTCCTTGTCTAGAACATGTTGTACGAGTCACAGACACAGAAGGGTGAGGAAACACACTCACACACAAACACACATGCAAATGCGTACACATGTGCAAACATACCACTTCTCCCCTTCGTCCTTTTGCAAATAGTTCTGCCTAGAGACATCTAGTTGTATCCAGCCATGAAGTAATAGCCTTAAGGGGAATCAGGACAAAGGACCCACCACTGCCTTTTTTTCTTTCTTTCTCCTCCATCCCCTCACTTTGGTTTTATACTTCCTGATCTCTCTAGATTACTGCTCCACTATTTTTTTTTTTTTTTAGACCCTAAGTTCCAATAAAGGCCTCATCTGAATTGCAACCATTGTCTTTTTTATCTCCCACAATGGTTAACATTGTGCTTAATGGACATAAATCGTATTAAATGGGCGGAACTTTGTGTGGGTTTATGTTGAGTGCGTGTGTGTGTGTGTGTGTGAAAGATCAACAGAGAGAGAGAGAGAGGAGAGAAAAAGAAAAGAGAGAGAGAGAGAAGGGGAGGGGAGAGACAGAGAAAATTTAGTATGGTTGTCAGCTTCAAGTGGCACCACCAGGTAGAACTACTGGAGGTCCTTTGTCACTAAAGTACATGTATGTACACCATTAGAAAGTGACTGTGTGTTTTTGTTATTGTTTTTCCCAAAAGCAGCTCCATGCAGATAATAACTGTAAAACCGACGTGATGACTTAGATGCAGTCTCCAAGACCCAATAATACAGCACAAAATTACATTCTCAATTCTTCTTCTAAAAAAAAAAAAAAGCATTATGGGAAAATACCTGTCTGCTTTGCTTTTCTCTTTCTATAGCAGAGAACAGTCACCTCTTGAGTGTAGCAACACAGGTGGTTAGACATAAAGGCATAAAACCAAGAACCATAAAGGTCTAAATACTCTGATTTGACTATGGAGATAATGATTCACTGTGAGGGTTAATAACGGGAACAGAGTGGATGGATTAGACAGAGAACAGAGACTCCTTAAGTTGAATCCAATTGAATACTCCATATTTATAGTCATGCCTATTATTCATCAACATGGGTTCAAGAGGAAGTAGAAATAAATGGTTTCTAAGATATGTTTCCTAGTGGGTGTATTTCCTAAAAAAAAAATGTGATGTTAACCCCTTGACATAACAATGAGAATTCTGAATAAAATGCATATACCATTTATGATCTAATGACATAAAATAGTAGTTGGACAACTGAAAATAGAAATGAAGTCTCTTGAGGAAAAGAATGTCCGATGCTATTTTAGAGATGTTTTTGTATTCCTGGGCTGGTGTGAAACATCAGACGCCCAATCTCAAAGACAGATAATGATCATCTATCTAACTGGGCCAAACTACATGGAACCTGGATCTTTCTTTTAGGTAGGGCCAAAGGATCCCAGGAATTAGAACTGTCTCTTGATTAACAGCTTGAAGAATCCTAGCAAGTTTCATTGCAGAACTTTATTTGAAAGAATGCATTATAGTTAAGACAAGAAACTTGTAACAAATCTTTGTTGAAGATCTTAAATAATGCAATAGGAAGCAATGGATATAAGACGTAAGGGAAACAATTCTGTAAGACCGATATTTTTATACTCACTTTACACTAAGATGTTTTGTTGTCTTAAAGACTGATAAAGGTATTATGTCAATAAAGAATTAGTGAAACATTAAAAATAGAACACATAAAGTGCTACACGATATTCAATATATTGCTATTGATAGATGCTGTCAAGTCCGTTCTAACTCATAGTGACCCTACGTACAACAGAACGAAACACTGCCTGGTCCTGCACCATCCTAGCAATCATTACTATGTTTGAGCCCATTGTTGCAGCCACTGTCTTTATTCATTTCATTGAGGGTCTTCCTCTATTTCGATCAACCTTTAATTTACCAAGCATGATGCCCTTCTCCAGAGACTTGTCCCTCCTGATAACATGTCCAAAGTATGTGAGATGAAGTCTCGCCATCCTTGCTTCTAAGGAACATTCTGGCTTTACTTCTTCCAAGACAGGTTTTGTTCATTTTTCTGGTAGTCCATGATATATTCAATATTCCTTGCCAACACCATAATTCCTTCAATATATAACCGTTATTGTTTCTACTACCTGTCTGTCAGCTTGTCCTATTGTGGTGGCTTACATGTTGCTATAATGCTGGAAGCCATGCCACTGGTATTTCAAATACTAGCAAGGTCATCCACGGTGAACAGGTTTCAGTAGAACTTTCAAACTAAGATAGCCTAGGAAGAAAAACCTGGAGATATACTTCTGAAAATTAGCCAGTGAAAACCCTATAGATTCCAACCAAATGTTGTCTGATACGGCGCTGGAAGATGAGCCCCCTAGGTTGGAAAGCACTCAAAATACACTGGCCACAACAGCGTACTTGAGTATACCAACAATTGTTAAGATGGCACAGGGCTGGGCAACGTTTCATTCTGTTGTACGTAGGGCCGTCATGAGTCAGAGCCAACTTGACGACAGCTAACAAAAACAACAACTATTATTTTGGCCCCAGTTGTGAGCTAAGCAGTAATTCATGGGGAGACACACGTCCTGTGGAGACTACCTTGTTTTTGAACAGGCTTCTAACCAGAGACAGTCATCGCAGTGGACTTCCCCGTTATAGTAGAGACTCTTAGTTACCTACCAAATAGCTATTCTTCTTCTTTTTCCTCCTGTCAGAGCCTGGCTAAACTAATACAGTCCCCAGTTTTGCTTGGAGCTAAATATGGTCATGTGACTAAGCTCTGCTCTTTTAGATATAGTGGAAGTAACCAAGTGGGGCTGCCAGCAAAGCTCATTAAAGAGGACTAACATGGCTGCATACTACTTTCCTTTTCTTTCTCCCTATTTTGAGAGCATAAGGAGGAAGGTTACACCCTAAGAATAGAGAAGCAGAAAGCTAAAAGGAGATTGACTCCCTGGAGAAATTATGAAGCTTGTGTCCCCCCAAAATATGTGTCAACATGGTTAGGCCATGATTCCCAGTACTGTGTGATTGCCCACCATTTTGCCACCTGATGTGATTTTCCTATGTGTTGTAAATACTGCCTATATGATGTTAATAAGATGAGATTTGTGGCAGTTATATTGAAGAGGCAAACCTCAATCTACAAGATTAGGTCATGTCTTAAGCCAACCTCTTTTGAGATATAAAATAGAGAAGTAAACAGAGAGACCTGGGGACCTCGTATCACCAAGAATGCAGTGCTGGGAGCTGGGGTCTCTGCAACTGAGAAGCTCCCAGACCAGGGGAATATTGATGACAAGGACCTTCCTCCAGAGAAGACAGAGAGAGAAAGCCTTCTTCTGGAGCTGGCACACTGAATTCAGACTTTTAGTCTCCTAGACTGTGAGGAAACAAATCCCTGTTCCTTAAAGTCATCCACTTGTGGTATTTCTGTTATAGCAGCGATAGATAACTGGGACACACACCAACACCAACTGCCTACCTCCAGAGGAAAACAGACAGATGAACCCTCTAAGTTGTCTAAGTCATTGTGTTTAAAGTTCTGTTACTAACAGCTAAACACAAATCCTGGCAGACCTAATGACATCCAACTGGTGGTCAGGAGTACCTAGGAGGTCCTTATGTAGACTGCTCTCAAAGACTTTCAACCTTTCCTAGGTAATAAAATGGTAGATTATGTCCTAGAATATAGGTGACATCTTGGGACATTATACTGCTCTAATGTGTAGATTTATAGGATCATTGTTGGGTGGTAATGGATAAATGGCATTGAATCAATAGTAGTGTGACTTTCTTTAAAAGATTATGTCTTCTTTTGTAGCCTGGGCTTAAAACAAAACAATTCATGTTGAAAAACTATGGTGTATGTATTTACTTTAAAATGTTCCGTTTCTGTTTTTAGGGTCATATATTTGAATCCGGGGAACATTTGTCTAAAATGGATTTTATACATACATATTGGAGTTAGCCAGGTCATGATCTCCTGATAACATTCAGATCATTTAGGTTTATGAATGATGTCTCTCATTGGAGCTGATCATCAGTTTTTCTAGGTATTGTTTACATAGCCTCATCAATTCTACCCAGCTTCCAACAGACCAACCTAACTTACAACCTTTTTTTTTTTTTATTGTGCTTTAGATGAAAGTTTACAAATCAAGTCGGTCACTCATAGAAAAAGCCATACACATCCTGCCATACACTCCCAGCTGCTCTACCCTTAATGTGATAGCACATTCCTCCTGTCTACCCTGTACTCCCTTGTCCATTCAGCCAGCTCCTGTCTCCCTTTTCCTTCTCATCTAGCCTCCAGATAGGAGTCTTCCACATAGTCCCATGTGCCTACTTTAGAAATGAAGTTCACTCCTCACCAGTATCATTGTCTATCTTATAGTCCAAGCCAATCCCTGTCTCTAACTTACAACTTTCTTCTTTTTGCCTTAATATTAGGTGACAGCAGACCTTTCCCAATTATTGAAAAGAACGCTGCAGGCTTCCTGTTTAATAAATGATGGTGAATAGGTCCAGAGGGTGAGGCGACAGTGATCCTACGTGTGCAAATGCGGTACAGGCTTTGCTCAAAAAGACAAAGATGACAAGTCTCTAAGTGGCTGTGTATCCATCCATTGTGTGGCGCAGACGACGCTGACTCACCGTGCTGACGGAGAGGGGAAATCCTGTATTTCCCTCTCTGGGGCTTTTGGTTTTATCTTACTTAAGAGAGGCAGCTGCTTTATTGTTCTGCTGGAGCCTTGGTGCCACTATTCCAGACACACCGTGCCAAGTTTCAGGTGGCTTCTATAAATCATATCATTGGAACTTGGGGACGTGTTTCCTCTTCTATTGTTGGGACACTTGGCAGCATCATGTTTGCATGCACACGGGCATCTTTCTGTTTACCTGGAAGAGTTCAGCCAGGACTTCACGGGAGCACCCTCCCATGTGTGCCTGTCATGCTCAAGAGGAGTTCATCTCAGCCTTTTCATCAGATGAGGAAAGCTCTATGTAGGTTGTTGACTACTTATTTCATCTTCTTAATAAGATGCTACCTAAGTTGTCAAAGATTTACAATATTAAGTGCCGGACACTATTCTAATCAACTTATGGAGAGGAAACAAAGAAAATTTAAGACATGGTATCTGCCTTCTAAGGATGACAAGAATAAGACAAAGAACTGGTGAACAATATGTATGTCCTAGTGCTAACATAGCTCCTTAGTTATATAATTACAACTGAAGACCACCAAGGATTCAGGGTATGAAGCTGCATGGTCTATTCAGGGACAAATTCACCATGAAGGTGAGGAATGGCTTGAGGGTTTAAAGGGTATGTAAGTGCTAAACTATTGGGGGTGGGAATTGGGAAACGACAATTTTATCGGAGGAGCAGAGTGTGAAAAAACTTGGAATCAAAACTGAATACGTCTTGGCAAGGAACAGTAACTTAAAAGCCCATCTTAAAAAAAAAAAAAAAGATTTGCAAAGAGAACTAAATCAAAAACAAAACAAAAAAAAACAAATGTATTGCTGTCAGATCAATTCCAACCCATAGTGACCCTGTAGGACAGAGTAGAACTGCCCCGTAGAGCTTTCAAGGAGTGCCTGGTGGATTCAAACTGCTGACCTTTTTGTTAGCAGCCATAGCTCTTAACCACTACACCAAGGAAAACTAGTACCATGTTAAATAGCTCAGGTGAGGTGACACTGCGTTTGAAACAGAACTATGTCCACTAGGAAACAGAACTTTTAGAGATTTTTCAGGGACATGGTGAAAGCAATGATTTAGAAGAGAAACTTGGCAAGCACCCAATTATTAATATAATGCTTGCAAATTAATAATAAAGTAAAAATTTAAGGTAGATGGTTAAAATTACTTAAAAGAATAAATGGTGTTTACCTATAGTAAATAACTCATTTATGGACAGTTAAGACACTATGTCCAAACTGCAGAATGATGAAACTGTTAGGAACAAAAACGTTTTCTTTCAATTCTCTAATATTGCTGATGGAGAATTTCTTCCTGGCTCTTCACTATAGCATGCTCCGTATTATCTTAATTAACACATGCTGGCATAGACAGCCTGATGCAGGTCACAAAGTTTTATTTCTTTAAAAACATTCTGTAATTTATCCTTAAGCTAGGTTTTCCCCCTACTTGTTCTGAATGGGCAAGGTTTTTAACAGTCCTAGTAAGCAGACTTTGGTTTTGTACTAAAGGTTTTAAATAGTCGACAGAACAGTGCATATAGGGAGGCCATTAAAAGGAGCCATCACAGTACACGGGGCTTGTTGTCCATTGAGTAGAACTGGTTTTCCCATTCGGCTGCTCGAAACAACAATCTGCACTTGGCAAGTGTCATGGATTGTATTGTGTTCCCCTAATTTGGCTGGGCCACGATTCCCAGTATTGTGTGATTTTCCTATATGTTATAAATCCTGCCTCTATGACGTTAATGAGGGAGGAAGGTGGCAGTTGTGTTAGTGAGGCAGGACTCAATCTACAAGATTGTGCCTTGAGGAAATCTCTTGAGATATAAGAGAGAAGCGAGCAGAGGGACAGGGACCTCATACCACCAAAAAAGTGGTGCCAGGAGAAGAGGGCGTCCTTTAGACCTGGGATCCCTGCTCAAAGAAGCTCCTAGTCTGGGGGAACATTGATGAGAAGGCCAACTGAGAGAGGAAGCCTTCCCCTGGAGCAGACACCCTGAATTTGGACTTTTAGCCTACTTTACTCTGAGAAAATAAACTTCTCTTTGTTAAAGCTATCCACTTGAGGTATTTCTGTCATAGCAACACTAGATGACTAAGACAGCTAGTACATTTTTTGGTTGGTTTCTAGGAAAGCAAGAAGGTCTGCTTATTTGAGAACTTTAAATTCATTTTATTTAAGTTACTGTTTCTCTCTCAGTACTTTTCTCCGGCCTCTGTGTTTAGCACGTTGTTGCCTATTTCTTCAGATTCAATGAGCTCTCCTTTGAATCCTGTACAATTTGATGAATTTAATCCTTCGTATTTGGTGTCTCGTTTATTCTCCATGGTGCTACTCCTGGGTGAAATCTGCCATTTGAGAGCTATGTGAGATTACAAAATCTTCCAACAGCCACCCGTTGGGTATTGTAGATGCTTCTCAGAGCTATCTGTCAGAACTCCTGGCAGGTACAGTGATGGCCAGCAGATTCGACAGCCCTGACTTCATTTTCCTATTATTTGGAACACTTTTTATGTAGGACTTTAAAGAAAAAAACACAGCCACCTGAGTATAAAAAAAAAAGAGTATAAGTAGGTCAAATCTCTGGATATAACTGCTCTGAGCCTGGAACAGACAGAGTGATTTCTTTCTTAATTTAGAGACTGTTTTGCCTGTACGTGACCTTTTGCTTTCCAAATTTTCCATTTGCATGTTCTTTTTATCATTTGCGTACAGTTTATGTATTGCAAGAGCTTGTTCTCATATGAAAGTAAGTTTAAAGATTAAAAGGTTTCATAGTTATTAAATGTCTGTCACTGACATGATTTGCATTGCTAATGATAAAACAGAGTGGATCTCAATTCCAGAAAAAGGGCCTAGGAAACATAGACAACAATTACCTCTTCAGTGATGAGAAAAAATTCAGCTTCTCCTATTTCAAGTTTATTAACACACCTTTTTATCCCTTTGAAGAAGAGGAGTAAGTCTTCTGTTGTATTATCTGACCCCCTAACTATGCCTACGCTCGTTACCCTCCCTCTCTTCTGAACTCACCTAGTTGCAGCAACACACCTTCGAATTTAATTACTTCTGCCTTTCATCCTTCTGAGATTTGATGTGTAGTCGTCTTTATCACTCACAACAACTTGCCTGTTTCCAAAGACCATGTCTTCAACTTGTGTCATTTCACAGTGCTTGGTACAATAGTGGCGTAGTAGTTAAGAGCTACAGCTGCTAACCAAAAGGTCGCCAGTTCGAATCCACCAGGGATCCCTTGGAAAGTCTGTGGCGCAGTTCCACTCTGTCCTATAGTGTTGTTACGAATCTAAATCTACTTGATGGCAATGGGTTTAGCTTTTGGTCTGGGCATAATAGTGAGCCCATGACAACCATTTTATATTGGTACAGTGCTTCATGGTTGTTTTTTGTTTCTTTGTTTTTAATAATTTATTATATTTTTGTTGCTGTTGAGATGATACACAGCAGCACATATACCAAGTTAACTTCTGCAGGTACAATTCAGTGACATTGATTACATTCTTGAGTTGTGCAAGTATTCTCACCCTCCTTTTCTGAATTGTTCTTCCCCCATTAACATAAACTCATGGCCCTCTAAGTTTCCTATCTAATCTTTTGAGTTTCTGTTGTCAATTTGATTCCATATAGATAGATTTTAAAAGACCATGAGGCTCAAGGCAGACATTCTTTACTAAAAAAAAAAAAAAAAAAAATCTAGCTAAGCTAAATTATTGCTTGGTTTTAAGAAGACTTCGGGGGATAGTTTTGGTTTAAGGTTTAAAGATTATCTCAGGGCAATAGTTTCAGGGGTTTATTCAGCCTCCTTGACTCCAAAAAATATGGATCCCAGGAGAGTTTGGAATTTTGCATTTCCCCCCTTTTGATCAGGATTCTTCTGTAGAGTGTTTCACGGTTTTTAAAGCACTTCCACACTATGATATAATTTTTAAGAACATGAGTTTTGAAATTTCATAGACTTCGATTGAATAGCCATTTTGTCACTTTCTAAATGGGTCGATATTGCACAAGTCACTATCTCTCTGAGCATGTTTCCTTAATTGTAATATGGAGAAAATGATAGTGTCTGCCACTGTATTGCCATTGTTGTGAGAATTAAGTTAAGTGAAAATGTGTACTGTAGAGCTTGGCAGATAACGTTCCATGAATTTAGCTATTTTTATCAATGTTATGATATTGATGAGTATCATAGCAACTTTGTGAGTCTGGTAGAGCTTTTTATATAAATTTTCACACTATGCTATTTGGTGAGGAGGAAAGCGTGCAGATATGAGTGTGCAGATAAAACTGAGACTCTTGGAAAAATCAAATAAGTGCTTTGATTTTAAGAAAGTAAGGAAGAATGCTAGGTGCTTCACATATTTTCAAACTTCAAATTTCTAAGGAAAAGAACAAAAAGTATTAACTACAGCAGATCTCTATAAATTAAGTCAAATACAATTGGACACTTTAATTCTGTGCTAATTGTGTCTAACAACTATTTTAAAAATTAATTCTGCAAAAAAAAGCTGATTAATTCTCATTTTTCAAAGAACAGAGACTAAGGTAAGCTGGAGTCCAAATTACAAACTACAGATGTTTGGCATATGCTGTTTACAACAATTACCATTGCCTTGTGCCAGCTGAGGAAATTGAACCCCTGTCAAAATGCCTTGAATTTTGCTGGATCACTGGGGGTTTGATTTACCTCATATTCTTCCCAGAGAAGCAATAACAGAGTTATAAAGATTACATTAGCATTTTTACACCTTTGTAACAGTAGCTTAGGTGATGGCTTTGCATCCTATTAAACAAGAATAAAGATATTTTTTAAAGTGTTCTGCTACAGTTACAAGGTGTAAGGCATTTCAGGGTTGACTTCTCTTTACCAGCTTGATCCTGACACAGCAGAATAGCTACAAAAGCAACGGGACTCGCTTCACTCAAAAGGGTACTGAAGGAACGTTAATTTGAGGACCTCGAGAGGACATTTCTTCTGGCCTTCTTCCTTCAGAACTTTAAACCATTCAATACCATGTTACATTTGAGATAACTGTGCCAAAAGCTAGGTAATTTAATCTTTTTTTTTCTGTGATAGAATTTGTTTAAATAAGAATACTAAGAAATCAACTTAAACCCCAAGAACATGAGTTTAAAATATTTCTCAGCAACCCATCCACCTCATATGAAGGTATGAGTGATAAAAACCAAGCTATTAGGAAACTGTGACTTTACCCAATAAGAAATGGTTGTTTTAGACATTCCAAATTACCTGTATTCTATCACATTTAAGTAGACGTTTTGCTGGTGAAGTTGCTTGTGTCAGATTAGCATGATTTATTTAGATGATTATCTTAAAGTTTTAAAGGAAACTGGTCCCTCTGTGGTGCTGGAAACTCTTTGTTAATATAATGTGTCAAAATCATAAACTATCCACAGGGACTGTTTGGTTACCACGCAACTCCAGGAGAAACTCTTTTTGGTTGTTTCTTGCAGAAAAGATCTTGGAGAGGAGTGGGAGCTGAGAACAGAGACAGATGCAAACCAGTTCAAAGTCACCAGAATTTTTCCACTCCTGGGTAAAGGGGAAGATAAGGTAAATTCCAACCATAAGCAAAATAATTGGTTGTCTTTGTGGTGTAAATACAGATAGAATCTCGGAAAGGTCCTTGTGTTTGGTAAGATTTAGTTGCTGCAGAATTCTCCCCAAAGAGTGACTAATTATTTTTTTATCAACAGTTCATGAGGCCTGTTGTGACTCAGGTCCTTATCGGCAACTTTGGGAGTTTATATCTGGAAGATAAAAGACAGGCAAATGATTAATATTGTTCTTGTATAAATAACTCTTAAATAGTAACAAGGAAAAGAAAAATAACCCAACAGAAAATGGGTAAATGGTATATGTTATGGATTGAATTGTATCCCCCCAAAACATGTATTGTAAATCCTAGCCCCTATCCCTGTGGTTATAAAGTCATTTGGGAATGGGTTTTCTTTGTTCTGTTGGTGGGACAGTATTGGTATAGAATGTGTCTTAAGTCAATCTCTTTTGAGATATAAGAGGCTAAACAAGCAAGTGAGCAAGCAGAGATGGGGGAATAGAGATGCCAAGCCACATGAAGATCACCCAGGAGCAGAAGCTAGAAAGAGACAAGGACCTTCCTCCAGGGCTGACAGAGAGAGAAAGCCTTCCCATAGAGCTGGCATCCTGAATTCAGGCTTTTAGCCTCCTAAACTGTGAGAAAATAAATTTTTGTTTAAGCCACCCATTGGTGGTATTTCTGTTATATCAACACTAGATAACTCAGTATATAACAAAGAAATTTACAAAGAAGAAATATAAATGGCCAATAAAAATTTTGGAAAGGTGTTCAACCTTACTAGCAATCAAAGAAAGGAACCCTGGAGAGCTGTGGTTAAGTACTGGGCTGCTAACCTAAAGGTTGGTGGCTCGAACCCACCAACCACTCAGGCAGAAAGATGTGGTGGTCTGCTTTCCTAAAGATTACAGCCTTGGAAACTCTATGGGGCAGTTCTACTCTACCCTCTAGGGTCACTATGAATTGTAATCAATGGATAATAATCAAACAGATGTGATTGCCAAAATACTTAGCAATTTTTATTTACTAAATAGGCAAGTATATAAAAATATTATATTTTTTTAATGAAATAAAAAGTTGATGAAATATTCAGCTCCTTCTTACCTCAGTACAATAAGTGAAGAGCAATTTGATAATAAGTATTGGTCATTTTAAACAGTTTCATATTTTTGAAACAGAAACCCCAACTTTTACTAATTTATCTTATATAAGAAATGTACAAAAATACTGTTGAAAATTAGTGTTCATTGCAATAATTTGGAAACAACATAACTTTTTTTTAATTTTAGAACATCTTTATGATGGAACATTCTACAGTAATAAAAATAATATTCTCAAAGTGTAATTAATATATTGTGAATATGTTCATGAAATATGAAGTGAAAAAGGCAGACTTCAAAAGAAGTATGGTTCCTATTTTAATATGAAGATGATACGCATGGAAAAACTCTAGAAACATAAACCAAAATTTAACATCACATATCTCCAGGATATGGAAATGTTTGATTTTTACATTTTTCTTATTTTATTTTTCTATTTTTTTTATATGAAACATGAATTTCTCCTAGAATCAGAGAGGACAATAAATGTTATTTCCCAAATAGAAGAGGGAAAACAGTAAAGAATAATCTCTACTAGCCTTTCATTGGGGCCCTGGTCGTGCGCTGATTAAGTGTATGGCTGCTAACCAAAAGGTTAGCAGTTCGAATCCACCACCTGCTCCTTGAAACCTTATGGGGCAGTTCTACTCTGTCCTATAGGGTCACTATGAGCCCTTCATCATCTATGGAATGAAAGAGCATGTTAACACATTGTCACCCATTGTCATCAGCTGATGGGGATTTGTTTTTCATATTAGCTACTCTCACAAAGCATGCCTCTAGACTAATTTGAAAAAAAAAAAAGAAGCAATGTATATTAATTTTGGTAGAATATACTGACTTGGTAGGAAATGGAGTCCATAACTTTGGAAAGCATCAGAGCTTTACTGGAGGAGAGCTTGTTGTTGTCATTGTATGCCGTGGAGTTGATTCTAACTTATAGAGAGCCTGTATAACAGAGTGGGTCTGCCCTAAAGGTTTTCCTATGCTGTAATCTTTACAGGAACAGATTGCCAGGTCTTTTCTTCTGTGGGGCCGCTGGGTGGGTTTGAACTGCTGACCTTTCAGTTAACTTAACCATTGCACTACCAGACCTCCTACTGGAGGAGAACATGTGGAGACTATACTCACTGGCCTGATGTTGGGTCTATAGTGGCAGAGGACACAATTTCCACCTTTCCTAGGATGGTTTTTATACCTATTCTTTTACCAGAGCCTTAAGAGATATTGGATTCCTTCCATTTATCTCTTCAGATTTATTCTCTTCTCTCCTCCACCTGCTCAGTGACCTAGGCAGCTGAGCCATGGACTTCATGAATGGGTTCCTTTACCCTCTGACTTCCTTTTGGATTCTTCACTGGGGCAAGTAGTGGACATCAGAAAATCAGAGGAAAGGTGGAAAGGCGGATTGCTTTAAGTGCTCGCATGGGTCCCTCCCTAACAGATTCCCATAGTGACTATGTCTCTTGAAAAGGCTACAGGTCTTTTAAGGCTGCACAGGGCTCTTTAGTTCTGGGATCCAGAAACTGTTCTGTCCTCTAGCCCTCCAGACCTGAGCCATAATGTTCTCCTCTGTTGCTAGTCCAGGGTTCAAACATTATTCTATATTGGCTTCCCTAAGTCCTGCTCAGACCTTTGTTAAAATGAGGGGAAAATAAACAAAAGATATTCCTTTATTAAATTCTCCTCAAATTACTAGTTTGAGAATGCCATATATTTCCTGCTGGCACTGACATAGGTGGGTGCCAAACAGGTTGGGTTGGATTTCTAGAAGGCAGAATGTGAAACAACTATAGTGTGAGCGCTCAGATCAGAGGCAGGCCAACAAAAGAAATGAAAGATGAAAGCTAGTTGGGAACACAAATGACAGGCGCATCTGGTCATTTCTAAAAGTAATCACATGCAGAGTGGTCCTGAGGTAGCAAATGTACCCTGGGGTCTCACATCTCAGCCCGGGAAACATCCATGAAGGAGAAGGGCACGTGGGGACTTCTAAGGTTATGGAGATGTTGGATTTCTTCATTTGGATAGTCAGTTCATGGGTGTCCAACTTATCACTTGTTCTCATAACTGTACATGTATATTTTATACATTCTTCATGTAGGATGTATTTCACAATAAAACAAATGAGGAGGGGCAAGAGTGAACAATGCGGTATGATAAAGGATATCATCCCTGGGTTCTGTTTCAGTATAATGTTTAATATGTTAAATACGATTTTCTGTAATTTAATCTTCGTACCAAAATTTTGAAGTAGAAATATGGGTCCTTTACTTCAGCTATCCCCAGGAATGTGGAAGAGTGGTATATGCTAGCTGACAAACTTTTATGAAACAATTTAACCAGAGAGAAAAATGCCAAAGATTGCCAAGATTGTAGCAATCCTTACTTGCCATCTCAAATCAATCTGTCAGCCAAAAGTGTTTTAATGAGTAATTATTATCTTCTAAAAAGAGCCTTTAATCATTAACAGGAAATTTTAAAGTTCAGCGATTGTAAAATTGAACTCTTGCCACCTTGTAAAATAACTTTAAAATATCTAGCTTTGAAATATTTACCATATTTTTTATCAGTCTGGCTTTGGAAAGCAAAGGAAATTTCCAGTTTAATGCAGTTATCCCAACAATATTGGATTGCTTATAAAAACCTTAGCAGGATGAAGTCTGATGTTCTAGCTGGGTTCTAAACAGAAAGTTCCTCAGTTCTTATATGCATAAAGTCCCCTTGAGACTGACCTAGCAATGGGGAATAGTATCAGGGATAAAAACAGAAAAGTGTTTATGATACTCCTTCCCTACTGAGACTATAAATGAGTAGAGACATTATTATTAAACCCCTTTTTGAATTGGGTTTTTTTTTTTTCTCCAACAACTCACATCTACTGCTGCTAGTTTCATTTCTGAGTCAACGTGAATTCAGCTGTGAGGAAGGAAACTCTTTATTCATATGAAATTTCTGTGGTGATTTATACACGAATGCTGCAGGCAAAAAGTAAGATGAAAGCACTTTATTTCTCGTTTAGAATTCTTTTCCACAGCTCATAAAAATCCTTCTCACTGTGGTTATTGAGCTTAAAGCCCTGAAAAACATCATGGGAGAGTGCTCTCTGCTTGGACTCAGCCCTATCCTACTGAAGAAGTTGCTTAGAGAGAAGATTTGGAGTCTCGAAGGACAAGGAGACATAAGAAACTAACCAAGATGACTAGGGGAAAAAGCACACATAGTATATAAAAAAAAAAAAAAAAATTTTTTTTTTTTTAGTCTATAGTATATAAAAAAGACTGACATAATTTCTCTGGTGAGGTCGTAGGTTAAAAGGTTGGAGACATTAGAAATGGTTGCATACTGGAGATCCTCAAAAACTAGACAGGAAAGTTTAGTGTTATCCACTTACCAATAGAAAGTAGTAATAAATTCTTGAGAAATGGAATGATCATATACATGTAGTACTTCAAGAAATTTGTCTCATAGCAGTGTACCAGTTGAACTGTGTGCAGAGAAGCAAAACTTTAGGAGTAATTCACAACTGGAACAATATGGAAGGAGGTGGACAGAGAGATAAGCTTGAATGATAATTTCAAAGAAAGAAGAAAGCTTTGATGGAAACATGGACACATAAGAAAGAGATAGAAGACTAAATCGCAAAGTTTCTAGCTTTCAAGATTGAGAAGATGAGGGACAGAGCAAAAATATTAGGAAAGTGTTTGCAATTTGCATATAAATTGTGTTGGGGAAGACCAGTTTGACTTGGGCATATTGAGTGTGCGATGATTGTGGGACATCCAAGTAGATACATTAGTTAGAGAACGTGAGTGGTATGAAAGTCAGCTATATAAAAATATTGATAGCAGCTAATTCTCCAAGGGAATTAGAATGAGAAGAGCAGAAGGATAAGAAAGACCTTTAGTGAAAGAAAATCATTCCATGAAAGCAGAGTGAAGGAATGGGAAGAGAAGTGGGAGAAGCAGGACACTGCAATGCCATGGAAACACAACTATAAGTGTTTCAAGAAGTAGAGGGATCCCAGGATCAACAATTTTACCAATATCATGAGCATGAAAATTGAGAATAAGCCATCTTGTATGGAGCAGTTCAGTTCAATGGAACGGTTAGGGTGAAAGTCAGAACATAACAGTTGAAGTTGGATGGTAAAACAGCTAAATGAAGGTGTTAGATGTAGATCACACAGTAAGAAATGAGCAGGAGCAAGAAGAAACTTATGTTACTTGCCATCAACTTGGCTCAACTCGTAGCTACCTTATGTATAACAGAACAAAATATTGCCTGGTACTGTGCCATCTTCACAATCGACGGTGTGTTTGAACCCATTGTTTCGGTGATTGTATCAACTCATTTCGTTGAGGTTGACCCTTGTTTTGCAGACCCTCTACTACCAAACATGATATCCTTTTCTTGGTCTTTCCTGAGGTTGTATCCAAGGTAAATCTACATATCACAAGAGAAGAAGAAACTAGAAGGTATGGAATAGGATTGCAGCTACAGACATAGCAGAGTCACCTGAAAGTGTTTATTTTAGGACCTGGGGTTTCGGGGACTTGGTAAAACTTTTGAAACTGGTGCTGAAAAGCTATAGATTTCCAAACTCGGCCACATAGTAAGGTACCATGATGAGCCTGATAATGGATCCAGTACTGTTACCCAGTTTTTGGTTTTATGTTTGTGGTTTGAAAGGATGAGTTTCAAATATTAACAGCTCATATTAACAAGGGGGAAAAGAAGAAATGTTAAATACTTTTTGTATTCCCTTTCATTGTAAAAAAGAGCCTTATTACCCTCTTCTAACTGGTCAGAAACCAGCCTCTTCAGAACCCACTTACTTCCTGCTCACTCTGCTAACCAGATGTGCTCTGACCTTCTGAAAACCTACACCCAAGCAGGAGGCCATAACATACTATTTAAATCCGCTAATGCAGGACATTATTTTCCATGATGCACCGGAGAGGCTGGGACCCGCCAGCTGCAAAAGCCCCAGGCTCAGTTTTTACAAACAGCATGTTCCCCTGAGAGAAAAGCCTGTGCTGTGGAAAGATAAGTTACTGAGTGGTCCCTCTTCTTTATTGAAATGCTTCGCCTTCAAGCTCAAGCCACCCAGGAGAAATTTGATGCCTAACGTTGACCCTTTCACATAATGAAAGAGCTGGAGAGGGGTCCCTGAAAGCTTGACTTTCAGAAACTGGAAAAGACAAAGCAAATAATATTCTAGGTTTTTTGTTTGTTTCTTTTAACATGACTCCAGCAGTAGACTTTTGCTACTTCCCTTGTGGATCACTTCCGCCATCCAGTGTAGCTTTCAACTGGGAATTTTTTTTTAATTCAGCTTTGACATTTTTCTTAATTTTTTTCCATTGTTTCTTTTAGACCACCATGAAAATGTTTTATTTTTCTGCCTTCATACATAAACACACACACACACACCAGTCGTTCTTACTCCTGCTCATTGCTCCCACTTAGCCAATGTTCTGTTTTCACCTTCAAGTTTCAATTCAACAAACCTCTGCTAAACACCAAATATGCCATAAGCAGTTTTTGTTTGTTTATTTTGAAAATAGCTATATTGCTTTTGGGAAAAATGATAAAGTATCCCTGTCCAAAAGAGGAAAATTTTGAAAAAAGTAAAGGAAAATCATATTTAAAATCTTTCAGATCCCACCATCTAAATATAATCTATATTAGCCATTGGTTAGCTATCCTTTCATGCATATTTATAAAGGAAGATGTATACAAAAAATATTTATAAAGGAAGATGTATATCTTTATAATTTTTCAAAATTGAATTAAGTGTATTTTCCTACAAGCAGCTTCTTTCACTCAATATGCCATGAATACTATTCCTAGTAAAAAATGTAGCACTACATCATCACCTTTAATAATTGCATCATTAAGATACACAGTAAGGAACCCTGCACAGTGGTTAACCACATGGCCGGTGGTTCGAAACCACCAGCAGCTCTGCAGGTGAAAGATGTGGCAGTCTGCTTCCTTAAAGATTACAGCTTTGTAAAGCCTATGGGGTGTTCTTGTCTGTCCTATAGGGTCACAATGAGTCTGAACTGACTCGACAGCAGTGGGTTGTAATTTTCTTTCCTGATCTCCCACTGGTTGTTCCCTAAGTTATTATGGTTTTATTTTGTTTTCTGTTCAAATGTCAAGAAGCATGCTTATACATACATAATCTTTTCCCCCCTAAGTGCTTACTGCCTGTTGGTAGTTCATTAACACTTCACCCCTGGATGCTTCTTTCTCCCACTCCAGCTTGACTTAAGAGGACTTGAGAGTGAGTTTTAGTTATATAAAGCACTATCGTGGAAGCCACTTTTTATGTGCCGCTCTAAGCAGATGAATTAAGATCAAAGGATGAAAGTGGCAGGAGGTGGATTATGGTTCAATACACAGAAGTAGGTTTTAAAAGAACTGTAGTAAATAAATGAGATAGCATAGGTGTAAAAGTGTGCTAAAAGTTGTATAGCATGACACATTAAAACAAACACCTTTATTATGATGTAATTATAGATGGAGCTACTCCAGTAAGTCATGAATTCCTAGACCCTGACTCTGTGTTGAAATGCGATGACTAATTTTCAGAAATTACAAAGTCTTTTTTGTTTTTAGGTTAAAGTTTAAGTAGGCTGACCCCTTTTGTATCACAAACAAGTTTCTAAGATGCCAGTGGGGGAGCAAATATTGACTTGGGCTTCATTTCATCACCACCTCCCTACATCCTTCATTCCCAAAAAATATTTTCAACTTGAAGGGACTTTCGAAAACATAGATTTTGGCATTTCCTTGGAGATATATGGAGTGAGGAGAGTCTTCCAGGGCTCCCACATAAATCACACCTTTCCTAATATCTGTGTATAAGTTCCCAACCCAGATTTCATGGGTCTCAAACTAAGGACTACCTCAGCCCTCATTGCACCAAACACACCCAATGTTTCAGCCCATAAAATTTGTTGAGTTTGGAGGTCAGTGGATGGACAAGAAATAGTAGTAAAAAGAAGCACTGAAAAAAGAAGCATTGACATTCCAATATTCCATTATATCCTCAGTTATAAATCATGAAAAGATAGAATATATTAGATATCAAGGCATACATAAATAAATAAGCACTGTGGGAGGGAGCAACATAGACACCCTAATTTAGATAGATAGTTCCACAAAACAGCCCCCTAAACAGCTCTCCTTCCTAGAAAGCATCCCTGCTCAGCTCCTAGGAACCAGGACCAATCACCACATAGGCATATTATCTTGATGGCAATATTCTTAGTCCAGTTCATACATTAAAACAATGGAAACTGCTGTTACCCTGATCAAAAGGTCAGCAGTTTGAACCCACCAACTGCTCCATGGAGATTTGCTCCTGTAGAGATTTCACCCTAGGAAACCCTATGGGGCCATTCTATTCTGTCCCATAGAGATGCTACGAGTTGGAAAGGACTCTGCAGCACACAACAACCACAGTATTGCCCCACCAAGCAGGAAAGGACTTATTACTGAAGAATAAAAACCTGTATTTGAAAATTTAATATTTCCCAAGTTAGAAGCCTTCTCAAAAGAACCTTTGCATTTTTTCTTATGAAAGAAATAGTGGCATGAAATAAGGAGCAAATTGCACCCATTTTCCCATTGGCCATCTCTTTGTAGCCTACTGTTGGCCTCTCAGCCATTCTGGGCAGAATATGCTGAGATCAAAATAAAATAATGGATGCACAAGTGCTCTGAAGAGGTGAAGACTACCCATGTTTAGCAATGATAGTGATGGCATTTATCTTCTCTCCCTTGAAACGTCCTCAGGGTATAGAGAAGAGTTTAGGAAATACAAGTGTCCCCAAGAACCATGTTTTCATTTGCCTGCGGCCCTTTTTTTTCTCTTGCTTTTTAAAAATATGCTACACCCTGAAATAATGTGTGGATCTCTTTGCAAAATATTTACAATGGTTTCCAGTAGGAAAAAAAAAATTTTTTTTTTTTTAGGCTGGTGCTTTCTAGTTGGCTTACTCTTACCTCAAGGGTTATCAGCCTATAAATAAGAGAGTTCTTAAAGCTCAAAGATAAAACACATTTTGCTGTTTGGCTTTTCTGCAAGTGTTGGTAAAAAAAAAAAAAATTATTTAATAAGTAAAATGAAAATAAATATGGAGTCAAATGCAACATTCAGATATATTACTTATTTTTATTCTTAAAATTGCGCATATGTATTGATGAAATAAAACTTCAAAACTGAGTCGCTTTGGCCCTTAGAGTCAAATAAATACAGAAGTGTTCAAATATTCTTGCCAGCCTTAGGAAGATTTCTGTGAAAATTTTTGAGAGGCAATAACCTAAGAGTAGTGCACAAACTCCCAGCCTGGTATTCAAAATCCTTCACAATGTGGTCTCAATATTCCTCTTCAAACTTTTCCACTATCCTTCTATCTGAATTTTGGACTTCAGCCAGCATATTCACTTCCTCATTATTCCTCAGGCATACTAAGCTGGACACGATGCCTCAACCAGTGTTCCCTCCTAGAATGCCTTCTCAACCTGCACTTCTCCGTACTCTTGGTTTTCAAGCTCAGCATGAGTAAAACTTTCTGTAACCCCAAACTCCTTAGTCATCATCCTCTCCTCTCTATCACAATCTATATATATATATATATATTTTTTTTTTTTTTTATTTTGTCATTAGTGGCAAAATACATTGTCTGGGTAAAAACATGCAGCTTCTTATTCGAATTGTGTTTATTGTCTTCTTAACTTAGACTGAATATTCTTAAAAGGGTAGACTCTTATTATTCTTCATAACTCCTGACACAGTGTTAAGCACAATACGCAGAAAGCACTTTGCTGTTGTTGTTGTTGTTAGGTACCATCAAGTCGGTTCCAACTCATAGAGGCCCTGTGTACAACAGAACAAAACACTGCCCAGTCTTGCGCCATTCTCACAGTCAGTGCTATGCTTGAGCTCATTGTTGTAGCCACTGTGTCAATCCATCTTGTTGAGGACATTCCTCTTTTTTGCTGGCCCCCTACTTTACCAAGCATGATGTCCTTCTCAAGGGACTGGTCCCTCTTGATAACTTGTCCAAAATATATGAGATACGAAGCCCTGAGATGAAATCTTGTCATCCTTGGTTCTAAGGAGCATTCTGATTATAGTTCTTCCGAGACAGATTTGTTCGTTACTCTGATAATCCATGATATATTCAGTATTCTTTTCCAATATCATAATTCAAAGACATCAATTCTTCTTTGGTCTTTCTTACTCATTGACCAGCTTTCTCTTGCACATGAGGTGATTGAAAACACCATGGCTTGGGTCAGGAGCACTTTAGTCCTAAAAGTGACATCTTTGCTTTTCAACACTGTAAAGAGGTTTTTTGCAGAAGATTTGCCGATGTGATACGTCTTTTTATTACTGCTGCTTTAATGAGAGTTGATTGTGGATCCAAGTAAAAAGCACTTTAGAGATCATTAAATCTGACTTTCTCTTTGTACAGATGAGAAAATAGAGACCAAAGGTAAAAAATTGACACTGGATAAAAGAATGAGAGAAAGAATGAGAAAATCTGGAGGAGAAAACAGAAGAGTGGTATTCATTGAGTCTTTCTCCAATGAGAAAGTGATTAGTTCTGGTAGTGATTAGTTTTACATAAAAAAAAAACCAGGAAATTGAAAGAGAGAGAAAAGAAGAGAATGAGAGTGTGTGCTTGTTCAAACAGATTAGGTCAAAAATAGAGATCTCATCTGATGGAAAGGATTATTTCACTCCGGCCTCTGGGGATATCTAATGTTGACTGGGAAAAGATCTTGTATTTCTGGAAAGCAGGAAAAGTATTTTTGTGATTTCCCTCATTTTTGCTAAGAACTAGTGTGACCTTTTTTAGCATGGACTTACCTTTGGAATAGAGTGGCTCAGTGGTTAAGAGCTGGGCTGCTAACCAAAAGGTCAGCACTTTGAATCCACCAGCTGTTCGTTGGAAAGCCTACGGAGCAGTTTTACTCTGTCCTACAGGGTCGCCATGAGTCAGGATCGACTCGATGGCAACGGGCTTGTTTTTTGTGTGTCTTTGGAGTTGCTGTTTTCTGAAGTTCTTGGTATGGACGAGTGAGCCCTTCCAGCGTTGTATCTGTTTGTTGAAACATCTCCATTGGTATTCTGTTATTCCTGGAGCCTTGCTTTTGCCAATGCTTTCAGTGCAGATTGGACTTCTTCCTTCAATACCATCGGTTCTTGATCATATACTGCCTCCTAAAATGGTTGAACGTCAACCAATTCTTTTTGGTACAGTGACTCTGTATATTCCTTCCATCTTCTTTTGATGCTTCAATATATTGCTCACAGAACCCTTCAATATTTCAACCTGAGGCTTGAATATTTTCTTCAGTTCTTTCAGCTTGAGAAATACCGAGTATGTTCTTCCCTTTTGGTTTTCTAATTCCAGGTCTTTGCACATTTAATTACAATACTTTACCTTGTCTTCTAGATCTGCCCTTTGAGATCGTCTGTCAACACTGACTCATCTATGCAAGAAATTGACCAACTGACTGGAAAAGATCCATATTTGTGCCCATTCCAAAGAAAGATGATCCAACAAAAAAGTGGAAATTATTAAACAATATCATTAATATCACACACAAGTAATATTTTTGCTGAAGATAATTAAAAAAACGGTTACAGCACTACATCAACAGGGAACTGCCAGAAATTCACGCTGGATTCAGAAGAGGATGTGGAACTGAGGATATCATTGCTGATGTCAGATGGATCATGCCTGAAAGCAGAGAATTTCAGAAAGAGGTTTACCTGTGTTGTATGGACTCTGCAAAGGCATTCGACTGTGTAGATCATAAAAAATTTTGGATAACACTGCAAAGAATGGGAATTCCAGAACACTTAACTGTGCTCATGAGGAACCTGTACAACCAAGAGGCAGATAATTATATAGAACAAGGGGATACTGCATGGTTTAAAATCAGGAAAGATGTGCATCAGAGTTGTACCCTTTCATCATACTTATTCAGTCTTCATGTTGAGCAAATAATCCAAGAAGCGGGACTATATGAAGAATAACAGGCATCAGGATTGGAGGAGCACTAATTAACAACCTGCAATATGTAGATGACACAACATTGCTGCTTGAAAGTGAAGAGAATTTGAAGCACTTACTGATGAAGATCAAAGACCACAGCCTTCAGTATGGATTACACCTCAACAGAAAGAAAACAAAAATTCTCACAACTTGACCAGTAAGCAACATCATGATAAACAGAGAAAAGGTTGAAATTGTCACGGATTTCATTTTGCTTGTACCCACAATCAATGTCCATGGAAACAACAGTCAAAAAATAAAATGGCATATTGCATTGGGCAAATCTGCTGTAAAGACCTCTTTAAAGTGTTCAAAAGCAAAGATGTCAATTTAAGGATGAAGGTGAGCTTGACCCAAGCAATGATATTTTCAATTGCCTCATATGGATATGGAAGATGGACCATGAATAAGGAAGACCAAAAAAGAATTGATACTTTTGAATCATGGTGTTGGTGAAGAATGTTGAATATACCATGGACTTCCAGAAGGATGAACAAATCTGTCTTGGAAGAAGTACAGCCAGAGCGCTCCTTAGAAGTGAGGATGGAAAGACTTCGTCTCAGGTACTTTGTGCATGTTATTAGGAGGGATCAGTCCCTGGAAAAGGACACCATGCTTGGTAAAGTAAAGGGTCAGCGAATGAGAGGAAGTCCCTCAATGAGATGGATTGACAGAGTGGCTGCAACATGGACTAAAGCATAACGATTATGAGAACGGTGCAGAACCGAGCAGTGTTTAGTTCTGTTATATATAGACTTGCTATGAGTCAGAACCAACTCATAGGAACCTAACAACAAATCTTTGGAGTTCTACCCATTCCCATGTAAAACCATAAGACCCACGTCAATCCTCTGAAGACTCTTTACTTTCTCCTTCACTATTCTTATAACACCACTGAATTTGTTTGTTCAGATTTGTCGAACCTCTTTTATTTAGTGTGATGTCATTTCATTGGTTGTTGGAGGATGATGGGTTTTAAAAAATGTGAATGATTGAGGTGAGGAATGAGACTTATGGCTATCAATATGTGTTTTTCCTACCAGGTGAAATAGAGGGATTTCTATACATTCCTCATTTTATCTAGAAGAACAATGGCAAACATCTATCTTATTATAAGCACTGTATTGTATATTAACTCATTTAATCCTTATAACAAGCATATGAGATAGGTACCATTATAAGCAGAAGTGGGGGCCAGAAAAATTATAACTCACCCAAATAAGCCATCTTAATTACTGTCAGTACCGGGATTTGAACCAGGCTGTCCAGATCTGGAGTCTATGTGTCCATTCACTACTACAAAGGAGATGTTTAATATAAGAGAGGTTCAAGTCAGTGAAGCTTCAAATGGCAGACTCTCATCCCATTACTGCCTTAAATAACATGTAGAATCTGGACTACCCATGTGTATATATATGCAACTTTAGAGAACTTGTAAAGAAAAAGTGCAGTTGTCAAAAAAATATACTGCTGAAATAATTATCCCAATCAGAATGCCAATACTCCTGGCCTAGCATAAGACAGCGTGACGAGGACTTTGTGAAAAGACATAATGTTATTCACTATAAGAGACTATAGTTGCTTCATCTGATAAACAAGCTACTTCTCAGAACCAGACTGACACGCTTATCCCCGCCTTTCCTGGAAGAGGGAGATTCTTGAGAAAGGAGGGTGGGTAGCATGGTTAAAGTTATATTTTCAGAGAACTGGTAGATGAAATGGTTTGGGAATGAGTGACAGCAGAGAATTGGAAAATGAGAAACCTGTAAGGAGACCATGCCAGTAATCCAGGGATCACTCCACGGTCAGAGTAAAAGCAAGAAATATTGGCAAGAAAGATTTATTGGGAATCTCTGACTGACTGGAAATGAAAGTTGACAGACAGAAAAATGAAAAGTGACTCTAAAACGTGGAGCCAGGGAGACAGAGAGAATGGAAGTGTCAGTGACCGAAGTGAACAAGAGTGAGGGGAGTGCCAATGTGAGCTCTGTGAGGGCAGGGATGATGACAAATTCATCTTCGTATCCCTAGTGCACATAATAATTTCTCAATAACTGTTGGATGAGTGAGCTTGAGATTTTCAGTTTTTGAAAAGAGAAATCACTCTTAGAGGAAGGTGATGGACTTAGTTTTGTAAAGTGACTTGAGGCAAGGATAGTTAGCCAAATGCAGGTCCCATAAGCAACTGGAAATTCAAAATTACAGCATGATAAAGAGGACCTAGCTTAAGGTAGTGATTTAAAAAACTTAGAGTGGGGAAGCGATGAGACATATAGTGTGCTGCATAGCAACTTGTTCCAAATAGACAAAAATATGAACAAACAATGGGAGTTTTCCAGATAAGATTTTGGGAGTGGCTGAATCTAGGTGGGTCTAGGAAATAATAAAGAGAATGGAGCTAAGTCATTACCAATGTCACAATCCAAACAGTGCCTATCATTGGAACTCTCAACTTCCGACCCCACTGAGGGGGTTGAGGACAAATACTGAGCTGAGTTGTACCACTTTGCAGCCCAGGAAAAGACTCAAGTGGCAAACTGTTTTGGTGACTCCCCTGACTGCAAGATAGATTTTAGGTTTGGCACTGGGTTTTCTGGGGTTAGCAGCTTTAATTCTTACTGAGACAAGTTTGACACTGCTTTATCCAAGGAGAAATGTGTGCTTATAGGTGGGCTTACTCCATTTTAAAGTCAAAGGAAGATCATTGTCACATCAGTCCTCACTCTTTGACTTTCCTCTCTAATACTGCAAGGGAGCCCTGGTTGCACAGTGGTTAAGCACTCATCTGCTGATCAAGAGGTTGATGATTTAAACCACCCAGGGAGAAAAGGCCTTGCCATCTGCTCCAGTAAAGATTACAGCCTAGGAAGCTCAATGAGGCAGTTCTACTCTCACATTGAGTCAATATGAGTTGAGATCATCTTGGTGGCACCTAACAACACCTAACAACCTAACAACAACTAAAATTGCATTAGTATGGTTGGATCAATGTGGTAGAATTATACCAGTAGGATTATCAGAGTAACTAACGCTAGGATTTGTAGCTAATTATGTCTTTAATGATGTTGATGTTACAAAGGTCAATCTAACCCATTGCTGTCTAGTCGATTCCGACTCATAAGGACCCTATAGGACAGAGTAGAACTGCCCCATAGGGTTTCCATGGAGCTGCTGGTGGAGTCGAAGTGCCAACCTTTTGGTTAGCAGCCAAGCCCTTAACCACTGCACAACTAGGATTCCATCTAGTGAGCACTAAATTGGCTTAGTGAAGAGGAAGAAAAAAAAAAACACCTGTAGTTGCATTCTGTTATCCAAGAAAGAGAAGATGTTGGTTCTTCTGTTCAAAGTCATGCTGTTCTCTGATAAGGGCTCCAGAACCAAAACCTGTGGGTCAGAAATACAGTGTGGGAACTAAATATAAGCTTAAAATCTTGCAAAGGCTTCTCCTTATGCTTAAACAAAGACTTTCACCATAGTTTACTAAGCTTTGCATAATCTGGCTGCTGCAGCCCTCTTCTGCCTGGCACTCCATATTTCACTCTCTTCTTATCATCCCCTCCTCCACTGCCCATCTTACTTCATTGACTATCGTTCCCTTGGTCTCAGATCAAACATGATGCCATAATTGAAGCTCATACCAGGTTGGGTCCTCCCAATTACATCCTTTTAGAACCTCATGTTATTTTTCCTTTATATACCAAAGAAAGAAAAAACTAACCCACTGCCAGCAAATGGATTCTGACTCATAGTGACTCTACAGGACAGAGTAGAACTGCCCCATAGGGTTTCCAGTGACCTGCTGATGGATTCAAATGTCGACCTTTTGATTAGCAGCCCAGTGCTTAAACACTGCACCACCAGGTCTCCATTGTTTTTTTCCTTCTTAGCATTTATTAAATATGATTGTTTGATTTGTATCTAGCTCCTTCTCAAGACTGTAAACTACACTAGGGGCCGATATCACATCCGCTATGCCCAGTGTCTGGAGCCCTAGTGGTGCAGTGGTTAAGCTTTGGGCTGCTAACCAAAAGTCAGCAGTTTGAATCCACCAGCAGCTCCTTGGAGACCCTGTGGGGCAGTTCTGCTCTGTCCTGTAGGGTCTCTATGAGTCGGAATTGACTCCTCGGCAGCAGGTTTTGGTTCTGGTGTAGTGTCTGGGTCCCTTTTGTGCTCAGCTACTAACAAAAAACTCGGCAGTTAGAACCAACCCAGTGGCACCATGGATGAAAGGCCTGGCAATCTGCTCCCATAAAGGTTTCACTGAAAAAACCTCTATGATGCTCAGTTGTACTTTGTAACACGTGGGGTCTCCATGAGTTGGAAGTGGGAATCAACTGGGCGGTAATTTTTTTTTTTTTTTTTTGGAACCAGTGTTTAGTACTGTACCCAAAGTAAATCGGTCACGGAATCTATATTTGTTGACTTCATGGCTGTATTTTGGTGTAGTTATCTGACTTGTCTTTTAAATACCTCGTGTGTATTTTTATTTTTTTATTGAATTGCAAGTTGCATGGTATAGTGGAGGTGGGAAGATCACAAGTTGTGGAATTAGACACACCCAAGTTTAAAGCCAGCTGTTACATTTTATTTTCCAGATTCAGATAAAAGAGGGACTAATATTTAGTTCTCTTCTTCTTTTACCTTTCAGTTAAATGCTTGCTTTTACTTGCAACTGTTCCATTGGCTTTAGGGCCCTTCTGGCTTGTGATTCTCCCTCTAGATCTATGACTTTTCCTTGATTTTCTTTCCTTTGCCCCCAGGGCTCTGCTTTCCATCCTCTTCTCATTCTACACCCACCCTACAGTGCTCTCATTTTCTCTTGTGGTTTCAAAAGCCCAGACCTGAATTTTCCAGCTGCCTTCTCCTTATCTCCACAATAACACAAGAGGAGATTGTTGCTAACCTTAGAACAGGACCCTAGTGATGTTTTTTCATCACTTGTAATTCCTATACGTTTTGAAGCTTCAGGTAATACTTGACGCTGTTGAATTGTGGTGTTGGTGAAGAATGTTGAATATATCATGGACTGCCAAAAGAATGAACAAATCTATCTTGGAAGAAGTACAACCAGAATGCTCCTTAAAAACAAGGATGGTGAGACTATATCTCACATACTTGGGACATGTTTTCAGGAGGGGTCAGTCCCTAGAGAAGGACATCATGCTTGGTAAAGTAGAGGGTCAGCAAAAAAGAGGGAGGCCCTCAACGAGATGGAGTGACACAGTGGCTGCAACAATGGGCTCGAGCATAACAACAATTGTGAGGATGGCGCAGGACTGGGCAGTGTTTTGTTCTGTTGTACATAGGGCCGCTATGAGTCACAACCAACTTGACAGCACCTAACAACACCATAGTGGTATGGGAAATATACTCATCATAGTACCAGTTCCGATTCGCTTACTTTGGTACAAGGACTCTACCTGCAAATGTGCAATCTATAATATACAGGGGCATTACTCATCTATTGCGAGAATGTCTGTGTCTCACTGAGGGATCTCAAATATCAGAGATCCCCTCTAGTCCATCAGGATTATCTGACATTAAATACACTATTCTGTGATGAGAGCCCTGGTGACGCAGTGGTTAAGAGCTTGGCTGCTAACCAGAAGGTCTGTAGTCTGAACCCACCAGCTGCTCCTCAGGAGAAAGATGTGGCAGTTTGCTCCGTAAAGATTTACAGCTTCGGAAACTCTGTGCGACAGTTTTACTCTGTCCCCTGGGGTTAGTATGAGTCAGAATCAACTCGAAGGCATGTTTTTTTAAATTTTGCAATCAGGTATCAAGACAACTCCTCAGGGCAAAGAAACTCTTAAGAAGGGAGATTTGTGCTTTCAAAATAACTCCAAAAGAAGGCTCCAATATTGGGAGGAGAAATATCTTATCCAGACATCTTTCCGTGCTGAGGAAGGCAGCCACAAACTTACTAAAAGAATCTGAAATGGAATGACCTTCCTTAAGAGGGAGGATAAGACTTTGACTAATAACGCTCCCACTAACGTAAAACCTGCCAGTCATCAAAGAGGAATGATTTCTCTCTGTATTTAGATAGCCTCAGCTTAGTCAAGGCATTTTCTTGGATAAAAATGTATTACTTACATTTTAAGCTTAGTATTATGAGCTTTAGAGTGATTCACAGGTTATGCAGAAGTATATTTTTTTGTTAGTCTATAGCTCAAAAGAGAATAAAACACCAAAAAAAAAAAAAAAAAAAAATCAGCCCACAGTTGTGGAAGGTATAATCTGACGCACCTTAGGTATTGAGACTTGCTCTCCAAAATGCTTTTGCCCAATAACTTGCTCATGTCCTCTCTGAAATCAGTTGCTGCTTGGAGATACCTGGAGACAGATTGAGTAAGAGAAGATAAAAGTTCAGGTGTGGCTTTTCTAAACACTCAGCTATCCATCTAACCATCATAAACCAAAAACCAAACCCATTGCCATCGAGTCAATTCTGACTCATAGCGACCCTACAGGACAGAGTAGAACTGCCCCAAAGGGTTTCCAAGTGATGCCTTGTGGATTCGAACTGCCCTCTTTTTGGTTAGCAGCCATAGCACTTAACCACTACACCACCAGGGTTTTCCTAACAATCAGACCACAACTATATACTACAAAAGAGCTGTCTTCAAAGTTAAATCCTATTATTGTCATTTTTTTTAATAAATCACCAAAACACAATAAAATATTATTAAAAAAGAAAGAAGAACAAGAAACACTGGAAATATTGATCACACTAACACTACACCAGAGCAGAAATCAGTTGTCCAGCAGATTTAAATACCCAAAACTTAGACTTGAAGTCTCTAAGTAACTAAAACTGAAGGTGCTTACAATGATATTTATTCCCTTGGCTTATAGACAAACTCTTCCCAGCAAACTATGGCTATTTTTACACTAACCTAAATGAGTTTTCATATTTGAGAGGTGAAACAATATCAGTTTCAATGAAGAAATTAGAATGTAGAAAAAGTTAGGCCTCAATTTTAGGGAGTGACAGAAAGCATTTGAACCTACAGACAGGCAGAAGAAAGGAAATCGAAACAAATCAGAAATATCTCAAAGAACACATTTGATATTGGAGGAGCAAGTGGGGAACCTTAACACAATAGGTCCTTAGGAAGTAACGTATTATAAACAGCAAAGAAACTGCTGATCCTAAGACATCAAGGAAAAGATAAAAAATTTAGAATCTTCTGTGAAGAAGGGTTTAAAGTTTTATCTTTATTTAAAATGAGTACAATATGAGTTTTGGTGTTTAAAGAAGACTTCAGTTACTCTTAAAACTTTATTTTGCTGGATATTATTTTTTCTCAGCCCCAAGTTCATATTTTTATCCTCTGGTATAAGATGTTGGGGCTGAAGGCTCCCTTGCCATCCTGTTTCCTATTAGTGTCTGGGAGACAGTAAGAAAATACTTCACGTTTTCCAGTGCTTCTCAGGGTTTCTGGAGTCCCTGAGTGGTGCAAATAGTTAACATACCTGGCTGCTAACCGAAAGGTTTGTGGTTCAAATCTACCCAAAGGCAACTCAGAAGAAAACCTGGTGATCTACTTCCAAAAAAAAAAAAAAGAAAAAATCAGCCATTGAAAACCCTATGGAGTACAGTTCTGCTGTGATACACATGGAGTCACCATGAGTTGGAATTGACTAGATGGCAACTGGCTTATCAGCGTTTCTCAAGCAACAACAGACTGTTGGTTCAACCTATAAATTTTCTTAGCATTCCCAGCATCTGCTTCAGCTGAGCCCTTTATGAATTCCTGATCCACAAAATAGTGAGCAAAATAAAATTGCCACTGTTTTGTACCACTAAGTTTTGGAGTAATTATATAGTAATAACGACCACTTGGAAACCCTGGTAGTGTAGTGGTTAAGTGCTATGGCTGTTAACCAAAAGGTAGGCAGCTCAAATCTACCAGGTGCTCCTTGGAAACTCTGTGGGGTATTTCCACTCTGTCCCATAGGGTCGCTCTGAGTCAGAACTGACTTGATGGCAATGGATTTTTTGTTTGTTTTTTTTGTTTTGTTTTGTTTTTTGGTTTAATAGTGACCATAATACTAGACTTTTTTTTTTTAATCCTAATAGTAGGTGTTCAAATAATATTTTCTGAATAAAAGAACAAATGTGGAGAAACTAGGAGGAAAAAGGTGGTAGAAGCATATCAAAGGCATACCCCATTTGCTCCATTAGTTTGCATCAAATTGGCCCTAGGATGGAGAAACAATCCTGTGACATTTTGGAAAAAAGTCCCACAGTACAGTGTGGTTTTATTTCCTTCTCTTTTTAGTGAGAAGAAGGGTCTTTTTTTCACCTTTTAATTGAGGAAGAATGCTTATTCAACATTGACACAAAAAGATAGTTCCCACATATCCCAGACTACCACCTCAAGTTTCCTTTCATTTTCATCTATTTCATGAGGCAACACTAGATTTTTTTCATGCTATTTCAAAAATCATAGGAATTGAAGTTAAAAAAAATGATGATAATATCTTATAATCCCAGAATTGGTAGTCTTCTGAAGGATGACTACTAAACAAGTTTGCATTTTTGATGGACTGGCATAGAAATTGTGGATTAAACTGAAATTAAAAATGTTTATTTGAACACTGTAGTAGTAATGAATACACTTAGTACCCAGATCTTGGTTTTTAATAACATTCTCCAATAAAAGGAACCAGGGCTCCTTGGCAAAATGGTTGATTCTAGAACTGGGGAAGGAAATATACAAGATGAGCTTGGTGCCAGAAAACAAGGAAGGGCTAAACAAACAAATAAACAAGCAAAAGCCACACACAACGTTGGGGCTATGTCAATAGAACAGAGATACCAAATGAAAGATTTCCCAATGGCCAAAGCTAGAACAGTTTGAGCAATGAAATCAAGTAGCATTGAATTGTAACTGAAAGTACAAAATAAATATCCACGAGTCCATACTGATAAATGATTAATAAGTAAATAAAAACCCAAAAACCAACTGCTGTAGAGTCGATTCCAAACTCATAGTGAGCCTATAGGGCAGAGTAGAACTGCCCCATAGAGTTTCCAAGGAGCGCCTGGCAGATTTGAACTGCTGATCTTTTGGTTAGTAGCCATAGCACTTAACCACTACACCACCAGGGTTTCCAAGAAGTAAATAAGCAGGGGAAAATAAGTAAATCTCCAATGCAAAGGAATTCCAAATAATTTATGTACATACAACAGCCTAAAGAGGTGGAGTATTACTCCCCACCCTTTAAGTGTAGGCTTTATAGCAACTTTGTTCCAAGGAGTACAGTATGGAAAGTAATTTTCCAGTGGGAAAACGTGACAAACACTACCTCTACCAAAAATTAAGATTAACCTCAACAGTGATAACTTGTGTTTATAGTAAGTATCCTGGGTATGATGTGCTGAGAAGGGCATTTCACCTCTGTGGTCTTCCTCCAAAAAATCTGTAACCCCAGTATCATCATGAGAAAAACATCAGACAAACCCCAATAAGGAGACAGTTTTGAAAACACTTGACCAGTTCTCCTCAAACTGTTGAAAACCTGTTGCCGTTGAGTCAATTCCAACCCTGTAGGACAGAGCCGCCCCATAGGAATTCCAAGGAGCAGCTGGTAGATTCAAACAGCTGACCTTTAGGCTAGCATCCAAGCTCTTAACCACTATGCCACCAGGGCTCCAAAACTGTCAAAGTCATGAAAAATAAGGAAAGTCTGAGAACGTGTCATAGCCAAGAAGCCCCTCAGGAGAAATGACAACCAAATGGAGTGTGGGACCCTGGATGGGATCCTACTACAGAAGAAGTTCATTAGATAAAAACCAAGGAAATCTGAATAATGTTAAGAACTTTAGTTAATGGAACGTGTCTCAATATTGGTCTATTAATTGTGGCAAATGAGCCAAAATAAGATGTGAACAATAGGGGAAAATGGGTGTGGGCTATATGGTAACTCCCTGCACTACCTTCACAAGAATTCTGTAAATATAAAACTACTCTGAAATTAAAAAAAAAAAAAACTTACTAAAAATCTTTGCACGTACCTCTGTAGGCAAACTCATCAAAGTAGCTTCACTATGCTCATAACTGCCCTATTGCCTCAGCCTTCCCAATGGCTATGCTAACAAGCACAAGTTTAACCTATACACATGGCTGCTTATAAAGGGCCACATTAAAGTCCTGCCAAGTTTGGATATTAATAGTCTGGATCCTGCCATAGTAAAGCTGTTCCATGTGTTTAGAAAAAGCATTTGACTTATCGGACCACTCTTTCCATCACTAAATTTAATTTACAGATTATGGAGTTCAGAGTAGCGACATCTTGAAAACAACAAATTGTTCCACAGAAATGAGATGGCGTGAGAGCTGAGCCCCACGTTTCTCAGAAACAAGGGAGAGATACAATTATTGAAAGGCAATAACAGCATCACGTTGTTGAGATGGTCCTAGAACCTAATAACTACATCTTTGTCCCCATTCTTTTCCACTTAGTCCAGTCCCATAGAGCCATTATGAAGAATTTACCTTAAGTATTCAATGGGCACTCATTTTTACCACTGCCTAAACGTTGTGAAACAATTAAAAATGCATTTTCAAAGAAAAAAGTTAACGTAGAAACACATCCCAACATCATTCATATATTTGTAAGAATTGACATTTTTTTTTTCACTTGTAGTATTTAAAATAAACTCCTAAAAAATATGGCACTGATGGTAAAAATTCATGCAACTCTTTCGGCAGTAACTTTGAAGACTACTTTATGTCACTTGGGCAATATGTCTATCTTCGAGGATAGAAAAATAAGTCCTAAAAACTGACAACTGGGAGTTAAGCTCATCATCAATGTCACGTAACTAGAATAAGGTGGAAAAGATATTTTTACTGAGGTTCATGGAGTTTTAAAGCTTTCCTTTGACTCTAGGTCAACTTGCTATAAAACCATGGTCCTGAATATTAATTATACTTAATGATCAATTTACTAAATTCTTCAAAAAATTTTCACTTTTATTTCACTCAGAACCCCTGCTTTCGCTTTCTCCCGGCTACAATAGCCCTACCCCTATTGTTGCCTGTGATCCAGCCACTGTTGTTTTTTATGGAGATAAAGTTGGATTTTCCCTGAAACACCAGCACAGGTGGAGGTATGGCATATTATGACAGACCCTGCGAAAGGGTAAAATTTCTAATAACACCTGGGACTAAGATAGGCACAGAATCCAGGGTAGAGACAGGGCTCAAATCCACAAAAAAAAGAGACTAAACAGCATTAAGAGAAAGGCTACTATTCGTATATGTAATGATAAAGATAGGAACAAGGGAAGATATAGACTGGAGGGCTGTATAGGGACCGAAGCAAAATTAAAGGTTTTAGAAACCCTCAAAAATTTGGTAAATAAGATTCCTTTTAAAACTGATCCATTGGCAAAATAGCTTTTTGCAAATTAACCTGCTTCTCTGTTGACAATACCTCACTCTATCATAAAACCAAAATGGATTATTCTGGGTTTTACCGAGAAAAGGTAAGAAATTAATTGAGAAATAAACTTTTAAAAAGCTATGTACATCATCCTAGTTTTGACTTTCTCTACCAGCATACTGTGTGCCTTGTGTAAGAGCCCAGAGCAGTGTGTTCCCATTTTTTTTTTTAATCTATTTAAAGAAGGAGAGAAGAGGGAAGCAGCGTGGAGGAACTTCTTCCTTTTTCTGTCTTCTAAATAAAATCAACTTACATGTAAGTAGGGCCTTCTATCTTGGTTGAAATGGGCTGCTCTGATCCCAGAAGTCTCTTTTAAAAAAATAATGTGACTCTCCTGTTACAAAGTCAGAGAGTAACTGATAAAGGCAGTGAGGGATATGTAAATAATCTGGAGCTACATTCACCCATGTAAGCGTATGGATATTGTCCTGTCACTGATATCATTATGTTCATTTTGATGATGAACGCAATGTCATTCCTCTTCAATTTGGCATTCCTGGCGTAGTAGACCGTTATGATTGTCTAATTAAAAAAGGCTAGTATGAGTTTATTTCAGCTCACTAATGCCTAGGATATCAATCTTTATGTGGTCCATTTTGTAACATGAGCCTACGAATGCCATTAAATTTTCTTTAGTCAGAAAAGTCTACCTTAAACTAGTGCAAGTCAGATTTGGTCCACCCTAAATGCACAGAAGGGCCAGCTGTGACTGTTACTTGACCTCAGTAGAGGACGCAGCAGCAGAAGGAATGAATCAGAAGGAAAATCAGTACTGGGACCCCATTCCAAAGCAAGAAGTCCAACAAGAACCACATCACCTTCTGGCCATGATAATTCCTGCATTCTGATTACTAACATTGGTTTACTGCTGTTTCTTCTTATTTTAAGTTGTGCCTCATCAGCAAATGGAGGTCCCAAAAGCCTTACTCTATGTCATTAAGGTTGGCTCTATTTTGAGGAGGCAGCTCTTCTGTAGTCATATTTAGAGTGCCTTCCAACCTGAGGTGCTCATCTTCTTTCACTGTATCAGACAATGTTCTGCTGCTATTCATAAGGTCTTCACTGGCCAGTCTTTCCAGAAGCAGACCACCAAGTTCTTCTTCCTAGTCTTAGTCTGGAGCTCAGCTGAAACTTGTCCTCCATGGGTGACACTGCTGGTATTTGAAATACCAGTAGCATATCTTCCAGCATGACAGCAACATGCAAGTCACCACAGTACAACAAACTGACAGATGAGTAGTGCTTGCAGAAGGGAATGATTAAAGAAGATTAGAGTGGTTGGGAGAGGTATAGATCAGGGGGCATTAAACTTTCATGGTGAGCAGAGCAGGTAGGCACAATGTTTTCAGGCAGCAGTGGTGAGGTTGGTCCTGGGGAGACAAGTGTGACATAAGGTAAGAAATTTTGTCTTGTAATCTCCATAACACCATGGCCAGACAAAAAGACTTTAGTGCAACATCCCTCCTTTTCTTCTTCTCCCCCTCTGTCTTTCCCATCCTTTCTTTCTTCCACCGGATTCCTGGGTAGAGCATTGAATTATTATACAGGACTTTATATTACCATTCTGAGGATGTGGAATTTGAACCTACAGACTGCCAGAAGAACGAACAAATCTGTCTCGGAAGAAGTACAGCCAGAATGTTCCTCAGAAGTGATGGTGGTGAAATTCTGTCTCTCTTACTTTGGGCATGTTTTCAGGAGGGACCAGTCTCTGGAGAAAGACATCATACTTGGTAAAGTAGAGGGTCAGCAAAAAGGAGAAAGACCCTCAGTGAGATGGATTGACACTGTGGCTTCAATAATAGCCTCAAATACAACAACAACTGTGAGGATGGCACAGGACCAGGCAGGGTTTCTTTCTGTTGTGCATGGGGTGTTATGAGTTGGAACCAACTAGATGGTACCTAACAACAACAACAACCCTTCTGTAAATTTATAGCAGGCTTTAGGGAAGAAACTCATCTGGATTTTGGTCCCCTCTAGTTTGTGTAACTTACTTGGAAGTTATAGAGCAACAAATAAACCGGATATTACTTTCCATGTGTATTGTTTAATAAGAGTATAAGGCAAAAAAACAAAACAAAACAAACTAAATCCCTTGCCATCGAATCAATTCCAACTCATAGCAACCGTACTGGAGAGAGTAGAATTGCCCCATAGGGTTTCCAAGGAGGATTCGAACTGCTGACCTTTTGGTTAGTAGTCCCAGCTCTTAACTACTGCACCACCAGGGCTCCAGAGCATAAGGCAAGTCCATTCAAATCCCATGTCCTGAATTCCTCTTATCCTTTCAGTGCTTAGAGCCAAGGTTATGGATAAGTGAATAAATGAACAAGTGAACGAATATACTGACATAACAGTTGTTGACATAAATGGAAGAAGCTAAGCAACTGAGCAAAAGTCAGGTCAGAGAAATTTCACTGGGTCAGCTCTTGTTCTTTCCCACACAGCTCTCAGCTGTCTTTAGAGACTGAAACTTTAAATGGTCATCTC
The DNA here is from genome assembly GCF_030014295.1 of Loxodonta africana. Classification (NCBI taxonomy): domain Eukaryota; kingdom Metazoa; phylum Chordata; class Mammalia; order Proboscidea; family Elephantidae; genus Loxodonta; species Loxodonta africana. The sequence goes on from NC_087360.1 coordinate 60,627,672, forward strand.
AAGGAAAGTGAGAAAGGATTTCAAAAGAAAAATGACGGATTTTATAAACACAGATTCCTAAATTAACAGCCCTTTATGGACATTAAAGTCATAGGAGACAAACCTAAAATGAGTTTGTTTTCCCAGAGCCCAAGGGAAAAACAATCATTAAACATCTTTCTTCAATCAAGTGTACATTTCCAGTAATGAGCAAACTCAAAAAACTTCATTTCCTGTTTATGTAAAACTTTTTTTTTGGTCACTGTATACAGGGGAAAATATTTATCTTGTTGGTCTTCCCAAAAAGGTATCACCCGCTTACCAGCTCCCTATCCTTTTAGAGTAAGATTCACTAAGTGACCATTAATGGCGACCTCGTGTTTCTTCATGTATCCTGCTGTTCCATGAGGAAAAAAATATCTATGTGTCATGCCCAAGGGTTTTGGGAAGCACATTTAAAAGCCTAACATGGAGTCTCTCCTGGTTTTGCTATTCTTTTGGTTTTGGCTTGATTGGTCGAGTTTTCTAAAGTAGGCCTGCCTAATTTGGTGCCTTTTAGAGACCTGTTTTGTTATAAGCTGAACCAAGATGAATAACCGATTATACAGCTTTTTTTTTTTTAATTGCCTGTCTTCAGCTGGCAAATGCCAAAACTATACATTTGTTCAAACTATGTTCTCATTCTGCCAACACATTGTTCAGACAGCATCGTTGAAGCAGGTGCTTGTTAATCTTGACTCCATCATTCGGGTAGAAGGTGACAGCATGTAATTCTGTCTCTGGTCGTCTGTCTGTGATGGAAATTTTATAGCCTGCACACTTTTGCTCACTGTGCCCAGATGTTGTATGATACTTTGCCAATAATACAAATTGTACAAAAAAAAAAAATTGTGTTCACTGTTTATGTTGAAACGATTTTATGGATACTCAGCATCTGTTTTCTCTCTCTGTATGTGGGTGTGTAAATTTGTTTTCTGAACCATTTGAGAGTAAGTTGCAAAGATAATGACTTTTTATATCACTGTGTGTTTCCTACAAACAAGAGCATTTTCTTACAAAATCAGAGTATTCTCTTACAAAACCACAGTGCGAGTAGTCCCCCATTTACAACGGGGTTCCCTTCTGACAGCTCCATCATAAGTTGGTTCTGAAATAAGCTGAAAAAAAAAAAGCTGAAGGCCTCGTTTTTTTTTTTTTAGTTTTCATTATTCTTACCTTCTATTATCAGTATCTTTATAAATCATAACATTGAACATCTGGGAGTGAATATCTCAGAACGATAACATCAGCAAATGATACATTGTAACATTGTATTAGTAAATACTACTAATGATAAGATATACAAGCAAAAACAAAAACAGGCAGTCTTAAGTGCGTGGCAACTCAACTATGTCGTAAGCTGAGGACTACCTGTACATTTTTCAAAACTGGAAAATTTAAATCAGTACAGTTCTATTATCTAACCTGCAGACCTTATTCAAATCATATCGTTTGTCCTATTAAGTTCTTTATAGAATAAGGGTTTTGTTTTGTTTCGTTGGTCTAGAGTTGAATCCAGGATTCACGTTACATTTCCTTGTCTTTTTATTCAACTTGAATTTTAAACAGTTCCTCAGCCTCTCTTTGTCTTTCATGACCCTGATACTTTTGAAGAGTACTGGTCATTTATTTTGTAGAATGTTCCTCAGTTTGGGACTTTCTGAAGGCTCATCATGGTTAGATTCATAAAATGCATTTTTTTTTTTGGCAGGAAGGTCACAGAAGCAATGTTGTATTCTTCTCCGTGCACCATATAAAGAGGCACAAGATGTCCATTTGACCCACTAATGGTTAACTTTCTTCACTTCGTCAAGGCTTCTTACAAACTTTCACCCACTAAGTTTTGAGCCTATTGACAATTCTTGACTGAGTCAATCATTGCTATATTGTTTGCCAAATTGTTATTTTCTATCATGTCATCTGCATTTATTATTTTGCATTCTATCATAAAGAAGAACTATCTCTTCTCATTTATTTACTTATTTATTTATATCAATATGAACACATTGATTCTTCTTTTGTGAGTTAACAATCCATTGTTATTTATTTTCATACCCAAATTCCTTCAAGTTAAGCCAGTGGGAGCCTCTTCAAGCTGGTTCTTGTGTTCTTTTGACATGTTTCATCATTCTTTAAACATTTCCTTACTCTTTGGTATAGAAAAATACTCCAGGATTATCCTGTACTCTTCCAGCCCCAGGTTTGGAATTTGTGAATTTTCCTCATATTGGAAAATAGTATTTAAAAAACAAGATCTAGTGTGTTAATTGAGCCCTGGTAGCACAATGGTTAAGAACTATGGCTGTTAACCAAAAGGTCAGCAGTTAGAATCCATCAGCTGCTCCTTGAAAACCCTGTGAGGCAGTTCTACTCTGTCCTATAGGGTCACTATGAGTTAGAACCAACTCCATAGCAATGGTTTTGGTTTGGTTTTGGTTAGTGTGCTAATTGTTATTGGCAATGTCATTGTTCCAAGAACTCTCAGTAGACTGTCAAGAAATGTATGCATGTCATGAAATGTATATATATAATATATTCATAAAAATAAAAAAATGGTTGTTTCTCTTAAATTGGACACATACAGCAGTTGACGAAATTATTGAATTCAATAAAAAATGGCTTTTTTAAGACAAAAAATGTGTTGTAAACTGTAAGATGTATTTGCTATAAAAACTATAATGAGAACAATATATATGTATGTACATAAATAATACATACATGTATGCAAATTTACATTTATATTTATTTATACATCTACATACATACATAGAAAACTATGGGTGTTTACAAACACCCTCAATCCCAATTCAAGACATGAGGTCTCAGAATGAAAGGCCTACAGAACCGAAACCAAGATAAATTAAAAAAAAAAAAAATCTAATCAATTCACATCTAGAGACATTTTAGCACACCAAGTAGGAAGGAAAAATACGAAATTGGATTTGATAGAATACCTAAAAAAAAAAAAAATGAGTCAACTTGGATACAAAAAAAAAAAATGAAGCCATTAAAAAAGTACTTTGTGTATGGATTTACATGTCCAGTAAAATCAGTATTTTTTAAGGTTAATAATATGAACAAATCTTTGGCAACTCAAGAGAGAGAGGCATAAATCATGAATACAAGAAGGAATTTTATGGAACTTGATAAGCTTTTTTTAAAATTCAAGTGAAATGAAAATAGGCAAGAATAACCAAGACAGCTTTGAAAGTGAAAAAAAAAAAAAAAGGAGTTCTTGTCCTAAAAAATATCAAGACTTTATAACATTTTAAATATCAAAACAGTGTGCTATTAAACACAATTAGGCCAAAAGAACAAATCAGAGAGCCTAGAAGCAGAGCCCATGTATGTAAGGGAATCTCTTACATGATAAAAATAACCTTTATATCAAAGAGAGATTCTAACACCTTAAATGGTATTGCAAAAACTGGCTACACATTTGAGAAAATACAAAACAAAATCCATGCTTTCCAACATTCAGAAAAATAAATTTTACATGGATTATAGACCTACACTTAAAAAATCATTGCTTCTCTTAAACTGGACACACAAAGCAGTTGACAAAATGGAAAATAATGAGAATATTAAGTTCAATAAAATTTTGAATTTTTTAAGGCCAAAAATAAATAAATAACAGTCATAAACTGTAGGATACATTTGTTATATTAACTATAACAAGAGCTATTTTCTGGTAAATCAATCCAAAAAACCATCCAACTAGCCAACCAACTGATGCAAAAGCAACCCATAGATAAATGGGCAAAAAATATGAAGAAGTAATTCAAGAAGAAAAAAACACAAACAGCCATTAAACACACACACACACACGTTTAATGGCCATAATGTTGGCCTCTCTAGCCATCAGGAAAAATATAAATGAAAATTAAAGTGTACCTTTTCATCTGCTAGATTGGCGACAGTTTAGAGGTTTGAGACTATCAGACATTGTATGTGGGAAATGGTTACCAATGGTGGGAGTATAAATTCGTATGGCTGTTTTTCAATAGAACTCAGCAGTACCCATTAAAAGAAACAACGTGCACACCTTATGACTCAGTGATTCCACTCTCAATATCTGCTCTGGAGAATCACATGCAACTGTGTTTAAGACAATATGCACAATGGTATTAATTGCAGATTTATCTGTAATAAATATTAGAAGAATCCTAAATGTCTATCAGTATGGGGATTCCTATCAAATGCTATGAAACAGTTAACGTATATGTGTCTCTAAGGCATACTGCTTAGCGAAAAAAAAAAGAAATTTCAAAGTGATTTTATACACACACACACATACACCTAACCATTTAGGCCAAGAATAATGAAACACAAAAACAAATCCTATGAGTACATATAGATGTGTGTAAAAACATAGAAAAGATGTTTACAATAGACCTCACACAGTAATAAAACCTCTGAATGCACTGAGGATACCTCAGATTAAAGGTTTCCTTCAGGGTATAACATACAGTAAATCCTTCCAATTGTATAGAAAAGGCTCGGGTAAAAAAGGAGAATAAAAAAGCGTCTCCCACATCAAAGACGAAGGTAGGTTGCAATTAAGTTAACAAAGACAGACAGACTGACAGAGATGGAGTTGAAAAATCAATGAAATAGGGCAAAAAAAGATCTAGAAAGTAATTGTGGCTATTTTTGTGGAAGAAAGAACACAGACTCACAGTTTTTTGAAATTTGACCCTTGCCATTTACTGAAGATCTGCATTCAAGAAGAAATTAGGGTCCTAACAACAGAAAGACAAACAATCCAATGGAAAAATGGGCAAAGGTCTTGAAATGACATTTCACCAAGAAGAATAGTCAAATGGCCAACAACCATAGGAAAAGATGTTCAACATCACTACCTATTGTTGTTGTCATTGGGTACCATCAATTAGATTCTGACTCATAGTGACCAGATGGGACAGAGTAGAACTGCCTCATAGGGTTTCCAAGGAGTGGGAGGTGGATTCAAACTGCCAACGTTTTGGTTAGCAGCTGAGCTCTTAACCACTGGACTGCCAGGGCTTCTCATCAGCTGTTAAAAACCCCAAAACCAAACCCAGTGCTGTCGAGTAGATTCTGACTCATAGTTACCATATAAGACAGAGTAGAACTGCTCCATAGAGTTTCCGAGGAGCGCCTGGCGGATTCAAACTGCCGACCCTTTGGTTAGCAGCCATAGCACTTAACCACTATGCCACCAGGGTTTCCATTAGCCGTTAGGGAGATGTATATCAAACCACAATATCACCTCACCCCCATAAAAATGACAATGATTAAAAAAAATGACAAACAACAAGTGTTGATGAATTTGTGGAGGAACTGAAAGCCTCATCCATTGCTGATAGGAGTGTACAGCCATTATGGAAAAGAGTTTAGCAGTTCCTCAAAAAGTTGAACATAGAATTACCATGTGACCTAGGAATCCCAATCCTAGGTATATACCCAGAAGAAGTGAAAGCAGTAACACAAACAGAAACCTGTACCCCAATGTTCATTGCAACACTTTTCACAATAGCCAAAAGTTAGAAACAACCAAAATGTCCATCAACAGATGAGTGGATAAACAAAACATGGTATATACACACAATAGTATACTACTCAGCCATAGAGAGAAATGAAGTCCGATACAAGCCACAACTTCATGCTGAGCGAAATAAGTCAGTCGCAAAAGGACACATACTGTATGATCTCACTTATATAAAATAAGCAAATACATAACAACCAAAGATTATTAATAGTTACTAGAGGTGGGAGGAAACCCTGGTGGCATAGTGGTTAAGTGCTACGGCTGCTAATCAAAGGGCTGGCAGTTCGAATCCACCAGGTGCTCCTTCAAAACTCTATGGGGCAGTTCTACTCTGTCCTATAGGGTCGCTCTGAGTTGGAATCGACTCGACGGCACTGGGTTTGGTTTTTTGGTTTAGAGGTGGGAGGGAGGGAGAAAGAGGAAGTTTTCATTTGGGGAGTATTGAGTTAATTTAATAGTGGTAGAATATTTTGGAAAAGGATGGCAATAATTGTGGCACAACAGGAAGCATATAATCAATGTCATTGAATTGTAAATGTGAAACTTGTGCTGACAAATGGTTTAGAAGAAGAAGAAAATGATAACATTCTTAGAAGAAGGAGAAGGAGAAGAAGGAGAAATAATAAGGGATGAAACTACCTGCAAGAAGCTGGGTGAGCACCACAGCTCAATTCTAATACATCAGTTTTACAGGTCCTCTTTTATTTGTGAGTGCAGCCTAAAATTCCCCATCACCACTCCAACTTTTCAGGAATTATTTTGAAACCAATATGGTTCTTAAAAAAGTAAGAACAACAAATAATACATATTTGCATTTGTTGTCAGTTCCAGTCGAGGCAATTCCCACTCATGGTTAACCCACGTGTGCAGAATAGAACTGCTCCTTGGGTTTTCAGGGCTGTGACTTGCAGAAAAGATCACCAGGCTTTCTTCCAAGGCACCTCCGGGTGAATTTACACTACCAACCTTTCTGCTAGTAGTCACTTAACTGTTTGCACCACTCAGGGACTCTTTGTAGGAAACATTTTCCCTTTTTAATTTATTACCTACTTTCTCCCACCAGGTCATAAGCTCCATAATAAGATAGGAACTTTTTTTGTTTTCATCGGTCTATTTCCAAAGCCTAGACCAGAAGCAGGCACCGTCATCAACAAGTCTGACTCCCATTTATGAATTTCAAGAGAGAGAAAGATCTGTCTCAAGTTATAAATGATATTCCATTTCTGGAGATACAGCAAAATTTCTTCTGTAGTCATTTTTCATGTCATCTGTCTTTCCAAGTTTGTTTGAAAACTCCACTTCTCTCAAGGAGTCAATGATAAAAGCACATTGTAGAAAATAAGGTCCCTTCACATGTATTCCTGCCACTCTCACTCCTTCATGGTGGGGGGGTGGGTAGTCTTTGGTGAGAGACCAAGAGAGGCCCAGCAGGGGTCATTGGTAGAGCAATAGGGATGGTGGAGAGTATACATTTGAAACACAGTCCAAGTATGCTACTGTTGCTGTTAGCAAAAAATGTCTAGGCCAAGAAATTCTGCTGACAGTGGAAATTCTACTTGCCCATAAGCCAAAAAAACAAAACCTATTGCTGTCGAGTCAATTCCGTCTCATAGCAACCCTATAGGAGGGAGAAGAACTGCCCCATAGGGTTTCCAAGGATCAGCTGGTAGGTTTGAATTGCTGACCTTTTGGTTAGCAGTTGAGCTCTTAACCACTGCACCACCAGGGCCCTGCGTAAGAGGAGGCTAAACGACAGAGCATCTACTCTGTACTTTTATGCCCCAGAGGGTTCACTTAGCTATTTTATAGGCTGTGGTGTTTAACTCTTTGAACAAATATTTTAAGTGACTTCTTGTTGTTAGTTGCTGTAAAGTCAGCCCCCAACTTATGGAGATCCCATGCACAACAGAAAAAAATGCTGCCCAGTCCTGCACCATCCCTATGGTTGGTTTCAGGTTGGACTCTTGTGATCCATAGGGTTTTTACTGGCTGGTTTTCAGAAGTTAATCACCAGGCCTTTCATCCTAGCCCATCCTAGTCTAGGAGCTACAATGAAACCTGTTCAGCATCATAGCAACACCCAAGGCAGCATTGACAGATGGGTGGTGGCTACACATGAAGTGCATTGGCCAGGAATTGAATCCAGGTCTACTGCATGGAATGTAAGAATTCCACCACTGAACCACCCTTGCCCCCAATCCAAGTATATAATTTGAAAAAAGGAGAGTAATGGTAAATGCAGACAAATACACAATTTGAAAGCAAGGGTAATCACAGAGAATAAGGTGAAACGTGTATATTAAGGGAGATTTGGATAAACATTTGAAAAGGAGGGTAGTCACAATATAATATTCATTCAGGACATATGAGAATATGATATTTAATATGGGTAAGAGTCAAGACATATGTTGAAGTGATAAAACATAACATCTATTAGGTTCTTACCTGTTGATACCAGTCAGCTTCATGAGTCAATAGCTACACTTAGATGAAATCAGACACTCCATATATAATAGACCTTTATGTCAAACACTCTGAAAGTCAAAAATTCTATTAACAAAATTCTAAAAGGATTTTTTTTTTTTTAATTTATCATCCAAAGAACCATCTGCCTGGACTAAAGGAGAATGTGTGCCTCCCAAGAGTCCTGGGCAGGCAGTGGGATATTCCCCAATGCCCTTTACAGATGTAGTCAAGGAGGATAATGAAAAAAAGAACCTCTCAAAGGGCCATGGAGAACAATGGCAAGGAGGCACTAGCTACATTCAAGGAGCAGAGTGAGGGCTTAATCAAAGACCATACACAATCCAAAGTCATGGAACCCTCTAAGTATCTGTCCATTGCCTGTGTCTCCCATTCTTCTCTTTTCTAAAAGGAAGTGCTTATTGAGATTTACTATCTTTCTTCTATTCGTGTGTACTGGCTGTATGTTGGGAGGGGCCAATTAATTTTTCTTCCTAGTGCTTAAGCCTCTGCATTAAGAGGTCCCATATTTGGACTTGAGATAGAGAATATTGTACATTTTTCCTGGTATGAGACAACTCAGCATCATTAAGTAATCCTGAGCTTTGAACTTGATGTCATGACTGGACTTTTGGGTTGTTTCCTGATTGAAAGGGGTGTGGGCATTTTGCATGTGGGAAGAATAAATAAAATGATAACGAGAAGTAAGAACTGTGATTCATCACTTAGACTGCATACAAATATTAGATTTCTGCTCCTTCCAGGCATACGTCAGGAATGGATTCTCACTTCACCTCCACCCCATTTTTATAGTTAAATGTGGTCAAGTGTCTTGTATTGCCCAATAAAATGAAAACAGGAGTCTGTGTCCTTCTGAGTGCAAACTTTAAGAGTTGGTATACTAATCACTCTTCCTCTCTGAGTTGACACTGCCTATGCTCCAGATTGTGGCTGCTCCGTCATCTTATGTCCTGGAGTGGGGAATGAGGCAAAACAGAAGCCCTAGCTGGCCCTCAGGAGGGAATGAGGAAGAGATAAACCTTGTTGTGTTAAGCCATTGAGAATTTGGTATTCTTTCCTACCACAGCACAGCCTAACTCCACCTGAATAGTTCTATGATGATCTTTTTTTTTTAAATAAAAATGTAATCAAATATTACCAGAAAAATTAAATGTATATAAAAGTAAGGGAAGATCAGAGATATGTCTAGAAGTGAATTAAAAGATGAAGATGTAGATGGTCTCACTCTGTGACAGACTTGTCTAGCGAGGGAACTGGCAATATGAGACTTAGCCAGAGTTGCTTTGTGAAATTTTTTACTAACTCCCCCAAATAAGTAATTTAACCCTCAGTTAAGATGGTACAACCTTGTTTGCTGAAAGTGAAGAGAACTTGAAGTACTTACTGATGAAGATCAAAGACTACAGCCTTCGGTATGAACTATGCCTCAACATGAAGAAGACAAAAATCCTTATAACTAGACCAATAGGCAATATCATGATCAATGGAGAAAAGCTTGAAGTTGTTAAGGATTTCATTTTACTTGGATCCACAATCAACACCCATAGAAGCGTTACTGGAATAAGGTTCTTGCCTCTCACTGGTCGAGAATGAGCAGGTAAGGCGTGTAGAGTTTTCCACAGGAGTAAAGCTTTATTGAAGAGGCTTGCAAGTGGAGCAGAGATAAGGAGGTCCTAGAGCAACGCATACTCTCGTCTCACATAACGAAAGATGGGCCCGAGTTTTTAAAAGTTCTTGGGCGGGAAAAGGTTCATTTTTATTTATAGGCACAGGCGGGGATATGCTAACTAAGGTGCCACGAAGCAGCTTTCCAAGATGGCTCCTGTCCTGGAGGCCTCTGGGATTCTTAGCAGGGCTTATTATGAGGTGTCAGGCCTGCGCAGTCTCTCGCTCCCCTGGTTTGATTCCCCGGCTAGGGCTGCAGCCCCTCACTGCCCCTGGTGGAAGGTTACACAGCGGTCATAGGTGGATGCCCTGCACATGTCTCTGGGGCTGGTTTTCTCCAGCTGCTTCTGAAGGGCAACTATAAAGAAGTTTGTGGGCTATTTTTAGAAACCCTACCCCATCATTCTGGGGAATGGCTTTGTTTCTGTGCCCTGGTCCATTTCTTGTTACTTTGTTTGCAGATTTGGGAGGCCCTCTGCTCTCGGTCTTACTGAATCTCTAGGTTCCACACTCTACCCCCTATTACCTCCCTGCTAGTGTAGTCTATTTCTCTTTTACTTGGTTCTCCTCTAACCAGCAGTCTCTTCGCTATTTCTCAAACAGGCACCCTCCGATTTCAAGACCTTTGCTCCCTGTCTTAGAAGCAGCAGTCAAGAAATCAAATGACGTACTGCATTGTACAAACCTGCTGCAAAACACCTCTTTATAGTGTTAACAAGATGTCACTTGGAGGACTAAGGTATGCCTGACCCAAGCCATGGTGTTTTCAATCTCCTCATATGCATGTGAAAGCTGGACAATGAATAAGGAACATCAAAGAGAAATTGATACCTTTGAATCATGGTGTTGGCAAAGAATATTGACCACACTGTGGACTGCCAGAAGAATGAACAAATGTGTCTTAGAAGAAGTATAGCCAGAATGTTACTTAGAAGTAAGGATGGCAAGATTTCATCTCACATACTTCAAACATGTTATCAGGAGGGACCAGTCCCTGGAGAAGGACATCATGCTTGGTAAAGTCGAGGGTGAAAAAGAGGAAGACCCTTAATGAGATGGATTGACACAATGACTGCAACAATGGGCTCAAGCATAACAAAGAATGGAGGATGGCACAGGACCAGGCAGTGTTTCACTCTGTTATGAGTCCGAATCAACTTGATGGTACCTAACAACAACAACAACAATCCTCAGCACAATAAAGCAAAAAAAAAAAAAAAACCAAACCCATTGCCGTTGAGTTGATTCTGACTCATATCGACCCTATAGGACGGGGTTGAACTGCTCCATAGGGTTTCCAAGGAGCAGCTGGTGGATTCGAACTGCCAAATTTGTGGTTAGCAGCCATAGCTCTTAACCACTGTGCCACCAGTACAACAGCACATGCCGCAAAGAGGACTTCCTATAACACAGTGAACTGGAAAGAAGGGAAATGAAAACACCAGTCAAGTCACAAAATATCAAGGCTTAGCTTCTTGGACTTTTTCTGACTTAATAGCATTTCGTGGTGTAAAATCAGAATAAAGAAAATGGGTAGTCTCTCTGTTCTACTAGTCAGCAAAACTTCTGAGAGAGAAGAGTAAATGAGTCTTGTTTACCTTCGTATTCCTCTGCTTTGAGTGTCAATAAATAATAAGTGAATGTAAAAATAAATGAATGAATAAATAATTAAGTTAAATCTATATCAGTGGTTTGGAACGAAGACAAACCACTTGTGATATGTGCAATTCATTTTATGGTAGTCAAGTAAATGAGGGAGTAATGCAATACTTCCTTTTACACACACATACACACATTCTTTTAGTTCTTTCTGAAGTCTATTGATTCCACCATTTAAACATCCCGTATCTGCCTTATTCTTCAACTCTAGTGGGTAAATTTGCAAACTTATTATCTCTTGGTTGGACTCTTGCCATCACCTACTAATTGGCCTCTACATCTTCTACATCTTTACCCTGTAATCCATTCTTCGCACAGCCCTGTGAATATAAAGCCAATCATGCCAGTTCCCTACTAAAAACATTGTAAATGTCAATTAGAGCAGACTCAAATTCAACCCCTAGCAAGTTAAAGGGTCCTTCATCTGGGTCTACTTATATATTTCAGTGAACTGTTAACTTATTTAACTCATTGCCTTTTCCTTAGTATGTCATAAACTTACATGAACTGGGCATATTTTTCCTTAAGCAAGGGCCTATCTGCCAAAAGATCACCTACACATCAATAACAAAATATAACATCACTTAACTACTACTATTTATTAAGTGCCTACCATTTGTCAGGCACTATGCTAAACTCTGTGTGTTGTTAGTTGTTGTTAGTTGCCATTGAGTCACCTCTGACCATGATGACCCCATGTACAAAGGAATGATACGCTGCCCAGCCCCTTGCCATATTCCTGACTGCCATCATGCTTGAGTCCATTGTTGACTTCCAACCTGTTGTGATTCATAGGATTTTCAATGGCTAACTTCCAGAAGTAGATCACTAGACCTTTCTTCCTACCAGCAAAAGTCTGTCTTAATCTGGAAGATCCACTGAACCCTGCCTACCATGGGTGACCCTGCTAGTATTTGAAATACCAGTGGCCTAGGCTTCCAGTATCACAACAACACAGAAGCCACACAGTAAGACAAACTGACAGACAGGGAGTAGACTCTTACTTAATTCCCACAGTCTCTCAGATTACTATCATTAAGACAGTTGGACAGTGAGAAAATTGAAAATCAGAAATAAAAATAAATTCACCAAAATTTGCATAGCTAGTAGACTTAAGAGTTTGAGTAAACCCTGGGACTATCTGACTCCAAAGTCCATTAACTGCTGTCTGCTACGGCCTCAGACCAAACTCAAATGTTTATATCACTAAAGAGCCTTTCTTGGAACCTTGAGGCAAAGTTATTACCCATAAATGCTGCCCAAAATTATCTTACAGATCATAATACATTAGAGTTACTTGTTATGTTTCTCATTCTTGAAGTAAGCTATCAATTCCTCAAAGTTAGGGACCACATCTTATTTATCTTTGAGTTTTCTTTTTGGACATCATTACTGAACATAGTGGTTAGGTAAGAAAATGTAACACATGTTTGGGAAAAGGGAGGTGGATATAGAGAGCAAGAGCAGAAGCCTGTTCAAGGTTCATCAGAGAAAGGGTTAGGGAGAGAAAAAGAGAGAGACAGAAATAAGAGGAGGAAGAGGAAGGAGAGGAGAAGGAGAAGAGGAGAGGAGAAGGGGAAGAGGAGAGGAGAAGGAGAGGGGAGGCGAGGGGAGGGAAGGAGAGGAAAGGAAAGAAGAATATAGACATTTCAAAACAAAAATAGTACAAATGTATAATCAGAAGATAATGGTTTATTGAGATACTCCTTACATTCCTCCAAAATGGAAGGCTTGACAGAGATTAGAAATCACAAGGCAGGAAGTTACAGAGTTGAAAAGAAAACTTTGGCTGTTCCTTGGTTTGATTTGTTGTTACAAATGCACTGTTGCAAACAGCACAGGGGCCAACTCTATGGCAGTTAACAACCTCACAGTTGCGACTGCAGAAACAAAATGATGGTCTAGGAAGTCAAGTAGATTAAAAATAAAATATAAGTGAATGACATTGCCAATGCTATGGGCCAAGAAAAAGAAAATAAAATTAAGAGCGTCAAGAACTTGCAGAGGGAAATGATAATATATAATTGACTTTGAGCAAAGATTATTCAGATAAAAACATTAATCAATAGGGCAATTCAAAGATCTGTAGAATGATATTAGAAATCTATTGGGTATTTCAGGAGCATTGACCAAAAAGAATATGTTCAAACTGAAAAGTCTTTCAAACATCAAGGAGCAAGGCTAAATAGAACGGTGATTAATATTTGTGGACATCATAACTGTGCACAACAGTACCAAAACAAACCTGTTTTTGCAAGCCAGGGCACAAGAATCCTGTACACAATTTCCAAAAAAAAAAAAAAAAGCCCAGCAACATCACAACAAAGCCTGAATCATCTGGCAGATTCTCTCAGCTAAAAAAAAACAAAAACCCAGTGCTGTCGGGTCGATTCTAGGTGCTAGGAAATTAGCCAAATGTGATTAAAAAAAAAAAAAAAAAAAAAAAACCCAGCGCCGTGGAGTTGATTCCAACTCATAGCGACCCTATAGGACAGAGTAGAACTGCCCCATAGAGTTTCCGAGGAGTGCCCGGCGGATTCGAACTGCCGACCCTTATGGTTAGTAGCCATAGCACTTAACCACTACGCCACCAGGGTAGAAACCGTTAAAATTGGGAATCACCTAGAATGCAAAGGTTTGGATTCTAGATGCAAACAATCATGAATATAAAAACAAAGGGAAAAAGGCAGGAAGAATACTCCTGTGTTTCGTGCAATCTGGCTTTAGAGATTGTCGAACGCCCTGAAGAGAGCAGATGGAAATGCCATCACAGTGAGGAAAGTACTGCAAATGATGGGAGCCATCTCAGAAACACTGGGCACTGCGTTGTGCTTGAAATGGAAATTTATAGAATTCTAAACATAGGGAAAGGGCATCCAAGGTTAGCCAAAGCTGGCTGAGGAGAGATAAAAGCTAAGTGTGTGAGCGAGAGTGAATTGCTTACACAGTAAACTAACACCCAAAACTTTCCAAGGAAGCATCTTTCCAAATGAGTTTGCACAAATGCTTTACTTAGGTACAAGTGTTCCGTTGGTACAAGACACTTAGGCATTTTCTGAGTTAATATGGTTTAATTTATATTAATACCAGATAGTTAAAGGGTTCTATCAACAAATATTTACTGAAGATCTATAACAAACACACAAAGGAATAGAAGCCCCAGGTGGTAACCAGAGTTTGATAGAAATGCCTGAGAATGGACTGTGGTGGGTAATGTTATCGTATTAGTGGGAACATCAGTGTCTCCTTGAAAGAAGAAAAATGAAAAAGAGTTGTAAGTGCCTCTATCTAGTCTTCAACCTATTTCAGCCTTGTTAAATAATACAGAAACATATCTTAAGAGAGTTTTGTACTCACTGACGCAAGTTTTTCAACTCCAATTTATTCTTTAAAAAAATATACTTTTCTTCTATATTTTAAAATGCAAATAGGAAATACTGATTATATAGAAAAATAAACAGGCATACGCGTATTCACCAAACAGATTTAGCAAATACATTTTTTCCATATTTTGTCATAAACTATTGTTTTAAAAAGTGCTTGTAGAATTTCTTTCCTAACCCAGTAACATCTGTCCTATGTTTGGTTCCTGAAGTTTTTGTTTTTTTGTTTAATTTTATTGTGCTTTAACTAAAAGTTTACAGCTCAAGTTAGTTTCTCATTCAAAAATTTTATACACATGTTTTGTGACACCGGTTGCAATCCCACAATGTGACAGCACCCTCCCCTTCCCACCCCAGCTTCCCTGCATCCATTCATCCAGTCCCTGTCCCTTCCTGCCTTCTCATTTTGCTTTTGGAAAGGAGTTGCTCATTTAATCTAGTATATCTGATTGAATTAAGAAGTAAGTTCCTCACAAGCGTTATTGTTTGTTTTACAGGCCTATCTAAGCCTTGTCTGAAAAGTGGGCTATGGGAGCGGTTTCGGTTCTGAGTTACCAGAGTGCCTGGAGGCCATAGTTCTCAGGGTTCCTCCAGTCTCTGTCAGGCCATTAAGTCTGGTCTTTTCTCATGAATTTGAATTTTGTTCTACATTTTTCTCCAGCTCAGTTTGGGGCTCTGTGTTGTGATCCCTGTCGATGGTGGTAGCCAAGCACCATCTAATTCTTCTGGGCTCAGGCTAGTGGAGGCTGTGGTTCATGTGGTCCTTTAGTCCTTTGGGCTAATATTTTCCTTGTGTCGTTGGTTTTCTTCATTCTCTTCTGCTCCAGAAGGGATAGGCGGCTAAAAGAAACAAGGAAATGCTTACAATCATTAGCCATTAGAAAAATGCAAATCAAAACTACAGTGAGATACTATCTCACTGCCTCGATACTGGCACTAATCAAAAAACAAAACAAAACAAAACAGAAAATAAATGTTGGAGAGGTACTGTTACGCACTGCTGGTAGGAATGTAAATGATACAATCACTATGGAAAACAATATGGCACTTCCTTAAAAAGCTAGAAATAGAAATACTGTACAATCCTACTCCTAGGAATATATCCTAGAGAAATAGGAGCCGTTGAACAAATAAATATATGCGCATACATGTTCATTGCAGCATTATTTCACAATAGCAAAAAGATAGAAACAAACACCCATCAACAGATGAATGGATAAACAAATTATGGTACATACAAAATGGAATACTAAGCAATGATAAAGGACAACAATGAACAGGCAAAACATTTCAAAACATGGATGAATCTGGAGGGTATTATGCTGAATGAAATAAGTCAGTCACAAAAGGACAAATATTGTATGAGACCACTATTACAAGAACTCAAGAAAAGGTTTACACACAGAAAAAAACATTCTTTGCTGGTTATGAGGGTGGGAAGGGAGGGGAAGGAGCAACCACTAATTAGATAGTAGGCAAGTATCAACTTTGGTGAAGGGAAAGACAATACACAATATAGGGAAAGTCAGCACAACTTGACCAAAGCAAAGGCATAGAAATTTCTTAGACACTTCCAAACACCTTGAGGGACTGAGTTGCTGGGGCTGGGATCTGGGGACAGCAGTTTCAGGGAACATCTAGGTTGATTGGCCTAACATAGTTCATAAAGAAGATGTTCTGTACCCACTTTGGTGAGTAGCGTCTGGGGTCTTAAAGCTTGGTTCTTAGAGTTTTAAAGTTTGTTTTCCACCTTTAGGACTTTGACCAATGAGGAGTTTCATTTTCATTGCGATGCGGTAGCATGTGGTATTTAAGAGCAAGGTCTCTGGAGCTGGTGTGCAAAGCATAGTTCTCTACTTACTCACTTTTTGACAATAACCAGGTTCTATCTCCTTCTGAGACTCAGTTTAGTTTATTGTAAAATATCTCATTGGTATGTAGATGGAATTAATGAGTTAATACACATAAGTCATTCTTAGAACAGTGCCTGGCATGTATCGAGCATAAGCAGAAGCTTAAACTAGGCATAAAAAATACTTTAAATAGTTAAAGCTTGCTTATCAAAACCCTAAACTGAATGCTGTACCTAATGGCCAAACATTAAAGTACTCCTTCTAAAGTCAAGATTCCTTCAGAACTGAACCCAAAGTCAGACAGTCCAATACAATAGGAAGATGTAAAAGACATACAATCTGAAAGAAAAAAATGAATATTATTCAATGGTGTAATATTATCGTTGATAACATGTGAAGTAGAGACTTAATAAACTAAATTTAATGTATTATAAATAGACAATTACTCCAACTATATCAACTGATATATTTTTTTTTACAACTGATTTGCAAAGTCACTTTATACAACAAACTTCCATGTATGTGCATGTTTGTTCTGGTTTCTCTCAGCTGTTCAGTTGGTCTAATTGTCTATCCCTGCCTCTATATACACTCTCCTCATCAATGTTGTTGTTAGTTGCCTCCCACTCATGGTGACTTTGAGTATAACAGAACGAAATATTGCCTAGTCCTGTGCTATTTCTATGATCTTTGATATGTTTGAGCAAACTGTAGAGTCTATTATGTCAATCTGTCTCATAGAGGGTTTCCTCTTTTTCACTGAATCTCTACCAAACATGATATCCTTTTCCAGTGATTGGTGTTTCATGAT
The DNA here is from genome assembly GCF_030014295.1 of Loxodonta africana. Lineage (NCBI taxonomy): Eukaryota > Metazoa > Chordata > Mammalia > Proboscidea > Elephantidae > Loxodonta > Loxodonta africana. Next base: position 60,645,075 of record NC_087360.1, read on the forward strand.
GACATGTCCAGTGTAAGCAAGGCTCCTAATTAGTAACCTATAATAAGTCTTGCTATATGGGAATGGCTAGTGCACTCTCCCCTTCTCCCTCTTAGCATAGTCTTGGCAATTCTTGACCCTTTATTCTCTTTATTTCTTATACACAACCACATCACCATTGAATAATATTTATTTGTTCCTTCCATATTGCATATATTTTACATTTTCCTATTGTATTGGACTGGCTAAGACTTCAAGTACAATTCTGAAGGGAAGGGCTAAGAGCAAGCATACTTCTTTCTCTTGACTTTAGAAAGAATGCTTTAGTGTTTGACCATTAGGTATACCTTTCAATTTAGAATTTTGATCATTAAACTTTAATAAATTATTATGATTGAATTGTGTTCCCCCAAAATATGTGTTGAAATTCTAACCCCTATACCTGTGGTTACAATCCCATTTGGAAATGGGTTTTCTTTGTCATGACAGTGTAGAGTGTGTTTTAAGCCAATCATCTTTGAAATATAAAAAGAACAGATTAGGACAGTGAAGCAAGCAGAGATGGAGGAAGACAGATGCCATGTCACACCACAATCACCAAGGAATAGAAGCTGAAGAGACAAGGACCTTCCTCCAGAGCCAACACAGAGAGAAAGAATTTCCCTAGAGCCAGAGCCCTGAATTTGGACTTGTAGCCTTTAAAAAAAAAACCATGAGAAAATAAATTTCTGTTTGTTAAAGCCATTCACTTGTGGCATTTCTGTTATAGCAGCATTGGATAACCAAGACACAAGTTAAGGAATTTTTTTTTATGCCTGGCTTAAGTCAAAATTATGAATCAGGTATCATTCAACTATCTCTACATTCTGTTTTTGCTGATGGAACATCTAATTGACAATTTAATTGTTCTGTTTTAGTTGGTAATCTATCTTTTCTATCTGACTGCTTCTAAGAAATACTTTATTTCTCTTGTCCTCTGGAGTTTTTATAGATGCACCTTCTTGAATGTTTATTTTTATTGATTCTGCTCAGGAATTGGTGGGATTCTTTAAGATGAGGATTCATAGTTTTTTACCAGGTCTGCAAATTCTTTGCCATTTATCATTTTGAGCATTTTCTTTTTTTGTTCAACTTTTTTCCATTGTCTTCTGCTGGAACTCCTATTAGACTCACATCAGTTGTCTTTATTACATTCTCCACAACCCTCAATTTCTCTTTTTCTCACGGGGCTATTATTTCTCAAAGCAATTTCCACAGACTAAATTTTTAGTTCACTAATTCTTTCTTCAGCAGTGTTCAGTATTATGTTTGACTAATCCATTGGTTTTCAATTTTGAAGTTCTTTTGTTTTTTGCAAACGTGTTTTTTTCTAAAATGTCTTTTATTATCATTTTATTTAATTTTTTAAAATTATTTAACAATTGTAATCATATTTTATGATTTTTTAATTTTTTCCAGTTCTCGAGGCCTTGTTCCTAGTGTTTATTACTAGCAGATTTGCTCACCTGATAGATCATTTTCTTGTGTGATTTGTAACTTTTGTGTATTCTTTTACTTACAGGTGTGTGCATGCTTGTGCAAATGCTCATGTGTGGGATAAAAAAGACCCTTCTAGGAAAGGTTGGGTGACCCTGCTGGTATTTGAAACACTGGTGGCATACCTTCTGGCATCACAGCAAAACACAAGCCACAATACTGCAACTCAGTGGACCAATAAGTGACATCATGATCAGTGGAGAAAAGATTGAAGTTGTCAGCAATTTCATTTTCCTTGGATCCACAATCAATGCCCATGGAAGCAACAGTGGAGAAATCAAATTAAGTATTGCATTGAGCAAATCTTCTGCAAAAGACCTCTTTAAAGTTTTAAAAAGTAAAGATGTCATCCTGAGGACTAAGGTACACCTGACCCAAGCCATCATATTTTCAATAGCTTCATATGCATGTGAAAGTTGAACAATGAATTAGGAAGATAGAAGAAGAATCGATGCCTTTGAATTACAGTATTAGTGAAGAATATTGACTATACCACGGACGGCCAGAAGAATGAACAAATCTGTCTTAGGAGAAATACAGCCAGAGTGCTCCTTGGAAGCAAATCAAGAAAGGCAAAAGTTTGCCTCATGTACTTTGGACATGTTATCAGGAGAGACCAGTCTCTGGAGAAGGGCATCATCCTTGGTAAGGAGAAAGTCAGGGAAAAAGAGGAAGATCCTCAACAAGACAGATTGACACAGTGGCTGCAAGAGTTGGTTCAAACCTAGCAAATATCCTGAGGATGGCACAGGACTGGGCAGCGTTTCATTCCATTGTACACAGAGACACTAAGAGTCGGAACTGACTCAATGGCACCTAACAACAACATATACAATTTACCAAATAATTATTAGGTAAACACATGCAGGTCAAGAAATGTAAAATGATTACCAGCACCTCTGAAGTCCCTGTGTACTTTTCCCAGTAATTACACTCTTTCTGTTGTTATTGTTGTTGTTAGATGTCGTTGAGTCAGTTCCGACTCATAGCAACCCTATGTACAACAGAAAGAAACACTGTCTGGTCCTGCGCCATCCTTACAATCGTTATTATGCTCGAGCTCTTTGTAGCAGCCACTGTGTCAGCCCATCTTGTTGAGGGTCTTCCTCTTTTCCGCTGACCCTGTACTTTACCAAGCATGATGTCCTTCTCCAAGGACTGATCCCTCCTGGCAATGTGTCCAAAGTGTGTAAGATGCGGTCTTGCCATGCTTGCTTCTAAGGAACATTCTGTTTGTACTTTTTCCAAGACAGATTTGTTTGTTCTTTTGGCAGTCCATGGTATATTCAATATTCTTTGCTGACACCACAATTCAAAGGCATCAATTCTTCTTCAGTCTTACTTAGTAGTAATTATGATCTAAACTTTGTGATAGGCATTGTCTTGCTTTTTATTATAGTTTTACCACAGAGTCATTAAGAAACAAAAAAGTTTTTTTTTTTATTCTGAGCTTTATACAACTGGAATAATTCTGTATGTATTATTATTTCTTACTTCTTTTGATCAAGAGTATGTTTTAACATTCATCTATGTCAGGGGTTTGCAAACTTTTCCTCTGAAGGGTCAGATAGTAATTACTATGCAGGCTACATACAGTTTCTGGTACATATTCTTTCTGGTTGGTTGGTTGGTTGCTTGATTGCTTCCTTTACAACTCTTAAAAATGTAAAAAAAAAAAAAAATCTTACCTACTGACTAATGCTACAAGAGGTCACAACTGGATTTGTTTGACCCATGGGCTATATTTTGCTGACTCCTAATCTATGTTACTGCAGCCAACTAGAGTTATTTATTTTTATTGCTGTTCAGGAGTCTACATTTATTTATTCTAACGTTAATGCACATCCGATTTTTTCCCCATTTTTTGCTATTATGTTATTCTGCTACAAACATTCTTGCACCTAATTCCTGGTGTACAAATATATGAGTTTAAGCTTAAGGGTTGAATTGTTTAGTATGTGCATTTTCAAGATTTTAAAATGCTGTAAAAAATTTTCTAAAATTCTATTGTTTGGTTAAGAGAATTACTGAGTTTTAATGTAGCTGAATTTGTCAATCATTTCTTTTTGGGGCCTCATTTAATAAATATTTCCAGGTCATAAATACGTCTTCCCTTATATATCTGGAGCCTCAGTGGCACAGAGTGGTTAAGCATCCACCAGCCACTCCTTGGAAACCCGACAGGGCAGTTCTTCAGGGTTGCTATGAGTTGGAATCTACTCAACGACAACAGGGTTTTTTTTTTTTTGGAGGGGAGGGCTGGGAGTTCTTATATATCTAAAATTTTATATTTCGCCTTTTATATTTAGGTTCTTAATTCACCTGGTGCTGATATTTTGTGTGTGGTATGTGTGGTATGTAGTAAAAGCAGGGGTCAAATTGTTCTAGAGCCACATATTTAAAAAATAATCATTCTATCACATATCCAGGTATGCACTGGCCTATTCTAGTCTGTTCCATTGATGTTCTTATCAATGTTAGTGAAAATACAAAACAGTTTTAATTATTGTCATTTTATAATTATAGACTTGACAGCTGGTAGAGCAAATTCTCCCTATAGGTTCTTGTTTAATAGTTTTGGCTTTGCCTGACACTAGCATTTGCATATTATCCTTACATTAAGCTTATCAAATTCTAAAAAAAAAAAAACTGTTGAGTTGTTGATTCAAAGTGCATTGAGTCTTTTTACACTGGGCTTCCCAATTCATCGATAGGCTATATCTCATCCTGTATTTATATTTTCTTTTTTCATATTGCTCAATGACTTTAAGTTCTCACAATTTCTCCATAGAAGTCTTGTACACATTTTGTTAAGATTTTTCTCAGGTACTTCATATTGTTTGATGGTTTATGAATAGTATCTTTTATAATTCAATTTTCTAAAGCTTATAATTTCTAATTGATAAATGTTCACATCTTGCTACAATATAGGAATAAAATCGATTGTTTTATTTTGCTTCAATATTCAATTACCATGCTAAAAACTCTTATTAAATGTAATATTTACCTATAATTTTTTTTAGATTTTATACATATGCAATCACATTATCTTTGTATAGGTGCTTTTCAGAGTCTTTCAGTACGATCTTTATAATGCTTAATTTTTTTATACTGATTTATTCTCTCAATATACTGTTGACTGGAAGCCGTGATCGCAGACTTGTTCCAATTTACAAAGGGAAGGCTTTTGCTGTTTAATAACTAAGTATGATGTTGCTATAGGTTTTATTTAGATATCTATGAGATTAAGGAGTTTTCTTTCTACTCCTGGTTTGAGAGATCAGGAGCTGATGATACTGAAGGAAGAAGTCCAAGCTGCACTGAAGGCATTGGTGAAAAACAAGACTCCAGGAATTGACAAAATATCAACTGAAATGTTTCAACAAAAAGATGTAGCACTGGAAGTGCTCACTCATCTATGGCAAGAATTTTGGAAGATAGCTATCTGGCCAACCAATGGGAAGAGATCCAAATTTGTGCCTATTCCCAAGAAAGGTGATCCAACCAAATGCAGAAATTATCGAGCCATGCCATTAATGTCACACACAAGTAAAATTTTGCTGAACATCGCTCAAAAGCAGCTGCAGCAGTGTATCAACAAGGAGCTTCCAGAAATTCAGGCCGGTTTCAGAAGAGAACATGGAACTAGGGATATCATTGCTGATGTCGAAAGGATCCTGGATGAAAGCAGAGAATACCAGAAGGATGTTTACCTGTGTTTTATTGACTCTGCACAGACATTCAACTGTGTGGATCATAACAAATTATGGATAACATTACGAGGAACGGGAATTTCAGAACACTCAACTGTGCTTATGAGGGACCTATACATAGATCCAGAGGCAGTTGTTTGGACAGAAGGAGGGGATACTGTGTGGTTTAAAGTCAGGAAAGGTGCGTGATGGGGTTATATCTTTTCACCATACCTATTCAATCTGTATACTGAGCAAATAATCTGACAAGCTGGACTATATGAAGAATGGGGCATCAGGATTGGAGGAAGACCCATTAAAAACCTGCATTATGCAGATGGCAGTACCTTTCCTGCTGTAAGTAAAGAGGACTTGAAGTACCTATTGATGATCAAACTGCACAGCCTTTAGTATGAACAGCACCTTAATATAAAGAAAACAAAAATCCTCACAAGTAGACCAATAAATAACACCATGATAAATGAAGAAAAAATTGAGGTTGTCAGGAATTTCATTTTACTTGGATCCATAATCAACACCCATGGAAGCAGCAGTCAAGAAATCAAAAGATGCATTGCATTGGGCAAATCTACTGCAAAAGACCTCTTTAAACTATTGAAAAGCAAAGATGTCACCTTGAAGACTAAGATGTGCCTGACCCAAGCCATGGTATTTTCAATTACATCATATGCACATGAAAGCTGGACAATGAATAAGGAAGACGCTTTTGAATTGTGGTGTTGGCAAAAAATATTAAATATACCATGGACTGCCAAAAGAATGAACAAATCTGTCTTGGAAGAAGTACAACCAGAATGCTCCTTAGAAGCAAGGGTAGAAAGACTACATCTTACATAATTTGGACATGTTGTCAGGAAAGATCAGTCCCTGAAGAAGGATACCATGCTTGGTAAAGTACAGGGTCGATGAAAAAGAGGAAGACACTCAACAAGATGGATTTACGCAGTGGCTGCATCAACGGCTGACGCATAACAATGATTGTGGGCGTGGCGCAGGCCTAGGCGGTGTTTACTTCTGTTGTACACAGGGTTGCTATGAGTCAGAACCCACTTGAAGGCACCTAAGAACAACAACAGCAACATGAATGAACACGGGATTTTTAAATGGTTTTATTATATCTCTTGAGAAGATGATATGAATTTTGTCCTGTCTTCTAATATTGTGAATGAAGTCAAGTTTGAAAGTACAAATTTAGTAACCATTGGCATATAAATGATTCTCAAAGCTCAAGGAATTTATAAGCTCATATGTGGTAGTGTGTAGGCTCAGGGGAGAAAAAGCCAAAGACTCACCCCTGAGAGATTCAGGTTGTGTAAGGAAGACAAAATTGGCAAATAATATTGAGAAGGAGTATTTGGTGAAGGAGAAGAAAAATCAGAGAATTGAGTATGGTGATGTAGCGCTGCTAACCAAAAGGTTGGCAGTTCGAATCCATGAGGTGCTCCTTGGAAACTCTATGGGGCAATTCTACTCTGTCTTACAGTGTCGCTATGAGTTGGAATTGACTGGATGGCAACGGGTTAGAATTTTATTTATTCTTTTTTTAATGAAATACCTACTGGGTTAGCAACACAGAGGCCTTTAGTAATCTTTGCAATAAACATATTAACAGAATGATGAGGGTCAGAGTGCGTGGGTGGAGAAGTCAAATGGAAAAGAATCCTAATTGGATTCTGAAAAAAGGGGCTGTTGAGATCAGCTCTCCTAAGCAAAGCAGCAAAAAAATCTAAGACAAAATATTTCCAAATTCTCTTCAAAAGCACGCAAGAGCTGAGCAGATAGTGTAAACTTCTTGAAAAAATTCTGGAGGAAAGCAGGAGCCCAGAAATTGAAGCAGAAAATGAGGATAACCAAGTCAGTTTGATCTGAGGGAATTTTGAGTGTAGTCATTAAAGGCAAAAGTTGTGATCTGAGAATTACCCATGCACTCAACACTGCATCTTAGATTCAGGTAGGAATGTTTCTTACCCGAGCCTCATGCTTTAGAGTAACTCTTATATCACACATTCGAAACAACTTTACACTTCTTAAAATTGAGTGGGCTCCTCTGTCATTTGAGGTCCTGCACTCAGCACTAGCACGGCACTACGTGTAACTGCCAACATTTGCTCGTGACAAATACCAGTCAAGGAACCACTCCGCAGTCTCTTTCCTTCTGTAATTGAAAGAAAAGGCAATTGTGTCCAAATCCCGTGAAGATTTGAGAGTTGTGCCGCTGCTGACATCAATGAAGGGCACTGCTTTGAACTGCAGGGGGGGTATGAGTGGTAGAAATGCTTAGATAAAAGACACATAATTTAACTCATTAAATCCTACCTCTTAAATGGCATGAATACAGCAGATTCTTATATTTCCTACAAGTGTCTAGTGTCTATTTTTCTTGCTTCTCTTGTGTTCTAATTTGCGGTTCCAGAGATACATATCAAAAAGTGTGGAATGTGGTATCACATCTCATACAAATTCCATAATGTCTGAGGAACATTTTTCTATATTAAATGATTCTTATTGCCCTTGAATTTTGTGTGTAAAATGCATGAATGTGTGATGAGTTACCTTTGTAACGAGACTGATATTAGATGTTAGAACTTGGAATAGCTTAAAAAAAGTAGTAAGATTTACTTACTTTTTAAAATTAAACACATTAAGTATTCACTTTTATTTAAGTAATTCATATTTATAAACTTTGATGTTCAGACAGGTAGCATGTGGGCCTCTTTTTGTCCCAGGCTCTGCAAGCATTAGGAGTAGAGGTCTGCATGGACCAGATAAACAGGGTTTTTTTATAGGCCATAGTAAGGCAATTTGGTTGTATTTATGTAATAGACAGCCATGAAAAAAAAGCTTTAAGCAGAAGAGTGGTGTTAACTGACTTTGAATTTAAGTGAATAATTCTCAGTGTTGTATGGAACATTTACTGTAGGAGAACGAGAATAGATACAAGAGGCTAAATTAAGAGATTCTTGCCGTTGAGGCAGTGTACAGTGTTGGTTAACACCATAGACTCTGGAGCCAGGTTTCTTGTGTTTGAAATCCATTCTTGGGCACATGCTAACTTTAAAACATGGTGAAAACGACAACCCTAGCACTTTACCTTCCTTATCAGTAAAATGGATGTTAAAAAAATAACCTAGTTTATTAGGTTTTTGAGAAGAATGTATACGAAGCACTTATACCTGTGTCCAACATATTGTAAATGCTATACGAGTGTTCTCTGTTATTATTGAATATGGAATGGGAAAGAATGACTAGAATTGAGGGTGATTCTAAAGTTTTTGGTGCAAGCAACTGGTTGAATGGTGGTGGCACCATTCACTAAGGTGAAGAACACTGGGAGAAGAGTAGGTTTTGGTGAAGAAGATGGAATGGACAATTAAGTTTTGGACATACAGAATTTGTGATTTCTATTGGATATCAAAGTAGAGATGTTGTGTAGGTAGTTGAATAAACGAACCTGGAAATGAGAGAAGCAGTTAATATATATAAATTTTGGAACTATCAGCATACTAGTTGAGATCATCTAAGTCTGAATTTAGAAGGTAAGATGTTCCAGGAAAAAGCCTTAGGATATTCCAACATTTAAAGGTTGTGAAGAGGAGGCATCCAGCAAAGGAGGCTGAGAGGAGAAGTAAATGTGGTAGAACCAAGAGAGCACAGTGATGTGGAAGCCACGCAGAGAAAGGGCTCTGGAGTGACTGAGTGATCTTTTTTACAACATGCTGCTGGAATGTCAGACGAGATGAAGACTGAGGATAGTCTATTATATTTTGAAAAGTGGAGGTCATTGTTGATCTTGATGGCAATGGCTTCCAAGGAGTGGTGAAAATGTAAATGTATCTGAGTAAACTCAGGAGAGGAAGGAAAGTGGAGACAATGAATATCAACAAACACCTGAAGTGGGATTTGCCAGGCTTTTCCACTGTAAATTTACTCTTTTCCTATTTGAAGGAAGTAAGCATTTAGTGAAGAGTTACTTTGAGATTTATATAAATACCCTGCTTCAAATCAAACATTCAATTTATTCATTTATTACATTAGAATAGAACTCATCACTTTCTATTTTATTCAGTGGGTTATAATCTATTACTATAATTATTTATTTTTATGCCCAAATCTTTCCTGATTTGATTGCTGGTCACTGTGCCCTTCCAACATGCATGCTCTCTTCACCATGCTTGGCTCTGACAACCCCTGCCAGGCTGCCCTCCTGCATGGTACCCTTTGTACTGTCTTGGAATATGACATTCTTTGTTTGTCCACCTCCCATACCTCACCATGGATTCCTGTCTTACTTAGATTGGGCTCTGATGCAGTGCTCGGAGCCACCGTGTGTTCCTCCCACCCTGGCTCAGACACCTACCTTGTTTGCCCCTACCTAATGACTTGTGGACTGAATTGTTCCAGATGGAAAGAAAAAGGAAGTGAAATAAAGGCAAAGGAAAGAAAGGGAAGAGAAGGAAAACAAAAAGAGGGGAAGAGGAAAAAAAAAAAGGGAAGAGAAGGGAACTAAAGAGAAAGGGAAGGAAGGGGAACAAAAAGAAGTGAAGGGAATACAGCAAGTCCTCAGGTTATGAAAATCCGATTTATGGACAACTAGTACTTGCCTTTTAACATTATGAAAATTCGCCCTCACTTTGACACCGTTTAACCAACCCCTACTTGCATCAAATTTTTCACAACTACATTAACTTGCTGCACGTGCAGGTTTTAAAAAGCTCCAGACCTTTTCTTGCACTAAACCAAAAACCAAACCTTTGCAGTCCAGTTGATTCTGACTCATAGTGACCCCATAAGACAGAATAGAACTGCCCCTATACAGTTTCTAAGGAGGGGCTGGTGGATTTGAACTGCCAGCCTCTGGTTAGCAGCCAAGCTCTTAACCACTGTGCCATCAGGGCTCTTTCCTGCACTAAAAAGAAAAAAAAAAAAAATTTTCCATCGAGTCCAATCTGACTCATAGCGACCCTATAGGACGGAGTAGAACTACTCTATAGGCTTTCTAAGGAGTGCCTGGTGGATTTGAACTGCCAACCTTTTGATCTTGCACTAAAGAAAGGCTAAATAAGAACCATATGCACCTGTTCTGACTTACCTACAAATTCTTAAAGACACACTCAGGAACCAATCTCTTTCATAACTCGGTGACTGCCTGTAAAGAGGAAATATAATGGGACGGGATGGGAACAGAAAGGAAGAAAAGGCAAGAGAAGGGAAGGGAGGGAAGGGGAAAAGGAAGCAGAAGAGGAAGAGCTAAAACAGTCCCTTAACTGCTCTTTCCATGTTCACTCTTACCTCTTTCCATTCCATTATCAACAGCACACCTGGGGTGATATTTTCAAACTTTAAATCCAATCATGGCAGTGTTTTCCTTATTCATACTTCTTAACGTGACCAAAAAGGCCCTGAATTATCGTCTTCTGTTGAATTCTCTGCCTTCATCTATTCTAAAAAAAAACTTGCCCCTAATTTATCATGATGCTGCTACACGTAAATCACTCTGATCTTTCGAATTCTCCTACTCTCAAGCTTTTTCCTCCCCCAAGATCTTCAGCATGTGGTTTTTCCTCTGTTTGGATTGATTTGCTCCCTTTCTTTCACCTGGCTGACTCCCACCTGTCAGTTTAATCTCAGCTTTAATATAACTTCTTCAGGGATGCCATCTCCAACCTGCTTGCAGCACCCTGGACTACCCCTTCATTACACTTAGCACAATGGTTAATTATGTGTATGTTTAATTTTTAAAATTCAGTCCCATTCATTAGGGATAAGGTCTACTTTACTCATCACTATACCCGCAGTGACCAATATATTTTAGGGACTTAATAAATTTATTCAATACCTGTGGCTAAATGAATGCAAAATAATTAATTAATAAAGGTGGCCAACTTCTAGACTCAGTTGAGCCTTTAAACTGCTTACTGTCTAGCCCTTCTTTCCCAGGAATCATGCTTTCTCTCCTACCGTGATTACTTGTGTGTGTGTGTGTGTGTGTGTGTGTGTGTATAAAACCAAAACCAAACCCACTACTGTCTAGTCAATTCCGACACATAGCGACCTTATAGGACAGAGTAGAACTGCCTCATAGAGTTTCCAAGGAGAGCCTGGCAGATTCAAACTGCCAACCTCTTAGTTAGCAGCCGTAGCACTTAACCACTACGCCACCAGGGTTTCCTTTGTGTGTATGGGGGGGATAAAAGTATATGTAAGAAAACATTTGCCATTTCAACACTCTTCACATGAACAATTCAATGGCATTAATGATGTATATCATGGTTTCCAACCATCACCATTATCATTTCCAGAATTTTCCATTACCCTTAACAGAAGCTCAGTGCCCCTAAAAAACGGCTCCTGCTTTTCTCCTCCCTCCTCCTTGCCCCTTGTAACTGCTAATAAACTGGTCTCCATACACTTGTCTCTTCTAGATATTTCCAATAAATGGGATTATACAGTATTTGTCCTTTTGAGACCGATTTATTTTACCGAGAATAATGTTTTCAGGGATCATCCATGCTGTAGCCTGTATCAGGCCTTCATTTACCTCTGTGGCTGAGTAACATCCCATTATACAGATATACCACATTTTGTTTATCCACTCCTCTCTATTGGCCAATGTAAATAATGCTTCAATGAACACTGATGTTCAATTGTCTGCTGTGTTTCCGCTTTCAATTCTTTTCCTACCATGGCTACTTTCGAATCTGCCATCTTGATCCCTAATGATGGTCTCGGATGTATAAACCAGAAATACTTATTCTGTATTTTTCTGTGATACTGTATCCTAAAAAGAGAACCTGGAAGAGCTTGTTGAACAATTCCTTCATTCTGAGACTCGACACAGCTAACAATGTATGAATCACACCTACAAAACTACAAAGACATCTTCAGGGCAAGGTCAAGCTAAATCGTATCTTAGCCCATGTAGGACAACTACTGCTGCTGCTACTGACAATAGTAACAACGTTTCACGTATTAAGCACTTATTATATATTGGCCATTTTACATGTATTTCATATATTTATTTCAGTTAACTATGAGTAAATACTATAGTAGATGTTATTGTCCGCAATGTCAGTAGCTGAAAAAGTAGTAAAATAATACTTACCATAGTACAGTTAGTCCACAACTTAAGACGTATTTGAGTAATGACGAACTACACTTATGACCGTCTGTTTTTGTTTTTTGTTTTGTACTTCTTATTGTTAGTAATACGTACCGCATACAATGTTGTGGCATGTAATTTGCTGATGTTATCATTCGCAGATGCTCAATTTTATGATTTACTGTTCAAAACACTGCCATCTTGGGACTTTAGTTACTTGAAAGCATGGACCCAAACACTGAGAGCTTTGCTGAAGTCAACAGGCAGATTCGGGAAGCAGTGAGATGTTACTGAGAAATACATGAAGGAAAAAAAGAAAAGGACCATACAGACAACCTTCACTTAATTTTCTGGCTAGAAACACCATCCCCATTCCCAGGGATAATCCAGACGTTGCAGGACCTTCCACAAGTGGAGTTATTATCGCATTTGACAAAATGCCAACGTTGTCCAGTCCTTCATCATCATTGGAATAAATTTTTATGATTTGTTTGTTTTATGTATGTAAGCATTAAAATATATCTGTAAGTTTATATGTAATATTTCCAACCCCCAAAGGCAAATAAAGATCAGATTTATAAAGATACTGATAATAAAAAGCAATAATAATGAAAACTAAAAAAAAAAAGAAAGAGGAATTGGACTTATGTCAGAACCAATTGAAGACGGAGTCATTGGGACAGCACCTCGTACTAAGTCGGGGACAACCTGTAGCTGCCTCCATGTGAGAAAAATGAACATTAGAAGGGTAGGTTCCATTCTAGCATTGGAACTCAGAATAACCTGACTCAAAACATCATAACTCTACACCTCAGGGCACTTTTCACTTTTCTGCTTACTGGTCCTGCTCCATACAATATATACACACAATCAACATCTAAGAGTCTCAAATACAATAGGGAAATAGTAAACTATTATTATTCCTATTTGCCACACCTACTGCTAAAAGGGACCTCATCAGGAATCACAGGGAGGAAAAGGAATAATTTCTGCAAGTTAACATTCTTTACTCTTCCTCACCTCTCTCTTTTTCAGAGCTGGAAGTGACTTTACCTAGCTGCAGCGGCACCTGTTGAAGCAACTCACAGCCAATCTGCACTCAAAGGAGGGAATCGCAAGGGAATTTGCCTGTTTGAGAGTAGTAAGTAAGATATTCAACGTTTATTTTCTCTTCCAAGATGTTTGGGAATAAAAAGTACACGGCTTCTCAGAAGAAGTCTTTCAGAGGTGACCCCTACTGAAGGGAAAGGCATTTCATTACCAGGAGTCACCAGACTGAGTCATCTCCTGATTAGCACTTTCTAAAAGGAAGTGTCTGGTAGACAAGTGCCTTTATATACCGGATCTGTCAGTGTTTGTTTTAGAGGCTGTTTGGTCCAGAAACTTTGGAGAAAATATGCCTTGGGCTAAACACTCTATAATGACCTGTTGCAGTTCATGGGAGACTTTATTCTGGATCTAAGGGCTATGGTTTTGATTTTTTTTTTTTTTTACGTTGAAACCTGAGTGACGAAGTGGCTGAATATTTTATTGTTTCCTGTGAGCAATGCACTGGCTCTCTCAACTTTCTCCTTACCTTAGCGACAAAGCTTCGGTAACTTTACAAGAGATTTCATCAGCCAGAAGCTCGGCTTGTATTACAGTGATTTCTCATCCCATCAGCCATTGACAGGGGTAACTGATATTTTCTGTAGCTAGGGAACAGTTTTTCACTGTAATAGTATTGGCTTTTCATTATATCCATCTCCAATTAAAATATACACTTTGTATTTTGCCTTCCCACTGGGTGGTAAGCACTATTGTTCACATCGAGCCGCATTTTGCAAGAAACTTAAAAACAAATGAAAAGACCCATTGCCGTCAAGTCGATTCCAGTTCATAGCGACCCTATAGGACAGAGTAGAACTGCCTTCTAGGGTTCCCAAGGAGTGGGTGGCGGATTCGAACTGCTGACCTTTTGGATAGCAGCCTATCACTTAACCACTGTACCACCAGCTTGCAAAATGCAAAAGGAATTTTTTTTTTTTTTAATTAGAATGTTAGATCAAAGCTATGAGGAAAGTTAAACCACATATGCCTGGGCATTGGGGTAGGGAGGTGTGTTTTGGTTGAGGAGAGCTTTATGGCGGGGTGAGTGATTCCATCTCAGCAGTGTTTTCTCTGCCTCCTGCCAGGGGAGCACAGGAGCCAGAATGCCCCCAGCCAGTTCAGGCCTGAGATCTTCCAACATTTCCACTTATTTTCTTGCTAGCTCATAAACCTGTAAATTCAAAAGAGTTTAATAATTGCCTATGATAATAATACCAAAAAAAAAAAAGAAAGATCCCATTGCTGTTGAGTTGATTCCTACTCTTAGCGACCCTATAGGACAGAGTAGAACTGCCCCACAGGGTTTCCAAGGAGCGGCTGGTGGGTTTGATAATGACAATCACCATTATATCACTTTTCACCTGCTGGGTTCCTGAAATATCTTGGGTATGAAACATATTATGTAATTACTAATCCGTATACTCATCTGCAAGTTTAGCTATACAGGTAGTCCCCGACTTATGGTGTATTCAAATTATGACAAACCACGCTTACGACCATCCAGGTTTTTTTTTTTCCCACATCTTATCATAATATGTATGTATGTATGTATTAAAATACACCTGTAACTTTCTGTGTAATGTTTCCAACCCCAAAGACAATTAAAGACCAGGTTTATAAAGATACCGGCAATAAAAGGTAATAATAATGAAAATTAAAAAAATAAAGAGGTATTCGACTTCCATCAGAGTCAACATATGACGGAGTTGTCAGAACTGAAGCCTGTTGTAAGTCGGGGATCAGCTGTATTCCCTCATTTTAAAAAAGAAGGAGCTGAGCCTTAAAAAGATCAAATGACTTCATTTTACGCAGCTAATAAGTGGTGGATGCGTTAGAATTTGAACCTGGGCCTAGTCCTGGAGACTATACTCTTTCCGTTAGGCCCTGCTGGCTGCTGGGAAAACAGCGCTGCCATGGGCTTTGGTGAATACAACAAGAGCAGAGAACTATACCCACTGCATGGGGGCAGTGCTAGTTCAGTGGTAGAATTCTCACCTCCCACGCTGGAGACCTGGGTATGTTTCCCAGCCAAAGCACCTTATGTATAGCCACCACTCACCTGTCTGTGGAGGACTATCTGTTATTATGATGCTGAACAGGTTTCAACAGAGCTGCCAGACTAAGACTGACTAGATAAAAAGGGCTGGAGATTTACTTCTGAAAATTAGCCAGTGAAAACCCTATGGATCACAACGATCCAATCCATAATCAATCATGAGGATGGTACACGATTGGTCGCCTTTTTGTTCCATTGTACGTGGGATCAGGGACCAACTCGATGGCAACTAACAACAACAATATCTACTGCAAAGTTCTCCATATTAGAGAAAAGATGTGCTATGTGAAACCAGTCAAAAAAAAATGTATGGCAATAGATTAAAAAGTTTGAGATCATGCAGGAAAGGCAAAGCTCTTTGTTGATTGGTGTTGGGGGCTGTGGAAGCTGTAAGGGAAGGGACCAAAATGTCAAGGCCCTTTGCCCCAGGGTGGAAGTCCAAGGGGACTCCAGATGAGGCTGGCCGTCAAATCGATGAGGCACGGGGAGAGGGGAAACACAAACTTAGAGATTGCCCCTGGGCACTTGTTACCCTTGCTGTGCCTCTGATCTCCCTTTCTCCATCTCTGCTACTCACTTGTTTAATTTCTTTTATATCTCAAAAGAAATTGCCTCAAGATATACCTACACTAATCCTGCTTTATTAACAACAAGACAACCCACTCTCAAAAGGGATTATAACCACAGGCATAGAGGTTAGGATTTACAACACATATTTTTGAGGGATACAATTCAATCCATAACAAACTCCAAGACCTTTCATGATCTGAACTCTGCCAGTCCCTCAGTCCTCTCCCCTTTCTGCCTTTCCACTCTTCTGCACTCTCTGAGCTCCAGTCTTAATGAACTATTTTCAGTTCTGAAAAAAATTAAAAAAAAAAAAAACTGACTTATAGAGATCCAATGTGTTAGAGAGTAGAATTGCTCCATAGGATTTTCTTGGCTATAATCTTCATGAAAGCAGATCACCAGGTCTTTCTTCCGTAGTGCCCCTGTGTTGGTTCGAACCTCCAACTCTTAGGTGGGTAGTCAAATGCAAACCATTTGTGCTAGCCAGGGACTTTCAGATCCTTCAAAATCCCATTTTATTTGACCTCTGGGCCTGCATCTATTTTAAACTCCCTTTGCTCCTTCTCCACTTTATCAGCTGTCATTGAAACACTCTTCTCTCACCATTCACCTGGCTAACTCTTCATCATCCTTCAAGACTCAACGTAGATATCACTCTCTCCAGGGCACTTTTCTTGGGTCCTTCATGCCTGAAATGGTGTTCCTATTATGCGTTCCTGTAGTATCCTGTACTGCCTCCATTATTGCACTGACCACTTTAGTAAATTTGCCTGTTTATTTGTCTACATCCCTCACAAGATGATAAGCTCAGTGCAAAAAGGGACTATATAGGTCTACTTTACTGTTCCGTCTCTCAATGCTTAGCATAATGCCTGTCGTATGGTAGGCAGGCTTTAATAATGGTTGAATAAATAAATTCTGTGCATAAAACTTTTACTTGTATATCAACATCCTCACAAGGACTTCCTCATTTGGTCCTTCTAAGAGTTCTGTGAGGGAGACTGAGCATATATGATGGATTTTATCTTAGAGATGTGGAAATTGAGGTCTAGAAAAGGCAACAGTGTACAGTCATACAGATAAAATGTGGTGGATTCAGTTCTTAGGTTTTTTTTTTTTTTTTCATATCAGTACCTCAAATCTTGGCTTCTTATTCCAAACAAAGAAGGCTCTTCATCTCTAGGTATCTCTCATTTTTTGCCCTCCAAATAGAAAATTTGTGTGTTTGCTACAGTTTCTTTCTGTTGGCTGTAGCAGAAGTTATTGGTGTCCATTACAGATTAAGTTGCTTCCCGAAAGTATGTGTTGGAATTCTAACCCCTACACCTGTGCATATAATCCTGCTTTGAAATACAGTTCTCTTTTTTCATGTGTATTATACCATAATAAACATAGGGCTGGTGGGTTATAAAGTTAATCATTTCTGAGATATAGAAATAGCAGATCAGACAGAGAGACACCAAGGGGAAGACAGATGTCATGGGAGGATCATCCACAAGCCCAGGAACAAAGATAGCCTGGACTACTGAAAAGGAATGAATTGACACAGTGAAGATTCTGATTTCTACTTTTAGCCTCCATACCAAACCAAAGAAACCAAACCTGTTGCTGTCGAGTTGATTCCGATTCACCGTGACCCTATAAGACAGAATAGAACTGCCCTGTAGGGTTTCCAGGGAGTAGCTGGTGGATTTGAACTGCCAGACCTTTTGGTTAGTAGCCAAGCTCTTAATCACTTAGCTACTCTGTCCTGTAGGGTTGCTATGAGTCAGAATCGACTCAACAGTAACGGGTTAGCCTCTGTAATTGTGAAAAAATACATTTCTGTTTCTTAAAGCACCCGCTTGTGGTATTTCTATTACAGGAGCACTAGGAAACTAAGGCTTACCTACCCTATACCCCTATTGTACACCTCTCAGTTCACTCGTGGCGGTGGCACACAGTTTCTGGAAGGTCGAGAAGTTCCCATCTGAAGCCCCTACATTTATCTTATCTTCTGCCTATGCTATTCATCACTGCCATAGGAGTTTGTTCTCTGCACACAGGTGCAACCCAGAAGTGTGTGGAGGGGTTAATGATCTTGGGAGCCACCAGAGCTAATGGAGATGGGAGTCCCAGGATAAATTGCCCGGTCTCTCCCTATTCAGGTGGAACAATTCTGAGGTGCATACGACACAGTTTCTCAGGGGTCCCTCGCCAGAATAGAGCCCCATTGCCCACATAAGCTGACCCACACAATATCACACCTGTTAATGGCTATTCTCCCTTCCCTCCCCTGAACCATTGTCACCACTCTTTCATTTGTTCCTCCATGGATTACTTCACAAATAGATCACCTGTACCCCAGCCTTTGTCTCCAAGCCTTCTTCTTGGAAAAAAGCAAGCTAAGACACTGATAAATTTGTAACAAGCAGGACAGGAGAAATACAGGCTTTCTCTCTCTCCACTGCTAAGTAAGTGTCCTTGTAAAACACTCCTCCACCATGTTCCCCACCTGCCACTTCACCAAATGATCTTTTGAGGTACTCATCACCTCCGAAAGTCACTCATTCTTCTCTAGAGTAAACTTGGTTGTCAAATGCCAAGCTGGGAGATAGTTGCTCTTCCCAAAGTGGTGTTTCTCTGGCAGCATTAGCACCTTTGAGTCACTGACCTGTGGTAGGCTGGCAACTGGCACAGAGCAAGCAATTTCCAGCCTCTGTGCCAGTTCTCTCCATTCTTTTTGTTTATCAGAACTGTTTGAAATTACCGTCTAGAATCCCTAAGGGGAGGACAGAAGCTGCAAAAAACCATGGCTGTCTACACTCCGTTAGCTGAGGCAGACGGAAGCAGTAGCACAATACAGCATTAACTTCCAGACATACATATTTAGTTTTAGACAGTCTGCTGAAAAGGGTGGGGAGGGCTCTGAAGAAAACATACCCATGCAGCAAAAAACGTAAATGAGCAGTACACCAAATGCCCTCTGTCAACGATTTCACAACAGATTTCTGAAACCAGTTCTCCCAGATTTGCTGAAACATTTGTTTGTTCAAGGAACATTTCTCTAAAATCCAAAGGTCAGTGTAGTTGATTCATGATAGAGCCTCCTCCATTGCCTCAGACCTGTGACCTCATTTCACCTGCCCCTGGGATGAGGGTGGGACCTACATGGCATCACCTGGGCACCAACTTACTGCCTTCTTTACTCCAACCACCTTAACCCCGTGGCCACCCTGCCACACACTCTGTCCTACCAGGAGGAAATCACAGGTACAGAGAGGCAAATATATTTCAAAGGCACTGAGTTGTACTTGATCAAACTTTGAGCACCTCACTGATTTTTGTCTTCTTTATCTTTGTATCCTTTTCCTAAGTACAGTGTCTGGCACCTACCAGATGTTCATTAAATATTTGTTGAGTCCTTGGATGCATGCATGATTGAATTAATGAAGATATGAATAATTCTTCCAGCTTGAAGTGTTGAGGCTTATGCTATGAATATATTTCCCGGGTAATTAGCTCTGTGCATAGTGGGTGCTCAATAAATGTGAATTAATAGATCAACAATGTGCCTGAAAGGGCTTTGCAGAAAATAACTCACTAGGAGAGCCTATGGATATGTCCCCATGTTACTCTTGGTGAGGTTCCATGTTGCATCCAATGAGTGCATATAGCCTCATATAAAAGATTCTTGTGATAGTTTTCACTGTTGAGCTTGGTAAGACATCATTTTATTTAGGCTTTCCATTTTGGCATATGTCTTTTTCCATATCCTGTTATGTATTCGTTTTTTTGAGGCATCTAGGCAGGACTAGATAATGGCGGGCAGGACCAGAGCTATAACTGGGCTCCAGATGGATCCCTTAATTGACTAAGAATCTGTGGTCTTAAGTGTAGGCAGTTAACCCCTGAGAGGAAGTACTAGCTATGTTATCTACAGTACACTGTAATCATGTAATACTTTTTATATAAAGAAATAATAGAGTAATAGGTAGGATCATTCACTGTTATCTTTTTTCATTTAAAGCTATTTTAGAGTGCTATATCCAATGCTATTTCCTTTTTTCATTTTATGCTAATATTGTGGAATTAAGGCATTTTGTTTTCCGCCCATCACAGAGCACTGAATATTGCTAGAATGATGTATAAATAGTACACCTTGAGTCAACATTGCTTATTTAATATCAGTAGTTACAGAAGCTGCCATTTTTAAGTATTTAGTATGTGCTAGACTCTATATACTAAATACTGCATATGCATAATCTCATTTATTCCTTAGATTAAGCTTGAAGTATTAACTATTATTACTATCTTTAGTTTACCTATGCAGAAACGGAAATTTAGAGAGATAATTTGATCAAATAGTAGAGCAGAATTTCAAATTTTACTCAAATTTTTTTTTGCTCTTAATTACTCACACACATACGAGAATACTTTACACAAGTGTTCGATTCTGACTCATAGTGACCCTATTGGACAGAGTAGACCTGCCCCATGGAGTTTCCAAGAGCACCTGGTGGATTCAAACTGCTGACCCTTTGGTTAGCAGCCGTAGCACTTAACCATTACGCCACCGAGGTTTCCCATATAGGGTCGCTATGAGTCAGAATGGACTTGAAGGCAATGAGTTAGTTTCGTTTAAAAAATGGGACTTGAAATAACAGCTATTGACGGACACTTTGCTAAGTATATTCTAGAAAGTTCCTCATTTCATATTTAGGCTGTATATCTATAAATTTGATCTATAAATTTGATACTATTAACCCTTTATACAAACCAAAAAAAAAAAACCCACTGCCATCGAGTCAATTTCGACTCATAGGGACTCTATAGGAGAGAGTAGAACTGCCCCATAGTTTCCAAGGAGCACCTGGTGGATTTGAACTGCCGACATCTTGGTTAGCAGCTGTAGGGCTTAACCACTACTCCACCAGGATTTCCACACCCTTTATACAGATGAGAAAATTTAATCTCTGAAAGGTCAAGTGACTAGTCTAAATAACCAGCAATTCGAGTAGAACTGGGATTTACACCTGTTCTGTCTGACCCCAGACAGAGCCTATCAATGCTCCCATATCACTCTACTATGTCTAATGAGGCAGAAGTAGCCAAAAGATCTATAATGGACGTGTGTCATTTTTTGTATGTATAGCATTCATTCCTCTTTGCTATCAGCACCCCATGGGGGGAGGAGGAGCAATGGGTGTAATTACATCTCCTCAATGTACGTAGACTTATTAGGACACTGAATCCACTTTCTTACGTTTTACTGAAGATGCCAAAATGACCAGTCAATCCATTGCAGACAAGATGTGGACACATGATTTAAACTTGACCATTAAAATACTTTCTTTGAGGAATTTGAATCTCAGTGATACAAGTAGTGAAGCCATGATTGGGCTATACTAATCTCATTAACCCAGAAATCAAACCCATTGCCAGCAAGACAATTCCAACTCGTAAGGACCCTATAAGGACAAAG
The DNA here is from genome assembly GCF_030014295.1 of Loxodonta africana. Taxonomy (NCBI): domain Eukaryota; kingdom Metazoa; phylum Chordata; class Mammalia; order Proboscidea; family Elephantidae; genus Loxodonta; species Loxodonta africana. The sequence goes on from NC_087360.1 coordinate 60,666,581, forward strand.
TAGAATTGTTCCATAGGGTTTCCAAGGAACAGCTCAGGGACTGAACTGCCTATCTTTTGGGTAGCAGCCATAGCTCCTAACCATTGTGCAACCAGGGCTCCTGTAGGTGAAATAGTTGTATTATATTAGATGGGGAGGTATTTTTTGAAAGTGCATAGGAGGGAAAAAAAAGTCTGGTCATTGGGGAGCAAAATAGATAATCTGCAGTGCACATTTGATGGATGTTGTGTGTCAATGAGATCTTCCAGTATCCCACTCCCTCTTTCCAAAAGCATCCTACTTTCTTCATGGGAAAGTTTGTAGTCTTTATAGGACCGGAAATGCAGACGCCTGGTTCATCAATGAAAGTAACCCTACCTCTCACTTCTATTATCACTGGGTAAGCACATACATATCTTAAACTTGACCAATGGGTATGCTTTTCTCTCTTTATTTTGAATTTTAGCTGTTGGAGATTATCCATCCTACTACTGGCACATTGACCAGGCTGAGGTTTCTGTTTGTTACCTCCTTGCTTAGGTGCTTTCCCCACCCCACCCCACCCTGTCTTAATCTGTTGGGAGGATCAGAGCCATCCATATATGTTGGTAAACGAGACATTACTCCTTCATAGCATTTATTAGATTTATTCAATTAGTTGCAACGGTTAGAGACCAACTTGAACTAGTTCAAGGCCCAGGAGCTCAATTAGGGTGTATTGTTTATTTCTTTCAGGCAGAGTAGTTTGGGAAGTGGGCTTTCCATAGATATTCAAAACCAAGAACTTCAAACTGTAATTTTTGAGTCAAGGTGGTTATTCATGGCCTCCCTTTGTAGCCATATAGTGTTCTTCCTTCAGTGTGAATTAAATGCTCAACAATGGATGTCCTCTCTGTCTCCTCTACTTCATTTGCTTAACCCTGGATCCTGAAAGGACAAGGTAATGCAGTACAAAACAGGTCTTTTAGGCAGTGGGAACTATGAGTAGAGTAGATTTCCTTAAAAGGAAATGTGAGCAGAGCAGGAAATGATCAATATCATTGAGCGCAGCTTTGCATGAAAATTGCCAGGAAGGCTTCAAACTCCATTGACCTGTCACACTGCCCAGAATCTCATCCGTTTACCTTTCTACTTAGCACATCTTTTGTTTCAAAACGCAGTGGAATAGCTGAAGTCCTAATAAGGATATAACCCACCACATAAGGATATGCTCCTTGAATTAAGATATTTTCTTTTCAAGAGCTAGCTGATATTCTGCATGGGTATTCAGTCTCAGCTATGTGCCTGGGGAGAATTGCTGTGTGCTTTTTCAAGCCAAGTTGGGAATAACAGAGAAAACCAAGAATGGGTTGAGGCACAATGGGGATAGGAGATAGTCAGTTTGAATGGGCTGGAATAGCTAGAATATCAGAAACGAAACTCAAAAATTTATTTATAAAGCCAAAGCAGAGCCACAGGCCTGGCCTGCATGAGAAACCTACTTAGTATCGGAGGAAACATAAAACCTAATATGGGAATCTCTGAGCGTGGAAGTCTGTTAATAACTTTGAGGCCACATCTGGCAGAGTTAACAAGAAAGCAAATACGAAATCCAGGACAGGTACAGAATAAGGATTAACAGTTGTGGACAACAATAATTCATTGTCTCTAGGCTTTTTTTTTTTTTTTTAAATAAAGCAGAATTAATTGGCTTAGGTAACTGGAAAGTCCAAGGGCAAAACTGGTTCCAGTCACGGTAGTTTAGAAAATGTTTTCTAAGCTCTCTGTTTCTCTTGGTCTGCATCTCTCTCTCCTCCCCTCTCTTTCTCCTCCCTCCATCCCCAAAACCCTCCTGGCTCTCTCTGTCTCCCTCTATCTGTCCCTTTGTTCTCAGACTGTCTCTTTCCACAGTCAACCCCAAACTTCCATTGTCATGACCTTTTCTCAGGCCCCAAATATCCAACATCAGAAAAGTGTCTCATTGTAGGAGAACTGGAATTGGCCCTACTGGAGCTGCATGAGGCAGAAAAAGAGCAGTTCTTACCTTGATGCCAAAGTGCTAATGTGAGTGGGAGGGTGCCCTTGCAGGTAGGATTGAACTGGGCAGGTAGGGGATGAGGATGTTTGAGATGATTGCACAAAAGAAAACATGGGGAAAGGAAGGCGGTGCACAGAATAGACATTCACTTCAGCATTTTGTTAGAAAAGATGTGTGGGAAGAGGCCATATATGGAAAAATTCTGACATACAGATAGCCAGTTAGGATAGTTGATCCACACAAAAGATCAAAGGAGAAAAAGTAGTAGATCTGAACTTCCCTATGACCACACTGGGCTCTGTCTGTCTTTAACCATTCCTCCTAGGGCTTGCATAGGTGGAATATGAACTTGCATTTCCCAGGAAGAAATGAAAGATTATGACAGCCCTTAGGATTACAAGTAAATCAACTGAAATCTTGAGCCCTAGAATAACTTAAAAAAGAAAAAAAGTTGCCGATGAGTCAACCTCAACTCATGACGACCCCATGTGTGTCAGAGTAGAACTGTGCTCCGTAGAGTTTTCGATGGCTGATTTTTCTGAATTAGATTCTCAGATCTTTTTTCCAAGGCACGTCTGGGTGGGATCAAACTTCCAATTTTCTGGTTAGCAGCAAGGGAGTTAGCTGTTTGCACCACCCAGGAACACCAATTCTATGATCACTGTTACGTGCCATTGAGTCAGCATCTGATACAAGGTGACCCCATGAACAAGAGAATTGGACTGTAGTGATCCATAGGCTGATCTTTAGAATTAGATCTCCAGGCCTTTCTTCTGAGGTTCCTCTGGGTGAACCTGAACCTCCAACCTTTTGGTTAACAGCTGAGCACATTAACCATTTGCAAAACTTTGATTGAAATAGCCTAGGAGTAAGCTAGAAGGATAACTCATTAAAACCAAAAAAATCCACTGATGTCGATTTGATTCTGACTCATAGTGACCCTATAGGACAGAGTAGAACTGCCCAGTAGAATTTCCAAGGATTGCCCGGTGGATTTGAACTGCTGACCTCTTGGTTACCAGCTTTAGCACTTAACCACTACGTCACCAGGTTTTCCAAATCACAAGTTCTATTAGAATACTTAATACTCGTGGAGTGACTGATCTTCGGAAGTATTTTAGCTGGTGTCGTTAGGTGCCATAGAGTCGGTTCTGACACATAGCAACTTTATACACAACAGAAACACTGCATGGTCTTGCACCATCCTCACGATGGTTGCTATGTTTGAGCTCGTTGTTTTAGTCGCTGTGTCAATCCATTTCATTGAGCATCTTCCTCTTTTTCACTGACTCTCTACTAAGCATGATGTCCTTCTCCAAGGAATGGCCCCTCCTCATAACACGTCCAAAGTACATAAGACCAACTCTTGCCATCTTCTACGGAGTATTATGGCTGTACTTCCTCAAGACAGATTTGTTCATTCTTCTGGCAGTTCATGATATACTCAATATTCTTCACCAGCATCATAATTCAAAGGATTCTTCTTTGGTCTTCCTTAGTCATTGTCAAGCCTTCCCATGCATATGAGGCAATTGAAAACACCATGGCTTGGGTTAAGAACACCTTAGCCCTCAAAGTGACATCTTTGCTTTCTAACACTTTAAAGAGGTCTTTTGCAGCAGATTTGTAATGTGTCATTTGATTTCTTGACTGCTGCCCCATGGGTGTTGATTATGGATCCAAGTAAAATGCAACCCTTGACAACTTCAATATTTTTTCCATTTATCATGATGTTGCTTATTGGTTCAGTTGTAAGGATTTTTTGTTATCTTTATGTTAAATTGTAATCCATACTGAAGGCTGTAGACTTTGATCTTTACAGTAAGTGTTTCAAGTCCTTTTTACATTCAGCAAGCAAGGATGTATCATCTGAATATTTCAGGTTGTTAATGAGTCTTCCTCCAACCCTGGTACTCTGTTCTTCATATAGTCCAGGTTCTCAGATTATTTGCTCACCATACAGATTGAATAAGTATGGTGAAAGGATACAACCCTGACACATTTCTTTTTTGCTTTTAAACCATGAAGTGTCACCTTGTTCTGTTGGGATCACTGCCTCTTGGTGTATGTACAGTTTCTCATGAGTACAATTAAGTGTTCTGAAATTCCCATTCTTCACAATATTATCCATAATTTGTTATGATCCACACAGTTGAAAGCCTTTGCATAGTCAATAAAACACAGGTAAACATCTCTCTGATGTTCTCTGCTTTCAGCCAGGATCTATCTAACAGCAGCAACGATATCCCTGTTCCATGTCCTCTTCTGAATCTGGCTTGAATTTCTGGCAGTTCCCTGTCAATGCACTACTGCAACTGTTTTTTAATTATCTTCAGGAAAATTTTACTTGTGTGTGGTATTAATGATATTGTTAGATAATTTCTGCATTCTATTGGATCACCTTGGTTTGGAATGGGCAGGCAGCTGTCAGTTGGCCAGGTAGCTGTCTTCCAAATTTCTTAGCATAGATGAGTGAGCACTTCCAACATTGCATCTTTTTGTTGAAACATCTCAATTGGTATTCCATCAATTCCTAGAGCCTTGTTTTTCGACAATGCCTTCAGTGCAGCTTAACTTCTTCCTTCAAGAGCATTTGTTTTTGATGATATGCTGCTTCCTGAAATGGTTGAATGTCAAACAGTTCTTTTTTGTACAATGACCTCTGTGTATTCCTTCCATCTTCTTTTGATGCTTCCTTCATCATTCAGTATTTTTCCCATAGATTTCTTCAATATTGCAACTCTAGGCTTGAATTTTTTTCTTCACTCCTTTCAGCTTGAGAAATGCTGAGTGTGTTTTTCCCTTTTGGTTTTCAAACTCCAAGTCTTTGCACATTTTATTATAATACCTTACTTTATCTTCTCGTGCCACTCTTTGAAATCTTCTTCTGTTCAGCTCTTTTACTTCATCATTTCTTCCATTTGCTTTAGCTATTCTATGGCCAACAGCAAGCTGCAGAGTCTCTTATGACATCCATTTTGGTCTTTTCTTTCTTTCCTGTCTTTTCAATGACCTCTTGCTTTCTTCATGTATGATGTTCAAGTGTCATATCTATTATTGAGATGCTCTCTAAATTCAGGTGGGATATACTCAAGGTCATAGTTTGGCTCTCTTGGACTTCTTTTAAATTTCTTCAGCTTCAACTTGAACTCGCATAGGAGCAATCGATGGTCTGTTCTGCAATTGGCATCTGGCCTGGCTCTAACTGTTGATATTGAGATTCTCCATCATCTCTTTCCACAGTTGTAGTCGATTTGATTCTTCTGTATTCCATTTAGTGAGATCCCCATGTATAGTCACTATTAAGTTGTTGAAAAAATGTATTTGCAATGAATAACTCATTTGTCTTGCAAAATTCTATTATTCAATCTCTTGCATAGTTTCTGTCACCAAGGCCGTATTTTCCAACTACCTATTCTTCTTTGTTTCCAACTTTTGCATTCCAATCACCAGTAATTATCAATGCATCTTGATTGCATGTATGATCAATTTCAGACTGCAGAAGTTGATAAAAATCTTTAATTTCTCCATCTTTGGCATTAGTGGTTGGTGCATCAACTTGAATAAAAGTTGTATTAACTGGTTTTCCTTGTAGGCATATGTATGTTATGTTGTACTTCAGGATAGATCTTGAAATGTTCTTTTTGACAATGAATGTGGCACCATTCCTCTTCAGTTTTTCATTCCCAGCATAGTAGACCATACGATTGTCTGATTCAAAATGGCTAATACCAGTCCATTTCAGCTCACTAATGCCTAGGATATTGATCTTTATGCAGTCCATTTCATTTGTGATGACTTTTGATTTTCCTGGATTCATCCTTCATACATTCCACATTCTGATTATCAGTAGATGTTTGCAGATGTTTCTCCTCATTTTGAGTCCCAAATCTTGACTCCATCCAGGTAATTAAGCAAATGAAAGTCCCAAAATCTTGACTCCATCCAGGTCACTACGGTAGACTTTACTTTGGGGAGGCTGCTCTTCCCTAGTTGTATTTTGACTATCTTCCAATCTGAGGGGCTCATCTCTCAACACGGTGTCAGATAATGTTCTGCTACTATTCATAAGGCTTTCCCTGGCCAATTTTTTCATAAGTACACTACCAGGTTCTTCTTCTTAGTCTGTCCTAGTCTGGAAGCTCCGTTCGAACCTACCCACTATGGGTGATCTGCTGGTATTTGAGATACCATTGGCCTAGCTTCCAGCATCACATAACATGCAAGCCACCTCAGTACAACAAACTGACAGACAAGTGGTGGTTTTAGCTGGTAGGAGCACCAAATATTAATGAATTATTTTATGCCTGATATCCATGTTCTTTAGATATCCAACAAGGCACAGAGTTAGTTCTGATGCTTTGCAAGGTGCTCCATAATACTAATAATATAAACTACAGTGTTTATCTGACTTCCTGGATAGACGGTCAGCTCTTTGAGAACATGTTTATACATGTTTATGTCCTATCTATCTATCTATCTATCTATCTATCTATCTATCTATCTATCTATCTATCTATCTATCATCTGTCTATCTATCTATCATCTATCTATCTATCTATCTATCTATCTATCTATCTATCTATCTATCTATCTATCTATCTATCTATCTATCTGTGCCCCTTATCTAGTGTAGTGCCCACTAACACAAAAAATTGTCATTTAATGAAAGTTAATCTAAGGATGAGTGCTTCGAGGATCAGATATCTGAAGTACATCCTTGGTTATATATATAAAAAAAAAAAACCATTGCTGTCGAGCCAATTTCTACTCATACCGACCCCATAAAACAGAGTAGAACTACTCCTCAGGGTTTCCAAGGAGCAGTTGGTGGATTCGAACTGCTGACCTTTTGGTGCTGTAGCTGTTAACCACTGTTCTACCAGGGCTCCTTGCCCTGGATTAGGGAAGCATAAAATCTAGTCTCTATGCTTTTTTTTTACCACTTTCTAAAATCACTAAATTATTTTGCTACGGTATATATAAAAGCATATATGCTATGATTCATCCTCTTAGCTATAAGCAGCACAAACCCATCTCATGCAGCAATTATGCAGTGCTCCTGAGAATTTCAGTGTTGGATCTATTTATCTATGCCTGGGACAGTAAATCAAACCTCCACTTCCTCTTTGGACAGAACAGCAATCTAGGTGCACGTCTCTGCAACATCATTAGGGTCTCAGAGAGGGGCACTAAAGAATCAGGAAACCAAATCTTTCTTCACCCAGGGAGGTCCTGTACAAAGCAGAGACTATTTTTAAAGCCACTCCTGTGGAATTTCTCTATCCCTGCTGCAATAAATGATGATTCACAGTGATCCTTGGTAGAAGCAAAGATTACAAAGGCCCTCTGCATTTCTCCCCCTTTCACCTTTGAGGAGCTCCAGAAGTAATGACTAGGGTAAGGATGGAGGAAAAGATGTTGCAGTCATGGTGATTGCTACTGAGAGCTCAGAGGGACAAAATAAACATCTGCTTTTATTTTCCACTCTTCTTTCTTTCTGGGAGGGAACCTCTTGGAGTTGCTGTTGCCATTGCCCCTGGCTTTTAAATTAAAGACTTCTGAAGTAAATGGAACTGTTTATGAAGTACGAATTAAAGATTAGAGTTAAATGTCCTGACTCACTGGTTATCGGAAGGTGATTCACTGGAGGGAAAATCTCTGCCCAAAGCCATCAGTGTAGATTCATGTTAGGCCATTAGTTTGGGAGTTCGTGTCTCTGAGTTTCTGCTGCCAGAGAAACAGTGGGAGCAGGAGTAAAAGGTACCACAGGCAGGGACTAATGGACTGAGTCCATCGTTCAGGCACTTAGAAGGGACTGGGACAGACTGGCTTTCAACACACTCCCTCCCTTCCCCCACCAGAAAACATGCATCTTTTTTTGTTTTATTGTACTTTACAGAGAACAAACTAGTTTCTCATCAAACAGTACACATCGTTCTATGACGCTGGTTAACAACCCCACAACATGTCAACACTCTCCCTTCTAAACCCTGGGTTCCGTATTACCAGCTTTCCTGTTCCTTCCTGCCTTCCAGTTCCTGCCCCAGGGCTGGTGCACCTCTTTAGTCTTTTTTTGTTCCATGGGCCTTTTCATCCTTTGGCTGAAGGGTGAACCTCAGGAATGACCTCATTACTGAACTGAAAGGGTGTCCAGGGGCCACACTCTCAGGGTTTCTCCAGTCTCTGTCAGGCCAGCAAGTCTGGTCTTTCTTTCTGAGTTAGAATTTTGTTCTACATTTTTCTCCAGCTCTGTCCAGACCCTTCATTGTGATCCCTGTCAGAGCAGTCAGTGGTGGTAGCCGGGCACCATCCAGTTGTACTGGACTCAGTCTGGTGGAGGCCTTGGCAGACATGGTCCATTAATCCTTTGGACTAATCTTTCCCTTATATGTTTAGTTTTCTTCATTCTTCCTTGCACTAGAAGGCTTGAGACCAGTGGAATATCCTAGATGGCTGCTCACAGGCTTTTAAGACCCCAGATGCTACTCACCAAAGTAGAATGTAGAGTGTCTTCTTTATAAACTATGTTATGCCAATTGAGCTAGATGTTCCCCAAGATCCTGGTCCCTATGGCCCTCAGCCCACTAATTCAGGGAGTTTGGCTGTGTCTATGGAGCTACCATGACCTTGCCTCGTGCAGGTTGTGCTGGCTTCCCCAGTACTGTTACTGTCTTACCCTTCACCAAAGTTACTGCTTATCTATTGTTTATCGAGTGTTTCTCTATCCCCACCTCTCCCTCTCTCTTAACCATCAAAGATTGTTTCTTTTTGTATGTAAACCTTTCCATGTGGTTTTACAGTAGTAGTCTCATGCAGTATTTGTCCTTTTGTGATGGACTGATTTCACTCACCATAATACCCTCCAGATTCCTCTGTTATGAGATGCTTGCATCTATTTTTTTTAGATTGCTTCTTCGTTGATTATTGTATCATGAAAGAACAATAGGAAGGCCATTAGGTTTGGAGCTAAGAAAAACCTGCCACTTACTATGCTCTTGACTTTGCGTGGAAACCCTGGTGGCGTAGTGGTTAAGTGCTACAGCTGCTAACCTAAGGGTCGGCAGTTCAGATCCATCAGGCGCTCCTTGGAAACCCTATGGGGCAGTTCTACTCTGTCCTTTAGGGTTGCTATGAGTCAGAATCGACTCGACAGCAACAGGTTTTTTTTTTTTGTTTTGACTTTGGGCAGGTCGCCTAACTCCTTTGAGCTGCATGTTCTTCACCTGCAAAGCCGTGGTAATAATAATAATATCCACATGCCCAGGCTGTGGTAAAAATTATAAGAAGTTATGTTTGCGAAAACATTTGGTAAATTACCCACATCTGTTATTCTTGTTACTAACCCTGAATGCTTCTATTTAAACCATTCCTGATGCTTATGTCGTGGGTCACGCTGTTCAAAGCTTTACTTGGTATAAGTTTAAATAAGATTTCACTGGTATAAAAGCATCATGAAGGAAGGGCCCACTTGAAGGAATTTGCCCCAGGCTACAGGTTCTCTTCAGATAACCAGGTTCCTTTCCCCAGTAAGGCAGTGTTGTTTTGTTTTTTTCTCTTACGCCTGTGTTTACATTGCTGGCTCTACCACAAATTAGCTCTCCCCGTCCACTCTCTGGAACCCTGATGGCATTGTGGTTAAGTGCTAGGGCTGCTAACCAAGAGGTCGGCAGTTCAAATCCGCCAGGCACTCCGTGGAGACTCTATTGGGGAATCGACTCGACGACAGTACTTTTGGTACACTCTCTGTGTTTATTCCTTCCTTCATTCATTCAAAGATATTTATTAAGTGCTGACAGTGTTAGACATAGAGAATACAGAGATAAATAAAACAAATTTCTGGCTTTGTGGAACTCACTGTGATGTTGAGTGGAAGGAGTAGTTACATAAACAGATAATTATAACTCCGTGAGATAAATACAGTAATAAAGAGAAGCCCAAGCAAGGTGTTAGTCAAACACATAGGCAGGAGGGTGGGGAAGTCAGGAGGGGCTTCACAGAAGTGACGGCTGAGTTAGTCTTTAGGGATTTGTAAGAGCTGCTCAAGAAAACGCAGACAGGAAGTTTCAGAGGGCATTCCAGACTCTTTCTACATGGGGTAGATAGGCATAAATAACTTTTGTAAATTCTGAAGAGTTAAGATAACATGATTAAAAATAGCCACAGTTAGCATTTCCAGTATTCTGTGATATTTTGGGATAGGGCAGAGGGGACATGGTATAGTGAGCAATTATTGAGTGGAGCTGGTGCCAGTTGGGTGGGAATTTCAGGTGATGGAGAAGATACATTTCTCAGGTAATTTCCTTTGCTAAAATATGATCAATTGGCCTGATTTTTTTTTTAATCTTCCTAGTTGACATAAATGTTGTCTGTGTTTCATGCAAGTAGGCAGAGCCTGCCTAAATGACAATGAACCCAGGGGAGCCTGGAATAATTCCCAAGTGATATTAAAAAGGGAGCCAGTTCCCTTGTACACGCAGTACATGCATGCCCCTTGCACGAGCATTACAGAATCACTGTATGTTAGAAAGCAGAGTGCCCTTAGAGATCATCCAGTCCAATACACTCATTTCACAGATGAAGAAGCTGGAGCTCAGTGGGTTGAGGCAGCTTGCCTAAGGATGTAGATAACTAAATTAGCGTATTATTCCTCTTTGCCTCGCATCCCTGATAGCTTCGGCTCAATTCAGGACATGAAGCTTACTTACTATAATCAATCTAATTGCCAGTGATGACTTTGTCTTGTGAAAAATGTCTCTCTCTTTTCCATTTGACAGAAAATCGTGTACCGCTTTATATGTATAGTTGTGTCTCTGCTGCAGGTAAGCACCTTGAGGGCGAGGGCTATCCTTTATATTTCTTTCTAGTCCTAACTTTGAAGGTTAATACTTACTGAAAGATATTTTTTCAAACTAAAAACATCCCTGTATGTGTGTATACTCTCTATAATACAAATAGTTATGCCAAATGAATCTCACAATTACAGCAATAGTCTTAAACCAAAATAGTAATATTAAAAGACAAAATATTAAGTCAATATAGCTATCGTAAAGAATTTTTGTAAGCACAGTGTCCCTTGGAAGCAAGGATGGTGAGAGGTCACCTCAGGTACTTTGGACATGTTATCAGGAGAAACCAGTAGCTGGAGAAGGACATCATGCTTGGTAAGGTAGAGGGTCAGGGAAGAAGTGGAACACCCTTGATGAGATGGATTGACACAGTGGCTGCAACAATGGGCTCAAACATAGCAGTGATTGTGAGGACGGTGCAGGACTAGGCAGTGTCTTGTTCTGTTGTGCATACGGTGGCTATGAGCCTGAACCGACTGGATGGTACCTAACAACAACAACAGTGGTACATTTTATAAATTCAGTGATAAGTGCACAGAAAAAAAAAAAAAAACCTCAGATAAAATAAGCTGAAACAATACATATCATACTCAAACTTCCCTTCAAAGAGAACTAATGTAGCTATCTTGCACTAATATCTAACAATAAAGAGTCAAATTAATTCTCCCTTATTAACGTTTGTTTGCATAATAATGCTGTTTTTTATTAATATTTTCCAACTCTGTCTATTCTCACTAACTGTTGAGGAGGTCTTTTACCCATTAATTTTAGTATTCCTTAATAAACACACCAAACTAGTTTCACTTCTAATCTCAGAGCCAGTCTTCCTGCTGATAAAATCATAGCTACTCAGCAGTCATTTGGGGATGTTACCATTTTGAGAAAACCATTCATCTCCTTTCCTATGTCTTTTGGCCCAGGCCGTCTCAGAATTTTTACTATGTCCTTTGTTTAACAATGGTATTGCCTTTTTCTCGAACTTGAAAGAGTTGAAATTAAATGGTGCAAGAGAGTAGTAACTGAAAGCCAGAGGAGTCAAGCTTGAGAAATATGGCTTCTGGAGAGGGAATGGTATGTGGCCCATCCAAACAACCTAGGGACTTTGTGATTCATATTCAGATGATTACAAAAAAAAAAAAATTACAGTTTCCTCCTTTAGAAAGCAAAGCTTCTTCCATTAAATAGGATATAAATTATAGGTAATGATCCATGGTCTTCTTAATAACAAGTTAAAGAGGGCAACACCGAAAACCAGTGTCTCTCAAACTTTAGCTTGCAACGACATCATCTGGGAGCTTGTAAGAAAAGCAAATTTTCTGATTGATCCCCAGACCTACAGAATCAGATACTCTTGGGGTGGACATGACAACTGGTTGGGTTAACAAGTTCTTCAGGCAATTCCGACTCAGGACTAAAATTTGAGAACAACTCCTACAAATGACTAGAAGGCAACACTTTAAACAATGTACTCCTGATGCTGTAAGTACAAGTAGAATTTCTTTCAACTTGAGAGCAGCTATTTAGCAGGCAGACTTTTTCTGTATCAGTGTAGCTGCAAGGTGAAGATGATATTACAACTTTTGGTGGCAAGCTGGCTGGCCTACAGTGAAGGAGTGTTTTGCACATATACTATGATTTCATACTCTGTTTCTACCAATTACTCCCTGTTTCTCTATTTATTCCCCTTCTCCCTCCCTTGAAAATTTATTAGTTAAGTTTAATGACTTCACTTAATGCTTTAATACATCAAAGGTAAAGTTTCTTAGATAAGGTTAATACTTTCATACTGTATAATCTCATACATGACAGGGTAAGTTTTAGATTCCTTTTTGAATAAAAATTTTGAGGAACATGAAGGCCACTGAAAAAGTTGAACTATTTAAGGAAAGTTAATAGAGATGAGTTTTGTCACCTACTTCAACATCTATTTACCCCCTTCTTTTTTTTGACAGAACCCTAATCTTTTGCTGGGTACATGGCGGTTCTGTTAAAGGACTACATTGGCCAGTCTCTACTGCAGTTAGGGGAGCCCTAGCGGTGCAGTGGTTAAGAGCTCGGCTGCTAACCAAAAGGCTGGCAGTTCGAATCCACCAGCTGCTCCTTGGATATCCTACAGGGAAGTTTTACTTTGCCCTACAAGGTCAATATGAGTCAAAATCGACTCGACGGCAACAGGTTTGGTTTTTGGTATTGCACCTACGAAGTCTAGGAGACTAAGACATAAAAAAGCCAACAGAAAACAAAAAAGATATGAAAGAGACATCTTAGAAGCCTTCTCAAAAAGGAGAAGTTTACCCTTTTTTTCCTCTTTTTACCATTGTCTTAGTCATCTAGTGCTGCTATAACAGAAATACCACAAGTGGGCGGCTTTAACAAAGAGAAATTTACTTCTTCACAGAAAAGTAGACTAAAAGCCCAAATTCAGGGTATCAGTTCCAGGAAAAGGCTTTCTCTCTCTGTTGGCCTTCTTATCAATCTTCTCCCAGACTAGGAGCTTCTTTGCACAAGAACCCCAGATCCAAAGGGCACACTCTATTCCTGCCACTGCCTTCTTGGTAGTATGAGGTCCCCCTGTCTCTCTGCTTACTTCTGTCTTCTACATCTCAAGAGATTGCCTCAAGACACAATCCAGTCCTGTAGGTTGAGTCCTGCCTCACCAACGCAACTGCTGCCCATCCTCCCTCATTAACATCATAGAGGCAGGATTTACAACATACAGGAAAATCACACAATACTGGGAATCATGGCCCAGCCCAATCGATACATGCATTTTTGGGGGGACATAATTCAATCCATGACAACCATGTTCTGAGGAGGCCTTGTGATAAAGTGATTAACTGCTCTGTGGGAGAAAGATGAGGCAGTCTGCTTCTAATAAGAATTGTTACTGTTGTTATTAGGTGTCAGTCAAGTCAGTTTTGACTCATAATGACCCTACGTACAAAAGAAAAAGACACTACCTGGCCCTGTACCATCCTCACAATCATTGTTATGCTGGAGGCCATTTTGGGGGCCACTGTGGCAATCTATCTCTTTGAAGGTCTTCCTCTTTTTCGATGACCTTGCCAAGCAAGATGTCCTTCTCCAGGAATTAATTCCTCTTGATAACATGCCCAAAGTACATAAGATGAAGTCTTGTCATCCTCACTTGTAAGGAGATTATGGCTGTATGTTTTTCAAGACAGATCTGTTCATTCTTCTGGCAGCCCATGGTATATTCAATATTCTTCATCAACACCATAATTCGAAGGCATCAATTTGTCTTTGGGTTTCCTTATTCATTGTCCAGCTTTCACATGCATATGAGGTGATTGAAAATACCTTGGCTTGGGTCAGGTGATTCTTAGTACCCAAAGTGACATCTCTGCTTTTTAACACTTTAAAGAGGTCTTTAGAAGTAGATTTGCCCAACACTGTGAGCCCTGGTGGCCAAGTGGTTAAGTGTTGGGCTGCTAACCAAAAGGCTGGCAGTTCAAATCTACCACCTGCTCCTTGGAAGCCCCATGGGGCAGTTCTACTCTGTCTTATAGGGTAGCTATGAGTCAGAACGGAACCGATGGCAATGGGTTTCGTTCTGGGTTTTATATGTTGTTTGATTTCTTGACTGCTGCTCCATGGACATTGATTGTGGATCCAAATAAAATGAAATCCTTGACAACTTCAATATTTTCTCCATTTATCATGATGTGGCTTATTGGTCCAGTTGTGAGGATTTTTGCTTTCTTTATGTTGAGGTGCAGTACATACTGAAGGCTGTGGTCTTTGTTCTTCATCAGTAAGTGTTTCAAGTCCTCTTCACTTTCAGCAAGCAAGGTTGTGTTATCTGCATAGTGCAGATTGTTAATGAGTCTTCCTAAAATGCTGATGCCTCATTCTTCTTTATATAGTCCAGCTTCTCGGATTATTTGATCAGCATACAGATTAAATGAGTAAGGTGAAAGGATACAACCCTGATGTACATCTTTCCTGATTTTAAACCACTCAATATGCCCTTGTTCCTTTTGAATGACTGCTCCTTGGTCCATGTACAGGTTCCTCATGAACGCAACGAAGTATTCTGGAATTCCCATTCTGCGCAGTGTTATCCATAATTTGTTTTGATCCACACAGTCGAGTGCACTTGCATAGTCAGTAAAACACAAGTGAACATCTTTCTGATAGTCTCTGCTTTCAGCCAAGTCCATCTGACATCAGCAATGATACCCCTCATTCCACGTCCTCTTCTGAATCCAGCTTGAATTTCTGGCAATTTCCTGTGGACATACTGCTGCAACCGGTTTTGAATGATCATCAGCAAAATTTTACTTGTGTGTGGTATTAATGATATTGTTAGATCACTTCTGCATTCTGTTGGGTCACCTTTCTTTGGAATGGGCACAAATATGGGTCTCTTCCAATTGATTGGCCAGGAAGCTGTCTTCTACATTTCTTAACATAGACTTTTGAGCACGCCTAGCACTGCATCTATTTGTTGAAACATCTCAATTGGTATTTCATCAATTCCTGGAGCCTTGTTTTTCACCATTCCCTTCAGTACATCTTAGACTTTTTCCTTCCGCATGGTTCTTGATCATATCCTACCTTCCAAAATGGTCGAATAGCCACCATGTCTTTTTGGTACAGTGACTCTGTGAATTCCTTCCATCTTCTTTTGATGCTTTCTTGGTCTCTGTGAGTCAGAATTGACTTGACAGTACTGGGGTTTTTTTGGATGTTGCTCAATATTTTCCCTGTAGAATCCTTCAGTATTGTAATTCAATGCTTGAATTTTTTCTTCACTCCTTTCAGCTTGAGAAATGTCCTTCCTTTTGATTTCTTAACTCCAGGTCTTTGCGCATTTCAGTATAAGTTACTTTGTCTTCTTGAGCCACCCTTCTGTTCAGATTTTTACTTCTTCCTTTCTTCCTTGTGTTTTAGCTCTTCTATGTTCAAGAGCAAGTTTCAGAGTCTCTTCTGACATCCATGTTGGTCTTTTCTTTCTTTCCTGCCTTTTTAATGACCTTTTGCTTTCTTAGTGTATTATGTCCTTGATGGCATTCCACAACTCATCTGGTCTTCGATCATTAATGTTCAATACATCAAATCTGTTCCTGAGGTGCTTTCTAAATTCAAGTGGGATATAACCCACTGCCATCGAGTTGATTCCAACTCACAGTGACCCCACAGGACAGAGTAGAGCTACCCCATCCAGTTCCCAAGGAGCACCTGGTGGATTTGAACTGCCAACCTTTTGGTTAGCAGCTGTAGCCCTTAACCACTATGCCACCAGGGTTTCCCAGGTGGGATATACTCAAGGTCATATTTTGGCCCTAGTGGACTTGCTGTAGATTTTTTCAGCTTTAAATTGAACTTGCATATGAGCAACTGATGGCCTGTTCCACAATTGGCTTCTGGCCATCTTCTGACCTACGATATTGAGCTTCTCCATAGTCTCATTCCACAGATGTAGTTGATTTGATTCCTGTGTGTTCCGTCTGGCAAGGTCCACATGTATACAGTCACCATTTGTGTTGTTGAAAGAAGGTATTTGCAATGAAGAAGTCATTGGTCTCACACAATTCTAACAGGTGATCTCTGGTGTCATTTCTATCACCATGGCCATATTTTCCAACTACCTATTCTTTGTTTCTGGCTTTTGCTTTCCAATTACCAGTAAATATCAGTGTTTCTTTATATATATATATATATATATAGTACTTTAAGTGAAAGTTTATAATTGAAGTCAGTTTCTCATACAAAAATTTATACACACATTGTTATGTGACCCTACTTGTTCTCCCTATAATGTGACAGCACACTCCTCCTCTCCACCCTGTATTTCCCGTGTCCATTCAACCAGCTCCTCTTCCCCTCTGCCTTCTCATCTTGCCTCTGGACAGGAGCTGCCCACATAGCCTCATGTGTCAACTTGAGCTGAGAAGAACACTCCTTATCCCAGTATCATTTTATGTCTTATAGTCTAGTCTAATCTTTGTCTGAAGAGTTGGCTTCGGGAATGTGTCTATGCATCTTGATTACATGTTTGATCAATTTCACATGGCAGAAGTTGGTAAATACATTCAATTTCTTCATCTTTGGCATGGTGGGTAAATTTAAATAATAGTCTGGTGGGTAAATTTGAATAATATAGTCTATTAACTGGTCTTTCTTTTAGGCATATGAATATTGTCCTATTACTGACAGTGTTATACTTCAGGATAGATCTTGAAAGGTTCTTTTCGACAATAAATGTGATACCACTCCGTTTCAATTTGTCATTCCCAGCATAGTAGACCATGTGATTGTCCAATTCAAAAAGACCAATACCACTCCATTTCAGCTCACTAATGCCTATGATATCGGTCTTTATGCAGTCCATTTCATTTTTGAAAACTTTCAATTTTCCTAGAATGGTACTTTGTACCTTCCATATTCTGATTATTAATGGATGTTTGAAGCTTTTTCTTCTCATTTTGAGTCATGCCACATCAACAAAAGAAGGTCCTGAAAGCTTTACTCCATTCATGTCCTTAAGGTTGACTCTACTTTGATGAGGCGGCTCTTCTTCAGTCATATTTTGAGTGGCTTCCAACCACAGGGGCTCATCTTCTGGCACCAGAACACCAGACAGTGTTCTGCTGCTATTTCTAAAGTTTTCACTGGCCAATTTTTTTCCTAGTCTGGAAACTCCATTGAAAACTACCTACCATGGGTGACCTGGCTGATATTTGGTATACTAGTGGCATAACTTCCAGCATCACGGCAACACACAAGTTACAGGTTTCAGTGAAAAAAAAAAAAATTGGCCAGTGAATACCTTGTGAACAGCAGCAGAACATCCCCACATGCCTGTCAGTTTGTCATACAGTACTGTAAATATTATAGCCTTGGCATCCCTCTGGGACATTTCTACTCTGTCCTGTAGGGTCACTATGAGTCGGAGTTGACTCAACAACAGCAAGTTTTGGTTGCTATCATGTCCTGGAAGGCAGATGTGAACGGCTGGAACTCTAGAAGCCGTCTCACATCACAAAGTAGAAGAAACCTCCTGAGGATGTCAGAGCAGAGAAAGAGAAACTTGAATCATTGATGCCACTATGGAGTCCCCATTCTAGCCCTGGATATTTTAAGACATCAGAAGGAAACAAACTTCTATCCTAGGTATGTTTTGATTACTATATGAAGTTCAACCTTGTCCTAACTGCTAGAAGAGATATCACTATATTGGAGAGTGGGCAGCACGTAAAGGAGAGGTTAAAATCGGAAAGCTCAACTTCCCATACTTTACAGATAGCCAATCCTGTCATGCAGTAGGATGTTATATTTTTTTATCCAGAAAATTAGCTTCCCCAGCCTGCCCCCATCCAATATGCTACTATGAGTCTTTAGCTTTGGGGATCCCAATTCTGGTTTTTCCATACTCTGTAGTAGCTTCATTTCTCTGAAAGAGTATTTTTAGGTCCCACAACAAAACTGATACTGTTTTAGTTTGATTTTAAAAATAGATATTTTACATAATTTAGAACTTTGGAGTAGGGTTGGAAAAGTTCTTGTAGAGTATATTGAACATGACAGTAATCAAATAGTGTTTAAAAAGCATCTCTCTAAAATGACCAGGATGCAATACGTTGGAAATGATTTCATTTTTTCCAAAGGTCTTCCCCTGGGGTTCTCCGGTCATAAATCCC
This sequence comes from Loxodonta africana, assembly GCF_030014295.1. Taxonomy (NCBI): domain Eukaryota; kingdom Metazoa; phylum Chordata; class Mammalia; order Proboscidea; family Elephantidae; genus Loxodonta; species Loxodonta africana. The sequence continues at coordinate 60,685,093 of NC_087360.1, forward strand.
CCCTTTCACATGAGGCCTGGGAGAAGAGAAATGTGTGGAACTCTTCTATGACTCCATGACTTGGGTTTCACAGAGCAACCTTTCTTTCCACTGTTCAACAGTGTGTCTAACAGTTGCTGGCTATTACTAATAGCAATAACAAGTGTAGCAAATAGTTATGTAATATTTACTCTAAATAGGTAGTGTTTTAAATGCTTTACATATATTAACTCATACAATCATCCTAACCCTATAATGTAAGTACTGTTACTACCCTAAAATTGACGTACAGAGATATTACAAACATATTAAATGGAAAAACTGCAATTTGTACTCAGGCAAATGACACAGAAAGGATGTTGTAAGCTGCAGAGTTCTGTGGGCTTCATTCTCTGTCTTGAAATCACTAATCCCAAATGTATGTTTATTATGTGGTTATGAGGGATTGAAATTCCCGTGGGTAGTACAAACAGTGAGTGGTCGATTACTCTCCTAAAGATTGGCTGTTCAAACCCACTCAGGGGCATTAAAAAAGAAAGGCCTGGTGATCTCTTTCCATTAAGACTATAGCCAAGAAAAACCTATGAAGCAACACAGCTATGTAACCCATGGGGTGCCTTGAATCGGAATAGACTGGAAGGCAGTGGGTTTGTTTTTTTTTTGTTTGTTTGTTTGTTTTTTTTTTGGTTTTATGGGGGATTAAGCAGTTTTTAAGCAGTGTAGAGTCTAGGTTTGATGTTTTCATTAGTTTCATAAGAGAACTTTTCATTCTCTGGCCAACATTCTTGTTAATCATTACATGTGAATGGCTAGGAGATCAGAAGGGATGATAAAATGAGGAGTCTTCAGGTTTGTTTTTTCTTATGCTTGTTTTGCATTTCAAAAGAAGGTTGGACTTGGTAACAAACGAGGAGATGAGCTAGATATCATGTTGCCTTCGTCCGCCCAGTGTCTTAGTCCCAGGCGTACTTTTCCTTGAGGTTAAGTTTCATTTCACCGATTGCCATATCGTGACATTTTTAGTGGACTGGCTATTTGCATGTGCGGACTGTACATCACTGGGCTCTTACGATGGTACAAATCCCACAGGAGCCACACGAGGCCACGTGCAACATGATTGGGGCGGGAGAGCCCTATTTCATTTCAGTAATGACATCTATCTCTTCTTGTAGGCAAAACCTCAACTAATCTCTTTCAAAGCCCGAGGCAGTGATTTGACTTTTCCTACTCATACTGTTTATGTGATCTTTATTTTCAAAGCTTAGTCCTAATACTAATCTTTTCCCAATTTGGATCCTTTTAAGCTTCCCTGACAGTAAAGGTTCTCAGATAACACTGATCACTGAGGTAGAGTGAAGAATTTCTCTCTATTTTTTTTTAATATTAAGTTTTTATTTTTTTAAAGAGTATCAAAAGAGGAATAAAAATTATCCAAACACCTGCTACCCAGAATGCCCCAATGAACTTTTACAAATAAATAAAAATATCATTTGTTTTTCAACCCAGAGAAACTTTTATCTGTGTGGATTGATTTAGCATGGTTCTGATGAGTCGGAATTTGACTAGACAGACATGGGTTGTTTTTTCATTTTTTTCCTGGTTGGCAACAGGGTCTTGGGTGTAATATCTTCACAAGGTGACTCCCAGCCCTACTATGACTATGGAGAAACAGGTATTTCTAACAAACTGGGGGAAAAAAACCCAAAATTTTGGCCCATGAGATCAGTTGGAAATCCACACCTTGCTTGGAGCTTGGTGCTGAGTAGTGTAGGTCGCTATTGCCCTCTGGCGGTAATTAATCAGACCTACAGGCAAAGTTTAAACTTTATTAAAAAAAAAATTTTTTTTTTTTTTTTTTAAAGCAAGGTTTAAACTTTTTATATGTGGCCATCCATCTGTGCTCGGTTAGAGTACAAAATGATGTCTGCACACCATACCTACCCATATTTAAAAGTTATAAATCAATATATAAAACTATTCAATAAAATATCCTCCTACCTTGAAAAATACACCCTCATAATGACCTAGAAGTCCAGGTTCAAATTAAAATTCTTAGATTTCTAGAATTTCTTGCCAAACATGGAGACATGGAGAGAGTCGGTCTCTGGCTCATCTGCAGTCTTCCCAGCCCCACTCTGGTGCATACCTCCACAGACTTCTCCAGCATGCATATGGACACCCCAGCCCACCTGGCTAAGCTCCATCCACATATCCACAAAGAGTCCCCTCCATCCCACACGCTCACTTTGGACCTAGAGAATGCATACTGTCCAAAGGCAGAGTCAGGAGTAAACCCAGGGAAGAAGACTATGCAGGTTCAGAAGCAGGCCTGGGATCATTTGGGCAAAGAATTCAGGGCTCTGGGTATATAAAGCGTCATCTACACGTTGGTGGGGAGTGACGTGGACTCTGGAAGGACCATTAGGGTGACCAACCCAGTTTGCCTAGCACTATCCTAGTTTTAAGACTGAAATTTCCACATCCTGACAAAGGCCTCATCAGGATGCTACAAGTCCCAGTTTTTGGCAATAAGTGCAAAAGTTTGGAGGAAAACGCAACACTCAAGTTATTGTCCAAAAAAACCATACCAAACCCGTGATTCCGACTCATAGCAACCTGATAGAACAGAGTAGCGTTGTCCCATAGGGTGTCTAAGGAGCACCTGGTGGATTTGAACTGCCAGCCTTTTGGTTAGCATCCGCAGCTCTTAACCACTGCCCCACCAGGTTTTCCCAAGTCATTGTAGCCTCCCAAAATAAGGGCTGGAAGTAACACTGTTTTTAGTGCCAAATGATATGGAATAGATTATCCGCCTCCCAGAGGCACTGTTACTGATTTTCTCTCTGAGCACTGATTTGTGTTTCACCATAACAGACCATCCATTCACTGTTACTCACTCGAGTGTTATGACTAAAGCGTGCAACTTAAGTGGTTGTAGCCTTGAGTATTAACAGTCTGTTATTCCACAGCTTTGCCTGTAGATTAACTCTTGTGCTTTTTTACTGAGATCTTCAGACCAGTTGCCAGTTATTGTGGGCTTGACTCTGGCTCATGGCGACCCCATGCCTGTCAGAGTAGAAATGTGCTCCATAGGGTTTTCAAAAAAAAAACCCATTGCTGTTGAGTCGACTCGAACTCATAGTGGCGCCATAGGACAGGGTAGAACTGCCCCAGAAAGTTTCCAAGGAGCAGCTGGTGAATTTGAACTGCCGACCTTTGGTTAACAGCTGACCCCTTAAACACCGAGCCACCGGGACCAATCATCTAAAAGTTTAAATAATTAAAAAGAGGACAACTGCATATTGTTTAATTTTTCCTTTTAATTAGTACTGATTGCCACTGGTAACTAGCTTACTGTTGTTTTGATTAAATAGCAGTTAAAAACCAAAAGGCCAAACCCAGTGCCGTCGAGTCGATCCCGACTCATAGCGACCCTATAGGACAGAGTAGCACTGCCCCATAGAGTTTCCAAGGAGTGCCTGGTGGATTTGAACTGCCGACCTTTTGGTTAGCAGCTGTAGCTCTTAGCCACTATGCCACCAGCATTTCCAAATAGCAGTTATGTAGCAAAAAAAAAAAAAAAAAAATACAGAATAGTATATAGTTTCAAATAAACATTTATTTTTTTAAATTTCTATATCATTATTATAACTATTATTATTGTTGTTGTTGTTTGTCCGGTGTGGTTGTGCCCCCAGTTAGCTGTCTAAAAATTTGGTTATCCTGACAGCGAATCCCTTTGGCCCCAAGACTCCTTGCTTTGTAAGGAGGGATATGGCCTGAGAAGGGCCAGAGTCGAAGAGCCTACTGCAAATTGGTTCCCACCGTAGACTGTAAGCAAATTCTCTGCATGATACCTTTAAGAAAGAACCAATTAAAAAAAGAAAGAAAGAAACTGTTCATGGACAATTAAAGGAAAACGCATAATAGAGTTTGGTTTGAAATCTATATAGTTGCCACAGAAGCATGTGGTCCAATAGATTTTGTTTACAAAGGAAATTACTTTGCAAAAAAAAAAAATCATTTATTTTTGATGATGCTTACACTCAAGAACTCATCTTTTAATGTTACTTGGAAGCAGATGTTACACTGCAAAAATTAACTAGAGATTGTATTTCAGAAAGCAGTGATATCCGACTTCTTTATTAAGTTTACTGTTAAGTGAACATGGAGAAAGAAGAGCGTTTCTTTCATTAGCAAAGCAAATAGGACATCTGTGCTCAAGAAAATGCAAGACAAAATTCGGTAAGGGAAATTCACTGTGTGGAAGGAAGAATTGGCTTACAGGTACAGAAGTTCGATATCCTGGATCTTAAATTAGGCAGGATCTCACAGGCTTTAAGAATTTCATGTGTTTCATGGTTTTTTGTTTGTTTTTGGTTAATTTTATTTTAATCTTAACCCTGTTTTGGAGCCAACAGAAAATGAGTATCAGGCTAACAACCAAGGAAGGAGAGCCTGTCTGAGCGTCAGTCTTGAGGTTCTACACTGAAAGTTGAGAGATCTCTGAGACCAGGTGTGAGGTGCCTTGCCCTTCCAGCCCTGGAGTCAGGATAGAATAGAGCCTGTGAGCACCGCAAGCATTACGTGTTAGCCACATTATCTAGCTGTTACTCCCTTTATGTTTTTTGTTTGTATTTAAAGTCATCCCTGAGCCCTTACTAAAGACTCAAACTAATCCTTGCTGGATGCAGGCACAATGTTAAAGAGGATTGAGCACCCGTTGTTATCAGCAATGGTCAGCAGTGAAGGGCAGCCAAGGGGAAGATGGACCTTACAGAAAAGGTTCAAGGCATTAAGGGCTTGTTAACCCTTCCCAGGTGAAGACTCTGCCTACATCCTCAACCTCAAAGCACTGAGCATTTTGCTTTTTTAAAAAATTATTACTAAGAGAGATTATGGTTCCATTAAGGAGCCCTCGTGGTGCAGTGGTTACAGCGTACAGTGGTTTGAACCCATCATCTCCTCCGGGGGAGAAAGATGTAGCAGTCTGCTTCTGTAAAGATTTACAGCCTTGGAAACCCTATGGAGCAGTTCTACTCTGTCCTATAGGGTCGCTATGAGTTGGAATCAACTCCACAGCAGTGTGGGTTTTGGTTTATGGCTCCACTCCACATGAATCACCTAACATAGAGAGCCTTTAGCTGTAAACTAAGCCAGGTTTGTCTGGGGCTGCATTCCTAGTTTCTCTCAGAGGCTCCTATCCAGTCCACTCCCACACCCCTTCCTGGCATCTCTTAGAGAATAGCTACACCCTACACATTTTTGACCTCTTCTCCATCATTAAAAAGGACTCTTCTTCAAGTCGAGAATGTAAGGAATTTACTCTTGTCAGGTATCATGATAACTTACTCTAACTCCAGGTTCTCCTCAACCAGACGCCAGTAAAGGAATCTCAAATGAAGGAAACATCTATGTGTGGGCATAAATTTGATGAACTTTCAAAATAATCACCTAAGTGATACTTACCCCATCTATTTGTAGGACTGGCCCTATACTGTAATCAAAGATGAAACTCCTTGAGATGTGGGAAGAAAACTTGCGTTTTCCTCTACCTCCCCTTGGCTCCTGGCAATAAGGTTGAGTGTCCCGAAGGAAACCATTTTCTGAAGGCAAGAATTTGTATGCCTCTTTCTGTTTTTCCTGATCCAATCTGGGTGTTTATTTATTCTGCAATTATTAAGAAACTACTATGTGCTAGACACTGCAACTGGTTTTGACTGTATCTGGAGAATTTAAAATACATGATTATGGCAATATTCTTCTTGGTTCTTACCATTGTCTTTAAGTGTCATCAAGTAGATTCTGACTCATAGCAACCCCACGTTACACAGTGGAGCATCCCATAGGGTTTTCTAAGCTGTAATCTTCATGGGAACAGGTCACTAGGTCTTTCTCCTGTGGAGTTGCTGGGTGGGTTTGAACCGCCAACTTTGCAGTTGCCAGCCAAGCACTTAACTGTTGCACCACGAGGGCTTCTTATCATTACCTGTTGCCCTGGAGTCAGTTCCGACTCATAGCAACCCTACATTGTTGTTGTTAGGTGCCTTGTAGTAGATTCTGACTTTACAGTGTCCCTATAAAAAAAACAAGAACCCATTGCCATCAAGTCAATTCTGACTCATAGAGACCCTGTAGAACAGAGTAGAACAGCCCCATAGGGCTTCCAAGGAGCGCCTGGTAGATTTGAACTGTTGACCTTTTGGTTAGCAGCCAATATCATTAGGAAACAAAAACTACAAATCCTGGAGATGAGTGTGTCTGTCCTGAAGTCTGACCCTGGGCTGACGAGGCTGCTTCTTTCTGCTTATTATACCTACATATATACACCTGATTAAAAAAAAAAAGGTTTCTGCAGAGTTTCCTGACTTCATGCGTTTCGGGCTTCCTTAGCATTCTCCTCAGAACTTAAAGGTGGGAAAGCACAAGATTCCTACTCCCCTTACTGTTTCATTTCCCTAGACTTGTTTTATTATCCAGATCAAGGAGCTCTTCAGGGAGCATACAGCATTATCACAGTACTGTCATTTACTCAGGAGCTGCTATACGACAATAGTAGCTTTACTTTGCACAAATGAATTGCAAGGTAGATATTACTATTCTCATTTACAAGTCTGATTACAGCGCAACTTGACCAAGGGAAGGTCATGGAAGCTCCGTAGACACATCCAAATTCCCTGAGGGACTGAATTACTGGGATGAGGGCTGTGGACCATGGTCTCAGGGGACATCTATCTAGGTCAATTGGAGTAGCATAGTTTATAAAGGAAACGTTCCACATCCTACTTTGGTGAGCAGCATCTAGGGTCTTAAAAGCTTGTGAGTGGCCTTCTAAGATCTACACTGGTCCCACCTCACCTGGAGCAAGGTTAGAACAAAGAAAACCAAAGACATAAGGGAAAGATTAGTCCAAAGGACAAACAGACCACAACTACCACAGCTCCACCAGACTGAGTCCAGCACAACTAGATCGTGCCCTGCTACCACAACTGACTGCTCTGACAGGGATCACAATAGAGAATCTCAGACAGAGTGGGAGGAAAAATGTAGAAAAAAATTCTAACTCGCAAAGGAAAAAAAAAAAAACAGACTTATTGGTCTGACAGAAACTGGAGAAACCCTAAGAGTATGGCTCAGACACCCTTTTAACTCAGTAGTGAAGTCACTCCTGAGATTCACCCTCCAGCCAAAGATTAGACAGGCCCATGAAACAAAGCAAGACAAAATGGGCACATCAGCTCGAGGGTAAGGACTAGAAGGCAGGAGGGGACAGGGGAGCTGGTAACAGGGAACACAAGTTCAAGAAAGGGAGACTGTTGACATATCATGGGGGCAATCAATGTCACAAAACAATATGTGTATTAATTGTTTAATAAAAAATTAATTTGCTCTATAAACCTTCGTCTAAAATACAGTGAAAAATAAATAAAAATCTGATTACTTTGACTTAGAAATAGTAAGCAAGTCAAATAAGCTTATATTATGAATAAATGGCAGAGAGGGGATTCCAACTTAAGTTTGTCCACTTTCTAAACCCACACTTTTGCCATTTCTTCAAGCTTAAAGTAATATTGCTATATCATCATAATCATAAAAATAATAATAATTATTTCTACCATTAAAAAACAAAAAACAGTTGCTGCCTGTTCCAGTTCACCATGACCCTACGTGTGTCAGAGTAGAACGACTCCATAGGGTTTTCAAGACTGTGACCTTTTGGAAAAAGATCATCAAACTTTTCTCCTGAGGTGCTTCTGGGTAGGTTCAAACTGCCAACCTTTTGGTTAGGAGTTGAATGTTTAACATTTGTGCCACCCGCGACTTCCATTTCTATCACTGATGTGAATATCATTTTTCCCTAGAAATCTCTAGAAAAATGTGTTCTCTTCTATACTGGGAGCTTTATTTTCACCACTGTTCCATAAAGCTAAAAATGGATCCCTCTCTTCCAAGGGGGCATGCCTTGGCACATGAGCTAGGATTTGATTCATCAACAACGAAAACAAAAGCTTTTGTTTGCATTTTCTTCATCCTGTGTATAAGACTTGATGATAACAAAGAGATACGCAAAACATACTCTAAAACTTTGAAAGGCGTAAGTTTGTAAACTTCGCTTCCTACCCCATTTACTATTTATTCCACTTGGTTTATTTGGTTTTACATTTAAAAAAAGACCATTGCCGTGGAGTCGATTCTGACTCATAGTAACTCTATAGGACAGAGTAGAACTGCCCCATAAGGTTTCCCAGAAGCGGCTGGTGGATTTGAACTGCTGACCTTTTGTTTAGCACCCAAATGCTTAACCACTACACCACTAGGACCCAGTTTTGCATTTATTCATCATTTATTGAAAGCTGGCTCTATGTTAGGCTCTGCAGAATTGGATCAGTTGAAAGTAAGCAACGTGAACTGATTCTGTGTTTGCTGTCACTCTAAGGGATGAATCAGGGCCCCATTTAGTCCAGGCCTAGATTCAAAACCTGAAGTGACTATAGCACCCTTTGTTCTAGGTCAAGGGCAGTTGACATTTCATAAGAAATCCAGGTTCTGTCTCACTTTGTGTGCTTCTTCTGGGGTCTTGTAATCCATTCTCTTCACCAAGTACAGGGAGAGAGATACCCAGTTCTGACTTCCCTTTCAGTTCCTAACCCTTAGACATGGTTCTCTCTCCAGTTCAAGGACACACACAGATGGAAGTCACAGTATAATAGCAAATATTTAGTTACCAGCTCCATATACTAGTTCCACATAGTAATTGTGAAGTTCCTTCTATGACGGGTAAACTGTGACTCTGAAAGATTAAACAACTTACTTGTCATAAAATAACTGGCAAAGCTGAAATTCAAACATAGGTTTTACTGATCTTTAAGGCCAGACGTTTATCACTTTCCACCCACTAGCATCCTCAAATGATAATGGTTCATTTTATCGCTATGCAGATGGCGTGGGCCCAGGAAGTTTAAGAAATACAGTATTCTCCCTCCAACTGATTTCTGCACTATGCTCTGGGCCTCACCTCACAACCAAATAACACTTTTATTGAACTTCTCTAGGTGTCAGGCACTATGTCGTCTGTTACTTATATCCACCGTAGGAAACGGATCTTATCATTGACCTTTTACAAGAAATAGGAAGTTAAGGATTAGTCATATTCAGAAATTGATCAAAGCTGCAGTGTTTAAAAAGTGACATAGTCTGAATTCAAACACAGGTAGGCCTTATTCTAAAGTTCACACTCTTACCACCTGAGAATGCAAGTGAGGCGGGATAATATTTTGAGCTACTATCTACTGTTTTTTATCCTTTTTTCCCCACCCAGTCCACTTCCTTGGATCGTGCACACACCCAGCCAGGCGGTTAAGATGGTCTGAGCTTATTGATCCCAAGGCAGGGAAGTTAGAAAGACAAAGCAAAGGGAAATAAATATATCCTTCCTCACTTTGTGAGTTTCAAAATAGATTTTTTAAATTCAGGACAAGGAGAGCAAGGGAAGAAAAAGGGATTTTGAGTAATGAGAGCCAAGGTCTTTTTTTTTTTAAATAATTTTTATTGTGCTTTAAGTGAAAGTTTACAAATCAAGTCAGTCTCTCACACAAAAACCCATATACACCTTGCCACACACTCCCAATTACTCTCCCCCTAATGAGACAGCCTGCTCTCTCCCTCCACTCTCTCTTTTCTGTCCTTTTCGCCAGCTTCTAACACCCTCCACCATCTCATCTCCCCTCCAGGCAGGAGATCCCAACATAGTCTCAAGTGTCCACCTGATCCAAGAAGCTCACTCCTCACCAGCATCCCTCCGCAACCCATTGTCCAGTCCAATCCCTGTCTGAAGAGTTGGCTTCGGGAATGGTTCCTGTCCTGGGGCAACAGAATGTCTGGGGGCCATGACCACCGGGGTCCTTCCAGTCTCAGTCCGACCATTAAGTCTGGTCTTATGAGAATTTGGGGTCTGCATCCCACTGCTCTCCTGCTCCCTCAGGGGTCCTCTGTTGTGTTCCCTGTCAGGGCAGTCATCGGCTGTAGCCGGCACCATCTAGTCCTTCTGCTCTCAGGATGATGTAGTCTCTGGTTCATGTGGCCCTTTCTGTCTCTTGGAGAGCCAAGGTCTTTTGAGTTGAGGCTTTGGCTTAAACCATAGAGAGAAAACTTGGTCCACCCAGACTAGAAAAAGATTTCCTCTCTTATGGTTAGAAGAAGAGGAACACAAACACAGAGAAGTGCACTGGTGAGAGTCTCTGAGAAGAAGCTCTTGGCCCTGTCATGCCCCACCTCCCCATCCTTCCCAGGCCAGGCCAAGCCCTAGGGAACATGGGGCAGTAGGAGTCTTCTACCACACTCCAAAGTAGTTTAAGGATTTGCAACAGGAGGAAGCTGGTTCAGGACTTCTTACCTGGAGCCCTGGGAGCTGACAAGAGTCCGGAATTCTCCTTCTCACCATGGCACTGGATATTGGCTGTCGTGGGGGCTGAACAGATGGCCCCCAGCCAGACTTGCAGTCCTCTAATTCCCCTAGGGGGATGCAGGAACTAGTCAAGTGTTTTTCCAAGTGACATTATAGGACCTCAGGGGCCGAAAAACTTGGAAGGTCTTTTAGACAAGATGAAAGATCCTGCAAGGTCCATTTGACCAGTATCCATATGGGGATGGGGGCTTCTTAGCAGATGCTAGAGCAGAGGCTGATCAATGGTCAGGTTCCACTCCCTAAAGCCATGACACTAGATAGGCCCTCTGGAATTCATGACTGTCTCAGATATGTGTGTGTGCATGGTGGGGGGAAGCCTTAAATTCATGGAGTTTTTTCTAAACTGGCAAGCTTCAGTGTTTTAGTTTTCTACTGGCAGGTGGAATAAGACCTTAAGATAGAAACTACGACAATAAAAACAGTTACATTTATTTGCGCACTGAGCATGTGGGTTTAAAATTTATTCCCACTACGCTTTTCTAGTGCAGTTATTTTGCTCATTTCCATCCAAAGCGTCAATTAATTCATTTTATAGATAGAAACTTCTAGTGTGAGGAGAATCATTCTTCTAAAAATAATGGATGAAAACAAAATAGAATTTTCAAATTATGCACTGTGTGGAAAAGTCTCATTCACCCCCATATCGTTAACTATTCCTTTTTGTACTGGTGACTTCCCAACCCTATTGTCAGTCTCCTCCTCCCTCCACTCGTCTATTTAATCATTTCAACCTCCTGCCAATGATCAACACACATGGAGGGAAAAGAGGTTTGGACTGAGTTCACAAAATCTCTGTTCTCACCCCTAAGCTAGTAAACCAAACCAAACCAAGCCAGCTGCCAATGAGTCACTTTTGACTCATGGCCACTTGATGTGTGTCAGAGCAGAACTTGGCTCCAAAGGGTTTTCAGTGGCTGAATTTTGGGAAGTAAATTGCCAGGCCTTTCTTCTGAGGTGCCTTTGGGTAGAACCTCCAACCTTTTGGTTAGCAGCCAAGTGCATTACCACTTGTGCCACCCAAAAGTCGTATGAAAGGCAAGCCAGAACTCAACAGGAACTTAATGAATTTTTAAATGAATGAATGAATGCACAAATATTTAATTCATTTTTTTAAAGAAATCTACAAGCCAATGCGTCCAAAGGCAATTTTATTTCCTACTTTTGAAAATTCAGTGGAGTTGATATTACTTTTGTAAACAGAACAAGGTACGCTCATTCCTTGGTGGGGTCCTGAATGAGGACGTGTCTAAAGCTTTTTGCTAATAAGTAGTGATCGGTCAGGGAAGGCAAGTTTTGGCACTGTAAATTCTCTTTGAAGACTAACAGGTCTCAACAAAGGAGAATACAATGCTCTAGAGACCAGAAACACAAATAGTGTTGAGATCACTTTTAGATTATTTCGAACAGAATCCTGACCCTCATTCGCCAGGACAACTGCCCTCCAATGGGGAAGAGGATGAGGGAAACCCCCTGTTCTGCATTGCCAGGGGAAAGGGCAGTCCCTTAAAGAGCTGGGTGGAGAATTGACTCTGAAGTCTTATCCCTAACAGTCTTCAGGAAGCTCAGTACTGTAGTTCCTCCTGTGCCTATTTTTTCTAAAGCCTGAGGTGGCCCCGGGAGATGGCTCGGCCTCCTGACCTTTGCTTTGGCTGCAGCTGTGTTGAGGTATTTGGTCACCACAGTGATGTGATAGGTGCGCAGCTCTGCCAGGGCCTCCGTACACTGGTTATAGGCTGTAAGAAGTTGGCAATTTCCTGAGGACAGGGTGTATTCTCTCAGCGAAGGAGCAGAGTGGATTTCTTCTATGAAGGCCTTGTGGGAAGGAGGCATGTAGTCCCTCATTCTGTGCAGAAAGTCACCTGAAAGAAGCAATTCAGAACAGCATCAGAGATCCAAATGGAAGTATAGGAAAGCCCTACTTGCATATCCAGACACTAATGCAGTCGAAACTGTAGCTGCTGTCCTAATGGACACTCCACCTTGCTGGCTTTTTACTCACAGGGTTCAAATACTCAAATGCATATTCTTGATTGTTGCTAGGAGCTGGGGAAGACAAAAAGAAGCGAGCACATCTCGAATAACTGAGTTGCAGCTAGATCTATGAACTAACCTATCCGTGTATATCACACACCTAATGTGAACATTTTTTTTTTAATGTGAACAAAGTCTCTTGCTAGCCTCTATAAAGAATATTCACAAACATAAGGCATAATCAATAAGATGATCTGTTCAAAGGCAATCTTGTTTCCTTTTGAAATCTCCATTGATTTGGGCAAAACTGCTGCAAAAGACTTCTTTGAAGTGTTAAAAAGCAAAGATGTCACCTTGAGGACTAAGGTGGGCCTGCCCCAAGCCATGGTATTTTCAATCATTTCATAAGCATGCAAAAGCTGGGCATGAATAAGGAAGACCAAAGAAGAATTGATGTGTTTGAATTATGGTGTTGGGTGGCATATTGAATAAACCATGGACTGCCAGAAGAATGAACAAATCTGTGTTGGAAGAAGTACAGCCAGAATGCTCCTTAGAAGCGAGGATGTTGAGCCTTCATCTCACTTACATTGGACATGTTATCAGGAGAGACCAGTTCCTGGGGAAGGACATCATGCTTGGTAAAGCAGAAGGCTAGTGAAAAAGAGGAAGACACTCAACGAGATGGATTGATACAGTGGTTGCAACGATGGGATCAAACATGGCAACGATTGTGAGAATGGTGTGGGACCGGGCTGTGTTTCATTCTGTCATGTATGGGGTCACTGTGAGTCGGCGCTGACTTGATAGAACTTAACAACAACAACAAACAGGATGGGGTACACTCATTTGTCTATGGGGTTCTGAATGAGAACCACTTAAGCTGATTAGCTAAATACTCTGGTAAATTCTGTTTCCTAAGTACTTAGATTTGGAAGGAGTGGTTAGAAAGAGGGAAGTTACAGAGTTTGTAAGGGCAAATAAGATAAAGACTAAGCAACTATTTTAGTAATGACCTCTAGAAGTCAAGTTTTTTTTAAAGTTCTATCAATAGATCCTAATAGGAAATCCATTATGTGTTAACATTATGCATGGTAAATCAGCTACTAACATTACCAAATGCAAAATTCCATGAAGAATCATATTCTGGAGAACTGCCTTTTATGGGTGAGACTGGCCTCTACGAGGCCAAGTTCTAGTCATTTTTAAAATTCTAATTCAGCTTGAAAACCCTAGCACGAAGTGTCTTTCTGCAGTTGTCAAATACTTGACTTGATGCTGGCAGGTAAGGAAATGAGCAATTTCAAGTTTCCAATAAGATAGATCTCCCTTCTGGTCTAACTTGATTTGGCTGAAAGTTGCACCATGTTTATGGGGAAGGACTTTAGTGGAGGAACTCATAGGCAGCACCAGCTGGCTACAGACTCATCAACATAATGCCATAGCCTTCGAACTCCAAAGATCTCCCCCTTTTAGAGAAAGGAAGCTACTGCCTCGGGATCCAAATCAAAATCATAGTGAACAGTTGGAAATAACACAAGGGGGTAAGATTTGAAAATGAAAACACAGCTCCTGCTGGGATCTGATATTAACTGACTTGACATGATAACCTATGACAGGTACACAGTTTATTGGTTGACTTGGGGAAATACAGACTTTGCAACGTTTCAATTTACACTTGGTTTTATTAATTCGTAGATATGTCTCTGCTTCAATCTCCCTATTAAAAAAGAAAAATAGCCAGGCTTACCGCTTTCCTTGCTATGGCGAATACCTAAGAATGCATCAAAAGCATGAAGCACTGTGCTCTGAGCAGCACTCCCTCCAGAGTACTTCAGGGGATCTTTTGAGACTCCTTCATATATCAGCCCCACTGGCATTGCTGGATTATCTTTCCATCTAAGGAAAAGTCAGGGAGAAGAAGGGGGTGCTAGGAATTAGTACATTTTCTGATAAGAAAATGGAGAGTGAGCAGAAATGTAAACATGATTTTGGTGGTAATTTTAGGACAGGAGACTGGATATCTTTGCAGGTTGTGTATGTATGTATTATGTTGATGCCAACGTCATGACTGGCCATATAACAAAAGACTACTCTTCCTCATTTAAAGGATTCTTCCAGAGAAGTAATGTTATGTGGAAGGGAATGCTTGGCAGTGGTCTCATGACATACTCTTTGGAGAAATTTAATTTTAAAGATGGTCTCAGCGCTGATGAACAGGAACAATGCAGGGGCTCTGGAACACTCTACTTGCTTCACTAATTTCAACTTTGATGACCTGATGCCTCCAACTCCACAAAAAGCCTCACATATACAACCATGCGAGTACGGGAGTGTGCACACATACACACACTCACGCACACATCCTTGCCTCTCTCCAAAACATTGATAACTATAATAGCTGTCACATTAAGACTTATACTTTCTAAATATTTGACTTTGTAGAAATGACTACCAAATCTTTTGATGAGACCAAAAGTTGCCATCGAGTTGATTCTGACTGACAGCAGCCGTACAGGACAGAGTAGAACTGCCCACAGGGTTTCCAAGGAGCAGCCAGAGGATTTGAACTGCCAACCTTTTGGTTAGCAGCCAAGCACTTAACCACTACACCACCAGGGCTCCTTGTTAATAGTAGGTATTAATAGTAAGAGTGGATAATAAGGGTGGCAACGAAGAGAACAGACTACAACCCTGCAGGTTGACAAAGGCTCATGTGGAAAGACCGAAACTGGGGTTGTTAGTCATGCTCACCTTGAGTAAGCTCTTCCCCTCCCCTCTCCTCTTGTCTCCTTTTTCCCTTCCCTCTCTTGTCTCCTGTCTCTCTGATTCCCTCCCTTCAGCCTTTCGTCTCTGTCTTCCTCTTTCTGCTTGCATTTACTTTACTCTTTTCCTAGTGTCTGACTTTTTACAGAGTCTTGAGCAGTCACGGAGTGTACGTGAGGGACACTATAATATGATAGTAACAATGGCAACAAGAAGAACAGGTTACATTTGTACTTACAATGCTTTATATTTTATATAGCACCTTCACATTTATTTTGCATTTGACCTCTTGTGAGTGGATCAGGGCAGGTCTTTTTCACCCCATTTTACAGATAAAGAAATGAAGACTCAGTGCAGTTAAGTCTCTAATGTCACGTAGCTAGAGAACGAGGAAACCAGAACATGAATCCCAAACTTGTCACTTCCTGTTTTCATTTTCTCAAGAAGCCCACATGTGAATTTCTACTATTACGAAGGAAAGGAATCTTTTCCTCTCATTGCTAGGGACAAGCTACTTTCTCTGTTATATAATTTAAATAATGGGCTTACATTGACGTTTCACCTTCTTCTTGTAATTCTGAAAGTCAGTTTGCTCCAGAGAAGGAAACCACACCACCACACACACACTTCTCTGCTTGCTACACATGCCCTTTTTCTGAGGTAGGAAATGCAACTGACTTGTCTTCGTTTTGAGTTCTTTCCCTCTGGTTTTCACTGGCTAAACAGCAGAGTGGCCTTTGTGGGGAAATAGCGCTCTGGAAAGACAGGAGGACAGAAAGCACAGCTGAGGAAACAAAGACGAAATGTAAAGAGAAGATCCCAATTGTTAAATCGCAGCAGGCCGCACTAGGTAGCTGTGAGGAGTGAGAGCTCTATTTCAGGCAGATAGGGAATTTAATCTCAGCTTCGCTCTTTGATAACTGTGGGCCTTGGATTAGTTCATTAGCCTCTCTGAGCTGCTAGCAGAATGAAAGGGGCTCCGGATATTATAGGACAGATTTTGTGACTTGTCAAAGTCAGGACACTGGTCCAATAAAATCGCTGAATGAATGTTACAGGGAAGAAACAATGAAGACGTGACTGCTATTGGGAAGTAAAGGGACCAAACACACACAGACATACTTGTTCATAGTTTTCTTGGTAATCTGGTTGATGATCTTATGAAGTCATTTCAGTCTCTTGCACCCGTTCCTTCCCATCTTGAGGACTTTAGAAGTTGGATGTTCGCAGAGGTCAACCTTTGGCCTTCTCTAACTACTTTCACTCCCTGAATGATCGTATCTAGTCTCATGGATTTAAAAGAACTAAATTCTGACCATTCGCAAGTTTATACCTATATTGTTGTTAGTTGGAAACCCTGGTGAAGTAGTGGTTAAGAGCTATGGCAGCTAACCAAAAGGTTGGCAGTTCGAATCTACCAGGTGCTCCTTGGAAACTCTATGGGGCAGTTCTACTCTGTCCTATAGGGTCGCTATGAGTCGGCATGGACTCAATGGCAATGGGTGGGTTTTGTTGTCAGTTGCCTTCTAGTTGATTCTGACTCAAGGCAGCCCCATGTGTGCAGAGGAGAGCTGCTCCATGAGGTTTTCAAGGTTGTGACCTTTTGAAAGCAGATCATCAGGCCTTTCTTCCAAGGTGCCTCTGGGTGGGTTCAAATTGGCAACGTTTCGGCTAGTAGTTGAGCACTTAACCATTTGTGTCGCTCGGGGATTCCTGTTTACACCTCCTGTTGAACCTTTCCCAATACTCCAGAGTCATATATCCAACTGTCTCTTTGATATCTCGACAGGAACCAAGGTGTTTCAAATTGATTTCCAGATATCTCCTACCCTTTGCCAAACTCATTTCTCCTTTAGGCTTCCCTGTCAGAGTCAACGGGAGCACCATTCTTCCAGGGAATTCGGCCAAAAGCCTTAGGATCACCTTTGACTGATCTTCTTCTTTTTCTTTCCACAGCTAATCAAATAGCAAGCCCTAGTCAAGTTTTCTTCAAAATATACCCCAGATCTGACCATCTCCTAACACCTCCACTCCTCCCACTCTAGTCTGAGCCCACCACTCTGGATTGTTATAACAACTCCTTAAATACTTTCCCTGCTTCCAACTCTGCTCTCAAATAATTTATTTTCCACATAGCAGATAGAGTGATGGTTTGGAACTGAAGGCAGATCACATCATACCTCTTCTCAAAACTTGTCAACTTTGTTTATCTCACTTAGAAAAGAAACCAGGAAGTTCTACATGATCTCATCCTCTACTATCACTCTGATCTCATCTTGTATCACTTACCCCATGCCAGCCTTGCTGGCCTCAGTGTGGCTGTCCTGCCATAACAAACTTGCTCCCACTGAGGGTCATTGCAATCGTTGTTTCTTTTGCTTGGAACAAGTATCTAGGTGGCTCACTCTCTTACATGTCTGCTCAAAACTCACCTTAATGGTATGCCATTCCTGGATCACACTAAATAAATTAGAAACCCCTAACATTCCCTAATACCCTGTATTCTACCTTACATTTCCCTATATTGCTTATTGGTGTACCGTGCATTGTGTGATATTCGATTTTATTGTATTAACTTGTTCATTTTATTCATTGTCTCCCATTATTAAGATGTAAACTCCACAAGGAATGAGTTGTTTAGTTTCACTATTCTCAACAACTACAACTGTGTCTGCCCTGTGGTAAACAGTCACTAAATATCTGATGAATGAATGACAGTCTAAAAATCTGTATTATATATTCATAATATGTAGACCCAAGTGTCATTTCTTGAAAGAATTTGGTCAGCTGAAAAAAACCACCAGACGTCTCAAATGGCCTAAGCAACACCAATCAATCTCCAGTCAGTTCCCCAACCTAAGCTATGTTGAAACTACATAGAAGTTGCTGGACAGAACACCAGGTTGTAAGTAAAACAAAACCAAAGAAGGGCATTATTTTCAAAACCTATATTCTCCAGCTATCATAAGATTAGTCTGAGGAAGGAAATCAGGTTTCTCTGAGCAGCCTGTGGATTGCTCCCATCCACTCTCAGGCCCAGACCACTGTGTGCTAAGGAAAGAAACTAGTTACTTTCAAATATTGTTAGGCAAGGTTATTTTTAGCTTTTTATGTAGTATATTTCAAGCAAGCCCAAGAAAAGGGGAAGTTTTAACAGAAAAAAAATACGACATGAGGTATTTTTCCACAGGGGTCAATAACTTCCTTGAATTGGTCAAGAAAATTTAATGTGAGTCAGAAATGAAGGGAATATGTTTCATCTACATAGTCTCTCAATTCTCCTAAGCAAAATGTTTTAAAAATATATAAACAAAATTACAGACCAAACATAGGGCAACCTTATTGAGAATTCTAAACAATGCTGATATTTTTGGCAAGCTATTTTTTTTTTTTTTTTTTATACTTATCAAGGAAACCCTGGTGGCGTCATGGTTAAGTGCTATGGCTGCTAACTGAAAGGTTGGCAGTTTGAATCCACCAGGCACTCCTTGGAAACTCTGTGAAGCAGTTCTACTCTGTCCTATAGGGTCGCTATGAGTCGGAATCAATACACTTTGGATTTAGTGCTGACAATTTAGTTTAGCTACATGGGGGATGTTTTTGAAGATCAGAAACAGAGAGGGGTCATTTATTCAGATTCCAGATAAAATATATCACTGATCTAGAACTTATTTTAATATAACAGTCACTATCTTGTGCCCTCCTGTTTTTGCTGCTGTTATTGGATACTGTTGAGTTGATTTGGACTCAGCAACCTCATGCAATAGAGTAGAACTGCCTCACAGGGTGTTCTAAGCTATAATCTTTATGGGAGCAGATCGCCAAGTCTTTCTCCTGTGGAGCCAGAGCCAATAGGTAGGTTGGAACCACCAACCTTTTAGTTAGTAGTTGAGTGCTTAACTATTATATTACCAGGGCTCCTTCTAGTTCTGAAAATTTCAGAATATGTAGTAGTAGGTCTTTATCAGTTGCCTCTGGTTTAAGGAAGAAGTAGAACTTATTTATTCCCTAGAGGCTATTGTGGGGTAGAATTCTAAAACTGCTCCCCATCCCCCATCCAAGATATCCCACTCGAATCCCCGGGATGTTAATATAAATGAGTTGTGATGTCCATGAATATGATATTTTCTAGGTAAAAGGAGCTTTTCAGATGTAATTAAGGTTACTAATCAGTTGACCTGAAGAGGGGACGTTATCTTGGATTATACAGGTGATTATAGTTTTTTTTGGGGGGGGGTATATCTAATTATACAGGTGGATTATATCTAATCACACGAGACCTTTAAAAACAGAGAGCTTTTCTTGGAGAGAGACAGAAGAAGTTGGAGAAATTTACTAGAAGCATTTGAAGCACCATTGCTGAGATGGAGAGAACACATAACAAGGAGTACAGGTGGACTCTAGAAGCTGACAGCAGCTCCTGACTAATAGCCGAAGAGGAAATAGAGATCTTCGTTCGACAACCTCAAGGAACAGGATTATGCCAGCAACATGAATGAGTTTGCAAGTAAATTCTTCCCTAGATTCTTCAGATAAGAGCCCAGCCCAGCAGACACTTTGGCTTAACTCTTGTGAGGCCCTAAGCAAAGTAACCAGCTGAGTTTGCCTGGGCTTCTGATCTACTGAACTGTAAGGTAATAAATGTGTGTTGTCTTAAGCTGCTAAATTTGTGATAATTTGTTATGCAAAAACAGAAAACTAATATAGATTTAAATATCAAAATAAAGCACAAAGAGATTTTTCTAGATTTGTGCTTCCTAAATCCCAGCCTATTTCTGCAGCTACTCTAAACATGGTATATGATAGCATGAACTTTAAAAAAAGAACAGCCTTGTTTTTCCCTCTTGTCTAACCCTACCAAAGTATATCTGCATGTCTTGCTTAATATTTGTTTCTAGATACTCTATTTTAGAATCAGATCTTCATCTTGAGCCTCACTACATGCAAAGAATACGGAGAACATGACATGGTCTATGGCACACATAACCTCTTTGGGAAAGGCTTCCAAAAGGAAGGGGTGCTGGTTTACATGGAAAGCCTAAATTTTGAGGCACACTCCCAACTCCATTTCTCCAATTTATTCTTTCTTACCTATCACTCTCAAAGAACTTTCTTGCTACTTTCTCCCTACAATAAAGATTTCCACCCAGGTTGGCCTCCCCTTACAGTATCACGCACTCCAAACCTACCCAACCTACAGAACATACTTAGTATATGTTTTTACTTCCTTTTTGCACCAATGGGATATGTCACTAATAGATTCTAGCATTTGGCATGCCCTTTGCTATTTCCAGAACAGCTTTAGAATCTTTCTCTTGATAGCATTTCAGGCATCTCCTAATTATCAAAATGGCACACTAGATGTTATCTATTTTTTGCAATTTTCACCTAACATATACACCATCTCCATATTTTACTTATCACCATTAAAACAAACAAACAAACATAGTTCTCTCAGTTAATGAATACGAAAGCAATCTGATTAAAACATGTCAAGGTAGGAATGTAGGAATGACTACTATATTTAAAAGAAGAAATGTATCTGAAAGAAGGGTTTTCTGTCTGGAGAAATGTCAGGCCTGTGACAAAAGAACATCTGCAAATATGAAAAACTGGTTTGGGGCAATTCTTCCAGGAGTATTAGCTAATGCTTTCATGCTATTGTCTATTCCTCCAATTCAACCCTCTAGATCAAAAGGGGAGAGAGAATGGGTACAAGCAATAACGCTATGTGGATGGCGTCTTGGGCTTTCTTTCCTTCTTTTGTTTTTTGCTGTCACCAAGTTGAGGTTCTAGAAAAGTGAATATAAATGGATCTAATATGATGGCCTAAAGAACAATCATTCAGAACAAAAATATTAACCTCCAATGTCATTCATCATCCAGAGGATATCCCACTTCTTTCATCCAAGAGTGGACGCAAGTAATTACTCTGCTAGCAAGGGTTACGTGGTGTGTTTCTTACTCCAGGAAGCTTCTGTCTGCTCTTTCCCCATGCAGAAAAACAGTTGAACTATACTTACCCAGAGAGAAAGATCCGGATGACTGCATAAAATATGTCTGGATCTACATAATCTGGAGAAGCAATCAAAATATGAACTTTACTACAAGCACAAAAAGGAATTGGTTCCACATGCAGGCCCTGCTGCTTTCCTGAGGCTGCCTCCTCTATCTGATCTGCACTCAGACCTTGGAATGAAAGCAGAAGCAAGAGGGGGCTGGAATGTTCCCTTCTGTAGTCCCCCTCACCGGTGCTTTCAGAACTTTTAAACTCTTCCATATGCTGCCCTTTTCTATTTGTAGAACTTCCCTTTTCTGTGCTTAACATCAACAAAAACAAAAAGATCAAGGCCATCTTTAAAAATGTAATATTTTAAACAGACATGATGTCTGAGAGAATGTGGGAAAGGAAGAGGAGAAAAGCAGTGAGAAAGCATCACGTCTTCCAAGGCTTTCCCAGGAGAGGGAAACTAAAGTCATCCATGCTCAAGTGAAGCTCTGTTTAGTCAACAAAGGAAGAAGGAATGAGTGTCCCTTGTCCCTTGTCCCGGGACGGCCACACCAGGTCAGGTATAGGCTCATTTAGCTCTATTCTTAGCTGCATTCATTAATCTGTGTGGCTTTTTTTCTTTTTTTGAATCTATGCCAATTCCTGGGTATAACTGATTCTACTAGATATTAGCTTGTTTATAAGGAAACATTCCTGTTCTTTTGTGCTAAACTTCTTAGTGACAAATTTGAAGGTTGTTCTCTCTTCTTCATATAATGAGAACCCTAAATATTCTGTGATCTGGTATATATTTATCTTACCTATATTCCTGCCTGTGTCCCTTTGCTTCTGATGGAAAAAGAAACGTCTTTTTATTGAGGCTTATAAATGCCATCTCCATACAATCATTTCCTTTTTCTCTACCACCACAACTAGCCTCCGGACCCCCATCTCTTCCTCCTGCTCCTCATTTTCTCTGAAGCCCTCTAGGCCCACTTGAATCATGTCTTCATTCAGCACCAGAACCAAAAAAAAAAAAAAAAACAAATCCATTGCCATCCAGTCGATTCCGACTCATAGCAGCCCTATAGTGACCTTATAGGACAGAGTAGAACCACCCCACAGAGCTCTCAGGAAGCAACTGGTGGATTCAAACTGCTGACCTTTTGGTTAGCAGCCAAACTCTTAACTGCTGTGTCACCAGAGCTCCTTGTTTAGCACCAGGGCTCCTTACTGACCCCACGTGGTACTCCAATCTCTCTGGTCTTCTGTGACAATGTCCCATGTGCTAGAGTTTTCTCTGGGCTCTACTTCTGGGCCCTTCCCATTTGGTGGTTTGTTCGTACAGAAACCGCTAAACATTCTTTACAAGTTTTGGCTGAAGCAGGAATGATTGGCAACACTTTAATAGTTTATCCAACTTAACAGTTTTAAGGAGAAAAAAATTAAATGATAATTTCAAGATATAAAACTAAAATTATAAAATTCAACACCCATTCATGATCAAAATAAACAAAATTTTAGCAAATTAAGAGTAAGATGAAACAGTCTTAAACTAATAAAGGGAATCTATAGAAATTCTATAGTACATATTGTACTTAAAAAAATTTTTTTTTTAATTGTACTTAGCAGTGAAATATTAAAACATTTCCTTTAAAACGTGGAACAAAATGAAGCAATAGCACTTCCATTCAGCATTGTGTTGGAGATCCCAGCCAAAAGGAAGAAGAAAGAAAGAAAAATTAAGACTATTGTAAATGAAGAAACAAAACAACATTATTTCCAAATTCTATCATTTCTATATAGAAAACCTAGGTAACTTACATATAATTATTAGACTTAATAACAGCATTTAGTAAGGTGTGGGATTCAAGATTAATACTCAAATATCAATTTCATTTCTATAAACCAGCATCAAACAACTAAAAAAAAAAAAAAAGAGGTAGTTAAATCGAAAGATACCATATACAACAGGAAGAAAACCATAAAGTAACTGCAAAAAAAACAAATGTGTGAGCCCCTTACGTATGTATGAAATTATAAAATAACCCTTGAAAGAAATTAAAGATGAGCTAATAAATGAAAAGGTATGTTCTCGTATACAATGCTCATGGACAAGGAAACTTATATCCAAATCTAAAACAAGAAATATACCTAAGAGAATGGTTCTCCATCTGGATAAATTTTAGCCCATGTGACAAAAGAATGCCTGGCAATATGAAGAAATAGTTTGGAGTAGTTTATCTCTTCCAAAAACCTTAGACTGATATTTTTATGCTGCTGTCTACCTCTTCACCTGCCTGATCATAAGAGGAAAAAATTAGCCATAATATCAAAATCATGTAATTTTTCTCCAAATGAATATACAGATTTAATGCAATTCAAGTAATATTCCCAAATGAGATATATTTCTTTTTGTTTTGTCTTGTTTTTCTGATGGAACTATCTGACAGCACTGTACTTCAGGATAGACATTGAAATTTTCTTTTTGACAATGAACATGATACCATTCCTCTTCAATTTATCCTTCCCAGAATACCATATGATTGTCTGATTCAAAATGGTCGATACCAGTCCATTTCAGCTCACTAATGTCTAGGTTATTGATCTTCAAGCCTTCCATTTCATTTCTTACAACTTCCAATTTTCCCAGATTCATGCCTTGTACATTCCACATTCCAAGTATTAATGGATATTTGCAAGTGTTTCTTCTCATTTTGAGTCATGCCACATCAGCAAATGAAGGTCCTGAAACTTTACTCCATCTACATCATTAAGGTTGACTCTACCCTAAAGAGGCAATTCTTCCCCAGTCATATTTTGAGTGCCTTCCAACCTGAGAGACACATCTTCCAGCACTATACCAGACAGTATTCTGCCACTATCATAAGGTTTTCACCGGCCAATTTTTTTTTCGGTAGTAGACTACCAGGTCATCTTTCCCAGTCTGTCTCAGTCTGGGAGCTCTGCTGAAACCTGTCTGCCATGGGTGACCCTGGTAGCATTTGAAATGCTAGTGGCACAGCTTTCAGCATCATGGTAATATGCAAGTCACCACAGTACAACAAACTGACAGACTAGTAGTGGAAATAAAAGCTAATGCCAAAAAAAAAAAAAAAAAAAAAAACCAAGTAAAGGAAAACATGGTATCAAATAAAATTAAATTAAAAATAAAATAGTCTGTGGTCAGATCATAATGGATCTTATAGAACAGGTTAAGTATTTTAGCCTTATCATTAGAATAATGAACAAATCAAATTCCTATTGGTCCAATAGGAATACCATGTGATCTACACATTTAGTATCAAATTTCTACTAGTGGAATTTCAAAAAGTAGGAAAAAACATAGATGCAATTAATAGCAATAATATATTTTATGTAACCCCAGATATCCAAATATTATCATTAGAGGTTTTTTTTTTTTTTTTTTGTAATACATCCTTGAAATTCTGTGTACACATTTAAACACTTAAAAATTTTATTTGACTAAGATACAACTATTGGTCTTTACTCGTCTCGAGCAAATAAGAAAGAAGGAAACCAAAGACTCAAAGAAGAAACTAGTTTATAGAACTAATAGTCTGTATAGTCTGTAATAAAGGGAATCTAGAGAAATCCTATAGTACATCTGGTACTTAGCTGTGAAAAACTAGATGGTACCCAGCTACCACTATCAACTGTTCTGATCAGGGCCACAATAATAGATGGATCCTGATAGAAGGGGAGAAAAATGTGGAACAGAACCTCAAATTCTTAAAAAGTTCTAGACTTACTGGACTGGCTGAGACTGGAGGACTCCCTGAGACTATTGCCCTGACATACTCTTTAAGCCTTTAACCGAAACCATCCCTTGAGATCACCTTTTAGCTAAATAATAGATTGGCTCACAAAATAAAGAATATTACCCATGAGTACAGTCCTCCTTAAAAAAACAAAAAACTGTATGAGACCAAATGTGAACAATTACTTTAAAACAAAGATGGGAAGGCAAGGGGGCAAGGAAACCAGATTAATGGAAACAGAACAATCAGGATAGAAATAATGAGAATGTTCACACATTGTGAAGAATGTCAACAATGTCACTGAACAATTTGTGTAGAAATTGTTGAATGGGAGCCTAAACTTCTGTGTAAACCTTTTCTGAAAACACACCAAAATATATATATTTTTAATTCTATTTTACACTTACAGCCTATTTCATTTAGGTGCTAAATTTTCAATAATTACATGAAATATACGCTTTTACTAAAACGATAAAGTTATATTTAGCAGAAAATTATTTTACTTACACTGATTCCATTTTTAAGTTTCAATTAATTAAAAATAACAGAAACTAAAAATTCAGTTCCTTAGTTGCAGCAGCCAAATTTCAAGTGTTCAACAGCCAGCCACATGTGACTAGAGGCTACTGTATTCGGCTGTGCCGGGAATAGTTGAAAAGCTTTAGGAGCGAAAGTGATGCAATATGATCTGCACATTTAAAAGTTTACCCCAGCTGCTGTGTAGAGAATGAATTAGACTAGGTTAAGAGCAGACAAAGCAGAGGATTTAGAAGACTACTGCAGAAGTTCAGGCAAGAGATGATGATACCAGGTCTAGATCAAGTGATGATGGAAACAGAGAGAGCAGAGACGCAAATAAAATTAACATTAAGGAAAGAGACTAGTTTGTGATAATGGAGTATTAACTGGAGCCCTGGTGGCACAGTGGCTAGAGAGCTTAGGCTGCTAGCCAAAAGGTCAGCAGTTTGAATCTACCAGCAGCTCCTTGGAAACCCTTAGGGTAGTTCTACTGTGCCCTGCCATTAACCATCACCATGGAGTCAATTCTAACTCATAGCGACCCTACAGGACAGAGTAGGACTGCCCCACTAGAGGGTCGCTATGAGTTGGAATCGACTCAACAGCAACGGGTATGCCTTTTTTTATACTCCCTTTGAAAAAAATTTTTTTAAAAAAACTGAATAAATTATGAAGATGTCTTCATAAAGACATCAAAAAGCAGAAACGGCAATAAGGAGCCACCAGGTAAAAACCTAAGGGAAAGCAAGAACCAGAAAAGAAGGCAGAAACTGGAGTGGCAAAGCTACTTTTTCCCTGAAGGCATTTTCCAATCCGGGGACACTCGGGTTCTGGCTTTATGGGTTTCTCCATATAATAAGAGCCAGAAATAAGGCACTGGACCCAGCTATGCCGAGGAATTTTACATGACACCATTCTCATATTAAGCTGGGAGCCCCAAAAGCGTATAATCTGATGGTCAGTGTGAATTAGAGATCCTCCCCTCCACGCCTGCCAGTCACCTCCAGAACAAATGAAGGTTACCTTAGTGCTGAGTGGAGCAGGGTTAAAAAAAAAATCTGTCCCTGAGAAGTTATGACCATTTTTGCACATTTCCTTCCAGGTTCCATTGCCTGATTGGCATATGGGTCCTCAGTTGCCTGATTAGTACACAGGATTTCACTTGGTGACTTAATTTAAGGTGGTTGAGGAAGGCCCTCAACAAGGTAGATTGACACAGTGGCTTCAACAATGGGCTCAAGCATAACAACGATTGTAAGGATGGCGCAGGACCGAGCAGTGTTTCATTCTGTTGTGCATAGGGTCGCTATGAGTCAGAACCGACTTGACGGCACCTAACAACATAACAACAATGTCCTCCAGAACCAGGAAGATTCAAATACAAATATTTCTTTTCCCTAATCCCTGAAGATTGCTTACAAATGATTTTTCAAGGGCAATAGGCATCAAGCAGTAAAAAATAAGACAAAAATAAAAAATAAATAAAGGAGAACAAGCAGTGAGAATCAGCAGGAAAAAAAAAAAAGGAAAGAACAGAAATAGAATTTTCAAAAATTTTAAAGAAGCATAATGAAGCCTAAGCAGAACTAACTGAACAATATGACAGAAAAAGAGGAAATCTTAAAAAGAGTCAAAGGGAAAAGATAGATTACCTTCAAAGACTGATAGATGGACAGATAACTTTTCAGTAGTGACGATGGGAAATGGAAGATATTCAACAGATGTCTTCAATATCTAAAGAATATGATTGCTGGCAAAGACATTCTTTAGGAATTAGAGTGAAATAAGGCAAGTTTTAGATGGAAGTATTCACTACCAGTAGACTCTCACTAGAGTAAATCCTAAAGGCAGCATAAATGAGTGAAAAGGAGTGAAGAACAAAGCAAGTTGATAATATACAGGTAAATTGAAGTCAACCTTAACTATGTAAAACAATAAGAATCACATCTTGTGGAACTTGAGATAGTTTTGATGCATGATATACAATTGATGGTCTTCTTTACATCTCTGAGGAATCTTCTGTAAGTGTTTATATTACTCTTCAGTGCTTCGAGTGTTGGTTTTATGTATGTATGTCTGTCTATGTGTTTCCATATTTGGTGTTTTGACATTATAAAAGTGGATTTAAAGTATGAGATGATAGCTCGAATGGTTTAGGTATATTCAGGCCAGGACCCTGGGTGGCACAAATAGTGTGTGCTCAACTACTAATGTAAATGTTGGCGGTTCAGACCCATCCACCAGTGCCACAGAAGAATGGCCTGGCAACCTGCTTCTATAAAGATTACAGCCAAGAAGACCCTATGGAGCGGTCCTACTTGTAACACACAGGGTCACCAGGAGCCATAATTGACTTGACAATAACCAGTGCCTGATTATAATTACAGATTACTGTGTGTAATAAATCCACAAGTGAAGACAACTTTAGAAATGTGAATGTGATTAATTATTGTCTGGAATTTAGTCGAGGAGAATTCCAGCATTAATTATTTTCCATTTGGGTTTAGACATAAGTTTCCAACCTAAGAAAGGAAAGTCCTCAGATAAAATTAAGTGAATTAATCAGAAGGAAATTGTAGCAAAATTCACACTTGTTTTAGCATCAATTTACTGATTAAGAAATACAATTTAAACACATACACCAAATTATTAGAAGAAAATATTTAGACTCCTCGTGACCATTAAAAGAAAAATTCTCATAACTACCAGTGGGTCAAGGAGAAAGTAGAAATTCTGTTGATTCAGGAAAAAAAAAAAAAAACACAAGGCAAAAATTTCCTTGTTTTTTCAGAGAAGAAAATCTCTCCACTTTTCTGGGGAGAAAATGAATTCTCAGATAACAGGGGCTATCAAGAAACATGCCAAAAAACATATCTGACAATTATTTAGATACTTGAAAATCTGAAAATAGTTTAGCCTCGCAACTGACCACAAAGCTCAGAACTGGCTAGGCTCTATGTAGACCATCAATTTAAAAGAAATGGTAGACCTGTACCCTGCAGGTACTCAGTGCTGACAAGCAAAAAAGCAATGGCAAGTTGAGATGGGGTATAGCTGGTGTTTTTAGTACTTCTACGGAGTTCTGCCTACAGGCAGTCAGACTGGGAAACACAGAGTAGTTTTATTCTGGAATCAGTAGTGAGACCTGTGTAAACTGTGAAGTGAGAATCATGGGTGGGCTGGGCAAAAGCTTAGTGACTTAGGTCACAGTATGTTGGTCCTTAGAAATGCCCATTGCAGCCTTAAAACAAGGGGTATCTTCTATACTGGCTTGAGCATACCTTCAGGCTTCCATGTCTGGAAAAGAGGCATCTAGGCAGATAGGGAATAGAGTTTATGATTCTTGCTAAAGATGGGCTCAAAGAAAAGGAAATGTTTGGCAAGATGTGTTCTTGGGAATGAAAGCTGAGGAAGAAGTCCAGCTGAACTTCTATTTATCATTCAGAGGGGAGTTAACAACTATAAACCAAAGACAATGACTAAAAAGTATGTGTGTTTCCTTAAACCTCAGTTTCTAGTATGTGTTCTTATTGTTATAACTATATTTATCTGGTTTCTATTGCTGCGTAACTAACCACTCCAAATTGAGTGGCATAAACAACAACTTTACTATGTTCTTGGATCCTGTGAGTCAATTTGGACAAGAGTCAGTAGGGATGGCTTGCCTCTGCTCCAGTGTCAGTGGCCTCAGTTGGGAAGCATTGGATTGAGGGTGACTTGAAGACTGGAGCGTAGAATCATCTGAAAGCCCATTTCCTCCCATGCCAAGTGCCAGTTGGAGAACACACAAATGGACTCTCCATGTGGTGTGGCTTTCTCACAAGATGGTGGCCTTGGGGCAAGTGAGCTTCTTCCATGGTGACTCAGTTACAAGATTAAAGCTCTATCACCTTTTCTAGCTTTGCCTCAGAAGTCATGTAATGTCAGTACACTGCATTCTATTGACCAGAAGCACGTCACAAGCCCAACCCACCTATGTCTGAGGGACATAGACTCCACCTCTTGATGACAGGGGTGTCAAGAACACACTGTAGAGGAGCAGGTATGCAGAAGATATTGCAACCATGTTTAGAAAATACAGTCTGATTTCAAAAGAAAAAAACACTGTTGGGTTCATTCCAACTCACGGCAACCCAGTGTTCCAGAGTAGAACTGTCCCTCAGGGTTTTCAAGGCTGTAATCTTTACAGAGGCAGATCACCAGGTATTTTTTTCCCGGCACTGCTGGGCGAGTTTGAGTGCAGTTTGCACCACCTAGGGACTTTAGAGATCTTTGGAAAATACAGTCTGATGCATTCATCATCTCAGTGTAATGACTGGCAGGAAAATCTTTAAAACAAATTATGTCTGTGTGGGAAAATTTGCCTTTGGGGGAAATAAGGAATGTGGCCCTAGAAAAATGGTCACCTTCTGTAATCAGGTATAAAGGGGGAAAAACATAAAGCAAAAGAGTGGAAAACAACCTCAGAGAGAATATCCAAGAGGGCATCAGGCAGTTGGCCTGGGCTTAAGAAGTGACTGAACATTCACAGTGGGAAAGCCTGGGGTAGGCAGACACAGGCTGGCCATCTTACTACATATCTGTGTGATGCAGTGGAAAGTCTTTCACAGCCTTCCCAAACTATCCACTTCTGCTCATTCACATGGTCTGAAGACATCTGGAATGTTCCTCTAATGGGCTTGATACTCTGAGTAATGAATTCAGAGCGTCTTAGCAAAGCAAAATGCATCTTTCTAAGTTTGGGGAGTGCTTGTTTGGCAGGAAACCTACAGATGTTATCAAAAACCCAAAACAAACCTGTCGCCCTCAGGTGGGTTCTGATTCATAGCCACCCTATAGGACAGAGTAGAGCTGCCCCATATGGTTTCAAAGGAGCGCCTGGTGGATTCAAACTGCCGACCTTTTTTGGTTAGCAGGCAAGCTCTTAGCCACTGCGCCACCAGGGCCCAATGATGTTATCCAAAACCAAAAACCAAACCCACCACTGCTGAGTCAATTCCAACTCATAGCGACCCTATAGGACAGAGTAGAACTACACCATAGAGTTTCCAAGGAGCGCCTGGCAGATTTGAACTGCCGACCTCTTGGTTAGCAGCCCTAGCACTTAACCGCTACGCCACCAGGGTTTCCAAATGATGTTATCAGAGGGGCTTAAAATTAAAATTCAAGGAAATGGAGTAAATGCACACGTAACAGGTAAAACAGGGACGTTGAATGGAAGTAATACATAACGTTGTGACCTCAGATGGATTTATATCAGCGTGGACACTCCGGGGTGAAAAGTCTATTTACTCTTTTAACACAAGGAAATAACGATCAGCATCACCTGGTTTCTTTCTCCTGCCCTCCTCCTCTGTTTGCTATAAACTTTCTCTTACCTAGAACCTCTCATTCTTTTGGTGAAGCAGGATGTGGGGAAATTGTTACACAGGGGCTTTTCCCCTATTAGCTGCTCTGCCACACCCTTCCTTAAGAAAAGCCTCAGCATATTTTTTAAGATTCCTCTGATAGAGGAAGTTGAAGAGCCTCTCAGATACTGGAGATGGAATGTGGTCACCAGAATAAAATGTAAACAATCCCCGTAAGTGTGGGCTTCTTTAACTGGCCACACCATTAACCACTCATCTTTTGCTGGCCAGAGAAAAAGAGAATTGGACGGCCCACCAGATAAGGCCTAAAGCCAAGGTCAGTCAGCTCACTACTTAACAGCAAG
Source organism: Loxodonta africana (assembly GCF_030014295.1). Classification (NCBI taxonomy): domain Eukaryota; kingdom Metazoa; phylum Chordata; class Mammalia; order Proboscidea; family Elephantidae; genus Loxodonta; species Loxodonta africana. The sequence continues at coordinate 60,716,277 of NC_087360.1, forward strand.
AAAAGTCAAAAGAGAGTCTCCTCTAAAGACAGGAGAGAGTTTAAAGACAAGCCCCATTATCTCCGTTCTGCCCTGGAGGATGGCAGATGGACGGTGTACAGCCCACGTTCTTGTGTACCTCCTCTTCAGTTTCATGCCAGATGCCAAAGAAATATCTGGCCAGCAATGAAAGGAAAAATGTAAGTTATCCTAACCACCAGAAAATGCCGAGGACAAACACGTGAAGCCATCTCTGCAAACTGAGAAATCATTCCTTAATAGCAAATGAGTTTACTTTAAAACAAAGGTAATGCATCAATGCCATCTGCTGGAGACAAGCATCATCATCACCCAGTTAGGCCTTTGCCCCACTGGGAGAGACTTCAGCCTCTGGGGAGCTTTCAGCCAACACAGGGAGTGTTCATTGTACCGTGCATTTGTTCCAAGGCTCTGGTGATGTCCTGAATGGAGACTCTCAGCTGCTGCAAGGCTTGGAGCAGGGAGTCCTGGCTGGGCTGTAGGATTGCATTCACTGCCTGAACAAGTGCCTGGGGGTGAGATCATTCACTCAGTTTGGTTGCATTCACTTAAAGCCCACTGAGATGGAGTGTGCCCCCAGAGTTGTGGGACCCAGTGGAGGGGAACTGACTCCTGGGCTATTTGTCAGAGCTCCTGGGAGCACCCCCAAACTAGATCCACTGTGGGATCTAAGAGCCTGAACCCATCCCCACTAAGCACCTCCCAGATAAACCCCTGGATAGGCTGTTCTGGATTTTTCCATTGACTGCCACTTTTTCTACTTCTTGGGGGCTGAACTTTTATTTTCTTCTGGGCTTATATATTATGAGCATTTCTACTTCTGCACCTTCAACCAGGGTTTTCTCACTCCCAAGCTCTGTCTTACAGATGGTTTCTTCAGAGTTCAGCTCAAGGGCCCCCTTCTCCATGAAGCATTCCCTGTCTCAAAGCAGTCTCTCCCTTATCTGAACTACATTTTGAAGGCCAGTGTTTTGTTCTGTATCTTTCAACATACTTAACACATGGTGGAGGACTAAAGTGACCATATAGTTTTACCTTTGAGAAAGAAAGAGGGTCCTGTTAATAATTACGTGAGGACCGGCCATCCTACTGAGAACGCTGAGAAGAGGCTTAGCAGGAAAGGTAATGAGGAAAAGTGTAAATCTAACTTAAATATCTTTAGGCAAGGCATGAAGTCTCTAGCTCATCACTTGTCCCTCTACTGTCTTTTGCTTTACACCTGGCCTTTCTGTTACCTGTCTGATCCCTGAAGGAATTTGTTTGCAAGCCCCAGGGCTAGATAATGTCAATGATGCATTCCAGCTCTAAATACTTGCATTTTCCTCTGAGCCTTTGCATAGTGCTTCTCCCTCCCTGGAATAGGCTTCTCTCCTCTCCTCTCATCTGTCTTCCCTTTTTCCCTTCCCTCCCCTCTTCTCCTCCTTTTCTCTCTCTCTCTGGATCTGATTCCCATACAACTCTTGGATTTTCATTTAGCTTCATTTCCCCTAGGGAGTTTTCCCTAATCCTCAAAACCTAGGTTAGGCTTTAGGTGTGCCTTTGTGAAACACTGCATTTTTTTTTTTTTAATTACCCTATACAACAACCCATCTTGGTCTACCAGATCGTGAGCTTCTGCGGGGGTCTGGGTGGTGTTTGTCTTTTTCTTCCTGATATCCCCATTGCCTAGAACAATGCCTGGCATTTGAATGGGTCAATGGTCAATTCCAAGTTTTACTGAAATTAAGGAGAGAGAGATACTGTTGCAGGCTAGAATTTAGGTCTCTCTTCTCAGGGTTGAAACAAATCAAACAAGGCCTATGTGTATCTGCATTGAGAAATCAAGTACAGAGAAAGAGACCAGGTAAGATGTCAAGTTCCAACTGATTTCCCATTAAAAAATGAAAAAGTGTTGTGGAGTGGGAAGATACCTTAATCCCAGGCACTGCTGCTCTCTCCACCAAAACAGTCACCAGTATAAAACCACGCAGGCTTTCTCCCCCAGGAAATGCAACGATGGTGTCCAGGTTCCTTGGAAAGGGAAGGATGATCTTGTTAGAGGTATAGAGCCTGCACTGTGAGTACTCACTGCCCGTACGTCCCCACCAAGTTGGACAAATGCAAAGTAAAATCTGTGGCCAACTTTTCGGTTCCATATGACAGCCCTGGGGATGAACATACACTTTGCTTAGGGAAGAAAGAGATTAAACCACGTCAAACTCAAGTTCACCTGCCCAAAGGAACTCCAAAGTCTAGCATGACCCTGATGGTCTCAGACCAAGGTGCATCCCACAAGGGGATGCCAGCTGAAGCACCATGTATAGTTGATTCTTCCAGGGCCAGTTCTATGGCCCATCACAATATTCTTATCAGGGGCCGCAGAGTCTTCCAGCTAGAATGATCCAGGCAACAGCATATTCCACACTTCCTTTTTACAGAGGAGAAACCAAGGCTCAGAGAAGGCAGGCAGATTGCCCAAGTTCATACAGCTGGTTAATCAGGACCAGGTGTGATATAAAGTTTCATGACTCATGCTAGTTCTCTTTCAATACATGACATTTTTGATGAAACACTGTATGATCAAGTGAGAGCTGAAAGACTGTCACAGAGGGACCATTTTTACATGACTTTTATGTAGCATGTGGATTTAAATATCCCAGATATAGATCAAATCTACGAACCCTAAAAGCTTAACTCTATAGATAAACCTCTGTCTCTAATACTTTAAACAGGAGAGGAAACGAAAAACAGCTACAACAAAAAGACAAACAGAGTTATTTTAGCGTTGAGAGTTATATCTCCCCCCTTTCATCCCCTCATCTCCTGAGCTACAGGTTTAATCCTGAACCCATTTAGTCAGCTAATGTTTTGTAATGGGAAAGGCAGCATCGACTTAGAAGCCAACTCTGTTCTCCAGGGAAAATGGAACCCAAAACCATCTGGACCAGACCTGCCCCACAAGGTCTCCAGATCTCTGTATTAACAGGATATGTCAAAAGGAGTCTTCTGTAGGTCGCTATAGCAACCACTGTCTGCAATTTGGCCTTTCAGAAAAGTTATGATGAGAAGAGAGATCTTTTTCAGACTGTGAGACGAAAAAAGAGTCACAGAGAATTAGCGACCTTCTTTATCACTATTTCCTTTTATTTGCTTTATTATACACAGATTGGACAATACAGTGAAGAAATCACATCCTGTAATCCCTACCAGACAGAAGTGGCCACTGTTAACGTTTGGATGGGTAATTTTGGGCACATTTTCTTCTGGTCTTTCTGTGTTTTTTCCATGCATTTTTCTATAGCTGATGTTGTACTAGAGATACCATTTGGTACGCTTTCTTTTCGCTGTTTGTTTGTAAGGTTCAAGAGTTAGCATGGCTTCCAAAGTGAGTAAAGGATTTCTGAGGACTTACCTGATTTCCAGGGGACTATTTTTTTTTTTTTAAGTCAAATCCCAGCCATCGGCAGCCACAAAGAGAAAAAGAAAATAAAACAACAATTCAGTTTGCAAACCAGATATACCTCCTAGGGTCACACGTACACGGCCATGCACGCTCACGTGCCACGCATTAGTCAATTCCAACTTATCCTGACCCCATGTGTGCCAGAGTAGAGCTACGCTCTATAGGATTTTCATCGCTGACCTTTCAGAAGTGGATCACCAAACGTTTCTGCAGAGATACCTCTGCGTGGACACAAACTTCCAACCCTTCAGTTAGCAGCCAAGAATGTTAATTGTTTGTACCACCCAGGGAGTGAGTTAAATCTCAAGTCACATAACAGCCCGAGAACATTTTGGCCTGTGGCTGTCTTGATAAATTACCTTATTCCTTTTTTTTGTTTTGTCTTTTAATTTTTGTAATTACCACAAACCCACGTTCTATACAAGAGCTATTACACTCCCACTCATCTTTCGGGACTCGCTCTCAGATCAAGTTCCACTCCCTCCCCAAGCTTGTTCCTGATATTTAAAGCCTGCATTGATGTCATTTCTCTGAAATCCCAAAGGACTCATTGTTTGACATTTGTCACTGTTTGACATTTGTCATGTATCGGTGTCTTGTTATTTAGCCACATTGGGTGTGCTTTCCTTCGATGTCTTTCATTTCTTCATTGCATTTACTTCTGTGCTAGGCATATTAAAAGCCTCCGAATAAGTAAATATCAAGAAGGACATCTGGCGAGACCAGGACTTTGTGTCTGCACCTTTGGGATTAAGCCAGCCTTGAAGCCCTGGTGCCACAGTGGTTAAGCACTCAGTTGCTAATTGAAGGGTTGGTGGTTCGAATCCACCAGTCTCTCCATGGGGAAAGATGTGGCAGTTTGCTTCCGTAAAGATTTACAGCCTTGGAAACCCTTTGGAGTGGTTCCACTCTGTCCAACAGGGCCACTATGAGTTGGAATCGACTCAATGTCAATGGGTTTGGGTTTTTGTTTGTGCTCCCTAGCCTCCCAATCCAGCTATTTTTCTTTTCAGCCTTCCCATTTCCTATCTTTCTCTTTGAATCAGAAATCCAGTTTATTCATCATTCAATGCTTTGACCAGAATACATTCATTAATTTCTTACCATCCAGATTCTGAGCCCTATTCAGCAGCTTCCCATGGGTATACTGGTCACTAATTTTGTTACTAAAGCAGAGTTAGTCAAAGGCCAGAGTTAATAGAAAACAGAAAATCCCAGCTCAGAGGTTCTTAAGAAAGATGAGCAGGCTCAATCTTCCTGCCTCCAAGCCTGTTGCTGTCAAGTCGATTCTGACTCATAGCCTCCAAGGAGTACATATTTAGTCCTAATCGGTCTACTGAGTGTTTAATTCTTTAAAGAATATTCCATCATCTTCTCTGGCAACCCCATGGTTACTCACAAACTATATTCTGGGGAAGTTCTTCACATCCAACTGAAACGTTTCTTTAGCTCTTTTGGTCACTAGAGTGTGAAATACATTTGGCTGTAAAAATGAAGTCCAATGGGAAATTCACCCTTTACCTCATCTGCTCCTTTCTGATTATCTGTTGGAATTCTGTTTGTTAAGACTCACATTCTTTCTTTTATAGACAGATGCCCCTGCTCCCAGCTCAGTTCTGAAGGGAACAGTGACAGCTAGGTGGAATAGATTTTTATTCACCGCATTCTCAATCCAACATCCCTAGGTGTTCATGCATTCATAGTCATGCATGGATACATTCTTTCATTATAAAATGATCACTTATTGCAGTCCTTGCTCCTAACTTGCCTTGAATGGAGGACGCATGGTCGGGAAGAGTAAACGGTTTGGTGAGAAAGAACAAGTGAAGCCTGACCATGCAGCAACTTAAACGTCGGGTTGAGAAATTCAGGCTGATGTGGCAGCAAACTAGGAAATGTGGTCAGGGTTAATATTCAGGGTGGATTGAGGGGTAACTTCCGGGGCCTATGATTTTTGAACTTGTATTCAAGTTCACCTCCTTCTTTGGAACTATAAGCAGACAGTAAATATGAACATTCCCAACCACAAAATAGCTGAAAAAGCCTGGTCTTTTGCACTGGTTTTTTTTTTTTTTTTTGCTGTGAGAAGAGCAAAATTTATAAGACTGCCCCCTTTCTGGCTTTTGGTTTACTTAGATCCAAAATATTCTCTCCTGTCTTACCCTTCTGGATTTCGTTTAGTCCAGTTGGTCAACACCAAGTCCGCGTGCACCAGGATAGGAGGGAGCCCTAAGTTCCGGGAGACTTCAACAAAGGGAAGGGCAAGGTTTCTCGGCAGAACCTTTTGGATATAAACCCAGACAATTAGCACATGCTAGAAAGACTGCAATGGAGGAAGTAACCTTGGCTGGCTTTTATTCCAGCAACTCTGTGGTAAAGAAATGACCTGGGGACAAAACTTGAATTATTTGCATGGTCCACGCACAGCCACCTCCCACATATCTTTCCTGTCAGCAAATCCGTGGAGGCAGCATTCATGGGTACGAGCTGCAATATGTGTGAAAATTTCAGAAAAATGAAACGCACATACACACGGTATAAAATAACCTCTGAAAACTTCCTAAGAAGAGAATTATTAAAAAGTTTAAGCATAAATTATAAGTTGGAGGCTGAGTTGGCTACCAGAAAGGTTAAATAAGTAAATAAATAAGTGTGTGTGTGTGTGTGTGTGTGTGTGTGTATCCTTGGGTGGTGCAAACGGTTAAGTGTTTAGCTGCAAATCGAAAATTTGGCAGTTTGACTCCATCCAGATGTGCCTCGGAAGAAAGGCCTGGTAATCTGCTTTGGAAAAATCACTTATTGGAAACCCTATGGGGCACAGTTCTACTCCGACACACATGAGGTTGCCATGACTAGGAGCTGACCCCAAAGCAACTGATTTTTGGTGAGATATATATACATATATAAATTATATGCATATATATACATCATACATATAATTATTATATACATCATACATATAATTATTATATACATATATATTATACACATACAAGTATAATATATTTATGTGTATCGTTGGGTACTGTCGGGTTAATTTTTGACCCGTAACGACCCCATGTGACAGAGTAGAACAGCCCCATAGGGTTTCCCAGGCTGTAATCTTTACCGAAGCAGATGGCCCAGGTCTATCTCCCATGGAGCAGCTGGATAAATTCAAACTGCCAACCATTCAATTAGCAGCTGAGCGCTTGACCATTGTGCAACCAGGGCTCCTTTTATATATTCATAAATATGTGAATCATTTGTCAATCAGGGAGAACAAAGCACCCTAGAGAAAAATGAGGAGGATCCTGTGTAGGGGACAGACTCTGTTGGTCACTTCATAAGTCAAACCCAGTAACAACAGCAGGAGCCACCTTAAGACAGGCCTCCCTGAACCTCTGAATTATCTGAGGAACAGTCCTTAGAACCTATCTGCCCACAGAGCTCCTCAGACCTATGGGGGCATCTCTCTGTAGAGAAGGCTAACCTTATCTAGATCCAAAAGAACATTCCTACGCTCTCCATTCCCCACCTCCTTTGTCATTTCCCCTAAAGAGAGAAATGCCTATTAAAGAAGCCTCTGCCTTTGATTTTCAGTACATTCTTAAACAGACTTCACACAGAACTGTTTCTTAGGCAGAAAACAATAAAGAGCTTTAAAGAATTTTCAAATTTGAACTTAAGGTAACCTTCCCCTCAGAGGCCAATGGAGAAGTGAGGTATTTACTTAGCTGAAAAGGCAAGGGAAGAAATACAAAGAAGCTCCCAGAGGATGGGGGCAGGGAGCGGAGACTCACAGATAGCCTGGAAGTACAGAAACAAGCCTGAAAGCTGCCCGATGCTCTCTCCCATCATCCTTCTCTACTCTCTGCCCAGTTTAGAGTGAGGGTGTGGGGAGAAGATGGGGCAGGCAGAGCCTTTATGAAGCTTTGTTATTACCTAGATTCTAAGCTCAGAAGTGTGATTGTTAAAAAATGAAATGGGGAGCGGGGCCAAGATGGCGGACTAGGTGGACGCTACTGCGGATCCCTCTTGCAACAAAGACTCGGAAAAACAAGGGAATCGATCACATACATAACAATCTACGAACTCTGAACCACAAGCACAGACTTAGAGACGGAAAACGAACAAATATGGGCAGACAGCGACCGTTTTCAGAACCAGGAGCCAGCGTACCAGGCAGGTGACCTTCGGAGCCCGATCTGGGGCAGAGCCCAGGGGGGCAGATGGCACAGAAGGGGGGCCCACCCCTTCCCCCCCAACCCATCCCGGGAGGAAGTCTAGCTGGTTGGCGCAGGCGGCTTAGAGGCGCAGCCGGAGGGAGAAGCACCCGGGAGGCAGTGACTGATCTGGGAGTGGGGAGAACAGCTCCCAGCGGGGGAGCCGTCCCGCTGGGAGTTAGGCGAGAAGCGGGCGGGGCGCGAGCGGGGGGGGTCAGCTATATTTCCCTAAAGTGACCCCGGGGCGGGGCCCACATGCTCGTGCGGGAGGACGCACACCCAGTCCGTGTGTGTGGCCTGGCACACCAGAGGGAGAAATACCCGGAAGTGACTGGTCTCGGAGCGGGGAAAGCAGCTTCCCAGAAGGGGAGCCATTCCGCTGGGATTTGGGGCGTGCGCACGGGCAGGGCGTGAGCGCTGGTCCATTTTTATTCCCCTGAATTGACCCAGGGGGCGGGCCCACCTGGCCGTGCGGGTGACGCCTACCTAGTTCGCGCGAGAGGTGTGGCGCACTGGAAGGAGAAGTCCCCGGGAGGAAGTGACTGGTCCCGGATTGGGGAAAACAGCGTCCCAGCCGGGAAGTCATCCCGCTGGGATTTGGGCACGTGCACGGGTGGGGCGTGACCGAGGGGCCCAATTATATTCGCCTGAATAGAGCCTGGGGGCGGGCCCAACCGTTCGTGCGGGAAATGCCCACCCAGTGCGCGCGAGCGGTGCCGCTCACCGGAGGCAGAAGTCCCCAGGAGGAAGTGACTGATCTCCGAGCAAGGAAAGCAGCATCATAGCCGGGGACGTGACCCGCCCAGATTTTGGCAGATGGGGGCGGAGCGTGAACGCGGTGTTCAGCTTTATATTCTGTGGTGCTACACTCCTAGCTCTCTGATCCCTCCCCCACCCTCCCCAGGCGGCCCCATTAACATCCGAATACCCGGAGCCAGAGGGAGAATTCAGATAGGGATCTGACTGCATTTTTTTTTAGCTGACTACCTGGAAAATCTAGTTTCCCAGTGATGGCTCGGAGATAGCAGTCCACATCAAACCACATAAAGAAGCAGACCATGACAGCTTCTCCAACCCCCCAAACAAAAGAATCAAAATCTTTCCCAAATGAAGATACAATCCTGGAATTATCAGATACAGAATATAAAAAACTAATTTACAGAATGCTTAAAGATATCACAAATGAAATTAGGATAAATGCAGAAAAGGCCAAGGAACACACTGATAAAACTGTTGAAGAACTCAAAAAGATTATTCAAGAACATAGTGGAAAAATTAACAAGTTGCAAGAATCCATAGAGAGACAGCATGTAGAAATCCAAAAGATTAACAATAAAATTACAGAATTAGACAACGCAATAGGAAGTCAGAGGAGCAGACTCGAGCAATTAGAATGTAGACTGGGACTTCTGGAGGACCGGGGAAACAACACCAACATAGCTGAAAAAAAATCAGATAAAAGAATTAAAAAAAATGAAGAAACCCTAAGAATCATGTGGGACTCTATCAAGAAGGATAACTTGCGAATGATTGGAGTCCCAGAACAGGGAGCGGGGACAGAAAAAAAAAGAGAAAATAGTTGAAGAAATTCTGACACAAAACTTCCCTGACATCATGAAAGACGAAAGGATATCTATCCAAGATGCTCATCGAACCCCATTTAAGATTGATCCAAAAAGAAAAACACCAAGACATATTATCATCAAACTTGCCAAAACCAAAGACAAACAGAAAATTTTAAAAGCAACCAGGGAGAAAAGAAAAGTTTCCTTCAAGGGAGAATCAGTAAGAATAAGTTCAGACTACTCAGCAGAAAACATGCAGGCAAGAAGGGCATGGGACGACATATACAGAGCACTGAACGAGAAAAACTGCCATCCAAGGATCATATATCCAGCAAAACTCTCTCTGAAATATGAAGGCGAAATTAAGATATTTACAGATAAACTCAAGTTTAGAGAATTTGCAAAAACTAAACCAAGACTGCAAGAAATGCTAAAGGAGACTGGCCGGATGACCAATAATATCAGGTACCAGCACAATACAAGGTCACAAAACAGAACGTCCTGATATCAACGCAACTCAAATAGGGAAAGCACAAAAACAAACAAATTAAGACTAATTCTAAAAAATAAATAAATAAACAAAATAATACACATAACAGGAAATCATGGAAATCAATAGATAAACGATCACAATAATCAAAAAGAGGGACTAAATATAGGAGGCATTGAACTGCCAGATGGAGAGTGATACAAGGCGATATAGAAGGATACAAGCTAGGTTTTTACTTAGAAAAATAGCAGTAAATAAAAAGGTAACCACAAAAAGGAATAACAATTCCATAACTCAAGAAAAAAAGCCAAGAAAAACGTAATGACTCAATAAACACAAAGTTAAACATTATGAAAATGAGGATCTCACAAGCTACTAAGAAAAACGTCTCAGCACAAAAAAGCATGTGGAAAAATGAAATGGCCAACAACACACATGAAAAGGCATCAAAATGACAGCACTAAAAACTTATTTATCTATAATTACGCTGAATGTAAATGGACTAAATGCACCAATAAAGAGACAGAGAGTCACGGACTGGATAAAGAAACACGATCCATCTCTATGCTGCCTACAAGAGACACACCTTAGACTTAGAGACACAAACAAACTAAAACTCAAAGGATGGAAAAAAATATATCAAGCAAACAATAAGCAAAAAAGAAGAGGAGTAGCAATATTAATTTCTGACAAAATAGACTTTAGACTTAAATCCACCGCAAAGGATAAAGAAGGACACTATATAATGATAAAAGGGACAATTGATCAGGAAGACATAACCATATTAAATATTTACGCACCTAATGACAGGGCTGCAAGATACATAAATCAAATTTTAACAGAATTGAAAAGTGAGATAGACACCTCCACATTTATAGTGGGAGACTTCAACACACCACTTTCGGAGAAGGACAGGACATCCAGTAAGAAGCTCAATAGAGACACAGAAGACCTACTTACAACAATCAACCAACTTGATCTCATTGACTTATACAGAACTCTCCACCCAACGGCTGCAAAATATACTTTTTTTTCTAGTGCACATGGAACATTCTCTAGAATAGACCACATATTAGGTCATAAAACAAATCTTTGCAGAATCCAAAACATCGAAATATTACAAAGCATCTTCTCAGACCACAAGGCAATGAAGCTAGAAATCAATAACAGAAAAACTAGGGAAAAGAAATCAAATACTTGGAAAATGAACAATACCCTCCTGAAAAAAGACTGGGTTATAGAAGACATCAAGGAGGGAATAAGGAAATTCATAGAAAGCAACGAGAATGAAAATACTTCCTATCAAAACCTCTGGGACACAGCAAAAACAGTGCTCAGAGGCCAATTTATATCGATAAATGCACACATACAAAAAGAAGAAAGAGCCAAAATCAGAGAACTGTCCCGACAACTTGAACAAATAGAAAGTGAGCAACAAAAGAACCCATCAGGCACCAGAAAAAAACAAATAATAAAAATTAGAGCTGAACTAAATGAATTAGAGAACAGAAAAACAATTGAAAGAATTAACAAAGCCAAAAGCTGGTTCTTTGAAAAAATTAACAAAATTGATAAACCATTGGCTAGACTGACTAAAGAAAAACAGGAAATGAAACAAATAACCCGAATAAGAAACGAGAAGGACCACATCACAACAGAACCAAATGAAATCAAAAGAATCATATCAGATTACTACATAAAATTGTACTCTAACGAATTTGAAAACCTAGAAGAAATGGATAAATTCTTGGAACAATACTACCTACCTAAACTAACACATTCAGAAGTAGAACAACTAAATAGACCCATAACAAAAAAAGAGATTGAAACGGTAATCAAAAAACTTCCAACAAAAAAAAGTCCTGGCCCAGACGGCTTCACTGCAGAGTTCTACCAAACCTTCAGAGAAGACTTAACACCACTACTACTGAAGGTATTTCAAAGCATAGAAAAAGACGGAATACTACCCAACTCATTCTATGAAGCTACCATCTCCCTGATACCAAAACCAGGTAAAGACATTACAAAAAAAGAAAATTTTAGACCTATATCCCTCATGAACATAGATGCAAAAATCCTCAACAAAATTCTAGCCAATATCACTCTAAATGGAGAGAACCTGAAAGCATTTCCCTTGAGAACGGGAACCAGACAAGGATGCCCTTTATCACCGCTCTTATTCAACATCGTACTTGAAGTCCTAGCCAGGGCAATTAGGCTAGACAAAGAAATAAAGGGTATCCAGATTGGTAAGGAGGAAGTAAAGCTATCACTATTTGCAGATGACATGATCGTATACATGGAAAACCCTAAGGAATCCTCCAGAAAACTACTGAAACTAATAGAAGAGTTTGGAAGAGTCTCAGGATATAAAATAAACATACAAAAATCACTTGGATTCCTCTACATCAACAAAAACACCGAAGAGGAATTAACCAAATCAATACCATTCACAGTAGCCCCCAAGAAGATAAAATACTTAGGAATAAATCTTACCAAGGATGTAAAAGACCTATACAAAGAAAACTATAAAACTCTGCTACAAGAAATTCAAAAGGACATACTTAAGTGGAAAAACATACCCTGCTCATGGATAGGAAGACTTAACATAGTAAAAATGTCTATTCTACCAAAAGCCATTTATACATATAACGCACTTCCAATCCAAATACCAATGTCATACTTTAAGGGGATAGAGAAACAAATCACTAATTTCATATGGAAAGGAAATAACCCCCGGATAAGCAAAACATTACTGAAAAAGAAGAAGAAAGTGGGAGGCCTCACCCTACCTGATTTCAGAACCTATTATACAGCTACAGTAGTCAAAACAGCCTGGTACTGGTACAACAACAGGCACATAGACCAATGGAACAGAATTGAGAACCCAGATATAAATCCATCCACGTATGAGCAGCTGATATTTGACAAAGGACCAGTGTCAGTCAATTGGGGAAATAATAGTCTTTTTAACAAATGGTGATGGCATACCTGGATATCCATTTGCAAAAGAATGAAACAGGACCCATACCTCACACCATGCACAAAAACTAACTCCAAGTGGATCAAAGACCTAAACATAAAGACTAAAACGATAAAAATCATGGAAGAAAAAATAGGATCTACCCTAGGAGCCCTAATACAGGGCATAAACAGAATACAAAACATTACCAAAAATGATGAAGAGAAACCCGATAACTGGGAGCTCCTAAAAATCAAACACCTATGCTCATCTAAAGACTTCACCAAAAGAGTAAAAAGACCACCTACAGACTGGGAAAGAATTTTCAGCTATGACATCTCAGACCAGCACCTGATCTCTAAAATCTACATGATTCTGTCAAAACTCAACCACAAAAAGACAAACAACCCAATCGAGAAGTGGGCAAAGGATATGAACACACATTTCACTAAGGAAGATATTCAGGCAGCCAACAGATACATGAGAAAATGCTCTCGATCATTAGCCATTAGAGAAATGCAAATTAAAACTACGATGAGATTCCATCTCACACCAACTAGACTGGCATTAATCCAAAAAACACAAAATAATAAATGTTGGAGAGGCTGCGGAGAGACTGGAACTCTCATACACTGCTGGTGGGATTGTAAAATGGTACAACCACTTTGGAAATCCATCTGGCGTTATCTTAAACAGTTAGAAATAGAACTACCATACAACCCAGAAATCCCACTCTTCAGAATATGCCCTAGAGGTACAAGAGCCTTCACACAAACAGACATATGCACACCCATGTTGATTGCAGCTCTGTTTACAATAGCAAAAAGCTGGAAGCAACCAAGATGTCCGTCAATGGACGAATGGGTAAATAAATTGTGGTATATTCACACAATGGAATACTACGCATCAATAAAGAACAGTGACGAATCTCTGAAACATTTCATAACATGGAGGAATCTGGAAGGCATTATGCTGAGCAAAATGAGTCAGTTGCAAAAGGACAAATATTGTATAAGACCACTATTATAAGATCTTGAGAAATAGAAAAAACGGAGAAGAACACACACTTATGTGGTTACAAAGGGGGGAGGGAGGGAGGGAGGGAGAGGGCTTTTTATTGATCAATCTATAGATAAGAACTGCTTTGGGTGAAGGGAAGGACAACACTCAATACAAGGAAGGTCAGCCTAATTGGACCGGATTAAAAGCAAAGAGGTTTCCGGGATAAAATGAAAGCTTCAAAGGTCAGCGGAGCAGGGGCTGGGGTCTGGGGAACTTGGTTTGAGGGGACTTCTAAGTCAATGGGCAAAATAATTCTATTATGAAAACACTCTGAATCACACTTTGAATTGTGGCGCCTGGGGTCCTAAATGCCAACAAGCGGCCATCAATTGGTCTCAACCCACATGGAGCAAAGGCAAAGGAAGAACACCAAGGTCACACGACAACTAGGAACCCAAGAGACAGAAAGGACCACATGAACCAGAGACCTACATTATCCTGAGACCAGAAGAACTAGTTGGTGCCCAGCCACAATCCATGTCTGCCCTGTCAGGGAGCATAACAGACAATTCCTGAGGGAGCAGGAGACCAATGGGATACAGACCCCAAATTCTCATTAAAAGACCACACCTAATGGTATGATTGCGACGAGAGGAATCCCAGAGACAATGCTCCCCAGAACTTCTGATGGCACAGGACAGGAACTATCCCCGAAGACAAATCATCAGGCATGAAAAGGACTGGTCAGTGGCGGGGAGAGAGATGCTGATGAAGAGTGAGCTAATTAAATCAGCTGGACACGGGAGAGTGTGTTGGCAACTCTTGACTGGAGGGGGGATGGGAAGATAGAGAGAGAGGGAAGATGGCAAAATTGGCACGAAACAAGAGACTGTGGGGGCTGACTCAATAGGGGGAGAGCAAGTGGGAGAAGGGAGTAAGATGTATGTAAACCTACATGTGACAGACTGATTGGAATGGTAAATGTTCACTTGAAGCTTAATAAAACAAAAAAAAAATGAAATGTACTGACACACAAATGTTTGAAGGAGCTGTAACACTTTGTTTTCTCTGTCTCCTGTGTTTACCTGACGATAAAAGAAAAGAGATAGGACCGACCAGGCACACAAAATGGGCATGGGCGTGGAGTTCTAGAACATGGGTAACTCCCTGATTTCTGGAAAAGGTACATTTATAAAAAGTGAAAGAAAGTAGTAATTTACACTGTGGAGAGCAGAATTCTGGGATTTCATATCCCAAGGTATGGATTAGGTTGAAACTATAAGGAATTACGCAAAGATTCAGAAGAGATTTAGATGATTTATTAAGAGACAGACCAATAATTTGCTAGGTAGAAAGCAGTACTAAAAAAAAGATGTAAAAAAGTGACTAGTGCTTTAAATGTCATTGTGTCCCTTCTCTGAGGAAAGAAAGCAACACTAGCGAAATCAGGAGACTTAAGTTCTGGTACCGGCTCTTCCACTAACTCGCTACGGAGCTTAGACAAGTATTTAACCTCTGTAGTCC
The DNA here is from genome assembly GCF_030014295.1 of Loxodonta africana. Taxonomy (NCBI): domain Eukaryota; kingdom Metazoa; phylum Chordata; class Mammalia; order Proboscidea; family Elephantidae; genus Loxodonta; species Loxodonta africana. The sequence continues at coordinate 60,731,485 of NC_087360.1, forward strand.
TCAGCTGTCTATAAAATGTGCACAGTGCACCCTTATGGGAATATGAAAATTGATAATCAATGAATGTCTGAAAAGCTATATTTGAACCTTCTTTCAAATATAGCTCTTCAGGCATTCTTGGAAGAGGATGTCAGAGAAAATAGATTCAAAAGATTATAAAAGGGGGAACAGGCTACTGGTTTCCAAGAAAATTAGCTCCGTAATCTGGGCAAAAATAAGTCTTTCATTTAAAAAGGCCCTTCACTGTTCCTACAACTGACACCCAACAAATAGAACAAGGAAGGGCCTATTTTTCCAGGAAAACAGTGTCATACCAAGTAGAGAGCATATTCCAGGTGCAAGGGACCTGCCAGATATTTGACCCTTACCTGTTCAGGGTTTGTCTCTCCTTCCTGCCAGACGTATCCCATGGTAATAAAGCTCAGGACCAAGTGGGCCAGGCGCTGTTCCCGGTAACCCTTTAGGAAATGGCAGTTCAGGAGCGGCATCTGTTCAAGAGAAGTTCCAAAGATTCCCAGTTGAGGTGGTGGGTATGGGGATAAGGGTTCTGTGTTGTGAGGGTCTATTGGGGTAAGAGAAATAGTTAAATTTCAATGACCGAACTAACAACCTTTGTGCACACCCATTTTCCCTCAGATCCCAGGACACAGAAGTATAGGGGATGGTCCATATGGTGTTGCTTAAGAAGTAGCTAAATGCCCCACTGGAGCCTTCAAAATGTCCCTCCCCATGGTTGTGTTGGGCACTGATCTCCATCACTGAATCTACTACTTGGTCATAGTGTTGCAGAAAAATTGCCTCCCAAGACTGATATTATTTTATAAGAGTCTCCCATACAACATTCACAATACTGTCTTACCAAAGCACTTCTGCTTATTTGGTGTCATTTAACCCAAATAACAGCTCTGGTTGTGGGTGCGATGGTCTCCAGTTAATACATGAGTAAAACAAGATTCAATGGAGTTAGGAATTTGACCAAATCTCCATGGGCAGGTATCCAAGTGGGTCAAATGGTTGTTCCACCCTTGTTTGAATACGAACAGTGACCCCAATAGCATCACTAGGGGTGTACAGGGGCTGTGGACTGCTCCGGGTTGACACTGTTAGAGAGCATGACACCAAAATGACAGTCTATAAAAATATCCCTGTAGTTAGTTGTAACAACAAAAACATTTTTCCTAAGCCCAGCTTGTATGTATCAATATGCCTACAAAGCTAAAACTCCATGCTAATTTACTTTTTGAACCCTGGTGGCATAGCAGTTAAGAGCTACGGCTACTAACCAAAAAGTGGGCAGTTCAAATCCACCAGGCGCTCCTTGGAAACTGTATGGGGCAGTTCTACTGTGTCCTATAGGGTCACTATGAGTTAGAATCGACTGGACAGCAATGAATTTGGTTATTTTTAATGTGCTCTGGTGGTGTAGTGGTTAAGTGCTACGGCTGCTAACCAAGAGGTCAGCAGTTTGAATCTATCAAGGTTGGCATTTCGAATCCACCAGGCACTCCCTGGAAACCATATGGGGCAGTGCTGTTGTGTCCTATAGGGTCAACTATGAGTCGGAATCCACTCGATAGCACCAGGTTTTTTTTTTTTTTTTAACAAGCTCTGGTCAGTCAGAGCTCTCATTATTACCCAACGACAATGAGCTTTTGAATCACTTGGTTTAATCCGCATGCGCTACAAGAACACGCTGTTACTTTCGTGGCTGCCGCTGATGTCCAATTTCCTGGTGTTTTAGCTACAACATTGTGTGGTAATTAGTATCTGTGAAACTGTATCAGTAACTTTTTTGAGAATGAGGTAATAATTAAAAGAAGGAGTAACATGGAAATTACGATTTATAAGTAGTACAAAAAACATTACTAAGGATTCCGTATGGTCTGGTACAGGAGGAGGCCCATGGGGTGGGGGGCGATATCATAAGTTACTACAGGGGGTGACACAAATTCTAGTGATGCCACTGGGTGACCCAGGCTGTCTTAGTCATCTAGTGCTGCCATAACAAATACCACAAGTGGATGGTTTTAACTAAGAGAAATTTATTTCCTCATGGTAAAGTAGCCTAAAACTCCAAATTCAAGCAACAGCTCCAGGGGAAGACTTTCTCTCTCTGTTGGCCCTGGAAGAAGTTCTTAATCTCAATCTTTCCATGGTCGAGGAGCTTCTCAGGACCAGGGACCCTGGGTCCAAAGGACATGCTCTGCTCCTGGTGCTGCTTTCTTGGTGGTAGGAAGTCCCCAACTCTCTGCTTGCCTCTCTCTTTTATATCTCAAGAGATTGCCTCAAAAGACACAACCCAATCCTATAGACACAACCCAATGCCTTGCTAAGACAACTGCCGCCCATCCTCTCTCGTTAATATTATAGAAGCAGGATTTACAACATATAGGAAAATAACACAATACAGAGAATCATGGACGAGCCCAATTAATACACACATTTTTGTTGGGGCATAATTCAATTCATGACACTGTCTAAACCTTTTCACCTTTCCATGCCTGCTTCCTCATTGTCAAAATGGGGATAACAATAGCATCATTGTGAGGTTCAAAGGTGTTAATGTCATTGAAACCAATACCTTGTACAAAGGAGAGTTACCAGTGGAAGCTCTGCCCAAATAAATATCATCAGTTTCCCAATATTGCCTGGGTCTGCCCTGCCTATCTTGGTTGACAACAGCAACCTCTGAGCACCAGCTAAACCTGCTGAGGTAATTCTCCCCAGGGCCCACCCAAAACATCAGAAGGAGTGGTGGGGAACATCTTTGGTAACTGTTTAAGCTCCAGGCACCCAAGTGGTGGTGCGTTTGCTCTGCGACTCCCACCGCCCACTCCCAAAGTAGAGGTGGAGGTAGTTCGTGTTTGAGCAACAGCCTCTGGGTCAGAATCTCTCCTCTGTTATCCACCAAGGGGCAGCCTCTCTGCATCTGTCCACAGGGTGCCATGCTGTTTCTTCCTCCTTTTAAAAATTGGCTTTTGGAGTCCCACACTTAATGTGCCCTAGGCTTGTCTCTGTGGTTCTTGTCAGTGGTGGTGGAGAAGGTGGAAAGCGTATGCTGCTGATACATTGCATTTCAAAAGAAACCAACCTGATGGTTTTAACAGCAGTTATTAATTAAATAACTGTTATAAGATTTTTACTACAGAGTGCCCAAGTCACCATGCTAGAAACTTCCCATGAAGGATGGAATTGCATCTCCCTGAAAATTTAGAGTAAAAAACTGAGATTCAAAGATGTTAAGACGTTTGCCCAAGGTCACAGAGCCAGGAGAGATTGAGCCAGGGTGTTACTTCAGTTCTGCAGACCACAACCCTACTCTCCCCTTAAGGCAATTCTGTCCAGAAGAAATACAATGCTAGCCACATAGGTATCTTTTAATTTTCTAGTAGTTACATTCAAAAGGTAACTACTTTTAACCACTTAATTCAAACAAACAAAAAGGTGAAATTTTGTTTAATAATATATTTTATTTAACCCAGTATATCAAAGATATTGTCAACATGTAACCAAGATAAATAATAAGATATTTTAAGCCTCTTTTTCACACAGTCTTCGACATCCAGAATTTTACATCTCAATTCGTCCTAGCCACATTTGAACTGCTCCATAGCCACAGTAGTTATTGGCTACCCACAGAGGCCTACAGGCAGCTGTAAGGTAAAGGAATAAGTTCAAGGTGGGAATGTACCTCTTAGGAAGAAAGGTTTTTTCTGGAACCTTCCTGAACATTCCACAGTCCCTGATTTAACAACCAAAAGGATAAAAGAACATCTTTGCAATGGTCATTTTTTTTCATATTGGTTTGTTTGTTTTTCCTTACAAAAAGATGAAATAGTTTGGGAGAATGAGTCATGAAAATAATATTACCCATAATATCTGAAATCATAATAACAAATTGATTTCATATTTTTGTTTCGTAAAACATTGTTGGATGGAAAGTAAGAGCTTTGCAGAAGCAGTTTGGCGTGATTTAATCTTGACATAAAGAGATTTTCTTTTTGCATCTCACAATGGTGAGCTGGTGTAGCTCATGATTTTCTTAATATCAGTTATGATCTCCCTTTATGCCAATATGAAAGAAGCTGGATTGAGGATACTCTAGTAGTAACACAATTTGGCCTCAATAACGCTTTTTTAGCCACCATTGCCTAGCTGAGTGACTGCTGCTTTTGTCATGTGGACTTTGCTGGCACCAATATTATGGTATTTTAAAAGGGCCACAAATAACTTTTTCTACTGGTAAGTCAGGCTCTCCCACCAGACTGTGAGCTTTTGCAGAAGAAGAATAGTGTCTTTAAAGAAAAGAGGATATATTTATTTTTAAAAGTTAAAAAGGCAATAGGAGTTCACTGTAAAAAACAACAGATACAGTTATATATAAAGTAGAAAAGGGTGTCTACTGGCCTCAACATTACTTCCTAAAAGTAATCATCATTAAAACTTGATTTTTATAAATATGTTAAAATATATTTATATACATAAAATAAATACATATTTTTTAAATAATTATGGAATCACATTATCTATACAGTTTATGCTGTTATACACCTATTCCAATAAACACTGTAGCTGCATGGTCATTCATTTAACAGATCTATTTAAAAGGCTGTATTTTCTGCTTTTTTTTTCATTTTTGTTTATTTTGTTATTACAATTGCTGTAATATATGTCCTTGCTTATTCATCTTTGCCCTTTGGTACAAATATTTCTGCAAGATAAATTCCTAAAAATGGAATTGCTGGCTCCAGGCATAGGCATATTTAATTTTAATGGAGATTGCCAAATTGCTTGTCAGAAAGGTTGGACCAGTTTGCTCTCTTGCTCTTATATTACAAGTGTTTGTTTTTCCACATCAAAACCACCAAAAAAAAAAAACCCATTGTGGAAGGGTTGATTCTGACTCATAGTGACCCTATAGCGACCTTATCACACCATGTTAATTTTTTTTTATTTGTTGTCTGTCTGATAGCTTAACAACAGATATTTCATTGTTATAATTTATCCTTCAGATTCAGCACATTTGCATGTTTATTTTCCTTGACTTGATTATTCAAATCCTTTGTCCATTTTTTCCCGTTGATCATTCATCTTATAGATTTGGTGGGCTACATTTTGTACTATGGATTTGATCATTGTCTGATATGAATGTTCCAAATTATTTCTGTAATTTATCATTTGCTTTTAAATAATTTACTTTGACCATTAGCTAAAACATCATTTGTATTATGGTTAGATGTATCGTAAAACCAAAAAGCCAAACCCGTTGCCATGGAGTCGATTCCAACTCACAACAACCCTATAGGACAGTGTAGAGCTGCCCCACAGAGTTTCCAAGGAGTGCCTAGCAGATTCGAACTGCTGACCTTTTGGTTAGCAGCTGCAGCTCTTAACCACTATGCCACCAGGGTTTCCAGATGTATCATAAAGATACATTATTAGAGAAATATTAATACTTTTTTTTACATATGTGTACATATTCCCCCACGTGTCTGTCAGTTTGTCGTACTGTGGGGGCTTGTGTGTTGCTGTGATGCTGGAAGCTATGCCACCGGTATTCAGATACCAGCAGGGTCACCCATGGAGGACAGGTTTCAGCTGAGCTTCCAGACTAAGACAGACTAGGAAGAAGGACCCGACAGTCTACTTCTGAAAAGCATTAGCCAGTGAAAACCTTATGAATAGCAGCAGAACACTGTCTGATATAGTGCTGGAAAATGAGCCCCCCAGGTTGGAAGGCACTCAAAAGATGACTGGGGAAGAGCTGTCTCCTCAAAGTAGAGTCAACCTTAATGATGTGGATGGAGAAAAGCTTTTGGGACCTTCATTTGCTGATGTGGTACGACTCAAAATGAGAAGAAACAGCTGCAAACATCCATTAATAATCGGAACCTGGAATGTACGAAGTATGAATCTAGGAAAATTGGAAATCATCAAAAATGAAATGGAATGCATAAACATCCATATCGTAGGCATTAGTGAACTGAAATGGACTGGTATTGGCCACTTTGAATCAGACAATCATATACTCTACTATGCTGACAATGACAGCTTGAAGAGGAATGGTGTTGCATTCATTGTCAAAACGAACATTTCAAGATCTATCCTGAAGTATAGTGCTGTCAGTGATAGGATAATATCCATATGCCTACAAGGAAGACCAGTTAATACGACTATTATTCAAATTTACACACCAACCACTAGGGCCAAAGATGAAAAAATAGAAGATTTTTATCAGCTGCTACAGTCTGAAATTGATCGAACATGCAATCAAGATGCATTGATAATTACTGGCGATTGGAATGCAAAAGTTGGAAACAAAGAAGAAGGATCAGTAGTTGGAAAATATGGCCTTAGTGATAGAAACAATGCTGGAGATCAAATGATAGAATTTTGCAAGACCAATGACTTCTTCATTGCAAATACCTTCTTTCACCAACATGAACGGCGACTATACATATGGACCTCACCAGATGGAACACACAGAAATCAAATTGACTACATCTGTGGAAAGAAACGATGGAAAAGTTCAATATCATCGGTCAGAACAAGGCCAGGGCTGACTGTGGAACAGACCATCAATTGCTCATATGCAAGTTCAAGCTGAAACTGAAGAAAATCAGAGCAAGTCCACGAGAGCCAAAATATGACCTTGAGTATATCCCACCTGAATTTAGAGACCATCTCAAGAATAGATTTGACGCATTGAACACCAGTGACCGAAGACCAGATGAGTTGTGGAATGACATCAAGGGCATCATCCATGAAGAAAGCAAGAGGTCACCGAAAAGACAGGAAAGAAAGGAAAGGCCAAGGTGGATGACAGAGGAGACTCTGAAACTTGCTCTTGAGCGTTCGAGCAGCTAAAGCAAAAGGAAGACTTGATTACGTAAAAGAACTGAACAGAAGGTTTCAAAGAGCCTCTCGAGAAGACAAAATAAAGTATTATAGTGACATGTGCAAAGAGCTGGAGATGGAAAACCAAAAGGGAAGAACACGCTTGGCGTTTCTCAAGCTGAAACAACTGAAGAAAAAATTCAACCCTCGAGTTGCAGTGGTAAAGGATTTCATGAGGAAAATATTAAATGATGCAGGAAGCATCAAAAGAAGATGGAAGGAATACACAGAGTCATTATACCAAAAAGAATTAGTTGATATTCAACCATTTCAAGAGATGGCATATGATCAGGAACGGATGGTACTGAAGGAAGAAGTCCAAGGTGCTCTGAAGGCATTGGTGAAAAACAAGGCTCCAGGAATTGATGGAATATCAATTGAGATGTTTCAACAAACAGATGCAGCGTTGAAAGTGCTCACTTATCTATGCCAAGAAATATGGAAGACAGCTTCCTGGCCAACTGACTGAAGAAATGTGATCCAAGTGAGTGTGGAAATTATAGAACAATATCATTAATATCACACGCAAGCAAAATTTTGCTGAAGATCATTCAAAAGCAGCTGCAGCAGTATATCAACAGGGAACTGCCAGAAATTCAGGCTGGTCTCAGAAGAGGACGTGGAACCAGGGATATCATTGCTAATGTCAGATGGACCCTGGCTGAAAGCAGAGAATACCAGAAGGACGTTTACCTGTGTTTTATTGATTATGCAAAGGCATTTGACTGTGTGGATCATAACAAACTATGGATAACACTGCAAAGAATGGGAATTCCAGAACACTTAATTGTGCTCATGAGGAACCTTTACATAGATCAAGAGGCAGTTGTTCGGACAGAACAAGGGGATACTGATTGCTTTAAAGTCAGGAAAGGTGTGTGTCAGGGTTGTATTCTTTCACCATACCTATTTAATCTGTATGCTGAGCAAATAATCCGAGAAGCTGGACTATATGAAGAAAAACGGGGCATCAGGATTGGAAGAAGAGTCATTAACAACCTGTATTATGCAGATGACACAACCTTGCTTGTTGAAAGTGAAGAGGACTTGAAGCACTTATTAATGAAGATCAAAGACCACAGCCTTCAGTATGGATTACACCTCAACATAAAGAAAACAAAAATCCTCACAACTGGACCAGTGAGCAACATCATGATAAATGGAGAAAAGACTGAAGTTTGTCAAGGATTTCATTTTACTTGGATCCACAATCAACAGCCATGGAAGCAGCAGTCAAGAAATCAAAAGACACATTGCCTAGGGTAAATCTGCTGCAAAGGACCTCTTCAACGTGTTGAAGAGCAAAGATGTCACCCTGAAGACTAAGGTGTGCCTGACCCAAGCCGTGGTATTTTCAATTGCATCATATGCATGTGAAAGCTGGGCAATGAATAAGGAAGACCGAAGAAGAGTCGATGGCTTTGAATTGTGGTGTTGGCGAAGAATATTGAATATACCGTGGACTGCCAAAAGAACGAACAAATCTATCTTAGAAGAAGTACAACCAGAATGCTCTTTAGAAGCAAGGATGGCAAGACTGTGTCTTGCATACTTTGAACATGTTGTCAGGAGGGATGAGTCCCTGGATCAGGACATCATGCTTGCCAGAGTACAGGGTCAGCGGAAAAGAGGAAGACCCTCAACGAGGTGGATTGACACAGTGGCAAATGAGCTCAAGCATAACAATGATTGTAAGGATGGCACAGGACCGGGCAGTGTTTCGTTCTGTTGTGCATAGGGTCGCTATGAGTTGGAACCGACTAGACAGCACCTAACAACAACAACAAATGATTAACTACATCTTATTGCTAAACTGATTTTTCTGAATTTTGAATGATTTGGGAATATGAGCACATTATGACGGGTTTATTTCCAGCCAATGAATTAGTATAGCTAAGATTGTACTAAACACAGAACTACTAATTTCTGAGTTTCTATCACTACAGGGAACTACTTTGCCAATTGCACATTTTTTCTTTATTGATGATACTCAGCTAAAATTTTAACAGTTTCTGGCCTCAGATTGGTTTTCCCTCTGAGAGGAAAAATATTATTTGAGGAGCATCTAGAAACAACATGTACGTTTCTTTAGAATCTAGGGCATAATGTAAGGCAACATGTTTGCACTGTACATATTTTTCCATTGAACGTTTTGAAGTATATTTCATAATTTTCTAATCATTAAAAGTATTTATTTTATAAATTGTATTACACACATAGGAGCCCTGGTGGCACACTGGTTAAAGTGCTTGGTTTCTCACCAAAAGGTTGGTGATTCAAACCCACCAGCCACTTTGTGGGAGAAAGAGGTGGCAGTGTGCTTCTGTAAAGAATACAGCCTTGGAAGCCCTGTAGGGCAGTTCTACTCTGTCCTATAGGGTCACTGTTTTAGTCATCTAGTGCTGCTGTAACAGAAATACCACACAGGTGGATGGCTTTAACAAAGAGAAGTTCATTCTCTCACAGTCCAGTAGGCTAGAAGTCCAAATTCAGGGCACCCGCTCCAGGGGAAGGCTTTCTCTATCTGTCAGCTCTGGAGGAAGTTGCTTGTGATACATCAGTCTTCCCTTGGTCTGGGAGCATCTCAGTGCGGGAACCTCAGGTCCAAAGGAAGCGCTCTGCTCCCAGCACTGGATTCTTGGTGGTATGAGGTCCCCAACTCTGCTTCCTTCCCTTTTCTTTTATCTCTTGAGAGATAAAAGGTGGTGCAGGCCACACCCCAGAGAAACTCCCTTTACATTGGATCATCAATGTGACCTGGTTAGGGTGTTACAATCCCACCCTAATCCTCTTTAACATAAAATTACAATCACAAAATGGAGGACAACCACAGAATACCGGGAATCATGGCCTAACCAAGCTAATACACACATTTTTGTGGGGACATAATTCAATCCATGACAGTTATTATGAGTCAGAATCAACTCGAAGGCAGTGGGTTTGGTTTTGGTTTATCACACACCTACTAAGTACATAAATATAATGTCTATTTATAACTTAAGGAATATAAATATTCCACTCCTAGGTATATACACAAGGAACTTGAAAGCAGTGACCCAAGCAGACAACTGCACATCAGTGTTCACTGCAGCACTATTCACAACAGCCCAGAGGTGGAAACAACCTAAATGTCCATCAAGAGATGAATGAATAAGCAAAATGTGGTATATACATGCAATGGAATTTTACTGAGCCATAAAGAGATACAAAGTCCTGATACATGCTACAGTGTGGATGAACTTTGAAAACACTATGCTGAGTGAAGTGATTACAAAGGGACAGCTATCATAGGACCCCACTTACATGAAATATCAAGAAAAGGTAAATGTATAGACACCAAAGGAAATCCTGGTGGCTTAGTGATTAAGAGCTAAGGTTGCTAACCAAAAAGGTCATCAGTTTGAATCCATGAGACACTCCTTAGAAACTCTATGGGGCAGTTCTACTCTGCTATGAGTCAGGATCAATTGGACAGCAATTTTTTTTTTTTTTGTAGACACCAAAGTTTATTGGTGGTTATCAGGGGTGGGAGGGAGGGAGGAAGACAGAGTGGTTGTTCTGGAAGCATTGAGTATCTGTTAATGGTGTTGGAAAACTTGGCAATCAATACTGGGGATGGTTGCACAACCTGATTAAAGTAATTGGTTTCACTGTATTGTACACATAAAAATATCAGATGGGTGAATGTTGCGTTGCATTTATTTTTTTACAACAGTGAAAGATAATATAAACAAACCAACATGTATTCATCCATTGCCCAGCTTCAGAAATGAAATTTTACCCAAAAGCTTTGCATTCCCCCATATGCCTCTCCCTGATTTTATTTTCCTGCTGGCTCCCCATGAGTATCAGTTTCCTAAATTTTGGAGTTGACTTTGTCTGGCTATTTATGTGGCTTTTAAAATCCAGGTGTATGCAATCACTAAATAAGGCATTGTTTAGTTTTTGTGTTTTTAAACTTGCTATACATCATACTGAATATATTCTTCTATGATCTGCTTTTCTCATTACAACGTTATGGCATTGAGATTCACACACACTGCTGTATACAGGGGTAGTTTGTTCATTTTTATAATTGTTTTGCATTTTTTCCTATGACAAGCAATATTTTTAAACATTTCAGGGTATACTCATGTCCAAGAATCTCCAAGGTATTTATAGAATACCTCATAGCAACCCTATGGAGCAGAATAGAACTGCTCCATAGTGTTTCCAAGAAGCAGCTGGTAGATTCAAACTGCTGACCTTTTGGTTAGCAGCCAAACACTTAACCACTGAGCTACCCAGGCCCCATAGACCTTAGAGAATGGAATTCTTGGGTCACAAGAATGTTTATCTTCAACATTATCAGATTATGCCAGATAGTTTTTCAAAGAGGTTACGTCCACTCACAGTGCGTAAAAGAGCCAAGAGATTTATATTTTTGCCAATACCTGGCAGTATCAGGCATTTAAATTTTTTTTTTTTACAGTGCTGTGAGTGTAAAATGTTATTTGCATTTTCCAGGTTATTAATGAAGTTGAGAATCTTTCCTATTTCTATTGATCATCCAAGTTGTCCATTCCACAAAATGTCTGTTCATGCCTATTGCCAGCTTTTCTATTTGGTCATTTTTTTTTTTTTTTTTATTGAATTTTAGGACTTCATGTACCCTGGGGGAAACCCTAGTGGCATAGTGGTTAAGTGCTACAGCTGCTACCCAAGAGTTTGGCCGTTCAAACCTGCCAGGCGCTTCTTGGAAACTCTGTGAGGCAGTTCTACTCTGTCCTATAGGGTCGCTATGAGTCGGAACTGGCTCGACAGCAGTGGGTTTGGTTTTTCTTGGTTTATGTATCCTGGGTACAAAATTTTTTCAGTTATGTGTATGCCAGGATCTCCCAGTTTCTGGCTTAGCATTTAATTTTCTTTATGACCTGTTTTAATAAACAGTGTCCTATTTTAACAAAATCAAGTTGATCATTAAAAAAAAAATCCCAATTTTATGTCTTGTTTAGGAAATTATTTCTTAGTCCAAGTAAATGAATATTTTCTCCAAAATTTTCTTCTAAAATGTTTACATTTTTGTCCTTTAGATATAAGTTCATAATCCATCTGGAGTTAATTTGTTTTTGTTTATGGTGAAAAAAGCAGATTCCATTACTTTCTTTTTTGTTAAACGTATGGATAATCAGATGACCTAGCATCAATTACTAACTAGTCAATATGTTCTCCATTAATCTAGCATCTCACCTCTGTCATATAGTATGTTTCCAGATAAACATTGGTCTTCATTTGTTGATGTAGCACAATAAAAAGTGAGAAGAAACAGCTGCAAATATCCATTAATAATCAGAGTGGGGAAATTACGAAGTATGCATCTATGAAAATTGCTAGCTGCCGAAAATGAAACGGCACACTTAAGATAAATATCCTGGGCATTAGTGAGCTGAAATGGACTGGTTTTGGCCCTTCTGAGTCCGATAATCATATGGCCTGCTATGACAGGAATGACAAATTGAAGAGGAATGGCCCCACATTCTTTGTCAAAAAGAAAATTTCGAGATCTATCTGGAAGTACAACGCTGTTCAAACCATAGTATGACAAACTGACAGAGGCGTGGTGGAGGGTTAAGAACCAAAAACCAAACCCACTGCCGTCGAGTTGATTATGACTCATAGTGGCCCTACAGGGCAGAGTAGAACTGCCCCATAGTTTCCAAGGAGTACCTGGTGGATTCGAACTGACAACATTTTTGGTTAGCGGTGGTAGCTCTTAACCACTATGCCACCAGGATTTTCACAACTCTTTCAGTGATAGGATAATATCCATACACCTACAAGGAAGACCAATTAATCGGACTATTATTCAAATTTACACATCAAACATTAACACTAAAGATGAAGAAATTGAAGATTTTTACTAATTCTTCAGAATGAAATTGATCAAACATGCAATCAAGATGCACTGATAATTACTGGTGATTGGAGTGCAAAAGTTGGGAACAAAGGAGAATCTGCTGTTGGAAAATATGACCTTGTTGATAGAAAGGACTCTGGAGATCACATGATAGAATTTTGCAAGACCAATGATATTTTCATGGGAAATACCATTTTTCAACAACATAAATGGAAACTGTACACGTGGTCCTTGCTGAATGAAATACACAAGAATCAAATCAACCACATCTGTGGAAAGAGATGACAGAGAACCTCAATATTGATAGTCAGAACAAGGCCAGGGGCTGACCGTGGAACAGGACCATTAATTGCTCATACACAAGTTCAAGTTAAAGGTGAGGAAAATTAAAACAAGTACATGAGACCCAAAGTGTAACCTTAAGTATATCCTACCTGAATTTAGAGACCATCTCAAGAATAGATCTGACACATTAACACTAATGACTAAAGACCAGATGAGTTGTGCAATGACATCAAGGACATCATACATGAAGAAAGGAAAAGGTTGTTACGAAAGAAAAGACCAAAATGAGGACCAGAGGAGACTCTGAAACTTGCTCTTGAACATAAAGTAGCTAAAGGAAATGGAAGAAATGATGAAGTAAGGAGAAGAACAGAAGATTTCAAAGGGTGGCTCAAAAAGACAAAGTAAAGTATTACAGTGAAATGTGCAAAGACCTGGAGCTAGAAAGTTAAAAGGGAAGAACATACTCAGCATTTCTCAAGCTGAAACAACTGAGAAAAATTTCAAGTCTCAAGCTGCGATATTGAAAGATTCTATGGGCAAAATATTGAATGATGCCGGAACCATCAAAAGAAGGTGGAAGGAATTCAGAGTCACTGTACCAAAAAGAATTGGTCGATGTTCAGCCATTTCAGGAGGTAGCATATGATCAAGAACTGATGGTACTGAATGAAGAAGTCCAAGCTGAACCGAAGGCATTGGTGAAAAACAAGACTCCAGGAATAGACAGAATGTCAATTGAGTTGTTTCAGCAAACAAGTGGCATGCTGGAAGCACTCACTCGTCTACGCTGAGAAATTTGAAAGACAGCCACCCGGCCAGTTGACTGGAAGAGATCTATTTTGGGGCCCATTCCAAAGAAAGGTGATCCAATGGAATGTGTAGATTATCGTACAGTATCATTAATATCTTCACTTTTTTATCATTAATATCACACACAAGTCAAATTTTGCTGAGGATCATTCAAAATGGGTTGTTGTGGCAGCATACTGACAGGAAACTGCCAGAAACTCAAGCTGGATTCAGAAGGCCACAAGGAACACTTTTAGGGATATTATTGCTGAAGTCAGATGGATCTGGGCTAAAAGCAGAGAATACCAGAAAGTTGTTTACCTCTGTTTTATTGACTCTGCAAAGGCATTCGACTGTGGATTATAACAAACTGCAGATAATATTGCAAAGAATAGGAATCCCAGAACACTTGATTGTGCGCATGCGAAACCTGTACATAGACCAAGAGGCAGCCATTTGAACAGAACAAGGGAATACTGTGTGGTTTAAAATCAGGAAAGGTCTGAGTCAGGGTTGTATCCTTTCACCATACTTATTCCATCTGTTTGTTGAGCAAATAATCCTAGAATCTGGGCTAAATGAAGAACAGGGCATCAGGATTAGAGGAAGACTCATTAACAACCTGCAATATATAGATGACACAACTTTACTTGCTGAAAGCAAAGAGGACTTGTAGCACTTACTGATGAAGATCAAAGATACAGCCTTCAGTATGTATTACACGTCAACATAAAGAAAACTAAAATCCTCACACCTGGACCAATAAGCAACATCACAATAAACGGAGAAAAGATTGAAGTTATCAAGGATTTCCTTTTACTCGGATCCACAATCAAGGCTCATGAGATCAGCAATCAAGAAATCAAATGACATATTGCACTGGGCAAATCTGCTGCAAAAGACCTCTTTAAAGTGTTAAAAAATAAAGATGTCACTTTAAGTCTGACCCACATCATGGTATTTTTAATTGCCTCATACACATGCGAAAGCTGGACAGTGAATAAGGAAGACTGAAGAAGAATTGATGTCTTTGAACTGTGGTGTTGGTGAAGAATATTGAAAGGACTGCTGGAAAACTCTGACTCGTGGTTGCAGTGAGCTGGCAAATCCCAAGATCTGCAGGGCACATGGCAGGCTGCTGACTCATGTCCCAAGAACTGGAGGTCTGAGGATGACAAGTTGAGTCAGAGGCACAATCCAGAGAGAGCTCTACCATAATATGCATATATTAAGGCATACCTTGGAGATATTATGGGTTTGGTTCCAGACCACCACAGTAAAATGAATATGGCAATAAAGTGAGTCACACGAAGTTTTTGGTTTCCCAGTGCACATAAAAGTTATGCTTATACTGTATTGTGTGTGCAATAGCATTATGTGTAAAAAACAATGTACATACCTTAATTAAAAAATACTGTATTGCTAAAAAAATTCTAACCATCATCTGAGCCTTCAGCAAGCCGCAATCTTTTGGCTGGTGGAGAGTCTTATCTCTATGTTAATGGCTGCTGACTGACCAGGGTGGTGGTTGCTGAAGTTTGGTGTGGCTGTGGCAATTTCTTAATGTAAGACAACAGTGAAGTTGGCTGCATAGATAGACTCTTCCTTTCATGAAAGATTTCTCTGTGTCATGCGATGCTGTTTGATAGCAGTTTACCCACAGTAGAACTTCTTTCAAAATTGGAGTCAGTCCTCTCAAAACCTGCCACTGCTTTATCATGGAATATTATAAATCATTTGTTGTCATTTCAACAATTTTCACAGCATCTTCACCAGGAGTAGATTCCATCTCAAGAAACCATTTCCTTTGCTCATGCATAAGAAGCAGCTCCATATCTGTTAATGTTTTATCAAGAGACTGCAGCAATCCAGTCACACATTCAGTCTCCACTTCTAATTCTAGTGTTCTTGCTATTTCCATCGCATCTGCAGTTACTTCCTCCACTGAAGTCTTGAGCCCCTCAAAGTCATCCATGATGGTTGGAATCAACTTCTTCCAAGCTCTTGTTAATGTTGATATTTCGATCTCCTCCCTTATTCATGAATGTTCTTAATGGCACCTAGAATAGTGAATCCTTTCCAGAAGGTTTCAATTTGCTTTGCCTAGATCCATCAGGGAAATCACATTCTCTGGCAGCTATAGCCTTGCAAAAGGTAATTCTTAAATAATAAGACTTCAAAGTTGAAATTACTCCTTGATACATGGGCTGCAGCATGGAGTTTTGTTAGCAGATATGAAAACAACATTAATCTACTTGTACACCTCCATCAGAGCTCTTGGGTGACCAGACACATTGTCGATGAGCAGTGATATTTTCAAAGGAATCTTTTTTTCTGAGCAATAGGTTTCAACAGTGGGCTTAAAATATTCAGTAAACCATGTTGTAAGCAGATATGCTGTCATCCAGGCTTTGTTGTTTCATTTATAGAGCACAGGTAGAGTAGATTTAGAATAATTCTTAAAGGCCCTGGGATTTTCAGAATGGTAAATGACCATTGGCTTCAATTTAAAGTCACCAGCTGCATTAGCCCCTAGCAAGAAAGCCAGCCTGTCCTTTGAAGCTTTGAAGCCAGGCATTGACTTCTCCTCTGTAGCTATGAAAATCCTAGATGGTGTCTTCTTCCAATAGAAGGCTGTTTCATCTACATTAAA